>NC_137586.1:53712020-56159520 GCF_963210335.1 Falco punctatus | reverse complement strand
CTTTCATCATGGTGGAAGCAAACATTAGACTTCAGACCAAACTAGCCCTTCTCAGGTTAGACACTGCCGTGTTTTATAGTGTAAATAGTATTGGTGACATGTTCCTTCTTAACAGTGTCAAAGCTTTGACAAAGAGACAGTCTAAGACCTTAGTTTGTAACCTCAGTAGCAAAGAACAACCCAGAAGAAGAGAGGAAAGGTTCTATTTTCTCTTACAGGTTGCTTTTCTTCTGAGCTTGTGGAAACTTGCTTTTAGGGCATGGTCTTCAGAAGTGGGCCATGTTTTTACCCCAAACTTTTCTTCTGTGACAAATAGAGATTCTGTGACAGCAGCACATGTGGCAAATATTTAAAACTTTCCCCAATTTTCTGTTCATGACATTCAATTAATGCCAGATCTTTCCCCCAGAGACACCACTAAATTGAACAGCAAGACCTGAAAATTACACTAAATCAGAAACAAAAGTAAAAAGGAGGGCTTTCTGTTGACTTATATAGGCTTTGAATCAGGGGCTGTTGTTTAGAAACTAAGATGTTTGCACTTATGTTGAAAAATAACTGAAAAAATTGTGCATACGGTGCCAGACAACTCTTTCTTAGACATCTGAAAACTGTAGTTCATTAATTCTAACTGGGCTTCTGTATGCATCACAAGAAGGTGAGAACGTAACTCTACAGTTAAGAGTCCAAGTCTAAAATGGAGAACGGAAAATGTAAAAGACAAAAGCAGAGAGACTCATGGGCAAAGTTTTGCTAAGTGTTGCAATTTCACTGACCTAGACTTAGAGCTTTTCTCTAAGTACCTGTTCTTGGAATCTTGAGATGAAAAGAAAAGAAGCTTCAGCTGTCATTTAACAGAAATAACTTCCCGGCTGTGAGCAAAAGGCTTGAGAACATCAGCAATAATAGCTGGCTATCTGACCTGCAAATAATTCACCTGCTGTAGTTGTATTATTTTTGTTGTATCTCACAGTTTGTAGGTGGTATATGACCCATTGATTCCTAAAAACTCGAGGTTTAAAATATTGCAAAAATTATCTTTGGATTACAGTTCTAATATGAATCTGAAGTTTGTACAGTTGCTTTTTGACTGTGCCTAAAAAACTTGTGAGAGTTGGTGCTCCTGAAAAACATCCAGAACTTCTAGAGTTTAACGTGTCTGAAATGCCACAAACGAGACAGCATAGCTTATTTGTCTTTTTTCCCCCATGTTTTTTAAAGAAAAAAGGGAATTGAAGATGGAAAATATCCATTAAGCAACAGATTCTTTCCTCTTGCGTTAAAGACCTGTTCCTTGCTGTTGATTTTCTGCTAGAATACTTATTGCGGTTTAAAGTATTGTGATCAGCATCAGGAAAAAAGACCAGTGAAAATGTTAACTGCAGTTCATAGAAAAGTGTTCAGCTTACTATTTTTTCTCAAAGAAGATGAGTAGGGTTTTACCCAGCAATCATTAGTTTTTAAAATTGGCACTGTGGTCTGAATAATAATATAAAAAACCCCAAAACACATCTGAAAGTGCTAAGTAGGAGGAGTAGCTTATTGAAGGATTGTTACAAGCTCTCCCTGTTTGGCAGAGACCTTTGTGAACTTAGGAAGGATCCAGCATAATATTAGTTTTAAAAAGCAAGCTCTAGAATCCACCTGGAAAACAACAGTAGTTCAGGAAAGTGTTGTAAGTAAGGAAAATGTGAAAAAGCTGGATTTAATTGAGAATAAACCACATGGCTTCTTCAAAGCAGGTACTTCAAAGATACAAGACAGAGGTTTAGATTTTGCGAGAGCTTCTCAAGACTAGGTGCTTGCAGGGAAACATCAATGGTGGGATCTTACATGACAAGGTGCAAAAAAAATATGAAAATTGCAGTGACATTAAAGGGAAAGTTGTGCAGCACAGACAACAACAAAAAATTTTTCTTGTGAGATTTTCCTCATGGTAGCATGGGCAATACTCTGGTTTGAAGGGCATCCCATCCAATCATTTCCATCTTTAGAATGGCACTCCCAAGCTACTTCTGGTGACTAACTCTTTGTGAGTACATGCATTCAAATGTGAAAGTGCTCTGAATGAGAACCAACAGACACGAAATAATGAGCCAGAGAAGAACACCATGGGCGTGTGTGTGCACTGCTATACCTTGGACAAAGGCAATGTGATCTGTCATGCAGTTAACAATAATGAAAAGGGAAAAAAGAAAAAAGCATGACAGTTTACATAACTTGAGTGTGGTATCCATCAGACCAACAGAGGTATTACAGCATTCTATAGAATTACAAATACTTTCTCCTAGGAGCTCATATCTGCCTAATTTAATGCCTGTGCAAGTCTGGAAAGCTCATAAAATCAGCTGCATCCCAACAGACATAGGAACACCTATGTTCAATTTACATCAGCAAAGTTTTATCAAGCCCCATTGCACTGCTGGAACTACACAGACAGACAGCTGAAGAAAGAGCAGCCAAAGAAGCTGAACAAGTCTTCTAGCCATCGAGTTCAGCTATCCTTTCAGGCTCTTTTGTGAGGGAGAAAGGATATGTGGATGTACCTAATCACTGTGCATGCTTTGGCAGGGAAAGCCCACTTCAACTTGGCTTTTCTGCCAGTGACATGAACATCACCTACCTGTTTTACCAGGAATCAACGGCCCATGCACAATTATCCCTTCCAGAGGGGAAGCACACTCTCAGTGCAGGGAACACCGCTCCCACTTTTTTATGATTTGGTAGTGAAAACCACAACTGACAGAAGACCACCATCTGAAAGGGGCCAGCCTTTGCTGACTGCATCTGTGCTCACAGCACAGCACTGCTTCTGCCTGGCTCAGGGTGTATTTTTTCAGGCTTCAATCACACATAAGCCATTACCCTAACAACAGTAGGAACCAGATCCTCTCTAGAAATTCCAGTAAACTTTGATTTTCTTCAGTCAGATCAAGCAAATCTTCCATCTGATGATCTGGGGTATAAATCTTCCATCTGATGATCTCACACTCCTGTTTCAGATTACACTGGCAAGTCTAGGCCAGCAGTGAAACCTGGATCTATTGCTGGGCCAGATATCACCTTTACTCAGTTAAGGTTCTTTTCCTTCAGTTACACATAGTAATTTTCTCATTTATTTGCTGTTAGAATGTTGACCTTGCATTTCTATAACATGAGTTTCAGATTTCAGTGAGAATTCAGTTGCAAAGGGGCATAAAATAAAAGCTTCATCCCATAACATTTGATATAAATTAAAAAGTTTCTATTGCCTTCAGTTATCTGTGTATCAGATCCTTTTTTTTTTTTTTTTCCCAAGGATCTGGGTCTTAGCTGTATAAATGCAAGCTGAAATTCAGCTCCATGAGGTGCAGAGGTCAGGTCCAGCTCATTCATAATCAGTCTGGGTTCATCAACATTTCCACCGAGATCACATTCTCAGTAACAGTAGGTCAGAAAAGGATCATAGAATTTGTAATGAATACAAATGGGGAAACATCCCACCACTACATTTCATCAGGAGTCTGTGTCTCTTTGGGTTTTTAACTTAGGGAGAGCAAAATATAGTGTGAGAAAGTATGTATCATCAGAAGCAATGAATCTTTAGGGAACTACTATAGAAAGTAATGCACAAACTCCACCTTGCCCTTACAGCTTTGCAAAGAATCATAGTTTGTTACCCTTGTACAGCATTCAGACACCCCTACAATTAGAAACATAGTGCCTTGGGAAAGTATAGAAATTATCTAGCTGGATGAGAGTGAACAGATCTAGGTCTTTGCTACATCCACAATTTTGTTCAGCCATAATCTGTAGTCTCAGGTTTGCAGTTTATCACTTTCTTTCTCCCAAGACATTGCTATCATTGGAAAACTTTTTCAGTGAGTAATCAGTTACTTTTTCCAAATGGGAATGAGGCATACAGCAGTCATTTCAATTTACATTAACAAGTGACTGACAGGCATGTATTTTGTTTTGTTTCTAAATGACATAAAACGGACTGTAACAATGCCTTGGATAGGGCAGGGGAAGCACACAGGCACTTTTTAATTGCTGGGCAATAGCTGAGTCTGGTCTACTATGTCTGTCTGATAAAAAGTAGGTCATGTGGATGCTGGATCTCAGCATAAGATCTCTGGATTATCTCATTTTTATTTTCTTTCCTATGTCATATTATGCAGTCTAATTGGCTGCAAAATAGGCAGTCTAAGTGCAAATGCATGCACCCGTGTCTTTACTAAGGAAAGAAAAGGCAAAAAATTGTATGTATTCATCTGGATAAGATTCAGAATAATATTATGAAATGGAGAATAAAATATTCCTAACACCACTGGAGGCAAAATGATAGTATTCTATCACATGTATGACAGCTGGGAAAGAAATTAAGTTCCAGGTAAAATTAGTCATATTCTTCTAGCTGACTCAACAGTTCTATCAACTATCTTCATTTGCACGACGCTCTGCTCTTCTGGAGGCCAGCTATGAAAGAAGGCTTCAGGAAGCGCAAGACTGATTATTTTCATGAATATAATTTTCATAAGTCCTGTAGCAATAGCATCTGAATGCCTTGGTCACAGAGCATTTTCAAAAAGAGCTCTCCTCTGAACCTCACAGGCTATGAACCACACGCAACATAGTTAGGGCAACAAGAGAGGCGGTAGGATCAAAGAGTGAAAATAGAATCACCAACTCAGCACGTACTTCTACTCAGAATATCTTCAGCATAGCTTTTGATCTGTCTTTTGCAGCATGGCTTTTGCACAGATTAAAGCTGGGTCTTAGTATGTAGGTTTTCAATATAAACAATGATTATGCATTTTTCAGAACTGGGACATGGGTATGAGACCTGAAGAAGAAGAGTAATTTATTTGACTGATTGCCTTATTTTGCCTGTTATTGTTAAAAAATTGTTGAGAAATTCCATGTAACTACTCACATCATATTTAGTCACCCAGATAACAGTGGTGAGACGATCCTGTACAAGGGATATAATTTGACATTCATAGCACTCTGGAGAGTTTTCATTGGATATTTGAAATCATATGACGTTCTAACCTAGAGGTAAATGGTTTTAATCCAAGAATGACTGAGTGGATGCATTTATATGCATTTATGTGGATTTCTAGTAGGAATTTTTATATTCCTGGACTTGTAGCTTTTTTGCAGATATTCTTATTTCCTGAGTTTTTTCTTAGTACTTCTAATAGAGTTTTTACTGGATTTTTTTTTAATTGATTTTGGAGGGATGAATATTGAGTTAATTTATTTAAACCCACTTAGAATATTTCTGAATATTCCAAATATACTGTTTCATTTTACCTTGTATCCCTGTTAAAATGAAAGGAAGATGTGCTCCTAGTTAACTTCCTGCATGCTTCCAGCTCACTCTGCCTAACAAAGCTCACTAACAAGTACCTGCCTTGTTATGTATATACACTATATATGTATTTTTATATATATACACTATATATATGTAAAATATCAAGTCTGCAGCATGCACATGAACTTTCTGTGATAATTTCAGTTAGCCAGGTGCAACACACATAAACCAGGCATGCTGCCTTGCTCTTTAAAGAAAGAAAGACCTTGGTTATGGCAATCTATGGTTATGGCAAGGTACAGACTAGATTCCAACAGTCCATTGTTTCCTGGTGAATGAAATGGACAGGGTATGTAGCTGCCCTGATTTATTAGGTCAGTAATCATTTTCTCTAAGATAATAAAAACTTGTTCACTCTCATCCAAATGCAAGAATGTGGAGGGTTTTTTGCTGAAGACATCGCCCGATTCCTTGTTTGTCTTCTTTATTGTTGCTTATTTATGATAACTTAATCTTGAGTGTCTGCACGTTACAATCTGAGAAGATGTGTACAATGTCCTCTCACAGATAAGCACTGAAAAATCAATTACAGCTGACACTCAGGAAAGCATTGTCACATTGATCATAAACAACCTTCCCAGTTCTGTATCTCCTCCGAGAGCTTCCGCTGCAATACCCAGAATATAGGTATGTTTGAAAAGAATTGAATTTTAGTCATTAGGGAGCTTGTCTAAAAATCAGGGAGATATTTGGTGCCTTTCTTCTCCCTTGCTGATGAAGGAATATGTGTCTGCAACCCTGGAAGCATCACAGTGCTTTCTGTGGTTTTTTTGCTAAGGTGCTCTAAGCCCTTGCTCTGTTTAAGCCTCAGAGATGTGATGGAGAGAAATGCTAAGACCAAGGTCCATTGAGTGCAGTGCTGACAGCGTCCAAAACCAGACAGTAAGATGAGTGCTACATAAGAAGAGATCTACACCAGCATTGCTCCTGTTCTTTCTTTCTGGTCTTTAGCAGTGAAGGGATTCTGTATGCCAGAAGTGGTATGTAAGCCACTAGTGGACCTCAGAGAAGTTTTGCTCCATAGATTTATCTGGTGGTTTTTTTCTGAAATCAGTTAAACACAAGGACAGAGAAACATGCCTCACAGGCAAAATGACACAGCCAGTGCTTGTGCTCCAAGATCTCTGCAAATAACCCCTTCTGCCAAACAAGGCCTTTGTCCTGTGGGGAAGTGTGTGTAGGATTCCTGACCAAATCTCCTTCTCATGGCTCAACAGAAAATGCAAAGAAAAAGCATGGGTAGTGCTTGACTCCAGAGGCCCTTCTAAAGCTCCAGGGCCAAGAAGGTCCTAAAGTGCTGTTGCCTAGAAGTCCCTAGCTATTACCCAAACAATAACCAAACTGCTCAGCTGACAAATTTCATTCCAAGCAGATTTTTTTTTTCCTCTAGGTGCTGTTCCCCCTACAGCTGTCACCACAGCAAATGGCACTGTCCTTTTAAGGAACAAGTTGTATTGATCCTGACGGTAAGACCACCGGACCTCAAGGTGCTGGTAATGCAGTGTGGTGACTCTGGGCAGCACCAGCCCCGCACAGTGGCTGCCCGGAGCAGATCCCTGGCTGCAGGATGGACTTGGCTAGTCCCTGCCACAAAGCAGCACACAGGCGGCTCCCATCCGGCCTGAGGCTGGTGATTACACCTGCTGTATGGCTCTGCATTTAGCAGTGCAGAAAGAAGTTTTCAAGTGAACTCAGTTTTGACTGTGTCACGTGAAAAAGGGTGGTGGTGGTGGAGAGATGTTCCTAACTCCAGGTGTTTGATCTGTCTATCAGCACCCCAGGAAAGCTGAGACCCTTGTGCCGGACCAGTCTGTGAGCACCCCGTTACAGGGACCCTTCACTGAACAGTCCAGCTGGATCGGAGGGCAATTCGGCTGCCTTGTTCAGGGAAATGCACCAGCAGCATCAGGGGGACCGCTCAGCAGGTTTGCCCACTTTGTTTGAATGTGTGACCCACTGCCAGCAACTGCTAGCACCCACAAAGGACTCATGTTAACAGTTTACAGAGTAAGGCTCTTCATTAAAAAATCATGACAAGATTCATGATCGCTGGTGAGAGGGACTGCAAAAACAAACTTGAATATAGAACCAAACTATATACAACCAAAACCGTAATTACTAATAACAGCTAATATGGATTAGTTATTTAGCATGCATAAGTCAAGTTCTTACCCAGTAGGCATCCCTATGGGGGAAGAGACAGGTTCAGCCCATTGACTGATCCCAGAAGTTACGATGGAGTCTCCCCTAACTTCTCCCCGCATTCATTCACTTTTATACTTTTCTTTACTCTCAGGTGGAGCTTGAGTGACTCTAGTCATACATTCTTTCATTATTGATTGGTGTAAACTTCTCCCGCTTTCATTGAAAGACATAGTTGGTAAGAAACAGAAAGTGCATGCTCAGTGAGGGATGTTCATGCCTTGGAAGTGGGTAACTTTGGGGTGGAGGTGTTGTTAGTATTGTAACGAGATTATAATGAGCAAGGTTCATCTAAGGAGAATAATTTTGCCACTGTTGTTGTCCCAGCAACAGACAGCTTCTCATATATTTTCCATCTGACAGCTGCTCTGCAGCTTATTGGCTGTGTGATACCATCATGTTCCCAATCCTGCAGGGGCTGCAGCAGAGCCTGGCCACAGTGTCTCCACTCAGCTAAACCCTCCATTGCTCCTCTAGGATAGTAGCTTGCCTAAGGAACCATATTGGAGTAGATTCCATACATGCCAACCATCTGAAAGTGGCAACTGTATTTTTCCCTAAATTATAATACTACAACTTCTATTAGCTCTATAATTTCCCCCTCCAAGCAATTTTCCCACAGACTGTAGAAATGATCAAGAAAAAACTATAATTGCTTGGAAGACCAAAAAGGGAGAATGTCTGCAACGGACCATGTCTGCATGGCATGCTGTACATTGGAGACTACCTAATCATAAGAGCAAAAGGATGGCAAACTGAGCAGTCACTAAACTGAAAATTATCTCAGTCCTGCGACCAATAGTAAGAAATAATTACAAAGTCACTTGAAATTTGGAATAATTTAGATTTAATTGGAACAAAGACATTCATGACATTTGGAACCCAGTGAAGGATATTTTATCAGCTGGAATCCCCAAAGATGGATTAGTGCTCTCATGCTCCTTTCCATTTGTATTGTTTTCCACATCCACTTACAAATGATGTTTTTTTTCTTAAGACCTTTTCTTGAGCTAAGGTGATTTAAGCATTAGGAAGAAGAAGCTTTACTGTCTTCTAAGTTCAAAACACTCAGTGAACCAAGAAGTTTCATGACCAGCATGAAACCAGGACAGCTTCAGAGGGGAATGGGAAAGCAGTAAAACCACTAACCATCTCACATAACTGAGTACTCAGTGCTTATGATTGGAACTATTTTTTCAGTAGAACTCCACTGGACATTTTTTGTGCATAACTAAAAGACAGATATTTTTTTGAAATTACCTTAACACTCAAACCTGACGTTAGCACTTGTAGACCTGGCCATGAACTCTGTCTCTCATCGTTCTGGGGAAGGAAAGGACAAGGTGAGAGTTGGTCTGCAGTGGCTAACACATGTCAAAATTGAGGTGGAAATGATTTTTTTATCCAAATTAGCATGAGAATTTTATTACTTGGCCTGTATCTTCACTACAGTTTGCCAAAATCAGTGAAGATGTAACAGATGCAGAACCTGGGCAGGAAAAGTCAAACTGCTTCAGGAACACCCTGAATAAGGAAACAAGAAGTAAGAATACCATGATCTTTTCCTTTTGAAGGCAAGAATTTACGTGGCTTAAATACAAGCTGTGGCCTTTTAGGATTTCAGACGTTTTAATTGCTTTGGGAGGGTTAACATCCTATACATGTTTTCCATCAATCCTAGGTATTTGGGAGAGAAAATAATATGCTTAAGAGCCTCATGGATTAGATTTGTTGCCAGTAAGAAGCTGAACTAAGAAGATGTTTAAGCAGCCTTAGAGTGATTCCTAAACACTCCACACAGTTCTGTCATTGCTTGCGGTTAATTTTGATTTTCAATATGGCCAGACAAGAGAAGCCTATTTTGTATTAACAGTAATATATTGATCATAGAGCACAGTGCACAGTGAATACACTTTTTCTGAAAGGAATAATAGCTGCAGAATAATAACAGAAGAAAAATAGTGTCAAAGAGGAGGCAAGACTCTGTATGTCCCAGAGGTTTGCTGCTCCTGGGAAACATGGAGTTCCAGTCTCCTCAAATTGATGCTAAAACCTTTTAAACTGAGGCTTCACTGCTTTGGCATTTGTGCATTCTAGCTGTGTTTCCACAGCTGACCAGACTGGGGGTGGGAGCAACAGCATAAATTAGTACTTTTTGCACATATAAATGCTCACCTTTTGTTCAATGTGAAAGAGACATCAGGAGAAAATATGCAGGCTGAGACAATCACAGCCTTGTGTCTTGCACGCTCCAGGCAATTAAGGGAAGGAAGTTACTGATTTGCCCAAGAAAACTTGAGTGTTTTGGTTTTTTTTTTAGTGCTCATTAAACCTCTGTGGAAAAGAAGGTAGCAAATAGACCAGTAAATGAAAACTCAGCTAAGCCTACAGAGAACAGATAAGAACTGCCAGCTAAAAAATTGGAGACTTAGTATGGAAGGAACAGAGACATTGATGGTGGGGTTCTATCATTCTTTGAAGCATTCCACTGTTTCTAAAGATTCTGTATATGTGTGTGTACACATAGCAGTGAACGCCAGAAAGGTGAAATAAAAGTTGCATTCTCCTTGCTCTCATCACCATATGCCTTTCAAAATGTTTTTTCTAGGTCACAAAGACAGGGCTCAGCATCCACTCTTGGTTTCTGCCTTGAACTTCTTTTCTCCAAAGGCATGCCTTAGTCCTGCCCAAAGCAGTATTATAGCCAAATAGCATCCCAGACAGTAGCAGCTCTTCTGAAGACTTCCCCATGCATTTGGTCTTTGGGGGGTGGGGTGGTGTTCTGTTTTGGTTTTTTTTCTCTTGTGCCTGTGTCAGACTTGTATAATCTTGGACTGCAGCATGTCTTTCTTAAACCATCATCAGGGAATGGTGGTGTTTATACATAGTTCCAAGAATTCCCAGCATACCACCACTTCTCTGCTATAACTGTTCACTTGTAGATTCTTTGGAAAATTAGGGAAATATAATCCAGAGTGGGAAAGGGTCCTGTGCAAGTTTGCAAGATGACTGCAAGGTCCTGATGCCCCTGTGCTGATGACTTACCCAACTTGGACAAGCATGCAGCAAGACTGATCCCCTTCACTGCTTGCCTTTCTCCCAAAGTAATGCATGTGGTCCTAACATTATAACAGCCCCAGAAGAGCAGGTGGCACTGTGCACAGGCTCACATGTAGTTACAAACTAAAACCAGACAGTATTCAAATTTGATTACAGAAAGACAACAAACATGTCTTATTTTGCCTGTTTTGCCATTGAAACACATTTATGCACAAACAATGTGCTGTTTGTTGTTTTCTGATGGATGTGAAAAAAAGACTTTCCAAGTCAGATGATGTAATAGAAGATACCAATCTGAGGGAAGCATGTGGGGTAGCAAAAATATAACAAGTGTTCTCTGTCACCCTGGCAAAATAATGCAGCTTTTAAAAACTGTAATAAAAAAAAAAAAGTTACATTTTTCAGATGTTCTTTCCAAGACATCTCTACATATCAGAACCTCCTGGGATTTGTCATGCTGTAACAACTGAAAAGTTTGGTTATTTATGTTCTGGGTTTCTTGCTTAAAGGTTCTTGTTTAATCAGATCTGTAGTGAATGTAATCTTGGAAGCCAGGGCATAAACTCAACAGCTTGAGAGAACAGCTTCAGAAACAATTCTCTGCCATTACATTGGCCACATCAATCTGTCCTGGCTTTCTCATACCTCTGTGTTCTGAGCACAGATTTCATATTAGACTTTTCTTGACAATTTGTCAAATTTCCAGCACTTTCACAGCATGTACACCTGCACATTCATCTGTTAATTGCATGTGGAGCAGTTCTGCAAAGGATAATGCAGAGCAACTTAACGAAAAGGCCAAATTACTAATATGAGCAACACTTCAATCAAATTTTCAATTAACTTTTACATAGAGTGGGCCAAATTGTATCCCAGCAATTATCTGACTGGTTAGAAGCTGTTACTGCAAAAAAACCAAATTATTACAAACATGTTACACTGAATGGACCAGCAATAGTCTTTTGATAACCAAATTTTGATGCAATTTTGTTTGTCTTTGACATTTTCAAGATATTTTCAAAAAAATTTACCTGGCTAAAATGGCATTTAAAAGTCCCATCTTGCATGTCATGTGATTCTGTTGTGAATGAAATATGAATCTATCCTATCTACCTGTGTGCTCATGTTTTGATGCAGTTGTGATTCTGAAGACTATAGGAAATTGGTTTCAGTTCAGAATCTCTAAGTGCCTTTCGGGGCCATGTCTAGAGGCTTGGCAAAGAACAGTCAGAGAGTTGGCATTACAGGGAGAACTGGATGAAAAAAAAAAACTATAAAAACACTGAATCGCCATCTCTTAAAGTAACTAACACAAGGAAAGACAGAATTTAGAACCTAATTTGGGTTCTGGGCCTACTTGGGTTCAGGACCTATCATTGTACCAAGCTAATGTCACCAGGTACTGTCCCTGTGGCTTTGTAGTAGCTCCTTTTTTAGAGCCTGTAATCAAACACTACACCACAAATAAAAATTTACCCTAGAATATAAGAAAGCAAAGCTGTAAATGCAGGAAGATAAGCAGGAACTAGGGGGCACAAACTGACCAGAGGAAATAAACCAGGCTAAGCAAAGGATAAATAAGGAAAATCCAACTTATCACATGTTTAATTAATGAGGATCAAGGCTGCACTACTTTTTTAAAATTATACGTGTTGTTGTATCTTCTCTCCTTCTTTTTTTTTCTCCTTTTTTTCTCATATTTTCATAAAGTGCTTTCAAGTTACCATTAACAAATCTGCCCCCACCCCAAATTAAAATGTATCTGAAAAGACATTAGTGTAATGTGAGAATGTCTACCAGTGTAACTGATGCAACATACTTGGATTAGATTGCATCCCTAAAACCTGATTCTGTTCCGGGAAGTATCTTTATTGTAGGCCTGAATCTATGTTATTTTTCAAGTCTATATCCAGACACAGCTTTTTTTCTTAGTTTTAATTGTTGTAAGCTATAAAATAAATTACTGTTTAAGTAAATTGAAGGAAAACCAGGCAGTAGTCTGTACTTTTTAAGTTCAGGGATTAATAGTAAGATGCATTCCTCAAAATGCCTGCACACATGTACACATCAATATTCGCTCAGTAACAGAAGGCCAGAAAACAATCTGATGTTTATAGACAAGCTCATCTGGAGAATCTATATTCCATAGCTTTCTCCAGTGCAACAGTAACCATCCATAAATTTCTTGTTTCTCATCTGCCAAATGGAATTAATATTTTCTCATTAGCAGAGGAAAAATTCTACTATCCAGAAGAACTTAGTGCTCCAGATTCTGCTGTCTCTTGTGTGATCCAGAATAACTATGCCATTAGATGACAGCAACACAGTTTGTTTTATTGCTCTTATCTCCAGCCTTTCATCCCATATTTATAGTCTGAGCTGTTCTATCTAAAGGGACTTAATATGAGACCCCAAGATTTTAAGCCAGGTAGGCAATGTTTTTTCTGGAAAGTGGCTGTTCCTGCTCAGTGCTAAAGTCTGTCTACTCAGCTCCAGCAATGCTGAAATAGAGTAAAATAAACAATTGTTTTGGGAAGGAGAGGATTGGGCCAGAGACATTTAGTATCTCAGATTTCTAGGCTCTTCCTGTAGTTAGTGGAAAGAAACAGGCACATCGGGAAGGAAATCATTGTATCCTAAGGTCCCTGACAGGGACACCATTGACTGAGAAGTGCCTATCTCTTGCAGTGTTTAAAGCTGGGTGACAAGAACTGCATCCCCAATGCTTGTGCAATCTGCCCAAGGGCGATCACAACCAGTGTCCTACACCTACAGGAACAGCACAGCATAAATCTGTTCCTGATTCTGTAAATTGGCACTACTGAGATGGTATGTGAGTGTCATTTATTGAAAGGGTGCTGCCCCATCACCCTTGACTACTGGTTTTGTTGGTTTATTTTCTGAGGGCTGAAACACTTGCTAACTTTAATTCATTGCCAGCATTCTGCCTGTCATAACTTTAAATTATATGGACTGCTGCACCATTGGCAGTGCCTACATAATCACACCAATCTATTGCTCTGTCCTTCATAGCGTAGGTGCAAGTGGGTATGTCAGACCGTAACATCTCAGGCAATTAAATGCTGGGAAAGAAGATGCACAGACAGGCAGAGAGAGTCCCTTGAGGCCCCAAGTGCTGACTATTTGTGTCTTTTGTCTTCCCTCTCTCCCCTGCCCTCACAGATGATTCCCCCCTCCCCCGTTTTTCATCTATACAGAAGTGAACTACACTACTACAAATTCAGAGTAAAGGATTATCCTGACACAAATGTTAAAGGTGTCTGTGGAAAACATGATTTTCAAGCAAAAAGCCGGGATGGACTGAAACTTCTCTATGACTTGGGGTCACTCCTTGTACTGTACATGTGAGTCCTTCCCATCCTCCCAAAGCTGTTCCACACTGCAGGAGTGGCCTGCGGGTCCCTCTACAAGAAAGACCCTCACAGTCAAGTACTCACAGTTTCCCTCTTTGGTCTCAGTCTTCCCTCTCCTCCATTTGTTTGTGTCTTTCTTCTGAGTAGGGACACTCACAGGATATAACCCACTTGCCTGTGTGCATGTCAGTTATTTTGCATGGCAGTAGGAATTTTTTTTCTCTTGCATTTCTTAATCTTCGGTCCATGTGAAAAACTATAAATAAGAAATGGGTCAGAGCTGCACAGTCTGTATATGGGAATCAGGGTGCTACTCTAAGTCTGTGGTCAAATTTGGTGCTTGAAACATTTCAGGCAATAGCTTCCATGTGCTCAGCTATCAATGAAGACAGAAATCCATTTCAGCTGTCATAAGCCAGTCTCATCCTGTTGAAGTTACCTGGCTTGTATGGGATAAGGATCAAACCCAACATGGTCTGTTCTGCAAACTGTGACAGGATAAGGACTCCTCAGAGAGAGCCTGTGTATCTTATGCTCTTAATTTCTATTTCTCCTGCCATCTGTTTTCCTGTGTCACCATAAAAATACCTCCTGGGACAGAAAAAGCAAAGAGGAAATTCTAGCCAGAGTAATCATATGAAAAATAGAGCTGGCCAAGCTAATCTTTTTTACTGGGACACCACCACAAGAACTTGTGGGTTTAGTTATTTCTTTTTAGATTTGAAAACCAGATACTAAATGCTAATCTGTGCAAGTCTTTAAGCCATAGGAGAGGGGAGGCAAGGCAAAGTGAGGTGAGGAAGCCAGCACTTCCAAATCTAACATGTTAGCAACATGCACTTGATTGGAGGAGTTATTTATTTAAGGAAAACCAGTTTTAGCAAAAGGGAATTGCGTTCTTTTTCCTAAAAAAAAATCCAAAACAAACACCAAAAAACCACCAAACAGTCAAGGACACAGACTGACTATTCTTACTACAATATATATGTCTCAAAATGAACAGAGCTGGAGAAAACTGTCCCTCCAATGGTAAGATCTCAGTGTACAGTCTCCATAAGCAGACCCTCCCATGTGAAGGCCCTGAGACTTGTGGAGTAAATACACTAGGTAAGAGTAAAGGATTTGCTGTTTTCTGTTATTCTCATTTTCTGGAGCTGTAGGACAAAAATCAGTCATGCCTAAAACTGCAAGGGTCAGAATTGCCACTGCGTTACTAACTAAATTGTCCATATGATGAGTATTTAAGAATGTGCACCTTACACCTACTCTGAACTAGTTTTGCTACAGCACCTACTCCAATCTCAAAAGCCATCCAACCCAATGAGTGGGAAGTCAGACAAAGTTGCCAGGATGCCTGTGTGGATGAAAAAGGGCTCACAGGAAAACTCAAAACCAAAAGGAAGCATATAGAGGGTGGAAGCAAGGATAAGCAAACTGGGAGGGATACAGAGATGCTGTCTGATCATACAGACATGCAGTTAGAACAGCCAAAGCCCGCCTGGAATTGAATCTGGCCAGGGATGTCAAAGAAAAATAACTCTGTTCATTATTTCTACTGTCAACAAAGGTGCTGTTCACAAAAGAACTTCTTGCTGCACTTTTAGATAAAAGAAAGGACATGCAGGTGGTGTAAAGCTTGTATCAAATAAAAGTGTCTGCAGGCTCCTGTGTTACAATCAGCCAGATAAGTTTTACCCTGTAGCCATGAGGTATGCATAGCATAATAAGGCAGGTCTGAAATCTGAGACATTCTGCACAGCGTAGCATAGCACGGGCTCTGTTCTACTCAGGATAGCTGTTTGGTGAATCATTAGCCCTGAACAGTAATCTTCTGGTCAGGATCACTAGAGTCGCCCATGCCATCTTGTATATCTTGAACGCATCTAAGTGCACAGCTGTAGAATAGAATAAGGAATGAGAACATAATGAATGAGATATCATTGGCATTTTACACTTCAGTGTTTAATCTACATTTCTGTCTGCTGTTATGACTTGTTTCTTGGATGCCTGGTCAGACTCCAGAATGGTGTTGTGTTTTAGAAAATAAACAAAACCAAAACCAAAAACTAATTCTCGCCTTAATAACTTAATATTCTAGGTCCAGATAACATAGTGGAAAACCTGTGTATGGAACAACAAACAAAATGCAGAAGGTGAAATTTAGTATAACAACAAAACCTTGTGATTATGTGACAAAGCCCAAGTAACTGTTGTTCTTCCTGAAATAATACAAAAGCCAGGAAACACGTCAAAGAGTGAATTTCCCTGGCAACAAGAAACATCGGAAAATTCTTAGTTCAGCTCCTGCATTACTGCTCTCAAGTTTCTATTAATTTCATAGTATTTTGCATACTGTCTTTCCTGGGAAAGCCAGAAACCTGGCACAACCTTATCAGAAACACTAGAGTCATTCAACAGATGCGTGGGTCACTCACCATCTTCGTGCTATGGAGAAGCATGAGAGCCAGCTGGAGAGGCAGCCGTAGTGCTTGTCATCTTCCCTGGTATCAGCTTCTGACTTTACTACAGACAAAAGTCTGACTTCAGGTAAGGCAATCAGAAGCCTGAATAGGAGCTATATTACAGAAAAGCACAGGTTTAAGTCCACTCCAGGATAGTATCAGAAGAGTAGTTTCTTGCCCAGTACACCTTGTTTGTGCTGAAATTTTCTTACCGCTGCTTGGCCCCTTAGCATATAGCACACTAAATAGTCAGCTGAGCAAGCAAATTCTTCTGCAGAGACACACAGTACAGACTATCCAGGATCATAGAAGCTTCTGGATTATTTAGTAAATATATTTGCAGGGCCAGGAAATAAGCTCCCAGGCACTCTCATGGAAGTATTGTTTTTTACAGAACTCAAGTCACACTACAGGGTTTAACTCACAACCTAGGACCTCCCACTGAGAACAATGGAGACTCCCCAGTCCTAAGAAGAAAAAAAAAATGGGATATGGTATAATTGTAAGGAATTTTAAGATCTGGATATCAGTGTATCTTTGGATGATGGTTTTATTTTTATTGCAATTGCATGAGTGAGAGAAGATACTGATTTACACAAGATCTGAAATACCAGGGAATCTATATTACAGTGATAAATTATTTTATTCATTTTCCCCTACTTTCACTCTGTTTATTCCACATCTGTGTTACAAGAAGGATAAAACCAGAGCTTATTCATATGCATAAGTGTTGCAGCACAAACAAACTAGTAGGCTGCAACAAGGCTTTTACCATCAGTCAGATTCTACTGTCTGTGCTGTTTCACCTTCCTCCAGAGGTCAGACCACACTGCTCTTCCTGCATCCAACCCCCCCTCCCACACTCCTCAGGGCTATTTAACCACTTAGCAGGAACGAGTTACAGATACACATCGTCTGTATCAATCAACCCAGTGCCTCTGAGGCAAGGCCACAGCTGTATATTATCAATGCTAATCAACCCACTGCCTTCGTTCCTTTATACATAAGGATATTAACCAGTATACCAGATAATCGATACAACACTTCTCACTCCAGGTGGGAAGCAGGCTTTCAGTTTTTCAGGCTACTTTCAGATCAGCTAGTCTGTAGCCCACTTAAAAAGAACTCATTTAAAATAGCATTCTTTTAGGAAGTCTGTGGTACACTCCCCTGCTCCAGCCTTTTCTGCTTCACTGCGGTTTTGCAGTTGTGCATTGCTTGCACAGCACAGTACAAAAAGACAAATAACCAAGTATCAGAGGAAACAGCATAGATGCCCATAAGGGCACATTTTTTTGCTGTCTGTCTAGTAGATTTTGCACTGAATGTGCTTTAAATGGTGCATAAGACATTTAGACTGCCAGTGCTTCACACTGATGTCTTCTCATGGCTTGTCCAACTTCTAGCAGGCTTTATATGGCTTCACAGCCTTTCATAGTCATTGAGCCAGAGATGGTTGGTGATTCCCACATTCAGTCTCCACTCAGTCTGTCTGTGCTGGGACAGAGGCCCCAGATAATCATTTAATATTAACTCCACAGAGCTCATGCATGATGGCACTCTGCTCATGAATACTCTACTCTGCTGTGATTTAGTGTATGGCCTGGAGGCAGAATTAACCTGAGTATTATCAGTGATTAGAGAATTGAGATGCAGAGACCATCCTGTGTTTGCTTTGTACAGAAGCAGTGCACACAGACTGCCTGCCTTTTCCATGGATCTTCCCCCATCCTCCTCTGAGCAGTTGTGTCTGCAGACACAGTGATGATGCAGAAGTTACAGAAGCATACTATCTAGACAGTAAACTGAGTAACAATAGCAGAATTTGGCTTTTGAAGGCTCTGTCCAGGGAGGAAAACTGGAACATGCCCTGTTTGCTGAGATCTGTGGCTCCTTCTCAAGTTTCAAATGCTGTTGAGACCTTCCAGGGCTACAATCTGCTCTGTGTAATTATTCTTAGCCCTGGAACTGGATCCAGCTTTGTCCATGGAGGCATAAGGTGTGGTATGTCAGGCTGGTCAGCGAAGTTCCTGCTAGTCTTTCCTGATCTGTACTTCTACGGCTGTCAGCCTACAACTATGGATGTGTATCCCCTGGTGAGTTCTGTTCACTGACACAGACTGTATACTGTATAAGGAGCAAGTATCAGACAGATCATAAGGCAGCTTCAGCTTAAGGACTTCCAGTCTTGTAATCTTCTCAGTCTTATTCCTGCCCTTGTTTTCTCTCCCTTGTTTCACGTGGATGTACAGTTGTTTGGGCAGCTGCATGAAGAACTGAATTTGGGAACTTATGTAGCTGAAAGAAAGGAATGATGCAAAGAATAGCTTTTGAAAAATACCAGATTGATGCAGCAGGGCAAAGACACAAACAGCTATACAAGCCCAGGCTAGGAAGCAGTCTGGTGCAGCACGGGGATAGGAGCTGGCAGCCAGCAAGGAAATGCTTCAGTCTGCATAAACCCAAGCAACTAGGGCAGGCAGTTCACTGCTACTCAAGTTAAGGTGTTGCTTGCACCGTTAAGCACTAGAGGTCATTCCTGCTCTGCCCAAACAACACAGGCATTTCCAAAGACATGCAAAAGGTCTTAGCTGTGGCATTTTCCAGAGCACACCATCACACTGGGATGATTATGTTTGGGTGTTGGGAGGTGTGGGCAAGCCCGCAGTCATTACAGAAGACAGCCTGTCTGTGACAGCTGCCCCACTCTGTAAGGAAGACACTTTGAGTGAGAACTGCAGTGTGAGATGGAAAATATCAGGGGAGACAAACCCCAGCAGAGAGTGAGTCAGGGAGCCAGTGAATGGCTCAGCTGAACTCCAGGCAATGGCCCTGCGTGCTGGCAAGCGGGTTGATCTAAGTTTTGACAACATGAAGCGTGTTGTCTTTCATTCCTCCTGCCTGTCTTAGACATGATAAAAAAATTATTTTATTTGTGCTTCAATTTAGGATGGCTAAATTAATAGGGATTTTTAGGTAACAAAAAAGTTGTTTGTCTTAGAACAGTGTGTGATGAATCTGAAAATCAAGATATTTTGATATGTTCACCTGCACCCAGCCCCCCAAGACTTTACTGCCAGCGTGCAAAGGACTACACAGGTCCAGTTTGTTTCGTTGTGGTTAGAAAAGAAAGAGTGTGTTCTATGGGTCAGATATAAGGCAGAAAATTCTGGCTTATAATAATGTAGTACAAATACATCAGAACATCAGTCTCTTGAAAGAGTCTGTGATACCTCACAAGTAGCCCTGCCAGTAACCCCAACATGACACAGGATGTAACCTGGGGATATCAGCACTCAGCACTCATCAACATTGTCCTCTCCAACCTGTCAGTGTCACCATTAATAGGATCTTTGGGGACAGATGGGGGATGGGCAGCAGAACAGGAACAACAGGAGATCAAAACATTTGTATTCACTCTCTCAGAAAAAAAAAAAGGACAGTGTGCAGGAAGTTGAGATTTTCTCAGCCCCGCAGCAGGAGCAAAATCAGCAGATCTCTAGCAAAAGAGCTGTGCAATGCTTGGTGCTACAGACCCACATGAGGTAGAGACTCTTTCCTTCCTATGACAGGGGAAGTAAGTAACACAGCAACATCAGAAAAAGGGGGACAAGGAACCAAAGAATGAGAATGAAAAAAGGAACACAGCGGCTACTTCAGTGGAAGAAAAAACATAACAAAAGTTTTTTCAGAGAAAAACAGAAAACTGAATGGAAAATGGAGTAAGGCAAGGAAAGAAAACCTCTAAATACTGAACACAAGCTGAGTAACTATAAAGGGAATTAGGAAGAAATTAATAGAAGTGGAAAGGTTATGTGAAAAGGAGAAAGAAAAATATCAGCCAGGGTGGAGATATGTGAGAACAGTGTAGCAAAGCTTGATCTGGTCTTCCAAGTGAGATTGGGAGATGCAAAAGGTGGATAGATTTCCTTTGCATTACCTCCACTAACACTAAGATGATGACAGATCTTAAGTGAAACCAGAGATGCAGTAGTGTGATTCCTGTAAGGTGATACCATGAAAGCAGTTTATTTACATGTGAATATTCTTCTTTCTTCTTTGGGAGAGCTGTGGTAAGAAAAAATAACAGAGCTCTGAACCATTACTGTGTAAAGGTGTTACCTGAAATGACCAAGCCTGTGCTTGGACATTCCCTTTTGGCTACTTCGTGATTGTTGCGCACATGACAGCAAAATGAAAATGAATTGGTTGATGTCTTCATGTAACATCTATACAGTGCTGTGAAATTATGCCTGTACTCTTGCCTACAGACAGAAATTAGACTCACTTAAGCTCATTTGCCATTCTGTATCCCCTGGAGGGCAGCTTACTTGTAGAGAGGTATCCAGTGTGTTCATAGATACCTAAGATCTTTTCAGGAAGTCTTGAGCCTCAAACCAGTCAGAATCAGCATAAAATAACCCTGTGAAATCAGGGAGCCCCTGAAGAGGCAGAAGATGATAGGCACAATAAATGGTTGGAAAAAGTCAGAAAGTGCATGTTTGATTCAGCTGCCCTCCTTGTGTTTTTGATTGCTTGGCTTTGCTTTGCTTGTTGAAAAAGTAATTTACTTTTTTCCACTATACATGAGAAAAAAAATTTAATCATTTTAATGAAACATTTATTCTGAGATTCAGAATAGTTTCAAAAATGTTGGATTTGGTTGGGTGGGTGGTTTTTTTGTCTATTCTTTCTTTCCCTTTCCCACTTACCATTATCCAGGGAAAGGAGTGGGAAGGAAGAGGTAAGTAGACGTAAGGAAATCTGACCAGACAGTACAAAGCTGGAAAGGTTCTGCATGTAATGAAACCCCTTTTCCTGTGAGAACAATTAAGTATTGAAATGGGTTGCCAAGCAAGGTTATATTGTCTTTATTGCAGAATCAGAAGATGCACCCAGATAAAGCTCTGAGCAACCTGATGTGACTTCACAGCTGACTCTGCTTTGAGCAGGAGGCTGACCAATGACCTGAAGTCCTTTCCAACCTCAGCTGTAATCTAAAAGAAGCAATATTCCATGAAACTGATGACAGCAGATGTTTGGTAAACACCCATGGAGTCCTGAGAGAAAATGACATTTTGAAGAGGAGAGAGACCGTAAGGCTAACAGTCAGTTAGCAAAGGCAGAGCTGAAAGCCAGAAAGTTTTGCTGCAGGGTGAAAGGTGAAGTCAACCAAAGTGAGGGTGAGATAAGGAAGAGCAAAGTGCTTTGTCAGGCAGGGATGGACTATAAAACAAAGTGGATTAGATGTGGAAAGAGACAGTTGCATCACATGTCAAAATCATATATATTTCTTGGGCACTTCACTTTCTATAAAAGTAATTTTTGAACACAACATTCTGGGAGATTTCAAATTAGGAAGTGTCTCTTTTGAAGTGCATAGATCATTGATTCATATCTTCACACTGGCTGGCTTCAGGTTAGGTTCCAGGCCAGAAGACAATGCCATTAACTGAGTATTGATCCTCGCTTCCAGATATACCTACTTCACAAAAGCAGATTTACACAAAGTATTGCTGAGGATAGCAAAAATAGTGTAAATAGCCCTACATTTACAGTGAAAATTTGGGAATGTCATAAGAAGAAAATTGTAGTTAGGATGCAAGGGGTATTTCTAAGCCTATACCCTACCAACCATTTTTTTCTTTCTGTATGTCAAAAGCAAACTGCAATTTTTACAGTCATTACTAAAAGAACTGGGCAATTACTTATTTTGGATGGAAGTTCTATTTGGTAAAATCTAGTTCCAAGATGACAGTAACTGTGAATTCATGCTGAATTCAGCTAATACTCCCTCCTCCCCTCCCCGTGCCAAATAATAGGAAAAACAAGACAGGGATGCTATTCCATGTTCAGAGGAAAGAAGAGAAATGTCTTTTAACAGTATGCTAGATTTTGAGAGGTTTTTTTCAAGAAAGAGCAGTTGAATGCATAACAGAATGCAGTAGTAAGGAAGCAATGCAAAATGGACTAACTAAAGATGGATCATACCACACCAGGGCTCAAATGATTCAAGAAAGAAAAGTAATTGAGTATACTTACCATTCCAGGGTGGTTATGATCAACCAAGGATATGCAGTTATGGAGAAGACAAAAGGAGAAGTAGAAAGTATATGATAAAGTATTTGAGAAAGGGGTCAATGGTAATCAGCCTCCAGATATCCAATGGCAATCTGCTTCCAGAACTGCTTCCAGATCTATTTTTCTCACAATAATGGAGGGTGAATCCATACTGGACCTGATGCAGGTAAAGGCTGTGATGGTAACTGGGGAATGAGGAGCCTGCCTTGTGAATAAAGGTCAGGAACAAACAGACTCCAAGAGACTACTGGAGAGAGTGTCATCATACTTCTGTATAAATGTTCTTTCAGAATACTGTGTATTCCAGTCCCTCAGTCTCAGAAAGACTGCCTTTCAACCATGAACAGGGAAAGACTTCAGGGACAAAGACTGCATGGAGCCCATACACAAAACTACCCTGCAGGAACTGGGGGCCTTCAGCCTAGAAGCAGTATAACTGAGAGTCTCCTGGGAATGCAGCAGAATGCTGCACAGGTGGGATCATCATGGTTATGGGGAAAGGGAAAAGGATATGACACTTCAGTGTATCTTTGAACACAAAAACTATGGCCGCTGAAAGGAACCAGCTTATTGCAAGTTCAGAATGGAGACAGCTGTTTCTTCATCCCACTCACAGACCCCCAAGTATAACACATGCTAAAATTCACAGACCCCACTAAAATATGAGATTAGACAGACACATTCAATGAAGGAGAAAGCAGTTAGAATATTGAAAGACACAGCATGAGGCTTAGAAACCCTAACTCACACGTTGCTGGAAGCAGACCTGATCTTAGACATTTCCTAATACAGCCTGTATTCCCAGTGCTGGAGTCAGGGTTCTGGGCAGAATCACAGTTCTTCAGAAAGGAGGCAAAAAGAGCCTGGTTGTTTCTCCCAGTGAAGAGAAGACTTGAAGTTATTTGATTCCTTTCTGTAAAAACATCAGAGTAGAAAATGCCATGGTGAGTGAGGAACTTTTTGAGCTAAAACACTACGTTGGCATAAGAACAAGTGAGTACAGCCTTGCTATGAGTAAGTTTAGGCTAGAAATTAAGAAAGATTTCTAATCACTGCAGCAGGAAGGTTCTAGCAGTGCCTGCTCACAGGAGCCACAGACTGCTAGTCTGGCTTTGGAGAGAAGCATAGCAGGATTTTGCAGAGGGAAGTTTGATGTGGTGCCTGAAGCAGAATGAGACCTCCTAAACCAGGAGCTCCTGCCAGGTCTGAGTTCCTTGCTTCAAAGCTTATCATCAAGCACATTTCTCGACTCACAAATGTGTCCTTGCCACTCCAATATAAGGTAATTATAGATTCCTATATTCAGAATAGATTAGTGGTAGTGGAGGTGAGACACAATGTCCCTGCTATAATTTGAACATTTGAAATAACATCTTCTTTTCCAGGAGTCACAAACTGGAAATGACACATAACAAAAGGTTTTCACACATTGTTTGTCCTAGGTCTTATTGTTGATAAGCCTGAAATGCAGACCTCAGACCTCTTTTGCTGCTAGGAGGCTGTCCAGCCACTGAACTGGCCATGAGGCAATGTTGGCAGCTGCCATCATTAAATGTCAAGCAGTGAATATATTTTCTGTCACAGAGACACACACATCTGGTGCCTTCATTGCTCTTCTGTGAATCTCCTGTCAGAGTAGCTACAGAATTCACACCATCAATTTTTAAAGGACAACAATGGGAAGAAACATGACAGGGTTTCTCGGTCTGATATGTCTTGAAGTCAGATTACTTTCAGCTCCCTTGTTAGGACTACCACTTCTTTCAACACTGTGAGTATAACAGTGTTTGTTATGCCCTCATGAGACACACATCAGATTTTTCAATATTAAAAAATACATGCAGTGTTCATCTGTTTCTGGCTGTCCTGGTTTCAGCTGGGATAGAGTTATTTTTTCTTCTCAGTAGTTGGTATAATTCTGTGCTTTGGATTTAGTATAAGAATAATGTTGATAATACCCTGATGCTTATAGTTGTTGCTAAGTAATATTTACTCTAAATCCAGGACTTTCCAGTTTCTTAAGCCCTGGCAGCCAGAAGGCTGAAGGGGCATGGGAGATTGGGAGGGGACACAGCCAGGACAGCTGGCATGAACAAGCCAAAGGGATATTCCATACCATATGGCATGCTCAGTATATAAACTGGGGGAGTTGGCTGGGGCTGACTGATTGCCACCTGGGGACCAACTTGGTGTCACATTAAAAACGGGAAGTTTCCGCAGACCCTCTACGTTTGATCCGCCTGTCAGTTTCCCAAGAAAGACAAGACCCTTGTGCCTGACCACCCTGCCCGCTCCCTGCGTTCTGACAGCCCACCGTATCGGAGGGTGATTCGACCGACCTGTGCAGGGACCCTCCCGACAGCGTCACTGAGTCAAATTCCCTATAACAAGAGGCTTGCACAAAATTAACTTTAGCTGAAGATTTTTATTATACAAAATACAGGTTTGTAACAGAGTAAGGTTCAAAGATTGTGGGTGATAATACACTGACTGCAAAACAAGCTTAAAGCAATACACCTAAAAATGGCTAGTATGAGTTAGTCACAGAATAAAGTTCTTACCAGTAGGCATCCCTATGGGGGACAAGACAGGTTCAGTGCATAAACTGATCCCAGAAGTTATGATGGAGTCTTCTTTAACTTCTCCCCTCCCTTGTTTACTTTTTATACCTCATACTACATTGCTTATTCATTATCATACATAGGACTGGTTACAAGTTTCTCACTTCTAACCTAAATTAGTACACATCCTCAGATAGCACTACTGAAGCTTTTTACTAACTACACATGCTCTCCAAATGGGGTTTTGCCCTCTTCTGGGGGAGCTGTTTGAGTCGGAGGTCACAACCTCCCATTACCACAATTACCCTTGTCCTACTTTCAGTTAATTTTCTGTTGATGTCACTGGATTGCAGCAGCTTATCAGCCTGTCTCCTCTTGCAGCCAGGGCTTTCCTCACTTGAAGGATTCTTTCTGTGTAACTTAGACAATGGTGTTCTTTTAAACATTCATTCTTTGTTTCCCATCCTTCCCAATGCTGACTCCCTCGATAAGTCCCTTCATTCATAATAACCTTAGAGAGTCAGCTTGAGCCAAACTTTGTGCATAGATTTGTTTAACATATAGTTAAACACTAAATCAGAGTTTGGTAATTCAGGAGGTTAGACAACAATTCCCTCCTTTTGGACTTATTGAAATCCAAGACAAGTTCATTTTCTTTACATTTAGATGGAGCTTGAGTGACTCTAGTCATACATATTTTTGTTACTGGTTGGTATCACATGCACAGTGAGTACCTTGGAGGCTGGTAACTTCAAGATGGAGGTGTGCATTGGTATTACAATGAGATTATTTCATGTGAGGGAAGTAATTTTGCTGCAAAAGCTGGCTCAGCAGTGGGCATGTTCCCTTGTATTCTCCATTTGACAACTGCTATGCAGCTTGTCAGCTGTGTAGTGCCAACAAGTTCCCACTCCTGCAGGGAGCACAATAGAGCCTGGCTGTGGGGTATCACCCCGCTCCAGCCTCCATTACTGCTATAGGTGGCAGGGTGTGTTGTTTAGGGAGCCACGGTAAAGTAGATTCCATGCATACCAGCCCTCTTGAAGGTGATAGCCATATTTTACTCTTAAGAGCTTCCTGTAATAGTATGCTTCTGTGAAGTCCCAGTTTTCTCTAATTCCCCACCCCCCAAGTAATTTTCCCATACTGGGCATCTGTCAGTGGATGGTGAACAATTATATTGTGCATCACCTGTTTTTGCCCTTCCCTTTGGATTTTATTCCTCTCCCCTTCCCCCTACTTTGTAGTAGTGGTGGTGGTGGTAGTAGTAGTAGTGTTGGTTTATTTCAAATAGTAAATTGTTCTTATCTCAACCCTCAGGTTTTACCTTTTTTCCCAGTTCTCCTCCCCATCCCGCTAGTGGGGCTGAGGAGTTGTGGTTTAACCCCAGCCAGCAACCAAATGCTACGCAGCTGCTTGCTCGCATCCCCCACCCGGAGGGGTGGAGAGGAGAATCAGAAAGGAATGTAAAACTTGAGGGTTGAAATAAGAACAATTTAATAATTTAAACAGAATAGAGAGATAAGAACAACAGTAATTACAATAATAATAATAATAACAATTAGGATGGAAAAGTGGGGAAAAAGGGTAAAATCCAAAGGAAAAGGGAAAAGCAAAAAAAAAAACCCAAGCGATGCACAGCACAATCGCTCACCACCCGCTGACCGATGCCCAGCCAGTCCCCAAGCAATGATCCCCACCCAGTAACCCTCCAAGTTTATATACCGCACATGACGCCCCATGGTATGGAATGCCTCTTTGGCTGGTTCAGGTTCGGGTCAGCTGTCCTGGCTGCGTCCCTTCCCAGTCTCTTCTGCCCCTACAGCCCTCTGGCTGGCAGGGCCCAAGAAACCAAAAAGTCCTTGATTTAGTATAAATGTCACCCAGCAACTACTAAAACCATCAGTGTGGTTATCAACATTGTTCTCACATCAGAGCCAAAACACAGCACATCTTTCTTCTTAAGAAGAAAATTAACTCCATCCCAGCTGAAACCAGGACAGGAGTGAGCGAGCAGCTGTGTGGTACTTAGTTGCTGTCTGAGTTTAAACCACGACAGTGGCAAAAATCTACATCTCTTCTCTGCAGTCACATGAACACAGCAGGGTATAACCCATCTCACATGCCTTTTCACGGTGCAAGTTTCTCATTAAGATCTAAAAGAAAGTTTTGCATGGAATCTTTGCCTTTAAAAACTTTTTCTCACAGGTGATGCATGAGGACTGCAGGTAAGGATGTGGATGGTAATATGAGTCTGAGAGGAAAACAGTATCATTATAATAGTAGTATGAGATGGCCCCAGCCAGGAAATACATTATGCTGAGCTTCAGGGGGGCACCAGCTCCTTGGACCCTAGGCTGTGTCGGTGAGGCCACCTATATTAGCCAAAGGTCTGGTCTTGGAGAAACAGCAGCTTACAAGGTGCTTGGAGAAGTCCCAACTTTCCCTCTGTCTGCTTGTGGCCTAAACACTTTTCCTTCCTCAGGCACAGGTGCTCCCGCTGCCAGTGCTGGCTGAGCCACCACAGTTACCTTCGGTCCTCCCGAAAGACAGAAGGGGAAATGTTAATTTTCTGCTCACAGACCAACTCTCTTTCCTAACGGACATGTCACATAACATGTGACAGAGAGTAGGCCTTTAGGGAGGTTTTTCATTATTAGTTTTCACAGTATCCCTAGACTTGTATAATGTAAGCTAGTGTAGGAGCTTAAACATCACTTTGTGGCTAAGAGCCACAGAACCCAGCAGGCCCAGACCCCACCTCACAGCCTACTCAGAACATAAAGCAACGTACAATGACTGGTCAAGACAGACAAAATCTCTACCCTTGAAGAAGACTTATGAACCCTATGAATTCCCATGAACCTCAAGGGGGTTTGGGCAGCCGTATCCTATCAAATCTGATTCTTTCACTTGTGCTAACAGCAGAACTGCATTACAGTGCCGACACCCATAGCCTGTTGCTCTCATGTGAGAGGTCCACAACCCAGCTCTTTTCTTTGCCTCTTGTAGAAACAAGATCTTAAATGCAGGAGGAACCTTAGTGTTACATGAGTTCAAGTTGAGGCGGGATTTCAAGTAGTCCATATTCTGGGGGTAGTTGGGTATTGAATCCAGCTGATTTACAATAAATACAGGGTGAAGATTAAAAACTCGTTGGCTGAGAATTAGCCATGTGAAATCTCCTTCCTTGCACTCAGGAAAGGGTTTCCATGAACTTTTGTGGGAACTGGACTAGCAGAGCAGATGAACATAGATTTTTATGCAAAATCTCCAGTCTGCCAGATCAAAGTCACCACTACCAGACATTCCCACCCCAGGCAGGAGTAATGCAACTAGAATGTGCAAAGCAATGGCTGGCACTGAGGAACCTCTCACATTTTTTCCACTTTAATTTTTGGGCAGTCTTGAAGCAATCCTGGTCTCTCCCACCATCTGGAATAACGGGAAAAAAATAGTTAAAAAATGAAATAACCCTTACGAATGAACCTAAATGAAATAGTCTTCAGGTGGGCCTTGCAAATCCATCCTGGCTCCCATGGTAGTTTTTGGTAAAAGACTTATGGTATAAGCAATCTCACCCTCACATACAGGAAATGACCTTAGGAATATCAAATATGAATTGCAGAACTGAATATTCTGTTTGAAGCTAAAACCACTAGATGACAAAAAAAAAAAAAAAAAAAAAAAATATTGAAGTGCTAATTTCACTTTCCTAGGGAAAAGATAGGGAAAAAATTGAAATAGGAAGATTTTATCATTTAATATTAGCACTTGAGACTAGGATATTACCATACTGCAGACTTTCTGAATGTGAAAATAAGGATTTTGATACTTAAAAGCAGTGGTATTTTCATTCAGAAGCTGAATTACAAAAGTTTTAGCTTCTTGCTGCTCCGGGTTGTCTACAACAGCAGTATGTGATTGAGCATGATAATTGTAACAAAAGTTTTTTGCAAAAGTAATAGAAATTAATGTATTATTATAGATAGGGAAAAAATAATCACCTGGAATGTATGTAGTATTTAATAGTCAGTACTCTAGAAAGATGAACAAAAATTTAATTTTCTTAAGAGAATATTCTATTTTTCCAGAAGGAATGTGTTAAAAGACAGTATGTAAAGTGGTAATTATTTGAGGAAAGCTGAAGCATAGTCGTGTGCTCTAGGGTCTTATCACTGCTGGATGTTTTACACTTCGCACAGTCACGTCAAAACACAGCAATATTGCAAAATTGAATTGGCTTATCCTTTTCAATGATATTCACACTAAAATAGGAATCGTACTGCATGATTTGTACCAGAATATGGGTGGTTTAAACAACATATATCTCTCATTCCAAAGTGACTCATAGTATTTCCTGTTTTCAGTAAAAGACTGTATAGCTTGCAAGTCTGTCCTCAGTATCGGTATGAACCATCATGGATATTGTGCCACATACTATCCAGCTTTTTTCTTGTAACAAGAGAAATTCTGAACAAAAGCATCTGAGCACAAAAGGAAATCCAGCACCGCGATCAGGCAAACAACTACCAAACCCCATTCAAATTCTATGTCCCTTCTTTGCTTCTTCTGTCCTGTTCATTGCCAGAAGGTGGTATCTTCAAACAGATGTTTCTAATCAGCCCCATTCAGGCTAGTTTGCTACCTGCAGTCTAGGATCTGTAATACCACACTCATTTCCATGCAAGTTTAACGTGCTGAACAAGATGTAATAACTGCCAGGATACCTTCTTCTCCTTTCGTGTTTTGGACAAAAGTAGTGATGGCCCTCTCTCAAGCTATATAGCTACTTACTCCGCAAGTGGTGAGCAGACCAACAAGATCTATTCAGAGCAAGATGAAACACACAAGTTTCCAGTGTAGACAAGTTAGCTACCAGTGCTGGGGTTTGCTGCAATTAGATAATCTGATCCAATTAGAAAATTGAATAGTTTCTGTGTCAATTCATGCAAAAATGAGGAGATGTTTTGGTCAAAGTCTGAATTTTGGGGAACACCTCTGTGTTGCTGCTTGAAGTCATCGGTCTAGTGCTTGAGCTTCCTGGAGCCTCAACAGGTAGGGCTTGTTATTTGTGCTGTATGTTTTATTATGCATTGCAGTTTCTTCATTAGCTACCATGGTATAGGAAGATGGTATCTGCCTGACTTGTACTAAAGCAGAAGCCCAGGTGCAAAAGCAGTCTGTAGAGGAAAACAGAGTGACAGAACAAGAAGAAAATAATAAGTGAAATTTTTGGTTGATACACCAAAATGATGCCCCAATTGAAAAGCTGCTTTACCTCAACTTTTTCAATGAGACTTAGTGATGAAAAAGAGGTATCAAATGTTGTGCTGAAGTGATTTCAAAACATTTTGTACAGACAGCAAGCTACTGATCCATTATTGACGCTGGAAGGAAAAGTAAGGGTAATAGAGCTTTATCATAGAATCACAGAATGCTTTGGGTGGGAAGGGACCTTTAAAGGTCCTCTAGTCCGCCCCCGTGCAGTGAGCAGGTACAACTTCAAATAGATCAGGTGTCTCAGAGCCCTGTCAACCTGACCTTGATTATTCCCAGGGGTGGGGCATCTACCACTTCTCTGGGCAACCTGTTCCAGTGTTTCATCACCCTCACCGTAAAAAAATTCTTCCTTATATCTAGCCTGAATCTACCCTCCTTTAGTTTAAAAACACTTGTCGTGTTGCTACAGGCCTTATTAGGAAGTCTGTCCCCATCTTACTTATAAGTCCCCTTATGTAAAGTATTGAAAGGCCACCACAAGGTCTCCCCCTGGAGACACTCCAGGCTGAACAACGCCAACTGTCTCAGCCTTTCCTCATAGGTGAGGTGTTCCATCCCTCTGACCACTTTTGTGACCGTCCTTTGGACCCACTCCAACAGGTCCATGTCTTTCCTGCGCTGAGGACTCCAGAACTGCATGCAGGACTCCAGGTGGGGTCTCATGAGAGCAGAGCAGATGGGCAGCATCACCTCCCTCAACCTGCTGGCCATGCTTCTTTTTATATAGCCCAGGATATGGCTGGCTTTCTGGGCTGCAAGCACACGTTGCCAGCTCATGTCCAGCTTTTCACCTGCCAGTACCCCCAAGCCCTTCTCCACAGGGCTACTCTCAACCCTGTCATCCCCCAGCCTGTATTGACCCTGAGGGTTGCCCTGACCCACTTGCACTTGTCTTTATTGAACCTCATGAGGTTCACATATCCCTGCAAGGAGTCCCAAGGAATCCAGAGTACTACAGACCTCAGCCTAAAATTATAGATGTGCATTATCTCATAGTTACAGATTTATTGCCTCTCTTTGTCTCAATAGCCTTTCAGGTTGAGACAATCTGTACTTAACCACTCCATTTCAGTACAGGCTACCACCTGGTTTAGACTGCAAGCTGAACTGCTTTTATAGTTACTCCTTAACTTCTTGCAGTACAGATAAGTTTCCCAGAAAGAGGTCAGGTTGTAAAAATCTCTAGAAGGGGTAATGGTGAGCAATGATAAACAGACTGCAGCTGTCTAGATGACAGTATGGATCCCTTGCTAAATAACAGGTTTTGTGCAAGACTGTGACCTTCTTAAAGATCTGAGGTCTGAAATATCGAGTAGGAGATCCTCAAACCAATAAAGAGCCATAGACTATTTAAACAGTGCCTAGATTATGGCTATTAGGATATGCATATTGATTAGTAACTTCTACATCAAATAGTTCTAGTGACTCCAGAGGAGCTATTTGTTGAATTATATCCAACCTGTTATGAGAAGTGGCAGAAGCCTCAGGTAAATGAAAGTCTATGGCTGTTACTTTTTTTCTGTAAAAAACTTTGCCACCTCTCTATGTGATAATTTCACATTCAGAAATGCAGAAAATTTTAACAGGATTTTAGTGAGAAACCAGTTGTGTAGAAGGGGCCCCAATGCAACCACATGTAACAGAGTTAAAGAACGTCACTTGAGCAGAAGGACAGAGTAAGTCCTTCTGCCCATGGCTTACCAAGGGGAGTTCTCTGGCCTGGGCAGAGGAGACCAGAATAAATGATCAAAGTGTTTCCTTTGGTTTCTAAAAGCCTATGAAACATTTTCATAGATAAAATGTGCATATCTTAGAAAAAATAATTACAAATTAGGCTTACATATGGATATGTCATTAACATTAAAAAATAGCACATATTTTTGAATAGTTTGGAACTGGATTATAAATAACTCTGAATTCTTTTGCAGCAGTGAGCTCTTTATGTCTGTCTTTCTTATTATCCACCCAGTATATATAATTTCCCTTTTATTTTGTTTTTAAAGGACATACTCTGGAATGACACCAGCCTGAAGAATCTATCAAAAGGACTCTGTCTTTTAGTTAAGACTTTGGATAGTGGTGTACCATAGCCCAGGAAAGACAAAACTGAACAACAAATGCCAAGATGCCTGTCAATTGTCATGACCCTCTGAAGACAATCTGTTCCTGCACATCAAAAAAACCATGAGAATGTCAACATCTAAAAGTCTCCATGTGTCTTAATACTGAGCTCAACGTGTTGGATCTCTTGAATAGCTAAACCAAACTGCTCAAAAAATCATAACGTACAAGAAAAAGTTCAAGCCAGCAGTACAGTCCTAAGGAGGAGTGTATCTTTTTTCAGGTATTCTTCCTCTGAAAGACAAGTGTTTACATAGATATTGACATTCATTTTTTTAACAGGCAGTTGATGAAAGTACTTGCAGAGTACCATCTCTATTGTACTAGCAAGCTCATGCTTTAGACCAGCAGTGGGTGAAAATGCTTGTGAACAACTCAATTTCCTAACAAGTAAATCCATGGTCCGAAACTGCATGTTCCCTAACAGCTTGTTATTTCCAAAGTCTGAGATATATCTGACCTCCTTTGCTTTTCTTGCTGGAAGGATAGCCTTCTCAGCTATGTGGTCTACAAGAGAATGTGGGGCAAATCATGAATCCTTGACAGGAAGATACCCACTGCAGTTTGGACAGATTTAGTGCATAGCAAGATGCAGTTTAGTCACACATGCATGACTTTTGAAAACATTGCTCAAACACAGTCCTTTAAAAAAGCACTGCCGTAGTTGCTCTTGGATATTTAAAACACTGAGTTTTCTCAGTTGCAATACTCACAATGTGGGTGTGGTGCTAAAAGCTGCCTGTTAGCTGGAAGGATTTATATGTTGGAATATTAGACCCAGAATTTCTAGCTTACCAGTTTAACAGATAGGGCATGCAGTCAGTTTTTAGTCTTTGTCCCAAATGAATCACTGCAAAGGCTTGAATTTCAGCTTGCCTGCATTCCTGGGAAGGGATCTGACAAACTACTCATTCTTTCAGTCTTCTAAGTCTGGGGAAAGCTAGAACATAGAAATAACAAAATCTTTTGTTCCTTCTGACTGTGCTTGAGATCAGAGCATGCTGCTGAGGTGAAGAAAATGCCTCTTCTTGGAATCTGATTCTGAAACTGTGCTTGAGGATGGAGTCTGAACAGCTCATTAGCAGTAAAATGGTATACAGTTAGGCAGCTACCTAGCAGTGAAAACAGCATCTACCAGGTTAGGTAGAAGCTGACAGCAAGTTTAAGGATGTTCTACAACAGTACTACAATTGTAGTGAACTTAGAGGATAGACTGTATAGAGGAGTGCTTAAGCCATTAAGAGAACTGCAGCTAGGAATTATCAGTTGTTACATGTGACACAAAGGAAAGTAAAGAGACATGATGTCCTACTTGGAATTTGGTGGTCAAAGTTTCCTGAAATTACTTTCTTCTTTTAAATATACATGCTTTCCTGCCTTTGCATGAGGAAACATGAAGGATGCAGTTTTCTAGCTTGTGATGATGAAATGAAATTTCTGCTCGTGGGCTATGATAGGAGAAAAAATTGTAAAAGAAAGGACTCTTTTCTTTCTTCTCCCACTTTTCTATGATATTGAAACTGTGAAATTCTTCTCCCCACTGCTTTTTAGGTCATGATATTGGAGTGATTGTTTCCTTATGAATGCAAGACCTGGGTGTTGGTATTTCACGATGAGTAGCTCATTAGAAGAACTTCTTGTTTGGCCATATGCTAAATGTAATGCATAACACATAATAATGTAGTATCATGATATATGCTGAAGAAAGTAAACTTGAAGGATGTGTTTTAGCAGTACTAGAAGCTGATGGTACGAAGTGGAATCAACCAGGTCCTTGACAGTTCATTATGCAAGCAACACTCAAAGCATGCTCGGAAAGCATGCTTCCTAGCACCCTGTCTCCCCCCCTGCTTATGAGCAGATTGTGATTGCTGCAGGGACAGGTAGCAAATGTACTTCCTTCCTTCCATGAAAGATGTGGGAAGCTACAGGGCTGCAGGTGCAAGGAACTATCCCTTTATTCTAGCCTGCCAAGGTACCTGGCTCATAAATGGCCAGGTCAGATGTGTTACCATGGGGGTTAGATCCAACCTGAGATTCTGATACCCAGCCTGCTCTTATGAGACAAAGTGACTCTGTGTTACTCCTTGCTTGAGGCAGGTTATCACATTATAGTCAGCCTCAATAAAACTGTGCATCAATTATTTCTTCTTTTTCAGAACATCAGAAAGGTATGGGTGCTCTGGACATAAAGAAACAGCAGTACTACAGCTAGAGTGAACTAGAAAAGAGTGCCAGTTTAAATGAGTCAGTATTATCTAAACTATTGTCAAATCAGAGACTAAGTCTGATGACTTGGTAGTGCTAAGACTGCAGTAAAAAAAAATGTGTCCCAGCTGACTTCCTGTGGGATCTGACTATGGATTCAAATTCATGGTTCTGAGCTATTAGGCAGAAAGACATAGGCTAGTTTAACTAGCAGCCAACCTGCCAGACAACTCTCCTCTATCAATTTTTCAACTAAAAAATTACTTAGAAAAAGTTTCTCTTTCTCTGATGTCCAATGTGTTGAAAGGAGATTTGCAGTGCCAGACTGTAATACCCAGTGTGTTCACAACAGATGGTCTTCTAGTTCCATTTTATAGCACTTTTTTGAGTCCAGCTGGTCTTTTTCCTTCCAAAGGTATGGAGGAAAATAATCCTGAATTTCTGAATTATTGTTACATCACATTTCTAGATGTGCTGCAGTAGCTTTGTTACGCTCACAGACCTCTAGTGAAGTAGTTACATGAGGTTGCATGAATTTCATGGGCCACATGGTATAGAAAGAAAATAAGAAAATAAGACATAACTCACAAAGACATAACTCACTCTCCATTTCTGGTTTCCTTGGAGCAGGTGTCCCCCATGATACCAGTCCCTTTTTACAATCAGCAACACTGAATACTGTTTTCTTGCAGATTAACAAAGCAACTATAGACCTCGCCCTACCCTCCTTCCCTCACCACTAAAAAGACACTCCTTCTTTGTAAATAAAATTTTACACATAGTATATAACAGGTTATTCCTCCCCTAGGACTGCCCTGGAGGCTATGCTGGGGGCCAAAGTGAGTTAATTGCAGTCACAACAATAGACTTCAAAGACAATCACTGGCAAAGCTGAACTTGACACATCCCACAGGAACAGCATTAACAATAGCAATGAGAATGGCAATGAAAAAACTGACAAGGGAGAATCCAACCCCACCAAACAAAAGGAAGAGCCATCTGAACACAGTTCAGTCTCCTGAAAGATGTTTCTGTTGTAAGGAGTTCATTTGAAGTTTATGGGGTTTATGCAAAATGAACCCTTATCAAAAATGGCTGCACAGCCAAAATGTGCAATTATCAAATTGTATATGAAACCTGGGAGGATAACCCTCAGACACAAAGAAGAAAGCACGGTATCTTTTCTTGTAGAGGGGAGCTTTAGAGGGAGAGGTCTGTCCTAGAGGTGTTGTCTAAACACAGAGAGTCTTTTGTGTAGCCTTGCAAGTGACAGTAGAGCTGGAGATCACTAATGGACACAGTCTTGACTACTCTGACCAACACATAACCATCAACACAGCAAAACAAGCTCAGCAGGTACAGGAGGGAAGCTGTGTGTCTATCCACAGATATGACACCTCAGTCACATGCTGGCTTCTGTGCATAAGCTTGTAAAGTTTAACAGTAAAAGGGAAGATGCAGCAATCCAAGCGTTCATGGACAAAGCTAATGGCATACGCTGGCTGCATTGTGCAATCCTGACTGTTTCCACTTTGCAGTGTAAGGTGGTCTATAAACGAAAATACTTGCAGACACTTTCAATCTTATGCATCAGTCTTATCAAGTCAGAGCATCCGGGGGAGTTATTTTATTTGTGGAACAAACACAGCCCATAAATGCTTTCTAAGGAAAGAAATGGCTTGATCAAGATCTCAAACTGTTTGCCACACCAGCACATACTGCAGGAGTGCAAGCATACAGGAAAGAGCTCCACCCCTGCTGAGAACACCACTGATCACTGATTGCAAAATTCTTATCATGGGACAAAAGGAGGATGAGAATGAGTCTTGTGAGAACATATACTGCTCTCTGCCTTTTGTAATCTTTGTCTTAGTGCTAGGTGTGACAGGCATACATGACAGAGCACTTGAAAGAATTAGAAGAAAAAGTGGGCTATCCAAGCCCCCCATGTTAGTATTGACCATCAATAGTTCATCAAGGTTCAGCAGGTCCTGGGAGAATGAAGGCATTTTTACACCAGTATGGGCGCACTCTGAAATGCTTGTACAAGTAAGCCACACTTGGAGCCCTCCACAAACTCCAGGACCTGTGTCTCAAGCAAACTCTTCCCCTAGATTTATCCACTCATTGGTTTAGTCATAATCGTGGCCATGGGATACAGACAAATCTGAATGAGTGCAGCTGTGTTGCCGTTATATCTGTGCCTGGCTTCATACCTCCCCCATTCTGATCTGGAACCTGAACTGTTGGCTTGGCTTTCTGGGTTGACCTTGGACCTGCCTCATCATGTTGGCTTTCTAATGACCACTGAAGTGTGTCTGACCCTGCTTAGGGTCTTCAGAACTGATTCTCACTTGCTGATTTGACCTCCTGAGTTCTTGCCAGTGAGGACACTGCCCCTTATCTGCCTTGCTGTCACCCTCAGATCCAGGCTTCCTTCCTCCCTTTTGGGTAAGTCTTGTTCTTGTTGCTGCCTGACAGCATGGAGTGGCCAGAACCCGGTAATCTGAGTGAGCTGCTGCCCAGAGCCAGCCATCAAGACATGTTAAGAATGACTGTCCCTTAGATCTTCCTTTTCTCTGGAGTGAGAACAACTTGTTGAACTTGTTGAAAGCACGAGGAAGAAATGTAGAGAGGTTCCATTGTGCACTTGGAATCAGAACCAGGTCTCCTCTGGAGGTAGACCTACATGACTTCTTTTATAAGCAGATTTTATTTCAGATGTGGAGGAAAGAGAAAACTCTTCCTGTCCTTCCTTTGGCCCAGTAACAAGCAATTAGGGTAATCACCCAAGACATGTTGGACCAAGAACCCACACTACTAGCCTCAATGCAGCACAATCTGATGTTCAAGCTGCCTCCAGGGGAGGCCTCCCTCCACTGCCCCGCTGAAGGAGGCATCATTCTAACAGAAAGCCTCACTGGTTGCACAAAGACTTCTTTTAGTCAGGGATGCAGTCGTGTTACCACAGCATACCAGCTATGCTATGCAACGGAGAGTTTCTTTGCTGTGGACAGTTGGTGCCTGTTTTTCCTTGCAATTCACATACCTGTGTCTCCAGGGTCAAGGCGGTTTTCCATCCCACCTCCTCTTGTCCTGTCCATGGTCTGGCAGGCAAAACCACAGAGCACCCCATGGTGTGTACCATCTGTATTGTCCCTCTCAAGCAGAGATACAGCCAAGATGTGGGTTCGTAGAGGTAGAGAGTAGGATCTATCCTTGTTGAGTTGCTGGACCAGTTTCTCCACAGCCTAGGAGAGGGAGGTAGAGATGTTATCTTTGTATTCCCAGCGTTGGCAAGCCACTTCATCCACCATTGGTGGCACTTTGTCTGTTCAGCTCATTGCTGTCAATGAGTCGGCATATGATGATGATGCACTCCATACAAATTTTCTCCACATAGGTTGTGTGCATTGGACTTCTTCTGGATCTGTGGGTAACTGCATGTTGTTTGGATCATAATAAATCACCTCTTTCATAGATAATTCCCTGAGGTAATGGATGCCTCTCCCTGTTGCAGTCCACTTGTCTGGGCAACATATAATATCCTCCTTGAAGGGATACCTTTCCTTCATGCTTGACAGGAGTCACCCCCAGAGGCTGAGGACTTAGGTCCCTTTTCCAACTGCCTTGTCAATGTGCCCTTTTCTAGAAAATGATCCCAACTTCTTGGCTTCCCTACCCAAATTGTTAGCCCCATTACCTCAGCACAGAAGCAGCCAGGTGGTAAGGTGCTCACCTGGATGATGGCTAATTTTTTTTTTGCATATCCTGCAGCTCATTCAGGAATAAGGATGGAATAGTTAGCTCTTGTTCTGCCTTTTCCTTCTGTTCTTGTGATATCCCTGCTTCATCCTCCTTTACTAAAGAAGCTTTCTTTTGTGTCCAGCTGGTCTTCTGTATAGAGGCAACTTATACTGGCATGGGTTGGTCTTCTGCATCATCCATTGCTGGAATCTGGGTAGCCACAGTGCCTGTTGCAGGGGTCTGAGTAACTGCAGAACTTATAACCAGAGTTTGAGTAGCTGCAGTGTCTGTTGCGGGGATTGAAGTAGCTGCAGTGCCTGTTGCTGGGGTTTGAGTAGCCATGGTGCTTGTTGCAGTGATTGAAGTAGCCACAGTGCCTGTCATGGGGGTTGGAATACCTGTAGTTAGTGGCTTAATTCTTAACAAGGTCTGAACCACATTCAGCATTCCTAGAAATAAGATCAGGGCCACCAATATGCAGGTCTCAACATCCCAAGGATATTCAAAATTTTCAACAGTTTTAAACAATCCTGGAACTAGTCTGGAGGAGGAAGTGTAGGTAGGTTGGCCCTACCCATAGGTTGGTTCTCCAAAAAGCCAAACGTGTAATTATTAGTAGTCCCCGATAGATAGCACCCGAAGTACAGGGCTGACAGCAATTCCAAATACACCAACCAGATCAGCTTCACAGCCACCAAGTCCAGCATTTCATAAGCCAGCACTATACAGTACAACACAGCGATGACCTTAGCCCAGACCCCAAGGACAATAAACATCACAACAGGGAGCACGTACTGCAAATAAAGTACATAACGCAACATGGGCAGCAACTCTGAAAGCAAATAAATCAACATTGTGACCAGTGACTATTTTATAACAAATTTGTTTTAACACACTGGTCAAATCTGTCATTATCTCAACCCTTTGTGCCCCGTGCTGGGCACCAAAAAGGACTGTTGTGGTTTAATCCCAGCCAACAACTAAGTAGCACGCACCCACTCGCTCACTTCCCTCCCTCAAACCAAGGGATGAGGAGGAGAACTGGGGAAAAGGTAGAACACAAGGGCTGAGATAAGAACAATTTAATAATTGAAATAAAATATATAATAATAGCAACAACAATTGTAATGAAAAGGAGAGAAAGGAAGGGAGAAATAAAATGCAAAAGGTAAAAAAACCAAGTGATGCACAATACAATTGCTCACCACTCGCAGACAAATGCCCAGCCAGCCCCTGAGCAGTGGTCAGCAGGTCCTGAACAACTGCACCCAGTTTATATACTCAGCATGATGTTCTATGGTATGAAATATCCCTTTGGTCAGGTGTGGTCAGCTGTCCTGGCTGTGACCCCTCCCAATTTCTTGTGTCACTCCAGCCCTCTCACTGGCAGGCCCCCAGAAACTGAAAAGTCCTTGATATAGAATAAACACTGCTTAGCAACAACTGAAAAACATCAGTGTGTTATCAACATTATTCTTATATTAAATCAAAACCACCACCTTCTATCAGCTACTGAAAAGAAAAATTAACACTATCTCAGCCAAAACCAGGATGTTTTGTTTACTACCTGTTGTGAAACTGCTACCTGAAGAAGCAGCAAGTCCTAGCAAGTGTTCTGTGCAATGTATTACTCCGGTTATGCTGCACAGTCCTTTTCCACAGAACAGGTACTTACCAATCTTAATGTTTGGGACTAATAAATCTTGTAAGTTGTGCTGTGGGAAGAACTTGCTGTTGATTTAAACAGGTCAAAATGGAAAATCAGGACTAGTGGGGTTTTTTTGTTTATTCGGTTAAAAAAAAAAAAAAAAAAAAAAAAAAAGGCTTTTCATGTGAATTATATAAGCTGTTCAGACAGTAGGAACTATCTGTCACCCTGTATGTCTACATCTGCTTCTCAAGGTACTTGTCTATCTTTGCTTCTCCAGTCTTAGATTAGAAATGTTCAGCCCTTTCTTCCATTGGCATTTTGATAAATCAGAACCTTATAAAGCCTGTGCCATTCATTTATGCCTGAACATCTGACACTATTTTTGCTTGCACCGAACTTTTTTCCGTCTTGTCTCCCAGAACACTGGGATCCAACTAATTCATAGCTAAGATTCATTTGAAGGTCAAGCCTTAAGTAAATCTGCTCTAAAGAGTTTAAGGGATCGACACTTTTCATGCTCAGTTCAAACCATGGAGAGCCGATGCTAGCAGCAGTGGCAGTAGCAGCAGTAATAGGTGCTGCCATGGGCTGAGAAGAGCGCAAGGCTTCTGAAGTCTTGTCCTGGTTTCGGTTGGGATGGAGTTAATTTTCTTACTAATAACTAGTACAGTGAGGTGTTTTGGCTCCCATGTGAGAACAACGTTGACAGCACACTGATGTTTTAGTTGTTGCTGGGTGGTGTTTGCACTCTATCAAGGACTTTTCAGTTCCTTGGGCCCTGCCACTGAGAGGGCTGGGGGGCACAGGAAACTGGGAGGGGACACAGCCAGGACGGGTGACCCGAACTGGCCAAAGGGATATTCCATACCATGGGACATCATGCTTGGTATATAAAACTGGGGGGTTGGCTGGGGCCTGCAGATCATTGCTCAGGGACTGGCTGGGCATCAGTCAGCAGGTGGTGAACAGTTTTACTGTGCGTTGCTTATTTTCCTTTCTCCTTTCCCCTTTTGATTTTATCCTTTCCCCCACATTTCCATTGTAACTGTTATTATTATTATTATTATTATTATTATTATTATTATTGTTCTTTCACTTTTACTCTGTTTAAATGATGAAATTGTTCTTATCTCAACCCTCGGGTTTTATATTCCTTTCCAATTCTCTTGCCCATCCCCTGGGTGGGGGGTAGTGAGCAATGCATGGTGCTTGGTTGCTGGCCAGGGTTAAATCATGACAGGTCTCCAAGGATCTGAGGGGGTTTCTGGGCTTTTGACACCCTTGGACTGTGTGTGTCTGTAAGGACTGGCCAGCAAGTGACCAGTCTTGCAAGAGCAGTGGGCGAAAGTGGAGTGGTGACAATGGTCTCTGTGGCAAGTCCAAACTGCTTATAAAGCTGCGTATAAGCAGCCACGAGACAGTGCCTGCAACCAGGGGTGGCACAATCAGGGCCTGCAAACAGGGGGCTTCCTGTCAGGGAACCTGCTGTGCAGGTGGAGAGCTGCAAAGTCTGCACCCCACAGTGCTAAGTAGAGGAGGGTGGAAGCTCCACCTGCACAAGGTTTGCTCTGGTGGAGTCATTCAGGCAGGCAGTGTGGGAGCTGCAGGAGGAAGCCAGCAGATTATGCTCTGTTAGGGAAGGAAAACAAGAAATACAGTATTTTTCAAGGCATATTAAAAAGAAATATCAGAGGCCTATGGCACGGACCTCCAAGGACAGTCAGTCAAAGAGCATCAACAGTGAATAGACAGTACTTTGGAGAATGGGGTGCTCTCTGGTAACTTGTGGCAACAGGGTATCACTTTCCCTCACATGTACTATATTTCCTCCTATGTACCAAGCAACAGCAGATACAAAGTCTTGGCAGTGGATGAAGCCAATGAGCAAGACCCACAGGGGGAAACTGCACCAGCTGCAGACACTGAAAGCTGGAATAGGAAGTGGCAAGTGCTGGTAGTGGGTGACTCCCTGCCGAGAGGCACTGAGGCACCCATCTGTCAGCCTGATACACAGTCAGGGGAAGTTTACTGCTTGCCAGGAGCCGAGATCTGGGATGTCACAGAGACACTGCCACAACTGGCAAAAAGCAGACTACCATCCCCTGCTTCTCTTCCATGTGGACACCAATAACAGAGTAAAACATAATCTGGGCAAGGTCAAGCAGGACTTCATAGCCCTGGGGTTGCAAGTGAAAGGGACAGATGCCCAAGTAACCTTCTCTGTCAGAGAGAGGGGAGCAGGCACCACCCTGCAGAAGTCAGTGCCTCATGCAGATCAACACTTGGCTTCATGGCTGGTATCATTGCCAGAGCTTCAGCTTCTATGATCACAAGATACTCTGTGACAAATACAGATTATTGGGGAGAGATAGGATCTACCTGCCTAGAAGAGGAAAGAGAATCTTTGCTGACAGATTGGCTGACATAGTGAATAGCCCTTTAAACTAGAGTATTTGGGCGATGGGATCCAAAGCTATGATGTTTGTGTACTCATAAGCAACAGTGTGGATGAATGCACCTACAAGAGTACAAATATATGCAGCATGAATCCTGCAGCATTGGTACAGTCTGACACTTCCTCTTGGTGAATTCATGTTGACTATTTGCAGTCACCTTGTCCTCCATATACTTTTAAATGAGTTACAGGATTAATTGTTTCATCACTTTTCCAGGTGTGCTTTGCATGTGTAGCTTCCATGAAGTAGAAACACTGGATACTGAAATCACATCCACTTGCCTCAGTACTTCATGCCTCAGTGTTTCCCACAACCCTAAGTCCTGAACTTAATTCTCATTCCCTAATGCACATTAGCTTTACAATTCCAGGCTTCCTCTGCCAGTATGAATAAGCTTTTCACCAGTCAATACACTGGTGATGATTTCCTGATGGCATTAAGACACCTTGAACTGCTGAATATTCAAATGTGTTTCTTGGTAGAGATAAGTAGCCTACGGAACATCTGTGGCCTTTCTAGATGGCATTCTAGATGGCAACATTCTAGATGACAGAGAGAATGGGTATTCTATGATGCAGATGAGAGCTGATTTTCACTGGATTAGAGAAGTCTGCAAATTCTGTCCCTGCACAAAGGTATTTCCCATAAGGAAATTCAGATCAGTGGAACAAGACCTGGAGAAGACTTCACTCAACTTCCAACAGAAGCAGCATAAACTAGATTTTATGACAGAGTCTTAAGAGTCTGGTATCAGTGAAAGAGGAAAAGAAAGATGTGATTGTACTCTCCCAAATACCATGTGCTACCCCACATGCTTGTGGAATCATAGAATCATAGAATGGTTTGCGTTGAAAGAGACCTTTCAAGATCATCTAGTTCCAACCCCCTGCTATAAGCAGGGACATCATCCACTAGATAAGGTTGCTCAGAGATTCATCCAACCTGACCTTGAACAGTTCAGTGATGAGGCATCCACATTTTCTCTGGGCAACCTGTTCCACTGCCTCTTCACCCTCATCATAAAGAGTTTCTTCCTAATATCCAGTCTGAACCTACGCTCATTTAAAACCATTGCCCTTTGTCTTATCACTACAGACTGTGGTAAAAAGTCTCTGATATCTTTCCCGTAAGCCTGCTGTAGGGTGGGAGAAGACTTTGTTCCAGTAACCCAGGATAGTTTGCCTCCCCCATCCAAATACGTAGAGTCCCAACCACATTTTATCTCATTGTCATGGAAACCCAGTATAGTTTACTTCCTCTCTCATCTGCAACCACTTTTACATGGGTGCCAACCTGATGGCCAGCTGTGGATCCCAGAATTCAGACACTGCCATCTGCACTACATCAGCAACTTTGCTAATGAGCAAAACAGGACACAGCACACGTATGATATGTTAAATCAGCACAAGTTTTATTATCCACCCCTGCAGTGCTTTTCTTTGAGCTTCACTCCTCAGCAGGACTCCACTGCATCAGGTCCCCATTTGATTAGCAGTGGTGTCCCAGGACTCCCACCATGGTAATGCCACGTTTTTATTAAAGCCAGAGCTTTTACGGGCTGAGTGTTGTGCCTTGTCCCTAAGGGATCTGCACCTGTTTTTTGCTCGTAACATCTCTTTATGTATTGAAAGGACAGAATAAGGTCTTCCCAGAGTTTTCTTTTCTCCAGGCTGAACAACCCCAACACTCTTAGCTTTTCTTCAGAGAAGTCTTCCAGTCCCTTTGATCACTTTCATGGCCCTCCTCTGCACCCACATCTAACAGGTCCATGTCTTTCTTATGCTGGGAACTGAAGAACTGGATGCTGTACTCCAGATGGAGTGTCATGAGAGTGAAGTAAAGGAGGAGAATCACCTCCCTCAGCCTGCCTGCCATGCTTATTTTTATGCAGCCCAGGGTATGACTGGCTTTCTGACTTATATCTAATTTTTCATTCACCAGTATCCCCAAGTCTTTCTCTGCAAGACTGCTCTTAATCCATTCATCCCCCAGTCTGTACTGATACTGTTGATTGCTCTGACACAGCTGCAGACCCTTGCCCTTGACTTTGTTGAATTTCATGAGGTTCACATGAGCCCACTCCCCAAGTCTGTCAGGGTCGATCTGGATGGTATCCCCTCCATCAAACCTATCAAGTGCACTGCTTAGCTTGGTGTCATTGGCAAACTTGCTGAGGCTGCACTTAATCCCACTAACTATGTCATTAATAAAAATATTGAACTGTACCAGTCCCAGTACAGACCCCTGAGGGACACTACTTGATCCTGATCTCCATTTGGACATTGAGCCATTGATTGCAACTCTTTGCATGTGGCCATTCAGCCAGTTCTTCCCCACTGAAAAGTCCATCCACCAAACCCATCTCTCTCCAATTCAGAGGCAAGGATGTTGTGTGGGACCATGTCAAACGCCTTACATAGGTCAAGGTAGATGACCATCTGTAGCTCTTCCCTTGTCCACTTATGATGTCACTCTGTTATAGAAGGCCACCAGATTAGTCAGGCACAATTTGCCTTTGGTGAAGCCATGCTGACAGTCTGTAATCTCCTCCCTGTCTTCTATATGTTTGAACATAGCTTCCAGGAGGACCTATTCCATGACCTTACTGAGCACAGAGGTGAGGCTGATTGGTCAGTAATCCCCAGGGTCCTCCTTTTTAAAAGTCAGTGTGACTTTTCCCTTTTTTCCAATTACTGAGGACCTCACCTGACTGCCATGACTTTTCAAATGTGATGGACATTGGCTCAGCCACTACATCTGCCATTGCCTGAGGACCCTGGGATTCAGGTCTCACTAGTACCAGGTACACCAGTGATACATCAGAGAATGTATTAAACCAACCTGACAACTTGCTACAATGAAATGGCTGGCTTGGTAGATGCAGGTGATACTGTTTACCTTGACTTCAATAATACTTTTGCCACTGTCTCCCAGTGGGTCCTCAACTGAAGCTGATGAGGTATTGGCTAGATGAGCAGGCAGGGACTAAGGACTGCTAATTGGCTAGACACAGAGGGTGGTGATCACTGAACCTAATTCTAAACTTTATTATGTAGTATTCTTATGCATGAAGTACATTTGGAAACCAGTAACCAGAGGTGTGGTCCTAGGGTCAGTAGTGGGTCCAGAATCATTGTTGTTGTGGTCAACATCTTCATTAATGATCTGGATGATGGGGCAGAGTGTACCTTCAACAAATCTGCAGATGATAAAAATCCAGGAGAAGTAGCTGATATGCCAAAGTGTTGTGCTACCATCCAGAGTGACCTCAACAGGCTGGAGAAATGGGCTGACAGGAACCTTGTGAAGTTCAGCAAATGGAAGCGCAAAGACCAGGGGAGGAACAATCCCATGCATCAGTACGTGCTGGAGCCGATGAGCACAAGATCAGCTTTGCAGAAAAGGACTTGGAGGCCTGCTAGACACCAAGTTGAGCCAGCAATGAGCCAGCATTTTGTCCTTGCAGCCAAGAGTGTATCTGGCACTGCATTAGAAGGAGTGTTGCCAGCAGGCCAAGGAAGGTGATCCTTCCTCTCTAGTCAGTACTGCTGAGCCCACATCTGGAGCACTGGGTCCAACTCTGGGCTTCCCAGTACAAGAAAGAGATAGCAGACAGGTCCAGCAAAAGGTATCTAAGATGGTTAAGGGACTGCAGAATCTATCCTATGAGAAAAGGCTGAGATAGCTACAACTCTTCAGCCTGGAGAAGAGAAGGCTCAGGGGGCATCTTATTTATCAATGTGTACAAAGAGCTGAAGGCAGGGTATGAAGAAGGTGGAGCCAACTGCATTTCGGTGGTTCCCAGTAACAGACCAAGAGGCAGTGGGCACAGACTGAAACACAGGAACTTCCATCTGAACCACAGAAAATGCACTTTTAGCATGAGGGTGATGGAGCACTGGCATAGATTGCTCAGTCTCCCTCCTTGGCAGTCTTCAAAAGCTGTCTGGATGTGGTCTGGGGCACTCAGCTCTAGGTGGTCCTGCTTGAGCAGTGGGGCCGGACTAGGTGACCTCACCAGGCTTGTGCTGTAATTTAAATCCCCCTGTTCCTAGTATTCATACCTGCCTGGCCAGTCTCTCCTTTCCTGCATGTGCTGCACCATTTAAAATAATTTCAACAGCCTCTTTCCTCTAAATTTTTCTCCCACCACTAACTTTGGCATTCGGCCTCAGATCATTATTCCTGCGTCACAATAGGAACAGGTTCCATGCTCCTCCTTGTTATTTGATTGTGTGAAAAAAATCAAAAGAGTTGTCAGGAAACAGTAACTTTCTTATTTTCACAAAACCATTAAGTGATTGACAGTAATCTGCAAGATACATTTTAAATTCCACATTGAAAGCCACATCATTGTGTTACTGGGCACTTAGAACTGCCTGTCTGCATTGTCTGTCATCCTGGCTGGCTGACCATTCTTCCCTTAGAGCTTCATTTTCTTTAGGAACAGAAATTATCAGGTGAACCAGATGTATCCACTGCAGTCCTAATTATTACAGACAATGAGAAAAAAAGTTGTCTGTCACAAGATTAACATGCTGCCTTGGGGAGTTTTTTTTCTCGCAGCTTCTGAGTCTGCTCAGGCACCATCAGCAAGTTCTGTGCCTGAAAGTGCACAGCGTTTCTGCGCAGTGCTGCTTCTGTTCCTGTTCCTGTCTTCTCCCATCTATGCGGTTTAGCAAGCAAGCACCACCTCAGCCACTGCATTTGAAATCAAGGAACCACCCTGCTGCACTACTGTGTGTGTGATCAAGCCTTACCAGCAACCCATCATCTTTGATGTCTCTTTTGGCTTTGGTTACCTCCTCAGGTAAAGGACTTTATGTGTTCTATTTAGAACTTCATGTGTCCTATTTAGAACGGGTCAGCTTTAAGCAAGTTTGCATTTGTTGACAGATTTGCTGATGAATATTGTATACACTGCTCAAGTTGCAAGTTTTTTGAAGGACTCTGTCTACATTTTTTCATCGCCTAACACAGCTCACCTATCAGGGGAGTCTACAGATATTACTGTAATTTAAAAAGTAAATCATTAAGGTAAATAACAAACACATAACTTTTAAGAAAATGTTTTTCTCCCAGGAAGCCTGTCAGTGAATGTGATGAACAACATGTGAGACAATGGTTTGGGGTAGAATGGTGGGAAGACATGCCTAGAGAGGAAACCACTGTGGGAAAATGAAGTGTGAGGTAGGGGCATAGAGGGTTTGAGTAAAGATAATATTGTCCAAGATAAGTTGTCCTCTTGACAAGAGAGAAGGGATGAAGAGAAGAAATGGATCATTTTGCCAATTCCAGATGTTAAAGATCATGGCTCCTTTGTGTTGTTGCAAGATTTTTAAAATCAATGGACATGGTAGATCTCTCACCATCTAGATGTTTTATGATGAACAACCAGCACATTTGCAGCTCTTCCTTCCTTCACTCCATTAAAGCTGTGATTCTCACCCAGCATTTGTCGATACATCAGGCAATTTACTTGTACTAGTTCTTGATAGTAGCTATTCTTTTTATATGGTTCTTGTATTAGTTACTGTTGTAGTAGCTGGTACAATTCTGTCTAGCTGTCTCCTCCTGGCTCTGCCACCCACACTTTCTCAGCCTACTTGCACAGCCCTTTTTCTCCAGATCATTTTGTTGAAGAGCACCGCAGGGTAACAGCAAAGGCCACCTGATATGTTCTTTCTATCTGCCTGGGCCCCCTTCTAGGATTCTCCAGCAGCTGGAGGAGACTCTCCTTGCTCCGCCCAAGCTCTCATTACTTAGTCCTGTCCACAGGGTCCAAAGGTTTATTGTCTTCATCTTTATTGTTCTAACACTTAAGTCAGGGTTTTGTAAACCTCCTAGGACTTGATCCATGTGCTGAAGGGAACAGAATCGTGGATTCTCACCAGCTTTACATCACACCTTACCTTTGCAGGAAAACCACTTGATCCAGTAGAGAGGGTATTGGCTCAGAATTATTGATTTTGTTTGTTTTCAAAATTGTAAATATCAAATAAAAACACAGAAACCCATACAATGAAATGGGGAGTGTACAGGGTTGGGGGTGGTAGTGTGTATCTCCCCGCTCTATCATTTGCTAAATGTACTTAGTGTTTTACTTCCATTTGGTCCTACAGAGCAGCCACTGTGAGACTGCTGAAAACTGAGAGCATCACTTGGGTACAGGGACTGTCCAGTAGAGAAGGAGTGCTACTGAAATCACAGAGCCCTTGTTAGTCTAGAGAAGAAATGGGAAGGAACTGGGGAGAGATTTTTAAGTTCTTTGACTCACAGTGCTTGGGAAATGGATTTCCTCACACAGCTGGCGAACACAAAGTGAAATACAGGACACCAGAAGACAGCTATTCAGGGCATCACGTGGCAAAGGTGAAGCAATGCCCAGTGACTTCACAAACACAGCAGTCAAAGCACTGGCTGCTGCCCCAGCCTTGCCCATCACAACTCCTTGTCAAGGCCTTCAAACAGAAGCTCAGCAGCCATCAGAAGAGTGAAGAGAGCAAGGACATTTCTGTATATGGGAGAGATGTCCAACTGAAAAGTGAGGAATTGGGCACTTTGATGCCCCGTGCTGCAGCCTGCCCTCTTCCTCCCCAGGCACCCTCTCCCAGAGGCAACTAGATGCAGCACTGCCCTGTCATTGCCTATAAGATTTCACTACAGTTGGACACAGGACACCAGCACCATGCTACAATGTCACCACCACATAGCAATTGCGTCATAGTGACATTTGAGAATTTCCCCTAGGAACCTGTAGCCAGCTGGTGCCAGTGCATTGGTGTTTGCTGTCTGGCAGGACCAAGGCCAGGTGCTCAGGGAAATGGCTACATCTGGGCACCCATTTGGTCAAATCCAGACAAAGGTTTCAAAGGGAGCCATCTCAGGCAGAAACATCTTGTTCTGCTCTGGGTGAGCTGGCTAAGCCAGCAGACTCAACTTCTCCTGTCCCTGAAGGATGGGATAGAAGAGCAGCTTGTGATGGTGCTCTAGCATCTATAAAGGAAGAAAAGGATCTCTGAGCATGCAGCAATGACCACAGAACCAAAAGAGTCACTTGAGGAGACCTCTGATGAAGCTAATGACGTCTCATCCCTCAGGTTTCCAAACACTCTCAGGAAAACTGTTGAAAGCCACCTGCCACCCAACACATTTGATGGGTTGATGATGGAATTTGTGTTGCAATTCATGAAGAAGGAAGAGTTGGAAGGAGAGGACATTGGGGAGATTTTTCAACTGACAGCATGAAAAGTTTCATTCACCAGCTCAATCTGTTTGGATTCAGCAAAGTGCAACACAACTCTGAAACGTCTTACTTGCTTATGAATTTCTGACAGAAGAAGCAGCAGCTTCTTCTCAGAGCAAGGTAGATCAGCTCTCCTGCTCTAAACTGAATGTTAGAGTATTCTGGAAGGAGACCTTCACATTCAGATAAAACAAGCACTGGCAATGGGGAGATGAGCATGTATGAGGTTTTGGCTGAGATACAGTTAATTTTCCTCATAGTAGCTCGTATCGGTCTATGTTTTGGATTTAGAGTGAAAACAGTGTTGATAACACAGGGATGTTTTCATTACTACTGAGCAGTGCTGATACAGAGCCCAGGCCTTTTCTGCCTCTCACACTTCCCCACCAGCGAGCACGCTGGGGGTGCACAAGGAGCTGGGAGGGGGACACAGCCAGGACAGCTGACCTGAACTGGTCAAAGGGATATTCCATACCATGGGACGTCATGCTGAGTACATAAGCTGGGGGAAGAAGAAGGAAGCGGGGACAGGGGCATTTGGCATTACGGCGTTTGTCTTCCCAAGTAACCATTATGTGTGGTGGAGCCCTGCTTTGCTGGGGATGGCCGAACACCTGCCTGCCCATGGGGAGTGGTGAGTGAATTCCTTGTTTTGCTTTGCTTGCATGTGTGGCTTTTCCTTTACCTATTAAACTGTCTTTATCTCAACCCACAAGTTTTCTCGCTTTTATTATTCTGATTCTCTCCCTGTCCCACTGTGGAAGAGTGAGCAAACAGCTCCACGGTGTTTCGTTGCTCTGGTTAAACCATAACAGGATGGTAGGAAATGTTCCGAGATTAATTTCTTTCTCAGGTGAAGACACAAGGCTGGTCATTACTTAACAGAACAATACAGTAATGTTTTGGTCAGCCTTAGCTTTAAGTTTCAATGCCCAACAGACCTTTTCAAGACCCACACTGATCTTTCACCATTGTAAAGCTCAGTTTTCCTACCTTGGTATTCTCATGTCTCAAAATGCTGGTAACTAAATTCTTCTTTTGGATTTTTTAGTAACTCTTCTTTAACCTCAGCTTTGAGATTTTCCCCACCTGCTCAAAAGGTGTAAGCAAAGAGTTTGCTGCAAGAGGAGGGTAACAGCTGTGTTTTCACAGGACCCAGATTTGACAGAAAACTGCCCCAGAAGAAGCCCATATGTGCAATCTGGGTGGACAACTGCTGCTGGGGAGGAGGATGACACATTTGCAGCAGCTCCACAGGAGGATATGCAGGTAGTAGCTGCACCCAGCAAGTCCACACCTAACAAGCAACACACTCAAGCAACTCCCCATATCACCACAGCCTGCCCATCTCTGCAGGCAGCTGCTTCGACACTTTCAGACCCAGCTGTAGCAGCAGACAGGAAGAAGGACAGTCCTTAGGTTCTTAGAAACAAAATTGCAACTCCATATCACAGCCAATGCCCACATTTGTAGGGATCGCTTAGTAATGCTGCAAATAGACACTGCTTAAGTCATGGCAGTTATGTATACCTAGAAAAATGAATGGTCAGGAGATACCTGGCTTGATCCTGATTCTCTTGATCCTCCTTACCACGATGATTCAGATGATCTGGGAGAAGGGAATAATGTGAAAGTGGTTGCTCCTGTGACAAAAATTGAGCAAACACCAGATGCACTTCCTTGGACAACTGCAAGAGGTTTTGCCTCCTTGGAGTTAATGGACTTCCAAACTCAGTTTTCAGCTAAAGTCAGAGAAACACCCCTAAAATCAATGGCCTCTCTATGGGAAAAAGGAGGAAACCTACATCCTCACCATAGATGATGTTTCAGTATTTGGAGCAGGGATTCTTCCACAGACCCCTACAACTCAGCATGCTAACCCAGGCTGTGCTATGTGCTGGGCCAGGCAGCTCCCCACCAGTGAGAGTTACTTATACCAAACACTGTGATACTCTCATAAAATTGTGGCAGTTATCAATAAGAAAACCATTCCACTTTTGATGTTTCCCATGAAATCATTCCATTAATTTTGAATTATAGAAGTTCAGTAATGTGATACGCAGCACACACCCCCCTTGGTTTTTGCTTCCAATTTCTGATTAAAACTATGGGGAATTTTCAAGGCATTTCTGTGTAAGCCATCCATATCTTATTTCTGAGGATTGCAGCGGAAGAGGGAGAAAAGAGGAGCATCTTTATATGATATAATCATTGCTGAGCAAAATCAGCCGTTTCCTCGCTAATTATTATTATTAATAACAGTATCAAACTATTTCTGCAAGTTCCTTAATGTCTTTTTTTAAGACACCAATCCAAATTCAGTCTTTTTACTTTAGAGTAAGGTTCTTGACACAGAAAGTGACACTATTAGTATTATGTTATTATAACTGTTAAAACTCCCTTCAAGACTTGATTCTTTCCATTATAAGATATGAACAGATTCAGGACTAGTTTTGGAATGCATATCTTTTGTTTCTGCCTTATTATGATTGATACCTTCCTGATTTTTAGGTCCCACAGCTTACTAATGTGAAAAAATGATTTTTCAACAGCATCTGTTCCAGCCTTTCCATATTTTCACATCTCAGTTCTCAAATCAGTTTCACCTTTGCAACAGAAATCAACATAAACTTCCAAGGTATGGGCATTGCAAGAAGTCCAGTAGGGCTGATACAAAAGGCAGCTCTAGATACATTGATCCCCAAGCACTCTAGTTCATACTGAAAATGTAGTCAATGGGAATTGCTCTGCTAATAACTCCATTGATAGCTCTGCCTTTGGAATGACTTAGCCTTGAAACTGAAACATATCTCAGTGGAGGAGAGTATATTACAAGCCAGCACTAGTTCAGAGACAGAGAATCTTTCTGATGCTGGTTAAAGGACCAGTAGCCTCCTAATTCCTTACTTCAAACAAAGCAATGTAGTAGTAGAGGCAACTTGCAGATATGGTGCAGGTGTTAGCACACAAGAGAAGATACTAACAGGCTGTTTTACAATTTAGTCTTGTGAAAGCAGAAAAATTTAGACAGTAATGTGATTCCAGAAACTCCTAGCATCAGGAAATACTGAGATTTCAGGGCCTGCTGAAGACAGAGCAGATACTGGCCAGTGCGTCTTTGAGAAACAGGACATCCAGCTCCCATGGTGTCCACGGGCTGACACAGAGGCTGGGAACCTCTGCCCCATGCAGAGGCAGTATCAGTCCCATGTTCAGAGCAGTCTGAAAGCTTTCCTGCAAAGTCATAAAGTCTCCATCCCCTTGAGTGACAGCATCTGCACCAGTGCAGTGAGCAGATGCCAGTGCTGCCTGTGGCATTGTGTCTGCTCAGACGTGTTCCTGACGCATGTTAGGCTTGTGCTTGGTTTTAAACCCATGGTTTCCATTCCTTTATTGCCTCCCATTTGTGGAACACAGTACAATTACAGCCAGAAGGTGTTTTGTGTCTCCTCCCTTGTAAAGCAAGACAGGAATGTGGTCTAGCAAGGTGCTTAGCCCCTGATTTGGGAGCAAAAAATGTCAAAACATTATTTCTGTCCAAGAAAACACCAGTCATGGGAGACTGTTAAAACTGTTAACTTCCAGGTTACTACAGATGGCAGATGTCTTACCCAGGTCTATAACGTCAGTGTGGATACTGTAACAGTCATATCTCTTTAAAAAGGGACCAGATCTTCAGCCATGTCTGGCTGACTGCTGTGTGCACATTTAGTGTTAAACAACGTAATGGCAGCGCGAACATAAGAACAGTGGGAATTCATAAATTTGTAAAAATAACTACCAGTGTATTTTTCATTTTGCACCAAAAATCTCAGGAGACAGAGAATCATACTGTGCTGGATGTGCATTTTAAATGAGCTAAGTGTTGCTTCATCCCTAATTTGTGCATGCATTTGCCACAGTTGTTCTCTTATGCTGAGGCATTTTCTCTGAAAATACTGCCATATAGCTATTCACAGAGAAATACTTTAAAATACTAATGAAATTGATCAAGTTTCAAATCTGAGCCAAAATATTCCATTTTTTCACTGAATGTTGTTAATAGAATAAATGTAACTATTAATGAAGTGCTGAAGCATTCCAGGATGCTGTCTTGTGATTGATGTTAGGCTCAGGTAAAATACTGATCCAACCAGTAAGCTCCTTTCCTCTTTTTTCGTTCTGTGTTTTACATCCAATATATGGGCCAGGTCTGGCAACTCATCTTCTAAGAGCTGATCTCTTGTATAATGATGGCAATTCCCAACTATTTGTAGCTCAAGGCAAACCTACAGCTTACCAAGTACACCCTGTAGAAAAGTCTGTGGTTTATGTCAGCCTTTGATTTGCTGATTGGTTGCATTTATCATAAGCCACAAGTGGCTGTGAACTGCCATGCACTGAGGATATTTGTTTCTATTACTACAGCATACAGACAAGTAACAGTGTGGCTTCAAAAGCCTCCTGTAAGGTATAATCCACAGCCTAAGGTATTTCTGTTATATTGATGAAGAAAATGTAGCCATAAAGGGTTAATGGGATGACAGTAGAGAAACCTATACGATAGCTTTACATACTCCTATTTATAGGTGTGTTCATGCTTGCTAATATTTCTGATTCAGCATCCCATTTAGTAACTTTTCATTAACTGAACTCTAGACTCCCATGTAAGGAGATGCACAGCTCCACCAAAGGCATCCACAAGAGATTTCATACGTTGAGGGAAAGGGGAGACCCACATAAAGTCCTTCCATAATCACCACCAGGTATTTAAAACACAGCAGAAGCCAGAAATGGAAATAAATAGGGAATGGTATGTACGTAATGCTAAGGGAAATTCTATCAGTGCCATCAAAGCTGAACCTTATTCAGGAGGGTGCAGGTGATGGAGAGGGAATGCAGAATGTTTTGTACAGCTTCCTGAGCTAGCTGCATAGCTACATAAGAATGTCACTGTATTTCTCTGTATCCTGGTTTTGGCTGGGACAGAGTTAATTTTCTTCTTAGTAGCTGGTGCAGTGCTGTGTTTTGGCTCTGATGTGAAAACAATATATCACACTGATGCTTTAGGTGTTGCTAAGTAACGTTTATACTAAGTCAAGGACTTTTCCGTTTCTTGGGCCCTGCCAGAAAGAGGGCTGGAGGGGCACAGGAATCTTTGTGGTGGAGTGTGTTGGTCTAACACCAGCCGGCAACTAAGCAGCACACATCTACTCACTCACCTCCCCCACCCCTGCGGTGGGATGGGGGAGAGGATCAGGAGTAAAAGTGAGAAAACTCGTGGGTTGAGATAAAGACAGTTTAAAGGGTAAAGCAAAAGCCACAAAGACAAGCAAAGCAAAACAAGGAATTTGCTCACCACTCCGCATGGGCAGGCAGGTGTTCAGCCATCCCCAGGGAACAGGGCTCCATCACGCATAATGGCTATTTGGGAAGACAAAAGCCATAATGCCAAATGTCCCCCCTTTCTTCTTTTTCCCACAGATGTATATACTCAGGATGACGTCATATGTCATGGAATTCCCCTTTGGGGTCAGCTGGCCCTCTCCCAGCTCCTTGTGCACCCCCAGCGTGCTCGCTGGTGGGGTAGGGTGAGAGGCAGAAAGGCCTGGGCTCTGTATCAGCACTGCTCAGTAGTAATGCAAACATCCCTGTGTTATCAACACTGTTTCCAGCACAAATCCAAAACATAGCCCCATACGAGCTACTATAAGGAAAATGAACTCCATCCCAGCCAAAACCAGTACACAGAAAAGAGAATTTTCAAGATGGAGTGAGATCTAAGGAGGGTGTAATAGGGATATCCCCTTGTGCAGCTCTTTATTCATCATCACATGCTCTGAAATGAAAGAGAAGGCGACCACGCAACAGTCGGTCACACAGAGACCTGTGTCTGTCATGGGCTGTCAGGGACAATTTCACCTGTCAGACTCCCCTTCCTGCCAGTGGAAGAGCAAAACACAGCCTGCTGCAGGGTTCATTCATTCCTGTTTGTCGGTCCATGGCTCAGCGCTCCAAAGTACTGAGCACCCTTGACTCTGAGACAAGGAAGCGTTCAGCTGCCTGTGGGATCAAGAACTTGGAAAAGAAATCCAGCTCACGAGGAAGGTAGTGCAGCCTATATCAGCGAGCATGTGGCCTGAGACCATGATGGATGGCCCTGTAGCTGAATCTTTGTTTCCCAAGCCAAGTATGCCCAAATTTGAGACTTCAATCTAGTTGACTACAGAAATATTTATCAGCTGTAAAATTCTGAGTCAGGCCCAGATATTGATTCCTAAAATCACCCCTTTAGGGTCTGAATGGGAGAATTTGGGTCTGCTGTCATTTCTATTTAATAGAGTTAGTTCTTAGCCTTATCTAACTAGAGGTGTTTGACTCCGTGATCTGACAAAGTAACAGACTCAGTTGTGCAGACCAGTATTTGCAGTCATTTAATATAAATATATACATCATGAACTGAATTCTACAGTATATCATTGTGGGTCAGAATGTAAAGGGACTAGAGGGGCTTTATAGCCCTTGTCAAAGCTTCATACTCCCAGAAGAAATCTCATTCAGACTGACCTCAGGATGATACACTGTTCTTTAAAACAGCTTGAAATACTTAATTATAGTGTGAAGGAGGAAAAGAAACAATGAAGCTCAGGAAGATCATAGAGTCTTCTGCATGAAGTTGAGACCTGGGAAAATTCCCTAAGATGGGGTTAAGGCAGAGAAACCACGGCCAGGAGTAATAGAAGGTAACAGGGTACCACGTTATCACACAGAAAGACTACTGCTTGCTTTGCCTATTTCCAGCAAGCGGAAATCTCACCACCATTTGCCTAACCTGAATTGCCTTAGGACCTAGAGGGTGGGAGTCTGTGCCATGTGCTTTTCTGGCAGGATACATTTCCTGCTCAAACAAATACAGCAGAGCAAGAAGAAGTGAACTATTTCCCTCAATTCCAACTGATCTAAGGATAGCCAATAACTTCCCACCAGGGGAGCACTCAATACTCATCTGTTAGATCAGGGACCATGTCCCTGTTTTGCAAATTTAGTGATGACAGCCTTGGCTCTGCCTGTGCCACTACTGTCTGGCCATTCCTACAGCCTAGGATGCAGGGGTGTGATATGACATGCACATGGCTGCTTTTTGGTCTCTGTTTTTGGCAGATGGCAGTCAGTGCCCAGGAAATGTGGGAGACAATGTCCATGGCACTACAAAATATGCAGCAGAACAGAGACACATAACCCTAAAGAAATCAGTTGTATTTCCTCAGTTTCACATCCTTTTTCTATAGGATTTGGTCCACAGCTGTTGTGTTCCAGGAAGACAGCAATCAACTGATGATTTCTGTCTCAGGAGTCATTATAGTACCAATGTCCCCCTGCCACCACCAGAAAGTGACTTTTGAAGATCTGATCACTTCTGAAGACAGGTTATATCATGCTGTTAACTCAAAGCATAGGTTAGCTATGGAATCCAGGATTTATGACTAAGAAGATTTATGACTAAGAATACAGTTGCTGGGCATTAGCGTAAGTTTGCCCATTTTGTTCACCTTTCAACAAGCACAGAGCAGAGTGGTTTCCCAGTTGAATGGCAATATCCCAAAAATCAGAGGAGAGAAAACTCCTAGAATGGATCTTCAGAGGAAGCAAAACAGTACAGACCTGCAGGGCAATTACAGAAGCATTTCTCTGGCTGTTGAGCTGCTTGATGGGTAAGATTTCTGGGGACCTGGCCTGATCCCAAACAGCAAGACCCCAGAGACAAATGACAGGAACATACTGTGGGATCAGTCTGCCGTAATTTTCATAGCATTGCACCCTGCCTAGGAATAGTGGTGGGAATAGGCTTGAGACCTGGGAGGACTGCTGTATTACAGGGCAGCTGTATTATTTAACCCCATACTTTTTCCTCCACTTGCAGTAGCGTCCTCACATATGTGTTCCTGACCTTAGGGCTGGCAGCATGATTATAATTATTCTTTCTCCTCTTGTTTCCTAATTAAGCTGGGAAAAATAGGAAAGCAGATTTCTCACCTTGTTTCCTTCCCATGCTCTTTTCTTGCAGCCATCCTGGTCTTGAGAGAACAGTGGAGTTCAAGCAAAGTAACTTAAACTGATCAATCTATAGCAGCTGTGCACAAGTTTAGTTGTCAGGTATCTTACCATTATAGAGGGCAAACATTTCAAGCCGCTAAGCAAATGGTCTGGCTTGGCAGACCATTTTGTCAATTTAACACTTCACAGAAATTACACACCATTAATTTGGTCTCATTAGAAAACTAACATTGCAATCTCATGCTCTTCTCACAATGCCCAGTCTTGCTCAAAATGCTTCAAATCTGAAGGTACAGACAAAGCACTGGCTTTCTTTCCTATTTTTCTTATCTTTTCTGCATTGTAGAATATTTTTGCAGTTATTTACTTGTTTTTAAAATGTTTGGGAAAATTGGGCTGCAGTCTGGACTGGTTATGTGCCCTGAGTCCCCAGTGTGTACCCGAGGTGTTCCAGCAGCAGGGCCAGAAGAGTATCACCATATATAGTGTATCCACACAGCACCTTCCAGACAAGGGAAGCAGTGCTGGTGATCGGGGATTTTCATAACCTTACTATCAACTGCAAAGCACAGGAAGGGCCAAAAATCAATTTAACTGGCGTGCCCATATTCAAAACAGGAGAACGAGATATATTCTGGTGCTTATGTCCATGCTGGAGACTGTCTTCCTCTGCCCTTCCACTGAGACCACCCCAGGGTAAGTGCTGTGAGCGAGCACTTCAGATTTGGGCTCAATATTTACAGGAAACAGCAATGTCTATGCATAAAGCTCAGCTATCTTCCTGAAAGCATCTGAATTTACCTCTGTTTCTCTACAGCATGATTTATTTTCCTCTTAATTAATTTTGATGATGCAGGGAAGAATTAGCATGCAGGAACACTTTGGCCTGCTTAATTTTATTCATGCATTTCATTTTCAGTTGAGACTTCTACTTGCACATGCTTTTAATTTTATTATTTTATTCAGTGTTGTTTGATGTCAAATTTAAAGGTAAGCTGTGTCTAGATGATCATTCCATTGCAGGGCAAATTTTAGCCAGCCTGGTGACTCAACAAATTAGCAAGATCTGATTTGTGCTTTCAGATGTACTCTAAGGACTGTTTATGCCCCAACAAGTAAAGAGAATACTTAGCGCTCTCTGTGTATCAGTTATAACTGTTGCTGTTTCAGTTCTATACCGTATCTGTGTATCCATATTAAATATTCTTGCATTTTCCTGGAATAAACACAAGTTTTAGTTACTGCTTGTCCTGTGGTGCAATACTTTAGCTGTAGCTATGAAGTTTGCTAAGCAGGGTTCTGGCCTCTGTGTACCTTTCTGGCAAGGAACATGTCAAAACAGAATAAACCACATGAGGTCATTTTATATTGTTTTAAAGATATGTCTGCTATTTCTTTCCTCCTTTTAAGGAGGAAAGAAAATTCTCAATTTTTATAGAGATATATATATCTATAGTCCATTAAGCAGTATTTGGCTTTAATTTTAATTCTAGAAGGTGGGCACTTGTACTTAACAATTGAACCAAGTTTCCATCTTAATAAGTGATATTTTGCCTGTGCAATTTCTTTCCCTCCATGCAAGACAATGTGATTGACAAAAAAAATCTGAACTAGGCCTTTACATTACCGATCCATGTAAATCACTGTTATGCTGCTGGTGTCATTTCTACAGTTTGCTGCTGTGAGAATCTCTTTAAGCTTAGTTCCAACAGCAAGCATATGAAGCCCACCATCCATTGCACAAAGGCTCACAGAAATGTTGCAGAGATTAAAAGGAGGCAGTTTAAAGCATTAGTAATTTACTTGCACTAAATCATGTTCTAAATACATTCCTCTGAAACCATTATTTTCTTCTGTTTATTTCTAGTTTCTCAATTTTAATTCTAAGTGCACTCATACTTTCCTACGGTCACACATCTGAGTTCCTTCAGCTCTCAGTAAGACCACGAGAAGCTGGGATTTTAATATTTTAAGCAGGCTGGAGTTTTAATCGTGCTATCTGTATATTTTATGGAACAAGTGTTAATGTAAGCAAGATTTATTGTAAACTTTTTGCTGGGCTTTAGGTGATGATGATTTGTCTTTAAAAAAAATTAACCTAATTCAAACATAAAGCATTAAGCAATATATTTTTGTCATTTTTCATCTATAATAATCACAAATGTACAAAACATAAATTAAAACTTTATAAGGCTTTTCCTGTTATCTAGACTTCTTTACTCCTCTAATGCTCTGTCATGGTTCAACCCTGGCCAGCAGCCAAGCCCCATGCAGCTGCCTGCTCACTCCCTTGCAGTGGGGTGGGGGAGAGGATCAGAAAAGCGAAAGTGAGAAAACTCGTGGGCTGAGATAAAGACAGTTTAATAGATAAAGCAAAAGCCACGCACACAAGCAAAGCAAAACAAGGAATTCATTCACTGCTTCCCATCAGCAGGCAGGCGCTCAGCCATCCCCAGCAAAGCAAGGCTCCGTTATGTGTAATGGTTACTCGGGAAGACAAAAGCCATCACTCCAAATGTCCCCCCCTTCCTTCTTCTTCCCCCAGCTTATATACTCAGCATGACGTTCTGTGGTATGGAATATCCTTTTGGCCAGTTTGGGTCACCTGTTCCCGCTGTGTCCTCTCCCAATCTCCCGTGCCCTACAGCCCCCTGGCTGGCAGGGCCCAAGAAACTGAAAAGTTCTTGATTTAGTATAAACATCACCCAGCAACAACTAAAACCATCAGTGTCCTACCAACATTGTTCTCACATCAGAGCTAAAACAACACTGTACCAACTACTAAGAAGATAATTAACTCTATTCCAGCTGAAACCAGGACATGTTCCAACAGCCAAAATGCAGTCCTGCTTCTGACACTTAGAAGACTTATAAAGATGTCATGTGAGGACTGTTGTTCAATGACTTCCAGTTTCTCATTAGTAAATCAGACTCTGATGTTGCTTGGCCTGAATGGAGGAAAGGAGAAGGGGAAGGAAGCATCACTGCATTAATCTGCCCACATCTTCAAAATGAAACCTGTGACTGCTGTTATTGAACATCATTTATGTTCTTCTATGTGCTGAATGAATAAACAACAGAAGAGTTCTTAGGATTAAGATAGCCAGCAGTACAGATTTGGAATCTGCATTTTCCAGGGAGCAGCACTAGGCTGCTCAGGCCATCTCTAATGAGGAGCTAGGAAGCAGCAATGAGCAAGGTGTGATTTGTGTCCCAGTTAGCAATGAACATGACTGATTATAGGCAAAAGCTGTGTTTAAGAAAAAAGGACTGTCACCTTATTTACAGGGGACTTTTCTGAGTTTATGAAGTTTCTGCATATCCAGAATTTTTATCCAATATGCCTCCATGTGTATTTGTGTGTGTACATGTACATGTATGTGCATATGCATATGTACATGTATACACACAGCAAGAGTATGTCCTATTATTGCTAGGTTTGCTGTGCAGTTATTCCAAGAAAAGGACCATGACTACATACAGTCACATACATAACTCCAGAAAGCTCTGCAGGTTTGATCAGAGAAGCAGATATAAAGGAGCAAGTGGTTCTGACTGCCCTCAGCAGCTGCTTGCCAACACAATAGTTAATCTCCAGTATTCAGTGAAGGCATATTGCAGGTTCACAAACCAGATGGGGTCACCTTAGACCTCAGTTCTGGCCTCCGGTTTGGCTTCCAGATATGTCAATATTGGGCATTTAGATTGGCACTTGACTTAGAGTTTCTCAGGAAAACCATCTGATCTGATTTGGGATGCTTCAAAAGAAACCACAAGAACTTTTGGAAGTTAGTTCAAAAACAGAACATCACCTGTTAAAAATGTGGCAGCTCATTCTCTGTGTCATCTAGCCTTGACATCTCCTGGGTCTTTATCAGATTTTCTGCTGCAAAGCAAAGAATTCCCCAGTACTTTCTCCAATCCAGAGGAAGTCCTTGCACATTTACAAGTGATTTCGAAGAGCTCCTTTTTAGTAAAGCTGCACAGGTCCTGAAGTTTCTTACTGAGAACAAGTTCTTCACATAGCACCAGAAATAAGGTGAGAGCAGAGACGAAAAATACATGCCGGTGAAATCTGACTGGCTTGCTGGGGTCATATAGGAGAGAGATTTAGTCTATGCAAGAATGTTTGTCAAGTGTCACGATACCACAGGCTCCATACTCTTCCATGTCATAAATAATTCTGAATGGTAGGAGGAAGGAACTGGGCTGGAGGGTGGGTATGCAGGTTGTGACTGGAAACTTCTGGGAACCCAACACAAAGTTTCATATTCACTTGTCCTTCAGGAGACATGGCCAACAGAGCAACAGCTCTAAACTGTGGCTTATTCAATCCAACTGTAGAGGATTTCCTAAAATTTTCAATTTTGCAGCACTGACTGTCCAGATTAATTCTGGATCTTGTCCCAGTATCAAGCTCATGATATTTACACCTTCCCTACAGGCAGTGAGTTAAAGAGAGGCTTGCAAAATGGAAGATATTATCAAGTATACAATAGATCGGACTTAAGAGACTTGGTTCTATCTCCCAGCTTGGCTATACACTTCTTACGTCTTCTTGAGCACATTACCCTGACCTTCCAGCAAGGATCCTTGCATATGTCTATGGTCAGAGGGAGTTTTCGAGTGTTCCTTTTCCTTGGTTTCAGGCAAGATCTTTCTGTTGTATGGCAGACACAAGAAATGAAAGGCAGGTATTGCTGGTCATGTTTAGGCTGATGCTAGGTTTTCACCCAGGTTCCCAGACAGGCAACCATAGTTGTGATCCTGTCCCAGGCTAGGTCATGGCTCAGGCATTCATCAGTCCTTGCCCTTCTCTCCTGCTTGCCCATGACTCAGTTCAGTGCAAAACACCATGTGAGTTCATGCACCTAGTGGTCCCACGGCGTTCTCCACAAAATACCTAATACAAGTGAAGAAGGTTCTTTGGTCCCAACTCATTAACGTCTGATTTCAAAGGCAGGCCTATCTTCAGGAATCTTTTGGTTATACTGCATAAATAAATAAAACAGCCAGAATCAGACATGTGAGTGACCTCATGATAGGAACTCAATGTATAGTTGGCAGTTTGGCTTTGAGACAGTTGGAGCAAATGAGCTGTTCAGGTCACAAGCCCTTTGTTGAGCACCAGCAAATCTTTTTGTTCAGAAAATGCTTCACAAAAGAAACACCCCTACAGGATGGATCGGCTGATAGGAAGCTCATCACAAGCAGTGAGCTCAGCAAACTAGAGGAAAGGTAATTCCAGCAGGGGAAGATCTTGACCATCGACTCATTGACCACCAACTCAAGAAACCTCCCAGACCCAAAAGAATTTGAGAATGAACATGCAAACTAATATGAGACGTGAGAGAAATATTTGACAAATGGCAAACGGAGTAGTAAGTAATGAAGGAGTTGAGTAACTTGTAAGCAATGAAGGCTGATGTCTTTTTATGGTGAACTGTATAAATAGTGTAAAGTTATGACTATTGAAGAGCTAGGCATTTGTGAGTGACCACTTAGCTCCCTACATGGTGCAAACTAGAATAAAATAAGGAATACCTCAACTTGGTGCGTGAATTGATGCTGCCCACCGGTTGACAAACCCTCCTACGAGACAACACTCATCCTTTCTCTCACCCCTCCCCACTGCACACTGGGATGATCAGTCTCTCTGCCCTGTCTGTTGCCCTACATAAGCCCATGGCCCTTCTGGCCGCAGACAGCTGCTGTCAGGCCTCCTTAAGGCTTGAAGCAGGGTGATTTGCAGTCGTGCATTGTAATGACTGGGCCACTCAGCTGTTTCATGGGATGAGCTTTTTTCTGCAGGAATTTTAACTGATGCAAGCACCAACCCTTTCCCAACACAGCTTATTCAGGACTACATCACTTGCTTTTTCTTTTCTGTCACCTGGGCAGCATGCTGGGAGACACTGCTCCTGAAGCAGGCGTTGTGGTGATACAAAGATTGGCAGCATCCAAACCTCCTTGCTTTCTAATCTTGCGGAAGTGGGGGGCTAGATGCAGCTGGGTAAGGAGTCCAGTATAATAAAACTCAGTAACAGCAGACTGTTACTAAGCAAGACATTCTTTATTGCAGCGCTGTGGCAGCACTGAGAACAGCTTTACCATAGGTGGTCCAACAATCTGGCAAACTTTTAGAGACTATATACCATGAAGTTATACATATTCATAAGATTTCCAACAACTCATTTACATATGCATGAGATTTCCTGGAACTCATTAATATATGTATATGTATGGTCTGCGTGCACAGTCATCTTCCCTGGTGGTCTTTGGGTGGTTGTCAGGGTCTTCAGGTGAAGGCTTGTAGTCTTCTTCACTGCGCCCACCAATTGACCTTTACTTCTGCAAACTCAGTTCTGGGATCCTTCGAGGCTACTGTTGCCATTCTCTTGTAACTTTCTTATCTCTGTGGTCCGGTCTATCCATCCTGAAGATTGAGTTCTCTGCCATGAAATTATCTCAGTCCTCCCTTATTTTACACCCATTCCTTATCTTACAACCATCCAGAACCTCTTTTGTTGAACTAAGTATCCAAGGTACTCACAACATCTTCCTTGTTTTCAGGGCCTTAGCCCTTTCAGTGAGTGAGTCTGATGTCTCTCCTGGCATGACAAATGTAAAACACCAACTGAGTTCTCCTCTCTCCAATCCCCACATCCAATTGTCAACTCCTCTTTCATTTCATCTTTACGGAAAGTCTTCTGCCCATTGCAGACACTCCACAATCTCTTTTGTTATCTTATGCAATCTGCCTTCAGAGTCCCTGAAGATGTATATGCTTATTGATCCACAAATGAGAACCAATGCTTGTGAATATTTGCTCCTCACTGTCTGGATATATTACTTTTTCAGTCACAAAACCCCTTACACAAGCATATACCCTCCCCAGTTCTGCCTCATGCAGACCTCTAGTCATAAAGTTACAACAATACCTTGCCCTGCACTGTCGCTCCCTCTAGCCTGGTGCAAATCAGGACTTCTAACAAAATTCTGAGGGGTGGGAATTGTTTTTTCTCTTTTCACACCAGCCACTATCAAACTATGCTGCTTATAAGAAGTGATAATAAAGTCACAAATTACATTTTGTTTTAGTTACTGAATGATGAGTTTGAGTCTTCCAATATGTCTCATTCATCTGCCCAGCCGAGTGGCTTTCAAAGTGCTCAGTGGAAAAGCAGACCAATAACTTAGTCAACATGTAGATAATAATTCCAGCTGCCTCAGGCAAAGAGGCATTGGTTTGACCAAATCCATCCAGAAAATCTACTATTCTGAGAGAGATATGGCAGGGCTGTACTGGCCAGGAGGGAAACGCAACCTCAGTCAAAGAGAAATTACAATACAAATTATATCTGAAGCATGACAGCCAGTGAGGGATTCTCCTCAGACTCCTGCCCCGCTTCCTTTAATCAAGCTATAAGAAGCATCCTGCTCGTAGGATTGTGTCATTGGAGTGATCAGGGGCACTTTTGGTAAACAGAGATGGGGCTGCGGGATTAACCCAATGCAGGGCTGAGGCACCCCATGCCAACATTCACACGATGGGTGAAGGTGCAAGGGTATATCAGGATTCAGCTCATGCCGCATCTTTGCAGACCCCTTGCAGAACCACTCATGACAACAGGACTCTGTTTTTTTATTAAATCTCTTTATAATTAAGCAAAACATGTTTAATTCGCCCCAAGAAGTACAACGAAAACAGCATACCTGTTTATTTATTAGTACTATTGATATGGAGAAATAGTGTGAAATGGGGACAATGGACATCGATTGTGATTGTATATGTCTGCTCAAGGAATGCGGGTATGGTGACTGGTCATGGGCGGTGTCTGGTCACATAGGCACACAGCTCTGAGGAGACAACTACAGTTTTTGAGGAGACGCCTGCCCCTCTTCCTCTAACAAAGGGGAGACGGGGAGACGCCTGCCCTTCTTTCTCTAACAAAGGGGCTATTTAAAAGAGAATGAGAAAAGATGAGAGACATTCAAATGCTATCTAGAGGGAGGGAGTGCTAAGTTTCCTTGCTGAAGAAGATCGGATGGTCACAAGAACATGAATCACCTACAAACCTGCAAGACCACCACATTCCAGGAAACGGACTGATAAGCTAATTAACATACGAAGCGGGGTTTAGGTAACGAATATGTATGGGCGTTAATTGAATATTCATTTGTTTCATTGTATAAATGTGGGATGGTTCGTCACTTCGGGTATGCACGCTTGTGGAGGAGCGATCCCCCGTGCATCTGCGCGCAATAAACATACCTACTTTATAACTTTCGAGTTATAGAGTCTAATTCCGCACGTCACTATAAAATTCTGCTTGCCTGAATACAACAAGAATCAAGAATCAGCTTTTTTGCTCAGATGTCGGTCGATACTTTACCCCAGTCCTCTTTTAGCTTATTCCTTTGTATTCCTTGTCAAGCATACTCTGGAATTGTCTGGGGTTTCTCTGCACCCTCTTTCCTTTTGCATCCACAAAGAGTTTTTTTCTTAGTCTCGCACTAGATGTATTACCGAAAATCGTAACCAGGAAAACTCTCCAAACCAAATGACAGTCTAGAAAGCCGACACTGGTTTGTTGCAGAGCTGCGTGCATGGGGGATCTTTACTCCTAACATGCTCACCAAGTTACTTGAGGCCACACATTATATACAGCAGAGTACTTGCACATTATTAGTACAGGAAATACTAATTTTCATTTACACACAGAGTTGGGTAGAAGTTTCTCTCTTCTAACGCAAACTAGCGCACAGCCTCAGGTAGCATGGCTGGAGGTTTTCTGGAGGTTTTTCCCAGCTATGCAGGCTGCCCAAGCAGAGGTTTGCCCTCTCTCAGCAGGGTGGAGGGAGCAGGTCGCAATCTCCCACTACCACTATTATCTTTGTTCTGCTTTCAACTAATTTTCTGTAGATTGCAACACCTTATCAGATTGTCTCCTCTTGTGGCCAGAACCTTCTCACTTGGGGGCTTCTTTCTGCATAATTTAGGTAGCAGTGCTATCATGACCAGTTCTCTTTCCCAAGGTTGACTCCCCTGATCAGAAGTCCTTTCATTCATCAGTTTTGATGGCTTGAGAGGGTGGGTACTTGGGAGAGTGGGTCATTTAAGGACTTGAGAGGGTGGGTCAGCTTGACCTAAACTTTGTGCACATTCTTGTTTACACACCATTATACCCATCCAGCAAGCACCAGCAGGAACATAAATCAACCCACTGGAATTAATTTTCTTAGAGAATGTCCCTATCAGTTCCAGAAGGTGGTGAGGTCATCTGAACTCCTTTATCACACCACGATTTCAAATTTCATTTTGAAATGCTTTCCAAGTACAAATGCCTCTGACTCTGCCTCAGTCCTCACTCAGGTCCACAGCAGATGCGTATATATTAGTCATAATACCTGAATTTGACCTGCTCTTGCTAATGGGCATTTTTTCATTTATAAATAAAAAAGCCTTGGAAGACTAGTAGGTAAAATGAGCAATGGCATTCTTTGCCACTCACCCTAGGCTTCCTTCTCTGTACAAACGGACATTTGCATGTGAATGCAAATACGGGTATCAGGGTCTAACTGTAGAAAAGAAGGAAGCTCAGTGCAGGTTCTCCATTACCGCAGCAGGATGTTCTCACTCCATTTGGCAGAACCCTTTCTCAATGACTTATCTTCACCAAACTGATGCAGCAAGTGAAAGCAAAAAATTGCATGTGTATGAGTGAGATACTGTAGATCTGTCAAGCAAGGAGATAAATGTCACAGTGTAATCAGTGCCTCTGTAGGTGTGCTTTCTGATTTTAGTGGATGAATGGTTAATTTCTTTACTACTTGCTAATACGCCTAAGTGAAATGCAGCCTCCAGAGGTACTGAGAATCAAAGCTTGTCAATTCTGAGTGTCCTTATTTTATAGACATCTTGTAAATTCTCTCTATGCCTTAGAACCACACAGTCACCAATGATGGTTTCTGTCATTCAAAAACACTTTTTTAATTTCTGATTTATTTTCTCCAGGAAACTTCAGCCTAGGATAGGAGAAATAACTTCAGTGTGCAGCTGTTGAGAATGTGCATACAAAGCCTGTGAAAGATAAAATAAAGCAAACAATAAATTCTGTTACCTAGACAAAAAAGTGCTAATGTTCTGCTGATGCTATAGCTCAAAGTGGATTAGTCTAGCCTGCCCTTTTCTCCCCGTGGAACTCAACTTTAGTTACTATGATTGACAATCCCTCTATTCCTAGTCAAATGGCTGTTTTTTCTCCCTCCTTTCCTGTACCTTTCTGTCCTTTGGGGAACACAGAGTATTTAAAGGCACCTTGTGATATAAAATTGAAAAATGATCACAGTGGAAGACTGCATGCTGAATACTTCTTTTAACTGCACTGTTGACCCATGTCAGTGAGTAAGTAAATATAAACCTAGCTTTAAGAGGAGTCCTTATAGGTCTTGAGTTGGTTCTACATACATTTCTGATACACTATGATGCAATATCTGGGAAAGAGATATGGCAAGAAGTTTGCCCAAAGTACACTGGCAGACATGCTTCAACACGGGCTAGTAACAATAGCTATTTACTTTGCCATGTGTGACATATACGCACATTTCAGATGTATGTCTGTGAGCTGAGTACACCAATGTGGATAGTACTACCTTGCCCACAGGGAGCGTAGATCCACATGGAATGTCTCTGCAGTGTTTCCAGCAAGGAGACCTTTCAGATGAGCTTTGGGAACTTACAGCTATGTCAGGTGCTCTGTGAGTGCCAAGACATCCAGCAAGGCATCCCTGAAAGCTTCTGAGCATCTTGGATGCACAGGACAGCTGATCATACCCAGAGGTTAAACCTGCAAAAAGTGGTTGCCTGCATTCAGCTGTCTGGTAACATCTGCTGTAACGTAGCAGGATGTAAGAGAAGGGCAAGAACACAAAAGACCGTGCTGCACAGAACATGAGGGCAAACTGAGTTCCAGGGAAAGTGCAGGTGGTATGCTGGTGAGTGGGAAGCCTAGCTTCAGGAAAGGAGGTAAATTTGGACACAAATGCAGGCTTTACAGCAGACTACAAATCCTCTCCTATACTCAATCTGGCATCTAGTAGGAGGAGAGCTTAAATTTTCAGTCTGTGTTTTCCTTAGAAGACCTAACCTAAGCTGTGCAGTGGGATCACAATCATTGCTGTCTCTTATGAGTCTGCCAGTCTCTCCTCTTCACAGTCAGAAAGAACAAAAGAGCTCTCCATAAGAAATATTTATCTCCCTGTTGGCAGGTTGAGCAGAGGTTGCCCTTTTTTTCTGTGCTAGCAGAAACTAAGATGGGGCAGAACACTGGAAAAGTAGTTAATGAGTCTAGAAATAATTTGTCTCCTTGGCCATCTGAATCTTCTTTTGATTATCTCACACATACTCCTGCATATGAGTAAAGTTGTGTCTCATAACCTCAGTCTTGTAGTTTAGACTCGATCACATGGGGTATCATCCCATGTAGAGGCATACGAGTCACCTGGGTACATGTGAGCAAAAGAGGGTTCTGTTGCTGCATGGAAACGCTCTGCAAACTGAGTATGCTGTAACCATATTCAGGGGTCTCACCAATGACGCTGAGAGACATGCAAGCCACTCGTCGCCACCCTGTGCAGACAATGCAGTCTGTGATAGCTTTATGTGCCAGTGGTGTAGTTCCTTTGAAGGGTCAAATAGCCCCCACCCTGATGACAGAAGGCTCCTGACCTACTGGAGCTGCTAAGCCACTGTGTCACTGCTGTGCTGTTACTGCCTATGCAACAGCTTCACAGCATGGACACCCCACAGTGTCCTTCCTAGCCTGAGCAGATGTGGGGCTGTACTGCAGCTGTCTGAACACTGCAGGTCCCCCGGCTGGGACAGACTGTTACTAGCACACAGCTGGGAGACAAGGTTTTGTTCTGTGCCTGTTTTAACCGCATGCTTGGGCTGTGCTGCATCTTCTCCATCGTCTAGCCTGAGACGTGCAGAAGACCTCTGAGAAAGGAAGGCCTCCCCTTACACTTTCAATATATGAAGGGTAAGAGCAGCAATACAGAGCCCAAGGCTTTATCAACCCTCTGGGTAAGGGCAGAGTGAGTGAGCAGCTGTGCGGTGCTTGGTTGCTGCCAGGGTTAGACCACGACATAATTTCTTCAGCACACTGTATGCATGCGGGCAGCTAGCTAGTCTGAGGTGCTGCTTTTCACTGGCTGCTGAAACACATATCAGAGTGTCCTGGATGCTTCCCATATATACCATAATACCTATCATCACCCCACCCAGCAGGCGAAATTGTCTTTGCTGTAAAGTTGATGGTGATAGAGCCATTGACAGGAACAGAGCCACTGGCTGTTTTGCATGAATAAAGATGTTGTTTTTCATATGGATCAGTCTGGGTGCACAGACCTTAGAAAAGACAATTTTTTACTTGTACTGTTCAGATCACGAAGACCAGGGATCAGTGCTGCGTTCTTTGGCTCCTTAATTTACAAACTCTTTACAGTCAGAGTTAACTTTATTGGCTATAAGGACCATTGCCAGTAATTAAGACTAGTATTTTACAAGTCCTTACTTTACATTCACTACAACAAAACACAGCTTTGTGGAGGGAATTGCATCTTTCAGAAGTTTCATACAGTGTATCTTGATTGATGTGTGCTGTCCCAGGAATCTTTGTCTCATCATTTGATTCAGGAATGGCCCCTGCTGCTCTTCCTATTGCTGGTGATCCCAAGTTGTTTTTTGAAAGTAAGATGGGGTACCTATCAGCCCATAAAGACCCTAACAGTGTCCAACTTTAAAAAAATCCTGAGCTGCACTCCTTGAAAATCAGATATTGGAAATTGTCTCAGGTTAGGCATTAGAGAGTTGCCCCCAAACTGCTGTTTTTGGAAGCGTATCAGGCAGTGTTCGTTTCCTCCAACACCCTTCTCTCCATGCCTTGCATACTGGCTACACATTCATACTGTAAATCACTTTTGATGTAAAAGCTTGAACTTCCTTCTTCATTTCACACCATGCTTTCTGCAGCTAAGGAGCAAAGAATCCAAGTCTACTGATATCATAACTACCATTAATCAGCTTTTCCTTACTGTGTTTTTTTCCACCCTGTTCCTCTCCTATCCTTGAAAAGTCTCACCTTCTTTGTCTTTATCTAGAATCTGTAGTTTGTAATGCTGCTTCCATTACACTGAGAATACAAACATGAAGGAAACTTAGAGAACAGGAGCAAATGGAAACGGGGGAAAAAAGGTAGGCAAGCATAGCCATAGCCATACCACCGTGGTTGGCAGCTGCACCCAGCTCTCGGTAAGATGTAGCAAATCAGCTGTAAGGGGCTACACTGAATACATTCCCAGTGCTTTCCCCATGTGGCCTCTGACCGGGACAGTTCAGAGGTCTTCATGAGCACAGTGCCCTTCAGAGCCAGGGTTTACTTCAGCATCACCCGTTTCCAAATAGAAATGAAATAGAGCAACATCTACTTGACACCATCTGGGAAGGATTTTGCTGGTCCTGGCATTTGGTCCTGGCACAGAGATTTCTTTCCTAGGAGGAAAATACTGAATGCAATGCTCTATTAAGTTCACCTGAGACCAGTTTTTGCTGCCCCTTTGCAGATAAGTCCTTCATTCCATGTAAGATGATGATAGTCAGCCTTTGCAAAAGCACAGATGTAACTCCATCCAAAACTACGGAGTTGCGAAGGGGGCAATAAAAACAAGTGTATTGAAACAATCCAAGTAATTGTTGACTCCAAAGTATGAAGCAACCCCAGATCACTGGCGCATATACTGTAATAGACTAGAAAGGAAAAAACACAGCTTCTGAGAGGGCACTTCCAAGGACTGAAGACTGCAGAAATACTTGCTGGTGTGACAGTAGAAATCCAGAGACCTTGAGGATTAGATATGCAGTATTCAGAAAACACAAGAAGATCTCATCTTAATAGAAAACTGAGATATGGGAAGCAGAGGAGGTCCCAAAAGAGGGAAAAAAGGACATGAAAACCAACATAATTAGATTTTATATTGGCAGCCAAATAAACTTATGGGCTAGGGGAACTTGTCAATTGTACATCACCAGCACAGCAAAATGTTCATCCTGACAGAGGTCTCTGGCTACTGCTGTGTATTACAATTGCAATGTAATAACCTTCACAATGATCTGAAGAAATGAGAAAGTGAGGGTCTCATAGTTGTGGAGAAACAAGACTCTGCTTTGCTGTAAGCTCAAAGCACATGAAGGGAGTTTTTGAAGAGCAGCACTGTCTAGGTGGGAGATACAAGGTCAGGGATTCAGAGCCGTTCAGATGACATGGGACAATCTAATACCAGAACAGAAGAATTAACAACATTTCCTCCTTAAAAATAATTCAAAGCTCCTTGTGTGCCTGGGATGTTGAGAATACCACACCGAGGGAAGGAAGAGAGACATGGCCGGATCTCTGGCTCCATGGCACAGTTAAGGGAGCTTTGCTGTCATTTAAACGGAGAAGATCTCTGATTGTGACCTTCCCTCTCTTGATGACATTTCATTTAAATTAGTCATCCAAGTGGGGATAAAAGACTGGACAGGTAGAATTGAAGAGAACAGAAAAGAGGACAGAAGTGAGATCTTTAGGTTTAGCTATATGCAAGTCCTTAGTAATACCAGTGAGGGCTGTCATGGTAGAATGACCAAAAATAAAGCCAGGCTATGAAAAAACAAAGCCAGGACACAAAGCAGAGCCATGGAGAATGTGATAATACGCAGGGTCATCTCCAGAGACAGAAACAGCAAGAGCACAGATGTCTGTGGTCCTGTGGAGTAAGACCACAGCAAGTTGAAGAAAACATCTGAGACTAGGAGGAGACAAAGAGAGGTATCAATAAACGCTGGAACACAAGGAGGAAAAGAAAATTACTCATGATGTTGGCACCATAAATGCACATAGCGCTGCTGAATTCCATAATTCCACGGAGCTCTAGTAATTTACCCCAGATGAAGTGCTGGCCTGAAAGTCAAAAACTTTACATTGCACTCATCATAATACAGACTGAGACAGCTCCAAGTAAAGAAGATGAATGAATGGTGAGGACAGGAGAGAGAAGGATGGAAAGCTGAGAATCAGATGAAGATTCTAATCCTATCATGCTTTCAGAGTATGCATGGTGAGAAAAATATCTATTAAACTTGGTGTGCAAAAGAGTTATTCATTGTCTGTCAAATGAAACTCCATGAATTACTGTGCATTTTGTGCTTCACTTAAAGGTAAGTGCACTCAAGGACCATTTCTGTATTATTACTGCATTACAAGGCAAACTATTACCCTTTAAAACATTGGTCTGAAGTCCATTTACAGTAGAAGGCAGTGTGGCAGGCACCCTGGGTGAAGCATACACAGCAACACATTCAGCCCAGGAGTTGACTGAGTATTCTGCTACCTGCCAAGCCAGGGTATTTGTGACTTGCTATAAGCGGGCATAAGACATTACAAAAATAAATAAATAAAAATTTTAAAAAGATCTGTCCAGTTGCGTTGCTGTAAATACTTCAACCCTACTCCATTTTGCACAGCTGGCTCCTGTGTTCCATCAAAACAAAACCGAACAAAACAAAAAAGCCTTTCCCCATGTTTCCAAGCTCCAAACAAGGCACTTGGGAAATAAACACAAATAAATTTACACATTTAAGTCAGTGTTTCAGACAAAAAAAGGAGGCTTTTCAGAAAACTAGTTTTGTTTCAGCAAAGCCTTATTCCAATACCTTTGCTAAAGCGTCGAGGAGCAGAGAGACCCTGGAATTCAGTGCTGGGGCCAACCTTTGCATTTGCACAAGCTCCCTGGAAGGGGCTGAGCTCTGAGGGTGTGTGGTGCTGTGTTGGGAAAGTCTGTCCTGGCCATGCTACCCAAGCAGGCTGCCTTTCTTTCCTGCTGTTGTCATCACTCCTCATGTGTTTGCCTGGGATGCCGGGCTTCTGTTCCCAGACTCTAAATGTAGCTACTGCAATCCTGAAGCACAGGGAGGCAAATTAAAATAAAAATGCTCCATTCCTGGTTTGTTCCCTGCTTCTTGACTGCTTTGTCCCTTTCAGTTGAATCTTTGCTGTTTACTAAATTCAGGTTCATAGTTGCAGCTGGATCTCTGTTCCACTCCTTTTCACGTACACAGCTGCTTCCTTTGAAGACAAAGGGTGATCCTAAACAAGATGAGCAGTTGAACCTGGTGTTTAGGTTTTCAGCTGGAATGAGGCTTCAGTGCAAGCTGATGACCCTCTCATATTTTGCACTGAGGACATACACCTCAACTAAGCCACTTCACTATTGAGGTCCAGATCTCTCTGCAAACGATCAGCAGAACAAGTCCTCAATTCAGTAGGAAAAATTCTTCAGGAGCATATGGTACTGTGTAATGCACCCACAGAAGTCCTAGAAGAACACAAGAGCAGAAGAACCTCTGAGGACAAAATAATCTGAGTGTACGTTTTCTCCATGGTTGTTCATTAAAAACCAAAGCCATCCAGGATGATCATGTCTGTGCATTACAACTCAAAATCATTCAATAGACATTTTAAAGCCTGCAGCTACTGATGTGTTCCTGTCGAATCTGGGGAACCTTCCAAGAGCATGGTTGCTCTATGCTCAAACCTGCAGAACAGCCACGAAGGACTTTGACCACAACCTGGTCTGGTACAGTGCAGAAACCCAGCAGCTGATAATGCTGTCCATACGGTGGATGGTACAGCCCAGACAGAGGGTGCTAACTAAGCACTTGGAATTTGCTGAAAATGTGTGAACAGGTCTCAGAATGCAAAAGTGCTATTACAGCATCACTGATTGCACTGCTGATTAATGGCCCATGCTTCCATGGCGTTTGTATCATTTTTTCAGAGATTTATCAATTGGCCTTGACGTGGAAGAATACACTTGACAGTGGTCTGTTGAGGTCATCTGCTTTAGCTGTGGGAGGTTTGAGGGGAAGAAAAATATATGGGAGCTACCCAGCTGAGTCAGACCCAGGCCTATCCTGTCAAATTACCATCTTCTAACTGCAAAAAATGAGGGAAAGAGCATTGGGTTCTCTGTAACTTTAATCTAATTTGCTAACATAACAGAAAATCAGAAAATCAGTCCTACTTCCTACTCAGCTGCTTGGATTCACACTATTAAAGCAATAATCCTGAAGTTTATGTTACTCTTCTGAAGTTCAGGTTCTAAAGCAGAGAAGTGTCAAAGTGCTACAGGTTTCAGCGCATCATGTGCTGCAAGCTTTTCTTCCCTATCAAAACTGCAAAGAGAGTGCGTAGAGCCACATAGGGCTCAAATGGTGCTACAATTGCTATTGCTGAGATAGCACTTTTCCCAGCTCTACATTCCAGCTCCCAGGAAGGCAGCAGAGTCATTGGAGCACAGCTTGTTCTGTCAGTGTCAGTGGAGGAATGTTCCCTCAACTCTGCCTCACCAATGACACAAAAAGAAAGCATGTCCATGAGCTGACTAGGTTTTCCAACTGGAGTCTGTCATGGTGTAACCTCAGTAGGCAACTAAGCAGCACAGCTGCCTGCTCACTCTCACTGCAGTCGGATGGGGGAGAGGATCAGAAGAGTAAAAGTGAGAAAACTCGTGGGTTGAGATAAAGACAGTTTAATAGGTAAAGCAAAAGCCAGCAAGTTTTGCAAGCTAAAGCAAAAACAAGGAATTCACTCACCACTCCCCATGGGCAGGCAGGTGTTCGGCTGTCTCCAGCAAAGCAGGGCTCCACCATGCGTAATGGTTACTTGGGAAGACAAGCACCATAACTCCAAACATCCCCCCCTCCTTCTTCTTCCCCCAGATTTTTACTGTTGAGTGATATGTCATATGGCGTAGAATATCCCTTTGGTCAGGTGGGGTCAGCTGCCCTGGCTGTGTCCCCTCCCAACTCCTTGTGCACTCCCAGCCTGCTCGCTGGCAGGGCCACAAGAGAAGCAGAAAAGGTTTTAACTCTGTAAGCACTGCTCAGCAATAACTAAAATATTCCTGCATTACCTACACTGTTTTCAGCACAAATCCAAAACATAGCCCCATACGAGCTACCATGACGAAAATTAACTCTATCCCAGCCAAAACCAGCACAAGGTCCCTGGGTTTGACAGTCACCATCGAGCAATAATGCTTGTAAGGAAAGTCAGCTGTTTCACAGTACAGACATTGGCATCCCCTGAGGTCAGAGGTATAATTCACATTATTGCTTTGGCTTGGAGCCTCCCTGCTGGTTCACAGCATGGTTGGGATGGAGAGGACACTGTATGCAGGGGAAATACACAGGCCTTATATGCATAAAATAGTAGCCTTCAGCTCAAACTGGAGTCTGGACAGCTCATGGGGCTCATAGGAGGTACAGAGCCTTTCAGCTCCAGGTTCATCTACCATCTGCCTGAATGAAATTAACATGTGGCCTTAGGCTCTGATTGCATACCACTAGAATCAATGCAGCTCCACTGGCAGAAGGCACAGAGGTCCAGCTCCTGGTAGAGAGCTATCCACAGCAGGCACAAACATGCGTAGTCTGTGCGCTGCTGATAATCAAGCATGAAAGCTCCTCACCACCAATGCGGGCTGACATCAGTCCTCACCAGGCATCTTTCAGTATCTGGAAACCTTGCATACAAAAACCTTCATAACTCCTTATGAAACATACTAATAAAGTGAAGATAATCCTGTTTAACTTAAGAGCTACTTCTCATCCTCATTAAACTACTTAACAGATTAAAGGCCAAATGATTCAAATCAAACATACGCTATAGTAACATTAGCTCAGTACTCCTACGGAGTGGTACTGTACTCCTAAATGTCATTGCCTTTCAGGGGAATGGATCTTCACAAATCTGAGTTATTTTCATCTTACTTATTAAACACTATAACAGTATGAGATCTCCATAAAATTAGATTAATATTTCCACTAATATTGATAACTATGGCAAACTGGAGATGAGTCCTCATGTTCTGAATATATTCTACCTAATTGAAGAGGTGACCTTTATACTCATAAATGTTACTGTAATGAGGTATGGATGTTATTAAAAAATAACAAACTACCACATTTTTTTAAAAAGAGTGTCTTCCTACTTCCCCTCATTCCCTTCTCCTACAAAACCAGGTTCTTTGTATCTGGCTGCTGTGTTAGTTAATATAATGAACAATGCTATTAAAAGTTAGGGAAGAGATACTGAACTTTGTGCTCTGGGACAGAGTCTCTCTTTTAGACATAAGCATCAGACCTGGTGGGATGATTCTCACCCTTGCTACAGTTGGTGCTGAGCAGTGTCCAAAAAAGGACTCTAGACGAATGGGTCTCCAGCTGATGTACTCCTGCAGGCTTCACAAAGAACGTGGGCTACTCCTGACCAGGTTAATTGCTACTCTACATCCTCCTGCAGAGTGGAGTCCCCTAGCGGGGGGAAAACTTGGTGGACCAGACTTCATGAGTGGTGGCCTGAAATCACAGGGCCAAGGCCAGTGAAAACTTAGCTCCTGTCGCTCTCACATGCAAATTTCCAATTTTTTTTTGGACAAGGCCTTCTCTAAAAAGATGCTAAGCACCGTTTTTATTATTAGATCCACTGACCAGGAATCTCATCCTTCTATGTATCTACCCAATACTTAGCACTGTTGGACACAACCGCGGTGTGTTCAGTGATCTCAGTGATGCATACATACTCACACTGAGGACAAGAAACTGCACAGGACTCTACTTCGCAGGCACTGTGACTACATGATGCTTCTATGACTTACAGCTTTCTGGGGCATGGAGGGAGGAGAGACTTACAATCACACCAGCAGGAAGTTACTCTGCCCATCTGCAGCCCTGCTGCTCTGGCTGAAAGGGTAAAGCAGTCCTGTCCATTTCTTCCACTTAGGCAGATCTAAGTAGAGCTTGCTAGAAGTCTCTTTTGTTGGAGGTTTTGTGGGAAGTTCTGTGCTTGCAGGAACTCCTATCCCAGTCACAAAGCCACTTTATGTAGATGCCTGTTGTCCATTTCAGCCTGGCAAGTGCTGCCCAGAGCACTTTCCAAACAGAACATACAGTCTTTCCAAGGTTAGCATGGTGGCAACAGACACATATTCCCCTGGCAGACACTGGGGACTTCTGGCATGCTGAGGAATGCCTGATATGAACGTGATGTAAATTGTATTTACCTCTATCATGCTTATTCCAGATGGCTGCTTACAATGAATTATGCTGAACACTGTCCTGGTGATAAATTCTTCCACAAAGGGAAAACTACACCTCTGAACAGATCAGTGCCAGAATGAGAAAGACAGGTAGGACAGCTGGAGTAGTGTAGCTTGTAGAACAAGACAGAGAACTACAGATTAGGTAGTGGCTATATCTGAACACATCTGGTGCTCATACAAGCCCCAGATCAGCAAAATCAGAGGATGCTGGTGGGCACTGGGTAGCAGACTGCCACCTTCTCAGGAATGACCCTAACATGGTCTTAGTATATTTTTAGAGATTTGTGGCCAGTACCGGGTTAGTCATTGTTTTAAGTAAATGTCTCACTAATGCCTGAAGACCAAGGTGTCCAGTGTCACGATCCATTTGGATCTCTCAAATTTACATGACAATGTACTCTGCAAATAAAACTTTATTTTATGAGCTCGTTACGAAAGAAAACAAGCAAACATGACAAACAAGGGCTCAATCCCCTTTGACAGACTAGTCTAACATAAATTCATTAATTCATCACTTAAGTAATGAGGTTTCTAACACACAAGTTATCTAATTCATAAACACAACTTGTAATTTGTAATTCGTGCACCTATGAGCAAAACAGTTACCTAGCTAATGGTGAGAGTGCTCATCCTTCCTCCCCCATCATAGTGCGGATGTCCCCAGTATCTCACCAGGAAGCACAAAAACTTCAGCAGTCCAGATGCTGTTGGATCTGCTTCAAAATCTTTTTGGGTAAACTGACATATTTGTACTTTTCAGCTTGGAAGTTTGGTCTGTGCCACTTCCATCATTTAGCAGATTCTGAAGAAACTGCCAGACAACCAATATGCAAGGATTATGGCTACAGAAGACAGCAAGCTGCAGGTGAGAGGGGCTGCACAATGACCCTCAGCCCTTTCTGGCCATCATGCCCTGCCAATGTATTGCCCTCACTTTCACCTAATGGTGCTGCTCCCAGTACACATCGGGCCTTAGCATGAGCTGTGTGTTAGTCAAAATCTGAGCAGAGCTGAGTGAACAGTCTTACTCCACACCTTCACCTCAGTGAGCGGAGGTACGGTTACGCCTCTTGCCTCACTGGCATGGGGACAGGGAGAAAGTTTCCAGCACTTTCACTGCAGTCAGTCTTCACAGTTTGTAGTTAGATAACAGCTGACAGTACATGTTTTCAACATGGTGAGATATGAGATAAACAGATAAACAAGCACAATAAAAAAATCTAATAATAAACAGAACACAATAATACAACAATCATAAGATGTAACATACGATGTGATATCCCAGTTGCAGATGGTGCATATCCCATAAAAATGTCACACCAATGACATCCAGCAGTTTGTTCCATTTCTGTTGTGATTCTGCCAGTATATGCTTGATAGCAATAATCACTTGTTTTGTGTATGTAATAGCTTTTTCATATCTGGTTATCAAGGTTTCCAGTTCTTCAATTTGAGAGCATACTGTGTCCCATATTGGTCCTAACAGTACAGACCAAGTTGCAGGCCCGAATTTTATCAGCATTGATATGAGATTTTGGATATGTTGGACCTCACTGTCCATGTCGTGGCAAAAGTTACCAGCTTCTGTGGGTTTGCTTGTTTATGTGATAGAATGCCAGATTTCCCAATGCAAGGTTAGCATGGTCTGAAACATGAAGCTGCCTATCTTTTTAGATGTTGTCAGCATTGTCTCCAGTAGCAACACCTCACCACAGAGGATATTTAACAAAAGTTCCCAGGGAATACTTACTGTACTTTCTAGATGGATACTTTCCATAGCATACAGGTTGAATGACAACTTTCACTTACTCATTTAACAGTTCCTAGGGAGCGAGAAAGAAGACTTAGGTCCTGGATCATATCCAAACCTCAGTAATGATCAAATTTCACTCCTACATTATCCAGCTTCCCTTATTCCTTTCACTCGACAATGTTGCAAAGTGACCCAGTGTTTTCTGAGTGGCAGGTGTTGGAATTCTCACTTGATCTCCTAGATACCACACCAAGGTGTTCAAAACATCCTGCTGGTGTTGGTTCAGCATGGAGGACTGCTCATTAAGAATATTAATTATATCACTTCTACTGGGAACAGCTTCAGCGAGCAGTTCAGTGGCACTGTTCAAGTCCCCCTAATATACTGTTAGTTGCCACTTGTCCTTAGGTTTCTTTACTGGCCACACAGGAGAATTATTGGGGGAATGAGACTTGATAATGACTCCCCATTTCTCCAACTGGACCTGAAGAAAGAATAGGAACATACCCCTGCCACCCCAAATTGTGGTGATGGAAGGGGTTGCCTGTTTCAACGGTGGGAGGGAGCAAGCAGGCAGCACAGCACAGCCCCACTTACCTGCTGCTGCTCATGTGGAACACAAGGCAAAGTGAACAAGGCCGGGGACTTGTGTCTTGCCACATAGGAGAGGTGCAGACCTCGAGTAAACTACAAATTTCCCTTCAATCTCCCCCTTCCTTCCTTCCCTTTCTACCAGCCACTGCATAGTTGTGTCTGCAACTAATGTAGCAAAGACAAAGCTAGGCTTTTAGCATTTAGCTAGGTCTAACCACTGTTTGCACTGTCCTGTGTGCTGTCTATAGATAGTGGGAACCAAAAGACCTACCAGGGGGAAGAGGAAGACACAGCACATGTGGACTCATCTGTCCCCAGGACAACTTTAACCATAAGACAATAGCCTCAGTCCCAAAGCAGGAAACATGATAGCTACAAAAATACAGCTGAAGTCTTCCTCTGGATTTGCAGCTGGTGCTAAAACCATAATAATCATGCATGTGCTGCAAACTACAGGAACCTGGTGCTGTCAGTTCAGACTTTAATAGGTGTAATCTATATCCCTCTTAACAATGAATAGCATTTTTGCTTTCTCAGGTAAAGATGAAAATGTAGCAAATACAGGTACATTCTCCAGTGTGGTAATGAAGAGAGGGAAGGGAAATCGCATGCTCTGCAGCTTAATTCCAACATTAATTCTGTAATTCTTACGAATTCTGTTCACCTCTATTACCTGGATAAAGATAGTATCCTCAACACAATCCAAGAGTCTCCTGGACAGTTTACAGCTTGCTGTGCTGCTTTTCCAGCAGATGTCAGGGTGGTTGCAGACCTCCAGCGGAATCAGAGCCTGCAAGTGTGATCCTTCCTGTAGCTGAAGTAGGAACACTTAGTTAACACCCTCCCCTTGATCTGGTAGCCTGTTGTAAACACCAACCATGAGGCTTCCTTTTGTTGGCTTGGCTCCCACGTTTTAGCAATAAACCCTCAACCTGTTGATTGCTCTTTTACAATGACAGTTCTGTGCAATCGATCCATTTTTTACACCCATGGCAAACCTCTGCTTCTCCTTCCTTGCCTGACCTTTCTGTACAGAACAGAAAGAACAGCCACTGATTGCAGTGCTCCAGTCATGTGGTTCATCCCTCCACGTTTCAGTGATAGAGATCAGACCACAGCATTCTAGCTGCACAGTGGCTTCCAGCTCTTCCTGTTTGTTACCCGTGCTGCGTGCATTGGTACAGAGGCACTTCACCTGGGCTGTCAACTGTTTCACCTTTTTTAGATGAACACAACTTAATTCTTTTGAGGCATTTCACAGGTGTTTCCCTGTTGGTTCCTGATACATCAGCAGCCCCTGGCTCTTTTCTGTTGCTCAAAACTCCACCCCCTTCCCTGCTAAACCTAGTTTAAAAGTTCGTAAGTCTGGTCAGCATGTTGGTGAAGACCCTCTTGCCCCACTTGGTTGGGTGAATCCCATCAGCTTGTAACAGACCTGGCTTCCCCAAAGGTAGATCCATGATCATAGAAGCTAAAACCTTGAGAATGGCAGCAGCCATGCATTCACCTTTCAGTCTGTCTCCTCCTCCTTCCTGAACCCCTCCCTTCCTCTAACTGGGAGGACAGAGTAGACCACCACCTGTGCTCCAGATCCACTAACATTCCTGTGAGGATATATAGTCCCCCCACTCTTTTGATCATTCTGAGTTGCTTCGCCACAGTATCATTAGACCCTATATGGAATAGTAGGAGCTGATAACGGAGATGATAACCTGTTGAGTTCACCAGGCTCAGCAGCCTCTCAGTGACATTTTCTTACCGGCCCCACAGGCCCCAGCTGGTCCAGCTTGATGCACACTGCAGGCACACAGCACTCACACACTTGTCCAACAGGTACCTCACACACATGCATGACCCCCAAAATACATGGACTCTCTGCCCGACTGATAGCCCAGCCCAGACCCAAGGTCCCTCTGCTTGCCAGCTGGTGCAGCATCAAGACTGCCACACTCCTCCCATGCACAGCAGACATGTATCTTTGGGAAGATACACTCATCCCTCCAGCAGCTGGCACCAGGCACACAGCCTGTGACCTGCGGTCCTACTCCAGCTGCCAGTGCTGAGCCCCTCACTCACACCAGTCCCCCCAGCAGCTGGTTTTCAGGATACAAACTGTACCCATCCCAGTCGCTGGAGGTTAAAAGACTCCCCTTGCTCCAGTCGCTGGCACTGAGACCCCCCAGTCACTCCAGTAGCCAACACCACAGGCCAGGGTTGCTCACAGCCTGGTCTGATCCCAGCAGCTGGCACCCACTCCCCTCACGCCGGTCCCCCCGCAGCTCCCCGCAGCTCGCACGGAGTCCTTGCAGCACTCACATGCACGGGACGGGGCACGAGGTTACGCAGAGGTAGTTAAGAACAGACAGGAGAGACCGTGGCCATCAGGCACAGGGTTCAGCCGGACAAGTGCACTGACCAGCCAGTTTACAGGCAACTGGCCCGTCTTGTACCCTTGCCTGTCTACCCCACCTCTTCGTTCCTCCCTGCTCCCTCTTCCCCCACACATTGCCTCCTTGGCTGCTGTAGTCCCACTGACCCGCTCCAGCACCCTGGACCTTCAGGTGTGCATCCTTATCCGTTGCAAAGTCCCAGGTTTGCCTGAGGTTTCTTGATGGCCCGTCAGCTGATGTGACTGACCTGGTTTGTTTCTGCTTGTTGGCTTCAGTAATGCTAACTGCTCAGATTTTATCAGACTCTGTGTTTTTCTTCCTCTATTTCCTTACCATGACAATTTTTCAAGGTCCTTAATCAGATAATCTAACTGAAAATATGGACATTCTCACACTTCACACTTGTTCCCAGTTAGTGTGACTGACCATGTTCGTTCTCATCACCACTTATCATTTGTCACTCAGGCTTACGTATCTGTACCTTCTGATTTACGGCTTCTTGACAAGATACCCTTAAAGGAATGGACACTCTCCTTCCACGTAGCCTTCCACAGCCCTCAGTGTTCTTTCTATATATTTCATTTTCCATATTTGCCCCACCTATCTTTCAATCCAAGCAGCAAAGCAGTGTGATCCAAAAGTCTTTTTTCTGAAGAGCAGCAGACAGAATTAGTCCAAACAAAATGGGATTAGATGAAAGAAGAATGAGAGTGGGCCTCATAACAACATACTGTCCTGCGATCTGCAGCAAAAAAGTCATGCCTACAAATGAGTTGTTTGTCTTCTAACCACGTTGTGTATCGGAAAGACTTACGAGCTTTCTTTCTGGAAGAAATGTTCAAAAAAAGATTTCCCTTGTTTTTCCTATTAGTAGCTGAGGTTGTATGTAGTTTTTCTTGTCTGCTCTTGACAAATTTGTCAAGTCTGTTTAGCAGATGTGTGGCCTGGATACCACAGTGGCAGTCTGGCTCATTTTGTGGGCTGTATCTACACCTTTCTTATTTCAAAAAACCGAAACAACCAAACTGTTTAAGGTCAATATGAAGAAAGAGGAAAACCCCACAAACCTATTAAACATCCGTGTATTGCATTCATGTCAACTTTACAACACTTGTCTGCAAATACAACTAAGTAGCAATATTTCCCAAGAACTCCTCAGCCCACTTTAACACACACTCATAAGTCTGTTACAAAGGATGACATCCCTTATACACTAGCACGAGATGGAATATATTTTAATCTTCAAACTCAAGCTAAGGTTGCTCTAGGCCTGCTCAATATTTAGGATGTAAGAAGTAGAAGAGAATGTATCAAACATATAGCAACTGTATCTCATTGTGCTTCATCCTTTTAGAGGAAGTCTGGAACATTCACTTCCAAGACAACTCTGGTGGCTAGAAAGGCAGGGCATGGTCCATGTAGAGCTGCCAGCTTTGAGACAGTGGGGAGAAAAGCAAGAGGCACGTGCCACTGAGATGGCATGTGGGATTCAGACTGTGTGTTGCTTTGCTGTATTTATTTGAGGGGCAAGCCATGGTTGGGGAAAGGTTCTCATGACAATATGGACAGCTCTAGTTTGGTTGCTTTCTCAGCCTCCCAACTCTCTTGGCACTGTTGCCAAACCCTGTGCTCCCACAGTACTTGTGCATGAGCCCGCTGGTCAAGACGGCTTGTGTGAGGCAGCCTCTCCACTTGCCTGTTCAGGTAGAAACCACTCTTATTGTGCTTTGAGGCCCCTAATCCAAAGAACTTTGAACCTTGACTTCAGCATGGTCTTTGCACCGATTTAAGCTGCCCAGCAGGCCACTGACTCCTGTTTTGGCCCCTGCAGGTCAACAGAGAGTGGCAGCAGGGTGTGCATTCTGCTGCACCAAGGTGTGTGTGTCAGTATCATGCCAAGGCAGTGAATGCACTCCAGCCCTTAGCTTAGGTCACACTGGTCACTGTGTTTCTTCTTCTTATCAGTATAGTTCCTTCAGAAAGGTGAAGTCTGACAGGAAGGATGGTTCACCCATCTAAGACCCTTTTATCTGAAGCAGAGACAGTGATGAATGGGAAGTACTGCAAAATTTTCTCATAAGGCTCTTGACTTTGAATGCACACCAGAGAATAGTTCCAGCCCCCTTAGCCATTTTGCCCTTATGAGTGGAAATCTGCTCTATCACTTCATGGTTACTGATGAACCGTTACTAGCTCATTAGTTATATGCTTCTGTTGATCCTAGGCACTGTCAGGGATGGCAGTGTTCCAAGCTCATTCTCCATCCTGAGGTGAAATTTATCTAGAAGCATATGGTGTGTCTTCAGGTGGCATCAAACTTGAGACATGGGATATGAGTTCTGTTACCAAGCTGTCACATCTGTGCAGGCAAAACACTGCATTTTTCCATGCCTTTGCTTCCCTTCCTCCTTCTTCTGCATATTTAGATTGCAAGATTTTTCAGGGCTATGGACATGTTTGTACAGCACCTAACACAATGAGCTCTTGCAGTTGACTTGAGTTTTCTCTAGGCTGTCACAATGCAAAGCAAACCAAGAGAACCCACAGCATCTGACATTCCTTTATCTCTGAGGTCTACCACTTAGGGTATTTCCCTACTCCCATTTCATCAGCACCATCAAAGTCACTGCGAATACTGAAGTGTTTCTGCTCTCTCCATGTTCAGATACTGGTATAGTACATGAAGGGTGACAGATCGGTACTGATAAGATAGGAGGTAAGAAGTATGTCCTGTAAGAACTGTCAACAATACAGCCAGTTCTTGTCACACACAGGCAAAGCCCTTCTCATTTCACATACAATCTGTGCTCCTGTTTGTGTAAAATAAGCAAGTGATTGTGCATACTCTTCAGCTATGAAGTGTGCTCAGCTTCATGATTTCCCTCTGCTCGCTGAGCTTTGCCCAGTGTGAGATGTTTGCAACTCAAATGGAAGCTACAGCAGAGTACAGAAGTGACTATTTGAGAGCTGGGAGCCTACCAACAGTGCAACTTCAAAGCAAGTAAATGCTGAGATGGGGTATGAAGAAGGAAATCAGAGGGCCCGTCTCAAAGCTCTGAGATTTCTGTGTGCAGCCTCAGGAAAATGTTATTCTACTGCAGGAATCGAGAACCTCAATGTATTTTCACATATTAGAAATGCTAATGTTTGTTTCCAGAGAGATGTGTCCTATCTTTCATCTTTTGTATTTCTCATTCTTCATTGAGGTGAGCAATGTCCCAGTGGCGGCTTCAACAACAGACCCACTCTAGGCCCTGTGGATCTAGTCCTTAGACAGATGTTAAGGCAGTAACTCCTATAGGACAAACTTGGAATATGGCAGGACTGGCCTCCAGCCCACAAACGGCAACTTAGCCTACCCCTGCAGTAAGCAGCAGACAACAACAGATGTAGAAAATGCAGCAGTCATCAAGTTGGCGCCAATGGAAATATCTTGTACGCCTCCTGTACTGTTGCACTCAACAATGAGAGTTTTAAGTCCTGTCAATTCCACGTGTCTTTCTCAACTACTTTAAAGACAAATTGACGTCTGCAGGTAGCTGGATATGCATTTCCTCTACAAGAAATTTGCAGTTGAGGACGCTTACTTACCTGTGGAGTGAAGAAAGCACTTTTAAGATATGTATACCAGCTTGCTGTTGAGAGAGATGTCCTTTTACAAAATCTGACACAACTCCCTGCTGAATTAAGTTTTTTCAACTAATTACCATCTTGTCACTCTTACTTGCAGTAGATCTTTTCTATATGTTCGTCTCATAATCAGGCATTCAGGAGCACTGAAAGGGACAAAACAGACTTAATAAAGGATTTTGGGTAAAAATCTTCCCATTGCAAAGTCTGGCTCACACCAAGCCTTTAACACACTTCAGCTCTTACTAGCTTTTAAGAGGTGCCCTAGGCACAGCAGAGGTTTAACTTACTCAATTTTTGATGAAACAGTATACCTATTATTACAGTGTTCCACACTAGACCATATGGCTGATTCTGGCAGACCATTTTGAGATATGGAAATGCAGACTCAAATTTTGTGTTACTTTTTAGGAAAATTAGTTATGAGGTTGGAAGAAACAACCACTTCCAGTCTGCAAAAGAGTTTGCATCGGTGTCAGATGCTCCTGAAGTGATTGCTCTGACCCAAACCAGTGAGGTATGAATTCACCTGAAGTGAAAAGAAGTCTATAATACTGAGTGCAGTGGCTTTCTGACCATTGCAGTATTTCAAGTTCGTAAACTTTAAAACAAAATAAAAGACACAAGCCAGGAAAAAACCGCAACCACAAACACACTTGTAACTTTCCCCTGAATCTGTTTGATGTGAACTACCAAGAAGCTTAACTCTGGACATCCATCAGTGTATTTCTGTTTAGAAAAGTGAGTTAAGGTACCAGTTGTTTTAAACCCAAGGGAAAACCTTGGGTTTAAGTACCTGAAGACCTTAAGCAGACCTGAAGAAGGCTCGTCTGTTTTCCAAATGTGGTAATTGCTCTAATAAGGTACTAGGCTAAAGGTATTACCTCTTCTTGTCCCACTTGAGTTAAAAGACACTTGGAAAAAACACCTGCATCTTGTAATGATCTTGAAAAGGCTTGATTTAAGTTTAGAACCAACAGGAAAATGGAACTCCTCAGCTCCAGATGTAAATGAAGTGCAATGCACCAGAACTGTCAGGTTATGCACCTGCAAGACTACTGACCCATACTGCACAAAACAACTTTTCTGAAATTCCAGATATCCTGTAATCTGAAGTGACATTAGGTTAATAGTTGAAGTAGTTTCATGCTGCAGAAATATCTTTTCTTATTTCTGGAAGACCATCTGCGTGCAAAAAGAGTTAGAAAGATTGTTTTAGCTGAAGGACTAACACAATTTTACCCGCCTTTTCCTGTAGTATAAAATCCTCCCGTATTGAAACCCACAAAGTTTTGTAGGGCTCACAAAAAACGAAGTCTGTGCCACAGTGCAGTTATATGTATTATCTTCAGCATGGGAGCAGTTTTAAAGCACCATTCCCCCAAAAGAGTGAGTGAAAAATGAATCATCATAAAGCAACAGTGGTTCTGTTCATCTCCTGTCATCTGTGTGCTGCCAGGAGCTTCATGCAGGCTGCATGTACTTGCCCCATAGCAGCACTGTGAAAGAGGTGCAGGCACCTCGGAAAAAGGGCGCAGCACATGTGATGGAAAAGTACTTCAGACCCTTGTGTGCTCCACAGGATCAGAAGAACAGGAGCTGCTGAGGCCGATTCCTGAACAAATAGGGGAAGGCGTTGCATGGCCTTAGGTAACTGCTGGGACACAAACCATGTCAGCTGTAGGATACAGGTCCCAGAGGTGCTGTCCCCTTGGGGAGTCACGGTCACCTCTTCCCACACGGGTGAAAAGCTCAGCTGACGGCGTGAGGGAAGAGGCTGGCGCAGCGGGGTAACGCCGGCCAGGGCACGGCTTTCCGACACCTCTCCCGCTCACGGCGCCGCAGGAGCTGGCACTGCCCCGACACGCAACACCAACCGACCCCCCGCCGGCGCACGCAGATCTCACCGGGACAGCAGCCAGCGCGCCCCCGGGCAGCACAACTTGCCAAGTGGCGCTTTCGGTCGCGTATCGCTTCTCCCGCTATTTTACCCTTTCTGAAAGGCAAACCCCGCTGGCGGGGCTCGGCAGCCGCGGCCGCTCCCCTCAGCGCGGAGCCGCCCGCTCCCGTCCGCGACCGCCCCGGACCCTCTCGCTGCGCCGCCGCCCTCCCCCGCGCACGGGCTGTCCCGAGCCACGCCCCCCGGCGACGAGGCCACCGCCCGCCGCGCCCCCGACACATCAAGGACTTTACCGACATCTCTCACTGGTCGAAGAAACCAGGAGGCGACCGCCCCGGCCGCGCCCCCCGCAGCGGACGGCGGGGTGGGGCTGTCCCCGCTGCCCGCAGCAGCCGGTAAGGGCCCGCCCCGCCCCCTCCTGGGCCGCCGCCACGCAGCGTCCGGGCGCCGCGGGGGGTCCAGCGCAGGCCCTGCAGTCGCCCGGCCGCCCGATCGATCGAATCGATCGCGGCCTTTGCCCCCTCCCCCGGGCCGTCGCCCCGTGCAGCTTCGCCGGGTGCGGGGACGGGGTTGCAGAGCGGTACAGCGCGGTGCGGAGGGCTGGCGGGCGGGCCCACCGCGGCGGCCCCGTGCCCGGCGGCCGGCAGCGGCGGAGCGCGAGGCGGGCCGAGGATGATTCCGGGCTCTGCGCGCAGGGTCTGCTCGGGGCGGGCCGAGCCCCGCTGGGCCCCGGGGGGCCCGGCCGACGGCGGCGCGGACCAACCGCCCCTCTCCCGCCCGCCCGCGGGGGGCGGCGGGGGCACCGCTGCGGAGCGGGGCGGCTGGGGCCGGGCCCGCGTGCTCTCCGCCGGCCGTCGTGCCTTGCGGCAGCACCGTCGTGAGCGGGCGCGGGGAGGCGGCGGGCCGAGCGCTCCCGCCCGCCGGGCAGCCAGGGCCGGGCCGGGGCGGAGGGAGGAGGGAAGGAAGCAGGCGGGGAGAATCCTTCCTTCTCGGCAACGAGCTGGGCGGCGGCGGCGGCAGTCTCTTCCCCGCAGCGGCCGGCACGGCTCGGCACCGGCCTCGCTGCCCGGCCGAGGGCCGAGCCCCCGTTGGAGGCGACCCCCGTCGCCCATGCCGCCCACGTGGCCCCGCTGGCGCTAAGCGCCCCTCCGGGCGCGCGGCGAGGCTGCCCTCGGCAAGGCGGGCGTCGCCGGCCGGCCGCAGCGGGTAGCGATGCCGGTGGCCGCCCGCTCGGCGCACCGCGGGGCGCAGTCCGACGCCTGCTTCCTCGCCCCCGGCTGCTGGCAGGACCGCGGCGCCGCTCCGCGCGGCGAGGACGGCGGCGGCGAGCGGCCCCAGCCCCTTCGCCAGGCCGGCGAGGCGGGCCGGAACGGCAGATGGGTGGCTTCTTCCGCCGCCCCCTTCCTGCCTGCCTTCTCCTCCTCCCCTCCGCCGCCCCCCGCCTCCTCCGCTGCCTCCTCCCCCGCCGCCGAGCCTGCCGCCGCCGCCTCCGCCTCCCCCTCGGCCGCCTGCCTCCTGCCGGCACCCCTACGGACCCGCGCTCGCTCCTGCTCCGGCTTCCCCGGACTCGCCATGAGCGGCGGTCCCGGCCGCTTACCGCCGCCCCCCGCCCTCTGTCCGCCGCCGCCGTCCGTCCACGGGCCGAGCCTGCCGGAGCCGGGAGCGCGCAGCCAGGGCCGGGGCAGCCCCGCCGGCCACGGCGCACCCCGCGCCGCCCCGGGCGCCAGAGGCCCGCCGCCAGGTGAGCGGGGACGGGGCCCCGGGGGAGGGGGAGCAGCTCCGGGCGTCCCGCCCCCGCCCGACAGCGCAGCCGGCCCGGAGGGCCTCGAAGTTGCCGCCGCAGCGCCCGCTGTCGGGGCGGCCCCGGGGGTCCGTTCCCGCGTGGGGGCCGGGCAGCGGGACGGTACGGAGGAGAAACTCCCGCCGGCCACAAGCGAGCGAGGCGAGCGGCGGCGGCTGCCAGCAGGCCGGGTGTCGCCCGCTGAGCCCGGGGGCTGCCGCGGGGCGCCCGGGGCCCCCGGCGCGGCGGCGGCTTTCTCCCTGCCGGCGGGGATGCGGCGTTGCGGAGCGCGGGCGGCCCGCCGTGCCGGGGCCGAGGGTGTTGTCCCCGGCCGTCGTACCGCTGCCAGCGGCTCCCCGCCCTGCGTCCCCGCCCGCGGGCCTCCTGTGCAGCCGGAGGGCTTGCGGCGCTTGCTGGCCCTCGCCGCGAGGCCGTGGCGCGCCCCGGGCAGCGCCGGGCCCGGCCCGGCCGCTCCCCTTCCTGCCGCGGCCGCCGCCCGCAGCTGCCCTTGGGCCCCGCGGGGCGGGCGGGCGGCCCTGCGGCGTGTCCGTGCCGCTGGGGCGGGCGCCGCGCCTTGCGGCGGGCCGCGGTGCCGGTGCGCGGTTCGCGGCGGCAGGTCACCTCCAGCCCCGCGTGTGGCTCCGGGATGCTGTGAAGTCGGCCGCGCTGCCCGAGGCCTGAGGTGGTTGCCCCCCGAGGAACTGGCTTTGAGCAGCTGGTCCCGGAGCGGTGGTGATGCCGGGACCAAGCTCCCGGCACCGGGGATGACGTGCTTGCTGTCAGACACCGGACCCGGTACCAGCACTGCGCGGGAGTTTCCCACCTGCTTAAATTTAATTTTGTATCTGTGTGGTTTGGGGAGTGGGGCCTTAGATCGTTTCCCACGGAGCTTTTTTGTGAATGGCAGCCAGGATGAAACCGTGTATGTGTATATGAAGTTAGCGATTAGGAAGCGGTATGGAAGAACGGAGGAAAACGAGATGTGGTTCGCTGGGCCTGGAGGGTGAAGAAATGAGATAACTAATTAGTCTTTTCTTAGAACGTATTTGTAGTGGTGCTCTTGTCTTGGAGGCTTGGATGATTTACAGGAGTCTGCAGTACGGGTGGTTATACTGATGGAAATCATGCTCTGGAATGAAGTAGGTTTTATAAACAAGTTCCTCTTGAAATTTGTGGTTGACAGCGTATTAAAAGGATTGCTATGCAGAAAGTTGAGGAAGAACTCGAACTTTTACCTTTTGAATTGTACCACAGAGCTCAAAAATAGCTTTTCCTACATGCTGAGACCACGTGGCGAAGATCAGTCTATCCTGTCTAGCTGTTTGAGCCTTCCAAATAAAATATAGAGGAGAAAAATATTTTTCCAGTATAGGTGATCTAGAAATGGAAGTTTTACCTGATGAAACTGTATTTCAACTTTTTGCTTTTAAATTGCTTGGACGTTCTTGTAGATTATAACCTTATTTTAAAGAATGATAGCAAAACCTCTCCTAACCTTCCCGCAGTCTTAATCCGAGACAAATTGACCTAGTATGCTACAGTTGGGAGATAAAAGCTTTTGTATTGCTCATGATTTGGAACGTCTTGGTGGAGAAAAGATTATATTATCATGTAATGAATTCATCACAGGCCTAGTGTACAAAGACCTTACTGTTGGGTTAGGGAATGCTGGGCTTTTTTTGGTTTTGCTTCCCCCCCCCCCTCTAAAAAGGGAAGGGCTCTTGGGGTTTATCCTCAAATTCTGGTATTCACTAGCACAGATCCTGTGCTTAATGGTAAATAGAATAGTCAGAACCAGTTTTCTCAAAAGAGCTTTTGCAGACACCCAAGTTAAATGATTAAGTTTTACAGTATTCTTAAATCAGCATAGCAGGTGAATCCTTGTTTTAGTCGTGATCTGGAAAACTCAAATAATGTTTTCATGCAGTATGATCTCTGATTCATCTTCTCCTTTTGAAATAGCATCATAATTTACAGACAAATCCAGGAGACTTCTAGATTGGGGATGAGAAATGTTTTTTTCTTTTCTCCAAACAGGAAAACTGTTAATTTGACTTTGTGAAGGTCTGCCTGATTCATTCAAATTCTTGCCACCAGTAGAAAAAAAGATGCACCAATCTCTGGCATCAGGGCTGAACTTGGATTGTTCTGCTGAGCATTCTCCTAGTTGTGTTCTTGAAAGCAGTAGTCCCCTATTAGTGGCCCTAGTATATTAACTTTTGATAAAAACCTGTATTGTGATTTGGTCTTCAAATATTAGGGGTTAGTAAAATTATGGTAGTTTACAAACAAGGTTGAAATAATGTTTACTATTTCTTTATCAACAGCAGAAGAACATTTAGTGATGGCTGGTTCTTTTTTGGTTTGTTTGTTTGTTTGTTTTGCTTTGTTTTTTGTTTTTTGTTTGTTTTTGTTCTTGTTTCTTTTGTATTTTTCTCCCCAACAGCATGTGTCAATAGAAGGGAAAGTATTTATGGCTGTCAAATTAGTGAAAGAATATTGGACTAGAAAATGTTGCACTGAAGAGCTGATTGTTTCATTCAGGAAATTGATTCTGCTCCTAAGAGGCACTTCGCCTTCCATAAAATACTTTGCCTTTGCTGGGGTACATGCATCTCCTCAGTAAAAGAGAGAAACCCACCTAGAGGCAAGATTGTCAGCTGGGAAGAGAAGAGTGTGTCCGTAGTGGACGTTCTTAGACCTTTTCAGCATCACTTTTTTTGTAAAGTCTGTGTTAACATTCTCGGGTTTTGCAGCATTAGGAAAGGAAAGATGGCTTTTGAAAGTTGCCGTGTACTTAGGATACTGATGTGATGTCTGTAGCTGGTGAAAGTAGCTTTTCTGTTAAACATCTGTGTTACGCATGTCGTCAGGTAAACTTTTCTAAATTTAATTAATGTTGCTTGCCTGCCTGATGTTGCAAAGTCTTCCGTTAGAGTAACTTTAAAATTGTTGTTTAAGATCTGTGTGAGGCTAAGTCCTGTCAAAATATATTGTTAAGAGGAGTAATGGGACGTTCTTATTTTGGCAGATAAAGACTTAGCAGATGCCCAGTTCAGTCCGGAGAAACTGAAACTGCTGATGAAGGGATCAGAGTTTTCAAATGTGCATAACTGCAGAATGTGAGGGGATGGAACTGCTTGTAAAGTTTGTATTAATGGGTCGATTAAGTGCAGTAGAAAGGTGTTTGAATTCACAATGGTTCTGCCTAATGCTTGTATATGTTAAGCAGTTGTAATACAAGTACTAAAACTCCCAGTATGTTCATATCTGCACATGTAAACTTTTGTGCCTTTAGCAATTGTGCATAGTTATACCCTCTATGCATGGTATGTGTGGTTTTGCTCTCAAACTGGAAATCAGTTACTGTGGCTTTATGGTGAGTGTCTTACCTGATTCTGGCATGCCTGGAGATAGATGCGAGTTTTCTGATTTATGTCACATAGATGGTTTCACAGCTTTATAACTGTGTAAAATAAAGCAAGATGGAGAGATAGCTTTTTAGTAAGAACAAGTGAAACACATTCAGTATGTGGATGATTTTCAAGAGTTGCGATTGATTTTGATAGCTTAAAACCAACCAACCAAAAAAAAAAAACAAACAAAAAAAAAACAAGTGGAAACTAGTATTGCCGCACCTTTGTATGAATTTAGTTAAACTGTGATACTCATAAGTAAAGAAGTGCTTTGGTGGTACTTTTTGGTTAAATTACCACAGTATTGTAAGTCTGTTGCTGTGCATGTTGGTTGGGTAGATGTTATGGTTTAACCCCAGCCAGCAACCAAGTACCACGCAGCTGCTTGCTCACTCCCCACCGTGCAGTGGGATGGGAGAGAGAACTCATGGGCTGAGATAAAGACAGTTTAATAGGTAAAGCAAAATCCACACACGCAAGCAAAGCAAAACAAGGAATTCATTCACCACTCCCCATGGTCAGGCAGGTGTTCGGCTGTCTCCAGCAAAGCAGGGCTCCACCATGCGTAATGGTTACTTGGGAAGACAAACACCATAACTCCAAACATCCCCCCCTCCTTCTTCTTCCCCCAGATTTTTACTGTTGAGTGATATGTCATATGGCGTAGAATATCCCTTTGGTCAGGTGGGGTCAGCTGCCCTGGCTGTGTCCCCTCCCAGCTTCTTGTGCACCCCCAGGCTGCTCGCTGGTGGGGAGGTGTGAGAAGCAGAAAAGGCTTTGACACTGTGTAAATGCTGCTCAGCAGTAACCGAAACATCCCTCCCTGTGTTATCAACAGTGTTTTCAGCACAAATCCAAAACGTAGCCCCATACAAGATACTATGAAAAAATTTAACTGTCCCAGCCAAAACCATCAGGGTAGAACAAGTCTGTCTTGGACACTAGATTGTAATTATCTTCAGTATCTCAGAATTATTATTAAAATGTTGGTGTGTTGTTTGCTAGTTTTTAATTATAAAGGAAGATAGAAGCTTTGTGTTTTTTAGAGAAAGTAGTTGTACTCTGAACAGATTCTAGTAATCATGGAATTAATGTTAGCAGACATACATAGAATATTTCACAAAGCTAGTTGTAATAAACATGAGTTGCATATTTATGGGATTAATTTGGGAAATAAATGCAATTATTTCCAGATAATGTACGTTTGTTTTAAGGCATTCTCTGTGACTACCACTTTATTTTTTATTTCAGTTTGACTTTCTTTCGTAAATTTATATGTAGTGCTTGTGTAAACTGGGAATGATAATTTTATAGCCTGAAATTGTTCTATGCCGTAAATGTACTGTATGAAGTTGTTTTGGATGTGTGCTGTTCAGGTGCCAGCATCAACCAGCTCAAGTGAATGCTAGCAAATGTTGATATTTACACACACACACACACACACGATACAAGTATTTAGTGTGAGGCTATTTAGTGTGATAAATGTATTTTAAGGAAAATTAACAAAATTAAATCAATATGCAGATCTTTTAATTATAGTTCTTGCAGTATGAATCATTTTATCTTTGCCTATACTGGCATATTTCAGATGTAAATTATGCAGGAACACAGGAATTAAAAGTTCCAAGTTGTCTCTACAGTACAAATTCCAGCAAAAAGACCAGAGATAAGCATTTAATTTTGAAATGCATGCTTTTCTTTGCAACATCTGCTTATGAAATAACCTAAATTATGCTTTTGGTCTAATCCATCAAGATATTGATTATTTTCAGTATCTGTTGATTTGAACTGGATGACTTGCTGGAACTGATACTTCAGCTGTCAGAAGGACTGTGAATTTGGGAGGTTACACAGAAAAACATAATATAGAGCTGCAATGTAGCAGGCAATGAATTTGGTTTGTAAACTTAATTGTCTTTAGTTAGCTATAGAAGTTGTTAATTGCCTGTAAAATGGAGAGATTAATTTTCATTTCAGAGGAAGTGTTAGACGTAAACCTGTGTTGATTTTTCTGCTGGTGTCACTCCACAGGCATTAGTGAAGATGGCATGAATTTGCAGCTGAGAAGCAATTTAGGTCTGATGTCTTGTACAGTTTTTGGTTAGAGTTTGCCTGGTTTTGAAACTGATGGTCTCCTCTCAGTTAAAGTAACTGAAAGATAATTGATGATTCAATGTGCAGTACAGTCTCAGTTCAAAGAAAAAGAATGTCACAAAAAAGTACAGGTATACAGCTGTCGAACATTCCTGATCCCTTGCCTTTGCGTTTTGGGTTTCAGTCTTTCAAGTATTAACACTTCTTTATTACCAGCAGTGTAGGTGAACACTGGAACTATGTGACATTCACTGAAGTAAGCTGCTGATGCCTTTTCAGAGTAGGCTGAAATACTAACTGAATTTTGTGTCTATATATCAGACTACCGCAGATCAGATCTTCCAGTGAAGGATAATGATAACTACCTGGAAAGGACTATGTAGCGAGGTGTGTGTGTCTTTTCCCACGTAACAAACGATAGGACAAGAGGAAACGGCCTCAGGTTGCGCCAGGGGAGGTTTGGATTGAATATTAGAAAAAAATTATTCACTGAAAGGGTTGTCAGGCATTGGAACAGGCTGCCTAAAGAAGTGGTTAGGTCACCATCCCTGGAGATGTTTAAAGGACACGTAGATGTGGCACTTAGGGACACAGTTTAATGGTGAACTTGGCAGTGTGTATTTTAACAGTTTGACTCAATGTTTAACAGTTGGACTCGATGACCTTAAAGGTGTTTTCCAACCAAAATGATTCTGTGAATATATATATATATTTTTATGTGTGTGTACTAGCTTTGTTCATGTTCTCACAGTTCGCTCTTACGTCTGCATGATTTGTCTGTGTTTAATGATAATGCTACAACATTTGCATTTTTATATCTATCTGAAGTTGGCATCCCAGGCACATTACATGTGCTATTTGAACCTTGAGCTAATTCTTTACAATATGAAATTACTATAGAAGAATAGGCAGCAGAGCAGATTTTGTACTCCTACTGCTTCATACCCTCACTACTTCATCCATGCTTTTCATCCATTTGTAGAGACTGAACAGTCAACACTCTTCACAACATAGTCTGAGAAGTATGTTTGACTTGTCACAAAAAGGTTAAAATGAGAAATTTTTAAAAAAGATATTAAAAAACATGATTGTGAACACTGTAAAATATTGGAAAAGCTGTGCTCAATAAAAATGTTGGTTTTTTTCTTGACTTTTTATATTTAGTTTTGCTGCTTATACAGCCCTTTTTTCACCCACAGATTATATTGGCAAAGTGAAATCCACGTGTGCACAGAATCTTTTTGACCCATGTTGTTTTCCTGAGAAAAATAGGCTTTAAATCTTTTTCAACCAATAGCATTGCAGCCTTTTTTATTAGTTCTTGCATCTCAGGTATTTTAAGTGCTCTGTTGTATGGCATCTGCTTCATATCAGAAGTCCAGATGGACATGTGTCATCTAAACATACGAGTTGTCCGTGTTAATGTGATGCAGGATGTGGGTGGGATGTATAACAAGAAGGTAGAGTACCAAAATATCAGAGAGCATCTTACTAAGTTTGCAGTGGGAGCTCCCTTTGCAAGAATATTCTAATATGATGGTGCTGCTTTCTCCCACCTTTGTTTTTCTGGGTCTTGTTTGCTTTGTTGTGTGTTTCTTTTTTGGTGCTGGCTTTTTTTTTTTTTTTGGCTTTTTTTTTTAACATGTTCTGGTTGCATTCTTCTATGTTTGTTCTAAACATTTTTTTTTTATTCTTTGTATATGTGAAATACAGTAAGTGCTTTGTTGTTAGCATTCCCTGAATAAGGAAAAGATTCTCCATTCTTGAGGGGAAATACTATTCTTGTGCTCTGACTTAAAATAAAGCTTTCTTCTGGAAGTTACTTGATGTGTAATGTCACATTACACATACACAACAAAGAATGTACACTTCGCTTTATTTGGTGAAAAATGCAGGAGGATTTTTTAATTAGTAAGTCATAGATATTTTCAGAAGTATTTTAAGCAAGCACAATGGTTTTGTTTTCTGAGCTTCTCAAATACACACATAGGCTCCAAATGTGCATTCTTAAGACACTCCTATGCAGGTCTTTCTCAGTGAGAGCCAGGCACCCCAGCTCTAAACTCCTGGGTTTCTGTTCCCATTATCCCTGGCATTGTGCCTAGGTTGAGCCTCTGCATCCTCCCTCTCATGCAAGTCCCTTGCAACCATGATGAATGAAAAAGTAACGTCTGTGATCAGTCTGGAGGTAAAGTGTGTCAAGCCATTTCTCTCGTAATGACTGGGATTCTGCGTCCACACAGATAATCTGTGTTGCTTGTTGCATTGTCTAGCAGCTAATGTAGTTTTCTTCGACATGGGCTGTCATAGTATCCAGCCTTCAATGAAACTTTTAAGTATTTCAGAGCTCACAACTCTAAGCATTTGGTTCTGGTCACCAGCTTCTGTGATGATCCCAGATGGGAAACGTAATCTTAAAAGAGGTCAGACGCCATCACTGTAATTGGGGGAAAAAAATAATCAGAAAAGCTTACTTAACTCTTTCATTGATTTTTTTGTTCTTTTGTATAATGTACACAACTGTAGCACAAGGGTATGCAGCCAGTATGGAAAAGAACATTACTTACACAGTTAAAGGCTGTTTATGATTGTTTTTGATATCCCTTATGAATAAGAGAATTGCACTTTTTCCTGTAATGCTACTGATTTGTGCTCCAGGGCACGCTGTTTTAGGAGGAGGGCAGGAGGAAGGTTGTTAGTTATGTTACATATTTTCTGCTATTGAGGAGTAAGGTATGAATTCTGTGAATTTTACTAAAATACATCATAAACTGTGTACCTGGAAAATTGTCTTGTTAGGAAAACTACCCTTAAATAGTTTAAAAATAGCTAAAAGCTGTACACAGTATTTGTTCACATGAACTCTGTTTGTACGAGAGTCTGGGGGGTGGCTATTAACATTAGTGTGGCTAGTAACATTAACTGTATATGTAGAACAAATGGGTCTGTTTGAGAATACTTGGAACAGCATGAGTGCCGTGTGATTGAACCTGCACCAAGGAACTGCGACATACGCTTTGCAAACATTTGCTGTGTGTTTTTTCAGCACAGCTGGAAGTTATACCCTCTTTACCTTTTCCTACTTTGCACCTGGTGTATGTTCATGTTCTGAAGTGAAAACTTGAGGTATTTACTATCTGCTTGGGTTCTTGCTCTGTGAAGATTTGATTTCGTTTTTAGGCATATGGATACTTCTGCTTTCATTAAGAGCACGTGCAAATGTTCGCAGGACCTAAACTGTAGTGTCAGTTCCTGCCGTGTGCCCCCCAGTCAACATTTTAAAGTGATTTACTTTTTTTCTTAATTCCCCTTACAAATGTGTTTATTTGCCTATTTTTAGTGTGTGCAGGCTTTCTGTATAGATCTTCTGCATGGCATTGCTTTTTTTCCTGTTTGTAGGCTGGTGTGGCACCAAGTCAAACGGGAGTGAACAGTAGCTTTTGGAAAGAATTTTTGTGCAGATTTGGTAGTAGGTTATTGAGCCTTTTTGCTCGGAAACTCCAGGAATCTGTGGTTTGTATGTGTTTTTGAGCAATATTACATAAAGTGTTTATGATATGATCTGAAAATTGCTTTTGCAGATGGCTCTGGAGATTGGATACAGGTGAGGTTTCTGAGCAAGTTCAGAAATTCCTTACTATTTTTGGAGGCTTGGGAGTGAAAGCCACTGGTGTGAGAAGTGCATTCAAACTTCAGAAATCTGTGACCGAGCTTGTAAGGAAGTAAAGCAGCAAACCGTTGTACATGCTGCAGTGGCATTATTTCAAGAAAGTGGGAGTCCAGGTATATTTGATATTGTTCTTCATAGGTGTCTGTTGAGTTGGACTGAAAAAGTGAGTGAGACACACCCAGAAGAACAATTCTTTTCTTTGTTAAAACTTAATTTCATTTTTAAAACATTGGCAGCCTCTTGTGCCCATAGGGTCTCTTGCTTGCTGACTATGTAATATTTTGTTTGGTCATCTGTGATGCTAAGCTATAGAAATGTGTATATGAATCTTCGTTTAAACCAGTAATCTGCAGTATTTTTGGATTAATAAAATTTAAAAGGATTTATATTTTTCTTCCTAATTTTAAAGTAGTCTAAGGGTGGGAAAATGTAGTCGTACTGAGCACTGAGGAAAAATAAAGGACTTGTTGCATTTTGGCTGCTTTTTTTGAAAAGGTCATAGTGAACTTGGGGGATTAGGGAAGAGCTATGAAGTGGTAAATATGGTAAAAATTGTAAGACAACAGTGACAGGGATGGTGTCATCTTACAAACTTGAAAAAAATACTGGTCCCCACAGTACAGCGTAATCTGTGAACTAGCTGGAGGACTGCTATTACTGAACAACATATCTCTGATGGAGTAGTGGTCCTCCAGCTAGTTTGGAGATCACGCTGTACTGTGGGGACCAGTCAGTATGCTGGCAGGGAGACATGCTGTTCAGAGGGATCTTGACAAGCTGGAGAATTGAGGATCTCATGGTATTCAACAAAGGCAAATGCGAAGTCTTGCACTGAGGCAGAATAACTGTGCAAAAGGTCAGGCTGGGGGCTGAATGGGTGGGTAGCAGCTCTGCTGAGGAGGCAGGTACTGACTTGGAGTGAGCTTGCTTGAGGACACCGGAGTGATGTGGGGGCTGGAGCATATGACCTGTGAGAAGAGCTGGATGAAATTACCATTGCACAGCCTAGTGAAAAGGTGGCTCACAGGAGATCTCAATGCGCTTTACCCCTTCTCTCATGGGAGGATGGAGAAAAGATAGATACAGACTTTAGCGTGCTGGTAGGGCAAGAGGCAAGGAACAGGACTCAGGCTGGAACGCATGAATTTCTGGTCAGATATTAGGATGATATTTTTTTTTTTTTCACCCTAAGGTGGTCAAGCACTGGAGCAGAGGACTGGGGACACTGTGAGATTTACAAATTTGTAATTTTTGTACAGACACAGCAGTACACCAGCTACTGAGAAGAAAATAAACTCTACCCTAGCTGAAACCAGGACATTACCTAACCAGTATTTATGATGTGATGAATCTACTAAAGCATAAATCTTGTAAGAAAAAATGATACGAACAAGAATTCAGTCAGCAACATAAAATATGAGCACAACAGAAAGTAGGCAGAGTGAAAAACTGTGGTATATGACCTCCTCAGGTTGCCTTGCCATGTAAATGTGGAGGTGGCATTCTGTGTAAAGCTGTCATGCTTGTTCTTTTAGTCCTGTTTCTGTGTAAATAGCTTCTGACCTGAGGGAGGCTTTTGCCTTTCTTAAAAAGAATTGTAAGAAATCAGTGATTAAGTAGCAGATAAATTAGTCTGCATCCTAAAGGAAACACAGAGAGCTGATGCTGTTCTCTTTGGCTTACTGACCCATGGATATAGGTAGCTGCTGGGCTTTGAGGCAGCTGCAGTGTATGGTGTCTGTTACAGAGACACAGGAAAGAATGTAGGATATCAAGGACCAGGGAAACCAAAGGAATTGCAGGGAGCGTGAACTGTGAGGATCTGAAGGGGAACGGATATTGCAGGGAGGGGAAAACAAAAATACAGAACAAAAATCCATGAAAACCAGTTTTCATTAATTCTGCTGCTCGTATAACTACTAATTTCTTTTGAGGATCACTCTTAAAACATCTGTGTCATAAAAGAGAATTTTCAAATTAATGAGTTGCACATAATTGTTATGGACTTGTTTAATGTGAATTAACTGAAGTGTCATCTGTATCTCTTGTTAACTGGCTGTATGGAGGCTGTGTGGCAGGTTGGGTAGTGAGGCCAAAAGAGGATACCAGAATTTTCTGGATTTCCTGAGTCTCCAGTCAGGTTGGGGCAAAAGTGGCTTTAAAGAATTTTAAAGAAAAGACTTGTGACTTCTGTTTTGTTTATTATTCTTCAACATTATGTTTCTGTGTCAAGTCAGTTGTTTGAGGTTGTTTTTTTTTCCTCCTATCATTTGTTTTTTAGATGATGCATCTTCTGGTTAGGACTGATGTCCCAAAAAGACAAACATTTCTAGTAGCTTAGGTCTTCCTTACCTTTGTGTTTCTCCCTATTGTGCTGTTTTACTCTTTTGGTTGTTTTTTTTTCTTCAAGTTTAATAGTGACAAAAAGAGGAGTATCAAAGAAGTCCGCATAAGAAGCCAAGATGTAGGAAATCATTCTGTCATTGTAGAAGCCCATAGGAGCACTTTGTTTTCAAAGTACCAAGTTTAGTTTTGGAGGCCTTTTATGTCTCTAGAGATTTTCAAATTAAGGCAGATTGTCTAGTCAAGAGATACCAAAATGATTGCATACTGAACTATTTTTAATGTTGATCTTCTAAAGGTCTTGAATTTACAAAGTTTGGAGAAGAAATGCTAGCTAAGATTTATTACATCTCTGTAGAGGGAGGGCCTAGAATAATCAGATTTGATGATCTATGACAGCAATAGGTGAAAATACTTAAAATACTGTCTAGTACAGTTGGGCTGACTGTTATTGAAGTCTGTGTGCTGACATGCTTTGATATTTACTATCCAGCATCTTCGCAGGTATTGCTTAGGGTTTGTCTGTGCTAGAAAGTTGTGCTGTGCTGTATTGATCAGTATAGCTAAAGTGGTAAAGAAGGGCTTCTCAGGCATGAAAGTGACTTTGCATTGCTTATTTCTGGAGAGTTTATCCTGTTCTGAGAAACAGGGTAGGTCATCAAAAAGAACATTTTGGCCTCATAACTCCCATTGTTCTTGGGTTATAGACCTAGTGTACCTGGAAGATTGCTGCTTACCAATACACTTGCCTGTTCTGTTATGTAGACCACCAGGTCACAGGTGCTTGAAAGTCAAAGTTCCTAACAGTTATGTCTGGTATTGAAAAGAAATTTCCAGCCATACTGGGAGCCTATGTGGTGCCTTTTTGAAGTGCTTCAGCCTCCTTATCCCAGCAGCCCATCTGATGAAATTAAGAGGTGATTTCTGACAAAACACTTGTGGTTTGTGTCTTTATCTTGCTTTGCCTAACTTTTGCTGTGTTGGTTTTGTTGCTCCTTGTGTTCAAAAATTTTCTGTTCCTCAGTTCATTTGACAAGTCATGCTGGAGCTTCCTGGATTGATCTCATGGCTTTCCAGGCTTTTTCCTTGCTTTTGCTACCTCCCAACCCAATCAAGCTTGTCCTTTTCAAAGCTGTCGCTGAAGGAACAGAGTGTAATAAAAATACTTCAGTGGGCTGAATTGCACCTCTTGCACATTACTGTGTTCAGCATTCTTGTGGCCACTGGAGCTGTTGATGTTATCATTGAGGCAGTGGCATTAAGATGGGAGAGCTATCACATTACCTTAGGAGAGGGGTAACTGGGCCATGTGGATATTTGTTGCCAGGGGCTGTCCAGAGGTCTCAATGAAAAATACAGTTAGCAGGTTGAGGGTGACATGCTTGTGGGATGTGAAAGTGATTCTGAGCTTTGGTAAACAAAGTGCCATCCTGCTGCAACTGCTTGGATTCCCTGTACGGATTTTGTATGAACGCTGGCAAAACTTTCTGTTTATGGTGTTAGCAAGGAAGGCTTTTGCATGTGAAGCAAACTGCTATTGTTATGAATTTATGACTCACAAAAAGAAGGGGAAGTGGATCTTGGTTGGTGTATAGCTAAAAAAGAAATGTGGCATCCTAGTGTTTTGCTCTGGATATGGCATATTTGTGTTGCAAAAACTTGGGTAGTGAGAACTTGAATTCTAAGTTTACTTACCCAGGCAACACAGATGTTACTTTCCAGAAAACACTGTGAAACAGAGCAGATGCAGTCAGGTTTTCAAGGGAGATTTGCTCTGCTGTATGCAGAAATTAAGGCATAATTCTCATCTTCAGCCATGAACACTCATGCTTCAGCTTTGCAAATCAAGTATTATGAGAACAGAGTTAATCTGTGATCTGTTGGGTCTATGTTTGTTGATTTAACTGTTTCTGCTTATGTTCAGGGAGGCATATGTGCTTTTGTACTGTGAGGTCTGTATTTGGAAAGGAAAAGGCAAGAGACATTATTCCTATAGATTTTCAGAAGTTCTGTGGCTGATCATCATTACTATAGAGAGGTTACTAGAAGGCTTTCTTTCACTTTCGGAGATGAGCCAGAGCCTGTTGAAGTTGGGGCAGCCTTAATTAAGAAAAGGGTAGTGTGCTGAAACAAAGATGGATATCTAACAATTCATGAGGTCATTGTTCATTCAGAGTCTCCCTTAAGTATATATTTACGTTTCTGTTTAATGTTCTGTTTTCCCACTTGTTATTAGTACTGTTACTAGCATACTGATGGTCTCAAAAATTGCTGAGAGTTTAAAACATGCAAAACTGGAGATAAATCTAGTGTCTTGGGTTCTGACTCTCTTTTGCCTTGCGTATTTTGAGTTGTTTGTTTGCGGTTACAAACCAACATCCCATGCATGTGGGAATGCTCACAGGCAGACACACAAACTTACATGCCTCAATATCTAGAACAGTCACCTCTGTATCTCTTAAAAAGATACACAGTTTAGCAGTGGTCACATTCCTTGGCTTCTGATTGCCTCAGAGCATTATGTAAGGTATAAAAATAAGTACTGCTGAGGAGGAAACTGGCAGTACAGCATCCTAGATTTATGTGTGTTGAATGCATTGTAAACTTCATGGAGTTCTTTTGTGAAACTTGTCTGCAACATCTAACTCTGCTAACTAATGACGTGCTATTGGGGCTGGCTGACCTGGCTACTTTGGTATTTCTCTTCCAGTTCTGCACACAGTACTTCATGAGTACTGTGTATTTTTTGTATATCATTTGTATATCCAATTGAAGTACATCTTGACTTCAACTGAAATAAGCCTAAAAGTAAACTAGACTATATGTATGCTTTTAAATCTGTGTATATGTTGTGCATAAATCTGAGAACCCTTTATTCTGGATTGTGTAGATGTTTGCCTTAATTAAAAGCAAAAGTAGAAATGTGTTCAACTGTATAAAGAAACTGGTAATAGCAGCCCCATCAAAAGGAGTTATGACCATCTAGACTGGGTATAATTGAAGTAGCTTGCCCTCTTGCTCAAAGTTTTCATGTATCTAATAGAGTTTGAACTCAAATGGGTATTTTTGGTGTTAAGATGCTAGATGAACAACTGAAGACTGCTGAGCTACATGGGTATGTCACAGGTACTGGCTGCCATGCATCTGTGTTACTGCTTTTGCTTTCAGTTGTTCCCATGAGTGCCAGTTGGAGCACAAGGAGCCGTGGTAATAGGAGTGTTTGGGAGAGCTGGGTCTTGCTTACTTGAGAAAGGTGAGAGTGTGATGGTATTGTGGAAAGTGCTGATGGAACAGAGTGACAGTGGGTGATAACTAGGCAGGCAAGACACCAAGAAATGAGATACCTTACTAAGTTCAAAGGAAAAAAAATACCAGGAGCTGAGAACTGGCTACAGGGAAGGGAATACAAGGAAACCATGAGAAAGAGAGGAGAGTTGATTACTTCTGTAGCCTGTTACTGAATTAGGAGACATGAAGAAAATTCCAGAGTGCAGTTTGTTTTTGCAGAACATAAAAAATTAGAAACTGCTGAAAATGAAACAAAATCCTGTGGAGAAAGAAGGTTATGTTGTGGTGAGTTAACTTGGGTTGGATGCCAGGTGCCCCCCAAGCCACTCTATCACTCACCCTCCTCAACTGGACAGGGGAGAGAAAAGGCTCATGGGTTGAGATAAGTACAGGGATCACTCCGTAGGTATGGCCACAGGCAAAGCAGGCTCGGCTTGTGGAAATTAATTCATTGCCAGTCAGAAGTCAGAGTACAATAATGAAAAGTAAAACCAGATGTTAAACCACCGTCCCCTCACACCTCCTTTCTTCTTGGGCTCATCTTCACTCTGGACTTCTCTACCTCCTCAGCCTGAGTGGTGCAGCTGGGTGGGGTGTGGGGGTTGTGGTCAGCGCATTACATATTGTCTCTGCTGCTCCTTCTTCCTTGCACTCTTCCCCTGGTCCAGGGTGAGGCCCCACACATGGGAAACAGTCCTCCATGAACTTCTCCAATACGAGTCCCTCCCATATGCTGCCGTTCTGCATGAACTGTTCCAGCATGGGACTCTTCCATGGGGTGCAGTCCTTACAGAATGGACTGCTCCAGGATGGGTCTCCTGTGGGGCCGCAGGTCCTGCCAGAAGACCTGCATCAGTGTGGGCACTGTCCACAGGCCCCGCCAGGAGCCTGCTCCAGCACAGGCTTTCCATTCAATCGCAGCCTCCTCTGGGCACATCCATCTGCCCTGCTGTGGGGTCCTCCGCAGGCTGCAGGTGGATATCTGCTCCGCCATTAACCTCCATGGGCTGAGGGGCACAGCCTGCCTCACCGTGGTTTGCTATCGTCTGCAGGGGAATCTCTGCTTTGGCACCTGGAGCATCTCCTCTCCTCCCTCGCTGACCTTGACGTCTGCAAAGTTGCTTCTCTCATGCCTCTCTCCTGCTGTTACTGCAGATTTTACCCCTTCTTAAACATATTATCACAGAGGCGCTGCCACCATTGCTGATGGGCTTGGCCTTGGCCAACAGTGGGTCCATCTTGGAGCCGGCTGGCACTGGCTCTGTCGGACATAGAGGAAGCTTCTGGCATCTTGCCACAGAAGCCACCCCTGTAGCCCTCAGCCACCAAAACCTTGCCATGTAAATCTGATACAAGATGGCATGGAATAAAAAGGTCTGGAATTATTCACATAGATAATCAATGCAGACAAACATTGCCTGTTTTACGTGCTTATCTCTCCTTTGACTGCATGAGGAATTGAGCTTGCAATTTTGTCACAGCTCCAAGACAGGTGCTTGAAGAAGGAAACATAACTACTTGCCATAGGGTGTTCTGAGGCAAGATGAAGTGTGTGAAGAGCTGGGTGAAAAAGCTAATGTAGAGGATCAGAATGAACTCAGCACCTTGTATTGTCTTGTGTGTGATTACTTATGATTTATGCAGTTTGCTGCCTAGAAGAATTCTACGACTGAAAAGGGTAATGCAGTTGACTCCAAAGGCAGGTTTTTGGGGTTATCCCACCTATAGCTTGCATCTAAAATGGAAAACTAGCTGCACAGCAGCCATTATTTTGAATAAAGAAATACGTATATACAGAAGGATCTAGATAGTGGCTATGAATCCTACTGATGTTTTCTAGAGTCAGAGATCTTAGGATACTGTATATACTTGTAAGTTTACTGTGGGAGAAAAGTCTGGAATTGTAAAGAAAATAAAATTACAAATTAAAAATGAAATGCTAAACCAAAACCTTTTAATGTAGAGAGAGATTGAAGTATTGTGTCTTTTAGGTTTTGGATGATTTTTAATTTCACTCACAAGGGACTCAAAAGTGGTGGGGGTTTTGTGGTGGTAGTTTTTTCTTTCAGCAGCAGAGAGAAAGCAACTGCAAGACTAAGAAAGATACAGAAGTAACCCAGGCATATAAATGGAACATATACAGTAGTGTTCAGACTGATCTGCAGTAAAATCTGCTTATGAGTTACCTGCAGCTCTGTCATTTGATAAAAGTGCTGCACCTTGTCTGGGTTTTGGGTTTTGGGTTTTTTTTTTGTAAATGCGGTACCTAGATGTTTGTGTGTATTTTTGCAAGAATCTTGTAAGTGCATTACATCTGTCTAATACCTTAGATCAGACCGTCTTGTGGTCAAATGTCAATGGCTGTGATGTTCAGAGTAAACTGCAGAAAGCAGTCACATCCATCACAAGGACAGCGGGAGCTTTGTTATGTGCTTTCATGTAGGGACAGAGGTCAGCAAGTTTGTTGGCAGGAATAGAGAGTAATAAAGTTTGCTCCCCAGTGAAACCCTGTGTCTGGAAGAGTGCGTGGGGTTTATGAGTAAGGAGGAAAGGGAAGTGGCTTCTGTCCTTGTGTTTATAAGGAAGTGCTCCTTTCTGAGTAGCATTTGGTTCACATACCAAGAAAAAATTATTAAGAATTCTTGTATTCAAAAGGAACAGTTGGTGTTGCTGTAGGTATGGTTGCTGCACAGTATTTTGTACTGTGGTGAAAACTGGCCCATTTTGAGCTTTTCCAAAGCGTTGTGGCTTAACCAAGACATCAGTTTCTTTGAAGAAAATCTGATTACATATTTTTGAAGGGATCAGTTTTTCACTGGAGTGAGTGGGTGTGGGACCCTTTAATGAACTCTTAGGTAGGTGGTCTCTCCTGGGAACTTTTACTGTGATGACACAGTGTCTTCAGAGTAAAGAACACCATCTGCATCCATAGCTAAAGAGCGTTTCAGTATTGGGCAGTCTCTTTCTTTGTATTGTGAGGCTGTGGGACCTTTGTGGCAAAACGGGGGGAAAAGTTGAAAATGGGACATGCTGCAAGAGCTGGTTTGATTTGTGGTTGGGTTTGTTTTGAGCGTTTGGCATTGGATGCATAAAGGCAGATAAGGACAGCTTTGGTCTTTCCAGAGTTCATAAAACATTTGGTTTGTGTGTGTCATAAAGCTCTGGATCAGGCATCCACCCCTTTATTAACCTGTCTAGAAGTATTATAAGGAATGTCCTAAAATCTAACTGTTTCTAAGGTCCTAACTTCATGCACACTTAAACTGCAGCTGGAATAGCAGAAAAAACTGCCCATTATCACCTGAATTTTAACCACAAGCTTCTAAGCTGGATGAACAAACTGCTGCAATTTAACGCTAGCATTAGGTGTTAAATGAGGTAAATCCCTTGTTCACTGAGTGTTCCTACAGATGGTAACTGCACTGTGTGAGAGGGCTGGAAGTGTTTCCCCCAGTTGCAGTACTTCCTTAACATGGGATCAAGAAATGAAAGCCAAGAGGTTGCAACCATTTCTTTTCAATCTGTGTGTAGTAACTTTAAGTGATGTTTGTTTCCACCTCTCTTCATCCGTTGTAACTGTTGGGTAGATTTCTAGGAGCACTGAGTAACATGGAGGGTCAGTAGCTACTACAGTCTTGAATATAGAGATCTTTTAATTTTTCAGTAATCTGAAGGATTATTTGTGTAACCAGTAATCTATTCTGGTAGTCTTTAGGGAGTTATTAGGATATACAGATGAAATTTCAGACAGACCTACAGAGTAAACAAGTGTCTTGTAAAAGTAAATAAATAGAGATTACATTGACTTATTTATGGTTTTGGCTGTTAAATAAATTCCCCATGTGAAGATAAAGATAGTGATAGCATCAATGATGAAGAAACATATACTCGGGAACTTGAGGGGGTGGAAAAGATAATAACTTGGCATTTTGGAAAGAAAGTTTCATTTTGTGTTGCATGCAGCTCTACAGTAACGCAAAGTGAGTGAAAAATTTCACAGATGCAGTCACCTCAATGTGCACATATTTCTTTCAACTTTGCCTTCATTTATGTGATTCAGTTTGTTCATGAATCAAAAAGAATAGCTTGGTTTCCACCCTACCTGCAGTTCTGAGTGATCCTATTTTGGAGACTGAAGCTAGAGGCCTCTCATGTTGAGGGTGGCAATTCTTCTTGCCTAACTCTCAATAATACTGCAAAGCATAAGCTTGCAGGCTGGTAGATGCCACCTTCAGCTGCTGAATCTAATTTTTGCCAGGCTCTGCTGTATGGTTTGCACACATAGCCCCGGTGCTTTCTTCCTGTGCTTACAGTACTAGTTCATGTTTGGTGCTTTTTGTCTTGTGTTTGATATGCACCAGCAAATACGATGTAAACTGTGTTCAAGTCATATGATGAATATTAGATAGCTTTTCTTTCTTATCAAGTACAAAGCAGAAGACCTGAATTGCTCTTACCACCCAAAAGCATGTTATCGTTTCGCACAAGTGTATTAACCCTGTCGTGCAGAACTAAACATGACTACACGTTTTGTTTCCAGCTGAACTCATCATGTTAAAAATGTTAACAACATTTTAGCATCACAGTTATTTTTAACTTAGAGTTCATTTTCATAAGCTTTGTAGTATCATTGCCAGTATTGGAGAGAAACAATTTCCTGTAAAAACTGGGAGTGTTTCCATCATAAGATACCACTTCTGTTATGAAAATAATGTAGAAAACATTGGCAGTTGGCCAAGTGAGGATGTGTGTCTAGAAATCCAGAGGATAGCTTAGTCATTTGACTCTCAGAGAACTAACATTAGATTGAAGCAAACTGCTGATATTACTTGAGTTATAAAATCTGGATTGTGCTTTTCTCTCTCAAAGTAGCTCTTGAAAGGAGATCAGGGTATAAGACTATTAGGAGCATTAAGCAGGGTCTTCCAGTTTTTCTGATGGCTTCTGAGAGGCTGCCTGTACTGAGAGCAGTTTTCGATTCTCTGTGTTGGGCTCTTGATAAAAGGATACTTTGACCTCATAACATCCCACCACTGGTAGAAGTAGGAATCTTTTAATATAAGACAGTGCCCAGGTTGAGCTTGTGTCTGGGAGGTGTTCTCTCCAGTTCCTTTTTTCCTCATCTTTAGTCTTGGCTGCACATACCCTTGTTTAGTTCCTTGGTACTCAGATCCTAATGCCTAACATTTCCCTACATTCCAACTCGTCTTACATCCATCACTTCTGGGTGTTCTGAGGAGGAAGAGAAACAAAGACATCACTTCCAGAGGATTTACATAACATTTTGTTTACTGCTTTCTTTTCTCTTAAGTTCTCTTAGCGCTAACCTTACCTGCTGCCTTTCCTCTAGTTTCAGTTTTTAGGTACCTGAGTACGGAAGGGTCTGTCATGTGCTAAGTGTTAAGCAATCTAAAGAAAGTTCAGACTTTCCTCAGTCCCCTTGTATCCTGCTAGAAATCAACCATCTCACCCTTAGTCATGTTCCAGGAAAATCATAGGCTTAGTATCTGGCTTCTGAACCAGGAAATAACATTGCTTGATGGGGCAAAATCTTTTTACTTACACTGTTGTTCTTGGAGAAGCTGCATCTTGCGAAGTGCAGTGAACGGATAGTGCAAAAAGAAAATCTGATAATCAAGCAGACTGCTTTCAGAGCAGGGAGAAAGTGTCATATAGGTTCTATCTAACCTGGTGCTAGGAGGTTGCTTTTGCCCTGTTTGGGCGCTTACCAGTCTGTGATAAGACTGCTAGGGCTGTGGAAAACTGCTTGTGCCCAGTAAACCACACAGTGTCTTTTAATGGATTTCCTACGCTGAGAGGGAGTGCTCTTGGTCCCACTGGTGATGTCCTGCTTTGTCTTGCTGCTTTACTGAGGCCACACAAAAGTACCAAAGTGCTTTCCAAAACTTGGAACCTATCTACAGCTGGAGTTAAAATTCTAGAGGTGTTTGGGGAAGGTGAGCAGTGATTTTTGGAACTAATTGTTCCTGTATTGTAAGATATAGGTTATTCCTAGGTCAGTCTGGGTTGTACCTGGTTGCTACTTGTGACCCTCAGTAGATGCTTCAGAATGAATTTTGAGTGAGGCACAAACTAAGTTATTCTTCTCATGGTTTTACCCGAGGGACTCCCTGAGCTGGAAGTTGTATCAGGCACATGGTGTTCAGCAGACTGGACTTCTTTTCTGAGGCACAGTGAGTAACTGTTCCCCGTCTACCTGCTGTGTGGCACTGGTGGTGTTCACTCAGTCATCTAATTTCTAAGCTGAAGAGTCCAGTCTATATGTTGTCTTCCTCACCCCTCCCCTGCCCCCCACCCCCCACTTTATCACTGTTCTGTGACTCTAGTTACGGGCTCTTAAGGATGCAGTTTTCAAGGTAATAGGAAACCCTGAGTGTACAGCATCTTCAGTCGTCTTCTGTAGTCCTTTTATGCTAGTTGTGAATATTCATCTGTTAGTTCTATCAGAAGCTTTGCAAAGAGACCATTTCCATTTAAGGGGAGGAAGCAAAGGGAAGCTTTTGATCCACAGGTGTAGCTGAGATTATTGTTCTCCTTGTGTGGGTTCTTTTGTAATTACTGGCACTGAATTACATCTGTTGCTTCATTTGCCCCTCACTTGCTATTGTTAAATCCTGTCATAATTCTGTTTTATTTATATTCAGTTTGACCCTAGGTGTTGCTACTCATCTTAATAGAGTAGAGTAGCATATATAATAATATAATAGAGTAGAAAATGAGGATTGCTTTGAAACTAACAAGGCCTTGTCCAGTGTTGCAGAGCCATGCTAGACAGATGAAGAATAAGCCCTCTATAGTTGCACGGTTCTGCCCACATTTCATTCAGCATATTTGCATGTCCATGTGGAAATGTCTGGGTCACATCTCTTGCATGTGCTTTACTGGCAGTGGGCTACTCTGACCGCTTCTGAACAGAGCGTGTCTTGATGTTCTGGAAACGTGCGGCAATGGCCTGGCAAGGAGGACAGAGGTCTGCAGCAGGGGTAGCTCCCTCTGACTTTGGTCATGATTCTGTATTCTTGCTCCCCTTTATCTCACTGAAGGTATTTTTTGGCCCTCTCCCAGCTTTTGCTTATGAAATGACTTAAACCTTTTTTCCTCTTTAAAATGGTAAGTAACTGGATTTCTGGACAACAGCCTGATTTTAATTGTGATGAAAAATTAGGAAGCTTTTATAGTAACCCCTCACTGCTTCTTCAAGATGACTTATGAACCTACTGATCCCTCCTTCCCCTGCTTTCTGGAAATGTATCCACTCCACATTCCACTGCCGGGATTGCCTCTTTTCCATATCATTCTTAGAGAGATCCTAGTAGATAATATTGCTGTTCAGCCAGAGTGTACAAAGCTGTAATTTCACTGAAGGTGAATGGAGGTTGGAAGATTGTAAAATGCCTGCACAAATCTAGTTGTTTGCTGTCAGCTATATTCCAATTTCCGCTTGTGTTTTGCACCTGCTTGGAAAGTTTGGGTTCTGTCCACTAGCTAAATCAACTTGCTGCTTCCTTGAAATTAGCAATACCACAACTTATGTCTCACGTCTACTTTGTTTGTCTTTAAAACAGAGAACTAAAGAATCCTTTGCATGTGGTAATTATCCTGAGAGCTGTGTAAATTTCTTGAATAAGGTTTAAACAATGCTATTGAGGAAAAGTCTCCTAAATGTAACTGAATGTCACACTGTGGGCAGTCTCCTTGCTCTGAGAACTTTGTATTTCAGAGGCAAAGTAAACTAAGTTCTGACACTGTTCTTGTGAATATATTGACTTCTTATTGAGCCAGTGTCATGAAAGAAGAATGAGCTGAACCTTTATAGGCTTTTGCAGTAGTGGAAATGCTGGAGACAGAATTCATGTCTTGCATCTGCAGTTGAGCTGGTGGGAAGAGAAAAGGCAAAAGGATTCACTCTGGGGAGCTGCTGTACTTAATCAACGTGGCAGCCACATCCTTCACGTTTCCCAAATAAGCTTTCACTGGACTTCTGAGCTTTCTGGTATCTGACACATGCTCGTTGCCCAATTTAAGCAGTGAATGAGTATTTGAGTCTTCTGATGGGGAAATACTGTGTCTGGATAGCGTTAACACTTTCTATTAAAAAGAAGTCTTGAGTGAGATGTAGGCTATCATTAGCATGCCTGTTGGCCTAGGTTACTGACTGGATGTTTAACTTCATGCTATCGATCTTGTATTATCTGGCAATATGCCTTGCTAATGCCCAGGCAGAAGGGACAATGAGTGAAAGAAAATAATAGTAATTAAAAAATGCACTGGGAGAAATGGACATTTTGCTACTTGTATATGGTGGTATAGCAGATCCAGTCAAAGAATTCTGGTACATTTGGAGTTAAAAGAGAAAGAAAATTGAACAGTTAAAGCAGTATCTGTGGTGCTGAACCACTGCTTGCTTAAAGGCTTAGCTTCCAAGAGTGCTCAAGTAACTTATGTGCTGTGGTTTAGTTTTTGCTGTAGCCATACAAACATAGGCTAGCTTTTCCGTTTCTTGGTTCTGGATAGGAAAAGACTGCTTAAGGAACACAGTTCAGTTCCTCAGCGTTAAGGCAGTTACCTGACTTTTTTTTCCCCACTGCTATTTTTCTCCTGCGAGCAACATCAGCAGCTTCTTGTACCTGTAAAGTCTTAACTGTTCAAACATACTGTGTAAGTTAGGAAACTGCAGACTAAATACTGTGATGTATGATTAGCCCAGAAATTTTTATTATTTGTTAATATCTGTTCTTGTTAGAGTGTAACACTGTTACAAGGTGCTCACTATTAAAAACTTGCCTGCAAGGTTATCTTGTAAGGAGTGCAAGCAGAAATGTGACAGCGCAGGGAAACCTGGGGGCAGTAAGTGCAGAGGTAGTCTGCTTAGAGTGGCAGCGCTTCCCCCTGCTTTCCCAGGGACTTTGGGGAAGTGCTGGATGATTAATCTGTCCTTGCACAGGAGAGGGATGAGGCAGAAAAAATTGTGCTTGGTTGCTTGTTCGTTAGTCAGCCACAGCCTGCCTTCTGAGTATCACTGTTAGGGTTTCATAACCTGCTTGACAATGATGATTAGGCTGACCGTTTAGGGGTGGAAAGTGACATGGTACCACCAATACAGCTGGCAGTCTGTATTGCAAGAGTGGAACTAGGGCTCAGTGTCGGAAAGTGCCTTGACCCTTCTTTTCTGGCTTAGTTGATTGGTGCACTGTTTTATGGATTTTGCTGCCTTTAAAATGTCCAACTTTAATGACAACTCTTGGACTACTTCACTGAAAACATAAAACTCCAGGAAGGCAATGCTACAATAGTTGGGCTGTGTGATGGTTTTGGTGGATTGTGCTCTTTGCTCTCTGTGAACTAGGTGTGCTTGTCTTGAGTCATAAACTCAAGAACCTAAGTATGAAACACTTTGTGAGCCCTCAAGGAACAGCAGGTTGTTCTGCATTCTTTCCCTTCTGTGAGAACACAGACTCTGATTTTAGCGAGACTGCAAAGTTCTTCAGGGAATGAAGTCTAAACCAAATTGTTTTTAAGTATCGTGTGTTGAAATGTGTTCCTTGAGTCTGGACAGTGGGGCCAGAAGTCGCCATGTAATAAGACGCAGCTTTGCAGAAGGTGCTGTCATGACACAAGCATTTGTTCTTTGTAGTGGCTACCAGTGCTGTAAAAACTCTTGAAGGAATTTAGGAACAGCTTTTTCATGGAGAATTCAGAAGGAGACTGCAAGAACAGAAACAAGGAAGTTCAAAGACAAGTTGAAAAAATAATGGTAAAAGGGAGGGGTAAAAGGGTCCATTTGAAATTTTTAATTTCAAAACATGTTTCTTCTTTCTCAATTAAGCATCATTAATGAATTTCAGGGGTGTAGTTAAACTCCTGTTACATATTTGTAGAAAATGAACTGGAAGTACCTAGTGTAGTTTTATTTTAGATTTCATAATTACCACTTAAAGAGCCAAATGCTTTGTTAATTATGCTTTTCCTTAAACTATTGGGGGGGGGGGGGGGGGGGGGCGTGTGTGTTTCTCTGAATTGTGCATACTAGTAGGTCTGTCTTACATGCCACTTTTTCTGTCCTCTGAATGTCGCTTAAGAATTTATTTAACTTTTAATTATTTATTTTTTAATTTATTCACCATTGAAAGAGAACTACATCAGCTATAACTGGGTAGTTGGTGTTTCTTGAACAGAATGCCTCAGCGAGTTGTTCTTGTGACTTTTCCATTGAAGTCATAAAACAGTTGTCACTAGCAGAGACTGTAACACATAACGGTGCATAACCTTTGAAGTGCTTTAAGATACCAAGATGCAGAATATCTGGGTTCTTGACATGCAGAGCTCATGGCTACAATGTTATATACTGGATCCTCCGCATATAGTTTGTAGCTGCTGCACCAAGACAAATCTTTTATGATTCACAGAAGTTACTTTTTATTTCTTAGGTTTATGTCAAATTTTACTCTAATATTTCAGGTTTTTTCCTGTGCCTTGCCCATTTTATTGCATGTACAGTTTTAGACCAGAGGGGTTTATGTAACTTACCAGAACAATTTTTAGCTTACTTTTGTAGCATGACTTGAACGTTCTGATAGCAATGAAAAAAATGGAGCTGAAAGCTTAATTTCTGGTCTTTCATGCAAAGCAGGTGACTGCTTGTATTTTAATTCTTCTGTGGTAGATAATCTTTTTCCCCTGGTCTCTATGCTAATATTTGACACTTACAGAGACTGAAGGTAGCGGGTCTCCTCCTGGCTGTTTTGAGGACTTTCAGACTCCACAGGCACATTGTGTGGACATCTTAAGAAAAACATCCTGTACTGCCTTTCCTTCCTTGTTACATATGTTGTAACAACTGTTTCATTAAGAATCTGTAGCATCTCACCTGTTGAGACTGGTAGTGGGTGGGAGGGTTAGTATGAGAATTTTTACCTTCCAAGTGAAAGTTTTATGGGGTTGTGACTATGCTTACATGTGCCCATTCACACTCTGCTGCTTGCTTGACTGCTGGCCACAGGGCGTGCAAGCCATATAGCTTTGTAAGTTTGACTGTGTAAGAGCTACTGAAGCAGCATTATTATTTTTTTTTTTTATTGTCTGGGTTGAAGGAGCTCTTTTATTCAAACCATCTGGGTCTTGCAAAGGGTTATGTTCAGAAAGAAGCACAGATTTTGGCAGGACAAGATCTTCCTGTAGCCATTAGGTAAGATTCTCTTTCCAAAGTTGGATTTAGGAACACAATTAGTTGCCTAGCAGATACTTGTGAAGGTTTTACTCTTTCGCTCTTCTGTTAGCTGATCATTGCAGATCCCAGCTGCTTCTGGATGTTCAATTGCTAACTGCAACTGAGATCAATGAAAACGGTACTCTGAAAGTTGGGAAGCAAGGAGCTTGCACTGAGTGCAACATCAACTTGTGCTTTGAAACGTGTAGCAAAAATAAAATAGGGAATGCTCCTTCTTTATGTTGTACTTTGCAACTGAGTTAGGAGTGCGGGAGAAACTGGCTGTTTTCACAGTGTCATAATACACAGAGGGGTTGAAATTAATGTTGTGCAAGCTATAGTAATTCAACCATTTCCTGAAGTTCATTTCTCATTGGTAATGTGATTCCACTTCAGAGCCTTTTTAAATGTTTCAGCTGTAATTTCAAAACATTTACAGTATTTTCAAAAATTTCTGCTTAGTCTCAGCTGAGACGCTTCTTTTTCTTTCTGTTAAAGATGAAACCAGTGAGCTAATACTTTAGGCAATTGTTTAAAGTGTATTGCTGAATTCTGTTGGACGTGAGTGCTCATATTTGATTTTTCTTAGTGTCCAGATGAACATCATGCCCTCCCCCGGCTTTGTTTTTGTCAAATAAGGAGGTTCTGTTCTGAAAGATTCGTTGTCTTTATTGAGAAAGTTAGTATCAGGTTGGAAAGGATCCTTTAATTTCCTTTCAGTTTTATAAAATTTCTGTCCCTCCCTCCCTGGGAGACCTTTTGAACTGGGACTGTATGTGTGAAGATGAAAAAACCTCCAAACATTAGAAGCTTTCAGTTATTTTTCAAAAAGTCATGCACGTAACATTGCATACCCTTGGGAACAGGCAAACCAGAAAGTCTGCAAGAACCTTGCTGGAAGATACAGAGGTTGATGGGTTAGTCTCCTGTACACACACTTACACTTGCACTTACATGCATGTGCTTCCTTCCCCCCATCCCTTCCCATGGAGGAGTAAGTGGGAGACAGGTTTGTTGCTTGGCAGCTGTTCAGCTTTTAAATGAGCGGGTGTGGAAAAATCTTTAGAAAATAAAGAATTTCCCACATGCCTATGAGTGCCTATGTGGAGGAGTGTAGAGGAATGTAGGCTGTCCAGTTGCAAATAGTTCCTCACAGCTACAAAGCAGAACTACGGTGGACAAAACATACCTCACATTTGGCTTTGTTCACTGCAATCCAGACAGAGCACCCAGCTTTGCTATGCACAGAAACATCTTTAGAATTGTCTTTAAACAGCAAACAAAAAGAAATAAAATCCATAATTCTGTGTTTGTGCTTCCAAAATGAGACAGTCTAAATACTTCAGCCTTCTGCTTAAAGCTGGTGTAATGGCTAAGCATCTGGGTACTTCCGCTGTAACAAACAAGCAGGAACAGAGAAAACCTGATGCAACTGATCTCATTTCTCAGTCCTCATGCTGGCAAACAGAAATAAAAATAGAACATTCAGTTGTGGGGTTGGCACTCTGTAGAGTTAGTACTTTGAGTAAACCAGGTGAGCCAATCGTTGGAGAAATGGCCAGACTGCAGTTCCCACTCTAGGAAAGTTGAAGGTTTGTGCACAAGGAGACTTAATATGCTGTTCCGTTGCAAAGCTGTCTCTAGGCCAGGAATGCATATTTATAACCTCTGGTCTAGTTCCCCCCCATGCCTTTTTAGAGGTATTTTGTGGTCTCTTCTGGTAGCCATGGAAGATAATGAAAAATGAAATCCCCTTATAGCATCTGGTAAGTTTGGCAGGGGACTTTCTGCAGGCTTTACTTAGTAAAACACAGTGTATATAGCCTCACTTCTTGCTTTGGTTTATGTCCTTGTTTCATCTGTTAGGAAGCAAGACCAGCAGATTCTGCATTTTGTTGAATGGGCTGAAGGCCGTCTTATTTATCTGTCACATCTGTACGTAACTCCATCTCCTCTGCTATAATAGTAATTTTTAATAGTAACACTACATTCAGTGGATTGCAGACGATGGTCCAGCTGGCCTAGGACATCCGTTGAGTTCTTTTTCCTTCTTCCTCTATAACAGTCCTGCTTTCATGAATGTTCAGGTAACAAGTACCCTGTTGACTCTGGTGGGTATTGCAAGCAGAAGCAGATCAGCCTCGATGCAGTAGTGCCATATCTTTTCCCAACAGTGCTGAAGTTGCCAGACCATCGTAGGAAGATAAATAGTTTGACTTCGGGATTGACTTTGAGTAGAGTTTAAAGCAGAATTGGGGAAGGTGTTGATTTTCTTCTGGCATGTGCCGGCTGTGGTAGTAAAAGAGTGAGATTTTATCTTTTAACTCTGTGTCGGAGCAAAAGATCATGAATCCTTTGGCCAGATCCCTCTTCCTTATATTTTAATTTAGATGAGTAACAAGTAGTGGATGCTTCAGGAGAAGCTTAGGGGCAAAAGGAGCAGTGAAGGACCTTTTCTTGGTCTACGCTTCCAGCCTGTGGCAACTCATAACAGATGATGGTCTCTAATCACTTTTGATCCACAGCTGCCTGTGGCATCCTATGGCAAAAAGTTCCACTGCTGAGCAAGTGATTGTACAGGAAAATGATGACTTAAATTGTACAACTTCACAATGCTGAAAATTGTCCTGAGAGAAGTAGTGAGTAATTGTTTTCTACTTATCCTCATCACACAAATGTTTCTAGGCTTAGGTATAGTGTCCTTTAGTTACCTCTTCTCTAAGCTGGAACATACTGATTTTTTTTGGTTTTTTGTTTCAAGTTTTAATGACTCTTCATGTCCTGATCATTCTTGCTGCAAGTCTCTGTGCTGTCTGTCAGGTTTGGGTCATTACCTGATTTATGCCTTTGACTCTTGTGCCTGCCTCCTTGACAAATGCAACTCTTGTAATCTTCACGCCTCATCCCTGAAGGCTGGTGAGGGAGAGTTGTGGTTGTTGCCCTTTAGCTTCTTTGTAATATACTTCTAACTTCTTGGTATTGTTTGGTTTATGTAATCAAATGTTGGGAAAGTTGTTGAGGGTGGAATTTTTGTTAGAAGTAATTACAGAATTTTAATCTTTTTAGAAACCAAATGTTCATGTTTTGCAACAGCTTTGATGGTTTATATCAAACTGCTCACATCTTACAATAGAATCTGTGCTATGATTTTGAAGTCAAGCATACTAAAATGGTTCATAATTCTGTGGTACTGGTGTTTTCTTTGAGCTGTCACTCTAACAACACAGTACCAAAATTCTGTACCAACAGTTCAGCAATATTAATTGCCTTTTGGCTAAACGGGAGCTCCAGCTGACCATGGGAGCAGTGCTGGGAGGCTTGATTGAGCTCTCTCATAGGTGTTCCCTGAAGTTTTTCTCACTCCTGACAAAGCAGTTAACTGAGAAACCTCCCCAAGGGGCTGCTGGGCAGCTTGTAGACTTGGTGATAAGCTCTGGTACTTTTTTATTAGAAGGTTTTAAATACTCTCAGAGTGCTAGTAAAGCAACTTCTGTAACTTAAGGTGTATACTCTGGACTTGTACCGTGCAGGAGAAGATTAAAACACTGACCCCTGCTGCCCAGAGTTAAAGCTGAAAGTAAATTCCTTCTCTCACAATGGCAGCTGCCCAGAAGCTGGCATTCAGTCCTCCAAGCGCAGGTGGGAAACTAAAGCACAGCGAGATCATGTTACAGCTCTGGTTGGTACAACAAGAAAAGATACAAACCTTGCAATACCAACAAATACAGATTTTGTGAAATTGTGTGAGACACTGATTTATAATGTAGTGTTGGGGAGTGTCCTTAGCAATTTTTTTTTCTTTTTTAAAAAAAGATGTTTATGCATGACTAGTTTGTTTCTGTGTCCATGCAAGTCTCGTAAAACATCTACAGTGTCCTTCTCACCTTGGATGGACAACTAATATCTTCTCTCCCTGTGAGAGAAGCTCTCCTTTAATGAGCTGTGAAAAGAAACAGAACAGCACTGTATTCCTCATTTTTGAAAGAAGTAGACCACATCAGTCTGAGTGAAATAAATCCTTTTGGAAACCATTTCTGGGTACATCAAGGAGGAAAGGGATAAATCAAGCTTCACCAACTTGATTGTGTTCTGTGATGAAATGGCTAGATCTACGGATGATGGGAGAGTAGAGGCTGTCATCTGCCTTGATTCTTAGTAAGGCTGTTGCTGTGGTCTTCCATGGCATCCTTGCATCCCAGTTGGGATGGTACAGTCTGGATGGGTGAAAAACTACAAGATGAGTGAAAAACTGGCTAGGTGTTTGAGCTCAGAAAGTGGTGGTTAGTGGGTAATACTCACTACTGGCCTCCAGATAATAATATCACAGGGGTCTATCCTGGGATCTGATTAATGTCTTTACAGTCCCTTGTCCAGGCTGTTCATAGTGGACCTCATCATGTCTCTGAATGACTCCAGTCTGGGTTTGTAAGCTTATACACTTGAGGTGAAGGCTGCCACTGAGAGCAGTCCAGGCAGGCTAGAAGAGTTGACCAACAGGTGTGTTGTAAGATTCAATAAAGAGAAATGCAGCAGGACATGCTATTTCACTGAAACAGCAGAGGCTGAGGCTGACTGGCTGGGGAGTTGTCTTGCTTAAAAGTTCTTGGAGATCGTGACAGTAGGCTACACAAGAACAAGAAGTGTACTCTGGAAGTGATGAAGGCTAACAGCATCCTGGTGATGGTAACAGGAACATAACAAGCAGATCAAGCAAAGTGATGCCTCTTTTCTTGGCACTCATAAGATTGCATCTGGAATACTGCATCTGCTTTTGACCCCCCAGTAAAAAACGCTGAAAAACAAGACTGAGCTCAGCAGAGGGCCAAGAAGCACAACAGAAGCTGGAGTGCTTGCTTGCCTTCTGAGGAGAGGCTGAGGGGGTGAGGCTTACTTGGCATGGAGAAAACGTAAGAGCAGGGATATGTAGTAGCAGTCTGCCTGTATCTGTAAAGGAGTTATCTAGAAGACAGCAGGAGAAGGAGAGCAAGCAATCATGAGTTGAATCAGGTGATAAAATGAATAGTTTAAACTATTTTTAATAATAGCTTTCCACGCTATGTTAAAAATACAGTTTTTTTAATAATGACTTCTCATGTGGGGTTGCCCGTAAAAGGATATGGCAGGCTTTAAAATGCCACATGATGTTTGCTTGGGATAATGTAGCTTGTTCTGGAGTAGGTGGCTTCTTTAATTAGCCTGTAAGACTTCTTTAATTAGCCTGTAGACAGAGTAATCGCTGTCAGCATGTACAGATTACAAACTGGTTGAAATTGGAAGGTACGTTTTGAGATCTAGTGCAACCTCCCTGCTCAAGCTGGTCATTAGAGCGGTTGCCCAGGACAGTGCCCAGCTGGATTTTGATTATCACCAGGTCCTGAAACTGGTTCCAGGATAGCTACTGCTATGAATTTTGTTACAGAGACAGAGCCTCTCCGTGACAGGACAACTCTTGTGGAACAATGCTGAATTATGTATTTTCAAATAGAACATAACTTTCACAAACTAGATTGGACCCCTTCTGATTCTTCGTGTTGGGTTCTCAGTGATTAACCCCATGTTTTTCCACAGCCTGTAATTCTAACATGTTGTGTGTATTTGACTACCATGAAATTATGTGAAGGCAGAAAGAGGAATTAGTTACTCATTCTCCCTTAGTATGTGAACAGACTATTTTCTGCAGAGTGTTCTTTATTGATCCTTGTGGAGTGATGTGGACAAATGAATTTGCAAGATCAGGAAGTCTTTATGTTACTGGACTATTGATCAGGGAGATTTTTCTTAGCTTCCCTTTCCTTCCCAACAGGAGAAGCATGTGATCATCAACATTAATGCTGTCAGTTTTGCACAGGAAAAAAAAACGTGGACTATCCTGTACGTTCTAAATTAAATATTTTGAAATAGTTACATTCATAATCATAAACTATTTTAAGGTGATTATAACCCTTGCCTGTAAGGTAGAATTAATAAGTAGGATGCCAGTTTTGATAGGTTGTAGCAGTAGAACTGCTCAAGAGTCTAGTAGTCCAAAAGTTGTCACTTGGGGTTCATTGTTACAGGAGGTGTGTCTGTGTGTCTGTGAGATAGGGAGAGGGGGACCAAGCCAAAAAAAAACCCCAAACCATGAGGGCACAAACAAAAAATTCAAACCAACCAAAGAGAAAACCCGTGCACACCTATGGGACTTCTTCATGAAAAGAGCCTGAGAAAGGATAGCTTTTCCCCCCAAAATCCTTTTGCATTGCAGTACTGTTAAATCTGATATTTGACTCTTTCCTGTTTAAGTGTGCATATGCTTTGTTGTTGTATGTAGGCAGAATGCAGATGTGACTTCTATGTAAGTTGTATTTCTTTGCACTATTGCTATGATCTGTAGCTATGAACTGTTATGTGTAACATAAAATTAACAAGTTTAGAAAACACACAGGAGAGTCTGGAGTATTTTTCCTGGTTTGTTTACTTTGAGTATGTGACAATGGTCTTGCTTTTCGCTGCTTCCATCTACTTTGGCAGTTCTTTTAGGATGAATTCTCTGTGTGTTTCTTACATGTGTCAATAGAGTAAGAAGAATGGTGTTTTCCTGCTTAATTGTACAGTCACAAACCCTGCTTAGCAGCTGGTGTAGGTGCCTTTGTAAAACCTAGTAATGTTTTTCACTCGTTCTTCTCTAGTTTGGTAGAAAAGTGGGTGTCATTTCTTAAAATGGATATGAGTGTTTTGTCTTAAGATATGATCAGGGAGTCTTAATAGCCGAAATGCATTTAGCTGTTGAAAAGACACAAGTCAAACGTTCTTGCTGTTCTATATCTATATCTATAGGTATATAGGTATATAGGTATATAGGTATATAGATATATCTATCTATCTATATCTATAATGAAGTGGCTACCTTTGTGCTTAGCTTGAATAAAAGGGACCCTGATTTTAGGGTATAGATCTGATCTACTGGCATTTTCTGGGTTTTAAACGGGGATTAAAAGGAACTACAGTGCGCTTGCTGCCTGGGTGCTTGCTGCAGCATCATTTGATTGATGTATCAAGAGGATAGTCTAATGTGCCTACCAACATAGAGGCTGCTGCTTGTGCACGTCACGTGGAGCATTGTGAGCGCTGTTAACTCTTAGCCCCTTCAGCAGCAATTGCAAGAGGATATTTTTTCCCCTCAAGAAGACTAAATAAAAGATGTGGCATAGAATTCTAAATGAAGGCTATGGATATGCTTATGTAACACACTTGGGATGGCAAAAGAGAGGAACCAGTTTGATTTAGGTTAGCTCCAAGGTAGCATGAGAGACTGATATGTAACTGTTTTGTTCTTGTTTCAGAAGGAATTGGGGTGTGATGTACTAGAGATGCTGTATTCACTTACTTTGCGTTACCTGTTCCATGTATTAATATAGGAAGAAATTTCCAGATCTACACCCTCTATAAAGAACTTGGGAGTAAGACCTGGTAATGGACTTACTGTTGCATAAAACCAGGTGTTCCTTCAGGCTCTTATCACATTCTAGATGCTTTTTTAGACTAGTTGTGGGAGACAAACCTGCTTCAAGGTGCAGGTGTAGCTTTTTCAGTGGGTTTATACGAGCTTTTTGGCTGCCCTTGCTTTGTGTGTGGACTGTATTCAGTTCTGTTTCTGTCCTTGTTTTATAGCTACGTCCTCATGCTTCCCTGTTCACTTGGAAGCTGGGCTGCGTCCTACGCATCTGTGTAGCTTTCAGTCTTGCTGTTCCCTGCTGGGAAAAATACTGGTAAGCTGTACAGTGAAGATGTATGGATTGTCTTTGGCTCAACAAAACTTTGGGAAAGTGAAAAACCTGAAAAACAAGTCTGCTGGTGGCATTCAGATTGTGAAGTTCCTGGCTAAACCCATTACCTTATCTAAAAACTGAACAGCCAAGGACTGTCTGAAGTTTTATTCTTGAATGTTTCTATACACTGAATGGGAAACAGTGGTTTCAGTCACCATGTTAGCTATTTTTTGTAAGTGATTCTCTGCCTTCCCAAATAATTAATTTCCTTTAGAAATGAACTTTAGCTTCCTTTTAAGCTAGCTTTTATTAGCTAAAAGTTGGATTAATTTCTAGCTTCCTCTTCTTTATGAAGCCCAGTAAAATGTCCTGCAGCTCTCAGTTTGTGTTTTTATGGTTGTCTATCAAACACTGGAATCAGAAATCATATTGCTTGAGGGACAGCATTTCCTGCATGTAGCAAATTAGCAGTTTCTTTATTATTTTTTTTAAATGTGATTTACTGAACATACGGTTACTCACTGAAGACATGATCTGTACATTGTAGTAGTTATGGCTTAAGAGAAATTCTGTACATTGCTGGGGAAGACCTTTGTATTTCTACCACTATGTAATTCTTTCACTCCTTTTCTATTTGGTTTAGCATTTGCGGTGTATGGGAGTGGTGTAATTTTTAAGTTTGAATGTTAGCTGGTTTTCATTCAGCTTTTCTGAGTAAGGCAGGATAGTAAGAATGGTTCCTAGTAGCTAGCCTGCTCCAGCTGGAGTACCCCAGAGGTTTAGTTCTGTGTATTGACATCCAGTTTCTGTGCTTTAATACATGCATGCTTGGATCTACTATGCTTCTAGGTTTTTCATATGATAATATGAGGGAAAACTCTCCCATCTGACCTCCCTTCTTCCCTTTATAATGATGACAGAATATTTGCACTTGGTCGAAGAGGATAAAGTACAAAACCTAAGAAAATTAATCAGCCTTATTAAGATAGGAATTTTGTATAATTTTGTTTATCGTAGGGTCTGATGCATGAAAAGCAGGTGCAGAACCCTGAGGGTTCAGGCACAACACTTGGCAAGTGAAAGCTTTGGCTTTAATGAAAGCCTAGCATTACACCAGTGTTAATCGATGGGGACACAAGGCAGTGGAATCCTGCTCAGGAGTTAAGCTCAAGGAAAGCACTGCAGGGGTGGATAACTTGTGTCAATTAACATATCATACATGTGCTGTGTCCTGTTTTGCTCGTTAGTGAACTCACTGATGTAGTGCAGGTGCTGTTGCTGAATTCTGAAATGTGTAGCTGGCCTCTGTCATTTGCACCAGTGCAGAAGTAGGTGCAGATGGGGGAGTGAACTATCCTGGATTACCGTGACAATCAGATAAAATCTGCTTGAAACTGCATACTCAAATGGGATGGGATGAAGCAAACTGTCCCATGTTACTGGACTCTACATGCTTTAATAGGAGAGACAAACTGTCCTGGGTTACTATAACAAAGTCTGCTCATACCATACATAGTAACAGCAAACTTTGCTTTGCTTCTAGGGATGCACTTGGATGTAACAGACCTAGGAGTGCATGGAGGACGGAGACTTCAGAAGGGATGTTGCACCACAAATTCTCACTGATCAAGCATAAGTTTTCAGTGAGTGATTTTAAGTCAGTATGATACACAAAAGTAGGGCAATGTAGAGATGGTATGAGATAGGACCTGTATGAAAGTGTGGATTCCTCAGAAGCTTTTAGTGAATATTTATGGACAGTAATATTGTAATGAGGGAGAAGGTGACATCTGGAGAATGCAAGCCCCTTCTCTCAGAATGGTGTTCTGTGTCAGAACACAAGGAGTACTGTCATGTTATGCTTTGAGACTAGGGAGGATGCTGGTGCTGAATGTCTCTCAGTTCCAGCTGAGTTCTTCAGAGTTACCTATAGCTGCCAGAGGGAGTATCAGCAGTAATTTTCAGGAATATTGGCAGATACTCTACTGTTTTCTTTCTGTTCAGAAGATGTGTTGCAGTTTGGATATTTGTATTTGGTAGATTTCAGTGGCAAATGGGTTGGTTTGCAACAACAGTGAGAGGGCAGCCAAGAGCTGCATAACATTTCTCGTACAAATTACAGTGAGCTGTCAGATAATATTTTTGACAATTAAAAGAGCATTTTGTTTTCTAAACACTTGAGATTTGTCTGAGCTTCCAATGGAGGTTTTTCTGTTGTTCTTACTTTAAAGCTTGTGATGAAAATTGTATCTCCAAAACCAGTCGTTCCTGGATTATTTGTCTCATTTATTTTGTAGCTGTTTCATAGGTTTGCCTAAAAAAAGTGTTGAAAGTGGATGTAAGCTTTAGGATCTGGATTTGTACTTCCATAGCCAGCTCTTAAATGGAGGTTTCCAATTAGAGGTTTGTGCTTTTGACTCCCATTCATCTTCCTGTCATCCCTCCAAGTGTTAGTTCCTTAATTTCATTCAGCAACAGGTACATATATGCATAAGGTCCCATATAAAATTTCTGCTTGGTGATTAGCAATAGCGCGAGGACTGCAGGAGCAAATGTTGACTGTTCAGTCACGCTTCCATGTGTATGTTCAGAAACATGCTCAAAGAGAACTCAATTGCTCTGTGATTTCACTGAGGATCAAAGTGAGGCTCACCATCCCGCTGTTCCCCAGATTGTCCTTTTGGCCTTTTTTTTTTTTCTTTCTTTTTTTAAAGATTGGTGCACTATTTGCTTTTTCCTCATCATCAGGGACCTTCCCTATCTCCATGATACCTCAGATGTGAGAGTGCAGCCTTGCCATGGCATTGCCCATCTCTGTCAATACCCTTGGATGCAGTAGGTCTGATCCCATGGACTTGTATGGATCGAGTTCTGTTAAGCAATTTCTGACTAAGTCATCATCAACTGATGGCCATCCTTTCCCTCCTTGAACCTTGCCTGTAAGAACAAATACTGGAAGACCTTGCTGGTGAAAAACAAAGGCAAAGATGACGCTGAGTACCTCTGCCCTACCTGTTTCTGTTGTCACCGAATCACCTACTCCATTCAGTAACTGTCCCACTTTCTCCTTGTTTAGTCTTTTACTGTTAATGTAGCAGTAGAAGCTCCTCTGGTCCTTATGCTGCTTGCAGGTCCTACTGGCAGCTGAGCTTTGCCTTTCCTGAAACTATTCCTGCATGGCCAGGAGATGTTTTTAAATTCCTCCGTTGCAGCCTAACATTGCTTTCACCTCCTGTATGCTGCCTTTTTGCAGTGGAGTTCCATCATGAGTTCCTTCCTTCCTTGGCGCTGAGCTTGTCACCTGATATATCTGCTTGATTTCCTGAGTATTGGGACAGACTGTTCCTCTGCTTGGTGAATGTCCTTAACGACCTGCCAGCTTTCTTGTGATCCTTTACCCTTCACTGCAGGTAACATTGCATTACCCTACCCTTTCAATGGCATTGCACCTACCACTCAACTAATCTGCTTTCCTAAAGTCCACGGTCTGTACCCCACTACTCACCTGCCTCTCTGCCCCCAGGATCTTGAACTCCCCTATGTTGTGGTCACTACCACTGAGGCTGCCGGTGATTTTTATATCTGTAATCAATACTTCCATGCTAGTGAACAGCAGATGTGCTTAGCTGTGCACCATCCCAGGTTAGCCTATCCAGTACCTATATCAAGGAGATACTTTTTCTAGAAATCTCCTTGCCAGGGTGTGTCCCCACCTGCTCTGCCTTTCCAGTAGATATCAAGGAGATTAAAATAATTCATAAGAACCAGGGCTGTGATCAAGAGCAATCCTCAAGCTGTTTAGGATGCTTTACCTACTTGTGAGATCTGTAATAAAGCCATTTCTGCCATGATGTCACACTTACTGGCCTCTTCCCTGATGTGGACACGCAAGCTGTCATCCAGCTGTTGTCCCCTGAAAGAGCTCCATGTAGCCGAACTTCATTTGCATAAAGACACCCCCGCACCTTCATCTTCCTTGCCTGCATTTTGTGAAGAGCATCTGCCAGTCCATCACAACTCAGTCATTCCTGCTATGTCTCACTTACTCCAGTCACGCTGTGTTGTGACTGGAGGCAGAGCTCTTGTTCCTCCTGTCTGTTCTCAGGCTGCATATGTTTGTGCATATACACTTCAGACAGGTGCCCCTTCAGCCTGTAATGTTGCCTCCGAAGTGCCTCTTGTTCCTGTCATTCTGAATCCTTTACTTTCTGCTGCTGTCTCCCAGTTCTCCACTTAACGGTAGGATGAAATCTCCCTTTCCAATTGATATGAATTAAAAAGTAATTTAACTGAAAAAATGGATATATTGTCCTCACTGATGTTACTGTACAAAGATGTAAGTGGAAAGCATAACATCCTGCATCTGTTCCTGCTGACTGCCTTCTGCCCTTTGCATCCACTGATACCTTCCTTGCCAAAATCTTGCTGTATTGGTTTGGGGGTTTGAGGATTTTTTGTTTGGTTTAATGTTTGGAGTTTTTTTTAAAGACTGTTCAAGAAAAGGAGAGGAGAGGAAAAGTGTTTGGTTACTAAACTGAAATCTTAAAATAGAATTAGTAGTTTCATGAAACCTGTTAAAAGCCATTCCTATTACTAGTACTGTAGTTGAAAGCTGCTATTGCCACTATAACCTCATCCATGGCAGAATTTATTACTTTGTGGTGAAAACATACTGCAGGCAATAGAACTTGGCATTCCTGGCCAGAGCCCAAGAAAATGCTACTGTTTGGTTTCTTTGTTTCTTTTTTTTTTTAATTTAAAAACATTATTTAATTTTGATTTGAAAGAGCCTGAGTATTAGATGTTTTGTGGATTTGGCTGGCATTTGTGGTTCCTACAGCGATGTTTTGTTTGTGTAATAATTGCTGGGTTGTTAATTCGGTAACGTGATCTAATTTGTTTCCATTATATGTACACAGTGGTAAAATTTTGCTTGAGTGTTTACCGTTAATTAGTAGTAAAAGTTATGTCAAGAGAATATTTTTGGGTTTTATTTTATACCTGTTTGAATACATTTTAATGTTTCCCTGCAAACACACAAACACAGAAACACAGTGTGCATGTGCACGCAGTTTGTCATAGCTGGGAAAAAAAGAGCTGTGACTTCAGCAACTTCACTTCTGCTGTGCATACTCTCAGCTGATTCGGTGAGACTAAAGGCGTAGCTTAGCCTTCCTGGGCTGGGTCCCCTGCCACGTGAGCATGTGCACGCTTCTGATTGTTCTTCATTCTGTTCAGCTCTTGCTGCAGACATCATACAATGATCCCAGTGATTCAGGCAGGTTATCAAAAGGAAGTCTCAATCTGTGAATTTTGCAAGAGGCTGTTTTTCAGAGAAGTCTATTCAGCAGATATTTACTATACAGTTGTACATAGCTCTGCATCTACTTCTGGGTTTGCTTGCTAGCTTCTATAGTTTTGGAAAAGTGCAGTTGAACCTTATGTAATCTAAGTGGGATTTAGACTGAAGGTTGTGGAGAAATAACTAGAGTAGGACTATCCAACAAGACTTTGTTTTATAGGGGTGTTCATGACAGAGTTGAGCTAGCACTGGTATGATTAGGAAGCCAAGTCCCAAGCACTAAGGCAGTTTATACTGGCAAAAGCATATTCTGCTAGTAAAAATTTTATCAGTCTCATAAGTAAAATTTATCTTTAACCTGGGTTTGCTTTTGAAACAAAGTATTGTATATGTTTAATTTTTTAAAATATGTTCATGCTTATACATGTTGCCTTGTCCTTTTAAAGCTGATAAGTAATAAAGTTATAAATTGTGTCAAACTGTGGGTTGTGTTCAAAGGGCTCCCCAAGTTTTACAAACTATCAAACAGGGAGGTATAGTTACACACACACATTTAAGAAAGAAAAGAACATGAGCTCGCTAGTCCATTTAGGATTTTAGTTTACATGTTTGGTAGCTGAGAACGCACTTTGCCTTCTGCCTAACACCTGATAAACTGGTCTAATATAAACCAGAATACTCCTAGTTTTACCGTGCATTTTAGCTTCCTTGTAGTGGAACAACAGTGGTGAATGTTCATAGGCACATTCTGTGCTACACATGTTTTGTGAATGAAGGATTTGCAGCTGCTTGGTTTTCTGTCCCTTTCTTTTTTTCTAGGAAAAATGAAATGACAAAACTGTTTTAATTACATCAGGGGACAGTTCTGCACTGGAAAAACTAGGTTAGTTAGTTCCTTTAGATTACAGACTTAATCAAAGTGGATGTAATCTTTAGGACAGAGACAAAAATGTTCCTTATATTGACCATACTTTTGATGCTTAAAAATAAATTAATAGTTTGTTACTCTTCTCATAATACCTCTCTGTATATCTGTAGAGTGGGCTGGTAAAGGCAGGGGGTGGAGGTGGGGTGGGGAATGCTCTTTTGCCCAAAGCAGGGCGCTGGGCTGCGGCAACTTTGTCTTGTCTGGAGCAACTTTGATGGATCTCTTTTACAACTGAGTTTGGTAATATTAAGCCAGCCTTTTAGGAGATGTCCCTTTTGTTCAGTTTGCAGCTGCTGAGCATGGAATTAAACCATGTCTGGGAGGACCATGGGTGCCTGGAGAAGGCTATTTGTGCTGTAGCATGAGGAGTCATCAAGCAGGTCTGTTGGAGGCTGATGCAGGAAGATAGCAGCAGGGACCAGGACTTCCCGTGCAAATTCTTGATCACAGATCATTGGTGGTTTTGTATGCATCCGAGGTGTTCGTGCTGATGGCTGTAGGAGGGAGGTGTGAGTCAGCAGAGTAGGACTCAGGAAGTGTCTGGTGCCTGGACTGGGATGTATGCGCTGGTGGGTAGGCATGAGTGATCTGAGAGGAGCCTGATAACTGGAAGACTATTCAAGTACCAGGCATCTACAGATTAAACATTTGACCTATTTAATCATTTAAAATTTTAACATTTTAAATCATCAACCTCTAGCCACATAAGAGTAGTTACGTGATGGTCTCGTAATTGGCCCATTCAAATGTCTTTTGTTACCTGGTTGTGCTTCTAGCACCCACCCCATCCCGGGAACAAATCAGCAATTTGCTTTACATTTCAGAGAAACAATCCAGTTACATTTTGCAGCTTCATACCTTATTTATAAGTGCTTTGTAAAGCAAAATATAAAAGTATATAAATACATATGTAGATTAAAAAGTGTATTTTATATGTATATATAGAAGTCCCTTACTTTGTGGTGGTTTTTACTTAGCAAATGTTTATGCCAGCGTGCCCTGTATCATGCAGCTTTCGAATTCCGAAGGACCGCGAGTGAGCTTAGGGTGGGCTCGGTGGGGCCGAGGCGAGGGGCGCGGCGTGGCTGCGGGGCGTGCACCGGCCGTGTGGAAGGGGCGCGGGGGCCGCCGTGCCCCCGCGGCGGGGCGCCCCCTGGTGGGCTGAGGGCAGCCGGCAGCCGCCGTGCGGGCGGGCGTGCCTCCGGGCCGCACCGCAAAGGCAGCGGGAGCAGCGCTGGCGCCGCCACAAACGGCCTCCTCCGCGGTGTAACTGGGGGGAGTTACTGGGCTGTGTGAAGTGAAGACGCCCGATACCATTGTTAAGTTACCAGTGCATCTTACAGAACAGAGAACAGCATATCAAAATATATAATTATTACATATATATATAATATATGTAAATATAATAAAAATAATGAAGAAAACACGTTAGCGCGGGTAAGAGATCAAAATGTAAAAAATAGGGGAAGAAAACTAGAAGGTTCCGTGTGTACATCTGACAACAAATACGAACTTGTGTGTGGTTCCTGCCCACCTTTACAGCACATGAGTAGGGAAGCCTCAAACAAACCCATTTGTTATAAAATTAAAACTGCACAAAAAATGTCTTTATGTATAGACTAGGTTGGATTGGTTTCAGTTAATTCAGACTGGCAGGTAGGATACCTGTTGGAATTATGTTTTTCAGTTTAACTTTGGAGCATTCATCTGAAGAAAACTTAAATCTTCCTAGTTAATAACAATGATATTTCCAATTGAACATAGCTAATTTTTGTGAGGAAAGTGGGTAGCTTAGAGACACATTTAAACAACTCATGTAGCTAGTATTTAATTGGCTTCCTGTGTTGCATGTTATAGTCTTTTGGAAAATTGCATGGGTAGTTGTTTCTTATTCCTTTATAAAATTAATTTTTATTTCTTAATTTATGCTGGGCTCGTGTTGAATGGGAACATAATGAAATTAAATTTACACAACAGGCTTGTTTAAACAGTCTTAAAAGGCAGACATGTTTACATTACAATGTGCTGAGAATAAAAAAGCTTAGGAAAATCAGGAAAATGAAAACAAAGATATTTGGAGGAGTTGCAAACTTAACAGTTTTTTCTTGGTATGTAGCATTTGTAGAACTAGTCATTTAGTGTTCAGTTGTGCTTTAACTAGTTTATCCATTCTATAAAAACTAGACTGTTTTCTCCTACAATTTGTAATAAACTTACTAATTTTGAGTGAGTAAGCTATTAAACTGAGATACATTTTCAACTTTTCAACTGGAAGAGAAAAAGTAGACTTCAGTTTTTGAAAGAACACTAAACAACTCTGACTTCCTCTGCTAGCCAAGAACTTCTTCCAGAGGCTTGACTGACCCTAAAACTTCAGGACCAATGTATACCCCTTTGAAATATTCAATTACTGTTTCTTTTCTTTTTTTCATTCTAGACAACTTAGGCTTCAATTTTAAGTACATCCTAAAATAGCTTTGATTACGTTTAAATTCAGTGTCTTAATTTAAACGTGTGTTTTAATCTGCTAGTTGGTGATGTTCAAAGATTCTTCCTTGGACCAAGGTTTGGAATCACGGTTGTGCATACTATCTTATATTTTGGTCCATGTTGATTTTTGGGGAGGTAATGTATTACTATGGAACTTCATTGTTCTGTATTTTTCTTCCTTTTTTGTGAAAGGGTTTGTAATGGAGAGACTCTCTTGAGAACTCCTGAGTAATCTTCCAAATAACCGGCAGCTTGAATGTCCAGTCCAAAAAGTGGGTTCGTGTGGTTATTTGAGTCTCAGGAGACCTCCAGATGGAAGAATCCTTCTGCATGCTGTGAGTTAATGAGAACCTGCCTGTATGCTGCATGTATTACGGAAGCAAAAGAGACCTTACCTTTAGCCTTGGTATTATCCACCCTACTGATTTTGATCTTGATAATCTTAGCCCATTTGATTCCCGATTTTTAACATACATGGACGGGTGCAATCCAGCTTGTGTTGCTTGAGTAGATACTTGGCAGAAAGGTAAATTAGCTTTCTGATGGGTATTAACTGCTGTGATGTCAGAATCACCTAAGCTAGTTAATTCCAAATAACTACAAAGTAAAGGAAAACTCTGACTTCTTTGTAACAGTGTTCCTTTATCGCAAGTCAGGATTTTGAGTTCTGCATGTCTTTAGCTGCTTAAATCGATAATGTGTTTGAGAATGGGAAAAGTACGTTAGAGCTATTTTTTTTAACATACTTTTTCCAAAAAAGTATGTTTTTCTGCTGAGAACCTTAAGAACCTTTGTTAAGAACCTTAGGTGAGTTTTGGAAGATGCAAGGATTATCAGAAAGATTTGAATGAAGTTCAGATTTGTTATGAAAAGTGGGGGACCCAGAATGGTTGGACAAATTCATGAGGGATGGATCATCGCTGTTCAGTAGTCAATGCCATCCACACGCAACCTGCAGATCAGGGATCCCAGAACTGCTGGTGGTTGTGAGCTGATAGGCTGTGCTGAAAGGAGGAGAAATTAAGTGCTTTCTTCTGTGCTTGCTCAGGTTGTTGACCAGCACTGGGACAAGGTTGGGGTTTAGACCAGCCATCCATCTAAGCTTGAGTATTTGTTCTTAGGTAGCAAGCTTCCAGAGTGCCCTTGCTAGAGTTACTAATGTCTAACAAAGGCAAAATATATGTAAAAATCAAACTTTTGTTTAGTTTCTCCATTTTGTTCCGGTTGTCAAAATTAACCCATTCCATGGCTGACAGGTTTCTAATCTGAGTGTTGAATATGTATCAAAAGAGTGCCTCTGTTACAGTCTGATAAACTTGCCTATGGAAGCATGAAAGATAGGCCAAAAAAAAATCTTCATTTTTTAAAGAGGAAAGGCAACAGCGTACAAAAATAGTGACTGACATAACCATGCTGAAAAGTTGCCCTATGCTATTCAATAGGGCAGTGTGGTGATTCTTGCTGACACTGAAAAAGAAGCCCGTTTAATCCTGGAAGCTTTTCATCTCTGACGTAAGGCATATGGTTGGGTTTATAGCATGTTCTCAGAGGGGTTTTTCTGTCTGTTAGCGTTGTTGGAGAATGGAAGGTGAATTCCCACTTCTAAAAAACAAAGGAAGAAATGGTATGATAAGATGGACACTCTGGAGCAGCAGGACACCATGTATGGTGGTATGTGCATGAAGTGTTGACTAGCTGCCTTTTCAAGCAGACGCACTGAGGTATGATGGGAAAACAATGTAATTTGATTTTTTTTTTTCATTTGAAATTTAATTAGAAGTTGAAGGTCTTAGAAATAAAAGAGTGGTGTTACTTGAAATGGGAGTTCTTTGTGTATATGACGTATGTGTCTAGTTCCCTGATAGCAGAGCTGGTAAGAGTGCAGTAGTTCCCTGAAAAACTGAAGGTATCATTCAGTTTCTCATAGCTTTTTTTCCCCAAATCCTGACACATCAGATGAAATTTTTCCAGTGCAACACTTGGGAAGGCTTTGTAAGAAATGTTCTGCTCTCTCCAAGGTATAGGACAGACAGAAATACATTTTGGCTGGTTAGGTAAGTTTCTCAGAATATTTTTTCATGAGAAATTTTCTTGTTAGGTAATGTACTCTTGGAATTTGAAACCTGGTAGAGGCCTAGACTCTTGTGCTGGTGTTCTGAATTAACCATCCCTATGGATAAAGAAGAGCTTTTAAAGATAAAAATCTTAAAAAAAGAAATCAGAATTCAGAAATGCTGGAAATTGTAAGCAACGTGGTGCTTTCTGTATATGTGGTTGCTGGCTGATTTACTTGTATTTTTAACTGTGGGTTACAACTCTGATAGCTGTGTCCTGTATTTGCGCCAGAGCTAAAATTAGGGACTTCATGTACCCATTGATGTCTTTCCTCCTAAGAATAGACAGTGTAGAAGAAAAAGGTTTTCCAAATGAGCATAGTGTGGACAAGAGCAAGTGGGGTCTGGGTGGTGACAGGGGCTAGGAGCTGTGGAGGTGCCTAGGCAAATCTAGTTAGAGGGAGCTGCTGGGGAAGGAATACCAAAACAGGGTGAGACAAAGTATGTGGTAGTGCATCTTGGTTTTAAAAGCCAGAGAAGAAAAAAAGTCAGAAGGAATTGCTGCATTTCCCCATGAGAGACACAACAAATTAGCACAGAATTGTGCTGTAAAGCTGGATGTAATTTGCTTACTGAATGGTACTCCAAAAAAAGCAGAACTTGGTTTTCCGGAGAAACATACAGCTGTGTGGATATCAAATTTTCCCCCTTTCTCAGAATCTTTGCTTCAGTGATTACAAGGATACTGTTGCGTGTGATCAAGCAAGTTCCTCAGAAAGTTTCTCTCTATGAAAATCAGAATGGATTGAGACATAATATATCCAGAAAGGGAGGAAAACTAATACTGCTGTCTCTTATGTCCATGTACATGCAGCACTGGGATAAAAGAGGTGTGCTGTCAACCTCATCTTCTTTTCCTTCCAAATATCCAGGGTATTATCATAACCTGATTTGTTCAAGGAACAAAAATATTTGGAAAAGTTGATGGGGTGTCTCTGGCTGCTAATGGCCTTACTGTGCACGTATAAGAGAAAGACATAAATAAAATGCTAAAGATTAACATGGTTCGTGCTTTGAAACAAGACTGGGACAAATGCTTACTAAATGGAGCAAGACCAAGACAGACAGGAAGAGAAAGTTATTTCATGGCCTGTCAAATATAAATTAACTTTTTCATTTTGTCTGGACAAGTCACTCCTACTGATTATTAATTTAAGTTGCAACAGTAAGCACTCAATCACCTGCATGGAAATGAGGGTTGTGGAAAGCCCATACACAGTAAAAAAATACTACTTTTAACTCTAGCTTCTCTCTGAGACCAGTTTTAATTGTGTTCAGATTTTCCCATTTTAGCAGATAAGCTGTCTTTAGAGACAGCTTGGCCTTTCCCTTGAAGTAATTTCCTGGAGATGACTTGATCATACAGCTTTAACTATGCTTTCAGAATAGAACCTGTTTCAAACAGATAGTTGCAAGGTCAGTTCCTAAGTAGGCAGTGCCTCATGGCTACCTTTTGCCTTATGGCTAAAATGAACATGCAGTGAAAATAAAAAAAAATAAAATAAAATTGAGATGTATTTAAAATTTTGGTTGCAGTATTTCATGACATTTTTTCTTGATAAAAGTAAGGAATTGAAAGAAGTTGATCATAAATGCATGCTCTGGATTGCTGTTTCCTATCTGTGTTAAAGGCTGCATGAATCAGACAGCACTAGCAACATTTTTACCACTGAAGCTTTCTTCTCTCCAGGCTAGGCTGTGTGGGAGCATTAAAGCTTTTATTTGAAGGGGGGAAAAAAATAATAAATCTTTGTGCAAATTAGCGCTGAGTTTGGTGGGTGACACTGTAAAGACATAGAGGGACATGACAAGCTAGGGTTTAGAGTTTAATATTTAATGTTTTGCTTCTGTGCTTGCTTTTTTATTGTAATAATGACAAGTTTATGTTGTAATGGTAACAATAAATGTAAGCCAAAGAAGGCACTTCATTCAGTGCATCCAAAAAGCAGCTGCTAGACAGTTTGCATAAGCAGTCTGGGTTTTCGGAGTCTTGATGAGATTCTCAAGAGAAGATGAATTTCGAGAAAATTGGTTTACTAGCCTACTTACAAATAAAGAAAAATGGCTTGAAATTTCAGGTAGCGTTTGAAAAATAACTAAAATTCAGGAAGCTCAAGAACTTCAGACATCTGATTCTTCAAAACCATTAATATAAAGTCCTATAAGGATGGGAATAGAGCAGTGGTAAGGGTATCCCTGTGCTCTGATCTGCTCATACCTGGTTTTTAATGTAGTTGTCGTGCATATTTGTCTGTATCTCTTGTGTCAGCTTCCAACACCTGATGATAAAAACTGAATTCCATGACAGGATTAAAAGATTGGGTTTTTTAAAATCCTTGGTGGCTTGCCAGGCTTTTGGGGTTGGTTTGTTTGTTTGTTTGTTTGTTTGTTTTCTCTAGGATTGATTTACTTTCAGCAAAAGTCAGTTTCTTGTACAGAGTCCTGTAATACAGCAGCTAAAAGGAAGTATGTTTTTGTGCTCTAGCTACAGAGGTAGTGTGTTTCAAGCTGCAATTTAAGTTGATGTCAGTTCTTCAGAAAATAACCTCGGAATTATTTTGTTGTGAGAGAAGATCTAAGGACAACGACTACTCAGACAGGAGGAACTGATTCCTGTATCGTTCATTTGGTTCAAGTACCTGTCTGCCCAGTCCAATGGGAATAACCTCTTGTGAATCTGTAGACCTTGTCTCCAGCAGCATGGGAATTATCTGCACAATGATAGGTAGATCACCCCTGAAGAAACATGAGCTGGTTGTGGGAATAAACAAGTTTTTGGACAATTGTTATCTTCCCCACAGAAAGGTTGGCATATGTGTTGGGTGGTATTTCTGTGTGTCCAGGGAGCAGTTGAGATGGTTCAGATTTATGTATCTTTTATCAGTAATCCCACAGGCACTTTTATCTCCTGACTTTCTTTTGAAAATATCCTTTCAAAAATGGTAAAAAGGAGGACCCTAGGAATTACTGACCAGTCAGCTTCACCTCCGTGGTAAGCTGTGTCAAATTATATGGATCAGAGGGAGGTGATTAGAGAGCCAACATGGCTTCGCCAAGGGCAAGTCTATGTGTGACTCACCTAGTGGCCGCCTACAATGGGGTGACTGCATCAGTGGACAAGGGAAGACCTACAGATACCATCTGTCTGAACTTCTGTAAAGTCTTTGACGCTGTCCCACGCTGGACCAACATTCTTGCTGCTAAACTGGGGAGATAAGGATGTGACGGATATACTATTTGATGGATAAGGAACTAGCTGAATGGCCATGTCCAAAGAGTTACAGTCGATGGCTCAGTATCCAAGTGGAAACCAGTAATGAGTGGTGTCCCTCAAGGATCCATGCTGGGACAAGTACTATTTGGTATCTTCATCACTGACATAGGCAACGGGATTGAGTGCGCCCTGAGCAAGTTTGTGGGTGACACCGGGCTGAGTGGTGCAGTGGATCGATAGGCTTGCAGGAAGGGATGCCATCCAGAGGGAACCTGACAGGCCTGAGTGGGCCCATGTGAACCTCATGAAGTTCAGCAAGGCCAAGGGCAAGGTCCTGCATCAGGGTGAGACTAATCCCAAACACTGGTGTGGACTGGGGGATGGATGGTTTGAAAGCAGCCCTGCGGAGAAGGATACTGGTGGATGAAAAATTAGATGTGAGCTGGCAATGTGCGCTTGCAGCCCAGAAAGTCAGCCAAAAAAAGCAGCATGGCCAGCAGGCTGAGGGGGGTAATTCTCCCCCTCTGTTTTGGTCTCATGAGACCCCACCTGGAGTGTTGTGCCCAGCTCTGTGTTCCCCAGTACAAGAAGGACATGGACCAGTTGGGGTAGGTCCAGAGGAGGGCCGCAAAGATGATCAGAGAGCTGGAAGACCTCTTCTATGAATAAAGACTGAGAGCGCTGGGGTGGTTAAGCCTAGAGAAGAGAAGGCTCTGGGGAGACCTTACTGCAGCATTTCAGTACTTAAAGGGGGCTTGTAAGAAAGATGGGGACGCATTTTGTACCAAGGCTTGTAGTGACAGAAGGGGCAGCGGTTTTAACCTGAAAGAAGGTAGATTTAGGAATATAAGGAAGATATACAGAAGAAAGCTCTTTACTGTGGGGGTGGAAAAACACTTGAACAGGTTGCCCTGCTGTGGATGTTGTGGAGAAGTTGTAGATGTCCCATCAGTGGAAATGTTCAAGGTCAAGCTGGGCTGTGCTTTGAGCAACCTGATCTAATGAAAGGTGTCCCTGCCCATGGGAGGGTAGACGAGGTGATCTTTTAAAGGTCTCTTCAAACCCAAACCATTTTATAATTCTTCAAAATTTGCTTGTGCCCTACGGAACGTGCACCACAGTGGATTTCCCTGGTGGGCACTTGTGCAGTCATCTGATGCAGGGCTTGCAGCTGCAAATTCTTAAATGGTCTAGTCTCGATTTACTCGTAATCTTCCATGTTTGGCACTTGCGTGAGATAGCCAGAAAGGTGTGATTTTTATGGAGTTCATTCCTCAGAGAGAGGAGGATACAAAGATAACAGAGAAGGAATGGTCTAACTTCATCTTGTAATCAAATCTATTTTTGAACAGCTTCTGTTTGTAAACAATGTATATTAAATACTTGTGATAGAAGTTTTACTCTGGAGTAGCAAAGGAAGTGGGAATGATGTTATAAACAATGTCATATTGTATCCAAATTGCAGAAATGGCTTTTAAACTTCTATTTTACAGTAGGCCTCAATTAAAATCTTAAAATGCCTTGGGGGGTGGGGAATAGTATATACTTGTTACCACATGCATAATTGTGGCAGCATTTTTTTAGAATAGCCTTATCATAACGGATTAGAACTTCCTATATGGTACCACTTCAGGAAGATCACTTCTTAGTCTTAGATCATAGAGATTGTCCTCAGTCCTACTTTAGTCTCTGTGATGAAACAGCTTATTTGACACAAGTAATATTTTTACCTTACTGCTTTATGTAGTTTGGTTTTGTCTGATTGTGTCTTACTATTACAAACCAAACTCAATAACCTGCTAACAGGTTTTGTAGATGCTTTGCTATTCTGTGTAACCTCATCAGTTACACTTCATCTCCTGACATTTTGAGTACTAAGAGTACCAGTAAAATATTGGTACTGTGTTTATGGGTGTAATGGTATTTCTGCAGTAACCTAATTTCCTGAAGGTTTATTGCTGCTGTAAAATTTTTCCCTGGATGACTTCTTGCTGAGCTGTTCCTTGAATAAGCAGGGAAAACCTGATACCCAGAGCAAAGCACACAGCTGTCAATAAGCTTACGGAAAATGTTCCTTGCTTTTGTATGTGTATTGTAAAGCTATGAATGACAAACTTTTAAAATACTAGTTTTACACTTGCATGAAATCCAAAATAGAATCTGAGTAATGTTTGAGTTGAAAAAAGCTAACAGTAAGGACTTAACTTCTGATGTGTTTCAGTATTTTTTTTAAATTACAAAGTTGAATATTTGAAGAATGTTCCAAAAGGCTGTTTATGTATAGTAGTTCCATTTTTCTAGGGATTTTTACAGTGCATACAGACAGAATTTGTAGAAGTAAACATGAATTCTGTAACACCTTTGATTTCAAGAATTCTTTAAATGTTGGGAGGTATGTTCTTTTTATTTGAAGCTTGGCTGAATCTGATCATTTGCTCTCGGCATGCCTGGTCAGTATAGTTTATGGCTATAAATCTTGTATGGAAATCATTTTAATAATTTGGCAATGAAACTATATATGCTCACTGAAAGCCTATGCTTATCCATTAATACTGCGTTGTTAGCTGAGGAGAGAACTTCTCATTTACTTAATAGCTGACTTTAGCTGCAAATCTAGAGTATGTGGAGAAGCAAGGTGCTGATGGGTTGGATCCCTCAGACACCGTAGTGTCTGAGACACTCAAATTTCCACACAGATATGTGCTCAACTTAAAAATACACAAATCTTGTAAGAATTTGGACCTTGCAGGGTTACATTGGATGGCTACCACAGCAGTGGCCTCTCTTTGCATGAGACTGCTACAAAGGGGATAAAACCGTGTGGTTGAGCCTGTGGGTTACCGGTCCGTCTGAACTGCAGTTGTTTCCACTCTTCCCTAGAAAAGATGAAGCCACTAAAGTCAGTGCAGAAGGAGGAAGGCAACAGCTAGGCCACAGTGGGGTATGTGGGGTTATATTCAGACTGCTGCTATGAGGGTCACATTGTGGACAGTTGCTGGAGTAACGAGTCCAGTTTGTATGTATAAACGCATTTAAATTGTAATTATAAATGACAAATTCAAATTAATACATCTAAATTGGATGTTTTTTGTTTGAAGTAAGAACATTTATGCAGATTTCTAGAGGCACAGCAGAAACCAGGTAAAAAGCTCTTTCTTCACTGCTGGTTTATCGATGAGCTGTTTATGAAGCCTAGTGGCCTGCCCCAGTATTCAGGACTTTTGCAGTGTTAGTTTTGCTTCTTTTTTAAGCTCTGGGGTTCCTCTCCTTTTCTCCTAAAATACCTGCAAGATGTCGTTCAGTCAGAAATGTTACTACAAGGTACACTTAACTTTCCTGAAATAAGCATGGGCCCAGGTTTCATTACAGTTGTGCTGTTTTCATCCCTTTTCGTGATGATTATTAGGCACGTAGTGTGTTTCCCTGAAAGCTGCAGGAAAAGGAGAAGCTGAGGGAGCTTTTCTTGCAGACTCTTTATCATGCTTTCTGATGTTTGGAAAATACAAGTTTTCACTAGGTATGTGGAAATTAGGACAGAATCCCTCAGCTGGGCGTTGTAGCAGGGGAGAGGGGATGGCAGGTGTACCAGTGAGGCTGACTGGTGTCAGGGAGTTGGAAGGGAAGACCAGAAGTCAGAAAACACCACCAGACCTACACTGTCTGCAGTTGAACAAGAGCATGGCTTTCTTGGGAAGTGGAGGAAGTAAGTTCAGGAAGTATTTTAATTTTTTTCTTCTCTAGTGACTTTGGGCTGCTTTCTGGCTAGGATGTCATCCAGAGTTTTATCACAGCCTCTTAGATATGTATATTCTATGCTCAGGACTTGCTTAAAAGTTAGCAACAGTGTGCTGTACCACACAACTGAAAAATATTAGCTTTTCCCAGTGTGTAATAAATTCTTTCCACAACAGAAGTTAATGTGAGTGCAAACCTCTGGGAAACCTATGGAATTTCAGTTTGTTGGAGTCCATAAAAAGGACAGTGGAGGAGATGAGGGAAGAATGGCAATCCTAATATGCATTCTATGCAGCTAGCAGAGCTGCAACCCCCAGGCACGATGCAACGTGTTGCTTCTTCATGGTCTGATTTGCATGTGTAGGAAAAAAAAGTCAGTATGTTCTATAAGACAGTTAACCTAGAGCCATCTCTTCCCTGACCAGCCTAAGTAGCTGTATCATTTCTTGAACTCCCCTCCAACTTTTTCATTGTAATAGTAAACCATTGTTTACTTTCAAGTAACTTCTTCACTGCCATTTGGAGGCTCTTGAATTAGAAGGAACATCCAAAATCTAAATAGCATAATTAAAAAATAAATAGCAAACAGAGGAGTATTGTTGACCAGCCGATAATAGGCATCTGCAGGAGTAGTTTGCATTACTTTTTCTGAAAGTTGAGGCTCTTAGGTCAGAGGTAATTTAACCTCTTGATTATCTTGCATGTTTTCAAGTAGGCTGGCCATCCATGGCTGTATCTCACTAGAATTTTATACTCCACTCAACTCACAGGCATTTTAAAGGGAGCGGTTAATTAGGAGTCGAAACTCGCTCCAGTTCAGGTTTTGTTTCCATGCGTTTGCTACTCAGCAAACTCTAGTTTGAAAACCTAATGCCTACCCCAGAACTCTTCTAGTTCATGCAAATTAGTGAGAGCTCAACAGCATCGCTCTGGATAAAGTACGTTTGATGGTACAGGTGTCATACAGAAATGTTTTCCTTATCAGACTGGTGCTAGGGAGGGGAGGCAATGAGTGTACTAATCAGTGTTGCTCATTTAAGCAATGAGATACTTGCAGTAGCTCTGAGACGACTGAACTAAAAGGACTGAACTCCCAGATTTTTTTCCTCTTGGACTAGCGTTGTGTGAGTTTGGACTGTTTAATATTGGCAGGCATGAAGCAAGCCATTCAAACTTGATGTTGATTATTATTTTATTACGATGCACAAGTTAGGCAGAGATCATGAAATTCTGAAAATTCTTTCTGCTGTTCAGTTTAATGTGTGGGTTTAGAAAGGAAACAATCCCTTTTTCCTGTGGTATCTGGGGAGCATAGCATTCTTTCTTAGTACAAAAGAACTGATGTTTTTCCCGGAGTTCAAGACATAATTTAAGCAGAGTATCTCAGTTTGATTTGAAGGGAGTGAAAAAGAGTGTAACTGCATTTAAAAAGGTAAAAGGCAGACTCAGATTTCTCCTGAAGTCTTTCAGATATAGTCTTTGAGATATAGATACACGTACACACACATATATACAGATGCATGTTATGTGTACATCACTTGAAGGGAATTACTCTATACTCTGTCCTGATACTGGTAACGGTGAAGGGGTGGCTGATCTGATGTTTCATGGATGCCTGTTGTCTCTTGAAGGTGTTTCAGCCTAAACTGAGGCTACAGTTTTGTCGCCTGGGTATTAGAAGATGAGAGTATAAATAAACAACCTGACTCTTGTGTTACATAGCAGGGAGACTCCTATGGATTGTGGGAGAGAGAGTTCTGGCTGGGATTTTGCTTGACAAGATGATTGGTATTAGACCTCACAGTTGCATCTCCTGAACACTACAGCAAGGAAGTGTGTTTGGGAAGGTGCTGTGGGCAGTGGCCCATGTGCCACAGGAGCCTTACTGGCATTTTTCACCACTCTGTGAGCTTTGTAGCAGAGAAAATGCTTCAGTCAGAATTAAAGCCTTGCTTGTAATAGCTTTAGGATCTGCTAGCCCCCAGGTACAATTATTCTTGTGTTGGTCTGAAATTCAGTGTAGATTTGGGGATATGAAGGTAGCTTAACAGTTTCTATTTACTCCCTGCAGTCAGGGCAATGTAAATTGGCTTATAGTTCCTTCCAGTCCTCCAGCATGGTTTCCCTGTTAAACCACAGTCAAAAACCGTTTGCATAACTCATCATAGATTGCATTATTGTGGAGCAGAGTCTTTAGCTCATAATCCCCTCTGTCAGTGCCCCTAGATCTGTTACCTCTGCTGCCCACATTCAAGGGATTGCATTATCAATGCTGGTTTTGAAAGAAGCCCTTTTCCAAGGCTGCTTTTGGTGAGGCTGTTGGTGAGATCAGACAGCTAACTGGTGCAAAGGAGCAAAATCTTTAAAATCTTCACTTGACTGTTCAGCGATCATGTCTTGTATCTTCCTATTGTACTGTCGGGTACTATTAAGTAGCTGACCAGAAATGAAACACATAAGAAGACCATGAAAGACCCTGTTTAAAAAACCCCTATATATTAAGAAGAAAGCATTGCCATATTCTCTGCTAAGTGCATTTGGCTGTTTGTGGCTGTGTTTATGGAACAGTTGAGTATGATTGCAACATGTAGATAAACCCCAAGCTGGCTTTTTTTTTTTTTCTTGGTAATGCGGATATTGTTAGAATTGAAGCTATGGCAACCTGACACCTAATGGGCTGCCAGGTGTCCTACATTGTATTTACTAACTGAAAGCTGTACTATTGCAGCTGTGTTGCTGCTGCTGGTATCCATCGTGGCTAGAACAAAGCCAGTTTATCATTGTAATTGTGTGTGTGATTGCTGTCCCTGAAAAGCCTATCTGTGAAGCCTGTCATGTAGTCTGTAAGGCAGGGTCCACATTGATGAGTTGGATTTGGTGGAGAGCAAGTTTTAGGTGATGTTGAGGTTAGATGTAGCCTCTGAACCACTTCTAGAAATTTCTTTCATTATCCACTGTGCATTCATAGATGATCAAAACAAATTTGTATGTACTTGTGTAATGTGGCATAACTAAACTGTTTTCATTATTTGCTATCTTTTTTATCTTGGATTAGTCTAAGAGGTTGTATTTTAGGTTAGTTCTGCCTCTGGGGTAACGAACAGAAACCTGTCAAACCTTTGCCTTTGAGCTTGAATAGATTCCCAATTTCAGGAAAGCATATGGACTGTTCCTGGTGAAAACACTTGTGTTCTGTGATTTGTCTAAATCACATGGGAAGGGAGCTTTGCATATTTTGAACAGTTTAAAACTGGTTCTTTTTTCCCTTTGCACCTTGAAACTTAAAATGTATAGTGATTTCTTCTCTGCTCTCCCTTCCTACAAAAATACACAGCATGAGTAGGCTCTTCTGCTGTTCAAGCCAGTTCAGGCAGAGTCAATTACTCCTATGGCAAAATAACTTCTCTTCTGTGAGTGGTAAGTCAGAAAGAAGCTAGTTTTATGAAGCTCTGTCTGGCGGAAAATACGTTTTTTTCAGAAGAATAACTGTCCGAAAAATCAGCTTGCTTTTTTTTTTTTTTTTTTTCTCTTCCCAAATTGTCAGTTGTCAGTTCTGTCTGAAGAGGCCAGCTAGGCAGCTAACTCACTAGGAACTCAGGAACTCCTGTCTTTAAGCTCTCTTAATCAGTCTTTACATCTGCATTGATAAAAGTTTCACCAAGAACCTAATTGGCATTCCATATGTGATTTGATGATAAAAGTCTTGATTGATATACTGATAAAACTGCAGATGGAAGTAGTGTTTTGTCCAAAATCATCAGCTTGAGGTTAAGTGATTTTTAATTTTTTTTTCTTTCCCTCAGTGAAAAGAACTAAATGAATCTTCATGTTTGCCTAAGAACTATGAAAATAACCAGATTAGTTTCATGTTTTTATGTGTCTTGCTGGTTGTGTTACAGTCACAAAAGGCCCTTGGACTGACTGCTGTTAATTTGTCTTTTCCAGGATTCAGTTTATGCAGTGCATTATTTCTTGAACTTTTTTGGTGATTTTAAGGTAACTGGCTTCTCTGGAGTGCAAAGTAGTACAGACGTGCAGGTGAATTCTCAGAAGCCAGAGTTTTGCTGCATCATGATCTCCAGCAAAAATTTAAACAGGCTATAACTTACACAGGCTATGGCTGGCTGCCTGTTAATTAAATAATTATCATCTTTGATTAGTTGTGTCCAGGTTGAAAACAACACATGGACTGCAAAGCTTTATAACAAACGTTTTGTGTGGAATTTGGTGTAAATGTTACAGAAAAGGACTACTAGTATTTCAGAAGTCTTAACAGAATGAGCATAAGAAACTTGTGAAGAAAAGTTCTAGATGGATATTCTGTAAGGAAAATCATAAAATGGTGTAGCTTTAGAAATCAGACTTTTTTCTTCTTGCTGTTTAAAAATTGTTTTGCTCAGTATTTGCAACTGGACAAGGAAGAAGTCACCTTAGGGAAGCATAAATTCAACAACAGTAGTTATGCCACTCCTGTACTTTCTAAGCAAGGAAGCAGCACATGAAATAAAACTTCACAGTGTGAGTAAGAGTTCTGTTAATCTGTTTGAGAATCTGTGTGGATGCAATCAAACTTCAGTTTGTCTCCATCCTCGGACAGAAGTCTCAGGAGTGGGGTAAGCCTTTGCAGAGGTGTGCTGTCCCTTTTTTTCTAGGCGTAAAGAAACCTGTGGCAAGACCTTAAGCAGGCAGAAATTCCGCTACAAACAAAATTGATAAAATTAAAACTTCTCTGCTTTGACCTTGGATTTTTCCACTCACTTTTGTTCTTAACATATCACTGGAAAGAGACAGCTGCTTTGTGGTTTCCCAGGGCCCTGAAAATTTTCTGTAGTAAGGTATATGGGATAGGACTATATTGGCTAAATATGAAGTGTGTAGCTTCTCCTTATTTACACATGTTGTGTATGTACTGCACTGCGTATGTTTGTTTTGGATTGATGAATTAGTTCTAATTTTATTCTGTTTAAACATTGAGAAAAAAACATATGTGAAAACATTGTTGGTACACTGTGCAAAATGTCTCTCGGATGTGTATTCTGTTACCAAAATTAAAATCATTACTTGTGAGCTGTAGCAGTTTGGCAAATAAATGTCTCTTCTATGTGGGGAGAAAAGAACATTTGGTACATTTGTTTTTCTTTTTAGCATTCACACTATTTGGGTTATCATTTTAATGATTTTTTTTTTCTCTTCCCCCCCCCCTTCTTTTGTAGGTAGCATTGGTACACCCTTTCAATGCCACTCAATCCATCAAGATCACATTTGTAATGATGACAGTGACAAGGTGAGGCTTACATAAATGTTTCCTTCACAAGATGCATATACATTAGGTATTTTTGTGTATTGCCTTTACTATACAAAGATAGATTGTTTTGCAGGTATAGCTGTCAATTTTCAGCATTACTCTTTGAGCTGTCTCTAGCATACTAAGAAATTTATTTTATTCAAGACAATCTTTTAGTCAGTTAGAAGAAATTTGTCTTTAGTACTGTGTTTTCCTTTTTGCTTATATTCATTTGCTATTGTAAACATTTGTAATTTGCCATATTGACACCCTTGGTTAATAAAGAACAGCAATGTTACTGCTAATATTTAGGTAATGTCTTGTTGCTTCTGACTTCAGAGGTTAGAGCCTAGCTAAGTATTCAAAGCTTCTTTGCAGTAGCTGTATTTTCCTGTTTTGGAGTTGGGAACTTCATGTTTCACAGATCGGAAGCTTTTGTTCAGTGCTGCAGCCTTAAAATACCAGTCTGTCTAGTAGTGTGCAGGCATTTTCATAACATTTTTTTGACACATTCTCAGATTAGCTTGCTTTGAGTCAGTGGAGTGTTGGATGTTAAATGTTCAGTGAGACTTGGATCAGTAGTGTAGGTGGCATACAGAAGGGAGAAGTTTTGACATTGAACCACTGGTACTGTTGATGGTTTTACCTTAAGCTTTACTGTCCATAAGTAATACAAATGGGTTAACATTAGTTATCATGTGTTACATTGTTTGCAAGTATGACACTTACTAGCAAACCAACTTTTTGGCTTGAGGTGCCTGGAAAAGGGCATGTATTAGTCAAATTGTAAATTACCTTTCTTGGGAAATGGAGTGTGACCTGTATGGCAGTGCCTTGATAAGTGCACAAATCCTTGTATGCTGTAATTCCAGAATAAATTAATTTCCTAGTTGTTCCAGCTTATCCTAGAGCAAGACTTGTCGTCAGTGCAAGATTCTTGTACGGCTCTACTGCCTTTTTTTCTTTTTTCCCCTCTTGCTCTTCTTTTCCCCTCTTCTTTTTTAAAATTTAATTTTATTTTTAAGTATCATCCTAGATTTGGGGCCTTGGTTAAACCTACAGATAATGGTCAAACATGCTATCCAGAACATGGCAAAATTATTTTTAAGTTTCCAGTTGATTAACTGGCTAACCATTTCCAATAGTATTCACTGGTTTGGTTTTTGGTCCCTGTGCACTGTGTTACTAGAAGATTCTTGGGTGAGGAGCAGGTGCGGGAAGTCTACTTTCAGAGCCATCCTAAGTGCACCAGCTCAACACTGACGTTCCCTTTTATTGTTCATACTTTTCTCATTACAGGCAAGATCACCTCTGTGTTAGATTGATTGTCTTCCCTTAGTTTTATTTCATGTCAGAGTAATTAAAACTGGTTTAAGTCTTGTTGGAAATTCTGTTAGGTGCTTCACAGGTTTGGGAGGAGGCAGTGGGAAGGGGTGTCACAGATTACAGTGTTCTGAAATTTAAATCAGGTATAGCCTTTTAAGTTGTTTGGCACACCAGCAACACCTGCTTCCATATTAACAGAGGAACTGGGCCACAACTTTACTTTTTTGAATATTGAGGGATGGTGGGAGAAAACAATCTTTCTCATTGGTATTGATTCTGCACCAAATGAGAGTTCCCCACTGTAAACACTGACTAAAGTGGAACTAGTATAAAAAGGAGAAAGAATGTGGTTTGGGTATATTTCAAAGATACATATTCCCTCAAATATCAGTTTTATTTGGTAGGAGCTTTGCTTTCTTTGTGAGAATACGTGAAGCTGTTTGCCTTGCATTTTATAGCAAATGCTAGCTGATCCTTTGATTAAAATGGGAAAAACAGTAAACAATCTTCAGAATAGACGTCTGTACTTTTCTCAGACATACCACTGAACTCTGTGCTCATTTTGAAATAGAAGGTAGAGCACTAAGGCTCAGTTAGTGTCATTGGGAGGTACAGGCCAACTGGATGTCTGTTTTTTCTAATTTTTATGGGCTTGTGTATATAAATATACTTTTTTTTTGTTCTTTTTTTTAAATCGGCAGTAGTGCTTCCTAAGAGCAGCTGGTTACTATATGAGGGTACAATTGCAATTCTGTACCACTCTTGCTTTTATTTTACATACGCCTATACTTTTGGTTAGTTTTTGAACTGGTTATTAGTTTCCAGTTCTGATTTATTCTGCCATTACAGAGTGACAGGACCTGTTCATTTTGGTAGGAATATAATTTAAAGATGAAATGCAGGATTTACTTGATCTAAAATCTAAAAATTTTGATTTATTGTTGGACATTTTTGTATTGATTCTAGAAACTTTGAGAAGCATGCCTTCAGAATAGTTTGACTTCTCTTTGATTAGTTAATATACATTGTTTCAGTGAAATAATTTACTGCTCTCTGCCTGACCGTGTGTAACCAAGTTTTGCGTTACAGAAGAAATGGTAGAGGATGGTACTTGATGGGCAAACTGCATATATTTTACAGTAGGTTCTCTCCACAAGCCTTCATTTCCTAGACAGCAGCATGAGAAAAGTTCCACACCACACATGCTAAAGGAGTGTTGCAATCTTAATGAAAACTATTCCCAGGCTTCCACTCCAATTACTTGATTTTGTTGACTTTGCACATGAGAATCGTGAATTCGTGTTCAGTGACAGCAGCAGGAAACCAAAGTCTTAAAATTTTTCATGTGTGGACTCATTGCATTAAGAAGGATATGACATTGTTGAGAGCATTTTCTATAGTACTAAGAACCTGTTTAATTTCATAGCACCAAAACTAGTACTTTGCGTGTTGTCTTATAAAAAGATGTAGTTTAGCGTAAGGTAAAAGTGCGTTTCCCATCTTACTTGTTTCTGCAAAGTGATGATAATTGAGATATATTTTAAAGTAATTGTTCCTTTGGACATGGGAGCTTTTAAGCCTCAGTGCATGAGTCAGGGGACCCTTTCTTGATGTTTGTAGTTTCTTTTATTTTGCTTTGAAGTATAAAATGCTGTATATGTTTAATACCTATGATTTTTAAATTAGTGAAATACTTAAAGCTGAAATTGTTGTTCTTAAAATAATAAAAAACAGAACTGAATAAATTTCTTTATGGAGCACAGCATTTAAGGAAAGTTATTTATAACAAGGAACTATTATTCCTTGGAAATACTACTTTTTCTTAATGCCCAAGCAGTGGTTTCCTACTAGCGTTAAACAGAGGGATAGATGGAAGTATACTATCCTTCAGAGCCTTTTAATCATACTCAGTTTATTTAAAAATATTTTTTGTTCTATGGGTGGTTTGCTGAAATGGAAATGAAACTTCAGTGATGCAACTCTTAACTACTCTTGGGACATTGCTTTTCACAGATCTTAATGAAGTTATGTATTCCTTAGTTCTCATGTAGTTAAAAACCAAATTGACCACCCAGTAGTAATGGGGGGGGGGAGCACCATGGGAGCAGTCCAGTGGAATTTTTTCACTACCCCCAAGGGGCAGGAAATTATTATCATTTCCTATTACAATTTACCTGGCTTTAATCCTTTTAAACTTACTGTCATTTATTTTCATAGTATTACTCCTATTAGATTTGTGTTCTTACTTATGTAAAGAATTTCTCTTTCCTTGGTTCTTACTACCTGAATACATAACTACAGTATTTGATTCGCTATTTCTAACCTTTACATTTCCCAATTATAGTTAACACACCTTCCTTTACTTTGGTAATTTCTTGTTCCTGAACTTAACTGTCATTTGCCTGTCTTGATGGGCGCCCAGTTCTCAGTCTGTAATCCAGTTACTCTTTGTAAAGATGTTTTTTCACAAGAGGGGTTTACAAGTTCTAACACTAGGGGAAAAAAGAAATCTACTTCCTCCCTGCTTTGGATGGTGCAGTCGGGTAGGATAAGCCTGACAACACTCATCGGTATCTGAACTCATAATGATTCACGAATTCAGTTATTTTAAGGTCCATCACATATAGTCTATATGCATCCCTTGTGGGGGATGTGTGGCAGGCAATACATAGAAAAATGGGAATAATAGAAGGAATTTCAGTTTCAAAACTGGAAAAAATTCTTCCTGCCCCGTTCGGACAGCACCAATCCTGCCTCTTAGGGCGGCTGGCCTCAGCCCCCCCGCACAGCCTCAGTTAATTCTTCAGCCCTTCTCACTGCACACCTGGCAGCTGTAACGATGCAATTTACTGATTTAAAACTGCTTTTATGCCCAGTGAAATTGTGTCCTTTGGAACATTAATTGTTTATATCTACAGCAGATGGCTTATTCTGTTTTCCTGGATCAGAGTCGGGGGAGGAAGGTTTGAGAGGTGGGCACAGCCAGGGTGAGGGTCTCGGCTAAGGGAACAAGCCCGGGTGAGTCGGTTCTCTCCGCGCCCGGTTCGTTCGCTTGCTGAGCGGCTCGGCCCCGGGAGCGAGCCTCCGCGGTAGCAAGCGCCCGATCGTGTTTCTCAGACTCATCAGCACGGGACGTGGCTCCTGGGGCTTTTCCCGGTTTTCCCAGCCCGCCTCAACCCTCCTGCCTGTCAGCAAGGCATAGGGAAGCCCCGAGCCGCAAAGTATGAGCTGGAGCAGGCAGCGGGCGCCCGTCGGCGAGAGGCTCATGGCTTTTGTAACGCGGCCGAGCACAGACTGCGCGGCGCCCCCGTCCCGGGGAGACCCCACGGGCGGCAGCAGCGCGGCGCCCCCGGGGCGCGGCCGTCCCGCGGCGCTGGCTCCTGCCCCCTCCTGCCGGCGCCGCTTCCCGCCCGGCGCTTGCAGCTCGCCGCGCAGGTGCCCGCAGGCCTGCCGGCGGCGGCCCATTTCGGTGCGAGCTGCGGGGAACGGAGCCGCGGGGCGGCTGCCGGCCCCAGGTGGGGGCTGCGCTGTGCTGCCGCCGCGCGGGAGGGAGGAGGGGCGGCCCGCAAACCGAAGCTAAAAGAGGGCGGGGCCGGGCCTTCGTTCCGGTGCGCATGCGCGGGAGGCCTCGGGCGTGCCGCGCGAGGGAGGGCTGCCGGCCCCGCCCGCTCGTCCGGCCGCGGCGGTGACGTACGAGGCCGGCCTCCGCCGCCCCCTCGCCCCCCCCCCGCCGTGCAAACAAAGGACGCCCCGCGTCGTCGCTCGTGGGGCGGGGCGAGCTTCCGAGGGCGGGGCCGGCCCGGCTGGGGAGTGACGTCACCGGCCCCCGGAGACGGCGGGGAGCGCGCGGGGCCGCGAGGCCCCGGAGGAGCGGAACATGGCGGGCGGCGGCGGGCGCGGGCCGCGGGAGCGAGCGACGGTGGCGCGGACTCAGGACGGGCGAGGGGCGCGCGCCCTGTGATCGGGCGGAGGCCGCCGGGCCGCCGCTCCCGGAGCGACCGCGCGGGCAGGCGCCGTAGGCCCGGCCCGAGGGGCGGCAGCGGGGTCCCCGACCGACGCAACTGGAGGCGGCGCGGGAGCCCCGACGGTGACTGCGAGGGGCGCGGAGGAGGCGGGGGCGCGGCCCCGCCGTGCCTCGCGGCCGCAGGGACCGACGTGCGGACGGCAGGTAGGGGCGGGGGTGGGGCCTCGGCGCCCGGTGGCCCCGACTCTCCGGCCTGCAGCCCGGTGGCGGGGGGCGGTGTGCCGTTTCTCGGCGGCGGGGCGACTTCTCGCCGGACCCGGCTCCACGGGGTCGCCGTTCGTAGAGGTGGAGGGCGGAGCGGGCCGCGCGGCCCGGCCGTGAGCCCGCTGCTGCGGAGCCAGAGCGGCCCCGGGCGGCCCGTGGAGGCCGGTCGTGCTCGCACGTGGGGCGGCCCGCGCGGTGGGCGAGAGCTCGGCCGGGTCAGCGGGGGGGCGCGGCGTCTGGTCCTGTTAAAGGTGCTTTGTCCGCTTTGGCAGAAGTTAGGACTGGAACCCCCAGATCAGCTGGCTTTCCAGGGCCGAGTTGCTGTGTGCTGCCCTCCAGGAGACAAGCGGGTTCCATGTGCGGCGTGCAAGGAGAGAGCAAGTGTTTCTGGAGCACCGAACAGCTGTTCGTCCGCCCGGCCTTCCAGTAAAGTGAAGTTTCTGGGCATCTTTAATCCTCTCCATTAGTTGAGAAAGAAGCGTTCGGGGAAGCACTGATGTTGGCGAGCAGACGTTGTAGGGCATACTGTTAGTGCTTTACAGTATATATGAGTTAATTTTTATAACTGTGTAACATGAAGGGGATTTTTTTTTTAAACATAAACTAGAAGGATGCTTCATGTTTCCTCAAGAAGTCTATTTTAAAACCGTTTGTACGTTGAGATGTTTTTTAGAGCTGGCCGTTTTAAGTTGTAATTGTTTATAGCAAATAGTTTAGTTATTACTTGCGCAGGAGTTGTTGAACTGTAAGTCGTGAGGATGTTCGTGAGTGTATAGCATTTGCATTTTGAAACCAATTTTTGAGGGTAGTATTTGGAGCAAATGCATATGTTTTGATAAGTTTTCAGATGTATAGTGAGGCAACTGGAATGGTAAGATGAACAAGATTACTATTAGTGTGCTTTATTCAAGTGTTGCTTACCGCTTGAGCAGGTGTTGCTGCTAACATGCTTGTTCTTAACTGCTATTCACTGAAGCAACTACTTTGATTCCAGTTGCCAAATTTATGGTCTTTGTCTACATCCCCAAGGATCTGGCTGTTTGCTGGCCCAACAGATGCTTTAGCTGCTTTGCAGTGCTGCAAGAATGAAATACAGACCTTTTTTGCCTTCAAGGGGATACTGCAGCTGTGGTACTAGAAACTCACTGTTCTGAGAAAGAGGGGAAAAAAAACCCCACCTCCATTTGGATATTTGACGTGTGTGGAAAGGGAAAGGAGGATGCAGTCTTAGAAGATTGAATATGACACTGGAGAGCAAATAGGTGCCACAGCAGATTAGCAGATAGTGAAAGCTGATAATGTTGTTGATCTTGCTTAATCACCAAATCTCTACAAAATACCTTTATACATACATAGAATAACAACGTGAAATTTTCCAGGAAATTGTTACCAGGAGGTAGTACATGTTAAGAGTGGTAATTGCAAGAAGAAAAGTGGTGTATAAATAAAAGGGGCTTATAAATTAGGGGTCTCAAGATTCTTTGATGCAAAACTGGTTTTGCCATCTTGCTGATGTATAGAGTGGGTTAGATTTTATTTGATATGCATATGGTTCTCTTTGATTAGTTTTTTTTAAATAGAAGTATAGTAAATACTAAATTGAAGTTGAAAATTGATCAGCCTTTGCTGTGCACCTGCAGTGATACGGGAATCTCAGTATTTAATTGTCTTTTGTTTTTCTGAAACATACAGCTTTGGCTCAGAAGTAGACATCAGTGGTGTTGCTGTTGTGATTTGTGAAGGTCATGCATCAGCTTATCTAAATGCATTTTTCCAATGTGTGTTGTTGACATAACAGGAGATAACTTATATGATTTAAATTGATATTGTTGATGAAGTCAGGTTACTTTTTCAACTTTACTAATAAAGTCTTTTAATAATCAAATGGTTTCTACGCAAGCTCTTATTAGAGTATAAAAATGGTGCAGTTAGGAAGTCAAGTTACATCTTCAGGGCTACTATTGAACTGAAGCTTGAATTGTAGTATTGTTGCATTTCAAAGCTTTCATATGTGTTTGTCCACGGAAACTATGTGGGCTAAATTGCAAATGAATCTAATGAGAATTAGAAGTCTTTGGCTTCTGAAGATTTTCTCACTTAATCTTTGCATGTAGCTCCACCATGGCCACCCCCTAACTCTAGAGGGATTCAAAAGGTAGAAATAGGGGTACAGGTAGGATGTGAAATTTCACTTTTCTTATTTTTAGGCAGAGAGTTGTTTTGACTGTGGAGACTGATCCTTGAAACTTCTGGAAAGATATGTGTTTGACTTCACCAGTTCATGCGGTAATGCAGCTTGTGCTTTCCTTCTTTATGTAAGCGTCTCTGTCAGGTTCAGTAATCTAATACAGCATATTTAAAGACTGTTGTGGGCAAAGCTTTATAGGTTTCTGATTTATCAGGATGTGTTTAGTGTTTTTTACACATCAGCTTCACACGGGATTAGGTAGGTTCCTCTTTTTTAAGCTCTTGAAAGATGAAGGAAACTTCCTTTGCTTTTTGGTGCCACCTACTGATTTCTGTTTGTCAGAACATAGAAAGCTGGGGCTTTGTCTTTAACGACAGTAAAATGCTAACAGCAGCAGCACTTTAAAAACAGTGGGAAGGGAAAAGAAAGAAAGGAAGCCCTTTTGCACCTTAAGGATTTTGCTGTCCAGCCACTTTGTTGATTGCAGTGGGACTGTTCCTCACCTGGTAGAAAAAAGGTTAAGCAGTATAAATCTTCCTCAGCTACTGTCTTCTGTAGGCATTCCAACTGTAAAAAGATTGGTGCCTTTGCTCTTGCCCTCTCAGAAGAAGAGAGACTTTTTTAATGTCCACAGTTCCTGGTTCTCAGCACATCTCAGATTTGTTGTCCTAGAACTTTTTACTTCCTGGTTCACTAGCAGTAACATTGCTTTCTGTATTGCCCACTTATGGTCTCAGATAATATAAAAAAGTGTGGTGCTTCATGTAAGCACCACTTCATATGCTGTATTTTGCTTGCTTTCTGTTTAAGTAGCCCTTTTATCTTCTAAGTCTTGCAGTTTTGTTCGTGTCTCTGAAATCTGTGAACACGTCTGTCCTAGGCAAATGCAGCAATTGTGTGAATTCAACCCTGTACTCTCTTCAGAACCTCTTATTTTACCATTATGGTTTGTCTTTGCCAGCTCTTTTTCTTTCACATTGCAGTTAGAGTAAATCATTCTGTGAGCAGGGATGAGAGCGTTCATGGCAAAGCTTATGGTGCTGCTGAGCAGATGCTCTGTCTGGCAGTCTTCATGAAAGCTTTAGGAAATTGCCTTCTCTCTAGACAAAAATTAAGAACTTTGCTCCCTTATTTAGATTTTTTTTCTTCAGATTATCTGTGTTGGGATTGTTCTTTAAAGAAACTTTAATGTGCCGAATATTTTTGGTGAGCTGCGTTTTTGAAATCTGATTCTTAGAAATCAAAGTAAGTTTTTTGCAAAGAAATTTAAAACTTTTTGTTGTTAAGTACTGAGAGAGGGCATTTTTGTTTGGTGTCCTCTGTGTGTAAATCTGTTGGGAAGACATTGGAACTGAATGTGAAACAAGAGGGGAAATGAAGAGATTGGAAACATAAGAGTAGGAACGATAAAAGAGAGGATTCGTTTTAAATAACATTGTGGAAGGAACTTGTGAAGATGAATAGCAGAGTTCCAAGGGGATGAGTGTAGATTTGCGAAAAATGTTCAGATGTGAACACAGAAAGCCTGGCAAGACCCATAGGCATTTTGTATTTGAATATCTACTGAGCATAGGTTAGAGATCACATGTGAAGCTTTCATCCTTTTAATTCTCAGTTTGCTTGTGTCAGAGCACTTTTTCTCAAATTCTAATACAGAGACCTAGTATAGTGTTTATATCCTCTGGCTCTGCTTTCAATATGTGAATGTTTACCTGTATCAGTAGTTGAAATGTGCCTTGGGAGTTTCGTAACGGTGATGGTGACTTTGTTCAGGGTAGGGCAGAGCTTAAGACTGTATTAAAAAAATACACATCTCACAGAATTTCATGCATGCTTTAAATTCTCATGGGGTTTTTTGTCCTTTGTAAAAATGTGGGATGAGGTTTGAGAAGTCAGTCAGCAACCCATGCTTACTTGAGTGCATTCAGGGGAATGAGGCTTTTTTCCCTTCATGTATCATCTGATATGTATCATGTGGCTTGTTTTGTTTTGTTTTGACAAAATTTACTCTGATTGCCTGAAAAAAATAAATCCTGTTTTCTAAAGTAAATGAAAAGATCTACACAAGTCTAAGCTGTTTCTTGAAGCTGAAGACCTGAAATGTTTTCTCATTTTCTTCTTTTAGGTTAACTTAGCAGAAAATATAAATTCTTTGATTTTGCTGTCTCCCATAATTCGTCACTTACATTAAGGGGACTGAGTTCTTTACCCATTACATCCCATTATAAGGATTATACATATGTCTAGATGACCTCTGTTAGATGACAGCCTCCCAATATGTGTATTTTGTAGGGGCAGAGGAACCAGCCGCTGTTGCAGCAGTTTATATGTTCACAGGGCCTGTGGTGAGTCTGATGCATGCAAAAATGAAGTTCTACAACCTGCTGGGGGCAAAAGGTGTGTTCAAATCCCAACTAATGGAGAAGAACAATTTTTTTCCTAAAGTTTTTAAAAACAATTATTAAATTATACAAGCTGTTAGTAAAAATGAAATGGCCCATGTAGGTTTAAAACAAGTACTCTATAGTGTGTAGTGCATAGTCTAAATACAGTGAACTTTAAAAGGAATCATAGAATCGTTTGGGTTGGAAAAGACCCCTAAGATCATGGAGTCCAACCATGAACCTAATACTGCGAAGTCCACCACTAAATGTCCCTGACGACCATGTCTACACGTATTTTAAATATCTCCAGGGACGGTAATTCAACCATTTCCCTGGATAGCTGTTCCAATGCTTCAACACCCTTTCAATGAAGAAAATTTTTCTGATACCCAATCTAAGCCTCCCCTGGCACAACTTGAGGCCATTTCTTCTTGTGCTGTCACTTGCTACTTGGGAAAAGAGACTGACACCCACCTCACCTTCTGTCAGGTAGCTGTAGAGAGCGATAAGGTGTCCCCTAAATCTCCTTTTCTCCAGACTGAACAACCCCAATTACCCTCTGTTCCTGGTTAGACTTGTTTTCTAGACCTTTCATGGACACTCTCCAGCATCTCAATATCTTTCTTACAGTGAGAGGCCCAAAACTGAACACAGGATTCGAGGTGCAGCCTCACCAGCGCCCAGTACAGGGGGATGATCACTTCCCTTGTCCTGCTGGCTACAGTTGTTCAGATCCAAGCCAGGATGCTGTTGGCCTTCTTGGCCACCTGGGCACACTGCTGGCTCAGGTTCAGCAAGAATCAGCACACCCAGGTCTTCTTCTGCCAGGCAGCTTTCCAGCCACTCTTCTCTGAGCCTGTAGCGCTGCGTGGGGTTGTTTTGACTGCAGTGCAGGACCTGGTTCTCATTGCTGAACCTCGGCCCATCAGCCCAGCCTGCCCAGATCCTTCTGCAGAGCCTTTCTATCCTCCAGCAGATCAACACTTACCCAGCCCTGTCGCGACGGAGGGAAGACACAGTCACTCAATATGAGTGATCAGCAGACTTCGTTTATTGTACCTACAGTCACCTTTTATGCCTTGTTATAATTAGCTCATTTATATTACAAAAGTTAAGCTCATTATTGGTTAGTTGCCTAAATACCAAGCCCGCCCCTAGTTTCTCTTCTGTAGTTATCTGTTCCCACCGCGATCTTCCTGTTACTGTGTAACAAGAACAGCCAAAGACAGTGCATTTTTGCTTTACTTCACCTAAGCTGAGAGCAATGTGCATTTTTGTCCAGCCAGCTGGACTATGTCTATGTGAACTTTTTCAGCTAGCCCCTTATCCACACAGCGTCTGCAAACCAACTGAGGGTGCAACTCAGTCCCCTTGTCCAGATCATTGATGAAGATATTAAACAGAACTGGCCCCAACACTGAGCCTTGGGGAGTAGCACTAGTGACTGGCCACCAACTGGATTTAACTCCACTCCCCAAAACTCTTTGGGACTAGCCATCCAGCCACTTTTTTACCCAGCAAAGAATATGCCCATCCAAGCCATGAACAGCCAGTTTCGCCAGGACAGTGCTGTGGGAAGTGGTGTCAAAGGCTGTACTGGAGTCCAAGTAAACAACCACTTAAAACAGGATCCTAGATATGTACTGTTGTTAAGGATGGTTCCTCAGTGTATAAGCACATAGTGTTCTTCAGTGTAAATAAATCCATTTTAACAAGAAATTGGTTAGTAAGATGCCAACCTTAACTTTATGCTCATTGAGCATACCATGTGTTCAGCTGTTTGTAGGTGATACAGAGCATTTACTTGTCCTAAACTATATGAATGACAAAGTAAAGCCTTTGTATTTGTTTCAGCTGTGAAAGTTTCCTTTTATGTTGGAAATGACCTGGAAGAAAGAAAGAACAAATTAAGTGTCAGAAATTCGAGAAGCAGAGAACTGAAATACAGAGAGGAGCCCTGACACTGTGGTGTTGGAGATTGCTGTCGGGGTTACATACGACAATGGTTGCAGTTGTACTGTGTGCCATTTGGGACACGTTGTCTCACTTGTTCTGTGGGATCTCCCCAGAGAAGAAGGAGATTGAAAAAGGTAGAACTTGGGAGTGCCTTATTCTTAGAATTAAATATCTTGGCCCTCTTTGAATTTGCAGGCCTGTGTTTAAATACAACTCTCTCTTAATTTTTATGACAGCTCCCACCGCACCCCTAATACCAGTGCCTGTATATTGCAGTATTTTGAAGAAAATCTGTATTAACATGATAGTTTGGTCATATCAGGTAGGTAGGTAGGTTGTTTTGTGGATTCATGGCATAGTTTCTAGATTAAGAATATTTGTTGAGGCTTCAGATTTCTACCAATATGGAGAGACTGGAAGATTGTAAACTGTGGTATGTTCCTGAATAAATTAGATCCTGACTTTCCCCAGTTTCTGAGAACACATAGTACTGCATCATACAGAGATTTTTAACAGTACAGTGTGCTGAGCAGAGACATCTTTTGCAATACAGCTCCAGTCTTGTGACGACAAGTAAAGACAGTGACAGCAGCCAAATGTGACTATGCTCTACCACAATAGCTGTTGAGTATTATGCTAGCAGTCCTTTTCCTAGGAACACATTTGTAGTGCTGACTTGTGTTTGTCCCTGTTGAGGTAAGGACAGCGGTTACAACAGTGTAAGTAACATTTATAGTACTGTAAAGGTAATCTCTTTGGGGGCTGAATATGTTAATTGCTGGTTAAAATGTATTCTTCTTTCAAAAATTGATTCATGCCTCTGTAAATACTAGTTCAGGTGCTTAGGTGGTAGTATGCCTCAGTTCAGCACTTGGATATCCTTTAACACTTTGTCAAGAAATCTGGTCAGTGTAACATTTATTTACCTGAATAAGAAGTTTCAGTCTTCAGTGCTCAAATGTGATCTTGTCCATTTACATATATTGTGTTTCATATATGTGTGTGCATGCTTGTACGCACACACACACACATATATATAGTTTAATGTGAGGAAAAAATTCTGTAAGAGGAATGTGATTTGTCTTATAATTCTCTTAATTACCCTGTTTCTGTTGATGTACCTGTACGTTAGTTTTGCATGCCTAAATGAAAAGTCAGCAGTGAATATGTACTATACATTCAAACTATTTGTACAGAAGACTTTGGTATTAAGACAACCTTGAGCCAGAATTCTCTTCAGACTCCTGTCACATCAGCTAAAGAGCAGAATTATTCTTAAAATTGAAAGCTTGATCTTTTTAAAATGTGGCTATATCTGAACACCTTTTCTTGATTTCACTACTTCCCTCTTGCCCTGGCATTGTTGTAAGTATCAATTTTGGTATGTTTTGTGGCATTTAAAGTGATTTCTTTGTAGTAATGAAGATATTTTAATGGTACACATGCAGAGTTAAATGTGTTTCAGGTTTTGTACATAAGGAAATTAGCCCTCTTTCTGTAGCCACAAATTCGTGATTTTAATTTAAAAAAAAATCTCCTGTTTTATTTACATACAAATACAGGAGTTTAGGACTCTGTGTGCTAAGAAGTTGCTGTGAGCACCATCTCCTGAAACAGCATTTTCTGTGTTGTGTTAGGTGGTGTTGATGTCAAAACATGGATACTTTACTCAGATCTTGTTAGGCAATTTGGAGATGAACTCATATGAAATGATAAACTGGGGGAAAAAAAAAAAAATCAAATTGGGTACTAGTAGTATTTCTTGCATAATTTTTGAGCTTTTCCATTTTAAGAAAGAAAGGTTACAAATACTTAGTGAGATACTATATGTAACAGGTTTTGCTTACTGCCATAGTTCATGTTAACTGCAGGAAACATCTGCAGAAAAAGCATAAATTATTTCCTATTTATTACCACCGACACGACTGATAAAGTTGAGTTCCAAACTGAGACCATAAGTTGTGATTTTAAACTAAAACTAATCTTCTTCCAACAACTTTGTTCTTTAATAGGGAGGTGTAGCTGAGTTTTTTCCCTTACTGAGGTTTATCTGATGTTTTGGGTTATCAGAGGTAATAATCCCTGTTTGGAAAAAATACCTTGTTATGATATAGAAAGTAGCCAATATCTTTGTGGTGAGTTCAGCAGCACTGACATTGCTTTGATTAATTTCTCTGAAAAATGATTGCAAAATCTTTTCATATTTCAAAGGATTCTTGTTTGCATGCAGCAAGTACTGCAAGCAATAGCAAATACTAATAAAATCCAATTTGAAGAACTTTTAAGATGGCTGTGTGTTTCTTTGATTCTTAAACCTGCTTTAGTATTGGAGAAGGAGGTACTTCAGATGTGATATATGGGTTGCACTGTCCTTTTTGTATGAGCAGTAGAACTTGAAAACAGAAATGTGTATCCAGCTAAACACAGTTTGTTTCTTTTCTTGCTATTGAGTGCTGCAGTGTGTCAGATAGGATGCCAAGATTTTTGCATTTTTTTAATGTTCTTGAGCATTTTGCATTCACATGCAGCAAAGAAATATTCCAGCATTTAGTATGAGAAATTGATATTTAAGAATCAAATTCTTAAGACTGTGTAAAATATTTACTGTGTATAACTTCAGCAGTTTAGGCTTAGCTGTCTTTTAATGTTTTTTGTATACCCTAATCACGTGGTTAAATGAAGATGTCCTTTCAAAGAAAGGAACTGATACAGAGAAACTGTGGAAATGTCTGTCAGCTTGATGCTGAATAAACAACAAATTAAATATTCAGATATGTTTTGATCATAAGTAAAATGAGAAGATATATTTGGTAGAATATGTTCTGTGTTGTTGGTATGCAGTCTGCTGTTGCGGGCCTTGGGTCTTTTGCAGAAATACTTCACGTGAAGGAGTCATCATCAGTTCTGGTTGCTGAAGAGCAACATTGACTGCTGTGCTCACCATCAGTAAATACTCAATTTATCCTATTAACCATGACTGAATTATGAATAGCCCAGAAAGTTTATTAATGAGTTTTCTTGATAGTTTGTTAGATACAGAAACAGTTTAATTGATACATGCCATCAAGCTTTGAAACACAAAAAAAATTAGACTTGTATCCTCTCTATTGTGTTCCTTTTACTAAATACTATGCAAATTTTTGCTGTTTACTATCAGAAGGGCTCTTTAATTCACATAAATTATTAAGAATCCCAATATATGTAAACCTGCTACATCAAATTTTTACTGGCAACCAGACATTGTTATTGGTTGGTTTCCGTTTCAAGATGGAGTTACTAGGGGTTTTTCTTAGTGTAGTGATATTTCAAAAACAAGTGGGAGGAAGCATTGTAGGCTTCCTTTCAGAATGATGTGCCTTGCTCTAAGGGCTCTTCTGTCGCTGGGAATTGAAATACAGAGTATTTTCTCCTTACTCCCACAGAAGACTTTTCTTCCGAACTGCTTTTCTTTTGTGCATTTTGCTATAGCCATAGCAACAGTTAGTGTCATGGTTAGTGTTTCTTCATCTCTTATTTGTGGGATTTTCATCCCAAGTACTAGTTACCTACTGATTTTATTAATTCTTGACAGTGTCTTCTAAGTCCCGAGGGAATTGGTATCCCATTTTTAAATACTGAGGTGTATCTGGTGTTCAGAGGGGAAGCGACAGTGATACTTCGTGTCTCAAGGGGTAGTAGCTCTTGGTGTTGTACCCCAAAGTACTATTTTGAGTTGCACTTAACTGCTTTCACAGGAGGATGCTTCTAAAAGCCTAGTGTTCAGCACAGAGTGAAAATCAGTTACTCATTTCCTTTATGCTCTTGCAGACTCACAGAATGACTGAGTTTGGAAGGGGCCTCTGGAAGTCATCTGGTCCAACCCCCCTGCTCAAGCAGGGCCACTGGGAGGCAGGTGCCAGGACCATGTCCAGGCAGCTTTTGAGATCTCCAAGGATGGAGACTCTGCCACTTCTCTGGGCAGCCTGTGTCAGTGCTTAGTCACCCCTACAGAGTAAAGAAGTGTTTCTTCATGTTCACATGGAGCCTCCTGTGTTTTATTTTGTGCGCACTGCCTCTTGTCCTTTCACTGGTCACCACTGAAAAGAGCCTGGCTCTGTCCTCTTTGCACCCTCCCTTCAGATATTTGTATGCATTGATGAGATTCCCCAAGCTGAAAGTCTCTGGGCCTTTCCTCACAGCAGAGATGCTTTAGTTGCTTAATCATCTTTGTGGCCCTTTGTTGGACTCTCTCCAGTATGCCCATGTGCTGGGGAGCCCAGAACTGGACATAGTACTCCAGGTGCTGTGTCTTGGGACTTGTAGACCTACTCCAAGAATTGGCTTATTATGGCCTTCCTTTCATCCACCTGATTTGTTTGAGCCAGCTTTTGGATTTGGGAAGGACTGTATATCTTCACAAATCTTTCATTAGACCAAATACAGGTTACCTTAGTGTTTCTCCATCAGGAAGTTGTCCTGTATATGTCCAGCCAGCCACGCTTCCAAGCTGTCTCTTGGTCACAGCTCTGAAACAAAAGCTTGACTAGAAAGAAATGGCTCTGAATATTAATGGTAGTGATGTTTTTCAGTAAAATCTGAACAGGACTTGAAGAAAATATCTGATGCATTGTTCAAAGCAGTGGTCTTGAATGTTTACATGCAAGAGTTTGTGTTTGGTGCCTGGAGGATGCAGGGTGTGGACAGCAATATTAGAATTTTTATTTTCTCTTTATCCAGTTTACCTGCACTTTACCACAGTGTTGTACCAGATTGTGCTCATTATCAACAGCCATAAAATTTTCCAGTTCTTACCAGAGAAGTCTTCATGTCTGTTCCAGATGTTCTCTTACTCATGAGAACAGGTAAAATGGTGATTTGAATAGTGGTGTGTAGAAGCAGAGGTTCTGAATCCCACTTAACACTGTGGAGTTTGAGCAGGCATTGTTCTCTGCTCGATCTGAACTGGCACATGGCAGGATGAGAAAGACCACTACATTAACCAATGTGACTAAGCCAGCAAAATTCTTTGGGCAAACCCAGTTACACTGGCAAAAGGTTCTTATTGCTGATGTTTATTCTGTCAGCTGAAGGTATTTTAAAGACTTTTTGCCAGTAAAATCTGTGTCATCACAGTATGATTCTGCTGGCAGATCTTTGTACACAGACAAGTCCTTTGTCGTGTCTGCCCTGTGCCCAACTGGATAATCTTTGTTCATTATGTCTTGTAAAAAGCACAGCAATTAGGCTTGGAAATGGTCCATCTTTCCATAAAATCTGTAACTTTCTTGCCGCTTGTGGCACAAGGCTCTTAATTTATTGCACATACTTGCTTCTTTTCAGTAGCTCCTTTCTAGATTTATTTAGAGCTACAATTTTAAGAGTATGTTCAAAGGAAACATCACGCTTTATGTATAAACCCCAAGAACTTGTTATGTGTTGGCTTACAAGTTCATAAGATCACACTTTTTTTCCTCCTGTTCCTTCTTTCCCTACTGTTATGCAAAAAGTGGGTCCCTGAGGGGTGAGGAACAACAGTTGGCAGGTGAAAGCTTTGGCTTTAAGGAAAAGCCTAGCAATACCACAGTGGGAACCCTGGGACACCACTGCTGATCAGATGGGGACCCAACGCAGTGGAGCCCTGCTCCAGGAGTTAAGCTCAAGGAAAGCATCGCAGGGGTGGATACTAAGACTGGTGCTGATTAACATGTGCTGTGCCCTGTTTTGCCCAGTGGGTTCACTGATGCTGTGCAGGTGCTGTTGTCCAAATTCTGAGATCCACAGTGGGCCACTATCATTGGGGCCTCTGCAAAAGTATATACAGATGGGGGAGAATGAACTATCCTGGTTTACTGTGAGTCTTGCACCCTACACCCATCCTTTTAATTTTGCTTAAATTTTACAGTTTAGGGCAAAGGGTGAGTGGCTTTGGGGTTTTTTTTCCATATTTTCCTTAGTTTTTACAGTTTTCAGAGGTAGTCTTCATCTCACTCTTCCTTGACTGTAGAATCTGACAGTAATCCTTAACATTTTCTGTGTATCATTAGTGGAAGAGTTGTGTGATTTTTGTGAGGGTCCATGAGAGAACATCATGTCTTGTAAGCCTAAGTGTGTCTGGTCAAGGGTGTTTTCAGTGCCAAAAGGGGATAATAAGAAAAGGATGAATAAATAGGAGCATTCTGAGACACAAACCTGACCAACAAAAACTAAGGGAGGCAGTAACAAGGACCAAACCAGTTCAGTCACTGATTGATGGTGTTATGTCAAATGTGGGAATGTTTATTTCAGTGAGATTCTTTGATCAAAGACCTTGTCAAATGGGCTTATAAAGGAAAGGGGGAAGGCATAAACAAAATACAGAGAGACACAAACCTGCCAGATTATTAATAGAGACAAAGACAAGAAACAAACCTGGCCAATCACTGGAAAACTATGTGCAAACAAGGACTTTGTGATTGATCAGGATGCAAACCTGAGGATCCAGGAAGCTGGAGGGAGTCAGTGGGACTATGCCAGCTGAGGAGGCAATGTGGAGGGGAAGGGAGTTGTGGAGAAACAACAGACAGAAAAGGGGCGAGTCATGTAAACTCTGGCCAGTCTTTACACTTGTCTGAGCCCTGTGACTGATCACTGCAGTCTGTCCTATATTGTTAGAGCTTTTCTTAACTATATCTCTGTGTCATCTCTCTTTCTATTCCATGTGTGTGAGTACTGCAGGGACTAAGTGAGACCAACTTGAGAGGGAACTAGGCCAGTAACTGGAGTCTTGCTGAAGTTCCAGCAGGGGAAGTGAGCAGAGGGTCTCGGTGTCAGGAGCTGGCGGGGCTGAAGCTCTCTAGGTTGTCTTGTGGATTTCCTACAGACTTTATATCCATAGTGCCAGCTACTGGTGGAACTGGTGTGAGCGGACTGGGTGCCAGCTACTGGAGTCAGATATGGGCATGCCTCGTCTATATCAGCTACTGGAGCAGGTGGGGTCTAAGTACCAGCTGCTGGGTTAGGTGAGTATCTAGGATGCTGGCCCCTGGGGCAGGAACAGTGTGTGTCCCCAATGCCAGCTACTGGGGGGACCAGCGTGTCTGAGGGTCTCGGTGGCAGGGAGCAGCAGGACTGTGGGTCACAGCCTGTGTGCCTGGTGCTGACTGCTGGTGGGGAGTGTCTGTATCTTCCAAATCTGTGCACAGGTATGTGTGGTTTTGTATTAGCTGGCCATCTTCAAGCTGGACCAGTTTGCAAGCAGGGGACCTTGGGACCAGACTAGGATGTCAGGCAGATGAAGGCCTGTGCTGGTGTTTTGGGGGGATCTGTGAGTATGGGATGCCTGTGGGACAAGTGTGTGAGTGCTGTGTGTCTACAGTGAGCATCAAGATGGACCAGCTTGGTGAGTCAGGGACTCATGGGGCAGGTAAGGGAGCCTGGGACCAGGGCAGGGTTGCCAGGTGGGCGAAGGGGCCATGATGATACTTGGGATATCTACAAATGTGCATATGCTTGTGAACCTGGAGAGTGCCGTGTATGCGCGGCACTAGTGACCTTCTGTCTTTGCCAGCCCACGAAGAGGGGACTTGGCTGCTGGTGCTTGTGTTTATATGTGGTCCTGTATGTGGATGCTGTTGAAGGCAGCACCTTCTCTGTGGCAGCGCATGTGACCAGCCATGTCAGTGCCTCTGTGTGCTATGTCTCTGGGATATATGCTCAGTTTTACTACTGGTTGAACCTGCAAACAGGAAAGGAGCAGCTGTGACCCTCAGCCTGGGGTAGAGACACCACCACCCCAGTCCCTGGGCACACTGGACTGGGCAGGAGGAATTCCTGGTTCCAGAGGAAGTGCCTGCTCCTCACGTAACATCCCTTAAGTTTATTTTCCTTGCTGTTCAAAAAGGAGGTCTCCTTTTTTTTGCTTTGGCATCTGATGTTTATATTCACAGTCTTCAGTACACAGGGGATCAAGAGCTCTGTCACCATGGTGAAAAATCATGAGATGTGTTAGCATAGTGATGACTTGTCAATGCGCTGAAACAGCAAGTAGTATAATTAACTAGCCTTGTTACTCATTTTTAACTACAAGTACCTTTCTTCAGAGTACTTCCTTAGTTAAGCTAAAAATAGATAAAGGTCAAACCATATTTCTCACACAGTTAATACATATGTGGAAGAAAACACTATTTTTGGAGTGGACAGGGGAAACAATGCATTTGAGGGGACTGATAATTTTGGTATTAATCAGGCTGATGGTTTAGCTCTGGAAATTGCATTCTAGGCAGTGTTTCTGTGAAAATGTTTTAACCAAAATTTGCTTGCAGTTCTAGATAGCTGGCTTTTGTAAATGGTTGGTAGGCTACCAGCAAGCACTGGGGAAAACAGAACTAAGATCAATATATCTTTCTAAAGTAATCTACTTTGTCTTTGGTGCCTGGCAGCACATAGAGAAAGATGGTGTAATTGATGTTTCATCGTTTGTGGCCTGTGTTGTCCTTTCTTCATTGCTATCTGATTTGCTATCAGATTAGTCCTAACCTTTTCACACATTAAAGGTGGATGAAATGCAATTGTAGGTAGGTAAGAACACTCTTCTAGTAAGTACCCCAGTCACACACAGAAGTAGAGAGGTTAAACACTTATTTCCTTGTTCATAATAATAATTATTAGTTACATTTTATCATTAACATAAAAATGGAAAAGTAGAGAATGTTTTGATATAGTTTTCTGCTTTCTTTCTACTCCGCTTGTTTGGAAGGTTACAGTTCTTGTTCAATACTGTCTCCTGGTCTCAGCTGGGACAGAGTTAATTTGCTTCTTAGCAGCTGGTGCAGTGCTGTGTGGATTTGGTGTGAGAGCAATGCTGACAGCACTGATGGTTTTAGTTATTGCTGGGTGGTGTTTATACTCAGTCAAGGAGTTTTCAATTTCTCAGGCCCTGCCAGTGCGAGGGCTGGAGGGGCGCGGGAAATTGGAGGGGACACGGGACAGCTGACCTGAACTAGCCAAAGAGATACTCCATACCATGGGACATCGTGATGAGTATATAAACGGGAGGAGTTAGTTGAGGGTGACTGATGGCTGCTCAGGGACTGGCTGAGCATCAGTCAGCAGGTGGTGAGCAGTGGTATTGTGCATCGCTTGGCTTTTATTCCTTTCCCTTTGGATTCTGTTCCTCTCCCCCTTCTCCCTCCTTCTCATTACAATTGTTACATTATGATTTTATTCTATCTCAACCCTCAAGTTTTACCTTTTTGCCCACTCTCCTCCGCAGTCCTTGGAGGGGGGTGCAGTGAGCGAGAGGCTATGTGGTCCGTACCTGCCGCTGGGGTTAGAGCAGGGGTCCTCACACTTTTTAACCAGGGCCCGGCGCGGATGCAGTGGCAGGCAGCCATCTGCGGCTGCTTGGTTTCCCCCCGAAGCCCCGGCGGGGGGGGCAGGGGGGTCTGTAAATACCGGGGGCCGGATTGAGGACCCTGGGGGGCTGTATCCAGCCCGCGGGCCGTAGTTAGAGGGCCCCTGGGTTAAACCGTGGCATACTGCCAAGGCATAATACCAGTAGGCTAGCACTGATTTTTTTTCAAAGATCTTTTTGTATGAGGTGGTGCATGTCTGTCTCAGGTTGGTTTTATACTTCTTTTCCTTTGTGTCTTCCAAATAAATGGCTTTGTTACAAAGGTTGCTTCCTCAAAAAATTTCTACAGTTGTTATTCACAACTTTTTAATGTAGAAAAATCTGTGGGAAGCATTGTACACTTACTTTTCTCAGGGCTGATATAGGTAATTGATAAAAACAGTCCATTACATCACTCGACATGTACCTGTGCAGCCTGTGACATGCTTCAAGGCCTGAGTTAATGAAAGTGGAAGTTTGAGGTAATTGGTTACTAGTAGTGGATGTGGCTATGAAAATACCTGGGTAGGTGGTAATTGTTACAGTTTGTTGCATTGTTTACAGCATATTACTGAGGTAATAGTCCACGAAAATGTTCTGTGTGCACTGCTTCTGAGTGATACTTTATGTAAGATTTTGGGCAGAACAGAATATTACATGTTTACTGAAGTGCAGTTGTGGGATGTTTGTGCATTTACTTTATCTGTTGATTTTACCATTGATTTCTAAGAAGAGGTAAAAAAGCAATCAGCATGTTTTGGGTTTTGGTAGCTTAAAAGTTACTTGGAAATCCTAGACAAACACAGAAAATCCTCTTAGTCTGTGAGCTAACTTTTATGCAGAGGACTTTAACAGGAAGATTAATGTACAATAATTCTGTGGAAATACACTGCTGTCCTTCTTGCAGCAGAAATAAAACATGTTTGGAAACATGACTCCAGTGTTCTTTGCAGTTTAATTTCTACTGCTGCTTCTCTGATACACAAACTACAGCAAAGTCCAATGCTCTGTCTCTTAATACCCATCCTGGATTAGTTTATAGTTGCATGTACATTTTTTTCATTAATCAGTGAGCAAGCATTTATTACAGTGTGTAACAGTTGAGTTTTGTGTAACTTTTCCTTAGTGGGAATAACCACTTCTCTTCCCCCTTCACCAGGTACTAACCTTTTGTCAGAATAGAAATATATTTTTTTAGACATTGGCGAGCTTCCATTGGAGCTAGTTGATGGGTTCATAAAGTTTTGCGAGGGGCAGACTGGTGGAGAGATGACATCTTTCATATTTCTTCATTGTTGAGAGTAACGACAGATTAGGTGAATGGGGAAAAAAACACATTACCCAGGACATGCTGTGGTGCAAAGACACCTGATGACAAAGAATCGCAACCACACTGCACAGTGCATTTCCAAGAGCATCAGGTTAGTTAAATACAGCTCTGAACTGAACTGGCCAGTAAACTCTACCTCGTAATGCCACACATAAGTTAAACTTCTGCCTCTGCCTCTTTTTGGGGGTGAGATGGAAGAAGACAGTAACGCTTACAAGACCGTCGGGGCCTCAATGACTCCACCCAGTGACTTTTTTGTTCATGACTGTAATCATTACTAGTGACTGCTTGAGATAAGCTGTAGTAGGGGAAAACCGCAGGTTGTGTTGAAAGTATTTGAAAGATGGGGCTGAGAAGTACTGAAATTTAGTAAAAATGGCCAGAAGTCAGAGGAAAAAAAAACTTTTTTCTCTTTAATCCCTGGAAAAAACTTCTAGGTGTTAAAAAAGGACATGCTTACACTGGAAAGAACATAGGAGGGCAAGCTATGTGTCAATGGTAACCTTCCGAGAAGCAACTGATAGTGTTCAGAGAATGGTAGGCCCCTATAAAGCAAAGAACGAGAAATGGTCCATAGTCTAGTCTACAGGTAAATCTGAAGTAAGACCTCTAATGCGTCTGTGGATTACCATGCTCTGAGAGGGGTAGTTCAGGCATACAAAGCCATTGCAGACAAGTTCAGTTTTCTTTGCATGAGCCATTTGCAATTAATTGCAAATTTGGGGTCATTTTGGTTAATTGAAATAATGCTGTGGTGGACTGAAATGGAAGTGGTGGGGCGAGTGGACAAGCAGCAAAACATTACAATTTGGCTTGCACCAGGAGTGTTCAGCCAGAGAAATCTATGTGGTTGTTGGACTTAAGGATGGATGCAGTGTGGTAGTTCATGTGTTACTTTTAGGGTTTTCTATGTTCAGTTGGTGAGCTCTGGAGTAGAAGTTGTATTTTTCTGTATTTTCCGTTGTGACGCTGGTTAACAGCCTGGCATGTTACAAATTTGACAGAACAGTGGGGTGAAGAGGAGGGATGTTTATTGCATTTGCTGCTGCTGGGTTCAGAGACATCTGTGGGAACTTTTGAGAAGAATGACAGCTCTGTGTAGTGGTTCAATAGCATGGACACCAATGAAGAGGAGAGGTAGTTGTGTTCAGAACCAACCAGGAAAACATTACTCGGAGGTGATTTGCCTTCATATCACTAGCACGGAAAACTTTAGGCACTAATGTAGGCCCTGAAGAATTTTAATGAAATGCACAGACTTAACCAAAGATTGGTGATTAGGTTTTTTTCAGGTTGTGTGGCTTTTCAATGGCTGTCACTGTACAAATTAAGTAGAAAAACGAAGCACCTTTGTTCTGAGCTGGCAGAATTAAAACAGGCTACAGTACAGAGCAAATATCTGATTAGCTATGTAAGTACAGACCTGATAGGACAGGGGCTCAGTGCAGAGCGCAGCCTCTGTATGACATCTTACTGACAAGTACAGTGTTCATTGTTGTCTAAGCAAGACTGCTTAGACATCTTTTCCTGTCTCTGTAGCCTGTAAATGCTAGGGTGGTAGGGGTATAAAATAGGTTACGCCTTACTTTCTCCATGTTACTTTTGTTTCTTGGTGTTGCATGGATGTTAGACTCTTTATCTTCTAATGCTGTTAAAATACAATTTAGCAGTAATTATTTTAGGGTTTAGGAAGACATTACAAATCTGTATCGTAAAGATAGTAAGTAGACAACTACTTGCAGATTGTTCAATTTATGATGTTTTAGTGCAGTCTTCAATAAGTCACTCCTAATGCTAGCTGCAAAGCAATGCTGAAGTATGGATTGTAATTCACTCATTTGGAGGTGGGTTTTGTTTTTGTTCTGTTTTGTTTGTCGGTTGTTTTTTTGTTTTGTTTTGTTTTGTTTTGCACTGGCGTAGAGTGAAGACAGTCCTAGTCCCAAGCGACAACGCCTTTCCCATTCAGTCTTTGACTATACAGCAGCATCATCAGCCCCATCGCCACCAATGCGACCATGGGAGATGACATCAAATAGGCAGCCTCCTCTGGCTCGGCCCAACCAACACCACTTCTCAGGGGAAAGATGCAACACACCTGCACGAAACAGGAGGAGGTAAGCAAGCTGTGTAGATTGGGGAACAATTTCTTCTTCCTAATTTCAGCTCGAGGGAGATGCATTTCAGGCAGAGCTGACTAGATCATGCATGATGAACATGTTAACATTTCCTTTGAGCTGTAAGTTGTTACAGTTGTAACTGAAAAGTTACTTGAAGTAATTCAGGTTGGTGCATCATTCCATAATTTGTGTGAATCATTATGTGGGGAAAGAAGTGTTCATTAACATTTTTTATTATGAACCTCATTCTCTTTCAGTCTGCACTGGAGCAATAAGCATTTAGAAAAATGCAAGGAAAAAATCTTTCTCATCAGTGTGCTTTTAAAGATACTGAGAGTTACTGATGTAATACCATAATTTTCACTGCAGTCACTACTATTTTCTTACATAAAAACATCTAAAATAAAGATGAGGGGATACTGGCTGGGGAGAGTGAAGAGGCTGGCATAGTGTCAAATGGTTGCTGAGGTAGCAAATCACATGTAACAGGAGTTACATTTTCATGTTAATTTTAGCTTGTGGCTCATTAACTTTTAAAAGCAGAGATTTTGGAAGAAGTTCCAATGGTCGTGGAAGAATAGAGATTGGGATGGCCAGGTTGAATTTGTGCCTGAATGGATGATAGTATAGAAAAGCACAAAACCACAGAGTTCTTTACTGTTGTAGTTAAACTAATTATCCAAAAGACAAGCTTTCATTGCCTCGCATTCTGCCTCAAAAATGCTGGATCGTCTACTGCATTGAGAAATATTGTGGCTTCATTTGTTTGTACTAAATTGAAATGCCTGTGATTTTTCATGAATATAGAAAATTAGACTGAAGAAATACACAACTGTTTTTCCTCTGATTTCACAATCAAATTTGTCAACCATGATCAGTTAGGGGTAGTTTTGAGGCAAGAGTCTTTAAAACATGCTGGTTTTGTATCTTTTCTTCAAGTCCATGAATCTGAAAGCTTTCAGTCAGTGGCATTCAAAATGCACAGCTCTCAAAACAGCTTGTCAAACTTAGGAAAGATGTTGAATTGTGGGCTTGCAGTGTTATTATTGTGAAGACAGAAGATTAAGCTTTCTGTACAATTTCATACAGGGGTGCTCAACAGAGGCATTTGGTCTACAAAGTGGTTTTTTGCCTTAAAATGATCTGAACGGGGATGCCTAGAATATGCTGCATTTGGCCATTATTTTTTGTTGTCCAGCCAAGCTACACAGATTTCTTTCCAATTTTCATTAACATCTCCCGCAGTGTAAGTAGAGTGCTTGACAAGCTAAGTGCCAGATAGCTGAATCTAGACAGTTTGGATATGCTGTGGGATGAAGGAGAAGAATGGGATGTGTGGGAGATGAATGTGCCTGGGTCAGGTGTCTGACATTCAGATGCAGTCGGGTATTACTGAGGTAGTGGCCTGTGGCTTGCAAGTAAACTGTGCTGCAAATGGAGAGACACACCAGTGCAGAGCCATCTTCAGTCTGACAGGAGTTGCTGGGTGGGATGCAGCAATTGTGAACTCAAAGCATTACTCTTTCTAGGGCCACCTCACCTGCTCTTCGGTAGTAACAAATGCTTTTGCTCTAATCAAGAGACATTTGAATGTGTCAGTACTTTGTTTCTCTGAACTTGAGTTGGCATTATTTTAGCTTGGGTGCCCTGTTGTGTTTGAGCTGGCTCTAGGGCAATTCCAGAATAGTACCACACACAATTTCCTCTCCTAGAACAGAATCATTAGGGAAAACAACATGTCTCTTACTTTGCAGCAGTCTTTGCGTCTTTTGAATGCTCTGGAGCTGTATCAGAACTAATAACCACTGTCATGGATCAATGTTTGTTTCCTTAAGATCAGTGTGACTGCATCTGTTCTTAATGCTTCAGATGCAGTTACACATGTGCTTTTGAAGCCAGTTTCTGGTTTTGCCTGCGCCGTTTTCTCTCTTCCCTTCAGAGAGTGGTCTCAGAGTTAATGGGGTTTTCAGGTGATGATAAAATGAAAGGTGCATTCCAGTTGCAAATGGTCATTCAGCTCAAGGGAACAGACTAGGGCATGTGTAAACAAAACCTCTGAAGTGTGTGTAGTGCAGACATCACGCTCTTACCCAATATCATTGGCATTAACTCTTTTGTCCTACCAGTTCACTCCTGTTGGTCAGCACGGGCTGTGCTGGTTTTTTATTGTCTAGATTTTTTCCATTATCTGATTTACTATTTAGACCTTACCTGTCTCTATCAGCGATTTTGTACTGGGCCTAGCACAGCCGTGCCCTAATTCATTGTGGGCTTTTTCGTATTTCTTCTAAGCAAATAACTGTGTTTAGAAAGGTAGCCTTCTGGTATTACGAATTTGCAGAAAGATGTTATTTTTATCCAGCTACTTATAGTACGGATAAACTGTGTAAAAGCATATTGCATGCCTATATGAAACAGAGAAGGCCATTCCAATTTATCTTTACTGGTCATTGTGAAATGGCAGACCTGTACCATTGCTGTGCCTCACCTTTCATCTGTGCTTTCTTTCCTTGTTGTCCTGAATGTAAATCTGAACTAACGGGACTTCAGAACGTACTACTGCAAAGAAATCCCCCGTGTCAGAAAATACTAAGATCTGCAAATACTACCTCTGCAGTTACGGATACCTTTTGATGGCTATTATTACCTGAGGGCAGGAATTGCTGCAGTTTTCTTTCATCCTGTTTCTTTGTTTTAACTGGACATTTACCATGCTTATATTGTGCATGTAGAACCAGAGGAGTGCAAAGACTTCAAGCAGAAGTTCATTACTGATGGACCCATGTCTTGACAATTCTTCTGAAGTAATTTCCAATAATTTGGGAAGCTTGTTGAGCTATGTACGTGGATGCTCTGAATGTTGCTGAATTGAAAAGTGTAATTTCTATATAACTCTACTTAGGAAAAAGATCCAGTTTTGCTTTTTCCAAAGAACTCCATTCATTAAAAAAACACACTCCAGAAGTTTTGCCAGCTTTTTCTGGCTGTGCGTTCTTATAATTCTGAGTTCGTAGGAAAGTAGATCCAGACCTTTTAACAAAGACAGGGGTAAGAGTAGTTGTATGCGAAGCTACCTTGTATAAGTGCTGGTTGCAGCTAGAGAATTCCTGTTCTTCGCTTTCCAAAGTATTGGCGCTGTCTTATGTAATCTTGCTCTACTCCTGCAACTTTTCCAAACAGAAGTTCTCCCATAAACATTTTGTGTTGAAGTTTTCAGAGCATTTCTGTTTCATAGCAGGAAACTGCAACTTTAAAGCAACCTTAGTACTCCAAAAATCAGAACACCTTTTGCATTAATAGGTCTGTGGTTAGATAAAACTTGTATATATGATTTCTAATGTGAATTTAACAAGTGTATCATACTAGTAATACAGAGATGAGGAGTGCAACAAAAGCTCTGGGAAAGGAGACCGATATTAAGACAAATACATTAGTAATTTAAGATTCTCAGTGCTTAGAAGAAAATACAGCTTGTACGTTCTAATGTGGTAGCTTGCAACGATAAAGAAGGCTATGCATTTTTTTTGGTTGGTTGGTTGTGGGTTGTTTAAGAATGCTGTGTTAGTCTGGTGTTATGCCTTCTGTCTGACCTGTTGTGAATTAGCATTTGTTTCAGTTCTTTTTTTCATTATTGCTTAAGAAGGGCAATAATGGCATAACATCCCTGTGAACTAGGGTAGAAAAATGGTGGCTTATGACATTATATCATATACTCACAGTAGTATCTGAAGAGCTGGCAGTATGTTCTCCCTTGCCCTGAGTATGTCCGCTTCACACAGCACAAAAGCTGGATGTAACTTGAGGAATATCTGGGATTTGCCAACAGGTTTCAGGTTTATTTGATTTTTACTTGGTAATAGCAATGGGAATAGTGAGAGCAAAGAATGTTCTCTTCCGTGCACTGTCGGAGAGGATGTGTTTGAATGGTCACAGACCCTTCTTGTCTCTTCTCTGCAGTTTGGTTCTGTCAGCCTGTTCCGTAAGTGGGATTTCGCCATGTAGCTTTGCTGTTGCCTGTGGGATCTGTAATTTACGTGTTTTGGAGATTGGAAGGCATGTATTGAAAGTACTGGGGGATGGTTTTTGTGCTTTCAGTTGTTTCCCTTTCTAAATAAATGAGAGGTGGCTTAACCAAAACTTATAACTGTGAGTTTATTATTTGTGTGGGCGTAATTTTCTGAGTGCTGAATGTGAGCTGCTGGTCTCTGATTTACAGAAGTCTCAGCTCAAGATAGTAGCAGATCTGCTCAGAACATACACACATGTAAGAGTACATGATCAGATCCTGCACCTGTAGATCAGTTGCTCAGAAGTGGACGCTCTGGTCTAAATCACTCTACACAACAGTTCTCCATTCTGAAAAAGGAAGATGACCACAATCACAATTTCCTGGGATCTGCTGGAGATAATTTGATGAAGCACTCAGTTGTGTAGTGAACCTGAGAGCACTGAAAAATTCATTTGTTTCTTCAGAGGAGTCTACTGCTTTGTCTGCCTTCACTTAGTGAGCAACAACCATTCTGTGGCCAGATTGGAGCAAGGACCCTGGGGAAATCTGTGATCGTGTAATGAAGGATTTTTACTTAATGCTTTTTTCTTTACTTACAAGTGCACAGAAATCTCTTGAAGTTTGCTATTTTGACTTCTGAGCGCTTGTCTTGGCAATCCAAGTGCTATTTTTTTAACAGATTAGTATTTACATAAGAGTTCTTTGCCCAGTTTTTTTACAGCATTAAGCTATGCTCTGTTAAGTTCTTCTGTGCTGAAAAAGGTGTCATTTGAAGGCTTTTAGCCGTTCTGTCAGTAACAAGTTTTCCAATCTAATAAACCTGTTCTTGTAAAATTTGCCAGTGTAAAATATTTCTTGATACTTGATTCTCTTGTGGTTTTAGTTATTAAGAAGGATTTGTGTCATTTGTATAATCTCTAATTTTTTAATGCGTTTCCAGTCCTCCTGTTCGACGTCAGAGAACAAGGAGAGATCGTTTGTCTAGACATAATTCCATTAACCAGGATGAAAACTATCACCATCTCTCCTATGGACAGCAGCAAGCAATAGAAGAGCCCCGAGCCTTCCGCCCACCAAATGTATCTCCTCGTATGTTGCACCCAGCTGCTCACCCACCACAGCAGAATGCAGTGATGGTTGACATTCATGATCAGGTAAGAGTAAATTTTAAAGTAGAAACAGAAGGGTGTTGAAGATGTCTGGTTTGGGTTTGGGTTTTTTTTCCCCAAATGTTAAAGATCCCTCTCCTCCCCAGATTAGTTGGCAATGAAAATCACTTAACACTAAATTCTGTTTGCCTTCTTACAAAGCGTTTTTTCTGTTTTATATTATTGGTGTATGGAGCACTGCATTAGGCAGTGAAAAAAAACAAAAAGGAAGTCCATACTTTTAATAAAGAAGGTAGACATTTAACAATTTGTTGATGTCTGTGTTGACATAGTTCTGTAGGCCTTTAGTTCAAACCTGTGAAATGCAGGTTTTTTGCTTCTGAAGTTAATGTAATATGATAAAGATGTGATATGATAATTAAGACTGTATTTGATTTCATGTGAAATACTTCTCCTTAGCTTAGGAGTTAAATGTTTAAAATACATGTTTTAGAAGCATGATTGACAATGCCTGTAATAGGTTGCCTGCATGATAGCAGAATTCATGATAGTACTGTCTGGATAGCACAGCCACCCAAGCACAATCAACTCCTCCTTAAATGACATGGAAAAAATGTGGTATGTGGTTGGTCCAGAAAGTAGGTAATTCTTTTCTGTGTCAGGAGTTGGTATAGAATTCTGCAACTGAGGACCTGTGAAAGAAGTTGTCCTATTGAGGTAACTTTTGTTGTTGTTACTGTTTGTTAAACAAACAGGCTGCAGCAGAAGTATGTTAGTTGCTATGTAGTGATTAACTGGGAAATAGAACAGGTTATCTAGATGTCCACTTACCAGACTGCATATGCATAGAATGCAACTCTTAACATCCCTGCTTAAAAACTGGTTTGTGTTCAATGCAGCTGATACCACTGGTGTGTTGTATTATGCATGCAGAGCAGTTCTCAGTAGAGAAGTATTTGCATTTGGGAGCAAGTGCAAGCAAGGGCAGAAGCTAATGCCATTCCAGCCATCTCACAGCCTTGCATTTTGATGAACAATTTTACTGCTGCAGTATCTCAAAAATTCAAATTGTGCTTTTGCTTTTTGTTGAAAGATTACGTTGTGGTGAGCCTGGATAAACAGTTGTTCATCCCACTGCCTCTGATTTCCAAGGACCATCTGTGATCAGATGTCCGTGTGTCCACATTAACTGAGGTCATGATCATGTTTTATACTTCAGGGACATAACCATTTTGAAAGGTCATTTTTTATTATTACTCTGAGCAGCAAACATTTCAAAATCACACCCAGCATTGCACTGTATGCCCAACTTTTGTACCTGAGCCAGAACTGGTCAAATTCGTTGTCTTTCCTGGTTTCAGTCATTAGTGATACACGGGTGAGATTTCTAAGTTCTGTTCACTGATCTGTGTTCTGTTTTGGCCTCTGTGTCTGACTCTATGCTACCAGTTCAGCAGGTTAGCTGTCTTTACTCATCCTCGCCTTTCCTAATGAGCTGTCCTTACTTGTTCCATTTGAAGCAAGCAGGTTTCATTTTAGCAGATCATGAAGGAAGAGGAAGCTTCTTCAGAGTAATTACTTTTTATTAATCTGTGCTCCCTCACACTTAAGCCTTTTCGGTTTTATCAGAGCGTCAAAGATTTCTTGGTTATTATTTAAAAAACAAAAACAAAAAACCCACAACAAAACTCAAGTGGTTTGTAGGTCCAGAATACCTTTGGATCTTAGTTTGATGATTAAATTCTAGGGAATATCATTAGCTAGAATATTGGGTTATGTCAATATGTTTCCTAACATGTACGTTGATACCTAGGTATCAGTGTATGTATTTAGGAAGATATGCTGCTTCATATTCATGTTTACTTTTCTTTTGGCAGTTTGCGGTTAGCTGTTCTGTTGTATCTAGGTTGGGAGACTTAGTTTGAGTGGTGGTCTGAGAGCGAATCAAGAGATTGGTCTCCTTGGAAGAAAGATCTACACAATTCTCATGTTTGTTAGAGATGCAAGTTTTTGAGTTATTATTGAACCAGTCTCTTCAGGGGAGATTCTTTAACTACTTGTAGATTAGCTTTTTTTGCGGGAGTTACTGCCTTCTTATTTTTTAAGAACTAGCCTGGGCTGGGGGGCGGGGGGCGCGGGTGGCGGGCAGGCTTAATAGTCTGAGATGTTTCTGGGTAACTCTAAGGTGCCTTTGGAAGTTCTAACATTTAAAGCTGAGAGATCCCTCTTGGCTGTACACAGAAGGTGCTGATCAATAAGTAATACTCCATTGAAAAAAATATTTTAATTAACAGGAATTACAGGCATATGCCTCCTACACCTTATGTTGAATGTATTTTTTTCTATTATGTAGGTATAAGCTCTCTATCTTACTCATTGTGCTGTACAACACTGAGAGTTTACAGTAGGTCATTAAATGTTACTTTTCTTTCACTGCAGATCCATCAGGGCACAGTTCCTGTCTCATACACAGTGACAACGGTGGCTCCACATGGGATACCACTTTGCACAGGCCAGCACATCCCAGCCTGCAGCACGCAGCAGGTCCCAGGGTGCTCAGTGGTTTTCAGTGGGCAGCACCTTCCAGTTTGCAGTGTGCCTCCCCCAGTAAGTGTGTCTCTAGTTACAGCAGCTTCAATATTAGACATAGGAATGGCACCTTGGAGCTTCAGTGTCTGTGTGACTTCATGTGGAAATAGCCTTTTTTCCCCCCGCCCCATGGTAAATTGCAGTGGCATAGCAGTGTAGGCTTTAGAGCTGGTAAGCATATGGTGCTTTACTTACTGTCTTTATAGAGTGTGACTGTTCATGGTATAGAGTCCTGATGGTTTTCAATTCAAGCTAAACGCGAGTTCATGAACTGACTTCTTACCAGCAGCTGTTCTGCATACTTTCAAATAGTGTAAGAGGAAGGTTTCTAAGGCTTTTTATTGCAGCTCACCTAGAAAAAAACACTTACTTAGCAGAGACCTTGTTCAGGGCTTGGTTATATACAAAAAGGTCTGATATTCCAAAGTTAATTTTCAGGTTCTTACTAATTCTCAGAAGAAAGATCACCGAAAGCTGAGAAGGGTACTTCTGTCTCAAAATGTCATAAAATGTATCAAAATATTCTTTAATAATGATGTCTGTCTGTGCCTTTCTGAGAGTAAAATGAAGTGCCTTGACTGGCTAATTTGCCAGCTTTAAATTTGAAAAAAAAAATAAACTGTTTTCTCAGAAATCTTTGTGTATCAGCTTGGAGATACCACTTTCCAGGTCATAACATTCAGATGCTACCATTCTGTGGAAATGTCATCGTTAAGTGTTAACAGGCACCAGAGCTGAAGAATTGTACCCCAAGAAGTTTCAGCTGTACAGATCAAGGTTGCAGGACATGCTGGAAGAGTCACAGCTTTTTTCCTCCCACCTTTTTCTAGTATAGATCTGTAATATCATACATAAATACTGTATGTGATGTCCAGTAACTGTTTATAATGTTGGTATAAACACTGGTCTTTCCCAGCACTGCATTTGTCTGCAGTGTGTAACTTTTTCTGTTGCACATTCTGTGACCTGAGGGTATGTATGAGCAAACCTGTGACACTGAAATAAAATTGTAGTTGTGGCCACGTGTTTCTTCAAGCTGCTCATTGAAGAGTGAGGGTAATTTGCATTCGTCTTGTCCAGCTACCATTCATGCCCATGAGAGACGACAAGGTCTGCAGCATACTGCTGGCCAGTCTGGAGTATTTGTGGGCAGTATTTCCCTTTACCTTTCAGACTGGTGAAAATTGCTACATAAGTCAGTGTGTATGCCTGAGGCAGGATAAGACACAACTTTTTTCTTCAATTTAGTGGTAGTGTTAGTGGAGCAAAGCACAGAGACTGGAAGAACACTTGCATAGTAAATTCAGCAATGCAAGAAAGGAACATGTTGTAAAAAACAGCAACAGAAAAAAAGCTAAAACTATATCGGGACTTAGGGAAATCCAGACAGATACTAAGGATTTTATACTCTACTCTAAATAGGTATGTTATCTGTGCAATTCATAAAATGTTTTATAATTCAACAGTGTAGCTGACCTTTAAACATATACAGGAGTAGAGCTCTAACCAGGTTGTTTGGACTGAATGTACAGCAGTTAATCAACTGTGTTGAAAGATTGGATTCAATAAAAGTGAATATGAAGAATTAAGATTGAATTTATGTAATATCAGCAGGCAGGCTGTATGCTACCTCTGTTATGTCACAGATTTGAGGGATAATTTAAGTTAGGAGAGGGGTCTGGAGGTTCATCTGGTGGGTCACCTGCTAAAAGCAGTACCAGCTTCCAAGGATGGAGAGTTCACAACGCCTCTAAGCCTCTGCTCTGGTGTTTAACTGCCATTGTGGTGAAAAATTTCTTCTATCTGGTTGAATTTTCTTTGCTGCAACTTGGTCCTGTTGGTCCTTGTCCGTTCACTTTGCCCCTTGAGGAAGAGTCAGGTTCTGCCTATCTACTCTAATAATGCAGCTGAAGACAGTGGTGAAGTCTTCGCTTAGTTTTTTCTTTTTAAGGCAGAGCAAATCCAGTTCTGCATCCTCTTTTATGCAGTGTGCTTCCAGCTCCTGGTCATCTTGTTGTCTTCCACTGGACTCATTTCAAGTATGTCAGTGTCTTTCTTTGGCATTGGGGAAGACAAAACTGGACCCAGGACTTGATACAGGCTCCCAAGTTCCAAGCAGAGGGACAGAATCGCATCAACGGACCACTAGCTACATTCTCAGTAATGCAGCCCAGCATGCAGTACGGCTTTTTGACTGCAGGAGTACACTGTGGCTTTTGTACTCCTGTTTGACATGTCCACCAGAACCCAACTGTTGTTTTCTGCAAATCTGCTCACCAGTCTGTCAGTTTCAAAATGTCCTGCTCCATGGCGTTGCTCTCTCCTAGTGCCAGACTTCACATCTGCCTTTGCTGAACTTCACATGGTTCCTGTCAGCCAGTTTCTGCACCCTATCAAAGTACATCTGAAAGGTAGCCCTGCCCTCCAGCGTGTTAGCTTTGCTCACCAGCTTCATCTGTGAGCTTCCCAGTATTCTTCTGTTGCTTTGGTAATATTTGTCTCTCCTGCTACGTCTGTAACTATAAAATAAACAAATGTCACTTATTAAGTACCTTCATCAGTTTCAGAATTTCTTGGAAGAACATGTTCAAACAGTAAAAGTTTTCAAAAAGCCTGAAAGAATAAACAGGCAGTTTTAATTTCTTTCCACTTCAAAGATAATGTAGCCTCATTTGCTCTAACTTTAAAACTGCCATGGGCATAGCGCAGATCATTCCAAACGTACATTGGAGCTATGGTAATCTTACAGAATCTTATGGTATCATACAGAATCTTGGGATCAAAACCTATTTTAATACGTTCCCCAAAATGCCTCCTCTTTTAAAGAACGCTATGTGAAGTTCTACCTGCAAATTTATCTTCAGCTATTTCAGAGAACAGTTTTCAATTTAGCAAAATAAAATTAAAAATGTATTTTAATAATAGAAATACTTGTTTGTTGTATTTCTTTTTTAGAAAAATAATGTAGCTGAGTGTGAATAGCGTTTAAGAAAAAATAGTCACATCAAATTAATCTGCTACTGTTTCAGTGTATGTAAAGATTTATGTTTGGTCATGCTCACAGTTTCAGTCATGCTCACAGTCAGCTATCCCAAATTGAGGTGATAGTTCTACCTCCACTACTGTAATCTGTTTTTAAACTAGATGTCTCTACCATTTTATGCCATTATAGTCCGTATGCACAATGTATGTTGTGTGACACGACTGAAAAGAAGAAAAAGTGAAAGATCAGAACTGGGTCCTCTTTCTTTGTAAAATGTGATTTGATAACAAGTATCTTATTAATTGGTCTTTTAATTTCAGAATTGTAACAGAAATGCTTGAAATTCTGATGCTGGATTAAAGATCAAGAAAAAGAGAATGCAGGTTTTCTTGCTGTTTCACATCTAGAGTTGGAAGTAAGACTGAACACTTCCACAGAGCACATTCCTGCCTCCCCTGCAGTGCCTTCATCTCTTCAGTGTTTAAACTTCAGTGCCCCAGGTTGCTTTTGTGTGAGGCATTTCAAAGAGAAGAGAAAAGGGGCTACTTCCTACAGCAGCTGTCAGTTAGGGAGCTTTCATCAGAACATGGGGCTCCCCTCAAAGTGCAGAACTGAGCAGAGCTTGTGAATGATTCTTAGCATATGAGGCAACAGAGGTCTGAAGGCACAGTCTGACAGCTTGGAGTCCCTCAGCTCCATCTACAGCTTAAAATGGTTGTAAGACCATTGCTTTGACATCTTGTTTTGAATGTAATATGTGGGAAAACCAAAATTAACTAGGATAAATGTATCTGCTCATCACTTCAGAATCTGTCTAATCCTGGAATACTGAAAACCCAAAGTCCCACTGACCTCATGAGAACTGAGAGCTACTTTGAACCTAGCAGATGTCACACTGGTGTTTTTAGAGCCTGTTATAGTAATCACTTGTTTCTTGTCTTTGAGTGAGTTACTATTTATGTGTGTTTTGGAGGGTTTTCCAAGGAGGCAAGAGAACTGCTTTGTTTTAATGGTATCTTTCCACAATAAGTGTAGAATGTTTTATAGGGAATGTTGGCGCTAGAGACAAAAATAATCTTGTTTTCATTTTATTTCAGATGCTTCAGGCGTGCTCAGTCCAACATCTACCTGTACCATATGCAGCATTTCCACCTCTCATTTCTAGTGACCCATTCCTTTTGCATCCGCCTCATATCTCTCCACACCACCCTCCTCACTTGCCTCCTCCAGGACAGTTTGTTCCTTTCCAAGCACAGCAGTCACGGTCGGTAAGTAATGCTTCTTACCCCCCTCTCCATAGAATTGGTGGGGCTGGATGGGCAAATTGCGCTGATGCCTGATTGAGGAAACGGAAGGATTTTGTTTAAAGTAATAGGTTTTTGCACTTAAATTTCTTTAGGAAGTCTGTAACCACTTAGCATGAAGACGAAAAAGTAATTTTTAAGTTCACCATGTTTCTCTTCAGATTTCATCAGCTGTTGTCTGTGCGGTTTCTCCATAGGCCTTTACTTCTGTCAGAAAGATGTATATTTGCTTCACCAACTATTCCTTAAGGTATTTCTTTCACAGGAAGCGGAAGAGAATCCAGAGGGGGTTGTGCAGTGCAGTAGTGATCTCAGAGGAAGGCTTAGCAGAGAGAGAAGGAAGCACAGAGCGTTACTTCCCTTACATGTTCCTTTCTGTTATTTCTCAGTTAATTTTTAAATGACCCGTGCATTTCCCAGTACATAATGACCTTAGGTCATCCAGATACGTTCAGGAGCCTATAGTCTCCCTTTCTTCAGCCCACCCCCCCAGCGATGCCTTCTGCTTAAGCAGACTTGGCTTAGTGATAGGGACTATGCAAGCATGGGAAAACGTGACCCTGTTTTGGATTCGAGGGGAAATTAGTATTTCAGTTCTGGTCTACAGCTCTTACTGTAGGGTTATCTGCACACTTATGTCCATTTGTTTGCAATTTCACTAATGCAGAAACAGGAAACGGCTTCATTTTTGCCTAACAAATACTGAGACTTCCCCATGCAGTGTCTCAGCTGGCAATAGGGTTGTAGTCAGTTTGTTATGGTGATGGAAGAACAGCTGGGAAAATACAGTTTTCAGGCATAATCTTTATAAGACTTCCCTTTTAGAAAACATACGTGCTTGGGTTGCTGACCTAGGTTGTTGACTAGGCTTGCCTGTCAGCTTTCAGCTCTGGCTGAAATCTTGTATCTTGGTGGTTTAAGAATACCTTGTGTTTAAAGTTTGTTCTGCATAACAGGGAAACAATACTCCTTTCATTCCACAAGGTGCCTTCCTTAGCTGAATTACGTGAAATGGTAGAATTCAGTGTCAGGAGAAGAAGGGTGTATTAATGAAACAGTGACAATTACTGGTTATTTTTTGAGCACTTTTGGGCCTGACTGAGGTGCTGCAGTTGACTAGATTACAATACACAACTGGAATCTCATGCTTCTGAAGCCTCTGGACTGTGTATTCTTGGTAGGACTGCTTGCATGACCCTCCTAGGAAGCATCTGCTTGATTACTGAGTATCATTTGCAGTGTAATCCACTGGAGTCGCCATGTTTCCTCTCCACTTTTCAGATTTTGTGGCACAATTTCAGTTCTTGTCTATGGTTGTTTATTTTTTTCTCTCGCATAGTTATACAGTGAGAGCAGCCTGGCAAGAAGGAAGCAAATATTTGTCCTGAAAAATGCAAGACACAGGAAATTACAGCCACTCCTATATTTGCTAGATCGCATAAATTCCTGGTCTATAAGCATGGCTAGCTGGAAAAGGTGAATTTATATCATGTGTAGTGTTGTCTTTGCTTTTTGGTAGTGTTAATGACACAGGAATTGTTCACAGAGTTACTATGTGAAACTGAATACAATTATACCTGTAATATTTTAAATTTCTTTTTTACCCTATAAAATTGACCACAGCAGCTCAGAATATACAACTGGGATTGCAGTTATTTATTGGGAAGAAATTACATCTCTATTATTGCAGCAAAGCCTCTCTTTCTCTCTTTTTTTTCCCCTTTCTTTCTTTTTTCCTTTTTTTTTTTTTTCTTTTTTTTTTTAATCATAGCCACTTCAAAGGATAGAAAATGAAGTAGAACTGCTTGGAGAACATCTTCCTGTAGGAAGTTTTACATACCCTCCCTCAGCCCATCCACCAACATTGCCTCCCTCAGCTCCTCTCCAATTCTTAACCCACGATACTTTACACCAGGAGGTGTCATTTGGTGTAGTAAGTATTGTTTTCTGTGCTATATTCTCGTTCATGCTGTAACATGCATTAACATTCTTGATCTTTATTCTGTAGTACATTTTATTTAAAAGTGGCACTTTTTACAGTTGTTTTCCATTATTTGCTATAGCTTCATAGTGTGGTATTTTCTTTAAGCTTGTTTTAATCAAGTTAAGGGTAGCTTAATGATACCAGCAAACAAATTCAGATAACATTACCTGCAGTGTCGTAACAGTTACTTAGAAAGCATTCCACGTTGCCGCACAGCCCAGGGCTTCTACTGCAGAAACTAATTAGTACAGTTTTTAAAAGCTGCTCTCACTTTTAGCTGATTTTCATTGTATGTTGAGTTTCCATGAGTCAGGAAAGCTAGAATGTTTCAGAAATAGTTCTTCTTCAGAGTGTTTGCCATTTGCAGGCAAGCAGTTGTATAGAAAGCTTCCATAATTTAGACTGCGCCATGTTACAAAGACAGCCAAGATTGCTTTAAGCCAGCTTTCTGGGGATCTACAGGCAGTTCAACTGTAGCAGCATGAAAGAACCTGGTGCAGGATAAAGTCTGTGCTGAATTTTGTGCTTCGGTGGTGTGTCCAGTGTCTGTGCTACCTCTAGGATCTCCATGGTGCACTTCAGTCTGCAATTATATTACTCCTGAGATGGTTTTGTTGTTGTTTTGTGTGGGTTGTTTGTTGTTTTCTTTTTTTAATAAAAACCACCTCTCCTGCCTATGTAATGCTTAAAGAAATAACTAGAAGTCAAGTATAGGCTCTGCATTTTTTTAATGTTTGACCTGTGCATCAAGTTGACAGAAGGTTTTAGAGGCATATTGTTACTTCAGATTTTACATGAGAATATAATTTTAGGCCCTGTGGCTACAGAGTGTATGGATAACTTTTTAATTAATCTCCTTGAGATCACACAGCCTAGTTAAATGCTTGCTGCAGTTTTTATAAAGGTTTAAATAAGTCTCTACGATTAAAACAAAAAATAATCAGCGCTTTGTTAAGCTAAAGGTGTACAGATTTTCAGTGAAGTTTTCAGTCAGTCTAAGTCACTCTGGAGACAGAGACACTTAAATTTCCATAAACCGCTCGTATTTTGTTCAGTATGCTTGTTAGATTAATTACAGTCTAATCACAGAAATTTTGGTTGGAGTGAGGCTTTCTTGATTTCCAAGTTTGGTCTTTAAAGAATAAAATACCATTTTTTGCAGATGATACAGCATTTTTTATCTGATGCTTCAGTTCTGGGTTGTGTATTGCTGAGAAGTAGAATAGAGATGTATTACAATTAATCATATGGTCTTCTATAAAGCAATCCTAAATCCTTATAAAATTTTATTTGTATTAGAATTATGATGGAATGGCTGATTCTCTTTTATTCAGTGAACGCAACAGTTTCTAATTATATTTTTGGTCTGCGGAATTCACAAGGCAGTAAAATTAATATTTGCTACGTCTAGTTTGAGATCTTACTTTCAAGAAAGCGATCCTGGCTCTTTTTATATTTGTTTTTATATTCATATGTAGATTTTATGTAAGGCCATGGCTATCTATTAATAATGTTTCCATTACAAAGTTAGGGAGTTTTAGGTTAGTCATTGGTGGTGTTGGGCTTTTGTGGTTTTTTTTTTTAAGTCCAAACATAGAAGAAGAAAAACATGTTAGTAAAGACATGGAGTGTTCTTTGTTTCAAAAACAATTCTCAAGGCCTTCAAATATGAATTCAATAGTAATATGTGAATTTCAGTTTTAAAACTTAATTAAAAAATTAATATTTGAATATTTCTGGAAAAACATAGTTTGCATTTAGGTGATAAATTTTTTACATATATGTCCCCATTTTAGTAGGTAATGCAAGGAAATTTTGAGCAATTATAATGAAAACTTAAATATACCAGTGGAGAGCTTAGCATACAAATGAAAAAAGTGTGACAAAAAAGCCCTGATTTACCCATGGAAAGAATACATTGAAGCTTTAGGCTTGACTGTCTCTCTAGGCACTGTCCAGCTGTGAAATTGTATTGATTAACCTCTTTGTGTACACTTGAAAGGCTTCAATCCTTCTTTAACATAAATGTAAATATATATCACTGCTTACAAGGTTTGTTGGGGGTTTTTTTTCTAAATTTTTTTTTAAAAAGTCTACAAGACTTTTTTTTTTTTTTTAAAGGCTTCTTTACTCAGCCACTTGTGCACAAACCTGCATAATAGCTCCTGGCTTAAAGCCTGGGCTTTTGTATTCACAAGAGAGTCAACAGCTCAAGTCCTGTTTCCCAAAACAGCCTGCATGTAGACTAAGCACACAAGAGCTTGCGAGGATTTCTGTTGTGTGTTACCACATTTTCACATGGAATGGTATGATTGTGTGTTATTGGTGGGAGTTGTTTCAAATTGAGGCTGAAGTCCTTTTGGATTTGAGCAGAGGCTGGATTTTTTTTTAATGTTTTATTGAAAGTGGATTTCAATATTCAGATTTAATTTTATTTTATTCTTAAGAAAAAAAAATGTTGAATCACAGACTGGATGAGGTTGGAAGGGAGGTCATCTGGTCCAACCCCCCTGCTCAAGCAGGGCCACCTAAAGCCGGTTGCCCAGGACCATGTCCAGGCAGCTTTTGAGATCTCCAAGGATGGAGACTCTGCCACTTCTCTGGGCAGCCTGTGTCAGTGCTCAGTCACCCTTACAGAGTAAAGAAGTGTTTCCTGATGTTCAGACGGAGCCTCCTGTGTTTCAGTTTGTGCCCATTGCCTCTGGTCTTGTCACTGGGCACCACTGAAAAGAGCCTGGCTCCGTCTTCTTTGCACCCTCCCTTCGGGTATTTATATACACTGATAAGATCCCCCCTGAGCCTTCTCTTCTCCAGACTGAACAGTCCCAGCTTGCTCAGCCTTTCCTCATACGTGAGATGCTTCCAGTCCCATCTTAGTGGCCCTTCGCTGGACTCTCTCCAGTATGTCCATGTCTGTCTTGTGCTGAGGACCCCAGAACTGGACACAAGTTCCAGTTCCACAAGTTCCAGTTGAAGCTTATTTTCTTCTTTCTTGCAGCCTTACCCACCTTTTATGCCTCGAAGACTCACAGGGCGCAGCAGATACCGATCACAGCAGCCAATACCACCACACCCTTACCATCCCAGCCTATTACCTTATGTGCTGTAAGTTCAAAGTACATTTGCTTCCATCTAGGCTATTGAAGTCACATGACTTTCAACAAGAGTCTTGGCACTTTTAATGGTTGGACTCTACCACAGAACAGACATAGTTCAGCTCTCCCAGAGAGGAGGAAAACTTCCATTTCTGTGTAAATTTTTCAGCCTATTTTGAATAACAGACACCCCTGAGCAAGGAAAAATGTAAGTGAACAATTTTGTCCAATGTAGTTTTGTAGGTGTTTTGAGGCACAGTAGCCTCTTGTTTCTGAACTCTTTGTAAAATCTTCAACAAATTTTAAAACTTGGTTCTTTGATACTCTTACAGAGGCATGGTTACACTGTAGGATAAAGTCCTAGGAGTCTTCACTTACGGAATAAATTCATTTGGTTTTGTTCTTAATTATGAAGCACAAAGGTGGGAGCTCTCTGTGATGTGTTACTCATGATGTGTTACTCTTTATTGGCTGAACTGCTAATCTGTTACAGCTGTTGAATTTCTGTTCTGCCTCTGATTAGCTGTTTCTGGAAAAGATGTGGGACAAGTAATGTTCAGGAATTATCTGTAGCGTGCTATGGTAGACTCTCTGTAGGGGTGTTTGGGTATATGAGATGAGATTTATTACTCTTCTATGTTCTGTTTTGGAAATACATACAAAATGATTGGAAAACAGAAATTATTTTCTGGGGGCGAATGTGACATTGACAAGGAGACACTGACACCAGTTCTGTAGTTTCTCTCTGTGCAATTTCAGACGTGGTATGAAAGTGGCACCAGAAATCTGATCCATTGAAGTTGTTCAACTTTGCATCTTACAGTCAGAATAATGTCGTAGCTTCTTGCCTGTCCATTGACGACACAGTGTGGCACAGTAATTCCTGATGACCTCAGTAGAATTTTAGTACATATTAGTACTCTCAATTTGTGATTTCGATGTGCATAAAGTTTGGACTCATAGTACTATCTTGTGGGGGGGGTTTAAAAACACTTGTTGAATATAGAAACAGAAAAACATCTCTCTTCTCTCTCTGTCTGAGGAGATTCTGCTTTAACCAGCATCACAGTATGTGAGAAAGTGAGTTTGTGCTTGCCTTCAGTATGGAAGTTGGTCCAGTGGCATATCCTGTTTTATCTTCATTATGTGTTTTAGGCTTAGCAAAAGTTTCAAGACTTTTGTATTTGAGAGCTAAAAGAACTTAGGGTTCCTTTTCTTTGTTGATATTTTATCCCCTTAAAGAAGTAAAACATATTTAAAACCAGAATGTCAATTCATTGTCAATTTTAGCTCTCCATAATCTATGGTAATCAAGAGATTCGTTTTTGTAATAGTGCTGAGCCTGGTTGGGAAGTATCATTTGAGACATGCGTGCAAAAGGCAGCACTGCCAATATAAAAAAGTGGCAAAAGTAGCTTTTTCCTTTGACTCTTTCACTTCAAATGTCTATTCTTGACTCCAAACTTAACATTTTTACCAGTTCTGACAACTTGTTGATTTGAGAGGGGTCGGTAAGGTAACTTTACCTCTGCCAGATGTTTCTGTGCTTTCCTTCAGCAAGACGCTGAACCTTATCATTGTTTGCTCTCGTGGTAGATCAATGCTCCCAGTGCCACCTGCAGTTGGACCAGCTTTCAGCTTTGAGTTGGATGTGGAAGATGGAGAGGTAGAAAACTATGAGGTTGGTGTGTGAACTACAACTACCTTTAAAGAACAGATGTTAGCTCAAGCAAAAGATAAATTTTTATTATATTTTGCTTTTAATCCTGCTTTTGGCTCTCAAATAGATGTAATGACTGTGAAGACAGAATCCAGAAACAATTCTTGTAGATTTTTTTTGCAATGCTGGATATTAGAAGTGCTTAGCTTTATTGTCTGTTGCTTTTTCCTAGAATCCTAGGCTAGTAATCACTAGATTGTTCAGCTTTTATATTCTACATGTTAACTCTTCTCCTTTTTAATTTAATTGATTTTAAATATCAAACAAATGAAGCGCTTTCAGAAGAACAGAGTAAGTTACTGGTTATATGTGCATAACTTTGCAGGATAGTGTTAATTTCATAGGAATAATTAGTCTAAATGTATTGTTTATAAAACTGCCTTACTGCCTTTTCTTCTTGGCCCTCAGGAGGGTACAGTAATTCACATCTATAGATGTAGAACCCTCTTAAATATCCTTGATAATTACGGGGCAGTTCTAGCTGTTGTGTCTTTACTGGTTCTGAGACTAATGGATTCCGTTTGATTTCTCTTCAGACAGTCATCATCAACGCTTACTTTTGCATCTCTTTGCCTGTGCTCCGCTTAAGAGCTCCGTATAGTTGCACATTTTCAGTTTAACAGTGAGAACTTCTGTAATAATTTCTGTGCTAGTTCAGAAGAAGCATCGTCTTATTTCTGAGAATTTGAACCCTAGCTTTGACAATACTAGAAATCTTTTGTAATCTGTATCATTTGCAGCTATGCCTTGATTCTCTATGACATTTATAGTGATACTCCCTTGTGAAGGAGTGTAAGTTACATATGTGACAGTGTAAATTAGTTACATATGTGACAGTGTAATTTATTTACATGAGAGGCTTTTAGTTGCAATGCTTGGCTTACAGAAAATTAACATAAAATTTAGCAAAAAAAAAAAGCGCTTACAGTTTGATGGTATGTATTTGTTTTCCAGACTGAGGATAAAATCTCCGTATTTCAAGTCAGCTAGCCCAAGACGTGGAGTGGGAATCGGAACCTGTCCCATTAAATTCTTGGTTTCTCTCACAAGACCAGACTCACATATTGTTAGAAAGCAAATCTGTTGACGATTTTTTGTGGTTACCAGCACTATTAATTTTATAGCAGGGTGAAAGGATTCTTCAGAAACAAAATACTTGCCAAGCTGTGCATGCAGCCACAGGACTGATTGGAAGTTGGGTCCTGGAGGTTTTGAAATCACAAAGAGAACATTTTGCATAATTAGAAGGATGGCTGAACTCTGAAAGTCTTTCCATGGGGCTTGTGTTGAAAGGGGTTTAACTAAGGTTCTAAACATTTCTTAACTGAAGGGTGTTTGTGCTTCCGGCTGGGGTGGTGAGGTGTAATGGAAGCCCCACCTCTAACGGAACCAGAGCCTCTTTGAGCAGTGAATTTCTAAATGTCCAGTTTCCATGTTTTGCAGGCACTCCTGAATTTGGCAGAACGTCTGGGAGAAGCCAAACCACGAGGACTGACAAAGGCGGACATTGAACAGCTTCCATCCTACAGGTTCAATCCAAACAACCACCAGTCAGAACAGACATTGTAAGTACATTGGTCTCTTTCAAAGGCCCATAATTTAGGTGACTGCATTTTCATTTCTTTTAACTTGCACCCTTAGCTAGGCCAGAAGGGCTTTAAACAATGTAATTTTCTTTTTTTTTTTCCTTGGGTTGCTTTCCAGATCAAATACTATTTATCCTTACTTTAAAACCTGTTTAGTCTCTCGTCATTTAGCTATCTTTCAGTTTAGTTTCTCAGCGTTTAAAAAGCCAAAATGGAAGAAGGGTGTTCTAGGATGTGTTCAGCATACTAGGCGTTGAAGTGGCATTGTGAACTTGTAATTTAGCTTGTGTTAAAATTTAGCAAGTATTGAAGTTTCAGGTGCTCCTAGTAGAGCTTGGTCAGTGGTTTAAGAGTGCACATTATTTTAAAAACCCCTTAACTTCCTGTGTTTGAAAGTTCTGCACAACCAAGTGGAAGGGGCGGTATAGATACAAAGGTGCTTAAAGTGACTTAAGTACCAAATGCTGTCTAATGTTTGAACTTCAGTGTAAGGATTTTTCTCTGATATTCCAGTTTCAGTGACCTTCAGTGAGTGACTTACTAGTAGGGAGTGAAATTCATAGTTTCTTACCTCCACCATTTTTGATTTTGATTAAATGTCTTCTGTTGGTTGGGTCTGTGAACTCCTGTGAATAGAAGCCCTTGCTGATTTGCGATTTGAAAGCACACCAAAAAAAAACCCCAAAAACCTGACACAAAAGGTCTTCTCAGTTTGTCACAGTACACACCTTCAACCACAGATAAAAATAACTGTAGCTACCCAAGGAGTAAAAGAGCTACCATGTTACAGTTGTATCTGTAAGGTTTTGTATGGAATGTGTATTTGTTGTTCTTACATAGCAGATAACATTTGAATTTTGTTGTCTTTTTTTAGGTGTGTGGTGTGCATGTGTGATTTTGAGACCAGGCAGCTACTTAGAGTCTTACCTTGTAACCATGAGTTCCATGCCAAGTGTGTTGATAAATGGCTGAAGGTAAAAATTAAATAAAAAATAATCCTGTCTCATAGGGAATTCATTATGTAGTTTGGTGGGAGGGGGTGGGGGTATTTTGCTGTTCCACTTCATTTTATCTTGTTTTATGTTTCTAATATTTAGGCTAGAAATGCCAATGGAGTGGAAGTACTGCCTACTTATTTTTCTAATAGTTGATGAAAGGTGTTTCTTTGTAGTCTTTGGCATAAGGAAAAATTAATACAGAGAGAACTCTTCATTGACAGATATTACTGTGTTTTCCATTTGCACAAAACAATGACTGTGCATTCAATTAATATGTGAAATTGAAGGAGACTTGGAAACAGAAAAGTAACATAATAATATAGGAAGTATGAATTAAGAGTTTCTGTGGTGATGGTGGCTTTAACTGTTTTACATATTCTGCATAGCAAGAATGAGTACTAATACCTTCCTCCCTACTTTGCTATTAACGTTAGGTTCCATGGCAAATAAAATACGTTATGTGTGTACATACATGCCTATGCAGAGAGAGAGAGATATTTTAGTATATAGAAACAGAAATTATTAGTTTCACAAAATTATGATATACCCTTCCAAGAGAATTTGAGCAGAAAAGAAAGGATCTAGAATCAGGGCAGCCCAGTAAGAGGACAGAGAAAATAGCAGTAGAGAAGGTATGAAGAGCAGGAAATAGAAATAAGTAGATGATGATACATAGGTATCTCTACAAGCTGCATTAGCCAGGTCTACTGCCAACAAGGTATTGATCCCCATCCTGTCTCAGCTTTGTTCAGCTTTCATTTAATCTCTATGTAGACTGTTGTGTGGAACACTGGAAGCTGCAGTTATCCTGTGTTAATACAGGGTATAGTCCCTAGAGAATTACAAATGGTGTCTGTTGTTTCCAAGAAATAAATCGAAACCCCTTGCCTTTATGGCTTCATAAAAGCAAGAAAATTAAGATCTTGGGCATACACTGAAATATTCAGGGCAGAGAATCAAAAAATCAAGTTTGAATTGGTATCATTATTTTGGATAACAAGGTATCAAGAATAATGAGAATAAAAACTGAGATATGAAATTGCTCTTGGGCTACAGTACCCACGGTAGTCTAAGGCTTCCACAGAATCTAAGGCCAGTGTAAACGTTTCCACATAGTGGAACATATGGAACCACATAGTGGAACCACAACAGTGCTCATAACTTTCAGTAGAACTGGTGTCCTTCAGTACCTAAATCCATATACACACCGAGAAACAGCAAGGGGAATGTAAACATCTAGTTTTGTTGTTATCACATTAAAAAGCCACTTACACACACACCCCACACCCACACCCCACCACACACCCCACACACACCGCCACACACCCCATAGTATTACCAATATATTTATGCTAGATGTATGCTGTAGATTATATATATTCAAGTGGTATTCTCCAGTGTGTCCCCCTACTCCTCTCGAGGAATGTACACTCTGGATTTGTCAAATCTTTTTGTTGCATGAAACTTGGTAAGTCATTTGTGGTGTGGACAGGGTACCCAGGGATGGTATTCACTCCATTTTATCAAAAAAGATCTAAAACACATGTGACATTGGCCTGTGAGGTGGTGGATGCTATAGGTCTATGTAGGTTAAACTGATTATATAGATTCTACAAACGACAGCTCCTTCCAGGCCATTAATGCAAAAAACCCCCTTCTGATTAATAAAGTCCCTGATCTACGGATTGCCTGAAGTTAGAGGAATATACCAGGGGAAGTATCATGCATGCTTGTCCTGTTCTCACATTCTTTCTTACCTAATATTTGTTTCAAGAGTCAGACAAGTATGTTGAGTTAAGCTGTTTTGGGACCTGGTGTGCAGCTTAACAGTTAGATTTAGTCAACTGGTAATGAATGGCAATCACATTCAGGACAGCAAAGTGAAAAAAACATATTTAGTTGAGTCTTTATTTTCATATTTGTACATATACTGTAGTAGTGGTGAAACTGCTTTTTTCTGGTGTTTCTGTCCCAGCTTAGAAGCTGTGTATTTTCTAACCTCTCCAAGTGTGGTATTTCCTAAAGGTTGTCTTACCACAGATAAACTCTGTGAGCACAAGAGTGTCAGCTGGGTAGGGGAATGAGGTGAAAGGCACACAGTGTAAACCTAAGGGGGGTGCAGTTATAGCCACCTAGAACTGCTTGTATTGACATCGTGTATTCCAGAGCTGGATGCAAAATGTTAGACAAGGTTAAAGCATCATGGTATAGGATTGCTAAGGCAATATATTTACACCATGTGGGTTTAGTTACACTGGTATGAAAATGGGTGTATGGAAATAAAGATTATTTTTCTTTGCAAACTATAGCAAATTACCTGTAAGACCAGCCTATTTTAGTTACAGCCTCTGTCTAAACTCAGAGTTAAGCAGCAAACATCTGGATGTGAGGATAACTGGAATATATTTTTAAGCTATTATTTTTTTGCTTCTTTATGTATTTGACAACTTGTTTTATATGTTGATAGTGTAGACATGTCCACATCCACGTAATTTACACCATCCAGCCAACAACGTGTTGATAAATTCTGCAAGGGGAGGTAAAAATTGTAGCTTTCAGTACTTGTAACTTTTTTCCACAAGGTAAAAAAAACAAAAACAAAACCAAAAAAATACCAGGTTTTCCCCATGTTTTACTGATTTAATGTTGCCTCTTTGAGGAAAGTATTTGCTCTCTAGTATTTCTAGAACTAGTTACAGAATTAGGGAGTCAGGTTGGTTCTTTTAAGTTTCACCATGTGTTAGTGGAAGGTTAGTGATCTAATCTGATTATTTAAAAAGAAATAAAAATCCTTATTTCACTGCTTGTTGGTGACGATGGAGCAAAAGAAAGGTATATAAGAAAGTTTTGTGGCTTTTCTATGCATGAGAGGTTTGAGCTGCCCAGCTGGTATAACGCTATGGATAGTACCACCTTTTCATGTAGTGTGAGCAAGTGAGAGGAAATGTTATTTTACAGTGCATTAGGTTCCTCACTTTAATGTATAATTCCATGGTTAAGCATGATTAAAGACTTGTTGAGAGATATAATACAGTGGACAAAGCAAAATTTAAAAAAAGAGAGGTTATCTTTCTGCTTTTTGTAGTATTGTTAACTCATTTCACAGTATTTGATTACTTCTTAATATCCTCAATCCCTTAGTCAAATATGAATCCATGAGAATCCTGTTCTTTTGTAAAGTAAGAGTTACCTGTCATTCCAAAAGACAGCTTGAAAACCCAGCTGTCTTCACCCTTAGGGTTTAGAACCAGTAACAAGGACAACTTGCCTTTATATTTAACGTTCTGACAGGAAATGCTGTATTATGCATGAGAAAAGACTAACTATAGTTTAACTTGGTTCTGATGGACTAACACCATAGTAGCGCAATGTTTTTTAGAGGATTCTAGAAGCCCTTCAGGACCGTTGTTGTAAATGCAGTTCAGTTCAGATATAAATGTCTATCCAATATTAAAAAAAGAATAATCAGTTAATTGGGTAGATTGCTGTCCTTACAGTACAGACGTTAAGTTTGCCTGAAAGATTGGCTGGTTAGAAGGTCAGTATTATGTCCACCTTAGTCCTTTTTTCACACTGAAGAATCACATTAAATGCCAAGAAGGGGGAATTAATTTTATGAAAGGCACAAGAATACAACTAAATTTGAAACAGATGTACATGTAGGATCTTGAAAAGTTACCTAAAAAGCACTGCGGCAGTGTGCATGAATACTGAGTTTATCCTGGCATAGTGAATTTATTTCTGCAATTCCTATCAGGAAATTACTCCCGCTGAATCACCTGTTTCATGCTACAAATGGTAGATGCTTCGTTATTTATCTGAGTGAATACCTTTTGATTCATTAATCCATTGAATTTTAAAGAACATGCCTTTTTATTTCAAAATTCATATTAGCTGAACTATATCTAGAATAATGCAAATGCAGTGTAGTGACCAAGTAATGACACTGTCCTCAAGTAATTTCAAAACTGCTAGTGAGAGAGCAAGAAATAATTTTTCTTGTTGATACTCCAGTCCATGCTTTACAAAAACTATAAAGCAATAATAACTACAGTATAAACTATAAAACAGTATGATAGTAGTAGTGAACAGAAAAAATATACCGTCATTTTAACTTGCATTACTAAATAGTGTTTTTCAGTAGTAACATGTTACATTCATTGGCATCGTTTGGATTTGAAATCTGTGGCAATGATTTCTGAACTCTGGCCTGCAGAGCCACATTTCTTGATGCTCTGACTTGTATTTTCGTTGAAAAATTTGGGTACCGTAGGAAAATTTGGAGTTGGAAGTGGTTGGTCCTGCAATTTTGAAACATGAAATACAGAATTTGGGCAGGGACAAGTTCTCTTCACTCGGCCCTTTGCAAAGGAAATGTTTTATCATAGATGTTACATGTTTGTTTGGGGCTTTTTCTCATCAATTGCCAAAATGAAATTAGCCTTTATTTGAAAAGGGGAATAAGAAGGCAGAAATGCTTTCCCAGTAGCTTAAGGAATGTTACTTCTCACCTATCTTACCTTTTTAAGGAAGCTGTAAAAGTAAGGGTCATAGGACATACTTTCAGTGAGTGCTTTTACTGCAGGGCTAAATTTAGATCTGCTTGTGTCTGTTGCTTGAATACCTGTTCATCAGGTTGTCTTTTTTCCCCCTTCTGTTTCTCTTTACTAAAACCACTTCCCTTTTTCACTGTTCTGCTTTCAGCTTTGACTAAGTCTTTGTGATGGGTTTCTGTGAGAATAACAGAATAAACAGAGTATGAAGAGACATGATCCATGATCACTAGAGCTTGTGACAATACAACATCTTCATATAGGACATTTATACAGCCCAAGGGTGCTAGTCTGGTTTTGGGGGAGTTCTCTGTAGCACACAGTGCAGCTTCTTAATTGCATCCATCTGATTGCAATATAATTATAAATCTGCATTAATAAAATCACCATCACCTAGATAAAACCTAGTTTGCCATTTTGCTTTAAAGATAAAAGGCTCAATTATTATTTTTTGTAAACATAACTTTGAATGGACAAACTTACTACACCATGCTACATAACAAAACAAACAAAAAAAAAAAAGGTGTAAGCACACAGTCTGCTCTTGTTTTGAGTATTCTTGAATTGCTTTTCAGTACTCACAGATGTCAGTGTCATTATAACATTACCTTAACGATGTATTTGTCAGTACAGTAAACCTGCTTTTGTTTCTGGTTTTACAGGCAAATCGTACCTGCCCAATTTGTAGAGCTGATGCTTCGGAAGTGCATCGTGATTCAGAATGACCAATCTAAGAGCACAAACCTGGTTTGGGTGTTTCTGGTCACATGTATCTATGAACTATCTATCGAACTTACCCATGTGACTTCCAGCCTACCCTTTACACAAAAGGGTCAATGGACCTTACTTTGCACTGTGTGACTTAATCAATTATAAAGCTTATAACTAGTCTTCACAGTTATGGGATTGTTATACTAACAGCGTGATTGGAACTCCAAAGAATGATTATTTTATTTTTTTTTTAGCTTAATTTTGTGTGTGCACTAACATTCCCTGGTTTTTGTGTGATCATTCCGAGTGTTGCTGCGAGATTACTGTGGACGTGATCTTTTAGCATGTGCTTTTATATAAAAGAAAAAGGAAAAAAAAACAAACCAGTGGTAGCTCCAAACAATATAGCAATCTACCTTATATAGAGCCTTCAGATACTGTGAGTGGGAGCGAATGGTATGAATGTGTGTTTGCTTGTGAGAGGATGCGTGAAGTGTGCTTGTGACTGAGTGTGCATGTGTGTTTGAGAACCTATATACCAGCATGTACTGAGAACGTATGTGTGTAGTAATAATTATGCTGCAATGTATAATCTTGTGTGTTATTTAAACAGTACTAGTACTGTACACTGGTTCCTTTCCTTGTGTTTGCAGTTGCACACTGAATGCGGTGGGTGCAGCAATTACAGACATTTAGTATTTCCTCCCCAATATACTTAGAGGTATAAAGACCTTTCCACCTACTATTCAAACAGCTGTTATGCTTCTCCTTCATTGGAGGCTTTAAATGTGTACCACTAAGGAGTACGTTGATTGTTCATACATGAGTAATGGTGGGGGTTTTAGCATATGTTACAAAGTTTGGGTTTTTAAGTGGCTGATTTTTATTTTATCAATGTAAAGTTGCAATATCGCACAAAACATTTAGCAATATTAACATTTTAAATTGCTAATATGAATACAGAAGTTTTTCTGTTTTCCTTTTAAATTTTTCTAGCTGGGTTTGCCAGTTATGTGCTTTTTCCATGAAAGGAAGCAGAGAGAACACTGAGAGTCTTGTGCAACAGCTCTTCATTTTTGGCCATTCTGCTTGCTAAGGACATAATCTTTTAGCTTACAAACATTGGCTTTAATCACATACATTCTTTGTAATTTACAAGGGAGTTTGCATACAGCTAAAATCACTTGAAAAAGGTTATAATTTTATTCCTGCAACTTCATGAATAAAATAAATTTTTTAGCGTTTTCTCAGAGAACAACAACTGCTTTTTTTTAGTTGTATCACAAGAGAAGGTGGGTTTTGGTCATTAACTGCAGAATTCTTTTGCTCTGATGCTGCTTCTTGCCTACTTCATTATTTCATGATGAGTGTAATACGAAGAAGGAACTCCCTTGGTTTTTGCAATCAAATTTCCAGAGCACTCTATTATAGGAGAAAATTGGAACACCTCCCAGAACAGTGCTTTGAAATAGAAGGGGATAACCTCTATTCAAGTGTTCTGAATAATCTTTTATTTGTGCTATTGAAAAAAAATCAGCTTTATTTATAATATTCAGACTGTTAACATCTTCAGTATGTTCTAGTAAAATATTTAGGTCCTCATATACTGTAGTTATTAAAAGGATGCACTTTTTGCAACAAAATTATTCTCCTAAATTCAGTGTCATTACTTCAGTTGCAGCAGCACAATTGGCACAGTTAGCAATATTGCTGCAACTTGCTGCCAGCCTCAGCTTTAAGTTTGTTCTCTATCATTTCTGATGCTTTTGTATGCTGCTATGCTTTAGTATCAGTTACAATTTCAAACAGTGTTAGATGTTCTCCATGCGCATTTCCCTTTGAAGATCTACAGACCAGTCGCAGCTCTTGGTGCAGATAAAATAAAAGCACAATTTTGCCCTGTTTCACATGCTCTGCCCTCTGCTTAGTTATGCAAGTAGTTCTCAAAGCCAGTGAGTCTTTCCATACGTATCCATACTTAAGAACACTAAATAAATAAAAACGCTCTTATATCAACTTCAAAATATTAGAATTTCTCCTCTTTTTTCAGTGGAGTTAAAGAATAGGCTTTTCACAATAACACCTAGCAGGTTAAATTACATGTAATAAGATTTATTTTTTTAACAAATAAAACCATGTTGTTTAAAAAGCATATGCTTACATTTGTCTTAGAAAACCTAGACTCTTTTATATACTGCAAAAGAAAAAGTTCCTTATGTACAGATTTAAACATAACTAACATTTCTGTGCTCAGTATTCAGTTTGAGGCATGAAAGAGGGTACTCTATCTAACCTAAATACAAATGAACAAGACACATTCTTCTGAACCAAGGGAAAGTAGTCCTCTTGCTGAAATTGGAGAAGTCTTGACGTGTAATGTCCCTTTTTCCCCCCCACTAAAACTCTGCAATGCAGCTGGAGATGGAGGATCTAAGTTGGTAAAATCCTGAAATTAATTGTTGCACTCTTATGGCTCATCTCTTCTGGAATGGTTCTTTTGTTTGCATGGGACTCTTGCAGATGTATGTGGACTTGCTTCCTGTGGTTAGTGTGTATAAACAGCACACATGCAGATGTTCTGAATCAGCTCAGACAAGCTACAACCGAGTCCTTTTTGTTGTGGCTGTCAAGGGAGGGGGATTCATGTTCAGCTGTGAACTGCCATGTGTTATGCACATTTGTGTGTAATTCCACAGCCTGCCATGGTGCCTGGCAGCACCTGAATTCAGCAAGACTTTTTTATGTTCATTGCCTTTCTGCCATTATCTGGCTCTGTCTTCCCCACCCCCAAAAAATCCAAACCTGTAATATGTTTGCTTTATCATATTGGCACTGCTGTTTTTTTTACATAAACTGTCAATTTAATTTGACATTTTAGTGGATATCAAGGCCTACAGGTAATTCCAATGTCTCATTTTGTGGCTTTCTTTAAAAAAAAAAAAAACAAAACAAAAACATTAAAGCCTTTTGTTGTATGCCATTTTGTACAAGCTCTTGAATGTGATTTCACAGCTGTTAATATATCATGTAATACCTGGGATGAGATTTACCAACCTCTTTAATTTTAATGGTAGAAAACACATTTTAGACTGAGTTATCTTTGGGCCTTTGTAAAAGCTGTGTTTTTTTCGTTGGTACATTGTTACCTCATTTTGCTACTTGTGTTTCAGATTTGCTAATGATTATGACAGCTTAGGGGTTTTGTTGGAATCATATTTTGTCAAGTGTTTTCTTTAAATCACACGCTATTTTATCATTTAACATGTAGTTTTAAATGTATTATAAATACCTGTAACCAAATCATTTGAAGGCTTGATAAATTTTTAACAAAATTTGTACATTTTTTATGAGAGTTACTAGTAATGCTTTACTAGGTAGTGCAATGAATTTTTATTTTTAATCCCTGTGCCCAATTTTGGAGTTGAGAGAGTTGTTCAGTAATAAATGTATGATGTACACGTACACAATTTTGTCCTGTTCTTTCTCTTAGAAAGAGGTGCATTGGGTTTTTTTTTCATTACTCTGCATATTTCTGTGGGTGATCATGAAACTCCAGATATCGGCAACACATGCTTGTGTTGTAGGGGGAGGTTTTGCCACCTTAACTGTAGTGCGTGACAGACTTCTTTTAAACTACTTTCAGAGATCATAAGAAAATTATATGAAATGTGTCATATTTTTGAAAGTGTAAAATAACTGTAATTCTTAAAACTTAAAGCCTTGCCTGAAAGATCAGTTTTCTAAAGATGTCACTTAGTCAAAAGAAGATTTGCAGGGATGGAGGTGTTCCTTAGACATATTATTTGCACTGTATGTCAGCTGAAGATGTGTTAATGCTTTGCAGTGCCCTAACAGTGGTTTAAAATACATCCTGAGTTAAGGATGAAACTGAATTATAAGCAGTTTGGTTAGCCAGGGTCACACAAGAAGCTGGTGGTGAAACAAAAACAAAACAAAAAAATATTTGTTTTTGTTTTTAGTATGATGATGTAAACTAAATTGACAGATGTAATTATTTAAAAGACTTTTGTTTATGCAGAGCACTTAATAACTTCATCAATAGCAGGTGTTCTTGGTACACAAACATATTTGAAGATCACTGGTGCTTTGAGAATCCTTATGCAAAGATTCAGATACATGTCTTGTGGATTTATAATCTTGGATAACAACTGGTTTGCTCTCTTTTATACAGCAGATGCTAATTATTTATTACACTGTTGAAAACGGACAGTGCTGTCAGTAGTACTTGCAGAGCTAAGGTGCCAGGGGGCTGGCTTAGATCCTGTACCAGCCAGGCCTGAGAGCAGAGCAGGGCTTTTTGGTAAAGATCATAAAATATCTCGATTTGGAAGGGAACCCGTAAGGATCATCTAGTCCAACTTCTCACAGGACTACCTGAAAGTAAACCATATGACTAAGAGCATCTGGGCTATTCTCATTGAACTCTGACAAGCTTGGTACTAAGACCACCTTCCTGGGGAGCCTGTTTGAGTGATCAACCACCCTCTCAGTGAAGAACCTTTTCCTAATGTCCAGTCTGAACTTCCCAGCTTCGTTCCATTTCCTCGTGTCCTGTCAATGGTCACCAGAGAGAGGAGATCAGCACCTCCCCCTCCACTACCCAACTTTAGGAAGTTGTAGACTGCAATGAGGTCACCACTCAGCCTTCTCTTCTCCAAGCTGAACAAACCAAGTGACCTCAGCCGCTTCCTCCCAAGTCTTGCCTTCGAGAACTTTTGACATCTTGTTTGCACTCCTCTGAACACTAGTTGTTTGATGTCCTTCTTACCTTGAGGTGCCCAAAACTGCACACAGTACTTAAGGTGAGGCCACAGCAGTTCAATGCAGAGTGGTACAGTCACCTCTGTCAGCTGGCCAGCTGTGCTGTGCTTGAGGCACCCCAGGACACAGTTGGGCCTTTTGGCTGCCAGGGCACATGGTTGGCTGATATCCAACTTGCCATCAACACAAACAACACCCGCAATGTCTTTCCATGGGGTTGCTCTCCAGCTTCCTAGCCCCCAGCTTGTTCGTGTAGCCAGGATTACCCCTTCCCAGGTGGAGAGTCTGGCTTTTGCTAAATTTCATATGGTTGGTGATTGCCCAGCTTTCTAGTTTATCCAGATGTCTCTGTAAAGCCTCTCTCCGCTCAAGGGAGTCTGCAGCTCCTCCTACTTCAGTATCATCAGTGAATTTACTTAATGTAAATGCAACTCCTGCCTCCAGCTCATGTATGAAAACATTAAAAGAGCACTGGACCTAAAATTGAGCCACTGGTGACAAAAGGAACCTAAACAAAGCTGGTGTAAGTTTAGCTGCTGTTTCAGCGCCAGGGTTTTGTCCATTTTCCTGGGGCGGCTATTCCTTGCCAGCACCAGCAAATGTGTACGTACTGCAAACAGCTTCTGAGGTGCAGCACCAACTTGTGTAAGATTCCGAGTACAAGATCATACCCAGCCAGCAGCCAAATAATACTGTAATTCATGTGAGCCCTGCTGAATTAGCCAGCACTCCCAACAGAAAACTAACCTCTTGCAACAGAGTTCATCTAAACTCTGCATTCTGTGTACAGGCCGTACAGCGTATACCATAACAGGGACATCTTTTGTTGTACATCACAGTGTTTATGCAACAGAGAGTGTTTGGCAGAAAGACAGCTGATCCCTAGGTAGATTCCTGCTGTACCTTTCCATGCAAGAGAAAGGATGATGTTTGACTGGAAGCTTTTTTGGGGGGGGAGTAAGCGTCAGAAAACATTCTTGTCAACCTGGTAGGTGAACAGCCAAGAAACTGCAAGTTCACTTTGCCAGACAGTCTTCTCACTGCCAAATCTGTAGATTTCGCCCTTTGTTTCCCGTTAAGTATACTGGTTTTTTGCTGTCCCCAACACAGCCACTTTCAACATTTAAATCCCTTAATCTTGAAACAAATACCAAGCTAAACTCCAGTTATTCTATAAATCCATGAGTAGCATGTAACTTGTAAGCCAGCAGTTGTCGTTAATTCTGGCCAGCAGTGAAGTGACAGCATGAGTTCAGTCTTATTGTCTTTGCAGATAGAATAAGCAGGAAAGCGTTGATAGGAGGTTACTGTATCTTACCTCAATTCATGCAGTTAATGAACTCTGAGGGTAAGAGATGAGCAAGTACATGTCTGTCTGAAAAATAGGACATATTCTGTGTCATCTATATATTCTTTTGCAGTCTTGTTGCTCTTACACCATTGTCAAAGCAGGATTTTTAACTTGGGTTGTAAGATCTATTTGTTCAATCCTCTTGTAGCAAGGCCAGCAAAAATAGGGGCCATCTAGCAGCCTTCTCACTTGTTATCAAAGCTGGACACTTCGGTACCCTGCAAGGTTTTATCAAGAACTTTCTGTATCAAACCGTGGGCAGTGATTGTTGAGTAACCTCAGTAGATCTCAACTGTTGATTTCACTGGAGGCTTGAGGCTTCTAGCATCAGCCCGCTTGCTGGCTTTTTAAGTTTTCGTTTTAACTTTGAGATTAGGAAGGAAGTTTCAAGAATGCTATAAACTTTCCTAAGCAAACAAGCTTACGCCTTGCTTCTGTAGTTAAGAGCAGCTTTCTAGTATCTGCCAGCATTGACTTATGCCGAGGAGCCATCACAGGGCAGAGACAACTGATGATCGGATTGTAGAAGGAAGGTGTAGAGAGGAGTGGAGAAAAGGTTGCCCTTCTGGTCCCACGGAGTGGTATATATTCTCTGTTCTTCCTGCACACAGTTCGTCAGCCTCACCTCAGTACCCAGTAAGGTGGTAGAACAGATCCTCCTGGAATTTCTGTCAGACATGGATAAGAGGGAGGTGATTAGAGAGCCAACATGGCTTCACCAAGGGCAAGTCTATGTGTGACTCACCTAGTGGCCGCCTACAATGGGGTGACTGCATCAGTGGACAAGGGAAGACCTACAGATACCATCTGTCTGAACTTCTGTAAAGTCTTTGACGCTGTCCCACGCTGGACCAACATTCTTGCTGCTAAACTGGGGAGATAAGGATGTGACGGATGTACTATTTGATGGATAAGCAACTAGCTGAATGACCATTCCCAAGAGTTACAGTCGATGGCTCAGTATCCAAGTGGAAACCAGTAATGAGTGGTGTCCCTCAAGGATCCATGCTGGGACAAGTACTATTTGGTATCTTCATCACTGACATAGGCAACGGGATTGAGTGCGCCCTGAGCAAGTTTGTGGGTGACACCGGGCTGAGTGGTGCAGTGGATCGATAGGCTTGCAGGAAGGGATGCCATCCAGAGGGAACCTGACAGGCCTGAGTGGGCCCATGTGAACCTCATGAAGTTCAGCAAGGCCAAGGGCAAGGTCCTGCATCAGGGTGAGACTAATCCCAAACACTGGTGTGGACTGGGGGATGGATGGTTTGAAAGCAGCCCTGCGGAGAAGGATACTGGTGGATGAAAAATTAGATGTGAGCTGGCAATGTGCGCTTGCAGCCCAGAAAGCCAAAAAAAGCAGCATGGCCAGCAGGCTGAGGGGGGTAATTCTCCCCCTCTGTTTTGGTCTCATGAGACCCCACCTGGAGTGTTGTGCCCAGCTCTGTGTTCCCCAGTACAAGAAGGACATGGACCAGTTGGGGTAGGTCCAGAGGAGGGCCGCAAAGATGATCAGAGAGCTGGAAGACCTCTTCTATGAATAAAGACTGAGAGCGCTGGGGTGGTTAAGCCTAGAGAAGAGAAGGCTCTGGGGAGACCTTTTTGTGGCCTTTCAATACTTAAAAGGGGCTTAAGAAACAGACAGACAGGGACTTTTTACCAAGGCCTGTTGTGACAAGAGAAGGGGCAGTGATTTTCAACTGAAAGTGGTTTAGATGAGATATATGGGATTATTTTTTTTTCATGGTGAGGGTGGTGAGACACTGAAACAAGTTGTCCAGAGAAGTTGTGGATGTCCCATCACTGGAAGTGTTCAAGGTCATGTTGGAATCTTTGTGCAATCTGATCCAGTGGCCCTGTCCACAGCAGTGCGATTGAACTAGATGTTCTTTTAAAGGGCCCTTTCCACAACCCAAACTATTAAATGGATCCATGAATTACAGCAGTAAACTGCTTGAACAAAAAGCCCAGCAATGCCTTTTTGTGCATCTTCTCTGTAGGGCATTATTTACACTTAGCACATACTGTGTCACGGAAGTATAGTTCTTGGATAGGAGAATCAGCCAATATTGAAGATACTCCCATTCCTGGTAACCTGAAATCTGTGGACTGGCTGAGGCTCCCAGAAAACCATTTGCAAGGCCAGCAAGGAGAGTTATTTCAGCTCCATAGAGTAATCATATGAGTTGAAAGAGATCATCATTGCCAAAGCAACATCTGCACTAGAAAAGAGAAGGGTATCTATCTCTGAGCTTGGATACTTTAAAGACACATTTGCTCCACCCAAATATTTTGCAAAGCAGGTTCCAACAGTATCTGTGGTTTGGCCATGACCAGTCCTAGCCTGAAGAGCAGAGTTGCCCTCACATCTTCCTTTCTTGATCTGCTCTGTCCTCCCACTCACTTTGCGTCACAGCATCTCATTCTCTTCCACAGCCTATAAAGTAGCTGTCTGCTGATTCTGCTTTACCACTGTTTTTGAGTCCAATGGCATTATCAGTAGTTAGTCAACAATTTCCATTACTAGTTTTTAGCAAATCATATCACTGCTTCCAGATTTTGCAACCCATGTGGTTTTTTTGTGGTCCTTTTCTCCTGTCTTACTCTCAACTACTGGCCACAACTCTAGCTTCTCCATCTCGGGCTGTAACCCTCCTTCCCCCACAGTTCACACCATGGTGCACACAACCATGTGACCTTCAGCTGTGGTATCTCCTTGCATCAGATCCATGTTTTTTCATGACCACAGTGCTTGTCAACTGATTTAGGAATGAAGGTATGCTTAAGAACAGATGGAGTTCCTTATTCCTTATTTATTCTTACATATGCTAAAGGTAGCCTTGGCTTTTCAGGGGCCATGGCATTGCTATAGCTTTTGCCCACTTCTAGTCTTTGCTAACCTTGGTAATTTTAGATTGCTTTATTGACAGCATAAGGATCTTGCCTTGTCAACTACTGCATCCACAAAGCTCTGTGCTTTTTCAAACATGCAAACAGAATGTGGGTCATCAATTCTAAAATAAATGTTCTGCCTAACACAGTATTTTGTGCTAGCTTTTGCAGGGGATTGCACTGTGCCACTCATAGTCTATTACGCCTCACAGTGCAGCTTCCCTTTCTGAAAGAGCCCATGTAGCACCAGGCTTCTGGTACCTAGAACCAAATGTAGCAGGTTTGCATTTTGAAACCAACAGCTGATGGACAACTTGGAGACATAAAGCACCATCCTAGCACCACTAGAAGAGCCTAAGTTAACAGCTGTGCGGATGCCTGATTGGGACAGCAGAGGCTGCTGGTGTGTTGTGTGTCCAGCAGTGTTAAGCTACCTGGTTGCATGTTGTGTTGACTTACTAACATATAAAACTTTCTCCAAGCTTCTAGTTAGCACGCTTTATTTCAGGTTTACTACCAGCTAAAGATAGCCTCATCGTAGCTCATTTTGCTGTAGCAATGTGACTGTCAGCTACTGTGGTGGTATAAGGTACCATGTTTGCTAGACATGGTAAACCTTCTAACAGCAGCAAGGATTACAGGAAAGATTTGTGGTTATTCCAATAACAAAGCCCAGTAAGGCTGCTCCTGGGAGGTCTGGTAAGAGATGGCAGGAACAAGTAGAGGATTTTTTCAATAATGTTTCCAACACCTCCTGCATTTCTTGCAGCCATTTATCCCTCACCTCACCCTTATTTCCTTATTACTTCTGACGCTTCATATGTAACATGTTAATAGTTTGCTCACACACATCCTAATAATTTCCCCACCAGTATATTCAGCTGCATTTGTACTTTTTTATTTTACACATACAACAGTAACATATGTAACTATAACCGTGCTTCAGCCAGGAGGTGTAACTACCAACTAGATGTCTCAAACCACTGTTTGCCTGTTTTGCATAGTTATCTTGCCTTTATACTTACTACAAATGACCATTCACAAGCAGTGATGCTGTAGCAGAAAAGGAGTAATAAACCTCAGATAGCACCACTCATTGATGTCAATCCATCCTTGAGTCATAGTTATGTCTGCTGGTGTAGCCTTGGGCAAGCAGAATTGGGTCAGCAGTATTACCTGAGATGTCAAACTGGTTTGTCTGTATGATATGGTAAATTATTTTATATATGATAATGTTACTGTTTTAATAGTTTTGCTAGAATAGCTCCAAACTGAAAACGGGCTGATTTTCTGTATTAGTGTTGCTTTTCATTTGCTGCCTGCTGCTGTTGTGTGCAAGAAGCTGGGGGGTTTGGGGAAGCACAGTTTTCAGTGTATCCTCCTTTCTTTGGCTTAAAGCACCTGTGTCAAATCTGTGGAGAGAAACAGTGGGATAGAAAGATCTTCATGGGTTATCTCCCAGGACATTTGTCATGTAGGACTGTGCTGAGGGATGCCTCAACCCAGTCAAATTGGGGTCTTGGTTGTTGTCATGAGCTCAGTTGGTGCTGATAGGCCACATGTTAAGTGTCAGAAGAAATGCTGCAGTCACTGTGCAAGAACATTATAGCTCCTTTGTGTCTCCAGGGGAATGTACACTGAGAAGTGAGGTGCCTGAGGCATGCAGAGAGTCGGGCATCCAGAGATGTGCAGAAAGGTGAAAAGTATATTCTAGTAGGAGCACCTTTCATGTAAATGAAAAGTTCTGGGAAGAGTGAGGGAAGCAATACATGAGTGCCCTATACTTAAGGTGGCAGTAAGATAGCCAAGATAGCCTACAGGAGGATCCCACTGCAAAAGCCCTATATCCTAGAGAAAGTCAGCTAACAAGAACGAGTCAAAAAGTTGTGAGATGGATGGATTAGGCTCTTACTGGTCTGAAACAGACAGTACCATGTGCTAATATCTATTGGATTTTATCAGAAATAGTCAGTTTGACACTGCAGCATGGAAAACAGTGACTCCCCACAGAACTGCAGCACTCCCTAGAGCTTCAGCTCCACGAGGCACATGGAGCAGCCTTTGTGCAACCCAGCATTTCTAGTGGGAGCGAGCTTGCTGCAGGTTAGGCAGCAGTCACTGCTGTGTGAAAGGCATCCAGTCAAGAAAACAGTTATCCAAGTGCTTTTGAATCATGTGGTGTTATAGGTAGGAAGCAAGGTAAAAATAAAAATACTTGGACTGGGGTGCTCTGACACGCTTTTCTAAGCATGTCAGAATAAGAATATGCAGCATTAAGTAAAAAGTTGAGCTCCTTTCAGGTACAGGAACTGATTAAATCTGTTAGACAGGACTGAGTTTGTGTGGCCAGGAGAAAAATGTTCACCACACCATGTTTGCTAGGGTTTGGAGGATGTTTGTCTGTTTTTTGGAGAGGGTGTTAAAGGGAGACTATGGGGAGAGAAGTTAAGAAGCAGTGCAGAGCTTATTTGAGTGCTAGGAGCCTGGGCCATCACATAGTCTTGTTCAATAACTGAAGACAAACTGCTCAATTCAAGAGCTGAGGCCAGTGAGTGAAACAAGAAGGAACTATACTCAAAGAATGGAAATAATTTTTCATGCAACAGATTAGTAACAAAATGAGATACATAGAATAATGTTTGTATGACCTGCCATCTGAAAAAAAAAAAGACCCTTGACAGTTGGCTGTGATAGTTTTGTATAGTAATTAGAAAGTATTTCTTTAAAAATTCATATAATAATCATGTTGTTTGAAAGAGGAAATTATGCATACTGTTGCTGCTAGAACATGTGGGTTTGCAATATCTGAAGTATTAGTTCTTTTACAACTTGCTCTTACTCTGCCATTTACTGACCTGCTGTTGACCATAAGGCGTGTACAGAGGGTAATTACTACTCCTTTGCAACATACACTTCCTTTCTACCTAAGTCTAGTCCAACATGGAGAGCCAGGAGCACTCCGGGCCTGTATGATTTCATGATGTGAACCAATTTGCCTGGCCTTATGACATTTTGCTATGTCATTTTCCTTTCAAAGAGCAAGGCCAAATTAAAAATATGTATTTACTGCAACTGCCCTTCATCTTACTCTGTACACCATTGCAGCTTGATGCAGCATCAGCAGTTTTAAGGAAACATAGCAGGGAAAGGAGATTGCAGAGAATGAAAGGAAATTATTGCTCTTTGGTTGTAAGACTTCAACATGGAGAATGATCAGTTAGCAACAAAAGGAGTAAATGCAGTTGAGAACTACAAAGGATACAGCATCAAGAAATAAAGATGTCAGCTTCAGTCTTAGATGATTGCTCACTCACACACTAAAATAATTCTTCACCAGACCATCTGTCTGTGTTACTAATGGAGTGTCTGGTTCAAAGAATGAATGGTGTTGACATAATATTTAGTGAGTTTCTGCAATGCACGGTCATTAACTGTACACAAAAGGACAGGAATTCATACAACGTCTGTACGGTTTGACAGTTACTGACCAGTATCAATACCATATGCTGAGAAAATCAGAGAATATATTACAGTAATGTATTTGTAGGTCACCCAATTCTGCATACCCTCATTTTTGTTTGTCATTGTCCTCAACAAGTTAAGTTTCATCAATTTATTAATAGAAGAAGAGCAAAACAAGTAGAGAATTGTTCTGTGACTTGAATTTACCACAAGGGATGGGGGCAGGGGAAAGAGCCAGAAGCACAGGCCTTCAGGTTAACCAAAGAACTCCATGCCTGAAGTGAAAGGTATAATATGTCCTAAGCCATTAAGAAAATAACTGATGATCTGCTTTCTTAGGGTATCAGAAATCTGAAGCACAGATGATATTTGTTGATGCTGGTTAAGAAGTGTATTCATTGCAAATCCATATATACCAAACACCCCTGGGCCACTGCCTTCCAGAGGATTGCCTGGGATTTTGCAGAAGTGGGATTTTGCAGCTAGTGTCCCCAAAGTGAGCCCATAATTTTTCTTCTGATGGATTTTGCAGGAACTAATGCCAAGGGGAATCTCAGCATCAAGTGTCTTAGATCACAGTGTCCCTGAGCTTCAGAAATGTTCAGAATGTTGTCATAAATGGAGGTAGATGGGAAAAGAAAATGCAGAAAAAAGTAATCATCTTCCCCTTATTGATAGTTACAGGGTTGTCTGTAGCAAACAGAGTAAGTCACAGAAAAAAGCCTATGGCTGAAGCCCAGTAGTACAAGAAAAGAAAGACAAGAACAAAACTAAAGCAGTGCAAGACAGGGAGAGTGGGCACGTGAAATGCACAGATAATAAAGCCAAACAGAAGTTCTACATTTCCTAGCACTAAGCGGCAATCCCCCTCCCAGCTGCATATCCAGACTATGTGCTTACATTGAAACTTGCTGCCTCCTTCCTAGTTGTCTTCTCCCAATCAAACCCCAAGACAAGTCTTGCACGTTCTGCGCATCTCCATGCTGGATACGCAGCCTAGATCCTGTGTGGGACTTAGAACACCACACACTAGAGAATCCCTCTCCTCCCTGTGAAAGAAGTATCCCCTAAGCCATTGCAAGGCTGTGTGGACTGTGGCACAACTCAGTGCATAAGATAGCAGCCATGGGAGAACGTGTTTTCGTCTTGAACACTGTGAGTAGTACCTAATTTGTCTCTTCACATTTGCCTCGAAGTCCAGCCTGTGTCCTCCCTGTCAAAAAAATGTAGCTGTTGCTTCTTATGTTGCTGACATCGGAGGGGAAGGAGTCCACAAGAGATTGCTTTGGTGAGCTAGACCTGCTCTGTTGTCCTGTGTTTGGCTGGGATAAGGTTAACTTTTCTTGTCAGTAACCGGTACAATGTAGTGTTTTGGATTTAGTGTGAGGATAATGTTCGTAACACACTGATATTTTTAGTTGTTGCTGTAGTGAGTCTGCCTGGCAAGGTTTTGTAGTGGAGGGGGCTACAGGGGTGGCTTCTGTGAGAAGCTGCTAGAAACTTCCCCCATGTCCAATGGAGCCAATACAAGCACAACAGTCAATTGCAGTTCTATCTACAGTAAAATACTCAGGCAAACGTGTATGTCTTACTTCAGAAGAGAACAGAGTGATTCCAGTTGGAAGGGACCTACAACAATCATCTAGTCCAACTGCCTGACCACCTCCTGACTGACCAAAAGTTAAAGCCTGTTACTAAGGGCATTATCAAAGTGTCTCTAAACACTGGCAGGCACAGGGCATCAAACACCCCTCTAGGAAGCCTGTTGCAGAGTTTGACCACTCTCTTGGTAAAGAAATGCTTCCTAATGTTCAGTCTAAACTTCCCCGGCTGCACCTTTGAGCCATTCCCATGCATCCTGTCACTGGACCCCAGGGTGACGGGATCAGCACCTCCCTCTCCACTTCCCCCCCTCAGGCAGCTGTAGGGAGCAATGGGGTTACCCTCAGCCTCCTTCTCTCCAAACTAGACCAACCCAGAGTCGATAGCGGCTCCTCACAGGACATGCCTTCCAGACTTTCCAGCTTTGTTGCCCTCCTCTGGGTGCATTCAAGTGCCTTAGCAGCTGCCTTAAATTTTAGGGCCCAGAACTGCACACAGTAGTCACGGTGAAGCTGCACCAACACTGAATTGGTGGGATAAGCACTTCTTTTGACCAGCTGGTTGTGCTGTGTCCGATGCAGCTCAGGATATGCTGTTTGCCCTCTTGGCTGCCAGGGCACACTGCTGACTGTATTGAGCCTGCTGTCGGCCAGCACCCAGATCCCTTTCTGCAGGGCTGCTCTCCAGTCACTCCTCTCCCAGTTTATACTTGTATCCAACATGACTCTGTCACCTGTGCAGAACCCAGCATTTGTTCTTGTTAAATTTCATGACATTGATGGTTGTCCGATGCTCCAATCTGTCTAGATCCCTCTGCAAGGCCTCTTGCCCCTCAATAGAGTCAACAGCACCTTCCAGTTCAGTATCATCAGCAAACTTGCTAATGGTGCATTCCATTCAACACCTGCATCCGGATTGTAGATAAAAACATTGAACAGAACTGGCCCTAGAACTGAGCCCTGAGGAACAGTGCTGGTGACTGGCCATGTGCTGGATAACCTAGAACAATTTTCTGTATTTTAGAATTATATAGTGAGCAATTAAGCCACAAAAGAATTTCTACTTTCATTTACTTTCTTAATGGAAATGTTAAAACAGAAAGAACATTCAGTGCCAGTAAAATTAGAAACTTCAAAATTTTATTTATTTTTCAGGAAAATGAAAATTACACATGAAAATTGAACTGATGTGGCACTACTAAGGTGGGCATTCCTCATCGGCACAGCTGGAATTCCCCGGAGCAGGCCATGTGCCAGCCGGGGCACCTGATGGTGACGGCTCCCTGGTGGGCTGTACGCCCCTGCCACCCCTGGGACATGGCAGACGTGTCTGTGTACATGGCTGTACATGTATGCGGCTGTATGCCCCCATGTCCCAGGTGTGGCCGAGGCCTGGGGCTGCGGCTGTGCGTCCCCACAGTTCTGCCAGGACTGCGGGCCCCGTGTCTGTGCCCTCTGCCGGGCCCTGGGCCTGCACCGCGGGCACCGCGCCCACCTCCTGCCCCACGCCGTCTGCCACAAGCAGATGAGTGTTGCCAAGGGCTGCGGGCCATGCGGCAGTGGCAGGCCTGGCCCGGCCAGTCGGGCCCACCTGCCTGTGGCCTGGCTTTGCGTTGTTAGCCAGCGGCTGTGGAGCTTGGCGTTTGTTGTCACAGCGGTTTTGAGGGCTGTGGCAGTGGGCAGTGTTTTGACAAGTGCTTTGTAAACCCCATGCGGAGAGGGGCCAGCATGCTGTCACTGCACAGGGACGTGGTGGTTCGTGTGCGAGAGGGAGGGAGCTGTCTCCGAGTGCAGTCACAACCCAAGCACACACATAACGGGGACAAGGGGGAGGCGACATGTCAGGTCACACACAGCAACACTTTCTTCTCACACCTTGTGTAGTTGCCCTGGGGTGGGGTGGTGGTGTTTGCATTGCTGGGCTGGAAGTACCTTTGTCAGAAACACAGAAAATCAGGAGACGAGGAAAGGCCATTTCTATTTATCCCTTCCCCCGTTGCTGTAGCTTGCCAGACCACAGTGAATCCCCAAGCAGGGAGCCTGTTCTCTGACGGCTCCATAGGGATGAGGGGCAGGGGCTGCTGCAGGTGAACCCTGGGAGGCAGCTGAGCACCACACGGCTGCCTGCTCGCTCCCCCTGCCCTGCCTGGTGGTACAGAGGAGGAGGAAAGGAAGACTAAAACCAAGAAGACTCGTGAGTTGAGATAAAAATAGTTTCATAAGCAAAGAAGAAGTGGAAGAAGAGGGAAAGAGAATAAAGCAAGTCATGCCAAGGCAGTCACTCACCACCTCCCATGGGCAGACCAGTGCCCAGCCAATTCCTGGGCAAAAGATGGATAAACCCACCTTAACCCCCTTCGTTTCTGTTTTGTTGCTGAGCATGACATTACATGGCATGGAGTATCTCTCTGGTTAGTTTGGATCACCTGCCTGCTTGTGCCCCCTCCCACCCTCATGTGCATTGTAGTATAGTCACATGTAAAACACAGCACCATGGGAGCTGTTATGGGGAAAATTAACTCCATCCCAGCCACAACTAGCACAAGGTTCTTCCCTAGGCTTTTTTTATTCATCCCAGTTTAGCTGTCCATTGAGCAGCCCCAGGAGGCTTTGTAAGCTTGCTTCCTCCTTGTGCTTTGTTTTATTCAGGAGAGCATGCTGAGGCCTGCATGCTGAGATGCTAAGTTTGGAGGCTTAAAAATTAGTAACACAGAGGTTTGATGTTTGGGAGCTTTTTTTTTTTATCTCCACAATTTCAGAGAGCTCCTTCCCATTCCTACTCTGGCATTTTGGAGCAGCGTTACTAGGAAGTTTCCTTGTTCCCTCAGACAGTTGTCAGATGCACAGGTCATGCTAAATTACTCTGGCATTTTATTGCACTTTGTGTTAGCAGTATGAGGGCAGGGGGCAGTACACTAGGCTGCAAGCAAACAGAAGCACAGGGGAAAGACCACTGAAGATTTCAGAGTGACTCAGAGCACTGTTCCTGCCTGCTGGTATGCTTTCATCTCCCTCTTGCAGCTGGGAGCTCACTACAGCGTTTGCATTCCCTTCATGACACCGGGGCAATGTGCAGATGCAGGTATCGTGTGGTGGCAATGTGATCTGAGCCAGGGTAAGGAGCACAAAGCAACAAGTTATGTTGGTTCCCTGGGAGTCTATTGGCCACAGGGGAGCAGGTGCTGTGGATAACTAGCTATTTGTCTCTGTGCCAAAAAGGAACTGAGCAGGGTAGAAACTTGGGTCCCTGTGTGACACTGTCCCTTGGAAGTGTCTGCTAACATCTACTGGCTTAGGGCTGCAGAGGTTTTGGGCACAAACTGTCAAAAGTAGTCATAGCCTAAGAGATAATATTTTGAGTAGTGATTTTCTTTGCTGGGCGAAGTTATTTTTTGCAGCCTTTGTGATGTGACATCAACCACAGCATGTGAGAATCTTCCTCAGTGCTTTTAGCAAATCCTGGCTGTGGATCCTAAGAAAAAATGAGAACCGTTGTGCAGGGTCCATCAGCTAGTTCATCCCTGGATCTAAGGTTATATAAGATCATCTAGAAGGAAGCTCCCTGTGCTCCTGAATGCAGGGCACACAGGACCAGCACGCTTATGTCATGGTTTAAACCCAGCCAGCAATCAAGGACCACACAGCTGCTCACTCACTCCCCCCTCACCCAGAGGGGTAGGGAGGAGAATCAGAAAGGAATGTGAAACTCAGAGTTGAGATAGGAACAATTTAATAGGTAAAGCAAAAGCTGTGCATACAAGCAAAGCAAAGCAAGGAATTCATTCGCTGCTTCCCATGGGCAGGCAGGTGTTCAACCATCCCCAGGGAAGCCGGGCTCCAGCACACGGAACGGTTACTCAGGAAGACAAACACCACAATGCCAAATGTCCCCCCCTTCCTTCTTCTTCCCCCAGTTTATATACTCAGCATGATGTCATATGGTATGGAATACCTCTCTGGCTAGTTCATGTCAGCTGTCCTGGCTGTGTCCCCTCCCAGTTCCCCGTGCCCCTCCAGTCCTCTCACTGGCAGGGCCTGAGAGACTGAAAAGTCCTTGACTTAGTATAAACATTACCCAGCAGCTACCAAAACCATCTGTGTCCTGTCAACATTGTTCTTTCACCAAATCCAAACCAAAGCACTGTACCAGCTAAGTAGAAAATTAACTCTGTCCCAGCCAAAACCAGGACAGCTTGATATGTATCCTGTGAGCCTGACTGGAGCTACAAGTCTCCTCTCTCAGAAATCCTTGCTTTTACAGTGTTTTCACTTGCATGAGTTGGGGCATCCAGGCAATCCGTAAAGGAATGTTTCAGAGTTGGTTCCTCAGGGTGAATGACATGGGTTGCCTGCCACCATTGCAGACACAGTGTCTCCACTACCAGGAAGCAGCCCGTTCATTTATCTCGGCAAAGCAAGTAATGCTTAACCATAAATGCTTGGGGTTGACATAAATATTTGCATATGATCACTCTTCTGAGGGAGTGAGTGCCTGAGGTGATGTGTTTTACTAGCAGCAAAGGAAGACTGGGTTTTGTTTTGTGGTCTTTGTCAGTCTTAGAGGAAAAGAATGACATCTAGGTTGTAAAATAAATTGAGGAAGGCTGGTACATAGTAGAACTCCTGGATCTTCATGTGCTGCAGAACCCTCGTGGCCCTTCAGGAACAAGACTGAAAAATTGTGGCTGGAATGAACAGCATGACATGAGTGTCTTGCTCCATGCAAGAACATTTATCTGCTTGCACTGACGTGCCTGTGCCAAGGGAATTCCAGATGCAAGTTTCTGACTTTATCTGGGAGCCCAATTTCTTCTTATTCTGTCATAATGAGTGAAACATTGCATGTGTTTTCAAAGGAGCACTTGTCAGAAATGCAAACTGTTGCCCATGAAGCAACAGTTACACTCAGTTTTTCTACCGGGCAGAGTTTAAATGCCATGCTGAGCTGGGGATGTTGCAGTGAGCTAGTACATGTGCACGCGCATGTTTTTGACTGGGTCCCAGGGGCAGAACAGGACACTAATAACAGCTACAGCTCTGAAGCTTGTCTGTTTACTGACAGGCTCTGTTACAACACTGGTGCACTAAGAGCATGGGGCAGCGTTGCCTGGATCTTTCATGGAACTAATGACAAAAGTGCATCACCAAGTGCACCAAGACTGTTAAATTTGCTGGACAGAGGACAGCCCATTTTGGAGGGCTCTTGGTGAGAAACTGTGGAGGCTAGACATAGCAGAATATTAACGATGCTGTGCTGCTCAATGCATCTCAGGCACACCACAAGTATCACAGATCACTGTGTGTAGAGGGATTTTTAAGGGACCGAGGACATATGTTACCATTGTCCAGGTTGGACAACCCAGGCCTGTTAGTTGAAGCTGCAGAGCAGTTTTAAATTGTCCCGGGGACAAGCAGTGTGAGAAGGAAAACAAGCTATGCACAAACAAGCAGCTAGGTGCAGAGCAAGTCCTGGGAACTCCGAAATCAGCACACTCTCATCGGCACACTCTGATCAGGCGCCTGCAGCATGCCCACCGCTCAGCCACACGGATGCCCGCGTGGCCCAGAGACTTTTATCCAAGCACCTGTGTGTAAAGTCTGGTGAGCGGTCGGTTTAAGTTATAAATATGACCTGTTTGTTTAATAAAGCGAGCACGGCATGTAGCCATATTGGTGTGATTGTTGGGACTTAGCCGACTCTCCACAGGGGACCCTCGTCGACTGTGATTACCAGCCAAGCTGATAATATTTGTTGTTGCAGGCATTCAGACTACATCATCACTGTAAGTGATAGTGGCATCTTTCTGATTGGTCTTTTGTACACTGGGAAGCATCCTGAACATTCACTGGGGTTTGACTCTAGACAGAGCCTCCCACTGGTGCTTTCAAGAACAGTCCTTGGCTAGCTGCCCTGCAGCTGCTAAATGCACAAGCATTTAGTCGTCTTGAAATACACAGTGCCATGGATTCAAAGATTAAAATCTTTTTTTTTCACCCATAGGTTTCCCTGTTCCTTATGAAGATGGTACTAATTTTGTTATGAGGATGGTACTAATTTGCAAGCTCTCTGAATCTTTCCAGTATGAGGACCAGGAGCAGGTGGAAATCCTTATGTTTCATCACTACTGTCCTTAGTAAGCCCCGTAAACTGGGTGTTTCAGTGACATACTCTCCTATAGGAAAGCAAGTTGTATAGATCTCTGGTTTTTACATATGTTGTTTTGATACAATATTTTTTTTATTTTGTTTCATTGCTGTATAGAAGCTCATGGCATTGTGCTTGAAGGATCTAGAAGAGATAGAAGAGCAAGAAGCTGGTAACCGATGAAGTGCAGAGCAGGCTGCTAATGATCTGAAGGTGAAGTGTGGTTTGCTTCTCCACTGGATGGTCATTTTCCAAGGACAGACATTTTGCTTTCTCTGTAGCTATTCAAAGACCCAGGCAGCTCCTCCTTCAGGAAAAGAGTCTATTCCCTGTATCCATCACAACATATTACTGTCAAAGGGAGAGAACAGGGGAAGAGTTTCCAAAGGCCTGGCCCTCACCCCCTGATCAGCCGAACATCTCTGGAAGAGCAGTGTTGAAATTTTTGTGCAGAGGAATATTAAATAGCCCCAACTACATTTTATTCTGGCTTCACTGATGTTGCATTGCACTGAACTGCATTATTGAATAGTCTGACTTCAGAGCTAAGTAAATGCAATTACAGTTCTTTGATTCTGTCTTAAGAGTGGGAACGTATGCTAAGCTCCATGTCACTTACAGAGCATGAAATGGCTTTTGCTCTGAGGAACATCTCTAAGCATCTCTGTTACAGAAACATCAGTAAGACATTTCTCTCTGTAGAGTTTTGGGACATTGTGTTTTGATGCCACTTCGTTTTGAAGTGGCTTTCTTTTCCTAGCAGTTCCCTGACCCTAGCTTGCTTTAAAAGTGGGCAAAGTGTTGCTACTGAAGGACCAGATCTGCTGCTTGTAGCATTTTGACCTGACCCTATTACATTCCAGCTGCAAACAGCCTTCTCTGCAAAAATAAGCATCTTGGAATCTGCCCTCAAGCTTTTCCATCCACAACATCAGCAAGTAAATCCTAGCTGCTCTCCCTTAAGCGGTAAACACCTGTTCCTCAAGAAATGCAGCAAATCAGTAAAATTCAACCAAAATGTAACATTGAAAGCCTGGGAGAGAAATGCCTGTAATGTTTATGGTCTGTTGAGTAGCGGGGGGACACTTTTCTGCTTCATCTATAGACATGTGCCATTATGAGCAAAACGCAGCTGTCAGACAAAGTGACTGAGCTCCTGTTACTTCTTCAGGAAGAGGAGAGTCTCACAAAAAACTTAATTGATGGAAAGACTCAGGAAGCCCCGGAAGCACATGATCAGCAGTTGGAGTCCTGTCGACAAAAGCTTGTAGCCCTAGAGACTTTCTCACATCGAATCAGACAAATACAATAGCACAGTGATCCTGTTTGGTTGCTGGAGGTGGTATTGTATGGTCTCTTTCTACCTCTTACCCTCACAGTCCTTGGTAAACTGCCTTAGTGATCTCATCTGTAGATTCTTCTGTGCATAAGCAGCATCTTTCTCACTGCTTTTTAATCCTTTTGTTCGTATTTTGGTGAAACAGTTTGGTTCCTGATTTTTGAGCTGTTAGATGTTCCTTCTATGGCATTGATTTCAACTCTATGAAATTCATGAAAACATATATGGAACAGAGTTAGACACATCTCTTAATCTTGAAGACAAATGCTGTATCAGGTCTTGCGTTATGTACTGTTACATGAAGGTCTGAGGAAAGACAGTCCTCTTAGGAACCTTAGGAGGAAGGCTAAATTTTCTCATTTTTTTAATCACAAGAGATCCTAATCACCCTGAGTAATAGCCATTATTTTACTGGAGGGGAGCAGTGTTTTTCTTTTTGCCTACAGATAAATGTCAGCTTATCTTGCCTAATGATCTTCTTCACCTTGCTTAGGAAGGGTGTGTTGCCATGTGCTTATGCCCTGACACAGCCAAAGGATGCCATTCTCCATGGGAAGGCCTGTGGCGCATTTTTACATCCTTGCAACTTAGCAGACTTTAGAGGTTTTGTTGTTGTGAATGACATGGTCCTGGCATTCTGCCAGATGTGCTAGCAACACACCTCCACGTGGGAAGCTGCTCTCCATGGTTTGGGAGATATTTTTTGTGGGGGATGTTGGGTTCTATTCTTTAGATTGCTTTTAAAACTTAGTGGTTTAATGTTCCCGTTGTTGGGATTTTCCGCAAAGGGCCCTAGCCAGGTTAAACTCATTCCCACCTTGGAGTGTCCCGGAAGGGCCTCTTTTAACAATGACTGCTGGGTTGTCCATCTTCGAGGTAGGCCCTGGCTCCACTGGCAGGAGGAGCTAATGGGCAGGCTAATGAGCTAATAGGCAGGTTCCATAATGATGGAGTTGTCCTTGCTCTGTGGTGTGTGGGAGCTGGGAGGGAAGAGTCCATTCATGTCATTGTCTCTACTAACTGGAGAATTTGGCTTTCTGCCTTCAGCAGTGCACAGCAATCGAGAAGGAAATGCAGGAGCCCAGGTATCTGTTGGAACAATGGCATCCAATTCCTCTCTCATTTGAGCACATACTTAAGCACTTTGTGACATTTATTCAGTCCATTCTACAGAAACCACTGGAAGCCTGGCTTAAAGAAGGTACCTGGGAGAATGCTGTGAATTTGGCTTTCTCCTGGCCTCCTTTTAAATAAAGTGAGGCCTGTAAGTAAGAGCAGGACTTTTTCCCAAATCAGATGGAGAAAACAGCAGCTTTTTGGGCATGGGTACTGTTCTCTAACAGCATTTGTGTAATGTTCCTATAGCGGTGGTGGTTTGGGAACATAAGAGCTTCCTCTTTCAACTCTGAGGATGGCCTTTTGTGCCTTAGAATTTGTCTGATGCTTTTTTGCAGCTTGATCAGTTATTTCAACACACCTACACAACGTAGCTGTTCTATCCTTTCAGTCACTGCTGGGTCTAACTGCTGTGGCATGGAACGTCAGGTATCTGGCAAATTTGAAAGCTTTTTCTACTTGATGTACCTGGTGATACCTGTCTCAGGCAGAAATTCTCTAGCCTTTGGTACTTTAAAGATGGATTAACACGTTCAGCTTAGAGCTCCTTCTGTTTTTGAGCTGGTATTTCACCCTTAGTGACCTTTGGCATGATTAAGGCAAGGAGTTTCCTAAGGAGACACATTGCCACAAAGCCAGATAACCATGGGGAAACCTTGCCACTTGTTGAGTTAGCAGGGCAACACACCAGCCATCACATTTCACTGAACTACTTTTTAATAATCCCTTTTCTGAGAGTTGCCACGAAGAACAGTATAGCAGGGTGCAGGGGAAAATGGTCAGACCAGATCTGAAAGGACATTGCAGGATGTGTGATGAATTTGTAGACAGTACCGTGCAGGTACTCTGTAGCTAGCATCTGCCATTGCCTTTAGCTGCCTGACTCTGTTCTCATCTGATAAGGGTGCTTTTTGAGGTTTTTTGAGGCATTTTGAGGAATGGGGGGTGCTTACTTGGGGTTGTGTTCAGTTGTGTGGTTCCTTAGCAACACTGAGATCCAGCACCTCCATACTGTCTGAAGAGTATAATGTCAAAAGCATACAGAATGATAGCTCTTCCCCAGCAAAAGTAACACAGTTTGTCCCATGAAGTTAGAAAATGGAGTCTGGCAGCATGACTTTCCCCAGAACATGGGTGACATTCACACTGAAGAGGCAAAATCCAAATACCTTGTCCAGCAAAATTGTCCATGGTGTTCCATTTTTAAAATCTTCTTGACAGTACAGCCATGTTCTTCCACTGGCAGACTCCCTAAACTGTCCCTTTCCACCTCTGTCCAGACATTTTCAGTAGCCTTAATGCCACTGCAAAGAAGGAGCCTGGAACGGTGTTGAAAACCATGTCTTCTGTTGATTGGTTGCTTTTCTTAAAACGTAAGTACGGTTGAATTAAAGTTAGAACCATTCCAAACACTTGTGGCTCTTGTGTTCTGTACAGACTTAATATCCCCACTGTTTTCCTGCTGGAAGTGACTTGGAACAAAGAATCATGATAGTCAGTCCTTCAGAAGAAAGAATCCTGTAGTGTGCTGTTTTAACTGCATAAATAATTCCTGTTTCCTGTCTTTTGTCACCAGCTGTGTGCACAGATGTGACTTAGGACCTATTCAGGCCACATGAATGCCAATACTAGCTTTTCTAACTAAAGGGTGGTGGAGATCACAGGAAGATGTTGCATGTGTGAGATGTACCCCTGTAGTGGTACACTTTTGGAAGTTTTAACATTGTTTACAGACATAGTACCAAAATCAAAATCCTGAAGTCTTTCTTTTTGTTTAGCAAATGATGATGCTTCAGTTAACACCCACTGCATGTACAGTGCAATATATTTGCTTCTCTATTTCACTGCAGATTGCAGGGGGTAGAGTATCAGTAGCTGGCGCTCTAGCACCATGGCATGCATTTCACACACGAGCATCATTCTGTGCGTGTCTTTGCCTCAAACGAAGCAACCGCATCATCTCTGGTACCCAGGTGTGCGCAGTGATCCTACCCAGATGAAGATGACCTGTTAGTTAGGCTCCGTGTATAAAACAACCGACAATGGTGCATCACTGGTTCCTGTATTTTAAACACAGCTGATGTCAGAGTCCAGACCAAGGCAAGGAGGATGTGTGGGGTCCTCTGTATCTTATAATCATAAAGTATGTGTACTGCTTTCTTTTCTGAAACACTACAGACAAGTATTAGAGCGCAAGTCTTTGTTGCAATTACATGTGTAGTGAATGGATTCTTGCTTAATGCAAGATGTCTGTCCTCTCTTGTGGGCATTTTAGCAGGCTACAGTGTGGGTGCTTTTTCACGGTGAATTTTGGGAGACCATACTTACTTAGCCTTCCCTGCTCAGGCAGGAAATTGTGGGAGAGTAACAAAGGACCAACAGAGAGTGAAGGGGAATGGTTTATGCATTGCTTTGATGGCAGAGGAGAGGATCCCAGACCGAATGAAAACAGCTTCTGGGCTTTAGACTGTGGAATATGCCAGTCAGTCCTGGTTAGACATATTTATTTTGGGGGAGAGGGCTCTATGCGACAATATAGGAGAAGAAATAGCAACAAATTCATTCAGCTACAAAAGCAGATTTCTCTCATGCAGTAACCTGCTGTATAATTACCTTTCATTTCTAAGTTCAACACCGAAGAGCAAGGAAAATAATGAAGTTCTTGCTTCAGTGGGTCTGTTGCCCCCTATTTTGTGTTCCTTTAGTACTATGCTGCCTGTAAAGCCAAGTGAAAGACTCTGTGATATCACAGGTCCAAATATGTCATTTCAGATATGCAATACTGCAGAGAAATAAAGAAGTCTGGATTTTGAAATATTATAAACACTTGTTTCCCTAAGCTTAATTTAAAAAGCAATTTACTTAGTTTGAAAAGGAGATTCAGGATATTAAATGTATTTGTCATCTTTAAACATCTGAGCTTCAGAGTGTATTTAGACAAAGATTAAATTCATATTTGGTCAAAAAAAAACAGCTATGAACTGAGTGAAATGTGACTCAGACAGTTTCATTGCAAGTATACTGCTGTTCAGTCCGTGTCTGGATGTATTGTTTTCTTCATTTACGAGAGAAAATAGATGTGCTTATTATTTGGAATAGTTTTAAGATTACAAGTTAAGTTTATATCTAATCGCCAGTACTCTAGAAAGTACTGTAATTCATGAAAATGTATGTTCTTTTAGGTACCAAACTCCTGATGCTGGTTTTGTCAGGCTTGACAGAAAGAGTGAAGGGGATTGTTTAAGGATGCCAGATGCTGTTTTCGAAGGGAGGATCTAGATTGTTTCTAGAACATGAAATCAGAAAACACATGCTAACACATGCCAATTATTGAGATAGAGTAAGTTATGAAAACTTTTGTGGGACGTGCAGCAATTCAACATTGTAGGACAAGTATCTTGAGAAAAATCGAATCTTAAAAATCTTGTAGCTTTTTGACCTGTCCTCTGTGATTGTGTCATTTCAAACTTGTTTGACTGTACTTTTTTTCCCCTGGCTTTGTGATTTCCGGTCCTGTGACAGCTGCTTCATGGTAAAAATATTGTAAGCTGCTGCTGACTAAGACAGTGATTTCCGAGGTGTAGTTTCAGACTGTGATTTTTCTTTTCTAAATGTCTGGTCAGGTGAACTGCTATAAATCCCCTGGGAGCTGGTAAGTTGTTCCTTTGCAATGTACATGAGAAATAGATTCATAGTGCATCTTCACATGGGATTTCAGTGGAACGGGATCTCACGACCCACGAGTCTGCTCTAGTGCCCTCTAAAACCCTTAGGCTGTAATCCCACCAGAAGTCTCCCAACTATTCTGCATAAAGCAGTGTTTGTTCCCCACCTAGCTGTATTCATCTTCATTTGTAAACCATGCATATACTGACTTACATATGCCTTTTACTGACCTGCTTTATAGCCTACACAACTTTAAAGCATCGGTGCATGTAATAGTGCAATGCTTTCTATTAAAAATGTCAGGTTTTCCCTTGCAAAACTGCAGGTCACAAGACATGTCTTCTGCAGGTTTTTTATAACTTGGACTTCTTTCAAGAGTCATGATAAATGTAGTAAATATGTTTATGGCTTTGACTGCAGATGCAAGATCACCAGCCTGGGAATACGACAGCCTTCATCCAAGGCTGACATTGTCTGACGACGGTCTTGTATTAAGCTGTAACCGGAGGAGGGTACTTTACCCTTGTGGTCCCCAGAGATTCGATAAATTATGGCAAGTGCTAGGGAGAGATGCATTCCTCTCCAGAAGCCATTACTGGGAAGCTGATGTGCTTCACGCTGGAGCAGGATGGTGGACTGGCACAGCCTACCCTTCCACTGGCAGGAAAGGAGACTGAAACCTGTCAGCTGGGCTGGAATAGAGCACCTTGGTGCCTTAAGAAATTTGATTTTGAATACTGGGCATTTCACAAGGGGGAGAGAATCCCTATCTCGATAGAAGATGATCCTGATCACATTGGCATTTTTCTGGATTATGAAGCAGGAATCCTTTCATTCTACAATGTTACTGATGGCGTGGCTCACTTGCACACCTCTGCTGCGAGTTTACAGAACCAGTTTACCCAGCCTTGAGGCTCTGGGAAGTGTCCATTGGAATATGCAAACTAACATTAAGGATGTTGGTTTGCAAACAGCAAAAGCAAAATAAAGCCTTCTATTTCATGCTTTGTCTATGAAAGCCATTTTAACAATGAGATACATGAATTAAATATCTTGTCATATGAAAGTTGTAACTGTGATGCTTTCAGATGGTAACAGATAAGTTCAAGAAAACCAACTGTAATTTCTAATGTATATGCATTTTTCAATGGGGGAAGGTGATCTGCCTTTTATAAATTATGTTGATATAACATTTAAATTGCCATATATATTTCTGTACCTTTTTCAACTTGCAAAATGGAAAAAGTTCAGTTGAAAGAAGCATATTACAACTCAGATTTGAACCTGAATATTGCCATCTTTTTTTCTGAACTTCCTCCCCTCATCTGCCTGGGGAGGCTGCAGTTGTGTATGGCGATAGGTTTAATTTGGCTCAAGTTTCAAGTTCATATATTGCAGATAGTTATAATTGACAAGGTCAGATTTGGATAATAAATGCACCAAGTGAATTAGCTCATACTTGAGTATCATCTTGGAAGAATCAAAAATTGGCACTGACTGTTGGGAAGGTCCTTTCAAGTAAAGAGTAGGAGCTTCTGTAGCCACACTTATTAGCCATTACCTGGTCTTAACTTGTGACACAGCCTCTGTACTGGGCTTCTGGGTGGCCCTGTTCTTCCTGCACAAACTGGAAGCATGAGAAACAGTTCTGTACCATCCCCAACAGAAGATGAAATACCTGGAGGACCCACAGATGCAATAAAAACACTTGGTCAGTAGGGCACTTGTGTTTAATCTGGTTTTGTGTCCTGTTTGCACAGGCTCTTTAACTGCAGCTGGATAAAGGTATGCTCACATAAAACTAGAAAGAGAAACTTGCAAGTTTCTGTATAGGTATAATTTATTTTTTTCCCATTACATTAATTAAAGTCCTGGAAACTTTTGGAACGTATGTCTACAGCAGCCACTACCAGCCCTGCTGCAGTGAAGAACCACTGCTACTTGAAGCAGGTCAGGTAATCTTACGGTGTTAAATACTGAAGGCCCTGGAATCATCACTGGTGCTGCCAGAGGAAACGTCTGACCGTGTCTGGCAGTAACAATGGCTTGTTTTATAAGCTAAATTAATTTTTCAAATTTGAAATAAATAAAAAAATCCTTCAACAATTGAGTAGCTTTTAATGTAAGGCAAGCACACTGCATCAGTCAGAGCTCACATACAGTCAAGCACATGATTCAAAGAATCTCTGCTTCCTATATATATATCCTGTATAAAGGCAGTTTCCTCAGAACTGCAGAAGGGTAAACATATTAAAAGTTAACAGCTCACAAGTACAGAGACACCACCACCAAATTCAAAATACTTCACCAACTCAAGACAAAGAGGTAGCAAGTTCCCAATAACCGTCACTAGTAAATGATTCCACCACAGAAAAATACAGAATTATAGCAAAGCAGTTTTAAGTTCTATGCTAACCAAGCTAATTGAGGGATGTTTGGTTTGCAGCTGCTGCCATACGGCTCCTTCCTGGACAAAGGGAAGAGCAGCAAGCTGACAGGAGTGGAATTGCATTTCTTGAAAAGCAAGAAGCTGTGATGGAAGAGCAGAACACACAAGAGGAGCACTGACAGTCACACTGGAGCATAGTGATGTGATCTAGTCAAGCTGCCAGCCTTAGCTGCCTAAACCACCAGTGTTGGGGGGTGGGGAGCAAATCCAATGTATTTTCTTGTTAGTACAGGAATAAGGCTGCTGAATATTCACAAGTATTTGGCCTCCTAACCGAGAGGTTGCGCCCAGGTACAAACAGGTACCCAAATGAATTGCAGAAGTGATTTAACATTCCAGGCATCACTCCGCTAACAACAGATGCTTTTGACATTTATTTTTAAGCATTGGTTAAGTTTATTTCCACTGACCCAACCCAGATCTACTTTTCCTCCCTTAATCTTTCTCTTGACCCTTAAATGGGACCTTTCTACACATCCAGTTTGCTTCCTTTCTTGGTGCTGTCTCTTGGGAACTTAGCTTTCTCAAGGACCTCATTTTCCCCAGAGCGCAGACTCCTGCAACCCACTGCTTTATCTTGAGACTCCTTATCCTAAGGCTTTCATCTTGAGACAGATCCATTGGGTTGCATGTGTAGTCTTCTGTTCAGTGTATGTAAACTTTCACTCATCTGCATTCAACTGCAACTAGCATCCTGTTGGCGTAAGGGTAAGGAAAACAGCATAAAAGAGAGGAACATCAGAAGATATGGGGTTAGAACAGTTCAAAGGGCAGACAAAGTTATTGTGATTTACTGTATTATTAACAGAAAAGGGAAGCTGGAAAGCAGCAGACTGTGGTCTTAGGTTTGACAAAACTCCAAATTAATCTAGGTTAAGTGGAATGGAGAAAGGAGGAGCATGGTTATTTTCTAGACATAATTCTATACAGTTTCTAACAAAATTACTCTTCATCATTTAGATCCACTTGCCTCAGAACTTCCACTAATGAGAACCTGAAAACTCTAACCTGCTTGGATCTTCATAATTACACCTCTTCTAATCTACCATGCTGCTATACTTAATTATGTTGTGCAGTAGTGCAGTACTATATAATGAAAATGGAATGGAGTGCTTTGGTTTAGCACTTCACTTTCTTGAAATGATTTTCCACTGCTTCCTCAGTGATGGTTTCATCTTCTTCGATTTTGTTCTTAACCTTCTGGCCCACCAGATCAAAGATGGCTTCTGGGGGAAATCCCTTAGGCTCTCCCACCTTCACCGTCAGCATATCAAGTGTCAGTACTGCACCTTCAGGAATTGTCACTTTCGCCACAACAGACTTTCCCAGCTACAGTCAAGAAATGAAAAAAAAAACAAAAAGTTTTGTCAAACACATTCCTAGGCTCAGTATACCAAAAAAGGCTAAAAAAGTATTCTGCGGTTAGTTGTGAACAGGTTGTGTGGAACTGCCCTCCCCATCAGTTCTTATTCCACATGAAGGTTGAGTTAGCGTGGAAACCTGGCCTGTAACTAGGCTGCTGGGAACATCCAGATCCTTTCTGATATCAGATAATGGCTCCCTGAAATTTTTCTGAATCAGAATGGAGGGAATCCGATTAAGACTGACTAGTATTCTAACTTAGTGTAAAAGCAGCCCGTATACAGTCATAGAGACCTATTATTCCTATTTCTATTACCAAGTACTTTGTACTGCGTACTGGTGAGGTCACACCCTGAATTTTGTGTTCATTTGTGGGCCCCTCACTTCAGGAGGGACGTAGAGGTGCTGGAGCAACAAAGCTCATGAAGGGCCTAGAGAACTAGTCTTACGAGAAGTGGCTGAGCGAACTGGGGTTGTTTAGTCTGGCAAAAAAGTGGCTGAGGACCTTATCACTCTCCACAACTGCCTGAAAGGAGGTTGTAGTGACATGGGTGTCAGTCTCTTCTCCCAAGTAGCAAGTGATAGGACAAAAGGAAATGGTCTCAAGCTGCATCCGGCGAGGTTAAGATTAGGTATTAGGAAATATTTCTTCACTGAAAGGGTTGTTAAGCATGGGAACAAGCTGCCCAGTAACATGGTTGAGTCACCGTCCCTGGAGTTATTTAAAAAAAAATGTATAGATGTGGTGCTTAGGGACATGGTTTAGTGGCGGACTCTGCAGTGTTAGGTTAGTGGTTGGGCTCAACTGCCAACCTAAATGATTCCATGATTCTACCCAACTTAGTTAATCACTGAATAATACATACAGAACTCCATTATACTCAAAATTGCCAACATTATGCTTTGGCAACAATGGCTACTGAGTGCCAGAAACAGCAGTTTATAGGAAATGACAGGTCTACATTTAACGTTGCAGTGGGCTAAGCATAAACACCACACATGCATTTTTGAGTGCAGAGGCAGAAATACTGCTGCAATAAACAATTAGCAAGCTATTTCTCTGAAGAGAGAGTTATTAGCTATAGGTCTAAGTAAGTTTCAGCTATGCATGAATCAAAAGCAGAAGTTACCTTTTCATTGCAAGCCATTTCACAGGGCAGGAGTTGTTTGACTGGAGAGCCCATTGCTTTTTCCACAGTACGGATGGCTTTCACTAACTCTACCAGTTCATTTGGCTCCAGGGATGCTTGGTGGTCACTTCCTTTCCATGTTTTGTCAAGAGTCACATGGCGTTCCACTACTTTAGCACCCATAGCCACAGCTGCCACTGAAATGGCTATGCCAGTTTCATGCCCCGAATAGCCAATGGGGATATCGGGAAAAGCCGACTGATATGCCTTGAATCATGACAGAGTTGGTCTGAATTACCAAGGTAGCAATTTAAAAGGCAAAGCAAATTTAACAGTGATAACTGCAATAAAAACCATGGACAATTACTGTGCATAAATAAAACAAGCAGCTGGTTATGCTAAGAATGAATTCTTTTCTATATTCAACAAGTCACACTACATTACGGACCGTCATGTTCTAAGAATTTCACTAGGATTATCAGTACTGACAAGGAAAAGGCGTTATGTTCTATTCTTCAACTTCTCTTACACTTTTCCTTTTAATTCAGTTGTACTCTTCAAGGTCTTCAAAGCCTACACACATCACTGTAAGTTACAGTAATAAGAGTAGTATTCTATTTTCATCTAAGAACGCAGTGGACTGGTTAAACTTAACCTGTATCCAAAGCAGATTTCTTCAACCTTGTATTTAAAATTTGAACCAATCCTTTCAGCCATACAAAAGGGACAGTGACCCAATCCCAAAAGCAATTAAATGCATGCATGTCCTGTTCCACTAAAAATAACATACTACGTGTGCGTAAAGCTAGGCAAGTGCTTGAACACTGGCCAGTCTGGGGAAATTTTCTTGCACCATTATCAGGCATATCCAAGTAATATTTTCAGTGAAGGAAACTGTACAAGATCCTAATCCATTTTCTTCATTGCTCTGAAACTCACATGAAGCGTTTTTAACAAAAGTTTGTTCTAGCCCTCTATTTAGGATTACGTCCTTAATTAATGGTAACAGTCTACATACTTTTTCATTGCACTAAAAATCACACGATTAACCTGTTAACCATGTATCATATTTTCCTCTGTTTAATTGTGAATGCTCCAGTAATATCCTTTATCATATTCCTCAAAGCTGGATTCTTCTAAAAGAGGATCCAGTGGATAATTTTACTTCAACACTTGCATGAATTAGAGGAACATGATACATCTTCTAACTTCTCAGAAGCAAATTCCAGCATGCCTAAGATCTGGAAATACATCTCAACAGAAGTGCACAGCCCTTCTCTGGTACCCTACCCACGCCACATTCTGGGTTATTCACTGACCGATATAACACGGAGATTGACATCCTCTGGCTGAAGTGGGTATGCACTGGTGCACTGCAGGAAGCAAAAGTTTGGATTGATGGGCTTCACGATCTGATAGACCTGATGCATGGTATTCATTGACTGCATCCCACTGGAAATCACCATTGGGCGACCTAGCCATTAGAAAACATGCACATGTTTTGTCCTACATCTGTAAGAAAGCTACACAAGATAAATTAAATTCTTGAGGTTAAACTAGACAAGAAAGCTGGGTGAACCTTTTATTCCCCAAGTCTGAGGGTGATTTTCTTCTAAAAGTACTATGGAGTTTTTTCCAAAATCAACTAGAAGAAAGATCTAATAACTTACCTACACACAGCAATGTTTACCAAGATGGCTCAAAAGAAAATGCTTACCTTTCTTTGCAGTCTTTTCCAAATATGGAAAATTGTTTGTATCTCCTGATCCTACTTTGAAAAACGGAACATCTAGTTCATGTAGAAATTCCACTGCCATCTACAAGGAAAAGAAACCACTGCATTTTAACACACCAGTTCAGCTGTTATCAAAGTAGCACCATGCTGGCAAATATAGAACCCTTTAAAACAGCAAAGCCAAAGCTTAATTAAATAGGTTATATATATATATATATATATCTCAGAAATATTCTGCTCCTGAAATAATGCTTACTATTCAGAGGATATTAGTTTCTGACTTTCCTCCAGGTGAAGTATTACCTAAGTGCCTTCTTTTATACTTCTATTACAAAACCAGATTTTCCACAGGTTTTTGACTGTGATCCCTGTCCCAAGGCAGTCTCTTTGGTCTCCCAGCTGTATCTGCTTAAAACAACTGTAGGTACAGCTTCTTAGTACAGGTGAGCTCCACTGCTCCTCTGACTTCAAAATGACCTTGCAGGCCACAGCATTCTTGCTTTCTTTTTTTGGCACTACCAGAGACAGCGACTACCTGCAGATGGGAGCTTGGCTGTTGAAGGGGAAAGGTACTGCATGCAACACAAAGAGTCTTCCTGCCACATACTTTCTGCAGTTCAGAAATACTAAACCACAAACAGTGTTTAAAACTGCAAGTAGTTTACCTGAGTAGATCTATCACTCTAAAAAACTGTCTGAGCACACTGAATAAGCACTTGTAAAAAAAAGTTAAGTGCCCCAAAAGGGAAATCCAAAATGCATATGCTTCTGGGAGAGAGACTAGAAAATAAATATAAAATATGCCAAAAACTATAGAACAGCTTATTCAAATGTTAATTATACTTTTCCTTCTTCTAAAAAACATGTATGCTATATTCAGAAATTATTGGAGGCTCCATGTAAATCAGTATTGCACCAGTAAGGGGCCTTTTGAAAATTAGTACTTTTAAGGGAGAAAATCCCAAACCTGTCACAGGCAAAAGATACTGAAATCCTCCATTCACATCCAGGGGAAACAATGAAATAGTTACCTAACTTTGTCCCCTTTCAACCACCCGCAAACACTTATTACTTCAGCTCATTCTTTGTTGCAGTCACAGTTACTTAGTGCCAGAGAAAGAGCACTAATGTCCAGAAGAGAATCATACCTTCTTCAGTCTAACTTTTATATTGTCATTATGATGCCAATTCAATTTCTTGTACCTAGGATGCATAACATCTCCTTTATACAGTTTATTCACTAAGACGCATTATGCATGAAGACAATGACGACACTATATTAAAAAGCCACAGATCTAATCTGAGGAGATTGTACAAAATTAAGTATGATGGATAAACCTCATTAACTAAGACCACTCTTTATTAGGTAAATACCTCTTGAAAATTGGCAGCTTTTCTGTAAGAGAATTAAGGAACAGGAAGTAATCTCAAATAACAGGGACGATGTTAAAGGGAGTGGTTCAATGGGATCCTGTTTTGTCTCCAGTACACACCGGAACAGAGCAGATAAAGGAGTTACTCATAGCTTTTATATTTACTTCACACATCACTTCATTGATATCCTCACACAGTTAAACAAATAACCTCTTTGACATAACCGAAGTTCCAGAGATTATGTTCAATTTACAGAAGTTGACGTATTCGCAAGGACTTATTAACATCAATTTATGTGATGATGCTTGCCAAAAGTTCCAAACCCATGTCTTGCAGAAATGCCACCAGAAATCTTAGGAGCTGTGCAATGTAATTACTGTTCAAAAAAAAAAAAAAAAGCACAAACATGTACCAGTACTCAGTACTGTTACTTAGCTGATGAGGCCACACACAAAGGAGCACTGCATCTTGAGAAAAAGAGGGATCCCAGAGGTAGAAAGTGATCTTAGCTGCTGCATATGAAAGGTGTTCGGCATCGTACTATAGCCTTTAGAAGCTGGAGGTTTCAACATCAGAGTGCGATTTTTTCCCCCAGAAGGCATATGGGCATTTAAGATCCCAAAGAGAAGTCCCATATAGATCCTCTACAGAAGTCCAAGACTACTGGATTTAATTACTCTTCTTAAAAGAGTAGGTGGTGTTCAGCAGGTCTCCTAGTCATGAGGGCAACAATAAAAAAAACCATCATAACACCCTCTTTTCACATATCTATTTCTAAGCCCATGGCATCAGGCTGTTGCAATACATGCAAAACACATTTTTGTCTGTCAGATGTCTGAAGCAATCTTTTATGGCATTTGGTGCTCACACCACCTCAGCTGGCACACAGCAATTCAAGGATTTTGGTCCATAGGGACAGCAAGTTAATACAAACGGTAACAGTGGCCAGAGACTGGAAAAGACAGCATAAAAACATCGAAGAAATTTAATTTGCTTAGTCCACAGAATACAAAACAGAAAAGAGATGTGATAACAGAGTTCAAATACACAGAGAGGAGAGACAAGAAAAGTACAAACTCCTATGTCAGATGAGGGAGAACAAAAAATTATGAGAAAGGAGATTAAGCTGACGCATCAAGAATTCTCTCTGATGGCAAGGAGAGTGAGGCACTGAACAAATCACCTTAAAACATTAAATACCCATTCTTGTCCCATCCTGGATAAGGCTACTTGCAGAAAGACAAGGACAAAGCTGTGCTTTGCCTTATGCAAGAGTGGCTAGCTTACTTCTGGAAGGCCTCTTTCAATTTGGTTCTCTGTAATTTCTAGGCCACGAAGAAAAGTAAAACAGTCTGTAATCTGATCTATATTGAAATTTAACTGTCACCTGATCTTTCTAGTTTACACATTTCAATTGTACCTTGCATTTGTTAATAACTGTAACTATCATTATTTTGAGGTAGGCAACAAGCAACAGTTAAATCTGAGGCAGAACCGCAGCAGGTAAGCTTTATAGAGTTTACAGGCTGCTGAGTGACTGTTCAAGAGCCCACTGACAAAAATCAGTAAACGCTTTAGGAGTAACAGGGCAAGGTGGAGACCCTCTCCATGAGATTAATAAAAGAAAAAGGAATATAAGCATTTCTGCTGCTTAAAAACATGAGCTGAGGTCTAGTAAATAGTGGGGTGGAGTGGGGGGGGGGAGAGGAAGGGATTAAGTTAAAGAAAGGAATCAGGTTTAAATACAGAGGGAAGTTTGAAATGCTTGGAGACAATATACCAGGCACCACCAGATAGTGGTCAGATTGCTGTCCTGATCTGAACTCCCATGATTGTTCATAGAGTTCAACTGAGCCCTGATCTCTAACAGGATTTACTATGCATAAATATCTCAGCATAAGTGACAGGCCTTCTGAAACATTCAGCCATTTACTCAACCACTGTAGAGACACAAATGAACTGGCAGAAGCACAGTTACTCTAGTTTCCTCATTTACACTCAACATCCACACGTGTTTACTCTTTTTCATGTAAGAATTGTCACACCTAAGTAATCACCAACAGATACAGCAGCTGGACTCTGCTTTTCATTTCAGTACAGTTCACATACCTCATCCATGCCAGAAGCTGTGAAGAAAATGCCAATTTCCTCTGCGTATTTCTTTAGCTCTCTATATTGGTCATGACTAAACTCTAAGTGGCGCTTGTGCTCCCCATAGGTCTTTCCCCAGGAGTGTTTAGAGGTATAGGGCCTTTCTAAGGCTTTCTTGTTGAATTTGTACTCCAGTTCACTCTTCTGGAACTTGGCACAGTCCGCTCCACATTCCTGCAAAACAAGCCGGTGCACACTGAGTGGAACTCCAAGTGAAACCACACTCATCCCAAGTTTGAACACCAGGACTGTGCAACCAATGGGCCCATTTGCAGTGGAGTTTTCACGTTACCAAGAGAAGCAATCACAGGAATAGTACAGAGTGACAGAGGACCTGCACAGCCGTGAGCCCTTTCATTTCAAAATGCCTGTTACACTTGGTAAAGCAGCGACCTAGGAGATCATACTAAAACTACAAAAGTGAACTGCCTCTTAAGCATGCATGCCACTTATTTGAAGAGCTGATTTCTGTGGCATTTTCCAAGCTCAGCTGTCATGCAGTAATTTTACATGAAAACAAGTGACAGGACTCTGTAGAAGAGGGATTATGAATCCAAAAGTTGTACGAAGTGGCAATTAACAGTGAAGTTACATCCTTGCTGAGCTATTTTGCCCTTACACCACAGTCACAGGCCAAGTGCATCACACCGTGACTTCTCCCTCAGGGAGGATATGCTGTTTGCTAACACTGGTATACCTGATGTATGTGGCACCACATTTTAAAGCGGCTTGGCCGTCTTCTGGATGACACCAGCATTCCCTCAAACACACCCTGAACTGGGGGCTGGCGAGGGACGGCTCAGCACCCCGGCCTCAGCCCGCGGTCCCTCACCGGCCACACACCGGGTCCGCGACCCCGACCCCAGCACAAGGGGGTCGCCGACTGCGAGGCACGGCCCGAAGGCCACCAAGCAAGCAGCCGCCTCGCGGGCCCTCACCGCCACTGTCCCCACGTAGCTGCTTTAAAAATTCCGCCCCGTAAGTCACCCCGCGGCTGCCACCGGGCGGAGACTGGGCGGTGCGGCCCGACCGCGGTGTCCCCCGCGGGGAGGGGCCCCTCCCGCCTTGCGCCGGTGGCCTGGGGGCCTCCTCACTCGGGCGAACGGGCCCGCCACCCGGCGCGGAGGGAAACTCTGCGGGGGCCGGGGCCGGGGCAGCCCTGCCCGCCGCGGGGCCCCGCCGCGCCCCCGCCCAACCCGCGCCACCTTGGCCATGCAGATCATGCGCTTGGCGATCGCCAGGTCGCCCTGGTGGTTCTGCCCGATCTCCGCGATGATGAAGCACGGCTGCTCGCCGCCGATGCGACGCCCGGGACACAGCTCGAACTCCCGCGACATGATGGCCGCTGCCGCCCCGCGACTGCGCCACCGCCCCGCGGCCCGCGGGACGCCACCGCCCGCCCCGCCGCGAGCAGCCAATCCGCGCCTGGGGGCGGGGTCCCGCGCCACCGCCTTCCGCCCCGCGCGCCGCCAGGCGGGGCTGTCGAGGCCGCTGCGCGCGGGGTGGCCGAGTGGCCCCGACGCGAGGGGCGGGCGCGGAGGCTGCGGGGCGCTTGGCTCCGCCGGGGGCTCCGCGGCCGCCGCCGCGCTCTGGGGCGAGCGAGGCCGACGCTGCGGGCGGTACGCGGCAGGGCTCCGGCGGTGGCGGAGGTTTCCAGCTTGGCGCCCATGGCGCGCAGCCGCCGGCGCCCCCCACCCCGGCCCGGGCTGGGGCACGGACCGTGTGTCCGCGCTGCTCGGGGCCGCCGGCCAGTAGCCAGTCCCGGTGCGCCGGCGGGGGCGTCCCTGGCCTGGCCACGGCAGCTCCTGTGCGGCAGCCGAGCGGGGCGCGGGAAGCCGTGCCGGGGCGGCCTGCGGCAACCGCTACTGACACAGAGGCTTTACGGGGAGCACCGGGTGCTGACAGCGCTTGCATGGTGACACCTGGATAACCCCCGGGCGCGCAGCAGCGCGGCGGGGCCGAGACAGCGGAGCCGTCCCCGGGACGCTCCCGCGTGGCACCTACCGTGTGCCAGCGCGGCCCCGGCGACTCACGCGTTACACCGGGCGGCGGCGCTGCCGGCGTTCCCGGTTGTTACCCAGTATGCCCTTTCAGCTTCATGCTTTTTATGACAGGGTGGGTTTCTTGGTTTATGACTTGGGAAAAAAAAAAAAAAAGGTTATTTTCCTGACGGAGCGGGATGTTGATTATATTAACACGGTCAGGATTTGCGTAGGTGCTGGATATACTTGGATGGATGTGCCCTTAGCAGAGGCTGCTGAATATATTTACCCCCAAACTTACTACAAACGGTTCTTCATCTAATCTTATTGTTGTCTTTCCTTGCATAGAAGTGAACCTTGTGGAAACTAGGATTTCTGTTCAGTGAGAAATGCCAGAGCTTTGCACATTTTCAGGGAGGTGCACAGCAAAAGTATTTTAACGTTTTCAATTCGAATTACTTGAACGGATCAGAACGTTCTGACTGACTGCATTCTGATTTTGCCTTAAAATATACAGATAAGTAAAGTAAGACTACTTGTAATATAAAAATATTTTAACCGCATAAAACGTAAATGCACAACTAACAACAATCAAATGGAGTATGGCGGTAAAAATTTCTTAATTCCTTTTCCCTTGAAGCAAAATTGACTCAAAATGGGATATATTGCTGTGGTTTCAATTAAACACTATTGTACCATAGAAAAAGTTTGTAACAACCATGTTAAGTAATGCTGCCCATATAGCCCTTCTTTCCACTCAAACTTTTGCTTTCCTTTTTTTGTTTTTTCCATGGTAAAACACTTTATACCCTTTGAACAGTGGTTTACGATTATGTTTCGTCACGCTTAATTCTCATTCGTCCTTACGAGACTCGTCTCCATCTTTTTTTGCTTCCCTCACCCCCAATCTGGCATGTTCTGTGCGAGGGGGCTTTCTTTGCTCGGGGGTGGAGCTTTTAGTATGCTAATTAGGATAGTTCAGACATGCTGCCATTAACCATTTGGTTCTCCTTGAGAAAAAAGCAACCAGTTCTCTAGAAACAGGCTAATTTGGAGGCTGTTTCATAGCCAGGAAAGTTTCATGATAACTGAACCTGTATTAGCCGTTTCTACGGATCAATTGCATTGACTACAGTCATAGGTGGATACAAACGCAGGCATAGCTTATTTAGGGGTGCCAAACCACAGTTACAAAAAGAGATCCGAGTAAAATACAGTCTCTTCAAAAATGGTTACATTTTATGTAATGGATAATACATATTTTATATGTTTATGAACAGTTTCTAGAGAGAGAATAAAAAGAAGTATTTTGCAGCTATTACTAATATACCCCACAATGGACCATAATAATATAATTTCAGGAATTATATAGGGTTAAAAGCCATGCCACAGTCTGTTGGATTTTAAAACTGCAAAAATTAACTTTTAAAACACCTCACACTCGTTATTGACTATGCCAAACAATTTGTGTCACCTTAATACAAAATGCATATAAATGCTGAGAATAATTATAATTAAATTTCCCCTGAAAGTTAGCTGATTGAAAAAGCAGTTCATTAAGAAAGTATTTCTTAATGGTATTATTTGAAGCAAGTCTCTAATGTGCTACATCTTGCTGAGTTTTGGTTTGCATTCTGAGGTACTACACTTGCCTATGAGACACCTCTCCAACTAAACAATATGGCTCACAGCCCAAAGACCCAGCTTGTTCTTTGAAGTTCATTAAGTGCTCTACATTCTTCCTACACAATGCTTACCACCAGCTCCAGGAAACAGACACGCCCTTCTTCCTTGGGGCAAGTTTCTTGTTCAACCATCAGGTGACAAGCAGGAAAAAGATGCCTCCAGAACAATTAACTCCTGGATAATTTTACAATGACAGAACATCGTTTTGCCTATCACAGTTCAAAAGTATAGAAGACTGAGCCCCTGTGCTTTTCTTTATCCAGTAATAGTAGAATTGGAGATAAAAGAATACAGAGCTATTGTAGAATCACAGAATAATCAGTGTTGGAAGGGACCTGGAGAACATCTGCTCCAAACCCCAGCTAAAGCAGGTTCATCTAGAGCAGTTGCACAGAGTTGCATCCAGGCAGGTTTTGAATGTCTCCAGAGAAGGAGACTCCAAAACCTCTCTGGGCAGCCTGTTCCAGCGCTCTGTCACCCTCAAACAAGTTTTTTGTCATACTCAGATGGAACTTGCTGTGTTGCAGTTTGTGCCTGTTGCCTCTTGTCCTGTCGCTGGGAACTGAAAATAGCCTGGTCCCATCCTCTAGACACTCGCCCTTAAGATATTTCCATGTTGATAAGATCAGTCTTCTTTCCTCCAGGCTAAACAGGCCCAGCTGTCTCAGCCTTCCCTCATAAGGCAGACGTTCCAGTCCTCTCATCTTCATAGCCCTCTCCCAGACCCTTCCCAGTAGTTCCCTGTCTCTCTCGAACTGGGGAGCCCAGCACTGGACACAACACTCAAGATGTTGTCTCACCAGGGCAGAGCAGAGGGGGACGATCACCTCCCTCCATCTGTTGGCCACACTGCTTATAATGTACCCTAGGGTCCCATTGGCCTTGGCCACCAGGGCACATCGCTGGCTCATGGGCAACTTGCTGTCCACCAGGACTCCCAGGTCCTTCTCCGCAGAGCTGCCTTCCAGCAGGTCACCCCCAGCCTGTGCTGGTGCCTGGGGCTGTCCCTCCCCAGGGGCAGGACCCTGCACTTGCCTTTGTTGAACTCCATGAGGTCCCTCTCCACCCAGGTCTCTGGCCTGTCCAGGTCTCGCTGAATGGCAGCGCAGCCTCTGGTGCATCAGCCATTCTTTCCTGGTTCTGTATCATCAGCAACATGCTGAGGGGACACCCTGCCCCTTCACCCAGCTTATTGATGAGTAAGTTGGACAGGACTGGAGCCAGTACTGACCCCTGGGGTACACCATCAGCTACAGGCCTCCAGCTGGACTCTGTGCCATTGATCACAACCTTCAGCTCTGCCATCAGCCAGTTCTTAGTCCACCTCACTGCCCACTATACCTATATAATGTAAAGTACAAAAGCAAGAAACGAATAGTAAAAGTACAGAAGCTGTGGAACAGTGAGAGAACTATTGCAACTCAGGCAGTTTTACAGTACCTACCGTTTACTTCACAATGAGGGTATGGCCACACCAATTCCAAAATTGTATTCTGTGAAACTCTGATGTCTAAACCCCTTGTTCTGTTGGATGTTTGTCTTTTATTTCAGTGAGAAAGCCATCTCATGCTGAGGATTTTATGGATATATTTGTGCATAATAATGAAAAGTATACTTTGAATAGAATAGAACAGAAAATTAGAATAAAATAGAACATTGGATATAATAGAATAGAACAGAACAGTTCCAGCTGGAAGGGACCTACAACAATCATCTAGTCCAAGTGCCTGACCACTTCAGGGCTGATCAGAATGTGACAGTTGTCACACTAGCCAAATTGAATTTACACGCAGTAATGCTTTATTCAGGAATTACACAGCTTGAGACAAGTGTGTGTAGTTTATGCACTCCAACACAAACAGATTTTCCTGGAGCTTCACTGGCATGATAAAAGACCTTTGACAAGTCATGGTCCTTGAAGCAGGTAATGTGGTTGCATCTTTGGCATAGTTTATAGGAAGAGAATTCCATGAGGATCCAGTGATGATGACCATTTGCCAGCAGCAATTACTTTCAAATACCAATTTCTAGTCAATCAATTGACAAAATGTTTGAGTTTCTCAGTGGATTTTAAGTCTTTGGTCTCCTTTCCTTGGCCTATATGCTGTGCAATGCTGGTGGGTGTTAGCTTCCCCTGGCAACACCATTTTCTTACCCTGTTGTCTGATTACTTCTTTGACCCTTTTGTTATGTCTAAAGCAGCCTTCCCAGCTTTTAAGGTTACGTTTCTCCAATAACCAGAGACTTAAACTAGCCATATTTCTGTCAGTTACTCAAAGGTACTTGTCAGCATTGCAAAGCAGTACAAAGTAGCATTCTAGCAGATGCCTCCCTTGTTCTGCATCTTTAGAGTCCTAAGTGCCCTTTCAAAATCCTAATATTTCCTGGGAAAAGTAACATACTTTGATACATAACTCAGCAAACAGAAGACAGGATTTATTTCCTGCTAGCAGTTACCTAATAAATTTACTTCCCTGGGAGGCCAGCATGCACAGCCCCTGCCAATGCTGTGCCAGATCTTGTTCTTGTCAGTGTTCAGCCTGTGCTCCCAGCTGTGGGGCACTACTGGCTTTCTCGGACACGCTACACATAGCTCTAGTTATTTTACTCCAGACTGTTGAGAAAGGAGGTTCATCAGAATTGAGCCTAATTTTATTTTTCTTCTACCTCTTGTTTGGCCTGTTCCATGTTCTCATGCTTGAACTTCACAAATAGCCCTAGCTGATAGACTGTTTTCCCCTCAGTGCTGCAATACCTGTAAACCACAGCGTCCTGCTCTAGCAGCTGTATTTTATGACAGCATGCATCTCACCATAACAACTGGTGTTTGAAAGCTCATACTATCATCTGTTATCTTGGACTTGCAAGACTAAATGACAGGAGATGTAGTTCACAGAAAAGATAATATGGAAGAACTGCTGGAAAAAGCGATATAGTTCCATGAAAGCTCACAGTTCTGGTTTTATCCTCAGGCCCTTTGTGGAGAAAAGCTGCCCATTCTACATGCTCATAGGCTACATGTGTGAGGTTAAAGAGGCAGTGAACAGCACCTATGCAGGGACCTGTGGGTACTTCAGAACTCATGCTCAGCCCGCCAGAAGGGTGGCAGGCTTCTCAAAGAGGATGACCTTCATGTACAGAATGAGAACGAGGTTTCCCTGGCCCTGGTCTAGTAAGGGCAATTCAGGAAAGAAGAAAGATAAACATATTATGTCACAGCACTCTCAAAACTAGCCAGCTGTAACAAGGTCTTTTACCATCACGTACCAGGTTAACTTCAATAAGTAGTTAGCACACCTTGCCCTGGCACAGCCACCAATCCCCCACAAGGTCTCAAAGGTCCATCTACTCTTCGTGCTGTTTCTTCATACTCTTAAGGCCAATCCCTCTGCTTCTTGATGGTCTCTTTTCATTGGCTGCTCCCCCTCCATACGGTCCTTAGAGCTATTTAACTACTTAGCAGGAACCAGCCACTGCTGCATCTTATCCACATCAGCCAACCCACCACCCCTGAAGCCACCCCACAGCTGTATATTGTCAATGTTAATTAACCCACCTTCATTCCTCTACAATTCCCGCCCCCTTTTTTTTTTAATTTTTTCTTTTCCTTCTTAACATTTCATACCTTATGTTTTTAACAATCATCACAACCTTTTTACAAATAAACTTTTCATACAGTCCGGACAACTTGTCCCTGAACTCTTTTTTTCTTCTTAACATTTCATGCCTTATGTATTTAACAATCATCACAACTTTTTCACAAATAAACTTCTCAGTCCAGACAATTTGTCCTTGAACTCATACACATATTTCTTCTTTGCTTTTCATCTTCTGTGGGCTGATCACCTTTCTTCTCATCTGCTTTCTTGACATCTGAGATTTTGTTTTCTTCAGAGGGGGGTTCTGATGAGCTTATAGTACCTCGTCCTTTCACCTCTTGGGTCACACTGGACAGTAACCTGAGTGAGCCTGCAGCAGCAGCAGATCTAAAATACAGCACTAACACATCATTCTGTGTCCTGAAAAACTTCTTAACATCCTTGTGGTCGCCCATTTCTTCTACACGTGGAGACACCTCAACAAGCACATAAACCCTGGCAAGAATAATATTACAATATGATGTTTGCCTATGCCCGTTTGCCTGGGGTCCCAACCAATGCACTGGTGGCTACCAGCCACGGCATGCTGATATGAGCTCAGCAGTCATTTTGGTCCTCTGGCTCAGATGGAAATGATTTTTTCTTCAGGAAGCAATAATGTGCTCAAAGACTACTTTCCTTTCCAGAGGAATTAATGACTCTGTAATGATTTCAGAGGCCAGAAAGAGGGAGTAAGGTTTAATTATAAGAGGGTTGCTTATACTTTTGTGCTTCTGTGTTTTGCTTACATATGGCTGCAACTGACAGAGATGCTACGTAAAGCAGCTGCTCCTAGTGCAACATCAGCAGTAAGTGCCACTGGAGGAGTAACAGACCAGGTCACTGCCTCAGACAATTCAGAGGCATGACAGGAAACAATTGCCTATAGGTTTAGTCTTCCACATCATGATGACCTGTGGAGGAGTAGTGTACTCGCTTGGGATTGTGCTGATGAAAAGAAATAGGTCTCAAACAGTTGCAGGTATGGTGATGGGAGGAAAGAGAACTGGACTGTGGGAAAATAAGCAATCCTGTGGATACTACTGTCTTGACCTCCAAGGGAAAAAAGTCAATTTATATAGTGACAAGGCAGGTGAATGGGTGCTTCCTATATGTTCAGATGACACATTATTGAGGAAGTGGTGCAATATCTTACCTTCTGTATTGAATTAAACCATAAACCTGTTACTGCCTTTTCCACAGGAAAACATCCTGAGCGTGCACAGCTCCAAAAAAAATCTGGGATATCAACTTGCAGAGAAAGAAGCGAGCATATTGGTGAACATGGTTGTGGTATTACCAAATACATGCACTTTGGATTTGTTGCATCTGGTGTGCTCAGCTGGAGATCACAAGGTCCCTTCTGCCTGAGGGCATTGTTTAGGCGGATGAAAGATGACCTCAGGAATATTCTGTTAGTCCAAATACCTTCTGACTACACCAGATAGAAAGAAGGGAAATGGGAGAATTCTGGCAGACCTTCAGAAGTTCTTGAACTCTTAAGTTTCCCATACAGTCAAACTACCTTTCAAAGTTCTTCTAAAAACTGCAATTAATTTGGAAAGGTAAAAAGAAAAATCCCTGTCAATAAAGAATGACTTCACTTGTACCAAAACTACCTTCACTTGGCTTCCTCACCTTGCAACAATCTGCTGTAAGTTGTTTTTCTACTCAGCATGTACTTCAACAATACCTTTATTTCAAGTGGCTGACATTTATTTTAGGGTCAATTAAACCAATTTAAAAACATCACACTTTGAAAAGTAGTTTACAGGAGAATTATACTCAGAGTTAAAGAATTATATATAGTTGCTTTCTTGCATGAGTTGTTTCTATGCAGCCAGATTCATCTCGAGCATTTGTGACCTGTACTGGGTTTGGGCAAGGTGAGATACTTGTTCTGCACCTCATGGAATGCTTTTGTGTCTACAAATCAAATCAAGAAAAGGACACTGCTTATTGTTTCTAAGGAAGCCAACAGGAATTTAGTCCATGGATGTAGTATTAGGATATTTGCTAATATTTCAATTGGCTTTACTACATTAGGAGTTGCAGAAGTTCTATTGTCAGTGATACTGAAGGATTCAGAGAGTGTAGTGTGAAGAAGGAGCCTCAAGAATCCAATCTGTGGAACAAAGGTATAATAGAAACTGTCCAGAAAACCTGATGGGAAACAATTTAGTTAATTATTTTTTTATATATACTACTGAAGGGAAATTTTTCACTGAATACTTCATTCTTGCAATGAGAAATTTACAATTTCTGCTGTAAATTAAATAGGTCCATTCAGTTACATCAGAGAAATAAGAGGGTGAGGTCATAGAACATAAAGATATGGGCTTACTACCTGCACAGTTGCAGTCAGTTTGATCAGACATGCTAGGAAGGTAACCCCTGAGGAAAACTGCTTTTTCTCTGAGGTCAGTTCTGTCAGGCAGGCTGACAAGTCTTCCTTTGGACAGAAGAACTTGACATGCAGGGAATTCTAAAAGGACAAGAAACTATGGAGTCAAACATACATATCACTGCTTTGTGGAATCAGGACTTCTGTGATATCTTTTACTAGTGAAGAATTCAAAAGGTTGTTCTGTGAACTTGTTCTTGAACATATGAATGAAAATTGCTCTTTTCCAGTCTTAAGGAACTCTCTCAATTGCCATGACTTTCAAAGATGATTAAGTAGCCTCACAATTACATCAGTCATCTTCTTTGTTAGATGGATGCCAGAGGAGAACAGATTAAACAAATTTAATAGGCCAGGAATTTGGGGCTTCTTAGACTTCAGCTGATCTACAGGGTAGCATTTTCTCCTGGTGATAAGCCTGTAACCTGAAAAGGGGAATCAATCAGCTGATTTGCAAATGTGTTCCAGAAATGCCTGCAAATAGGTAGTTTTTTCTTCTGTCTTTACATATTGCTTCTTCTTTCTGATAATTAACGGGTTTTGTATCAAGAACTAATATGGACCCTTTGAGCACATTCTTTCTTGTGATTTATTTCATACAGGTCTCTCATGACAGCACAAAAATGCTAACCCTCACTATCTTTATGGAAATGGAATGTGGCATAGGAGTAGCTTTCCTCTGTGCATTTCCTCTGATTTTGCCTCTTCCTTTCAGAAAAGCCGATGCTCTTATGAAAACAAATGGCAATGGCATAAAAAAGCTAGTCCTAGTTTTCTTTGTGCTTCTAAGGAAATAAGATCCATGGGGAGCCACACAACTATTGTTTCAGTATAAGAAAGACAATTGTCTCTATACTGGATTTGTATTGCAACTAAATCAAACACCTGGAATTACAGGTAAATTTGGAGCACTGTATTAGGTCTGCTGTAAGCATGATCCTACCATTCAGGAATCCCAAGGCTCTTCAATCAGAGTAAAAGTCTGCAGCAAGGAGGACTTACCCTGGGTGGAGGAGGACCAGTTTAGGGACCACTTCCTCATGGGTTGCACCTGCAAGTGCTGAGAAACCTGACTGATGTTATTGGGAGGCAACTTTTGATAATCTTTGAAAAGCCATGGCAACTGGGAATGTTCCTCAAGACTGGAAGACAGCAAGTGTCACACCTATCTTCCAGAAAGGCAAAAAAGAAAAACAAGTGAACAAGAGGCCAAACAGCTTTATGTGAATCCCTGGGAAGGCAATGGAGCAACTCATCTTGGACATTTATTTCCGATCTCAGGAAGGACAAGAAAGTGATCAGGAGTAGTCAGCGTGAATTTACAAAGGGGAAGTCATGCTAACCAACCTGATAACTTTCCACAGTGAGCTGATTAGCTTGTTGGATGAGTGGAAAGCTTGGAGAAGTAATGGGTCATGGGGTTCTTATCAATGTGTATAAATGCTTGATGGGAGAAAATGAAGATGAGGGAACCAGGCTCTTTTCAGTAATGCCAGTGGCAGGACAGCAGCCAGTAGACACAAACTGAAAACAAAACAAAACAAAACAAAACAAAACAAAATTCAATCTGAACACAAGGAAACAATGAGGGTGGTCAAACACTCTAACAGGTTGTCTGGAGAGGTTATGCAGTCTTTGTCTGCGAAGAATACCCAAAACCAGACTGGAGACATTATTTAAAATAAATAATCTTCCTGTTTCTCCTAGAAGATGGAATTCAGGGAGGTCTAGTGTCCTGTCATGCCAGATTCTGAGTTTTCACAGGAGAAAGCAGGCCTGTTTTAATTGATAACCAAAGTGAAGGGAGCTTTCTGTCATACAGCATGAGTGTGCTTGCTCTTTTTTCCCTAGGAAATGATCTTGACAGTAAGGAAAAAAAGTGTAGCTCAATGTGCAGTTTATCTCCCACTGTTAATTTAGCACAGGAAACAACTGACGTGCAGAGCTACACTTTTTTCTGAATTTGGCTACCTTCTTAAACATATTGGAATGGGATTATAACATAAAACCTGGATAGCATACCTGTAATATACCAAGAAACATACACACAGAAAGGCAATGGAGTTTACTAAATACCTCTTGAAGGAACTGCACTAGCTTAAGCGCTGCCAGCATAATTTCCTTCTTTCTACATCATTATTTTTTCCTTCCCCTTACTCTCTGTTGTGCCAGTAAACTATTTGAAAATCTGTATGGTAAACCAGATATAGAAACTGATCAGAGTAACTTTGTCACGAGAGTTTTATTGGAAATCACTGCCTTTGACATGCATACTTTTGTCAATACATGGTTAATGCAACACAAGGTACTTGAAATGACACTATTTCAGGCTTCCTAACACCAGACAGGAGATATGCAGAATCACAACATAAAACAACTGATGTGTCTATTGACTTCGATCTGCAAGTTGGGATTTGTCTCCAAGATGCCCATGGCTCGATGTTCTGTTGGCACTGGTGTTTACACGGCACCAGTATCCCGTCTGCACTGCAGCTCCTGCTCCGGTCCTGCGGCAGGAAGCCAGCACAGCCTCCCCCTGCGGGGTGGTCTGACAGAAACGCAACGGAGAGTCAGGCCCCGCCACAGACCAAATGCCGGTCGCTGCCTGACGCGGGAGCAGAGGCCGGTCAGCACCGACCGGGCCTGCCAGGCCGGGCGCTGCGTGCCCGCGGCTAAGGCCCCAAGGCCAGACCCCACGGCCTCGCCGCCTACAGGTGCGAGCCGCGGGCCCGGCTCCGCCGCGGGCCGCCTGGGCTGGGGGCCGAGAGGAGCGGAACGGCCCGGCCACGACCGCGGCCCCACAACAGCGGCCCTGCGGCGCGCCACGCTCCCCCGCCGCCGCCGCCGCTCCTGGCGCTGATTGGCTCGAGCCCGCGGCATCGCGCGGAAAGTTCCGTTAGCCCCGCCTCCGCCGCCCGCTGATTGGCTGTTCCTCGGGGCGGTGCCGGCACAAGCCCTTCCTTTTCCGCGCCTCTCCTCAGTGTCGGCGTAGGAGTCGCAGCCGCTCGCGTTCTGGCCGCCTTGTTTCTCGTCCCGATGGCCGATCAGCAGCAATTCAGTGCCCAGCCGGCGGCCGCCGCCGATAACGGGGCGCTGGACGGCGCCGAGGAGGATCCTGCCGCCGCTTTCCTGGCGCAGCAGGAGAACGAGATCGCGGGCATCGAGAACGACGAGGGCTACAGCATACTGGAGAGCGGCGAGGTGCCGGCCGTGCTGCAGGCTCCGGAGGGCCTCTACTTCGGTACGGGCGGCGGGGGCCGGCGGGTGGGGAGGTGCGGGGAGGAGAGAGGTCCCGGCCCGGCGGGGCTCCGCAGCTTCCCTTCTCCCTCGGCGGCACTGTGGCCGGGAGGGGGCGGTGCCGGCGGGCCCCTCGCCTCGGCCGTCCGCCCCCGGCACCCGCGGCGGGTCACGGGGTGGTCGTGCCGTCTGGGCCGCCTCGGGCCGCCCTGCCGTGTGCGGGTTACCCCGGCTCCCTCAGATTCGGTGCCTGTGGCTTACATCTGCCACTGGAAGCAGGATAAGGCAGTGTCTTGCGTTCTGCCACTTGTGTTGCCGCCTTCACATGCAGTGATCGTAGTATTCTAGCAGTTGAGCTAATGTTTAATCTTGCTAAGCCTCTAGCCTTTGTTCCTTGGTACTTTGTACTCAAGATGAGAAAACTGGCACTGCAGAACACACTGTTGCATCCAGAGGAGTGGTGGCTACGTGTATGGATCTATGCCAGGGGCCCTCAAACTACGGCCCGCGGGCTGGATACAGCCCCCCCCAGGGTCCTCAATCCGGCCCCCGGTATTTACAGACCCCCCTGCCCCCCCCCGCCGGGTGTTGGGGGGGAAACCAAGCAGCCGCAGATGGCTGCCTGCCACTGCATCCGCGCCGGCCCCTGGTTAAAAAGTGTGAGGACCCCTGGGCTAGAGGTTAGTGTGTTTTCAGTTAGTCTAACGGTGGCTAAAGCAGCCCTTGAGGAATGCTTCTGATTACAAAAGGTTTAGGGTTTTTAGCTGAAGTCTAAGAGGAAAGGCGTTGTGAATGTAGGATGATGCTGCACCTAACTGATGTTGCAGCAGTCTCAGAAGACTTCGCTTGTCACTGAGTCCACAGGAATGTATCTGCTCTCATGTAAAGTTCCTTTGTCATGTCAGGAAGATGCTGCTCTTACTCATCTTAGACTGAAGAACTTTGCTTCCTGGTTTACTGTGGGAACATCTTTAGAATTAAGTCTTCATTATGCAGCCTGATTTCTGAAGTTACTAGCATATCTTAGGTATGAGGATAGAGGTTCATGGTATCTCTTGGAATAAAGCCCAACTAGATAGACTGAGTAATGGAGACCTGCTGCTTTCAGTGCTTTTTTAGTGGTAGCACAGCCCTTAGAGTCAACTCATTCATAAAGTTCAAAACGTAGGGACAATGTATTTCCTGTAAAAAGGGTGTTTACAGGGGAGTATCTTGCTGAAGCACTAGAACATTAGGATAATTGTTATCAGAACACTGTCCTGTTTTGATATCGGACATAATGTGACTTCTGTATTCTATGTATAGTGCAGAAACAGACATGGTGGACACTTCCCCTCTTACTTTCAGAAGCCTCAGACAAACATTATGCCTTACATGGTCTTTACATTCCAAACAGGCTCTGGAACAGTAAAGTAACTGTTTTAGGACTAAATTCTTTGGAGAAACTTCTGACATTGGCCTTTCTCATGGTGTGTGCAGCTAGGACTGACTAGATCTGTAGCTTCTCTCCATGCATGCAATGTGGGTATTGTAGAGTGATTCCTTATTGAAAAATCAACTTGTTAGATATAGGTTGGCTTAATATGTAAAAGTAGTTCTTAAGCTGCTTTTCAAGAGTTTTTTTTTCTCAAGTCATGGAAGTTCACTTGTCATGGAATGTAAAAGTGTTACTGGAGAACTTTCTCTAGAAAGAGGGTCATAAAATAATGAATATGGTAATTTGATGATATAAGGATCTGTGAAGCCTAGGTGTGTCATCTGTATGTCATTCTGCTTTCTTGTATGCACTGGAATAGCATTTATGCTCTGGCCTGTTAAACAGGCATAGCAGATTGTTCTTGCAAACCTTCGGGGGTCCCATTTTGTAACAGAACATTAATTTGTTGACTGTTGGCACCTGTAACTCCCTCCTTGTGAAAAAGTGTGGACTGCAGCAGTGCAAAATGTACTGGTTCAGCCACGGTGACAAATGATCTGATGAATTCTGTTGCCATTCGTTAGAGATTTCTTATAATCTGATCAATATCCTAACAACAAAGTCAAACAGCTCTAGTCTATAGAGCATATTAGTTTATTAAACTGTTTTGTAATTAAGTTAAATAGGTGAATGCAAATTTCTCCTTGAATTGACACAAATTCTAATGTAAGTCCTTTAAGCATTGTGATCAGGGGTTTGTGGATTTACTTCTTTTAACCGCAGCATTTTTGAACTCCTTATTTACAGGTTTGTTGGATAAGTTTTCTTTCTAAACACGGCCAAAAGTCCTAACTTGGGCAGCCTCACAACTGAAATTTGAAAATCTTCAGATATTGTGAGAAGCAGTCACCAACTTCTTGAACCACACTTGTAAGAAACATGGTGTCTCATATAACAAATGTTTTTTCAAATTGCAGCCTCCTAAAAAAGAATTGGACAAATATGTGTATGTATATCAGTAGTATGAACTGTTAATATCGGTATCAGGAAACTGATACTGGTTTATATTTCTGTTAAATGTAGTAATGGTAGATACTGGGTGAGTATGGGGAGAATGGCAGAATGTTGCCAGGCTCACGTGTCTCACTCAGCAGTGCTTCATGCTGCCAGTTGGAATACCAGCCTGAAGCAGTAGGCCATTTATTTCTTATATATATGTATATATATATATCTCCTGTTCAAGCTTCCTGGGCATGTGAAAATTCACTTTATTTCCCTTGACAGATGAAGTATCATCACTGCTTCAGAAAATAGGAAGTACTATATAAATCAAGTAATACAGTGCTGTTGCTGAGTTGTTACAAACTTGGTCTTCTGTGATATTTCCTGTTCAGTGATAAATAAATGCCTGCATTTATTAACAGTCAAATTCTTCAATTCTCTCCAATCTGACAGTACTAGGTCTTCAGGTTATAGCAGTTCACTTGCTACGTCCTTTGACCAGGAGACTGTGAGTTCAGGTCCAAGTGTATGGCTTCTAGAACCTGTATGTCAATATAAAAACCTTGTGACAGCTTGTCAAGTAGCTTCTTACAGAGGATTACATTCGAAGACAAGCAGTCATATGTTAACAAACATGGATATACATAAAAGTTTAATGTAAGCTGTCTAGCCTTAAACATTGCCTTCACTGCTTCAGGCTCTGTCATTTTTGTATGAACTTGAATGAACGTTGTTTCTCCATCTGAAGAGGCTCATGACCCTCTAGCAATTAAGAGGCTTAATTGGGTTCAGTCATTTGTCCAAAAACCACATTTAATAGCCTTTCAGGGACTGAATATCAATTTGCTTGAAAATTATTTTGGGGAAGAATTGTTTCCTCCTGTCTCTCTGGTTAGCACTAGAGAGGGAACGTTACTTGTTTGTGACTATCAATATCTTTTCTTGGTCATTTGAAAAACCATTGTTCTGGGTTTTGCTATTTAGTCAGTATCTTGAGGCCTCAGAGCACCATGAGGTAGTACTGAGAAAGGTATAAATAGGTGGTATCTGTTTAACTTTTATTAGCTGTCACATGTTGATACTGCATTATTATCAAGCTCATCACAGGAAAACATATTTTTCTGTTTACCAAGAGGATGCTACATCGGTTGGGAAGTTACAGAAGCTTTTATGGTGCAGCATTATTGGGGAGAGAGTAAGGTATGACCTGGTACTAGCCTAGTGATTATATTGAAAATGAGTGCACTTTAATGGGTTTTGTTACAACGGCAGGTTAGAACTAAAACACAGGAAGGAAGCAGTCTTCCTGACCTGCTTGCTTTACTTTGCATATTGGCATGAAATTGAGCTATGGCTGGAAAAACTTTCTTCTCAGTTTCTTGGATAACTACCTAAACGAAAGCTTCAGAGAAGATTCTTCTTTCTCATCCTCTTATGGATGAGGGGTAGGTGAAGGGGAAGCATGATCTGTGCCCAAAAGAAAAAGGATGGGAAAGTAGCCCTTGAGCGGTGAAGTTACTTGATGTTATGCTGGAATGTATTAAACTTGATTATGGGCTTTTCTTGCTGGAGCTATAGCTACTGTTTCACTCAAAGTAGCAGTGAAGCAGTACATATTGTTTAAAAGAGATGCTGAAAGTAGCTCATAAAAGTACTTTTATGTATGGTGATACTGAAGTTCATTTTTCCTGCATGAGGGTATTGGCCAAAGCATAGCTGGATAGGAAGACCTGAGGAGGAATTAATCCATGTGTTAGGAAATGGTTGGACTTGTGTCAGAAGAGCTACCTCTATAAATTCCTGCCTCTGACTGTTCTGATAGCTGTCTTTTCCATTGAGAGTAAGACCTCAGAGAGGCAAGTGAACAAGGCTAAGCAGACTTCCTTTTATGCCAAGTAGTACTGAGTCTGGTATTTATGCAAGTAATTGTCTTCAGAGCAGTTGATCATCACGGTGATAAGCATCTGAACCCATATGTGACTTGTAGGACAGAAGTGACAAAACTGTTGTATTTATCTTCAGGGTACCCAGCCTATTCTTTTGTAAGCTATAGTACATGTGGAGGGCAGTGATTCTAGCTGTCTGTTTCTGGCAAGCTTGGCTGTTTTTTCTCTTCTGTGAATGCAAGGTAGCTGACATGGCTTATCCTCTCTGAACCCTTCTAGACTGTAAAAACTATCTGGGTTGCTATGTGGAAGTTCATTATTACCCTGTTGTCAGCACATGTTACAGAACTGTAGATGTTTGGACATGTTCTTTGCAACAGTATCCTTAGAAATAAAGCTTTATGAAGTTCAGAAGCAAACATCGAGTAATACAGATCATTACTACCTAAAATAGTTTTAGATGTGCAATGTTAACTTCAGGTGCTTCAGGATGCAATACTGTGGTAGGATTGAATGGACTCTGAAGCTGGTAGAGAGCTGTCATTGTTCATGGGCAATGAAAAGATTATGATAGCAGTAACACTACTTGGGCTTTTTCTGTGGACAGTCAGGTATGAAATGACATGTTTCTGCGGACAAAGAAATCTGATAACACAGCTAGCACTGATTACTGATATGAAGGCTGGCAAGCTGATAGTTTTTCTAGACTTCATGCTGCATTATACGAACACCGAGACTGGGGAGCTGGAGTGAGAGAGTGTTTGACTATTGGTCTTGTTCCAGATAGCATACTTGTATTGGCATATAATAGCATGCTGGTACAGTGCCATTTCCTCTTCTGCTTGCAGTATGCTCAGTCAGCATGCTGACTCTGCAACTTAATCACAAGTTCTAGGGAGTTCAAAACAGATGGGAGGTGTGTTTTAATAGTTTTAATACTTCTGACCTGGGGGCCCTCTGGAAACACTTAGCTCTGTGCCAGTTAGTGGCTGCTTCTATGTAGAAGCAGCCCAAAGACACACAGATGTTTTGTCTTAGCTGCAGCCCTGAGCAATAATGTTGTTCCTTTTACCTGAACAAACTACCAGCCTGAGTACTGAAGACCTTAATAAATGGTTTTTTGTCTAACAAGACACAGTTCTTGGAAGAATCTTCAAGACTAGTAAGTTTTGAAGGGAAGAACAGGGAGACAGACTTTTGTGTGTGTGTATGTGAATTGCTTTCTGCTTTTCCAGAGTAGTGGTGTGGTTTAACCCTGGCTAGTGACTAAGGCTCAGGCAGCCACTCACTCCCCACCCCCCAGTGGGATGGGGGAGAGGATCAGAAGAGTAAAAGTTAAGAAACTCATGCATTGAGATGAATACAGTTCAGTAGGTAAAGCAAAAGCCACATGCGCAAGCAAAGCAAAACAAGGAATTCATTCACTGCTTCCCATGGGCAGGCAGGTGTTCAGCCATCTCCAGCAAAGCAGGGCTCCACCACACATAATGGTTACTTGGGAAGACAAACACCATCACTCTGAACGTCCCCCTGCTTCCTGCTTCCTCCTTCCCCAAGGTTATATATACTCAGCATGATGTCCCATGGTATGGAATATCTCTTTAGCTAGTTTGGATCACCTGTGCTGGCTGTGTCCCCTCCCAGTTTCTTGTGCCCCTCCAGCCCTCTTGCAGGGAGAGAACCTGAAAAGTCCTTGACTGAGTATAAACATTACCTAGCAACAACCAAAACCGTATTATCAGCACTGTTTTTACACCAAATTCGAAACACAGCACTGCACCAGCTGAGAAAATTAACTCTATCCCAGCTGAAATCAGGACTGGTAAGCAGAGTGGGCAGCTGGCTTACTCAAGCTGTTAATGTCAGTATGAGTTAAGAGACCCTGGCTTAACTTTAATTCCAGCCCTGTCAAAACAAGGTGAACAGCTGCAGTGTGTCTGTAGTGCATATGGGCTTAGAATGAAGGACAATCAAGAGTAAGCATGTTTTCTTTGTTGTCTGTAGTCTTCGTAAACTCTTTGTAAACCTGTTTAGTAGAAGTTAATTGTAGTTGGAACTGCCCATGTCAGTGATCTCTGCAAAAGTCTGCTTTGAAGGAGCTTCCAGGTTGATGGTAAGTGATGTGCAGCATAGCCGCTGTGAAGCAGACAGATGCTGTTAGCTTCACATGCCTCTCAAACCACTTTTTGGCTCCTGCGACTTGCAGAGGAGTAGCAGTTAGACAAAGCAGCTATCATGTTCAGACATAGGAGTCCAGTTATAAAATACTAGGTTCTTATAACTGAAAAGCTATTTTTTTTTCCTAATTGCTGTCTATAGGTTGAAATTTTTTAGCCATCAGCAGGTTGAAGGAACCTCTTAATTCCTGGACCAGACACTACTTATTATGTGCTCTTGCCTTCTACTTGCCATAAACTGACTCTTGTGAAGCTCTAGGTAGACTTCCTGAGATAGGATTAATGTCCAGATATCAGTTGCACAATTCCTTTCTCATCTGCATGCTTCTAGAGAGCTGGAAGGACTTGCATTTTAATTTTCTGCTCTGGAAACATCTGTCTAGTAAATACTTAATTTCTTAAGTCAAAAACATTCTGAAGCAGTCAGTAAAAGTCCCACTACTCGAGTCTTCCCCTACTGAAGTTAGTAACTGTTTTCTTGGAAACTGGTATCCTCCAACTTTACCATGTTTGAACTGATGACTTTACAGTCCTCTAGCTAACAGAGTTAGGGATGGTTATTCAGGGCTCAGGGAAAGGTTAAGGAGTTAATAATTCTTGCCTAGTTCCCTGTTACATAAGAAGCTCTTCATACTCCTTTGCCATTTAATGCTACTAGTGTGAAACTGTAGTATACGTAGCCACAAAGAAATAGAGGATACAGCAGCATAGTGCTCTTAGGATTAGGTCGTTGACTATCTTATTTAAGGTTGGTGGTACAAAATAACTTGATTTTGTGCTTACTATTGGGTAACTTTGTAGTTAAAGAAGAGACAGTACCAGAGTGTATTAACATGGCAGAAGCACTTCTTGTGATAAGTTTATCCATGGTAGCATTATGGGTGAGACACAGGTAGTCACGTGGCTTGTTATATCATGCAGACGGATGTTATGTAGGACTGTTCAGAGAGATGCCTTGCTGTGATTTAGTAGTTTTTGAAACTCTTAGTGTGTTTTGCATAATCTGGAGATGTAGACAGTTTCACAAACTCAAGTGTTTGTCTTACAACTGACATGTATGTCTATGGCTGTGTTTCAGTAAGATGAAACATTAGGGTTCTGTGTCAAAGTTTCCTAGCTGATCCTGTTCCTGAGGTTCTACTGCCAGTGTAGAGGGAATAATGCTGCAGCTGAAGTAGGAAGCTATCAAGCGTGTCATCACAGGAGGTAGCAGAAAGGTGACTTTGCTAGGGATGTTAACTGTATCCCTTGAGCTGATTAGGAATTAGGAGGTAACCAAACTAGGGTAAGAATTACTAAGCGTTGGCTGCAGGATTGTTAATCTTCCAGGTAGAGACTAAAACAGTGAGAGTCGTGCTTCGTAACTTCTGAACAGTTCTTTAGAATTCAGCTTCTAAAACAGGGAGGAGAAAGTGGGAGAACTTTTAGAACATTGACTGTAGCTTCTCAGCAGTAACAGCTTTGCTGTTTTTGTAGTCTGAAGCATGAGCTGATGATGAAGAAATGACCTTGTATCACTGGTTGTGCAGAATAATGACTCACTTGGTTTCTTGTGCCTAACTGGAAAAATGCAGACATAAGGAAGTGACTTTGCAGGGTATCAAATAACCCTCATTGGCATAACTTCCACATTAGGTATGCTAGCAAAGCTTTCCATACAAGTTACTGAAACCAGTAAATCTGGTTGTTCTGTCTCTTCTCAAATGGCTAAATTACGGTCCCTTCTTTACAGGTGCTGCTGATGAAATGTTTAATGGAGATTTCTATCAGGTAAGATAGAAGTATTCGGTACTTGGAATGTGCTGTTCTACTGAGAACTCTAATTCGTCTAAGCTAATACTTCCCATTTCTTGTCTCTAATATGCTTCCATCTCTAAAGAGGAACTTGTATTCTGATAGTTCATCTCATAAAGCTGTTAATACTTTTAATATGCTCCTCCTCTGAATTTAGAGGTAGCTTAAAGCAGCAGTCTGTTTTGAATTATGGCTTAATAGGACATAACCACTGTAAGCAGACTGACAGACTCCATGGTATGACTTAACATTGACTTGACACTGCCTAATAAGCTGAAAGTGTGCTCTGACTATCTAGTTTAAAGCAGAGTTTTCTGGATTACTTGTTCTTTAAGGACAATTCATGTGTCCTGTTTGTCTTATCAAGACTGGTCTTACAAAGAGCTGACTGAAAACATTATACACTTCTGAGTGACTTAAAGTTGCTGGAATTAAGCTGCTGGCTGAATAGCTCAATCACTATGAAAGCATGTTAGTCAGTAATGGTAATGACAAAAGGAGATACTCACTTTATTAGCATCATAGAAGAATGAGGCATACTAAGGCAATCACTGTATTGTAAATGAGTTTTCCAGAGTGTGGCTAAGGCAATCTGGTAGCAGAGTTGTCTGGGATAGCCCTGATAAAATTCTATAGAGAAGTAGCTCATATGCTGCCCCCTTCCCAAGAATTCATTTAAAGTGAACACTGAGCTTTGTGGAGACACAAACAGCTGTCACTGCTGCTAACATTTTTGTATCCTCACCATTGCTGAGGTTGAGGGAAAACTGTATCTTACTGGCCCTTTGTGCTTCCTTATACAACTGAAGGCAGATGAAATAATCTTGATTTTGTGTTTGCAATTCTAAGTGACAGACTGCTTTCATTGATAGACCTTCCTCATAATGAGGACAAACAGACTGAATGGGCTATATGTAACTTTTATTTTAGCTACCTGTAACAAGTTTGGCTCTGCAGCTGGCCAATTTATTTTGTTTTGGATTGAATGTGAAGTCTGGTGCTCTGGCACCAGCCTAGCTCCTTCCTCTTTGCATTATTCCTTCACTGAGGGCTGCAGGAGGTCCAAAGAGGGACAAGACACAGCCAAATCTGTCATTAGCTGCAATCTGTCTGGTACTGTCATGAGTGCTGATTCTTAGGTTTGTTGAGAGTAGGGTGAACCAATAAAAGTTGCTGGAGTATCCTCTGTGGAAAAGAGCGCTATATTCATTAGCTTTGTGAATCAGGTGTGTTAATAAAAGCCCTATTCATTGCAAGTCTTTGGGCTATTATGTAGTATAAAGTATGCTAGTAATCACTGTTTTGATACTTAAATGTCAAAATGCTTCTTGTGTTCTAAGGTGCATACTGACGTACGGAATTAGACTCTATAACTCGAAAGTTATAAAGTAGGTATGTTTATTGCGCGCAGATGCACGGGGGATCGCTCCTCCACAAGCGTGCATACCCGAAGTGACGAACCATCTCACATTTATACAATAAAACAAATGAATATTCAATTAATGCCTATACATATTCGTTACCTAAACCCCCTGCTTACTCTCGCTTCGTATGTTAATTAGCTTATCAGTCCTTTGCCTGGAATGTGGTGGTCTTGCAGGTCTGTAGGTGATTCATGTTCTTGTGACCATCCGATCTTCTCCAGCAAGGAGACTTGGCACTCCCTCCCTCTAGATAGCATTGGAATATCTCATACTTTTCTCATTCTTTTTTAAAAGAGCCCCTTTGTTAGAGGAAGAAGGGCAGGCGTCTCCTCAAAACTGTAGGAGTCTCCTCAAAGCTGTGTGCCTATGTGACCAGACATTGCACCCATGACCAGTCACCATACCCACATTCCTTGAGCAGACATATGCAATCACAGTCGATGTCCATTGTCCCCATTTCACACTATTTCTCCATATCAATACAGTATTTAAATTCTGTAATGTCTTTAAGATACATTGAATCAGGTGTGTTAATAAAAGCCCTATTCATTGCAAGTCTTTGGGCTATTATATAGTAAAAAGTATGCTAGTAATCACTGTTTTGATGCTTAAATGTCAAAATGCTTCTTGTGTTCTAAGGTGCATACAGTATTTAAATTCTATAATGTCTTTAAGATACATTGGCTTCTAATACCAGTTAAGTTTGCAAGTGTCTGTGGACAAGTAAGTTACAGAGAATGTTTTAAACTGCTATTCATAAAACCATTCAAAAAAATTACTATCACAGTAAATATTTAAGGTGAAATGAACTGGAGGATCTCTAGGCCTACAGCTGCATTGTCTTCTGCTTTCCTCAGGTGTAGAGCTCTGGCACACCTTGACTTCCTGGTCAGCTTGAGTGTGTTTGATCCCTGATTGCCAGAGGCAGTCCTCTATTAATTTTCTTCAATCCTGCTGTAATTTGTGGCAAGATGTTTTTCATATCAATAGTGGTAATGTGGTGTAACATCAGATGAATGTGTTAAGTGCTCAGTTCAAATAGTCTGTTTTTATGTAGTTTGCAGGCAGTTATCTGAAATATTCAGTCATCATGTATAAATAACATTACTGTTCATTCCCTTTAAGGAAAGTGATGGTCTAACAGACTCCTGTGCTGCCATATCCCAAGTAGATCAACTGCAGTCAGAACCGGAGAGTATCCGTAAGTGGAGAGAGGAGCAAAAGGAGCGCCTGGAGCAACTTGGTAAGGAGGGTGTTTGTTGCAGTGGTGCTCTTGCTTGTGAGTAACTCAGTGGCAGCTTCTTAAGAAGCAAAATTCTCAACCATAGCTTCTGGCTCTTGGGAATTTAATATGCTTCTTGAGTTTAAGATCAAGTCTGGTGAGTTTTCCAGTAAGCTGCCTTAATATTAATGTAGGAGTCAGCAAGCAAGTGACTCTCTGAACCTTAAGAGTATTCATGTGGCCTGCCCTTTACTTACAAATAACCTTACAGAAAATGAACAGCTTTTATAAGCAGAAAAGAGTGAATAAATACTGCAGCCATCAGCACTTTTTTCAGAGGATAAAGATTGCTCATTTTGTACTTGCTGAAGCCATCTGCTGTCACATGGATCTTAACCTAATAGCTAAATTAATGGACAAAAACCTAAACTAAATATAGCTGTCGGAGGCAGTGATACCTACCTGTGGACAGCTTCTAAGACCCTGCAAACTGGTGTGCTTTTCACTTATATTGAGGAGGCTTTGCCTGAAACTGTTAGTTCTGAACCTTCTGTACAATGTGATTCTGGATAGAGCTGACCCTCTTACACCTCTTCTGGGCTAGTAACAGCAAATGAGCTTGTCCTGAACCGTACAGTGGGTGTAAAAGCATGCTGAGTTCCAGGCTCCCTTGCTTTGTCTAAGCACAGAGGCTCTACGGAGCTTTCTTCTACACTAGCATAGCAAGTTGACTGTTCCTGGTTTTGAACTGTTTGCAGTCCAACAGAATTAGTGAATCTGCAGTAGTCCACAAATGCTTACCCTAAACTGAACTGTCCTAATCATGCAGTGCAGACATGTTTGTTCTGAATGTGCGTGGTATTTAGAGTTCTCACGGCCTAAATCAGGAAATCTCCCAACCCGTATCTGAGTAGATCAAGGAACCATCTGCACTAGAGCACACCCTGAGCCATCAGCTGAAATGTAAGCAAGATCCAGCTGGAACAAACGTGACTGACAAATCAATTCTTAAACTTCAGATGCGAACTCACGAAAGCAGGAAGCAGAATGGAAAGCGAAAGCAATAAAGGAGTTGGAAGAGTGGTACGCTAGGCAAGATGAAAAGCTCCAGAAAACAAAAGCCAGCAACAGGTAAGGTTTCTCCAGCCATCTGAAGAGTTATGGTTCTGGATATGAAAATAATGTGGGAGAGAGGTTAGAGTACTCCTGGTATGTCCTAAGGCACTAGTCCTTCAGATCATTAGAGTAACCTTTCCTAAGAGATGTGTCTCCAGTGGCAGACTATCTTTTTAAGTTTTCTTAGAATCCAGAGTAAGTGTCCAAGAATAGCAAGAGAAAGCATTAAGATAAGGAACTGGAATTACTGAAGACTCCTTAAGACACAAAATTTGAACGAGGCCATTAAAACTTAGTCTACCCACCTGTTTGCACATTCCTAGCTGCACAGGTTGTCAGTGATTGTAATTAGCCTATGCTGAGGCTAGCAAGCTTGCTTACTGTCTTTAGAACACATGGAATTGGCCTCCTGGTTAGTCTTTTTGTACAAGTTACTTCATTAGGTATCTTAAAACCTTTGGCCACTCCTTTTGGAAGTGCTGGAGAAATAACCTGAATCAGGTCTCCTAGTGAAGAACTAAATGCTGACTGTGTCTATGTTGTGTTTGAATTGCCTAATTATGGGCCCTGGGGCAGAAGCTAATGACTTGGCTGCTAGTCTAATAAGCTCTTAGACTTTCTTAAGAGGTTCCCTGTGGAATTTTGACTTGAAGCTATGTAAAAGTAAATGCAGTAATACTGACTGAATAGCACTTAGATCTCTATTTCGGACCTAGGGCTGCCAGTGTCATTCTGTCCAGGTAATCATCAGAGCTGCTTCATACTTTGGGAACCCACAGACTTCAAGCTGAACTTTTTTTTTTTTGAAACGCCATTTTTCTTACCAAAATGGCCAGCAGGTTTATCTTGAGTAGGTAGAGTCCTAGGTGGACTCTTTTTCTTACTAAAGGAAGAAGGGAGGCCTACACTACTACAGAATTATGGATTTGACACTTCCATTCACTGAGGTACAGTCGTTTGGTAAGGCCAAGAAACAAATAGGATTAGCATTCTTCTAGCTGGTGGCCAGAGCTCATGATACCCCCATAGCAAATGTTGGGCAGAAGGAGTGTTTGGCATTCTGATCAGCCTGGTGCGATCTCTCTCCTAATGGTAGTTTCTATCCACTGAAAATAGCTTAATGCTAACAAGTGGGACTGTAGTCCTAAGCTGGCTGGTCCCAACTTCTAAGATACAGCAAAGCCCCTTTTTGAGTTAATGGCTTAATTGATACATTCCATGTGGTAGCTGCTTTCGTGTTACAGTAAGTCTAGGTGATAAAAGGTTAACATGCTTGTTAAAACTGCCTTCTGCTGTGTTCTGTACTTCTCATCCTTATCTCTTTTCTCCTGCCTGCTTGCCTGCCTGTTTGGACTACTTGCTACCTAGGGTGGCAGATGAAGCTTTCTACAAACAACCCTTCGCTGACCTGATTGGTTATGTGTATGTTGCTTAACTACTAATTCTGTTTGCTAGTCAACTAGGTCATGAGAAGGATCAGAGATAGTGCTGAATGTCTGAAGGTGACTTCTGAATATTTCAGGGCAGTATAAGCTAACATAAGTTCATAGCCTTTACTTTTTGGACTGACTCTGATCTGCAGTATTAAGTACAGTTTTCCTGTAAGGATCCCATATGCTGTGCAGCATGCAGCACTTTCAGATTAAGTCATAAGGTATACATACTACTGGAATTTTGTAATGACCTCAGTATCTTTAGATGTAGGTGTTTATGGTTGTCTCCAGGCCAGTGAACACTGCTTAGCCAGATGCTTTGCTGGGTATGTGGGTTAGTGTCTGCAGTCTCACATGGGTCCTGCATTTAGTTCTAGTCCCTTCCCCAGAGAAGCACAATGTTTAACTCTGCATTCTTTGTAACAGGTACTGAGCTCCTGGTCTCTACTCATTTGCCTACATAACCAGAAAAATATTCAAGCAATGCTTGCACATAAATCTCTGTAAGCCAAGGAAGTTAGAAAGGAATCACCTGCTATAAACTGGGGTAGAAGAGGAGCATGCATATAGATATAGGATGCTGTTAGAGAACAGATGAAAAGTGCAAGGAGCTGGTATTTGAAAAATCAGCATTAGCTGCTGGGAGAACACTTCGGAGTAGCTCTGTGTAGACATTTTGCCACCCTAATGGATCAGTGAGAGCACAGCCATGGCTTTCAAGCCCCAGTGCTTATGCTAGTTTCCATGGGGCTGAAGGATTGCAATGTTCATTGGCTTGTTCATGTGTTTTGATTTCGTCCCTTAATTTGTAGACTTGAATTGAAGGATGGCCATATCACAGATTCTAAAGTGACACCTTTAGAAGGTGTATTGGTGAGCCATGGTGTGGCTATGAGTGCAGTAATATTGAAGGTCCAGTGTGGAATTAATTACCTAACTGTAGGTGGATATAAACCAAGACTTGTGAAATGATGGATTTACAGGTGGTGTCTGACTTTTCTGAAGTGTCCTGGAGTGGATTTTGACAAATTTTGCCAATAAAACATTTATTTTTGTATATCCAATGCAAATGTGCAGTCTAAGTGCTGCGTAATAAAATTGGCAGCCTGTTTGCTGAAATTGGCTAAGCTACTAGTGCATGCCAGCTGATCATCTGCATTAAACTCATTCTCATCTTCTATATCTGACTTAAACTTTCTCTCCTTGTTTCTTTTCTTCTCTTCACCTTTAAGCACAAACATAAATCATCCTTGCTACAGCCTAGAACAGTTAAGTAAAAAAATCTTCACTGCCCCTTAAAAGTGTCATGTCACAAAGTAGCAGTGTTGTAGTGACCCTTGTCTTCAGTGGTGTCTGTAACCTTATCATCCCTGTGAACAGTGCTGAACCCTCATGGGAGAGTCATCTTCACTGCTTTTTCTGTACTGCTTGTTGGAGTAGATGGATTTGGTTTGATCTCTTGATGCTTACTGCTCTTGCACTCAGGCAGCTACCAGGGCCCCACAGTTCATGTAAACTAGATGCTGGAGTGTTACCCCTGCAATGAAGCAATGCTGTTGGCAGCATAGCAGTGCCAAAAGGATACAGCTGGGAAGCCACTGGCTCTAATCTCTATGTAATGTACAAATCTTCCTTAGGGTGAGAGCAGGGGAAATGTGTTTATCCTGTGAGCTGACCTCAAATGAGACATTCCCTCTGCCAAGATACACTTCAGCCTATAGGACCCGCAAGCCTGGCATCCATGACTTAAATTCCTTTTGATTCATGCTGCTTCACTACAGCATTGGAAATCATCAGCGGATAGTTTTATGATGGCCTGTAGGCCTTGGGGCTGATTTAGTTCCTCAAATGGAATCTGTTTTAAGACATGCTTGCAGGGAGTTGTAAATTTCCAGTTGGCAAGTGTCCAATATAAGCCATCAAGTGGCAGAGGCTTAACTAGTTAAGACTTGGGCATTTCTCCATAAATAAAATGCCTACATAGGAGTACCTTACTTCCTGGCAGTTTGTGGTGACTCCTTAAACAAAGACTCAGTAACTATTCTTAAAACCAAACACCTGTATTCCAACATTTTACACAGCAATCCTCTGCACTGCTTGTGCATAGCATATTACTGCAACCTACTTTCATCTCCAGGGTTGGGGCAGTGGGAGCTTAAGTAGCCATAATGTCCACAAGCAGCTGTCAGGTCACATTTCTTATGAAACATGCTGAGAAAAACTGCATCCTGTAAGAGGGAAGGAATGCCTTATGTGCTGGGGCATTAACACAAGGTGCATTGCATTGCTTTTAGGGCAGCTGAAGAAGCCTTTGTGAATGATGCAGAAGATGTTTTTCCGGGCACTGAGTGGGAACGTGTGGCTCAGCTCTGTGACTTTAATCCCAAATCTAGTAAGCAGGCAAAAGATGTGTCCCGCATGCGTTCAGTTCTCATCTCACTCAAGCAGGCTCCACTGGTTCGCTGAAGGAAAGCACAATGGAAACACTACAAATGCGGTATCTTAACCTTACTCGGAGAAGCTGTTTGCAGTAATTGGATTAATTGTTTCAATGTTTTTTGGACCAAACCTCATCATGTATCTAGAGCTGATCATTGTTCTTGATTGCATGTTCTTCCTCGTGTTTCCTTTCTGTGTCTGAAATGAGAGAACCTCCAAAACTGTAGTCTCTGTGCTGTTGTGCACTGAGGTGTCACTTTCCACATTACTGATATTAAAGATGTTACAAACAACAAAACATGTTGACTTCAGATCATTTAAGGTCTCCTGCTCCCTTTTGACAGGTGGTGTTCGAATTGAGTGTAAGCAAACACTTTTCTTAGTTGCTAGTGACCAGCCAGCAATGCTCCTGGTCTCTGAGAAGCTGTCCTGCTTGTCTCTGTAAGCTTTCTTAAAGCTCTGAAGAGTTTTAGTTTAGAAACTGCTTCCCTATCCAATTTATCACACAAGATAGAAGCTCTAGGAAACTGGAGCGGCAGACTTCTTAAGGAGCTTATCTCACTTTGAGTGGAACTGAGGACACTGCCTGCTGCAGGTAAGCAGTTCTGTGTAGTTTTCTGCTGTCACTCCAGCTGCACATCTTAGGTTAGACATACAGTACAGAGCCCCGAGTATTTAAAGTCTATGATATTCTACTGCATTGTAGAATGTACACAGAACTATACATTCTGCCTTGTGTTCAGTGCTGTCTTCATATGCAAAATCCTGTTGTGCAGAGGCTGTTTGGCTGTTTTTGAACTGTCCCCTTGTCCTTACTGACTCTTGCAGTCACTTTCTCCCACCAGGGTGGTGGACTGGGTGTTTGGAGAGCAAGAAAAGGGAAGACTTGCTTCTACTGCTGCTCATCTACTGGGTTGGAGCTCTGGCTGCCAGGGTGGTTGAGTTTGAAACAAACTGATCCAGAAAATCTTGGTTCTGCTGCTTCCTTGGCTCTGTAATCTCACCCAACATTGACAGGGGCTGTATTCTAGCCTTGCTCTGGTAAGACTTACCTTAGCTGTCTATCTTGTAAGACTAGTCTGTTCAGTTTCATTTCACCATTTTTATCAAAGATATAGGATGTTAACTAGTGTGTAACAGAAGTGCTTTAATATCTTTTGTGTACAAGCTGGAAGGTAAGTTCAGGCAGCTGGAAGAGGACTGCAAATGCAGATTAAGAAACTTACAGAAGGTCAGGGAGTTGCTGCACAACTGTTGAACTAGCTGCAGTGTCCCTTTGGTGGATAAGATACTGAATTTGCTGGTTGGGCTTCAATAGTTAAGCTGTACCTTACCATTGCCTATACCGACAGGAGCTATTCCCATGTTGGCAAGTGTGTTCACAAGCTATTTAGGAGTAGTGATTAGAATTACAGGTCTGCAAATGACAGGTCTGCAAGCTTAATTCCATGGAAAATAACACAGGAAAAAATTTTCTGAATTGCACAGGGATACCACAGGTGAGTTAATAGGACTGAAGCGCAGAGCAAGTCCACAGAATAGTGATACTCAGTGCTAGCCTTGACCAGTTATGCATTCACCTTGACTGAAGATTTCCTTCCTTTTACTAACCCCAAAGCTCTACAAACAAAGGCTTCTAAAATTAATTGGTAATTTAATAAAGAGAACTCCACTGCATTAAATGTACAATGTTTAGAATGTTCATTTGGATTTACTAGAATTTCAGAGATCAGCAGATTAGAGGGGTTCCTGCACACAGAGTTATAGAACAATGTGGTGATTAATTTTATCTATACTAAGGCAATCTCTTTTTTTGAGTTTTGAGCAGCAGCTCAAGAAAATGGGTCAATGACTTTCAAATTCAAGGCCAAAGCAATATTACAGAAGTGAAAGCAATGTTTTATAAGCTGGGTTTGCAGGGGCTGACACTGTCTGCAGTTTTTTACACAATCTAGCTGGATCACTTAACAGGCAACTCTGTGGGTTTTCGTTGCCTCCTCTAGCTCTTGTGCTGAGATTTTGTAGATTCTCTCTTACGCCTTAATTTTATATTCAATGCTAGCTCACTGTCTCCCTTCTACCTCCTGTATCAGTGCTGTCACAGAATGGCTGAGGTTGGAAGGGACCTCTGGAGGTCATCTGGTCCAACCTCCCTGTTCAAGCACGGACACCTAGAACTGGGTGCCCAGGAACATGTCGGGATGGCTTTTGAAGATCTTCAGGGAGGGAGACTCCACTGCCTCTAGGCAGCCTGTGTCAGTGCTTGGTCACCTTCACACTGAAGAAGTGTTTACTGATGTTCAGGAGGAGCCTTCTGTTTTTCACGCGGTGCCCATTGTCTCTTGTCCTGAGAAGAGCCTGGCTCTGTTGTCTGTGCACCCACCCTCCAGATACTTGTACACATTGGTGAGATTGCCTGTGAGCCTTCTCTTTTCCAGGCAGCTCTCTCAGCTTTTTATCACAGGAGAGATGCTTTAGTTGCTTAATCATCTTTGTGGCCTTTTGATGGACTCTTTCCAGTATGTCCATGTCTCTTGTACTGGGGAGCCCAGAGCCCAGCACTCCAGGTGTGGCCTCATCAGTGTTCTGCTCAGACTTTCTGTGTCAGAATTATTTTAGATACTTTGAGCTTGTGACACAGCTTTATTTGGGCAAATAGGAGCCCTTGTCTGTGCTTCTGAACACTGACTTGTTTCCTTCAGATGTCAGCATCTGTCACTTTGTTTTGTGACTTCATGTGACAATTCTGGGCTACCTCTGGCCTAGCTGAGTGTACTTACTCCTCTGTTCACTGTCCGTAACTTCCCACTGTCGCTGCTTAGCTCTATAGCATGTAGCTCATACAGAAAACTGAGTCCGCCAGTGGAATCTGGAAAAAAAACCTGGACACTTCCTATCCTTAAAACAAAGCCTCTGGTACATAAAGATCTCTTTCAGCATTGAGGGTGCAGAGTCCTGCTGAATGCATCTTGAGTATAGACCTTGCTTTGTTTAGCTTGTGATCAGGTGGCAGCCAGCACCCAGCCAGCCTGAAAATCATAATGAGCATTTGTAGAGAAGGGGGATGGAGGGAAGGTCTCCAGTTCATCAGAAAGCAGGGAGCTTGAAAGCGCTAGTGCTGCACCTTCATCCTCAGCCTGAGGAGTATGAATAACAGCTTTAAGTAGTCATAAACAAACATGCTGTGGCTTGCCTGTTGCTTGATGTTTTTTTTGCTAAGCAGCTGGTGAAAAGGGAAATGTATAGTTTATGGGCTTGTATTTTAGAATGAGTGAAGGGGGCGTCTGTTGTTTCTGCCAGAAGAGTTATTTTTCCAACAGCACTTGTCATGTGGGCGAGCTTGTTCCCCTGCAGAATGGTGCAAGGACACGGTGATGCTGGGTGGTAGTGTGCCTGGGGTAGCAGCAGATCTGCAGGATCCTCAGATCTTGTACGATTACTGACAACCCAGGCCTTTGTGGTCTGACTTCATAGGGGACGGTCTGTTTAAGTGTTTGGCATGTTCTGGTCTGAGAACGGACAGGCTGGTTTCATTAGATCTTGCATCAGTAATGCAATTGTCCCTTGCGATTATGTACGATTACAGCGTTGCAATGCCTTGGGCTATGGGTACAAGAACAGATTTAATCTCTCATTGTATGTGGCTGTTTACTGGTCATAGCTGGTGCAGAAATCTTACTATGCTCAAGGCACGAGGTATGAATGAGGTTTGATAACTGCTGTATCCATACTTACCACAGGGTTGTGATATTGAAATGAAAGATAAAGGAGCCTTTGGGAAAAAAACCCAGGCTATTTCTTCAAAATTTTACTTTAGTCTTCATACGCTTTCTGTTCAACTAAGCACGAATTTGGCAGTTTATTTGCATTTAAAATTTCTGTGTAATGTGCTTCATGCAAAAAAAGCTGGAAGACCCAAGTATTCAGCACACCTGCAGATGGTTACAGCAAATGATGGTCTAAAAGTACGTGCAAGGCAGAAGTGCTGTGGAGATGTTACTTCTTTTAGACTAATAGAGAGAACTGTGCTTTTAAAGCATGCAAAGCCTTCTTCAGCTAGCAGTAACAGCCTAACAGTAATGTGTGATTTCTTAAACATCTGATATCTGTGTTAAGGTAGAAGGAATGTTGTGAATCTGAAAGCTTCCCTCAGTTATGATAGGAGCAGAAAGAACTGTCTGTATTACTTATCTTCTCATTGGCCTTGCTCAGCCTGAAAAAGCAGTCATCTTTGATTTTATACCAAATTGCAATGTGCAAGCCATGGGTGGTTTGGGCACCACAGCAGAGTATATGATTTGATCTTGTTCTGTGTGAACTTGCCCAGTGAACCAACCTCGGAATGCTACAACTGTATGTGCAAACTTAAGCAAGGCTTAAGAAAAATTTGGCTTTCTGTGTCTTTTTCAGAATCTCATGAGCAATTTTAGTTGTTACTAAAACACATTGTCTGCCCACAGTACAAAGCATCTGCTTTCAGATTATGAAGCTAATATAGCTTGGGGCAAGACTAGAACAACTGTACTAAATACTGGGCTGCCAAAGCACTAGTTCTAATGTGCCTTTGATAAACCATTTTTCCAAGCATAATTATTGGGAATAGTCCAGGGGATGTATAGTCTAGGTGTTTGATGCTTACTAATGTCTGTGAACTCTCCACAGCCTTTGAAAGGGACCTAGTGAGCAATTTCACGGATGCAGATGGAATCAAGAGTATAAACCCTGCACCTTACTGTCAGTGCTGTCAAGTTTGTCTCACAAAACATTTCCTCCATTGGTAGTATGTCCAGGTTTGACAATTTCGCTATACTTAAATGGAGGAAAAGAACACCAGAAGGCTGAGGCATTTGTTAATTCTGAGTGTCTGGATAGCAGGTCAAAGACTCAGAATACCAAAAAAACTAAACCTGCTGCTCAGGATACCAAAAAGAAATTCCAAACCTTGATGCTGTACTGGTTAGCGATGTGGTTTGCGAAGCACCAGCAGCGATCTGTAAAGCTAGCTAGTTCATGGTCCCGAGTCCTGGCTGGTTGGGTTCTATGCTTAGGCAGAGCTGCCAAGAACAAAGCAGTCTTTTTCTACCAGAGGCAAGGCTGAGGCACTGGTAGAGGTGTTACATTTGTTACATGAATTACAAACTACAGCAGTAAGAACTCCAGTTTTAAGTGACTTTCCAACCTTTTGGAACTCTGCTGTTAAAGTACTGCTGGTACTTGCTCATGCAATGCTCATAAACATGCATGTCCATGAGGGGTCTCTTCATGATGAAGCTTTTGAGTGTCATGTGCAGTTCTGCTTAGAGGGCTGGGCAGAGGCATTCCTGGTAAGGCTTTAGCAGTTAGGATACTACATGTACTTCCCAAGGACAATGCAAAACCAAACCTCTTCCTACATCTGGTAGTATTAGCAGATGCTACCAGTGCAGGTAATGAGAATGCACTGCTTCTTTAGGCTCTGAGATGCTGTTAACAGCTGGGGAGAGAGAGCTCAGCTGTTGTCTTGTGCTTTTGCTCCCCTTCTTCCCTCCCAGTAATAGATAAAAATGCTGATTTGCTCTCACTGGAGCCCATGACTTTCAAGGTGTGGGCTGCTGTAAAGGACATGGGACTAGCATTAAGTAATGAGATAGCAGGGTACTGCAGGTATCCTGTGAACATCTGATGTTCGCTCCCCCTGGGATTGGGTACAGCTGGGAGCTAGTGACCACAAAACCTCTGGTCCACAGCAAAGCAGAGCTTTCTGAACCAGGGAGGAAGGAGAAATAAAAAAAAAAATCACTACGTATTAAATACAATTTTTTTATTCTTTCTGATATTACAAACCCACAAACTTCTCAGGGAAAACTGTAAGGATTTCTGCATGTCTTGCACATACGCAGCAAATTCTTGTCCAGTTGACAGAAAAAATATTTTCAAGCATTTTAAGAACCATTTTCTTAACAGGAATAAACGTGAAAAGGTGTTTACAGTAGAACTTTTCAAGTATGTTTTAGTCTTTCATGCTTTCTCTATGCCTGCATCCTCCCTTCAGCTGCTAAAAAAAGAATAAAAATATGTATCTGGAGTCTGAAGACATTAAAAATATAGAGCTTCAGCAAGTCCAGAAGGCAAAGCCTGGTCCCACTTTTAGACAGGCATTCCTCGTGATGCTAGAGGATTGAAAGATCAAATGACAGGGCTCTTCTCTGTTAGAGCCTCAACACTGTTACTCCTGACCTAAGCAACTATCACTGTAGAGCAAAGCCAAATTCTCCCTGACCTACTCATGGAACTACTGCTTTGGTACTGGTCAGCAGCAATCGCCAAGTAAACCAAGACACACAGGAAAAGGAACCCCTGGTGACATAAAGCCTACTATGGCTTTGGAAATATTTGTTCTTAACCATTTGCTGATTCTGAGAAAAACTACAGTATAGAGACTGCATACCTTTTTCTGGGATATCCAGTCAGTTAGATGGGTCTGTTTTTCAGTTTCTGCTTTTGTCAGGTAGTTATTACTACAGTATATTGAAAGTGTGCTAAAAAGCAGCTGGATAAAGACAGAGCTATGTATCAAGAAGGACTAGTTAAACATAGGCATGCCTTCATTAGTATTTGACATTATTCACTCCCAGGCTTCTGAATGTCTTGAAAGTGAGGATGGGGCTTAGATTTGACTTTCCGTCCTCAGGGCTGATGGTGAATGCAGGACAAGAACAGTGTACCTGCAACCACCAGAACTGCTGAGAAGATGGCACTATGTCACCCTGCAGTGGAAGGGTTTTCTTGAAAGGTAGAGTCTTTATGATTAGATGTGCCACACGGCTGAACTTCAGCTAACTGGCTACCCCCTCTGCTAATTTGGCAAAGTAGTAGACTTAAGTCCCTTGATAAAACCTCAAGCAACAAAATTCAAACAGCCGGAAGACAAAAGATGCTCACTGCTACACTTGTCAGTTTGGACTGCTCTGCAGGGTATAAGCTCACTAGACCACACTGTTTTTCCTTCATATGCAGAGCTTCTAAAATGGGACTCTGCCATATAAAGATGGTGGAGGCAGTTACTTTTTACATTAAGTCCTTCATGAACCACAGTTTCTAGAGGCAGCCTTTTGGACGAGACAAATTCCCTTGTTTCCACCCACTGAAATTACTACCTGCTACTGGTGATTACAACATAGTTTGTGGATGGAAGCCTGGAAACTGAAAAGCTGGTTACATTGTAGATTTCCCATTTCACATAGGTGGGAAATGAGATATGGATCCCCAAGTGCTAGATATAATTTGACACACCATACACACATTCCCCACCATACATCAAGATACACTCATAAATAAATTCAGCTACACTTAAAGCAACATACGGGCTTACCAACAGAGGTCATTAAAAACCAGCATTGCACAGTAGTTCCTATGAAGCCAGATGAAATTTAGGAAAAATACAAAAAGATAATACCTCAATTAAGAAATTGAAATAGTCACTATTTAGAACACTACTCTGATTCAGTAGCTGCTCTCAAAGAAAAATTTTGGGCAGAGTATTCCCTCCACCCATTAGGAATTTGAATAGTCCATTTCTAGAATGCTTCCAGGTACCTAGTATATTCTACGTGTAGTATAATCCAGTACCAGGCTAGCAGCTCCAAGAAGAGCAGGATCTGCTAGATTTGAGACCACCACATCCACAGTTTTAACAGAGGACAAAGCCTGTCGATTTATCACATCTTTGACAGCATTAACATAGTGGCTAGCTAGAACTCCAGAAAGGATGACAAGAGAGGGGTTCATGGTGTGCAGAATGTTCACAACTCCAAGGCCTAATGCTGTTCCAGCTGAAAAGATAAAGTAAAAAGAAATTAAGTAGAATACTTAAAGCAGTCCAGGTATTAGTAGTTGAAATAAGGTCTGTTAACAGCAAATGACACATCAGGGAAGTGTTCTATTCCATATAGCAGGCAGTTTTATGTTATCAGACAATGTGAGTTTGCCATTATTTTGTCTTTCAAAAGTAAAAGAAAAAAAAGGCGATTTTAGTGCACAATAATGCATTATTCAATGATACAGATGCAAAAGACACAGCAATGCATTACCATGCTTGTAAGTTATGACCTTCATGCTATCAGCTATGTATGAGGAAAAGGACTATGTTTAAAGCTACTAAACCACTAAGATATCCCATGTAAAGTAATATGTAAAATTGCCTTTCTTGCTCAAACTAGCCATTCACTTGCCTACAATGGAATGTCTTCAATTTTTCCAATATGAGAATGCTGAGAGCTCACTTTTTTAAATTGATCTTTGCAGAAGCTTTTAATCTTCTCTTTTATTGGAACAGAGACTTCTAGTACACACTTCTGCCTGCGTCTCCTCCAACATGTATTTTTAACGTTTCGTTACCATTATTAATTTTTATAGAGAGAGGTCCTCAATATGTAGAGTTCTGCTTGTAGTGTTACAGTGCATTACCATTTCTGTATCCCCAAAAATACAATAATGAGAGTGTTCCACCCTTTGGGATGTGTTCTCACCTGTTCTGAGAATGCTGTCTGCTTTTGTGTTCCCAAGTTTAGCTGCCTGAATGAGATGTGCAGCGCTAACAACTTCCTCCTTCTTCATTGACATTCCTTCTACTAAAAGCAGATCCTCTGTTTGAAGAGAAGGAAAGACAAGAGAAAAACATGTTGATGTGGTAAGTCAAGAAAAGGAAGGTGACAAACAGGCTGTTAAGATCTTTACATCTCTTTTACTTGCACACTGAAGCCTGGATCCTGAGAAATCTGTCCAACCCTGAGTTCAGCCAACGTGGGCATATCGGTATTATTCAGGGGACTACTTGTAGAAGCAGGTCATCGAACTGGAACAGGTATAGTATAGTATGGTAATTCACTAGTCTTGTGGGCCTGAAAAGTTAATAAAATAAAAAAAAAAAAGTTCTCAAACTTCTCTAAGACTGAGAAGCTATTGCTGAAAGACAATCACTGTGAAACAAAACCTCATAGAATACCTGTCCAGTTGCCTTACAGCACGCTTAAAAAGGAAAGACTGAACTCTACTGCTTGCTTCTGTTAATTGTGATATTAGTGGTTCTGCATGCAGATTGCCTGGGTATTGTCATCACTGAAAGAGACTTGTACTACGCAGGTTCTGGCAGCTCCTGTGTTGACCATACAAAGGAATCCTACCTGGCTGTCTGTACACCTGTTCTTGTTTCCTCCTAGAAAAAGATGGCAGGTCTATTTTTCTTAATGTCATCTTTGCAAATTTCTTCCTATACTGCAATTTAGTAATCATGTTTTCAAAAATAAAGTACATAGATACCGTCATGCAGTTTCTTAGCTTCTCTCTGTAATGCTATTCCAGAGGCATATGCTTCTATACATCCTTGGCTACCACACAGGCACTCTGGCCCATCTAAAGATACAACAATATGCCCAAGCTCAGCAGCGCAGAAAGAACTGCCATGGATTAATTCGTGTTGATGAACAATTCCACCTCCAATTCCTGCAAAGATAGGAAAACTTCTATGATTAAAAAAAACCCCAAAAACCGAACATAAAATACAGTATTTAAAGGTCTCAGTTCTGCAGGACATTGACATTTTCTTATTGTAATACAAACAAGATAAAATATGTCCATCAGTAGTCTATACTGGAAAACCAAAAATTACTGGTTATTAAAGGACTCTTCTCTGTTTGACACACCTAATAAGCTCCCTCCTATTCATATCTATATCAAAATTGTATATAACGCTTCTCCTTTCTTAAAAAGCCTATGGATGGTACTAAACTACTATGACAGATCTTTTAAACTTGTGAGTCTTGCTCTTTATGCACAGAACTAACCTTTCAAGTGGCCTTAAAATTCTGCATCTTAGAGGAGATGTTTTAATGCTGTATATGAATAGTTAAGCCTGTGTGCTGAAAAGTCAGGACACTTATCTGCAATCCTCTGCTGCTGCTTCCCAAACCCTGGGTGGGGATTCAACAGCTTAGTTATTACTGTCACCTTCCAAAGGACAATATAGTTAACAAATGAGGAAAGTTACCCCACATTTGCATCTGAGATGCAAGAAATATCATCTCTTATACTCACTTTGCTTAACTGTGGTACATATCCTGATTTGACTTTTATTTCTGTAGCTGGAACAGAATTAAGCTATAAAGCTGAAAAAAGCAAAATTATTCCATCTGAAGTTGCTTGTATTTTCCTTATTTTGAAAAAAATGGTTTGCCTGCATAACTGTATCAGCAGGATTTCTTTTATCAAGAAACTTACACTATGCAAAACCTTTCATTTGCCCAAATAAATTTAAAAGTATCTTAAAAGAAACAAATAAATGTAGTGGCAACAGGATTTTTGGTTTAAGAACCTAATATATGAGGGTCTTCCACGCACAGTCGTGGTGTTTACGCTTTTAAGATCAGCTGAGCCTCTGAGTGATGGTGCTGGTATTTAGACTTTGGGTTTCATTGAGCTGTAACATACCCACCTGTACCAGTAATGAGTGTTACAAAATTTTCTATTCCTTTTCCATGCCCAAATTTCCTCTCTGCTAGAGCAGCACAGTTTCCGTCATTGTCCACCCAGACTGGCAGGTGCAGAGCATCAGATATTGGACTTCTGAGATCCACAGAGCTCCACTCCTGAATGAGTTTTGTAGAGTGCAGTACAATTCCTTCTCGGGGGTTTACCCGTCCACCTGTGGAAATACCTAAGTCCAAAAAATACAGAAGAGAAAAACCAAAACTAGATCTGTGTAATACTTCAAGTAAAGATCTGTTTTTCTCTTTGCAATGACAAGTACTTTTATTTTGAATACTAGATTTTGAAGCGAGCGTGACAGTAAAAATTTCTAAGTATTACTGGCAGTGCAATTTCTGACATGTAAAGATAATTCATAGAACTCCATTGCTCTACTCACAATGTACCCAGTAACTTAAGACTAACTAGATGGGTAATAGTTACTGTCAGTCAGACAGTTAATGTTCCTACTTCAGGCAAGATAGCATCAAATCACTTAATACTTGTGTTTCTTTTTAGTCAGGTATGAAAAATATAAAATAGCAAACTGTACAAAATAAATTGTTCAAGCCCTGGGACAGCAGAAGTGTCCTGAAACCTGCTGTGACTCTCAAGACTTAGAATGACCGAAAATAGTCACTGGGCTTTGAGAAGTGATTTCTACCTAAAAATAGTATTTTGCAGAAAAATCAAGACTGTGTTCAGAGACTTGTATACTGAACAGCACAATGGCTAATAACAGGCAGTATTAGCCAAACCAGTTTTCTCTAGCTGGAGAGGCTTCCAAAGTTCATGGACTCTGTCAGGACCTTTGAAAAGTAGGCCATTTTATTATTGAGGTATTTAGCTCTAGACAACAAGTTATAACATTTTATCTATTATTCTTGTACAGAGATTATATAATTGTGTCACTTATCTAAAGATGTTCAGAAAAAAAAAAAGTCCCAGTGTTAACGCTATAATAGTAAGCAGCCACAAAAGCTACAAGACAAGCAGCTCAATTGAACATTAGAGCTGTAAACCCCCTGAAAATCTCACTTTGTAAGGAATGAATAATCTGAGAACCTGTCAGCAAGTATCTAATGGAAATGATATTCCCAGTTTCAATCTGTGAATGTCTCCCTAGGATTTTAAGAACCAGATGTTTATTACAACAAAACCTTACTTAACATTTGGTTGCTAACTCAGCAATAGCTTAGTAAAATATCTACTTTTTCTTAATTACTTAATTTACTTAATTCTGTAATTGATGTGACTATGGGAATCAGCAGGAGCTATCTCTTCATCCTCTTTTCTCTACTAGCTGCTCCAGAAAGATAACTTAAATACTGCCTAATAGTAAGTAATACATAGATAGCTCCCAAAAGTATCTCTATGCAACATTTGTGTAGATCTGGATCTCCTTTGGTTTAAAATTGGTGTTTTGTAAAAGTGAAAAAAAAAATATGTCAGTAGCAGCTGCTAGTTTTCTTTGGGCCTGATGGTCTTTACTTTTCCCTCATTTTCATAAATCTGTTTTTAATATAAATGCTTTGTTTTGAGTGAAAAAAAACCAACAAAACCAACAAAATTCAAACTAACTGCAGAACTGCTGCAACCTAGATTTACCTGATCAAAACAAAAAGATTTTTTGAAAATTATGTTTGCTTTTGGGGTGGGGGTTTGTTTGGAAAAACACCCCAACCCAACAGTCCTACCTTTTAATCACTTTGCAAACCTGTTTTGTGTAAGTGGGCATTCTTCAGCTGCAGTTATGGTCATGCAGCTAGTATTTTGAGTGCTGGCAGCAGTTTATAGGACTAAAAGGAGAACATTTTTTGTCATTGCTTTCTGTTAGTAGGTATTTCTCCTTACTCATTTCCAGTGGTTATTACTTTTACCCTTACCTATGACAGCTGGAAGAAGGCCACTGTTCCTGATAAAAATTCCAGGATTAAGTCCAGTCCTTCTGCTCAGTCTTGCAAAAATTTCTCGCAAGTTATAGGAACTCTTCATCTTATGATTATTAGCCTTAAGGAAATGACTAGAATCTAATTCATTATTTATTCCCACAAAAATTTTTATGTCATTCTCTAAAGTGACCTTTCAATTTCAGCTAGTATTCTGACTCAAACTGTAAGTCTGAATGAGGCAAAGAGCAGCTAACAAAAATAGCCAGGTAATAAATTTCTTACTCAGTAGCACAACTTCTCCTCATTACTCAGTAATTGAACAGTAAGCAATCAGTCACAGAAGGAAGGGGGCTCAAGAATAAATATGAATGTAATTCTTGTAAAATGACAAACAAAAGAGAAGTTTTCCCCATATATAAATCTCACTAAACCAGTTTATGGTTTCATTATCCTAATAAACGTAGCTGACTGTAAACGGTTCTTAGGTAATTGCAATAGTGACTACTGCAGAATTTACCATCTTCTCCGCGAGATTTAGAATTTGGACACCATAAAATAATCAGGGTAGTTAGGTCATGTGTATTACCCAACAGACAGTCTGAAAATTTGATTTGAAGGTCCGACATATTTCTTGTTATGGCTTTGTGTACTTAACATTGTTTTGAAAAATACTTTCAAAAAAGAAGTTAAAATTAACTTTTCTTCATACTGTGTGATTCAAGCAAGTTTTAGTCTGGAGCAAGCTTCTTTTGGAGCATTTCTCAGGTGAAGTGAGGATTTTACATCCTCCTTATAAATCCAGGACATATTAATTGTCACCTTCATAAATAATGTCTAAGACCAAAGCTCCCACTCATCATTACAGTGAAGTCCTGTCTGGTGTAAACACACAGTTTAACTTGGGACTCTACTACAGCGTAAGTAAACTGGAAATCAGTAAAAAGGCTGCTTTTGTCTCAGTCAGCTGCACATTTGATCCAATGTTTTAGCCTTTTTAGTCTGCCCTAGTGTAACTGAGAATTCTGCTGCACAGTTGATCCTGGCCGTAAAGAAAGGTTTACAGACAGTAGAGGAAACCTGACTAAGCTGCCTTTGTTTCAGCTTCAATATACACTGAACATCCAACTCACAATTCTGAGACTGCAAGGAGCTTCGAAATCCACAAAAATCTATACAACACACATCTTAGATGTAGTTTACATATTAGAAACTTAGCAGATTGCTTTCATGGCCGTTACAGACTGGGGCAACTTCAGTCTTTATAGTCAGCTTCTTATTTTCAGACATTTAAAAAAGTTTTTGTGTCAAGAATACAATTTAAAGAGCTTAAAATACACAAGATCTGTTTGAGAAAGGTGTTTTAAATTAATCAGCAATGATTTCATTTCATGTTGAAAAACTGAGATGAAAAGACAAGAGTATTTGTTAACTTACCTACTCCCAAAATTCTGCAGTTCACATTTACTGCCTCCGACGCAGCCTCTACACACATCTTTAGAATTAAGTCTAGTCTGTCTTCATAAGTTTTAGGGTTGAGCTGGGTATACTTCTTAACTATTTCACCCTAGAAATTAAAAACAAAAAAACATGCCCCACAGAAAAGTACTTCATGATCAAGTTTTCCTTCAATTTAAACTACAGGCCAGTTTAAAAATGGAGTCGTAACTTCTGTCTTTAAAAAAACCCACACATATGCATGCCTTAGATTTTGTTTCTACAGGCTGTTCTGTGCAAGATTACTGACAACTCTGAGGGACAAGTTTTCAAGATTAGGCATTATGTTCTGCTTCTGTAATCAACCTCTCATCTGAAATAAAAGACATATTTTAAGGAATATGGGGATTGTGTAAGGACGTATCACAGGAGCTAGTGCAACTGTTGTTTGGAATAAACCATGATATACCAATGCACTTGAGCTCAATACTTAAGTGTTAAAGCAAGAGTAGCAATTTCAAAAAAGGACAGAAAACCCACAGTGCTGTAAGAATAAAATGTTTCCTATTTGACTACAAGAAAGTTTTGCACGGTGTCACAGACACTGCCGTTTTTACCAGCAGAGAGAAATGTTAGAAATTTCAGTGCAAAATTTACAGTCCTTTCAGAAATAACTTTTCTTCTAAGCAATTGTACTTCTGAGTCACTTTAAATAGTTATAGAGTACCATTTACTGTGATGTATGTTGTATAGGGGAGGGACAGTTCAGGAGGAAGGGATTATTTTCAACCCTAGGAGTCATGCAGTGGTAATGAAAGCAATTTTTAATGCACCTGTGGGTACTATGGAAATAATCTTAATGTAATGTTAATATTGCAGGATTAAGCTAGGACACAGTAGAAGATATGCTGCTTTGCAGTGTTATTCTCCCTATTATGTCCCGTGTATTCTACAGTAAGTGAACAGCATCATATTAATACAGCCAAGCAAAAAGGAGTTACAAAGACAGTCTACATGCAACATGGCTGAGTCATTGTTGCCAAAATAACAGAAAATTCCACGACTTCAGTGGTCTGAGTATTAGATCCCACCACCTCAGCAACTGAGTTTGGGGATTTTTATAGTTTCCTCTTCACTTTTGGTTTGGAGAGGGAGGGGAATCAGAGGAAGTTACTTTGGAAGACAAGGCTTCAGCAAACATTATCAGAAGACACAACAGCTTTTGTAAGAAGCTTTTGAAAACTCACTTTCTTCATAAAAAGAAAACTAAAAACTAGACCTTCAATTCTGCCATTTCCTGTTACATGCTTAAATCTGTTGTGTAAGTTTTATTATGAAAGTCTGATCCTTTTCATTCTGATTTGCTAACATTTCAATTTTAATAAATGCCACCTCAAGCTACACTCTGAAAAATGGACAAGATTTTTTTTTTAATTCATTTTTTTTCCAGGCTGAGTTGGCAGAAAATGTAGTATCAATTTTCCCGCTGAAGACTTATACTTTTAAAGGTTGTCCTTAAGACATTAAAAATATCTGTAAGACATCTCCTTTTAAATGAATACAAACATTCTGGGCCATTTACATAGTCCTTTATCTTTCTGCAGGCAACCTGCTTTTCTTTCTGGGTAACTATTTCTAACTGATCTAGTTATCTGAAAGTATGCAGTGTTAGTAGTAGGAATAATTGTCCAGCACTGTTGAGAATAAAAGCCAAAGACTTCTCAACATGAACTGTATTCACATCTTTAAAGTGCTGCAAAGTTCAGGATTTTTGTGGGGTTCTGCCCCCTACGCCCCCTGTGAACAGGAGGAAGGTAAGTAAGTGAGCTAAAATTTCTCAGTCCTAACTATCCTTTCATTTATCAACCCGGATAACAATTATTTCAAATATTTTTACACCGTCAACAAGTAATTTTTTATCCTATAAACCTGAAGCTTACAAGTTTGAATAGAAATTCTGTGGGTTTTTTTTTTTCATTGATCTGGACGATCAGCTGATGGTCATGGGTGTATATACCTGCATCACTGTAAGATTCCTTTGCAATTGCTCTGGCACACTGTTGATACTGATACCATTCTGGTAGCCTCACTTGCTGTTTTAAGACATCAGGTTTTGTTATGTCTGCCATGCAGGAACCTCCATCTAAGTTAGCTGTCAAACATTTGTAATGTGTTGTCTGTGACTGGCAGAGCTATGCAAGCAATGCATACTTGTTAGTGCTAAGACACAGGCAAAGCAAAGCTTCCTGCTGTGCCATTACCAGAGGAATGGGCTGAGAACCTTCTAAGGATGGAGACCATTAAATCAAACAGTCCCTAAACATGAACATCCCTGCGTACAGCCTTTACAAGGCTGTAACTTCAAGACTATTTCAAGTGGGTTATTTAGAGGAAGAGAGGCACTGCAGACTCAAAACTCACTCAGTCTTTAAAGTGTCTGTGAGTTCTAGTGTATGTATCATATTCTGTTTATTCCAAGTGATGGTCTTAAACCATCAAGCACCTCTTTTCAGTCATCAAAGAACAAAGTCAACTCAAAACCAAAAAAAACCACAAACCAAAACCCTGATAGGAATTTTAGAAGATCATCAAGCAACTCAAATCCACAATCCTTTTCTAGTACATTTTTAACCGGTTCCTATTACTTTGGCAATGAAGACACGATACTCTTCCAAGACTATCTATTCCAGTCTTCTCTTACATTGATTGCTAAGGTGGATGAAAAGAAAAACTTCAAAATATTTTTCCCTTCCACTGTTTTAAGACTTTACTACTTGTTCATGCACAAATGAACCTGATTTTTCTCTTCATGGAAGAGGATTCTACGTATCTGAAGGTTGGGATTTCCCCCCCCCGAGTGCGTTTCCTCTCCAATTGGTCTACATCTCTGTGGTATGATTTCATTACAGTGAACACTGTTCAGCTAAGGCTCAGTACTGTCTTACTAATTATGCTTCTATGCAGAAAGGTACTAAGATTTTTTTATTACTGGCTGTTCCCTAGGTAGAAGAGATGCAAAATTCTGTATCCTGAACCCACGTACCATGAACCCACCATTCTCCCTCAGTGAATTCCTTTGCTAGATGCTGGTTGTTGCAGATGGGCTTTGCTAGTTTAAGAGTAGTCATAGATGAGCAAACCAGCATGCAAGTTGTATGAAGACTATGCAAGAGGTGTAACAAATGGGGGAAAATCTACTTTACCCCTCAACAGCAAAAGCTAGTGGGACTGCTTTGTTCTGGAGCTCTTTTGCATCAGAAGCCCATATCCCCACTGTAGGAACAGAACCACAAAGCCCAATGGAGTTTACAGAACCTCTAAAAGCAAAACAGAGTATTTACCTTCATACTGACAATTGCTACTCGAAGATTTGTTCCGCCTAGATCCACAGCCAGAGCACTCTGTGTCTCTAGAATATGGTCAATATCTTGAGAGATATTATCTTTGACAGGAGGAAAACAGAATTTCTTTTGTAGTGGCTCTTTTAGGTCAATAGATTTAAGGAACTTCAAAATCCTTGGAACAGCATTACCATCTCCATATATTTTTGAGCTATAATATGAAAAAAATATCCATTTAATTGGAAAAAAACTGCAATCTATAAAGTTCTTTATATGACAGAAGGCTGTAACACTGTGTCATTACAAAATTAAGATATAGCTACTGTAACAATACTGCAGCTCACACTACTCAAGTCTGTCATGGAATATGGTATATAGTGTCAGTAGTTTGAAGATCCCACAACAGATTGTGCAAGTTTGGCATTAGCTCCACTTTGGAATATGAAACACAGAACGTAGAAAATTCAAAAGCTAATAATGCAAAATAAAAAAATTTAAAAAGTTTAATGAAAGGACCTACATAATAAAGCTCTGAAATTACGTATATGCTGAAGTCCGGGTAAGATGTACTTATCACACATATGACAACTACTATAATATACTATACATTCATGTGAGTTTTCAACATACAAGTCTGGTTTTAAAATATCATACATGGCATCTGATATTTGATATTACAGAATTCAGTTTTATTACTCTATTGAGGTTCTTAAGAAATATACTTTTGATTCTTCTCCTTAATTAAATATTTTATCTTGAAGTTTAAAAGAACTTATACACTAAAGAACTGTATGGCTGAGGAATAATGAAAAGCGTCTTGCTACAATCCTGCAGCTCCCCGGGAAGTACTCAGGACTCTGTGTATCATGCCTGATTTCAATTCAGCTATAAAGCAGTGTGTCCATCAGGCATGAGTCAGAGGTAGGCACACAGGTTGTTCTCCCCCATTCTGCTCCTATGGAACAAGCGCTTTTAATCATGCTAGTAGTCTAAGCTAACATCAATTTTGTTCTCTTGAACTTCTGTTGGATATTAAATTACTAGTTATATCAAGATATTACTAGTAACAGTTTGCTTTACAAATCTGCATACTGGACATTGTACTATGATTCTGAATGAGGTACATGGAATAAAAAATAATTTGTAACCTCAGATTATTGCATTAAAAGCACTCTAGTCAAATATGATGAACTATCTCAGGACTAAACGCATTTTACTCTACTGCTTTAGCATCCCCTCCAATGAAGGGAGATGAATGTACTTACCATGGATACTGTTTACCAAACTGCAGCTGTAGAGCATGCAGAATCTTATCTTGCGTATCAGCATCACGAACATGAAGAACATTTTCACCTAGATGACAAAAGTTAACATAATAGGGCAGGTCAGCTCCTCAGATTATGTTAGGGGATAAGAACTATTTTAGAAATGAAGAAACAGTTATTTTTGTTTCCTCTGAGTGGGAAAGACTCCAGCCAGATTGACATTGTGCTTTATCAATTATATGCCTCCCCTCACTGCCGTTAAAGCCAAGGTGGCTTCCTACGATAACGCTGTCATGCATCGCAGAACACTAGAGAGTAGAATATTAGCCTTCAACAGAATTCTACTATTAAATTAAAAATGCACAAATGAGAACACAGAGTAAATGACTGCTTGTGTCGTATCTGCATGTCCATGAGATAGTTACTTCCTGAAGTGGTGAAGAGTCCGTATATTTTTATTTTAATTATTAATTAATCTCCAATTGATTATTTTATAATATAAATAATTAAATATACAAATATAACTGTTTAATAATGAAAATTAATTATTAATTAGAATAATTTAATGCACGTCAAATATCAAACTAGCTATAAAGGGAAACAGTTGCCTATTTTGCGAAATGGAACCCACTGCAAACGGAGATACATTTTAACTTGTTTGTAGATAAAATCCTCATTATCTTATGTAAAACACACAAGCAGCACTAACATGATACAGGAAAAGCCAGTGAAGCTTTAAAACGTGTCTAAAATTATGTTGCATTGATACTGCAAGACAGCCTCTGTCAAACATTCATTTGACTTTATCCTGTGGAAGAAAAAAATTTTAGAACCATAAGGAAGTTGAAGTAGTTAAGTAAACATGTACCTGTTTCTCTTCCTGTCTGACGTGTCCCCAGGTTAATAACAGGTGTACCAAATGCTCCCACCTCTCTGACACCACAACTGCTGTTACCAATCATACAACCAGCATGAGCCACTAGCTGTATGAACTGGTCGAACGGGACGTGCTTTACTGCCCGAAAATTGGGATGATGTTCAATGCCCTTCTTCCTCATCACCCGAACCATCTCTTTGCTTCCTATAGAAAAACAAGAGATCGAATGAATGATTCAGGTTCTTTTGTTAAACTGAAAGTCCAAACGTGCAAAGGAGCTAACAGTTGTTCACTGACTTGCCAGCTCTGAGTTGGTTTTGTTCTCTTTCTATCCTCAGTGTGAGTTGCAGAGCTGGGCATGTAAGCCCAAGTTTGATCCCCAAATCCACTGCAAAAATCTTTTCATTGTCTTTAGTTAATTTAAGAGGCACTAATATTGCTTTTACATGTCACATAGTTTCCCTTCATCTTCCTCCCCACACTGAAAAGCTTAAATATTCTCCAGCAATACAAACATGGAGCTGCAAGAGATGTGCACATGATGCTGAGACCATCCAGCTATTTCCATCCGGCTGGAGGTTCTCAGATCAAAGCACTCCATATGAACCAATGTATGCTTTAAAGACAATCTGTTATGTGTCCCTCTGTCATAAAGGTATTTCACTCACCTGCATCCACATTAGGGAACAGAACAAGCGTTCTCTTGTTGAAGGAGATGAGTGCATCTAGTGTCAGCTCAAACATCTTTATGGAATGTTTAATATCTGTGGTTACAGGGTGTTGCAAAGCAACTATATAATCTCTGGTTTTGACATCTTCACCTGTCCAAATGAAGCCCAAGAGAAGTTCTTTTATTGTCATAGAATAGTAAGAGGAAGGGAGGACATGCTTTTGAAACTACTGATATGAAAGCCTGAACAGTCAAGGCACAGAATGAGTATCTTAACACAAATTTCAATGCTATAATAAAACTCAAGGGAGTAACAGGAGGATCTAGCTCGTTATTTGGTTCTCTAAGCAAGTTTCATAACTTTAGAGACCACTACCTAAACCCCAGTGAACTCTTAACTTGCAGGCCTACCTCTAAAGCTTTGCAAGACTATACCAGGGTCAAGAGCCTGTTCTCATACCAGTGTAAATCTGGAATAACATGAAACCTCCGAAGCTGCTCAGGTTTTCTGTCATTTGTCCATCCTCAAGCAAAGACTTAATTCCCACTGCTTTAAAAAGTCAGTCATACTTAATACTACACAGATTCCATCTATGCATACATATATTCCAACTACACAGATTGATGTGCCATAAAGGAGATATCAAAGATAAAAAGCAGACAAAACCCCCCACTGTTAACAGGAATTATTTGTAAGTCAATGAATATGAAACACCAAAAGCCTTCGTTGCATATTGCCCTGCTGCAATGCATTCCTCAAAATAATGTTCATAATCTGAATTCCCTTTGATTTTGTTTAATTAGCCCTGAATGGCTTCGATTTTATTAGAATACATCCTTTATACCAAAATAATTACTCATATAAGACACTTCTGTTTTTAAATTGTTGAGCTCACAGAAATTCCCCATTTGAGGAGTTATTTTTTTGATTTGGCAAAGGACTAGATGTATCTACTAGGACAGATTTGTAGCTTTCCAGCTATGCATGGTAGCACACATAACAAAAGAAAAATAAATGTAGCAAGAAAGAAAAAGCAGATACCATACCAAATATATTAGTACTTTTGAGAAGCAGCAAGTTAATGCTTCATAATCATGTCCAATTAAGCAAACTTACTAGCAAGAAGCCTGTCTCTTTCTTTCCTGTACTTTTCTCAGAGGTACTGGTCAACAGATCCCACAGACTGATAATCTGGTTACCGAGTTTACCTAGTGTTGAAAGTTGTATGAAAAACATAAAAGGTGGGCTGCTCACCTAGCCACATGCGTATAATACTCATGTAGTCCTTATTTTTGGCAGAGAGAAGCTTGTCATAGGAGGGACAGCCTGCTAAAAGGATGCGGTCATGGTCTTCACACATGGCTATCAGGTGCTGCTCGGCGCTCCTTGTGCAGCACACGTGGTAGTGGGCCAGTTTGGTTATGGCGTGTCTGATAGAGTCATCAATGGTCCCACTGACCTCCCCGCCTTCAATGTGGAGAATGCGAATGTTCATCAGGGCTGCAGACGTGGCCAGGGCCAAAGCATCGAATCTGTCCCCATGAACTATCATTATGTCAGGTTTGAGGCGGTTCAGTACGTCCGGTAACTTGACCAACGCAAGGCCCACTGACTCCACCATAGCCGCCTCATCCTCGCCTCTCACAATAGTGTGCAGTCTTGTATGAATATCAAAGTCATCTTGCTCAATCATACGATAGGTATTACTGATGGTAAAACAGGAAAAGGGTTAGAATTCAATACAGCTTGGTTTTACAGCAACATAGCTTGACAAAACAACTGCCTATCAGAACAGTCATACTGGCTTTGAACAAAGGCCTGCTTACCACATCTGCATCAAGGAAGCTAGTTTTTAAGATTTCAACAGAATTTTGTCATCCATATACGGATGCTTCCTCATATTCCAAGCATCAAGTTTTTCTAGGCACCTTTAATGAGGAGCTTTGCTGGAAGCGTTCTGGAAATCCTCAGGAATCAAGCTCTTTGTTCAGGTGTTTGCAAAGCCTCTAGGACAATAGATATGGCACGATTTCCTTTCAGGAAAGGTATGTTGACTCCTCACCAATATATTGACTTTGTTGGACAGATATACAAATACAACAGATATGATGTAAAGCTGAGGCCTTTATGTTGAAGGAAAATATCCTGCAGCTAGCACCCATTTTTCAGATTTTGAATTTGAGCTGTATCAAGACTTACACACTCACAGATTTAAGGCATCACTGCACAAAGATGCCAAAAGTTCAAAGAAAATAGGCTTTTGCGCTAAGGAAAAAAAAAAAAAAAAGAGTTTTCCACACATGTTACCAGCTCCATTCCATAACAAGAAAATTAAAATAGTCCTTGAATACTGAGAATTGTTATTGTTTACAGTTATGTATTTGGAATATGCCAGATCACACATCTATATGACTATCTGTGTTCCACATTCAGTAAATCTGACCCAAGTAAGTCTGCATACTCTGGGTAGAGTAAGAGAGTAAAAACTCAGAAGTTTTCCAATGTTGTCTTCAATTCCACATTGTCTTATTCAAAGACGCTTTTAAACTGATTTAAATCGGGTTTAACTTCCATTAAATCCACTCTGCAATTCACATTCTACAAATGAAAATCTCGCAATCTGCAAGCTGATCAAAGATAGCAAAGACTATAAAGTGCTTCAGCTCAAGTAAAGAAGCAATCTCCATTTGACATTAACTACAGAAAACCCTATCTATTCAATTCTGCTCGCTGCTGTAACATACAAGATACGTTCCTACAAATAACTTGTCTGGTAGGTTTCTGGGTGTTTTTTTTTTTTTAGGTTTTTGGTTTGTTTGGGTTTTTAAAGGCAAATCTTTTTTATAGGACCGAGTGAAGTGGGTCAGATTTTTATATCATAAACTGCATTACATATTTTCAACTCCATTTACAATTACACTTCATAGACCTGCCTTTTTCCCTACTATGTGCATTTGTACCAAAAAGCTTTCTTCTCTTTTCTTCTGTATTCTTTTTCTTCTGTATCTTTCCCTTCTGAAAGGTCAAAATCTAAGGAACAAACAAGATTGTGTTCTTGCCGTTTTGTTTCTTCTACCATCCTCCAAGCATTTCAGTAAAAAACATCTCACAGGATCACTATCATTTCAATTCTGCTACTGTTGATTACCCTACTCAAATCACTAGAACACATACGCTTTAAGGATCCACTAATTCTCTAGGATCCTCCAGGACTGAAGGGCTATGTCCCCCAAAAACCCGCAGTACCAGGTTTTAAGAACACTTGCCACAAAGCAACTGACAGCAACATTTGTCAAATCATGTTTCTTGCTTTGTGCATTACAGTTATTGTAATTATGTACATTACACATAATACAAACAATACCTGTTTACATCAGACAGACAGGTACTGGACAGAACTGGAAAAGTAGTATTTCATATTAATTTGTACAAGTCTTGCAGACAGCAAAGAGTTCAGGACTGTAGAAAAATCAGGGCCATCATTCCCCTCTTCAGCAAATGAAATGAGGATTACATTGTTTCTCCAATCAGGATGTAATTCAACATGCTAACCTGGCAAGAAATTCCATTGGCATTTTTTGTTTGTGTTTTTAAAAATCAGGTTAGTTTTGTGGTGTTGAATTCACCTCAGTACGTTATTAGACGGAAAGAATGTCCAGTACAAAGCAAGGAACAGAGCACCACACTGAGAAAGGGCAGCAGTGGAACTTCCTGTATTAGTAGTTTGAGGTAATGTAACTTCCTCACGCTCTAACTTATAAAGTGCCAAAATTTCCCATTCGAAAGTCCAAAAAGTCTCTTTACTTGAAGATACGTATATTCTAAAAGTTCAACAATGCTGATATGCTGCAAGCCTTATGCTCAAGTCTGATTTTGACTTGCAAAGTAAGCATTTTCTGATCTATTTCACCCCATTTTTAAATGGGGTGAAAAAAAACCCCAATCTATTTTTATGCCAAATTTGGCAAATGCAGCCTGACAACATATGCAGAGCATATGCACCTGGGATGTGGGAAGTCCTTCTAAAAGAAGGGATTTGGACCAAGATATTCTGTCCTCCCAGGCAGGTGATCTGACTGCTTCCTTACAGCGTCCAGCAGAGGGGCCCCTATCAGTTGGCACTCTCTTCTGCCAAACCATACCTAACAGATCTACCAGTTATTCATTTTGTCAGAAAGAGACAATGACCCTTTCCTTCCTCCACATTCCTGGAAGTAAGAACTAACAGTATTCCCCTGGGTTATGGAATATTTAAGTAGTTTTTCCAATAACTGTGCAAAGCAGAAGAGCTGAAACTTAAAATGACCGAAGGTTATCTTTTCTCTGTGAAAATTAAAAACTGTAGGGCATTTCTTCGGGATATCTGAATGAAATGAGTTTCTCACTTATAGTCTGTGATCCTGCTGAAGATCTTAATTACAGCATTTACACAAAATCTTCCTAAAATTCCAAGACTGGTTGAGAAAACCCCCAAAATACAGAGCCTCAGAAGAAGCTGCAAAATGAAATAAAATCTGAAAAAAATACATTTAAAAATGTGCTGTGTACATTGATGATGATGACAAGGGTTTTTGTTACCTAACAGTCATGACATTATCACTAACACCCCAAAAGCAGATTGGCAGAGACACAGAAATTCACCTTACCCATAATCATCAATCAGGTGGGAACCAAGCACTACAACATCAAGCTCAAAGAACTGTGGTTCTGCCTTAATACCGAACATAATGGGAGCTAATTTTGAGTAATCAGCACGGTTACAAGTAGCAACACAAACACGAAGTTTGTGGTTGTTTCCATTCTTCTCCATGACTTCCTTTTGCTTCTGTTTTGAATGATTCTTGAAATACACCTCCTGAAATAATAGGGGTAGGGGGTATGGGGAGAAGTAGCGTTAATTAATTATCTTTACAGCAAGTAAGTAGTACACGTCATGAGCAGCATACACAAGTGCAGCCCAGAATTGTGGACACATAGTACCTCATCCACTGATAACAGACAACTGATACCTTACAGTACCTATCATTAGAAGATTTTAGAAAAGGTCTGGTTTATTATTTGTTTTTAGTTAAAACTCAGTTTTAATACTTCTATTTATATAAATAATATATAAAAATTCTGTATGAGCAATATTTAAGTATTATGAGGTTTAACTGTTAGTGAAATTGCTTTTCCCTGTTCAGATGGAAATGTCTCTAGAAGAATTAGTGATGCCTTAGTAAATGAAAGAAAAAAAGTTAAATCGCATATTCCAAAACTACAGAATGGAACAAACTGCTACAAGATGTATCCACTGAGACTCTGTAAACAAAAAGAGAAATCTTTTGCCAGAGTCAGTTTACAAGTCCGTTAAACACGTTTTGGTGAGGAAAGAGAGTTAAACATTGACTTCTAAATTCTGCATACTGTTTTGCAGGCCAAAGTACATCAAGATATTCAATAATACAATATTAGGTTACATTAGACAACTTTTGGAGACTAGTAGACAAATAAGGCTGATGATGATCCGGCATTTTGAAGGCTATTAAAAAAAGGGGGGGTTTCTGATGACAGAAACTCAGTATTTTTACAAGCAACATCAACAGTTACTGTAACAAGATGTTTTCTCCAATCCAGTCTTACAATTTATTTAGTATCTGATTAAACTATGTAATAATTTTTAATGTCTACTTATCCTCTGTTTATCATTTTGCCTTGCTGTTTTTATTCTGGGTTATTTTTTTCATTTAGCAATTGGAAAAAAAAAACATTTTAGAGAAAAAGAAAAGCCTATTAAAAAAACGACAGAGCAGTAACTCCCCCAAAACAACCCAAATTTCCCCTCCCCCCAAACAGAAACTACTAAGATGGTACTAGAGGTTATCAAACTGACCAGGTATTGATCAGTTTTTTGCTGTTCTTCTGAAAATAACTGTATTTTAAGGAAGTATCATCTTTCTGGCATGAAATCTAATGTTATGTCAGATTTTCACTCCAGTTTATTGGCAAGTAAACTTTTTCCAGATTAATGTGGAAGGATTGTTCATCTCTGACTTGGAGCACTATCAATATCTCTGCTGGTTTTGACAGCTAGCAAAGCTCTTTCTGAGCAGCTGCTATGCAATCATGACAACATTGATATCCAATTTCATGCTCCTTTTATATTGCCTTTAATTTTTTTCAGTGAGTTTTTAAAAGAAAGGTTATTGTGACATCCCACTCTTAAGAAATTTACAAAATTCAGCAACTTTTCAAAGATTTCCCTGTTCGTATCACAGATTAGTTTAGGTTTTATCACACATAATAAAACAATGTTTTTGTATAGTAGTAATGTTAGAGTGATCGGGAACGTATTGTAAGTTGTCAAAGGTCACGGACATTTCTAGTCTTCACTTACAATCCATTACAGCACTGCAAAACTGACTTGCGGTGATGGTTTTTCTAGTTTAGCTCTTAACAACCATGATTCCTAAGAGAGTTTATACTACCTTTCAGAATAAAATTGAAGTGGCAAAAAGTAAAGACGGCTGCCATGACGAAGCTCATTAGAAATGGCACTTCTCATTTATTCAATCAATGCAGCTATGGCTACACCCACCAACTTCAGCAGAATAGATACAGCCTGAAATTTCAGCATTTGATTACTATCATGACAAATTAAGATGAGTTCTATGGATTCAGCCATAAAGTAACAGATTATTTGGTTTACACTGAGGCCCTTCAATTTAATTTACATTTGACCGTTACTTCAAATAACTAATGACTGTTTTAAACTTCCAAAGGGTCAGATGATAATCCTTCAGGCAAATTAATTATTTCCTCATGCTGAAAACATCTGCAGTTATGTGTGTATATGATGGCTGTTTTCATTTAATCTTGCCATTCTCTTTGTCCACCAGGCTTGAAATATTTTAAATCTATGTAAGAAATTCAGTACCTTATTTGAAAATTTAGAGACAGTACTTTGCAGCATTTTAAATGCTGTATAAAGTTAGATTAGAAAGCATGTTACCCTGTATCACAAAGTGAATCCTGAAACCACATTAGCTAGACTCAGATCAAACACAACCACTGCTTTCTCATTTCTGAAACAACCTCTTTTTGGAGATTGTTCTCAGCAGGACATACTGTCATTACAGATGTAAAAACAGCCACTAATTCAAATAAAATCACGTTCAAGACGTGAAGGCTGCTTCTGACATCCCTATATGCTTATCTTTGAAACTGCATGAATAACGTTAGTATAATTAGAAGCAAACCTCTAAAAAACTCTTCCAAGTCAGCCACTGCTGTATACATATTCTATACAACATAAACTGAGAAGCCAAAGTAAAAGTGCATAGTAAGAGAGACAAAATGAGCTTAGCTGAAGTCTACTTACTCCAAGTTACCTGCCTGAGCTAGAACCATCACTTCCCCTCTGACAAACCAGTTATCTTTTCATTTATACAAAACAGGCTGTTAACCACCAGAACAGTTTCTGTTCTTGATCTTCAAGCAGCATCTAAAATTCTAGAACCTTACAATCCAAATTCAGAAAATACAATCTCCTAAAATAATAAGTCTGTAAGTTGTAACAAACAACAGCAACAAAAAAATCTCATGGTTCACTGTAACTACAGATCTACCAGAACTGAACCACTAGACCATACATCTTTCTGGCCACGCAGATCTCATTTAATTACAGATGCTACTGGCTGCAATAATGGTCTCCTGAAATAACTTCAGAAGCAAATGCGGAGATACTTGAAAGGTATGTGAACTGACCAGAATCAAGAGCAATTTGTGCTGTATGTGCCTTTCAACTTCTGTTAACAGTAGGTTTCAGTAAGCCCCAAAGCACAATTATTTTTAGTACTGCCTCAAAACTCTGTAACACAGCAGTTTCAAGAAGTTGCAAGTAGGCCACACACAGGCCTTAGTGCAGACAGAGTTTTCCTGTTGCTGTCAGTTTTAACGTGTTTCTTCTGAAGAACTAAAATATTTATCCTACCAAAAGAACTGAGAAGTGCCAACTACATGGGGAAATCTACCACTAATTAAACCAGTTTATTGTTTTTCAGGTCAAGTTGGGTGATGATTTCCAAAGAAACAGGTGATGTACTGCTACATCACAGTTTAAAGCCAGACAGCATTCTATCTTGAATCCAACCTATGCTGCGCCTGTAAATGCAAAAATAATTCAACAAGTAATGGCAAAGTCCTTTCGACCATTAACAGCGCATTCCTTCCAGTAAAGCTGAAATGTCCTAGTTACATAATTTTGTTACCATTACTATTTTAGAATTTATTAACAGGTTTTGCAGGCTAAACATTCCTTTTCAGAACTGTTCACTGAAATTCTTTCAAATAATTAATCACTAACAGTTGCCTCTTAGTTTCTAGGTGTTTGTATACCAAGTTTGATCTATGCAGCTGTGTCTAGTCTGGGACCTTCCTGTTCCAAGGTCTACCTCTTCCACCTTGCTGGGACAGATAATCTTCAGCAGAAAGGAGAAGAAACAAAACAGTGCTCCAAGAAGGACTACCTGAAATAATTAATCTTTACTTGTTTTGGTCTACTGCTCTTCCATATCCCATCTTAAAGCTTTCAGACTATTAGAGGTTAAAGGACTTTTTAAGGCTGGGGGGTTCTGGGCCAGGTTCTGCAGCAACCAAGTAGATACTACTTCTGTTAGCAGTCTCAGGTGCGTGTGACGCGCGCCCCTTTATTAGTGTTTTACAAATGATACCACTTGTATATTCTGCATTCACTTTTCTATCCAAAGAGATTATTTTCAAAATCAAAGAGCCTGGAATGCTGCTTTTTTACAGTCTCTGCACATGCCTGTGTGCTTGTGGAGCCATTTGACCTTCCCAGTTTCTTCGCTGTGTGGTACACATATAGGTTACACTACCCAAAACTCTCCCCACACCATGTGCAGTACGTGTGTTCATGTGGTGGCACCCTTCTGTGCCCGTGGAACGCGCGCCGGTGCAGGTGACCACTGACAAAACCAGGTCCCTCAGCAACCCCCTCGAGCGCACCAGCGCCAGTGGGAGAAGCGTTGTATCACCCGACACATCTGCTTCTTCCATCGCCCTGCGCATACATTACGCCACGCTACGGCGAGAAACCCCCTCCCACCGCTCCGCCACGAAGGGGGCCAACCCCCCCTCCCCACCCCCACCCCCCCTCGCTTGTGCGTACGCGGGATCGCCCCCTGCGCGCCTCTCAAGCGTACCGATGCGCCTGTCACCCGGGTGCACGGCCTGCCTTTCCGTGCCCGCTTTCTGCCACCCCTGCAAGCGACACCCCCGCCGCACACCCCGCCCCCCCCCCCGCCCCAGCGAAACCGCTCGGGCCGCGCGACAGCCGGGGCGCGCGCACCCGCCGGCGGGGCCGCTTCCTCCGCGCTCCCGCACCCGCCTCGCTGCGGCAGCCCCTCCGCCCTCCCCGTCTGCCCGCACGCACACACCCACAGCCCCGCCCGCCCGCCTCACGCCCCCGCAGCAGGCTCCCGCGCACCTCTCCGCTCGCCGGGACTACGGCGCCCTGCATCACCCGCCGGCGCGGACGCGCACACACGCCTCGGCAGCGCCGCTCAGCCCCGCGATGGGCACCGGCCCGGCCCGCCCCGCCGCCCGGCCCAGCGCCCCGCACCCACCCCGCCAGCCGCGCCCCAGGCGCATGCGCGCCCACCGCCAGCCCCGGCGCCGCGCCGCACGGTACAGCCGGCAGGCGGGCAGGCAGGCGGGCAGGCAGGCGGGCAGGCGGCTTCCCGCCCCATGGCGCCCCGGCGCGGCCACTGGCCGCTCTGCGGAGCTCCCGCCCTCCCCGCCCCTCGCCGCCAGCCGGCGCCGCACGCCTCTCCCTCCCCGCCCCGCCCGGCACCGCGGCCTGAGCGGTCCCGGTCCGTCCGGGCGCCCAGATACCTGCGCAGGCCGGTAGGGCCTCACTCCGCGGTCACCTCGCTCCGCGGTCACCTCGCTCCGCGGTCACCTCGCTCCGCGGTCACCTCGCTCCGCGCCGAGGCCGCCACGGTGGCGCCGGAGCCCAGGGCATCAACGCCCGCGCCGGCACGAAGGCCCCGCCCCGCCTCGGCGGAGGGCCGGGGCAGGGGCTGCGAGGCCCGGCGGAGCGGCGGGCTGGCCGCGGGCTCTCTGCCGGCCTGCCGCCGTGCGGACGGGCCCCGCATGTGCCTGACGAAGGGGCGAGCGCGGGGCGGCCCGTGGCGGTGGCTGCGGCGCCCTGTGCCGGCAGGCCTCGTCCCGGGGCACCGTGCCCTGTGTTAGGGCAGCCTCTTACCTCGGTTTATATAGGGAACGAACCGATGAAGCATGCGACAAAGCAGTTGGGGCTGTTCAGTGATCCCACAGCCTCTGCGAGGATTACCGTCACGTTAAGAGTTTTTAAAATGAGGGCTGTCGGAAAACGGCGACCTGTGAGGCTACCCGTGGGAGACACAAAGTGAGGGCAGACAAAGCGAGCAGCCCACAGCGATGCGAGGAAGGAGGTGGTGGCGTTGTGTTGCAGGCTGCGAGGAACCACAGCCCTCTGCAGGCGAGAGCCCTGCCCGTAGCTCAGGAAGTTTCTGGGTGTGCTGCGGAGTTGGATGACTCTGGTATTTGTTCAGCCAAGAGTGCCAGCACGTCCTTACATCCTGTTGACTTCATGCATGCAACACAATCAAGAAAGCTGTTAAGCCAGCTGTCAAGTTATTGCTGATCACCTCTCTTTCAGTTGATTGTATGTGTTTTGTTTTCTCAGACTGGTTGTGTTTTGGGGTCAAAGTGGTCTGTTATTAGTGACATTACTGTGACTTGGATCCTAGTTCAATACCCTAGGCACTGTGTGTAAGAATAGCAACCTACGTCCACTACATTTTGCTACGGAAGCACCTAAATAAAGTGTTTTGGTATCTGGTGTTACACAATCCTAGTAAAATGAGAATTCTTCACCCATTTTTCTCCCTCTGATAGATGTCATATTTGTGTGGTTGAAACCTGACTATCGAATGTGGTAGGGCTATCCATCTGACCAAGCCTCTGCCACATTCAGCTGTTTGGTATCTGCACACCAACACAGTTTTTCAGTCCAGATTGTGTCTTTGTTCATCCGTATCATAACTGAGCTGTCTCAAATCCCTCCTGCTTTTGCCCTCTACGTCTCAGAAGAACTAGCTTTAATAGTGACTCTTGTGCCTGAAATACCTAAAAGTAAATAGATGCAGGGAATAGGAATGGTTGTATTCCTGTCCTTTACTAGAGAGAAAAAGCTGACTTTTCTAGTAGTTACAAATATTTGTTTCGAAAGGTTTTGAGGAACAAATACTGAAGTCTTCAACTAAAAAAATAAAGATCTTAAACAGGAATTACAGCAATGTAATTTAAAGAGTAAAGTAAAAAAGCTTTAAGACTTTCCCCTGGGGAATTTAAAGTTCTGAACTGTTTCCCAAGAGAGAGAGAATATCTTATGGTGACATTCAGAAAGTCTTGACAGCTGTGATCCAGTGAGTCATAGCTCCTCAAAGCCTCAGTCTTTTGAGAATACACAACCACTTCTCAAATTACCAGTGATCTTAACTTGAAATGCTGAGCAGAGGTAGTAATAGCAACTGGAAGGGACCCACTATTTCAGGGTCAGCAACAGCCAGTCTTCACATCTCTGACCACATCTTCCTTTCTGGCGAGTATCAGATCCAGGTTTGCATTACCCTTGCTGGCTGATCTGGCTGCTGTGCTAAGAACTTGTTCCAAGACACACCAGAAACCACCTGGACTCTGCACACTGCTGTGTTCTCCTTCCACAAAATGCCAGGGCCATCTGCAGTCCCCAGTGAGGCCCAGGCTTCTACATCCAGAGACTTCCTTGGGGTGCTTAGGTTCAATTTATGTCCCACTTCAGTTGTTTTCATTGTTCTCTGCATCACTAGATTTTCTTTATGCATATTGCACATTGCTCAAGAACCTATGTGGATTCTGGACATCTCATTGTAAGTCAGTTTGTATTGTTTCCTGTAAATGCTTTCAGGTTATGGTAAACTCACCTGTACGTCTACAGCTGGTTTCACTGAAACAAAATGCTGAGGAAGAGCCTGAATCAAATTTGAGCATGAGTGTATGAAAGTGTGTATGCATTTACAAATGATGAATTATACTACTACTTATAAACCTAGAAGCAACTACACTGAGGGTTAATTATTCTTACAACAGCATCAGTGCATCTCTTCATGTGTTTTCTCCAGAAATGTTCTAATGGTGTTTCAGCATCTTGCTGCAGAAGGGGGAAAGTTTATGCTCCTTTCGGCAATTTCTCCCCACCAAGAACTCACATATTACATAAACAGGATAAAATTTATCTTGTGTAACTAACTGAGCCCTGCTGGAGAGACAAATTCTCTCCAGAAAGATGAGATAGGAGCAGAAGCCTCAGCCCATAACCTGCCAGCTCTAGTCAGCCTTATGCTTTGCTGTTCAAAATCTCTTAACGACATCCTGAAGATGGCCTCCTGTCCTTGTCAAGCCCTGAGGCAGTACTGGGGCTCACTAGAGGAGTAGGGGGTCTCAGTGTTCACATTAATTCATTAGCCCTCTCCTCATCAAAAAGCTATGCAGAAATAGTAACAGCCTTTGAGGGACTAAACAGATATTAATACACAGTGTCGGGAAATGCTGGAGATTAGGAACTTCTTTCTAGAGAGGCCATGTTTCTTAAGATTTGAACAGAAGGACCAAGATCATCTGGTTTGGTTTGCAGCTGGCTCAAAGATCAGACTGGAAACCCATGCTGAAAGAGGTGAAAGTTGCAATACTGTGGTATGACAAGGGATTTGTCAGTGTGTGACTATGTCCGGGAGATGGATAGTGTGGACAGTCAGTCAATAGCACTGTGATTGTCTGCACCGGGGCTAAGCACTGTGTTACTTCTTCCCTCCTGAAAGCAAATTAATATGTCTTTTAAAATCAACATCTGCATGGGGGAGAGCTTTAATTACTTCTTAACTCTTCATTTACACCCATTTTATTTGTGTCAAAACCTGTTGCTGAGTGCAAGAAGGTGAAAACTTAGGGTAAGGTTTTCAAAAGCAACTAGAAGCAGCTGTCCATGTAAATTCTGTACTGTTCAGCCTAAAACACTTGAAAGCAAGTTGAATTTTAAAGGTTAGGGTCACAGTGCTTTCAGTAGAGCAGGTTCTTCTGACACAGCCAAACCAGTAACTTTTGAAGATTCTGGCTCCACTGTGAGTATCCCTTATAGGAAAAGACCAAGTAACACATAGTACATGATATAAGGAGAATATAAACAGATACACACAGTAGAGAAAGCATAACAAGTTACTACCTTCCTGCATTTTCCTGTTTGTTCTTCCCAGTTAAAACAACCAGGTGAGCTGTGCAGATAATAGTAACTGTAAGCCACCACAGCAGTGGGTTAGCTAGCCCAGTCACTTCATTCAGGGCTTGCAGCTTGTGTGTGATGTTTCAGAGAAAGGGAAGAGGTGGAGAATAAAACAGTGACATAAATGCTATGCAAAGGGAAATTTGGGGGTTTACGCTCTCCTCACCACAACATAGATCTCACATCTTTGCTGAGTGTCTTATGCTAACACAAAATGAGGAGCTGCATGTAGGCAACATTGTTAGGCATAGAATTCCTGGCCAAGGGAGAGGAAATCCAAAACCATGTGAAAATTTAGTTCCTTGTTTTGGGGTGGATATGTGCCCAAAGAAGAGCAACAAAGCTGGTGAAGGGAGCTGTCTTATGAGGAGCACTGGAGGGAACTGGGATTGTTTAGTCAGGAGATAAGGAGGCTGAGGGGAAACCTTATCATTCTCTACAACTACCTGAAAGGAGGTTGTGGCAAGGTGGTGTCAGTCTCTTTTCCCAAGCAGCAAGAAATAAGACAGGAGGAGATGGCCTCAGGTTGCACCAGGGGAGGTTTAGATTGGATATTACGAAAAATTTCTTCATCTAAAGTGTTATCAAACACTGGAACAGGCTGCTCAGGGAAGTGGTTGTGTCACTGTCCCTGGAGGTGTTTAAAAGACATGTAGACGTAGCACTTAGGGATGCAGTTTAGTGGGGACTTGGCAGTGTTGGGGTAACAGTTGGACTTGATGATCTTAAGGATTGTTTCCAGCCTAAATTATTCTATGATTCTATGTTAAAATCAGGTGCAGTAAAGCCCCAGGTAACCAGCAGAGTTGTGAATCTCATTGAAACAACTAGGAATGAGCTAAAAAATATCACAGGATTTTCTTTAGAGCTGCCAGTGTTCTACAACGGATTAACAGCCTCTTCTTTCTCACTGTAAAGGTAGCACATGCTGATGTCTGGTATATTGCAATACAAGACCATTTCCCTATATCCTATAAAATTTGAGTCATTTCTAGCAAGAGTTGTAGGATGTGATAGAGGCATGGTATGAAAAGCAGCCTCCATTCTCGGGGATTCCTTGGTCAGGGGCAAGGAGGTGAGATAGGACCCATCTGAAACCCATGCAAAGCACTGGAAAAAGTGCTGGCAACCTCAAAAGGATTTTTTTCAGTTCATTCAATCTCCAACAACAATCTTAATTTCAGCTGAAAAAAACGCCAACCCCACAAAACTTTTCTTTCCCACTCTGAAAATAAAATAGTGGAACTGACCCACTTCTTGCCATCATTATGTGATTCACTCTGCTTGTGTGATCTGCTTAGTCCTTCAAAATGTCCTTCGAAATTTACTTGGATTAAAAGCTTTTAAGGTTATGGTTTGTCTGTTGTTTCTGAAGCTCTACTCCTTGTTCAGTTGATTGCAATTGCTTATTGTTGACACACATCAAACATCCACTGGGGAATATGATACGGTTCACCATACCCAAGCTGGTTTGAAACCAGTTGGTCTTGAACAATGATGGCAGCCTAGGCTGGGGTTGATTCTTGGGGTGGAATTCTTCCTCTTACTGTGCTGATGCTTGTGCTGGGCATTTGAACCCCTGATCAGTATACAACATGGTTTGCTTAGAACAACTCGAGGTACGTTCAAACAGGAATGAATAGAGCTGCTGTACATACTCAGAGTATTTGGACAAAAGCCAGCAAGAGTCAATTTGATTGGAGGGGGTCTTTGCTAGGTAAAGCAGTGGGTAAGTTTGCCAAATACCAGATCCCCGTCTCCACCTCAGCTACAGGTGGGAGAATTATTTGTTACGCATACTTGGTCGAGGAAATCATGCAGAAGAAACAGCCAAGTTACCTGGATGCAAATGACCAGGAAGCAAGTTCTGATCACTTTGGGCTTTTATCACAGTAACAAATTCAAAAGGCAAGTTTGCAAGACTAAGCTTAATTCTTTATGCAGCTTTCAGTAGGAGCTAAACCTATGTTGTTTCTGCTTCTTTCCTACTGTATTATCACAATTTTAAAGATGGAAGATACTAAAATTACCGTGTTCCAGTAGTGCTACAGTTCTAATTTTGTGTTCTGCCCTGCACCATGCAGCCCTCTGCCCTCACTCCAATCTTGCTTTCAGTGGGTGCAAAGAGACAAAGGGTGGACTGCGTTGTCTGTTCAGTGAGAAACATCTGTGGATGTGGGTCTGCGGAGGCTTGTGAGCTCTAATAAAAGGTGCAAGAGTTGTGCTGTCTCAAAGCAGGAAGTCCAGCAGGGAGACGCTGGGAGAAAAGAAGGGGTGGAGCCAGAAATTATCATCTAGTGGTAAAACTGCCCAATTTTTCCACTTAAAATTGGCATACAGTGTTGAAAAGAAAGGTAAATAGCTAGCACTAAGGAGGAATACTACAGCAAACTCTGGCTTGTTTTACTAAGTAACTTCTGTGTAGTGAACAAGTCTAGCGGTTCCCATTTGCTTTTCTTGTCCAACTAGTACCTCTTTTTTACATTTTTCTCAACCTTTCTGAGGATCTTTGGCATCCTACCTGCATGCAGCTGTGTTTTCAATGTGGCTGTGGCTGAAAAATATTTGAACTATTATGTCTCTGCTGGTAATTCCTAATTTCTAATTTTAAGGGGTACTAATTCTACTACATAATTTAAAAAGATATATCTGTTAAGCAGAGATGTATTGTTAGGACTAAAGAATGATAATAGTAACCATGTATTTCCATTTTGTTTCCGTATTAAAAGGATATGTTTTGTGTGTAGCTTGTTGACTTTTACTTTGGCTATTAACCGCACTAAGAAAAAACCTGAAAGAAGACATGTGATTGTAAAGATGGTTACAGTACAAAGCATATAGTCAGTTTGCAGTGTTAAAGAGATGAGGAAATTTTGAGAGACAATATAAAATAGGCAAAGAAGTGTGGCTGTAACTGTTCACTAAGGGTATATATGAGTTATTCAAATGTCTTGTTTAAGCATATGACTTTTAAAGCAATGTTAAATCCTAAACTATTACATGGCTATTATAATTTCCTGAAACAATTTCAGATTTTTTATTTGAAGAAGCTTGCAGGATTGTAATGGAAAGCTCAAATGTCTGTCAAAAGTATTTTTCTTCTGTATCAGGCATCACACAGAAGTATGTCTTGGGTTTTAATTCTGGGTCAAGAATAAAGTGTCCTCATTTTTTGTTTGGAGTATCTGTAGCTCTTATTTTCATTACCAGTAACCTCCAGAGACAGTTTTGTTTTTCCAAACATAAAGCAAAAGGCAAGGAAATGTAGAAACAAGCATACAATTTTAAGAGGTACTATCTCTAAAGAGTGCATAGAAAGCCTTCAACTAACAAAGCTTTTGTAAATGTGCTTTACTTGGACAGGCAGGCATGACCTTGTAAATGATGAAAAGCAAATGTTTGGAGTTCAGGATGACATTTAGGAAAGAAAAAAACCCAACAACCACATGTTAAATGGCCATTTACTTCTTTCCTTCCTTCTTTTTGGTACTTATCTGGAAAAAAAAGTCACATGAAAAGCATCTGGGTCGGGTGTTATTTTGGCTTAACCTTCAGGGTAGTCTAATTCTCTCAGCTGGAGTTGCTATTCATGTTCTTTTATTAAAGGTTTAATTTAGTACTAGAAGTTTTAATGAAAGATGGTCCAGAATTACAAAGAAATAAAAGCAACTGCTAAAATATTTCCTAATTTTGCAGGAAGGGCAACTCTCCTGATAGATGTTCTGACTTCAGCACACATGTCCATAGGCTATGCTGAGTCCCTCTGGGAAGACCATACACCATCCATTATCCCAAGGACTTAGGAGGCTACTCAGAATCATGTGGTTACAGAACAGTTTCTGACTGGCCTGGCTGCTAAGGCAGTATTTATTAGAAATTCAGCCTGAATGTCCCTGCCATTTGACTAGCGAGACTCCATGTTGTGAGAGGTTCTCCGTCTTTTCCTGTACTTTCTGAAAACTCCTCATGTGTCTCTGAAAGGCAGTTATGAAATACTGACATTGTGTATCATGCTCTCACACCTGTATTTTCCCATACAAAGTTCTATGTTCCATCTCAGTATTTTATAACGGAATTGGAAGAAAAAGAACATGATTTTCAAAAGGACATTTTGTATTTTCAAAACTAAGTACTTAGTGGGAACATCACTATGACTGGCTTCTACCACATGAAATCATGCTGTTTTATGGAAAAAATAACAGGGATCCTTGACTCTGCCCTAGTCTCTTTTTTACACAACCCATAAAAATCCCCTTTCCTTGAGTAGCACAGTGCTGAGGGGAATCTCTTTTCCTTCATTATTTCCCCTAGTGTGAGCTGCCAACCTTCTTACTAGCTGCTGGTAGACTTGTCAAGTATTATAAGCAAAAGAAGCAATGCAACAGAGGTGAGAAAACTTCTGGTAGAAGAGCGGTCCCAAATCAAAAAGTCCATTTAGTTTTTCCTTACAAACATGCTAATGTAAAACCTCAGAGGATATGCAAATGTTCTATAGTTTTCATGAGCACCCTTGGTTTCCTTAATGTGAATGGGAAGCTTTGTTAATTTTCACTTCTGTCCCTAAGCTGGTTTACTTTTTAGCATCTGATGTACTGACACAGTGGTGTCACATTTGATCTTAAAGCACCAGAAGGAAACAGTGCTACAGGAGGGCAAAAAATGTTATTGATTAATTTCTTAGTTAAAAATCAGGACAACAAGCAGTTTCCAGTGCTTGTTGAAATGTATTTCTTTAAAGCCTAAACCTGAGTTCTAGATGGATGTCTTTACTGGAGAACATATAAGGTGATGATACTACTCTCACCTCCACACCTGGAGCCAAATCCGAATTCAAAGCTGGTTGGGAGGCAAGAGGGAGGATATGCAAATAAATATTTCAAAGGAAGAGGTGTTTCCAGCTGACATGGTAAGACATTCAGATTCGAATGTGACAGGCCTTCTTTGCGTAATAGGAACATGTATCTTGCTTTGTATTTTGGCAGACATCACCTCTGATGCCTTTTCTGCACCCCTTCCGCATGCAGAGAGCCATATCCCCTGGTAGCTTGAAACACCTGAAAGGCAGCCACAAAACCTGCTCTACAGGTGGCAAAGCAAACAGCCTGGGGCAACAGCACCAGCAGAAGGACTTCTTGCAGTGGGAGTGTGCTTGCCAAGGGGCAAGGAATCAGGACCACCCCCGGGGGCACTGGCTGGCTCATCGGTCCTCTCTCTGTTCTCTTTCAAACCTTTCTGGATCTGCTGTCCTTCTCCCGGCTGTATGCCTCTTCTCTGCCTTTCCTTCAACGTTGCATTCACTTCACTTGTTAGCTGAATGCCTTCTGACAAAACCTACCTAAAAAATTACCCCATAAGCTCAAGCCCCTTATTACCCGGCCTACATTCACGTCTCTTCTCCCAACGCCTGCACATACCCTGCTTGGATGTGAACATCTGAGGGGCCATGCCTTTCTCCCCGCCGTGCCTGTACAGCACATGGGATGGTGGGTCCGTTCCTCATTGTCACGGGTACATCAGCAAAATGAAACTGAATAATAATCCTAAAACCCTGCCACCACCTTCTAGGTAGTACCCCAACATTGGCGAGTCCAAACCTTATCTCTCGTCTCCCAAATAACGGACAAGGAAGTGACAGTGACGAGGCACAGAGCGCTAGCTTCGGGAAGGTCACCAGCACCCCGCAGTTGGCTACGGACTGAACAGCGAGGAACCCGGGAGCGCGGATACAAAGGAGCGACCCCCGAGCACCGCTCCCCGCAGAACTTCTGCACGCCCAGCGCGTCACCGGCGCGGCCGCAAGCCGGCACGTCAGGCGGAGGAGCGGAGGCACGGACAGGTCCCGCACCGGCCCCGGAGACGGCACCTGCCGCCGCCCCGCGCCGACCGGGGTCCGCCGCCCGCCCGGGGTCCGCCGCCCGCCCGGGTGCCGGCTCAGCGCCCCCCGCAGCGCTGCCCCGGGGCAGCCGGCAGGACGCTGCCTCCCCCGGGAAGGCGCGGGCCGCCCGGCCGCTGCCCGCCGCCCCCGCTCGCCGCCCGCCGGGGCACGGCCGCTGACGAATGGCAGCCCCGCAGGCGGTCCCCCGCCCGCACCGCCGGGCCCTCCCCCCGCGGGGCCCGCCCCGGCGGCCAGCGGCGCCGCTGACTTACGTGGGGGCCGCGGAGAGGCGGCTCCCGGCGCGGCGGCGCGTTGGTCCCCATGGCGGGCGGCGGGTGCCCGGCGCCCCGCCGCTGTCCGGGCGCTTCTGCCGCTGACACGCCGCAGCCGCCGGGCAGCCGCGGGAGCGGCACCCGGGGCCGGGGCCACGCCGGGCCCGCCCCACGCCGCAAGCGCCGCCTCCTCCCGCCGCCGGGTGGGGGCCGCGCTCGGCCGTGGAGGGCGCCGGGGGTCGAGGGGGGCCGCTGCCGGGCCTACCGGCTGCTCGGGATGAGGCCGCGCCGAGCCCGGCGGGGTCGTCAGGCGTGCGGGGGACACGGCTTTAGCACGGCATTTGCAAAGGCCACACCGGTACCCCGGGGGGGCAACGTGGGAAACGGCGGCCCGTACCCGCGGTGCCCGTGTGCTGGGCGGCATGGCCTCCTCGGGCGTTTGGGCCTCGGGGAGCCATTTCCCTGCTGGGTACCGCTGCGCGCACAGCAGCGCGGAGGCAGAGGAGGTACCGGCGGCCTCGCTGCTGCCGACCCTACGCTCTGCGTACCACCAGCTCGCACCGATGACACCTTGTGGTTTGAATGTTGCCGAGGCTACCCAGATCCTTTCAGGACATGAACCACTAGCTGCCTCAAGGCAAGGAGCTTGGGAAGCACATAGGGCACCTGCATCAAACGAGGGAGCCTTCCGGGCGCACGTCTGGGAAGACAGTAGCTGCCAAAACTTCAGAAGTCTGATTCCAGCTTCTTCCCTTCATATACGCCATTTCGAGTCTGTGTCTTCCTGTGGCTTCTTTGTAGCTGTTCCTCTGACCGCTTTCAGGTCCCAGGACCTGCAGGTTTGCCCTGTCCCAAGGGAGCCCTGCAGTTGCCCTTCTCACACAGGACCCTCAGCTGCCATAGGCACCTTTGTGATCGCTGACTTGTCATCTTGGGGTACTTGCAGTTCTTCGTAACTGTCTTTCGATACCCAGTATGTGGGCCTTAGTGTTTGCAGAGAGATCACTTGTGTCCAGCCATTCTCTCCTTTCCTGCTTGTTTTTCCTGAAACAAGTGCATTCAGCATAATGTACATTTATAGCAGAAGCACCCCAGTAACCAAGTCAATGTGCAGCACCCATAAATTTTACTGACTGGCTCTTCCTCTGTGACCAGATTTATACCTATACACAATTCAAGAATAGCCACCGTGACTATAGCTGAGATATTTTTTTAACTGGGGATCAATTTGCTATGCTGATGTCGGTTTTAATTCATCCCTATATAGTCATGGCAGTTTATAATTTTGTGTAATTTTGTTAGCAGTGTCTTTCTAGCTGCTCATTTTATCCTGTTATATGTCTACAAGGCAGGCTGCTAAATAAAGCATCAGAAAAACAGGAAAAAAATAAAGCAGCAACTGAAGACTTGAAGAGGATGGGCATGTGTAGAATTAGAGGACCAGGAGGTACTTCATGAGTTTGCTGTGAACCTTATATTGTAATTTTTTCCCATTTCCACATACATACATATACATCCGCGTGATTCTTCTTTCACAAGGTATTTCAGTTGTGAGTTCTTCTGCTGCTTTTAAGCTTTCTGCTTTCTTTATCTCAGAAAAAGACTTTTTTTTTTCCTGTCTGCAATCTAATCTGAAACCTACCAGTGTTACACTGTTCTACTGGAGTCACATCCTACACACACATGCTTGCAGTTCTTACTGTTTCTCAGCACTGAAACATTCGCTTAACGTATTCTCTTCTCCCATGGCTGCATTATGCATGTGTATGCATACACATTAATATATATGCAGGTATATGGGGTTTTTTTGAATGTGTTTGCCAGTTGTGGGAAACAGCTTGTTCAGTAAACAAGCTGTATTCTGTATTCAAATTTCCCTGTATCAGATACTTGGTTTCTAAAATCTCTCCATTGTTGAAAAAGGAGAACGTTATATTTGGAGCCTGAGGCTGATTATCCCTGGGACAGCACTACGTAGAAGGAAGAGCCCAAATTCCTTTGGGCTTGTCCAAGCCCAATTCTCTTCTTACTGCACTTTTCCACTTTAGCAGATGTTTGTCATCCTGCTTCTCCAAATCTCATTGCTCCTTTTCCTGGCATGGGACCTTTATTTCCTACTCTCCTGATGATTAATCCACTTCCAGAGTGATGGGCCTTTGGTCTGGGTTGATACTAATGTAAGTTCTTTTTATTTAAGTCAAGTGCTCCTTTGGTACTGTGTTATGTAGCACTGTGGAAAGTTTAAGTCAGGAACTGTGTCTGCTGGGCCACTTCCGTGTTAGCTTTACCTCCCAGTATAAGGTCTGTCTTTTTCTTTTCCTGAAACTTTGCTAGAGAAGGAGCCCCGGAGCACAGGATGTTAGTCTGAGACATTCTTGAGTCTGCTCTGAGAACTAACCAAATGCCTTGAGACAAACGAGCATACTTATGAGCTTGCAAGAACAGCCATGTGTTCTTGTCCTGGTCCCCTGTGCCATATAAGTTGTACTAGTGTTTTTGCCAATATGCAGGAAAACATGACCACAGGCTTGGAAGGTGCAGTACAGTACCCCCCAAGGTGTTTGAGGCTCTGTACCAAAGTAGTGTGAACAGCTCGGTGTTACATGCCTTTGTCTTGGCTTTCCGAGCTGAAAGATCATTGTCACTCTCAGGCAGGCTGCACAGACGTACGTGTCCAGGCGTGGTAATACATAAGGTATAGGGGTTTCGGGAGGGTGGCTGAGGGATGCGTAGAGGGAACCTTTGAGAAGGTTTTCCCTTACTGTCCCTTGGCTCAGAGTAGCAACAGGTCATTTCTGTGATATGTTCACCACTCCTTCTCTGCAGAAATGATAAGCACAGGAGGCGGTTGTGTTGTCCCTAATCTTGACTGAGCTTATGAGTCACCTAAGGATGTACAAGTTATTTGGGCCTAGCTGAGTGCCTATCTTCTCACACAGAACCAGATGCTCCAGTGCCATATCTCACCTGGTCTTCTGGCCTCTCCTTTAAAGAACAAATCTTGGTAAAATGTTGTTGCCCAATGTCCACTCAGCCTACAGTCTAAAAAATTATTACATTTTTAACAACACTTTGATCAATTTTTATCAGTTTGGTAGTTTCAATTCCTCCCTCTCTTCCCCCCATTTAATCAGACCAGTGGCTTGGGGATGGAGTTAATCCCTGTGAACAGGGGTGTTCTTCTGGGGAACAGGCTGCATGATGAACTCTAACCGTGCTGCTTGCATTGCCGGTCAGGCTGGGCAGCTGGCACACAGCTGACAGCAGCCCAGCTCTCTGGTAACGAGAGGGGAGAAAAAAAAAGGCTTTGCCTTTGCGCAGTTGTATAGTATGTTAAAATGAGGGATAGTGTAGTGATATATAGGATACACACTGATGGCTTCAAACATCCCTGCCTGTTCTCCACACCCCTCCACCGGCCTTTCCTGTTGGAAGGCAGGTAGCGCCACTTCCCCTGCCGGTTCTGCCTGGGCTTTCAACAGCAGCTGAACAGCTTCACTGGATCCCCTGTTTTGCAGGTTATGCAGTCTGGAGTCCTCTGCCCTGCCTAAGTGAGCAGGCATTTGCCTTAGAGGAAGCTGAAATGCGGACCTGGAGGTTTAGCAGCAGTTTTTTTTCTGCTCCTGTATGGGAAATCAGAGCCTCGAGCTGGTGTTGCAAGAATCTGAGAGTAAATGTTAACTCTGCTGACCCCTTCTAGGGTATGCTTACTTTTCTCTGCTTTGGGGCAAGGAGGGACAGAAGGCACCTTTCAAACAAACTCTGATTAAACAATTAACCTTGCTATACTAGCTTTTCTTGTTCTGCCCTCTTCTTTGTCTCTTTATTTGCCTCCAGGCTGTTTGTGTGAAAATGGCATGTGTACAAAATGAACTCAGAAGAGAACGCTCTTATGTAGTTCATGAGGGCTCAGTTTCAAAAACGTTGCTGCAAACACTGCAGGAATTCAGGATAACAATTAGGACAGTGAAGTTACCTAAGCAGAAAGAAAGGGCCTGAACTTCCAGAATGATAGAAACCTAAGAGGTGGTTTCTATGAACCGCTGCAAGGAGGGACTGTGTGCTCCTCAGGCCAGTTGGGCGCTTCCACTGGCCCTTTTCATTTCCTGCTTAAGAGCCTGGCCAGACAGTCTGGCAGGAGTGGAAAGGGGATCCTGTGCCCACAACAGTGGGGTCTCCGGGTTGAGAGGAAGGTGAATGGGAAAGCTCTGTGTGGAAAGCACCTGGCTTCCCAGTAGCTTATTCAGATTCAAATGGATGATGAATATTTTAAAAAAGGCCAAAGCTCCATCCGAAAGTCCAAGGGTGTTAATATGGTAAAGACAGTTGAGTTTCTATAGCTAGTGGCATACAGTGTGGTGAATGGCTAGTACATTTAGTTAGCCACAACTCACTAAAATGAAAATAAATAGCATCTGAAATATAATAGCATCTGTCTGCTACCAGGAGAAAAACATCACATTTATTTACATGTCCGCAGTCTGTTCCAACACTCTGAAATCAGATCTTACTCCTGAATCAGGTTTTGGTTAAGTCCTTTGTTGTGATCCCAGTAATGTGGCTGTATGTAGTAAGGTTCTCAGAGTAATGATTTAGTACACAAGCTACGTGGTGCCAGAGGAAAGCATGTTTACATCTGCTTTTCTAATCTGAAGATTAGAAAAAGCTCTGCTGGACCTGCAGGATCCTGCACAGCTGGAGTTCAAGGAATTATTTGTGATGATGGTTATCTTCTGACTGTTCAGACAGCACTGAACTACAGTCCCTGCTTCATTCTTGAGAAGCAAGAGTCTGGGAATGCTAGGTTTATATATGTATGGAGGCAGGCTGGAGTTAGGATTCATTGGAGATAGCATGGGGTGTTTACCTAGAAAACAGGAAGGTGTCCTGTATTAAAAAAAAGGGTCACATTTTGCTTGCAGATTTTCACCTGGGAAGACTGCAGATCCCCACATACGTTGGCAACTTACATTGACACTTGCTCTGGTGCTAGAAGAGGCAGATGAAGTCACCAAGTATTTTGAGGGAGTTGAGCAATTAGCTCAAGGAAAGCCACATGGGTTTCACAGTTTGCTAAAGAGGTCTGTGACCATATGCAGGAGTCATGAGGTCTAGTTAATCTATCAGGAAACTGATCCATGTGACATCATGATGAGGCCAGGTCACACATGATTTTTATGAGAAAAAGCATGCAGAAAAGAGCACTTGGTTGTTACAAAGACAACACATCAGTTAGAGGATGGTCCTCAGACAGCCTCTGCCCTTACCCAAACTTTGGAAGATACCTTTACCAGCCTTCTACCTCACTGCTATGATGGGGTATAGCAGAGGGACTAGCCAAGATCCAGCACTTCCCAGTAACCCTGGTTCTTCACAGAGTTGGCTGTTTGTGGAGGGAGCGCCATGGTCAGGTGTCTCTGAGCATGACAGCACTCTGGCTGGTGGTCTCAGAGCTCCCTGTCAGGTGTTCTCTGACAAAGCAGTGAGAGGCACTGAGCACCTCTGTCCCAAGTCTCAGAGTAAGCCTTACCAATTTTGATAAACCTTTTGACACTGTCTCCCATAAGATCCTCAGAGAAGCTGATGACATATGGATTTGATGAGTCGACAGTGAGGTGGACTGAAAACTAGCTGAATGTCCAGGCCCAGAGGGTAGTGATCAGTGGCAGTTTGAGGCCAGTAACGAGTGGTGCACCCCAGGGGCAATACTGCATCCAATACTCTTTCAGCATCTTCACTAATGAGCTGGATGATGGGACAGAGTGAACTCTCAGCAAGTTTGCAGATGGCACCAAACTGGGACGAGTGGCTGATTTACCAGTGGGTTGTGCTGCTGTTTAGCAGGATCTTGACCTCAGACTTAGCAAAGAGAAGTTCAAAGTCCTCCACTTGAGGAGGAATAGTCCCATGCATTAGTATATGCTGGAGACCAACTAGCTGGAATGCAGCTTTGCAGAAAAGGACCTGGGGTCCTGGTGGACACGAAGTTGAATGTAAACCAGCAGTGTGCCCTTTTGGCAAAGTAGGTGGGTGGTTCCCTGAGCTACATTAGGAAGAGTGTTGTCAGCAGGCTGAGAGAGTGATCTTTCTACTTTGTTCAGCACTGGTAAGGTCACACCTGGAGTACTGTGTCAAGTTCTGGGCTCCTCAGCACAAGAAAGATATGGAGCTACTGGAGAGAGTCCAGCGAAGGACCACAAAATTTATTAAGTGAGTGGAGTATCTTTCATATAAAGAAGGTTGAAAGAGCTGGCAGTCTTTCAGAGAAGGCTCAGGGGGAAATCTCATCAAAGCGTACAAATATCTGAAGGGAGAGTGTAAGGAAGAGGGAGTCAGGCTTTTCTTAGTGGTGCCCAGCGACAGGCAATGGGCACAAACTGAAGCACAGGAGGTTCCCTCCAAACGCCAGGAAATACTTTTTTACTGTAAGGGTGGCTGAGCATTGGCACAGGTTGCCCAGAGAAGTGGTGGAGTCTCCATCCTTGGAAATTTTCAAAAGCTGCTAGGACATAGAACTGGCAACCAGCTCTAGGTGGCCCTGCTTCAGCAAGGAGGTTGGACCAGATGACCTCCAGAGATTGCTTCTAAACTCAGTCATTCTGTGATTGTGTGATAGAAGTTGTAAAGTACTGAAGACATGCAAAAGATCCTACAGGTCATGTATCAGCAGCTGAAGGCCATGAAGAATGCTTAAAGGTCTCTAAAATGATACCAGACACCTATGTTTAAACAACTGAAATTACTCTCTGAGGGCAGTAACTTCTCCACAGAGCAAACTTGTTCTACTCAGTGTTTCAGTCTGTGGAAAGACGGGGGCAGGATGTGGACCCTATTGGAGAGGAAGAAGATATTTGACTTGCAGGTGTTGGCTTGTTTGGTGTGTCAAATGACACATTGCAGAAATTCCTGCAGTCTTTTTCCAGCCAGATGGGTTTTCAAAGTTGTTTTTACCGTGGGTTTTTTCCATATTTTTTTTTTTCATGGTCAGGTTTTGATTCTATTGTTCGGTGTTTTGGGTCCTTGTAGGACCAAGAGCGTGTTTAGCTTTTATGGTGGCAAGGGACAGTTTGAAACATGTGGCCTTAGGCATCAAGCTAGAAAAGCTCTGGGAGCCTAAATACCTTAATAGATCTGGTCCTTGCTGCTTGATACTTTAAAGGTGGAGATTACAGTCTTGGTGGCTTTGAGACAAGTGCCTGGACTTGGTGCTTTTGGAGAAGTCTGAGCCAGGAGACTTTGACTGTGTTGAAATCAGGGTTGGGTACTGGTGTCTTTAACTGAGGGGCTGGGCTTGGAGTCCTTTTGGGATTTGGGATGTGCTAAATAGCAGGAAAACCCCCCTTTATTGATAAAAGAAAATTTCCAGGACTGTACTACAGTTGCTGACAGGCACACGAACTTTCCATCCTAAATCACCTGCCATCCCATCCTGCCTATTTCTGACTACAAGCTAGACTAAACCAGAAAGCTACAGACACCATTATACTGGAATCTTTTTTTGTGGAGAATTTTAGATGTTTGATTTTTGCTTTTGCCTCATGCAAACTATTTGACAGGATGTCCTTGCTTTCATGACTGTTTTTTACTGTTGGAACAGGCCCAAAATGAGAAGGCCTAATTCTGTCACAAGAGTTTAGGTGAAGACCTGAAATGTATTGGATATGAAATGTACTGAATCTATACCTCCAACAGATCTTTGAAAATCCAGGGGTGGGAAAACAAGCCCAAGATAATGCAGATTTCCTGTATGTAGCTGGTAGAGTAGGCATTATTTGTGGACATCATGCAGAAGGGAACATATACTAGAGTCAAACTCCAAGGAGTATTAGTTAAACAAGTTTTCCCACAAAGACAGAAGGGCAGAGCCATCTTCTTGCAAGTCACTATTCTTGCATTAAATGGAGTAACACTGATTGTACTGTGTGAGAGCAGCCCTGAAGGTGAGTTCATACTTCATGTTTGAACAGGGCACTGAGCAGGTCTTTTTGTTCTTGGCAAAGAAAAGACAAAACTTGCATACATATTGAGGCTAGTTTTTTTGAGTTCACCTCAAAAATAAGTGAGGTCCTTACTTACTTTAGCACTTTGCTCATCCAAAATTACTGGATGCTGTACCAGCAAATTGCTTTGGCAACAGTGCAGCTCTGCGAGTAAACATGTCTTACACTTGTATTAGTTTTGCTCCAAGAGCAAGATATGGTATCTCAATAAAAGCCCAGGTCTGTGACCCAGATGAACCCCTTTGTGAGCACTGCTTTGTTAACACTGCTCTTTGGCATGCTCCTGCCCCTCAGAGCTGTGTTGATAGAAGTGGTGGTCTGAAGCTTCCTTCTGGGTCCTTCCAGAAACTGACAGTGCAGGTCCTCATTGCAGCAATTCATTCTGGTGCTTTCATTCCCTGAATGTCTGTTGGAACTTGTTCCTGAGGCAGTATTGAAGAAACCCTAAATCCTAGCTCTGCAGCTGAGCTGTTCTGTGGCTATGTGCTGCTGAGCTGAGGGACATCTTACCTGTCTGTGCCGCAGAGACAGGAAGGCTCTGGAGGACATTCTTGTTTATGTTATGTCCTCACTGGGTTTTCAGTCCAAGTGAGGACCCTAGCAGACTTTTCTTTAGGTGAGGCCAGCAGGCTAGTGTAAAGGGAGGGTTTAGGAAGAAGAGATGTAGGGTCTGAGTGACACCTCTTCACAAATTCTGCAGTGAAAGGCTACCTCATTGATTTCACCAAGCTTCTCTGACATCCACTGCTGTACAGACCCAAGCACAGGGTCCTGATGTGTATATCCCCCTCTAAGCTTTCGAAAGATACTCTTTTCCCAGGGCCCCAGGGTATCCATCTTCATAAATGTTATGTATACTTCTAGAAAGGGTAAGAAACCATGTGTAGGGTGCACAAGTTTCAAGCATTCCTAGTATTAAATTCATTGAAAACTTTTATTGCTCCATATGTTTTGCAATTACTCACGTATGGGCCTTCTGGTATCTGTAAACTTTTTTGCAAATATTTTCTTCTTTGCATTTCAATTACTTCCAAAATAGTCAAACTGAAATACTTCACAAAGGAGGAAAATAATTCATCTTTGAGAGGGTAGGCTAGAATATTTCAGACTGAAAGAGATTTTGTTTCAGAAAGTTATGCACAATGAAGAAAGTTAGAGGTGCTGAAACACATAGTAGGCCTAGCTGAATTCTTCTCAGCCTGGTTTTGGAAGACATTTTTGACAACTAGGTCTTGCTGAATTTCAGTTGAGGAAGGGCAATTTCTGAAAGCTACTTTGGCACTTCAAATGTAAAAAAACCACCATTGCAGTTTTTGAATATGCACTGGAAGGTACTGAGATTCAGAACTCCCCTTCCCTCTAGTACCTAGTCAATTGGGATCTAACTCAAGACCTTCCTCCATCTATAGGGACTGCTGTGTATTTGAGAAGCTGATGCTATGATGACCAGCTTTGTCCTGAAGCAGAATGCTCTGAGGCTGTTAAGAAACTGAGTGCAGTCACTCTGGACGTCAGCCCTGGCTGAAGGTAGGGAAAGTATTAACAGACCTGTAGGAGGGCTGGCAGGACTTTAGGACTTGGTACCACCTGTGTGGGCTGTTGCCTCTTCCTCTGTGTCGGAGAACTTTCAGGGGTGGCATGTCATGGCACAGCAGGAGCCAGAGCATGGTGAGCAGCACTTGTTTTGCTTTCTTCTTCCCTTTAGGTCACACAGTTTTTTTAACAAAGAGGTATACTTCTCACACCAGCTCGCAACCCTACCCTCTTGTGTATGTAGTCCCACAGCAGCACTGTGCTTAGCAAACTGCTGCTGCATGTTCTGCAGCCTGTCTAATGGTGTAGTGGAAAAGCAGTGTGTGTGTGCTTTTACTCCTTGCCTATGACCCTTCTCACAGGGCTCTGTTTAAGCTGCAAAACTCAGGGGTACGTAGTTCTCTTAATGAAACAGCAGCAAAGCTTTTCTGCGGGGCAAGAATCTGCAGTCAGGGAGAGAAAGCTGTAATACTTGTGTGAGAAGATATGCCTAGCAATCTGGCAACTCAAGATTGCCAGTATTTGGCTAAAATCTGCAGCATATAATACCTGACACAGACCAGTTTTTCCCTTCTTGAAAAATACAGATAAGAACAAATCAAAAGTGGCTCACAGAACCTGCTTCAAACATTCAACAGTGAGCAGATTAATGGGCAGGGCTGTGGTCAGATGTCCTGCTCTGGCTGCTGGTGATCAGGTATCTTTCAGCCACTTCTCCATCAGACCTGGGATGTCCACCACCACTACATAGGTGGCTGTTTTTAGCATAGCCAATCTATATGACCCAGTTTAGACACATATTTAAGCTAACTCTAGATCACTGTGGCATCCATCTGTATGCATTTGCACGTGCAAGTTGTGCTGGCCAGACTGAATGAATAAAAGTCTTTTGAATTTAACTACTTGAATTTAAGCATATACTTCTTTCCTATTGAAATCAGCATGAAATCCGTCTACATCTTGCTATTTTTCTGACTGTTGTTGCTCATTCATCTTCACTCTAGTTGTACTGTCAGGCCTCTCTTGTTTAAGAGAGCTGTGAAAAGCTACAGTGTGGGAACACCTTACAACCTTAATTCTGCATGTCTTAGTTCTTAGGGCTTCTCCTTCTAAGGCCATTTGATGACTGTAGGATGTGGCTTTTGAAACCCACAGGTAACAAGGTGTGTGCATAACATTCCCTTATTCATGCAATTTTATTAGTGTGTTCATAGAGAAGAATGTATTGGTAGGTGATATCATTTATGTCAGAATTAATAGCAGTGTCGCATACCTATAAACACTTTCATAAACACAGAACATTTAATACCTAAGTCCAAGATTCTCAGCTGGTGAAGGCAGTGGGAGATCTGTTGCATAAAACTCCCAAAAGACTCAACACAAGGAACTGTTCCCCACACTTCTACAGGAGATGCTGTACTCTTCTCCCTGCTCCAAGTCCTGGTAGTTACTTTCCATTTCAAATGGAAAAATAATTAACTCCTGAACACAAATTTAGTTAGATAATTAATCATGACCATGTGAGCAGGATATGCTAGCTTTTTGTCAGAGAGAAATGAATGCTGCTGCTTTGAGAAAGGTGAAAGGGAATCATTTTATTACCTTTCACCTCGTAGATTCACTGACACTAGAAGCTTCCTTGTACTTACATTTATTTACCTAGCCTCCAGGAACTTAATTTTTATTTGCCTCAAAGATGTCATCAGAAAATGACTCACTCACTTTCCCTTTTCAGCAGAAACCCAGCTGATCTGTACCTGAATGTTTGTTATTAGTCAATCACTATTTTGATCAAGGGGTGTTGTGTTTGTTCCTTAACCTGTACCTCTTCCAGTACATATTTCACAAGGGGTTGGGAGAGTATTACATGCTCTAACAGAGATCAGGAGGCGCTTTCTCTCTAGAAATTAAGGAAATCTAAAAGACTTAGTGTCAAAATCCTCCATTACCTTTTGGGAGAATAAGAGTATAAAAATTAAGTATCTGGGATTCTCTCTGCTTTGCCTTGTTCTCTTTCAGTTCATTTGAACCCAGTTTCTTTTTAGGAAGAGAAACACAAATACATTTCCTGATGGTGCAAGGACCTTATGATCTAAGGAGACTGTCCAAGAAAACCTGTACTGTATCCTGAAAGTCTGCATACCTACAGTTGCAAGCACAAGGGAGTCCTTCGGGGTTTCTTAATGGACTAAGCTTAGGGACTGTGAGGAAAGCTATGAACATCTACCTTACTATGGCCTTTTGCAGGGAACGATTGCCTCTGAGAAATGCTGTGTGATAGGGTAAGGTGGGGACTTCCCTGTCAATACAAATTGCTCTATAACTACGTCACAAGAACTGGTTCAGTGGAGTAAAACTGGTGTAAAGCAGTGGGGGAGGTACTCACATGGGTCATCTGGGTTGTCTTTGTGAAGCTTCACGGTGTGTTTTATTCAGGTCTTGCCAAACAGACTGTGCTAGAATGTAAAAAGTCAAAGTGGAGCCGAGGAGTGCAAGGACCAAGAGCTATAGGCAAGTGTCTAGAATTCATCTCCAGCAGTAATGAAGGGACCAGGAAAAGTGATTTTAAGTAGAGAAAGCCAAGTCCCCTTTAAATTGGCTACCTTGGGCACTGTTACCTCTTTTTGATGTGGCTGAACACAGCTCAGAGTAGGTTAATGGAGTCTTCCTGGGAGAGTTCACCGCAGCTCTGTGTCTCACTCCTATAAGTACAGCATTTGAAGCCAACATAGGTATCATGACACATGAAGGTAAACATGTCTTCCCCAGAAGATCAAAGGACAGGTCATGGACAGGAAGGCCACGTATCAAGGGAAGCTGTAGGCAGGTTCACCTAAATTAAGCTGAATCTTTTACACTGGCGAAATTTGGACTGCGTTTGGCCAAGGGCTGCTTGCAAGGATAGTCAAGAAGCACAGTGCTGTCAGTGTTAGCAGTTCAAGTGCCAGTCTCATGGTCCTTGATGTCTGAATTTGGATTTGGCATTTCTGTGATCCTATTCTGTTTGTGTCAGTGCGTGACTAATCCTCATTTCCTACTGCAATGTTCCAGCCTCAATAAAGCAAATGTTAACATTCAAGATAAAACAAGAATCCACATGCTGGACCTTTGGACCTCTGGCATATATACTTCTGATACGGAAGAAAAATCATGCAGTTGATGTGGACAATAGCTCTATTCATTGGCAGAACAGGGAGGCTCAGAACCTAGTGTGCTGAGAGGTGCAGTTTGCTATGGGGCTTCCATACTGACAGTGGACTAACTCAAGCATTTTCCTGATGCTGCTCCTTTGATCTGCCAGTCCAAGGTTTTGTTCCAACTCCAGCTGCAAGCACTGCACAACAGGAAAGCTGCAGTGATACTGATGCAGGGCTTGGAGGATGCTTCTCTGTGGAACAATGTGTGCTTGGAGCTGATGGGCTGTAAGGCCTGGAATTTTTGCCTCAGCACCTTCTTACTTTTTTCCAGGACAGTTAATGAGCAAAGCTGTGGTGGAACTGTGGTGGTATGTGATAAACTTAGCCCTTCTGAATAATTTAAACCGCCAAACAGAAGCTGTTATCTTCTAACAAAGCAGAGTTCTTCATGCACAAAACTGCATCTGACCTGTGGAGGCATTTCCTTGCTTAGTATGGGCTACAACCTGTAATGCATTGAGGCAATAAATGTTTTCCTCCTCCATAAAGTTTATTGTCCTTGATGTTTTTCAGATGTTTATTTACCTCTGTCTTTTTTGCATTATTTAGTCAGTCCCACTTGTAAATGTAGAGCTACATTTGTTTTCCATTCTAAGTTTTACTGTTGTCCTGTTTCTGAAGGTGATGATAGCATCCTGTGGTGCAAGGTGCAGCCAGGAAATTCAGGGCACAGCTCCTACCTCAGACAGCAGACAGACTCTGTGTCAGAGCTACTGTCACGTGGACAGGCCAGACTGTGAGGAGGATGAAATAACATGTGGACCTTGGCAGGAAAAGTCTTAGCTCTTCTGCAGGAGGCAAGGGGGACAAGTAGTAGTTGTCTAGAAATAGTGTCAAAAGGTCCTCAAATGCTACATTTTGTACAGTTCATTCCCACTTTGGAGCACTGTTCAACTGTTAGAAAGATGATCTAGGTCAGACTCACAGCTGTCTGAAGAGCAGGTGCCACAGTACTTGCTGTATTCACAAGGCCATGCAGCCTTTAATACAGAGTCCTGGTTGCTACTGTTGCTGAAGGGAATCTTTCCACTCTTCCAACCACCAGCTCAGAGCAGTCAATTAGTGAAATGTATGAGCTGAAAATAAACAGGATGCAGTAGTTCTGAGAACACCACCTGTTTTACACAAGGTAACTGAAAGGTGTTTCGCAGACCGATGGCAGCCATGCATGCAACTTTTCTACACAAGCCAGTCTGAACGGGTCTTTAAAGGTCATTATTTCTATGCAAACGTTTGTTTAAGTGTAATTTCTGGTTCTGTACCTGGCTCTCTTGTCAGCTTTCTCCTGGCTGTGCAGAGAGATGAGATGATGCTCAGGCTTATGTTAGGCAGCAGAAGCTCAGCTGTCAGCCTGCCTGTGCCAGCCTACAAGCAGCAGTCCCCTCTCACATCTTGTGCCTGTTCTGGGTCTAGGAGGACAGGAGTGTGACAGTTCCTCTCATGTCTAACAGAGCAGGGATAAGGGCCACGTGCAGCAGCAGGCTGTCTGTGCCCAGGAAATACCCATGTTGGCATGTTCCAGCTAAATACCGAAATGTTGCATGTTGCTTGTTTCCCATGTTGGCTGGATCACACCATGGTGAAGTATTCAGACCTGGCTGAGGCATGTCACTAAAGCTCCAAGGGATGTATTTTCTCTTTTCATCTATTTCATCTATTCCTATATGGCTGGCTTGCCATTTGATGGGGTTTTTTTATTTGGACTCTCTTCATTTCACACCTGGATCCTCACTGTAGTTGCTCCAGCTCCTTTGAGGTCCTCATAATGTTTGTGCAAGTTAGCAGAATGGAGTTCTAATTCCTGAGCAAATAATTTATTTTTAGCTTGCAGACTTGTATACAACCATAGAGGACCTGGGATGGGTGAGCTAGAAACCGAGTATTTTATAGCAAAATGACTAATCATCCTTGGAAATCAACAGATATTTTTATTTAAATATGCCAGCCAAGCTGAAAAAAGGTTTCATTTTAGGCTGACTGATAGGTCACCAACCAAATAAACAGTTCTGGCCACCCAAAGCCTTTAAGAGTTTTGTTCAGGGACAAAAAATTTCAGTTAAAAGCAAAACATGTCTCTCATTTTTGTTTGTTTGATTCAGCTGAACTGAAGTAATGCATTCTTGTTACAGATTAAAATTGAAAACTTTTTTTTTGAACCATGAACATCTGAGATTTTGGAAGAAAAACTAAACATTTGCTTCTTGCTGACCAGATGGATTTGCATTCAAGCAAACAGACAGTTTCACTGAAATATTTTGCTTTCTCAGCAAAAAAAGTCTGTTGAATTTTTTTGTACCACTCCACTTCTCAGTTGAGTCTTAAGAAAACATTCACGAGCTCCTTCTGGGAAATGCTGTTAAAATCCTGTCTGGCAAGGCAAGTCTGGCTTGTTGAGCTATATATATTCTAGTCTCTGTAAAATCAGGGAGGGGATGTCATATAAAAAGCTCCCTCTCAACAATGAAAAGAACCATATATAATTAACCAAACCAAACCTATGCAGTTATCTCATGGGTTTTGCTATCCAGGAGACAAAGCTACAGAGTGAGACAGTGGGAGGTCAGAGAAAATTTCACTGGTCTTTCCTTTCTCCTGTAGTCAAATCCTGGCTACACACCAGTTACACTTTCACATCTAGCAACCAGGAGTTGTTGAGAAGAAACAGATATGTGACATTTATGCTTTTTTGCACCAAGTGCTGGTAAGTTTTACTGGCGAAACAGATTAATTTAGCTCTTTGTGATTGCTCCAGTGAGGGAGTGGTCCTGGGGTGGTAGCTTTACTGATGGACCAAAGGAGCAGGTAACATGGAAAGGGAGATGGTGCCAAAGGTCATGTAGGAGCTGTATGAGCTCCACTGCCATTCCTGGATCTGGAAAAAGGTGTAACAAGAACCCTTGTATCCTGTCAAGAAGTGCTCCATAATCCTGCAGCAGAAATCCTGCAGGAGGTTTGCAGACTTGCCACAACCTCAGAAGGCAACTGTTGCTCTGCAAGTCTGGCAAAGAGTCACACTGGTAATTTCAAGCACTATGTCAGTAATACCATTGCCCATGTTCTCATTTCTCCAAGTCCAGTAGGAAGCCTGTCTTAGAGTTTTTTTACCTTCTGGCAGAACAGGGAATAATTTAACTCAGGAGCTTCAGTGTAGTTTATATTTTTTCAATGTTAGAACCGGTTTGCACATCAGATGCTCTACTGATACTTAACCCAGAGAACATGTGCCACAAAATACTGTATTGCTCAAGGCTTGTGAGTAGGTTGTAGCATTTCATTCAGGAGAGGAAATATTTTTCAAGCTCTCTGAAAAGGGCATCTGAACTGTGCTTCATTCTTATGTTCTTTTCAAAGGGTATCACTAAATCCAGCTTAGAAACCATCATCTATAAACTGAGAATCAATTTACAGTTTCCCTGTGGAACTTAACATTCAATTCCTACTAAGAAGAAATCAGGCAAGACTGGGCACCTCTAATCCCCAAGAGTTCAGAAAATCTCTATTATTTTGCAAAGTAATTTAAAATTCTTTGATTTGAAAAGTATTTTCATTCCTCTGCATTCAAAAAAATACTAATATTTACTTAAAATCATAAAGCAATATATTTTGCCTTTTACTGTCCTCTTTCGGTCTTTAAGTCTTTTGGGTGCCCTTTTTTCCTCAAGGTTTCCTCTGCAGCTATGAAGGTCAGCACCTTAATTTTTGGTTAATAAGAAGCAAGCCAGATGATTTGACTTCAGAAGCCAGGACTTTAGGCAAAAATGGAGTACTTGCCAGCATAGTTAGTTGAACCTTCTGTATCAACTGTGTATTTGCGTTTCCACATAAGGCTCCTGGAATAGCCTGAGTTATCTGCTCAGTGGACAATGTACCTCAGAGGCTGGTTGTGTAAATGACAAAACAAATGACTCTGCACAAAGCATTCCTTTTTATATATAGGGCAGAATTTCCTGTTTGGCTGTGATAAGAAACAACTAAACTCTGCCACATTCCCAACATTCACTGAACAGAAAGCTGAGGTGACCCTCCTGATTACGTAGGGGAACTGGAGAATAATGCCACTTTCCCTTGTACGTTTTCACATCAGATGAGACAGGAATCCACTTCTCTAAGTTGAACCTCATTCCTATAACTGTCATCACCTGGGTACGACATTGTTGCAGATATAGCCTATAGGGAGGCTAGTGGGGGTGTCAGAGAAGGGCTAGACTGTTCTTTTGCTCCTGTCCTCCATTCTTTCTACAGTCTTCACTGACAACCCCATTCATGTTTCAGTCTAGAAGGAGTGGGAAAGGGCTTTTCCCAGGAAGATAGGTGAGATTCCCTCCAAAATGTCCCCTGGTCTGTGTGTGGGAAATATTTTGGTCTTTCTGTCATAGGTTAAGACCAAGACTCTGGTTATGACAGAGTGGAATGTGGATGGAATAGTCTTTACTGCCAGAGTTGAACCTCCCTGCTGGAGCTTGTGAACTGTTTTTCTTGGTGACCCTTGTCTTGGACAGCTCTTTTCAGAAGGGAAAAATGTAGCAAAAGGCTCCCTGGCAAGCAGCAGACTCCAAATTGTCTCCCTGTCTTTCTGCAGTCAGACAACAAGCAATGGGAAATGCCTGGAAGTAGTTTTCCTTCCTGTAGTGGCAAACGCATCCTACACAAGCAGGGATTGTAACAGGGAACAAAGCAACCTGTCTGTCACAGCAGGTTGTAATTGCATCCAGTCTACCAAAACATATTGGGATTGGATACTGCAATAAGAAAAACAGCAAAGTCTGAATTTGCAGAGAAATAAACAGTGGCCCAAGAAGTCTGTCTCCAAAATCAATTTGCATTTTGTAAGGTTTCACCAAATCAGATTAGCAATCAAATTGTGAATTCTTCAGGAATACACCTCTCCAGCCAAGTCCAGTGATCTCATGAACATCTGCAGTGCTATCATGTACTTTTCAGAAAGCCTGCCACAGAAGTCTGACATTATTGTACTAGAGGTTATAAATATGCATAGCCACCTCTTCCATAAAACGCTTTGCTTCAAAAGAGAAAAAAAAGAGGAATTGCAGGAGGGACATAAAGTTATAGGGTGATTAAACTATTTGCCCAAAATGTTAGTAATTGCAGCAGGAACATTTCCTGCATTTCTAGAATTCAGAAATCTGCTGAAATCTCTGCTGAACTGTTCTTCTCCATGGTTTTGTGTCAAGTTTGTGTCTAAAGCCACTATAATCACATCCACCTTAAGAGATCAGTTATATCGATGAATCAAATCAATATGTTTGGTGGCTTAGGTTTCCAGCTGAATGTCACTGTGTGTTGACTAGGCAGGAATGTGGCTTTTTTTCTACTGACAGGCCACTGAGCAGAGCTGGATAGAACATTTACATCAGAGTAATATCCTCTGAGAAATAAAATTCTGAATGAGTCAAAGTGATTCACAAAATTGCTGTAGTTTCAATGACATTTAGTTGAAGAAAACCAAAACTAAATCAAAATTGACCCTAAAGGCTCCATGTCAGTTTTATTGCCTAGGTCCATTTGAAGAAATAACTCAAAGCAGACCAGTGTTGTAGGGAATTGCTTAAAGCTCATAGAACTGAAAAGAAAAAAAAAAAGGGTTCCAAAATTATGTTTTCCATCTCAAATTGGGATTAATATATGAATATGAAATGTCAAGTGTTTCCTATAGCTTTTCTTCCCACTGTAGGTCTGAGTCATTATAGCAAGGTACTCTGAACATCCACCTGCCTTCCTAGGAATGAAGGTCTAGTGAAACACTTCATCACACAGCACTTACAGCAACAGCTCTGCTCTGTTTGCAACAAATGTTACATGTTGCAAGAAATACTTACTGCAGATTACAGGTTAAAGTCCAGGAAGGCTGAAGTCCATTGAATAAGGAAAGAAACACTCAAGTAAGGCTTGCTGTTTCTTTTTTCCCAGCCTTCTATGCTGTGACCACAGCATTGAGTATTTCCATCCTTGCCAAAATTCATTCACAATATTGTGCAATAGCACACAGCATGAAATTTCCAACTATCTACTCAGGTAGAAAATGAGGCTGTCATTGGTTACCTTGCTGTGCTGAAAGCAGGCAGCCTGGAGAGTGATGGCAATGATGCAGACATGTTGGTTCTCTCACACTGGTAGAGCCTGGGCAGTATTTCACAAGTGACACTGGCGTCACCTCTCTAGGGTGATCCTAACAACCGTGAGTCCTGCAGTGCCGTTTTCACACTTGACTCTAGCAGAGCCCTTCCTTGTGTTTGGCACCTGTTCTTTGAAGCCAGAGATTGCAGGCTTCTTCAAGTGATTACAAGGATCCAAAGGTGGAAGATTAAAATAAACTCAGCAAAAATAACATCACAGCATGGGAAGGAGACCTCCTGCTGTGCAAGGGGAATGATTAGTAAGTAACCTGTTGTTAGCGTTCTCAGGTAAATGGCAGTGAATCACCACAGATTACCCACACCTGCTTATTTATAAATAGTTTTCTGAGACACAGAAACTGAACAGGTCCTCCATAGACCAAAAAGTGTTTATTTTCTTCCTTTTCCAAGGAAAGCACCATATGTCTCACATGTCTAATCAAATCAGAATTTGCAAGGGGAAATGTTTTGATATTTGGAAGTTAACCTTTGTAGGCAGGATGCCAGTGTTTATGCAGATGGATCTGTGAGAAAACCATACAAGGCTGGTCTTACCTTTTGATGGACAGTTATCTTGTCACTTGACAGTTTCAGCCTGCTCAATGGGTAACCACCTTGAGTCTTTCAAGGGGTCCTAAGAGAGCTAAGTATCTACATTTTCACTGGGTTTTCTCCCATTCCTCTTTTTAAGTGAAGTAACAGGATTCTTTCTCAACAACTGATCTTGTTAGCGTGCTAAACCTTTCTGTTTTAAACTGAATTCTGCAATGAACCCCCCCACATTTTAAAAAGAAAAATGTTGCCAAAGTTAGGTAATCATTTTATCTTTCTTTGTCTTGTTCACAGTGATACTTTCTTCCTTCTTCATCAGTTCCTGCAGTTTATTTCCCTTACTAAGTCAACAGACAACTGTGTTTGCTATGATAGGTTTGCATGATAAATGTGACAGAAACGGGCTGTTTTTTAGGCCATAGATGGCATGCAATTGTGCTCAGTGTTGCAGAAAATACCTCAAGTAATTCATGCATGCCTTAACACAGATAAAAGCCTGAGCTGTGTGTAGAGCATATGGCAGTATCACATGAACTGTGCTTTTGTAATTAAACCGGCCCAACCGGTCTATGATAGCCTGGTGTAAGTTTTGGACATTATTGGTACGATAAACTCTCTCCTAATCTAATCAAAATAAGAGAATAACCATAAGGAAGTAGACCTGTGGAAACCTGCACCCCATCTGAATGCAGCAACACAAGGAGTGCGGAAAGAACAATGAGTAATGTTTCCCACAACCCAGTTTCTTACTATGCAAGTCCATGAATCCAGTGTCAGTCTTTTTTGACCTTGCAGGGACCACTAAGGATGGCCATCACTGCCCACGTGGCAGCACAAATGTTTCGCCACACCCACAAGGCAATGGGGATACGGTGGTGAGAGAGGATCTAACAGACTTCAGTTTGGCAAGCCTGGGGAAACTCCACAAGCTCCTGAATGCTGCTCTGGTTTTCTGATGGTGTGGTGTGGTTTAGGAGTGGACCTCATTTGGGCCACATGGCCATCGTGGGGACATGAACGAATCCCTGCAATGGGGGCAGGTGAGGGATAGATACCAGCTGTGTACAGTGCTAAAGACCCCAGAAGTTGTAGGGAGTCATCAGTTCACTGTGGTTTTGGCCTGAGAAATGCTAGACCTATGGGGAGACACAGTCAGCAAACCTGTGTGCTGTAAAATAGTGGAAAAGAGAGCATTTTCAGATATTTCTCAGCTCCTTTCTTTAAGATTGTTTAAATGTGCATAAATTGAATTTTAAACAATTTTAAGGAGTAATTCTAGAAAATAAGACAGTTTGACTGACTGCAAATCTGCTCTTGGCCTTTTAAGTTTGTTGCTAGGAGTCAAGACAGTTTTTGTTTTTGATAAAGTTGAAACATTTTAGTTGTTTTGGGAAAGTTGACTTCCTTTGTAGGTGGCAAATACATAGTTCCTCCCACCTCAGGTTTTCAAAAAAACATAAAAACTACTCAAAAAAGGCACTCAGCCCACCTGATTTTGATCCCTCAGAAAGTTATTCTCCGTTGCCTTTTTTTTTTTTTTTTTTTCCTTTTTAAAGAAAACACAGTTCTCCAAACTGGAACTGAGACCTCCTTAAAACTTCATAGTATTTGTGATACCAGTTGCAGACAGCTGAAGGCTGTTCTGTTAGGGAACCAGGCAGGATATATGTCCTACAGTCCCACAGACTAGTCTCCTCACTTGCGTTGAAAGACATTTCTGGAATATGTCCTTTATCAGAAAGAGGAGGGAACTTGGCCACTTTTGCAGAGGCTCAGTTCAGGACTGAATGTTTCTTTTCTGGTTTGTTTTCCCTGCTGGCTGCCCCATGGGACCAGGTTCCTGCTTAGAAACTGCCACAGCTGGCAAGTGCAAGGAGTAAAAGACTTTCACAACCCACGTCCTCTTGTTTCTGCAGATCCACAGTACAGCAGTCTTTTCTGCATCTGGTCCCTGTGCACCAAGGGCAGGTGGTTGGTCTGGTCTGTGTGCAGCCTGTACAGCTCCTGTTGACACAGAGCCAAGGGGAGGATGGAGCACATGCAAAAGTTTGGCATTTGCCTTGCAGGAATTAAGTCTTCCCTGTAGCCCTTACCGAGCTCCATCTCTCAACACTGCCTAGAATGGGGCCATGTCTACTCTGTGTGCCTCCAGCAGACACTTGCCAGAGCACAAAAAGGAGAGAAAACAGAAAGGAAAAGTCTTACGTCATATTTTGGGAGGCAGGGGTCCTGTTGGAGGTAAACCGACAGTACTTTTTGCACCGTAAAGAAATCCTCCCTTAGCGGAAAAACAGAAGAAGAGCCATGTGTGCTCAGAACTTCCCATCACAGCTACAGCCTGTCAAGAGAGAAGAAAAAGCACAGGTCAGCCCAAACAGCGCTGTGTGCCTTAGTTCTGTGCTTGGGAAAGAGGGTTCTATTCCCTTCAAGTGTTGGCTCGCTTTGAATGCAATGGACAACATGGGGATAACAGAGCCAGGGGAAATGCCTGGAGGTGAGTTTGTAAATCATAGAGAAGAGACAGAGCAGCAAATGGGACACTGGGAGAGGTGTTGTACACTTAGGACAGCCAAGGAAAAATAAGAGTCACTGTGTTCCTGTCACCTGGAAGCCTTTGGCACACTAAGCTTAGGGATGGCTCATTTGGCTTGCAGCAAGAAGGAACAAGCAAGCAATTCTCACTTCTGCAGCCAAGAGGAGCAGGACAGTTCAGCTTACACTGAAGCTGTATGCAGTGAACTGAAATGCGATGAGACAGTGCACCTAGCCAAAGTGTGTACAGAAACCAGACAGCTCAGGCCAGTGGAGAGCACTTTCCTACCGTGGGCTGCCTGCTGTGTGGGAAGAGGTGGAGGAAAGAGAGGGTATGGATCTTCATCCACCAATCTTCCTTGGAATGTGGCTATTAGCAAACCATGTAATGGCTGGGCTGGGCCTCAGGACAGTTCGGGGCACCACCCTTGACTGGTGGCCTCACACCCTTATGCAGTCAGAAAACTGGAATGAAAGGGTCATCCACCCCAGAACAGGGACACATTCCCACCCATAGCCCAGGCAGCATTTTTGGGAAAGGCAGAGCTGTGCACAGAGACCTGGCTTGGGGTGGAAAGCAAGAAAAAGCCGAGACATTATGGTTAAAGTGCTGGCTGAAGTGAAGGATTTAGGTTAGCACCCATTTTTTACCTCCTGTTGTGGTCCTGGATATACTTTATGACTGCCTTGGAAATGGAATGGCATCACAGAGTAACTGTCCTTCCCATGTTGTTTCTTTTCCTAACGGAAATACTTGGCAAGGCCTTAGGTTTTAGCTGGCATTCCAGCCAGAGAAGACAAACAGACACACAGAGGCTGTACATAAACAAAACACAAGAGGTGCCAGAGTGAGTGGCTGAGCTGACCCAAAGTAATGAAACTGAGGGTATGCTGGCTCCTGTTGAGTGGCAACTGGGCTCTATCAAGAATTTCAGCATTACATTTTGTGTTCCTCTGCCTCTTTATGCCTTGTTATTTAGTACAGAAGTGACCTCTCATGCCAAGATCTGCCACAGTCTTTGTCCTCCAAAAAATGTTTTATTACTGTGGACCTGAACTGTTGTCAGGAAAAGAGCTTCCACTGTGCATGCCAGTGTCAGCCACCTTGGGCTTCTCACTCTTACAGAGTCCAGAATTAGCACTCAGGCTTGAGTTCATTCACCACCTAGGCAAATTCTACCCTGTCACTCTAACTGAATACCATTTTGAGATTTGCTTTGGTACAACTAAAAAATTTGATTGCAGCAATGCAGTCCTGCATCCCATTACACTTAATCCGTCAATGTCACTCTCTCATCTGAGTGATGGAGATCTCTGTACTGTTGCAACCTCTTGGCTGTCAAGAACATAGCAGGGTCCCGGGCACCCCTGGTATCATGCTTGGCATAACATGGGACGTTTTGCAGTTGAGGAAGGGTATATTGAAGGGAGGTGGCAGATCATGGGTAAGAAGTGAGGTAGTGACAATGCCAGGAAGTGTCTTGTGAGGCCTTCAGCAGCAGTCACTTGAAATGGCAGAACCCCTGACAGAAAGTCGGACCATTTTCTCCATGGCTTAGGGAGGCTGATACAGTGGCTAGAGCTGGGCCAGAGGACACCCATGCTACTTGCCACTGACAAAGAGGCCAAGCAGAGCAATAGCATGGCTGCATCTGTATGAGTGGGAGCCTGCACAGCCTGTGCTGGCATGGGATGTGCAAGCACACGCAGCACACTGCATATTGCTAACAGCAAGGCTACAGTCCCCTAAACTGTGTCTCTCTCCAGGGCTGCCCTTCTTTCCACAGAGGAGAGCCAGCTTTTCTGCTGATGACCTGCTTGAAATCCCTATTTTCTAAACAAAGGTTAGTATTTACCTGACCTTGAACTTCAGTGCTCTCAGGGAATCCCCCGAGCTTCATAAGGAGCTCCCTTTCTTCAGAAGGCCTTACTCCTTTCCAGCTCACCTTCACCTCTTATCAAGCTGTCACAGTTCTTTTAAAAAAGATTTCTTTTAAAAAAGATGCCTGCTGTGGGCAGGTGCAGGAGTCCCTGAACCGCTCGGTCCGCGCTGTCTTTGACAACCGGAGAGGCAGCTCGATTTCCAGACTGAAATTACCGGCCCTCCTTACTGTGCAGGCGATCACCTCTTGAGGAGTAGCAGTGACACCCGGTGGCCATTAAATAAATTCGGAAAGTCCCCTTCACCTGAATTCCACCTTCCTCCCCTCCTTGCCCACCCTTGGCGCATTTGCAGGGACATTTAAATACAGAGTGCAGTAACGTGGCACTCACAAGCTCCGCAGATAACCTCATTCAGCTCCTCCGCATCTCTCAGCCATCCAAGACAAACCGCAAACAACAGATTTCTTTGGTCTCCTGGGAAGTGTGGAATCAAGTGCCAACTGTGTTTGTTGCATTACACAAGAATAAAACATCTCTGGGAGATGCAAGATCAGATCCTAGGAACAGGGTATATGCAAGGGAAATGTCTTCCCTAAATCAGCTGTACCCAGCAAGTAGCCCAAGACTGAAGTGATGGTGACATGTAACAGTGTACCCCAGAGCTGCCTAGAACATTTTTGCAAAACTTGAGGAAGACAGGAGTTAGAGCTTGTACGGTACACAGGCCAGCTACTCCTTGCAGTAGCAGGCAAGTACTTGACCACTGTTAATCATCAGTAGATTTTATTCCTTTTCCTTTTTGCTTTGAGAAAATTGTGAATTACATGCAAGCAGGAGAACACCTTTCTACAAAATTACAGTCAGACCTGGCAGATCCTGTGCAGCCTCCCTAGCCTACAGCTGTCCGCAGAAGTGTTGAGGCTTGCAGACACCACCTGAGATCATCCAGTGAAATCCCTTGCTCAAGCAGGGTCAGCTAAGGCAGGCTGCCCAGGACTGTGTCCAGCCAGATGTTGAAAAGCTCCAGGGACTGAGACTCTTCAGCCTCTCTGGGCAACTCATCCCAATGTCTGACCACCTTCACAGTAAAAAAGTCTGCTCTTGTGTGTAAATGACGTGTCATGTATCTTAATTTGTGTCCATTGCCTCTTGTCCTGTCCCTTGGCACCACTGAAAAGAGCCTGGCTCTGTCTTCTGTAGTTCCCTCCTGAGGGGACACATTAATAAGACCCCCAAACCTTCTTTTCTCAGTCTGAACAGTCCCAGCTCATTCAGCCTTTCCTCACATGGCAGATGCCCTGGTCCTTTAATCACCTTAGTGGCCCTTTATTGGACTCTTTCCAGTATATATCTACGTCTCTCTTGTACTGAGGAGCCCAGAACAGGACACAGTACTCCAGGTGTGGCCTCACCAGTGCTGAGTAGAGGGGAAGAATCACCTCCCTCAACTTGCCCAGATGCCTGGGCTTACCCTTCCTCAGATGCATAACTTCACATTTCCTTCTGTTGAACTTCACGAGTTTCTTCTTGTCCCATTTTTCCAGCCTGTCAATGTCCTTCTGAATGGCAGCAAAGCCATCTAGTGTATTAGCTAATTCTCCCACCTTTGTGTCTTCTGCAAACTTGCTGCAGGTGCACTCTACCTAATCATCCAGAGCATTAATGAAGATATTAAACAGTATTGGCTCCAGTACAGAGCCCAGACCTCCAGCTGGACTTTGTGCCACTGTTCACAACCCTCTGGGCCAGCAGTTTGGACATTTTTTTCATCCACTTGGGTTTTTAACCTGTTTTTTTCTTACCAGTTTCTCTTTTAGGATGTTATGGAAGACAGTGTCAAAAGCCAACCTAAGTCAAGTTAAACAATGTTCACTGCTCTCCCCTCACGCACTAAGCTAGTCAACTTGTTGGAGAAGGCTATCAAATTAGTTAAGCATGACTAGCTCATCACAAATCCATGCTGACTACTCCAGATCACCTCTTTGTTCTTCGTGTGTCTAGAAATGGTTTCCAGGATTAGCTGTTCCATCACCTTCCCGGGACTAAGGAGAGCAGGACCAGCCTGTGCTTCCCTGACTCTTTCTTCTTGCCCGTCTTGAAGACAGGGTTGACATTTGTTCTCTTCCAACCCCCAAAACCTCTCCCAGCTGCCTTTCAAAGACAATCAAGAATGGCCTCCCAATAATATCCACTACCTTCCTTCAGCACTTACAAGTGCAAGCTGTCAGGTCTCACCAACTTCTGCATGTTCAATTTGTCTAAGTGTTTCCTAACCTGATCCTCTTCCACCAAGAGAAAGTCTTCCCTGCTCTGAATTTTCTTTCTGGACTTAGGAGCCTATGGTTTATGAATGTTAGTTTTACCAGTAAAGGCTGAGGCAAGGAAGGCATTGATTACCTTGGCCTTTTACTTCGGCACCATGTTCCCTGCTCAGTTTAGTGGCAAGCACAGGTTTTCCTAGCCTTCCATTTATGTACTTGAAGAATCCCTTCTTGTTGCCTTTCACATACCTCACCAGATTCAATTCCAGATGGTCTTTGGCTTTTCTAATCCCATCCCTCATGATCATACAGCATCTGTGTCTTTTCACTTGGTCACAGTCCCTCCTGTTCCTAGTCATCCTCACAGAGGAGCTTTCTCTATGCTTAGGAATAAGCCAGAGCTAATACATTTGACACTGATGAAGCTGGTGGTGTACTGAGACCACAGCTGTTGCTGTGTTTGACTACTTAAAAATGTTTTGTTGCTTCCTCCAGTCTGTTTCCTGCTTTATGCTTAAACATTAAGCTCTTTTAGGCTGGAATTGCATTTTTTTCTCATTTTGCATGACAACTAGCAAAGAGTTCAAGGAGGAGTAGCTGTAAGAATATGATACTAAAACAGGTAGCATGAGCTGCACTGGTAACACTGAATAGTTTTTGACTTATTGGTGTAGAGAAACAACATGCAAACCTGCTACTTTGTGCATTTTTTCACTTGTGTCATAATGCAAGTAGTATTTTCATTTGTGTTTCTGCCATAGAGCCACAGAGTCAGCCAAGTCTTTAAGTGCAATGAATAGCAGGCAGATGAGCAGAAAAGGCTGAGATGTTGGGGCTTGCTCTTGGCAAAAGGCCTCCCTGGGAACAATTCTCTCATCCTCCAGATAGGCAAGATCCATCGGGATTCCAAATAGTTCCCTGCTGTGATGCATGTCAGACACTTCCCCACTAGAGAAGGAAAGGAAACTGCAGGCTTTAAAAGAAACCAGATGCCATTTTTTTTTTTTTTCAAAACTCCTGCTACAAGATACACTCAGCAGGGGTCCTCACACTTTTTAACCAGGGGCCGGCGCGGATGCAGTGGCAGGCAGCCATCTGCGGCTGCTTGGTTTCCCCCCCCCCAAGCCCTGGCAGGGGGGGTCGGGGGGGTCTGTAAATACCGGGGGCCGGACTGAGGACCCTGGGGGGCTGTATCCAGCCCGCGGGCCGTAGTTTAAGCACCCCTGCTCAAGAGGATCTCAAGGATTTAACTCTTAAATGACCCAAATGTACCCAGTGGAAGCAGTTTTCCAAATGGAAAAAGAAACTCCCTATAATTACTACAAAAATTAGGAGAGAGCTGTCTTACCTATGGTTGCACTACTGGTGATGTGCTCAAGATAGCTGGATTTTTTCTTTCACAGTAATAGCTGGACTTCCTCTGCAGTGAGCATATCTCTAACCCATTAAAAAAAGCCAATGGAATTATTGCTACTATGAGTGACATAAGCTCCCATTCAGTGATTTTATGAATTATCCTGTAGCTCAAAATGCAATTCACCTCACTCAACTCCAACAGAATTATATCAAGCAAAGATAGAGGGATCAGTCCAGAATGCAGCTGATGAATGCTGCTGAGAATGGTCATTGCTTATGTGAACTGGATTTTAGCAACTAATTTTATTTGTGTCTAGAAATGTTTTCCATTTAGGCCAACTATTAACTGCTTAGATCAGATTTGTATTAGTCATTTTTATGAACTATGGTCTTCTCAAGCCTTTTTTGTTCGATTTGGTGTTCACTAAACTGCTGGTGAAACTGGAGTTTCAAGTTTATCACTTGTTACTGAAATGCATTTTTATGTCATACATAAAGCACAGCTCTGCTGAGTTGTGACCACACATTGGTGTTGTGGTAATGCTGTTGACTGATCATGATACTGGGAACAGCATAGTTTGTAGCTTTTCTTTATAGCCAACGTTATGCGGAAAGTACATATATTTCCGAAGCAGACATGTGAAGTAAAAAGTTGCTTTTTTAAGCCTATATCCTCAAAGACTAGGCAATGCCATCCTCACTCTGAAGAGCTCTAGCACCTTGACTGCCTTAGTCTTAGTTGACCTGATCCTTACTCATTTCTTAATCCTGCTTCTTTCTTGTCTCTGTGTTACAACCTAATGCTGGTATGCCAAGGGTGAGCATGGTACGTCAAGGCCTTACTGCAGTTTTGGTGAGGACATTGAAAAGAAGGGTATTCCCTGAGGGCTAGGCTAATCAGGACTGATGCTAAATACCAGTGTGGGTCTAGTCAACATGTTTTTTTTCCAGTAAGGGGAACTCAGCTCAGACCTTATCTGCAAGACTTGTCTGCATCTGTTCTAATGACTGTTCTGGCCAGAGATCATGTAGTCCAGCTGCCAGTTCAAAGCAGCTCTAAACAGACCAGGATGATCAGGGCTGTGTCCAGCTGAGTTGTGACTACCTGCAAGGATGGACATCCCACAAATTCTGGAGGCAATGCCATCTGATATTTGACCACCCTTATGTTAAATCTTTTTTTCCTAATAACTGATCAGAATTCCCCATGTTCCAACTTGTGCTCATTACCATTTGTCCTATCACCATGCAACTCTAAGAAGAGTCTGCATCCTTCTTCTCTGTACCCTCTGACCTTGTAAGTTGCAGACAGCAACTAAGTCTTTCCTTGACCTTCCCTTCTATAGGCTAAACAGTCCCAGTTCCTTTAGCCTCTCCTGATATGCTATGTCATTTAGCATCCTGACCATGTTAATGGTCTATACTGGACTGGCTCCAGAATGCAAAATCTTTCTTGTAATGAGGAATGAAGGTGATAGAGAACTGCCTTGAAATGATATCTGCATCCTGCTGGATGTATTGTATATGGACCTATAGACTTGTGTATACTAAGTGATACCTAGCCCTACCTTTCTTTTCTGTGGGTACTGCTTCACTCCCATAGATTATGCTGGGAAGCTTAGAGACCTGAGAGGCCTGAGGACAAGCCTTACCCAGCAAAACTGTGGCAAAATGGCACTGAATACTTCATTTCTTCCTGTGTCCCTTTTCATTAAGTCTTCTGCTCTAAGCAATGGGCCCACACTTTCCTCAGTCTTTCTTTTGTTGCCCATTTTCTTATACAAACATTTCTTACAGTCCTTCAAACTCCAGATGAGCTTTGACTTTCCTCATCCCATAACTATGTGAGTGGGCAATGTCTCTGTAGTCCTCCCAGGCAGCCTGTACTTGCTTCTACCTACTGTGTACTTCCTTTCTGTGTCTGAGCTTAGTCAAGATCTCTATGTTTATCTGTACTAGCACTCTGCCATGATTACTTGACTTCCTGTATATTGGGATGGCTTGTTTTTGTGCTCTGAGGAGGCTGGCTGTGAAGATCAGACAGTTCTCCTAGGTCCCTATAAACTCCAGGGCAATTTCCCTTGGGATTCTTCCAAGCAGGCCCCTGAAGAATTTAAATTCTGTTCTTCTAATGTCCAGGGTTGTAATTCTGCTCTTTATCTTATTTGTTCCTCTCAGGATATTGTTCTCCACAGCCCTATGTTTGCTGCAGCCAAGAATGCCCTTAAACTTCTCACTTGTTATTAGTTCAGCTTTGTTTGGAAACTGCAGGTTGAACAGAGGATCTTTCCACATCAGTTCATCAGTCATCTGCATCAGAAATTGCCTTGAGCACATTCCAGATACATTGTGGTTTCTCTCCATCAGCTGTATTGCTGTTTCAGCACACACCAATGTAAAGTCATCCGTAAGTATAAGACCTGTGATAGTACTTCCTCCAGCTGCCTAAATAAGTTTCATATGTATCCTTTTTCTGATAAGGTGGTGTGTAGCAGACACCTACTACAACATCACATTCTCTGGTTTTTCCTCTATCTTTACCCACAAGCTCTATACTGCATTGTCACCTGCTTAAAGGCAAACTAATACACATTTCACCTACTCCTTCATGTCCCTTCATGTCTTTTCTCCTCACCTTCCCACCCTATTTTTCCTGAAAAGCCCATATCCCTCCACTGCAGCACCCCACCATTGCAGCTTACCTCCCCTATCCATAGCGCCTTGTCTCTGTAATACCAGTAAGGTCATAGCTCTGCCACTGTGCATAGACTTCTAATTCCTCTTGCTTGTTCCTCTTGCTTCATATTTCAGTGTACAACCATTTGCGATAAGCTGCAAGTTGTACTACTTTTACAGTGGAAATGTGAGAGCTTCCCCTGTCATGCTGTCCCCCACATTTTCTCAGCCCCATGTACCCTCACTTCCCTGAAGGTTACAGTATCCCTCCCAGGCATAGCTAGTTTAAAGCACTCCTCACTAGGTTAGCAAGTCTGCTCACAGATACTTGCCCCACTTTGTCAGATATCAGTACTCATAATTTCTGACAGTAAGTCAATGGTCATAGAAGCCACAGCCCTGCCTTTAACACTTGCTATGCAGCTAGGTGTTAGGCCACTCAGTAAGTCCACTTCTGCTTGAGCTTTTCCCCTTTACTGGTGGGATTGAGGAGACACCACCTGGGCATGCATCCCTTTTATCTCACCCTTGCCCCAAAGGTCTGTAGTTACTCTTGACATGCTTCAGTTTCCCTAACAGACTGAAGTGTTTCTCAAAAATATGGTTTTGTAGCCTAAAAATGTTTCTCAAAAGTATAATAAAAAATATTTTTTGAAAAGAAGAATACCTCTGCTTTCTGTGGAAAAGGAAAAAGAAGAAAAAATCAAGAAAAATCTAAAAAGCCCTCTCTGTCATTGGGCTAGATGGGTAGAATCTGGGTTTAACTGTAATTACCTGTAAGGCGTTCAAGGCAATTTGCAAACAGGAAAAAAATTAAAGTTTATATTCAGTAATATTTATTCTGAATTATATGCTAAGCTCCATAGAGGGAGCTGATATTCTTTCTAAAGCTCCTTAAAATCTGCCTGTTGCTTCTCCTTGCCAGACTTGCATCTTCCAGATATGAGTAAATAATTATTTGTATGTACATTATATGTACATTTCCCTACTTATTGTTCATGAATTGTCTGTGAAGTGATAATGAAATCCTCATTATTTTGGCAAGTGTTTGTGCATTTTCTGTAGCTAATCTTGATTCACTGCAGACAGTCACAGCCCTCTTTGGTTAGTCCTGAATGTCCTATAGGAATATTTGAGTTTCACCCTTGGGTCAGTGAAATAATGAATAGAGTTTGTGAGCATTTCAGATGACATGCTTGATTTCTGAAAAGAAAAAGGCACTACAAATAGTTTCTTATATGTAAAAGTAAAAATTAAACTCCTTAAACGGAGTTTGAAGGCTGAACAGTAGTATTTATGGAAAAAAGGGTGAACTTTGATAGGTTTACACAAAACTTATTGTGGAAGAATGCTGAAATATAAAGAAATAAAATTAAAAACTCTCAGTCATTTATGATAAAATATGGGCAAACTCCAGATCTGGCATTACTTGATAAGAAGGGAACACCAAAGTATTTGCTGTGGCAGATTAATTTTCTGCCTCACCCTGTTTCCCTCTCTCATGTCTCTTTCTGACACTTGCCCTTCTTTCTCTTTCCCCTTGCAGGCCTGTCTTGTCTTTCTCCCTTCACTCTTTCTAACTGTGTTTTTCTGTTCTGTCAGACTCTCTCAGGCTCTTTGTCTCCCCATCTTGCCCCTTTGCTCCACTGCCGCCGCCCGCCCCGCCCCAGCCACTTTTCTAGCTCTGTCACTGTCTGTCTCTCTAAATGACTGCCCAAATGTGAAGAAAGATGTCTTTTCCCCAAAACTTCCCTATTTTTGGCTCTGATATTGGGTGGTCTAATTAAAGCTACTTTTTCCTCCTTACACACTCTGCATGGTTAATTACACTGCAATGCAGCCAGATAGCCACGGATATCTTAAACCTACAGGAAAGCAAGAAACAACTATTTCAGTCAAACTACCTGTATTAAACGCATAATCCCAAGCAAGAAAGTCATACTCCAGAGCAAGACACTGCAGCTGCATCAAATTGTTTGATGAAAACTGGCAAGGTCAAAATGGACTTTGAGAAGCAAAAGATCTCTTTCTCCTAGTACTGAATAGCTGATAAAGCTAAGAAGCAGTTTACTGAGCAGAGATACAATTAACTTACTTATGACACAAAGCTAACTCATTTGGAGAGGCTAGACCACGTGGGTGGAACTGCTGCATGCAGTTTCCATGACTGAAAAGTCACCAGAATTCATGAGGCAAATGGAGAAAGGGTTTCTCAAAACCTTTGTTGTATGGACCTTTGCTCCCTCTTTCCGCGTGGATGTAGGCTCTGAATGACCTAAACAAGGCACCTCAGGAATCTAGGCCCAGATCTCAGTTGCTCTTTAGAGGACACCAATTGTCTTTGCAATGGCCTTGTTCAGATGTTTACTTCATCACACAGCTTTGAACAAGGACTTGTCTGAAATTGGCATCTGAATTTGTCAGAGTGAATTGGTTTCTTTTTTAATCTACCTATTACAGTGACTTCAATTCTGGCTTTTTTCCCCTGTCTTTCAACATGGCCTTACAGACTTTTATTATTAGATAAAACCATGAGATGTAGGCTGTAATTTCACTAATACATTAAGCTAGTTTAGATCGGGACTCTAAGCTGAAGAAGTTGTCCAAGACACAAACCCAGACTATCCTCCTGATTCTAGTTCTCCATGTGCTTGAAAGCAAGTTTTTCGCTTGTACAACAGAGGAGACAGTTGTAACAGTGGTAGTGGGGAGGAAGAAAGTGGACGGTTTCTTTTGAAGCCACAATTTTGATACATGACCTAATAATCAGGTGTCATTCCAGCCTCTGATCAGATTTTGGTGGTCATGAAGACTTTGAACCAAACTTACCTGTTCTCTCTGCAATGTCTTGTGACAGTTGTTTGTCAGTTCTTAGATACTGTCATCTTGACTGAGAAAAATGGTGAAAGACACCATAAGACTAATTTCCCTTCTGTAGATTTACAGAAAGGGTTCAGTGGTGTGTTTTTCTGTAATAGCAGGATTGGTTTTTACTATCAGAGAAATCCCCTTCTGTCTCTTCTTTCTGTGGCCTTGAAAGGTACACCTGCAGAGATTTGGCCTCAGGTTACTAGTTTGTAGAACTAGAATCTGATGAATACTGGTCACTGTTGAATTCCTACTGAAATAGAAGCTGAGTTTTTAAACAAGCCCTTCCTGTTTCACGCTGTGAGGTCTTGCTTCCTTCTCCTGCTGAAGCTGATTTCCTATTCTGTATTCTGCTTTACTTCTGATTTTTTTTTTCTTTTGGTAAGGCAGTCACTTGTGTGAGAAACTGTTCCAGGTAATTTATCTCCTTTCCACATGCCTTGACATGGGAAGCAGGATTTTCCCAGCTAATATTCCTGAGGTATTTTCCAGTGCATTTCTCAAAGAATCTCTGTCTTCTACCTTCTGGGTTTTTTTGCCATCCACCCCTTTGGTTTATATGGTCTCGGGCTGTTTTTTTGCTTTTGTTCTTTTAGTTCCAAAATCATTGCTTCCTGACATTTTAATTCTTTTCCTCAAGGATAGTTCAGGCTTAGGTCAGTAGAAAATTGTGACAAGGTCATTTAGTTAGGTCCAGATTTCTTCTCTGCCTTGGCACTGTGGGTAGTTACAGGGATGCCGAGAAGGAACCTGTATGGCAGGTTTGTTTGATCAGACCGCTGTCAGATGTTGTGGTGCCAGACAGAAGGTGCTGCTATGCTATTTGAGCAGTTGTCCTGTACAGTATTTCCCAAAGTCTCCCAAACTGGCTGTTCAAGTATTACACAACTCTTTCCCCTCCTGTTTTCTGCAGTGATAGTTCTGTGATCTCTGACTGAGACTTTTCTATCCATGCCTGTGTCCCCACTGCCTCTCTACTTTTACAGACACCAGCCAGAGCAAAGTTCTGGACCTGGCAAATTGCTCCTCCAGTAAGTGTAACCAATGTGTCATTCAGCTATTGGTGAAACAGGCAGGGCTCTGAGCTAGTGCCTGAAACAGGATGCCAGTATGGAAATGGTAGGGTGATCTCATTTCCTTCTATCTGAGTCTTTTGCTGGGGTGAGACACTTGTTTATGGGAGGGTGATTCCCCCAGCTTTCCCTTTGCAATGTAATGGGCTTATCCCACCTTCTTGCAAGGAGCCTGAAAAAATCTCCCTGGTTGCATGCATCTTGACAAGTCAAGTGCCAAGGAAACTCAAAAGTGAACGCTTTAGTTTGGGGGTATTTTGGGAAACAGCTTCTCCCACACATGCCAACAACCTGTTGTACTTCCCTGAGTAGATTTCTGCCATGAAAGGGCATGGGTATTGAAGATGACATTAGGAACAGAATAACAACTCTGAAGCACTGAAGTCACCTTTTCTTTTATCTCTGCACTGGTCACTCAGCACTGGGTGAAACAGCACAAGGTGAGGCTCTCATTTTCCCACTCATCACATCTTTGACATAAGAACTTTGAAGATTATGTGGTGTGCAGGGGCTGCATGTGCTGGGGGTGTTTGCTAGAGGAGAGCAAGTACTGCTTAGAGGGGCACCACAGGAGAGTTACCTGTTTATGCAGAACTGTTGGGACATGAAGTACTAGCTTGCCACTGACCTGCAAATAGTGACCCTAATTCCTATGCTTGATGAAAGACTCCTGTGCTGTGTGTTTCTGATAACTGCACCCTGCTGCAGGACAAGGCAAAAGCAGTGGTCTGCTCATGTGGACGGATCACATCCTCACCAGTGCTGGCAAATATCAGAGAAACATGCAGATGCTATGGTTATGGCTATGCAAATTCACATTTGGCAGGAGCCTTCTCATGCATGCAGGTTATCACAATAGCTCTGACAATCCTCCAGTGGCCAGTCAGGAAGCAAAGTCACATTTTGGAAAGTAGCAGTGTCACAGAAGGATATGTGTCTTCAATTAAATTGTTTAGAGGGCATCTAACAATCCTGGGAATTTTGTATCATCACACAAGTTGGGATGAGTCACAAGATCCCCCTTAGAGTACAGTTATCACTGCTACAATTAATTTGTGTTATCATTGTATGTGAATCCCATCTTTTGTCTGAAGGGAAACAGTAGTTTGTCCTCAGGGTCTCTCTTACTTTTCCAAGTTAAAAAACCTTGATGATCCTTTCAAAAGGAGCTGTTATTTGTTATTCTTTATTGTTCTTCAAGTGAACTATGCATAGAAGTTTTACGTCATGCCCAAGGAATATTAGAGATATCTGAAGTCTTTCCACAGGGTAAACTTCCTGGAAGCTCATAGACTCAGGAAGCTGAGATCTGTTTGCAGAAGAATAAAGAGAGGATTTTCTTCTTTATAAATAAAGGATTCAAGTACATTCAGTCTATTTTTTTTAAGCTGCCATGGTAAATCAGAAAAGGTAATCTGAGAAAAAGTATTTATTTAACACAGAGAAAAAGTGACTTTTAAAAATACCTCCCTTTGAAGCAGCACCTTGCATTTCAACTTCTGAATCATTATTCTCAAGTATCTGCAAGTGCCCAGTGTGATGGAAATTCACCATGACAACCACCACACCTTATAATATTTTTATACCCAGGGCACTGACATCCTGCTACGGTTGAGATTTCTGATGCTTTGGTTAATATGTGAAATTCCGTTGGATACTGCCCTGGTTTCAGCTGGGATAGAGTTAATTTTCTTATGAGTAGCTGGTGTAGTGCTGTGTTTTCGATTCGGTGTGAGAATAAGGTTGGTAACATGCTGATGTTTTTAGTTGTTGCTAGGTAATGTTTATATATATATAAAGTGAAGGGCTTCCCAGTTTCTCAGGCCCTGCTGGAGGGGCACAAGAAATCGGGAGGGAATACTGCCAAGGCAGCTGACCCAAACTAGCCAGAAGGATATTCCCTATCGTATGATGTCATGCTCAGTATATAAACTGGGGGGAGCTAGCCAGGGCTGGCTGATCACTGCCTGGGAACTGGCTGGGCATGGGTCAGCGGGTGGTAAGAAATTGTATTGTGCAACACTTCCTGGTTTTTTTTTTCCTTCCCTTTGGATTTTATTTCTCTCACCTTCTTCTTTTCATTACAAGTGTTATTCTTCTTCTTATTATTCCTTTTATTTTATTTTATTTCAATTATTAAATTGTTCTTATCTTAACACTCAAGTTTTACCTTTTTCTTGATTCTCCTCCGTGTCCATCTGGGCAAGGGAGGGAATGAGCAGCTGTGTGGTACTGAATTGCTGGCTGGGGTTAAACCACGACACATACAAACCACCTCATTGATTGCCTGTATCAAGCTGCCTGTGTAAGAACTAAAAGTTGCCTACCTCACAGGACACCGTTTGTTGTCTGAGAACAAAGATACAAAATAAAAGGCAATCAGGTCATTTGTGATTTCAGTTGCACAGAGAGAGTCCTTCTGAAAGTGAATTTTGAAACAGTGAATTTTCCACCTGTTATAGTTATGGTCTTTGTCTAAAAAAAAGAAAAGAGGACACTGGAACCTCAGCAACTTGGGACCTACAGAGTCTGTATTCCTGCTTCATGTATCTCATTAGAGAAATTCAAATACGGATTGATGGTAGGGGCAGAGGATGGTTTAAAGAAGCAAAGAGCAATATATGTATGAAAGATGGTGCCTTAACCTCAGGTCAAATTCAGGTGCTGCAGTGAGTCTGGCACAATACTCCTGCCTGAAATTCAAGTCTTTGTTAGATAGAGAAAGACTCTGGGTATCCTGCCTGCAAACATCTGCAGATAAGGAGTGAAATACAGGCCCTGGCTATTTCTGCCTCTCTCCTCTGCTGAGCTGTTGCTGCCTGTTGAGAGCACACTGTTCTCAAAGTACACAAGGGTAAAAGGCAGCCAATAAATAGGACTGCAGTCCAGACTGCAACTGGACTTCAGGAGAGCCAACTTTGGCCTCTTCAAGGACTTGTTTGGAGGAATCCCAACGATTAAGGCTCTGGAAAGTAAGAGGCCCAGGAGAGCTGGCTAGTATTCCAGCATCACTTCCTCCAAGCTCAAGGTAGGTGCATCCCTATGGGTAAGAAATCAAGCAATGGGAGCAGGGGACCTGCATGGATGAGCAAGTAGCTTCTGTCATGGCACCCTTCCCTCTTACTGGTAAAACAGAAGAAGAACATAACTTGGGCACCAATATTTTTTACTTGCACCCCCAGGGCTTTATAATCTTGCTTGATTCTGCCCAGGTTCTGGCTTGTGGTGTCATTAGTGCCCACGTGAAAGAGTAGTGGTGGATAATAGTCTGTGCTCTTGACAAATTGTGGCACCCTCTCAGCAACAACTTGGACCTTAGCTCCTGAAAGGCAGCATACCTCACATCACTCCCTGTCAGGCTGGCAGATGGGGGCCTCAGTGCCCACTAACAGGGAGCCATCGACTGCAAGAACTTGATGTTTATTTTTATGGTATCCATGGTGTGCTGCTAGTGTAGTTTCTCCTTTCAGACTTTGTTTGTGGGTGTCTGTGGCTGTTAAAGCTTCATGTCTGTTTACGGTTGTGATGCTGGAGGGTGGAGAGTGAAGCAGAGTCCTGCTTTTGTGGGTCACTAGGGTCCAAGGTGCCTCATTCTCTGTGGTGTCCACTACAGGAGCATGGTTCTGAAACCACCTGGCAATCTTGGTCTTGGCTTCTCTAATACTGCACAGGCTTTTAACTGTTTCCTGCAACCCAGCCACGTGACATAACAGATCACCAACCTATGTGCACCTTATGCAGGTACTTACCTTTTCTGCAGTAGAAGGGTCTGGGCACTTGTTGCAAACTATGGTCTGTACTGAAGTCTTCTTCCTTGCCTGTTCTGTCTGGGTGGAAGCATCAGACATCTCAGGGGCTCTCTCTGTAGAAACAGTGGTGTTAACTCTGGAGTGATTGCCCACCATTATGGCAGAGACCTAGAGCACTCTGCGGGCTGTGAGCCTACAGGCAGGGAGCAGGGCCTACCCTGTCATGCTGGGCTCCTCACAGCCATTTAAATCTGCCACAGCTGCTCCTGGCAAGGCCCGAGCTACATCAGCCTCACTTGCAAGAGCTGCCAGCTCCTGGCAGGGCTTTCAACTCTTGCTTGGGTTTTCCTGACTTCAGGAATCCCCCTGTCCACCTCGATCTAGCACTCAGCCACAGAACTGACCATTGCCACCGCTGCGTGCCTTGCCAACTAAGAATATTCGAAGGAAGGATTACCTCTTGCTTCCCCTGTTTTTGAACTGTCCTGCAGATACCCACTTCTGGCTGTCATGTGAAATGAAACCCTGGGCCAGATGACCCATTCAAAAGGTGTGTTGGGATATAATGTTGTCCTCTGTTACTGTGTAGCCCTGTAACACAGTATTGCCATTGCTGGTAACAGACCATAAACTTTTAACCTTTGGTAGTGAGTTACTACCAGGCTTGCTTTACCTGAACTTAACAAGTTGTGCCTACAGCTTGTTTCATCTGATTTAGCTGTAACAGCAAATTTTTCTGATTGACCAGGTGCTAATCTGTTTTGCTTTGCTTTGCATGGTTTTATCACTCTAACACAGCGCCATAGTGTAGAGAAATACAGGTTTGGTATGACAGCAGAGGCCTTGAGAAGTGGAGACAGAGGATGTGTTGTAGAGGACTACAGGCATGGGATGATAAGAGACAGGGTACAGGGTTGACAATGGAGATGCCACAACTGAGTGCTCTGCCCCCAAGCTCCATACTGGAGGTCCCAGAGGCAAGGGGAGCACTGTAGTGTTCCCTTTGCGAGCCTGAGAGTGTCTGGCTTGATGCTGGCAATGCAAATCAAACAGCTGTAGTTCCATAATGCCACAAGATAAGGCTGTGTCAGAGCATTATTGTTTAGGCTGGTCTGCTATGAAAGCACTTAGCTTGTGCCTGAGTGTACAAAGGAAAGACTGATGGCTGCTAAGATCTCATAAGATAACCATCCCAGAGAGAAACACAGCTTCTATTACCCAGTTAAAGCCCCAAGGGCATCTGCATTGTCTTCTGCCCTATGGTGTCAAAAGTCATGACTCCAGAGCACATAGATGGGATAGCTAATATTTAGTCTACAAGGTTAGACAAGAGCTGATCTAGCCTGTAGCTGTTCAAGACAGAATTGAATCTTTCTAAAGCGTTCCTGACAGGAGCTTGTCTAATGTTCTCTTTCTACCTCCTGTACTGGAAATCCTCCTTTCCCAGGCAGGCAGTGTTGGGTACCATTACAAAATAATTCCTGATGTCTAGTAAAACTCTACTGAGGTGCAGTTTCAGCACACAGGATTTGTCCTGGGGTTTTTTTTGCTACTCTGAAGTGTTTGGAGCTTGTGTTTCTCCTAGCTTCCCATCATACCCATAAGCAGCAGAAAATACCTTTATCTAAAGAAAGATTAGGTTGTTACATAATATCAGGGGATAAGGCCTTCCAGAAACAACTCCTTGCAGCGCTGCATACAAGGCCACTTACAGGTACTTCAGAATCCTTATTTGGCAAAGACAATCCCTTTGTGTGTTGAGATAAGAACAGTTTAATAATTGAAATAAAGTAAAATACAACACTACTACTAATAACGGTAATGAAAAGCAAGATAACAAAAAGAGAGAAATAAAACTCAAGGAAAAAAAACAAAACAAACCAAGCGATGCACAATACAATTGCTCGCCACATGCCGACTGATGGCCAGCCAGTCCCCAAGCAGTGATCCCTACCCCTGGCTAACTCCTCCTGTTTATTTACTGAGCGTGATGTCATATGGTATGAAATACCCCTTTGACCAGCTCGGGCCAGCTGTCCTTGCTGTGTCCCCTCCCAGTTTCTTGTGCCCCTCCAGCCTTCTTGCTGACAGGGCATGAGAAGCTGAAAAGTCCTTAATTTAGTATAAACACTACTTAGCAACAACTAGAAACATCAGTGTATTATCAACATTATTCTCATACTAAATCCAAAATACAGTATTACACCAGCTCCTAAGAAGAAAATTAACTCTATCCCAGCTGAAGCCATGACACCAGGATAGCACCTTAACTAAAGTTTTTGAAGGCCATTTGGAGTTGATGAAGCTGTTGGGTATTTATGCATAGGCCAGAACGAAGTAGAGCAGACTAACACAAGTGTTTGTACACTTGTGCAGTCACCCTTCCCAGGCTGCTGCTCTGAGACACTCCTTGACAGTAAGCATACATCTCTAGTTAAAGAGGATGCTTCAAGGAGAACAAGGAAACCTCTTTTGGAAGGAGGCTTTAGCCTTATGCTTTTGGCAGTGCTGTCTGCTCCTCTTGTCTCTCAAGGAAAGTTGTCTGTTTGGCTCATCTTCATGGTGGGCTGTTTGGTGAGCAAGGGAGGAAGCAGCATTCCATTTGAAGTGACTGTTTAGACTACCATCTTCCCAAGTGAAAGTCTACAAGATGATACAGGTCTCTAAGGGCTCAGCTCGATAGACATTTTCTACTGAAGATATTACCATAGTGGAAACCTGTTAAGAGCTGTGACAAGCCATTGAAGATCTGACCAGAAGACAAACATTCTGTTTAAGCAGAAAACACAAAGTTCTGAGACCTATTTTCATGATTCTGCTGAATAAAACTGAGGGCTTTCTAAAACTTACAATGTTAAGACCTTGGGTCCTCCCTTCAGTATGACTCCAAAGTATTTGGAGATACCTGCATTTATGTCTCTGTTCGGTGTTATACTGTTGCTCACACTTGTCTGAAGAGGGTGTAAAATATTAACTAATTGACAATATGCAATGTAGGAGTTTTTACTCTCAGCTAGAAAAACTCAGAAGGCTCTTCAGTGTGTAGAAAAAGGTTATTAACAGAGAGAAGGTTAGGTGTCTGACTTTTGCTAATCATTAAAGGCTTTCAAAAATACTGAGCATCGAATAGAAAGAAAGACAGACAGACAGACAGAAAGATCAATCACCAAGAATATCTTGGACTCTAACATCCTATAAAGAGACAAGAACCACAGAAAATGGGTTTGCCTTTATCTGAGATTAGAAATCAAGATGCTTTCAGGAGTTCTAAGGCAGAACAGCTGAATGAGTTTTCTATCTCTATGGAAACAGATAATGAGGATATGCCTAATAAGCAAGAGATACAGCAACGTGACTGTGTTTGATATTGGGCAGGTAGGCTTGATTGGAACAAGGAACATGAATGTAATGTTGCAATTTAATTGTGGCACTGTTGGTCATGGGCTGGGAGTAGGAAAGTGCGTAAGAGTCAGAAGACAGTCAGGTGAACCTGGAGAGCTGATTCCAGGGGTTGGATGGTTTACTGGGAACCCTGCATAAAACACGGTGTTTGAGGAGTTAGTGGTCTTGAACAGGCCATGTTTACCTTATCGGGCCTCGTACTTAAGGCTTGAGCAGCCTGTACACTAGCTTGAGTAGCTGCTGTATGGGAACCTGCAGCAATGTCCTGTGCTGGGCTATCATGCATGTGAGTGGGTGCTATGACAGAAATAACATCCCAGCCTGTCAGGAAACTTTGTACTAGCTGAACAGTTTACTAATGTAATCTGTAAATTATAAAACCTTTGAGAAAGGTAGACTGTATGTGGTTCAAGGGGTGGAATGTATTAATCCTAACTGGATGACCATTGTATGTTGAAGAGGTAGTGGTCCACAATCCAGTTAACCTGAGCACACCCAGACCTGTTTTGTGCTGTGCTGCACATAGAGCATGGCCTTCATGCTTGTGTTGTGCTGCAGAATCCCATGGCTGCAGGGTAAATTCATCCAGCTCATTGTAACTGCAGGCAGCTCCTACTTGGCACCAATGATTACATGCTACACCTGCATGGTTTTGCCTTTATCTAACAGAGCAGCAAGAAACTCTTGTGAGAACATCCTTTACAAATAGAATTGTTTTCTTGTAAGAAAATAATATAATATCTCAAATGACCAAAAAGATAAAAACTTCTCTCCACTGATATGATCTGCAAAGCATGCTGAGGTAAAATCCATCCAGAGTCCATCCAATGTTGCAAAAATGTAGGGTTCTCAAAACATGAAGGAACATAAGATTTACTCACTAGCCTTATTCTCTTTTTATTCCATCTTATTGAGCAGCTATTTTATTACACCATTTGGTTTTGGGCATTTTTTATTGAGATCCAGAAAATGTCCTGCACCATCTCTGCCGCTTTCACCCCTAGCCTTGCTGGGGCAGAGCAGATGGCATTGCTCAGGCAACTGTGAGCTCTGATGGTGCCCCAAGTGAGCAACACATGTGAAAAAATGTACAGGTGAGTTAGGAAGCAGGGGTCATGGTACACCAAGTTCACCTTTTTTTGACTACACAAGGATTACCTCAAGATGGAAGCAGCAACGTATTCCTGTTCCTTCAATGCATACCTGGTAAGCAGGCTTCCTGGGGCAACAGACAGTACTTTTCAGAAGAGTTTTGGGGTACACTAAGGGGAAGACAGAAGATGTACTTTCATGCTGATAAGAAATACTTAAGTAGGGAAAGTGCTGTGGAAGGGGTAGTCAAGCTGAAGAGCTCTGGCAAAGCCTTTCTCCTACTTCTTTTCCTAAAGCAGTTGGGACTGGGGGGAGGTAAGAAAACATCTTTCCTCTGAAAATTTACCTCAGGAGTATGTGCTGGTAAGTCAGCTGAGGATCTGAGCAGCCATATACCAAATCCTGTGCTCTTACATCTTTTCAGTCAGGTGTGCATATATGTATGTGTGTATAGGCATATGCGCACACACAAAGACATTTTGTGTGCTGCTTTCTGGCTAGTTGAGTGCAACTGAGTACAGCTGGTTTGGGTATGGAAATTGCTTCTCTTCTCCTTTGTCCTTCACGTGCGAATAAATCTGCACAGTAACTAAACAAGAGCCATCCATTGAAAGCTGTTCTCCATGACACAGTGAGTGTCATGTTTGAGTCTGCAGCAGAGAGGGCATCTCTATAGTCTTATGCAGTAAGTAGCAACAGTTAGTTATTAGTCCTGTGGTTTGGGAGTACCGTGGACAATTTTCTTCTTTTTTCTTCAGTGACAGAAGTTGTTACTGTGATTTCATCTACTCTCATATTAGTTTTTTTGAGGATGTTTATGCTGTTGTCATAGCAGAGTCCCTGCTGGGAATCCTACAGGGCAACAGGTATTAAACTCTTAGACCTTTAAATTCTGCTTTGTAGTCTTGCTACCCACCTTGAATCATTTAATCTTGCTTTGTGTCTGCTTCCTCCAGGGAACTAATCCTCATGGTATTTCACTACGATTAAAATCACACTGCCAGCCGAAGCTAGGCTAGGTGCTCTGTTCTTTCTAATAATGTCTGGCATCAGTAAAGCAGAACAAATTTTGGGGATGGAGAGAAAGGAGAGAGGGTAGGCAACAAGATGCCATCATGGGATCTGTTTCTCAGCTTGACTTTCAAGTGACCTTGAAGCAGGACCAGAAATAGAAATGTTGCATAACAGGGCAGATCTGGCTCAGTGTTGAGGAGGAATCTTTGTGGTCCTCCACCACAGTCAACTCAAACAGAAGAAGACCCATTAAACCTGTCTCTCCCACCTTGGACAGTTATAGAACCAGCAGATCTTGAGAAACACCAGCACCAGGCTTTGAGGTATGCTCCATATATTTCTGGAGCAAGTGGCAAGGGATAAGGAATGAGCTGAGCTGCACAGGCTTAGACACAAAAGAAGCCAGCTAAATTTCTGAATAAATTTGGTGGGTCCCAGGTCAGTAGAAGACCCTGAACAATGTCTCAGCCATGGGAGAGCTACAATGATCAAAACGTTTAGCTTGCGTAGGTCTTCATCCCCCATCACTCCCAGAAGTTACTGGAGCAGCCTGTGGGAGCACCTCTTGAGCTGCTGAGGATTATATCATGATCAGTGCTGCCTGGGATTATGAATACCATTCCCTGGGCTTCTTTCAGCCTCTCTAAGCTCCTGTCTCTGGGTACCCTTTCTTGCCCTCCCTTTCCTACTTAATATTAAACATCTTCTTTCTGGCAATGTCTGGGCAGATCTGTCTCCAGCTGAGACTCCAAGCTTGCTCACTGAAAAATGTTTCTCTTCTTGCTCTTTCCTTTATGACCATGAGCAGGCATCTTATAGTGTGAAATCAAGCCTAAAACAAATAGTAATTTTGTAGTTTTTTATTTTTCCATGAGCCTGCAGGGTTCATGGGCCTGTGTTCCTTGTTTATAGTAAAAGTGAGTTTTTTCTGTTTCAGTAGAGCACATTTGAATCCACTGCAAATATATAAAGTGGGGGGAAAAAAGAACAAGAAAGTTTTCAATTAAACTGCAGTCCTCTCTTTTTACAAATGGCTAAAAATGACCAAGTTATGTTAGGAATAACCTGAATTATGCACAAGTCTAATTTTATAATTCCTATTAATTTTGACACCGAATAAAAATGACAGCATTTTCTCAGCTTTGAATGGTTTTCCATAACTACACGCAATGCCTCTGTAGTAACTATGAATAGCTTGAAGTACGTCATTGTAATGAAGATGTTAACAGTGCCTTTTGGTTGGAAATGTCGTTTAAGACATCTCCTAAGCAGTCTATTAAAATCACTAGTCTGGGACCTTAGTAGGAGTTGGAACTGAAATCCTATACATGACTTCAAAAATAGTTTAGAGAGTTTCATTTTTCTCATGATTCGCAGTGCATAGGTAAGGAAAATTTCATTTTCCTAGAGTGTAGGAAATCTGTTTAAGTATTTTGTCTGCTCCCATGTTAAACAAGCCCTCCTGAGGCAGATTACTGGAGAATTGGAGGTTCTTTGCTTTCCATGTCTTCTCCCTACTTCAAAGGATTTCTCAAAAACTTTCATTTTTCTTTCTTTCTCTAGCATTGCTTATGGTGTGGCAGGCAAAATCCCATTTGCCCTCCTAGCACCCCAGAAAGCAACACAGATAAGTTAGGAGTTTTCTCCTCACTGTTTTTCAATGCTTTCCTGTCATACCAGCGTCACCAAATATAATGGGGACAGGCAGATTCTTTAGGGTTTCTCAGCAGAATGATGATGCAACAAAGTTTTTAGAAGCAGAAATTTATTTTACCCAGACCCTTTGCAGACTGGGTTATTTTAACACATCAGTCATAACTTGAGCTCATACACATAGAAAAAGTTGCTCAGTCCTTGGAGGAGGAAGTAGCTGATGGTGGAGGTATCCCTGACCACCGAGAGATCACAGACCTGCTGTCTAGCAGGAGCCCCAGTCCTGTTCCCACCTGGGACTTGCAGCTGTGCGTTTTTATAAGCAGTGCCCACATCATGTTATGCTTCCCTTTTCCCCTACACGTGTCACCCTGACTTCCAGCGCCCAGGATGCTTTTAAAAGAGGAGTGGGTGTGTGACCAGCTTGTTTATGACTAATGGCCAATTGCTTCACCAGATGGCACTATTAATGCAAATCATAACACCAGGGGATAGCAGTAGGGGGCACCAGTCACAATCAGAGAAGAACATTTGGCAGAAGATAGTTTATGTGCTTCACGTTCATTAGAAGTTTCTGTCAGAGCCCTTTTAAAGACAGCTGAGCTTACTACACCTTATTACATTTGAGTTAAGGTGGAGAAAACCTGAAGTTCCACAGACAGGCAAAGGCCAACAGGAGGCCTAAGCTTCCCAGGCTCAAAAGCTTCTGGATGGTTTTTAGGGTTTTTGACCTGTCAGTCAGGAGTTGCAGACAGTAATAGGTGTGGTGAACTTCCTGAAGTCTCCTGAAGGCATTGCAAATATGTACCTTGTGGTTCCCTGAAGGCACTCATGATAGTTTTGCACCTTCCAAGGCACATTTATGTTTACCACTGTATTTTCACCTTCAGTGGGGCCTTTGCGTACATAAGGCTAACACCATGTCTCCTGTTTACAGCTATGCCCACTGGAGTCTGCTTTCAGTGTGTGTTCATAGAGAGCACTGCATTCATGTGTCCAGACAGATGCTGAAGGCCTTTAACTACTGTTGCACTGTATTCCTCTGCTGGGTATCAGACAAAATCAAGAGAAGGAAAGCAATCTGAAAAAAGAGCATCTATTCTGTGTGTACCAATGCCCAGGCAGGATTTGAGTACAAGGGCAGGAAGAATAATTTGAAACAGATTTGTAGATTTTCTGAAGGTCAGAAATAGCTCAGGATGGAGCAAGCCTATGTCTAGCCTATGTTCATTCCTCCTTCCTTCAAAATACTAGGGTTGAACTACCTAGTGAAGATGGTAAGAACAAGGAAAGACTGGTGTGCTCTCCATCACCTTGTAGTCTTCCTGCTGCTGTTGATATTTTCTTTCTCCCTTCTCTTTCTGTCTGAAAAGGCCTGTAGTATCTGTCTCTTGCCACTGCTACTAACCAGCTCTCTGTTTTTCTGCAGTACCCTGTGCCAGCATGTGAGGAGATACAGTGCATTCAGAATTGTGAATTCAATTCTTGCTTTGTAACAGCTGATTTGGAAGTAATAGGATCATGTCTTAGCTTCCTATGGCTTCACAGTGATTCAGAAGAAGGAGAGCAGATGTACTGAGCTGGAACATGGGCGTCATTTAGGTACACCAGTAGCCAGAAAAAGCTCACTGTATTACCAGGTACTGTAGAACTTGCTGGTTATGGCCCACACATTCTGCACATTGGCATACAGGGACACTTCCAGAACAGCAGATCCCTGGGGATCTACAACATAGTGTTGTAGATGTTTTGTCTCCTGTAGTACACTACTTTCTTAAGCACTTGACTGAAGTGTGAACCAATGCCGCTAACTTGCTCTTTTAATGTATAAATAACATTCCTGGCAATTTCAGAGAGGGTGATCATGTATGTCTGAGGGCAGAATGTGACCCTGTGATCTAGGAAAATTATGAAACCAGCCTGCTGCCTCTGGGATAACTGAAGGCTAGTTATTCTTCATTATGAACTGATTACATATACTTTGGATTATCTTTTGTGAAAAGGCTTAGTGGGGAATTTAAGAAATTTTCCTTAGCTTTTAATCTCATGCAATTTTTAGCAATGCAATGCAACACATTTAGCATGCAAAACAGCAACATGTAATGTTTGCTTGGTCTTGCAGTCAGTGACTTTCCAGAAAATGTGTCTGTTGTTAAATTGAACTTACTGCAAAACTTTCACCAAAACCAGTAGAAAAAAATAGGTCAAAATGAAGTCTTTCTGACTACAGAGATGAATTAAGTGTTCAAAGTTGCATTTTGCAAAAGAACTCATCTTTGCTATTGCTTCATAGCCTCATAAGAAACAGTAGGCACAATCATGCTTCAGACATGCCCATTTCCAGCAGTGGGTGGGATCTGACCCCATTTTTGATACTATCAATGGATGACATGTAGTACTGATCACAGGTGACTGAGATTCTAGAGAAAGTGACTGTCCACCCACAGCCTGGAACAGTAGTGTAAAGGAAATTCCTAACATTTTCTGCCCTTCTTTGTACATGCTGCATTTCATGGTAAAGACCATATTTATGTGTTAGCATGTTTTAGTTTGTTGACAATTCCATGGTATTAATTTTCCCTTTTTTGCTTTGATTCTATGCATTCTGCTTCATGTATACTTCACAGTTTATGCCAAGAGGCAGAAAAAATTAGTAAAGCCAGAGAAGATTGTATGACCAAAGCAAAATGAAAATGTTTTCTTGAAATCTTAGATAGAATTAGGGAAAATAATAAATGGTTTCATGCCAAAGAAGATGGGTTGGTGTTACCTATTCACTGTCTTTTCTAGTGCAGAACCCACAGTAATGATGTGAAACTAGTTGCTAGCAGATTTAATACAAATGAAACAGATGGTTCTTCATTTAGTTTGCAGTTAAGTGAGGAATACCATACTGTAGTTTGTTGAGGATGCTGGAAATTTATGTTGTTTCAGAAAGGATATTGGGCAAGTCAAGGAAGACAAATCCTTAGAGGGTTATTGAATAGTCATCAGCTGTTTATTATTTGCTTGGCCCATAAATTGTTGCAAACCAGGGAAGTACTGGAGGGCAGTAAACTATAGGGCTTGATCTGTTCTTCTGTTCTTACCTAGTCACCTGCTTTTGGCTACTGTGAAGGACAGGACACAGGCATAGTGGAGTTGTCAGTGTGGTCTAGCATAACCTTAGATTCTTCTGAATGAAGGTGCATGAGAGCTGCAGAAGAGTAGAAAAGACAGGATTTATTTGAGGTGTCTAACCAGTATGGCCAGAAGGGATACTTGGCTTAGTAATGAAAAGAAAATGTTGGGAATTAAAAAGATTGAAATTCTATCAGAGAAAATTAGGGAAGTCAAGTGATATGAAGTATGAAAGCATTTGACTACAACTTGAAGAAACCAAGCACCAAAAAAGCATGATCATGAGGTGCAGCAGAGAATGTTCTGTAATTAGCAGCTGCTACATCTGCTATTCTAGAAACCAAAACAGGTGCAAAGAGGCAGCAGGAATAGCAGGAAGGTCTGTTCAGGAGTGACTGACGTGAGGGTTCACATGGATTAGTTTCTCATAGAAAGAAGACAGGACAGGAATTCATCTTATCCAGGGGATGAGAAGAGGCCACAGCAGAGCATTCTTGGCTAACTGAGATCCCAACAAAAGGCTGGGACTTGAGTCATATCTCTACCTGCCAGTGACCAAACAGGGCTTTGGATCTGGGTGAATGGGATTCTGTCCCTCAAAACAGGGCATCTATTGCTACTTTAGAGAGGCTTGTGTATCCCACCTGTTCTCCAATATCTAGAAAGGTAGGTGTCTCCCTTAGCCCTTTGTCATGTCTCCTGGGCCCGGGTGGGTGACTTAAAGACACCCAAGGTGTCTGAAGGTTGGCATTATATCGTATACTATTGGCACTATCACTGAACGCTGTACAATATATTCAGGTAACTGTATCCCAGCAGGTAGCACAGTGAAGCGTGGCTTTTTGGCAGAACCATGTAACTACTTCCCAACATTTTAATATGTACTTAGACATCTCAGCTTTTGGAACTCCACTGGGATGCTGAGTTGCTATGGTAAAGAGAACCCTGTGGTTCAATATGGTTGTGGAAGTGCAATATTAGCAGAGAGCAACAACAGCCAGAAACAACAATGTTAAACCCTCTAGAACTATGCAGAAAACTCAAGCCCTGCAGATGAACCATGTAGTGAGAGGTTCATACAATCTTCTTTGGCCCAACTTATAAAATATGTTGCCAGAAGCTTTCCCAATATGCAAAGGCAGAGGGGAGTCATTTGGATTCCACAAGCCTGTTCGAATAAAAGTGAGAGCAATGCAAGGGAACAGGAATGGGAGTAAAATTGTTCTGATACTGGCACTCACAAAGCTTGAGAATGGTTAAAAGCATTGTGAACATACCACAGTAAAATGTCTTCCAAGTCTTCAATGCAGATTCACCAGCTGGACTCCAACACAGAGAAAGGGAAAAGATTTCAAGGCTTTGGTATCAGGCGATTTCAAAGGAATACATACCATACATACAAAGGAAAATATACCATACCCACAGCTCAGTAACAGCCACTCAGCAGGAGGCGTGATGGTAACTGGACCTCGAAGTCTCTACTGGTGTGAGCAGAGTAAGGCAGAAAAACAAGTGGGAGTGCTGGCACCAGAGAACACTTTGGCAGAGAACAAGTGAGCTGCACAGGAGAATGTATTCCCAGGTATGGAAAGAAATGGTGAGAGCAGAGATTCCTTGTGTAGAGGATAGCAGCAAACAGCACTTCGGAGTGGTGCCTGGTGCCATGGTGTGGGAAGAGCTGACCACCTGGCCAGTGAAGCTCTGACATGGGATATCTTGCCTGGGAAGCAAGGTGGAGGTACAGTATGATGTACCACTGTGTTCTCTACAGCCTCATGATGTCTCCCTGAGGAGGACTGTTTAGAACAATTTTTTTTCTAGCTTTTCTGAAGCCATGAGGCAGAACTCTGGTCATTAAAAGAATTATGCTGACAGCTAGTAATACTTTATTAAAATCTCTAATTTATAAAAAGAGATTTTATTTAAAATGCTCTTGGCAAAGTTGGGAGGGCTAATTAAATCCAAAACAAAAATTGAAGTCACATATGTTTTATTTTATCTTTTAATAAAAACAACAAATGTCTTTGGATCATTTAAATAACAGATGGGTTATTTAAATAGAAGATTACTTTTTAGAATTCAAGTTACTGTTTACTTTGGTCATCTATTGAGTGTAAAAACTCTTTGGGTTCTGTTGCAAATACAGGTTTATCATTTTGGAAGAGAAATCAAAGTTGTAGGAGAATTTCTTTTGCTCTTCCTCTGATTTCACTATCATGAGCCTAGACAAAGAAGTTAGTTAAGGTACTGGACTGGGAATGGCAAAAAAGGTATTTCCAACTCTGCAAACAACTGCCTAAATTCCTTGAATGGATTGCCTTTTCAATCCAAAGGAGCACAGAAGAATGTATGTAGAAAAACCTGTTTGGAATAGTATGATGCCACTTGACAGATACCGACCTTCAGTGGCCAGTAGTGTAGGTGGGGTATTCAAGGGCCTTGGGTCTTTGAAACACAGCCTATGAAAATGGTAAATGCTGGTCTTTTTACAATTACCTTTTTTTCTTCTCTGTGCCTGGAAGATGAGATGACCCTTGGGAGGATTTTTGGGAATGAATCAGCCCTTGGTTTATATATGTCCCTTCCACAACTGAAGAAGCTGGTGAGAAAGGAGAGGTGGGGTGAGACTTGAGTGCCTTATGGTAAGTAGGCAGAAATTGCTCTTCTATCTTCAGGACTACATGGGAGAGCTCTAGGTCTGTCTGCTGTCCCAGTGGTCATCTATCTCTGTTCTGCCCTCTTGGCTGTTCAACCACAGGTCAATGTCCATTGCCCTTATGATACCTTCCTGGACAAATGATCTATAAGCTTTGCCTGGCAGTTCAGTCTGCTTTCATCTCCTTAGCAGACAGAGAACCTCGAAGAGTTAGGGATTACATCATCACTCCTGTCTTCTCACCACCTTCCAAAGGGGTGAATCACAGTTCCAGAATAAATGCAGTTTGTTTCAGGCTGCTCCAGAGGAGAGAGCTGGTAATAATCATGCATGTCTTTTTCCAGTAGGAAAGCTTGGAACATCTGGGAGAGGAGAAGAGGCTGTTTGTTTCCAGTGGGGATGGAAGGGTGTGCCACAGGCTGCCCAGGAGTAGAGTCAGAGCAAGATTTGCATGTTGCAAGCCCCAGCCCAGTACAGCACTGGCAAGGGGGCAGGCATCGTGCTTGTCTGTGCAGACTTGCCTGGGCACAGTGGGAGCTGAGGGGTCTCTGGGACGGTAGGGCTGTAACCTGAGGGGAATAAAACCATCATGAGCTCAGGGCCTGGCAGCCAGGCCCATCACGCTGCCCCAGCCAGGAGCAGAATGGCTGAGGACACCGGGGACAGCTACAGCCACAGGCATCAGGCATCTCTGAGGGAAACGCAATGGATCTAGGCTCCACCAGGATCTGGGCCCATGGTGGGGCCTGGCTTGGTGGAGCCCATGGCAGGACAGGCCTGTGGGGAGCGGGAGGTGGGCCCTGCTGGGATGTCACTGGGGGAGTGGCTGGTGGCCCTGGGGGCTGGTATGGGGTCCTGGGCTGTGGGCAGGTAGGAAGAGCTCCAGGGGCTGGGCAGCACCAGGCAGACCCGGTGGTGCCCTTCAGGCCCTGACACAGACACTAACAAGCTGAACTCCTCCCTTGGATAGCAAGACCAATATTACATGCTTTGAATGTCAGTGTAGATGTGAGTATCAGTAGTGTCAAGCTTGTTCTGAGTCCTATTTTGTGCCTGCTGCTGTGCTACCTAGAAGCTGGGTGAAGCTGAGTTTGCTGTGTGATCATACATGTCTAGGTGACAAGGCTTTATGAAATTTTGATGAGCTTGATATTTCTGAGACAGCAGAACTGTAAACATACTAATCCCATGTAATGCAGAAGCTGCAGGTTTAGAAGGCAGCAGAGTGTTGGTTTTTTTCCTGATTCCAGGAGGAACACAATCTTTCACTTTTGGTTAACTCTCCCTCAGAGCTCATTGAAGTGGATGGAGAAGCCCCCAGTGCATGCAGCAGGCATTGTTTGCTTCTCAGTTATGCTCTTGTAAAGCATCATAACTTAAGCTTTCTGCTCAATCTGTCTTCCAGTGGGAAGGTGCAAGTGGTCTGGCCAGATCAGATGAGGTTGGGAGGGTCTATGCTATAGTCCAAACCTTTAGCAAAACTGCTGGAAACTACTTGCCCTCCCACTTCACCTGTTTGCCTTTTCTGCCTGAGGGAGTTGCTGTAGAGTTGTAGCCTTCACACCTTTCATTGTAGAACATTATGGAGGGTTCTAATATAAAACAAGGAAGGAAATCTGCAATAAATGAAGATGTTCCAATGATAGGTCTGTCAGTAATTGTTCATATCTGTTTGAACAATACAAACATCAGAAGTGAATCCTAAAGTAAAGAAATCAAATAGTTGATAAAGGATGAAATGAAAACAGATCAGCTCTGGGTCTCCTAATCTCCTTGTATCCTGCATCTCCCCCACAATGCCTTCAAGGCAGATGACTCTCCAGAGCTATCAACGAATTTAAGAATTAAATTTTGCATGGTGTGGAAGGCACGTTTCCCCTTAAATTTCAGTCTTGTAACAGCTGGACAGTTTGCCTGCTGAGGTCCAGTGATGATGACTCTACAGGCAGCCAGCCAGCATCTTTTTCTCTCTGTTGACAGTATGATTTCCTGTCCTCCAAATAGCGGTTACACAGTATGACAGATTCACTGCCAGAAGCTCCAGGCAGTTAGGCACAGTATAGCCTGGGGAGATGAAAAAGCTTTCAGTCTCCAGGGCTATCAGCTTGCCTCATGCCACCTCTTGCCACAGAGCATAAATTTGCTGTTTAGTAGGTAGGGAGAGAGAGACACAGTATGGTGTGGATATCTCCTAAGGAAACAAAAAAACCCAGCAAGCACAGCCTTGTCTTTGCAAAAATACTTGCATTTTTGTCTGAGAACTGGAAATAACCATCTATAGATAGAGTGTGATGTCAAGCAGAGGCCTGGAACTGAAAGAGAACTGGCTGTGTTTGGGGGGGGAAATTTGTGTTTGCTGGTTCTATTCCTTTTGTTGCTGGCTGTAGAAAAAAATACACCCTTGATCTTGTGGGAGATGTTTGACATGCCTGTGGGATTGATTCCATGGTTGAAATGAAGGTATGACGTTCCTGAAGAAAACAGTTCTGTCCAAGGCAGTCAGAGCAATACTTCGATCAGCAAGAGTGGATCTGATATGCCACTCAGTAGCTGGAAACTATTCTGGAGTGTTCATGAGATCTTCTTTCCTTCTGGAAACAAGGTATGTTATTTTATGGCAGATGGCTATAGGTGCAATGGTAGCTCAACAGTGATGAGACTAAAAGGATTTCAGCTTATGAATGAAGATGAAAGACTTTCCCTTGCTTTGTTGAATGTCAAGCAAAAATTACAGATTTCCATAAGAGGAGGAAGAAGTGCTGCTTCTGTGTGAACACAGTTTACTCTGACAGCGGGATTATTTTTGCAAGCAAGATGTTCAGGGTTTAGCTTTGGTGCCGTGGCCTGTTGGTCACATTTTGTGCCTTTTGCCAAAGCCTCTGACTCTGATAGCCAGCATTTATCCCATCATTCCAGCAATGAAGATCAAGTGTATGCTGAAATACTGGTGACTCTCTGAGTGGAGGTCTACCAACTAAAACAGATTTCCATATTTGTGCCATGCTTCTCTATGAAAGAGCCCACCTATCTAGTCAATAAATTGTATTTTGTACTGTGATCCCAGCCTATTTCTTGTGTAATAATTTCATGCTGTGCTTTATGTAAAGTCATGACATTCTTACCTCCCTGCAAGGCTAATGCCTTCTGTTAATTTCCTTCTGCTGAGGTGCCATTGTGTTCTCTAAATGTGTTCACTTTCTTGCCTGATATGAAGTAAATGCCTTTGAGTACCTTGCATGATACTGGGTTAAAAATCCTGTCCAAAAAAATGCAGTTCTCACTTCAAGTTCATGGATCTAGAGTACAGTACTAACAGAAGTTAAAGGTAGAAAAGAGCAGAAAAGAACTTGATCAAGTAGGGTAGGGATCTTTCATATAAAATCTCATGCTTCTACCTTGTGCCTTGGAAAGTACAGAGATGAAAGTTGCCAGTTGCCTTAATGGCTCCTGAAATTTGAAACTGGGAGAGAGCTTTATATTCCCTATCCTGATCCCCTACACTATGCAGATGAGAGAGTTGTGCTCAGCATTTTTGGCACCACTGCATTTGTTTCCATCTAAGCTATAATCACCGCCTTGCAGACCACATGCAGGGAAGCAGAGGAAGAAATGACTGCAGAACTGTGAAGCAGGTGCCCTGCTCATGTGAACAGCAACATTTGAGTATCATGGACTAGGAATATGAGAGCTATAAATTCTCCACCCACCTCAGATCCAGCCTGACAAGAGCCTCAGTTCTATCACGTAAACAACTTTAAGCACAGCTTTTCTGCAGGGGGTATGCAGAGGTCTTGCTAAAGCTTGTGGACAGAGCAAGAGAGGTGCGATCCTCCAAGCTTCAACTTTATTTCTGACTAGCAGCAGAACCCAAAGGACAACCTATGGTGTTAACAGGAGGATACACAACTCTGATCTTTCAATGTCTTCCTCTGCGATTTACAATGTAATTTTAAGGCTACTAAAGGAACTCTTCACTTTTTTTCTAGGCTCATTTTCCACCTGCTCCCATGTCATGATGGATTGTTGTCTGTAAATCACTCTGCTTTTGGGCACAAATCATTCCCTAAGTTGGGTAGAGCTGCTTTTCCAGTTTGAGCTGGCCTTAATCTTTCACAGCTTTTTCTTCTCATGTGACTACTGTGGGTATCTCACTTCTCACCTTTAGCTGAGAGCCAAGCAAGAAGGAGAAGAAAGGAACAGGGTGCAAAGAGAGCGAATGAATGCAGCCTGCAGCTCCCACCCAGTGCACCCCTGCACTAGCTAACAGGTATGCAGAAGGCAAGTAACACCTGGAAACCTGTCACATGGCCACCACACCTTGCTCAATACCCTGCAACACTGCATGGAACACAGACCAGGATGATGTGTTTGGCATGGTCTGACAATTCTCATATTTTTTAAGGACTCAGAAGCAACCAGATGCTTTCTATTTTTAGGCTTTCTCTAGGAAATCACATGAATAAACTGTACTAGTGGCATAGATGCCTCTACCACACACAACACACAAAATTACCATTTAGAAAAGCACATTTCTTCTTTGGGAATGTGATCTGAACTATAACAGGTTATATCAGATTTTCACCTGCCATTAATCTCAGCTGGTCTTCCTAAGTAAACAAATTGATTTCCTACTGCAATATTCTGGAAGACTAACTCTAGTGTTTACTGCTGCTCAGAGCAGGGTTTCCTACTCTTTTTCTGTGGCACTGGTCATCTTGTTTTCTGGTACTTTTGAGCAATGGTCATCACCGTTTATTTCTACAAGGACATCTGCTGAACTGGCAATATTGGTTTTCCTGGTGTTATAAATTATATGATTTCTAATAAATCTTGTCCTGTACTACTAGATTTTTTGTTGTTGCCCTGTGATGGACTGATTGTTGCCTAATGTGATACTTGGTGTGTTAGGCCACCACTGATCTAAGAATATCCAGCACTGGAAATGAATGACAACCAAACTAGGTACCCAAACTCCCAGACTAGCAGCCTGATCAACAGACCATGTCATCTGTATTCAGCTGCTATCATTTGGGACTTAGTGGGTCTTACACATATAAATGTAGTCATTCCAGGCCTAGCTATTGGAACATGGGGGGTTTTTTGCTGTTTCCAGACCAGATAAAGCCTGTAAAAAGTGCTTTTTCTGTCAGAGCAATAAAAGCAATGTGCTTTCATGGGCTCTTAAAATACCTCAGGAAATAATCTCCCAGCTGCCCTGAAGGGATCTGCAGGAATGAGAAATCTGAAGTGTGTGTCCCATTAATGCCCTGGATCCTGCTAATTCATATCTCATGCTGAAATAAATTCAATCTTTTAAGTCCAGGACTGAAACTTTCAAGTTTCATCCTGCTAACAAGAACAAATATTTTTGTGTCCTTTTACAAGTGCTTCTGTGGGCAGGAATGACCACACTTAAGACCAGGTATAAACCTTCTTGTACTAATTATGGTTAAACATTAAAAATTGTACCTTGTAGGCTTAGTCCCTATTTTTAAAAATTACAGTATAAAATATGCTGGAAGGATGACCAAAATAGAACAGGAAGTATCTTTAGTTTGGCTGTGAAGGTTGTTTTATACTTCAGAAACCAAGCCGTTTCTGTGACTGAGAATAATCCCTATGCCCTGAATAGAGCTCCCTGCCTCTAAATCTAAACAAAGTTTACAAAAGATGGGGTTCTTTTTATCACCATGTCACTGTAGTGAAACAGCAGCATAGAGAAAGTGACTCCTCTCAGGTCACCAACAGGACAGAACTGGGACTAGCCCTGCAGTTTCCTGACTGTCAGGCTAATGCTTTATACAATCAGCCAGAAGCACTGGGGCAATGCTTGAGTCTTGTGGTAATCAAGGGATCCCTTGTTCCTGACTCAAGGAGATGCTTCCTGTGATGCATGAAGGCTGTTGGCTATCACCTCCTCGAAGGTAAGAAGGTATGATTAGTTATTGACAAAGCAATACTAAATACACTGATCCCTATAGCTCCATTTGAAAAAGTCTGGAGTAACAGGGCTGCATTTGTTCTGTGTCTGTCAATATTATTGCATCAAAAGTTGATCATGAAAAAGATTTGAGCATGTTTAAGGTATTTTACTTTCTCCACTGTGCTGCGTATGACAAAGGTAAAAGGTAAGGAACAGCTCTTATATGAGGAACAGTCAATTGAGCTGCATGAAAACTTTTACCAATTTATGTTGTCAGGGAGCTAAAAGTCTGTTGTAAAGGCACACTAGATTTCAAGTGTAATAAGCCGGAAAGATCTCTGTGTTAAAAGGCAACTATAAAACCTAGAAAGTTTCACAATGCTGTAATTGAGTCATAGTAGTTCAGGTGGGGGTGGGAGAATCAGCGCTGTTCGGAATAGCTTGGGAGGATTCTGAATTTGGATTTGTACATCACATGAAGGTTTTGTGAGCATTTTTAAAACAAACTTTTTGTTTGCTTTAATATATGTTTTCATTTATAAGGGGATCTCATTTATAAGGAAACTAAGGAGTTATAGTTTCTCCTTTCTCTCTTCTCTTCCTCCCTAGAAGATATCAGGGAGCCAATTTGAACTTTGTTCCACCACTGATGAGAAGCTCTGTAAACTTTCTAAGTGTTCACAAGGAAGTATTTTGTCAACTCTGTTCAAGCCTCCTCGTGCTAATCTAGATTATTTCTGCTCACAGTGCTGCTCATTACCTGGGCTTTGTCAGTTATATACAATCCAAGGAAAGACAGATATCAGATTTGAAAATTTACTTTAAAAAGTATCTTGTGCACAGAAAAGTACCAGACTTCTATAAAAATCTACTATGGGTCAGTAACTGGCAACTTGTTTTGTGAACTGCTAAAGAAAGAATAATACTTTATTTTTTTTTTACCTTACACTATTATGAATCTCAAAAGCATTCTACTCTTTGGAGTTTGTGTACAGCTGATAGAAGTGTGAGAATGCAGCATTGAAATACCTGGGATTTTTGGAAATCAGAGGGCAGTTATTGAGGGACAGGCAACCTCCTGTATCTTTCTGAGCTAGTTTATGTGTTCACTACACATGCTTCATTATGTGTTCAGAAACAACCTACTGCCTCTTGCTTGGCTGTTACGTTCCTCACCACACTTTCCAGAAGTAGACTGTTCCTCGATTATCAATTAAGCAGCCTGGAAATTTCACTCTCTACACTAGTAAATATTTCAGTGCAAATGTTTTCGTCTTCTGAGAGCTTATTATCATGCATTTTGTATTTTCTGTTTGAAAGGAAAAGATAAGCAAACAATAATTTGTTTCTGGCTTTTAAAAATAAATGTGGTTTTTTTTTTTCTTTTGAAACTCAAAAATGCTTTACAAAAATGGAATTGTTTTTTTTAAAGCTTTCCAGGAACATGTACACCTCCTTTTCTCAAATAGACTTTATCTTCTGGAGAAGCATAATATAGGTAGTCATTTACCAGAATCAATGGAAAGTACTTCTCCCTCTGTGAGCTGGCTGTATGTTTAGCTGTTGCCTTCCAAAACCAAAAAAGACTTACAGAAGAAGACGCTTTGTGATCACTTGGGCTGGAATGTGACACATGGTGTCTATATTTGGCACAACAATGCTAGGCAACTGAAGATACCAGTCTGGTATCATTACTCCAACCTACTCCTTACCTCAGATAAACAGGCTGATTAAACCCTTTTTGATGAAGCTCCAAACCTTGACTTGATTTAACAGAGAAAAATAGAAGCATAAAGAAAAATGTAGCTAAAAAGAATTGAAATTGCTGATATTTTCCACCTGAATCACTTGCATTTTTGCTTCTTTCACATCATATAGGTGTGCAATTGCATTAATTGTGTGGTGTTCATTATACTTGATGACCAATGCCATTTGTCATCTCTGCTGGACTTTTTATGTACCCCTCTTTCATCTAGCTAAAAATTGAAACTCTAAAAATACAGGAAACTGATACCACATTGTCTTCTTTTTATGTCTGTGTCTCTATATTTTGACATTATTGCTGGAAGTAACTAGCAGGGAGAATTGCTTAAAGATCTTTGTGCAGAGAGCATGTAAACTCTTGTGGTATATTTTGTGGAGAGGGGTCTCTGCTGTCTATAGCACCTAGCTGAGCTCTAAGAGACATTTGGATGGGTGCTTCTCAGCACGCAGGCATTTATTCTGCTGCTGGCTTAGGTCTTGATGGATTTGCTTCTTACCAGGGAGACGTCCTGATGATGCCTTGGTCAGAAGGAGAGCAGATGATAAGGAGCTTACTGCCCTTTACATGGACAGTGTAGTGAAATCCTGAAGCTGTCGCTCAAGTTATTGCATGCACTACATTCAATGAGCTGACAAAGAGAAATGCCACCTGGCTGAGCGAAGGGTCTCATCCTTATTGATGTTCTTTGAGATTTATAGGCAAAGAACACTGCAAAAGTACTAGCTGTTCACAGAAGATGAGAACACCGTAGAATAATTTACTTTAGTGGGAAGATTTTTGAGTCTCTGCATTTCATACAGTTTTATATAATGCCACATTTCTCTTTATGTCCACTTCAAAAAGAATCCAGTACCAGTTCAAGAGATTTAAGTAACTTTTTAAGAAAGCTTTATTTTGGATAATATCAACTCAATACATACAAGATAATATGCTACATGCAATGCTCTTTTAATCTGTCTTCCATTGACACCAGAACAAATTGTAATCTTTTTAATGCTATGTGTTCTGGAAGTTGTTCTTAAAGATTCTCACTGTTTGTTCCATAATGGCCAAACAGCTCTGAGATAAAAGCAAATCAGAGTCATGGAAAATCGCTAATGGCACTTCATGTTCCTGTAGTTGCACTGAAGGTAGACAATCAATCTTTTTAAAGGTAAAGAATTTTTCCACTGAAGGAAGCCTATTATATCAGATATTTCCACAGCTTCACACCTTGTTATTCATTTACAGTGTATATCTCTACTTCAGACTCCTCCACTGAAACATAGACTAGTGATGGGAAAATGGGGAGGGTTCAGTCAGTTCAAACTCTGCTTTGATTTTATGATGCCAATAGCTCCTGCCACAGATCAGTCTGAGGAGACTGTAAAGAGCTGCAAGAGTTTTCCCATAATCAGCTGCTGGTCATGCTGTGTACCACCAGAAACAAGGCCCTGTACCTGTGATGCCTTTTGCTGAGTGACAAGGCTGATCTTGCCAGTTCTTTCTGCCCTAGCTCTATGCATTTGTAGTTTATAAACACTATTCACATGGTACCACATGCTCATTTATGTAAGATAAAAACCTTGAGGGAGGAAGAGAGATATAAAAATCCAAATATTTACCCCTTCTTCAGCTCCTTCTTTCCCTAAGACAAACATATGATTTTGTTTCTACAGCTAATCTTCTATAAAAGCCCTTTTTGGTACATTTAATTAGTTCCTTACACCCACTTCCCACTGCTTGGAGGCAGGTCCTTCTCCTCACTAGCTCCACGAAGCCATTATCCCTTCAGGTTTCTGAAAGCATAAGGGCTGCCTGAATCAACATTAAAGCTCCATGGTTGGAGAGGTAGGGGTAAAGCAGGGTTACTCTGTAGCTGCAGTGGGCTCTTTTAATAAGCCACCTTTTCTGCTTGCTGGAATTGACAGAGGGAGTATCTGCTTCATACTGGATTATCCCTGCAAGACCAGTGCAGAGGATGTGGCTTTTGTAACTTCCCTTGTTGTTTACACAGTTGCTAGAAGCACTTAATTCTTTGCTGAAACAAAGACGTGGTGTGAGTTTGGAAGTTCCATGACTGCCTTTGTGTTTTTCTGCCTCCTAGGAAATAGTCAATACAAGTAGCTGCAGGAGTCAAGGAGATCTTTTATGTCCACCATGGAAAGATGAAAGTGTTTTCAGATCCATCTGATTAGAATGATGAGAAAATGGAAATAATGGTGGTGGGGCTGGGGCTGCTGAGTTGTTTTGCATTTCCAAAAAAAATCCAATTTACTTTTTAGTAAGATAAAATGGGAATTCAAAAATTCAGGTTGAGCCAGGTATTGGACATGGGCTCTGTTTAAAAGGATTTCTTGAGGAATGAAGAGGTACCTCTCAAGATTAAATACAAACTATAGTTTAAACAAACACTTTGGAAAAATCTGCTTTAAAAGGCAGGGAACTGAGTGAACCTGACTCAGATTTGTAAAAGACTTTTGTGTTGCAGAAGGTTTGTCCAAAAATTCTGCACGGACCTGTACTAAACTTTGTATTTGCAAACCTGTCTCTTGTGTTTGCTCCTTTGTCTCGGCAACTGAATTCACAATACCCTTTTGTTAGCAGTCCTCTATCTCTTTCAAGTTATTGCAGAATAGTTAATACAATTTCCCCGGACTTTCTTAAGATAGAAAACTCTGTGATATATTTAGAAAAAACTTATAGATCAACCTTTTCAGCCTAAGATCTCATTGCTTGCATCTGAAGTCAAGTTAAGCTAAGCTCTGGGCATTGCTGGTTTACACCTACTGCTTTATGGTTTACACCCTTTTGCCTTGATTCCACAGGAACATACTAATATGAAGGTGTGAAGGCTGAGACTGTGTGTTTGTGGGTCTAAAGCTGGGAGAAAGAATTAAGGTAGGCCTGAAGGACCCTTTGAGAGATGGCTGTAACCATAGCTTTGGCTGGGGTGCTAAAGACAGAGTTTGTGCCATAGTGATAGCTAATAAATATTAGAAATACAGCAAGCATGCCTATGGCATGGAGAAAGCTTTGTAACAGAACGGGGATTGTCTTAGATTTAGGCTTGGCTCAGATAAGAAGCAGTTGGCAAATGATTTGGGCAGGCTTCAAGGATTTGCGCTCAAAGGCTATGCCTTTCGGCTGTGGTCTAATGTGCACTGGCTGTTGGGTAACTTGGGCCGCTCAGGTTCTCACTGAAACTGGTCAGAAACAGGCATGAACAGACCCAGGCTAAGCAGAGGAGAGACTCGTGACATGTTTTAAAGCGGAGGCTGGGCAGCTCGTATCTGAGCTTGTTGGATGGGGAGAGAGCACCTGTGTAGGCAGCAGACCAACATTAATGGAAACTGTGCCTGGGTGGAAATTGGCAGTAAAACAGAGCAGGATGCTGGGGCTCGATCTTTACTGCAGATTAATTTTTGTGGCCTAGGATTTAGCTAAGGCTCTGGAAGAACACAATGAAATATCTGATGCTTGGTGCTGGGTGTGTTTTCTCTTTTGTCTGGAGTGTGGCTGGGGAGAGAGGCTGGGGGCTGTGCAGTCTGGAGTCAGTGACTTGCTGGGATTATTTGAGGCAAAAAGGAGGAGATTGCAGGGCTGACTTTTAAGCCTGGGCTTAAACTATCACTGTTCCTTTCAGGGGTCATATTCCCACATCCCAGCCCCACTCTCAGAGAGGGAGAAATTAAATCATTTGTCAGATGAAATCATAGAAATCAAGGTTGAAGTCATAGCTCACAGCAAATCAGGGATGTAAAGGGAACTTGGGATCAGGTGGCATATGCTATTGCTAATGTGTCTCTCGCTGCTCAGACAGTAAGATACACAGGCTCCTCCTTTCATACCCTGTCAGTCTTGGCTACTCCAGCAACACTGAAAAACCTGTATGTTACAAGTGGTAGAGGCAGGGCAATATGAGGGAGAAGCAGTTCACTGGATTCATCAGGCAAACTTTTCCCTTTGCAGAATGCAGTAAAGGAGACAGTAATGATCTTGGTAACTATTCTTTTCCCTCCTCTTTAATCCATTGTGATTCAACATTGATTTGTGTAGAAGCAGATATTGGTGGACTTGAAAGCATGAACTATTAGCAGAAGTACTTACACACACCCCCCACCCACCTCCCCCGGCCCCTTTCTCACATGTGCTATCTCTACCTTGTCAGATCTGCTTGGTGCTGCACTGGGAAGAGCAGACTGTGCATCTTCTGCTCCTTTTTGAAGAGCAGCAAAATGTGAGAAGAGAAATCCTTCCAACCTACTGCACAAGAAAAGAGTCCTTCCCCCAGGTGCACCAGCATTCCTGTGGTGCATAGGACATCAGTAAAGGCAGAGCATTCTGACTCACCTGTGATGTCTTGAGACAAATTTGCTGGGAATGTCAACCAGCAGAGCAACAGGAGAAATGGTGGACGTAAGGCAGGACCAGGAGCTCTTATATGGACTCTGGGAAATGCTGTGCTCTTTGCCACTTGTGGAAGGGGGCTTTGAACAGCTCTAAAGATGTTCTGAAGCTTAATCCTACACACTGTTCTCACTTAGAAGCCATAGTGCACACAGCAAAGGTAAAGGCAATAATCAGACCCCAGGGGAGCCGAAAGAGCTTTCTCTCAAACGCTAGGCAGCAATCCCACAGTTGTGTCCCTCTGCACCAGATAAGGGACATGAAGTAACATGAGAGGAAATCTGTCTAGCTTTCTGGACATCGAATGCATGGGATACAGAGTTCCCAGCAGGACAGAAGCTATGGAGTGGTGCAGTGGATGGGGATGTGACATCATGCAGGGCCCCCATTAGATGGCAACTATCTCGGAAGTAGCCTGGCAAGGCATCTCTTGGGTCCTGACTTTCAGGTCCTGACTTTTTGTATAACACAGTGAAATGTTTCATCATTAATCAGGGAGAAGGGTCTGTGGGAGGCAGGGACCATTATGGGCATGGGGAAAGGGAGGCTAAATGGTGACCTGGGATTTATTCCTGTCTTGTCCCTAAGTGCTTAGTATGATGTCTTACCCTGTGTCTTGGTTCACCCAGATAGGGATGCTAGATAGGATGGTACTTCCCTTCAAAGGCCTTCTGTGTCAGTGAATGAATTTGACATGGGTAGGAAGGTGCTATGCTGTACACGGTACACAACAGGAACAAAGGCCTCCATCCACTTTTTAGTACTCTCTAGACATATACATGTTGGTTTGTTCTCTGGTGCTCTTCCAAAGTAAGCCAGTCAGCTCTCCAAGCAGCGAAACAGAGGCTCAGATTGACTGAGATCAGCCTCAGAAGTCACAGGAGGAAACATGAGCTGACCTGGCTCAAAACTTTTGGTGGCTTTGTAAATCTCTGTCTCTAAGTTGATAAGCTCTGATGAGATATTGGGTAGACTGGGGAGTTCATCTTGAAAGGATGTGCTTTTTCACTGTTACCTTTTAAACATAATCATTGACAACAATAGTTCTCAATAATATCCTTAATTGAATTAAGCAAGGTCATTGCAAGGGAAAAAAACATCTAAATTTTTGTTAGCTACAGCTGCTGCATGCACAAACATGCACTCACTCATACTCAATCTGTGGATCATTGGTTCCCTGTAGCACTGCTTTGGTGCTTAGCCATGGCACTGAGGTATGGGACTGGGTCTTTGGATGCTTCATTGATGTCCGTGCAGACACTACCCACAAACTTCTTTCAAATTTATATGCAGTTTGCAGCCTTTGGAGATGCCTGCTGTATTAAATTTTTTGACCTCCAGCAATACTGCTTTTATTAGTGGTACCACACCAATGTGATTCTGGGTATCAACTGGCACACTTTTATGTGAAGTGCTGGTAGGGCTGGACATTCACAAACCCATTGCTTGATCTGTTGTAAATAAACTAGAAAACGAGATGCTAAAAGCAAGGGGCTGTTCCTTTGCCAAAGCAGTCTGTGCTATAATCTATCTATTACTGTCTGGTATCAGCATGAGGTTGATTCTAGAGATAGGTGGCTGTGTGATATAAACATGATGCATGGATAGCACAGTGGGAGGAAACAGAATCCTTCCCAGATGCAGAGTTCTCTTGAAGGTGACAAGGTTGCTGTCTTCTGACTGCATGTTATTGAAAGCCTGGGCTGTTTTATACATTCTGAAAGTTTGCATGCTTTGAGCTGTTGGAAAAATTAGGCAGGCTCATTAGGCAGGCTCTCAAGAGGCCTGAAGAAAGGCCTCTTTTTCTGACTCTTGTCTAACAGGGATGCTGTCACAGGAAACCAAGCAGACACAGTCCCTAAATGAATTGCAGTCTCAGATTTTCTCCTACTCTGTGACTGGATGTTGCTGCATCCTAGCTCTTGATGCGGAGGCAAGAGAGAATCCACAGTACTGCTTGTGTGTGTGGTCTGGCTGTGTGAAGCACAGGGATCATAAGACTCTAGGCTAAGTGCCTCAGACGTGATACAAAAGGGATATCTTTAGATGTATCACAGGCAGTTAATTATATTTATTCTTTCTTCCAGGGAGGAACAGGATCTGTTTGGAAAGAAAGGAGGAGTACAGATGAGGCTGAATCCAAGGGTATTCATGCCTGTGGCTAACAGAATCACTGAAATGCTATCCTTGCGTTTTCTCAGGATGTGAAAATGTATTCAGTGAGACTACTTATCCCCTTAACATGTGATCCATGTAACACACAGATTCATTCAGAGCTGTGGCTTCCTCATGACTCATTTCATGGCCTGCTAGGGAAAGCTACAGTGTTCCCACAGCTCACTGCAGGTTTAATCTGGCACTAGGAGAAAAATTCTCACTGGTGGCTGAATGGCATGGGTAGCACTGCCAGCACATTACAGTCATACCAGATGTTTCACAGATCTGAAAAACTGCATTGTTTACAGTGGGCTCTGGAAAACTGATTGCTGGGCCAGAAAAGCACACAGATTTATCACATAAAAACGAAAACAAATATGCAATATATGTGTGATAAGCAGCCAGATCTACGAGGAAGTTTTAACTTACGTATTTGTTTACTTCCCTCCAATAGATAAAATGTAAATACAGCAGGATACTAGTAATAGGCGAAGAACCCAGGGAGCAGATGAGAGGGAGAGCAAGGAGTGAGGGAACAAATCTATCTTTCTTTCTTGTCAATGTCATATTCACAATGTCAGTATTGACTTCTGCTGAAGTCTAGTTCTTGTCCTCTGTCTCAGCCTGAGAGAAAGTCAAAGCTAAAGAATAAACCTGAGGCATGTTCAGCAGCAAGTTCAAACATGAGGGTTTAGAAACAAAATTTTGGGAGATGGTAGATCATCCCAGATGTACTTCTGCCTGATGTGGCAGTCAGCAGAGCAGAACATGATGGGCATTACAGCCAGATGGGACCTTAGGTCTTTGCAGTTTTCCTTGGACAGTGTAGCTGAGGACTGCCACTTTTGCAGGCTGCAAATGCTGCTTTATGCCTGAAACCAAGGTGCTTGGTATTTCTTCCTACTGGAACAGTAGTCTAGTGGTCTCTTTAGAGTAGAGCTGGTCTCTAGCCTAGCTGAGACAGATGGGATCCACAGACTGTTGGTGACCAAGAGGCTGAAGTTTCCTGAGATATTTTCTCTTTGCTGCCGGTCAGTGTGCTTATATGATTGGACAAGTTCAAAGGAGACATTTCGGCGTTAATCTGTATGTGAAAATGACAAATTTTTTGCAAGAAATGTACTGGATTTCAGAAAAGCAGTTTTAAAGGGATGCATGCAAATCCTGGGTAGGATTTTCTCATCAAAAGCAAAAGAATCAACTAACCTCAGAGGAGCCTTAGTGTCAGTAATGACATGGTACAAAACACAGCTGCATTGGCTGACCTTGAGAAGGACACCAAAGTCAAGACAAGTCCTCTTTTTGGCTGCTTTATGTGTGCAAGCAGGTAAGTGTAGTAGAGAGGGCAGGAAAACAGACTCAGGTTTCCATTTCCAATCCTCCAAGTTCTTCTAGTACTGCCTTTCCAAAACGAGGTTGATAAGCACCTACAGATGGATGAAGCGGTAAGTTTGGAAGTGTGGATTCTTGGCTCAACAGCTACTGTAGTTGCAGCTCCTTGTGACCTTTGCATGAGTAGACAGCTTTGGAGTTTATTGCTGGGTCACCAGAACAAGAAAACAGCAGGAGGGCAAAGTCCTATGTGCTTCTGAGTTTTCCCTTAGGTTAGCTAGCTGGCTTTGCAAGGGCAAACTTTGAATGTATCAAAAAATCAATACAGTCTAAAATCCAGACGCACTATTGATTGTGTCCTTGACATTCTCCTCCTGACTGGTCTGCTATTTTTGTTTGTAATTAAGGTTGAAGTAATTCTTCTTGGTACCTGTGGACTCTATCAGTTCATTGCAAGGTCCTCCCATCCACCCTCCTACATTCTGCTCACTTTGAAATTACTTTTAAAGGGAATTCTTTAACATTCTACTGGAAATCATGGGAATCTTTTCTCTGCTTGATTAAATGAAACCATATCTATGATGGGTGAACAGTGCAGTCCTGCAAGTGGTTGTCTCAGTTACAGGATTTGTTTTATTTAAGATACAGGAGCAAATGTTTATGAATTTTTACAAGTAACATATACTTTTTACAGGGAGAACCTCAAGCTTATAAACACAGTAAAGCACCTGCCTGCATTTTCAGCTGCTGAGATTTAAAACTTTTTAACTTACAGCTTGTTTTTTGTAGGACTGTAGTAAAGGAGTTGAAAACTGCTGTAGACAGCAGACAGGTCCCGCATTTCTTATGACATTCATATTGTGAATGCAAGAAAAATACATGAATGTTCATTGATAATTAGCAGTTGAACAATAACTGAATAACTAATGACTCCAGGCCACTATTATACTTTTTTTTGGTCTGGGTTATATGTGTGCCTTTCCTTTATAGCTGGCTGAGAGGGTCTAAAGCAGTACAGAATGTAGATGGTCAGTTTGAACTTTCTGGGAGTTCATAGTCCATCATAGTCTCTGTTAAAGAAACATGGATTTGGAAAATAAAGCCTGGCTTTCATGGAGTTTATAGTGTTACCTGTTTTTAAAACATGCAACAGGCTAAAATGGGTATGTTCTTCAACTTTGTATAATGATTTTCTTGTGTGAAACTGTACCTGGTGCACTACAGACTACAGGGGAGGACAGAGCTCGTGTTCTCCTTAAATAGACTCTACAGTCTGTGGAAAAAAATAAAGATCAGACTTCTGCCTTTCAAAAAAAAATTATTCTGATATACTTTCTTCTTTGCACTCAGCAAGCCAATGAGAATAGAAGCTAAAGCATAACGACTAACTGTCTGGAGAAGACTGCCTCACCCTGGTTAGGACCTAAAGGTTAACAGAGGAGCTAGACTTGTAAGTGGGAGGACAGTGCTGAACTTGGTCTAGGCAACATAAAGCAGTCCCGAATGTAAATGAATACTGTGTCCTCAACTCTCTTTAACATCTTCTAGTTACTCCAGGACACAGGAGAGATATAATTCAATTGTCAGTAAGAAAAAATATAGTATTTTTTCTTTTATGAAGGTATACACAGACCATCTTTGCAAAAGACCTGTCTCCTGCAGAACTTCAGCAGCTCACCAGTGCAGAGAACTATGCACATCTCAAACACATAAGAGCTCTTGAGCAGCTCCTCTGCAGTAGCAACAGAAGCTGCACTGACACAATCAGAACTTGAAACCGAAAAGAGAATTGCAATTTGAACCACACAAATGCAGCTTTGCATGTTGATCACTGTGCTGGGCTGCAATGGCAGATCACTTTCTGACCAAATGAGTCCAGTGGATCTGGTACTGGAGATTTTACTCTTCAGCATGTTGCATGAATATTACTTAGAGGTAAAGTGAGGATTTCCCTTGTCATTAAAAATGGAGAAATGGACAGCTGAAGTGCAAGGGTGAGAATTCCTGCTTTGTTTGTTCTTTGGATCTGGTGGAATCTGGTGGGTGTATGACTGGCTCTCTGCTTGGTCTGGAAGACTCCAGGATCACCAACATATGCTCACAATTTGGGCAGAGGCAGAGGGTTCTGATTTTAAGAACTAGTATATTCATCTCTGTAGCTGTCAACTGTAGTTTTCACAGCTATGACATAGTCCAAAACTCTAATCATTCCTGGCTGTAATACAGACCCAAAGTCCTCCATTAGTAGAAAAGTAGTTTTCCCCTTAGACTTTTTTTCATGTTTTATCACTAGTACTGCAGGAATTATGTCATGATAGACACTCAGAGTTCATCTCACATCACCAAAGCAAGGTTATTTATTCTCACTGGTCCTCAGGAGTGTTTGCAAGTGCTCTGGGGTGTCAGATATTCAGCCTGCAATGCTCAAAGCCCCCAGCTTACTTTCTGAATTTCCAGCTCTGTCTTTTCCAGTGGCTCATCCAACATTAACACTTAGTGCCTGACTGTCTTGTTTCTCAGAACCTGAGTCATGTCTGTTTGGTAAGAAACAGTCTCCAACAGCTGTCCGCCATAGAGATCAAGAAATATGCTTGCAGACACGTGTCCAAAAAGACATAAAATTTTGGCAGGCCTCATTACAGCTCTCTTTCAGTCTTGCCGTTGCTGCTACTGTTTATTATGTCTCTGTACTCTTGTGCATCCGAGGTCAGTGGAGAACTGTTCATACTGTTTGTAAGACCAGCTTCCCTCTGGGTACTCAGCCCCCTGAGCTGGAAGACAGGGACAAGGAGCAGAATGAAGTCTGCTTCCAGTCCAGGAGGAAACCATTAGTGACCTGCTGCTCCACCTAGACATGGACAAGTCTATGGGGCCAGATGGGTTCCACCCAAGGGTACTGAGGGAGCTGGTGGAGGAGCTCACCAGGCGCCTCTCCATCATTTATGAATGGTCCTGGCTAACTGGGGAGATCCCAGAAGACTGGAGGTTTCCCAGTGTGACACCCATCTACAAGGAAGGCAGGAAGGAGGATCCGGCGAACTACAGGCCTGTCAGTCTGAATTTGGTGCCAGGGAAGGTTATGGAGCAGGTCATCCTGAGTGTCATTACATGGCATGTGAAGGACAGGTGGGAACCAGGCCCAGCCAGCAGGGGTTTATGAAAAGCAGGTCCTGCTTGACTAACCTGATCTCCTTCTATGACAAGGTGATCCACCTAGTGGATGAGGGAAAGGCTGTGGATGTTGTCTACCTGGACCTTAATAAAGCCTTTGACACTGTCTCGCACAACATTCTCCTGGAGAAATTGGCTGCTCATGGCTTGTACAGGTGTCCTCTATGCTGGGTAGAAAGCTGGCTGGCTGGCCAACCCCAGAGAGTGGTGGTGAATGGAATTACATCCAGCCGTCAGCTGTTCACAAGTGGTGCTCCCCAGGGCTCAGTATTGGGGCCAGCCCTGTCTCATAGCTTTATCAGCTATCAGGACAATGAGATTGAGTGCATCTGCAGTAAGTTTGCAGATGACACCAAGCTGGTGGGGAGTGTTGATCTGCTGGAGGGTAGGAAGGCTCTGCAGAGGGATCTAGACAGGCTGGACTAATGGGCCAAGGTCCGTTGTATGAGGGTCAACACGAAGAAGTGCCAGGTCCTCCACCTGGGTCACAACAACCCCATGCAATGCTACAGCTCGGAGAAAGGTGGCTGGGAAGCTGCCTGGAGGAAAAGGGCCTGGGGGTGCTGGTTGACAGGTGGCTGAACATGAGCCAGTGGTGTGCCCAGGTGGCCGAGAAGGCCAATATCATCCTGGCCTGTATCAGAACCACTGTAGCCAGCAGGACAAGTGAAGTGGTGGCCCTGTACTCGGCCCTGGTGAGGCTGCGCCTCGAATACCACATTCAGTTTTGGGCCTCTCACTTCAAGAGGGATGTAGAGGTGCTACAGTGTTTCCAGAGAAGGGCAACGAAGCTGGTGAAGGGTCTGGAGCACAAATCTTCTGAGGAGCAGCTGAGGGAACTGGGGTTGTTTAGTCTTGGAAGAGAGGATATTCAAGGGGGACCTTATTGCTCTCTACAACTACCTGAAAGCGGGTCGTAGGCAGGTGGGGGTCGGTCTCTCCTCCCAGCTAACAAGTGACAGGCCAAGAGGAAATGACCTCAAGTTACACCAGGGGAGGTTTCAATTGGATATTAGGAAAACTTTCTTCACTGAAAGGGCGGTGAAGCATTGGAACAGGCTGCCCAGGGTAGGCGGTTGAGTCACCATCCGTGGGATGTGTTTAAAAACATGTAGATGCGGTGCTCAGGGACATAGTTTATTGACAGACTTGGCAGTCCTGGGTTAAAGGTTGGACCTGATGGTCTCAAAGGTCTTTTCCAACCCAAATGATTCTATAATTCGATGATTCTATACCCTCCATGTTAGCACTTTCCAGAGCACAATGGAGTCAGTGTTGTGCTCTTTTTCTCAGCACCAGAATACAAACCTTTGTATGCTCTCTGTTACTGGGAATTTGACTCAGAAACCTCAGTGGGATTCTGTCATGGTTTAACACCAGCCAGCAGCTGAACACCACACAGCCACTTGTTTACTCCCTCTGGTGGGACGGGGGAGAAAATCAGAAGGGTAAAGAGAAAACTGTGGGTTGAGATAAAGACAGTTTAACAGGTAAAGCAAAAGTGACACATGCAAGCAAAGTGAAACCAGGAATTCATTCACTACTTTCCATCGACAGGCAGGTGTTCAGCCACCTCCAGCAAAGCAGGGCTCCAACATGTGTTACAGTTTCCTGGGAAGACAAATACCATCACTCTGAATATCCCCCCTTCCTTTTTCTTCCCCCAGCTTTATATGCTAAGTATGACATTCTGTGGTATGGAATATCCCTTTGGGTAATTTGTGTCAGTTGTCCTGGGTGTGCCAGATGGGATTTTCTGACTCGCTCTGTTTGCTACATGAAGGAGGACAGAGGCCATGTTGTGGCCAGTCCCAGCAGTGCGTCACTCAGGATGGAGGGGGTGGGAGGGCTGTCCTCCTGGTTGAAGTTTTGTTCTTCACCGCAGCATGCTTGTGTTGCATGCCCACCTGCACAGGCCTTTGCCTGCCTTGTGACCCCATGGTCAGCAGGCTCCTATTGGGGTGGGCAGAGAAAAGCTGAGGGTCAGTTAGCAGCTGAAACCCTGCACCCAGATGGACGCTGAGAGCTACCTAGTGACGGTGTCTCCTTTGCACTGCAGGTCCTTTCAGGCACCTGTGAGATTGCTGCAAGGGCACACTATCAGGTCTTTGTGCAACATGGACCTCTGAAATCCAGGTTGTTCTAACAGGAATTAGACCTAATCCTTGCTTAATAGGAAAGGAGAAGTTAATGAGCCAGACCTTTGGGCTAGTGGAGTGGTCATATTCATAGATCTGGCTTTACTTCTGCAGGTAAGCTTTTTCTCAACCATTCTTGGCTGTGGTCACTCAATGTGTGAACCAGCTCCCAAGGAATGGCATTCCCAGCACATCAATATGCAGTGGTCATCCACAAGTGGGTAGTTCTGTCTCTGTATGTTGTGATAAGGCTCTCAAATCAGCCATCCAGCAGGGGAAAGGGCTTATGCAGGCACTTTCATGAGAAGCACAAGATCTGAAGAGAAGTATCTGCATGAAGGTGCTCCACATCAACCACTTAGCTTAAGAAGACCACATATAGAAAATGTTAAACAGTGCTGGACCCCGATATAGAAAACTCCACAAATGGTTGACCTTCCAACTCAAACTCCAGAGGCTGATAAAATCAAACCAACAACCTAGCTGGAAAAGCATAAGCAAACCATCTTCTCGAGAGTAGGAAGGAAATCTTCCTGAAGGAAAAATACTATTATCCAACTCTCTGGTGTTTTCAGATCATCTCTGGCTTTATCCCACGTAAGTAAGCATTTGCCTCTTGCAGTGCAGACTGCAGGTAGGAGGGGAGCTTCCACCAAGATAATTTTCACCACCAAAGGTACTTATCAGAATCTGCATATTTTTTCACTCCCTAGACCTATACATCTGGAAGACAAAGACTAGAGCCCTGCAGTCTCATCTTTCTATTGGTAGTCTTAGAGATGGTGAAGCTGAAGGGTCGTGATATCTTGGGGTTGCAGCCACACAGTTGCCCATGGCAGACTCGGGGTTTTTTTCAAAGAATCAGGGAGAAGAAGGAGACAATGGGGTCCAGAGGTAAAGAAAAGGCAAGGCTTGCAAAGCTAGTTGTGTGAAATACTGAAATAGCCTTGGGAGAAAATCTTGTGGTCCTTGCACACCAGCTCTGCCTCTGGAATGGTGTTATTAATTTCAGAAGAGTCCTGAAGCATTTCACCTTTCCTAGAAGCAATCTGTAGGATCTGGCTTTCCTTGAGGGACTGAATCTCACCTATGAATTTCAGCAACTTGGCAGCTTGATAGCTGGGTGTGAGGAAGAGACAAACTTCATGGTGTTTATAAAAAGTGGCAGCTGATGCAAACATAGTTTGCCACCAACTCTTGTACAACAGTCTGTAAACATAATAACATTGTTACTAGTACCTACAATAAAGTAGATAAATTCTTCCGTTCTCCTTACTTAAAACATTCTATGTTTTATTTGCAGGTGATTTTGGGGGTAATTTTTATGGGTAACTGGACAAATAACAAATTTCTCCATTTCTTTATGTGAGGTGATCCTTGGAAATGGAATTCAAGATTCTTACCTCAGACTCAATATCCCAGAGTTTTCAAAGATACAAATATTGCGGGAGGATGCTGGCACGAAAGGGTGCTTCTCACACCCAGGGTTAGCTGTGACTCTTTTATATGCATCAGGATGGAGGGAAGAGTTTACAGTGAGCTGCTGTGTGGAACCTCAAATCAATGTACTTTTGCTGGTGAAATACTGGTTTATGCTGATTAAGAGTCTGCATGATGGATATCCAGAGTACAAAAAGCTATTCAGGAAACAGTCTGCCAAGAAGAGACTGTGCACCCTCTTAGGAAAGCTTCTTGGGGATCTTCTGTCCTTCTGAACATCCCAGGCCAAACAAACCACAAACCCACTCATGTAGATGTAACTGTCCACCTGTGCCGTTACTGAAAGTAGCAAAAGTTATTAGTGTTTGTTAAAATATTATCACTAAGGGATCTTTTTTCTGGTAATGGATTAACCAAGATTACTGCCTCAATTCTAGATGATGCACTTTTCCTCTGTACCTTTTTAAGGTGGGCTATTTTTAGAGCTGGAACATGTGTATTTGAGGCCAACATCAGCTGTACTGTGAAACTAAGACAAGTAATTACAGCGAATTGCTCTGATTTTCCTGGATCAGATCAATTTTTCATATGAATATTAAAGCATCTTTTTAGAGGTTGTGGCTAGGGAGAATGTGATCCACAGAGTAGTAAGCTGAAAAGAAGTGTTTGCACATTGATACTTCAGTGCACTTGTGCATTTGATCGTGCATCCATAGGCAGGCATTCACTGTCTCTGTGACTCTGCATTATAATTCAGCTTTTACCCTGGTGTGACTCTGTTGGTTGAAAAAGGTTTCAGTTCTTGTTGAGGATGGAGACTCAAACCCAGTAAAAATAGTTTTCTTCTTTTCCAAGAATAATTCAGTGGCTAAAAAGATCTGAGTACTTACCTCCTATTCCCTCTAGACATTGGGGGCTTGGCTTCTGGTGACAAAAGTGTTTTCTGCAATGACAAATTTAACTGCCAGCCGGTTTAATAGCATTAATCATGCTATAAACAGTTATTGGTATTCCTGACATTATACCAAAATAATGCAGTATGAAAATAATGTATTTGACCATTTCTCCTTGCTGCAAAGAAAGAAAATATATTTGGTATTGCAAAGTACTTTTAATTTAGGGTATCTCTTGTTCTCTCTGTGTATAGGACTTATATTTGCATACAACTATATAATCTTGGAACAAACACTACATCACACATATACGAAAGATTAATAATTGGCTTAAATGTGACAATACAACCAACATTATTCAACTAGAGATGAGGGCACATAATTTCTGTTATTTGTAGATTAATCAGTCTGCTACTTAGTAGAATTATAGCAATGATGAGAGGAAAGGTAAATGAAGTTCAAAATGGATCACCTTTTGTCATCAAAATTATACCTGAGTCATGAACCTAGAAAAAAATTTGGCACAAAAATCACCCATTTAATAACAACAGAAAAAGCCTACTTCTTTCAGCACTTAGCAAAAATTACGGTGATGACAAAGACACATACCGGTACATAATTCCTTGAGAAAATCAGGCCTTTAGTTAATGTCTATGCTAAAAAATAGAGTAAAAAGCTTTTCTCAAACCTTGCCATTTGTGACAGGCTTGGAGACAGAAAGAGCTAACAACTTTAGTCAGCCTCTATTGGAACACTCTTACACAACAAAAAGCAGTGTCCCTATTGTGGTTTAACCCTGGTTGGCAACTAAGCACCACGCAGCTCCTTGCTCACTCCCCCCTCAACCAGAGGGATGGGGAGAAGAATCGGAAAGGAATGTAAAAATCAAGGGTTGGGATAAGAACAATTTAACAGGTAAACCAAAAGCCGCTCATGCAAGCAAAGCAAAACAAAGAATTCATTCACCACTTCCCGTGGGCAGGCAGGTGTTCAACCATCCCCAGGGAAGCCGGGCTCCACTGCATGTTGTGGTTACTTGGGAAGACAAACACCATAACTCCAAATGTCCCCTCTTCCTTCTTCTTCCCCCAGTTTATATACTCAGCATAACGTCATATGGTATGGAATACCTCCTTGACCAGTGTGGGTCACCTGTCCTGGCTGTGTCCCCTCCCAATGTCCCGTGCCCCTCCAGCCCTCTCGCTGGTAGGGCCCAAGAAACCAAAAACTCCTTGACTGAGTATAAACATCACCCATCCACAACCAAACCCATCAGTGTGCTGTCAGCATTGCTCTCACACCAAATCCAAAACACAGCACTGCACCAGCTGCTAAGAAGAAAATTATTGCTGTCCCAGCTGAGACCAGGACAGTCCCCTATGGCTCTTGCTCTGCACAGTCTCTGTAGTCAGCCAATCTTTTCTTTGCAGTGTCATTAATTTCCAGTTGGTCTGTAGTCAGTCTTTGAACAGCACAGACACTATGGATTTTTACGTGATAATGAACTCTATCCTTTCCCTGACAATTCAGAGCTCATTAGAAGACAGCTACTGGACAAGTCACACAAGCCATCACCAGTGGAGTTACAAGATGCCATTTGACAGTTTCTTCACCTTAAGTAGAAAGTGTCTGAAAAAAAGGTGGAGTCCCTTCTGCAAGAAACAGACCGTGTAGTCCGGGCTTTTTGCATGTAGGCAAAGACTCCGCACCCACATAACCATAGTGTCTCCTCTTGCTACGGTGTAGGGTCTGCTGTTAATGCGGTCCAACAGGTAGGGTCTCATGCACGCTTCAGCTGACATGCCCATACATTGTGAGGCACCAGACCAGAATGAGCTGCTGATGTGCAGAGATTGAATGCAAGCTCTTTGAAATGAAAGATGGATATCCAAAGCTAGTAGGTCTGAGGCTGGGGAAAAGCATTAGGCCCAATATAAGTCACGATGGAGAGACAGTGTGCTGTTTTCAAATACGTCCTGTATGTGCAAGCACACACAGAGCTAAAATGTGGGGAAGCAGGTGACAGCTTACTGGTATCCCTTTGTCATGCCCATATCACTGACTCCTCTAGAGCATCTGCAGGTTCAAAGGATGCTATAACATCAATCAGGAGAGGCATCAGCACAAACCAGTTTTGTCCTGGCCCAGGGATGCCTTTGCCAGAATCAGTTCCTGACAAAGCATAGACTTGGATGTCATGAATGCCAAGAAGGCAGTTACAGAGAGGACACTGACTTTTGTTAGAAACATAGTTAAAAAGACCTTTCACTGTCATTCTGCTGAAAGAGGCTTGCTGATACTCCTCACAAAGATGTGCAGTATCACAGCTGACCCAGCCAAAATATCCATTCTGGGTCATTGCAGCACGTAAAAGTGTGTGGCTTTTGGGATACTGACAGAACGGACAGACTTTGCTGCAGAGGAGACATTGGATCTGCAAGTGCACTGCTAGCCTCCTCTTCCTGAGCTGAAAGAGAGCCATCTTCGTTCTAGAACTGGGAAAATGGCTTCTTTTGCCTCCCTGCCCACATTTCAGTGTGCTGGCACTCTGAAACCTGTGAGTGCCCACTGCTTGCATATCCTTATATTGTCTCATCAGCATACAGTCCATTTGGTCACGTTCTTTTCACATCTGCTCTTCACAGAGGTCCATCTGGGCAGTGGCTGACACCAATGCTTAGTCAGACAGCTATTTGTAAACATGATGAAATCAAACAACAGTATTTCTCCTTCCCTGTTGAGAAGTTCCTCCTTTGTCTTTTGATTATTTGATTGTCTTGTCTTTGTGAGGAGAAAGAAAGATACAGCTCAGTGGAGACAGACAAGCAGGCAAAAAATAACATTCTTATTAAAAGTCAGAGATTTCTTGATAGTGAAGTTTTGATACTCAGAAGAAGTAATGTCCTGAACCACATAGAATACATATGCAGCAATCATTCACTGTATACAAATCATGGAATAAGCAGACATGAGTTATATTCTTACCAATCTTGTTCAAGTATGCTGAGGTAATCTTGTTCAAGTATGTTGACAGGAGCCATTCCAGTCTTCCACTCTGTCGTTCATGAACACTTGTATCTTAGTGTGAAAGTTAGGTGTTGTATTCCCCATACAGGAAGTGTCCTGGCCCACACATGACCATGACAATGGTGTAGCGTATCAAGTTGATGACTCTGAAGTGCTGCCTGCAAGCCCAGCTGTACTGCTTCAGTTCCTTTAACATCTCCAGGACTCTGGACTGTTGCTATTGGGGCTACTCAAGGCCTGAAAGTAGTTGCCCAAGTATAACACAATTCCTGTGCTTTGTGTTAATTCTAAATGAATAGCAAAAAGGGCATCACCAGAAGCAGCAGTCTACTGAATTTTTCACTTTCATCCTGATAACCTGTTCTCCACAGCCACTAGACATTAGGAAGAATATTTTCAGTATGTTTCTTAATAAAACCCAGAAATCTTTCAGCACATGTGCAGAGAAAGAAGGGATTTTCCACAGTAGATAATGTATGTTTGGACTATGGAAGAATACAGAAATCATTCATGTTGGACAAAACTTTCTAGTGTGAAGTGAAATGGTTTATGATGGTCATTTCTGAGTATCTGACTGTACAAAATAGCTGTCACCACTTAAGTGGTTTTGACATTAGTCACACGTCAGAGGACAATGCAAAGCCATCTCTCTTGCTTGAGTACAACCTACTAATAATGAGGGAAAATGCCTAGGCAAAAAAAGGGATACTGGCAATCTTTTTGACTAAGTAAAACTTTTCATTTAGTAGGACAGTAGAGAAATGCTCATCAGCATAAGAACACAAGGAGCTAGAGGCAGTAGGCGCTTAATTATCCAGAGGATGATTTAGGCCAGCTAGCCTGTGGATGTCCATGGATGCTCATGGAGTTGTACTGTTGATAGCAGCTGAAATCCTTGTTCAATATTCTGCTAAAAGTTCTCAGGTCCCCAGCCAGAAAAGGTTAAGCCTGTCTCATTTCAAGTGGCAAAGCAGTGCTATCTACTTTAAGGAGATATTTAATGCAGCTAATATTAGCCAGGCCTCTAGGTTTAACAGAAAACGTATTTTTATTTCTAGTGTTTTGTTTGCAACCAGACACTTGGAAACCTCAGGGTCCTACTAGGTCTCAAGAAGAAAAATTGCTATACCTACACAAACGCTTCTCTGAGAGCATGCATTTTGGCCAAAACATGGCTGTTCTTCATGCAGATTTTTAGTAGCAGCCATTTTAGAAAACATTTTTACTCTTTTGCTTATTATTACTGACCTAGTTTCTCTAGTGCACTTCCCCAGCCTCACAAAGGACAACAAGGCCTGCTCTGGGGACTCTAGATGATATGGCTGCTAATTCCATCTTGTCCCAGACTTCTTAGTTAAGTTCTTAGGCAGTTTACTGTAAGCAATGCCTAAGTTTGTTCTGCTTTTCTTTCTCTTGGGCTGCTGTGGTGATATGTGAGGATGCTAGACACAGAGGGTCTGCTTCTGCTACTGCTGTGTGGACTAGTTTTTCCTCTGCCAAAATGAAGCAGAGCAGGTTTGGCGTCAGATCATTACACACAGCAGCAGTAATTGTAATTTTTATGTGTTTATGAATATTTCCTGGTTTCAGCTGGGATGGAGTTAATTTTGTTCTTAGCAGCTGGTGCAGTGCTATGTTTTGGATTTGGTGTGAGAGCAATGCTGACAGCACACTGATGGGTTTGGTTGTGGATGGGTGATGTTTATACTCAGTCAAGGAGTTTTTGGTTTCTTGGGCCCTGCCAGCGAGAGGGCTGGAGGGACACAGGGAGCTGGGAGGGGACACAGCCAGGACAGGTGACCCGAACTGGCCAAAAGGGTATTCCATACCATTGGATGTCATGTTTGGTATATAAACTTGGAGGGTTAGTTGGGGTCTGGGGATTGCTGCTCAGGGACTGGCCAGGCATCAGTCAGCAGGTGGTGAGCAGTTGTACTGTGCATCACTTGTTTTCCTTTGTCCCTTTCCCTTTGGATTTTATCCCTTCCCCCACCTTTCCATTATAACTGTTGTTGTTGTTGCTGTTACTATTATTGCTGCTTTTGTTATTGTTGTTCTTTTATTTTTATTCTATTTAAATTATTAAATCATTCTTATCTCAACCCTTGAGTTCTATATTCCTTTCAGCCATGTGGTGCTTGGTTGTAAGCAGGGGTTAAACCATGACAGTGTGGTATAAGAAAACGCAGCAGTGACAAGTTTTTACCCAACATTGATGTTCAGGGATATGACTGAGCACTACAAAAATATAACGCAAGCAGAAGGAACCTCTGCCTGCTCAATACACATCACTTCAGGTAGCTGGAATATAGTGTAGGTTGCTGATGGTGCATTAAGTAATTTAGTTCTACCAGATAGGGTGGAGAGACAGAGTCTGTCCAGGGCTTCATAACCTACAACACAACTGCTGTTTTGACACATCCTTTTCCACCCACTAATCCCGCTCAACTTCAGATACAAATGCTCATTCTAAAGCTCTGGGTGTAATTTTGGTTACAACAGCACTGCTTTTATACTGTGATGGGAGATAAATAAACAATGTTCAACAGCCAGCCAGGCTGGGCTCACCTTTTCTGTATCCTGACAGAGAAGAAATACGAGTATGTGAGGCTGTATGGATGGTGTTAGCAGCATGCTGTTCTTCAGGACAGATGAATGCCAGTCATGGTGGAGAGCATCTACGCCCTGCTTCTCTCCAGATTCTTACTTGGATCAAGGCAAGCTGAAAGGTGAGCAGTTGGCTGTTGGTGGAATGGGTGGCAGTTCTTCAAAGAAAATGCTGTTCTCTGTCTCCCTGAAGCTGAGTGCTGCAGAGCAGCTGTCTCCAAGTAAGACTGTGAGGAAGTTTCAGATAGAGATCTGTACTGTAAAGGTGTCAATCTCTGGAAAGATCAGACTGTCACATAACAAGGGAAATTATTCACATAATTAACAGTCCTGGGGAAATTTTAATAAGAAATCTCTACTTTCCTCCTTGTTTCTACTCATTACCCCTTAAAAAAACACAGAAGAGAACAGTAGCAAAACAAAGGTTCCCAAGGGATGATCCCACCTGATCTGGGAGTGCTCAGGGAAGTTGGAAGAGCTCTTTCAGCATGGAAGAGAGAAATCAGGGCAGTGATGGGTGCTGAATCAGTGTCTCCTATAATTACAGAGGTATAGATACACTCTGCAATACTATGCACCTCTGTAGCAGGGCCACAGCAAACTCACACTTTTAATGTTAGTGTTAAAGAGACAAATTCCAGTGAGCATACTTACGAAAAAGGACTTTGGAGGAAGACTGACTATGTAGACCTTGAAATGCCTTGATTCTGAGAACAATTAAGTTCACTGCTTAATCAAAGGCCTTCAAGTTAAGAAATTGATCCAACCAATATAATTTAAAGATCATCAGACACTTGCAGGTTGGTTAGAATCAGGCAGTGGTGTTCAGGTTGACCACAGGGTAATGTCCTCCAGGTTGTATGTGGATTGTCACTTCTGTACAGGTGTGAAGGGAAGCACTGATGAAACAGCCGAACACTGCTGCACTTGTGAATGCTGTTGACCACCACAAATTACCACCTACTGCATAGCTGAGTAGTGAAGGGACATCTGCAAATGGCACCAGCTCCCCCCCACTAAGAAGTTCCATTGATGATAAGATGGATCTTCTTGTCTTCTATTAAATCTAGGTATGCCTGTTGCTGCAAGTGGGGTAGAAGGGAAGGCACTTTTTCTTTCTCCCTTTCCTAGCAGTGGTGCTGAAAGCATGCTGTCAATGCTTGTTTTCCAGCCCTCTGCCCAGAGCAGCTTGCCTGCAATAGTCACTTCACTCTAGACACACATGCTCCCCTGCTAGAGCAAGTAACATTGCAAACATTTATCTGTGCCTCATCCAGCCTTCAGGACTAGTAGGTTTCCATTCCAACCCCTTCTCATTCTACAAGATGGGAAGGCTGGTCTGAGAGCTGCTCAAGACTGTTGTGCACACCATGTCACTTGTTGGACAGAAAAAGTGCCATGGAAGGTGCAGCGTATGAAATGATTCAGCCGTTTTATTCCGTGTTCTGTGGCTGGCAGGGAATGAACCTTCCTTAGGGAAGAGAGGTACAAGGAAATTGCTCCCCCAGCGACCCCGGTCCCCCGCCCTTTTCACTTGAACATCCCAGATTCAGATTTCCCCAAAGCTTCTGTAAATACAAGTATATGCCTGTACACCCTGAAATCCTGCTTGCAGGTGTAGATGAGTCTACAGGTTTTTTCTCAAGTCTGGCATTGGTTCAAACTTAACTTCGAGTTTGCAGCATCCCAGGTAGATATGTTCAGTGGATATAAATGCCTGCGAGTCTGCAGCAGAGCTGTTATGGGAAGCTAGTAAAACTCCTGTGCAAGGAAGCTGAGTGTGCCAGTCCCAATAATGGTGCTGCATTTAACAGGTCAGCACTGCATTCTGTGTCTGGGATCTTACCAGCATGCTCCCACTGAGGACCATGGAGCTTTGCTGCTGTCAAAAGAAGAGCATGGCTGAACTGTTTGCAGTCCTTTCTCCGGGAACTCATCTGTGCTTAAAGCATGGGGAATAAATGAGCTGTGAATCTTCATTTGTTGCTGAGGTATTGGGTGGTACACATCACAGGGCACAGTTCGAGGTTGCTAGTTTGTCTGGCTCCCCAACTCTGTATCCAGATGAACTGTGCAGCATGCAGAACCAATGTGTAATTTCTGCTCTTGTGCAAAATGTATACCTTCTCCTTGGACACAAATGTCTGAAAATCTGTGGGGAAGGATTTACCTTAGCAGACCTTGTTTCTCAGTCTTCCCTGTCATTGCACAATTAACACAGTCTCCTTGCATCATTCCTTTCATCCTTTTCTTACTGTATCATCTGTTTCTGCCATGTAAAAGTTCATGAATCCCTTAGAAAACGTGGTGGTTCCATATTTCAGGAGACACCTACTGAGAACTTAACTAGCCTATGACTCTCATGGTTTTTCTTTAACCACAGAACAAAATTAGTTCTTGATCCTGAACAACTGTTGCCACTTTCATAATAGAGATTTACATCTATTAAAAAAATAATTGGAAGAAAATACAGGGTTTTTTTGTAAAGTCTGCCGTAATTTTATACTGTCGCATACTTGGCAAGTATGATTGTGTTGCTATAGTGATCTTAAATCATGATTGGGATGAATTTTTACTCAAGGCTAATTTAGAACTCATATGGCTCAAAACCACATTACCTACTTCTCTGAGCTCTGGGAGAATCATTTTGATCTCCACAAACATTTTTTCTGAGCCTCCAGTTTTCCAATAATCTCACTGTTGTCACTTTGAAACAATGTTCTTTAAATGGGCCCCTGAGATACGTTTTGATTAATCAAACCCAAAAACCTCTGAAGGGCACAGTACCAGTTTCAACAGCATAGCAACCAGGGAGTTTTTCTCCTCCCATTCCCAGAGATGATGAGATTTTAGTCACATCTTCAGACAGTCCTGAAGTCAGAGAAGTCCATCCTTCAATGGGAGGGAGGTGGCAATGAAGAGGCTGGACAATGGGACATGGCAATGAAGAGTTCTGCTTTTGAAAGGAAGAGCTTTGTTTTTTGTCTTGTATGGGGACTTTGTATCAATGTGTCAGGGTCCTCTGTCCCACAGGACAAGAAAGTGAAAAATATTTCAGTCACTCCCTTATTAACTTTAGGCAGCTGTGTTCTTGGCTTATCTCACCCAGAGACCTCTGTCCCCCTTCGTGACAGTAGCAACTGGGTTGTACCATGAAAAATGAATTCTTGAGTTTCACTATCAGAAAGTTTTTTGGATGAAAACTCAAATGCAGAGTCAGGCACTTGTGGTCTTGCCCAGCACTGTCTATGTCATGAGTCTTGCCAGAGGATGCTGGGGCTGCATGTTGTCCCATGGAAATGAGGGAGGGCCATGCAGAGTTATACTTGTCTGTATCTTGGTGTGGTCATATACAGTCCTGCTGTTCAGAAAGTGCCTTTTGACGTGGCAGCGCAGGGACTCGGAAAGACTGTGCCTCAGATGTCTCATATTTATAGTGCTGTGCACTATGTTCATACTGCTGTGCAGTGAGACCATCTTTTCCAATCAACATCCTTTCTTATTCTCTTCTCTAACTGCATTCTGTTTCCAAGGCCAAACCTTGCAAAAGTTTTGTCCTGTTTGACTGTACTGCAGAATATATCATGGTGTAATTACTTCTGCTTAACTCTGTGCCTACTGGTGTGCTTGTAATGGTGTTGGAAAGGTCAATTTGAGGGCTAAAATGCAGAAACCTCTAGAAGACTACATAAGCTTGTGGAGACATAGCATGGAAATTGATGTGAATAAGAATCAGATGCCTAAACAAAGTAAGAAATAAAATATCTAACCTTTTCACCTGCGTAGACCTGGAGAAGGAATGCTAGGCTAGTCAGCAAGAAGAGCTTTCCCCCCCTTCAGAACAGAGCCAACCATAACAGGAGCTTAGTTCTGGGCTGTGTCTTTGTAGCTTAGGCCCATCTGTCTGTCTAGTGCCTGTCTTTTTTTCCAAGCCGTGAAGCAGTTTTCATATTCTGAGACCATTCCATGTGTGTCTGGAGAATAAAGAAAAAAGAACTGAAGAAAATAATGGATGCAGAAGTAAGCTTGGACAGTTGGGCAGGATTCAAACTTTGGTCATTGACAAAGCAGTGGCATACTAAGTTCTGCTCATGTCTGTGTTTGTAGTGGGATCACATATGCAGAACTAAGAGTCCAAAACTAACAGAATTTGTGTGGAGTTCCAAAGTGCCTGGGAAACTTGACTTTCTTTCAGCATTTCAATACTTCCCATCAAATAAAATTGTCCTTACCTGTATCAATATCCCTCCTGATATCTACATATATCCATAACAATGTCTCCATTACGTTCTGAAAACAACGCCCAAAAGAAAATATTTCCTCTGTCAGACTGTGGCACACATACTCCTCTTTAACTTCCTACTTCTGGCTGTGCCAGTTCCCACAACAGTTTCTATTCAGTGTTTATTGTGCAGATGCAAAGATCCTCAGAGATTACCAAAGAAACTTCAGTATCTACTTCTCCAAAATCAAAGATAGTCTCCCTAAACCTGTCTACTTCCCTTTTTGCCCCTCTCACTGCCTTTTAGAAAACTGTGTTGAAGGTCAGAGAACATGTTCAGAACTAGAATATGACACAAAGATTTTTGTGTTTATCTTGCATGTACAAAGCATATGTAAATGCAGATAAAACCTGACCTGTTTCTCAAGTCACAGCCTGATTAAGTATGATTTTAACTTTTTTACCTTTCTGACCTTGGGGAACAAAAAGCTGCATGTTTTTACTATATAACTACAAGATTATAAAATCTGTACAATTTTATATATATAATACCTATTTTGCACAACTTCAACAGTCTAACAGATTTTTCCATTTACAGTTATACTTAGCTGGCTTTCTAACACCACAGATAGGTGTTAGAATCATTACGTGTGAGGCATACTCTGTTGGACAGAGGCAGGTGAATTTGGGGTTTTTTTCTTTTAAACAGTAGCCTGAGTGGTACACATCCCAGTGGTCAGTTGGTTATAAGGACAATAAGGTGCTTATTCTTCTTTCTGTGTCCATGCTACCTTCAGTTGGTTGGTCAGCCAGGCATACTTATTGCAAACAAGACCATAGTCTGAGCTGAACCATCATCCTTGGGAATGTAGAATATCTGATATTAGATATCAGATCTATTGACTCCCATCAGCCATATACAAATGTTCCTATGGATCTGGCAGGTGGTTACACTTGTATTTTGTCTCCAGAATGATCCATTGCTTTTGTGAAGGCAAAAAGTTCTTGCTTTAACCTACAACCATTTCCTATGAGTTTTCTTCCCTTGAAATTTCTTCTCAGCCTAACTCAGGCTGTAATCCTCATCTCTAATGTAAACAACTTGTAAAGCTGGAACTTCACTTGCCTCAATGTTGAGAGCTTATTTGACCTCCAGGGTTCAGCCTGTTGCTGGTCTTGATATTGTCTTGGAGAAGGATGGATACTCCCCACACTAGATAAAACAAATGTGCCTACTGCAATACCAGACCAGAAGATATCTTTGGAGTGTCTTGTTTTATTACCTGTTCTGCATACTTACAACCAGGTGGAGCTCATTGCAATTTTTCAAAATTATGCGTGGGATGATTCTTTCATCTGCTGGCATTAGGAGTTTTGAAAATTAACTTAGCATAAAAAGCTGCTTATGAAATATTATCCCTATGGTTGGACCAAAGGAACAGAGAACAACAACAAGCATCCTCCTAAATGGTTAACAGACTAATGGTGTTATTGCAAATAAGCAAATCTTTCATTGTGACTTAGTCTAGCAAAACTTGCAAGGAATTCCAAGTATTTCAGCTTGCTTACAGTAGCTGCAAGCCTCATAATGCCATTGATTTCCGTTTAGTTTTGAACTCCATTTGTATGTTCTTTTGCATGTCTGTAATGGGAATGTCTTATGTGCAGATACAGGCCCACTTAAAGCCCACAGTAAGTTTAAATATATATTTAACAGAATTCCTGTCCCTGAACTCACTGGGGTGGAAAGGAACAAATTAGATCTTGTATAATGTATGGGAATACTGTTATTTTTTTAGCTGAACTTAAGTTACGTTCCCCTTTTCCACAGTTAATATGCATACAATCTTTTAAAGGAATAAGTTCAGTGGAAGCATCATTATTATGTACTAATGCTGCCTGTTTAATTAAGTTCTGACACTGGAATTTATTGGCTGTGAATAAATCTTAGTCATTTGTGCAGAAATTGCAAAATCAATCAAATAATCACTAATGGTTTGTGAAGAAATCAAATTGAAGGTGTAGGGAGTTAACATTTGGCTCACTGCCAGAAGCCTACTAAGACATTCTCTCACTCTCCCTTCTAAACAAAACAGGGAGTGAAAATAAGATAAAAAATCTTGTGGCTCAAGATAAACACAGGGAGATCACTTACCAATTACTGGTTAACCCACCACATAAAGAGGAAAGAAATAGTGAAAAATAAACCTGTAAGGTTTTCCTTCTCTTTTTGCTATTTTTTTAAACTGGTACCTTCATTAATTCCAGGTCACCGTGCCAGAAGTGATAGTGACTTGCATGTTTACACATAAGTAAATGGTGGAATATGACAATTTTTGCTGATAATGAAAGGCAGGTTTTCCTGTGTTCAGTACAGCAAATGTGCCTTTCGGTTGCTTTTTGGTACTTTACCAGTTTCACCCACACAAAATGGCAGAACTCATTTATATCACATTTAAATTGGAGGGCCCAGCAGTCCAGAGAGGTGTATGCTATGGAAGGAAGCGGTGGTGTTCATGCTTTGGACAACCAAGAAACCAGAGCTCTGAGACACGCTGAAAAGTGCATGCACTTTAGACAAGTCCTACAAGTAGCAAGTTGCAACATTCAAGCTCAGAGATCTTGGCCAGGCTGCGGTATGAATTACATTATTACTGTTCCAGCAAAGGCTGTCTCAGGCCTAGAAGTGGTTTAGCAAAGGCTTTACAATCTAAGCTCATGTTAGCAGTATCTGAACCATGAGGCATGCAGAAATTGACTTGCCAAGGTCATCCTGGAAGTTTGTGTTGGAGCCAGGGATGGCAAGCAGTTCAACAGACTGAATTGCAGTGCCCCTGGGAAGGTTCTTGAGCAGCTTGCTGGCTTAAATCAAAGCAAGGACTCTGCTTCCATGCTGCCACCTTCATCAACACCCCACTCATAAGCTGTCGGCCTGGTAAGATGTCAAGTGGTGGAAATCTACCTAGTTCTCACCAGTTAGGCTGCTGGCCTGAAAGGCATCACCTGAGGTTTGGTTGACCCTGAAGAGCAGAGCTATTGCTTTTGTTAACCACTATTTCTGGCTGCTGGTATCCAGCAGACACACCTGGCAGTGTCCCCCACTTGCTTTTCTCTGTGAGGTCCCAATAACATCCTCTTCAGAGAATGAAGCTCCTCAGCTGGACCACAGTGATGTAAATGTGCCTCTAGCAGTAAAAGACTTCTCCAACGAAAACCAGTCTCCCTCTTTCTTTTAGATATCCTGCAAAGTAGCTGTCAATAACATAAGACCAAGGTGACGTCTCTCTGGGGACATATGGACAGAGCTGGCTGCCCATATTACTTGCAGTGCAACCATGACTTGGGTAGTTCCTCTGACTCATCTGTTTTTTGTTGTACACGAGGACTGAAGATTAGATTTGCTCACAGTTGTCCTTTACTTTTTTTCATTCAGCTCCTCCTTAAAAGCTGACAGGATGTTTGTCTTGTCTTTTCATCCTGTGAGGCACTTATGGGGAAGAGGATCTCTATGCTCAGGTCTCAAGCTGACATCAGCAGCTGCAAGGAGGTGGGTTTCATAGGTTTCACAATGCAAGATGTAAAAGTGAGTTGAGTGTGCTTGAAAGCTGAACAGGAACTCAGGATCTACCTGGCACATCTCCACAAGACAGTCTTTACCTTCTTGGTGAAGGAGGAGTCTGGGGATAGCAACAGTTAAATAGTGACTGTTGTTTGTGCCTTTCAAGCAAGGCACCTTGTCAGCAGCCCTTAAGGCACTTCCAAGAAGGAACAGTATAACACCCGTTATACTGGGAACCAGTGTGAGAATTAGGGGAATCACAGCCTTGTCAAGAAACTCAGTTCTGCCCACTGCACATTGGTGTGCGGTAAAGTGGGGTCCTGGAAAAATGCCAGACCATGTGAATGCAGACCTGAGAAGAAACAGTCCCCCAAGGAGAAACTCCTGCAGCATGCATCCAGCTTTTTGGGAACAGAAAAGCTTTTCTGGAAAAGAAGTGGCAGCAGAGAAAACAAGTGTCTGGAATGAAATCATCTTAGGTTGACTTTGGGAAATGAAACATATGAGCAATCAGATGTAATGTTGCAAGGAGGAACTAATTTTTAATAGCAGTATCTTTTTATTAAATATGCATTTTCAGCCCTTGGGACTGTAGCTCATGAGCCCAGCTGGCAAACAGTTTGAGATATGTTTCCAGTATAATTTGAACTACCTGCTTTGATAAATGATTCTACATTATGTAAACACAGGCTCACAAGACTTTTCTGTGCAGATTGCAGACAACCATTTCCTCATTTCACAGGTAAGCAGCAGGTATAGAAGTCATGGGAACTGCTTCTTTAGGCCCCCACACTTTGTCTGCTAGTTAAGTGCTGGTGGTGCATATGAATGGAGATGCACAGAAGCTTCAGAGATGTCTTTTTTCCAGAGGAATCCTGGAGGTGCTTTGCTTCGTGCCTGTATAGAGGGCTCAGCTGATGCAACATTCAAAACCAAGACCCATAGAGTCAATGGAAGCCCATTAGTCATCTTGAAGAAACTACTCCTTTTCTAAACCTTCTGCACTGGTCCAGATAGGATGGTTTTGCTCTTGTTTTGTGTCTTTTCTGTCAATCAGTTGGTATTTTCCCATCTCAGACCTCCTGACAGTTGTGCCTCCACTGAGAGCTGTGGCCCATATGTGAAGGCTGCAATTCCTGCCATGCCTTGTCCTGCCTTAGTTACACACAGCCAGGGTCTCCTTGGGATTGCCAGGGGAATATCTACAGACTAGGTGTTCTTGTTGTCCTCTAATGGATCTGGATCCCACCCAGCCGTGCCATCTTTGATCCTTTTCCTGGTGGGGGAAAGCCTCCAGGCTTTTTTGAGGTAACTCTCTTCCTGTTATAAACATTAACAATTAAAACAATTTTATTTTGGTTTCAATCAATTTAGGTTAAGAAACAATAAGCAAAACCAGTGCTGGGTGCATGGAGAACTCAATTAGTTCCACCACAGGCACCCCTGAGTCCTAAAAGCAGTGTCTTTTATGCCCGGATCTTGACCAGTCTCCTCTCGCCGGCTGTCCGTCCTGCCCTTTCCCCACTGGGCCGTCAGGGTACGCCTTCTCCTCCTACTGGCTCTCCTTTGGCGCTTTTTCAAATCTCAAGGTCTTTGTCTCCTTCTGCGGCCAGGGCCGGCGGGCCTTCCCTGGTGTGATTTCGCTTTCCTTATCTCCTCTGGTGGGCTTTTCCAAGGAGCGATTGCCTCAGGGGAAAGGGAAGCCATCACGCTGTCTCAAAGGAGAACCACACGCGCCCACTCACCACAACTGCGATACAGGTCCCAGATTTACACAGGGTACAACAATTACACTTATCACAGTACATTCTATTTTTGACATGAATCATGACTGCGTTTATCACATTCCCACAGGAGGAAAGCTTCCTGGTAAGGAATTGGTACTTGTTATTAGTACTGTTCCTGCAGGGCTCCCCACCCCTGGCTTCCTGTCTAGTGCTTGCTCAGGCTTCTTGACCTGTCCCATAGCAAAACAGAAAGTCACAGGAGTTTTGGATTCCCAGGGTAGCACTCTGTTGAGACAGTCTATGAAGTGCATTGTTTCCTTTGGTTGGCTTAGGAAGTGAGAGCAAATTGCCCTATAACTAGTAAGTCACATGTAGGTAGGGTAATGCCACTCACCTGCAATGGCATGGTGGGCCCTAGCAGGTATTTGGGTCCCATGAAAGAGAACACACCAGATGTGGAGGACCTGAAAGAGTACCTTTTTGTCTCAGATGACAGAAACACCATGCCTTGAAATTGAAAAACAGTCCTGAGGAACTTGCTGCCCTTCTTAAAGGGACAGATGTGCCCAGGGGAGATTTTCTTCCACAGGCAGCTTCCATTTCAGTCTACCTGCTTGGCCAAAGAAGCTGCCTTGTGCAAGGCAGGTCTAAGCACTGTCCCACCTTTGAAAGCACCCAGAAGCTGTGGCTGGTCTTACTCACCCTTTCAGAGTGGGGAAGGGATTTGACCACTTATTCCCATGTCAGTCAGATGAAAGGGGAAGACAGAGGACAAGTAGAAACATCCCTGTCAACAGGGAAAGAGTTCCCTGGTGAAACCTCAAGCTGGACAAATTCTCAGAGGCTTTGGTTGTTCACTTTCCTGAAAGTGTTCTTTTGATTTTTCTTGAAATTTCAGCCTTGGAATTCATGGCCTGTCAGGCAGGGCTCTTAAGCAAGGGAAGGCCAGGATTTCTATGTTTTCTTTGGAAAAAGCGCTTTAAGTCAGCTAAGTTTGGAACAATGGCTAGATTTTAGGAAGCAGTTTGGTTGACAACATTTGGAAATGAAGTTAAGGTCTCTCCATGGAAGTCTGTTCCGCACTCAGCACTACTGTCGAATGCACAGAGCTAAGAAAGGAGTCAAAAAGAAGTTTGGAAAAAGGAGTAATGCAGTAGTCAGTAGGAACAGACTAATGTCTGGCAAATAAAGGATATCTGAAAACCATTTCTGCAGAACTAAATTCAGACAGAAATTAAAAAAGCACCTTTAGTGTTAATTGCAGGCGATGGCTGTAGGCTGCCAGTGATGGGAGAGAGACAATGGGGTCTTTTTTTTCCTGGTGCATATCCCGCTGGTGTATTACAAACTTGATTGTTACAAGGACTGAAGGGAATATGATGAGGAGGTCTGTAACAAGTCTGTCCCATGACTCCATTGCCTCATGTCCTAGCACACAGTGCACTGGCAATGGAGGTAAAGGGGAGGTTGTTACTATGAGCATGTCTTCTGTTCCCTGTGTCACACTAACTTATCATCAAGCAGCAGCCTGTATTTGAAATGAGACAGTCTCCTAAGGACCACCCAGGGCTTCTGGAGTGGGTGAATCAGGATCACTGAATGCTCACTGTAAATGACCCACCGCGGCGGGCAGGGGGGCAGGGAAGAGACGAATCCCAGCTCTGTTGGAGTCAGTGCAGTCTCACCTCAGAGATCTCACCTTTTCAGATGTTGTCAGGTGAGTAACTTGCTGCTTGTGAATATGCCTGTGCTTCTAATGATCAGGATCAGAATGCCTGAGATCTGTGGAGCATAGGTCAACAGAAGGTAGTCTATAAATAACTGCAAGACTTGTTGGATCTCAGGAGCACATGGACACACATTACTCTACCATACAAATGGCCTGAGGCAAGCAAACAAAAAAAGGACTGAAAACAGAGTAATAAATGGAAATTAATTGCTTAACTTCCTTTGCTACTATGGCTGTTTGCCTGAAATAGTTATAGCAGACATGCTTTTAGGATGTAAAATTTTATAAAACAACGGTAAGTATTTTACTAGCATTTAACAGTGTTACTGTGCTTGTGGAAAACTCAACAACCAGAAAAAAATCTTTATAATCTTTACTGATTTGTATAGAAAACAAACAAGAGGACATGCTCTCTTTGTAAAGAATACTTATTGTATCCATACATTATTTTCTTTTCTTTGAAAGACGCTGTCCTGGTCTCAGCTGGGACAGCAATAATTTTCTTCTTAGCAGCTGGTGCAGTGCTGTGTTTTGGATTTGGTGTGAGAGCAATGCTGACAGCACACTGATGGGTTTGGTTGTGGATGGGTGATGTTTATACTCAGTCAAGGAGTTTTTGGTTTCTTGGGCCCTGCCAGCGAGAGGGCTGGAGGGGCACGGGACATTGGGAGGGGACACAGCCAGGACAGGTGACCCACACTGGTCAAGGAGGTATTCCATACCATATGACGTTATGCTGAGTATATAAACTGGGGGAAGAAGAAGGAAGAGGGGACATTTGGAGTTATGGTGTTTGTCTTCCCAAGTAACCACGACATGCAGTGGAGCCCGGCTTCCCTGGGGATGGTTGAACACCTGCCTGCCCACGGGAAGTGGTGAATGAATTCTTTGTTTTGCTTTGCTTGCATGAGCGGCTTTTGGTTTACCTGTTAAATTGTTCTTATCCCAACCCTTGATTTTTACGTTCCTTTCCTATTATCCTCCCCATCCCTCTGGGTGAGGGGGAGTGAGTGAGTGGCTACGTGGTGCTTAGTTGCCAGCTGGTGTTAAACCATGAGAGATGCTTTTTCCAGAAAAAATGTTTTTTGAAAAATCAACATTCTCATACTCCCTATACATTTCATACATGGCTTTTACATGAAAAATACCACAATATTTCCTCAGTGGTAGTCATCATTTTTCAGCCCCTATCATCTGTAGTTTAAAGCAGCAGTATTTATGAGCAATAATACTACAACTTGCTAAGAAAAGCAATTCCTGTTTCTTCTAAGCATTAAAAGAGTATTTTAATTCTTTATTTCATTTCAAGAAGATATATATTTAAATCAGTTTATTTTAAGTTTTACTTTAAAATTTCCAAAATACAATACTTGTTCCTGGGTGTCTCATAAAAAAGAGGTATCTATTTATTTATTTATTTTCCATTGAGCTTTATTTAATGGGGGAGGTCTTGGTGGATTCCCACCTCCTGCCATTTGTTTCTACATCATATATTTCTGCTCTTACATTCACTTGGAAGCCCTGCCTTCACTTTCTGAGTCTTTGCTCAAAAAGTGAAGGAAGAAAGCTGCACAATGACAAAAGACAGGATGCAATGAACTATTCACCAAGGAGTTTGGCAGATCCTAGTGAAGTGTTGAGTAACTCTTTCCAAGGACTATGTTCTTATTAAGGCTCTTTGTAGCTCCTTTGCTCTTGCATCAAATGGCTTACTTTTCATTTGCCACTTAATTAGCACTACGATCTACAAACTGTTATTGGATAATTACAATGTTTAATTAACTACCTCACTGAAAAGGTATATAAGGTCTGTAACCCTAGGGAAGAAAGGTTTAGGTTGCAAAACCTTTTCAGTTAGAGTATTCCGCTTAATTATTTACTCTTAAAACTTCCACCAATAAAAAAGCTACTTGCTAAATGAGGACAGAAGAATGAGATTTATTCCTGAAGGAAAGGCAAATTTTCCTTATGTGCAGGCCTCATGAGGGGGTAATTTCCTTTCTTTTTGAAGTCTCTGCACAGGACAGTGAACTACATCACCATGGGCCTAGTCTCATGTCTGTCCTTTGGTCTAGAAGGTGACGGGTTGTCTGTTTCTGGACATTGTGGTGTGAGGTAACCACAAGAGCAAATCCAGACCATCAGTGACACAAACTTTTGATTTTTATTAGGTAGGATGCATAAAGCAGGTTGTTAGCAATTTCTCTTCTAAGATTGCTCTTCTGTCATAGACACACATACAAATGTCTAGATCCCTGCCCCTCTGGTCTAGGCTACACAGACGTCACAGGCCCAGGGGAACCTGACAGTTGTGATGACACTCTGACATGCCTGGCTGCTGCTTGGCAGCACAGGAATAGCCCTTTGCAGGGTGCTGAAGGACTGTGTGGGCACATTGCTCACTAGATGCTGTTGTTTTCACTGAGTATTGCTTTCTTAGGTGGTGAACATTGACCTCCAGAAGTTTCTTCTTCTGTGAAATCTATGCGTAGCTCTATTCAAAATTAGTATCATTCTGTACCCTTGAAATCATAGTTGAAACTTCCAAATTCTGATGAGCATGTATCCTTAAATTATTTCCTTGATTTACTTGGCCCACATTTCCAATTTTCTCCAACACTGCAAAAAGAAAAAATTACTTTTTTAAACATGGTGAGATTAGATTCTTACTTAATGCCATGAATCTAGAGGCTGGGACTTTAAAGAAAACTAACAAAAAATATGAGACCCATAGTGAAGTGGTGAGAAATTAAAATCCCATCTACCACTCCTCAAAAGCATAGGGATATTGTTCAGCTTGCTGGTCTACAGATAACCCTTGTTGCCTAGATCAGAGTTCTTAGGGCAAGATTTTCACTGAAGAAGCTTCTGGAGGTCACTTTAGATGAGAAACCTAAATTTTATTATGATACCTGAGCATTTAGCTTCCCTACATTGCTGAGTTTTACAACTCTGGGAGCAATGGATTATTTTGGGCTGGTGGCAAAACCAGAAATACTAAAAAATAATTGTTTTCTCAGCCATATTTTCTTCATCATAAACTGCGCTATTCTATTTCCTTTTCCTGAGTGTTCAGCACTATTTTCCTGGTACCTCTTCCTCCATTCAGCTTTATTTTAAAAGCAAAATTGTTATTTCAAAAACAATGTCTGGAATGTGTTCTTTACAAAGTAAACAAAATAGTACAATGATGATTTTAGCCAAAATCATAATGTAATTTCAAACTGCATTTCACAAAAATTCTCAGAAAAGCTATGTATCCCTAAAAGCATGCTTTGTGATGAATTCTCTCTTTATAAATGTTGCCCAGCTGTACTCTGTTCTCTCTGACTTTAGTAAAGGAGCCTAGAGTCATCAACACTATTGTAAAGTGGAATGGTTATTCAGATGTGTGATTTCACTGAAGCTTACAGTGCGAGAACAGGGCCATGGCAGAGCAGTGCAGAGATACAAGGACATCCAGCTTATGAGGCAGGGACCGGGGCTGTAACCCCATAAGTCACCTACAAATCTGCTGCAACCCATCTTTACTTGCTAATTTACAAATACTGCTGTGGAAAATGTATTGCGTCAACGATGAGGACAATAGAAGTTATTAATAGCAGTTCCCTGTATGTCTTTAAGGGCAATTCTTTTATTCTGTGATGCCTAAGTATGCAAACATGGTTTTGGAAGGAGGCATCTGTGGCATTCCAAAGTGCTGAAAGAGTGGGAAATAACAGTGTTTCCCAGGGAGGAGTTTTGGGTTGGCCTGCTCACCTTGAGATCAGCTCTGCAGCATGTTCTCTTTCCACACTCTCTTTTCCTACCTTGGCTACTTCTGTTTAGGAAACAGAATATGCCACACATGCCCCTAAGATGTTGTATTACATGAGATAATATAAATCAAGTGTTTACAGATAGCATAAGGTGAATGAGCTAGTTCTTGGAAGAGTTAATATCTTTAGAAACACTGATGTGTCATTTGCATAGGGCTGGGGTCTCAGCTGTGAAAATCACTAAATGATTACATCTCTTTTGCTAGTTAGGTGTTCAGATTTGGAGGTAAATTCATCAGCAGAGCTAGGAGTGAAGTAATGCTTTGTACAGGAACAAACTAATTTCCAACGACAATGGCGAAAAGGTGGGCGGCAAGAGTCACTATGGGATGTACCAGGCATTCACTTAGAGCTTTTCTCCACATAGAACTGGAAGACTTTTCTGTCCAGTCTATTCTTAAAGGTTTCTACGTGATGTCAGAAGGAGCATGAATATTGTATATTTTCTGCTAAGGATGAAATGTGAAGAGTGATTTCCATGCTGCATATTGTCTTTATTTAGGAAAGACTTGAATAAAACTGGCTTATTTGTTTTGATATATTGTATTTTTAGCTTTTACAGAGAGGTCGGGAAGGAAAAAAGAAAGCAAGAGAAGGAAAATTGCTGTAGAGGGATGGTGGGCCTATTAGTCAAACTGGAGTTCGTAGGAGATTTGTGTGTATTACCTGCATGCATGAAGAATCTTCTTTTCAAATTAACTTAAGGGAAAAGCATTAAATCATGCAAAATGAGAAATGTGTAAATGGCTTAAGTTACAATGTTTGTCTATTTTATACATTTTTTTCTTTTTAAAAAGAGAAACCATATGTTACGTGAAATAGAATGAAAGCTAGCTTAATGTATTGCCTTGGAAATCCAATGAGTGTAATTTGGCTGCTGTAAAACCCCACAGCTTGTAAAATATAATTTGAATGAATTCATTGTTTGTTTTATATAACGTAAAGAAATCTCAGAAACAATGGTAAACAGCATGTAATTTATTAAATGAAAGAATCACTTAGGGTTCTGTGGCCAGGTCATAGGTGAAGTTTATGATCCCTGGTGCACTGGTAAATTTATATGATGCTTAACGGATCAGCCTATCAGGGTGTAGTGCATATAGCAGACAGCATGACTCTGGGATAAAGGCCAGTAAGGACACTTCAGCTTGGGGGTTACTGTTGTCTGTCTCTCTCTTTTTAAAGCTGCTTCCACCATGTCTCCTGGCTCTGTAAGGCTGCATCTACATTGCCATGTAGAATACTCTCTCCAGGCACCCTTGGGGCAAAACAGTCCCCTTGTCACTCAATGGCCAAGTCTAGAGGTGGGGTTTCTAGTTTTATGGTTGCTGGTATTATTCAGGGAAAACCTTAGGGCACTTGGAGCTTGGAAATCCCGCCTCCACAAAGCCTGTTCACAGCTCTGTCAGTAAGACCTAGCTCCTGTCAGCCTCCAGCCTTCCTATTTGCCCTTCAGCTGCTGATAGGCAACATGAAAGGTGACCAGTGTTCTCCCTTGACAGTAATACTATATTCTTCCTAGAAGGTCTTGGATGTTGTCTATTGCTAGAACAGGTATGATCTATGTTCCTCACAAGCATGAACTTACACTCTCCAAGAAAAATAATTCTGTGTGCCAGGACCCGAGCAATCTTGTATTCAGGTTGTTTCTAGGACCCTATGAAAAGGAACTCGGTGGATGCTTGTCTGATTTTTCTCTATGTGTAATACTGTAATACCAGACAAGGTGGTCCAACAAGAATCTAGGAACGTTATGATTACAGTGACAGATCTGCCCTGACTTCCCAAAGGACTGGACAGACACTGACTGTCAACTTCTCTTGCTACATTCTTCCAACACTGAACTACCTCCTTGCAAGAAAAGGACAGGCTTTCAGCTTGCCCAGGGATTCCTGTCCTGTAGAAATCTGTACCAGAAATAAATGAGCAAAGCACATGGCTTAGCAAAGATATGAAACCATATTCTTGAGGATGAAGCTGTCAGACAAAACTCACACCAGCTTCTCCTTCTTTTAACAAGTCTAATATAAATTAAAATTATATATTTTATTAAAAACATATATCTATTGATATAAAAATTAAATCATGTGTCCTCATCTTGAACCCCCATGGTGTGAAGAGCCAGGTTAATTGCTGCTGAATCAGCTGAAAATCACCTTGGTAGCAGAGTTATAGTTCACTGTTACAAACATCATATTCAGCCTTGTTCTGCTGTCCTTACCACTTCAGATCTATCTTCCCTTAGAAGTCACAAAAAAGAGGAATTCCAAAAAGCAAGAAAGTGCAATATGCTTTTTAGCATGCCAGTGCTGCAGAGAGACAACACAATAACAGTAGGATGCAGTTTTCCTGATACTTTTGTGGTATGATACTGTTTGTGACCTTCAGTAACAATTGCTGAATTCCAGTGGTCAGATCACAGCTACCTGGTGCAAATCCAGGCGAGACTGTGTGGTATGGTGTCTCTACACTTGTTCACTTAGGTGACTGAGCATGGACTTGTGGAAAGTCACTGGGGCCTTTTGAATCATTACACATTCCTTGCAAATCTAAGTTGTGACCTAATCTAGTCCCCACTTTTCTCAGACATTTATGCCCGCAGACAGATCACCTTTGATACAACATGGCTATGGTTGTTTACACGCTGTGGGTTCTTACAAATTGTTTTGGCTTTTATTCTTCTCTGTAAGAGTCCCTAAGGTGGGGGGGATTGTTTTTTCACTTGTTTTCAGTTTTTGTAATGCTCTGCTTAGTGATTAGGTAGCTAGACTCAATGGGAAAGACTAACTAGGGTGACTTTTTATAGCTTCTGAATTTCTAGGACAACCCATATCACACCAGGCTCAGGCTCAGGAAACACAGGGACATTTTTAGCTTCAGTTCATAGCCTAAAAATGACTGGATGCCCTTCAATTCAATAGCAGTTGTCAAACTCAGTAGAATATCAGAAAAAAATGGGCATCAGGATGATTGTTTTACATCCTGACTTAGGCAATGAATAAATTTGTGGCTACATCCCGATTCACATGAGGCTTTTGTTTCTTTTAGAAATCAGCATCTTGCGTTATCCACACCATGTGTATTTTTGATCCTCACCTCTGATCCAGAGTAAACAAAGTTTTTCTGTACCTGGGAATTTTGACATAGTTTGAGCCATTGGGGTCTAGACATACAAGATGGATGTACCTCATGTTGTACTCAGTTCCTTCAGTTCACTACCAGCATCTCTGGGTACTTCAATGCTGTGCATTCATACCAGGTGCAGTAGCATGCGCCTCATCCTCAGTTACTTGGTGTGACAGTACATTATAACAAAAGGCTTTTGTTTTTGTAACATCACTGACAGCCACAGTCTCCCAGGGCCCAGAAAAGACCATGTCCCCAGTCACTAGTTACTTTTGAGACTTGTGTGGTTTTTTAATCAGGAGGACTTCATGGGAGCGATAGAGAAGACAACTGAAAATTAGCACTATGTGGCTTTACAAATACCAGTGAGTGTTTCTGATTCAGCCTTTTAGAAATGATGGTCGCACCTCTCTAGGACAAAAAAGAGACCAGCATCTGTGGTTGGGATAGTACTGCAGGGACACTACTACTGAGAGATATGTAGTACATAGTAGTGATCACTAGGCTTGTGATATTTACTAGAGTTTTGCATCAGAGGTGGAGTTTGCCTTTTTAGAGGGTGCATGGAGCTCTGCCTAGGGGTGAGTGATGAGCCAAATGCAAGCTTATGTGTAAGGATTAAAGAGCAGTCCAATATGGGCGACACTGTAGTAAGTAAGTGTCTCTTGCAGGCTGCCTGACCAGGACTAACAAATGAATGAGGTCTTCTATAGACACGTAAAAGTAGCTTCATGTTTGTAGGTCTTGGTCCTCATAGGAGACTTTAACCACCCCGATATCTGCCCTGCACAGTAGGGCATAAACAATCCAGGACATTTCTGGAGAATGTCAATGACAACCTCCTGACAAAATTGATAGAGAAACCAAAAAGAAGGGGTGATCTGCTAGGCCTCTACTTACAAACAAGGAAAGAATGACTGGGGATGAGAAGGCTGAAGGCAGCCTTGACTACAGTGGCCATGAGATAGAGGAGTCCAGGATCTTGAGAGGAAGGAGAGCAAAAAAGAAGATCACAACCCCGGATTTCAGGAAAGCAGTCTTTGGCCTTTCTAATGACCTGCTTCAAAGAGTCCTAGAGGGCCCTAGAGAGAATAAGATCCAAGAAAGCTGGTTGATGTTCAAGGTTCATCTCCTCCAATCACAACATCCATCATCCAATGAGCAGGAAGTCAAGCAAAGAAACCAGGAGGCTTACATGGTTTAACAAGATGCTCCTGGCAAAACCCAGACACAAAAAGGAAGCATACAAATGATGGAAGCAGGACAGACAACATAAGAGACACTGTCTGAGAAGTATTTGAGAGGTACAGGGCAGACCAAGTCCAACTGGAGCTGAATGTCTCAAGGAAAGTCATAGGAAACAAGAAGGTCTTCTACAAGTACATATGCAGCAAAAGGAAGACCAGGGAAAATGTGAGCTCACTGCTGAATGGGCTTAGGGGCCCTAGAGACATATGACTTGGAAAAGGCTGAAGTACTGAACACAATACCCACCTCAAGTCTTTACCAGTGAGACCTTCAGAAATCACTGGCCCCGGGGGGCAAGTCTGGAGCAAGGAGGACTTGTTCTTTTCTTGTTGGAAGAGATTCAGGTTAGGGACTACTTAAGCAAATTGGAAATAGATATGTCCATGGCCCCTGATAGGATGCATATGTGAGTACTGAGTGATATGGCTGGTGTAATTTTGTGTCCATTCTCAATCATGTTGACAGATTGTGGTGAGTGGGAGCAGTGCCTGAGGACTAACGGAAAGCAAATATCACTGCTATCTTCGAGAATCGCAAGAAGCAGGACCCAGAGAACTATATGCCATTCAGCCTTACCCTGATCCCTGGAAAGATGATGGAGCTACTAATCCTGAATACCATTTCCAGATGCAGAAGGACAAGAAGGTGATTGAGAGCGGTTAACACGGATTTATGAAGCACACCTTGTGTTTAACTGAAGCACACCTTGTGTTTAACCGACTCAATAACCTTCTACAATTAAATGATTGGCTTGGTAGATGAGGGAAGAGCAGTGGATATTGTCTGCCTGGACTTCAGAAAGGCTCTGACACTGTCTCCCATTAGTTCCTCAAAGCAAAGCTGATGAGTAGATGGTGAGGTGGACTGGCTGAATGGTCAGCCCTAGGGCATGGTGGTCAGTGGCACAAAGTCTAGTTGGAAGCTAGTCACTAATGTTGTACCTCAGGGATGAATACTCGGTCCAATCCTGCTCAATAACTTGATTTATGATTTGGATGATGGGACAGTTACTGCAGCAAGGGGCCATTAAGCTGATTGAGGGACTGGGACATCTCTTCTATTAGGAAAGGCTGAGAGAGCTGAGACTGTTTAGCCTGGAGAAGGCTCAGGGGTAATCTTGTCATCATGTACAAATACTTGAGAGTGTAAAGACAGTGAAGCCAGGATTTTTGCAGTGTTGCCCAGTAACAGGACAAGAGGTAATGGGCACAAACTGAAACATGAGAGATTAGTCCTGAACATAAAGGAACACTTTTTCACTGTGAAGGTGACAGGGCATTAGCACAGGTTGGCCAGAGAGGCCATGGATACTTTTTCTTGGAGATATTAAAACAACTTCTGGAAATGGTCCTGGGCAACTGGCTCTAGGTGGTCCTGCTTGAACACGGGTCTGGACAAGGTAACCACCAGAGGTCCCTTTCAGCCTCAACCATTCCGTGATTCTGTGATTTTGTGAAATCCCCCAGCTAAAGTGTTATCTAGGCTTTTAAGTTTGTAGTTATTTCTGGGTATCTTACTGCCTTCTCTACTGTGTAGTCTTAGAATGGGAATTCTCCTTCTACAGGTCAGTGTGCACAGCATCTGGGCATGTCCATGGAGGGAAGAGAGGGGACACTCATCAGGTAGGCAATGTCATTGTAAAAAGAGGAGTCTTCAGATTGAGAGAGTCACCTGGCTCTTAAAATAGGGAGTTTCGACTGCTTGGTCTGTGGGTAAGGAGCAATTAGGAGTAGAGGAGAGAAGGAGATCAGAAGAAAGATGACTACAGTAGCACAAGCTGCCTGTGTTGTTGCTGGCTTTGGGAGTTACGATGCTGCACCTCAGGGTGACCCGTCCTCGTTCATTCACTATGAGGGCTCAGTGAAGATCTGCTGCTCTTTCCCAGGTTACCTTTTTTACACAGTGTTGTGGTTTAACCCCATCCAGCAACCAAGCCCCACACAGCTGCTTGCTCACTTCCCCATGTCAGGATGGGGAAGAGAATCAGAAGAGTAAAAGTGAGAAAACTTGTGGGTTGAGATAAAGACAGTTTAATAGGTAAAGCAAAAGCCACACACACAAGCAAAGCAAAACAAGGAATCATCCACCACTTCCCATGGGCAGGTGGGTATTCAGCCAACTCCAGCAAAGCAGGGCTCCAGCACACATAATGGTTACTTGGGAAGACAAACACCATCACTCCAAACAGGCCCCTGTTCCTTCTTCTTCCCCTAGCTTATATATACTCAGCATGACATTCTATGGTATAGGATGTCCCTTCAGCTAGTTCAGGCCAGCTGTCCTGGCTGTGTCCCCTCCCAATTTCCCATGCCCCTCCAGCCTTCCTGCTGGCAGTGCCCAAGAAACTGAAAAGTCCTTAACTTGGGAAAAACATTACCTAGCAACAACTTAAAACATGGTATGTTACCAATATTATTCTCCTACTAAATCCAAAAAGCAGCACTGCACTCCTAAGAAGAAAATTAACTGTATCCCAGACAAAACCAGGACACACAGGTTTTACTTTTGGAAAATGCTCTTTCCTCATGACAGTGCAATGACTCACTGAAGCTTAAGAAGCTCATAGGTCAGTACAGTGTTGCACCAGAATTGTCCCCATCTTGGTGTCATATGGGGTGTTTCTGCAGTGACTGCTAAGATTTAAGGGAACTCAGTGTGGTAACAGATGGATGAGTTTTAGAAGTATAGTCCAGGAATGCACTGGACATCAAGGTGTAACTGATGGCTGACCAAACTACTCTCAACAGGCCAATAGATGGGAACCAAGGTGGAAAGGGAAGAGCACCATGAGGTTTTGATCACTTGGGAGTTTCTGATCTTTCAGAGATATCTGTTGTGGGGTGGTTAGTTTTTTTTTTTTAAATAATGTAACCAACAGTAGAATATAAGTATAAGAAAAAGATTTATTATCTTTCAGAAATGCAGTGACTGATACACCCTAAAGGAGTCTGGAGCATGCTCCTGATGGTCTTTGTTTTCAGATATTAGACTAAACCTGCTTGATCCTGCAAAGACACCATGATTCTCTCCATCAACAAGAACGACCTGTTGCATGGGGGTCCTTGATCTCTGTCAAGGTGTTGTAGACCTGAGACAAAGAAAGTGAACAGTTGTAACTTCCTCCCAAAATACAAGTTATTGGTGAGACACCAGCCATGGTAAGCCATGGTAGTTCCTGGATAATCCCTGCCTGCCACACTGCTGGCAGGTAATGATAGAGCAGAGAGCAGGATTTGCCCACAAGGAGGACTAGTAGTAAGTACAAGCTGCTCCTTTGTTTAGAAAGCATGTGCATTTGGCTTCAGAGAATGAAAATTAGGAGGTAATAAGGAATTTAGCCTGCTGCAGGGTGAGGGCTGGGGTGAAGTAGAGTGAAGCTGGTTGGTGCTCTTTGAACACAGGGACTGAGTCAGCAGTGACTAAGGAATTGAAAATGACCCGAGTAGCATACTGAGTTGCTACAAGGTTACGTAACCTTGAGTCAACTGGAGATGTACAAAGGGACTGGAGGACAAAGAATAGATGCTGCAGCTCAGGAAAATTAGTGTGCTAATTGCTGCTGTCACCAACATAAGAAGGACAGGTAGTCTTCCAAAACAACTAACAGGCAGATTCAGATCTCATTAGCAACACTAATTAAGTCACTGGAAGCAATGAGCAGGAACAGAGGTTTCTGTGGTACTTTGATGCTGCAAAGTGTTGAATCCCTGTCACTGCTGTTCAAATACTTGTTTACCAGTGGTGCTGTGTTCACAGTTTTCATCTGTGAGGTTTTAATTTTCATTTGGAAATCAAGACTGGAGAAACTGCTTCTATTCTTGTCATCCTGACACCAGGTCTGATTACCTAATTACAGAAACACTTTTTCTCATACAGTGTTGGGCCATCTGGGTACAATAGAGGCTGTGCAATGAGAAGCCTTTATCCTCTACCCTTCCTGAATCTTCCAATACCAGGTTGTGTGTTCTCATCAGTCAAACATTGCCTCCACATGTCCTCCACACCCACAACTCTACAGAGAGGGTGAAAGACCTCTCTGCAGTCAAGCAGTGGGATTTAGTCAATGAAGGCATGTAGCTGTACTGCCGCTTCCTGGGCACATCAGGCTGGTTCTCATCCTTGTCTTTAACCAGGCACCATGAGGTGTGAAAGGTGTGATACAATCTTAGATTTAGGCATGGGCTAAGGTAACTTAAAAGGGTAATGAATAGTCTGCAGAGCTTTCAGGCTCTCCTTTCTCAGAGCTTTTCAGCTGCAACTCAGGCCTGGCTGATTCTGTGCTCTCATGCTCTTGCTTCATCTAACCTGTAGTATTAGGTTTCATTTTAGCTAGCTTTTTGCTTTCCCCAGATGAGCTCACTCTTTGGCAATGGCTGGGGTGGTCTGGGACTGATCTGCTATTTGGTGAGGCTGGCTGCTGCTACCAGCATTGATGGGGTAGTGAATATGATTTATTTTATGCTGTTTCTTGTAACTTCCTTGGTCTTCTCTTCCTGTAAATGTCACATCACTTTGTTAAGGAAGAATTATTATTGCTCTTATTGGCTGGATGACTGGTGGAAGCATGGAAAGCTAGCAGGAAAGGGAGGAGTGAAGCAAAAACCTTTTGCTTTTGTGGAAGCAAAAAACTTTCTGATGGAATTCTTCATCACAACATGGAGAAAAGTTGTTAGGACATGAAATAGTGTTGCAGAGAATAGTCTTTAACCTGTTGAAATGACCTGATAGAGTGATAGCTGAGGTGGAAAAAAAATCTGCGATGGGAATAAAACAGAAGATACAGAAGGGCCACAGCAGTGCAAGACGCTGAAGCTGTCAATGCAAGTGAACGGTTTCTCTTCTCATTATCCTGAGCCTGCCTTAACACACACGAAAGCAAACTCATTTTCCACAGGGGTTAGAAACCTGATGGATACCATGTGAATTGAGGGTGAAGCAAACAAAATTCAGTGCTTAGGTGACAAATGTTAGCTTGACTATGAGGTAACATTGAATAAGACACAAAATAATTATCAATACCATCAAGTGCCAGGGGCAAAGCTGTTACAGATTTCCATCCCTCTGACTTGGGCGTGGGGAGGCACACAATGTCCAATCTCCTCTTCTTCCTGTCTCCAACCCCCTGCTTCCCTGACCAAAGGGAAAGAGAAGAGGCCCATGGGAGTTATGTAATGAAGAAGGAGCATGCAGATTGAACAAGAGGCTGCTGGAGAAGCTACTGCTGTTCAAACACATTGCTGTAGCTCAGACTTGGTGGGGAGAGTGTTGGGCTGACTTTTACTTGATGCTTGTACTGAAAAGTAGTACATTTGCTTTGCTGTCTTGGCTGGGAGAGGTGGATACACCTGGCAGAACCTGCTCCTCTGATGCCAGTCATCAGCTAGATACAGTAGTAGGGCCAGGGTGGGCTTTTGCCTCCAGCTTTAAAGGACTGGGCTCTGTGACAGGATCTCTCAACGTAATTTCTGTCAGAAGAGGAATATGCTGCAGTCCATGTTTTCCCTTGCTGTGTGCTGGATAGCCTTCTTGACCTATTTCATACTTGCATATCGCCTTGTAGCTAATTATGCTTTTTTGTGTGGCCACAGTGTAACAGTCTGCCTGTTACACGACATATGCTGATATTAAAACACCTGCTCTCCTGCATTACCTGGGAGAAATTCAAGACACACAATTCCTTACCAGAGATCATGTCCTGCTTTCAGAAGCATCCATGTGCTTCACACCTTTAACAGGACATTTTAGTAGAGACATTGGCAATGAAAATCTGTTTCTATGTGGGACTTGCTACGGCCAATAATATACATCTTCCTGCAATTCAGCAGCTGGTTTGTAATGAATTTTGGTAGTGACAGAACAATGTTGTAGCAAAAAACTTATGGGAACACAAAGAAGGAATTTGCTGTCTGTGGAGATAATGGCAAGCAAGATGTGGGGAAACATCTGTGATGTTTTGCTTGCAGGAGAATTTGAAATAAAACAGAACAAAGATTGAATACAAAAATCCTGTGCAAATGAGCCTATAAGGTGCTAAGAGGTGGTGAGGATGGGGGTTTTAACAGTTATTAATATATATTTACAGGGATTTCATGTGGTCAAGAAGAGGTATTGCATCAGCTTCTTTAATAAGCTACCTAGTGGGTGGTATGATTTCAGGCATAGAACAGTTTGATGAGCAGGGCATAACACTGGTATGATGGACAACATGACAGGACTGATTCCAGTTGCTTCCACATCATAAGGAAAACCAGCAGAAAATTGCAGGTCACAGTTCAAAACCAAGAAAATGATTTATTCATTAAAAAAAAAAGAAAAAAAAAAGAGAGAGCGAAAAAAAAAAAGATTACTGGCATAGTTAATCTTTATAGAGCATGCTGTTCTGTTACTCACCTCAGGACTCTCAGGGCTAGAAATAGGCTTAGTCAAGTGGAAATAGATAGTCTATATAGCCAGGTGATTCTAAGATATGGATCAGAGAAAGGAACAGTAAATATTATAAGGCTGATAATGCATCTTGCAGGAGGTGAAGCCTGAAATATATCCTGACACAAGAAAAATTTTCACGAGGAGCAGTAATACTAAAACCGATTCCGATATTCACTGTGAATTAAAGTGAGGGTTCCACCTGTGCAGAAATTTAGGTTGCTGTTTTCTTTAAGCACCCCTTCTGCACATTTCAATGGTATCCAGAATGTTCAAAATCATGTAGGTATTATTGTGATACTTAGGCATCTATACTCTCACAAAGAACAATGCTTGTATTGTCCTGAACGCCCACTGCCTGTGAGATTCAGCATAAAATAAGAGCATTTCACAATACCCAGGGGCAGAAGAGGCCAAAAATGATAGAGTAGCTCAGGTGAATCTATTGGACAACAGTGGCCAACTGTTGTCACACTTTTGAATTATTTGGAAGGGACATAACTTGTCAATTGTGGACAACCACACCTTCACACAGATTTGAGCAGATATTAGAGACTAAACTAAAAAAAGAAAGCATAATGATCTCCACTGCTCAGTGCTGGCCACAACACATCCCCAGCAGCAGTGTGAAACAGTTTTTATTCAAGTGTAGAATGTAGAATTGTCTCAGACAGAACAGCCTTGCATTCTGGACTGTGTACTCAATAATAGAGCCCATGATTACACTACACTGAAGTGCCTAGCTGATACAGGCAGTAGTGAGTGGAATAAATAATTCAGATGAGTGAGAGTAAATCTAACTTTTAAAATTATTCTCAGAGGAAACCCGCTTGAGAAGAAATCCCGTTTTTTTCTTACCATTGAAGTGTTTAGTAACTGACTGCAAGAGGACTGCTGTGGCTAGGCATATACTCTGCTCCCAAGTAGTGAGACAACATAGTACATACCTGCCCATACAGAAATGCAGCCAACACCCTGCAGTTATGCTGGAATCCCCACCTCACAGTTCCTGTTACCAGTCTGTGAAGACATGTGGACTATGATCCAGGCTGCTGGATTCTAGTCACTTCTTCATCTTGGTGATGATTTTAAGGCCAAAATAGTATCTGACACTAAAAATATGTGGCCGGTTTTCATAAGACTGAAAGAGGACCAGCCAATAAACATTTTTTTTGTGAATATTGTCAACGGAGATAATCTTACTGCCTTCCTTTTACCATCTTGTTCAGAAATATCTGGATTTCACAAATAAGCAATAAATGTTTTCAGGCTTCCCCGTTCTCCCTTATCCATATTAATCAAAATAGAGGTTATTTTTTGTTTGTTTGTTTTCTGGTGAAAATATATGTTAAAAAAATTTATCTGATGCTAAATAAAAGAAACATGTATATTTCAACTAATGTTTTTCTATTACCTCCCCTCCACAAAAAAGAAAGACCCAAACAACAACTCACTAAAAAACACCAACCACAAAACTTTGAAAAGCTGAAACCTCCACAAACATTTTTCTAAAAAATCTTCCATTTTGTTGTACACCATGAATGTTTTTGGTCCTTGTGTGTGGGAAAGAGGAGCTGAATGAAACTTATAATTTAATGAATGCAGAAATAAAAGCCAATAAATCTGTTTGAACAGTGTCTAGGGGTGCACACCCTCCCCATGCTGGGTTGGGCCCGTTTCTTGCCATACCTCCTGCCATAGCTCACTGTTGCTCTCAGGCTGCTGCAGACCAAAGGGTGCCGTGCACAGCGAACAGCTTGCCTAGGTGGTGGATGGCCCTGCTCTGGCTGGCTGCCAAGCTCACAATGGACAACCCGTCTGAATCATGATAGCTCCATGATCCAAGAAATCAAGGACAAACTTAAGCAAGTCCCATCATGATACTCTCTTGATGTCTTGATGTTTGAAATCTCTTTTATCAAGGTCTTTTTACAGCCTGTGATGCAGATCTGATACCAGGTGCATCTATTTCCACAGCAACTGTGCAGCTGCTCTCCTAGTGCAAAACAGCTCCAATACCTCCAGCTGTCTGTGTGTTTGCAAATGTGACCATACCCTGTGAGAACAGGGAAACAGAGATTGTGCCCAGGGCTTGGAGAATGGATTAAAACTGTCCTGATATTTCCTGCTCGCCTTTGTCTGCTTGAATATTGCCTGTCTGTGGGCCCTCAGGTGAGGTGGGAAGGTGTTTGTGGTTTCTCTCAACCATTCATTTGAACATGCAGATCTTCTTGTTACTTGGGAGGTAACAAGACTTCATCTATGGGTCTTGCTTTTTTTCCTCTTCAGTCTGGGGTGTAGCTTGAAGGATGGCTTTTCACAGAAAGCCTTGCTGACGTGACAAAACCCACTAGGTATGAGCTAAGATAGCCATATTTTTTATTGAAGCATGGACCAAGTGCTAGAATGCCTTGGCAAATTCTGTCCTCTGGAAACAATTTTTCTCAGTGTCTAAATTTGTCTTCCCTTTTTGTCAGCTAATAATTAGGCAGAATTTTTGTTGCCTTCTTTTGCAGGGTGAAGACTAAGGAGAAGAAAATATTCACATATTTTGCAAGGTATATTCTGATCTTCTTTTGGTATTCTAGGAAGTAATCAGTCATTGTACTAATGTCCTGTTTCTTAGGTCTCTTAATTTAAGACAGAGTAGAATCTGTTCGTATTGTACTAAGATGAGATTTCCAAATTCTCAAGCCAGTTGCTCTCCCATCATGCACAGAAAGGAAATTCACAAAAAAGGCTGCTAGAGCAATCCTTCCCTTGCTTGCTATAGGGCTTTAGAGGGTGCAGAAAGTAAATCATATTTCCCTGCTGAAATTATGCCACTTACCAGCGCAGTTTCCAGCTGCTGAAAATGACATGCAAAAGCTGTCTGTGCCTGACTTTGCATCCCAGAGGAAACACATGGTCTGCTCAATCACAGTGGGAAAGGTCAGGTACTTAGTGCCTGAATAAGACACTAAGAATGGGACAACACTGTCTTTTGTTTCCTCCTGTGAAACCTGTGAAAGCAGCTTCAGAAATACCTTGCTTCAGGGCTGTGCCATCTCCTTCAGATGCTACATGGCCTCAGAGTACAGATCACTACTGGATCGTGCTGGAGAAATCCTCCCATCACAGTGCAGGGTTTGAGTAATCAATCCATAAATGTCCCCAAGGCTATAGTGATTTCAGGAGGTGAGTCTGCACCAGACATGCAAATGTCTCGACAACACAAAGATGCCCGGTTTTGGGCAAGTAAGCTGAAAACAGAGCTTCTTTTCCCCTACTTGTTGTATAGCTCTTGAGTTAAGATCCATAAGTTAGTTAATTCCTCTTGAATCAAATGCTTCATACAGGCCAGTACCTTCACACTTGCCTATTTAATAAAGTAAATATGACTGCAACTGTTCTAAGGCTTCAGAACACTTAAGAAGGAACTTGATGTAATTATGCATATTTTTAAAGATCTATACAACTCACCTGGAGGTTCTGTGAACATTTTTCAATAAATTTTGATGCTGGGACTCCAGCCTCAATAGTGTCTCAGGGCTAAGTCCAGCTTACTGCATCATTTGATTAACATGTACACAGCTTCCTTAGAAACTGGGTGATCCCTAGTAAAATATCTTACCCACATGTAGAGGTAGACAAGTTGTGTACAGAGAGAGGAAATGTCATATTAGACCAAATGACAGAATAGGAAAAATTAGAGGCAATTTAGGTCACTGATACCATAAATCTATGTTGTTAGTTGGTCTGAGAAAAGCTGCATACTTCTCTACCAGCCTAGTTTTGCTTTTTTCCTTAGAATTCACAGCTGCTGTAACATTGTTTCCCAAGCCTCAGTATTGATATATATTTTGTTTAATATCTTTATCAATGATCTAAATGAAGAGATCGAGTGCACCCTCAGTCACTTTGCAGATGACACCAAATTGGGTGGGAATGTTTATCAGCCTGAGGGTAGACAGCTCTACAGAGGGATCTGGACAGGCTGGATCAACGGGCCGAGGTCAATTGTATGAGATTTAACAAGGCTCAGTGATGGGTCCTACGTTTGGGTCTCAACAACCCAATGCAACACTATAGACTTCAAAAAGAGTGGCTGGAAAGCTGCATGGTGGAAAGGGACCTGGGGGTGCTGGTCAGCAGCTGGCCGAATATGAGCTGACAGCGTGCCCAGGTGGCCAAGAAGGCCAACAACATCGTTGTTCTTGTGGCAAGCAGGACTAGGGATCGTCCCTCTGCACTCAGCATGGGCGAGCCTCACCTCAAATCCTGTGCTCAGTTTTGGGCTTCTCACTTCAAGAGGGGTGTAGAGGTGCTGGAGTGTGTCCTGAGAAGGGCAATGAAGCTGGTGAAGGGTGTGGAGCACAAGTCTTGTGAGGAGCAGCTGAGGGAACCGGGGGGGCTTTAGTCTAGAGAAGAGAAGGCTCAAGGGGGACTTTATTGCTCTCTAGAACTGCCTGAAAGGGGGTTGCAGTGAGGTGGGTCTCTTTTTCTGAGTAGCAAGTGATAGCACAAGGGGAAATGACACCAGGTTGTGCCAGGGGAGGCTTCAATTGGATACTAGAAAAAAAATCTTCGCCAAAATGGTTAGCAAGCACTGGAACAGGCTGCCCAGGGAAGTGTTTGAGTCACCATCCCTTGGAGGTATTGATCTGGCGCTTAGCAACGTTTTTTAGTGATGGACTTGGCAGTGTTAGTTTTATGGTTGAACTCCATGATCTTAAGGGTCTTTTCCAACCTAAACACTTTGATTCTATGATTACTGATGTATTAGGGACACCTTGAACAAGTCCTTTGCTGAGCAGTTTCCAGCTGAATCTGTGCATCTCTCTCCCTGTGTGAAAGAGTTCTTTGTTCTGGAATTTAAGGAAAATTTTCTGGTTTGAATGAATCAGCAAGTCTCCTGGGGAAAAATACGATCTCTGCTTGTAAGATTATTGCTGTCCCCAGCTGAGCTTAACTCTGGAGAAACATCATTCTGCTGACAGTCTACTGACCACAGCTCATACTTAGAATACTCTGTGCTTGTGACATAGTTAAAGGATGATACACATGTCAAATCAGTGTGCTGGGTAGAGAAAAGACCTTACTTTTTATATGCTTTCCCCACTCCTTGATCTCAGAAATAGCTGTTATGTTCCTAATATTCTGTGTGTTCAAAGCACTGCAGAAATGTTCAATTACATTTACAGCCATCTCCTGTTCATGGGAAGTAAGAGCCATAGAAAGCAGGGATACCTTCATCCCTTGTGTGGAAAGCAAATGAGGGAGGGACTAGGAAGGAGATAACACGGGTATTTCCTCAGAGCTCTCTTCCTGATCCTTTCATAGTGACTTGCCACCTTCAGGCACAGACAATCCCACATCAGCCCCCTTAGCTGTGGTGTTCCTTATGCCCGTAGGACCTGTTTGGTGTGGGACCTGGCTGCATGCAACTACTGTCACCACTGTCTCCAAGAAGCACACAAGTATCAGCAGGGGTCTTGTTCATGTGATGCCAGTGCCAATGAGAACCCACAGGTAGTCTTTTTCAGCCAGAGAGAATCAAAGATCGGGGTGTGGGTTGTCTTTTCCTAGGGGTAAGGTGTTATATTATATTTGACTACACTGAAGTTTAGCTGCCACAGTTTTGCCCAGCTCTATTTGTGGTGTCCTTCTGGAGTTCCTTTGTATGGGATCAACATTTGTCTACTAAATGCTCGTATTCTTCTCTATAAAACATACATTTTAATAAAAACTTTGGGTAGTATATGCCTTCCAAGCTGTCATATCACTTGCAAATTCAATTGAAGTGGACTGAATGTCTCCAAAATGAACAGGCAGGGGGAATATTTGCTAGAGAGATGGGCACACAGAAACAACCTCTGTTTACAGAAATTATTAGAGAAATAGTGAGACTTTATCTGAGGAATTTCAACCTGAAAGGAGCTTCTTGGGAGTGCTTGACTGTCCTCTGTGTATAATGTATTTTCAGTGATCTTCAGCTTGCAAAAAGAGTGATCATCTGGTGTTGACATCCCAAGAACAACTGTGGGTAAAGCTCCTTGGACTTAGACTGTCTGTAAACCAGGCAAAATATTAGTTTTCTTCCCCTGATTCATCTCACTAATGAAAGAAAATACATCCTCTGGGTATGGAGAAAGTGGATTTATTATTATCACTCTGATGTTATAAGAGCTGAAGGGAGGGAGCTAAATGGGGAAAAAAATAATATTGTTCAAAATTCAGCAAGAAAAGTCCACTTTAAAAGTTAAAATACAGCAGAAGCTAGTTAAGTGTCAGTCCTTTAAGCCACATATTTGTCTTGAGGCAGTCCAGGGGATGGCTATTGTTAGTTTTCATTGTGTAGTGGGTTGGCACTGGAGCCAAACTCTCACCCAACCACTTGCTCACTCCCACCACCCAAGTAGAAAGAGGGGAGAGAACAGGAAGAACAGGAGTGAGAAAGTTCATGAGCCGAGGCAAAGAGAGGGAGACTGCTTACCGGTAACCATTGTGGGGAAAAACAACCTGACCTGGGGAAATTAGCTTAATTTATTGCTAGATTTAAAAATCCATTTTAATGTATCTATACATTATATGTATCAAGCTATGATACAGATATTTATATATAAACCAGAAATAATTTATTTATACTTTAAATAAACATATAATTTCTTATATACAAATACGAAACACATACGTTACACAACTGTATATTATATATAATTATGTATAATTACAAACATACTATTATATAATATTGTGTGTGTGTATATAAAGTTATGAAGCTATTGATCTGACTATTGGAAAACAAAAAGCAAAAAGCATTTATATACCAGCTTAGGGAAAACATTTTTCCTCCCCTCTTTCCCTGCTTCACCTTCACCCCTTCACCCCATGTCCTGCAGTGGATCTGCTGGCAGCTGTGGGAAGCATCCGAGTCCAGCACAGGGCGGCCCTGGCCTCCGCTCACAGTGACCACACTGCAGCCCCCTGCTGCCAAAACCTCGGCACCTGCACCCAATACACTGCAAGGTAAAGGAAGTTTTTCTCCAGCAAACTCCAGCAAAAGTATTTAGTTATGAAAGTTTTCTAAGATTATGGAGACTCCTTGTCACAGACAAATGGACCTGTTTGATGTAAAAATTACTGAGAAGTTCAGGCACTTAAAAACTGGTAGTTTGTAATACATCTGTAAATGAAGGAGGAAAATATTGTTTAAATAGCAACTTCAATACTTGACAAGTTTAATTAAACTCATGGCCTTAAGGTAGACAAGTCAAAATTTCCCCTTTTTTCCATGGAAAGGTTTCAAAACATATATTTCCATATGCAATGGGAAATAATGGAAAGAAGTGTATGGAGAAGCTAATTAGACTGAGCGGAACTGAACAGTAGTAATAAGTCTGCTGCACATCTGTCAGCCCAAAATAGATTATAATTTAATTAGATCTTCCGCAAGATGGAGTTTTAACAAAGGAGAGAATAATAGAAGACTGGAGAATTCTTACCTTTTTGGAGAAACAGGCAGAGGGAATATTTAGTGCTTGAGAATCAACTCTCAGATTTTTCTTGCTGTAATTCTGGATGGAAAAGAAGTGTAGAACAGCTTTAAGGAGCTGTGATTTGGGTCCAATATCAACCAAAAATTTAAACCTTTTCAGCCTCTTCCTTGGCAGGTGCTGGAGGGATGAGGCTAAAAGTCATGTCACTGGGGAATGATGTGGAGTTTGGGCAAGAGCTGGAGCAAAGCATAAAATGACATGCAAAGACAATGAGGAGGCGGAAATAGAAGAAAGCAGGGAAGAGAGACAAGGAGGAGGAAAAGAAGCTAGGGAGAGAGATTTGGAGGATACCTTTTACTGTGTGACAGCTGACTTACAATGTGGACCTGAGCAGTGATACCTGATGCAAGGTGCTGCTGTCAGCCCATGGCCCTGGGAGTACCTTGGCTTTTAGTTCTTCTTATAAGCCAAACAAAACAGAGTCCTCAATGCAGATGTCTAGGCCTTGATGGGAATTGCATTCTGTGCTTTGCAGGCTTACGTGTGCTGGTGGTACCTACCAGTCTGTCCTGACCAGGACAGACACAATTATTTGATGTTTCTTGAAGAGTCTGCTTTACACCTTGGTGCAGGGAAGAGTCTTCTATCTTTTTTGGGACCTCAAGTGCCCTTGCCTTTCAAGTGCATGTTTCCTCTGATTTATCAATACTTTTGCACCTGACACATCAGGTGAATTACTGTAGCCATTGCTAAATGGTGCTACCTCCCAACTGCTCCTTCAATAGGACACCCACCATAGAACGCAAATTATTCCAAGAAGTCTTCAGTGTCTCAGAGGCAATTTTATACAGATGCTTCCAACTGTTTTGCCTATATTTTCCATAAAAAAGACAGCTCTGGTTTTCCAAAGGAGTTTTAGACTCTAAAGAAAAGATGCCTGTCTCTAAGACTTGGCAGCCCAGTTCATACACACAGTTAGTCTCCTCACACTCTAAACCAGAGAGGGCTCAATCCATAATATGGTGCATTTCCCACAGTCCTTCAGACCATGTTATGAATATACTATCTGCCCTACTACAGACAAATGAGTGCCACAGAGCATCCTGTACCCTGAGCAGGAAGGCTGGCAGACACTTTTTAGCCCCTGCTATGTCATTTTTTTCTGGCAGCTTCTTGTGATGTTCCTATTTCTGGCCTTTGAAAGCTGTCTGTGAGCCTGGTTACTGATGCTCATCCTGCTGGGCAGCCCCAGATACAGGACTTTGTCTACCATGCTGCTGAATGCCCATGGGGCGGCTGGAGCATGGCAAGTCTGGCACACACACAGGATGCAGAGGACTCTGGGGTCTGCTGTCTTCAGGATGGTGCTCCAGATCTTGGAGCTGGGAGCTCCAGTGTAGAGCTGTTGGTCTGCAGAGTAGACATTCACCAGAAATGCCATTCAAAATTTGCTTCCTGGTCCTGTTTTCATGGAGGAGACACAGAGAGAATGTCTCATCAGGCTCTCAAGACAGTAAATGAGTGGTCTGAGTAGCTCTACAGAAGTCCCCTCCTCCCCTTCTCTGCACTGTTACTGTATTTGCCCAAGTATTTTGGGCTTTGTCTGAACAACAGGAAGGACAATAACAGGTAAATCTCATTCTGACACTGAAAAAGGCACCACTGGCTGCAAGTTCTCTAGCATTAGTGTCACAACACTATTGATTTTTCTGCTTAGAGGCAGCACTGATGATACCATGTAGATGTGCTGAAATCTCTCCTCTCTGCTCCGCCTTGGGGTACCAATATTTGGGCATGCTTGAAGCTACTACAGTGAGAACTTCCTATCAAGGAGGACATATAAGATGCTGTGATTCTCCTTGGAGCTGGTTCACACAGCTTTGTTGGTGAACATAGTGAACTTCTCCAGGATGACAGCTTGTCTGTGAGAAGTGTGAGGCTTAGAGTATAACCAGATGAGACCTGACTGGGTTTCCTCCAGGAGGAAAGTTGCTTAACAATGTTACTTTATTCCTCCTGCATCTCAAAAAAAAAAAAAAAAAAGGGGAGGGAGAACATGCTACCTGGCAGCTACCTTGTCTGGGCTTTCTGAGGTCTTGGAAGCAGCGTGAGGGAAACCAACAAAACCACTCCCTTTGTGGATTGAGTGAACTGCTAATTGGTATCAAAAGAGAATGGGTTCTTGCTCTGCCTGCCTGCTCTCCTGTCTTATATGTCTTCCTTGAAGGAAGTTCTCGCTGTAGCTTCAAGGGTGAGGTTTACATGCAAGCAATGCACTACTTCAATGGCTGGTTACTAAACAGTGTGGTTTTAGTCCGTGATGATATGCACATCAAGGAGCACTTTTCATCAGCATAGCTTTGTGATTTGTTTTGGACTGGGACTGGTGGTCACTGATTTTCAAATGAGACATCCTGGAATTCTGTAAAGGTAAATTCTCTTATATGATGGCAAAATCCAGGCTGGTTTCTCCCCATAATCCAACACAAAATCTTGGAGGCGTCTCAAGTGCTACTAGACTCCAATGTAAGGAAAGAAGATATAAGCTCTTAGATGCGCAGCAAATGCGAAATGGACACGGAAGCTGGCTCAATATTCACAAACCATAAAAGAAACTAGCAAAACACTTAAGAGAAATCTGGAGAAAGAAATGACCTTGTGGGAAGAACTTTTTCCAAGCACATTTTGTTAGCACGTTTTGTTACAATGTTGCATGTAAAAAAAAAAAAGGATGACTCCTCACAGCAGAGAAGTAGTGGTATGAGGTAGGTAAAATTGTATGTGATGTTTTTTGACTGTGGGGGGAAAAAACCTCGTGTCGAGGGTCTTAAAAAATGTAGTTTGTTTCTGGCTTAGTTTTCAACAGCAAGAAAACTGACAAAGGATCACAAAAAGCCTGTGATGCATCATTGGTACTGATGTTGCTCAAAACAAAATGTTACTTTGCAACATGCTGCATTTAAAAAAATAAATAAATGCTCAAAACTCATTAAAACCATTTTTTAAGGACATGTAAAAATGTATTTAGTCTCACAGTGAACTTCTTTTGTTTCTGTCCCATGCAATTAATTTCAGACTGACTAAACTAATTTTTAAAAATTGTTTTTCTTCTCATCGAAACCTGGTTATTCATACAGAGCAGATTACTTTTCACAGGTTTGGAAAACTGTTACAAAGACACAGCAGAAATTTAACTGAATTTAACATGGAAATATGCAGTTAGTTTCTGCCATCTACAATTGCATTTTTTCCTAAGTGTTATTAAGATCATGGCTAAGCCATTGGACTCTTTCTTCCTTGTATTTCTGCTTTTTTTCTCTGTTAAATGAAAACCACTTGTATCTAATGAACTATTTTAATTCGTACTTCAGTTGTGGAACTCACTGCCACAGAATTTTGTCAGAATTTTAAGTGGTCTTAGAAAGGGATTAAATGCTGTAGTGAAACATATGTTTATTCCTGGGCACTTTAACAAACGAAGATATGATGATATCTCAGTGCAGGAAGCTTTTCAAAGTTGCTTTTGGTGGATACTGAGGATGTATAATAAAAGGATACTTTGCATTTCACTTACACATCTGTTGTAGGCTGCAGCTGAGGACAGGATACATGATTAGGAGACTTTTAATTTGATTCAAGAACGCTGGTTTTGTGTTCACATTAATTTTTACTGCAGTATACTCATTTACTGTGTTTGATATATTGTGGCTATGTAGTTTGATCAGACATTAGAAAGGATTGTCTCTGTTTTCTGCCAGGTTTGGACATTATAGAGATCTTCAGGATGCAGGCTCAGTGTTGAAATTTTTCAACATCATGGTCTCTCAGTACTTTGGATACTGCCTTTCTCATAGCTGCACGGATACTTGCTACTGCAATAAAGCAGGGAATAGTCTTAATCCAGCCAGGCACAGAAATATTATAATATTTCCATCCTCAAAGTACAGGGAATGGATCTACTTCTATTTCCTCAGAAAATATCAGCTCAAAAGACTAACTTTCCTCCAGGCTTTATTTGGCTGTAGCGTAAAGAAGGAATACAGTGGAAACAGTGAGATCTGTCAGCAGTTCCATCATTACTCAGATCTTCAAATCAAGTTGAATTACCAGGAGGTTGAAAACTGCATAGGTATGTGAAAGCTGCTTCTGAGGATTACCTTGCTAATTCTGGTCTGATGTTTCATTTTTCCAACACCAGGAAAGAACAGAAGAAATTCAAAGGTTCAAGCCAAAAAAGCCCAGTTCCTTGTATGCTTGCCCAGGAAAATTTTAGTTTCAGATAAAGATAATGATGATGATTGTGATGGTGAGGAGTCAAACATTTTTTCCATTTTTTACTTAGACAAAATTTCTCTCTGTGCTGTCTTTAACAACTATCCAGCCAGGGAGAAAGACCAGGTATCATAAAAGAATTTTCCTTCTTTTGGTGGTTGCTCCATGTGGTGGGATGACCCTGCTGTGGAACCACAGGAATTCCTCACTGATTTCATAGTCTTTATCCCATATTCCTGTCCTCAGTGCTTTGGAAAACACGTATTCATGGTAATTCTCCTTCCTAGATACTGTTCATCTTTGTTATGGGTGCTGGAAAAAACCTGAATCTGTGGCATGTATGAGTGGGGAAGAATAATTTTTCTTTTTGTGTTTGATTTCTGTAACAAAATGGATCAAAATCATTTAAAATTGAGAATTGGCACCTTCAGGGAGCTCCCTGTCTTTCTGCTTGATTATGTTCCTATTAATTGTTCTTAGTTCAACTCACTATTAAGAAACTAATGTTTTTTGTGAAGACTCTCCCTCTACCAACCAGCAATACAGATGTCACTGCAAAAAAGTTAATTGAGCTTTAGCTTTGACCTTTCAGAAATGTTGCAGAAGATGCTGCAGTAAAAAAACAGTCCCACTTAGAAATGTCAGGTCCTTAGTTTCAAAATGGTCAAAATGAACATAATGCACTCATACAAAGCTTTTTTCTGCATTGCCATTCTCCCTGAAGTGACACGTCTACACATGATGTATTTGCTTCTGGTACTTCAGACATTCCCAGGTTCAAAACCATTTGGCTGGAAAATGTCCTGCAAAACTGCAGCTTTCTTCCTCTTCTCTGTGTGCCTTTTCTTGACCTTCACAGGTTGTAACCACAGCTTTGCTGCTGAAAGGAGGTTCTTCTGACTGACTTCTGGCTCCTACCCTTCTGCTGTACAGGAGAGGTGATTTTCTAGCAGTGTGTGACTGAACTGGGTTAGTGAAAAGTGTGCATTCTGTGTAGGAACAGCCAGAGCTGAGGTGCTGAGCCTCTTTTTTGGCTTTTCTAATGGGCTTCTAATGTTAGTATCAGCACCTACAAACATCTTCATGAATCAGGGGTATTTAAAACCCATATATGCCAAGTGTGAAGGGGCAGGGGGAGCAGGAGAGCGGTCTGGGGATCACGGTATGACACAGAAAGGCACAGGGGTGGGAGCAGAAAGTATAGTCAGCTATGCAGAAGAGAAAGCTGGAAGCAGAAAGCAGGCCAACAGGACCACAAAATGTGATTGTAGGCAGTCTGCTGCAAACATAACTATTCACTTTTCACATACATCTGCAAAGATCTCTCTTTATGGGCTAGATCAAATCTTATACTAACCAAAGAGGTGCACCAAGGACTGCAAAACTGGAAGTGCTAGCTTACCTGAGTTAATGGGAAGGATTGACCAGTGATAATTCCAATGTAGAATGACCAGAGAATACTAAGAAAGTCTAAACTGAATACAAGAAGATTCTCTGGGTGGGAATCAGAAGGCAGAAGAAACAGTAGAAATCCAGTCATCTATAGAAAGCCCTGTATATGGGAAAATAACCAGTGTATGGTGAAGCAGTGTTACCACTTGCCAGGCTGGATGACTGATGAAATCTATCATCACTAACCTCTTTCACAGTTCTTCTTATTTTCTCTCTGACTGCCAAGACGTGAGCTGGGATCCCAAGCTGTTTGCCTAGGGAAAAATCTGCATTACTGCTTCTCACAGGCACAAGCAACATGTGAGCTCTTCCAAACAGCAGCATGTCTTTGGGAGCCCTTTTTAACTTACACCACGGTCATAGCTGTGCTGCTGCCAGGACTATTGCTGACTTAGGGAAGGGGTGATATTTTTCTCTAACCTATTGTTAGACTTCTTAATACAATAGTAATTGCTGTTTTTCATGAGGAAACTCTAGAAGAAAGGATTTCATATACTTTCCTCTTCTGAATCAGATCCCTGCATGAACTGGATGATAAGAATATATGGTCTCCTTGGCTTTAAGAGGGCAAACACCTCTGGTTCTGCACCAAAGATCCCAGACAATTGTTCACTCTGAGCAGTTCAGCTGTAATCTTTTCATGTCTTGTGGCTGCATCTGTCTGCCCCCTGTTTTGTCCTTAGAAGACGGAGAATACATATTATGGAAGTTTGTTCTAATCATACTTGCAGGTGCAACTGTCACAAAAGCAAGCAGAGCACAGCAGCCCTTCCTCACACGGTGCTGTTACCCTTTCTACCTTGCTCAACTAGTGGCTTAGCTGATCTGAGGGATAGCATAGGAGCTTAGATGTTAGACGGTGTTAAGTCATTTGTGAGGAAGGGTGAAGGAAGTAATAAACTTAATTACAACTGAGGGGTATTTTCCTTTGTGATTTCAATAGATCAAGACTTTGTATAGGAATAAAAATAATTTCCAGGATATTTCCCACAAGACTTTCAACAGCAGCTTTAGGCAGTGGGACAGACAGTTTCCTCCTCATCTGAACTTTACCCTTACCATCTTTCTGAGAGTGACTCATAAGAGCTTAGCATTCACAGAAAAAAGCTCAACAAGTGATGGCTGATCTGAAAGATCTTTGACATTGCCCTGCAGTTGGTTTTGAAGATATTTTTTACCTAGATTGTTTGTGGTCTATATGGAATGACAGTATAGAGTTGTTCCAGCTATATTGCTATCCTATTATGTCTTGTGCCAGGGGCAAAGACTATACTACATTTTTGGAAAATTTGATTTCCTGCTTACTTTGGTCCCTGTTATACTGGATCAGATTCCACCCTATAGCTCTGATATCAGTGACATCACTCTACTCTAGATGGCTCCCACAAAAGCCTCTATTGCTTTGAGTTCCTCGTTACAGGGACCGGCTATTGGATTTAAAGGCAATGAATGTTTTCAGTTTTATTATGATGGTGAAGGCTGCTTTTGTAGTTGCTTTCCTCCATCACTTTTCATCTCTTTGTGCAGTTTCCCAGATTTTTCTGAAACCTTTAAGCAGTATTTTTGACAAAGCATGGCTTCCAGTCTAATTTCCCTCTCCCACTCAAAAATTTCTTTCTTCTGGGATCTACGTACTAGCAGATTAAGTATCTGCCAAATGTCAAGTGCCACTAATGTTTTGGAGAAAAAACATGAAAGCCAAGACAGGAAAGTTGTGCCTGGTTTTGACTCTTTGGACAGCTCTGAGAAATACTTTAAAAAATTTTTTTAGTAAGAACAAAGCTGTAATAACAGAGCAGCACAGGCTGACTTATCTGATGTATTCAGTCTATAACGAAAACCTTGATTTCAAAGATCTGACCATGTTCTTTCTATCATAGGTCCTTTTAGCCTTGAGCTTACACCTATACTCAGTTTTTTGCATGAGTGCTTGTACAACTACTTCAGTACCCTCATCAGACTTGATTGCCAGCTTTTCACATCCTGGACAATTTAACTTGTACTTATGGAGAAACAGTCAGCATTTTCAAACCCTGTTTTTATGATCATTTCCATGATTCAGCTTCTAGCTTTCCACCTTCACAAGAACCGTACCAAAGATGTACAGAAAATACAAAGGGGGAGACACTTTGAAACTACTCCTTTCCCGAGCTCACCACAGTTTCCTTTGTGACAGCTCTTTAAAGAATGCTCATAAAATGTCTGTGAGTTAGATCAGTTGATTTATAGAAGGATTGTTTTGTTTCTTTGTTGTAAATCATGTTTTGATACTTTGTCTTCAGAGATCCTTACAAGATAATCCAGCAAAGAACTACAGCTGGGAAAGAAACTTTAATAAGAAAAAGAAAGAAGTAGAATTGTATGGACTGCTGTGTGACATCCCATACCCATCAGCAGTACCACAAAGTTAAAACTTTGCAAGGAATTGAAATTAAGAAGGGTTTTCATGGCCTGGTGAAAAGTGAACAAGTAGAGCTTTGTGAGTCCTGTCACTCCTGCTCCTGGAGGAGGGGTGGAAGGCTGTCTAATACTAGCAAGATGATACAGGAATAAGTTTAGGATGAGGCATTTAAATAGTTAAAATGAAATGTCTTCTTTAAAATCTATATGCTTTCTTTTGTGTTTGTTCCCATTTGGTACAAACGTCTGTTATAGCTCTCATTTTGACAGAGTAAAATACACCTTAAGCCTTCAACCCTATTCAGAATAAAAGTGCCTCCCTGACACAAGAAAAGTGCACTGTGTCCTAGGGAATGGCAGAAATAATGAGCAGATACTGGAGTACTCAGGAGTACTATATGCTCTGCCAGCAGTTGCATCTTCCCAGGACTTAAAATTGTACTCATGTGATATGGGGGGCTGATAACATGAGTCTCGAAGTATAGAGGTAGAAATCCTGAGTATCTGCAGTGTGGACATTGTTGTCTTATATTTTTTATTAAAACATCAGAATTTGAAAGGCTCAAATGCATTCTAACTCTCTAATGAGAAATTTTAAAAGACCATCAACATAGTGCATAATACGTAAAATGTGCTGGGTTTCCAGTCTCTTGATCACTATTAGTGCCTGCAGAAATGTTGTGACCTGGTGTCAGGATAAACTTCTTAACATAGAAAACTTCACCATGTTTCTAAAGCTTAAAAAAAAAAATAAAAAAACCCTAGTGAATTTTTTATAAAGCATTCACTAGCACTGAATTTCTCACAGTACTGAAAAACCTCACAAAATGCTACTTGACATAAAAGTGAGCCAACAGGGAGAACATAGTGTAAAGAAAACCCCTATCAGAACTGGCCTATTTGTTAAATGCACCCTGCAAGATGTTTATTCTTCCTAAATCCCTTGTATAATGTTTTTCAGGACATGAAAGACAAGATCTGACATGTCTTTGATTAAAATCAAAGAAGAAAGCATCACTTCCTGAAATCTGTAAGAAAAGTAATCCACAATTCCTTTTGTCAAGCACTTTTTTTTTAAAAAAAAAAAAGAAAAAAAGCACTCATTTGTTACCTTTTTATTGAAGATTTTGCTTGCAGTTAAAAGAATAGCTTTGAGATTTTTCATTCTATCTTTTTAACCATAAAGCCAGTCTCTGGTGCACTGATTACTAACCATATCATAGGGAGCTGGTGTTTGTTTCAGAGAAATTCCACACACTTGCTATGTGTGACTTTCTGTATTACTTTGAATCTGCTACAATTCTTGTCAGTAATGGAACCAAACCAGAATTTTCTATTTATGAGGAAAGTCACTGTTGCAGAAAACCACTGATTCACACCAAAACAAACCAGAATTTTTAGCTCAGTTGCTGTTTCCTCTTTCTTTCTTTCAGGGTGCAATCCAGGAGAATTCAGAGTTCCCGGAAAGGATTCCCATATGTTTTAATGTATCAATCCTCCAGAATTACAGTAAGTACAAAAGTGTCTGCTGAACTGCCTTCATCCACGTTACAGGAGAAGTGTGTTGGTTTGCTAAAGATGATGTGGCACTCTTTTTACCTTCCTAACTTCCTTGATAAGAGAACTCCCTGTCCCTGCACCTTTGGCATCAAAGAGGACTGCAAAGAGAGGATCAAGGCAATCCTCTCAAACTGTGAGACACTGTAGATTTTCAGGTGGTGTCTTCTACAAGAGGAAGCAATTTGTATGTGGTGTGTTGCCTTTGTGTAATTTCATGTGTGTCTATCCTTCTGTCTATCTATGTATCTACCTACCTACCTACTTATGTTTTTGTCTTTATCTTTCCTGTCATCTAAGCCTGTATGTGTCTCTGAACATCTATGCATGTGTGTGTTCATGTGTATGTACACTTTGCCTTTGAATATAAAGCCAGGAGCAGACCTTGTCCAGGAGGCCATTTTCTCTTGCCAGGATATGCTCTGGTTTCCCGTTTCCTTAGATGCTGACTGCATGTTTTCTTGTCCTGAAGGTTTGTACATTATCTAGCACAGACACTGGATGTCTATAGCTTTGAAGAGATAATTGTATCCTACATATTAGGGAGAGCTGACTCTAAATTAAAAACTGTCTCTTGTGGCAACATGGACCTGGATTATTCTGGGCCATAGAATCTTTTTTTATTTGAGGCTAGGCTTGTTTACAGGCCAGTTTTTTGTGCTGGATGTACCCAAGATTGTGATGGAGTGTGAGCTAAAGGCTACACATTGGCTGCATTGTGGGGGAAGAGGGTTTCATTCTGCACAGCTCATTAGTGGTGGCCTCAGGATGACCTGCATGTAGTGGGGACAGCAGTGGTAGGTCTGGCTTTTCCAAAAGGTATACGCTCCATGCTTTTGGGGCATTTTGAGGCTGGAGAACATTAGATAAAGTTTCTTCTCAGTAGTCTACCCTCTCTCAGGACATTTGCAAGAAGAAATGTAAGGGTGTGAGGACTTGTACAGGGCTAGAGGACTCTGAACTTGAGCTTGTCTCCTGAGTGATATCACCAGAGTTAATAGGCTTATGACCTTGCAATACATCCTGCTTTGATGGTGCTGTGGCAGGCAATCATGCAAAGCAGCAAACCTGGCAAACTTTGCACAGCTGGATAACAGTTCTTTTTCTGCATGGGGAGACACATGGTTTATACCGAGGTTTGCTGTGGTAGTCATGAAGCTGCATCCTTCACAGAACATCCAATAAATTGTATGCACCCAAATCTTGTATCTTTCTGGAACTAGCTCCTTCTCTCAGTTGATAAAGAGAGGCAGGACACAGAGAGATCCTGTAGCAGAAAGTGATTTTTTCCTGAAATACATAGTCTTATTGAACTGTTGGAAGTGCAGGTATTTAGAAGAAGAAGTATGTCTATTTTTGGCCTTCTGTGTCAAGAAACCCTAAGTCTGTTTGATGCTCTTTTATCTTCTTTCTTGCATGACTAGCTAATGGTTCTTACAAGGTCACTTGGAAAATGAAAGCAGCTGTGCTTCTCTTGGCTAAACATTGAGACATTCTGCAACAGACATGTAGATGGTGTTAGTGGAAAGAGAAAAGACTCCACTCGCAAATGGTGACAGGAAAACACACAAACCAAGATGAGAATTTCGTAGCAACTCTGGGGATTCTGATTCTGGTAGTTAGAAGGTCTCCAAAAAGGCATCATCACTTCATGATATAACAAGTACAGAAAAAAACAAAGGTACTGGAAAAACAATCTATTACTGTACAGTCTTTTTTTTTTTATAACTCATCTACTTGTAATTGGCTGTGACTTATAAAAAGGCCTGCTGCTCTGTGTAATTTCTTCTTCTGAATAGAAAAACATGTATTCCTGACTGAGGAGAAGATGTCTTTGTTGTCTTCCTCAGGCTGCTATATTGCTTTGTAGCTCCAAGTGAAAGCAATTTTTCTTAGAAATTTAAATGAAAATATTGAATATACGTATGGAAACTCACTCACTGAAAATAAATTTTGTATTATAATAATCTCTGGAGGTAACTACATTTGCTAGCATTTGCTATAATTATTTGCTTTTATCTGCATTTTCAGAAACAAAACATTGGCTAAACTTGGCCTGTGACAGGTTTTGGTGAAAAACCTGGCTGTATTGGTGTAGGAAGACAGACTCAGCCTGACACCCATGTACATACTGAAGCAAGAATGTCCTTGTACTTTTTCTTTATTTATCAAATTTATATCAGTGACTGGTGTACTGGGAATTGAGGAAAATGGTTGAGGTTGGGAGAAAGAGCACCAGAAAGTATTTTTTCCTGTGTAATTTGAGTGGGAACTGTATTTGAGGTCTTGAAAGCCAGATTGACCACAACTGGATAATTAAACATATTTGTTTATTAGCTGTGTTTATTTTGTTTAAAAAGTTAATTTCAGGATGCAAAACCTGTTTTCATTAATTATTTTCTCTTTATCCATTCAACAGACTTAAGGTAGACAATATAAATAAAAGCAGATTTTTAAAAGCTGTTTTGCAGACTCCTAATTAATTTCAATTTCTGTTCAAACACAAGTTGATATAACAGCATGACTAAAAACCTGATTTGCATTAAGAAGATGATGTATGATGCATTTGTCCTAAATATAATTAAGGTGCTCTTTCTCTATGTTAAGTAACTGCCATGGCTTTCTGATTGCCAACAACTAAATTAAAATTGAAAAAAACCAAACCGAAACCCCATTTTTCAGAAGCTAACAACTGTTATAAATGTAAAACAAGCCTGATACTTATTTACATTGTTATTTTCTGCTTCCTGATTCAAAAGCTTCTGCTCCATCCTGTGCCTGTAATACTTACGTGATGACTGCGTTGAAAATCTACCTAGCAGTACAAGCAGCTTGGTTAGGGACAATAAGAAACAGTGATTGTTACATTTTTTTTACAGTCAGTTTTTAGATTTCAATTTGATTTGAAAGTATACTACAGTGATGTCTACTACATCATTAGAGTTGCAGTTCTGTCACCATTTCCACTACAAAGGTTTATTTTCAGGAAATTAACTTAGCTGTAAATATTTATATGGGGCAAATTCTTGGCAGAAGGAACCCTGAAGGATGAGCAACAGGAATGGAAATGAAATTATTCTTATGCAGGTCTACTGATGAGTTACTGCCTGTGTCTTACTGTCTAAATGATTAATAGTGCTTCAGTTCTGCCACACAGTATGAGCTTATGCAGACAGGTTGTAGGATAATGCTCACTGTAGGACTGCTGAATTAACTGTGCTAACCTAGTCAGAAAATAAAAAGGTTTTGGGGGGACACCTAGAACTGTGGTTCTGATGTACTGGTGTTCTGGTGACCAGAATCACAGCTCAACATAAGGCTAATCAGACAAATCAATGGGGACTGGAGAGGGACAGAGCATGGGGTCCATAATCCAGCACTAATGATATTACTGTGGTTCAATCTAGTTTGTACCATACTGAACAGGAAGCTGCATGAGTGTGGCTAAGAAATTCTGTCCCTTCTCAAATTATATGTCAGTGCTGTCCTCCTGAGTCTTCTACTGTTAAGTCTGAAGCACTAAAGGCAGGCTTGCTCCCCAGAAAAACAAGTAAGTGATGTTTGCAATACCTTTCCCAACACATATTACTGGCCACTCTTTTACATTCACGTTAAAAACACATTCATCTTAATTCCCCAGGCAGTTACTACTCAGGGCCATTTATTTAAGTCAAACAACAATAACTGAAGTGTTAACATCATCCTTAAGGTAGCAGATCTTTATCTAGGTTAAGTAAACAGGTGGGCACATAGTGACAAAGAGGGGCTTATGTGCCTTTCTTTCCAGAGATGCAGTGGGTTGAGCCTTGTCCATCTCCAGAACATTGCTCCTTCCAGGACTCAAGCACTGCACCCTATAAGCATCCCAGCTTCAGTCAGAGCATTGCTTTGGAAATAGACATTGCTGTGGGCATTGCTTTCTGTTGCATAGAGTTGGCATACCATAACTAAGCATCTCTAAGGAGGCAACGGGAGGCAACCTGTGCTGATGTCTACGACCAGTCAGACATGTGTCATTAGCCTGTTGCCAGCATTATAAACCAAGCAGACAGATGCTACCCTATGCAGTGTCCACACGCATTTTCACACTGTGGTGTGGGCCACAGTCAATCATCTGAGCTGCCAGACACATGCAAAGTAAATTCAGGCAATGAGATCTAGAAATAAGCTAGATCCCCAAGCCATCTTGTAACCCAAGATTGTAACCAGGAAAACTCTCAAAACCAAATGACAGTCTAGAAGGCTGACATTGGTTTGTTGCAGCACTGGGTGCAGGGGGGATCTTTCTCCCTAACATGCTCACCAAGTTACTCGAGGGCACACATTACACACAGCAGAGTACTTGCACATTCATAGTACATGTAATATTCATTTTCATTCACACACAGGGTTGGTTGCAAGTTCCTTGCTTCTAGTGCAAATTAGTGTGCAGCCTCAGGCAGGGCTGCAGAAGGTTTTTCCCAACTACACAGGCTCCCTAAGCCAGGGGTTGCCTGCAGGAGGGGGCCTGGAAATCAGGACCATAAGTAACAATCAGCTGAAAGGAATGTGCTCGAGCTTGTAGGCCACAAACCCTGGGAGGACAAGGAATGTGAATAGATAACAATCAACAGGGTGAGTCATGCCGAGAAAAGATAAGGGAATGAGGCACAGATAGCGTCAAGGAGAAGTAACACGTTGCTGTTAATTGATGACTGTAAACACTTAAAGTGTCCTTTGTTTGTAGTTAACCACCAATCGGGGATTGCCTAGTATGCAATGCTTAGCTTAAAGAACCAATCTGTTTAAAGCGCGCAGCTTCTGAAAACATATATAAACTCGTCATTGTGTACAATAAATGGACATTTGCTTGCATCAAGCTGCGTCCTGTCTCTTCATTCGCCGCAGTTGCCCTCTCTCGAGGGTGTGTTGGGGGGCAGTGGCTATTTGCGTCCCTGTTCTCCCACTACTACAATTACCTACGTCCTACTTTCAAATAATTTTCTGTGTGTTATAACACCTTACCAGCTTGTCTCCTCTTGTGGCCAGAACTTTCTCACTTGGAGCCTTCTTTCTGCATAATTTAAGTAACAGTGTTCTTCTTATTATCTGTTCTTTGTTTCCCAAGATTGGCTACATTGCTTAGAAGTCCTTTCATTCATCAGTTTTGATGACTTGAGAAGGTGGGTCAGTTGAGAGCGTCAGTCACTTGACAGCTTGAGAGGTTAGCTTGATCTGAACTTTGGGCATATATAGTTAAACACTAAATCAGGGGTCCATAATTCGGGAGCTTAGGCAACAATCTGAATAACAGATTCATCCAGCCCTGCAAGTCTGACAGCTTTTAGGACTGCTGGGGTCCATTGAAAAGCATTTTTTTTCCTAGGACATTCACAAGTGATCCCCACCAAATTAAAAAAAGAAAAAACAAACAACCAGAAAAAAGCTGTCTTGTTTCCAGGGGCAGAACTCAGCCCATGCACTTTTCTGTTCTTCTCTGGGAAGCAATGATTTTTCTCTGTGTTATGCCCTGTGCCTCCAGACCAGGCCAACCAGCAGCCGTGTTTGGTGTCAGAACAGGCCATCAGGCACAGTAAAGCAGTATCTTGAAGGCACTGCTCTGCATAATGGGAATGTAAATTCTAATGTCTCTGGTCTAATTGGTCATAACAATGTTGAGCCATAGGTGCTTTGTTTCTGAATTGAGCATTCTGTATTTTGAAGGAGGGGTATCTTTTCCTTGCATCTTAAACAGTAATGGTCCTATAAAGGATAATTATGCCATTAAAATCATACTCCATTTTCTTCTTGTATCTTAAACCAAGTTCTTTATTTCCAACTTGATGCAACTGACCTTAGGTGAATAGGTTCCTACTAGTGGGATGCTTGAACGGTCTCAGTGCCGTATTTCCACTGACTTCATCAGTTCTTGCCTGGGGTCGTTTATAGCTGGTACTTGGTTTCTGCAGACACCCCTTTGGAAAGATTTTTAGTTCTGCCTCTTGAGACTATTTTCTTTCATCTTCTCTCCCTCGAGAAGAATTTTCTTGACTCATTAAAACCTGCTCATTTCAAGAAGAAGCTTGGATGTGAAAGGCACAGAGCAAAACTGGCACCATAAAGAAATCTTTAAAATCATTATCCCTGGTTTTGGTTTTGAATAAACACGTCAAATCTTAGCGAAGACCTCTTGGCAAGCAACAAAAAACACTGCACTGACACTGTCACACAAAAGATGCCCAGCTGTGCCTTTGGTATTTGAGTTTTATTGACTACCTACCCCCCTTCCCCCAGGCACCTGGGAGACACAAAAGTTGCAGAGGTGTATGCATGTACGAGGTTAATCTTGTGCTGCCTGTAAATAAATTTCTGAAAATACAGATGCTTTTATACTGGTAGGAGAACTTTTTGTTAGACGTTTCTTTATCCATGACATTAAATTAATGGTACTGTTTGTACAGATCCTAGCATAACTAGGGACATGGTACAGCTTTCTGTTGTTACCATGCAAGATCGAACAGGTCGAACCATATTTGTCTCTTTGTTCACTTTCTCTGTCAGCATTAATGTTAGCCATGGTGCATTGTATTATATAAACTGTAAGCACAAGTTTATTATCCCTTAGTTTACATTGATATTTATCTCTGTGGTATTCCCTGATGTTTGCTAGGCCTTTCAGCTGTGTCTGAAATCAAGTGCATTGGATGTGACTGGCCATATATTAATTAAAGACAATAATTAGATGAAATATTTCATGTCAGCTCTTTCCTCCATTCTCCTCTCCCATTGGATTGTGAAAAATGCTCTTCTCCCCTGTAAGAAATGGCTTCATCAAAATGTTTACCCTTCTTTCCCACTTCCATTGAAAATTTCAAAAAATACATGTATAATAGTATGGATATATTTTTTCAAATTAGTCTTCTAATTGTGACTGGGATTCTCTCGAGAGAGGAGACGGTTATGAATTCATAAAGATTTAGATATAACAATCAGCCTTTTTTTAAAATCTAAACTTTCTCTAAGTTGCATTAGACAGGATTAAATAACTCCTGCAGCTACAAGTGCAGTCTTAGACTCTTAAGCGGCCTAGTGCACATCTTCTGTCAATGTGGAATGATGAAATTTCACAGGGGACTGGTAGGTTTTTATTTGCTGCCTTTAATTAAGTATTTGTTCATTATCAGCTCTTCTGCTGCTGGCTGCAAGTCCATATGAATGTGAAAAAGGCTTGATGTGAGAAAGCACTACCAGCTTTGCAGGTCTGCCAGGCTGGGGGAGACCAAGGTGAAGATGACTAATACCAGACAGTCCAAATTTTGGGTCCTCTTCTCTTTCCAGAGATGTCGCTAATGTAAGTCTGGTCTCAGTATCTCAGAGGAACAACATATAGACCAGGCCCATCATATCTGAAGTTTTCATGACACAGCACACTTCCTTGACATCTGTCTTAACTCAGTTTGTGCACAAGGACAGCAGCTGTGCAACACATGGCCCACACAACTGATGCTTCTAAAATCATGCAAGCCAGTAGCTGGGAAACCTGCGTGCTTGCTGCAGCTGAGAGTCCGGGCACTAGTTAGAGGAGAACCAGGTGGAAATCCTACTTGGACTTCAGAAGTCAGTTACTCTTTGACAGAGAGGGAAAGCATTCTGCGGGCAGATGTTGCTTGTTTCTGAGGTAGCTTGCCAGGCTTACTCAGGGTGCCCTAGGAGAGAAGAAAACCCCTGCCCCCTGGGGAATTCCTACCATCCTGGTTTTGAGCAAACAGTCCCTGTGACTCCTGGTATTACTTTCCCCTGTTGTACAGCTTCCAGAGCAGTGTCTCCTTCAAGACTCTACACAAAATGCAGTCAGGATTAATTCCAGGTCAAGAAGGACAAAATAAGGGTATAATTTGTCACTTTCTGCCAAAGGAACAGGTTGTGTATAGAACTGGGGTTGCTTGAGTGTAGAGGATTAAAGCCTGTGTTGGGCGGGAAGCCAACCTTTCTGGATGCTGATTTGCTGACTAGAACAATTTTTTTTTTTTCCCAGGGAGCAATTATATTCCTGGTTCAGTCTTTGGATCTCTCACTGTGATGGGGAGTGTTTCTACAGGATCAAGTAACTGCTACTGAGGGGAAGACACAGAGACCTCTAGAAGACAGATAAGAAGTAATGGTCGCTTGCACCCAATGAATGCAACAGTCAGCACAAACAGGGGATCTGATTAGTGCTGGTGGGACAGAAGAAATTCAATTGTCTTTGAAATACATGCCATTTATCTGAAAAAAATTGGTGGATGGCAGGACATAACCTTACATTTTTGTTAGCTAAAGTGCTCTGCTTCTAGGCTTTGAGACTGTGTATGTCTTGAAGGAACAATACTCTTTAGAAACAGAAGACTTTACAGGCTTCATCAGATCTTGGTTCTTCTAGCTCAGGACCCCAACAAGGCACTCTGTTAGTCCATGCTAAGGTGTTGTGGTTTAACTGGCAACCAAGCCCCACTCAGCCTCTCGCTCATTCCCCTTCACCCAGAGGGATGGGGGTGAGAGTCAGACAGGAATGTAAAACTCAAGGGTTGAGATAAGAACAATTTAATAGGTAAAGCAAAAGCCACGCACACAAGCAAAGCAAAAGAAGGAATTAATTCACTGCTTTCCATCAACAGGCAGGTGTTCTGCCATCCCCAGGGCAGCAGGGCTCCACCACACATAATGGTTACTCGGGAAGACAAACACCGTAATGCTGGATGTCCCCCCCCCTTCATTCTTCTTCCCCCAGTTTATATGCTCAGCATGACATCATATGGCATTGAATACCTCTTTGGCTAGTTCGGGTCACCTGTCCTGGCTGTGTCCCCTCCCAGCTTCCCGTGCCCCTCCAGCCCTCTCACTGGCAGGGCCCAAGAAACTGAAAACTCCTTGACTGAGTATAAACATCACCCAGCAGCAGCCAAACCCATCAGTGTGCTGTCAGCATTGCTCTCACGCCAAATCCAAAACACAGCACTGCACCAGCTGCTAAGAAGAAAACTCTATCCCAGTTGAAATCAGGACACAAGAACTTCAGCTAAAACCGAAGTTTACGAGTCAGTCCTTATGGAACGATCTGTCAAATGCTGAGAGTTTCAATGAAAGTAGATAATGAATAAAAATACTTTGACACGACAACTGTACTACTGTGGGGCCTGCATATTTCTGTGGCCAGTTAACTTTGGGGTTTTTGCTGCCAGGCTTGTATTTTGATTTGTGCCTGTGGCTGTGACTCTCCCTGCATGAACTCTCTCTGCTGAACTCTGAAAACATACTAATAAATAGCACTAATAGCGAAAGACTCTTGTAGAGATATAATTTCATCACAGAAGAGGTGCAAAAAGCAGAAAAAACCCTTTCCATCTTCCAAAGGTTATGCCCATCTCTCAATGACCACACATGCCCTGAGGCCGGCTAATTGATATTAGTGGAACCACAGCTTGCAGGACAAATTGTAATTGTGATGTGTTAAATGAAAATGACATTAAAAATTCAAAATGGTCAAAATGCATTTCAGATCACACACAACTTACTCTCACTCCTATTTCAGCATATTCAGTAGCTAACCATCGTATTCTCTTCCCTTCATCTAGAGAGTTTGATAAGGTCAATGAATGCACATTAAAAGGTCTCATGTTTAGTATTCAAAGAAAGGCCTGGTCTTTGGAAAAGGAGGCAGCTGACAACTGGATTTTCTTCTCCCACTCCCCTCCCCCCCTTAAAACTCAGCTTTGATTGTGATTTGTTCTTTTTGCTGCGATGAATAAAATAAGTCACCAGTATCGTTTAACAAATTATGCACGCACCTCTCATCAGTTGTGTTCATTGCATTCCTGTATGAGACTGCTGCTCAGATCCTGATCTATACTTTATCTGTGTTCTGACGTCATAGTCCTTGCACTTGCTTTGTGTTTGATTTAGGAAGGTTTTACTTGATCCATTCCACCACATTTTCTTTCTTATATATAGACCAGGCCCATCACATCTGAAGTTTTCATGACACAGCACACTTACTTGACATCTGTCTTAACTCAGTTTGTGCACGACAGCAGCTGTGCAACATGTGGCCCACACAACTGAAGGCACCAATAAATTTAGTCCTCCCCAAAAGATGGAGTGTTATTATCCCCATCTGCAGGTGAGAACCACAGTTCAGAAAGATGACAACCAATTTCTCCAAGGCATTTAGAGGCAAGATATCCAAGTGGTCAGGTCCTGGCACCCAGAACTGCTTGAACGCTGCTTCAAGGGTGTACAGATACATTGAGTACTTTGCAGAGTGGGGCTCACACAACAGTTGGCCTCCTGGTTTGGAAGTCACCCACATCAGCAAGCAGTTGCAAGGCACATGTGTCTTGAAATCTTATCTCTGTGGGACACTTAACCACTCCCATCTTTCTAAAGGCACAACCTATCACCTTCTCTCCAAGGCCTGCTGTTGGATGAGACACTGAACAAGGGCTGGGTCACAAGTCCCAGGTGGGAATCTGTGAACCTTTTCAGTGCTTTTTCTTGCTTCTCAGTGACAAATCTTGGCACAAGGGCATGCTTTGCTAGGTGATGAGTGTCTGAAACACCTCTCATCATGGAGGGAAGTAAACCTATATGCTCCAGCTGCTTTTGGCTAGGAAGGAAGTAGCTTTGGCTCAAATGAAAATTGAATGCAATAGCTATGATAAAAATCAGATACAGACTGAACATGTCACGTGGAAATTCACTTACATTTCATGGTGGCAACTGGAGTTTCATCTCACTGGAGGGCTGACTGGTGGACAGTTCACTTGTGGACTTCATTATGTCATTACATCTGCTCTTTGGATCTGAAATGTCTTGAAAGATGGGATAATCTGGTTTGTCGTAGCTGCTCTGTACTAGAAGTTTGATGTTTCTTCACAAGCAGGGGTGTGAGGGAGCCTGGTTAGCTGGCAGGTATGAACCAAAAGGCTTGTAATCTCTAAAGCAACAACCCTAGATACCCAGGCACTCAGGGCATTTAGCAAGATGTGTATCCTTCCACTTCTCCTTAGCACCAAAAGTTGTCTTTTCATCTGGTTTCTTCTGCTGGCCACCCTTCATAGCTTTGATCAGCTTAATACAAAATCTGGGGCTTTTCCTGTCCACTGATTCAGATTGATATCGCAAGTCACTATCTTTAAATGAACAAATTGGCCATTAACAGCTTGCTGAGCTGATGCTGGTCCTTCATTTCAGACCTTCAGCTATTGGACTTCAGAAAATCTCAAACAGTAGGCTGTGCTAAAAAGCAGCAGAGAACTGATTGTGAACCTGCCTTCATTATGGCATACTCTCATTCTTGTCTCCAGTATCACACTTCTCAGTCTTTTTCAGGAACAGCAGTTGATGTTTCTCTGTAATTTCCTGTGGTTGTTGAAAATCACATGGCTTACAAGTTTTGTCACTAAGTCTAGAAATGCAGATGTCTTTGTACTGAATGTCCATGAGCCAAGTACTAGGACTCAGCACTCAGGGAAGAAGAGTTATTCCCCTGCATAAGACCTGTAGATCTTATAAGCTGTCCCCCAAAGCAGAGAAAGGGTCAGGTCTGTAATCTCACAGCAATGGAAAGCTGGAAGTTGTTCCACTCTCTTGCTGTAGGGGAAGAGAAAGTCAACGTTTATGATAAGCATATTTAATACTGTACATTTTACAAGCGAAGTTGAAGGCATATTTCAATTAGTGCTTTTTTTTTTTTTCCTTTCCCTTTTCTTCCTCATAGTGTCACTATGAAGCAGAGTTAAGGCTTTTTAAGTGCTTTAACTGCATTTACATATATTAGGATCTCATTTTAAGTGCAACACTAACTTCCCTGTGTTTCTGATGTTTATTTCTGGGGAATTGCACCATCTGTGCAATTTAATTTACCAATGTGTACACTGCCGTTTAAATCCATCTTAATGTCACTCATGTGGGAATCCATAACATACTCTAATACCACAAACTACCTGATGGCTTAAAGTTGAACTTTTTTTCTTCTGCTGCTTTATAAAAGAACAATTAAATTACTTAACAGCTGTTCCCAGAGCTGACTTCCCCTCTAAGTTTGTCTGTGAGAATTTGTTTGCTCTTAATTTCTAGAATAGCCCTTTCCCATGAACTGCCTTCTTTTAGAGCTGTGCTAGCCATTAGACTGCTTCTGGTCAGATTTCCAATATTGTGGAATAAGTTGGTGATGCTATTAAACTGTCCTGGTACAATAATAAGTGCATGCTGCTCTGACCTCAGCAACATCTGTTCTCTCATCCACAACCTAAATGGGCTGCAAGAGATTTTTTTTAGGGTAGAGTTTGACCTATGGCACGGAGGAACAAGTGCTTCCAGTAACGAAGGCAGTCTCAGGATATTTTGACAAGAAAATATCAAGGACAAAAGAATAGTTAATACTGCAGTGGCAGCTGGAGAAAGTGGTAAGCAGTATATTCCTGAATGAATCCCTCTGTAATGAATAGCCCTAACTTACGCATTCTCCTCTGTATTGGGCCAAGCTTTTAATGGGCTTGACTTTTGTTCATATATATTCCAAAAGGCTATGAGGAAAGTAAAATAAATAAATTTTTCCTTTTTTATATTAAATAAGATTTGTGTTTTAAAATTATTTGTACACTAGAGGGAAGAGCTTTGACCTTTGCTGTTTGACACTTCTCAGAAATAAAATACAGCTTTCTTGCTGCAGACAATCTTTTAGCTACGTAGTGGATTCTCAGCAGGACTTGAGAATGTCCTTGCTACCTCATGTTTTAGTAATCCCAGACAAAGCAGCCAGTAGAAAGTAAGCATATACTAACCTTTGAAATACTTCCATGAATCTCTCTTTGCTCCATTATCCTCAGATGGTTATATTCTTCAAGCTCTTCTTAGCTGCTGCTTCCTTCGAACTCGGGCCCTTGAGTTTATTTAGACACCAAGACCTCTCATTTTTCTCATCTCTAGACGAAGTGCTTTAGAAAAAATGTAGCTGTCTCTGTGTCTGTCTAGTTCTTTGCCTTTTTCTCTGTCATTCTGCCCTTGATCACCTACACAAAAGAGAGTCAGTGAAGTAATCTACAAACACTCTCTCCAGCCTTGCCTTGTCATTCTGGAGGTGACAGACCGCAAAATTCCAGAACATGCTCTTCTACTGCCAAGAATTTGCTTTCCCATTTTCCCACTAAGAGCTCATATGCTCAGCTGCAGACGGACAGATGCACACACACGCATCATCCCACTTAGCTGTTTTCCCACTCTTAACCATCTACTTAGAATGGCTTCACCAAACCTCATGTTCCATGGTTTGAAAGCTGTTACTTTTATCTAAAGAAGTGGCACTTATAAGATTTAAACACCTCTGCCATCTCATTTGGGCAACTTTCCATTGCCCAAATGAAGATCAGTAACAAGTGGTGTCTCTCAGAGGTCTGTGTTGGGACCGGTGTGGTTCAATATCTTTATTAATGACATAGACAGTGGGACTGAGTGTACCCTCAGCTAGTTTGTGAATAGCACCAAACTGAGTGGTGCAGTTTATATGCTTGGGGGGAGGGATGTAATCCAGAACATGTCAACCAGAAGGACCTTGACATACTTGAGGAGTGTGCTCATGTGAGTCTCTTGAAGTCCAACAAGACCAAGTGAAAGGTACTCTGCCTGGGTGGGGGCAACCCCTGGTATCAGTACAGGCTGGGGGATGATATGAGATGCAGTGCTTAGGGACATGGCTTACTAATGGACTTGGCGGTCCTGGGTTAATGGTTGGACTTGATGATCTCAGAGGTCTTTTCCAACCTAAATGATTCTATGATTCTATGAAGAGATTGAGAGCAGCCCTGTGGAGCAGGACCTGGGGCTATTGGTAAATGAAAAATCAGATGTGAGCTGACAAAGTGTGCTTACACCCCAGACAGCCAGTCATATCCCAGGCTGCCTAAAAAAAGGTGTGGCGCACAGGTCAAGGTAGGTGATTCTCCCCCTCTACTCTGCTCACACAGGAACACACCTGGAGTACGGCATTCATCTCTGTGTCCCCCAGTACAAGAAAGTTATGGATGTGTAGGAGTGGGTCCAGAGGAGGGTCACAAAATTGACCAGAGAGCTGGAACACCTCTCCTATGAGGAAAGGCTGAGAGATTTGGGGTTTTTCAGCCTGAAGAAGAAAAGGCTCTGTGAAACCTTGTTCTGGCCATTTAATATATGAGAGGTTTATAACAAGATGAAGAGAGACTTTTTACCAGGGTTTTATCAGGACAAGGGGTAACCATTTTAAACTGAAAGAGGGCAGATTTAGGTTAGATATAAAAGAGAAATTTTTACTATAAGGCTAGTGAGAAAATGCAACAGTTTTCCCAGATAAATTAGGATGTCCCATCACTGGAAATGTTCAAGGTCAGTTTAAAAAGCGTTCTAGGCAACTTGATCTAGTGAAAGATGTCTCTGCCCACAAAAAGGGTACTTGGACTAGATGATCTTTAAAGATCCCTTCTAACTCAATCATTCTATGGTTCTATGATTCTGTGACTCCATGATCTCTGCCATGGAGCGACTATCTCTTGTGCCAACTCAAACAAACATGCTCAGGTGGAGCCCCTTTCTTCCTCTTTTACTTAACTGATATGTGCTCTTTCTCTGCCTGATGACAGTTTAATGGGAAGAGAGTTTCGTCAAGGCCCATGTGCAATTCTCCATTATCAGGAGTCTCCCTAGCACTTATCTTGGATACACATACACGATCATAACCAGACACAACCAGGGTGAAAGCAAGAAGCAGCTGGCATTGTATTGCACGTCAAATGAAAGGCTCTCCTAATCTGTGTGAGCACAGAACTGGGTCATGGGAAAGAACTGTCCCACTGGGCAAATGTACCTTTGCTAGCTCAGATAAAGCAGCCAGTTAGGGTGGTTTGGAGGCAGATTCCAGAACTGTTTGCACAGACCCTTCTGTGAATGCAGATACTTGCCAGCACCTGCTACCTCAATCAAAGAGGAGGTAAGTGACCAGGCACCAGAAGCTGCTTTCTTCTGTTCTCCATGAAGAGTTACAAAGAAAACACTTTGGATAGAGCAGGACATCTTCCCTGGAACTGGGACTAGAAGACAAAGTGGGGGCATCTGGTGTTGCAGGATGGGTGATGGTCCTGCAGTTTCCTCTTGCACAAGAAACGGGATTGCTCAGGCCCAGTAAGGTCCAAGGTCCAGATTCACAGGGAAACAGTACTGTTGTGAATTACATTGCTGAGTCCCAAATTAGAGCTCTACACAACAGGCCCACAACATCTGCCCTGGAGAAACCTGAAGGACTATGAGGGCAGAAAGGTGGAAAAGTCTGTTTCTCATACGGGTTCTGCAGAAATGCAACAGCTGACAATGGGGGAAAAACTTTTTGAGCCTGACACTTCAGACAATTGTTCATGCAATGTACTGTGAATGTGTTCAGCTGTATGCTGGGATTTTGTTTTTTTCCAGAAGGATACTGTGAGAAACAGTATCAAAAGTTTTGCTACCCACCTCCCTCCCCACCCCCCCCCAACCAAACCACACACACATCCACTGCCTTCCCTTTGTCCGCTGGGTGGGTAACCTTGTCATAAAAGGAGATAGAGTTAGTAAGGCACGACTTTCACTTCATGAAATCATGTTGGCTTTGACTGATGACTGCATTTTCTTTGAAGTGTTTTCCAGTAACTCTCAGAATAATTTCCATAATTTTACCAGCACTGAAGTGAGACTGACAGGCTCGTAATTGCCAGGGTCTTCTTTCTTGCCCTTCTTGAAAACAGGAACAACATTCGCTAGCTTCCACTCGACTGGGACCTCATCAGATTCCCAAGACATTGATAAACAACTGAAAGAGGTCTTGAAATAACATTGGCCAACTCTTTCAGTACTGTGGGATGAATCCCACCGAGCCCCATAGATTTATGTGCATTCAGCTGCAGCAGCAAATCCTGTACAAGTTCAAAGCTGACTAGGAGCACAGTACTCCCACAGTTATGGTCCCCACCCAGGGTTCTTGGGGTCATGGGGCTCATCGCTAGTGTTAGAGGTGAAGAAGGCATTAAATGTCTCTATCTTCATTTCTATTTGTGAGGTGACCAACTTCATCACATAATGGACCAGTGTTCTCTTTAGTCCTCTTTTTGCTGTTAGCATACTTCACAAAACCTTTTTTGTTATCCACCACAGTACTGGCTGTCTTCAACTCCAGCTGAGCTTTGGCCATATGAATTTTCCCTCTACAATATCTCAGTAATCCTCCTGTGTAGCCTGACTTTGCTTCCAAAGTCCATACACTTTCATTTTCCTCCTAAGTGTCACCATCCTGGCTGTGTGATCTATAGGAGTGATCTATAGATCTATAACATCTGCTTTATTAGCTTTCCCCCTATTCCTTACCCAGAGGCTTTCCACCACGTTGTCCCCAACTGCAAATGCTGTACCATCCAAGCTCTTCTTCACATACAGTGCTACCCCTTTACCTCACCTTCTCTGCCTATGTCTCCTAAAGAGCCTATAACTGTCCATCACAGCAGTTCAGACACAGGACTCTTTCTACAAAGTCTTGTACCAATAATGTTGTAGCTCTGGGGCTGAGCCAAAGCTTGTAGTTCCTCTTGTTTATTCCTCATACTGCATGCATTAGTGCTCAAACATTTCAAAAGTTCCTCAGTGTTCTCAGTACATTGTGGACCAGAGTGAAAGCCCTCACTAGTACATCATCCCTCAAACATTGTCATGGCATCCCACAGCTTGTCACTAGTAAGCCTGGTTTTATCCTTTTCCCCTTTTGAACCTAATCTAAAGGTCTTTCAACCAGGCCTGCTGACTTGTGAGCAAAAATATTTTTCCCCATTGAGAAATGCGAATCCTGTGAGACCCAGCAGGCCTGGTGTTGTATAGATGGTGCCATCATCAGAAAGTCCAAAATTCTGCTAGTGACACCAGCCTCAGCCAGGTGTTGATAAGATGGGTCTGCCTATTTCTTTTGATGTCATTCTCTACAGCTGGTAGGATAGAAAAGAATACTACCTGCACTCCTGATCCCTTTAGCGATGTGACCAAGGCCCTGATGCTCTTTGGGTAGCCCTTGGACTTCTCACTGACTTCATTGTTACCCACACGACAAAACAATAGAAAATAATAATCTGAGGACTGTACCAGGCTAGGAAATTTCCTGGTAACATATTTAACTTGACCCAGGGAGGGAACAAACTTCCCTGACGGGCAGCTCTGGCTGATGTATCGGACCCTCTGTTCCTCTCATAATGGAGTCACTTAAGAAACTAATACACCATTTTTTCCTCTGTAGAAGTGGTCATGATGCAGGGAATAGGCTGACTTGACCATGGTGACTCCTCCAATGGATTATTATCCACTTCATCATGTCCCTATCCTTCCAATACAGCTTCATATCTGTTGTGTAAATTACAAACATTACAGATCTACCCTCATTCCAGACTCCGCTTCTCTTTTTAGGTTTGAGCTGTGGTGCTTGGTCCTTTGTTTTACTCTGTCAGTTTCACCATTTTTTACTGGTGGCTCAAGAGAAGAACTTAGTCCCTTCCTTTCCCCCACCCAACTGGCCATTGAACAAACATTCAGTTAAATCAGTGATAAACACTCTCCCCACGGTCCCCCTCTCTAGTCCAGTGCTTGACTGAGGGAGAAGGAGAAAACAAACAAGCCTGATTTTGGAGGCTTGCAACTGACCCCAGAGTAGAGAGTGCTGACCCAAAGAGTGGGGAGAGTCCTGGTTATGGAGAGATGCTTCTCATCAAACCTGTGGTGTGGGTCTGTGTGAGGTTTCTGCTGTATCTGTAAGACCTTGTGCTGGGAGGACTGGCCTGGTGACAGGAAGGCTGGTTTTACACTGGGAAAGAACCCACTTTCCCTGAGCTTTCTCTTACTTGTTTGCAACCAATGATAGATACTATGGATTTTTTTTACTTTCAGAGACATTTCAGCTGATGAGTCTGTCTTACTTCTTAGCACTTTTCACATTTGCCCCCTTGCTATGTCTAGGAGGAATTTGTTTTCCTTACCTGAGACATGAGCAGTCAGAGAAGATTGCATTTACAGTGGTGTTAACTCAGACAAAATGTACACATCCCAAACAGGCAAATGGCAGTTTGGCACACAATTCTCACCATTTTTGATACATTTTATTTGTTATCTTGCTCTAAACTCATGTTTGCAGTGGTGTGTGTTCTTTACTTTTCACGATTACAATCTCACTCCTGTTTTTCTTTTAGATTAATACTTCTGAAGGAATTTAGTAAGTGTGGATGTTGTGTCTCAGGTATTTCTTCAAAGCTGGAAATGTGCCTGCCACCTAAACCAGAGATTGCTCATCTTCAGGTTATGGTGTAGAGGTATGGCCATTATCTATTCTTCAGATAAAGAAGATTGGTACAGCAAGTAAAGGAATAAGCTGTTCTTTTTCTTCGCTGGGGATGGAGACCTAGAACTAGATTTAAAAATCCAGAAGGATAATTCAAGAAGACATTAAGAGAAAGTTTCGGATGGCATGTATAGTGCTGGCCTAAGTTCCATTAGGCAACTTGTTTTTAGAATTCTTCAGATGGTCCTCCATTCCCCAAACCAAAGTCCCCACTTTTTGGATCCTGAAAGAGTACAGCACCAGCTTTCATCCTGATTAGAGACCTACCCTGATCTTCCAGAGGAGCACTCAGACAATTGCATAAACCAAACAGTGTGGCAGGGTTTATGAAACAATCAGCTGTAAAAGAGGATAGAAAGCTATGTTGTATTTATTCACTACATACTGTGCCTCGGCTTTGTGGGCTAATCAGGGAAATATTAAAAGTATATATTTCATGTTAACTATGATAGAGCAAGAAGGCAATTTGATTACTGTTGGCAGCTTAGTCTTGCAAAGTGATATACTGGCTTAGAAAGTAACTAACCGGAACCTAATAGCCTTGAGGCAGCTTTAATTCACTCTTGTAGAAAAATGGTTTAATCCTCCTTACTGGTAGTCAAAACAATAATCAGGTTACGTTCAATTCACAAATGTGCTGTCAAAGCAAATATCATTGTAATTAAAGACTCTATCCTTTCAGGGAACTTTATTTTATGGCATCCCACGATAAACATAATTAAACTTCTTGGGAAGTTGGATACTTACGCCGAGTTAGAATTAGCCTGTAAGACATCAAAAACATTGCTGCTGAGGTATAAAAAGGAGCTTAGGAGTTGTGACAGTTGGAAACACATGAGACTTGTTTAAGAAACTTCTTTTACCCGGCAGTCTTCCCATCCCTCTTGTCAGACCAGAGCACACAACATTCATTCCTGCGGTTGTTTTCCCATCAAGGGAATTAACTGTTGTGGGGCAAAATCTAAGTACTGAGAGTTTGTGCTGGCTTTCTATCAAAAAAATCAAGCTTCAACCAATTGACATCTTCACTGGAAAGCCCTTTCAACTGAAAATCTTGCTCAAACTCATCTCTGTAAGACTTCCATGTGTTGGAGAATGGACCTAAAGGGGACCCTAAGAGAGTGTGTCCATCACTTGGCCTGAAGGAGAGTCAGATTGTCATTCTCTCTCCTCTTTTACAGAAGAAGGCACAGACAACATTTTAAAGAGTGACTACCTTTTCTCTTTATGCTGTGACAAGAGCTGGACAAATGTTTCCTACCACAATGTAGAAAAGGTCATCAGCAGTTTCTGATCCTTGCTGAATCAACACCAGAAATAAGGTCCTAGCTGCAAGTCCAGCTAAGGCTAGCCTTCCATCCCAAGAATGAAAGGTTTGTCAGAAAAAAACCCAAAAGAATGGCTTCTCTGAGGAGCAAGTATAAGCCACAGAAATGTAACAGCACAAGGTAAGTTCTTTTTAAAGGCTTTAAAACCCTGATGTTCAAGAGAATTTTCTTTGTTTGGTCTCTTAATAAGCAGGATGAGAAAAACACTCTTTAGAAGAAAAGAACATTACCTCTGCAAAAGAACAAGCCAAGCCCCTAGGAGATACTCATAGCCAGTTTTCCATTACAAACTGTCATGGACATCTGCCACTCTCAAAGAACTGCCAGAGGTTCCCAAGCTAGTGTGCTCCACGAGTTTCTCTTCTTAACCTTGCACAGACCATGAGCAAAAGCGAGTGATGGGAAAACTGAAGATAACCTTTTTAAAATCAGAACTTCTTTGGCTTGTCTTTCCTCTGCAGTGGCTGAGCAAGACTGAAAATCCACAGCTCTCATATCGCAGGCCTTTTGGGAGGCTGTGGTCTTGTTCCTTATATACTGCTTTTCCAGTTCAAAACTGAATCAACTTCTCTTCATCTACAAGGACTTGGAATGTGATTGTTTGTGACTGAATCTATACCTGAGCCATGGTATTTGAGAGTTTGGGTTTTGTTGTGTTTCAAGGGTGAGGGAACTTGGCATCACACAGAGGAAGTAGCAGAAAAAATACATACTTGGTATCAGTTTCTGCTTTTGTCTACAAGGCTGTCTAATTGTGCTGTAACCTGGTTTTCAATAGTCACAGTTACTGGTGGGTTCACACAACCAGAATAGTAACCACATGATGGAGATCTTTCTCTGTGTCAAGACATTATGGTTAATTGCCCTAAGTCACAAAAATATAGGCTAAGATTTGCATAGCCCCTCCAGGCTCTTAAATGAAAACACTTAAGCTCCAGTGAAAGTCCCAGCCACATGTATTGCCTATGAAAGCAAAGAGGCATTAGTCTTGCAAAAGTAATTAATAATCTAGTTTGGATTAATTAGTCATACATTATCAAAAAAGCATATTTAGCGTAATGACACTGTAACTGTAGTTTGACTCCTTTGTAACCACATCCTGAGTCCTTACGCACAGTGCTGACTGGTCTTCAAAGCCCTTTTCAAATACATAGTTTACAACAGATCTGGTGTCACTAGCACCCTTCCCTTCCCTCCCCTGTGTTTGTCCAGCAAAACCACTGTCTGCTTTGCATTCTATCTACCCTAGAGATCTCCAATAAATAAAACAATTGGACTAAATTGACATGTTGGTGGGCTAGAACCTCAGTCCAAATGAGAGTCAGCTGTTGAAAACTGTAATCCACTGGTATAAGACCTTTGGCACCGAGGAGGTGAAGAAGGTCACCTGTCTCTTGGCACAGTCTTTACATGAACACTCATAGTGCATTGGACAGGAGGAACAGAAAACTGGGGTGAGCTCCTTCTTATGCTGTCTCTGGGACCAAATTACTTACACTGGTCCTTGGAATCAGAAAACCAGACAGGAAAACCGATCTTTTCAGGAAAGTCTGAGATCCATTGCTGCCACATAACAACCTGCTTCTCCAAAAGGGCAACAAAGCAGTGGTCTGTGCAGTGCAAGGCTGTTTTTCAACAGGTTGGTGGCTGCCTCTTCAAAAGGAAATGGGAATACTACTAGTGGGAGACAAAGTGCTTCTACCAGCCCCAGTTGGTCCTGCCAAGACCTGTTGAGTACAGTGTCTCTACAGAGCTGGTAGTGAGACCAGGGTGCAGTTTTTGGCATGGCTTCTAGGTAGTTTGGAAGAGCTGTACCTCAACATTTCACCTATTCATAACTGTAGAATGTGAATACACTGATATCATGTTTGACTCTCTAAAGAAACTATTCAAAGGACCAGACTAAGCACCTGAATCCACTCTTAAAACCACTTTCTAGGTCAGAGCATGTAAGTAGGAAAGGAATTTTTTGAGCCTAGTTTTCACATTTGAACCAAGTCCAGGGAGAATAGCGTACAAAAATCAGGTGAGACCTTGTAAAATGGAACTTGGTTTTGGTGGGGTTTTTTTTTCACATGCTTAGTACCTTCGCCTTCTGCAAGCCACTCTGCAACTTGGAACATGTCCTGAAGCATGGAACTGTCTGCTTAACAGTCCATGTCCCACAGAAATGAACTGCTTTGGAAAGCCACCTCTGTCTATGGGAAAGAAAGTGCTTGTGGGGTGGTGAATGATGCTACTTAAAACATTGCTCATTCTGTGAGGGATGCTGGCCCACAGCCTTCATGCTGCAAATGCCTTCCATCCATCCTGCCTGCCTTGTTCTTCAGACCTGAATGTTTTTCCCCATCACTGCCTAAGCCTTGCTTCATTCATCATTACTGTGTCCCTGATAAGGACATGGTACTGTGGTTACTGGTTTAACAGCTGGAACATCTGACCAAAGCCTTACATGGGCCTGGAGTGTGCTAGCAACATTAGGCCATTAAATATGCTGTTGATGAGGCTGGTTCTCACTGACATGTCCAACTTAACACCTGTGTAATCCACTTCACTGTCTCACTCCTGTTCACCGTGATATCCTTCAGAATCTGTATTGTTTTCCTCTACTGAGCTGGCCTCCTGACTCTGCTTTTTCTTCTGCTAATACTATAATCTCCAGCTGCTGATTTATATATTCCTTCCACACTCACATGCCTTTCTTCTCTCATCTGTGAAAAAGAGGTTGCTAAGGTCTCCCAGTTGAAATACACAAATCTTCTACCTTCTTCTTTTCATTGTTAACCTCTACTTCATGAAAGCAATGCCTTCTGGAAGTACTGTTGCAAGTTATGGTTTGTGATTACTGTTGCCTGTTAGCTGAGAAGTGAGTCTGACAGCCAATATGTGCCCAAACATTTAACTGATGGTTGATCTCCTTCTGTGTGGTCACCTCAGCTCTCTCAGTGAATGTTGCTCCTACTGGCTTTGTCTGTCATGCAGTATTTGTCATGAATTGAACTCTCTGGCTCATCTGCTAGAGATCTATCAGTATTAGGCTTCAACCACCAAGCTATTCAGGAGCTTCTCAGCATAGCCATATATCTTGAAAAATGTTGACTGATCAAAACAGGAATTCTTTCTGCAATTTTTTCTCATACCCAACTAAGTTTTCTGGGTGTTCAGTTTTTAGAGGAATCCGGTTTTGAAACCAGGAGCATGGATATGATAATCAGGAAATGAGTACCAGCTCATGGGGCAGGTGGTGGTCAAGGATTGTTAGGTCTTTGTTTGGTTCACTAATGCTAAGAGTAAAACTTTTTCTTCACCAGTATTCTAGTAAGCAGAATACTTATGCTATGGGGTGACTTGCTTTTTTCTGTAGTTCTTGCACCTGGTATTACTTGACTGTCCAAAAGAAGTCAATGTGAACACTGATGGTGTAACCTGTTGCACTTACTGAAGATGGGGCAGATTGTGCACTTTCCAGGTGGGACTTCACCTTTCAAAGCACACTGCAATTGTTTATGAAGAGGGGAAAGGAGGTGCTCCTTATTTAAGACAGAATGTTCTGAGTACTATTTTTAATCTTTGTGTGACAGTACAAAGACTAAAGTAGCAAACAAGGCCATGTCTGGCCTTGTCTATAACACGAGGCATACACACAGACAAAACTGTGACAAAACATGGCTTTTAGGAGTGTAGGATTTCTGCAGTGTTTCATACAGAGGGGTGGTCTGTGGCAGGTTTCTTCTGATTGCAGTGGCATTTACGCCACTGTAAATAGGTTTGCTGTGATTGGCAGATGCCTGCCTGGTAGGTACTAAACTGGAAAGCTCCACTTGAACATGATCAGAGCCTTCTACAGTGCTTGGTGAGTTGGAGAAGAGTGAGGAAGTAGAATAGTTTGTCATTGTCAGAAGGGGGCAAGGGCTATAGGCTCTCCCCTTGCAGCTAGCTGTGCAATGCAAGGTATTGGAAAGCATAAGAAGGGTAACTGGGAGAGTAGTGTGGATGCTGGGAATGGAATAGTGGGCAAGTGAGGCTCTTGACTTTCTTCCACACCTCTTCAGAGTACAGATACTCCTCTGCAGCTGCCTACTGTGTTCTGCTGTCCATGGGACAGTGTCAGTAGCTGCTCCAGTGTCATCCAGCTGTCTTCCTAGGTGTTCACTATGCATGTCAGTCAGCAGTGAAAACTGGCAGAGTTCATTTCTGTCCCAGAAGCAAGCTGTTCCATTTCCTGATAAAACTCTGTGTTGCAGGTTAACCTGGTGAGCAGCTACGCTCCACACAGCTGCTTGCTTGCTTACTTGCACTTGCTGCCCACCTCCACCCCCACTCCACACTCCAGTAGGATGGAAAAGAGAATCAGAATGATAGAAGTGATAAAACTCATGTGTTAAGATGAAGACATTTTAATAGGCAAAGCACAAGCTGCATGAACAAGCAAAGCAAAATAAGGAATTCATTGACCACTTACCATCAGCAGACATTCAGCCTTTTCCAGGAAAGCTGGTCTTCATCTTTCACAACAGTCTGGTAAGACAAATGCCATAACTCTGCAGCCTCTTCCTATTTCTTTCTCCCTTATATTTTTTGCTGTGCATGACACCAAATGCTATGGGATATCTCTTTGGTCAGCTGAGGTCAGCTGTCATGGCTGTGTCCCCTCCAAACTTCTTGTGCTGTGTCCCCTCCAAACTTCTTGTGCACCCCCAGCCTACTCACTGGTGGGGCAGTGTGAAAAACAAAAGGCCTTGACTCTGTGCAAGCACTGCTCAGCAATAACTGAACCACCCCATGTTATCAATACTTCTTTGGTCACAAATCCAAACCATGCACCATGTGAGCAGTTATGAGGATAATTAACCCCATCCCAGCCAGCTCCAGTACCCCCTGCTTCCTTTCTTGCCCATCTCAGCTGGGGCTGCAGCTGGGTAGTACCACAATTCACCAGAGTGAGAGTGGTTTTGACAAATGAAGGGGCCCAGTGGCTGGGCTGCTTGGGAAGAAAAATTGACTCTGTTTTTATAATCAGGACTGATGTTAAATCTAACAGAATGTTTGCCAGGTCTGGTTTCATCTGGAAAGCACCCTCAATAAATACTTTATTTTCCTGTGCTAACTTTTGATTTTTTTGCTTTCAGGCATGGATGTAAAAATATATTCTGTCCTCGTTCTTGAATGTTGGGTTGCAGTATTGTTTATCCTCCTATTTATGTTGTCAGGCTTTAAAAATATAGAAAATTGACTTGAAACCCAGTTATGTTTGTGCATGATTTTGTGTTTCTGCATCTGTGTGCATGAAAGCACTTCCTTATCCCTCAGTGACCTCTGCAAACCACTCAATTTCTTTGGCACATCAGCCCTATCATGATGCAACATCTCTGGTGTCATTCTCATAGTCACATTTTCTGAGTGTCCTGGGACTGTTTGGTACCTGGTTGATTGTCAGCTGGTATGAAGCCTCCCCACATATACTTATCTCTTCCAGCATTTTACAAGGCATCCTCTGAAGCCACTGGACAATCCACCCATGGGAATGCCACCCATCTCCAGTATTAGAATTGGAAGATGGTAGTTCTCTGCTTGTGCAAAAATGAAGCATGAGACGAACTCAGACAAAGTGCACACTCATGTAGAGAGAGTTTCCCTTGCTGAGCAGCTGGGGCTTTTACAAATAAAAGTGTCACAGGAAGAAGTGGAACTTGCAGCCATCTCATACGATCATTGAATCATAGAATATCTCAAGTTGGAAGAGACCATAAGGGTCGTGGAGTCCAAATCCCTGCTTCTCGCAGGACTACCTAAAAATGAACTCTGACAGGCTTCGTGCTGTAACTTGTCTGGGGAGCCTGTTCCTATGACTGACTACCCTCCCAGTGAAGAACCCTTTCCTAGCAGCCAGCTGTTTAGATATTGCTGCCTTGAAAAGCTGTAGAGAGAGAAAACTCCCCTTCTGAATGTGGGTAGAACCTGGTCTCATCCTCCCAAAAGAGCAAGTCTCTTTCACTGGAAGTTACACAGAGAGGGATGAAAGCTATTAAAAGCCTTGCTTATGGCCTGTTTCATACTGACTAGCATAAATTGTTCATAGAATGTCATCTGCTTTGTCTGAGCCGCATTCTCATGGCTTTCAAGGTTATTCCATCCACTTTTCCATTTGACTAAAACAGAAACTGTACATGGTGGTGTCAGTATCCTTGACCAAGCTATCAGCCCTACTCCTAACTCCCCAGCCCTAAGAAGCAGAGAACCCCGAGTTTGTTGCTAACTGTGAAATGTTGTGTAGAAAAAAATTCTACAGAGCATTTCTTTCTACAAATAGGGTTAGCTAGAAAAGGTTTCATTTTAGTTATTTGTGTTTGTTTATGAAACAGGTGTGGAAATGAATGGACATTGTCCTGATTTACTCTGTTAACTCATGCATTCCTTTGCGTTGAAAAGGCTGGCTTATCAGTAGGAGAGCATGCAATTTGGCACAAGACAATTTGCCATGGATTTCAAGGCAGTGTTACAAAAAGGTAAGAGTGAGAATCCCCTACAGTGCTAATTTGGCAGCACACAGACGATAATCCCAGGCAAGATACAGGCTACTTACAGTGGGATCATACTTCTAGGAACAGCAAAGGACTTGTGGTCCTGAGGCAAAAACCTAACTCGTTTATATGTCTTCCCTTGCCATTCCATTTTTTGGAAATAGTATATTTATTTACAGTTATGCTGCACCTCCCCACCCTATCCAGCCAGCAAACTGGAACAGAATATGTTGATGGCCTGTGTGCTATATTTACATCCTTCTTTAATATGCAGTTCTGACTTATTCTCTGCTGCATACAAAACCACAATGGTTTTTACAGAATCAATAGTATCCAAAGTTTTTTTAAAGAAATATATCTACAGAGATATATTTTGCAAACTTTTTTAGGAGAGCACAGTTTTTTGAAGACCTCTAAAATAAGATGAGTTTCTTTCTGACTTCTGCTCTTTCTGATAAATAAATAACTTCTGATAAATAAATAACTTCTCCCAGGAAAGCATATCAGACCAGAACCCAAATTTTATAAACATTTCTTTGCATGGTTAAGAATTTAAATAAGTAAAGAAGAAATTTCTTCAGAGATTTTTCTTCAGATCTTCTTTCAGAGATTTATAAATTCAGAGATTTATAAATGAAATATTTTCATTTTTAGTCCCCTCCCCTTCTGTTATTTTCCATGCTGCTTTTATGGCAAGCGATTGAAGAAAAGAAAATGAGCTCTGACTTTTCCTGTGCTAGCTTGATGTGAGAAGAAGAAAGTATCAGAAATATGTGTTGGGCTTACACACCCAGGTTGTGGTAGTGAGGGGACGGGAAGGGCTGCAGGGGTGGCACCTGTGAGGAGTGGGTGATGCTGTCCTTTGCCAGACTCACTGCAGAGCACAGCTGAGTCTCTCAGCCAAGCCAGTGGCACCTCTGGGAATGTAGTTAATACAGGAAAAAAATGCGGCACAGCAGCTGTGAGAATGAAGAGTGAGGAAAATTCAAGAGAAACAGCCCTGTAGTATCCAAAGTGAGAGAATGAGGAGGTGTATTAAGTGCTTCAGGCACTGGGACAGAGATTTCCCTGTAGTTCTGGAGGACCATGGCAGAGTAGATAGCCACACTGCAGCCTGTGGAGAACCTCACGCTGCAGCAGTTGGAGAAGTCTTGAAAGAAGCTGCAGCCTGTGAAGACCCCATGCCAGAGCTGCAGTCCATGGAGAGCAGCCTGCATAAGAATAGGTTTTCTGGAAGAATCTGCAGCCTGTGGGGAACCCACATAGGAGCAGTTTATGAAGGACTTCATCTTCTGGGGAGGGACCTCATAATGAAGCATGGGAAAAGTGTGAGTAGGAGGGAGCAACAGAGGAACTGTTACCAACTGACTCTAACCCCTGTTCCTCTGTGCCATTTGCAAGCGAATGAGGTTGAAGAGTTGAGAGTGAAGGAAAGTTGAACATGAGAAGAAGGGCTGGGAAAGGGAAAGTGTTTTAGTTTTGTCTGTGTTTCTTACCATTCTACTCTGTTTTTAATCAGCAATAAATTTAAGTGAATTCTCCGGGTCAAGTTTGTTTTGCCCGTGATGGTAATCAGTAGGTAATATCCCTGTCTTTATTCCAACCTAGGAGCTTTTTAATCTTGTTTCCTTCTCCTGTCCTGTTAAGGAGGCCCAGTAAAAGAGTGGCTGGGTGGGGGTCTGGCAGCCAGCCAAGGCTAACCTGCCACAAAAGGAAATAAAAATTCTTGCTTAAAGGATTTCCATTATTGCTCTAGATTTTATCTGCTTGATGAAACCCTCTTCCAAAGGTTTTTGGAGTGCCTGTACTTTCTTATTATTATCAACATGTGTTCATAAAATTCTCTGTTGGTGCTTCCAGTCAGATTTAGAAAAGTCTGCAGCTGTCAGACAGAAATGATAGCTCGACTTTCTGAAGAACTGCAGTCCTTAGCTGAGTACTATGGGATACTTCTGTCATTCTGACGCATGTCAGCATCCACCTTCTGGACATCTTAACTTTCTGCCAACCTCCACTTCTCATCTCTTTTGCAGTTCTCTGTCTCATGGAAGAGGAGTAGGCCATAAAGACATGTGCTTGGTCCTGTTGTTGACCACTTCAGCAGGACCAACAGGAAGGCAGAGGAAAATTATGAAGAAGCCGGGTAATCAAAGTGTTTGTGAGTGCAAACAAAGAAATCTCATGGGGTTGTGCACTAACTGCTTGCAACTTAGAAAGTGATCTTCATAGGGTCACATCTGACTAAATGTGAGCTGGTGCAAAAGGAAGGCTGAATGGTGGACTGGACAGAGGCATGGCGGGTAAGATTTTTCTCACACAGAAACACCTCTGTTTCAAAGCTGGGAATAAATGTGTCTCTGTGAAGAGCCCTCTGTAATGTATGTGACAGATAGTAAATTTGGTTTAGGAGGAGGCTTGGGAAATATTTCTTTGGTATCTGGCAAACCGTGTTAGAAGTTGATATAAGACTTTGAGGGTTTCGGTCATTTACAGAATACAGATAGTTTTCGGTTCATTTTTTTTCTTTTGTATCTGTAGGCAAAATAGTCTGTAAGTTTTAAGCAAGAGCAGACAATATTACTAAGTTAAAATAACTCAATACCACATATTTTTGTCAGTATCTGAAATGCAATTCAAGATGTAGGGAAGCTCTCATTTGTTTCCATATTTCACTTGGGATGAGATTACCACAAAACTTTAATAAATAAGCATTTCTGGATAAAATCAACTTAGTTATTCCAAGTGCCTTATCAATCCAAGGACAGAAACTCTACAAATAACCTATCCTTAGCATTTCAGCTCATATGGTCACCACTATTATACTCACGGCTCATTGAGGCTCACAATTTCTCCCTCATGTTCCTGTAACCTCTGATGAGAATTGGCTCTGAGAAGCAGGAGTGAGCTTTTGAGGAGTTTGTGAGTTATCTGAATTCATGGCAGGTTTCAGGCATATTGAAGATGTGAGCTGTTCTTAAGAGACCAGAGCAGCTTTGAATAGATATCTGGGATCCCAATTCCTTCCCGTCTTTGATCTGGTTTTACTTTGTGGAACAATTTTAGAAACTGGATAGTCACAAAATTAAAGGTGTGGGCATATGGGTCTGATTCTGTTCACACTTGCTCCCCTGGAGGCATTAAGACTGTCAAAGACTGCCTGATCTTGGTAGAAAGAGCAATACCCCAAGCTACAGATTGCAGTGTTCCCAGGTCACAGAACTGTTTGGACAGTCTTGTTTTCTACCAATACCATAACTTTCTATATGTGGTGACTGAACCAGCACACACCACAATGGGCAGAGGAACGCAGTGGATATTAAACCCAGAGGACATCTGCAAGGCAAGAAGATTTTGTCATTCTCAACCTAGTGACTGCTGGGTTGCTGCAGCTGGGGGTCGTGGTGGGGTGGGGGTGTAGGGTTGGAGTCCAGAAATGTGGTAGAGCTTTAATAAGCCTTGTTGCTATAGCTTGTGCAGATGCTTTGAACTGTGCTAGGTAGCCTAAGAAGGAAGAGAATGCAGTATGACATTAAAGATCCTTAAAGAGGAAGCAGATTTGTTGCAGGAGACAAGGCAGTTACATAAGGATCCAATGCAATGGACCTGGACTGGATCAGGACCATAACTTTCCCTTCCTCCCTGGAAGAAGCACTGACTCCTCTTGGTCAAATCCAGGTGTAGATTCCTGCACTCTGTAGATCTTGTCCCAGTGTCAACTGGTCTGTGGTGTGGTGATAAGAGTCTCCTTGCTGTTGTTCTGCCAAGGCAAGTAACCAGCTCAGTTTTAGGAGTCTCAGCATGGCTGTAACATATGCCTGGGATTAAAAAGCATCGCTATGTAAAATAAACAGTGCCATCAGGGCAATGCAAAGAAGCCTTCTTGAAATGAGAATCTAGTGGAGGAAAGGATTTTGGGGAACACTTTTGTAGCCTTGACTTCAATTTTGGTTGCCAACTCTACCTCATTTAGGTAGTAAGCTCTTGAGGGGGAGACGACTGCACTGTGACACTTTATGCACAGCCCTTAGTCCCCAGATCCCAGAAACAGACCACAGTAAAACAGTTTTTTTCCTTTTAATTCCCTCCAACATCAGAGGAACAACAGTGCTCATCTATTTTTGCAGAAAAAAGAAAAATACAGCCTGTGAACGTAATGGAAAATATAACCTGTAAAGGTCATAGACAATAAGTGCAATAAAGTGGGGCCTTTGCAGGACTCCAACTAATGCTGATGTAGGTAATGTGGGTGCTTTTTCGCAGTGGTTACCATTAAGAAATATTGAGGCGGTAATAGCAAATGCAGACATTTTTCTAACAAGTAAAGCTGTATCTGCCGCCTTTGAAATGGAGCAGAGCTGTAATTTATTGCTGTGTATCTGTCCCTGCTGTTCCAAGTAAGACCTTGTCAGATTTCCTATTATAAAGCCCATTCTTTTCGCATATTTAGCAACAGCTGAATGAATGAACTCTAGTAAATACTTGATCCAGCAAATGTGTTTTCTGTCTCAAATTTCAGGATATACATACTGGACACAACCAGCTCCTCTTAGTACATATGTGCTCATGACTTGTTAACAATCCTGCCAGAGATTTTATGATGCCTGCACATCTGGAAACCTCACATCCCACTTGGTGCCTAGTTACCTCTGCTAGTGCTTCCCAAGCTTAAACTGATCACTTCAGCTCCAGTTTAAAGCACTAAATTTCTACTAAGTGTGTATGATCACCATTTAGCTGGAGAACCATTTGAGCCACAAGACAAAAGTATGTAGATGAGGCTGGCTTAGTGATGTTCTCACCTGCATTAAGCAAAGTTGACTAGGCAAGCTTTTTGCACTTCCTAAACCTTAGCTTGAAATTGTTCGAGATTTCCTTTCTCTCTCTTTCTCCTTCACACACAACCCATTCTCTGGAATTAAACCTTTTTTTTTTTCAAGTTAAGATTAAAAAAAAAGCCTTTGCTTGCTTAGAATCTCCACATCTACAGCCATTCTGGAAACACTATTTCTAAGACAGCTTTGCCAAAATAATCTGTTTTCTTTGAAAACATAAAAAAATATTATGATCCTGTTACTGCTTTGGAGGTATAATAGCTGGTGTTTTAGCACAGTCAACAAATGTGGGCATTTAGGTATGGTGCCTAAGCTATATGCCTGACTATATGTGTTTTCTCTCTCTTTTGTCCAAGCTTGGTTTGGCACAAATAACACTTCTGGTTCACTTGAATGCCTGGTCGCAAGGCAATGGAGATCCTGGCACAGAATTTGTCATTAAATTAGGAAAAATATTTTGATTGAATTTTTGAAGAGAAAGGTATGTTTGGATTTTGTTTCTCCTTTATCTGAACATTTTATTTGAACCTAATCAGAGTGCGAAAAATGTCTTGCATGGAAAACAGCCGTGTTTAAAATTAAACTGTACTTCATTGGATTGCCTAAGTCTGAGGTTATGTAATATTCTATGGCATTTCATAGAATCTTTTACGTTGGAAAAGATCTTTGAGATTATTAGGTCTGACTGTTTACCCAGGACTACCAACTCCACCACTAAATCATGTTCACATCTAACATGTTTTTTAAACACCTCCAAGAATGGTGGTTCCACCACCTCCCTGAGAAGCCTGTTCCAATGTTTCAACAGCCTTTCAGTGAAGAAAGTTTTCCTGATATCCAATTGAAACCTTCCCTGGCATAACTTGAGGTCATTTCTTTTTGTCCTGTCACCTGTGGGAAAAGACTGACCCCCACCTGTCTACAGCCCCCTTCCAGGCAGAGAGCAATAAGGTCCCCCCTGGTTCTCCTTTTCTCCAGACTAAACAACCCCAGTTCCTTCAGATGCTCCTCTGAAGACTTGTGCTCCAGACCGTTCATCAGCTTTGTTGCCCTTCTCTGGACACACTCCAGCACCTCTAGGTCCCTCTCAAAGTGAGGGGTCCAAAAGTGAGCAAAGTGTTTGAGGTGTGGCCTCACCAGTGCCCAGTACAGGGGGACGATCACTTCACTTGTCCTGCTGTCTACAGTTGTTCAGATACAAGCCAGGATTTTATTGGTCTTCTTGGCCACCTGGGCACACTGCTGGCTCACGTTCAGCTGGCTGCCAACCAGCAACCCCAGGTCCTTTTCCTCCAGGCAGCTTTCCAGCCACTCTGCCCCAGCCTGTAGCAAGCGCTGTGTGGGGTTGGTGTGACCCAAGTGTAGGAACTGACATTTCTTCTTGTGGAACCTCATACAATTGGCCTTGGTCCATTGATCCAGCCTTTCCAGATCCTTCTGCAGAGCCTTCCTACCCTCCAGCAGATCAACGCTCATGCTCAACTTGATGTCATCTCCAGATTGACTGAGGGTACACTCAATCCCCTTATTCAGATCGTCAATAAAGGTACTAAACATATGTGTTCTGAGAGATAATATCACTGATGTGTGCTTGTCCTTCCTTTAATTTCTGCTCATGTATGCTGGGGGAAAGAGAAATGAGATTTCTTGTTGTGGCTAGAACCTGAAACCAATTGTGCTTGAGTGTGTTATAGTCAATATTTAAGTTTGTCTTTTTCTTACTTGTTCAATTTAATTTAATTTTGGCAGTTGGCAATACAGATTTAAAGAAAGTAGATGGTACATATTTAAGCTATATATTTTAGGCATTTTTACTCTTTAATATCCTTAATATGTGGGCAAGAACATGCATATCAACTTTATTCCCAGCAGGCTGTCAACTAATTTGTATGTGAAAATTGAAAGCCTCAAAGACATGCTGATCATAAAGTTTTTAGCGTGATCTGGCTGGCAAGATCTATGCTGGGCAAGCCTTGCTCAGGCATGAAAAGTATAGTTAGCATGTATGTATATAAGAGGTGCAGTATTAATTTATTCCTTATAGGATTTGACACATACAGATTTTGTATAGTATGTTGTACTCTGTGTGTTTATATATATATAAAATAGCTTTTCCTATATTATATGCATAAAATATACATATACAATATATAATACTTAATATAGATAGTATAAATTAACAAAGTACAAGGGCCATGAACTGATCACTGTTAGTGATACAAACACCACAAGATATGTAATAGTTCTGATGTGTCTGAGGTTATCTCAACCTATCAGGCTGTCTAAGAGCTCAGTACCTTCAAAGTTTCCAGCAACTTGAACAGTCTCCACCCATTTTTTGGGAAGGATGCTAAAGCCCAGTATAATGTATTTTTTTAAAGTTTTGACCTCTTTCTTTAAAAGAATGATCAGTAAATGGTATTTATGGACATCAGAACAACATTTTGTCTTTTATCACCAGTTACTGCATTTTCCAATAAAAAATGAAATTTGTGGAGATGAAGAAGGGCTGTGTTTATTCTTTCTGATGTTCTTCTAGCAGGACTGCTGGGATTATTGCATATTCTTTGGTTAGCTGAAACTATTATCACATTGCAAATGTGGGTTTTCCAAAAAACTTTACAAAAAGAGGTTCCAAACTCCCATCTGTAAAGTCTTATGAATCCAGATTTAGAGAGTTTGGGTAGCAAAACAGATAAATCATTAAAGAACATTTAAACTTTACAAGTTTCCTCAGATGTAGAAAAGTCCACTGTTTAAATAGGAATAAACTTTTCTGAGGTTTCTAGTGATGTTTCTCCAGATAAAAAAATTAATTTTAAAATGTTTTATCTGATCTTTTAAAATGTTTTAGCTGACAAAAATTATTTCATCAGATGAAAATGTTTATTTTTGTCAAGCACCCTGTAAGAACTTTAAATAACTGTAGCATATTTCAGAGATGATTCTCATCAGGTGTTTGTTATGCAACATAGGCATAGGGTGAAAATGAAAAAAAAAAAAAAAAAAATATTAAATTTGAGACCTGATGAAGGAATGTTTCCTGAGGTGTTGCATATTGCAATTCACAGAAAGTTTTGAGTCCTTCCAGTACTTGTATTGTCATTGGTTCCAGCCACTCAGAAGTCCTTGCTCTCATCAAAGGATCACAAGAAGCATTTAGGTTGGAAGGGACCTCTTGAGATTGTCTGGATCCTCCTTATTTCCCTTCTTGAAGATGGGAGTGGTGTTTGTTTCCTTCCAGTCCTCAGGAACCTCTCCCTTTCACCATAATCCTTCCAGGACAATCAAAAGCGGCTTCGCAGTGGCATCAGTTCAGCTCCCCCCGAACTTGTGGGTGCATCCTGTCAGGCCTCAGGGACTTGCACATCCACTTTAACTGCTCCCTATTCTCCTCCACTGAGTGTTAAGTCTTCCTTGCTCCAGACTTTTGTTCTTCTCTCAGTAGCCTGGGGTTCCTGAATGCTGCTCTTAAAAGTAACAACTGAGGCAAAGAAGGCATTGAATACCTCAGTTATTTCTCCATGTAATTTGCCACCATGGCCCCTGCTCCATTTAGTCTCTAGTCTTTCTGTTGATGTACTTGTATCAGGCCTTCCTATTGCCCTTCACATCTCTCAGCAGATTCAGTTCTAGAGGGGTGGCTGGCTTTGCTCACCCCATCCCTACACAATCAGACAGCATCTCAATATACCTCCTGGGTCAAATGCACCCACTTCCACCTCTTTTTTGCTTCCTTTTTATGCCGGAGGTCAGTCATGGGCTCTTTACTTATCCATGCAGGCCTCCTGCTGCCTTGCTTTTCAGGATGGGTCTTTCTAGAGTTTCAGGGTGGATCCTTGAATATCAACCAGCTGTCATGGGTATCTCTTCTCTCCAGGGCTGTATACTTTGGGATTCAGATAGCTGAAGAGATTAAAGTCTGCCTTCCCTAAGTCCATGGCTGTGGCCCCTAATTTTTACTTTGCTCTCTCCTCTTTGAATGCTGAACTCCACCACCTTGTAGTCACTCCAGCCAGGACTGCCCCCAACTTTCACATTCACAACTGGTTCTTCCCTGTTTATAAGATCAGGTTTGGCAGAGTGCCTTTCTTTGCTGGTTTCTCAAACACCTGCATCAGGAAATTGTCACCAATGTGCTCTAGCAATCTCCTAGGTTTGTGCTCTGCTATGTCTCTTTCCAGCAGATATCAGAGTAGTTAAAAGTTCCCCATGAGGACCAGGGCTTGTGAATGAAAGACTTCTTCCAGTTGTTTGCAGAAAGCCTTGTCTATTTCTTCTTGATTAGAAGGTCTCCAACACATACCCACAACAAGTTCACACATGTTATTCTGCCCACCAATCTAGACTCATCAGCTCTTGATTTGATCCTGACCCATCCTCAGGTAGGGCTCCACGCATTCTGACTGGTCTGTCACATAGAAGACACCTCCCACTCCTTGCCCTCCTGGTGTGTCCTTGCTGAAAAGCCTATATCCATTCATCAGAGCACTCCAGTCATGTGAATTACTGCACTATATCTCTATAATCCAAACAAAGTCATAGCCTGTAACTGCACACAGACTTCTAATTCCTCCTGTTTGTTCCCATGCTGCATGCATTAGTGTAGAGACATTTCAGAGAGACACCCAAGCATGCTGATTATCCAGAAGAGGCATGAGAACTTTCCCCATAAGGTTATTCTGCAGGCAGTTCCTTCTTTACGTACATGACTACGTATGTCACCTCTATTTTGTTGGTTGCTGTCTCCTGTTCTAGTCACCCTGGATCCTTGCTTTCCTACCTCATCCATAACTCTTTCACTTGTTATTTGAGGAATCTCTCTAGGACACTACCATTCCTAGTTTAAACCTCTCCTTATCAGGTTGGCAAGTCTGTTGGCAAAGATCCTTTTGCCCCACCTTGTCAGATGGATCCTGCCTCTTTCAAGCAGCTGTTGACCTTCAAGGAGAGTCCCAAAGTCATAGACACTGAAATCCTGCTGCTATCAGCACCTGAGCAATCAATTGTTAATCTGTAGTATCCATCCAGTCCTCCTCAAGCTCATTTTCTTCACCAGCAGTATTGAGGAGAGCACCACCTGGCTCCCCATGCCCTTCTTCATCACCATCTCCAGAGCCTTAGGTCACCACCAGCGGTGCCTACATAGAAAAGCAGCCACAGGTTGGATCAGCCTTAGTAGCCTTTATACATCATCTTGAACTTGAGCCTCCAGCAAGCAGCAAGCCTTCCTGGATGGCAGGTCAGACTGAGGGCCTTCATCACCTGCAGTAGAGTCTCCTACCACTATCACTCACTACTTCCTTCTGGTGGTCCTGAATGTCTCAGACTCATGTGCAAGAAAAGATCCATTTGGAAGCACTTCTAGCTCCTCATCAGCAATAAGGAGAGTGAATGCATTCTGTAGCTGCAAGTCTTTAGGTGGGGCAGGACCTTCCTCTTAATGTGAGCCATCACCAACTTCGAGCCTTCATCATGACCAGATTTTTCACTTTTACTTCATAGGCATGGGCTTTTCCTGCTCCCCTGCTACAGCTGAAGGTTCAGGCTTTTGAAGCTCAGTGTCTTCAGCATGATCCAACTCATCTCTTTCTCACCCCTTCTGTGCTGTACAGCATGATGATCTTCTACAGTTCTACTGAGTTAGAGTTGAGCACTCAGATGTTTTTGTGTAGCTGAATGGAGTCCCATTGCTGCAAAGAAAGGAACACTGCACATGCCAACACATGCACTCCCTTTTCTGGGCATAATACTAGTGGGAAGTGTTTATTTCCTTATGATAAAATGCAGAAGTTGACATTCTGATGGTGACATTTGGAAGGCTTGTTAACCAAGGTGCTGGTCTGAAGTTGGAACTATTTTTACACATATGAAAATTACTTCTTCCCTTGTTGCTGTTACTATGTTTAAGTCCTCCAGGCTGCTGGGTTTTTCAAAGCTAGTGATATATTTGTCTGTAAAGCTAAGTCCGTCTGTTTGTGGGTAGTGTTATACGGAAGATATGAAGCAGGGCTCAGTTGGGCACTTCAGAAAGAAAAGACTGAAAAACATGTCTGCGCTTTACCAGTCTGAATTGATACAGCAAGGCCAGGTGAAGCCCTGGAGCAATGCCAGAATTACTGGATATAGTACCTGCTTGCCTGAAAGCATATAAGAAATCAGTCTGAGGAAAGAGACTGCAGAATACGTGGGAGCTATTGAAAGGCACATCTACCGTCAATGACATTGCTGAAGTGGGGACTGTCCAGTGAGGGCTCTGATGTGCAATTCTCAAACCCAGATCAGATTCATTTAAGCACTGACTGAAGACTGAGCCCACGCTATCCTAAACAGAGTTAATTGCGTAATTTTCACTAAGCATTTTGAAATATACATAATTTTTATTTAGATTTTATTTTATTTTATTTTTATTTTAGGTTACAAATGAGACCATGGTATTGTAACAAAGGGTTTCCAGGTGGACTTGGATACATCCTTCAAAATGAATGACTTACTGAGTGCTTTCTTTTGTACTGTAAATCACTTGCAAACAAATGCAATTTGTGTGCTGCTCTCCTTTCTCAGTGTATGACATTTTTGTCAGTTTTTTTTCCTGAGTCTTGATTGAATCCACAGGCCTGGTGTTAAATATTTCACATTCCCCATGGAACAGTGAATTAAAAACATTGTGTAAGTGTAAGTGTGTTTCTGATGTGCATCAGTTGAATTAAATTCCATGTAGCTTGGGGAGATTTAGAACTGTTTTCACTCATCAGTGAACTAGTATTACACTATTGGTGCACAACAAGGAATGTAACAAGGCTCAGAGGAAAATATCTTTCTGTATTGCTACAATCAATGTCAGAGTTAAACAAGGAAACAAGAAAAAATGTCCTTCCTGTAGAACTCATCCTCTCTTCTCTTCCAAATGACTCTTGTTACTTCATGCAAGTGAATCTGCTCTACAGTACCTTGTTTTTATTCTTCTGACACAGCTGGAGATGTTCATCAATGTTGTTATCTTGTTAGTGGATAAGCAAAGTGTTTTTCTCAAGCTCACACAAATTATGGCAAAGCAGGGCATGGAGCCCACGTTTGCAGATGTATGAAAAAGATATAGTATCCTCAGAGGACTCTTTCCACCCACCTTAGTACAACAACAACCATATTTAGGAAACTAGAACATGAAGTAGGAAAAAGACTGAGTAGATAACCTGACATCTTGCTTTCCTGAAATCCATGAGTGAATTTTCATCATACTGTAAGGGGGACAGGTTCTTATTGACACTGATGGCATACCAAATCACTTTAATGGTTTGCTCCAACATCTAGCGGAGTCAGTGGAAAAGCTTTCAGTGCAATTGAGTCCTTTTATTGGCAGAAGTCATCATTCTGACCTAAGAGTGTTTGTTCCTCATCCTCTTTTGTAGAGGAAAAGTGTCTGAGACAGGATTGCCCTGGCAGCCCAAGGGCACCTGAAATCTCTTAGCTTTCTGTTTGCAAATCTCAGTTTCATAGTAACTGGGAAACACATCTAAATGAATAATTGAACAAATAATTGTAGTGATTCACAGTATAAGAACCTTTCGCATTTCTATGAATCTCAGATAAAACTGCAGGGGAAGAGTGCATCAGCAAAGAGTTTGATGCATTGCAACCAGACAAGATGAAGAGGAACACAAACTCACAAGTAAAAAGCAAGCTTACTTATGGTTAGATTTACATTGAACACTGCAAGAAGGGGATTCTATGTTAGTCAAACACACCATTTACGCCACTGTAGTACTCACAGCAGTTAACCCAGCAAGACAGAAATGCCTTTTTTTACATTGTTCTTTGAGAGGTGAAATTAGACGTTTCACTACTGTTAGTTAGAAACACATTTGTGGCCGGTGTCAATTTATATTAAACGGTTCCTTTTCTGGCTGGGTTCACCTGAAGGCTGGTTGCTATCTTTGGCCTCCTTTGAGGATGTTTTCTGAGCTTGTCATTTCCTTTTCAGGAAGTAGAGAATATTTGTGGAAAATATGTAAATAGATATGTAAGTATATAAATATATAAAATTAATTATTAATATAAATATAAATACAAGTGTTAGTACATATGTACTGGGATATTCATATAATCCTCTAAAGGAATTTCCATGTAAATTAATTTTTAAAAAGATTTCTACCCCAAGTCTGTCTCCTGCAGCCGTATTTAGTGCTGCTCAGAAAGCTTTCTTAATAAGGAGATTTCTGAGCTGGCAGCTAGACAACAATTAATGGAGCTGCTCTGCACCTTGCTGTCTCAGCACTATCCAAGTGCAGGAACAAGAGATCAGCAGGAAATTTCAGCCCTTGCCAGAGATGCAGTCAGTGGGATCTGGCTCTGAAAAGCAACTAGGACTTCCCTTTCCTCTTTTGGACTGCTTTTGGATTTTCAGATCTTTTCTCTGGTGTATATAAAGAGCTTATTGATTAGCCTAAGAGCTTGTTTGAGTCCAGTCTGTCTTGAGAGTGAAATGGAGTTTCTCTCCCACATTGAGGCGGTTGCTTTAGACTGAGTGATGGGGATGAAATTGGTACGGTTTTCAAAGCTGTATTCCTTGGTGAGTCTGGACTTGTATACAATCCGTAGTTGGAGACAGTGGAGACGGGTAGAAGTTTTAATACACTTAGTTTCTTTCCTCTGCAAGGATTTTTGGGGCTGGGAAGGACATGGGAGAGGTCCTACTGGGACTGAAAGGCTGATCTGGAGAGCTGTGAACTGTCTATGGGGCATCTATTATCATTTTCATCTTCTGGCCTAAGAATTTTGATGTGCTTTGTAGGCAAAGGGGGGCAAAGACAAAGACAAGTACTCTGTGGATGTAACCAGGCCTGTCCTGTAGCTGAGAGGGGATTCTTAAATGTTTCAAAAATCAGCTGGTGCAGGTGGTCAGCTCATAAAACAAGTAGATTAACTCCTGTTTCTGCTACTAGCCATACGGGTGGCCTTGAAAGGCTACTTCTGTGCCTTGCTTCCTTGACTTGTTGGGCCCAAGAAGCCTATGACAGTCTTTCTTCAGCTCTGCGGATCCTGCTATACCATCTTTCTACCACGCTGACAAAAACCCACACCCATAGCTTTTGGTGCAAGGATTAGAGACGTGGCTCCTCACTGTGTCTTGTGCTATGGAGCTAGTCAAATACTATGATCCTCAAGCACTCATTGAATGCTTTCCTACCCCTTGGAATTGCTTCTGGAAGAAGGAAGGTTAGCAATATGCTGGTGGGTCAGAAAAGTGCTGGTAAGCAAGGATAGACATGCTCCAGAGATGACTTTCTGACAAACAGGTAAATGAAAAGGTAAATACACAACACCCAATTTTTAATGTATTTTGGTTGGATCAAAATTAGGTCTTATCTCTAAGTTCCCAAATGATGGTGATGGAGTCACCTTTGAAAATGCAAGGAATAAAGTGTTCAAAACTGTTGCCAGCCTTGTCTCCAAGGTGTGAAGAGCCTCCTCTCCTTTTGAAGCCAAGCCTTGTCTGACAGTGTTCAATACATCAACACATTTTAAGTTTGCAAAGCCTGGCTAAGCCTGAGTGACCCAACAAGGTGTGAACACAGGCCCCTTCCAGTTTAGCTGGGTAAGTTAGTGTAACTGACTGAGTTCAAGGTCAGGTCCTTCACTGATTCGAGCTCTTGTGAGGAAAGCTAGAAACAAGGGCATGCCCCTCTTTTCTCTTGGGAACTACCTTTAGGCTGAAGCTTTACTGCAGTCCCCTGCCTGCCATCTATATCACAACCATGCAGCAGCCACATCTGTGCCTGGCCTCATACTTCCTCAGTCCTAACCCTGACACAGACCCAACAGCTTGGCTTCTTGGTTTGAGCTCAGACCTGTCTCATCACTACAGAAATTCTGGTTGATCAGAAGACTGTATCTGACCTTCACCAATGCCTCTGGCCCTCATCCTGACCTGGACTTGCAGCTCTGCATCCTGGCTTCTTGTTGGCGAGGTACCTGCTCATGCCTGCTTTGTTACTGTATTCTGCTCTCACCTTACTTTCCTTTGAAGAGCAGCCTTTTTGTTGCTTCCTGACACAAAGCTGTCAATTAATAATAAGTATAAAGATAAAATAGATCATATGTTTTCTTTTCTGGTATTCATTAAGGGATGTTAAGAATGAACCTGTCAACCACTCCAGATATTAAGGGATGTTATGAGTGGCTGCCTTCTCCAGCTGCTCTGGCCAAGGACCCTCTGCCCAAGTCCTTGCTGGAGCCCAGCCTGGTGCCTGGGGAACTGGGGTGTCTGCCCAAGTTGAGGGACATGGCTGCTTCTTGCCTGTTTGCAGGTTCAAGAAGCAGTGAAGCTGAGCACTTATGCCAGAGACACAGGCACACAGATGGATGCCCCCCCCCCCCCCCCCCCAGAGGACACTGTGATGTCCAGGCACACACACTGCCACAGACGAGGCACTGCCTTGCACAGCACCCACATGCAGGACGCACATAAACACAAGGACAGCCAGCCGAGTCCCTCCTCCTCATGGGCTGGCAGAAAGGTCACTAGTGCAGGCCCACACACATGACAGTCTCCAGGTTCACAAGCACACACAGGTTCATGGATATCCCAAGTGCCATCATGGCCCTCTGACTACCCGACACCCTTTCCCCAGTCCTAGGGATTCTCACACTCTACATACCCTTACCAATTAGTGTGACTGACCAAGTTTTGTCTTATCATGACCTCCCTTATGATTTGTCAGTCAGGTTTCTGTCTCTCTATGTTCTTATTTATGGCTTCTTTGACCAGATGCCCTTAAAGGAGCAGGCACCCTCCTTCCACATATTCTTTCAGTATGTAGTTGAATGTAATGGGAATTAACTCAAGGAGGCTTTTTGAGATAAACCTACCTGTTAACTACTAACCTTATTAAAAAAAAAAAGTATAAAGTTTATAAAGTAATTGGAGATGAGTCATGGGACAGCTCTTTTCCACTGTGTTAAAACCTTACTTGTAATTTCGTTTGGCAAAGCCAGATGTCTTCACTTCCACAAGTAATTTCATTTTAATTAGCTTTTAAGTTCACAGCTACCTTTAATGTAAACTTTGGGAAACTCACATTGAGGGGAAAGGTCAGCTTTACAAAACTGCAAGTAATTTGGCAGTGATCAAAGCTTCATATACTTATTCTCTGATTGCTCCATTTTTATAATAAATGGAACTTTTAAGATATAACAAGCTTTTAAAGTGCGGAAAAAATTCTCAAGCATTTTTTAAAAAAATCCTCTTTAACTGTAGTTAATTGGATACTGAAGCTTTCCAGTGGAGTAACTCACCCAGAAGTTCCTGAAAGTGCAGTATAAAAAAATTAACAGGAGATGGCCTTTTGCTTTGCCTGTCCTCCAGATCCATCCAATAAATATAAAATGAACTGACTGGGATATGCTTTCCTAGACATGGTCATAGTTGACTGCATCTGGACAGCTGGGTTAATATCGTTGATACTTGTTTATCTGCATGAAGCTGGAAGAAAATGTCACCTTTCTTATACAATCCTTGCAGGTGAAAATGTTTAATTTCAGTAACCTACCCACTTTGAATTGTTTATCAGAAAGGAGTTGATGGCAGTGGGATCTATGAATTCAAAGGAGACAGTGTTGCAAGAAAAGACAAATCAAACAGGATCTACTGAAGTTTTCAAAGTGTTAGAAACAAAGGAATTTCAGTTTGTCGCAATCACAAATCTTTGCCCCAAACAGGAACATTTTGTAAGCATATGGTCTCATTTTTCTTCAGCCTTGGTGAATCAAGCATGCGTCTCACGCTTCCAACTGCTGTGTTAAGAGTAGACATGTAGAGAGACATTCCACCTCTCAATCTCCTCCATTCCGTTATGTCAGGAAGAGACCATTTGTGAAAGAAACAATGAGCTGCCAACACCGTCTCTTCTCCCAGAAACTCTTTTCAGGACGTATATCTGAACACAAGCGTTTGAGAAACTTTGTGTGTTTGGAGGAGGAGTTACTAGCACATTTCTTATATGAGTCAGTGTTCTGGTTAGTTCATCTTCTCTTGGTCTGTCAGAGTTTGAAATTACTATTGCATGGATGAGTACAGGAGTAATTAAATAGCAACAGCAGATCTGTGTTATCATGGTACACGGGAAGAAGCTTTTTTAAACGTGGTCATTAATCAAGATCCACTTAGCACCTCTGCAAAACCAGCCCATTGTCCTGAACACAGGATTCAGCTAGAAAGACAAAAAGTATCAGCAAACTTCAGTGACATCTCTGAGATCTGTGTACACAGCGCATGTCATCAGCCTGCATGTGGGTATCTCGGCATCTCAGCAAGGTCCTAGGTGGGTGGGCCCAAGGATGGGAATGACTGGCCTAGGACAACTCAGCTGTCTGGGTGGTTGTGAGAAGGTTTCACTTTAAAGTATTCTCAAATGTGTTACTGAGGATGATACTATAACATCTTTGATAGTGACTGGGACTAAGCAGCTAAGTGAATCCTCAGCAAGTTTTCAGACAATACAAAACTGGGAGGAGTGACTGATATACCACATGGTTGTGCTGCTATTCAGAGGGATCTTGACTTCCATGGGTAGACACAAGGGTGGCCTGTGTAGGTCCTGTATGAGGAACACCAATTCATCTAAGTATCAAGCTGGCTGTTTTCATATCAAGGCAGAGGGACAGAGCCGCATGTTATCATTGCTTGTTTTCATCAGTGTTGAAAACTCAAAGTGGATGGATAATACAAGATTATCCTCTCGTTATTGCAGCTCTTAGTATAGGGTAAAAGACACCATAGTTTGCTTCTTTTGGCCAACTGTACCAGGAGTTGTGTGATCTTGTGTCATGTGGCATGTGAGAGTTTTCCTTTGACTACACAAAAGAGTTTTCTACAGAATCGGAGAAGACAGACAAAGGGGAGGAATGCAGCAGCACATTTGTTTGCAGATGTAGAGTTGCATTGGCCCTGAGCTTGCAATGAATTTCCAGCATAAGGACTACCTCTATGCATGCAGGTGATACATAGCCCACACAAATGGCACTGCATGGCAAAAAGCAACAGAAATAGTTATTCATAGACCTCACATCAGGGTTAGATGATTTGTCCACATTTACATGACCAGTTGTAGTGGGTTAGCCCCAGTAAGCAGCTACACACAGACACTCCCTTATTCCCTGTTAAATGGGAAATGGAAGAGTATCAGAAGGGTAAACATGAGGAAATTTATGGGTTGATATACAGACATATGCACAAGCAAACAAGGAATTAATTCACTATTTCCCATCAGCAGGCAGGTGTTCAGCCATCTCCAGGAAAACAGGGCTCCATTACATGTAACAGTTAGTTGGGAAAACAAACACCATAACTGTGAACATCCCTACCTTCCTTCTTTCCCCCAGTTTTTGTTGCTGAGTGTGATGCCATAATGGTATGGGATATCCCTTTGGTTAGTTGGGGTCAGATGTCCCAGCTGTATTCCCTCTCAACTTCTTGTATACCCCCAGCCTGCTTGCTGCAGTGTACTGTGGGGAACAGATAACATCTTGATGCTGTGTAAGCATTGTTCAGAAACAACTAAAACACTCATGTTATTGTGGGAAAATTACTTGGGGAGGGAATTACAGAAAACTGGGACCTAATAGAAGTGTAGTATTACAGAAATTTTTTTAGGGTAAAATACAGCTGTCACTTTCAGGATGGCCAGCACACACAGAATCTACTTCACCACAGCTCCCTAAGCCACACACCATGTCATTTTAGCACCTGCTGATAGGAGTAACAGAGGGTGGAGCAGAGAGGAGAGCTGTGGCCAGGCACTGTTGTACTCCCTGAAGGAAGGGGGACCTGATGGTCTGATAAGCTGCATAGCAGTTATCGTATTGTCATGGTGATGTCCGCTGCTAAGCCAACCATTGCGTCAAAATTGCTTTCCTTAGATGAAATAATCTCATTGTAATACTAATGCACACCTCCATCCCAAAGTTATCAGCCTCCAACATACTTCCGCACCTCACTGGGTACATGACATCAATCAATAACAAAAGTATATATGTCTAGAGTCACTCAAGCTTCACCTAAATGTAAAGATAATGGACTGGACTGAAATAAATCCAAAGGGGGAAAATTGTATAAACACCCAAAATACCACACTTTGATTTAGCGTAACAAAGTCAGGTCAAGCTGACCCACTGTCTAAAGATGTAAGTTCTGGCTGACAAGCTGGTAAGGTGTCATGACCCTCATACATCCACAGAAACTTAGTTGAAAGTAGGATGAGGTAATAAGGTAATTGTGGCAGTGGTAGGTTGCACCTCCAACTCAAATAGTGCTCCCCTCCAAAAAAAAAAAGAGGACAGAACCCCACTTGGAGAGCATGTGTAGTTAGGGAAAAGCTTCAGTAGTTCTATCTGAGGAGGCATACTAATTTACATTGGAAGCGAGAAACTTTCAACCAATTCTGTGTGTGATAACAAACATGTGAAGTACTATGAAGTATATAAGTGGACAGCTGAGGGGAGAAGTTAGGGAAGACTCCATTGCAACTTCTGGCATCAGTTGGCAGGCTGAAACTGTCCTCTCCCCCATAGGGATGCCTGTTGGGTAAGAACCTTATTCTAGCACCAACTCATGCTAGCTGATATCAAGTGTATTGCCTTAAGTTTGTTTTGCAGGCATGTGTTATTGCCGATAATCTTTGAACCTTACTCTGTCACAAACTTGTATTTTGTACCATAAAAAAAATCTTCAGCTGAACTTCATTTTGTATAAGGCTCCAGAGATCTGAGTAGTTGTTATAAGGTATTTGACTTGGTGACACTGTTGGGAGGGTCCCTGCACAGGTTGGTTGAATCACCCTCTGATACGGTGGGCTGTCAGAAAGCAGGGAGCGGGCAGGGTGGTTGGGCACAAGGGTCTCGTCTTTCTTGCAAAACTGACAGCCTGATCAAATACAAAGGGTTTGAGGAAACCCCCCTTTTTAACATGGTAGTTATCAACAGTTTTTTTGGTCACAAATCCAAACCATTGCACCATATGAGCTGCTGTGAGGAAAATTAACTCCATCCCATGAAGAACCAGTACACCAGTACTGGCAGCCTGGAGCGCAGTCCAGGTATCAAAGAGTCCAAGAACAGAGTTTTCTTGAAAGTGTGGTCTGGCCTTCTCTCCTTTATCATCACCCTCAGCATGTATTTTTTACTTTAACTGAAAATTTTAGCATGCTTCTGTGCATGCTTTAATGTATGCCTTGCAGCAAGATCTCACAAATTCAACAGGGACAGGTTTCCCTGTGACACATAAATGCACTGCTCTTTCTTCCCTCTGGATGACTTGTGTGCTCTCACCATGAAATCAGGACCAACAGTCTAGCTGGAAAACATAGTAGTAGATAGCTTTTTCTGACAAATATTCAGAGTTGTGCTTGTGCCAGGAATAATCCATCCTGAGAATATGCCACCCACCACTTTTGGGATGGATGGCAGATTGAAAGGGGGATTCATTTAAACAAGGCTCTGCTAGTAGCATTTATTGTTTGAATACCTATTCCCCTGCACGCTGGCACTATTTTCTTGGTGGTGTTCCTCCCTGACTGCTGCAGTTGTCAATCCTGGTTGAAATGCTGCTGGCAAGAGAGATGGAGCAGCCCTGGATGTGGGAGAAGGGCAGTTCCCTAAAGATTACTACTACAGGTGGTTCTGTTTCAGTAATATCAAAGGATTCAGCTATTCATTCCCTCCTTCCCCTGCTGTGGCTTCCTTCCCTGATAAGGGACAGGATCTTATCCTAAGACTGGATTTAATCTTTGATGTGACAATGCAGAAATCTGTCCACCACAGTCAAAGTGTGCAACATCGCATTTAGCCTTAGTCATAACCTCATCTTCAGTTTTATTAGGCCAAATTCTTTCCAAACTATGCTCCAGCCTTCCTTCAAAGCCCTCAAAAGGCGGATTCATCTTTGACAAATTGGATACTTTTGTCTGGGGGAGGAGAGTGGGGGTGGGGAAAGGAGGAAGTTCTCATGGTAAATGTTTAGGGCTGAAGAACTGGCTTACCTCTACCTACCTTTCTCCACATAAAACATTTATCTTTAAATATAAGTACTGTCATCCTGCACCCATTCCTGATGTGCTTACAAGAATGTCAGACCTGTCTGATTTTAGCTGAGAACTGAAAGAGATTATCTCTCACCTATGCAGCTTTATGCACCATAAAAGATGAGCTCACACAATCAGTCCAGAGCAAATAATCAATGTGCTATTTCATACTTGTCTTTCCTAAGAAGCACAAGGCTTAAAAATGGGAAAGGTAAAGAAAAAAATCCATAATAACCAAAATCCACATGGGAAGACACAGTTTGCTCACTGCAGGAGTTGAATCCTCTGAGCTGTTGATAGTGATTTTGTTTGAGCATAACTGCTTTTGTGAACCAGGCAATCACATGATGCAATAATCAAAACAGTAAATCAGTTCCAGTAGTGATGTACCTTATAATCAAGCAATGCAAGTAATCAGCCTAAAATGAGGCCCACATGAAATTGTAGTGTCATCAAGTAATAACTCAATCACAGCTCTGCGCACAATTTTGTAATCATGTAGAAAACATTGTTGACTTATTAAGCCCCTCGATTTTGGAATTTCTAGTAAAAGCCAAGCAATGTTTAAATACCCTGACAGAACTACTTTCTAGGTAAGTCTCAGTCCCCCTTTTACTGTTGAACTAGTGAAAGACATTTTTATCTCCCCTGAAGTCCAATGAGAATTTGGTTTCTGACACTGTCTGTATCTTTATTTTAAAAGGAAGAACACTGTGTTCCTATTCTTCCTTCCTCTCTAAAAGCTAATCTAGTCACAGAAGTTTACAAAAGGGTCCTACCATGGTATTTTAGGATTCTTCCCCAGGATAAAAAGATACCAAAAATCTTACCATTTGCTCCATGGAATCCCTTTACAAAAACAAAGAAGTTTTAGATGACTTTGTGGTCAAAGTAATCCCTTGTAAGATTAAGAGAAACATGTTGTGAAGCAACCTTTTGTTTGTGGCTGAAAATTTTCTTCTTCTAGAAACCGGAAGCAGAAATGAATAATAACTTTTGCATCAGGTTTTGTTTGTAACATTTTCTGCTGGTCTTTGGTATTCAGGTGGTTTTGATAGAAATGCATAAGATGAATTTTTTTTATACCATTTGTAAATTTTTTTTCCCAGAAATTAAATTACCACTATTTTTAATCTAAAACTTGTTTTGAAAAACTGGAGTTCTGTTTGGCTCTTTTTTAGTGACTTTTTTTTTTTTTTAAAATTTAAAGTTTCTTGAACCCTTTAAAAACTTGACCACAATTAATTTGAATGAAAACTTGATAAAAAAAAAGGAAAAAAGCACAATCAAACTAAAGCAAAAAGTCCTTCTACAGAAACTCTCACGAAAAATACCATCATCTTGTGGGTTTTATTTCAATCCTGTTTTCTAGGTGGGTGTTAACGCTGCTTTCAACAGCTGCATTTATTTTGTTTGGAGTTAAACTCTTATTAGTGTTTGTGTGGTAAATGCTGCTTCATTGATTTCAGTTTCTGCCTTTTGTTATATTTTAAGCTGCAGCCTCTCTGAAGTCAGAAGAGCTCTTACCACAGCTGCATCACAGGAAGTGCCCTTTTTAGCCAGCTATATATATCACCATAACTTGAATTTTCATCTTGGATTTGTGAATTGAAAGGAGGGTTTCTCTATCCCCTCTGGACTGGTACAACTGTGAAAGCTTGACCTTTACCTGCTGAATACCCATTTAATTCTAGCCTGAAAATAATTCAATCCCAGAACTGTAGTGAGGTTTCCCAAACCTGTTTGTCTGCTAATTATGAAGTTCTGTCCTATGCAGGGAGCCAAGGAGGGAACTGGTTACCAATTAACTGTGACATTTCTGCTGTTTTCCTGTCCCAACGTAACTTGACATCTTCCACTAATCTCCTTGTGTCTTCAGGAAGTCTACACCATATTATTCTGTACTTCCCCACTAATATGTACTGCAGGAGATAACGGTAACAAAACTCAGTGCAAGACCTTACTGAAGGAGGAGGGACTTCTATTTAAATACTTTCTAAGTAGGTTAAAGCTATGCACTCGATCTTTCACATCCAGTCACCAGCACCAAGATGAGTGTCCCCAGCTGCTCTAAGATCAGTTATGTATGACACAGGGGACAACTCACTGCTGACTCTTCAGTTCATCTCTTGGGTTTGTCTTGATAGGTTCTTGGACAAATTTGTTTCTTGATAGGTCTTTCATATACTTGAGAAATCATCAGCTGTTTTGCATTGAGACTTGCTTATTCCACCCTTCATGAATACTAAACACGATAAGCCTATTGTCCTTGTTTCCTGACAGTTACATCATTTTAAACATATAGTCTGTCTTGTTGAGATAGGACAAAGAGGACCAGCATAGGATGTTCTGTAATTATGTTGCCATCTTCCTGTCAAGAAAGGTGTCAGTGACAAGTCATGGGTTGTGACCTTACAAGGGCACTCACCTTCTGGGGTCAATGCAAAAAGCAATCCGTTTGCCAGTGTTTAGCAGTTTGATTGTTCTGCCTTATGTCCTTGGTTACCAACACAGTCTGGTTTTGTAAAATGTACTCTACCTCTGTTGTTCTTAGGTGCATACACGCATCCACACACATGCACAAACATACACTTTTCATTAGTTCATCTTTCAGACCAGCTGTTCCCTTAGTGTTAAAAATCTTTATACAACATTCTCAAAACCTGATCATCTACAGCTGTACACGTCAAGGCTGTGGCAGGTCACACTCTTACTTTGTTATTTCTGACTGCGTTGTTCCTGGACCCTCGCTGTGAGCACCTCTGACGGATGGAAAGTAATGTTTCCCTGATCCATCAGAGTGATGTTATCTGATTGAGTGAACTCTGTTCATATGTCATGCTGTGTTTCTGCTGCTGCTGCAGGAGGCTAAAACAGCAAGCTTTCCTTTTCAGGCTCTGTTTGCAAAGGGGTCTCATGATCCTTGTGTGTTCAGCTTAGGAAAGTGTGTCCCATTAAAGGGAGGAATTTATAAACGTGAAAAGGTCGGCTAAACGGGCTACACTTCCTGCTCTGACATTCACTTCTGCCTTTTCTATGAGTACTCATGTTTCCAGGAGCACCCTGGTTGAGTCATGGCAATCAGAAGATAAACGCTTTTCATACTACAGCAAGAATCAGAGTTACAAGGGGCCACACTCTGGTGGCAGCCACCACACCATGTAGTCACAAACTCTGGGAAAGATATGCCCCAGAAAGGGGAGAAAAAAATGCTCAAACTCTCTGTGTCCCATGAAGTGAGGGAAAAGATGTCTTCATGCCTTCCTATTGAGCCTTTTGAGAAACAGGTACCTCGAAAAATGTTCTGATTAACCTCTTCTAATGTTTTGGAAAAAGTTAGCTTACATCAAGACTTTTCAATGAGTGTTTTTTCTGCTTTTCTGAGCCACTGAGAAGTGTCACTTCTGCTGGGTTGTTGTCAGAGGTTGTGGGCTTCTTCGGCAATTTTCAAAGGCCGCTGTTCTAATAAAGAAAATTGAGAGTAATTAGAAGACATCTTCTGTGAGCTTGCTAATGAACTTCATGATGCTGACACCATGCCAGAAATTTAATGCCATTTCTAACAAAAAAAGAAAAAAAGAAAAAAAAAACCCAAACCCAAATCACTACAATGCGTCACCTTTTAGGGGAAAATCCATACAGGAAATGCAATGGTATAAAGTAACCGCTAACTCTGAAATCTTCCTCATCCATAAACTATGGCTATGGTCTCAGGGTGGTGACTGTACAACGTCTTAGGATACTCAAATGAGCCAGATGCAGAGAAGCAGCACAGTGGTTGAAAAGAAACTTGGCTAACATTCTCTCAAAAATTGTTCCAACACCCCTGTCTAAGAGCTCTGAGTGGAGCACATTTAGCTCAGGTGCAAACCTGTCAGGTTGGGTAGTTGCTGTGAACACTGTAACAACGGAAATGGTGGTGTGGTATTTAATGGGGTTGAGAAGTCAAGCTAAAAACAATGTGTCTGGGAGCAATCCATTTCAAACCCACGGGACACTAAAGGATGTAGTGCCCATATGGAGAGAAGTGGTTCACATGAGGTCTTTCAGAATTTGTTTAGCAGAGCCAGGCAAGGAATCCAGGCAGTCTCCACTAGTCAATGTCATCTGCTCTTCATGCAGACTAGAAACCAAATACCTCAGTGCCTACAAAGTAAGTGGATCCTTATGTGGATAACTTTCTCCCAAATGAGCATGCAGAGAAAATTAAGGCAGAAGATGAGTATGAAGAAACTACCTATGTTTTATGAGTATGGATTCAGCTTTTCCAGTGGGAAGACCTTCTACAGAGAAGGGAATCAGTTTCTGAGGATATATGCATTCCGTCTGGATGTGTGCACAGTAGGGCATGCAAAGATGTCATAAAACCAGACCTAGCAAGACTGTGGGAACAGTCCTGTAGGGTAACATTCCCTGGAGAAAGACTGGGCTCTATAAACGTAAGCTTTGTACCTGTTTGTTCCTTCTCTTCCCTTACTAGGCCTGCGAAGAGCTGCTAAAGGTAAGTGGGGAAGTGATGGTAAAATCAGGCATTGGAGAACACAGAATACTTTGTGGTGGCACAGTTCTGAGTGCAGAGCACTCCGCTTTTCAGTACAGTCAGCTGATCTCCCACTCCATTGTAATGTCTCTGAGATCTCATTTGGGTCCTCTGGCATCAAATGACTTCTTTGCCCAGTGATTTCCAGTGCTCCACCACTGAAGCCAGTAAAATTTTCAGAACCTTAATGTTTTTCACCTCCACAAATACAGGATGTTGGCAGTATCTTGGGGGCAAAGGGCTTGTACTCTTCAGGATATGCCGTGAGGTTGGCTATCAGGAGCTAGGTTACCTGATGTGGTATAATTTGACAGACAAGGATCAAAAGAATGTTGCAGGATTGTACATGGATGTGGCAGGATTTACCCTGGACATCTGTATACCCTATCTACAATTTATCATCATCATAGAAGAGTCATTCTCCATGAGAGGTCCCAAAACATTTCTTCCCCTAAAGACTGTCTTACTATCATGGGGGTGTTTATCCATGTGTAGCTTGATCTGTGGCCAAGGAAAGGAGGTGACTACCCAGCAGGGTAAAGAGAACATACCTACTTACCTGTGATTTTTCCATACCCCTTCCATTATAAGACATTAATAACACAGAAAATAATTCTTATTCTCACTAGAAAAATTCTGAGCTTCTGTAAAGATGAAGGTACTTGTCCTGCATGGCCCCAGGAATTATGATCAACTCCTTAGGGACCAGTGATCTTTCCTGGATACCCACACACTTATGAGTGGACAGCAAGACACATCTAGCCACATCAATTGTGCTAGCCAATAAATGAACATGATTTAATCTAGACAAGAGCTGCCTTGGGACACAAGCCAAAATGCAGTGCTGGCTCTTGTCCGGCCTTATACGGGCAGTGGGAACCCACTTGTTTCTTGAGGTTTCTGTTCACAAAGAAGGCTCCATCCATGCATGATCAGTGTTTTGGTATCTGCTCTGTATAAACAAACTCCTAAGGGGATCCTATGGGACTGCCACCTTGTCTAGAGCTAGGACATTGAAAATCACACTTACCATTTGGAATTGAAAAGGTCCTTCCATAGAAATCTGTTCTTGTGCTTGGAGGCCTGCCTTTGCTCTGCCTCTGTCACTAAGTTGAATTGACATAGATTTTCCTCTGGATACACTACTGTGGTTGTCACGGGTTAAACTTCCTTTTATGGCCTCCTTTATTAGCTATCACAATACTTCTTCCATTTGACTTTGTTGATGAACTTCAGATATCCACATTTGTGGTATCACGCAACATTAATACTAGAGCTGCTGGTTCATCTTAGGAGTAAGCGTTCACTCTGTTAATTCCTGAAAACTTGTGTTCAGATTCTGCTCCTGCAGAAAGCTGATGCCTTTCTTGTTTTGCTTACCTATTCTCTCCATGTAGCAAGGATGGCTTCATGGGGCATGTCCTTATCAGCAGTGAAATAACATGTTCAAAAATTTTTCAATAAATGAGTGAGGCAATTTGAATCTATGCAGATCATAGGCAGCAGATTTCTAGAGCCTCTCAAAGTACAATTTCTAGTTCTTATTTAATTTTCTAGTGCCAGTGCAGTGTCATACAGCACGGAGCAGAAGGCAAATCTCAGATCACACAAGTGTGCAGACGTTCATTTTAAAATTAGCTTATAAAGTCATTTTGCGACAGAGGTAGTTCCAAGTAAAAAGTGGAGTGTGGAAAAGATGGATTCAGTTGAGTCTCTCACCATTTCAAATTGAAGGGGAAAAGTTCCAACACATCCCCAAGCTAATATAATATGAATTCCTTTAAAAGTCTCCTGGGTAGATTCTCTGTTGCCTAGTAGGGAATCTTACTACACTTTTTGCTTCATGAAGACTTAGTAAATTTAGATCTCTCCTCTCTATCAAGCCAACAATTTCCATTACATTAATCAAAACCCATAGTCTGAGACTTTTCTTGCTGTGTTATGTGAGGTTGGAACTTGCTGATGGATTAAAAAATTATGGAGCAGATAGACAATACCAAATGAATGCACGGTTGGAACTTTGATTCCTTCTTACTCCTTTGGGGTCTGAATCAAGCCACAGCTATTTTTCAGGCAAGGTGCTGAAGTGTGTGCTTAACCACTGAGTCCTAACCCATTATATGGATGTCTATCTCTACTCCACCATGATACTAAATCAGGAAACTCTCCAAAGTGAGTGGTTTAGTTGAAAGCGTAATTGTGGTACAGACTGTGGGGGAGTGAAACAAACAAAAATTTGTAGAGGAAGGCCCAGCATGGTGTTTGCCACCATTAGCAGACAGCTTGGAAGCTTGGATAAGAAATAACACCAATGGAATAAGAAAACAAAATTTTCTATGTGTTTGCTAAAGCTTGCTTTGAATACCTATTTCTCAGTCCTTCTTGGGCCAAGCATGAATGCAACATCAACTCAGGCCTTTTCAGCTCAGCTCCACCTGCCTTGCCACTGTATTGTAGTTAGTTTCAGAAAGTGGGTAAATGATCTCACTCTGCTAAACTGTAACTGGCACAGCAAAGGGGAGCTTGCAGAGAGGCATTCATTTTTATCTGCAAGAGTAATGATCTGCTTTGCTTGATGTGCATCAGCTTGCTTTGTGTGTTTGATAAATGCTATCATTTGAAGATTAGATTTTACAAAAGGGGATTAGATGAGAAGTGACACATAACTAATTAGTGGCAAGCAAAGTGAAATTAAAAGGCAGACAAGCGTATGGAAAAATGTTTGTATTTCACAGGATTCAGGCATATTAATGATTAAGCATTCCAGCTATTGAATCCTGAAATTCTTTGACTCTCAACACAGGACATTTTCCTCTTTATATCAGCATCTCCTGAAGATTCACTAAACACAATGAAATACTCTAACTAATTTTAGCAAAGACTCATCATACAGGAAGGCCCTGTATAAGAGTTAAATTGTCAAATCATGTTTCCAAACCACATAATTTGTATTCAGATAAATTTGTAATTTGAGATGTTCGGGCCTAGAGGAGCTAATTTGGATTCAGCGAAGCACCTACACACATGCACTAATGGATGTATCTGCTTAAGTTCAGTTATTTCGGTGTAGCTTAAAGAGGTGCTTTAAGTCAAACTCCTCTAGGGCTTTAGCTTAAATTGGAATCCATGTTTCGGCCATTCTTGTCTAATACTCATCTCATTTAGATTTAAGAACTTTCTTATGGCTACTGAAGTCTCATTTCTGTCAGCCAGTAGTCAGCCATCCATTTTGTGACTGTTTAATAGGATCACAGTTGATGTGTTCCACAGACACTAATATTGTATAGCATAGCTAGTATTTCTTTCTTGTCAAGGGTTTCACTTGCATGCCCAGTGCATGAGGAGGATGTGCGAATGGAAAGAATAAAAAGTTAAGCTCTTTTTTTTTTTTAAATCAGTTTTAGTTATAAAAGTTACTACAGGATCAGAATAAATCCCTGGGGTCTGACATACTACTTGTTATAACCCAAGAGGACAGTGGGAGATGTGGTGTAAAAAACAAGCTGTGAAAGACAAATCAAGAATAGATGCAACATTTTAGCTCCTTTTGCATGGATTAGTACACATGTGGGTACTTTCAGAGCGAGAGATATGAAATGCAGACTTACAGTATTGTCAGAAGTGTGTGGCACTTCCTGAAGAGAGGAAGCCTTAAAAAAATATCAAAAGGGAAAAAAATCATTATAAGGACTATGACATAGATGATCAACTGGCAAGACAAGGATGAAGCAGGAAGAGGGATGACAGTGGAACCTCTTGGAGCCTCTTGGAGAGCAGCTGATGGAAGAACAGGCTGTGGCTGCCCTTGCAGATGGATTTCTTCATTGTGTAGTCAACATCGTGTTTGATTGTGCAACCCGAAGGGATAGCATCCCCAACATGGCTACATACATGTAACCTTACTTCCACAAAGCTGTGGTGCTGTTAGGTTACTTGACAGTAAATGGACCAGTGCAAGAAACATCATGCCAATAAAGGCAGGAAATGAGCTGGCTGGACATATTTATTTATTTATATGACTTTACAAATTCCCTTTCACAGTTCCACTGAGGGGGACACTCCCCCCACCCCCCACCGCCCCTCATTCTAAGGTGAAATGTATGCTTATATTTTGTGGATTACATAGATTTGTTATTTCCAGGTACTGCTATTTCCCTCATCATGATTCAACAATTTCCCTCTACCTAGAAAATTAATTCATCACATGCTTAGGTTCCTTATCAAAGGTAGGCAATGGAAAGCAAATTCAAGACTGAAATAGAAAAGGATGAGCGTTCCTGAACTGTTGGATTGTATCTAACTATTATGGTCTCTTTGGAGACATCCGAGTGTAAAAACATAGCACCATGACAGCTTAATTTGCTAGTGTCACATGTCACACCTAAAAGAAATTGCTCTGCAACTATCTGAAGTATCTGAAGAGATATGCACACGCTGACCTCATGCCTGATGGAAAGTTAAGAAGAATAAATGATTAAGTTGTTTGTTATGGCTGGGAAATTATGACTACTGGGGTGAATAGCTCCCTGCCAAGTTGAGTTCAGAACCTGGGACTTTACCTTTTTGCACAGGAAAAGAAATACAGGCCATAGCATCTAATACGAAGCTAGCATCTCAGCTGAGTATGTTGTTTTCCTGCATTCCCTTTCTTTGCCAAGAAGCAGAGTAATGAAAGAAGGAAAGGCATGGAACTAGTTGGGAAAATGGAAATTCTGTTCTAAAGTATGTTAAAAATTTTGAATCTTGCTTCCACTCTGAATTGCAACAAAGGAGAAAATTGTGACCCTTTTCTTTGCCTCCATGACATGGAAAATCTGAAAGATGTACTCTGATATGATTATGTGTTTAGTTTTGATACAGACGTGTATTTCTGGAAGAAAAGGGTCAAGACAAAATGCTGCCAAAGTGCAGCATTTTTGCCGTATCAAAGAAGAATGCCTTAACAACATCAAATATAAGAAAATAAAAATATTTTCTTTCGCTTGCTTGCCTTTAAACCTCTGTACGAACTGACACATTTCCATATAATGCAGCAATTTGGATGACTTATTTACTGATTGAAAAATTAATGTCAAAAATAATTGAAATAGTAATCTCATAATAAAAGTTTGATATGTTTTTGATGGACACATGATGATTTGATGACCCAAGTGATACAGAAGGGTTCTCACCTGTGTGGACAATTTCCACGTGCCAAAGAAGTCTTATAATGTAGAAAAAGTAAATCCTGGAGATAAGAGCTACAGATCTTTACCACATCATGCCTATCTATTCACAGGAGTCAGAGACCTGCTGAGATGGGACTCTGTCTGCGAAGGCAAGAGCTTGTTCAGAGAACAGAAAACAGAGAAAGGGATAGAGCTACAGGGACCAGATGGGTAGAACAAGGAGGGTACAAGAAAGAAACCACCAGCTTAGGAGCTAGAAGCTGTAAACAGCAGGCCACCAAGGAGCTTGTTCATAAACCAGACTTGTACACCTGTGCTCACAGAGAGGAAAATATAATATGCATACCTGCTTCTGCATGTCATGGAGAAAGGGCAATCAGTACATGTTTGTTTCAGGATTTATAAGCACAGGCAGCTAAAATCTGATCTTGTGATATAGCTGCAGCAAATGTTCACATAAAAAGGTCATTTTCCAGAACTCTGAAGTGACTTTTTCTTCAGAGCTAGCAGAAATGGTTGAAAAGTCTTTCACAGTTTTGGCTTAAGGGAAAGATCCACTTCTTTAAAAGAATGTATCTATATATTTTCTCTTTGGTTAGAAAATAAAGAGCTTACTTAAAACCTGCTCTGAGTGGAAGAACAAGAAACAAAGCAGTACTTTTGGAGAAAAACAAAACAAAACAAAACAAGCCAAAACCCAAACACCAAACAAACAAACAAAAAACCCAGCTACATGTAGTAGGTTTGTGTTCAATGAGCTAAATCACTGGAGGGGCTGCATCTGCTGTCCACAAACTACCTTTAGCAAGTGTCTGACTCCTCTGTCTCGGTAGCTGTATTGATTGAAAGCTAATCATCTGCTGCTGTCCAGGTTCTGCCTGCAGTGCACTAAACAGTGCTGCAGTTACATCAGTGTGAGTTAGTAATAAGGTGGGGGTGGGGGGTGGGGGGAAGTGGGGGGAAGGGAAAAAGAGACAAAGTTGGTTTATTTTGGGCAGTGGCTTAAGTATTTCTGTAACCTTCATACTTGGTTTGAGAGCTTTCTTATTAGTACTGTTTTTACATGGCATTGATTTCAGTTTAGCAGTCAAACACCATATGGAATTGAATAATCAAACATTGCATTTAAAGATGTTGAAATGAAACATCTTGACTCATTCGATATTTTTTCCCCTCTTCTCTTTCTTTTTGGGGACCTGAATATTCATTTTTCTATGGAAAACATGACCCAAACCAATTATTGGCTTTTTCCATCTTCCTACACAGACATCAGTAATGCACAGATTCCCAGCTGCTGGCAAAGAGTCTGAGTTCCATGGACAAAGCCCCATGGAGGAGCTCCTTGCTCTGAGTTTTCTGTACTCTTCATCTCCAGCAAGCAAGGTCACAGAGTGGATTCCTGTCCTAGTTCTGCAAAGGAAGAATAAGCCTGTTCCCACAATCAGGAGCAGTTGTATCTCAGTCACACAGTGCAAACCAGACCAAGAACTGTCTCTGGTCTTCTGGGAGGTTTTGGAGGTGCTAGCAGTGGCCTCCGTGTGTGCGGCAGTGCTCTGCTGTCTGTCATGCTGGGGTGGATTCTGCATGGAGGTACCCATGTCCATCTCTTAGCCGCATGAGGGAACATTGCTGTTACTGAGATTTGTTGCTGTCCAGTAAATAGGCCATTAAATTGCATTACTGCCAGATTAATATTCATAAATATTCCAAACATAATACATTGTTATATGCCATCAGAAAGAAAATCCATGAAGCATTGCTCATATCATTGCCATGACTGGGCAAGCTATTTCTCTTGTAGCAGGAGTTATGTATCTCATAACTGTCCAGGTTCACATAACATAATCACATATGTAAATCACATAACAGATCCCTGTGAGTCCATCTGTCAGTTGGATTCTTCAGCAAATTGAGGAAAGGTTGTGTCAGAATCCCTCTGTTCAATTCCCGAGGTAAAATCCTTCTCCAGAAACCTTTCTGAGACTATGATTAGACACAGGTCTATAGATTACATCACCTTGTTCTGACTGTGCCCTTTCTTGCCTCTGTGCCTGAAACCTGTGTGGTGAGGAGAGTACTGGTGGGATCTTTCCTAACTGATGTCAGTACCAGTGTGGCCTAGACAGGAGGTACCCTAGGTTTTTGTAGTGAGGGGGCTACAGCGGTGGTTTCTATAAGATGTCAGAAGCATTCCCCATGTCCAGTGGAGCCAATGACAGCCGGCCTCAAGACAGACCTGCTGCTGGTCCAGGCTGAAATAACCAACGAAGGTAGTGGCACCTCTGTGATAGCATATTAAAAAAAAGGGGGGTGGGGTGGGGTGGGAATTTGCATCATCAGGACAGAGGAGTGAGACAATGTGAGAACAACAACTCTGCAGACACAACGTCAATGAAGAAGGAGGAAGAGGAGGTGTTCCAGGTGCCAGAGCAGAGATTCTCTTGAAACCTGTGGTGAAGACGATGGTGAGGCAAGCTGCCCCCCTGCAGCCCATGGAGGTTAACAGTGGAGCAGATATCCACCTGAAGCCCATGGAGGTCCATGCTGGAGCAGATATCCACCTGCAGCCCATGAAGGACACCCACGCTGGAAGCCAACACTGAAGGTGGACTTTGCTGGCTGGACTCGACCCCATGTGGGACCCACACTGAAGGACTGCACCCCATGGGAGGGACCCATGCTGGAGCAGTGTCTGAAAAAGTGCAGCACAAGGGAAGGACTTGTGTTGGAGAAGTTCATGGAGAACTGTGTCCCATGAGAGGGAACCCACGCTGGAACAGGGGAAGAGCGTGAGGAGAAAGGAGCAGCAGAAACAACGTGTGATGAACTGACTGTAATCCCCATTCCCCATTCACCTGCACTGCTTGGGGGGAGGAGGGAGAGAAACCAGGAATTAAGCCTGTGAAGAAGGGAGGGGTGAGGGTGTTTTTTCTGATTGGAATGGTAATAAATTAAACTAATTTTGCCCAAGTTGAGTCTGTTTTGCCTGTGATGGTAACTGCTGAGTGATCTCCCTGTCTGTGTTTCAACCCATGAGCCTTTTGTTAGATTTTCTCTGCCCTCTCCAGTTGAGGAGGGGAGTGATGGAATGGCTTTGGTGGGCACCTGGCATTCACCCAGAGTCAAAACACTACATGGGGTCATGTTTCACTGCCTCATGCATCTTGATTTTCTGAAGCAGTTGTATAATCTGAAAAAAGTGGAAGTAGTTTGGGGACAGAACCATGGTTACATGACCTTTGGAGAGTCAGCTGGCTCTGAGGACTGACCAGCAGCTCTAAACAGGTCAATGAGAAGCTCAAGGATCTCTCAGGGTCTTCTTGATAAACCTATTGTTTTGCCTTGCTTGTGAAAGCCCTGTGGATGACATTGCTTTATTCCCTGCACAAAAGGGAGGACATTTGCCATTGCAAAGCTTGTAAGTAGCTTATGGAGAGGAATGATTACATTTCTCAGCAATCCCACATGGCTGTGCTGACCTTTGACTGCTACAGGAGTTCCTTGACATAGCATTCTCTAGGATCCCCAAAGCAGGAAGGAAAAACCTGGTCTTAGGCATTTAGGTGTTTTAACTACTAGCCCACAACTCTCCGATCCTTGTGTTTGAGGGCATTTGAGTTGTTCTTTCCCAGACTCCAGGATATAAGAGCAAGGTGTGCACCTGGAGGTTTAGTAGCATGGAGCTGGCACAATGCCATCCTCCCCAGGAGCAATCACACGATGAAGAAAGAATGTGAGGTGCTGTATAACAAACCCAAACTACAAGTTCTGCTCAAAATTATATGTGCACTTGGGGAAGGAACACAGACCTGGAAATGGTGTATTAATTGCACAAGAATCTGGGCGCACAATTCCAGCAAGCTTCAATTTCTTGGGCACAGCCATCTATGCTGAGCTACTGCTATGGTATGTATGCAAGTAAGAGAATCAAAAAGCTACCAGTATGCCCTTTGGATTAGAAATGCTGGGCATGAGTCAAGGCTTAAAATAAAAGAGTTCCCCATCCCTTCTAGACATTATTTTTTCCTTTCCGAAGTTTGTAAAAATGCAGCACATGCCTACCCAGCTGAGCTTCTTAGGCTGATACTAGTGTATATTGGAAAAGAGGTTTTCTGGGAGCTCTTTAGAATAGAATAGAATAGAATAGAATAGAATAGAACAGAACAGAACAGAATAGAATAGAATAGAATAATAGAATAGAATAGAATAGAATGGGATGAGATGAGATGAGATGAGGTGAGGTGAGGTGAGATGAGATGAGATGAGATGAGATGAGATGAGATGAGATGGAACAGAACCGAACCGAACCGAACCGAACAGTGGAAGGGACCCGCAATGATCATCTAGTCCAACTGCCTGACCACCTCCGGGCTGAAAAGCATGTTATTAAGAGCATTGCCCAACTGCCTCTTAGACAGTGACTAGCACGGGACACCGAGGCAGACCCGGGTGGACGCTCACTGTCCTGAGCACAGAAACATGCCCTCCCGCATCTGAGCTGACACCCGAGGGCTCCGCAGGCTGCCCGGCCGCGGTGGCCGGCATCGCTGCCCGGGAGGGGCTGGTTCGAGGCCGCCGCGCCTGCTGGAGCTGCAGGACCCTCCCCGCGACGCCATCAGCCGAGGTGCCGGCGTCACCCCCGGGGCAGCCACTTCTGCCGGCACGATTCCCCTCCTCCCTCCCCCCTCCTTTTAGCCCCGTATCTGTTGCTTTGCGGGCTGCTGTCCCGCCTCATTCGCTGGCGACAGAAGGGCGGATCAGCAGTCACAGCCGGTCCCTTCCCCACGAAGCCTCCAGTGCTGGCGGCACCCCCGAGCCGGGTGCCAGTGCCGGTGCCGTCAGGGGTTCTGCTCCGCTTTGCCACGGAGCGCTCGCACCGCGCGTGACTCCCTCCCCCTCCCCTGCAGACGCCGTCCTGAATCCCGGCTGGACACCGGAACGCTGCACGCGCGCCTTTCAACGGGCAATGGCAGGGAGGGGACTTTCCCCTTCGCCCCCCCCTCACCCCCCCACCCCCTCTTCCCGCCTCCTCCTGTGCTGAAACACCGCTGGATAGCTATCCGATAGCCGAACAGCTGGCGATCCTTCTCCGGCCACAGTAAAATCCGAGGCGAAGGAGGAGGGAAGAGAAGGCTGTTCCCTTCCTACCTTCTTCATATGCCTCTCCAACTCCTTCCAGGACCGAGGGGATGAGAGGGGATCTCCGGGAAGGACCAGAACAGAGGACGCGGATAGCTCTCCCACCCTCCCCCCTTTTCAGGAAGCCGTATTTGCAGAGATTCCCCCTGGCACACGCACACACTGACTCCTGAGGAGATGCATGGAAGCAGTTGCAAAATGCAACAGAGGGCTGACAGACTCCCCTCCTTCCCGCAGGCAAAGCGCAAGGACACCTGGCTGCTGCAGACGGCTGGGGATGGGGTGGGGGACGTGCACGCAAAATACACGCACCCATCCGAGGGGCTGGGGACCACAGGGGGCCTCCTCCGTGGCGAGCATCGGGGGGCGAGGGCGGCGCAGGGAAGGGGCGGGGGAGCCGGAGGCAGGGGGAGGGAGAGAGCCCAGCTCCCGCAACGAGGGGAGGAGGAAGGAGGGACCGTGTTGGTGGGATGGTCCGGAAATCCTGTGATAAAAAGAGGGGCGCGGGGGAAAAGTAGGGAGAAGCTCTGGACAAATTCTCTCTCTCCCACCCCGTACCTGCAACTTCCCCGGCAGCCCTCGGGCACATGGGCGCCGGCCGGAGCCTCTAGGAGCTGTGCGGAGCGGGGAGGAGCGGAGCAGCCGCAGCCACCTGCCGCCGGCCCGGCACAGCACAGACCGGCTCAGCTCAGCACCGCGCCCGCCGCCGAGCGAGGTACCGGCGCCGGGGCGGGCGGGCCGGGCCGAGCCGGCCGGCTTGCGGCGGGGCAGCGGGGCGGCGGGGTGCAGGCATTCAGGGACGGAGGACGCCCTCGTCCTCCGGGTGCTGGCGGGCCGCGCAGCCCCGCGGCACGGCCGTGATCCTGTACGAGAGCCGGTACCGGGCGGAGGGCGGCAGCCTGCCCCGGAGCCGAGCCGCCGCTCCCTGCGGCCGGGGCCAGCAGAGGGAAGCAGCAGCCTGCGCGGCGGGGCTGCGGGTCTGCACCTGGGGCCGCCCGGTCTCAACCTTGAGCCGTCCCGGGTTTTCCTGAGGAGGCGCAGCCCCCTCCGGCATTGCGCTGAGGGCTCCCCGGGTGAGGGTTCCGCGGGGCTGGCGGGGGGAGCTGGTCGCGCATCCGTGCTCTCCATCCAGCCGCCCCGGCTGCATCCGCACCCGAGTCTCCCGGCTTCCCCCGCTTGCCCGCACGGGCACTTGCGGAGCGCTTCACCTTCAAATGCCCCCTCAGCTGTCCCCAGCGGAGCTGCCGCTCCGGAGCTCGCTCTCCGAAAACCGAGAGGGCGAGAGACAGGCGGGGAAACGAGAAAGTTCAAAGGTTTAAAGCCTTCCTGCCCGCCTGCAGGAGACAAGCCGGGAGAAGCACCTCACTGCTCCCCCAGGCTCACTCCCGGCCACCTGCCCTGCCCGGGGGGAACCACCGTGTCCCCTTACCTCCTCCTCCTCCCGCCCGTTCCCTGTTCACCAGCATACAGCTCTGCTCCCCAGGTGCCTTGTCCTGGCAGGGATGGGGGGTGGGAAACTTGCCTGCCCTCAGACAAGGGGAGGAAAGCTGCTGGAGAGAGAGCCGAGACCGGGCAGCAGCCTTTTCTGCTCCTGGAGGCACCATTCCTCTTTTGACTGTGCTTCTTTGTAGGCTGCACTCCAAGGATTCCTGGTCTCGGTGCATGTGAGGTGTGAAGGTGGGCAGCACCCCTAAGCCATCACCATGGATTTTGTTATGAAACAAGCTCTAGGAGGTAAGTGTGATTGGCACGTGAAGAGTCTTGCAGCCCTCCCTCCCCTCCCCTGTGCACCTGGCAAGAGAGGGCATGGACTGCTATGAGGCTCTGGTAGGGTCTGTAGCTGGAAGAGCTGTTTGGGAACATGGAAGAGCACATCTGTTCACTGGCTCATGATCCCAGAGCCAAGTGTTTTGAAGAATCTGAGCGGGAGAGGGCAGCATCAAGCAGAGACCAAAGCCCGTGTCAGGGGAGAGACCTCCCACACAAAGTGTGCAGGCCCTGGGTTATACCTAATCTTGCACCCTACCAGCTGGCTGCACATCCTGCTGTACAGTGCACAGGTCTTTGCTTTGCTTATTGCAATGATACTGAGGCAGGTATTACAAAGGCTGCAGACAGGTTTAGCTGAAGCAAACCCAAAGAAAGAGTAGCATTTTGTGTATGTGTATGAGCCCCCTTTTCATCCTTCCCCCAAATGCTGGCCCGACCTTTAGTGAAAAATAGCCAGTGCAGAAATGTTGGTATCTGGTATTTGGAGAGTTATTTTTAATATGAATATTGCTGCAATATGCAGGGAAACAGTAATAAAGAATCCTTCCCCCCGCTCCCCAGGATATGATGGCAACTTCTTACATGGTTTCAATACATTTCCTTCCATGTGTGATGAATTGTTTTAATGGTGGCAAATAGAAAAGGCAGTGGTGTGAGGGGGAGAAACTGAAAACGGTACAAAAGTATTTGGGAATGAGATTCGTTCGTTCTGCCACAGTTGTGCTGCCTTTCTGGGCTGCTTGACCTGAACATTCAGTCAAAACAAGGCTGTCACTGAGACTATACTGAATGCTGTCTACTATTGGGAACTGGAATAGTTGTCATCAGAAGAAGTCAGCGAGGTGGTTCTGCTCATTCTCTTTTGTACTATTATCTTATGTGTTCATTTTCCTTTGATGAAACTGTAGAATCATGGGAATGTAAGAATGTTTCATGCATAGTGTTATTGGTGTCTTATGCGGCTTCAGCATTTACTGCAGGACTCCCTCCCATGTCATGGAAATGTGATTTTCATCTCTGAAAGCAAAGGAACTCTTGTGTGTGTCTCCCTTTTTTTCCACCAACGGAGAAAAATTCTCACAGTTAAGAACAGAAAAAGCAACCCAAGTTTTAGTTGGGCTGTTCTGAATGGGAAGATTGAACTAAAGAAGAAAGAGTCTAATTTGATTGCACAGAATAGCAAGATATGAAGATAACTATGTGAGAAACTAACATTCTTTATGGTAGTAGTGTTACTTTTCAGTGCCTATTTTGAAGGACAAATAGATTTGAGAAGAGCAGGTTTTGCAGTTTGCTACAGTGATATAAGGTTGCTTGCACAGAAATGAGAAAGTTTACCTGCAAACTGGAAATACAGCCACTGCAGCTGGAGATCACTGAATCCACTAAAGGGAAATAACTGCTTAGAGACTGCAGTTAGAGGCAGGGGGAGGAAGGTTGCAGCAGAGGAGTAACAGCTGAGATGCATGCCTTTTCTTGCAGCTTAGTGACTAACCTGAGTTGGAAACTGTCTGCTGATGCTTAACAGCATTCACTCTGGGCAGACTTTCATTCTAACATAACGTTGCATGCCAGGGTCAGGGTTTGCGTTATAATAGCAGTTGATGAGAAGGCAAATTCAAGAAGCATCTTTTGGTGATATCTATCAAGATGCTGCCCAGGTCACCAGCTCTTCTCCCAGATGACTTAATGTGTCTGGAACTTGCCCGCTTACTCAATAAAGAAGTCACTGCAGAGTGATAAAATCCAGGAAATGTTAATTCATGGAGACTTATTTTTAAATCAGAAATAGTTTCAAAGAGGATAAACAAGATATCTCAGAGCAAATATAACATGGAAAGTAAAGGTGGTTTTGGATACTTGTTTCCCACTGGAGCTAAAGCTCAAGCTGATGCAAGCATGCCATCTGGCCACACTGGCGCAGCAAACCAAGGACTAAAGGTTACAGTTTGTTTCCTTAATTATGGAGCCAGAACCTTTTTTTGTCTGCCAGTTCTGACATCCAAAGGCAAATGCCCAAACTGAGTAAAGCATTAAACTTCTGGTGGGTGACAGGCTTGCTTTGGCTAGGATGCAAGGTGTGATCTGCTAGTAAGCTTTTAAATTATCCCCACTTTCAGGGAGATTTTCTTGTGGTTTTCATTATTTTAGTTTAATGTGGCTTTTCTCAGAACACCTCTGAATTAATTCTGCTGTCTGCTTGGGATTTTTTGAATGGTACAAAAGTTCTGCTGGCTGTCATCCTGTTACCGGGATACTTGAGGGCCCAAGGCTCTTAGCCATTTTCATACGGAAAAGGAGAAGGAGAAAGCCCATGGGAAGGTGCAAGGGATTTGTCTGAGGTGGGATCATGATGTGGTTGAAGAGACAGATTTCTTACAGCAGAAACTAGCATTGTGCAGGCCAAAATGCTGTGAAGTTATGGATATACAGAACACACAATAGCTCTGACTCTGTACTACATGGTGTTGTGCAAGCCCCTTTTGATGTGCTTCTTTTATTACCATGCATAGAAGAAATGTCTAGCTGGGATGCCTGCCTTAAATAGTGACTTTTCCTAGTATCAGCCTGTGGATAAATCATGTAATTAATTTCATAAATAATCATAATATATAATGATAAAAATAATCATGAATAATTATGCATATGAATGGTACTGTCTAAATTTCTTCTTTGTGCTACCCCTTGAACTCATTGCACAATGCAAACCCCATCAGGAGGAAGGGTATGTTAGAGTTTCTGGATAGTTAATCACCGTGCTATATTACAGGCATGATTTTCTGTTGTATTGACAGCAGCTTAGAGTGAGGACTGCTGCTTGGCATTCACTTCTTTATCTGTCAAGATTCAGCGGAGACTTGTTTTCGTTCATAAGTATTCTTGAAATACTGTAGGCAGAAGGCAAATGCAACCAGATTGCCATCTGGAATATGTCAGCAGGGGGGGACTGCCTACTTAATGTCCCTTACTGGCAGCTTTGGTTCAGTGAGGTATATGACAAACACAGTCCAGAGGGAGTCCCCTTGTCCTTGAAGGTAGGCAGCGATTTAAACCCTCCTGAAGACAACGGGATATAAGTCACTGTCCATAAGCTCTGAAAAAGCAGCCCCTGTGCTAAGCTTACATTAGTGAAGATGTGTGTGTGAATGCTAGACAAGCCTGAATGGAAACAGTACCAGTGTTTAACAACATCTTAGCAGTGGCCTTCTGTGTGACTTACGGAGTGTGTATTTTGCTGCTGCATTTGCTTCACTTTACTTGCTTGTGATGTGAGGATTACGTCCTTGATTTTCCCTGGGGCATTCAGTGAGACTGATTGCAGTTAGAGGAAATACAGACCTGTCCAGGATGGAACAGACAGTGAAATAACCAGTGTTTTCTGCTTTTTCGTTCTCCAATTCAGCCTCTTGTTTCTCACATTTGCAGTTCTCTGCTGAGCCTTTCTCCTGTTCTGGGACCTCATGCATCAGCTAGACTGTGCTCCTCTGGTTATGTTAATGTGTGAAGTCCTGGAGCAGTACAGAAACTGTAATGCAGAACAGCAAGTTGCACTGCCAACAAATAGCACTGGTGTACTTCTGGGGTCTCTTTAGCTTGTAATCCTTGAAACCTGTGACACGTAAGGTCTTTCATTTTGCAGTCAGGTGCTTCCAAATCACAAAGACTTAAGAATCTGAGATGAGACAGAGGTCTCCAGCCCCCTGTAGCATGTGGTAGATCTTGGGAGCCTATCTACCTTTGTTCTCAGATAACATCTGCCTATATGTTGTGCAGTTCTGGGCCCCAAAATTTAAAAAGGATGTTAAGGTACTTGAATGCATCCAGAGGAGGGCAACAAAGCTGGTGGAAGGGCTGAAAGGCATGCCCTGTGAGGAGTAGCAAAGGACTTGGTTTGTCTAGTTTGGAGAGAAGGAGGCTGAGGGTAACCCCATTGCTCCCTACAGCTGCCTGAGGGGGGGAAGTGGAGAGGGAGGTGCTGATCCCGTCACCCTGGGGTCCAGTGACAGGATGCATGGGAATGGCTCAAAGCTTCATTAGGGGAGGTTCAGACTTCTTTACTGGGGGGGCAGTCAAACACTGGAACAGGCTTTGTAGAGAGGTGGTTGATACCCCATGCCACCCATGTCAGAATTTGAGGTGTTTGGACAATGCCCTTAGTAACAGGCTTTAGCTTTTGTTCAGCCCTGAAGTGGTCAGGCAGTTGGACTAGATGATCATTGTAGGTCCCTTCCACTGAACTATACTATTCTAGGCTATTCTATTCTATAAATTCTTGAGTAAGAGTATAAGATGAATTCTGCAGCCTGTTTGTAGTATGGTTGTGTTCTTGATGTATTATCTTCTGGATCCCTTTTTCCTTGTCTCATGCTTTGAGTATATGCATTTTAATGACATTTTGAAGATGAAGAGGTAGTGTTGGTGTCTGATGGATACATTTTTCACAAGGAATGGTTTTATAGGCCTTTTTTTTTTTTTTTTTTTGCGTAATGCATGCTGCTGGCAAAGCTATTTTCTTCAAGAAATTGGATTGAGTGCAGTCTTGATATCTGTTGCCAAGACAAGGATAGAAAGGAAAATCCCATGGAGGTGTCTTAGTGCTTCCAGAAAAACAAAACTAACATCGGTTCTATAGCTGTGCAAGGCTGATTAATCTATATCAGCCTTGGATTTTCCTTGTTAATTTATTTGATGCCAGATCTTCCAATGGAAGCCTATAGTGCTTAGTTTGTTCTTCAGGAATTCCCATTAAAGCCAAGGAGCAAGATATCTTCCAAGGAAGCAAATTGTTGATCGTGGAGATGATACCAGTGAAACAACTACATTGAGGGTCAGCTGATTTATTTCATCCATGATCCAAACCAGAAGGAGGAAAACTGGCCAGGTCCTTTCTTCCTGTGCCTTTCTTGAGAAACCTTCATTTTATGTTTGTTTGCCTCTGTTGGGCCTGTTGTTGGAACCCTACAAATACTCTCACTTGTGTCTGCTGGGATCTTACTATGTTTGCCTTATTCGTAAGCAGGCGCTGAGAGCAGTATGCTTATTTAGTATTGTTGGAGGAAATGAGCAACCTTCAGCCTGCTGATTGTAAAGGTACGCCACAAAGAGCTTAACTAAGATTTCTCCTGCTGAGCATCTGCTTGCCAGGAGCCTGCTTGGAATAGAATGGCATGGATAAGCAGGAAGTTTTCCCACTTGGAGAGGAGAGAGAGGAAGAAATAAGGAAGTTTCACATGCATTGAGGAGTTTGTCTAGGATTCCTTCATGACAGAACAAAAGATGCTTCTCTTTGATTCTTTGTTCACTTCAAAGGAAATTCTGCATACTTTTCATTTTGACATCTGTTGTTGTACACCTGAATATTTCTGGTTTTTTTTTTTTTTTTTTTGTGTGTGTCTTTCATAATTGAAGTTGGTTCTCAAGGGGGGTAGAGTAGAGAAAAATTATGGTTTCTTGCCAGCTACATACTTTTGGCACAAATAACATTTTTCAATGCTGATTTTTGTTGTCCTGTGTTGATAGAAAACACTACCTGCAGCAGTGGATTTAGAGCTGGGCAGGAGACTAGTGCATTATGCATTACACTTATTCAGACCTTCCTGGTGAAATGAGACTCTGAAAATGTAAGCTGCTGGTTTGCCTTTGTGTTGGTCCTCAGAGACAGGGAAGTTCAGACCGTAGTTCAGCTGTTAGCTGTGGAGACCTATTCACTTGCTCATGTGCTGGCAAAAGGACAGCCATGAAAGAAGGCAGGTATATTTGAATGCTGATATACATGGGAGAGCTTTGTGCTTCGATCAGAAGTGAAGATAAAGCTATGAAATCAAATACGTGCAGACCATGTCTTTAGAAATCTTGCTGAGATAAGTTGAGAGTGAATGGACTGCTTGTGTTTGTTAGTGCTGCAGTAATGTACAGGGCTCCAAATGATCTAATTTATATCTGCAGAGGTTCTCCATTCTTAAGGGAAGAGCGGCACCCTGCCCTTGTGGAGGACAGGAATGACTGTCTCATTCTGGAGCACCTCCAAGGCCAACAGCACAAAAATCCATCCTAGCAGGAAGATATTTGCATGGAAAATTGCAGTATGAATTCTCTGGAAGCTGCATGGAGAACAGAAATCCTCCAGCAGATTTTGAAGGTCACCAGATTGTTGAGGAGGCCTGGAAAAGAAGTGCTGGTAAACAGGAAAGGCTGGCATAAAGAAAGGGACAGATCTCCAGTGTGTGGCCACTGGCTTGTCTCAGGTCAGAGAGCTGCATGAAAATGCATGCTCTTCTGCTTGAATACCATGGTCACTTCTTCAAACCTGACATGATAGTGCTCAAAGGAAAGAGAGGCTGGTGCTGAGGCTGACAGATACAGGTTCTAGTATTTTCTAGGGTGGGAATCCATAGTTTTTCAGGCCCTTGGAAAATGGATATAGTTCATAAAGTGGTGACTATTGGATATTAGTCCCTCAAAGCTGCAGGATTTATACTCCCACTTCCAATAGCTGGAGATGTAGCATGCTGTGGCTCTTCCAGGTTCTCTGACTCTCCTCTTTCAGTGGTGGGACAGAGAACACTCTGCCTTAGCCTTGGGTACTCCTGTTTGAGAACTTGCAACTCTGCACTGCCTTTGTATAGTCATTGCATGTGCTGAAATCAAGTGCTCGCTCAAGGCTACACAGAACTGTAAGCATCTGCTAAGTTATGGCTTTGAGAACTATGTCGGTTGGCATCTTATTTTCCCCCCAACAGCTTGATTGTGAGAGCTTGGATACAGGCAGTTCTGTTTCTTGCAGATTGGCTTTAGTGGCTGGATGACATGTCTCAAAGGGTGTAAGGCTTTGCTGAGAATTTCTACAGGTTGCTGAGCAGATCGTCAGTGTGGTTTGCTAAAGGGTAACAGTTGCAGATACAGACATGGCAAAGGTTACTAGTGATCTTACTAACACTCCTACAAATCATGGTGCATATTGCAAACAAAATACTTCAAACAAATTGTGTCTCTCTATTAGGGACAAATTGATCATGGTCTGCAATTCAAGAATTTATTAGTTTTTTTACACACACACAGTTTTAAATGAGTTGATTTCAAATTGGGTGGATGATGTCACTGCAGCAATGCATTAGTACAAACAATAAATTTAATCACTAACTTTGATGTGCATCTTTTTACAATTTGAATTTCTCGTTACCTACAGGAATGAAGCTGCTTAGCAGCTACTTACGGTTTTGCAGGATGATTTGAGTCTTGTGGCTTATTTGCAGTGATAGTGACCTTGAAGGAATGTCAAACGTGCAACACAAACAGAAATTCAGGATTCAAAGAGCTGTGAATTATCTTCTGTAGAAAATAAGGAGAGAAATAAAAACCCCTAAGTCTGGAATGGTGCAGCTGTTTTGATAACTCTTTGTCTCTGTAGAGAATAGGAGCAATGAAGAGGGAGGCAGACAACAATTAAAGGAAAAAGGATGGCAAAGATATGTGTGCCAATGCTTAGGCTGGCAGACAGCTGGAGTGCCATGGTTCTGTGTCCCTGGATCCACCTCTTCCTTTTTCCTGGTAAGCACAGGCAAAGCTGACCAGCAGAAAAGAAGTTTGAACCTTTGGTTTAAGGTAACTGGGAAATAGTCTCAGCTGCTGGCCTTGTCTGTGGGAGAACCTTGGGCACGCTTGGGAAGGTCAGTTGCTCTCTGGTGTCTCTCCCAGTTCCCTTTGCATAGGAAGCAGTATGTGGCTCCGTTACCCCAAGAGCAGGACGCAGTTGCATATGATTCACAGGCATCTGAACACTGCCCTTCTTTTCATGGGAAGGGAACAGCATTCCTTTTGCCTTCTGTCACTCCTTGTTCTGCTTTCAGCAGCTTGCCAGAGTTGAACTTGTCCATGTAATGGACTTGAATGTTTGTACTTGACTTAATATTGGCAATGAAACTTTCTTGTTCATTTTGCCTTCCTCCCACCATGTTATTGCATGCAGTGTAAGACTCTTCATGCCCAGTGAAGGGGCAGAAACTGTGTGGGACTGCCTGGTTTGTCCCTGTTCCAGTGCCTGTCTTAAGTGTACGTGTGCATTAAATTCCTTGAAAATGCAAGTATTAATTAAAATTTTAATTTGCAAGAGGGTTTTGTAAAGGTTTTACTAAAACATTTTAAAAGCTTTTAAATACACAGTTTGCCTTTTCTCAGCAACCAAGAAGAGAAAGACTCATCACAAACCTGAAAGACTGCATGAGACTAAGACATCATATCAAAACAGATGTATTTTTAATCTGTGACAGCCATCTAATTTATGCTGTGGTTAAGTGGATGCATGCCACTCTTCCTTGAATCGATGTATGGCTCTTACTGAGTGAAATGTTTTGTTCTTTGTGAATGAACCAATTTCTCTTTGCGGTTTCCTTCAGATGTATTTTTTCATTAAATGAAAGTCTTTTTATTTAAAAAACCCAAACAAAAAAAATGAGGAGAATGAGAAAATATTCAGAGGTTTTGGTAACTGCCAGCATATCAACATAGCTCCTCCTGTGCACAGTTTTAGCTGGGAATAAAACTTTGGAGAGTGTTTAGAAAAACCTCAGTCCCTGTTAGAAATAGACAGTCTTTTTAATATTTTTTCATTCTGTATATTTAGAACACTTTTCTTGTGACAATTGCAACTTTCTCCTTGGTGTTTTTCTCAGTGCACAATCTAAATTAAATATCAGCAGTTCCTGTTCCATGTCAGCCAAGCTGCACAGTGACAGATTAAAAAGAGCATGAAAAAGTAAATTTATAATTACATGGAGATGCATTAAAATCATGAGGAAAAAGGTTAAGAAGGGACACAACTGCTTTCTCTAAATATATGAGAGAGGTAAACACTGCAGTGAAGGATGAGCTACTTAAAGTGAAGGACAATATTGGTAAAAGAATAATATGAATAAATTGGTCATGAGCATACTCAAGCCAGGAATTAGAAGTGTTTCTGGCTAGAAGAAGAGAAGTGCTGGGGCAGCCTGCTGTTGGGGGAAGCTGGGAGAAATGGAAGCCGAGTCTCAGGTCGGTTTCAAATAATGTATCAGTGTAATTGTGCATGCCCAGAGAGATAGAGCCAGAGAGTCAGGAAATTTCTGTTCTGAGTGCCTCTATAGAAAGCAGACATCTTTGGCTCTGCACTTGTGAGACTGTCCATAATAACAAAATCATCTTTAAAAGAGGCTTAGCTTGTTTGTTACAATATGTGTTACAACATGCCCAGGGGTCTGGCCCAGCTCAGTGGGAACTAGCAGCGTGCCCCTCTGGGTGAGGCTGAAACAGCTGTAGTTAACTTTCCCTTTTCTGAAAACCTTTTAGCCCTTTCATGTCTGTATGAGAGGAGGAGAGGTCTACCAGCTGTATTATCTCACTGCCTCAAGGATGATCTGAAATCAACTATAAGATTGAAAGTGATTTTATTCCAAAGGACTTTGTGGATTTGCAAAGTAATTTCTAGACTAGCTGACCAGGTTGCTTCTGAGTAAAGCAAGCTCACAGCTACAGTGGATATTTTTCTACCTGTGGTGTTTAAACACGAGCAGAGGTTTTGAGTTTTGCATAACTTGAAATTCCCTCCATGCTGACTTTGACCTGCAGTTCAGATGGAAGCAGTTGTTTTCAATACATTTGTTCATTTGTTTGTTTTATGCTACAGTTGAGAAATAAATGATTTCAGAATGAGGTGTTTCCCTGGAATTTTCTCCCAGTTTTGAACAGTCGTCTGAGAACAAGCTATTGCTGTTATCTTCTTCAATACCAATATTTACTGTCTTATTTGTGATGGGAGATTACTAGACTCAGTTTATGCTCCTGCTTTCTACCCTGGCAATATCCTGGACTTAGGCTCACATTTTGATGTGGCTTAAATCTCTGCCTAGGAAGGCACTTTAAGAAGGTGCCTTATGCTATCTTAGTACTGAGGAAAAAAGACATGTTTTATATTCATATATGTAGATGTATGAATCCCTTGGGCTTAAATGTCCCCTGTAGCATTAAGAGGCTCTGCCCCCACGGCTGTTAACTTTCCACCCCAAGTCTCCTTAAAACTACCTGATTACTTCAGGAGTGCCTACCCAAACAAAACCTTCTGCAAGGGCACAGACGCAGATGGTAGGACACCAGATCACTGCCATAGCAAGATATTGGCTTCTGGAAGAGAAGACGAATCTGCCATCCCTGTCTGCTGACTGTACATCTTCTTGTATTGCCAGCGAGCACTCTGCCAGACAGACATCCCAGTGCAATTCATATCTCTCTGAACACCATGTCAAGGTGCTCCCTTTTCTGGTCATGTGGCTCGAGTTCTCCATTAATGGAGACAATGACTTGCCTCCTGGCTAAGACACTCAATTGGGACTTTTGGTTTTGCCTTTTAACTGTTACCTAGTAAAACTTCTCAGGTGGTACTGCTTCTGCCTGGATTTCAGTTCCCCTGCTCTAAGACAGTGCACATGTGCTCCTGCTATGCTGGCAGCTGCTGTAAGAGTTGCTTAAAATAGATGGGTAAAATGCATCCTCTCGATCACCACCACAGACAAGAATGTTCTGCTTCCACAGCGGCTAAAGTGAAGGCAAAGCTGCTACAGCTGTAACTCTGCTTCACATCTTGAATCCCCTCTCTGGGATAAATGCAGGATATGTCAACTTCAATGTTGTTTTACCTCCAGCTAGCTACCGTGAATTGCCTACTCTGTGTTAAGAATACCAATTATTTTTTCTTTCAACTAATAGGCATGCTGTCTTATTGCTAGTTCTTACATGGTTATCTGCCTGATATTTATTTAGGACTCGATTTAATGTGTATTGTGCTTTGTACTGTAGAAGTCTAGGTCCTTTTTATGTGCTTAAAAAAGTAGTCCTAATTGAAAGACTGCAATTGACAAGAGGCAAACTCTGAACTGTCAGTGAAACCTGAGGCTTGATTTTGCACAACAGGGCCATGAGCCCTCACAGGCACTGTTCTGATACAGCATAATGTAATTTACAAATTTCAACTGTTCTAAACATGTCAGTTTTGACAGAGATCTGTCACTCTACAGTAGCAGTTCTACTAATTTCTTGCAGCTGCAAGTAAAATAATCACAGGGGTTTTCTTCCCCTTCTTTTTAAAAACTCACAAAAATCTCCTCAACCTCATGGGTTGGGGTATTTCTTGTTTCCACACAGTCTGAAAATGGTGGGTTAGATCTAACATCTCCAGTGCTGGATGTGCATGGAAGAGGCATTTGTGGCACATAATTAGGGAGGGGCTGACTAAGCCAGAGATGATATTAGTTACATAAGATCTCAATCATATCCCAAGTGCAGTGTGGATGCTTTGGAGTGAAGCAATTATCTATTTTGTTGTCTTAAGAACAGAGTGACCTAGATTCTCTCTGCTTTTTACTCTTTTTTTCTTTTTTCTTTTTTCTTTTTTTTCTTTTTCCTCACGGGGTGGCCCACTTAGTTGATTAAACTGCAACTCAATTATAACTGGTTGTGTTATAGTTGGGAATAAAGCAGCTGTAAAGAGGCTGGGGTTGATAAAGTAATTCATTTTTTTGCCTTGTTGGTTAGCTGGAAATTATAGCTGGGATTAAGTGACAAGCATTAGTTTTAGTAGCTTTTGGGTGACAGTCATCTCGCAATAGCCTTGGCTGGTAGTAGGGAATGCAAAAGTGATTCAATGAAAAGTTACGTATTTCATGGTAAGAAGAAAAGGTTATGATCCAATTTATAAAAGATTTGAAATAAGCTTTAAATCCAAAATAAGCCCAAAGTCAGGAAATGCATTAACAGCATGTTAATTAACAATGTGGGTTTTTTTTATGTGAATACATAAAACACATTGACACTTGTACATTATTTATAATTTTAATGCACCTGCAGGTTCTCTAATAAATCGTCAGAGACATCAGGAGGGCAAATAAGTCATCCAGGTAGAGTTTGCAAAGCAGGTGACCAAACTCCAGCTGAAAACAACCCATCCTATGCAGTCTTGGGTAACCAAATTATCCTTTAGGTTAAGGACATGACAGCCAGGTAGCATTGGCTCAGTGTCATATTTGTTTCCTCATCTATTTTCTCCTTTTACTTAAAGCTCAGAAAACAGAACAAAACCAAGTCTGTTCAGCACAGGACAACCTGGAAAATAAAATTCCTCTTCCCATGAAGTTCAGGGAGGGAAAGGATCCAATAAGAGGTCTTAATCCCTGAAGATATGTACATTCAAATTACACTCCTAGGTAGATGTCTCTAGGTAGATATCTGCAGCAGGGATGAAGCTGTGGATGGAACCTAGCACTAGATTTATGCATGGACTCCAAGTGGTAGGAGAAGTACCTTCTGTCTCTTTGGACTTGATGTATAGCATGGCTTCTTGCTTTATTACCACATCATCTGCAGCTGAGCAGCATGCCCTCACACTGTTGCCATCTGCACATTCAAGTGTGACAACTTCACCAGGTAAAAAAGCAGCTGGCATTCTGCTCTTGTTCCTGTCTCTGACACTGTGGAAAGCTGATGCTGTAAATATATTTCCTGATGGCAGGAGAGAGCAGGCATACCCATTCCTCCTCTGAAAATCCCATCACCCAGGTTCAGCTGTAGTGCATAGTCTTGCTGCTCACTTACTGCTTCGGTCTCCGGAAGGTGTCTCAGAGCTGCGAGGTCTGTTCTCTACAGTGTGGGGCAGATGGTCTCCTTACCAGCCTGGAGATACATTTGGTTTAGCAACACATGAAAGAAGTATCCCTCTGTGCCAAAATCTGCCTTTGATACTTCAGGGCTTAAAGAAGTTCCTCGGGGATCAGGGGAGAGCTCAGGGAGAAGTGTCTGGGAAAATTCTTGTTCCTGTATTTGTGCTGAAATTCCTGGTATTGGGGAGGAGTGGGTTGGTAAGGAAGCAGTATGCAGATGTTCAGGGGGACACTATACGAGGCTGATGGCTGAGCTTATCTGTTATGGCATGAGCCAGATTTGCTCCAAGTGCAGCTTGGAGTTCACACTCTAATAATTTCAAACAGTTTGTAAGAAGGAAGTGCTATTCACCTTTGTAGGGATTTTTTTCTCCATTGGGAAGGATTATTCAGAGATACCAAGATACCACAGAAGATAAAGGCCAGTTGTGTAATTCGAGGGCTTTGAAGGCCCTAGAAGGCCTTAAATGTGACTGACATCAAGGGGAAAGGCCATACTTGATTTCAAGTAGTCTGAGTGCCATCTGAAATTTGAAAGCATATGAGACACATTTGCATATGATTTCAGATGCTTTTCCATATCTCCTCCATGCTGTGCTTTTATATTGACTTTCATGGTTAATTTTCTGTTCTGTCTCAATAGCTAGCATACACAGATATGGACACTGGACTATCTTACAGTCTTGGTTTTTCCCTCAGTTCATGAACCCTCCTGTCAGGATGTTATTTCTCTTTGTTTTACTTCAATGTTAACAAGGGTCTGAAACCACTTAACAGGAGAGCTTAGGAACCATTAGTTGGAGATGTATCCATCAGTAACAGACTATGTGGTATTCCTCATCCGGTATGCGGTGCCTAGCAGAAGGATCTCATTGGCATCCTTTGTATCCTTTCGGCTAGTCCAGGACTGCTGCAGTGCCCCGAGGAGGCACAGAGAGGACCTGTTTGTTTAGTCAATCCCACAGGGTCAGGAATGCTATACATAGTCCATGTGAGAAAGACGGCAGGCCTCTGCCCTGATAATTCTTTCTTACCTTGTCATGCAAGCTCCCATCTAGCTGCTTTGTCAAGGCATCTGATGATTCACACCCATGTTATCACCCTGCACAGAGCAGTAAATCACCCCTGTCTACCTGTGTGGCACTGTTGGGGATCCCTTTCTCATATACTCCTTAGGAGCCTACATTTTTTAATGGTGCAGCTGATACGGGGTAACATCATAAATCTAATGACACTTTGCTAATGCTATTTGGTATGGCCAGAGCTGCTGTCAGTGTTTCATAGAAATGCTGGTGTCTATTCTTCCTGGTGACATCTTACCAGGACAAAAATGGAAAGGTGAAAATGGAACAGCAAATCTTGTTCGAGGGCTCTGCACTCCAGCTACCCATCAATAAAACTCTTGCCTTTCTTCTTCAGTGCAACCATCTGCCTAAATTCTGGCACTTGCCATTATTTAAAGCCAGGTGCTTCTTGGGCCCAGCAGTGAAGATGAAGAAAACATAAACGTTACCCTGTGAATTTACATAGCTCATCATTCTGGATTACAGAGCTAATATCCACATGGTGGTGCTGAAAGAGCTGGTGTGAACTGCTAGTGAAGCATACACCTAAGGGTTAATCTATCAGAGACTTTAGTCCAGTGAGCTTTTGTTCTCTCTGCTAGTGATGGCATGGTAATTTGGTGACAAACTGGACTCACAACAGAATTTAACAATTTGCACTGGGGCAATGTATATGCAGTTCTCCCCCAGAAAGACCTGGCCTTGGCTTGAATGAGAAAGCATGGCGATCTTTGGCAGAAATTGCATCCTCACCTAGGATGGGGAGAGAATTAGCTCCTTCATGCATGGGGCAAGCTTTGGAGCTTCCAGTGGTAAGCACAGGACCTTATTCATATGGTGACAGGGTACCCTGTACTGCCTCTAAGTGTACTGCACCATGGACCACAGCTGATGGAGCCTGCTCACAATCTCAGTTCCAGCAGATATCTCCTTCCAGAAGGCCCATTGCACCCTTTGAAGCACCATTCTGTGCTAAGAGTACATTTCCTCTCCCTCTCCATCTGTTAGATATGTTCATTGCCACACAGAAAAAACACCAGGCTGGCTTTGCTAAACTGCTAGCCTTTCTGAGAAGGTGACCTCTGTGTACCTCCCGCTAGTGCAGGGGTCCTCAAACTATGGCCCGCGGGCTGGATACGGCACCCCAGGGTCCTCAATCCAGCCCCCGGTTACATACAGACCCACCCCGCCGGGGGTTGTGGGGGGAAACCAAGCAGCCGCAGATGGCTGCCTGCCACTGCATCCGCGCCGGGCCCTGGTTAAAAAGTGTGAGGACCCCTGGACTAGTGTGTACACACAGTTGCAGGGTGCCATTGTACAGGGCATTGAATATAAACAAGAAGGAATCCTTCCTTGACAGCATTGATTATATGAGAACAGTAGGAGAACAACTCCTGTTACCCACCATTCCCCATTATTATCATTCCATGTTCAAGTTTGTACCAGGATTCCCTGGTACAAGCCGTGATTATATCTGTGACAGTCTCTGAGTAGTTAAATTCAGTTCAGGATTCAGAGAAACTTGGAAGATCCTTTTGTTCTGGCAAATGCTCATTGTGTTTGCTAACCTTTTAATTAGAAACAAAGAAATTTGTAAGAGGTAACTGGCTTGAAACATGGCTGCTCACAGCTTGGGTGGGTGTAGTCTAGACTGGGTTAAAAGCTGGCTGGACAGCTAAGCACAAAGAGTGCTGGTAAATGCTGTTACATCCAGCTGTCAGCTGGTCACAAGTGGTGTTCCCCAGGGTTCAGTATTGGGGACAGTCCTGCTTAATACCTTTATTGACAATCTGGATGAGGGCATTGAGTGCACTCTCAGTCAGTTTGCAGATGACATCAAGTTGAGCACAAGTGTTGATCTGTTGGAGGGCAGGAAGGCTCTGCAAGAGGGATCTGAACAGGCTGGATCGATGGGCCAAGGCCAATTGTATGAGGTTCAACAAGGAGAAGTGCTGGGCCCTGCACTTGGGTCACACCAGCCCCACACAGCACTACAGGCTTGGGGTGGAGTGGCTGGAAAGCTGCCTGGTGGGAAAGGGCCTGGGGGTGCTGGTTGGCAGCCAGCTGAACGTGAGCCAGCAGCGTGCCCAGGTGGCCAAGAAGGCCAACAGCATCCTGGCTTGTATCAGAAATGGTGTGGCCAGCAGGACAGGGGAAGTGATTGTCCCCCTGTACTCAGCACTGGTGAGGTGACACCTTGAATACCATCTTCAGTTTTGAGCCCCTCACTTCAAAAAGAATGTAGAGGTGCTGGAGCATGTCCAGAGAGGGTAACAAAACTCGTGAAGGGTCTGGAGCACAAATCTGATGAGGAACATCTGAGGGAACTGGGGTTGTTTATTCTGGAGAAAAAGAGAATCAGTGGGGACCTTATTGCTCTCTACAACTGCCTGACAAGAAGTTGCAGGCAGGTGGAGGTACGTCTCTTCTCCCAGAAACCAAGTGACAGGCCAAGAGGAAACAGCCTCAAATTATGCCAGGGGAGGTTTCAATTGGATATTAGGAAAACTTTCTTCACTGAAAGGGTGGTGAAGCATTGGAACAGGCTGCCCAGGGAGGTGATTGAATCACCATCCCTGGAGGTGTTTAAAAAACATGTAGATGTGGTGCTCAGGGACATGGTGTAGTAATGGACTTGGCAGTCCTGGGTTAATGGTTGGACTTGGTGATCTCAAAGGTCTTTTCCAACCTAAATGATTCTATGACTCTATAATTCTACGAAATGTAGAACACTCAACAGCGCATTCATATTAACTAGGTCCATATTCCTATTCCTCTTAACTACAAAGCCTTTATAAGGGAGCCAGCTCAAGAGTCAGTGTTTATTAAGACATGTATTAAAACTGACAGTAACTGCTCTTTAAAAAATAAGAAATTAGTTGCGTTGGACAGAACAGGAATTGTTTGGGGTTTTTTTTCTATCATTCACATCCACTTCCATGCCCTCAAAAACAAGCCAAGACGCACCCTCTGGGGCAGTGAGAGGAGAGAGGAGTACTGGCATAATTTGTGTTCTCCTTGGAGAAGCTGCCCTACCCTTGCAGCCTTAGCTGCTCAAGGACAACTTGTAATCAGCCACTTGGAGACCTGGCTGACTTTTGGCTGACTCTGTGGTCATGAGCACATGCCAGTTTGATAAATGAGGCAGAATTGCCTATCCAGGGATTTTTCTCCCTTTCTGGCCTGTTGGATTACATAATTTTTCAAGGCAATATGGGAAGTCCTATCAGTTTCACAGCATATTCTGGGGCTCCTGAGGGACACTGGGGAACAGAAACTCTGAGCAGAGAGCTTTCTTCTCCCTGTTCACCATCGCCTTAGCCTGCTATCAGAAGCACAGCTACTTCTCCAGTAGCTCTCGTTCCTGGCATGTCACTGACTTCTGGTCCCAAATGGCAGATAATTTTCAGACATTTTCTCAACACTGTCTATGTACTGTCAACAGACCTTTGGGTTTTAGCAATCTCAGTCTGGCTTATAACTACACTGACCTTTATGTGTATCAGCATGGTTATATTTAGTCATTTGATGAGTGCAGAGTGTATGCCTGAACCCAATACGCATTTCTTCCAAGACTGTTCCTGTAGCCACAAATGTGTGAGATGAAACCAGCTGGACAGGCAGTGGTGCTGTTGCTGCTTTTTGGGGCATGACCTTTAGTTTTCCAGTGCAGTGTCGTGGCAGAAATAGGCTGGACTTCAGCTGTGATAGTCCATGTGAAAAACAATGGTCTGTGGTTTCACTGCTGCGCATCTGTATCAGACAGATAAACACAAGCACAGATACACAGCCATGTGTTGCAAACTGGTCAGCCACCATGACATTGAAGGATGCAGAGTGTTGAACCGGTTTTGGCGGAAGAATATATTTGTCATGAAAAGCTCTCCATTGTTATCTAAACTTCAGCATAATTGTGACAGACTCATCTGTGTAACATTCCAGCTGAAGCATTGAGCTCATCACAGCGCTGAAATGGATACACCAGCTTGACAATGGAAGGTAACACAAATAATTTTAATTAGAGACTGTTTCATTATTTAACACTTTAAAAATGTGCTTTCCTCAAGCAGATCTCAGCACCTCCGAGGAAGATACTACAAATTCTTCCTATGAGTAAGCATGTGTTCTTTCTCTGGTCCAAAAAGTGATAATGAAGTCTTTAACAGGATCTGTGGTAGTTCTTCGCTAGAGAAGGATGAAACACAGCATTGGCATATATGCTGAACACCAATAAAAGGAACGGGGTGAAGGTCATTTAAACATTTTCAGCAGAACACAATCACTTGGAACATTGGGACTATTTGCTGCCCGATACACTTACAGTATGTCAGAATGAGAGAGCTGTATTTAGTAGCTCTTCTCTTTACTCTGCAATATGAGCTATTCCCTGGCACATTGCATTGATTTCCATCTCATCCTGATCTTGTAATAATTATAGAGGCAGGACAAAACCTAGTCTCATTTTTCTAGTGTCTTCCATGCCTTAACTGTGACAGTAGTTTAGATCTCTGTTGTCTCTTTTTCAGCAGAACTGCTGGTGAGTCCTCACTCCCTTGCGGGGAGTGCACTTGTGCTTGTGCACTTGAATATTCCTCTTTTGATAGACAACTTTGGTTTTGCACTCCAAGCATCTGTTGCATGCCAATATTTGAGAGCACTTGTAATGTTAATTTTATTCTGTGTAGCAGCCCCTTTTAGCTTGCCATCATCTAGATAAAGAGCTGCAGAAAAGCTAGTGTGCATGAAACCTGTCCTGTTTTTTCCCCTGGTAATGCAAAGTATTCTGTCTCCTAACAAGCTGTGCATCTCTTACTTCCTTACATTATCCAGTTTACACTTACACTACAGCAAAAATGAGATAGGTGTCCATGTTGTCATTCAAGCAATTGATTAAAATGAGCGATAGACCTTGCAGAACACTCTCACAGCAGCGCATCCTTCCAACCTGACAGTAAATCAATTGTGCCTCAGCTTCCAGACTAAACAAAGCAATACAAGTGGGCTTCAGGGGCATTTTCTGCAAATGTACTGATGAATACAATTAATGCAGCTAACCAGCAGATTCTGAGGCCCCTTCAAAGAAGCAACATTAACTGACCTTCTAAGGGACCTTCCAGAGGCACTGGCTTCCATTTAGGAGAATGGAGAGAACACAGGCAATGTTCCTTTACCATATCTGCTGGATGCCCATATTAGCTGAGATGGATCCCATTAGGGATACCTTCCTGGGAGAAGGCATGGTCACAGCTATAGACCCAATTTACGTTGGCTTGAAATGTTTGCAAAAAGAAGAAAGTCCGTCCTTGCTTTCATGTCGCTAACCAGCAGTCAACTTCATAGCTTCTTTGCAACAACTTACTCTTTTTATTTCTTTGCTTGCCCCTTGGTAAACAAACGGAACAAAGAGAGGTGCTATGAGACTAGAGAAGGTGTTAAGAGAGGCAAAGAGGTATCCTGCTGGTACAGTATGGAGTCTGACGGGTCATGTATTATTAGCAGCCTTGGAGCTGTAAGTATCCTGGAACTAAGACATGCCCCTAATCTAGAATTTAGATAATAATGCTGGCAAAGCATCAATAAGGTGTGTGATCAGTGTTACACTCAAGCCAATCAACCAAGCTGTTACTTGTGTTATGTATTCTAATGTATTGCATCCTTTATAGGTGCAAGGAAAAGGTTATTGCATGTTAGCACTGTTGCTATTACCTCTCTTTGTCTGCTCTTCAGTCTGGTTTGATGGATGTTGGTCGTCTTTTCTTGAGCAAACTAAAGCCTTCTATGAGTAATGCAGTCCTCTCAAAGGATTGCTGTGTTCATAAAGTGTAGCATTTAAAGCAGGAGGCATCTGAGCCTTAATTCAGTATGCAAGAGGCAGCATGAATGTGGTTTCACTTATTTCAGGGACATTGCTTTGTATTTTCATAGAAAGGAAGACATAACCAGCACGAGTAATTTCTATGTGCTGTGGTTCCCTTTAACTTTTTCAGTGCTGCATACATGCTAGTCACCTGGATAAATTACAGCAACAAGCAGGAGAGTTTTTGTTCTGAGACAGTACACAACGTTTCTGCAGTGGAGACATCTTAAGCTGAGGTAGGTGAAGTGGGAGGAAAAGATGTCTCACATAGTTTTCACTTCCAAAGTTGGGAGGAGGTCTTCAGAATGTTAGCCAGATACCAGACAAATCAGATACCACACAAATGCACTCTTTGTGAATAGACTTTTGTGAGGATTGTCTTCCAAAGCCACATCATTCTGCAAACCAGTGATAAAAGCACTGATATGCAGTAGAATTCCTGCTCCATGACACAATGGAGTTAGAAATGGAGCTGTTAAACTGAATGCAATTCAAGGATATGTTTCCTATGAGTCTGTCTATGGTTTCATTATCCCCACTGCTCTTTCTGGGTACTTACACCTTCCCATTGAGAGTGCAGCCACACAAGGAGACAGTGCAGCACAACTAGAAACTCCGTGCTGGGCAGGAATGCAAATGTGATGTCATATGGTGGACTTCTTTTGGTTCTTTCAGCTCTGTGCATGCAAAGGCAAGTTATCTGACAAGGTGAGCAGTGTTGATGTTCCTGTAGCTCATCTGCGGGAGCAACAATGGTGATAGTTTTGGTTTTGCTTTGTCCTTCCCAACCAGATTATCAGTTGCACTTCTGACACAAATTCAGAACCCTTGTCAGAATCAACAAGGGGCTGATCTTAAGCAGGGGCAACATTATGAACATAGGAGGTGAGGATACAGGGGAAAGTAGCTGAGATGCCGTGTTGCCAAAAAGAGAAGTATGGTTTATAGGAGCTGAAAAAAAGAGTACAGTGGCTTGCATTGGGAGTAGGTCCCTTGAAAAGTTGCCTGAAGCTGCTGTGAATAAGATGTGCTGTGCCTCTTACTATCCATCACAGTTGCACTTTCTTTGAACAGGAGTAACTGACATAAATGTAAGTTACAGTCATTTTGGTTATGCCCACCAGTCTAACAGCACTTCAAGTTCTGAGTCTAAAAAGGCAGGCAGCCCTTATTAATTCTGTCTTCCATTCTGCAAAAGCATCTAAACCCACAGCAGTCTTTGGTGTGTGATGACTTGGGACCATGTTTGAGCTCTATTCTAGCAGCTTTGGCACTTAATCTCTCTTTTTTATTATTTCTTCTTTTATTTTTTTTCCATGCCAGCTATTGGGAGGAGGTGTGATTTCGCAGCAGTTGTGGCCAATGTAGTGTCTCCTTGTGTGTAGGCTGCCTACATGGCAATGGGAGAAGAATTCTTTCTGTACTGGAGAACATGCACTGAGTTCACAAAACAAGTGAACCTGTTTTGTTCTTTTAAAATTGGATAACTGGAAATTTGTTGTTGGTGTTCGCAAAAGAAAGAAACAGAATGGAATTGACTCAAGGATTAATCAGATTGTCCTGTTTGTGGTGGTAGTCATAGCTGAGGCATGGCACTCAACAAAGGCTTACCACAAGAGCATTCAAATTGTTCTCTGTTAGAGGTCTTCTCTTTTTTTCATTGTGTATGAAGCTGGAGCTTTGTTTTTGGCTCTAAGCAAAAAAATGACACTTCAAACAGCTATTTTGATGCTGCTACCTGTTCCCCAGCTCCCTCCTTCTCTCTAAGTCACTGTCTGTCAGCCTTGCCACAGACTTAAAAGGGGGGAAAAAAAGCATTTGCTTTTAGCAGTTGTGTTGGTTCTTGCCTTAACAGTGTAAACTTTAACTCAAGGCATGACTTTCTCTGTAAACTAAGTAGTTGGGATGTTTAGCACAGGAAGATGAAGATCAGTGGGATTCCTGTGATCCTGGCTGATGATTCATGGCTTTAATCTGGAGATACTTTAAATTATGGTCTGTCAGAAACTATCCAAGTCCCTAGCTGAAAGAAGCATTTCAAAAATTCACCCTTGCCATCAGTAAGATAAAAAATATGGACTAAAATTTAAGCTATGTGTAACTCCTTTGCTAGGTTGGGGGTCTATCCTTTTCTGTACACAATGAGGAAACTAAAACTTGCCCAGCTTTTATAGCTGCACTCTCCTTGTTGTCTTGGTGTAGATTGAGATCTATGCACGGCAGAAAACTGAACATGGATACAGAATTATTAACAGCTGGCAAGGATATCAGTAAAAACCATGATGCGTTGAGACTTGTGAGGAGATCCAGGCTACAGTCATCAGTTGCTACCTTCCTTTATAAGACAGTCTTTAAGCCTTGGTTCTTGCAGCCACTGACATTTATTCTTCGCAGCAGAAAGCCCTGTTTGCCTCTCATTTCAAACATTTGGTGTTTGGCCCATTTGCAGAGTGTGCAGTCACAAATTTTTCCAGCCACTCTTCTAGGTCACATCCCATCTTTCTTTGCATCCAATTCTCTGTCTCCAATATTGCTTCAGATACAGCTGTACTTCTGGGTTCTTTTGCATGGCAAAATGGTGATTTAAAATGGTGATAAGCAGCTGCTAGTTGGAAGTGAGGCTTAGGGGCTCATTAGCTCACAGAGACACATATATTTTCGTTTGCATTTTAGGGGAGCTTGTGCTACTCTGTAATTACAATGTCTGAAGGCTCTCCATCCTCCTGGGGCTGAGTAGCCACTGTTTTTCTTCTAATTTGATAAGTTGCTGCAAAATTAACCATTTGCTTAGAAATCAGCTAGATTTCTTGACAGCCATGGAGATGGTACCCTCCCCATCCCTCCCGCATGCACTGGAATACCTCTTCAGTAACAACAAGGGGCCTTACTTCTCCAGAACCCACTAGACTGCAAGATATTTTCCAAAGAATGGGAAGGTCTTTACTGCTTTTCACAGAAGAGAGAGCTAAGGCTCGAAGGTAAAGCCCACTCACTGGTATGTGAATAGGATGAACTTGCCTCCCTGACTAAGAACCAGCTGTGTCCCCCAGTGCTCATCTGTCCTGTGGTATGTGTGGAATGACAAAGGACTGACACAGGCTTGGAAGACGGTTCTCTTCTGCTCCTACCTTCAGCCACAGCTGTTAGCCTTTGAAGCAGCAGCTGGTAGAGTGACTGTCTTTGAAATTAACTCAGTCACCAGGGCACCTGGGATAGCATCCCTATGATAGAAGAGCAGACTCTGCAGCAAGCAAAAAGGAGGGGGGAATGAAATTAGAACATCATGTGAGGGAAGGAGACAAAAATGGAGATATTTTGAAGTTTCTCTGGCTAGAAACTGAAATTCAGCAAATATGCTTGAAAGAGGATGCATCAGACCTGCTTTCAGCAGAGGTTGGACTAGAAAGCTCTTAATGTCCCTTCCCACTCAAGTGGTTCTGTGATCCTGTGGTGTGAGAAGTCTGCTCAGTGCTGGTTCATGTCAGTCCTCCTTGAAAGAACACTCAGTGAAGACACAAAAGAGCTGAGAACTTGTCTCTTGTCTGATGTGCTGCTTTACAGCCTGGGTAGAAATCCAGCATGCCCTTCTGTTAATCTCAAATCTTGTTGTGGGCACAAAGGAAACATATGTTACATATGTAAAGCCAAGAATGTATTATTAGTATAACTGAAAGCTGTCTAATCAAAATATAATTAGTTCAGATTTAGTTCTTACAGAAAATGAAAACCAGAAATTAACTTTGCCATAATAATATGTAATAAACATGTAATATGTACATAAAATGTAATAATAATGTGTTTAACATTGTCATACACATGTTCTGGTGTCTATCTTCCTACCCCATTTTGTGATGGTATGTTTGCTGTTTCGCTGCTTATTGAGGTCCTAAGGAGAATAGCTTCAATCTGGATGAGGATGTGGTTGAGTCATCAGTACTGGAAGTCCTTTACCAGTAGAAACATGATGGTGATGTTAATGATTTCTTCTTCCTCACTTAAGGATCCAGCTATGGTCGTTTTTATGTTTCCTAGCACACTTTGACACCTTGCTCTTTTAGTCTCTTTTCAGATAAACTATGTATGGTTCCATACATGTATATCCTTTGTTCTGTTATCTCTGCAATTGTTTTTGACCATCTTCAGGTCTGCATTTCTTTAACTGACTTTTAGTCTGTTGCAGGATCTCCAGGCCTAACCTGTGCCACATCTTCTATCCTGTGCTCCTGTAGCAGTAACAGACATTACCTACAAGAGTTTACATACTGTGTAGGCATGTAAGATTGAGACTGTGGTGTTCTCAGGATTCTGTAACACACAAGGACATGAAGGTTTGGGTTTCAGTAAAATTCTTTATTGTAGATTATTACAAATTACTACTAGTAAAACAAGTATATATTACAGGTTGCTACAAAATGACCACTAGTAATTTTTATATATATATATATATATATATAATATGTATAAGTTAAGTTCTTAGAGTCATAGAACGTTTTGTGTTTGAAGGGAAGTTAAAAGATCATCTATCTTCAGCCACTCTGCTTCCTACTAGATCAGGTTGCTCAAAGCCCCATTCAACTTGACTTTGAACATTTCTAATGATGGGGCACCTGCAGCTTCTCTGGGCAACCTGTTGTTATTACAGAATTGCCAAAAGGAAGTATATACCTATGATCATTTACCTTTATGCTTACCTATATATGAGAAGTATTACCAATACAGTACTCACCAAACTGTTTCCAGGAGTGTGACTCATCAATGATAGAAAAGTGTCTCTTCATAGATGATCCATGTCACAGGGTTTGGAGTCAGCCAGGCATTCCCAGTGAGGGTCCAATCTGGGCAATGTCATGCAGAGTACCTTTCTCAGAGAAGTTCATGCAGAGAAGCTTCCACAGATCTTGGGCAGATAGTCGGTTAATTTTTATATGGCTTTGGCGTAGACACATAAGTGGGCATAGGACACAGTTCCCAGATTTTTTCATCATCACGGTTTCTTTGTTCTGCCAGTGGTACCTAACCAAGTGTGTCCTGGCTCCTGGAGAGCTTATCAGGGATAACCTGGGCTCTCGCTGAGCTCATTGGGAATATCTGAGACTCTTGCTGAGTTCACTAAAGCACTGAGTTCATCAGGGAGACCTCGAGGTGGAGGGAACCTGGCTAAGCAGGTATCCGTCTTTGTCAGGAGGTTTACTTGGGCACCTTTATGGCTGCTCACATCAGGTCTTCTTTACAACATCCTGTGTCTCTATTTCTCTAGGCCCCTGATACATTTTTTTTCCCCTAAACTATACCAAATTATTCTAGAGTCATACAGCTACAGAGGATAGTTGCCTGCTGCTACTATTTTTTAAAAAAATTATGATTTTGCTGTAGGAAGGTAAGCAAGAGTAAGACAAATTCGCTATAGCTGCCCGGTCATTAGAAAAAAAACTGTTAGAGCTAAACCAAGCACAACTGTAACCCCAGGGTCAAAACCAGTTCAAACAAAGCAGGCCTGGCAAGCCTTAGCTCTGAGGCCACGCAGACTCACTACACGATTTGTGCTGTGGTGTTAATACTGGCAGTTATTGCAGACTGCCTTGTCAGCACAAGTCTTCAGCTAGGGTGAACTGGAATGCACGGTCTCTGGCTGTTGTGGCTGCCTACCTGACTCTTACCGTCCACCTAGATGGCTTAGGCCTGTTTGGTTTCTCAGGTTTACTGTCTCCAACTGAATTTAGTATAGCATAATATACAATCCCGACATCACAGTGTTATTAACAGCTTTCTTGAGGGTAATTTTAGCTGTACCACAAATTTAATTTCATTTGCATTTTAATGACTTGAACTCTCCATGCTGACCTATCATTCATGCAGATGAGGATTGCACCCATGGTACCAGTGATCTAGGGCTCAGATTTATTTTTTTTAATATCTTTTTATGTTGTTTGTTTGTTTTTTTGTTTGTTACATGTTTTTTAATGCTTAGAAAAGCTGTACTGGAAATGTTCCATGGCTGCCATAATCAACAGCAACCTGAATCTGCCAGGATTTGTTACCAAGATCTTGCTATGGAGAATTTTCTGGGGCAAGCACAATGTGTTCTTTGGTGTAGCAAACTCTACACTGAATTCTGTCACAGGATCCTGGGTCTGCCACATTAATCAAAATGTGTGTGTTACATTGTTTTACTGTTGCAATTTGTTTTCATGTGAGATGTAGCAGAATCTCACCTCAGGCGACCCATAGTAGGAACACCTTCAGCAGTTTGCTATGGATCTGAGAGGGGGCCTAGCTCTCATGTGCAAACTTAGAGCACTGAAGAAGAAAATTTATGCATGAACAGGCAACATCCAAAATATAATTGGAAAGGATTAAAAAGAAGAAAGAAGTGGAGGGTAATACAAAGAATACAAATATCTTTACTGGTAATGAATGGCCAGGAAGGCTATTCCAGGAAGGACGTACACAGCCTTTTGATCAAACACTGATTATGTTACTAGCCAGAACCAGTCCAGAGTTTTATGAAACAAGGACACGTCTGAAGACAGTTTCCATCTGAGCAGGAGCTACAATTTTGACTTTCACTGTGCATGTAGGTTACCCATCCTGCACTTCTTCTGACATGCACCAAAATAGATCGTAGGTCTCTAGTCACCAGGGCATATTCTCCATTGATGTTAACTTCACTTAACTGCAGGCTAGTTCACAGAATGTAAGAACTCAGCTTTTACCTGTAGCTCTCAGAAGCAGCAGTTTCTGTGTCCCCCTTACACACACTTACTGTGGTGCAAGCTGACTAACGTGTGCGGGAGAAGGTTAGTGCAGTACCCACATTATATCTGAAGATGATGAAAGCTTGCAAATTGTTTGAATCTGTTCCGTACTCTAGGTTAGAAATGTAAAGACAGAATAAATTACACAGGGACAGAATTTCTGCCTTGCAGTGATTCGGAGCAAGTTTTGGTATTTGGCATAGCAGGCCTATAGGAAAGCATTTGTTATAAATGAATGCAGGATGAACACAGAGGGGATCCTGATAAGAACTGAAGAAGTGCTGAGCAAGAGAGATACTGCCTTCTGGCACTCAAGGCTGCTCAGTGTGTAGCGGGATTGGCCTGGATCACTGAAACCACAGTTGCAATTACGTAAGCTGAAAATCTTCACTACAAATCCAGCTGGAAGAAGTGCTGGGCAGGCAAATCTTGATACAGCAAAGTCTCTTTCTGTGCCTTTAGCTCTTGTTAGTTCCTAGCAGATACTCTGTGCCTACCATGACTAACATTCCCTCAAGATTCAGCTCCTATTGTTAGTCCCTCAGGCTGTAAATTTAATCCTTACTTTTGAACAGTGGACAAACGAGAACTGTGTGGAATCAGCTTCACTGTTGTTTATAGTCAGTTCGAAAGAATATTAGATGGCATGGCTCCAGCAGATCAAATGAAAGAACCATCTAGCCCAGTGTTGCCTTCAATAGTGGATGTGTTGGGAATACAGCAAACCGGTTAAGTGTAGCGGAGATCTGCCCCAAAACACTGTCCAGCCTCCAGTAGCTGTAGCTTTCAGATACAGACATGTTACCTCTGTAGACATTTGATAAATGTGAGGATTCACTGTTTGGGTGCAAAGGAGTATTTATGTCAAAAATTAATGTGATATGGGATTTGAATTTAGAAAAAAAAATGTTATTCATTCGTCTTATAAAACTGGATCTCCATCCTCTGTTCTGTATTTTGCATTGAACTGGATTTGTCATTGAAACCAAAAAAAGCTGACATTTTATAGGCTGTCCAAAGGCTGTGAAAGTCATTGTGTGGAGCACTCTGTGCCTTTTGCTTCTGTAGGTCCCAATCAAAGACTCAAAGCCATTGGACAGAAAGCCTTGGTGTTGTATGGCTTGGGGTCAATAAAGAATTTTGACATATACTCTCTCATGGTAATGATAGAAGAGTGCCATCAACATAAAATTGCTAAAAGTATGCTCATTGTAAAGATAAGTGGCCTGATTGCAGTCAGCACTGAAATCTCTAGTGTATTTCCTGAAAATTACTCACTTGAAAGGTGGAATTAAAAGATCTTGTGCTAGGCAGACTCTGCTAGGGAATTTGCAACTCATTGGCTGTCCATTTGTGTAACTAGGATACATAATATTTAGAAAATCTTACCAAAAAGCTGTTGCCTACTGTCATTCAGATGCCAGCTTTGGCTGTCCTTTTCTGCAAGGAGGTAGGCAGATTTCTGCCTACATCCTGCACCACTGAAGTTAATGTGGGGTTTTTTAAGTTCTGAAAAGGCTAAGCAAAGAAACACAGACCTTTCTGATCCTACTTGTGGTGTGGGAAGCTCACACTTTGTTTTACCAGTGTCTCACATCATCTGCTTACAGTAGGGCCTTTTTACTGTTCTGGGATCCATTATGCCAGAAATATGTGTAGAAGGGCAGGTATACAGTGCCTCTGTCAGCATCCTGTCTCCAGTACTGGCCAAAGTAGATACTTTACGAAAGTGTAAGTAGAGGGCAGAATAATAACTTCCTCTAATATTCTTTCATCTCTCCCATTCTCTATTTTTAGTCCAGCTTCCTGGGCTATAAGTAGTTTCTCTGTATTTAATGATCCTCAGTGGAATTATCCATCATGAGCTTGTCCAACCTATCCTTTAAACTTTGGCACCTTCTAGTGTCCACAGCACTTCATGGAGGTGTTCCACCAGCCTGCAACCTATAGCATGAAGATCCAGTTCTTTCTGGTGGTTTTGAATCTTGGTCCTTGTACTTTCATTTGCTTTCTCAACTGGTTTTCTGAATTTAAGTCCATGGATCAGGGAAAATGCATCATGCTTCCCTGTAGTGAGGAAGTGTATTGTTTCCTATGACACGACACCTAAAGGAATTCTGAGAGGCATGATTCCCAGTGCACATCTCAAGCATTCAAGAACTTCTTGATGAAGATGGTTGCATAATCAAAAGTGGAAATCACATCCTCAGTGACAAAATCCACTTTGCCTCCTAGCAGTTTGAGAAGAATTCTGAAAGGAACAGTGTACTTGGGGGCAGGGGGTAGCACTGTTGTGCCACTGAACCAGAGTTGCAAAGACTCTTGAAAGTCTTCTGTAGTAAAGGGACTTTTGAAAGTGTTAGCTCTGATCCTGAGCAGTAAGGGAATTTGATCAATTAAGAGCACAACCTCTGTACAGTTTTCTGGCTATACAAGAGCAAGCTCAGCCTTGGTAAACAAATGGAATTCTTTGTCTACCTGCCAGAAACATTTCTATTTCGGCAGAGGTGTCTCTACATACTCAATAGGTCAATTAAGGAGTGATAGAACATGCTGTGTGACCTAAGGAAATAATTATCTTTCTGGTGTAAAAAAGAAGCAGCAGACTAACTATGAATGAACAGTTCAGAAAGCTCCATCACTTGTCAATTCTCTGTCCATGGTTTGATGGCAATGTGGAGAATTAACAGCAGCACCTCCAGAAATTAGAAAGAAGATTGAGTGATACTGCGAAGCTTGCATCAAAAAGGATGTATTTGGAATAATTAGATTAGGGCTCACTTGTTTATTCTTTCCCTGACTTGCTCCTCAAGTTGCTCATCAAGTAGGATGACCTCATTTCATATAAGTCTAAGCCTGGCTTGAGACAGGAACCAAGATCATAGCCCCACCCATGTGGTTAGAAAGAAAGTGATAGAAGAAAAAAAGAAAAAAAAAAAAAGACGTTACATTAACTATCTCCATCTTTTTTGCCTTTTGGAAGAAAGGGGGAGTTCTCTCTTGGTAATTTTAAACTAGTATTGCTGCTGTTATTATTGTTGTTGCTGTTACTTACTGTTTATAAGTTAGTCTGGGGAAATTAGCTTCAATGAAAAAATGGAGAAAAAGGATCAGCTCTTGTTCTGACAACAGATGGGTATATCAAATGATTGAGGCTGAAGAGCAGAAAATGGGCAGTTGCATCTTTCCTCTGCAGTCCTTAGCATGACAGCCACTTGTATAGAGCAAATTGCTTCTGTGTGAAGGGGTGCTTATGTTTTGTAGAGGTAGCAAGGGTTAACTGAAATTCCTTTTGATTTCCTATCCTATGCCCCAGTGCAAAGAAAGTGTGTGTTCTCTTACGTGCAAACTGAAACTCTGGGCCATTCATAGTTTTGCAGCTAAGTGACTGCAGTGCTGAAGGTAGTAGCTGAGAAATATCTGTACCTCTGCTTTCAGAAAAAGACAATGGTGTAATACAACCCCCTACCTTTGCCAGCACAAATTTATTCATAACCTCCCTGGCTCAGATGGTAAACCAGACCCACTCATGACTATGCACAAATATCAATATGGAATGTGGGTGGCCATGAGACCTAAAGAAGTTCCAAGTGTCTCTCAGATTGGTGAAATCATTGCTTAAGCCACTAAGCACTTTCATGGGCTGGGAATTCAGGCTTCCTCTCCTGTCCAAGCTAGCGCAGCAATTTTAGTGCAGAATATTTGTAAAGCATTCAGTATAAAGATGGTGTTTGGGACATGCCAAATCTTGGCTTTTTGCCTGAGCTAGCGGTAATAATACTTCTGATATTAAAAATGGAAACTGTGTCTATAAACATAATGTACATGTGCTTCCCTGCTCACCCACCCCCCACCCCCTCCCCCGGCCCGCACCCAAGTCTGTATTTTATGCAGGTTATAGAACCAGTTTCTCTTGCCTTCCTCTAGACAAAATGCATTAGAAAGGGTTTCCCGGGATGACAATACATCCTGCTATTGGGAACAGAAATATTTCAATGTAAATAAATTCAGGGAATTAAATTTGCCAGATGTGAGACATGTTCCATGGAGAAGATGTTGCAAGATGAAATTTAGTTCATTAGAGGTGCTAGCATGCTTCTGTGGGGTAAGCATAGATGGTGTTGGCCTATAAAACAGCCACAGTCTGTAGCCTACTCTTTTCAAACTGTTGCAGAGTGTCAAGGGCTCTGTGTTGGCTGTGCCTTTCAAGTTGGTATTCTCCCCCAGATAAAATCTCAGTAGTGACATGTTCTGCAGGCCACAGTGTCACGACTAAAGGCTTATTTTTTAGTATGCATGTCACAACCAGAAAGTAATTTCTGTGGGGAATAATACTAATATGGCTTCTGATTCTTTTGAAGCAGAGAGGTTCCAGCTTTGCCTTAATACTTTGTCTGTGCATATCAGTTCTGGCAGATGATACTATTGGCAGCACTCTTTTAGCTGTTTCCCTCATCTGAGTAGTTTTGGTGGAGAACTGAGTTTCTCACTCTTGATGTGGTGATATAGCAGATTTGTTAGGATGCCTTGATTGGATACAAAAGCATTAGTTTACATTTCAATTACTGGTATGCAAGGGAAAGAAAACAGGAGCTAGATTTGATGTTTAGCAGGAGTGAGTGGGATCATGAAGAGGATAAGAGATTTGAGGAAACATAAGTATCCAACTTTCCGTGCCTTCCTTGTGCACTAAAGTTATCCTGACTTGCAACTTTCGGTGTCATCCCTGAGGAAATTTTGTACATAGAGAAAATAAAAATCTCTTTCTGATATTTAGGCAGTGAACTTGCTCATAAGTCACTGTAATGAGAAAAAAATATCTTACAGGAAGGCAAGCAATAAAGTAGAAATAGAAAAGAGAAATACTGATTTTCTTCTGCTTTTTACTTTTTTTTTTCATGCTAACTAGTCTGTCCTAAAGTGCTCTTGAAATCAGGAGAAAAACTTGGAGAATGTATGGCTTGGAAGCTTTAGTTGTTGTTGCAGACACACAGAAAACTGGCATTTATAAGAAAACCAACTGTCCAAAATTTCCTCAGCACTCAGGAAAAGGCTTTGTGAATCTTTCTTTGTTCTTCTGTGGCTCTTTTCTTTTTAGCTTTGAGCACAGTTGCCATCTGGTTTATGTGCTATGTTCATTTTGTGAGGTGAGATATCATAGCAGTGACAGCACCAGTCCCTTGCTGCACAAAGTGGACATGGAGATGATGGTTGCATTTTAGAGCTCAGTTTTTGCTCACATACCATCACAATATCTTGTACTGAGGCAAATTCCTGGATGAGGTATCTATGAATACATAGAGACAGACCTGTCTGACATTTGTCATAAGTGTGAGAGAATGAGAAGTAGTGAAGTCTCCAGTAGCTTCTTTCCAACCCAGAAAAGCACAACACTGTGTCTTGGACCAAATATTTACCTGAAGGATAGTGCCTACTGGTTTGGATCTTAATTCATACACTTAGTAGGAATACTCTCAGAAGCACAGAATAGTTGAATTTGAAAGAGACCTCTTGAGATCTTCCACTTAACTACCCTGCTCAAGCAGGGTCAACTTGAACTGCCCAGGACTGTGCACAGTCAGGTTTGGAACATCTCCATATATACGCTTGGAGGAAATGAAAAACTGTTCTCCATGCATGTTGTGGTGCCAAAGTACTGGTTTATACTGACTTAAAGGAGAGGGAAGGGGACAACGTTCAGGGTTCAGATACCTGGCAGAGAAAATCTAAATTCCTTCTTGGGGGTGGGCAGGGACTAGAGTTTCTTCCACCAAAAGATTAGCAACAGGTAAGAAAACAATCCATCAGATAAAGTGATGCAGAAACAGCTTCCTAGTCACAGTAGGAGGATGGAGCGTGTGATTATTTTGGGATCTTTCCAGCCCTATTTCCCATGGTTGTTTTTCCCTGATAAATTTCTACTGAATTATTGCTTTAATGAGGAGCAAAGATTTCTCATTTTAGGTTGTGATAAATTATTACAGTATTAATTAGAACTTGCATAGCCAATTTCATTTTTCAGAGGTTTTAAAAAATGTTAATTACTTTATTAGTAGTAATTAACATGTTCTATGGGAATTATAGTACTTTTTTTTCCCAGTTGTTTGTTTGTCATTGATTTCATTCGTTCAGATGTGTTTCTTGTTCTTACTGTGCAGCTTGGATGAAACATTTTCACTTGGTACATTCAAGTTACACTGTTTCTTCCCCCTGGCCCTTTTGTTTCTGGTAAGACAGGTCATGGGTACAAGGAGAATGGATCTATGATGGACTGACTGAAAATGAGCAATGACTTCCAAACATTGCTTTAAGAGCCCCATGAATGGGAGACCTCTAACCCTGAGTGTAGTTAGCCTGAGTCCTGCCATATGATGCATCTGGTATTGCAGGTTTTTTATCTTTAAATGTGTTTAAGGAGGGGTTTAGGGTTTCGGGGGAGAGGGGATGGGGGTGGTAGTTTTGTGTTTTTTTTTTTTTTTTTCCCCAGTAGGCTGCTGTTTTGCTGGAATGGTTGCAGTGTTCTGTGACTTGATTTGACATGTTATCTCCAAGGCTCTTGATTGCCTAATATATAGATGCATGGCCAGGGTTATCCAGGTTATGCAGTGAAGTTTGGTAAGTTGTCATGATGTGATATTAGGACTCCAGCTTGGCTCCTACCATAGTTGTTTCTGTGGCAGTGAGTGAAGTCAGCACCAGGTGCATAGCTCAGCTGATTACGAGGAGAGTGGAAAGATCTCCTGGCTCCACTGCTGGACAGATTTCACACTACCTTATTTCCAGATGGGACGGTAATACCTAGCAGATAATTCCTTGACATTCTTAGGAAGTACTTGCTCATGAAAGTAAATTTGTTCAAAACAAGGCCTCTATGTCTTATAGGAATACTCAATTATGTCATTCTGAAATTTAGAAGACATAACTTGAGTTACCCCTCAGACATTTGCTGTTTGAACAAATTGCATGGGAGCATAAGCCATCACTGAGCACTGGGGTAAAGCAATGAGTATGTAACTACTTGCATCTTCAAGAATATTTCAGGTCCCTGCAGAGACTCATGAGGGAATGAGTTGTGCTGCAAATGCTTTCTACTGGGAGTGGATTGTGGAAGGGTGTTGACTGGTAAATTATTCAGGGATTGTTCCATCTTTTGTAAATATTGCTAAGGATGCACACTCTGAACTTCTGGTGTAAATCTTTCCCTTGTGCTTACAATTGTGGGTAGCACGTCTGTGGCTTTCTATAGGAAGGTAAAGCTATAGCCAGGCCACAAAGGCTGGCTAAGCAAGACAGCATCCTGGCATTGGGCAGAGTCTGACTTACCTGGAACAACTTTCCTACCTGCTTTGGCTTCTTTTCAGGTTTATGTTATGCCACAGCTCCTTGCTGTAACACAAACTAAAATGTAACCACACTGAAGCTTATGGAAACAAGGGGATCTTGGTTACCTGTACTATGTCTTTGTGGGGGGTGGGGGGTGTACGGAAGCATGTAATGTATTTCAATAATCAAGCAATGTGCTTGCTGGAGTGAAAAAATAGTCACTTCTTATCACTGCCCACTGGCATAGGGAAAGTCATCATCTCTATCCCTGTGAATGCTAATTTCAGCTCATCAACCTTTCTCTATCTTAGAATTTTTGTGTAACACATCAAGAGCTTTCAAGCTGGTCTGCTCCATCTAATCTATTTGCAACTGGAAAACAGGGCTGAAACTGTGCGTGTCCCTCTGTCAGTAGGAAAGCAGAGAGAGGATCAGTGTGGCATGTTTATATATTGCAGTGTGGTGGCGTACAAATAATCTTCCAAGGAAGCAAGCTTAAAAATCAGGAAAAAAAGCCCCAAACAATCCAAAAGATGCAGTAGGTAATATAGTGGGTAGTTTTCTGAGGAGATGATGATGTCCTGTCCAGCCCTGCTAAGGGAAGTCTTTCAGAGAAGTTTGGCAATGCTCCAGCAATTTCAGATATTTTTACTGAGCACCTACTGGGTTTTGACTGCTTCTCAGGATTCCCCCAGAAAGTAATGCTCTTATAGCAAGTAATCAATTGAAGATGTAGGAAAAAGCCTTTAGATGAATAAACCAGCTGGTTTGTGAATATCTTGTTAAGGAACAGTGATTGAAATATTATTTTTTGCAGGGGTTTGCTGTATTTTGGTAACCAGGGCCCTTGCCACAGTTCTTTGAACATCTGGATATATGTAAATATTTTATTATTAGTTTGCAAATTTTTCTTTATTAGTCTTGCTGCTCTCTTTCCAACTTCTTCTCATTTAAAGCAGGCAAAGGGAAATTCTCTCCAATAGTTTGAAAGAGGTTAGTCTTTTTTCTGGCCTGCTCAGATCTGATTTCCATAGTAAGAGACTGAAGTCAAAGTAGGAAAATAATAAGAAAAGTGCTTCAGGGGATGAGGGCCTCACCAGGATATCAATTGAGCTTGCTCAAAACTTCAGGTTTGGTCAGTAGGTTCACTGAATCCTGGCCTTCCTGCCATAGAGAAATTTAAGGACTCTGCCAGACTATATATACATATATATTTATTTTATTTTTTACAAAGTTCAAAGACAGACTACATTTCATGCAAAGGCTTGGTCCCCAGACTGTATGGTCAGGGAAATAAAGAATAATTTTTGCCAGTCATAAAACTAGCAGAGTTCATCTTCTCAATAGTTTGTTTTTTTGTCACAGAAATTGAGAGAACAGTGGAAGAATGAGCTCCCAAGACAGGATTGGATTTGTCATAGCGCATGATGCTGTGCTCCTGTCTTCGTGATCCCTTCCAGGAGCACAAAATGGCAGTTCGGTAGATAAATTCTTCCACTGCTGTGAAATAGGTTTTACTCCCAAATCCTCTGAAGACCTGGGCTGAAGGTCATTTGTCTGTTGGTGGGAAAGAGAAGATCTTCTGCCTAACACGTACTTGCTTGGTGTTGAAAATTAACACAAGCTGTTAGAAAAACAGCCACTTGAGCACACTGTTGTGCTTGAGCTGTAGAAGGTGGGAAGAGCGAATGCCTCATTTGAGAGGCATCTGTGACTTCTTTGTGACTTTTTGACAGAAAAAGAGAAATTGTCAGGTGTGTTGCCCGGATAATAAGCCAGAGAACAGGACTGGCAGTTATGAAGCCACCCGCTTGCATGTCAAAACAACATCACAGTCTGATCTGTCTGCGCTAATGAACAAATGAGATTCTACAAAAATTGTAACCTGCCTTCCACTTGCGTCTTCATTTTGAGTGTGCATTGCTTTACACATATAGAATGGCAATTTACTTTGCAGGGCCCTGTCAGCCTCCTGTGCTGGAAAAATTTGCAGAAGGTGCTTGCTGCAGCCTCCAGACAGTACACTGGCTCAAACTCTTAAGGCTGGTTTCTGCAATAATCCATAAGACCTGAAGTCAAACAGACAGTCTCATACCCAGGTCACTTCATTCTGTTCTGAACTAGAAGAAATTGGCAGTCTGGACTTTTCTGTGTGTAATATATCTGCATTCATTTTTACTCACACTACCATGGGCACTGCTCTACTCAACCACTTGTGCTGTTTTCTAGAGCTCAGGTGACCTCTGCCGATGCTGAGGACTTAAATGAATCCTAACTTCCTACTATTTCCTACTTTTTTGGAAAATACAAAGAATATCCCTTCTGGTTTTGAAGGGAAGCATGATGAGTGAGAATGGAGCTGTTATAAACCTGCTTGGCAGCTAAGGGAACAACTAGGTTGCTGCTGCAAAATGCAAGTCCAATGCTCAGCTTGTCTTGACATCTTCTTGATAAACACAAGTCACTCCAAAGGTAGGCTTTTTCTGGAAAGCCTTTTTCTCCATATTAAACATCCCATGAGATCTATGGATGGAAAAGCAGGTTCTTCTCCATTCTGACCCTACCTCTATCTAGAATTTCACAGCTAGGATGTAAATTCCATGTATTTAGAAGACTAAGTGGTGCGAGAATGGGTAAGTCTACTGTGCTGACTTATGCCTTAAGCCAGTGCAGGCTTGAGTGGTCCACATGGTTTACTTAGTGTATAAGTGTATGAGACATTAACACAGTCCCAGCTTACAGACTGGATGCTGAAGCCTGGACTTCAGGTATCCTCACCTTGGCCTTAATCCTTGCATCTTCTACCTGCTGAAAGGCCATTCTGTCATTATTTATGTAGCAAAGTCTGTATAGCCTCATGTCATGTCCTGACAATGTTCAAGATAAAGAAGAAATGAGAGCAGCAGAAGGAAAATATGTGGACATGAATGATTTAAGATAAAAGCTCTTCTGCTTAGGCAGGGCTCTCTCCACTGGGTGAACCCTGAGGGCTTCAAGACTTGCTTTTGCCTCTTTATTGCTGGTGTCCAAATTCAAGAAGCTAGAGAGTGTTGCATTAGTCATGTTCCTTGTCAGTAGATCTTCTGGGCTGGCAGAACTGAGATGAACCTTTGCATGGGTTATACCTGGCTGCAAAGCAGTCGGTGCAGAAGACTGAATGCTGTAAGCATGGGAGATGTTGTCCTGATGAACACTTCCCCCGTTAAACTCCTCATACAGAGCAGAAATCCTTTGTATTAAGCTTCACTCTAGCTGTGTTGGAAATGGTTTGCTGATGTCTACATTAGCTGGGGCTGCTCTGCAGCAGGAAGGATACATTTGTGATGGGGAAGGCAGCAATTCTGCCTGCTGCTGCCTCCCCAGCATTTTAAAAGCTTAGTCCTCTCTTAGAGTCCCACTGAAGCTGTGAAATAAGCTGTGACAGCAGCAGGGCAGGTGTCTCCTGATCTCTGGAGCCAAGTCACTCCAACAGACAGTTTAGGATTGCAGAGGGCTGAGTCATATGGCTCAGCCTATTATGAAGGGAGTGTAGAAGTCATACTAAGGTCACTTTTTATTCACTGTGCTTACTAGTTACTGAGCCATTAAAGAGCTACTTGGAATATCCTTTTCCCAGTACACAATTAAAAAAAAAAAGTTCCATCTCCAACCACATGACTGCAGGAATGCTTTAGAAATAGCATCAAGATTATAGAAGACCTGCACTGAGCTTGTAAGAACTTTCCTTTTCATGACCAGTATGATACAACATGAGGTTAACTGCTTGTTCAGACATTCCTTCTTGGAAACCATACAAGAAAATTGTAGCATTTCCATCCACTGAGTCCCAGGGAAGGAGAATTTGGGAGTGCACAGAATTGCTTTTGTGTGGACTGTGAAATAAGGAGAACTTTTTCACCAAGTAAAACTTCAGCAAATTTCAGACGAAGAGACAGGAGTCTAACAGATTTCTGGTTTTTAAGGGTCAGTTCTTCAATGCCAGGTACGATTTTTGTTTCTAGAGCTCATGCCTATATGCTATGCCAGAAAACCAAACCAAAACAAAAACAAAAGAACCTTGATAGTTCCTGAGAAAATCCTGTCTATTTAAACAGAATCAAGTCAAATAATCTTACTTTATCTTCCCAGGGTACACTGAATCTTAAAATGGGAAGCAAATCTGACTGTTCTGTTAAACACGAAATCAAAGGTCAGGTTGACTTTATGTTAGTGGACTAGCAGTATTTACACAAGGATGAGAGGAAAAGCCCACAAAGAAGGCAGAATCCTGGAGAAGGAGTGGGAGGCTCTCTTGCAGGGCTGAGACTTTTTGTCAGTTCCCAAACAAGTACTGCCTCTGAGACATTAATTAGTTCACTGAATCTATGAGCATCATGGTACTGGTGGTGATGTGCTGTTATTTATTATGTTTTGGGGATAGCAGAATGCATATGCCAGCATCAAACAAGGTCTGATGGTAATAAGATGGTAAGCAAGGCAGAGACATAGAACATGGGTATGGAATTTATGTTTTGAAAAAGGTTCACTTCTCAAAAGGCAGCAGAAAGTCAAGGAACTGGAGAGATTTATCGGTACCAAACTGGAAAACCTTGATAGTCTGATCTGTCAGAGGCTGGATGCTTAGACTTACAAAATGGATGTATCAGTCTTTAGCTGAGCTTTTTAAAAGTGCCAATTCCATTAAAAAGCTCCGGGACATGGTAAGATTTTCTGCTAGTGTCTTCTTATTACCTCCTGCTGAGTACTGACTGAAATTTCAGCCTCTGTTCTTGAGACGTGTGAGGAAAAATGGTTGAGCTGGGATATAGGTGAGAAATAGCACAATTAAAAGCAGTTCTGGGAGCTGATGAAGACCCCTTTCCAGCCTGTGTGACTCTGGCCATGCATGCAGCATAATCCTTTCTAGAGATGCCAAATGTTCAGGACAACTGTCTGTACCCACACCCCAAAGGTGCTAGACTAATGATTTAAGTGCCTCAGACCTACTTCCCTGAGCTAGTCATCCAGAATAGAAATTTACCAGTCACCCTGTGCACTGAGTATAACACAAAGGTAGGACAGATTAGAAGTGAATCCTGAGCCAGCAGTGTCCATTGGAAAGCTGGTCCTGGAGTTACTACCAAAGCTGTTGCCACCAAAATCCTGCTTTGGTGCCAGATGCTATCCAGTAGCCTGCTGCCTTTCCCTCCTTGTCTATCTATGGGGGGAAAGGAAGGAAAGAAAGAGAAAGAAGATGAAAGGTGATAGACATAATCATCTTCAAACACCAAGGTCTGGCACTGCTTCAATACATATTTTTCATCAGCCCTGCAGGCTTCGTTTCCATCTGTCTTTGCCATCCCCCTCACCCAGTCCCAGGTTTTGTTCTTCTATTGTCAGTGTATTGTGGTGTCCTGTGTCTACTGCTAAAAGATCGCCCAGAAGACTTTCTGTTGATTCCTTGTCAAGGATGTCATAGGAGCAGGAAGCATGATGGGCCCAGTCTTTCCTTTTTTGGGGAGTAATCTTTTAATTCTTGATTCAAATGTTCAGGTGGACATATGCCAACAATCTGTGATGAAACATTTCTGTAGATTTGGCATAGGCTTGTATCTCCAGGTGATCTAGGCTTGAATTCATAAGATAGGAGACCTACAAGTCCTTTTTGCTTCCAGCTTGTGACGTTGTTTAGAATTGTGCTTTCAGTTCTGGAAATTTAGACTTGGGTTTTGCAGCTCCACTGATATTTTTAGTAGGTGTTACCATTCAGGTAGCTCTGTCATAAACCAAAATCTACAAATTATCAAAAAGAAATACAATCAAATACATCTTCTCTTAAGATTTATCTGTAAGTCCTATTTCAAGAACAGCTCATCTGGGAATATCTGCATGTCTGGACATGCCTGCCCAAATAATTTGGAGTCCAGGGTCACTTAATTCCCTTTTAAAGATACTGTACTTGAAACTTTACATTTCCCTTAACTTGAAGGAAGTTGTCAGTGAAATATCCCACACATGGAGCTGCATTTTGTAGAACTGTTGACCACAGTAGCACACCATTCTCACTAGTAGTTAAAGGAAGAACTGTTTGTGACTGTCATCAGAATCAGCTGTGGAAAATGAAGGTAATAGATTTTGCCACTGTGGGCTTTTGCTTTTCTATTTTAATAGAGCCAGTCCTTGTTAGTGATGGAAGCATGATATGTTTGCATTTTAAAGTGGTCCCTGTGCATATAACTATCTAAATATTGATAGAACTGTAAAAACAGTTATGCAAAGCAGTTCAGCAAATATTTTATCTTGGAAAACAAGTATTCCTTTTATTGTCAGCTTCATTTCTAGCCTAATCACATTGCACTTTTATTTTAAAAAATCGTATGTGTGTGCTTTAAGCATCCTTAAGCAAAAACTTCCAATGAAGAAATATTTGTGTGGCAATAAATTAGGGTGAATTACGTGGGTGTATGAGCAAAATGGAGCAAGCTGGCATAGAAAGGGAAACCCAACTCTTCTGACAAGGGAGGCATGAAGAATTAGCAAGTGGCCAAAGGCTTAGACCTAGTTTCTTTAATGACAGCTGAGCTTGCAGTGTTCTGCACAAGAAGGGATGCATTGAGTAAGTATTTCTAGGGGGACAAATGGTACAGCCACAATGTATAAAACTCGTGAAATCTTTCCATCCCGAAAGGATGAAGGCTTTTGCAAAATTTTAAAATTGCTGAAGAAGGAACTCTCTAAAAAAGTAAAATTGTGTTTTCCCAGTAAGTTGGTTTAATACTGCTGGAAGTCCAGAAGAATATTGATGTTACTTAAACAGCTAAATGTTGAAAGGGAAAGAGGATGATCGTACTTCATCTCTATGCTGAAAAAATCAAGGAAATATCTGACACAAGGAAGGTAGGTGCATGCTTCAGTGTGAGTGATTTAATTAATGCAAGTCAATATGCATTTTCTTAGAAGTATGTCATGTCACACTAAGCCAATTCTTCTGGAAAGGAGATGATATGCCAGACAAGAGTTGCAGTATTGCTGATATAATGCCTTGGGTTCTGGAGGATGTGAAAGTAAGCACTGTGTACTGTCATTAAATACATTAGGATATTACCAAACAGCATACTGAATGGATTAAAGCTGAGTCCCAGGTCAGATTCAGAATGTCCTTTCAAACAGAAACCATAGGCTTAAAATGTGCACTGTTATGTGGCTGGCAAGGCAAGGGCTGGTAAGCCTATGCTCAACTGATGGGAAGCAGATGCTGGTCCAGATGTGGTCTAGATCACTGTGCTGCTGGGTGTCCAGTTGGCCCCATGACCCAGCAAAGTCCCGCAGAGACCACAAGGTTATCTGCGTTATTCTGGTGACACACTGATGCCAGGTACTGAATAATGGTTTTCAGAGATAATGAAGGCTGTAATATATGGAGATTTGCTAAAACTGTGGCCATGTTATAGGCAATAATCTTTCCACAAGCATGATGGCAAATTGCTTTTTAATTAGTCTTTTTGGTGGCTAATTTAGCCAGGAAAGTTTGTACAGCTTTGCTAGGGCGTTGGCAGTGAAAAGACACACAACTTGGGAATGGTGCATAGTGGAGTCCATAACAAAAGGCTCAGATTCTGTGTCCTTATTGGCATGTTCAACTTGCTGTTGGTGGAGTGGACTGTTTGCCCAGCCTAGGAAAGAAGGGGGACCTGTACTGTAGCTCCGAAATGCTGCTTTGAGATTTGAGAGCAACAGCAAAATGATTACTCTCTAGAGATGGTTCAGGAAGGACTATGTACTTGATAATGATAGCTTAAACAGGCCTTGCATTCTTCCCAAGGGCGGAACTGTAGCCAATGATCTGCCTGTACTTTGTGGTGAAAACAACTGAATTCTGTACTGAGATTTAAGACAAGCATTTCATGGACCTCATTAGGAGTTAGACCGTACTTTCAGCGTGTTCAGGATAGATGCAAAAAGGCATTCCTCACCCTCTCCACCTCCTTGCCCACCTCTGTGCAACATTATCATAGAATCATTTGGGTTGGAAAAGAACCTTGAGATCATCAAGTCCAACCATTAACCCAGGACTGACAAGTCCATTGCTAAACCATGTCCCTAAGTACCATATTTTTTGAACACCTCCAGGGATGAAGATTCCACCACCTCCCTGGGCAGCCTGTTCCAATGCTTCACTACCCTTTCAGTGAAGTAAATTTTTCTAATATCCAATTGAAACCTCCCTAGTGCAAATTGAGGCCATTTCCTCTTGTCTTGTCACCTGTTATCTGGGAGGAGAGACCTACCCCCACCTGCCTACAACCCCCTTTCAGGCAGTTGTAGAGAGCAATAAGGTCCCCCTGAGCCTCCTTTTCTCCAGACTTAACAACCCTAGTTCCCTCAGCTGCTCCTCAGAAGACTTGTGCTCCACACCCTTTATCAGCTTTGTTACCCTTCTCTGGACACACTCCAGCACCTCTATGCCCCCCTTGAAGTGAGGTGGTCAAAACTGACCATGGTATTTGAGGTACAGACTCACCAGTGCCCAGTACCAGGGAACAATCACTGTCCTTGTCCTGCTGCCCACACTGTTTCTGATACAACCAGAATGCTGCTGGGCTTCTTGGCCACCTGGGCACACTGCTGGCTCACGTTCAGCTGGCTGTCAACCAGCACTTCCAGGTCCTTTCCTACCAGGCAGCTTTCCAGCCACTCCATCCCAAGCCTGTAGCGCTGTGTGGGGCTGGTGTGACCCAAGTGCAGGGCCCAGCTCTTCTCTTTGTTGCACCTCATACAATTGGCCTTGGCCCATCGATCCAGCCTGTTCAGATCCCTCTGCCAGAGCCTGCCTGCCCTAGAGCAGATCAGCATCCGTGCTCAACTTGTTGTCATCTGCAAACTGACTGAGGGTGCACTCAATCCCCTTTTTCAGGTTGTCAGTAAAGGTATTAAACAGGACTGGCCCCAGTACTGAGCCCTGGGGAGCACCACTTGTGACCAACCGCCAGCTGGATGTAACGACATTCACCACCACTCTTTGGGGTCGGCCAGCCAGGCAGCTTTTTACCCATTGTATACTACACCCATCCACAATCCATGAAGAGCCAATTTCTGCGTCAGAATGCTGTGGGAGATGGTGTCAAAGGCTTTAATTTAATAAGGTCCAGGTGTCCGAGCCGGGAAGATTCTTTGTTATTCCCAGATTAAGATACAAACAAGGTCAAATGCCGCTAATCAAGGAAATTTAGTCTGCACTTACATGAACGAAACATTCATGTGATGTGGTAAGAAAACAGCGGTAGGAAAGAGAGGGAAAGATAGGAAAAAAGGAAATCTAGCAAGCAGTCAGGATAGAGTTGCAAGAGAAAGTCACCACCATGGATCCAGCAGCGTCCCATTGGTCCATAGGCTCTGTTCAATCAGTGATGGGCGTCTCTGGATCACCACTTATTGTTTGGTGGCAGTTTTTTATAGGGTATTCAGGGGGGTTGTTTCCCAAACAACAACATGTACTGCATTCCTCTCTGGGGCACATGGGATTACTGCATAGGTAGGGGTGATCATCCATGTCTAGGCACATCCCTCACAGCAGTGTGGCCTTTCCTTGACCCTGGCCAAAAACTGATGTCAGTCAGCTGCTGGCTCCTTATCTGCCACAGCTGTTAAGTCTTGCAGGAGCTCAGCTAACAAGCTTTGAGACAGTCAGTTTGAGATATGGTCTCCATACCAAGCAGACAACATTCACGGCCTTTCCCTCACCTGCTAGGTGGGTCATCTTGTTGTAGGAGATTGGGTGCAAGACCTGCCTTTCATAAACCCATGATGGCTGTGTGTAAATATGTACTTGACCAGCATCACAGTAACTCTTAGCAGCTTCCTATGCTTTGAGCTAGCAATGAGGTGGGAGAATCCATGCAAGTGTGTAAGAAGGGATCTCCTTTCCTTGCTTATCCTCGGTACCACATCACAATCAACATTATGTTCAGGCCGGTGTTGTTGGCTGATGTTTTTCAAGGTACATGAAGAAGTATGCAAGAAAGGCTAGAAATATTGGTGGAAGCTAGGGACTCTGTGAAAAGAAACTGGGCCTTTGCACATTTTGAGCTACAGCCCAGCTAGTGGCAGACCAGGCTGTGCCTGGCCATTGCAGTTCATTGACTGATGCCTTGAATGCAGCCTAAAACCCAGTAAGACAGTTATGTTTAGAATTATTCTGACAGTTGATTTACAGTAATACATGTTGACAAGATTATTGCATGGATTTTTGAGAGTAAGATGTAGGCTGCTGTACCAATAAATTAGTTTTTAGCAACATCAGATTAATATTCAGAGTCGATTTCTCTGATGGTTGCATAAACGTCTTTACCTATACTGTAAATAAAGATGCTGCCAAGTCACACTGAGACCTTGTTCATGCACAAGAAAAAGTTAAACTTGTATGACAGAGGGAGAAAAGGAAAGCTGAAAATGCAGGGAGATCAGTAGAATGCTTGGTGGAGCTTGTCAGCTAAATGAGATGATCCAAAAATGATGTTTATTTAGTAAGAAAATGAGCTGGGACATATCACAGGCAATCCCTTCATTAGAGAGTTTAGGCAAGAAGGAAGACTGTGATTTTTGCGAATTTGGTAAGAATAAATACATTTTGAGATGTGTCAGGGAATGACAGAGTCTGTATGTCAAGCCCAGAAGATATTCAAGGCTTTCTGTATTTTGGGAGCAGTAAAAGGGAAGGAACAGAAGAAAAGTGTTGTTGATCTGCTTGAAGGCTGAAGGGCCTTACAGAGCAGCATCCCAGCAGCATCCTGGTTGTATCAGAGATAGTGTGCTCAGCAGGACAAGGACAGTGATTGTCCCCTGGTACTGGGCACTGGTGAGGCTGCATTTCAAATTCTGTGTTCAGTTTTGGCCACCTCACTTCAAGAGGGATGCAGAGGTGCTGGAGTGTGTCCAGAGAAGGGTAACAAAGCTGATAAAGGGTGTGGAGCACAAGTCTTCTGAGGAGCAGCTGAGGGAACTGGGGTTGTTAAGTCTGGAGAAAAGGAGGCTCAGGGGGACCTTATTGCTCTCTACAAGAGCACTCCATGACCTGAAAGGGGGTTATAGCAAGGTGGGGGTAGGTCTCTCCTCCCAGATAACGGGTGACAAGACAAGAGGAAATGGCCTCAATTTGCACTAGGGAGGTTTCAATTGGATATTAGAAAAAATTACTTCACTGAAAGGGTGGTGAAGCATTGGAACAGGCTGCCCAGGGAGGTGGTGGAACCTTCATCCCTGGAGGTATTTAAAAAATACGTAGATGTGGTGCTCAGGGACATGGTTTAGTGATGGACTTGACAGTCCTGGGTTAATGGTTGGACTTGATGATCTCAAAGTTCTTTTCCAATAAAATAATTCTAAAAGTCTGTTCAAAACAGTTGTGGACAGACTGGAGTGTGTCCAGAGAAAGGCCACAAAGATGATCAAACTTCTGGGAATCCTGACGACACATGAGGAAAGGCTGAGACAACTTTGTTTGTGCAGCTTTGAGAAAAGAAGACTTTGGGGAGACCTTATTACGATATTCCGGTATTGAAAAGGTAGCTACAAAGAAGAAGGAGAGTCCATTTTTACAAGGAGTCACATGGAAAGATGAGAGGTAATGGGTAAAAGGTAATCTTGGAGAGATTCCAACCGGATACAAGTTGAAAATTTTTCATAATGAGATCAGTCATTGAAATAATCTCCTAGGGAAGTAGTGGGTCCCTCAGCAGTGGACACCTTTAGGATTCGGCTGGACAGGGTGCTGGACCATCTTTTCTAAACTGTGCTTTTTTCCAGGAAAGGTTGGACCAGGTGATCCTTGAGGTCCTTTCAAACCTGGTATTCTATGATTCTGTGAAAAGCAAAAGCCAGAATAGTAAAAGGGATGCATGCCATGGTAACCTAGAAGGCAGTCTGAAGAAACTCTTTCTCTGAGTAGACCTTTATGTTTCTTTGAAGATTGCCTTGCCCTCTGGTACATAGTTAGTGGTCTGGGGGACCTGTCAAGGGACAGTGTTCCCAAGGATAGAGGCTGAGTTGTCCAAAAGGTTATAAAAAATTTAATATGTCAGCTTCTGGGCTGGAAAAATGATGTAGTAAACCCCAAAATGGTGGCAGGGGGAAGACAGCAAATGAAACTGCAGTGATCTAAATGGAGCAGAGGTATCAACAGGTGGCACTTCAGACTGCAGAGCCACTATGGGGGTGGCTGCATTTTTTCCCCCCAGAATTCCATTCAGCTTATAAGACATCATATGCATCAGGCCTCCTGCGATTAAGAAGTCCAAGCTTTTAATAGTGCTCACAGATGAAACCTGCTCCACCATGCACTGAAGTCAGTGGGTGTCTACTGTTTTCGGAACAACTTTTACTTCAGCATGATTCAGACTTTCATTACCCTGAATTCCCATTCTGGCCTGCATAAGCTGCATTGCTTCTTCTGAAGATTGTCGCAGTACATCACAAAAATCCTTGTCCTTCAGATGTCTGTTTCCCCAGTTCCCTTAAAGATCCTCTGTGAAAGACTATCTGTACAAATCCTACCATTTGTACAGACAGGTTTAAACTTTGTGCGGTTAATATTTCCATGTTGGAACAGATTAAATATTTTCCCCTCAGTTGGCCTGGCAGGGATAAGGACATAGCTAGTTGTGAAAAATCTTTGCTTGATAGTCCTTAATGGTTTAGGTAGAGCTGAGGAGAATATACTGCCAGGAATGGTATTTGATAGTACTGTCAATGGGACTGGAAACTCCATTGTGTATTACAGGAGCACTCTTCTGGAATAATTTGGCATCCTTTTGTGGCTGTTAATGCTGTTTATGGTGCCTGGGGCAGAAGGAAGTCACTATTTCTAGCGACAGTAACTGTTCTTGAGAATAGTCACTTATTACTAGGCTAGAATCTGTTATTGCTGTAGCCTGGACTGTACAATAAAGGTAACTCAAAGCCTATTATTAGGCAACTGTATTTTGTATAGTCCTAATACTCTTGGCAGTGTGGTGTCAAAGAAGAATTTGCTGAGGACTATGGGAAGTTACCGGTATGATTACCTAATTACATATTTGCACAGTTATGCTGGTATTATGACTAAACTCAAAGACACAAGGAGCCTTTGTATAAAAGTGTTTCATACTCTTTTAACCTGTTTTGGAACCACCTTTGTACTAGTGTCTGTTTCATGGTAAGAATCCTCAGACAGCTGAATATATTGAAGGTTCAGAAACATGTTGCTCGGGCTGCTTTGTTAGCACTTGAGGCCTCCCACACCGATCAAATTGTCCGGTTTGGTTTGACACATTCATCTTGGATCACAGCCACATGACCGGAATTGAAGAACTCAGGAAGACAATTTCTGGTAGGAAAAAGAAGGGACAGGAATGACTGGCTGAATGTAGTGAGTCCTAGCAGCATATATGTCATCTGCACCCAGCCAGCAAAGCGGCTTGCTTTTTGAAAAGACACCAAGGGCTAATTTGCTGTGGGGTTCTTGAGGCTTTTGAAAAATGGCTGGTTTTACATTCAGCCTCACATTTTGTGAAGCAAATGGTGCAAGCCGTGGTTCCAGGAATGGTAGACAGTGGCCGTCCTCAACACAGCAATTCCTTCTGGCATAGGTTCCCATCCATTTTCAGAGAAGCCATGCAAAGATTTACACAGGGACATTTGTGAGACACAGAGTAAGAGGAATGAAGTGGGAGGATGGAAACACTTCATTCAACTCTTGATTTAAGGCAAAATCTCTCCCTGGGTGTATAATTTGGTGGGTAACAGTGGAAACTTTTAGTCTGGCAGAAGGCTGTACCTGCTTCCAGAACAGAATGAAGGTTCTGGACACCAGGCCCTGTCATGGCAAGTGCTTCTGCACCCACATCTCAGCTGCACTGCTGTGCAGTACTCGGCACAACAGCATGATCTGCAGCCAAGTGTCACACACATGCACATGGGAAGGACCCGGGACTTAAGCAGTTGCCTAAATAAAATATAAAATTTCTGAGTATATATATTTCCTTTCTTCCCTCTCCAAGGAGGAATCTACTAGCTGTAAATGCCTCTTCAAAGAGAGTTTGTATTAGATAAATAGCTCCACAAAATTTGCAATTCAAAAGAAAAGTACTTGTGTCAGTGTTTGACAAAGCATGACCAGTTGGGTGCCCTGTAATTCTGTCACTGAGCAGATGGGGAGATGAGGGTTTATTGCTTGCTCTATTTCATACAGACAGCACATTGCACGTCACAGATGAACTTTCATAGCTGAAGTTTGACAACTGCTAATGGAAAAATACTGATGAAATAAAATTAGCCTAAAGAAACAGTAGGCTTACATTACAAGACTTTTCGTTTTAAATGGAACCGTCTTCGAACTTCTGGACTTCTTGGGATTAAAGAAAATACATTTACGTTCTTGTTAAAGAATGAAGTTGTGATGAACAAGCAACTTATCTTTTTTCTGTTCAAGTATAAATTCTCTATGGACATAGAAGGTGTTTGATGATGGGCTAGGAAGAATCTCCATGTGCTGCTGCAAAAATTGATGGCATTTTTAATTTATATTGTGACCTTCAATTTTTCGCTGAAGTGCAGTGTTAGACTGTGTACTGAACTCGAAAAGCCTGAAGCATGCTTGGATATCTATTTATTTCAAAGCTCCTAGCTCAATAGAAGCCCAGTCCTAAAGCAGCAGAGAAAGACAATGTGTTAATTCCCAAAGCAAGACAAAATTATGTGAACTTGTAAAATGACTCTATTTGGCTTTAGGGATATTATCTCCCAAATGCCTTCTGAGTGAGTATGTTGCTTGTACCCTTAAATTACTAGCAGAAATAAATATCCAAATGCTTAATTTGAATGTCTGTAACCGAAGAGCTGTTGACCTTGAGCAGTATGCTCTATCTTGTTAAACTCAGAAACCAATACTTAGACGTGCTCCACCTTTTAAAGGACAATATTCTTTTTGGTCTAGCTCTAGTTTCTCCTTCACTAACAGTTATGTGACTATTACATGGTTTACAGCCTGTTTCTCTGCTTAGTCATCCACACATGCTGTTCATTTATGTGAAAGAGAAAAAAAAGAAAGCTGGAAGATAATTCTTATCGTGCTGAAAAGATGAAGTCCATCACAGCTATGTAAAGTCAGGCTGTCAATACATCTTCCTTACATTGCATCCGTAGTGTTGGTTTATGGTTGGTTCCTGAACAGGAAGCACAAACCCATTTCATTAGAAGTGGGTGTATTTGGAGGGTGAGGAGGGCTATTCAACTTCTAGTAAGGCACTTTTGTTACTGCACTTAGTTCGTCTGTGAAAGTGATGGCAGCATGAGCTCGGGCATCCTTCCCTTGGCATACTCTGTTTATGGCCTGAAGGAATTCTTCCTCAGCTAGGGAAGGAATGGAAGCGAGTGCAATAGTTTAGTATGTTATATTTAGTGATATCTTATTTTACTTACTAAAGAACATAATCGGTGGAATAAACTTCTTTTGTTTAAACCTTCTAATGGTAATAGCCTTTTTGAAACTTCCGAACACCAAAAAAATTATCCATACCATGTGGTAACACTGTAAAATACATACACAGATACCCATATGTTGCTTTCACTGTGGGGAATAAAGGAAAATCATGTCTTGATGGCACATCAGGGAAGATGATGTGCCTTGGCTTCCAGAAAGTATAACAGAATTTGTAATGTCACATTTTGTTTTCTTTTTTAAAGGGCTCTTGCACAAAGGCCTCAATTTCCATTCATTCCCCTGCCCCCAGACTAGTGCTGAAATTCAATAATCTATAGGTGTAAACTCTGGTTTTACCTTAATCCTAATCTAGGCTCAACATCATGCACTGCTGGAAGCGCAGTCCAACATGGTAAAAACATAGGTCACTTGAGCTCCCCATCCTGTTACTACTCATAGTGAAGGCTATAAGAATAGAGGAAGGTTAGAATCATGTTGCCCCAGATATTTTCCCAACTTCCAAAAATTCTGATTAAGGAACTTCTTGAACACAAAATGGTTTCTTAATATTTAGCAGCCCTCTTTTTCTTCTTGGTCTTTTCTTTTTTCCATGCCATGGAAATTTATAGGATTTGCAATATCCTGTGTTGAAGAGTTTCACAGGTCACTTACTTGCTTTATGAATAAAGGTATTTTTCTGTTTCTCTGGAGTTTTGAAACAACTAACCTTGTTTGAAACTTGCTTCCTCCGTAGTTCCTGCTTAGCTCTTGTATTTACAGACAGTGATGAGTTGTTCCTTCTCCCAGCAGTTCTCAATTCTGCAGAGCTCCAGCAATGTGCCTTTTTACCTGCCTGGAAAGGTCCATACTATTAATAGTTTATTGGATTGAAGCTATCCCATGCCCACCATTGCTGATGACCTACTTTCACGTCATTTTACCTTGAAAATCTCTACAGACCTTTCCTGCAGTGCAAATGGAGTCTAAATCACACGTTTATGTGAACCTACACCTATTTGTGACAGATGCTGAGTGCATACACACACCACAAAATGCACTGTGCTTCTCCCAGGTTACCACTTCAGACTATTTCATTTAGTGGATATTGATAAATTTTGTTTTACTGCTGGAAGATCTTTCTGACCTTCGATTAGTAAGTTTATTTTGACTTTGTTTAAAAGATGTTCACTTCCTATAACTGAGAATATATTCTCTTTATATCTTTTTTTATCCTTTTTTTCCCCATGCATAGAGGGAATGGCGAGATCTCAGCTTTTCACAGGAAAAAATGGGCAGCTCCTCAGTATTGCAGCCCATCTGTCTGCAAAAATGAGACTGAATAGAGTTGCAGTTCAGGTTGCAGACGGATGGAAAACAGCAATCCCTCCTATTAATTCTTCTGGAGTGCCTCTGTTAAACATCTCAATGCTGAAACTGTCCTTTTGGTGTCCTTCCTTATGTCTGCAGTTCTGGGCTTTAAATGAAGATCCTAAAAGTATTTAATTGGCTATTGAAGTGAACAGTATTTGTTTATGTAAAGCTTTTAATTGTGTCCTTCACTCCTTTCCCTTGCATATAGTCTGTGTTTGACTACAGTGTTATGGATCAGGAAGAACAGGGCCAAGTACAGCAGGCCACACATTGGATTATGTCTTTAACAGCAAGCAAGCTGTAGCTTTGAAAGGTTGCTGTTTGTGCTGTCATGTCAGCCTTGCTCCAGTGACTATTGATACCAGAGCAAGTACTAAGGGAGCACAAGACCTAGACTGAACTAGTTTCCCCCTGACAAATCATGTATGTGCTTACCAGCACTAGGTTGCACTGCAGAACTGTGTCTTTACTGCGCTAGTGACAGTGGAGATAAAACAGCCTCTTTCTCTATGCACGTTTATCCCAGTTGAAGCTTGAGGGCCTGGAGTTTCTATGTATCAGATTTTCTTGTTCGGTACTGAAAGCTTTATACGTGTTCCTCGAGCTCCCTTGGGTGTTGAGGCTTGTGGACATGGGGAATGGCAAAGTGGTATAACAGCAGCACTCCCTCCAGGGATGAGGAGTTTTTATGAGATGCTAATTCCATGTTCTAGCATAGAATGCAGGTAGCAAAAAGCCAGTTGTTTTCTCTCTCAGCCTGGGGTAAGGAAAGACAGCACTCTTAACAGGTAGTAGACACTCTGTTTCTGGATCCTGATGACATGTTGTAGGTAACAACAACAGGTATGTTGAGATGCTCTTAGGAATTCCCCTGCTCTCTCTTGGATGGCTCAGGTGGCCAGAGGGCTCCCAACTGGGTGGGAATCACCTGGGTTCAACAGCACTTCTAACATCACCAAGAGCTTGGAAAGGAGTGTGCTGGAGGATCTACCTTGGAAACCTCCCAGTGGGGTTCATCCAGGTACATGCGCTACTATTATGACACCACACCTAGGCATGTACAGGAGCTCTGCTGGACATCTGATGACAGTATACTCTTACCTGTTGCAAATACTGCAATGCTTAGGTTCACAGCAAAGAGGGGTCAGTGTAGTTAATGAGCTGTGTGTGGATTCTCCGTGAGCCTAGAGGAGAGAAGACAGGAGCACCAGGACCAAACTCAGAGCTGCAGAATTTTCCAATCAAGGTAATCTGTTGCTGAAGTCTCATGTTATCTTCCAATTACTCCATTCTTAAGTCTGCATCATTCTATTTCTCGTTCCATTTTGGCAGTAATGACATGTTGAATCATATTTGCATTCAGCATAGTCCATAGGGTTTGGACTGGGGAAAAAAAATGGAGTAAGAAAATTTACAAGTCATCTTTCCTCTAGGTAAGAGACCTCATTGTGATGTTTCCATGACAGGATTAAGCTGCTTGACAAACCATTGAATATTGCACACTTCTAATGTAAAACATTCAGTTTAGTAATAATTCAGATGCAGATATGTGAGTACGAAGGTCCAATGAAGAGACTGTGTATGCATAAAATCCTTACCACAAGCAAAAAATACAGCTTTTTATGTAAATTGGAACTTCAGATTATGAAGTAGTCATTTTATATACCAAGTGACTACGGTGGTCCTTTTTTTAAGGCTATGAGGTATAGCACTCTCCCCACCTTAAATTGCTTCAAGGAGAGCAGGATGCAATCCCAGTTGATTGTGCTGGAATTGCTGCTAGGATGGTTAGAACCATATGCTATACTCCTTGCCTGGGGCAAACCTGTTACACAGTGCAGTAATCAAGTTTTTGGGCATGGCTGTACCCTCAGAATTTCTTTTAAACCTTGACTTTTCTATTGCTCGGATAAGGCAACAGAGGTGGCTGTGGCTCTTAAAGGAGAACTTGTGGAGGGCTCCTTTGTATCCTCCTGCTGTACTCTCCATTCTACAGGACAGCAAGAGGGACAGAGTGTCTCTGGAGAACAGGCTTAGTAGACAACAGCAGTTCCCAAAGGAAAAAGTGTCTCCATGAAGTATAGATGGTGTCTTAGCAGTTCTGACAACCATTTGTAATACTTTCTCTGGAGCGCAAAAGAAGGTAACATTCATACAAGTAATGAACACAGGATGAATGAAGCTGTGTTGCTTAGGTAGTAAACTGTTCCCATGTAAATCCAGATGAATTCAAGGAGTCAAAGCAACAGTCTCGTCTTTTTCACTAGGTAGGCATTTATATAAATAAATTTTGTTTTAGAACTGCATTGTTGGCTCTTTAATTTATAGTATCTGTGAGTTGAGGCTTATCTAGAGCTGTGAGTCATTAAAATATTGCTTTCCTCATCTTCCATCCCTAAATGAGGATGTAAAATCTCAAATTGGGCAACATTTAAAAATCTTCTACAGAAAAGTTTCAAAAAAACATTTTCTTCTGGTTCAAAAGTGTTCCATGCCCTTCAATTTTCTTTTGACTCTCCTGCAGTAAAAAGAAAGTACAGAAATTACATCAATTATATTTCTTGCCCAATTATATCCTGATCCCTTGAGCTTTTCTGAGTAATTCTACAGACTAAGGTAACTCCATACCATGCTGAAAAATGCATGGATCAATAGCAGGCATGGCCTATATATTAACAAGAGTGAGAGAAAGAGCAACTGATAGAAGACTAAAAATAGAACAAGCACATCTTGTACGATCAAGGCTGTAAGGTGAATTGAAAGAGGTCTTTGGTCCCGTGTTAGCAGCATTGTGGGCCTTTGTCTCCTGAAGTAAATTACTATAAAATTCTGCAACAAACGTTACCTTCCTTCTTTTAAGAATGTTTGTGCTGACATTTGCATGTTCTAGAAGCATTGTGCAGGTCTCACTATGATGGAGAGTGAAAAAGACATCAAGGTATGAAAGAGTACCAAAGTACTAAGAACAAAGCTATTTAGACTCTTCTAATCTGCTCTCTATGTGTGTGGGTTCTATTCTGAGTGATGCGTGAACACTGCTGCTGAATTAGGATTTTACATGATTCAGGGTTATGCAGCCTGGCTATGTTGTATGAGACGGGGTTATGTAGCCTGGTCTTGATGGAAGGCCAACAGAAGTTGATGGCAGACTGGGCAGTCATTGTGGCCTCTCATCCTGATGGCCTTGGGATAGTTCAGTGAGTCCTTTGATGTTCTGCCTCCAGGAGGAAAATCCTGCCTTGTTCTTCCTTTCAGATTGGTTAAATGTTTAGATTAAATTATAAAAGAAAGTTCTTTTGAATATAGAAACAGTGCTACTGTATTTCCCTTACTTTTTTTTGTGCTGTTTGGACAGGAAAGGACTGTTGTTGGTATTGGGTTAGTGTGTGGCCAAACTCTGGGTGGTGCTTCAGGTGGCCATATGGATCTTTCTTACACAAGCTACGTTCATGACTCTTGCTTTGGAAAAGGGAGACGGCTTCATCTTGGCATCCTCAGAGCAGCCTATGGTACAAACTTCAGTACTGTCAGATAGCTGGAGTGTCCTTATATTTGTCAGCAAATTTGAAAACCTACCTTAGAGTCTGTCTTACAAATCTATTTCTTTAATATAAAAAGAAAGAGCAGCCTTTGTCTTGAGGGTGTTACTCATTGGGGTCTGCAGGACCCAGAATCACATATGCTGGGATGAAAAAAGGCCTACCTCCAGGGTAGGAACGTGTGCAACAGAAATGCTACATTCATTGGTTTGGGAGTAGAAGATATTTCTTGCTCTTTCCAGATATTTGAAGGAAATGAACTTACCTTGGGGTGTTCTAAGTCCTGAGAGAGGATGTTCTGGATGTCAGAGTAGATTTACTGCTCACAGTCAGCGAAAAATGGCAAAGCTTTTTTTGTTGAGGTGTTCAAATGCCTGAGTTGCAGACTGTGTATGAGAGTCTCGAAACACATAAAGTGTAAAGTCACCATGATAGAAAGGAAGATGATAGTGATGTGTAGTTCAGAGTTGTGTTAATCAACCCTAAAGAATAAACCAGAGCATGGTGCATGTGAAAAGAGACAACAGCCAGGTCATATGCAGGAGCTGTGTTTACTGAGCAAGGAGGCATAGAGATCCAGACTCCAACACTCTTTAGCTACATGCTGGTGAAGGCAACTTCTTCAGGTCTCTCTTCTATGAATACAGACTTCAAAGAACTTGCAGATCAGACTTTTCATACTGAATCTCCTCCTTGCCAGGACAAAAAATTTAAGATTTGTAGGAGAGATACAATCACCACAGAATAATCCTACAATGAGAGTTTTGAGAATAACCTCATACATCTTACCTAATTATTAGACTTGAAGCATGAACAACATGTTCAGTGAACTTTGTTAGACATTAAGAGAATTACTTCTCTTGTTTTATTTTTTTATTCTGTAGTTCTCAAAATGTATTTTCGGGCTTCCATTTGCACTTCCACTCTCTTAATATACGGAACAATGTAATACGTTAATGAATGCCTTGCTGTTGTGATTTTTTTATTACTTTTTTACAAATAAAGCCATATGTCTTAGGCTGAAAGAGACTTCAGTTCTTTATTTCTCATGACAGAGTTTTGGCATTTCAGGTCTCCTGAAAGCTCTCAGCTGAGCAGGTTCCAACTGCTCCAGCGTTGCTTCCTCTTCACCTTTTGGAGATATTTTTCATCTTTTCAGTTTTCTGAAGATAGTTCTTTTAGTGACCTGCATGGAATTCTTGAAAAGGTCAGGCAACCATCTTGCTAAGTTCCATAGTAACAACCAGACCCAAGGCCATTAGACAGGCTGCAGTGTTTAGAAAACATTGGGCAGAATGTGCTAGTTCTTTCATGGACTGATTCTGTCTGCAGTTGCTAATAGCTCTAAATCATGGAGGTAGGTGCCTAGAAAAGCAAGTTTATCCGCTGCACGACTGTTCCAGCAGATTGGGATACCCCGTGCTGCGTTCTGAGCTTGCCTGCAGGTGGCAGCACGTTGTCAACTCGTTTCGGAAATCCTTTGTCCTGCAGTTCCACGGTTGCCCCCCGGCAAGGCTGTGAGGGGTGTGTGCGGCGGGGGGAGGCTGCAGACCATTCAGGCTGTGTTACTTTTGTAACACAACATTGTGAATCAAAGACAGTGGGAAACAGGAGGTGAGAATGGGCTGTGAGCATCTTCAGGGTTTCCTTGCCAGGACAGCATATGCAACCTAACACTAATATGGAGGTGGCTCCCTCAAGCCACAGCAATGGACAAGGCCAGGGATGAGTGGCAGGGAAAGGTCAGACTGGGCACGAGTGCTGGTGGGATGTAGGCAGGACTGCATCCTCAAGTGGAAAGAATGACCTAAAGCTCTGGAGCAGGTGACACAGAGACTCCTGGGTGAGAAGTCACTCAGTGCAGGTGCAGGGCTTCAAAGCACCTCATGTGAAACTGAAAACACACTCCTTTGCCTCCATTTCACCAAAGGAAGCCCTTGCAGCCTGGGACTTCTCATTTGCACCTCTATGCAAAAGACACTGCAAATTATACTGTTCCTGTGCCGCAGGGATGTGTGTGTGCACCCCTTTGCTGACTCTGGGCCAGCTTTGGTGGTGCTCTGCAAGGATATGGATTGTGAAAGGTGCCACAGAACTCCTTTTGCCCAGGAAACTTTTCAGCATTACCAAAGAGTTACATCACCTCAAATGATGTCAAATCTGTTAATAAGCCTGTTGGGGTTATGACATGGATGACTGCAGATGTCACATCTCTGAAGCAATTTCTTTTTTTTTTTTTTTTTTAAAGAAAATATTGAGGGAAGGTAACAGCTTTTGATAGCTTCTGTTCTGAAAGTTCTGGAGGCACACTTCGCCTTTGAATGTTTAAATTTTTCCTTCCAGATAGATTTGTCTGTTTGGGGTTTTATTTATTTTTCATCAGTGCTGCATCCTAGATGAAACGCCCACATTGAGCTGAAATAGCCCAAGCTGCAGAGAGAAGAGAGAACTAGTCTGGCTAGCAGATACAATGTTTGTGTGTGTGAGCATATATGTTATGTTTCTGTCTGTGGGTGTATGAAGAAACTGCTGAGAGCAAACCAAATTTAAAGTTTCTTTCTGGGTGTAGTGTGTCTGCCATCACTGTTACTTCTTGACTATGGAAGTTCCACAGCCTCTCATGAAAACTCTGTCTTTTCTACTCACAGCCTACCTACTGACCTTCAGGCTTGAGAAGGTGTGACAAATCACTGACAGAAAATATGTTAACATTTCTTCAAGCAGAACTTGATTGTATGCAATAAGCTGAGATTTACAAGCACCTAATTTGAGTAACAGCCCATTCCACAGAACATGTTCCTCTGTTTGGTATAGTACCACCCCACTGCTAGCGCTGTAGCTGCCAAGAAGCATCAAAGCACCAGTGCCTTGCTATGCTGCTGTTATCAAGCACCTACATTTCTTGAAGTACATTAAGAAAATACGTGAAGGTGCATTAATTATTTCTAAGGAGTTCCTATCTTTTCTGACAGGTAAGTAATTTCACTAATTAGAGTGTATTACAGCTGTTTAAACACCTCTTGCTGCTATGAAGAGGTTCACAGTGATATCTCATCAGAAGAACTCAACTGTGTGGGAAAGGCTTGTAATGATTATTGAAGATTTGACTGCATTCCCTTTGGAACTTTTCTGTGGGAGGATGTTGTGTTTCAGTGATGGTTTAGCTCATGGTTAGTCCCAGTGCCAATACTTCCTGCTGATAGGCTCCTACAGGGGTGTCCTTCAAGGAAACATACGTTCCTGAGAAATCTGCTGCGGGGAACAACAGTTAATAATCTCCCACCCAGCCACTGAGGAGGCAACTGAGGCAGCCATTACATCTTGCTAAAATATCTGGTCTTCTGGTTTGGTTTTATTTTGTAATTTTTTTTTTTTAAATGTTTTCTTGCCCTTAATACTATTAGACAAATGCATCTGAATTTGGTGCTAGCAAAATGTTTTGAAGGTAACTGGTATAATCTGAGTAACTTGGAACACCGAAGTCCACACAGGAAGTAGCATTTAATGCCCCTCCATGCCAGTAGCCTTTTGTTTTTTTCTTCTGCTGCCTGGATTTAACTGGCAAGAGCTAAGTTTTAAAAGGAAGCTCAGGAACCTGCCTGCTGTGTGTGTTGGTCTCAGGAACAAAATGTATCTCCTCCTGGCCCCTTGCACAGCTGCAGGACCTTGAAGACTCATGACCTGGTACTCTTCAGCAGTGGACACAGGCATCAGTGTGGGATGGGAAAGGGAAAATGCTCCTTCAAGATAATCTGTGAAAACATCTGCTTGAAGCATGTGGGAGTGAAAGTCTAAATTTTAGCTTTAGAATTATCTGGGCCAGTAAGGTGATGAGCTAGCTGGGTTTGTCTAGTGTTATGTCCTCAACCCAAGGCATCTTTTTGGGTCAGGCTAACCTAGACACATTGGCCTTGCTTACGCTGAGCTTTACCTGTGCATCATGAGATGTTGCCTTGTATGTCAGGGTTAGAGTTGCAGGTGTGCTACTTGAACACATATGCACACCAAAGAAGAGCCTTTTATAAAAATGCTGGAATATAAATTATGTTTAAAATATTGCAGAAAAACTGTAATCTTTGAGACAGTTTTCTCATCTTCAATAGGACCTTCTTAAGTAAGTTCAGTGTTTTTCCGGACAGTATTATTATAATATAATATAAAAATATATTTTATATTATATTATATATATATACACTATATATAATATAAAAGTAATAATCCAGGAGTATTACTTTTACCAGTGACTGAAGTAATAGTCAGCCTTTCATAAGGGCCTGTGTGTCTAAAGGCAATAGTAAAAGTGCTTCATTGTGGTTTGTGTGTTGGAGAACGATGCACTCAGATTAAAAAGAAACCAATCTCGTGCAGAATGTGAGATGTGTATATATGTGGAACGGAGACTTTTTTAACCTTTCAAAACCAAAATGCAGCAGACTGTACCAAGACACCTCTACTAGTACTAGGTTTCTTTCTGCTGCAAAACCTTACCCCCACATCAGAGGCAGAAGATAACCTTCCCGCAGCTTCTGTCCTCCCACATTTACAATGCATGTTCCTCTCAATCATCTCATCATGTGCCACCATCTTGTAGTTCCTGACATTAAATGGTGTCATCTTATGATATTAATAGCTGTTTGGCATACGATACACTTACGTATCAGAACATAATGGTTCATGCTGCCTTGCAGGCTTCACAAGAGCCACAAAGCAGAAAGGGAATGAATGAACGTCCATCAGGGAGTATATGCTATTTCAGCTAGGAAGTGCTTTTATTTTTTACAGCAGAGGAGGTCTGCAAGCTAATGAATCAACTGAAGTGAACCTTTCACTGCTTAAAAATATTAAGTATACTAAACTGAATGTGCACAGCACAACACGAGGTACGAACACTGACTCTGATGCATGCAAATGAGATACCACTGATAGGCCATCAACGGTGTTTGGCATCTTTCACAAATTGATTGTAAAATGCAGTACCTGCTTCAACCTGGAAAAAGCCTTATCAGGTCATTCTGAGTAACAAATAGGTATTAGCCCAGTGGTTGTTTCTAGTTTGTCATGAAATGGAAGTTCTTACTGGCAATTAAAAACCCCCAAACAAAACCAGTAACAAACAACAAGGATAAGTGCGGCATCCCCCACATAACGCTACAGACTTGGGGAAGAGTGGCCAGAAAACTGCCTGGTGGAAAAGAGCCTGCGTCTATTCATCAACAGCCAGCTGAATATGAGCCAGCAGTGTGCCCAGGTGGCCAAGAAGGTCAGTAGCATTCTGGCTTGTATCTGAAATAGTGTGGCCAGCAGGAAAAGGACATTGATTGTTCCCCAGTGCTTGGCACTGGTGAGGCCACAGCTTGAACACTGCGTTCAGTTTTTGGCCCCTCACTTCAAGAAGGACGTAGAGGTGCTGGAGCGTGTCCAGAGAAGAGCAACAAAGCTGGTGAATGGTGTGAAGTACAAGTCTTTTGAGGAGCAGCTGAGGGAACCGGGGTTGTTTAGTCTGGAGAAAAGGACATTCAGGGGGACCTTATTGCTTTCAGGAACTACCAGAAAGGAGGTTGTAGCAAGGTGGGCATCAGCCTTTTTTCCCAAATAGCAAGTGACAGAACAAGAGGAATTGGCCTCAAGTTATGCTAGAGGTGCTTTCTATTGGATATTAGGAAAAATTCTTTACTAAAAAGGTGGTGAAGCATTGAAAGAGGGTGCCCAGGGAAGTGGTGGGATTATCATCCCTGTAGGTGTTTAAAAGATGTGTAGACATTGCGCTTATGAACATGGTTTAGTGATGGACTTGGCAGTGTTAGGTTTAAGGTTAGACTCTATGATCTTAAAGGCCTTTTCTTACCTAAATGATTCTATGAAGAAGAAGAAGAGAAAGCCTCATATGTCCAGGATAGTGCCACTCTGGGTCTGAGATCAGGTCAGACGAATGTCACCTGAAAATTATTTCTCCACATGCATTACATAGGCAACTTTATTGTTCTAGCTAAAGCAGTATAAAAAGGACTTAGCACCAGTGAAAGGAATAAATCATATATTAACTGAAGAATTCACTTAAATACATGAATTGATAGTTGTAAGCTAGAAAGAGAAAACCGAAGAGGAACTTAACTACTTGTTGCAAAATCGCACAAGTACCATTCAGATTAGATGTTGTTTTGTGTGCAAGTACTGTACAGCTCTGCATAGTTAGAGAAAAATCTTCACTGTGCAGACATGGAGACTTCACAGAGCAAGAACCATAGAGATTAAGATTTTAGCAAAAGAAATTATGCTGAACAGGCTGGCAGGGTCTTGCTCCAAAAATAGTACTTTCTTTTGTCTGTCAAAGGAGGCTCTCCAGTAGCTTGTAAAGTAGGAAAATCGTTATGTTCTGTTAACATGGCTATCTATCTCACCTATTGGGCTTTAATACCCATCTGCAGGGTGAAACATTGCTCTTGCACATGTTAGAACCTACTGCTATCTCAGAAAAATGTGGGGGAAAATAGTTTCTAGGAAGTTCTGTGGGCCTCCACATGGATTTGTACCAAGTTTGAAAAAGGCCGTTCGACACCAGCCTCTAAAGTCTGCCTTAGGGTGTGTAAAGGAAATGTAATATTACCATAGTGGTGAGAAGAGGCATTTGTTTCCAAATAGCTGGAATTCCAAATACCTTCAAATGTTCTTAAATATTTCAAGTACCTTTACACAGAGTTTCCTCAATTTACCAGTTTATTTCCCAACAAGATGACCTCTGAGCAATGCAGTTTGTCTGGCTGGATACAGTATGAGAGAGAGAAAGAAAGAAGTAAAATACCAGAGGCAGAGAAAGCTGGGGTCTGAGGAAGGGGAATGGCTGAAGTAAAGGTCCCCAAGGACAGTAAAATAAAGAGTTATATGTCTAAACATGGACAGCCAGAGCAAAACCTGCTTTTTTAGGACCCTTTTCTGAAGAAGGCACAGGGAATGGCAAGACTTGAAAGTTTATGGCATTACAGCCTGAACACAGACTGAGGTGTGGTAAAAAATCCCAGAATCTGGAAGAAGGAAAGATGGAGAATAGATATTGTACTGATAATCACCCTAAAGTCTTGATCACCCAAATGATCACTTAGTGTCTTGTCATAGTGCTGATTCTGTGAATAACTTCTTATTATCACCTGGATCTGTTTGTCTTGCTATCTGTTACATGGGACGGGTCTCAGTGAAGCCTTTGTTCTAGGTACTGGGTATCCACAGACCGTATCTTTTCTGATTAGCTGATGGTAAGGAATATTTGAGATTCCAGCATAAGCACTCAGAGAACAGAAAGAACTGAGTCAGTGAATTCTACCAGGCCAAGGAATGGGAATTACTACAGATTCTGAGAAAACAGCAAGCCAACCAACAACCTGGAAAAAGGAGATAGAGGAAAAACAAAAAGACTGAAAGCAGACCATGTCTGTATTGCTATGTGATGAGTATTACAGTGGCCACAGCTTTATTCACTGTTTTGTCTTCAATTCTACAATCCTTTGACAGCAGTCAGACAAAAGGCTGACAGGAATAGCATCAGACTGATCCTTGGGGCAAGGGATATACCAGGGTGGTGTCTTGCATTCTCGTTTATCTGGAAGGTAATCTAACAATTTAGTGTGTGGGGAAAATGAACAAAATAAAAAACCCAAAATTCATACCTTCCTGTGCAACTTTTTCTCAACAGTGTTCATTTATAAACAAACTAAACTGAAGCTTTGAGTGTTCCTTTTCTGCTCCTTCGTCGTGGCCATTTGTGTTCTGCCACAACATAACTTGCACAGTACCTGTGATCCATGGCTCAACACTTAATATGTTCAGATGGACCTCACTAAGATCCTTCCAATATTATTTTTCTGTGGTATCTCGGAAGACTTGACACTGAAAGGGATAGGCATCCCACTGACCTGGAAATAAGCCTAAAACCATAGACTGGCTCAGGGAGCAGAAATGTGTATAAATGTGCACCTTCTCAGTTGTGCAAGACACTTGTGCTGCATGGATATGGAAAAGCAAACAGTGAAAGAGTTCCTGTCTGTTTTGAGCTTTGAACTTCATTAAGAATTTCTTCATTTAATACAATGCTAATAATCCTTCTCAGAGGTCCCCACTGTGCCAAAAAGACCAGAACAATGCCATTTTCTGTGCCATTTGTTATTTCTTAAGTGAGCTCCTCAAGTTAACTTGGCATCAGTTCTTTGTTTATGAAAGGGAAATTGGTAATGCACTTCAGTAGGTCTGTAGTTATAGTTAATTAATAAATTGTGGTCGTTCCTTTGGAGCTGTTCAGTACTAATGTATAAATACCCTATTTCATTCACGCAAGTACCACTTTGGAATATCATGTGATGCTCTCCTGAAGGGCTGTTGTATTTTTATTAAAATTAACAGGAGGAAGTCAGGGCTTTTTTCACCTGAAAGGATTGATGTGGCATTTACTTTTTTGATGGAAAATAGCAATCTGGTGGCTAATAAAACTGCAGAAGGAAAAGACTCCGCACCTTTATCTGCCAGTGGAAGGAGCAGGAGGCAGATAGTAGAGGCATCTGTGTTCTTATCACTGAAGAAATGTACAAACATTTGCAGGAAAACAGCTTTCTATAGCAAGCATGAAGCAGTACCCTTTAGTTTACAAAACATTCCTAAAAGCATTGTTTTGTATTCATATAAGGAAGATTTTTGCTTCCAAAACAGGTATGATGGCCTATATTCCAGATCCCTCTCTGCCCTTCCCACTTTTGTCAATGGGATGGAAAGACCAGGCAGACAACCAAGCTGCCCCTGTGGTGTGGAAAAGTCAGCACCTTTATTCCAACCAGCTGACAGTATGTACTGGTTCTTTGTGGATGAGTTATTTTGATCTCATCCTTGACAAGAAAAAAATTTCCATGCAGTAAAGGGTCCTTGCGCTGGCCCTAGTCTGCCCTGTTCTGGATATAGTGATTTTGGATTATGCAGATTGTAACCTTGTTCGCTCATGTCAACTCTGATAACTCCCTATTGGGTTGTACCAAACCCTGCATTGAAACAGGCATCACCTGATGGAAACTGACTCAAAAAAAGTAAGAAAATAGGAGCAGCCTTACATTGTGTGTGGAACACAAAGTCTTTGAGTGAGATTGGAATCTAGGTTCATTGCTGCTTTACAGATGGGGACACTTAAGAAAGGAGAGGCAGCAGGGCATATCAGAAAAGCTCATAATATACAGACCATAAGACTTAGAAGAGAATGGAGCATAGGAGCTCTTCCTGGGCAGAGATCCTGAAAAGCTCAGTTTGCTTGTTCTTGCCTGGTCTTGTTTTCCAAGAAGAGTGATACAAAAAACTATGGGGAAGTGTAAGTCATCAAAGACATCTTGTAATGTCAACAACTCTCAGAGTGAAAGACAAAAATAAGATTGTTCAGCCCATCCATCATTGACTGCTCTTTGCTCCTTCCTGTTTGGCCCGTGTGGTTGCTAGAAATCTCAAAGCCATTGTTTCATTTTCACCCAGTCCTAAGAGGGAAAATTTACATTCCTGCTGGATTTAAACAAAGTTTCAGGAGTTATTTGTCTACAAGATAATGAGCTTTGGGTAGTAAGTTTGGGGCTGTTTCATTTTTCAGAGTCAGAAAAACTCATGGATGATTCAATTGATTTTGCAAGGCATTATAAAATGGAAGTGCATAGCACTGAAAAATCCGACTTCTAGAGATGGTGGGTTAGGTCTTTCTGTAGAATACATACTCAGTACTTTCCATTTTATTTGAGACTGAACTAGCTTCTTTATAAAATACCTTTTAGTGATCACTCATCTATCACTTTGTCTTAGCTGCAGGGGAAGTTGGTGATGTGCTGGAAACACCTTTTTCTTGCTTAAAGGTGAAAGGAAGTGCATTAAAATGGGATTGCTGTCCAAACATAACGTGTTTGGGAGCCTGCTGTTTCTTGTCTGTATTTTATGCCAGGGAGAGTTACACTCATCCCTGCCCCCTTCAGTTCCTGTAGACTGTAGTTTGGGGTTTTTACTCTATTTCTGACTAAGATGTGTATATAAATCTGGATCTCAGCGTGATGTTTAGCTGACTGTTTGCTAGATCAGAATGGATGGAGATGAATCCTGCTGTATAAAACACATAGGCCAGGGAGTCTACATGAGGTATTGACACGGCAAATAGGTATGCAAACTCACCAAAACTCACCGGAGGTCAACTGTGCTTTACCTGAAGCTTGAGGCAGCTTTGGCCTTGATTTCCTGGGCTGTGATTCAGGCTCTGTAGGAAACCTGTCTCTTAAGCGGTAGACAGAGGCAATGGAAGGTTGCAGTGGGCTTCCAGTTGCTGTAATGGGAAGCCAGGTACCAATCACACATGGATACATCTCTGAGCAGAAACTTGAATCTAGCCATTGCTGTTGGGAACTGGATTTCACCCTGGTGGTGAGAACTGCTCTCTCAGCCAGTCTATTTCATTCAGGTGTAACCAGCAGATGTAATGACTTTGCTGGAAGAAGGTAGACATGTTGGAAATATAGCTCCATATTTTGAGGACAAGGGGAACGGAAGTTTAATTTGTATTTTGTCTAAAATAATCTCACCTATTGGTGTGTATTTTGGCTGCAACAGAGGACAAAGTTTATGTCACAGCAGCCAGGGGGAATAATTTGAAAGCATCTCTAGTATCTAAGGATTTTGGATAAAAACACTTGAACAAATCTGATTCTTTTAGATATGATTCATATTGGGGGAAAATTTCCATATGAAATTGCTTTGTTCAGTGAAGTCTTCATACAAACACCAGCTTAACCTTTCCTGACAAATTAGCAATTAAATGTCTTGACTTCTGGACAGAGTAAGGAGTCCCATAATGATTGTTATAAGGCTTTTTTCTTAATAGCAAATTCACCTTTTCATGCGCCTTAAAATGGGGAAAGGACTTCTTGTATACCAGACATAAGCTTTACATTATGGCCTTGATGAAAAAGGTCTCTCTCCAGTGGTACCAATAAAACATTCTTAGTTCTAGTTCTGAAGTAATGCTGCAAAAATGAGTGACCCATTCCTGCTCCAGGACAGTGCTATCTGATTAGCTCCAAATTGTAAAGACGATGTGATAAAAATCATGCTGTTGTTTAGAAACTCTGAGAGATCAGTTATCCTGTCTGATCTAAATATGGCTCAGCCACGAATAGTAATACCAAAAAAGACCCTGCAAAATTTCTTCAGGGCATGCCTGTTTCAGGTAAACTTCTTGCTCCTTCCTCTGACACCTGTGATTAAGAGGGCAAGCTTCTGCAACATCCTCTGAGATCTATGCACACACATATTCAGCCCTCCTGAAAGACAGCTATGGGATGCTATTTTTTTGCAATATGAAATGAATTTGTGCAAAAGAAATTCTTCTGATTTCACTTAATTACCTTACCTGAAGCAATGATGTGTGCAAATTTCCATCATGCTTTGCTTAATTAAGAATGCCCAAGATGTTTCTACTAATCTTTTTCTGTAAGTCATCCTTAAAAATCCTAATCCTTTTCTGTGTAGCTTTTGTGGCAAATAACTTTGCATGTTAATATTAAGCAGATTTTTTTTTCAACAAGTAACAAATTGAGCATTGCTCCTGCAAGCTAATTCTGTGAGTTTTGTTTTCTGTGTGAAAGCTGGATTGATGTCAGTCAGCTGTTGAAGACTTAGGTCATAGGAAGTGGTGCTCCTGTGACAGAGGTCAGGCAGTTTAAGAATTTACTTTCCTTCAGTTCAGATGTAGGATGTGTTTTGGTATGTGCTTTTCACCCTCTTCCTTGCCAAACTCACTTCAGCCACTTTCTGGTGCCATTTAAACCACTTATTTGTGAGGTCTCACAGAGTCACAAAATATCCGAGGTTGGCAGGGATGCACAGGGGCTATCTAGTCCAATCCCCTTCTCAAACAGAGCATCCTACAGCAGGCTGCTCAGGGTCTATGAAGTTTTGAGTATCTCCACAGACAGACTCCACAGCCTCTTTCTGCAACACTTTTTTTTTTTTTTTTCTTGTATTAAATGGGATTCCCCATACACATTATCTCTTCTCCTGTCACTGGGCACAGAAAGAAGAGTCTGACTCCCTCTCATTCATTCCCTTTCATCAGATATCTACACACACTTCTGAGACGTCCTGAACCTTCTCTTTTCTGGGTTAAGCAGTCCCAGCTCTCACCTTCTCCTCATATAAAAGATCCTGAAGTCTCCTAATTGTCTTCATGGCCCTTAAGTGGCTCACTCCAGTAGATTCATATCTCTCTTGTGTCTGGGAGCCCGGAACTGGACACATGACTCTGAAATCTGGTGTCATCAAGGCTAAGTAGAAGTGAGGGATCCCTCGTTCTGCTGGCAACACTCCTCCTAATACAGCCCAGGAGGCTGTTGACCTTCTTTGCTGCAAGGATGCATTGCCTTCTTATGGTCAGCTTGTCCACCAGGATCCCAAGGCCTTTACTGCAAAACTGCTTTCTGGACACTGACCTGCTTTCCAGCTGTTTCACTAGGGAATGTGTCCCACACGTTCCCAAACATCTAAAATACTGTTTTTCAGACGGCTGTTGACAGCTTAAACGAACAAGCCTCCCATGGAAATGTGTCTTAAGTGCACTCATAGTTACTTGTCTTAACACCTGATTGCCTAATTCTTCAGCCCATATGGATGAAGGGAATGAATACTAGTTTGAAATGTCTGCTGTGGCACTTGCCTTCTAAACAAACCACGTCTGAGATGTTTTCCCTTACCAAAGTTTTTTATCCTTCAGGGACAGGGCTGTTTATTATAGCCGGAAAGGTGAAAACTTGCACATGTTGTCCTAGAGCTTTAGCCACTTCTGTGTTCTTCCTGTGGCTTTGTCTAGAGATATTGGAATTAATGTTGATTGAAGCTCGTTACTGATTAGTGATTACTTTGGTGTTGTCTGTCTTCTCTTCATGTCAAGGTAGGTGTTATGATTGGGGTGTGAAAGAAGACAAAAAGACCCAGGCATATCATATGAACAGATTCAGTAAGCGTGTCCTTCCCCTCTGCTTCCTTGGAAGCTTCAAAATTAGGCTTAAGGACAGAACTTCTGCTCTTCCCTTCTGCTTGTGCCTGTAACTGCAGCATCTCAGTTGCATGCAAATGAATTCTCTGGGGCCTCCACTGCTGAACTGCTAAAACCAGAAACTGTTATCCAGGGAACATTAAAAACAAAGCCTAAAATTTAGGATGAAGAACAAATGAGACAGAAAAAAAAGCTTTTCTATACCAGAAGTAACACAAGAGATCGAAGTTAAAATGTAGTGTAAACTTTTGCTTCCAGTCAGTTAACAGTGATAGCACAGTGCAGCTTTCTGCACATTTAGAAAGCAACTTTGAAATCAGTGGTGAGTTAAGAGAGTCTGTGAGATTCCTGAAACTGTGTTCTTGTGCTTGTAGGTGTCCTGTGTGCTGAATAGCTGCAAAATCAACTGGCTAAAGCACTCAAAATCTTGGTCTTGTCTAAGAGATAAAAGAAAGTCTACACAATTTCAATCCTTACATGATGAGCTGAGCTGATATTGTAACTCAGTGATAGCCTAGAAGTAGTGCTTAGGGGGGAAAAAATAATCTCTTTCTGCTGCTGAATTCTGCTTCATAAGTAGCTAGTGTGTTACACTGTCTGAATGGCTCTAAGTGGAGAGAAGCTACAAAGAGATTAACTTGATATATTGAACCCAAACAGGTTCTGCAATAAGGCTGCTTAGGGAGGTTCCTGCAATAGGGATGTGGTACTCAACTTGTCTGCATTCCCTTTCCACTTGCTATGAAATTCTAGATTGCTTACAATTTCAGTTAGCCTTCCATTAGCCTTCCTTGCATCCCAGGAAAGAAATCACCAGATGCTCTGAGTAAATTTGCCCTCAAAGTGCAAGACACTCTGTATTACTCTGACCCTGCAGAGGAAGGACGCAAAATGACAGTAGAGGAAGGCTGACAGTAGCTGGGGACCATGAGTATTCCAGCTGGGTTTTTTTGGGGGGGTCCCTATGTCCTTTTCTTATCCGCAGGTTTCCCAACAGGATGCAAGTGTCGAAAGGCCTGTGGTTAGCTAGCTGAATGGAGACAGTCATGTTTACTGTTATCATTTCCCAGCCAGCAAAAAAACCCCACCTATAATAGCCAGATCTTGGCAGGCTTAAAATGATTGTTTTCCCCATACTTCTCCATGGGAGATGGATTCAGAACTGCTTTCAATTTAGGACTCTGGAAGAACATGTGACCTGGAAAAGAAATGTGGAGGGGAAAAGCCACAGGATCTGCTCACCTCTCAACAAATTCCATGGTAGTTGTTAGAGGCAGTAGTTAGTCTGATAACTGTCATCTCTGGGGCAATTCAGGAGGAGTTATTCTGACAGGTTGCAGTTGTTTCTTCCTGTAACAATCAAGGTTCCACCATTGCCATCCCAAGTACTGATGTGGAAAGCCAGAGCAAACACAGTCCTCTGCACTGTTGTCACACTGAAGAGCTAATTTAGAAGAGAGGGATAAGGGGGTTCTGAAAACCTTTTCCCTTCACTTAGCCTCTAATGATGCCAACAGTTATTTGGAAGAACTTTGACAGTGTGTCCTTCCAGCCTAGCCTTTGAAAAGACCAGATAACTTTGCTTTATGCAAGGCAAGAGTTGTTAAATGTGTATACACGTATGTGCATGTGAATGTGTGTTACAACAAGGCTATCTCAGATTAACTCCTCAGCAAGGAGCCAGTCTGAAGCTGTCCTGACCCAGGAACTAAAGACCTGGGTTCAGACTGGGTCAACCCATTCCTGGGTTAAAGGTTGGACTTGATAAACTTAAAGGTCTTTTCCAACCTAAATGATTCCATGGTTGTATCATTCTGTGACAGTAACCAGCAACCTACGGTGTTCTGCCACAGTGAAGGTACTTTCTTTCATAAATGATGTAGACAAAGTCCGACACAACTCCCAAAGGATACATGTCTTCACTTCATCCATGTAACCATGCTTGATCCTGCTGCAGCCCTGCAGTGCCGTGGTGATGATGCACCAGAGTAGATGCCCTACCCCTTTCCCTGGCACCTGCTTTCCTCCGCAGCTGGATGATTGACAGTCATTTGCCAGTAAAGGTTCCTCTGAAATACAGGGTAAATGGCTTTATGCGGCCCTGTGGGGACAAAGGGGCATGCAAGAAGCCTCCCCATTTGCGTGGTTGTACAAGGGTTTTTCACAATAACAAAGAGCTGGCTCAGGAGTCACACATAGGCTGAAAATTTGGGACCACTATTCATGCAGGGGTATAAAGAGGGCAAAGCCAAGCCAAGGTCCCTCCTAGATACTAGGCATTAGAGGCAGTGGTGTCCAAGGGTAGAGAAGAGACATGCAGAGATGCTGCTTCTTTCTGATCTGTGGTAGAAGCCTACAAATCATCAGCAACTCCAAATGTTTGCTAATGCTGTGTGCTCCTACCTGTCATGGGATGTGTAATTTCTGGCAACAATTAAGCCTGTGATTACTCATCCCTGCAATCAAAATTTCAAATTCCTTTCCTAGCCCTGGTGTCATTTCTCTCTGGATGCATCATCTACCTGTAACATTAACGACCCTTCAAAATCAAGCTTCAGTTCACTTTACTGAGCTGATGGAGTGAAAACATTGTGTGGATGGCAGCTTGCCCCCCTCAGGACTGCAAACTAATTGTTTTGCCATCATGCAAGTGTACAGAGATGGTCTCTTCCTCTTGCTTCTGTGCTTCTCCCACCATTGCCGGGTGGTAACCCACCTGGTCAGGCAAGATACTTTGTCCACCTTCTTCCTCTGTGTGGAGTGTGCTTCCTCCTCAGTGGAAGGAGAAACCTTTGCAGTTGCAGAAGTGGAATAAGGTCCTGAGTGTGGAAGGAGGATGCTGGCATTGTGGTGGTTTTCCCACATTCTTACAGGGCTGACTTTCTCATGTGCTTTCTCTAGGGGCTACCAAAGACATGGGGAAGATGCTGGGTGGGGATGAGGAGAAAGATCCAGATGCTGCCAAGAAAGAAGAGGAACGACAGGAAGCTCTCAGGCAAGAAGAAGAAGAGAGGAAAGCCAAATATGCCAAGATGGAGGCTGAAAGAGAAGTTATGAGACAAGGGATTCGAGACAAGGTAAGGATCTGGCTTTCAGCACAGACCAGGTAACTCATAATGCTCATGGAGAACTGCAGTTTTCAGCTGATCTGTGACCAGTTCCCTGAGCACCTGGATAGAGCCAGGCAATTACTTTGCCACACTGAACTTTCTAATCTTGTGCACTGTCCCTCGAGCTCTGTTCCTGTTTAAACATACCTCCCACACAGATAAGTCCTCTGCAAAGATGAAAAAGAGAGTGAAGATAAGGGGACAAAAATGTCTGGTTTTCTCATCATCTGTTAATTACTTGCACTACTTTAAATGTTAGTGACATCTCTGTCCCCATGCAGGTGCTTTCTAAGCTTGCATTTGTGGTTTGTGAGAAAGGCATAATTCAGTGTTTCTGAGAGATACAGTCCAAGTATCTTCTGTATTGCTTCCAAAGCTTTCTTTGTGTTAACAGGTGACATGGGACAAATCTACTCTACTTTTCATATTTAGGCTTCTACTACTCACAGGCCGTTAATCTGAAAGAAACCACGTTTCATTTACCCGAGGGACTTAACCATTGAGAAGCACTCTCTTCTACTTAAGTTGATTCTTGTAATGATACAATTTTGCACAAGGAAGAAAGGAATAATTGTGAGAGTTCAGAATGAGATTGAAAAGAAACATACAAAACAAACATCTAGTAGAGAAATGAGCTTAATTTAAGATAGTTGAAGCTATTGTTACTATACTTTAGCTTTTAAGGATTGATGTGTGGAGGGAGAAGGTAGTTTTACTGCTTCACCCTCAAGTCTGGGTCAAAACTGTCTGTTTAGAATAACTTAATTTTATAGGAAGAGGTCCTGGCACTCAGATAACTTTGAAAGAAATGTGGGTAATGGTTGGAGAAGGGGTTTCTGATAATGAAGGCCTGTATGCTGACTTACATCACATACCAAAGAACAATAGAAAATACCTGTAGACAGAATGAGGAAATCTTGAGAGATCTTCCCTCTGCAGTGCCTACCTCTGAGCACGTTACAGTGCCCTAAGAATATGCCAGGGAGAAAGCTTCAAGGTCTTATCACAGAGCTCAGAGCAACTGTCCATAAACAAAACTGTGTTTGCACTGAGTCAGACTTCTGACCTAATCCTTATGGTTCAGGAGGGAAGCACAGATAAGGATGAATTGTTCCAGTGGGATAGTGCATCTTGTAAAGAGTATCAAGAATTGTTCTGCAAATAAAGAAATTTGGGAGTATGCTTCTAAGAAAAGACGGTACTTACAGGGAATTGTCAGCCTGTGACACTGCCAGAGAAAGGCATCCATATGATAATTTAAAAGAGGGTGTTAGTTAGCAGAGAGAGAGACAGATGAAGAACCCCTACCTGGTCAATATTTGTTGTTTTATAATGTATTTAATTAATACATATCTAGACAGTGTAATATATTAATATAAGCATATCAATGTGTGCGGTATATGTTTAATGTATATTTACAGGTGGAACTGTTTCAAAGCAATGACATAGGTCTGTATTAGACATTGGGGGGGGGGGAGGGGAGAGATGATGAATTTCTGACTTGAAGGCAGATGGGCCTAATGCCCCGTTTTCATCTGTCACCATCTTTCTGCTAGACCATTGAAGTGTTCCCAGAGGCAGACGGGGTTGTTGCATTTTTCTTGCTGTTGGGCAAACTGCTGTGAAAGCGTCTGAAAAATCCAAGATGCCCTCTGTTGCAAATCCAAGGTGATCTAGACTAGAATTCATGCATTCATGAGTAGGATGTATACAGCCTGAGTTTCAATGAAACAACCAGCCAACGAGGATTTCCCTGGGATATTGTCAGCTATCTAGATTTTGCTGAGTCAGGCTGGGTACTGGCTGCTCAAGTCTCTTGGAAATGCGTTGACTCCTGGATGATAAAGCAAAGGGCTGGCTCTGCAGAGAGAGTAAACAGGAACACTTGGAGGAATGTTATTTGACCTCCATTGAAATTCTGGATTGCAGCTTTTCTAGTGATGTGCTGGGTTATCTTTCAGATTAGCAACAGGAAGTCCTGCTTTGGAGAGTGCACCCAGCTTGTGAAAACACAGGACCTCAGTTTCCTGTGGTTTGCTTTCTCCTGGGAATAATCCCAGGTAGTATGTGTTTGAAAGATGAAGCTGTTTTCTACGAAATCAGAAAAAATGGATAAAGCTGTAGAAAGGAGTTGGTTTTGGGATGTGGGTTTGGTGTGTGTGTGGGTTTTTTTATGTTTGAGAGTTCTGTGAAAAAGAGAGATTATTTTGTCCTGACAAGGAGGTGGATTTGATAATATACAAGACTTTGTCCTCAAGTATTGTGAATTTGGTGGCTGGAAATGTGGGAAAAAAATGTTGAAAGACTAGAAAAAAGGGCTGGATTATTCCATCCATTTCTTGTTTATTTAGAAGTTACCTTCATTTCTTCACCAACTCCAGTAAAAGCAGAAATGTAGAAAAGAAAACTGAAACAGGGATTCTATCTGGTACATACACAAGTTATTGCTGGCAGGTAAAAATGAAATCCAAGAAGTTTTAGGTATTAGAGATCTCCATGATGATATTTGCTTATTTCTCACGTAAAAAAGTGAGAAATGAGCACGTGACTTGAGTGAGTAGGAACAGGTTATTTATGCAGAATACAAGTTTGAAAGTGTGTGCATAGGTCATGAATCCACAGTTGCAAAGATACTACCTTAGTGCAGCTGCAGGATGTCAGGGAAACAAGCCAGGGAATGACGGTTTCATCAGTTAGTTAATATGGCTCTTAGGTGAGGCCCACAGAAAGGACAGGCTCATCATGTTTGTTTTGATCTTTTTGCCATGGCTTTGCAATGAGTGTGATAAATGCACTCTCTTGTTTAGGGCTTCAGAAAATGTGGGAGCTATGGCAGAGCTTGGAAGGGACAGATACCACAGATATGTTCCAGCATGTGCTAACTTCAGCTTTTAAATCCAATCTGTTAAATTGAGATGCATGTGCCCTGAGCCCAGCATGGCAGCTGGGCAGAGAAATGATTTAGGGAAAGGACAGAATGAATTATGCAACAATCAAGTATTTTTATAAAACTTACGCAGCATTTTCATATGGAAATGAATTTTTAAGAATGATGTTTGGACATGACATTTTGAAATAACTGGACCACCAGGAAGTTGTCTTCTAGCTCCTACTTAATGTCCAGCATCTGATACTGAAAATGGATTGCAAGAGTGTAAAGGACATAAACTGGGAATGCTCCAGCTTCCTGCTGCCCCAAGGTGCATGTATAGAGCTTGCTTTCTGATCTCATCTGGGCTTGATCTCAGCACTACTGCCTCACAGATCTTCTGGGCCTTACCACAGCTGTGTCTGGGCAGAGGTGCCTCACCTGACCAGTGCAGGCAAGGCTGTGAGAGGTCTTCAGTGCTCCTATGCCTGGTAGGTCAGGGTCTGTGTCCAGCACCCTGGTGGCGGGACTGGAGAGCTAATTGCTCTCCAGTTATCTTGCTAATACCGAGTTCTATCAACCTGCTGTGCTGGAGCAGCCATCTTATTTCCAATGCTTTCGGGTGAAATACTGCCTTCTATAGACAGATGATCTTTTTCTGTGTTATATACTTGCACATCTCAGCAGTGAAAGCTAATTACTTTCTTCATGTAATAATCCATAATTACTTATTTACATGATTAATTATTTCCACCACTGTGGTAGAACCCAGGCCTCAGAGAGCCCTAGTACATGCTCTGTAATTAACACTACCTGTCTTGGCTGCCAGTGGGACGATGCCTGTAGCCTGCAGCTGCATGAGAAGTATGGAAAGGTGGCAAATGGAAAATTCAAATGCTGGAAGAATTAGATTTGTCTCTACCATTGTAATTGACCCTGTTGGGTGCTGTGCAAAGATTGTGGCATAGTGCTTAATTGCATGGTCCTACAATTATGCTTCTAGGAACGTCAGCTCTCCTGTTGCACAAGCTGAGGGTCAGCTTTTCTTAGTAAGCAGAAGTTCAGTATTTCATCTCTGCCATGAAGAGAACAGTGTGTGTTCTCAAGCTCATATACTAAGCAGTATCCAAATTCTGACAGCAATATATCGAATTTCCTCATTTAAGCATTTAATTCAGTGTTGTTATTATTATTATGCTTTCACGAATATAGTTGTTAAGTTCATCCCAAACACGGTTTCTTCGGAAATTTATCTGGGTGTAGAACAAAGAATTTTGATGAGGTTTTTTTTGTTTGCAAAGTACAAAAGCAGAAGAGTTACGTGATTAAAGCCTTGGTGATAGTAGAATGTTAACATCTTGTGGCATGAGTGAGCCTCTATGGCACGTAGTAAGAAAAGCTCAGGGCTTCCTTGTCCCTTTGCTGGTGATAGGAAAATGGTGGAGTCTGGGGTTTGATGTTTGTTCCTGCAAGCACCATATCACACAGCAGGAGAATGTGCAGTCCTTGTTCTGTTTAAGTGTAAGTCCTTCTGTCTCTGGATGTGTGCCATTAATTCTTCCCATTTTCTCTACTGGGCCATCAAACACTCTCAGTGGTTAGGCAGTAAGAGTCTTTGCGGTATTTGGAATTGTCCATCTCCCAGGAGAGCCATGAAATCTATTCAGTACTTTGTAGATATTTAAGATGTGATCTTCAGGTCGTCCATGGTATAAGGTTGGTGGTTTTGAAATTCTAGAAAAGTGAGAACATTTGGATTACCAGCAATGTGAGAAGTCCTAAGTTAGAGCTTTTGTTCTCTCCAGTTGGGAATGTGTCCTCATAGTGCTGGGGTTTTATTCTTTGTTTTTACTTTAAATCTGATTGCTGAACTCACTTTTGGCATTAGATCACTCAGACAAAAAGGCAATCAGCATTTATAGCTGCAGTACTAGATTCTCACATGAGATAATCAACATGCAACATCATACAATTATTTACTTCTACTATTTCATTTATTTATTTCCATATGTAACTGGTACATAGCTGCGAAAATCCCATCTTGGGACAGGAAAAATACCAGAATGTGGATTCACTCTGTTCTCCAGCAATATCAGACCATTAAAACTAAACTCCAAGCTCAGGAGTGCAAACTTAACTTTGATAAAACTTTGTTGCTATGAAACAGCTTTACATTGTTAGCTAAACTCTTTAGTATTAGTACATCTATGGGTTGTTTCATTCTTGTCTGACTTCAGATGCAGATATTGCCAAGGGCTTTAAAAATTCCTGTACAAAGGAAGGAAATTTTGCTGTGTGAAAATGCAATTTTGAAAGTGCAGTCTTTCTTCAGAGGAAGAAATATAGCACATTTTTCATTGGAGACTATCCACAACAGAAAAAAGTGCAGAAATTGTATTCTTTGCATGTCAGAAGGTGAAGGATCTCAAACAAAGAAGATTGTCCTCTGCAATGAATCATCTTCTGTAATTCAAATGATAAAATTCGTATCTCCATAAACAGAAACATTCTGTCTGATCTCTTCACTTTAAAATCACTGATATTAAACCAGGGATGTGAATTTTTATCCAGCACTTGTGATCTAATGAAGCTGTGGCTACTGTTCAGTGTATGGGTCTTAAAATGATTTTCAGAGTTGTGTATGTATTGCACAGATGGAAAAGTATCATTAACTTGACTCTTCTCCAGCTTCCACTGTAGCTTTTGATAATTCACAATAAAAAAAAAAACAAACAAACAAAGAAAAAAAAAATCCTTGCTTAGTTTAGTTCAGTACAGGTACTCTTTGTCCTATAGACCAAAGAGTGTTTACAACTGGCCCTCTGGCTATGAGAAAGCAATAGGCCTGGCTATGACACTCCCAGAGTGATGCTTTGCAAGACAGGGATTATATTGTGCTTTCCAAGAAGTGGGCACTGGGCTGGGTGGGAACAGTCATAACCCCAATAACAGTGACAACCAAGAAGAATTGCACTCATTGCAGCAATTAAATCATGCGCTCATCTGGGTGAAGAAGGCTGCAAGGGCAATGTCCTGTGGTGCTTACTGTGTTCTGGACACATTCCATTCACAGGCTGTTGAGGACAGTGGAAGGTGGAGTAAGCCCAAACAAAGTCATGTTGTGGTTTAACCCCAGCTGGCCACTAAGCACCATGCAGCCACTTGCTCACACACACCTCCCCATGACCACCCCTGCCCCCTGAAGTGGGATGGGGGAGAGAATCAGAAGAGTAAGTAAACTTGTGGGTTGAGGTAAAGACAGTTTAATGGGTAAAGCAAAAGCTGTTCACATAAACAAAGCAAAACAAGGAATTCATGTGTTTAGCCATCTCCACAAAAGCATGACTTCATCACACATAATGGTTACTTGGGAAGACAAGTGCCATCACTCCAAATGTCACCCCCTTCCTTCTTCTCCCAGCCTGATGTTCTGTGGTGTGGAATATCTCTTTGCCTAGTTTGGGTGAGCTGTCCTGGCTGTGCTCCTTCCCAGCTTCTTGTACACCTGCTTGCTGGCAGAGCATAGGAAATTTGAAAAGCCCTTGATGTAGAGTAAGCATGACTCAGCAACAACTAAAACATCAGTTTATTATCAACATTAATATACTAAATCCAAAACACACCACCTTACCAGCTGCTAATAAAAAAATTAACTCTATCCCAGCTGAAACCAGGACAATTCAGAAGAAGGAAAGAACATTTGCAGGGTGATTTAAGAGCACCATAACACTGCAGATCTTTGTCATATTGGTATTTGGAGGCATTCAAGGGGATAAAGTGATTTGATCTGGACTAGAGTTCTGACCTTCTGCCAGAACTTGTCCCCCAGCGATTGTTGCAAAGAAGTCCTGACTGACCTGTGTTGCCTCTGAGCCATACTCTTGAGTTTCTGAATCAGTTTTCTTCATAGCTTAGAGTACAGATCTTTAGCATCAAACTTGTTCCCAGACCACAGAACTTTTCAATATGATTTAGTTCACTTCTCACTTCTGGAAATTCTAGCCAGATTTGATTTTCTGTTTTGTATCTCAAAAAAAACCCCACCCTTGTCTGTGATGCAGCAGCTGTCTTTTGTGAGAAGGCTAATAAACTGGTCTGCTTCAGTGAGAAGAAGCACAGCTGGAAAGCCAAAGGTTAACAAAGTTATCTGGGTATGCCTAAGTTCAGCAGTCTCTCTTGAAAGTTGAGAGAGCATTGTGCCTTCCCAGGTGTGCTTTTTAGCACAGAACAGGGATTGATGTACCTGTTAAGGACCTCCAAGACCATTACTAAACATAGTCACCTTCAAAGTGATTTTAGGGCATGTGTTCCTACCTAACCCCTGTAGTTTCATCTTTATATTCCCTTGGAAGTGCCAGGATACACAACACGTCTGGGTCTTCGTTGTTGCAGCCACCTATGTATATAGAATTCTCTAGGTGGTCTGAATGAAAGTATTTGTACCAGGTCTTATCTCTTGACATTAGACTAACAGAACTTATCTGATGGGAAAAGCTGTGTGGATTCCTTCCTGTACTGTAGCTTTATGCAGTTTCTAAAATTCAGAAAAGGGAGCAAACCATTGGAGCTTGGAAGCAAAGTGGTATCTTTTTCGTCCTCAATCATAGTAGTTAGAGGTTTGATTATTTAGCAGAACTCAGCAGGATCAGTTTCCAGCTGCTGATTCCCCACTCATACCTTTTGGGGCTCATTAGTCCGCTTTTTTGTGCAGCTCTGCCTTTTTCTAACTTCGTTTCTACGTTTTACGCTAATCCAGATCTACACCAGTAGATGTCACTTTGGATACTTGCTAACGAGATCCCACTGGGCAATGCTTCTGGAGTTACTGAAATGTCTCTTGAAATGCAGCCTTTTTTTACTGTTATGCACTGATTAGGGTATCTTGTAAAGTAATTCAGCTGAAATCCTCACTTAACTTTTGTCTCACTGAGCTGGCTGGCAAAACCTATTATAATTGCTGGCTCAGGGCTAAGTAGATTCATCCACTCAGGACTGGGTGCAAAATAAACCCAAGCAGATGATGTACAGTGATCATTGCTGGAATTTAGCTAGGAAGGATATCCGAATGGTGTGTCATGCCTTCTTGGGTGCGACCTATTTGGCTTACCTACTTGGAAAGGCAAGAAACAATTACCCCCAAAATTGGCCTTTTGCAAGTTCTCTTCCAGTACCATTGCAACTGAGCATCTTTGAACAGCCAGACACTAGTACTCTGCTGTAGGTGCTGTTATACCACCTCACAGTCCAATCTACACTTCTGGCCCTCATATCAAGGTGCCCCATTACCAGAAGATCTGTTTGGAAACTAGTATCCAACAATTTTAATTGACAAATTATTCTGTATTCATAATAAGGAACTCTTCAGTACAGCACTCCCTAACCCGTCAGGTATTCACTTACATTACCATGCAGAGGATATGGAAGGTGGGAAGGCAGTAACTACTTATAATTTATTGTCTGATAACACAATACATACTCTCTTTCTTTTTCCCTTGTGCCTTTTTTTTTCCTGGTTGAACTGCTGGTTTAGGAGCTTTCCGTTTTTTCAGAGCAAGGACAGACTGACTACACTGCAGAGCAAGAATGTGTGATCTATGAGGAATTGCTTTATTTCTACAGAACAGTCTTACTATATGGAAACAATATATATATTACCAAGTTTTTGTGTGTGTAGACACATAGAAATGTATATAAAGAAAGTTTGAATACATTTTCTTTAATCAGAAAGATTTTTTTCCTTTGCGTAAAGGAGAAGATGAATGCAAAGAGAATGTCTGCGTCATGGATAAAACCTTACTTTATTCCAGTTTCAGTAACAGTCTGCATTCAGTCTTCACCATGTTTAGCCCACAGCTTGAGGAAGTCAGTGAGGAACCTGCCCTTCTTCAGCGGACTAGCAATGGTTAACACCTACATAAAGAGGTTATTAAGTTGTAGCTTATTGGGTAGTAGCATTCACAGTCATATGTGACAGCAAATTACTACATGAAGAAGGTGGAGAGCTACCTACATGCATGCTGAATCCAGAGTTCTCTTTTTGCAAAGGCTGCAGACTTGTCTTAGCCTACTTCCCCAGCAGAGCAGGCACAGCCCACCGTCTACCTGAGTTTTGGCTGGAGTCATTCGTGCTGACTATCCAGAACAGAAACTACTCAAGTCAGTGCAATGGGAAATAGCAACCTGAGAACCTGTATGCAGAAGACAATGGCAGGTCTCTGCAGTAGATTTCTGCCTGGACTTGCTATAACAAACACAAAGGTAACAGTATGCATTCACCTCTGAAATACCAGTTAGCTCAGTTTCTGCCTTTTTGATGCTTCTTTGTGATTCTAAGTGTCACCAAATGATACTTCTTTTTCACATCATCCAGCAAGACCAAGCCGCACGGAGGAAGGTCTTTTTCCCAAAAGATCTTGAAAATCTGATTTTTTATTATTATTTTATTTTATTGTATATGTCATAGTATTTATATAACATATACTGTATATAATATATTTTATAATATATTATATATTAAGTATACAATGTGATTAATAATTTTATTAATAGTAATACTTTTTACTTAGCATTACTGTTTGTGATTCATGGGTGAAGAAATTGAGCAACTTGCCTAAAACTATGCAGCGGCTGAGTAGGAAATCAGTTTCCTGAGCCAGAGGCGTGGGCATAGTCTAACCCTTGTGCAAATGGGATTTCATCTCCTCCTGAAAGCCTGGACACCTTCACAGGCAGCAGTCCATAACAGACGGTTAGGACTTAGAAATGAACACCATCCCAGAGCCTGTATGACCTGCATCCTCATTGCTACTGGTCTATAGAAATGGTTGCCATGCCCAAACCCTTCCAATTCAAATTTCTTTAGCCAGTAGAGCCAAGACCACATGTAATAATTTCTTGGCTAAATCCAAACCAAAGGCATAAATGCATCCCTTTGCATTGAGAGGCAGAACAGCATAGTTGTTGCCTTGCTGCTCTGAGGAATAAAATACTCTTTCCTCATTGGAAAAAAACCCTTAGTCAGGATGATATAAAATTTGGCTGAGTGGCTGGAGTACCTCTGAGTTTTTTCCAAGATAACCTCTCTAAATCTTTTGATTCATCTGATCTTTAAAGGTAGACAGTTCTATCATGGGTCATGCTGCTTACATCAGCCTCAAAATGCAGATAATGGCATGAAAGTAATTTAACGAGTACTGTTGCCTGTAACAAGCACAGCTACACCATTTTTTTCATGTAACTTATTTTTTTTCACAGCTTACAAATCAGCTGTGAAAGCAAGGGAGAGCTTGTACAGTTGTTGGTTCTTTTTTATGTCAATCTAATTCAAGGACTGTGAAGGTCAATGAAGAGGATTTAAAGGTCTTTTCCCTTTCTGCTGCAGCCAAAGAGCTCCCATTACTGTTTAAAATCAAGCATCAGCCACATTATGTCTCTTATATTGGCAGTTTGCTATCTGAGTCTTGAACAATCAGGTAATTCACCAGGAGTTAATGAGACCAGTGGAGTTACACCTGCTTGAGAATGCAGCCTGATGCCTTCATGGCTCAGCTAATGGAGGCTCAGCCTTTGAAATGCTGCTGCTTCCTTGGAGCAAGACATGAGTGTATGCTGGCCTCATCACGAAGGTCTGCATCTGTTCTGACATTGCTTTCGGTTTCATCAGCCTGGGATTTAAGACTGTCAGGGACAATTAGTCCCCCCACATGCTTGAAAGAAGAAGGGCTGAAACCAGGCCAGATATGAGTTCATGCATGGGACAGGATGCCAAAGTTTGAGGCATGCCTGCCTTGCTTGCCTGCTGTGTGTCCTTGCTCCCTATGGATGCTTGTTGCTTATGGTTAAGCTGGGAAAAGAAGAGAGGGCTTGCATCCCCGCTCCTGATGAGTGTCAATTCGTATGGCTTTCCTGAGGGTCTGAGACAGCCCTCAGGATTTCTCTTTCTCTCCCCTTCCTCACTGGCCAGCTTTGAGGCACTCACAAGCAGAGCTGAATTAATCTTCACCAGACTCCAGTGCAAGGTCCCCTGCCTGGGCTTCAGGCCAGGGCAGCCCTCTTGCTGATGCAGGAGAAGGTCTGTGGCCTTCCTTTGACCATGTCAGAGTTTGAGGAAGACAGATTGGCTGCTGCTGGGGGAGAAATAGGATATCTTGCCCTTTCATCATTTCCATTGGCTGAGGTTTTTCAGGATTCCCTCCTTTTCCTTTCAGCACAATCTTTAGTGCTGTAGGCCTTCTGCTTTGCTAAAACAGCATGCAAGCATGCCTACACCTGCTGGGAAGCACAGAGTCACATTATTCATTACCTGCTGAGAGAGAGACTCCATGGAAGAATTGCTTTTCCTCAGGAAGAAGAGAGGAAGAATGCAGCCTGTCAGCTTCAAGCCACCATATTCAAATTACCCAGCATCTCCTGGAACTGTTGGCATGGTCTTCACAAGACCAAGTAGAGCAGGTACAGTGCTTTTATGCTCTTCATCCCAGCCAGAGCTCCAAGCAACCTTTCAGAAATTTAGGGTTATTATAGGGACTTTTTAAACTGGCACCATATCTATACAATCTTACTAGTCATTTTACAGCTGCTGGATTATTTCTGTCTTGCTCTGTAATAGGGATTCAGATTCTGTCTCTTTATTAAACAGATTGATGCTAAATTAGAGGAAGGATTCATCAATCAGAGATCAAACCAGAAAGACAGCCCAAGCAAAGGCCTGATGTGGGAAAAGCAGCTGACAAATTGTCCATTGAACAGAACTTTTCACTCAAATGCAGAAAGAAAAATGGGGTTTGTGGGTGGTTTTTATTTGGAACTTGTATGCTTGATTTCCTTCCTGGAAGTTTCTTCCAGCTACTGCCAAGGAGTTTGGGGCATAGAGATATCCCACTGTGCCTCCCTGAAAGTCTCTAGAATGTTTTGTCACATTCTGGTGTTTCTGATGAATCCCTGGTTATTGACTAGTGGGTGGTGCTGAAAGTATTTCTTTCCTGTCTAATCAGTGGCTTGTGCTCGTGAAGATTGCTTGTGAAGATGCTGTAGGCAGAACCTACCAATTTAAATTATAATCCTGGCCAGCAAAGGCAAAAGTGGCAAAACAGTGTTGCAGCGCAGCAGAGATTCAGCTTCATCATGTCTGTGTGCTTGGTCCAGCTGCATATCTGGCTAGAAAATTCTTGCTTGCTGTGTTCACATTTCCTGTGCTCTGATGTAGTAATCATGGATTTCCATGTACTGTAGCTCTGTTTAGGAAGGAAGGAAGTGAGTAAACTGTCTTCAGTTTACTTGAATTTAGTTGAGTTTTGATCTGGAGTTGAAGCTGGGAGTTTTAGGAGAGCAAGGCTTCTGGGAAATTCTCCATCCATACCTCAGTGATTTTGCTCCTGGCCAGCTCTGATAGGAGAGATGGATGAGAAGATTTAAAACACAAACAGAGAGAGATGTGTTTGAGGCATGCTTAGATCCCCATGAAGCCTCGAACATGATGCAGAGCCTTCTGGAAATCTGAGAGAACAGCTTCCTGACTTCACAGAGGGCCCTGTCAGGCTGATGCTGTTTAGCAGAAGCAGGCTTACTGTAGTTAACTTCTGAAACTCTGACAGTGCTTTATCAGTCAGGAAGTACAACACCAATGTCTTCTATCCATGCACCAGCTGGTCTTTCAGCCTTTGCAAATCTGTCTTTTCTAATTTAGAGAGCCAACTCTCAGTCCTAACTATGCTGTCTCCTTCAATAAAAGAGGCAATAACCTGCATGTGCTCTTGAAACAGTCTCAGCCTTGATGTGTGCTTTCTGACTTCATTTGTCTGTCTCCCATGTCTTGAGAAGGGAGGCAGAATTCAGAGGAGGATATGAGGACCACAGATCAAGCTGAAACCTGCAAGGGAGGCTCTGTGTTGTGTTCTTGCTGAGGAAGTCTGATTTGGACAGCAAGAGGACTGTGGGCTTATCTCTTTACAGGCATTTGAAAAATGGTCAGCCCATCCCAAAACCAATCTTTTTTGATGTAGGGGTAGGGTGAGGCTATATGTTCTATCTCTGACAGGTTCGTGCAAAGGAAAGTAATGTGCTGTTGCTAAATTTTAATGCATGGTGAAAGAATCCTCCTCCGAGAGATTTGCTAGGGAAGGAAGATCTGCGAACAGGAACAAGTGGAAAAACACTGGTCTGCTTTTGGATAAATGGCCATTCTTCTGTCATTCAGACTGGGTGTTTGGCAAGTGGTTTAAGCTGATTCTGTGCTGCCACATGCTTTAGGCGTGGATTTGGAGGTGGAGGGAGGTAGGGGATACTTCAGGGCTTCACTTTTGGCAGGTAGTGGGAGAATCTCAAATGAGAAACCGCCAAGCTATTCCCAGAAATAGGATACCCCTGCTTCTGAAGGGCATCTGACACTGTGAGGGAAGCAGCAGGAATCTAACTGGCTCAGAACTGCTCTGGAGGCTCTTTCCCTTGACAGGTGTGTGTGGTCCCTTGTAAGCTTCCATTTTCTCAGAGATTTAGCAGTCAGCCTTGTTTGACAGGCCCAGTGAGTGTCAAGGAGAAAGGCCTGTCACTGTGTTAGTCATAATCTGCCTCTCACTCTGATATGTCACATCAGAGCCTGTGTAAAGGCACTCTGCACCCTCCAGGCCCTTCCAGAGACTGGAATCACAGGGCTGTTCACCAACATTTTTGGCAAGAATCTCTGAGTGAATTTGGTTGGCAAAAGCAATCACAGATTATGGGAGAACTCAACACCCCAACATTTGCATTGATTTTTCTCTTCCACCTTCTGGCTGTTCACATAAAATGGTCAATTTATGTTCCCAGTACTGCTTTTTATCTCTGCTCGTCTCACAAATGCAAAATCACATCTTAAACCAAACACACAAGACTGTGTTCTTCTCCTTCCCCTAAGTTTCCAAAAGGCAGCTTCTCCTTGAAAAATACAGCTATTTCTTAAGAGCAAACCTGGGATTTTTGAATATTGAGAGCACTTACAGAGGCATGAGGCAAAGGAGAGAAGGCAGGGTGCTTTGCCTTAGATTCAGCACTCCCACGCTCTGTCAGAACTGAGAACTGACCTGCTTAAATTTTTTTCTCTTCTTTTCAATTTAATGATCCACATGAACACATGAATGTTAGAGGTACTATATGACAGGTAACAAGAGCAAATATCTGACAGGAACACAGAATTTGAAGGCATTAAAATAATTTAAATCTGCTTAACAAAATTATGAAACTATACTCCTATTAAAACTTCTTTGGTGAAAGATTTTAGGCTCAGTGACATTATATTTTTTAAGAAGTCTCACCACGTGGACAGTTATGAGACATCTTTGTTTCCAGTCTCAGTGATTTGGACACCTCTTGTGTTTTTCCTGTGCTGTTCATGTATGTTATTGAGGCAGGCAGAGACAATATTTGAAATCCTGGAGAAGGTAGTTCAAAGCTCTTCCCTGCCTATTTCTACAATATTTGTCTTGGGAAGTGTCTTAACCACAGAGCAGCATGAATAAGAGCACTGACATGATCACAGTAGCTCTATGAAAGATTGTCTGTGATTTGTTGTCTGCTTTTAGTAAGGGTGCCCAGAAATGAAAAAAGTATACTTTAGTTCCAGTGAAGTGATTTATTTGACTGACATAGACTGTTCCCCTCTAGTGGCTTGAAAAAAAGTTTAGAAATAAATTTGAGTTTTTAGTTCAAAAGCTAAATGTAAAAATTCATCTATTCCTTCCAAGTCTGATGTGAAATGGAGTTGAGGAACTACCTATTGATTTACTGAAAGGGTGGGGATAATTCAGGTGCAGTGAGACCACAAAAGGTGTTTTGTCTGTCTTGATATCACTGAACATGAAATCCATTCCCATATCTCAGACATATACACTGCAAAATTTTAACACAAAATATAACTTTGCTTTTTTAGAATTCCTTGACATTTGCTCAGTGATGACACAGAAACAATACAGTAATCCCTGCACTGTTGTGCACACATAAGTTTGTACATGATTCTGACAGAAGCCTGAAATAAAAAGTTCAAAGCGTCAATACCAGGTAAGCACAGCTAAGGAGTTTGGTAAGAATCCCACAGGACAAAACTACGGCTCTTCCCTAGTGCAGCTGTTTTGCAAAAGCATTGCACAGTTCCTGCTCCCGCAGTCTTTTGTAATCAGAGCATCATGATTATGAAGTAAGGCTGTTGCTTAAAAAGTACTGAAAATGTCAGAGCTGCTCTAATTAAAATCAAACCTGAAAGCTCTGAAGTGTTGGCTAAGTGGAGTAATAGTTATTAAAGCACCTGGGTCTTGCTAAGAGATACCAGGTCTCTCTGTCTTTACTGTACTCAAAGGCACACTGAACAACTTCACAATATGAATGAAAAACCAAAATGGAAGCTGCACAATAGGATTTCTGTAGAAATAGACTAATTTATAAGTTGGTGCAGAGCTAACAAAAGGCTTCATTGGATTGATTTATCACGATTTTGATTAATAAAACATAACACTGCCTTCACTAGTCTGATTAAGGCAGGTAGTCTATGAACTTTCCAGTGATCATGCTCTTAAATGCAGCTTCCCTCCTGTAAAATCCTCCAGTCTTACATGCAATACAGTCCTGATCACAGCAGCTAAAACTTCTGATGCTTCCTGATTTACAAAGGTGGAACTCAAAGGCAAGGACTTTCTTTGTAGTTATGGTTAGTGCTTGGGAAAATTCAAGAGTTGCAGTGGCTTTATAATCTACAAAATACAGTAAGTACCACCCCGGTAAGCAGCCTCGTGCTTTCTAAAACAGAAATTACAGTGGTGCTTTAGAGTGAAAGGTGAAGTAATACATAAGAATAGAGATAAATTCACCTCCATTGAGCCTGGAAAAGATGATCTCAGTCTCAAGAAGCAGCCTGGCTTCTGTTTCCAGCAATTGTCTGAGTCAGGGCTGTAAGATCGTTTGTTTTGCCTCTACAGTCTCACGTGGGAAGGACAGCATGCACTTGGTGTCAGGGTTATCCCTGTCCTAAGGACGCTGCTAGACAGATGTGCCAAACTGAATGGAAAAGCAGATGCAGAGAGGGGTGTGGTGTAGGCTAGGCATATGACAGGGCCTGAATCACAGATTGGTGGGTGGTTTCCCCCATCCTACTTGAAAAATTCATTTTGTAATACTCTGGGTCCTTGTCCAGCTCCTTTAATCAGCCAGGTGCCTTTAGATCAGAGGCAGAACATTTTAGGATAATGATATCATAGCTAAGAGAAAATACCCTGTGGCAGAAAAGTGTTGTTAATGTTTCTGCTATAGATTGCTATTTTAATGATGACAGCAGAACTTACGTTTGTGATGCTTCCTACCACTTGTGCATTTAAGAACCAGTCTCACTTTGAAGACCATCACAGAGCATAGCAAAGACATGTGCAAGATTCTTTGCAGTCTATGTCCCTTACTGAATTCGAATTCCACATCACCCTCTGCCTCCTACTGCCAGAGCATAAAAAAAAAAAAAAAAAAAAAGAAATGAAATTAATTCAAAGTCACAGTATGTGGCTGATTATAAGCTTCAATAAGATAATACATGCATGGATTTTTTTTTCCACTGAAAAAAGCTCTGAAAATATTAGCTACAAATTAAAGTAACTGATGATTTTATTTAGAACTTTTAAACTGCAAAGAAATGTCCTACAGTATTTAACTTGTTTAAATGCAAATGTACAGATTAATACAGGAATATGATATTGTTATGTTAATCACAACTTTTTTAATCTTTTCAACTAAAGATTGATTTTCCCTTTCTTTTGCTTCTGTAAGAGCTGGTGTGCTCTGATTCTTTGTTCTGAACCAATCAGTAGAGTTGTTTTGCCATAGATATTGCACATACTGTAAAGGAGGAAGGTTTGCAATGCTCTTTGTGTGGACAGTTAAACTTGTTTTGTTTGTGTATGTGTGCATCAGATGGTTGTTTATGGTTTATCTGATGCAAGATATCAGCCTTTCTGCTCCATGACTGCTTTTCACACAGCCTGTCGGTGTTTTTTGTTTCTTGAAACAGTATCACTAAATGTCAACTGATAAGAAAATGGCAGAACCTGATATTGTATCCAAGATCTTCTTACATGGCTAGAAACAATCACTATATATGAAGTGAAGTTGACAATATTTTCTCTGCCCTCTGACTCTTTAAGTCATAACTTAAGTCATTAACTTAAGCAAGTTAAAGAAGGAAAATCTAAAAGCCAAGGTTTAAAGGCATTCTCCCTATAAAAAAATAAATGAGTGTGCACATGGTGGTAGTTAACTGCCACCTGTTCCCAAGGACAGTTGTGCAGCTGCCAATCACTCCTAGTCCTCAATACCTTTCTGGACAGCAGGCTTGTGTGTGATGTGAGCTGCTGGATTCTGTCAGGTACAAAGTGGAGTGCTATTGACAGAGCTTAAACACAAGAGAGGCTCTGGGGATACACCTCAGCCTTACAATCCTGAGATGTAAAGTACGCTATAGTTGTACTTCAGACCATGACCATGATACCATAGTCTCCTTTACTCCATCTATGTAGAGTTGGGAGCATGAGCTGCTTCCATGTTGCTGCAGTCTCCTGGCTGCCGGTCAGTAATTCCTCCCTCTCCTTTCTGATCTGAATAGAAACAGTATTAGTGCTTATAAATGAATGTAAAAACAGTGCTCTGCCAAACAGCTTTGTTCCTGATTAGCCAGAGTATTTCCACCCAGCTTGGCCCCTGTCTGGGCCTCTGTACATACAGATGTCCACACCACTCTGATGCAAGGAAACAGCTGGGATGCATGCCACCAACTTGCTATGCCTGTGGTCTAGACCGTCGAGGAACAGAAACGTTCTCTATTAGTGGTTGGAAAGACTGTAAGGTTAAACTCCAGTCAGACCTTCCTTGGCACCGTATGCTGAATTCCCCATCGCTCCTCTGATGTGGTGGGTTGCCTGTGCTTTCTGAGGCAGCTCCGAGGCAAATGATCCCAAATACTTCTGAACCGATACTCTCATGCTTCACATACAAGATGGGCTGTAAGTTGGTGTCTGGTATGGCTCACTATGTTGCAACAGAGAACTGCACAGCCAGCTTTTCTAGGATCTAAATTTTTTTTTTCTGGGTACAGGAAACACAAAGAATGTATATGAGATGAAAAATGTAAAAAGTCATTCATAACCAAAGATGGTGCTAGATAACAGGTCTGACATGAAAAGACCATACTTAGGTGATTTATACAGCTGATACTAGAGACTGGGCCAGTTAGGTGGATACATCAGAAAAAGAAATACAGATAAGATGATACCAGTGAGACTACCTTTGACCATCTGAAGCTGGAAGACAGAATTGATTCTTGTGTGCAGTTAGAAGCTCGGTTCATAATGTAACAGGACATTCTTAGGCTTGGCACAATATCACTTCTGAATTGTTAGCTTCAAATACATACTAAATGGATAAAAGCTTTTGCAAACAGAATCCTTATCAAGAAAGTAGCTTCCAAGTCTTGTGAATTATTAGTCCGTGGCCCTGGACCTAATGAATGTTTTTGTTAAGGACATAAAGATGGTTGTATACAGAAAGAACAGAAAATCTGTTTCCTTTTCTGCACAACAGATTAAGAGCAAGAAATAACATCCCATGAAAAATTCAGGTGAATCATCATGTGACAATAACAGTGCTGTGGGCAGAGTTCATTTCAGCCATCAAACCTGAGGTTTGGTGATGGAAATAAAGGCAGATCCAATTCTTCCAAAAATTGCAGCTTTACTCAGAACCATTGTTGAAATAATAAATTATTTATACATATATATATATATATATATATAAATTATTTAAACATTAAGGAATAAAAGGGGGAAAATGCATTTGATGATAAAAACAAGTTTTCTGCAGTAGGAAATGTCTTTGTGTTCTCTCAGACAATTGAAGGCAAGAATGAAACAACTATTTGTGCTTTGAATGATGTTAGTGTAGATGTACAGCTCTGCTTGCTAATGACTCCAGTTCACTTAGCTGCCCTTAAGCCATTGATGCTGCCAGAATCCAATCACCAAGTTAGCTGAAATCTGAATGCTTTCTTTGCCCTTTCCTGGTGTGAGGGAGGAGAGGGAGGGGAGTAAGGGCTTGCAGCCTTCTTGGAAGAAATTCTTCCCGTCTCCCAGAGGAACAGACAGCTGCAGGATAAATTTTAGATAAATTTATGCTTATTTCCTAAAGTATATCTCTGTTACGGTCAATGGAGCATTATAGACCTGAAGCAAAATCTCTGTTAAGTGAGAAGAATGTGTGCTGTGGATAGTTCTGAAAATCTCATCAACCAGTTGTCAAAGAAGAAAATGTTGCTGAAAACACTGATGTTGAAGATCTTTGAAGAAAATACATCCATTTGAAAGACTTTGTCTAGTAACAGAAGAATGGAATGTTTCTGGCCTGATGAAACAGCTCTATCTTAGGAAATACTTTTCTTTAATATTGAAGCTTCTCTTCAAACAAGTACTCATTGTCGAGATCAAGTGACAAGACCAGTATAAGTGGAATGTCTTAATGTTAGTAAAACAAATAAATTCAGCGTTTCTTTGGAACTCATTCTCATGTAGTACTTTTTTTTTTTTTTTTTTTAATAAAACGATTTCAATGAGGGGGAAGAAAATCAAACATGGAGAGTTTCTTCCAAAACAGCAAAAGTATCATGCCCTTTGAGTTTTGTTAAAGCATTGCAAAACTACCATTGACTTTTGTGGTGCAAAATAAGGTCTAAATAGCTGGTCATAAAGAGTTCAGGACAGCAGAGAAAAGACAAAGAATGAGAAGGCAAAATGGTTTTGGTGACATCATCAGGATGACATGACAGTTTAGTGGCAAAGCTAAAAAAAATCCCATGTATCTGGAACTCCTGTATCTGTTTAACTGTATGGCTTTTCAGCCTGAGATGGTAATCCCACTGATTTCCAATATTGTAAGAAGAAAAGAAATCTGATTGAGAAATCATTTGTGTGGTGTCGAGAAAAGCAAAGCCCTTGTATAAGTTAGAACCTGGCAGACTAGGCAAAACAGACTCCCTTGTGCAAATGCAAATTACTGTGAAGTGATTAGCAGAGTAATATTTGTAAAATTTAATCAATTTAACAGAGATGAGGAGAAGAAATAACAGCCCCGAGCCTGATCCCCTGCTCAGAGAAATCATTGAAAGACTTTCATTACTGTTAATTGGAATGGATTGATCTTTTTAGGAGCATTAAGTTAGCTTGAAATCACAGCTGAAAAGGCAATCTTATATTAAGAATGTAAGTTTGTATTATGATGAGAGGACACAAAGTAATAGATAAAATATTGCCCCAGTGCCTTTAATATTTATAAAATGTACATTGGTAAAGGACATGGATGTGTTTAACTCAGAAAAGGGTAAGCATAGCAATTAGAATAAGTACATCTGGTACATTCAGAGAATGGAAAATTAGAAAGCCAGCTCTGACCTGTACTTTCACACCAGTGTAAGTAAGCTCAGTAAAATCTCATTATGACCATAATGTTTAACTCAATCATAAAGACCAGCATGGTAAAATATAGGATATATTTAATGTTTATCTGATATGTATTTCGTGAAGTGCCAAGATCTCTTTTTTATCCTCTAATTATGCAGTCTCAAAACATAACAGAGAGCTGACACATTTCTGACCTTTTCATTTGCCAATTGTAAATTAACCAGTAGTCATGACATGCACACAGTGTAGAAATATTCATAGCGCATTTCAGTTTTGCCTGGAGAGAAGACACAGACGCCAAATGCTGGATTGTAAAGAACTGATTTCACTAAATATTGAAGAGTCACTTGATTTTTAAAAAGCCTCTGAAGTTGAAAACATACAGAATGGAAAGATCATGCTCAAAAGTGTTTCTTTAAGCATATGCTGTCCCAAGTCAGCACTACGTCTTTGAGCAAGAGAAACCAGTTAGCAGGCATGTTCTCCAGGACTCAAACTTCTTTGCTGACTCTGAATAAAGGTAGACCCCTGACTTCCATGTGATTGTAGATTTAGCTGTATGCATAAGTCTTTAAATATATGTAATGAACAATTAGCAGAGTATCTAACTGTGCTACATTTGGTTGAATAATAGCTTTTTAAGTGGATAAATGCTCCTTCAGATTAAAGAATGGTCACATGCACTCACAACACTCACTCTTTCTTCCATGCTTTCTGGAATTTTATCTTAATGCGGTAGCTCAGTCTCTAGCTGTGATTGAAAGAGCACCTGAATTGTGATGCTGCAACACGGAAACTCAGAAGAATGTGTGACACTTGCATCCATCTCAACAAATTATCACAGAGATCCCCAGTAAGGGTGGTATTAGGCAAATCACCCTAGCAACTCATCAGTGAAGTAGGAGAAAGATAGGGTTTTGCAAGCGTTATTAACTTGTCACAGTTTCAGGTGTGTTGCACTGCTCTATGTGCATCCAGCTCCAAGCATCATGTCAGAAGTCTTTCAAGAGCATGGGAAATGCAAAAATATAACAGGATTAAAAAAGAAGCGACATTATATCCATTTATGGAGAAGCACTAGATGGTAGCCCAAATGCAAACTTGTGCAGATGACACCAAGTTGGGCAGGAGCATTGATCTGCTGAAGGGTAGGAATGCTGTGCTGAGGGATCTGGACAGGCTGGATCCATAGGCTGAGGCCAGTTGCATGAGGTTCAACAAGGAGAAGTGCTGGGTCCTGCACTTGGGTCACAACAACCCTATGCAATGCTACAGGCTGGGGCAGAGTGGCTGGAAAGCTGCCTGGCAGAAAATGACCTGAGGGAACTGGTTGACAGCCAGCTGAACATGAGCCAGCAGTGTGCCCAGGTGGCCAAGAAGGCAAATAGCATCCTGGCTTGTATCAGAAATGGTGTGGCCAGCAGGTCTAGAGAAGTGATTGTCCTCCTGTAATCTGCACTGTTGAGGCTGCACCTCGAATCCTGAGTTCAGTTTTGGGCCCCTCACTTCAAGAGGGATGCAGAGGTGCTGGAGCGTGTCCTGAGAAGGGCAATGAAGCTGGTGAAGGGTCTAGAGCAGAAGTCTTCTGAAAAGCAGCTCAAGAAACCGGCTGCTAAACAGGCAACTGTTTAGTCAGGAGAAGAGAAGGCTCAGTGGGGACCTTAATGCTCTCTTCAAGTACCTGACAGAAGACTGTAGGCAGGTGGGGGTCGGTCTCTCCTCCCAGATAACAGGTGACAGGACAAGAGGAAATGGCCTCAAGTTGCACCACGGGAGTTTTCTATTGGATATTAGGAAAAATTTCTTCACTGAAAGGGTGGTGAAGCATTGGAACAGGCTGCCCAGGGAGGTGGTGGAGTCACCGTTCCTGGTGGTGTTTGAAAAATGTGGTGCTCAGGGACATGGTTTATTGACAGATTTGGCAGTCCTGGGTTGAAGGTTGGACTTGATGATCTCAGAGTTCTTTTCCAACCTAAATGATTCTATGATTCTGATTGTATGTCCCTGAACTGCTGACAGTTGAAAGTCCTTGATGCCAGAGGCAAGCTTACTTAATATTACTCTAATTCTTGCAATCCTTCTCAAAGCAGAAATTTCCGTCCTGCCAACAGGCCCGTTGATCTAACACAGTATTGCAGTTCTGCTCTACTATTGCATTCCTGCTGCTCATTTTTCTGTAGTTTTTTTCTTTCTTTCCCTTATAATCCCAGGCTGTGACTTAACGTCTACTACATATAAAGAAGAGAGCAAGTCTGGGCTGTTGGTTCTGGTGATTATGTCTTGTCTCCCCTCCCCCTCTTCCTCCTTCTCCTCCCTGCTTAGTCCTGGCTTATACTAAGCATGTCACATTCTTAGTCTGGGATGTGAACTGCTTGTATTTTAAATTGTCCTCATTGGAAAAAATGTGTCAGTTTGTTTATGAAAAACTCAAAGACAGAAGCATGTTTGCTTTTGGTGGGCACAGAAATTACTGTACCACAAATCCATATGTTCTACTTCAGAATTCATCCTGATTCATCCCAACTCTAGGTGATGTGTCTGGGCTTTGTGTCATACTGGAGGGCATAAAGGAAAGTGCCTGATTAGGGTCCATTGTTTAAACCACAGCACAACTATTCTGCTCAAAGCTCAACAGAAGACTGTGTTTGGCGACGTACAATGTTCAGTTTCACAGACTGTCCCAACACACAACTACTGACATAATTTCTTCAGACAGTCATAAAGTGATACTTGATGAAAGCTCATTCTTGTAGAAAAATCTTAATTCTCCCCAGAAAACAAAAATGCTCTCCAGAACTTGACTGTTGATGAGATTTGAGTACCCTGCAACCATTCAAAGTTCAAGACCCACTAACTCCCTTCAAGGAGTCAGTCTGGGAGGGCCTCAGATTACATGAGAGTAGTGGTGCCAGACCAGTACCCAAAGAAAGGAGATGAGCCTACTGCACTGTGGCCCAGGGTGTGCAGAGAAAAACAACCAAAGCTTGTTCCCTGAACTTTTACTTGCAGGAACTCTCCAGTTACACAGCATCACTGGGAAAGGTCCCCAGGTCACTGAGGGAAACAGGGATAAATAGTAACTGGGCCATCAGGCCTGACATTTCAAGAGTTCATCTACTCCTGCTGCACATTCCCCAGCTGAAATAATAATTTTGTTTGTGATTTCTCAACTGAGGGGCAGGCAGTGAGTATTATCATCCTGACTGGGAAGCTGTTAACTCTGTGGAAGGTCTTTGATATTAGTCAGGGGAGACATATCTATCTTTTCCAAAAAAGGCCAAGAGCATGACTTAGTGAAGCTCATCTTAAGTTCCTCACAGGGATAGGCTCCACATTTGCAAAGAGCTAAGATCTGGCAAGCAACAGAAGTCTTGTAAGGAAATAAGAATTACAGAAAGACTATCCTGAAACTACATTAAATTGAATCCATGCCAGTAAACCGAGAGATATATTCAATCAAATAAAGGTAGTTTGACCTTCATTTTAGAAGACTTTTTCTTCATGGTAGCTGTTAGCTGTGAAATGATAGCGTGTGACTAATATACATTGGAACTTGTTGGGACATGCTATGGTGAATCTCACAGCTATTACCAGCTTTCATTAGCAGAACCCAAATGTATTCCTAGGCTGTTTCCATTTCTGCAGAAGGAATTGATTATGCCTAAGGGAAGGGAGGTTGAAAGAGAGAGAAAAGGGAAGAGGAACCTTGCTGCTGAAGAGGAACCTCCTCTCAGGTAGTTGTAGAGAGCAATAAGGTCTCCACTGAGCCTCCTCTTCTCCATGAACAAACAACCCCACTTCTCTCAGCTACTTCTCAGAAGACTTGTGCTCCACATCCTTTGCCAGCTTTGTTACTCTTCTCAGGACACGCTCCCCTCTATGTCTCCCTTGAAGTGAGGGGCCCAAAACTGAACACGGGATTTGAGGTGTGGCCTCACCAGTTCCCAATACAGAAGGATGATTATGTCCCTTGTCCTGCTGGCCACACTTTTTTGGATAGAAGTCAGAGTGCTGTTGGCCTTCTTGGCCACCTGGGCACACCGCTGTCTCCTTTTCTGCCAGGCAGCTTTCCAGCCTATTGTGGTTTAACCCTAGATGGTAACTCAGTACCACACAGCTGCTCAGCACTTCCCCCCCCACACACCCAGGGGGATGGGGAGAAGTGTTGAAAAGGAATGTAAAACTCAGTTGAGATAAGAACAATTTCATAATTAAAATAGAATAAAAATTAAAAAACCCCAACATAATAACAATGATGACAATAACAGTTATAATGAAAAGGGAGAGGGAAAGAATAAAATCCAAAGGGAAAGGAAGAACGAAACATGTGACACACACTGCAGCTGCTCACCACCCGCTGAACAATCCACAGCCCGTCCCTCAGCAATCATCTGCCTGCTCCAGCCAGCCCCCCAGGTATGTATATCAAGCATGATGCCTCATGGTATGGAATACCTCTTTGGCTAATTTACGCCAGCTGTCCTGGCTGTGTCCCCTCCCAATTCCTTGCGTCCCTCCATCCTTTAAACTAACAAGGCCCAAGGAACTGAAAAGTCTCACATCAGAGCAGAAACACAGCACCAAACTAGCTCCTAAGGAGATAATTAACTCCATCCCAGCTGAAACCAGGACACAGCCACGCTGCCCCAGCCTGTAGCATTGCATAGGGTTGTTGTGACCCAAGTGCAGGACCCAGCTCTCCTCCTTGTTGAACCTCATGCAACTGGCCTCAGCCTATGGATCCAGCCTGTCCAGATTCCTCTGCAGAGCCTTCCTGCCCTCCAGCAGGGCAACAGTCCTGCTCAACTTGGTGTCATCATGGCTCTGTTAGGCATGCACATATATTATGAAGGGAAGATTATGGAAAGGTGCTAAATAATGGTTGGGGGCATGGAACACCATGATCAGCTGAGTATGGTTTTGATGTGTATAGTCTTATATATGTGCAGGCTCAATTACCAATGTGTTTCCTTCTGGCACTCCCCGCCACTTCACATCATCCAAGGCTCAATTTCAGTGTGATTGTAAGGGCTGTCTTTCATGCCACATACCCCTGCCCCTCATCAAGAGTACTAAAAATCTCATTACTGATGCCAAATCGCTCAGACAATATGAAATAGTCAGCCTTCATTTGCCCAGCTTGTGATGATAACATGAGCATGGCTGGATAACACTTATCATGTAAGTGAGTACTCAGAGTTGCTGCTTTTTGAAATGGACATGACAAAAAGCCAACATGGCACTGCAAAAGACACCCTTCATTCCTGTGAAAGATAAAAAGCACCCAATCACATCCAGAGAGAAAGAAAATGGGCTTGTCACTCTTGTCCTGACTCATTGTCTGGAGCATGAATTACTCCACCCAACAAGATGTTAACATTTCAGCTGTTCTGTTCCCTCACATCTGAATTGCTATGAGGTCCTGCATATATGGAGAGAGCAAGAAAAACTGCAGGTCACAACCAAGAGCTCAAGTATCTTTGGAAACTATTATAGTAACTGCTTTCCCTTATCCTTTCCTTACTTCAGTAAATAGAAGCAGGTAGGGGCAAGATGAAACTCTTTTATCTTGCTGCCATAAAGCAAAGGCATGAGTATGAAAAATGTACAGTAGAGTTAGCAAGGTCTTCCATACCAGGTTTGTCTCTCCTCTTAGCTGTACAGCTCTTAGCTTGCTGTGAGTTGTGAGTTTCATGGAATCTGCCCCTGCTCACGTATCACCGACAAGGCTAAACATCTATTCTCTGACCACAGCCAGTCAACAGAAAGAATGCGAAAAGGACAACAGCTGATTTCACCTGAAAGAAATGTGAAACATGCACTTCATGTCCAATGCAGATTTTGAGATATTAGCCCAGGGCTGGCTGCAGGCTGTTGCAATGGTGGGAGCTTTATTGTGTGTAGTGGCTGTTCACAGGTACAGCAGTTCTACAAGCTTGTAATAGCAATCCAGCCCTGCAGCAGTATAGAGCCAGAGTGGGTCCCTCTAGCACTGTAACATCGTTAATGCTCTTCAGTTGGATTGTTAAGATGCACCAGATATTCTCCGTAATCAACTTTCATTCACTATAAACATGACTTGCACAGCCTCTTGGGAAGAATAGTACCTTGAATTGCAAAAGGGAGAGGCTGCTTTGCCAGATCAAAAAGGGCTAGAGAAAGGTAAGTGACTTACCCCTCATTTTTTTATGTCCCTGTGCAGGGCTACAGCATGTGAATAAACACTCATGCTTCTTTACTTGCTTTTTTTGGGTGTCAAAAGTTTCTCATTTTCAAAGTGTTTTGATGTTAGAGTTTTCCTCTCTGTTGATGGCTAATGGGATTGAGAAGTACCTTTTGTACTGCAGAGGGAAGTGTGTGTCAAAGGTTTGAGACTAATTGATTATCTGCCTTTGATTTTACTGAGTTTTGGCTCTGAGCTTGCGGCAGTGCCTTGGTCTCCACAGATGTACTGTCAGGGTGGGTGTGCTAATGAGATCCTAGCCACAATGGTGTATGGCAGCATTTATTCCACACAGAAGAATCACTAAGGAGTTGATGACAAAGATTAAATAGTCTCACAGCAAGGACTAAAGATAATCACCTAACTAATCTGTCCTGAGCTATTACTATTGCAGAATTACATTGTCCTGGGCTGTCAGCAAAGTCAGCACTGAAAACACTGGTGCAGGTTACTGAAGGGAAAAAAAAGAAAAACTTAGAGAAAACTTTGAGGGAGGTTAATGTCCTGTCAAACTCATCCTACCAACCCACGTGAGTTACCGAGGACTCAACAACCTTATGAGAATGGTGTGGAAGCCACTTATTGTACTTCAGTGAGGCATCATTATAAGCAATGACTGTATTTCAATGCGGAGTCTTTCATTGCAGCTCATTTGGAAGGGTAAATCTTACTTAAGTTCTCTGTCCATCAAGAAGAAATTAATTCTCTCCCATAGAGGTCACACAGAAAGCTGGCAAAAAAGTTGCAGATGCATACCCAGATGTGAATCTAGAGGACTATTTTCCTTCCATGTTAGGCCCCAGGACTTCAGCAGTGGTGATATGAAGGCTTCTTTTATATCTGGGTCTGTTAGTTGGCTCTCTTCTAATATTTTGGGTTTCTTTCCTTATGTAACAATTAAGCTATGTTTATAATCTGTTGTTATTGTTTAGATAGAATTTAATCTTTTTCATTTCCCTCAAATCTACTATCTAATAGAAGAGTATAATTGAATGGAACTGAACTACAGCAAGGAGTATAAATTTAGTTGGAGCATGTTTTCAATCATGTAGAACAATATCACTTCCAGAATGCTTTCTAAATTCCTTTTTTGATCAGCCACGATGAGCTCTGTTACCTGCTGCTTTGCTGGTAACACATGCCTACATATTCAAGAGCACTTTTCAGTGCACTACAAAATGCCAAGGACAACCTAAAGTTCATAACAGCAAGAGCTGACATGCTCACAGAGAAATAGATGCACCATGCTAGAAACAAAACTGGCATTCAGCAACTGTTTTTTTCAAAAATCTGCTTTTAGTGGCTCCCAGAGATTTGCAATGAGATCAAATGCACAGAGATCACATAGTTTATCTGCTGAGAGCTGAACTTGAAATGAATCAGCCATTTAGGGTTCAGTCTGAATTTCTGCTGGCTTCAACCTACAGACTGTTAAAGTGCTTGTGATCAATAAGGCAATGAAACGATGAACCCTAGCAAGCACAAACCTAGCAATGCAGGATGATAATGATTTCTAAGCTTCATGAGCAGTCAGTGAGTTTCCTGTTCCCCTGGAGAGGGTGATTTCTGTTGGCAGTTATCTGCGTCTTCACCATACTTTGCCCTGTAAGATAAAGCTGACTCCTCATCCTGCGGTGAACCACTCCTCATCCACTGGAGCATTTGTATTAGATTCTTGCTGAAACACAAGCCCAGACCTACACTGACTTGACTAGAGTTTTCAAAATAACACTAAATAAAGCAAAAATATTAATTAAAAAATAATTTTAAAAAAGCTTTTCACATATGGTAAAGAGAGGCTAAGGAAAATAAACAGTTATATCAAATCTAAATTACTGCAGCATCCTGGGAAACTAATTTTACCAGTGTTGTACTAAAAGGAAAGCTTTCATTTGGCAAAGGAACAAATTACAGGAGGCAGGAAGGAGGAGGAGCAGCTTATACTCCATGTTCTGATCTTCCAAAATGCACACATAAGCACAGATATATCCCATGGATTTATTTACGCTGTCAGATTCATAGCTGTAACCTAAATTCTTCTAAACTTATACAAGCAACTGCATTTGCACATTCCAGGGTCCCTCCCATTGATTTCTGGGAAGTTTGTGGGGTTTTTTGTGAAAAACCTAAATGCAGACATTGGAAACCCAAGATATCATAGCATACCTTGGCTAGGAGTGCACCTGCTCTGCGTCACTGGAAAATGCCTCTGTTCTTATGGGAACCTTCTGCTGCTTGACCTCATCTTAGTGATCATAGAGCAAATCTAAATTTTCACTGTAACCTATACAATTAAGCTGTAATTGTTAGTGGGGAATATGTAACTTTTTTTCTTATTATCCTGCCTCAACTGCTTTGAAGGATAGAATTGACCCAGACTTTTCTAATTGAAGCTGTGAGTTGGGTTCTAGGGGAGAGATTTTCCCGATGCCCTAACAGGCTTCGGAGTACAATATGTTACAGCACTTATCTTGGTTCCTGTGGTCATGAGTTACAGTAGTGATTTCAGTCAACACTCCAGGTACCTAAAATCAATATTTTGGAGACTCTGATCCTAAGGTCTTTCTTATGAGTCAGGTATTATTATTATCTGCTCACTTTAGAGATTTCTCCTCTATTTACAAGACAAAGTCTTGCTATTCAGCAGTAATTTAATTACATTCACTCCTGAAACTTCCTAAACCACATTTCCTCTCACTGAGGCTGACCATTATGCATTAGGGTGTTGTTTTAATATGGATGCCTTGTACACAAGAGGAAGCAAATTAATATATTTGCAAACACAGATAAAACATGTTTTCTTCTCAGTATTCTGAAAAATTCATGATATGTGATACCTGTGCCTGTTCTTTCTCATAGTCTTGCTTACCAAAGAGGAGTAAATTTGTTCACAAATTGTAGTTCACACCACCTGAATGTAGTAATGGGAAAGAAGCATTTTTGACTGGGACAGCTTAGCATAGTCCAAGCAGTTGAGCAGTGAGCGAAATGGAACTGGCTGGAACTCATGGAAAAAAGGAGAGTGGAGAGTTTACCCCTTTGGAAGAAGGGGCAGGCAACTAGGGAGGACCATAAGGATGTTGCAAGGTTATGCAGGGCAAAGATTAGAGAGGCAAAAGCCTGACTAGAACTCAGGCTGGCCACTGACATAAAAGAATTTTTTTAGAAATATATGAGAAACAAACAGGGACCGAGAATAATCTCCATCCTTTATTGGATGCAGTGCAGAACATTGCAACAAAGGGTGAGGAAGAGACAGAGGTACTTAATGCCTTCTTTGCCTCACTTTTTAACAGCCAGACCAGCTTCCCTCTGGGTACTCAGCCCCCTGAGCACCCAGCAGACAGGGACAAGGAGCAGAATGAAGTCCCCACAGTCCAGAAGGAAATGGTTAGTGACCTGCTGCTCCACTTAGACATGCACAAGTGTATGGGGCTGGATGGGATCCACCTGAAAGTACTGAGGGAGCTGGTGGAGGAGCTCACTAAGCCACTTTCCGTCATTTATCAACAGTCCTGGCTAACCAAGGAGTTGCCAGAAGGCTGAAGGTTACCCAGTGTGATACCCACCTACAAGAAGGGCAGGAAGGAGGATCCAGAGAACTACAGGCCTGTCAGTCTGACCTTCCCCAGGGCTCAGTACTGGGGCCAGTCTTGTTTAATATCTTTATCAATGACCTGGATAAGGGGTTTGTGTGCACTGTCAGTCAGTTTGCAGATGACACCAAGTTGAGCAGGACTGTTGCCCTGCTGGAGGGCAGGAAGGCTCTGCAGAGGAATCTGGACAGGCTGGATCCATAGGCTGAGGCCAGTTGCATGAGGTTCAACAAGGAGGAGAGCTGGGTCCTGCACTTGGGTCACAACAACCCTATGCAATGCTACAGGCTGGGGCAGAGTGGCTGGAAAGCTGCCTGGTGGAAAAGGACCTGGGAGTGTGGTTGACAGGTGGCTGAACATGAGCCAGCAGTGTGCCTAGGTGGCCAAGAAGGCCAACAGCATCCTGGCTTGTATCAGAAATGGTGCTCAGCAGGACAAGGGAAGTGATTGTCCCCCTGTATTGGGCACTGGTGAGACCATACCTCAAATCCTGAGTTCAGTTTTGGGCTACTTACTTCAAGAGGGACATATTGGTGCTGGAGTGTGGCCAGAGAAGGGTAACAAAGCTGATGAAGGGTGTAGAGCACAAGTCTTCTGAGTGGCAGCTGAGGGAACTGGGGTTGTTCAGTCAGAAGAGGACAGAATCAGTGGGGACCTTAATGCTCTCTACAACTACCTGAAAGGAGGCTGTAGGCAGGTGAGGGTCGGTCTCTTCTCCCAGATAACAAGCAACAGAACAGGAGGAAATGGCCTCAAGTTACATCAGAGGAGGTTAGACTGGATATTAGGAAACAATTTCTTCACTGAAAGGTGATGAAGCATTGGAACAGGCTGCCCAGGGAGGTGGTGGAATCACCATCCCTGGTGGTGTTTAAAAGATGCATAGATGTGGTGCTTAGGGACATGGTGTAGTGATGGACTTGGCAGTCCTGGGTTGAAGGTTGGACTTGATGATCTCAAAGTTCTTTTCCAATCTAAATGATTCTATGATTACATTGAAATGGCCACTTTGCTTCAGCAACCATAGTAGATCAAGGCAAATCAAGTTTCCCATCTCTCTCTCTTAACCAGAAATGTCTGGTCCTACCTTCATTGAGACCAATGGAAAGATTCCCTTTAATCTGATCTTAGAGCAAATTCACAGTATCTTCTGTAACCAGGAACCAGATGCAGCTCTGTTTTCACTTACAGTTACATAAACAGTAAACATTAGACAGATGTGTGATTACTTCCAATCAAGGTAAAGTAGCAAGGCTTGTGGAGTACAGAACAGATCTGCTCAGGAAAGCAGGACTTTATGTTCTACGGTCTCTGTTGTGGGACCGCAGAAAAGCAACTTTTATGTCTATTGATCTGGGCAGCACTGCTCTTGGATGCTGGGAACAATGTGTATTCCCACAGGAACATGTTGCAAACCCACAGCTGATCAGCATGGAAAGCAAGTGTGTGGTTCTCAGGCAGCCACGTTGCCATAGGGGAGAATGTAGTGACTGTCAGATTCCCCTGGTGTCACCAGACAATGCTGATGATACGCTGATGAAGATCAGATGAGACCTTTGAAATCCACATCTGCATCTGGTCTGTTTGTGTTGCAAGTGGAAAGGCACATGTAGCCACAGGGAACTTGTGGGGAGATGGAGCCTTAGGTGAGGTAAAGGACTCAAAGGACAGCAGCCATGTCTACAATCAGCATCTGCAGGAAACCTGGCTGAAAAACTGACAGTCCCCAGTCAGATGGCTTGGGAAGGTCTGTTCCAGTAAAGATGAGGCACAAAGCAGAAGCTGCTCATATATCCATATGTCTGCCTTTGCACCTAATTGCCCGCTTCCTGAAGTTTTGTTGTCCTCTTTTCTCTCTGTCTGCCACCTGTCTCTTGAGTTGCGTTCCTTCTCGGCTTACATGCAATTGAACAATGTAATTTAGGACTGCAGTTTCCTCGTTGCCTTGTTCTTCTCCATTATTAATCAGCCTTCTTCCACTAACACAGATCCCACAACCCGCGCCCCAGGCAGGGACTGGAGACACCCAGCACTCTCTCTCTGACCTTTTATTCTCTACCACAGCTGGAAAGTTGCACACTTCCCCATGTGGCACGTTGTGATTCTTTATTACTCTTCATAAAGCACAGAGACTATCCAGGATCAGCATGGCTGAGCTACCTGAGGCAGTCTGGGTAGTTGTAACTTTGTATCGCAGAACTGAAATGGATAAAATGAGGGACAAAAATAGTGTCCTCCTTTCAAATATCTTAAAAGCCCTCCACAGAAGTTTTCTTGGGACTAATCCTCTCCCCCTCTCCATAGCAACTCCTTGGACATCAAGCCAGGGATAAATGAACTGACCAGAAGGACAAGGAGACCCACAAAAACAAACAAACAAAAAAAGAGACATGAATGAAATCAAGAGATCCCTAATATTGGGGTGGGTGCACATTACTGGGCCAAGTCCACATCCAAGCAGGTCTGTGTGCTCAGAACAGAGTCCTTGGGACTTTGGGTTTCAGCACTGTCATCTCCTGCAGGAAAACCCTTATCTCACTCTGCAACATCCCCAACTCAGGGGTTTGGAGGGAATAGATGTAGGGGAAGAAAAATATGCTGTTTCCATTGCCACATAAACACACAGCAGCACTCTCACCACAGAAAGATCTGTAAGCAATGCTGTGGCATCAGTAAAAAGACAAAACCACAGTCCATCTCAGTGTCAGATACTTTCCTAAGCCTCTAGCTGAACACTGCCTTATTGTCACCTAAAATTGAAGCCAAAAATGTGCTTGGCAGCCTGCTTAGTCACAGAGAGACCAATGAAATTGTGTAAAAGACTTCAGGCTTGTATAAATTAAATACATATGGAGTCTTTTTCTGTACCGCAGACTCTCACAGTTGTAGAGCTAAAGGTCAGAGCTAAACCCTGCTTGTTGCTCTCAATTTGTTTCAGTCCTACATATAGTTCTGGCAGAAGGTTCTATGAGGTAATGATGGAAAGATCTTAATTAGGCTGGTATTCTCTTTGGTAATGGAAGAGAAAAAAAACCAACAAACCACCAACCGCAACTCAGCACATATAATAAATGAAGCCCAGAAGGACAAATGAAAGATAAATCTTTTTTTGCAGTAGCTGTGTCTTTTCAGTTTTCCAGATTATTTTCTTTTAAAAAGGCATTTCAGAAAGAATCAGGTTGGACATGAGGGGAAGTATATTATTGTAAAGGGTAATCAAGTTCCAGAGCAGGTAAGAGCTCTTCACCAGCTGAGGTCTCTAAGAAAAAGACTGGTTTGGGTCAAGTTAACCCTTGAGGTGGAAGGGTGGGCCAGTTGCTCTCTCAGTGTCTTCTCTAAGCATATGCTTTCAAGTCTGGCTGATAATTTTGTTCTTTCTTTATTGTGTTGTGCATTGGAATGTGAATTAAATTTAATAGTCAGGGATGTTTAAGAAAAGACAAGGTCTCCCCTTAATTAGTATATGAAGCAGGATAAGGAACAAGCACTGAAGTCTCTAGGTACCTTTTAAAAGCTCAGATGGTAAATAAAATAGTAATTCCAGAGATGGCTATATCTGCCACACCTGTTCAGGCACCTGTTCAGTACTACCAGTAGCTACAAAAAAACACAGGGGAGAAAAGTTCTCTGAAGAGAAATGTAACCAACATCATTCATATACCAACCTTTACCCAGAATCTAAAGCTCAGTGTTAGCTAACATGCAGTATTATTTCTTAGGATGCAGACTGAAAACAAATTTTAAGCTCTCAGAGCACCTTGGGAGGGAAAAGCGTTTCCAAAGTGAAAGAAAAGCAATGTTTTCAGCTGTCCGCAATGAAAACAACCAGTCATGAGCAATGCCTAGCACCATGGGTGGTGCACAGCTGTGTGGCAGGGTTCCTGTATACATACCTCTAGATTTCCATCACCCAGATGCAGCCATAGAGGAAGAGACTTGGCTGACAGCTGTTAACAGCCACAGAAAGTGCTGGCCAGACAGATCTACCTAGGGCGTGCTGTTGCATTATAAAATTCCTGCTATCCAAACCTGCATGAGTTTAAAATAGCAAGGCACTACAACTTTTACTTGCACCCACTGCCTGCTGTAGGCTTCACATGCACATCCTAAGTCAGATGAACTTTGCATTAGTCAGACTTGTGAACACACCAAGCTGGCCAAGGAAACAGGTTTCCTTTCTCTGCTTCAAGGACCTTTGTTTATCTTCTTTACTTGCCCTGCAGCTGCAAGCCTGAGCTGCCAGGCAGCTGTGCAGTACTAAGAGCACCAGTCCTCATTCCATGTCTATCCAGGTATTAGGAAGGAAGAAAAGTGTGCAGTGAAAATACCCAGTCATGAAAGAAGCTTTGACTATGCAAGGTATATACATAGCTGTATTTAATAGTTTATGGAGACTGTAAAATGTTGTAGTTCAATCATGACAATAGCAGATACAATTCTGTAAATAACAGTAATTATCTTAGCAAGTAACTATAATAAATTTAGCAGCATAAAATCATGGTAAATATTAGTAGCATAATGTTATGGTTATTGTGTTATGGTAAACCCAACCTGCTAAGGTCAGGAAGACCACTCTGTTGGTCTTTTGAATCCCCAAACAGAGTATGGAAGTACCAGGGGCATCCTGCCTGGCACGTTAATGGAAAAGACGTTCATCTTGGAGGCAGTTCATTTTCACTCCAAGATCCTCTGCACTGATAATCTCCTGCTGGTCCCAGCATGAAATCTTTGAATTGTCTTTGTAACCTCCACAAAACTCCTTCTGTATTTCCTTAGCTAGTCCAGATAAATCAGTTGTTGTTCCTAAGGAGTCAGTACTAAATCTGATCTAAAGGTAACCACTCACACCTTGATTGCAGCTGTCTTCCTGGACAATTTGTTCCACAATTGACCCATAGATCAGCAGTTATGTCTGCAAGTGCCTTAACTGAGGTGTTACTGCTTTAATCATTCTGTGGCCTAGATATTTACTAGATAGATAGGTTCAATTTTAGCAAACAATGGTTAGCTCATCATAAGAAATGTTAACCATATTTTTGGTGAGTTGACATTTTAGCTGCAGGTCCAGCTTCACTCAATAGTCCTTGACACTCTTACTGCCATTAGAGTTAGATTGAATTACCAGCATGTTTCTAGATCATGTACTTACTTTGGCTGCCGGTTGAAAGCAGAAGGAACAGGGAAGGGAAGAGATGGGGAGGAAGTTGATGGCATTGCTAGTCTAGTCTTCTCCTGACATGCAGTTGGTAGGTGTGGGGTATACCAAGGGCCATGGCATTTTTTTCCCTACTCTTTCCATCTAATGAATCAGGACTCCAGCCTGCTGGTATTTCACCAACATGTGGTCCAGTGAAAACAATCCTTATGTGACTGCATAGTAATGACTTCAGGACCAGCAAGGTGGCTTACGTACTTAAAATGTTTCAGTAACTTGTTGGGTTAGGTCCATGATTCTGCATTGTTAACTATATGGTGGCATGAGCAAAGGCCAAGCAGATAATGATACAAATACAACCTCTGATATTAAACTTCGGGGTGGACCTTAAAAAAAAATGAAAGTGTTCTCATCCTTCATATTTTTTGGAGGTAATGCAACATTTCCCATCCTCAGGAAAGCCAGAGTACCAAACCCATCATTTTTAGTTGTATTTTTTAAAAGTATTTGTTGACTTCACCTAAAAGGTTTCATGTGAAGACACTAAGATTTTTAAGATTTTGCTCATATTAAGACTTTTCGTTCTATAATTTGATTTCCTCTGAAACAATTTCAAACATGAAAAATGCTATTTTATTCACCTATGAATCATCATAGCATTATATTTTCATTAATATAAAGCATTACAAAATAGCACAAAGTTTAAATGATAACACTGATTCCTCAAAACTGATCCTTTCTTGTAAAAATTGTTTTTGATGCAATGTCATATTTCTCCAAGAGAAGAATAATTCTGTCCAAAATAAATTTATGTTTGGGTTTTGCATATGTACTAGGGGGAAATGACTCATTTCCACATGTTGTAGAATCACTACAGGTAGGAACCATGAAAAATTAATATCTCTACTTGGCATTTGTGACAGTAAGCTGGAACAATAGAGTCTGGTTTTCCTTAATACCCTTTTATAGTGAAAAATCTCTTCCCAGGCCATGTATTGCTCTGTTCTGCAGCTGTCCCGTCAGACTGGCCATGCCTAAGGTCTGTCTACAGCTGTGCAGAGGGCACTCAGCAGAGGCTTCCTAAGGAGATGTGTCAGCACACGCTGACAAGTACAGTGCTAATTCCTCCATATAACCTTTGAGCTTCCCTCTGTCCTAGCACACAGGAGCACTTGAGTGATTGTTTTCCACAGTTTCCAGTGGCCTGGATGTTTGTTCAACAAGTTCATGAGCTAGAGAATCAAACCCCCAGGAACTGATACTTATTTTTGAGATGGAGAATTTGAGAGCATGAAGGGGACCTGTGTGCTACTATGATTTGTGTTGTCTCCACTACTGCTGTTCTCATCTAGCTGGAAAAGGAAGGTAAAGGCTGTAGATAAATTACACTAAGAATCACCTAGAGGAATCTACCTGTGACTTGAGAGGGAGAGACAGTATCACCCAGCCATACAGACTGTCCACAGCCTAGCAGTATATGTGATTCCCCGTGCAGTGGTTGCTGACCCTATGCTGGATCTTCTTTGTGGTTGATGTTCAGCCCTGTAACTACAAGTTGATTAAATGTTTCCTTTGCCTCAGAGGTGAATGAAGACATCATTTGTTTGGAACATCTCTCCCATGAAATCTGGTGTGACTGGCATCCACTAGGTATAAAAATCTTAAGACAAATGTTCTTAATGAGCATTTTGGCTTGAAAGAATTGACTTACAGAACTAGGGATTTTTGAAGTTATTGGTTTCAACCTTGCAGGCTGTCATCTTAAATCTTAATGATGATGGAGAAAGGAAGAAAAAATGCTGCCTTTGCTCAGAAATGTTTAGGATTTTCTTGTCAAACCCAAAAGCCCTTTGAAATCAGAAAGTCATGACAGCAACAATGCATTTTTTGCTTTAGTGGTAAACAATTTGGTCTATTCTTAATGGAGAAAACAAAGAGAAAATAATGAAAAGAGCATCTACTTCATGTCTATTCGGCAGTACCATACTATTGATACTAGAAAATACTAATTATTTTGTACCAACATAATTCTTTGATACTTTTGAAATCAAACATGATTTTCAAAGTTTTTTTCAAGCTTCTTTATGCAAGATATTTTTCTGGCCTTTGCATGAGTTTAAGTTAGTTACTTTATGGTTTTGATATTCTGAGAGCCATCTTAATTCCATTTGGTGCTTTAATTAAAATTTAGGCATAAGTAAAGGAGTAGCTTTTACAGAGCAATAATTTTGAAGCTGATGGCTGCTACAGCAAACCTGAATGCCTTTCCTCTTCCTCACAAAGGTCAAATACCTCTCTAATGTAGCTGAAGTGAAACGATTTTAAGTAATTGTGCAGGTGCTTGTGAGGTCATTGGTGGCTGACGAGCTGATAAGCAGGAGCTGGCAGGTGCGAGCAGACATAAAGGTGCCTGGCTAGAAATGATCGAGAGGAATGTTCCCGCCAGTCTGCAAAATGTAAGCTTGGGGACCAGAAGCATCCTTCCAATGTACAGCTGGACACTGAGAAATGGAACATCTCCTGAGACTGCACTGATGATTACAAAATCAAGAAAGTTTAACCTCCATTTGTCATCAAAGAAAATGGAAACAGTCTGGGAAATTTGAATTGGTCTGAATAAACAAAGCAGACCTCTGAGCAACCTGATCTAGTTGAAAATGCCCCTGCTCATTGCAGGGCATTTGGACTAGATGATCTTTAAATGTCCCTTTCAACCCAAGTAATTTCATAATTCTGTAATATAGAGGGTAGTTTGCAGGTATCCTAGTTGCTGTAGATTTGCATGTGACAGTTTAAATTGATTTTTCTTATCATATATCACCATAATCTCCAAAATTTCTGTGCAAATACTTATGGAAATTGCAGCAAAACCTGGGAATTACTGAAATGTTTGAAGGCTAAGGAATGATGAAGATTGGTGGTGCAGAAATTGTTTTCTTTGGACATGCCTTTAAACTAGCAGTTGGAAAGAAAGTCCTAATCATTGTGGGAGCTGAGATACTACAGCACTTCTGTCCCTAGTCTGATTCACTCATCCACATCTTTACTCCTCTATTAAATCTAGCATTATGAATATAAAATCATAAAACGAATTTCTGGCTACTCATGTAAAGTCTTAGTAGCATGCCTTTAATTCTTAATGGGGTAGGGAATTTCAATTATCTGAATTTCTACTCACAGGCTTAAGGGTGTTTCTCTTCAGACAGTATGAGTCAGCTTTACCCCCAGATGTACAGAGTTCAGTGTGCAAATACAGACAGTTTCTCATGAAGGTTTATTTTCACTAAGAGGTGCTCCTGTCCACCTATACCAAGAGAATGGGTATGAGGTTGTATAGGATATCTCCCACATGAGAATATCTAAACCAGTCCTTTTCATTGCAGTATGCTTGTCTGTCCTATCCTGTTTGCTTTCTTTTGTTCGTAATTACATTTTTTCTTGAAGTTTTGCCATATCCATTAACCTTTACTATAAAATGCTGCAGATGGAATTTCAAAATCATTTCACATGACGAATTTGAGCAGCAGACTTGTTAACAGAAAAAGAGAAGGATCAACACCAGTAGAATACCATGCCAAAACTTAAACTAACCCAGCTAGCATTGTCTTTGCTAGGCTCATGGCTGCATAGTCCCAAATTGTCTTCTGTGCTTGCTTCTGAATGATCTGAGCAACTGACCATCTTGTCTTGTGAAAGCTGTCCATCCACTGGGATGTACTTAGGAGTGAGTTGTTAGGATGGATAATTTGGGTGTCTGTGTAAAAGACCAAAAGCAGAATATTAACAGCGATGTTCATACTGCAGAATAGGAGGTGCCATGTGTGGTGGCTGGCTTCATCAGTCATCCTGTTCAGTGGGTGACTGGCGATGTGTTCTCTCTCCCCTGCAGTATGGGATAAAGAAGAAGGAAGAAAAGGAAGCAGAGGCCCAGGCTGCACTGGAAGCTAATGCTGAAGGAAGTCTGACGCGCCCAAAGAAGGCAATCCCTCCTGGCTGTGGGGATGAGGAGGAAGAGGAAGAAGAGAGCATTCTAGACACAGTCATCAAATACCTACCAGGGCCTCTGCAGGACATGTTCAAGAAATAATACCTGCAGACTGTTAGATGGGCATAAACAGTACTGCAAAGGATTTCTCTTTTGCCCAATGGGGATTTACAATCTTGCCATCCATCACGCAGCTCTCCCCACCTCTGCCCGTACTGCTCACTAGGAATCCCTTTGCTTCCCATTCCCTTCTGATTGCCTCTCCCTTCCCTCCACCCCAAGACTCATGCATTCCTTTTTTGTACATAGTCACATCCAGTAGATGCCTCTGAATGGATGTAAAGATTAAAAAGCTGCAGACTACACAACTTTTATTATAAGCCATAGTACTATGTATGTTAAATAAGGCAACTGTACATTAAGCATAGAAAAGGAACAACCTCACATGCATTTCCATCCAAAGCAGGAAGGAGTGTTCACTGAGTGTGAACAGTGGCCTCTTTAATTTTCTTTAATTCTCTTTTTATTATTATTGATAATAAAATCAGTCATCATAATTATAAATGTTCTTGTTGATTGGCTTACACTAGCCATTTGATGTTAGGCACATCTGCCCTTGGAAGGAATATCTCAGTTCTCCCACGGAAGCAGAGCTTTTCTGTTTTAATTCCATGACTGGCATAAGTAAGAGATCATCTGTAAGGTAAATCATGCGTGACTTAACTGACATCACTCAGACCTGTTCAAGAAGTGAGTCATCTGCCCTCAGATGGTGGTAGAAGTTAAATGCCTCAGAATCTAAGCAAGACTCATGTTACTTTGGGAATTAGCCATACACTTAGCTTGAAAGAGCAGATTTGGTCATACAGTTGCCATACAGAGTGCTGAAACCACAGGAGAGTGCATGGTGCTGTGGTAGAGGACCTCTTCAACCCCTTTGAAGCCAATGACCAACTACACAGGCTGCTCTGATTAACTAACTTTCCTCTTTCTGCCCAGTGCCATATTCAGCTGTCCCATTCCCCGCAGTGCTTACAGAATGGATATTTGGGTTCAGGTATATTGTTGCAACTGTGACACGCCCACCCCTTCCCGCAGTGTGTGGGAGAGTGCAGTGGTCTGAATTGTTAGCCATGGCCCTGGAGATCCAGAAATCCTGAGTATGCCTGCTATGTATCATGCTAAATTGCTGCGTTGCCTTGATGAGGACACTTATTTTTCTGCCCCACCCAGCTTCTCCAACTGTGAAAATGTGGGTTCCAGTCTCTACCTACTATAAAGGCATAAAGTGAGGATGCTTCTCCATTGCTGTGCAGGAGCTAATTGATATTGTAACAGTGTGTTACATCCCTTGATGCTAGCAGGGTGGGAGGAAATCTCTCTCACTACTATCTTTGTTGCCTTTCCCAGACACAGATACAGAGGGCTTCTCAATACAGCACTGTAGGTATTGAGTAACTGCGTAAGATAAGCCAAATTCCAAATTCTACTGGAGATCTTGGCTTGCTAGTGCATACACAGACTCACATACATAGACTCATTTTGAACACAAAGCCTTGTGATCAGCTGTCTGGCTTGTCATATGAAGAGCTGATCCTGGAGTTTTTGCATTTGGCTAGGTCTCTGTAGTTGCTGTTGTGAGAGCATCATGCTATCTCAGTCTCACATAATCTTGTCAGAGAATCGGGGTTTGTGTGGCAGAACTAGCATAGCTTGTCACGGAACAAAATTTTCCTAAGGACATGGAAGAAATTTGGAAGCAAATACATGCTTTCTACTGACCACAGAAAGGAAAGCAATCTCAGACACTTCATTATGTACCTAAATTAAGCATCTAACTTTGGTGGAACTTCTTTCATGCATTAGTTCAGTGGAACTGAGTTAGGCAAACATCTCAGAATGAGAAATTTTTAAAGATAACTATCATCTTTTCAGGTAAGCAGAAGAAACCTGCACTATGGTTAAGGCAGTGAGCTTGTGAACTCTGTGCCTTTTAGCAGCATCTCTCATAACAGGGAAAAATATTATGAAAGAGAAGAAATATGTTTATTTTGCCCTCCTCATCCAGTTCTTATTCAGGTATGATAGTCCTTGCTTCTTTACAAGTGATTTTAGCCAAGGTGGAGGCTGAGAAGGTTTGGCTGATCTACAAGTCAGAACCAGCTCATAAATGTGCAACTTATTTCCAGCTGGATCTACAAATAAGGCATGTTCATTCATGTACAAGCTGCCTAAACTTCCCAGAGGAAAAAGAAGGCAGGTTTTGCTTTTTTGGGTAATCTTCCCGGAGGAAAAAGAAGGCAGGTTTTGCTCTTTTGGGTAATGTCAGTGGTTTTTTTTCCATAACTTTTATTTAAAGCAAGATAAGTGTACCACCCCTATGACTTTAATGACCCAGAGTACTCTTTATTTCTGAATCAGTGCTTGGGTATAGCATAGCAGTGTTGAGCAATTTACCTTTTTCTAGGGAGAGTGTCCTACTCACCCCATGCAAATTCAGGAACTAGTAATCTGAGTCTATTCAAGTAAACCTCAAAAAAATGAAAACTCTTCTTCTGTCACAAAGGCAGCAGCTGTATTTGATGATCCTGCCACAAAGGGAACTAAATCCAACACCCCTGAAAGCTAAAAGGCAGAGGCCGGCTCTTTGCTTCAGCCACTTATTGGTAGTGAAATCTAACCCAGATCACACTGACACACTGGCATCAATACTTTTGAAATGTTCTGACTAATCTCTGTGCCCTGCATCTCATAATACATAAGCAGAACCAGCAGAAATTGTCCCAACTAATAAAAAAACCCACATCCATTCATATTTTCCCCTGGCCTGGTGCTGGAGAACTCTGCAAACAAACAAAGAGGATGAACTCATTTTGCTTTACATTGGCCTTTTTCTACCACTTGCCTACTGACCTTTCCCCAACCTCCATCATTGACTCACTTCCTCATCCATCCATATAGTGTTCCTGACACAGAATCAGAATTTTTCTGCCTGATGTCCTTGCAGAATTTTGCTGCCAATTGTTTATTTTCACACACCACCTCCCTGGCAGCCTGATATGCTGTGTGTGCACATATGTGGGGAAGACAAGGAAAAGGGAGAAAAGAGGGAGAACAGAGAAAAAGGATGAGTGATTGGTATTATTTTTGCTAACTGTGCTAACTGCCTTAGCAGCTGAGTGATTGAATTGGCAGATCTAAGTTGGATCTTGTGCTCAAATTTCATAAGCAAGTACTGCTACCCCTGGGCTCAAAGCATTAAAAATACTCCTTTTGTGAAATGAGCTTCATGAGCATCTTGATCCAAACCCTGAAGAGGGTCATAGGAATTCTGTGCTGAGTTTGTTAGGCTTCATGCCAGGCTCACAGAGCAGGAGGGAAAGGGAAGGTGATTTATTAGATGTTGTTTGCTGGGTCTTTTTCATTATGGGAGCTGCCCAGCCCAGCCATGTCTCCACTTCGTACCTCAGCACTCCATATCCACAGCAGCCCTTTCTCCATGGACAGCAGAGAGTTCAGCCAGGTGTAAGCTGGTATTCCCATTCTAATTTTCCTTTTCTTTCAATAAAGGAACATGACAGATCTACCACAGGTACTGCACAGGTTTTGCTTGGCTTCGCCTCACATAACTTTTGGCACCTTGCATGCATTCTGGACCTCTCCTCAAGTCATTCTACTGTCCCCAAAGTGCCTAAGCCATGCTGAACAGACTTGAGAGCAGGCACTCTCCCCTCCCTTCTACCCACCCATTTCTCTTTCCACTCTGAACTGGCAACATGGGACACAGACACCTCTGGCTCATGTATGGATGTGAGAAGCATTGTCTCAGACATTTTCCCCCTCAGCACTCAAGCAGATGTCAAAGCACTTAAACAAGACCAAAGAGAAGCATGGTTCATTGTTTAGATTCTGAATATCTCCTTGTCTTTCCACGCCATTGTTTTATTTGTATCACTGGTCTGTTCAATCTCAGGTATATGAGGTCTTTTGTTTTTTTAACTATTTTTTATTTATACAGAAAGGTTGGTGGCTAGACACTGCAGCCAGTTTCCTTCACAGCTCCAGGACCTTACTGGTTAGTAAAAAAAAGTCAAAGGGCCTCCGCATTTGGAGGGTAAATGATTTAGTTTGCCATTGACCTTGTGAACTCACATTTCTATTTAGAGAAAGCCATATGAAATCAGACTGCAATATTAATTATGAATGCTACTCTTGTGTTTAAAATAAATGAAACAAAATATAAAATCATGTGCTAAGTCACTTTGGCATTCCTCTGTCTGTCTCTAGTACCATGCGTTGGCTTAGGTCCCTCCCAGACCCTCTCCTTCATCAAGAAAGACCATACCAATGCTGCTGAATACACCTTTTTGGCAAGCTTACTGTGCTAGAATAAGCATTGTTAGAATATAGCTGTTGTGACCTTCACATAACGTCTTATGTATCTGAAAGTTGTATCTGTTTGGAATATATGTTATCAAGGTAACTGTTTCTTCATGCATTCAGTTAGTAAAATGTTTTGGTACGGTCATTTAAAAATTGCTTGTTTTCTCTCTTTCTCTCTCACACACAGAGAAAAATTCAACTTAGCCATGCATTTTCTAGCAGAAATGCACCCCAGCTTTCTTTCAGATGCATGCAGTACTCTCCAAGCAACTAGAAGATAATCTGAAGTAGAGACTTTGTGAATGTGGATTTCGTTTGTTATTTGCCTGCTACTTTTTCCTGCATGATGTGGGTAAATGGTATTATGTTCTTTTAAAATGGAATCACAGCCAATAAAAAAAACAGTGATTTCATACACATTTTTGTATTGCTTTCCTGTGAAATTCCTACCAAGCTACACTTGGAAATCAAAGTATGTATGCTGATACATAAATAGAGTGGTAGTAGAATCAAGGAGAAACATGGCTGTTATTTGAATGAATATGTTCTTTTTTGTCAAAAACAGTGGTGAGGTTTGACAACTACAGTTGATTCTCAAATTTGAAATAAGTTTTGCTATTACAAATTAGTTTTCCTTAGGAAGGGCAGAGCAACATTTCATTGAATGAAACGCAGGAATCTAGCTATGGTTTACTGAGAATATGTTTGGATCTTAAACCAAAAATGGTAAAAAGCTGATTTGCAATGACATCAAATATGTCTCTGGATCCAGAATTTGTGATATATACAAAACTGAGTGGCAAGCTACACACAGCTAAGCCTCTTGCTCAGGGATAAATCAGGAGTTGCTACATTCAGCATAAAAGCATTGCATCATGTTAGAAAAAGGAAGAGAAACAACCATACCTCCCATAGGAAATGCTGATACCCATTCCCCTTGGAAAGCTCTTCCTTACGGCCACTGCATGGTGATACTTTTGGGGTTTTTTTTGATAACAGAAGCAGCCACAGGACTGTCACAGAGATCAACCCGTATTATTTACATCCCATAACATCTACTCAGACTTTGAGCCTAGCACTGCTAAGGCCAACACATGCTAATGCTACTGCAACCTGTAAGTTCAAAGGCAGGCTCTTCATTTACTCAGAGTTCCAGGTGACATCTGTGTTTGAGGAAGATAACTGGACAAGGAAGCATTTTTCATTGGATTTCCTAAGAACAGCCAGTTCAAGGGAACCAAATAATCATATCAGATCAGTGTGGTGGGGAGACAGGGTACAGATGCCAAAGAAGGAATGCAGGTGAGTTTGACAGTCTACATTTTGCAATGGAGGTAAATTATTCTTTGGAAACAGCTTCTGCCTTCTAATTAAAAAGATACAGAAGGATAATTCTAGTGGTTAACCTGGTGCAGTCTACATTTTCCCACTTTAAAAGTATGCTTTGTCAAGTAAAACATTCTCCAGAGGAGAACAAAACAAAAAGAAGTCAGCAGGCACACCATGAGCGGTTCTGGTGAAAATCACTCCAGTTACAAAGGTGCATTACTGATCTACTTCTCACACAGAGAAGGCTCTCAGCCTTCACTAACAGCAATGGAGGCACAGACTACACGCTTGGGGCAGATAATAAACTTCTAAATGAAAAGATGAGTGCAATGATAATCACCATTGGTTGTGCTAAGTCCATTGTAATGGTTTAATTTCATTTTCTTCTATGGATGATCTAGGCCTCATAAAACTTCCTTTGCAATTGGGACTTGAATGAAGGCTACTGGACAATGCTGGCACAGCGTCGTCCTATGTAGGTCCCAGGAGGTATGTGGCAAACACCATCAGCCCCAGTTTAAAAATCTCAACCAATATTTTTTATTTTCCCTCTCCAACTGTTCCTCCTCTCTTCAGGAAAAACAAGGTTACAACTCTATTGGGATATTCCCTGTTGAAGACAGCTGTGCTACGGCATGTCTCTGGTGATTTTACAGACAGCTTAAGTGCTGAAAGCACAGTTGAGAAAGACAAATGGCTGGAGCATGTGATGCCAAATACCCATGCTTTCTTGAGCCTTCAGTATTTAGAAGGAAGCAAAATTCTGCTACTAATGTGTGATGGAAGCAATTTTTTCATCTGAGATTTTCTTTCTTCCCAAACTGTATTTCTATACTAGAGGATCAGATATAGCAGTGTATTTGGCAAGATCTAGCTGCAGCAACCGAGGGTGTTTTGAGTCAGAAAATGACTTCTTTAAAACCTATGTGGTGAACATTTCAGTTGGGCTATGAGAGGGTTAGACAATGACAAGCAACAACTGCCTGACTGAAAATTCAGTTCAGTTCTATTACATTTTTAATGAAAAATTATTTTTAAATTTACACAAAATGGAACATCATCTTTCCAATTTGTCAGTACTGGTGAAAGAAGTCAAACCCAAGTAAAAGTCAGTCTGCATGAGAAGGGAGAATGTGTACTGAAATGGAGTTGAAGTATTAACTCTATATTCTGTTTCAATTTTCACTTTATGGGTGCTGAAAATAGCCAAAGTATGTGTGCAGCCACCTCAAATTTGGTTACGTAAGCCATCATCCTGAAATCCGTGCATGGTTGGGCTGGGACTCTTTATTATACCAGTTTCATAGCTTGATAAGCTGTGAATTTTCTGCATACATGAACCCAATATCTAGCAGCTCTTTTTTAAACTGTTGAAAATAAGACACCTTTCCAGGTTTCCCTACCTTATCAACAACTGAACAGATCAACAACTGAACAGATGCTCATCAGATACTCACCCCTCAGCCACAAAGAATCCTTTTTTTTGTGAAGTCTGAGCATGGCAAATCTCAGACAAAATGTGAACATTTTGGCGCTAATGCATTTACAAATAAATATGTTAATAGAGATTGACTCTCTGAAGAAATATTTTAGTGCTGAAACTCATCTGGGAGACTTGGGGAAAAAAAACACAACTATTATTTCTTTCTAAGTAATATCTGAAGAAAATCCAGCACATCCATTGCACGCAACATTGCAACTGTTAGCAGACCACCAGCTTACAGGTTGAAAGCCCTTCTTAAGTAGATGATTAAATAAGGAATTGGGTTTCACAGTACTAAGTGGGGATGAGAGGCAAGGCATTTGGAGGTTTTCACATCATGTTACAGTGTAGCATTAGGAAGCTCCTAACAATAATTTGTTTTTACATTAAAAAAAAAAAAAAAAAAGCTCCTTCATTCTTTGTGGATTTACAGCCATTTTTAGCATGCATATGAGCCAGATTAGCTTAATAGGCTATGACAAAGAGAGGAAAAATAAAATGTCCACTATGCAGTTAAAATCATGGGCTGGCAGATGGCGATTGTTCATGTGTTTTTTAGGTCAGCTCAGCACAGCTCTGCACTACATTTGGGAGCAGAAAAATGAGAATAGAACATTTCAGTAGAAAATTCCTAGGCAGTTTACACAAGTCCTCTTACTCACCAAGGTTGTGAGGAATAGCTCAGCACGAACACTACAGTCATGCACAAGAATAGGATGTGGAAAGTAATCCCTGTGCAAAAAGCACAAGGGAGAGCACTGCCCGGATATTAAAGTCTAGTTCACCTGCGTGAGAAGAAGCTAGAGCTACAGAGCTCTTTGTTTTCCCCCACTGGTGAAGTGAGGATAATGATAGTGACACTGACCCCTCTTTGAGATGTCCCAGTGAGACATGCTGTTCTTTACATAAGCAGCCCTCTCTGAGGACTCTGGCAACTCAGATGTCAACAATATCCAAGGAATGTGTGTCAGAAAGACTCTTGGGAATGATGAGGTGAAACAAATGGAAAAGTTCTGATGAACCAAATGTTACTTTAGGCTATGACCCCACATAAAATTAGTTAGAGCAGCCTAGGTGATAGTCAGATTTTTAATCGCATATATTTTTCAAATGGAAATTTATTAAAGTCCACTACATACTTACATAAAAGTGGAGCACAGAGTGCCACCTTAAAGATAACTACGCTTCATAAGCAGCTTAGCAAACGAGAGAGACATAGTCAGTTCACTACAAGTAAATGTAAATGTTCATCGAGGATAAAGCTTACTTACCTGCTGTTGACCTGCCCCGCCCCCCCCCCCCCCCCCCCCCCCCCCGCCATGAACCAATCTAAGCCTCTTTAAAGCTGACCATACAGTGGCCATTATTCACTTAAGTTATTTTTTGTTTCTCAGAGACTGCAAGTATTTTCAACTAAAAAAAATCCTTTGTGCCCTCATTTCCTTTCTCAAATACTGAGACAAGACAGTCTGGCCTTAGGCAAGGCATTCGGTGGATGTTGCATGGGTGGTAAATTAACACTCAGCAGAAATGGAACGTTAAATATCTCACCATGAGTTTTTCTTCCAAGTCAAGAAGTTCTCTGAACTAAGAGTATTTACTCTAGTATTTTACTCACTTGTTATTATCATAGTATTCCCAGACCAAAGATCCTCCAGGAAAAGGAATGAAGACTAAATTCTTGGCTTGTTTAAAAAAAAAAACAACAAACAAACCAAAAAAAAACAGATGAAGAATAAACTTCTTAAGACTTTCGATATTAATAAGTAATGTAAAAGGATTAATGAAGAGCAAAAATTTTGCAAGTCCTCTACCTGCCTTTCCCACCAGTAGCTCAGAGCAAGGGCTCAGGAGAGGTTGTAGTCATCATGGAAAGCAATGCTTAGGGCTGAACAAATGCAGAGTTCATTGTGAGTGATGTCCCATAGTCCCATGGCTGAGAGTAGTCACTGTCAGGTACTGAAAGTCTCCATTTAAGACCAGGTTCCCCATGGAAGTAGGCTCGGCTACATCCAGGGTCTCAGATACAGTACCAGCTGCTGTCAGAAAAAGCACAGGCCTGCCAGTAGGAGCCTGCTTCCCAGAAGACCTCCTGTGCCATAACACTGTTGTCTGGTCAAGAGACCAGAAAGGAGAAAGCAAGAATTGTACTGAGAAAGTGAGTTAATGTGCTAAAACACACTTCCCCACTGATGACTGTAAAAGGCTTCTTAAACCCTGTCTGTTCTGGCTTGTAAATCTCTGGCTTGGTTCTGTGCAAAGAAAGTACCCAGATTTTATGATTAAGATGACAAAAAAAAAAAGTGAGAAAAGGCAGAAACAGACTAGTAGTGATGTGGCATATGATGGGACAGGGAGTGGCTCCTCAGCAAGCCTGAAGGACTCTTGAGGTGCTCTGGAGAGACAAAGCTGGGGTAAACATTCATCCCTCTTTCCACAGTTTGTGAGTGTCTCTGCACGGCCACTCTTGACAGTGCTCCAGCTTGCTGCACAGTGAGGGACTTGCAGTGTTCCATAAGCCTGGGAACTCAGGGCTTGACTGTAGGCACATCGGAAGCACTGACCAGAGCCAAAGCATTATGTGTTCATTTCTCATGTCAACTAAACTCTGCCAGAAAACCAATTCACCTTCCTTGGCCAGCACAGAAGGCCCATTCCCAGCTCTGTCTAGTGACTGCAAAGCAACACATGGCCATCTCAAAAGCACAAGACTCTAGCTCTGACATACTTCCCTTTCCAAACTTATCTCCTTTTTCCTGGAAAGTGAAAATATGAAACATTTTGAAGTGAAAATATTTTTACCAGCTCCACCTTTACATTAAATAGGTCTTACATTTCCATTGCCACATTTGCAGGGTTCATTCCTTCTGTGCCTCTCTGCTGATGTAGAACTGGGACCCCTACCCTCACAGTGCCCAGTTCATAAGATGAGTAGCTTCTTTGTTTCCTTGCCCCTTGTGCCAGCCATCTCAGGTATATTGATAGGCTTTTCCCAGGATGAGAAGAAGCTGATGATGAAGGAGTTTCAAGCAGTGGAGTAGACAGCTCTGCTTGGCCTTCTTCGACAGCTTTTCAAGCTGATGTCCGAATTTGTTCTGAGAGACCACCTCAGAAGCTGCACACTGCACCAGCAGGTTTCCCAAATGTCAGCGGAACACAGAAGATCAGTGACAGCATGCAGGACTTTCATATTTTGCTTCCTGTTTCCTTATCTCCTTCCCTACTACCCTTCCACACCTCCTTCAGTGGTCTACCTAATGGTAGCCTGACTCTTTGGTTACCAATGCATTTGGTGAGAATCTGGGACCTTGTTCAACTTTTGGGGACCAGAGGGCCAGGAAGGAGGTTTGAAATCCTTCCTAACAGATATGACAACTGAACTCTCACTGAGATTCCACATTGTTGGGTAAAAATGCCAGGGCATTCCTTGTGCCTTGGGGCCTAGCTTTTTCTGGGTGGTAGGTTTAAGAAATATATTCCCAAGCCAGGTTAGCTCCAATTCTTTGCCAAGAGTGAGTGCCTCACCCAGGCTCATGCAGCATTTTTACGTGCAGTCACCGTGGAGTGTTCAGAGAAGAAAGGTAACAGCAACATCTATAAGCTTGTATTTGGAGATAATGCACAACTTTTCCCCTGTGTGTTGCTGTTTGGCAGAGTACAGCTGGCTCTGGTCCACCCTAAGTCTGTGCAGGCATTTAATGCTACTCTGGTTCATTAATTGATGGAGACTTAAGCTTACATCTTTCACAGACTGTTTTGCTACTGCCAAAAGACTTTGGCAGATGACAGTGAAGAAACTCTATTCATGCTTCTCCAAGGAAGACATCAATAATCTAGGGAGGGAAAAAAAAGCAATTCTCTTCTTCAAGAGAATTAATTATTCCTAAGCTTTCCGTGGTATTAGGACAGTGTTATAAGAATGTGATAAAAAATGACAGACCAACATGAAATTTACTCATATTAATAAGCCTGAAGCTGGCTTGACTGTTGAGAAATTAATTTTAATTGATTCATCAAAGAATGGTCTTTCTCTACCATTTCCCAGTGGGTTCAAAGAGACACTGATCTGACAAAACCACCCAATGCATAGAAATCTGCTTTGCTTAAACAAAAAATGCACTACATAAAAAAACAGATCTGTAAGTTTAGAGCACCTCTGGGCAGCACTGGGACCATGTGAGCAGGCATGATCTCAACATGACTATGTTAGTCTCTCACCATCTCAGATAAGCCTTTCTTCAGCAGGGTTTAATTGAAATGTGTCACAAGTTTCCTTAAGGCCCTCCCTGCTGTGGTCTCAGTGAAGGCCAGAATGACATCCTTATTGCTGATCATGGAAGAAAACTCTCCATCTCATCATGCTTGCAACAGCAGCTTACAGACTGCCCTGCCCAATTTCTGCAGGAACACCTTTTGTTACTGTTGGAGCAACTGGAATGCCGTCTTAGGGACACTACTAAGACCTATCAGTACTGTTAGGTGTCAGTGTAATGTAAGATGTCATACCTTTGGCTGACAAATAGCTTGATACAAGACAGTTCTGGAAAAGCTCCCTTTACCTTCTCTGAAATTGACAGTCTCTGCTAGGGGCTTAACATAACTCCAAGCTGCATGCACAGCAGTTCCCCTGCAAGTGGTAGCCATCGTACCAGCCGTCTACATGAGCATAACAGAAGTACTTGTGTGAGGATCAGCCTGATTCTCAAAAGCTTCCCACTTCCACTGATTCTTCGTGTTTATGGAGCAACCCATTCCCCTTCTGCCAAATAGAAGCTGTAATCCTGTAGCTGAACACCTGCCATCCTATGGCAGCAGGTGCATGGGCAGAATGAGATACAAATGACAGTGTGACTAGAAAAGAAAAGGGAGGACCAGACAGCACTGGGAGACTACTAGCTTTTGCAGGCTGGCTGCTAAGGACAAATTTCCTTCCAAGGACATGTTGGTAGTACTCCAGCTGTGTCATGCCAATATGCAGGAGGATGAGCTTGTGTGAATTGTTGAGGCAGAAGGTAAATGGCTATGGTACACCATTTAAACTGCATTCCATATAGTAGGTGTTCCCTCTGTAGCTCCCTGCTCTTAATCTCCCCTTGCGGCCAGGCTTGCTGTGGAAATGTAGTTTTAGGAAGAGAATACACTATTATATGTCTCTATGAGTCACCAGATGCAGCTTGGGGCTTCTTTGGCATAAAGTTTCCAAGGAAGCAGAGAAACAAACCTCCTCATTTGGAGTAGTGCAAGGAGATATGGGACAGGATAGAGCAGAAGATGAGGACATTGAAGAGAACAAGGTTACTTCTATCCTTGGAGTCCTGCACATTTTCTGTGAACATATCCTCTAACAATAAGAAGTGAGAAACTCAAGCTCCAGTTAGCAAATACTTTCCCTGCCATCTTCCCAAAGACCAGATCTATCAATCTACTTGGCAGTTACTCAGTTCTTTTAAATTCAGGCTTAACTATAAAGCACAATCTAATTTCTAATAATATTATCTGTGAAACTGTAAAAATTGAACTAATCACCATTTTTTAACCTCTACCTTTGAAGTCTCCTACATGCAAACCCCACAGTGAAAAGCCAATGTTTGCTAACAGTGAGAGTGTTGGGTAATACACAATAACCAGACCACGTCCTCTCTACTTTAAAATAACTCACAAATGCAATAGCCACTATCAAGCACTGGCATTTTAATAGCAATCACCACAGAAGAGAGTCCAGTGGGGCCACAACATTTGAGGCAGGCATTACTTTGAAGTGTGGCACTACAGCTCACCAGGACTTTTAATTCTGAGGCTAGACAACCTAAGCTGTTAAAAAAAAAAATAAAAAAAATAAAGGCAGCACAGTCCAACAAACCAGGTCTGGTTTTAATCATAATCACAGCTTTTTAGATGAAAACCTGTAGGCAAGCATGGTTTTGTCACTGTCAAACGACTGCATGGAACTAACAATTACAGCTGATGAGAGGAGTGGAGGAGCTAATCCCACAGCAATAAACACAGCCTTCAAAACTTCCCTCCCTTACTGAGGACAAGACTGCCTGAATGCTGGAGAGCTAACAGGAAGCTGCAGATGACTGCAATTGTCAGAGCTGGCTATAAGTGACTTTGACCTGTTGAAATTGCCCAGCAAGTCCACAAGGCATAAGGAGTTCCTGGGAGAAAAGGCATACACATACACACACACACACACCCCAGACACAGTATCTCAGACCACAAAACTCCCACAAAGTTATGTCACAAACACTGTGTTCTTGGCTTGCAAAAGTCTGCTTTCACAGTAGCAAACTTGAGGTGAGTGCTTATTTTTCCACTAACATTTTCTTGGTTTTGAGACCTGGCTGGCAAAAGGTATTATTAGAATAAGGCAAAGATGCAGCATTTGCTGTCTCACCCAGCTCTCAGAATGCTATATGGCTGAGACCAAAAGAAACTGAATGATCACAGGAGAGAAGGAGGAACACTACTCTCTTCTTCACGTCCTTGGGGAAGCACTGGCTTGTTTCAGTGGTGGTGAACTGGATCCTGAAGGAAGGATGCTGAAGTGTCACTGGCTTGGAGGGAAACAAGTGGACTGGGAGCTAGGTCACCAGACTGGGATTTAGGTTGGCTTTTCTCTGCCTCTTCTTTTTGTTACCTTCCACCTGGAAGCTGTACACTTCACATCGATGTTTTGTTCAAGTGCTGGGTGCCACTGCGGTTTCAAATGAGACTCTCCCAGAATATAAATCGTGATATAGATCTATATTTAGATTGAAGAAGCAAACTGGTAAGAGAGCTGAACTTGATTTAAAAATAAAACAAATTAAAATTCACAGAAACTGAGATTTAAATCCTATGTAATGGATTAATTACTAGATTCCTTTTGTAAGAAAAAAAACAACCATCTGAGACTTCAAAGAGTTTTTCTTTTGCAGGAACTATCAGAAAGAGGCTGGTTATAGATTTCAGACCTAAATATGAAATTTGCATGAATTATAAATGAAAACTATATGAGGGTTTCAAACTTTTAGACCTAGCAAAATGTTCAAGGGGATGCTTCCAGATCTAGAGAAATGTTGTTCTCTCATCTTTATGTTACATGCTGGAAGACAAGATTTGTACAACAGAATAAAAGCATGAAATTTAGGTCTTTAATCAATAACACTAAAACTATTTTAAAAAAGAGACATTCACAGTCAGTAAAAAACTTCACTGCTAAAGGCAGTACTGAGATTTAACCACAGGCTTATTGTGCGTTATAATGTGATGCATACTGAAAAATGACAGTGCTATTTTAAATTGATGACAATACCAGAATACAGAGTTACAGAGCTAAGTGCAGCAGAACAAAGACAGGATCATGACTTAACAGGCTATAGAGTATGGGGTGGGAAAACAGATAAAGAAAAGCTCTTGCATTTCTAATGGTGCAGATAGACAGTAACTTACTGAAGTTTCCTCTTACTAATTCATTTCTATTTAATTTTTGTGTTAAATATTAATTTCAGGGGTGTGAAATAATTTACAAAGTTATGCATGTGGTACTAAGGCAAAATTATATAATCCTTGGATAAGTTCACTTCTACAGCTTTCCTAAAGTTGACCTATGTTATTAACAGACTCCATGGAGAAGGTTTAGTAGAAGAGTATTTTTCCATGTCTTTCTGTAAACATTAACTGAATTAAAAACAAGTTTACAGGGCTGAAGAATGCTGTTAAGATCTGTTGCTGCCAAGTGCTTGCTGTAAGCTTCTAATCAGTTAAAAAATCATATTTGTTCATTGCTTTTCAGAGCTTGCTTTCTGCAAGAAAATTCGATGAAGGTTCATGTGATACCTGTCTTACTTGCCCTGTCTTGGCTGCAATGTTCTGAGCTGTCAGTGCCAGCACTTCCAGCAGACAACGGGGCATCCTATTTCCTCCCTCATCAGCTCTCACCCTGCTGCCTTCAGGTCCACTATGTGCTCTTTCTGAACCCCTTTTCAGCCCTGCTTCCTCATGAGATAAAGCCTGGTGGCTTACTAGAGGTCCAGTTTCTGTCATTTGCTAGTCCTCCCTTCCCTCAATACTTGTTTGCTGGGGGGTTAACATTGCACTGGGATAACACGGGGCTAAGCAGTGGAGGCTAAGCAAATTCTGTCTCAAACAGCACCTGTGCTCAGTTCTCATCCCACAACAGAAGGAAGAAGAGGAAGCTCTTGCAAAGCAAATCAACACAGCATGCTGCCCAGGTCAGACCAGCATTGTGCCCAAGCTCATCTCACCTAGCTGAGAAAACTTTCTGAGGATACACTACACTCTAAGCATACGAAAAATAATTTCAAAGGCTGGGGCATTTACCTTTTAGAAAACTGAAAGACTGCAATGTCAGTCCCACAAAAATGTGCTCTGGTACTTTAAAACTTTAGACTGGAGTTTAAAGGATTCTGTTTCATCACAGATGAGAACATTTTCTGAAGGTTCTGCTCTATCTTTGGAGGGCCCTTTTTTCTAATTGTACTTCTCAAGAAAATGGTTAGCAAAAGCTCACATCATTTAATTGTGTAATGGCTGAAAGTAACTTCATACCATTTAGGAAAGACATCGGTTTAATCTGTCTTTTTTTCTTTTTTAATTAAATATGTCACAGTGATGTATTTGCATTATTAAATAATCTGAAAATTGCAAGACGATTTTAAAAAAAATGTATTTTTAGAATGGCTCATTTTCAATCAGTCATCTGAATGGACCTGCCAGAAGAAAGTAGGCTGCAGAAGGCACAGCAGGGGCAGCATTCTTGCAAGAGAGGGATTCAGGCCTGTATGGTTATCTGCGGTGTGCACTGCACTAATCCTCCACCTGAGCTACATTATGGGCAAAAGGTAAAGGTAAGAAGCAACATAAAGTGTCTTAACGCCATCAGAGGGAAGGATATTTTCATTGTCTGATAAAGGTATTTATTTTTTTTTGTTTTAGAAAAGCATAGTGAAAGCTTGGATTAGCACTGACAAGGACCTTATGCCTAGAAGGGGTGAGCATGATCTGCTCTAGCTTATTACCTGCACCCAGCTGTGCACAAAACCCATGCTTGGAAAAATCAGAGCTGAAATCGTGTTCTGTGCTTGAAAACTCAGACAAACAAGATTTGGTTTAGAAGATCCTTGCTTTTTTCATTGCTTAACAAAGTCCCCACTCCTGGCTTATCTATCCTGCCACTCCCACTCTTCTCCTGATAGTTTTACAGCAGCCAAAACAATGCTCAAGAAAAGCTGGTATCGTATTTGTGCTACAGAATCCACTGAATCTAGATATTTCTTAGAATAATGGACAGACCCCTTTGCTTTCCAGGGTCTTGGCCTCAGACTCCTGCAGCCGGAAAGTGAAAATTGGTTGAGAATGGGTTTTGGAAGGAGTTCAGTAGCCAGTAATGAATGGGTTGCCCAAGAACTCTGAAAAACTGTTCCCCATGGTGAGTCACTTGTTTCTGAAAAATGGAGATCACTGCATACTGTACACCTGTTAACTTGTCCTTCAGGGACCGCATGTTAAAAAAAAACTGATCTAGCTACTACTTTGTGAAAAAAATAATCCTCTTGAATTTCCTTAGAATCATAGAATTATTTAGGCTGGAAAAGAACTTTGAGATCGTCAGGTCCAACTGTTAACCCAGGACTGCCATGTCCATCACTACACCATGTCCCTAAACACTACATTTTTCAAACACCACCAGGGATGGTGACTCTACCACCTCCCTGGGCAGCCTGTTCCAATGCTTCACCATCCTTTCAGTGAAGACATTTTTCCTAATACCCAATCCAAGCCTTCCCTGGCATAACTTGAAGCCATTTCCTCTTGTCCTGTCACTTGTTATCTGGGAGGAGAGACCTACCTGCACCTGCCTACAGCCTCCTTTCAGGCAGTTGTTGAATCTCCTTTTTTCCAGACTAAACCCCAGTTCTCTCAGCTGCTTCTCATCAGACTTGTGCTCCATCCCCTTCACCAGCTTCATTGCCCTTCTCCAGGCACGCTTAAGCACCTCTACATCCCTCTTGAAGAGAGGAGCCCAAAACTGAACACAGGATTCGAGGTGCAGCCTCACCAGTGCCAAGCACAGAGGGACAATCACTGTCCTTGTCCTGCTGAGCTCACCATCTCAGATACAAACCAAAATGTATTGGCCTTCTTGGCTACCTGGGCACGCTGCTGGCTCACGTTCAGCCAGCTGTCAACCAGCACCCCCAGTTCCTTTTCTAACAGGCAGCTTTCCAGCCACTCTGCCCCAAGCCTGTAGTGCTGTGTGGGGTAGTTGTGACCCAAGTGCAGCACTTCTCCTTGTCCTTGTCCAGCCTGTCCAGATCCCTCTGCAGAGCATTCCTACCCTCCAGCAAATCAACACTGGCCCTCAGCTTGGTGTCATCCATCAATCCCCTTATCCAGCTCATTGATAAAGATATTAAACAGAATTGATATAACCCAATACTGAGCCCTGGGGAGCACTACTTGTGACCAGTCACCAGGTGGATGTAATTCCATTCGCCAGCACTCTTTGGGGTTGGCCAGCCAGCCAGATTTTCACCCAGCTACACCCATCCAAGCCACGAACAGCCAGTATCTCCAGGACAATGCTGTGGGAGACAGTGTCAATGGCTTTAATAAGGTCCAGGTAGACAACATCCACAACCTTTCCCTTATCCACTAGGCAGGTTATCTTGTCACTGAGGGAGATCAGGTTTGTCAAGCAGGACCTGCCTTTGATAAACCCATGCTGGCTGGGCCTGATCCCCTGGTTGTCCTGTATGTGCCACACGATGGCACTCAGGATGACCTGCTCCACAACCTTGCCCAGCACCAAGTCCGACTGACAGGCCCGTAGTTCCCCACACCCTCCTTCCTGTCCTCCTTGTAGACGGGTGTCACATTGGCCAACCTCCAGTCTTCTGGGACCTCCCCAGTTAGCCAGGACTGTTGACAAATGACGGAAAAATGGCTTAGCCATGTCCTCCACCAGTTCCGTCACTACCCTCAGGTGGATCACATCAAGCCCCATACACTTGTGCACATCTAAGTGGAGCAGCAGTTTCCTTGTTCTACTTTCTTTCCATAACCAGAAGAAATTTTTATTTGTCCCTTCAGACTTTCACATGACAAAACTCTACTTCCTATTTACAGATGTGGAGAAAGAATGACAACCCACCTGTCTTACAGCGGTGTTCAGCTTCATTTTCACCTTGTTTCATGTCTTTTCTCTGAATGACAGCACTGAGATTTTGAATGAAGTTTAATAGATTTTTCAGGCCAAGTAATCAGGACAAAAGCTTCACCTTTTCTTAAGTAGCCTTGAAAATTACAGCCTTGAAATGGTATTCTGAATGGGTTTTACTGCCTTCAGATATTTTTATAGTTACAGGAAGTTACCTGTTCATGTTAGTGCTTCCTTTATAACTTTAAGGTATATTTGGACATCATAGGTAAGGTGAAACAATTAGTATGTTTCAGAACTAACAGAATAAGTGCACTTCCCTTGAAGACATGAAATATTCAAAGGACCATTAAGTTTTGCCAGAGAGAAGAAAACTCAGTTTTGAAAAAATGACCTTGTAAAACAAACCTCCTATTTGTGACAGTCCTCATTTGACCTTGAGTTGTGCTCTTGCCGAATTAAAGCTTTGATTATAGTGTTCTTTGATTCTTTCCCTTGCTGAGTCCTTTTCAGTACCTCCAGGCAACAGATAAACTTGCAAATGGATATGAAAGTATACCTGAATCTGATGATTCTTCATAGAGATTTTTGCAATGACAGAGATACCTATGCCAAATACTCCTCATCAACCACTATGGTCATTTGCTCTGTTTGACAGCACTCTAAATTACGAGTAAAATTTCCAGAAGGCACAGTAAATTCACCGAGCCAACGATGGAATCTATTCCTAGATTTTATGTACCCTAGCCTCAGTTAATTTCAAATTCAGAAAGTAACAAGATCAGCATCAGGAAAATGTTTTCTACTTTTGTGATCTACTATCAGCAATTATGTTACTATCGTACTGTCATGGTTAAAGATACATTCGTGTACTTCAGGAGGGGAATTTCTTTGGGTTTTTTATTGCAAGTAGGGAAAAAAATCTTGCCATATTTCAGACCATTATCTGTGAATAAAACTTGAATTGTCCAAGGAGTTTCAAGAAAAAAAACCCAGTTAATTGCTTTCCAAGGGTTGACGAATTAAGATCTGTCACCAAGAAATGTTTCTGTACTGAGCTTTGTGTTTTATGAACCCTGACTTACTTAAAAACATCCACTGCAAAAAAATCGTAGCCTGTGAGAAGTTAGCTGAAACATTCGTGTGAAAATGTCTTCACTCACTAACAGAAAAACAGTATTTGCTTTATTTGGCTTACGTCATAGTCTGCCAGCACAGTCACAGTGAATCAACTGTTTGAAGATTAATTATCCTCAAGATCTCCAGTAAATCACTACTTCTTGGCCTGCTGTTGTATTTCAGCTGTATGATACAGGGAAGTGAGTTCAGGAACAACTGTTCCTCACCCAGCTGGTTCCAGACAAAGCAATTCTGCCTTCAGAAAGCTCAGGAATTATTTGAGATGGATTAACTGGCTCAAGGATTATCAATCATATTTCTGAACCAAACAGCTTATCCCCTTTCCACCTTCTTTCACTTGTGTTCCACTCCAACCATTTCTCCACTCCCTGATGCTCCCTTTGGCACAGCTTAGCTGTTCTCCTGATGTGGGTGCTCATTAGTGCTCTATCTGTGAGTCAGTGCCAATCACTGGAGCTGACTCCTGCCACCTTCAAGCTGCTATCATAATAGTTTCCCTGGTATTCTGGCAGCTGGTACTCTTTCCAGCACGTTGGAGCACCAGTCATATTAATGGGAATTGCATTTCTGCAACAGAAGGAACTCTTGGCACTCAAAGTACAAGTGCATTTAACAGGAGGTTGCAAAAAACTAGTAGATTTAAGGATTCAGAACCACTTTGTGCTGTTTCCAATTTCTTTGTCCTGTTAACAGCTCTCTGGCTTTTTCCTGATCTTTGCTGCCCCTCACAAGGCTTAGGCATAACAGATACTTGTTCCTTGTGGAATAAAGGTAGGGTTTGCCTCACTGCATGCTGCCTAATTTTTTGAACATTTTTCTTTTCATTCTTCAGGGAAGCCTCCAACCATCTTTCAGAAAGGCTGTAGTGAACAAATTCAGCTGGTTCTGAACTCCACTCCTGGCATGGCTGAGCAGCAGAACAGGGAATCAAGTCAGGAGTTCTTGCCTACTGTTGAAGGTTGACTAATGTGGTTTAACCCCAGTAGGCATATAAGCACAACACAGTCGCTTGCTGACTCCCTGCCCAGTGGAACAGGGGGAAGGATTTAGCAAAAGGAGTTCATGAGCCAGGTTAGACAACCCTGCATGCAAATAGTTTGGATGTGGAACATGGAGAACGGGCATCACTTCTATCCAAGAACTGCAGCATCTCTAGATACCAGGGATATCAAAATTAGTGATCACATTTGAGTCACAACAGGCTCTTCAGTAGCCCTGAAATTTTAGGCTTTGTAACTTGCTATGGTCAAATAAGAAATCAAATGGTAAGGTCTGGCCTGAACACATGTTCTTTCAAGCACAGACACTGACAGACTTTTTTAGCACTAAAATCCATTGTCAAGGAGACCATGAAAAGCTTCTGAAGAGAAAATTCTGCTGAAGGAAACTATTCTGTAGTGGCAGATATTGAGCCACAGACAGTGTGGTCTTCCCAAGGCGGGAAGAAGTTCTGACAAACTTCTGATGAGGGTCAAGGCCTCTGTGAGTACTTGAAATGGAAGGCCCTCATTTTGGAACAGCCAAAGTGATGACCACAGTGCATTTCTATGTTGGCTGTGTTGGTTTTGTTTTTGTTTTTGTTTTTTTAATTCTTGCTAATGGGTATGCTTGTATTCCTGTCAGACTGGGAGCTTCTTAGGAGAGACAGGTGTTTTGACCCATCTGCCATTTAACAAGTAGAACCACAAACAGGCAGGCTGCGAGAAGGCTGTGACCAAAAGCTGACTGTATGGCACAGAGACTGAAGGTGAACCCCCCTCACAGGTAAGCACAGCCACAGAGACTAGAGGGGAAAAAAGGCACTCACATAACCCCTAGGCCAGTACTCTGGGCAGAAAGCTATCTGTGTGGATGGTAAAATCAAGCTCTTGGCCATGTGATGCAGATCTAAACAGACAAGGGTTCTTGTGATGTGGTCTGAAAATCAAGACGGTCTTTCTGTTTTATAGGAGCTTTGCCAAATTCGTCCTGACATAATTTTGAAAACATCTTCTCATAGTACAGTGCTGATCAACTGATGTCTTGTGTAGAGGGATTTTTAAAGGACCGAGGACATATGTTGCCATTGTCTGGGTTGGACAACCCAGGCGTGTTAGTTCAAGCTGCAGAGCAGTTTTAAATTGTCCCGGGGACAAGCAGTGTGAGAAGGAAAACAAGCTATGCACAAACAAGCAGCTAGGTGCAGAGCAAGTCCTGGGAACTCCGAAATCAGCACACTCTCATCGGCACACTCTGATCAGGCGCCTGCAGCATGCCCACCGCTCAGCCACACGGACGCCCGCGTGGCCCAGAGACTTTTATCCAAGCACCTGTGTGTAAAGTCTGGTGAGCGGTCGGTTTAAGTTATAAATATGACCTGTTTGTTTAATAAAGTGAGCACGGCATGTAGCCATATTGGTGTGATTGTCGGGACTTGGCCAATTTTCCACGGGGGAACCCTCTTCTGTCTTGGACCTTCCTTATCCCTGTGCCCCTACCCCCTCTCCCTACCCCCTGTCTTCATAATATGAACAATACACCTAGCAATGGAAAAGATGGGCATGCTAGGCTGTCCACAGGGAGAAGGTCACTCCAGATTCAAGCAGGAAATCAGAACCAGTTGTGACTGGTGACAGATTTTCATAACCATGAACTTGGAGTGAGGACCCACGTCTACATATAGGCAGCACACAGCTCATTGCAAGGCTGCTGCTGTCTGAGATGAAGCACTCAGTATCTTCTTTGATACCAGGGCAAAGCCCTTTGGATATTGTGAAATTACAGCTGTCAAGTGAATGTTTGTTTTGCCATTTTCATGCAAAACAGGAGCTTTCACAAAAAATCCCCTGATGAACTCCACTGAAGGATGTCAATATTGATTTTTCTGGATGCATGCAGGGTTCTCCTGAATCACAATACCATACTCAGCAGCAAAACTGCAATGAGAACAAAGGGTTTGTATTCTTCTAGAAGATAAAGACATGGGGGTCAGACATCCTTTGGTGAGAAACTTAAGATAATTTGGACAGGCAGACTTGGAAACCCTGAGCAGGAAACTGCATGCCCAATATACCACAACCTGTTTATATAACCTGTGTTTGGGGAAGTTTGGGAGATTTGGAAAACTTTGATGTCAGGTCACTGGAATGATAAATCATTGTTGTACCATGAGGACAGAAAAAACTACTTTATTTTGAGTGAACCTACTGAATGGGAGAGAGGGAGGGAGGGAGGCAGGCAGGCAGGCAGGCAGGCAGGCAGGAAGGAAGGAAGGAAGGAAGGAAGGAAGAAGGGAAGGAAGGAAGGAAGGAAGGAAGGAAGGAAGGAAGGAAGGAAGGAAGGAAGGAAGGAAGGAAGGAAGGAAGGAGAAATGTAACAAATAGTTGCTGTTGGAAAAGAGGTTATGAGTCGTGCACCAGAATGCTGGGAAGAAAAGGAAAAAGCATGCAAGATTAGCAGTGGATAAATGAGCAAGAACAGGGTGCTGGTTAAGGTAGAAGGAAATCATGAGGGATTTTCTTGGAAGACAGAAAGGCAAGGGCAGGTGCTACAGATGTAATGGAGAACTCTGAGGTGTGTCCACAGCTTGCAAAGAAGTTGAGAGTGTACAGCACAGGGAAGAAGAAATTGTAGATGAAAGGAAAAATTTCAGGAATAAAACCAATAATGACGCATACACAGAGTGCATGCTGGAGCCTTGGGGCTCACAGAGCATGGAGAGGGACAGCTCAGCCTCTCCACACCTCTTCAGTCTGCCTTTTACTCTTCAGGGCAGGGTTAATCTGTTGCTGTAACCACTAGCAGGGCTGTAGGGAATGAGTGAGACCCATTTTCAGCACAGAGCTTGCCACAAATCCCTCTTTTGCTTCAAGTCATGTATTTTTCCCCAGTTAATTTTGCCCACTATAGGGATTTAACCCACAGAGAATAATCCTGTGAGCAGGATTACAGTGCATGGACCTTCCCAGCTGCCAGCTAAGTAAAACAGTTTCCTTAGTCTTAGTTTAGCATTGGCTACTAACCAGGCCAGTTCTTCAGGCAGCTGAAGTTTCTTCCTTTTCATGCAGAGGTCTCTGGTACTTCTGCTCCCATTCTTTGTTCCCATTCATTAATTCAGTCACTTTTCAACTAACAAGGATGAACACCATCACAACCAAAGCCTGATGCAAGAGTGCAGTTTTTGCACATCTTTTAATAGTTGTACAGAGGATACAGATTAATCACTGTGCAGGAAATAAAATTGCAAAAATAATTTTAAAATACCAGCTTCTATAATAGTTGCTACTTAGAAAACACTCATGGGAAATCCATTGCTTAGTTCATCTTGTACAGTATATAATTAATCCTTTGATCGTTACAGCTTTACATGTACCAGTGACAGATCCAGTGAAGTCACTGAAGTGTAAGTCTGTCCTTTGCAGTGACATTACTTGCTGACAGCATATTTTCACATCAGTATCACTGTAGCTTGCCTCATCTTTCCGTACAGGGAAGTAGAATTGCAGCAAAAGGCAGCTCCCTTCCTTGAGCAAACATTACTGCTTTGTTCTCTGGAAACATTAAGATGTAGTCCTTGATAAATTAAGGAAACTGTTTTGATGAAATTGCAAACAAAATGAAAAAAAGTGAAACAGTTGGTGTAAAGCATTGTTGAGCTTAACTGCTCAAAAGGGGAACTTGAGAGGGGCTTGTCCAGATATTTTTTGTTTGTGATGAAGTTAGCCCAACCTGTCAAACTAACTGAAAGTTCTCACTGACACAGAAAAATGACTGACCTTGGTCTGAAATTGGTTTAGGCCCATGTGAACTGAGCTTAGTGGCGACTGTAGCTATCATTTGTCTGTGAGCACAACTCACTGCAGAAGTACTAGGGAAATGTTTTAAGCACAGACAGTCCCCCAGCTCCTTTCCATAGTTCCTACTGCAGCACAGACCTCTTTAAGCTGTGCAGGAAGGGTGCACAGCCCAAACAGCTCCTAGTCAATTTCTCATCAGTGTTTCAGGAGCAAGGAACACATCTGGTCATGGTGCTGCTTACTCCCATGCTGGCTCGTCCCCTGCACTGGGGTGACAGCAGAATGTAAGCACAGTGTCAGACATTTTGGGTTCTACAGTCAGTGCTCTGACAGGCTTTTGGGCTTTAATAATTTCCATGTCAGCCTGGGAAGTCTGACACCTTCCTGTTCGCAATACTGTTGTTTCAAAGGGTATGTACAGTTGTCAGTCTGTCACCATCCACCAAGGTTGTGACAATAATCTAAATGGGTACCTTTTTCTTCAAACCCAAATGTTTTCTTCAATTTCAATTTCTGAGCTGGAACTGCTCAGGTATGAGGTTTCTGAAAGCACTCACCAAGTGCAGCTTGCCATATATTTCTTAAAATTAATAGACAAAAAGGAACAACCAGCTACATCAAAGTAATGTTAAACAGAAATATTCTGAAAGTACAGCTTAAAGTAAGGAACTGTTGCCTCTACCTGCTCCTGCTAGATTCCAGAGTGACTCACCATCACAGAGTTTCACAGAAAAGAGGTCTTTAAGATGTTGGCCTCAGAGGACCTGCGCCAGGCTTAATAGAGAACAAATGAATTAATCACATTAGCTCACACAAAAAGACTCCATCAGATATTTGTCCTTGTAAACCCCAGCTGGAGCTGATAATAAACTGTCTCAGGAATGCTGCAGTGCTCAACACAGGCACTGCAGAACAAGTGAGGTGTGTGCTCCCTGATTCAAAGTTATGCCACATCCTTTACCGCTTCAGTTCAGGGTTCCTGCTTGCGAAGGCTTCTGCCTAAAGCAGATCTGTGGGCATGGAGATGTGGCTTGGAGAAAAAACTCCTTCATGCCTGGGTAGCCTGTTTAATTTTCCACTTCCAGAGTGGAAGAAGATGAATTTGGTGAGCCTGTGTTGAATGACATCACTCTAGGCATTAATTTTCATGCAGGAAAAAAGAAGCATTAAGTAACTATCCCATGATTCCTGCATGGGATACTGCTGGACCTTGTAAGCCTGAAACATCAAAGGTATCTGGATAGGCCATCTCCCAGACTCCAGCATAAGGGCATGTGCTATGGGCAATATCAAGCACAAGAAGCAACGCCTTGGATGGTTCTCTCCAGATATGGAATGACTGAACAACCACATGTACCTTTCTAAGTGAAGCTTGAACTTGGGGACAAGAGAAGTCCCCAAGGCATATTGATCTAAATACCTTTCAAGTCTCCTTCAGTTGGACTCTATGAGGTTGAGGCAAATCAGAGAACTACATGGTGAGCTGCAGGCACACACACATTGTTTCCTGAACTCTCCTGTGGCATCTACAGGTGTTGTTCACCTTTTCAAAAGATGGATATTCTCCTTAGAACCCATTCTGCTGAAATAAACTGGGGTCTGCACTCTTTCAAAAAATCAGATTAAGACTGTTGAGTATGTGTGTTATTGGTTGGTTTAACACCACAGGTAGTTTGGCTTAGTTCAACAAAGTAAACCCTAGTGCAGGTCCTTTCACTTTGGCAGATTTATTCCAGAAATAACAATATCTTTGGAATGCTTTGACCTCATTAAAAATACTGACTTCAGAATGAAAGAATCTTTTGGATTTTAGACTAAGGAGAAAGAAACTTACTAAAGCCAGTGAGAATTCTTTCAGGATAGTTCTCATTCCTTTCTAAGTCTTCTAACAACATGAAAGAATATGAAAAGATAATGTGGTTGTTGCAGTATCTCAGTAAAAGCAACTTTAAAAAGTGTTCTTGTTCTTTTGGTAAATACTTCAGCTTTATTTTGGTAAATATTTCTTGTCATTTCAGGGTTTTCTGTGTTCTCATTAGTGAGGAAACTTGCCAGTCAGAAGTTTATTTTTCCCATATGCTGGAGCAAAATGAAATTCCCTACTAGAAACTGACAGGTAAAAAAAAAAAAAAAAAAAACCAACAAAACTAAACACCCAAACTAATATCATCAAGACATGATTAAAAAAGAACCTAGTATTTTGTTCTGTACCATTGAGAAGAAAATACTCTTCTTCTTCCAGGCAGCTTCATTAACAAGCAAAATTCACAGCAAACACCAAAAAACCCAAACAGAAATGGCCCTTACAGTGTCTTATAAGGCAAATGATCCAAAGGCCAGAGTCTGCCTTTTCCCATGTGAGAGTTGACACCAGTAGTGATATGAGAGAAAAGAAAATAATTTCTCATTTTTTCCAAAGTTTTCCGGCTGTTATGATACACAACACATAAACTGGTACACTGTTTCACAGCACAGAGGGGTCAGCCTGCTCCAAGTTAGTTTTCATACTTTTTGTTTCACTCATATCCAGAAAATAAGGTACTGGTTGCAGAGTATCTGGTGATCAGTTATCTCTTACTCTTGTCAGCAGCGCCTAGCTTAAAAATTGGTAATTTATGGCAGTGTCATTGACATAACTGTTACCCATTATTATCACAATCAGATAGCAAGACTCAACTGCATATCCAATATAACCCAACCTCTTTATATAACCCGGGTTGTGCATCGTTCCCTGATTAAATGTATGTCAGATTTTTGCTCTCTTGTATCAACTTTTCTGGCTGGAAAACAAGCTTCCATACTGTCTTGAGGTGATGATACTAACATGCTGCCTGGTAACCTCTCATTTTCTCTGCTTCTGTACCTTTGAGAGACATGGGAATTATCGTGACTTATGCTGTCAGCAGGAGAAGTGCAATATTCAAAAGACACAGTTGCATGAATAGCATCATAATATTACACAAGAGAAGAAGAAATCAATCTCACTGTTTTTTAACAATATCCGGTCAGGAATTTGTCAATGACATATTTGTTCCCCAAGAAAAGGCAGGAACAAATTCTGAAGTTGTTAAAAGAAAATGTTTGCCATAAAATGAAACTGGCTTTTCATTCAAAACCCATTTTCATTAGGAAATATAACCACTGCTGCTGCAAAACTGAGTTCCTGAAATGTCTTAAGTTTTCAAATTCTTTCATCTCAAATATGCTAATACTTCATCCCATTTCATGGCAAAGCTGTGAAGCCTTTTTTTTCCTGTGTGTTAACCGAAGCACAGCATTGAGTTAGAGGTAGTTTAATTACCTTCTTGTTAATATCTTCCCAAGGATATTCTCAAACTCCCTTTTAATTTTACTTATTTATGGATGTATTCATTAGTGCTAATAAATGAATGGCTGTAAAATTAATGAAGTTTTCATGACCAGGTTATTCCATTCCATAGGAAATGCTGATTCTTCTAGACCTGCACACTTCAGAACTCAGTATTTCAAGCCCTTCCTCATCTCTTTATCCCTGAGAGTTCCTTCATCACTGTCCAAAGCTGTCCCCAGAGTCCTGCCATTTCACTTTCTTTCCTAGAAAGCATCTGCAGTATTGTGTTCACGATTCACCATAAATTAGTATCATTCCCTAATGGCACCAGCGCATTGAAGTGTCTTCCTAATGTTAACTATAAATAGCCCAGTATAATCTGAACTCTGTGCCAAAGTGCATACAAAGATGCAACCTATTTGTTATGAAAGGTGAAGCCTACACAAGCTGGAAGTGCTGGATGTCTGCATATGTTGGTATAATGCACCCAGAGATGTGCCTTCTCACTGTGTTAGTTCAGTTGCAGTTAGGGTAGAACTGCAGAACTATTCCAATTCCCTTAATTTTTCCACCCTTTATGGCAAAAGATGTCTGGGTTTTTGATGTGTGGGGAGCCTGAAAAAGAAACAAACAACTTTAATTCTTTTTTTGTTTTGTTACCTTTTAACATTGAAGTTAAACTTGAAAAAACTCCAAAACTTAAAAATAATGTTTCAGGTCTTACACATTTTCCCTTAATATTTGTTTGCTAAACAATATTTGTCAATTAAGGGCAAATTTATTAATGTGTTTTTCTCCCTTGGCAACTGCACTTTTCTTCCAATAGGACTTATTGTTCAACAGTAATAACAATCCCTTACCTCTAGTCTGATGCTAAAGACCTTCTAATAGTCCCATATGGACCTAATCTGTAAGGCAGGACTCTGCAATTCCAAAGCTCGCTTCTCAACTTCTTTACTCAAGTGAAGCACACTTGGTAAATTTGTCCTTGAGGAACCTGGAACGAATACTATCTTCACAGATACTATGAAGAAACACAGTGAAAGGGGAACATTTCCATAATAACGTCTTTTTTCTTCTCTTATGATATTGTCATCGATATCTGGTTTTCCTTCTTGGCACTTTCCCATCCAATCGCTTTGGAGTGAATGGAACTGCAGTTCCTCTGCATAAGTTCTTGGTAATAACTAAGGGCTTAACGGAAGAAAAGGAGAAAAAAAAAAAAAAAAAAGGAAGAACACAAACCCTTCAGAGCTGTGGACTGGAGGAAGAGGAGAGTCCTAGAGTCCTGTTGGCAGCAAGCATAAGAAAAAAGTTTTTCTTCGTCTTGCTTCACTTTGTCCTTGGTCTCGCCTTGAGCAACTGCCTAAAGACGAAGTCAGGACCAGAGGCTCAGGTTGCCTATTTCTTTGACAGAAGGGACAAAAGAAGGTGCCTACTCACTGAGCAGGAAAAGACAGAAGTTACAGGCTATAATTCTTCATCATACCCTCCAGACTAAAAACAAATAGTTTGGAACTTGCTGAAAGCTGTGGTGACACATGCTGGAGGAAATAGAGAGATTCCCCAGGACGGCAGACTGCCTATTCCAATGGAAAGGAACTTCTAGGAGAGGAGACATGAAGCTTTCCAGGAACATGAGGCAAAACAGAATGGATTCCTATCTTGCCTCTTAGCTCAATATTCCTGTGCACACAATCCAGATCCCATTAAACAAGTAAGAGCGGGCTTCATGTTCAAAACAATGCTGTCATATGTGGATGAGGCCTTCCTAGCTCATACTTAAGAGCATTTTTAACAAGCAAACATGCTGTATATGCCTAACAAATTGCAATGACAGCAAAAGGTATCCCATGCATAATATTACTTCACAGCAAGCAGCATTGTAGGAGAACATAAAATTTAATGATTTCTGTACTAACATAGATCGGTTACATTTACTGCTGAACTAACTCCTGACTGTTCCTGGGGTGTCAGTTATGACTAGTTTCTCATATTATCTACAAAGAAATTAATTCTTCAGAGAAATAGCTTCTTACAATAAAAGCAAATATTTCCAAACATGCTTAAACCAACTAAACCACACCACAAAAGGCAGCTAAGTATATACACGCATCTGCTGCCTATTGCCTACTCAACACAGATGTCTGATACCCATAATCTCAATAAAAATCCACGAGGGAGCCCTCTGGACTAATCCCCATACTTACATCCAAGATATGAAAGGGTCAGTTTACCAGCTCTGTAGGCAAGCAGACATGACCCTGCTGGATATGACCACAACTGTCTCTGTATTCTTATTCACATGAGAAGTTGACCTGATTGAAGAAGCTTTCTTATGTGCAACCATTCCTGCTCAACACCACACTATGTGCTGTGCCAGGCCATTAGGTCATCATTCCCAAACAGAGAAGCACATAACACAGGAAGCTATGCCAGTCACATGCACTAAGGAAAAACTAGTTTTCTGTTGTTTGATGCACCCGTAGCATCTGAAGATGTGATGATAGCTGGGAAATTAGCACTGTAATGGTCAGGTAGCATCACTCATGCCTCTGCCCACTGGTTACCAAGCCAATGAAAACTTATTCCACATCCAGTAAGATGTGTAATGAGTAATCATGCAGTAAGAAACCCCTGCTGAACAGTAAGCATCTTAGACTGTTTCTCCAGCTCAACCTTGCAATTAATTACAGCCCTCTCACACATGACTTGCAAACCATCTGTGCTTTTACTGTGTGGGTGTTTACTTTTTAACTCTGGGCCACCAAGACTGGTCTTTGATTTGCTTTAATTCATCCCACAAACTGCAGTATTACTTCTCCATCAATGTCACGGTCCTAAACTGCTTCCAGTTACTCTTCTTAACAATTTGTGCTTGAAGTTCCATAGTCTGCAATTATGTATTAGACTCAATTACCATCATTCAGAGAGACATATAGAATGCTTATGCCATCAAACCATTTAAGATAGTCAGCTGTCTTTAGAGAGCAACAGCATGTGATTATTCCTAATGAACCAGTTGGACTAGAGTTTGCAGCTTAGAAACAAGATGCTGGAAGAGGAACAACATCAGAAAAATACGTGCCCTGTCCAAATTCCCCAGGTTCTGTTATTTTCTCATCTAGTCCCTGATTATACTAGCCCACATCTTAATCAGAGGGAAGTAATACAGCAACATGAAGTGAATGCAAAATGGTGAGGACATGTCTTAGTCTTACCTTTCAGAGATATGTCCTATAAGTCTACAGGACACTCCATTATGATCTTACCAACCATACTTGGCATTTACCCCATCAGTTCCTCACAGTTTGACACTGTGTGGCATCACATCTATATTTTTATTGCTATCCCATCTTCAGGAGCAGCATAGTTTTCATAGAATTTTCTTTCCACAAATGGAAAACCTTGCAGCTGTGGAGAAAAGTGCAAAGATATACTCCAAATGTTACCCTAGAGGCTCAAAAGATACAATACCAGGATATAAAAGGGGAGGAATAGGTATAAGGCACCTAAAAAAAAAATAAATGAGAAAACATTCTTCAAGCAAAACAAAGCAGTTCACAGCAAAGTATAGGTCTGTTACTTCATGGAAGAAACAATGGGTGATAAAAGCAAATATTCTACTTCTCAGTCTTTACACACACACACACATGCACGCACACACTCACTCACTCTCACATGCACACACACACACGCCCCCCCGCCCCCCGCTCCATTTCATCTTCACAAAATGGTGACCAGACAGTGTTACAAAGAAAGAATAACACTGGCTAGAGTAAGGAAAAGAACAGGATAAAAATACTGGAAAAGCTGGCCAAGTCTGAAGAAACTCATCCTTGAGTATTGAACGAAACAACCAAAATATTCTTAAAATTACTGTTTCTGAGAACTAGTAGAGGAAAGGTGAAGTCCTATGAAAGTGCAGTGCAAACATACACTACTTTTGTAAAATGGAAAAAGAGACCCTAGAGAGCTCTGAGCTAATCATTCTAACTTCAGCCCCATGAACAACAGACTTTGGGACTAAACAAAGCTCACTGTGGAGGAAAAGACAAGGACAGGTAGTAGGCATTTTCAAGTACTGCATAGCTGGCCTCGCTCCTCATGGTACTCATTGGGTGTAATGTATATCAGTTTCAGTAAACCTGTACATAACTTCCTTGTTAGCAAACCATGAACCTATGGCTCTGACGAGCCATCTAGGGAACAAACAGCTGACTGGGAGATGGTCTGTTTCTTTTTTAGAAGGTAGTTAGAATAGTTATTGATTAATCACTGTAATTTGTGGAGAGAGATGGAAACTGGTTCCCATGGCAGTCTGTCCTGTGCCTTATGTTATTCAATTGTTTCATTAATGACGAGGAAGATAGAGAGTAAGGGCGCATATAGGATTTGCAAATGACAGAAAACTGAAAGGTGCACCCAGGAGGTCTGGATCAGAATTCAAAATGATCTTTAGAAATTGGAAAACTGGCCTGAGGTCAACAAGATGAAATGCCACAGAGACAAGTGATACATTCTAAGGAGGGAAAACAAATGTGTCATTACAAAAAAGGTAGCCAGATGGCTAGTACAGCGTTAGGGGTTTTGAGTGTGAAACTAGCTCACAGACAGCAGCGGTATGCTACTGCACCTCTCCTGGGATGTGTTCACAGGAATATTGGATATACAGTCTTAGGGGAGGGAAAAGGTTTCAAATACAGTACTGTGTCCAGCATGGAGCACTATGCTAAAAGAAAAAATAATTATTGTCTGGATTATTTCTTGCCTGCAAATAGGATTTAAGAGAAGTTAGAAGACAGTGTGACCCTCAGTTGCCTCTGGCTGAAGCCATATAGGAATCCAGTGGCAGAAGGCTTTGTAAAATACAAGACTTCTGCTTCCCTAACTATACCTCTTTGGACACATTTTTATTATTGATCATTTTTGTCTTGCAGCTAACATAAAAATGACGTTAGGTTCCAAGCTTCAGGAAACAGGAAAGTTTTCTAAACCCTGAAACATGTAGGCCTACCTTCTGCATTCCTCCCTCCCTCCCTCAGAGTATTGCCTTCTCCTATGGAGACCACTGCAAAACACTACTCCTTGCTTGCACATGACCAGCAATATGCATTGTCTGTCCACCTAAGACAAGTATACCTTTTGCTTCAAATAAGCTCAAGTGGCTAAGCCCTTCTTCCCTCCACATGGATGCACAAACATCTCTTGAGCAAAGTCTACTGTTGTGCTTTTTGTGACATCCTTTTAGAAAACAATTCTACTGCTCTACTTTCTCTCATTTCACTTCCAGTATAGGATTGCCTTCTTTGTAGAAACAAGAACTTCAATGGCAGCCCAAAGCCACTCCACCTGTTGATCAGGGACACTGCTTTCCTTTATCCTTGCTAGACAAAGAGACTTGTCATTTCTTTCTGGGATTATTTTTTCCCCCTTAATAGCACTTTTTTTTTTTTTTTTTTTTTTTTTTTGTGGTTGTTTCCCAGGAGTAGAGCATGTGCACAGACAAAGTTTACCTGGGGAAAAAGAGCTGGATTCTCAGAAAACGTGTATTTGGTGTTTGGTTTTTTTAACAAAAATCTCCCTCACCTCATACCCAATCACAGAAAGCAAAAATTTTATATTCCCACCATGAACTATGAGGTTTTTTAACAACTTTTAAGATTTTACCAGAGTCCAGAGAAAGACAGCTTTTGTGACCCAGATGAGCTGCACTTTTGATAAAGTTGAATATTTGTCCATCTGTTTTCTACTGTGACTTATTATCATAAATATAATTAATCTGAAACAACATCATGTGGAGATATGCAGCTACAGTTAAGGCTAGAGACACACTCAAGTACAAATGTGACCACTGAACTATAGTCTTCTCCCACGCTGAGAACAAGCACAGGAAAAGGCTCCAAGCAGCTAAGTCTCAGTTCAGTTTTTCAGAACTGTAGGAATTGCTGCTAATGGAGCTGTTTCCTACTCAGCAGTTACTAGATCAAGCCTGCAGATTTTCAAACGTCCCTTCCTTCTTTCTCCTTCATTAACGCAGAAGACTTTAGTCCTAGGGATTTTTCTATCCGGGAGACTTTGTCCCATTTATTCTTAACCATACGTTCTACTTACATATTGATGATGACAAATAGTCCAGTAATGGCTGGAATTAAGATGCATGTGTAGTATAATTTCTTGCTATCATGATTTCTAGCTGGGTCTTCGTAAGACTCGTAATAAAACACTTTGCATATTAAGCTTAACATTATGTGACATATACTGCAGAAGCTGTGACCTACGTACTGGTATTATAGCATCCTGCATACCAAATACATCTCTAACTGAACATTTGGTGCAAAGGAAGGAAAAAAACCCACAGTGGCAAATTGCACCTACTCTCAGCTTCAAAGGAGTTTCAGGACTTGCCATCAGTAATACTGCCTCTTTTTCGAGAAACTTGATCTGGCACCTATCCTCAGACTATTAAGGGAGAGAAGAAAAATGGTATTGACACGAGTGCTTACCATGAAACTTAACCTGGTCCATGGTGCTGCACTGGGCCAATTGTGCCTGCTGATTCCTGCTCCAAGAAGGGTGACAAGTGATAGATACAGCCTCGTACATACCCATCAACATGGAAGAGGGATATGCCTCAACTCCCAGGACAAGTAAGGTCCACAACCAGAGCTAACTATTCTAGCTAATGATCTTCAGCATCCCATTGGCAACAGTCACCATTGGAAACACTGTTGTGCACTGGAATTACATTCCCAAGTTCTTTTAATTCATTTGTATTTCCAGCTGCTATGGAATTGTGATACGTTCTTAATTATCTCTTTTCAATAATATTTCATTACTCTGGGACATTTTTATTAACTCTAGGCTCCTTGTGAATATAATTATAGAAGCCAGTCTTCCCTTTCACACAACTTGGAGCCACAGGTTATTCCTGTCTTATTTGCCTGAAATGGGTCAAACATATCTCTGAGATGGACCTGAAGACCCTGGGTCAGTTGTTGTTTTTTTTTTTTTTTTCTCTTTGAAGATACAGAGAACATCTGTAAGGAATTATTCCATTGACTCACCTATTACCAGTAAAAATGGAGATATAAGCTGTATTGTTCAATGATAACACCATGGCGAAGTGCAGAGCCAGTCATCTTAGATGAAAGTTGGTGTTCAACCTATTCCATGAATTGGAAAGAGATATCAATGCTCTTTGCACAGTAGCTGGTTATAGATCTCCTAAGTGAAGGTTCCAATGGTTCAAATGCAGCTGTCTGAAAGTCAGATATCTGTTCCAAATCACCTCCTTAAGCTCCCTTTGTAGAATGACAAAGTCTCAAAACAGCATTCTGAGAGAGGTGGGATCAAATCACCCCTGGATACCTGTGGACAAGCAAAGATATCTATGAGATTCACATCACTGGTAGTGAGTTGGAACCAAGGTCATCAGGGACACTGATGTTGCAAAGAAGGCTTTAAATGTCTCACTGAAGGTCCTGTTGGACCACAGTGGCAATCATTTTTTGCAAAGCACAGAGGAACCTGCTCTCTAGCGATGGGAAAAGAACGCCCCAGTCACCAGACAGTGGTGAATACCCTTAATGGGAAGATGGAAATGATGTAATTAAGATATAAAGAATCACTAACAGAGGCTGAAACTAAAGCAATAATTAACTTGACCTATTGAATACTCTCACTAAGATGTAGCATGCTTTCTGAGACACCTGGGATATAACAATAGACAAGAGAAGTGGGGTAATGGAGCATTGCAGTCAAAACAGTACAGCACAGAGAACGAATGAAGTTATATAAGAATACAAGTAGTGCGCATGTTCCCCAAGAAAGTTCAGCTGAAGTTCATCAACTTGTTGACCACCAGCAGTCTCAAAAGACCCCCAGGAACAAAGTGCGCATGTGAAAGTGCCTTACGCATATGTAGATCTTTTGAGGAAGTAGTTATACTATGTATTAGATTTCAGTGACATATGATGAATATGTATGCTTAGTTGTAGTAAACTAAGGACTACTGGTTCGATGGGTGCGCCTGATTTGAGATGCTAATCTCTGTGTGCCCAGTGCTGCAATAGAGAATGGCTGCCTTCTGAACTTACAAAATAAAGTCTAGAGGGTTTTCTTTTTGCCATTTTTTCAGTATCAGAAATGGTCTACCTGCTAACATTCTTTCCAGGCTCTTCACTGCCCTGTGACTTGAGTGATTCATGTTAATAATTGCAAGCCAAGTCACTGCAGGTTGACCTTGGGATGCAGTAGCCTCTTTCCATATCAAACAGGTCACTTCTATAAGGACTGTTAGCAGGCTGTGTTGCCACCTACAAGGCTGTACACAGGTATCCCCTTCCAGACCCAGGTCTGCCAGTGAAGGAGGTAGCATACCAAGGAACTTCTACCTCTCCCACCATGAACCATGCTATCAGGATTAGTGTGGGTTACAAAGGACTCAGGCAAGTAGCTCTCCTGAGACCTGTAGGAGGGAGAGGAAGCAAGATGACAGCTGTTTGTGAATCATCCCTCCCTACACCATCACTCTAGCACCTGGTTTTCTAGGAGCACCTATGCCTGATGAGAACCATGCTGAAGGGGTGGAAAGTAAGTGAGCATTTTCATTCAGATCAGTTTTCTGTGAGCCATTACATTTGCAAGTGTTTGTTAGGAAAGAATTTCCTGACATACATCCAGCACTAAAGAGAATAAAATGGCATTGGGATTACTTGTAAAAAAAATTAGCCATAATTCTTTGTTATTACTTCCATTTAGAACTGCACAGCCCTAGAGACACAGCAGGCTTTGTTGTAATTTTTAATCTTTTTTCTGCATAGATATGAATTTCTGTAGTTCCTTTTTTATGCCTCCTCATCCCCAAACATTCCTCTGATATTAAAGGACATTCTTTCTATCACCTCCTTTGTTTTACCACATCATATTAACTCTCTGGGCTGCCTTTACAGTGACCAGAAAAGATCTTCATTTCAAAATGTAAATGTCTACAGTAAGATTTCTAAAAAGAGGGATTGTGTGAATTCCTGTAATCTGCAGTGTAATGAGGAAGACAAAAAGCCTTCATCAAAAAAAGAAAAGGAGTTACAGACTATTTACTGACAGGTACTGACCTAGTTCCAACAGATAAAGAGAAGATTTTGATATCATCTGTAGAAGTGATGGGAAAATGTTTAGTTGCTGTTTGGTTGTATGTAATATTTAAAAATAATAAAGAAAAGACAAATTCCTGCAGTATGAGTTGTATAAAAAGGACAATTATAAGCCAAATCCCAGGGCCAACAAAAGAAAAAATCATTTACGTCTCAGGACACTCATAATTGAACCTGTCTGTGTAGGAATTAAATATTGCTCATTTTCTTGAGCAACACACACGGCTGAATGTTTTCCATGCTGCACCCACAAGTGCACATCCACCAAACACCTATATGGAGAAGTGTATGAAACCAGCTCAGCGCTCTCCATCAATTTCACTGTGCCAAACTGTCCCAAGAATAGCTCCCTAACTCACTGGCTGCTGCAAATATGTGGAAAACTGAGGGGAAAAGCACACTGCATAGGTTATACATGGGAAAGCATCATCATATGAGTAGTGAATACTTTGTGAATCTGCGCATCCCAGCAGAACGATACCACTATATGAGAAATTGATATAGGATAGAATGTAACTAGAACTAGGCAAAGCATAAGGAATGAACAGAGAATATGATTAGAATAAAAGGACAAAAAGCTAGCCAATTTTAACAAATGCTTTTGTCAAAAATAAGGACTTTTTTAAAAAAATAAATCAGAATATCTTTGTTGCTGTTTTCTAAGTTATAATTTGCTTTAAGTCAATAAAAATGTTTTTCTGTGGGTTTTGTGCAAACAAAAGACACCCCTCATTTACAAATAGCATTTTTAACCTGTCTTCAATTAATAGGATAAATAGTTCTTTAGAGAAAGGCTTAAATAATTCAATTTTTTTTAGGAAGCATCAAAAATCAGTACAAAACAGGCTAAAGTTAAATGGATCTGGGTTCTCATTTAGAAAAGATAACACCTGTTGGTCAGACTCACTCTGGATTTTTCCTCCATTTTTTTTGAATCAGCCACAGAATTATATATTTGTTATTTTTCCCCAGGTCAGCTGGCTAACCTTTAGAGAAAATTGCTAAAAAGTACCCCAAAGCAGTAAAAAAAGGTTCATCTCATCAGAGAGAAATTGAGCAATGAAAGCCAACTGAAGAAAAGATTGTCATTTACATAAAGGAAATCCCTAAGGACACTCTAAGTGCTCACAAGTACAGGCCACAATAAGACCAGGTTCAGTTATTTTCATTACTCCATTAAAATGAAAGGCAGAACGGTTAGAATGACTAGAACAAGAATAAGCCTTAAGAAAAGAATAAATATTGTTAAAAATGCAGAAATCAAACACAAAGGGATATTCTGGATAAACTGCCAGAAGGTACTCTGGAAACACTAGCACCAGAGTGTTTCCATAAAAGGCTTAAATTAGGCATGATTTGGGAATTTAAATACATTTGTCTTTATTGGTTGTATTTTAATAAAGTCAGTTTAAAAACTGATTGAATTGGTCTAGTGACAGTCAGCTACTGGTGATCATAATGATGTCCATGGCACATGGCACAATGATAGTGCTCCATAGGTCAGTGACTGGAGGCAAAAAAGCAGATGGATTTGGAAGGTCTAAAGCATTACTTGGGGAAAAAAAAAACCAAACCAAAAACCAAAAAACCAAAACACTGGAAGAAAAACACTGCTACGTGTAAATGGGAGGGACAGAGAGAACAAGAATAGGGACCACCTGAAGATTGTCAGATGTGCAGAGGACCTGTTACGCAGTGTGCCATACAAAGACTCCTACCTGTCAGTGTTCCTTTTGTACTGGAAGTCCTATGGAAAATGTGAAGTTCTTCAGGGAAGTATTTCATAAATATCATTAGTATTTAGATTTGGGGCTCTGAGCAGTGGTGGCATTTTTCTTTTTCAGGAATTTTATGGTTGCTTTTTTCAGTTCTCATTCTGCTGCTCAGAAAAGAAGAAAAATGAAAAAAAAATTAAAACCTCAGAGAAAAAAAATATTTGGGGGTGAAACCATTTTTTTGATTGTTGAAGTGCTGTCCAGATCCATTCTGAAGGTCTGCACTGTTTTTGAAATAAACAGAGACAAATGAGAATGCACAGATCATGAGACAATATTTTTATTACACTGGTCCTTGTAGCTATGCCTGAAAAAAGCAAATCAGGATATAAGGATTGTTCAAAATACAGATGCCTTATGCTGAAGAGAAATCTCTGCTGACATTTATTTTTAATGTCTGTATCTTCCACAGGATATCTATTAAACTGTGAGGGCTGTAAAGAAGCAGTTTGTCTGTACTGGGGGAAGGAGCACCTAAGGCCCTGGATGTTTAGAAGATGGCTTTTGCCCTAAGGCTTTAGTTGATCCAGAGTATTTGGATACAGAGCTCCTGAGATTTCCCAAACTAAAGCCTTGTCATCTGAGCCCTCATTACACTCTGTGGGTCCACATAGCAATTATGTGCAATGAATGACCACGTCCGCATACTTGCTCTCAGGAGAAGCTGGTTTTAGACTTGCACCTCCATACACAGAGGTGGGATTGGCAGAGGGGTCGCATGAAGCACTCCAAATATTGCTCCAAGATACCTTGAAGCAATGCAGGGAGCCAGGTGCTATGTTCAAATCTTCATTCCACCTGGGTATCCGTGTCACTTTAGTCACGTAGTATTAAGTAGTCAAGGGCAGGGGGACCCCAGTGGTGTTCTCTTCAACCCTGCTGGTCAGGGCAGAGGGTGAGAGGAGGACAGTGATAATGCAGGTCGGTAACTGGCTGCAGAGCTGGTGTTGGTGTTGGTGATGGAAGGTTTTGGTTCTACAGCCATGGGACATGGGACACATCTCAGCATCTGCTTGAGAGATGGGATCCACCTTCCTAAGCAGGGCAAAGATATTTTTGCCAGCTAACTGGATAGCTAACTGGGCAAGGCTAAACTAGGAATGACAGGGGAGGGAGAAAGTAATCATCAGCTGTGTGAAACAGTGATGGACAGGGTTGACAAGGAAAAGGCATGAGGTAAAGTGACAGGAAGGTATCACAAAATCAACGAAATGGGGGTTAAACAAAGTCAGCTCCACCATTTCCATGTAAGCAATGTGGTGCTTACAGGGCAATGTTACAGGGAAATCCCCCAGACACTTCTAGGAAGTCAGCACAGATTCATCAAGGGGAAGTCATGCTTGATGAACTTGATGAGCTTTTATGATTAAAAGACTGGCTTGGTATATGAGGGGAGAGCAGTGGATATTGTCTACTTTGACTTTTGACTTAAAGCTTTTGGCACCGTCTCCCATGACATCCTCATAGAGAAGCTGATGAAAGATAGGCTGGATGAGCAAACAATGAGGTGATTTAAAAACTAGTTGAATAGCCAGGCCTAGAGGGTGATGATCAGTGGAACGAGGTCTAGTTGGGGGCTAGCCATTAGCGGTGTACCCCAGGTGTCAATATGGGGTCAAATCCTATTTAAAATCTTCATTAATAATTGTCATGATGGAGCGGAGTGTATCTTCAGCAAGCTTCCTGATGATACAAAACTGTAAGGAGTGACATCAGAGGGTTGTGCTGGCATCCAAAGGGACATCAACAGGATGGAGAAATGGGCTGACAAGAACCTCATGCAATTTAAAAAGAAGAAGTACAAGGCCCTGCAGCAAGAGACCAATGCTATGTACCAGTAAATGCTGGGGACTGCCCAGCTGGAAAGCAGCTTGGCAGAAAAAGATCTGGGGGCCCTGGTGGTCACCAGGTTGGATGTGGGCTAGCAGCATGTCCTTGTGGCCAAGAGGGCTGGTGGTGTCCTGGGCTGCATCAGGGGAAGTGTGGCCAGCAGGCTGAAGGAGGTTATCATTCCCTTCTACTCTGCCCTGGTGAGGCCACATCTGGAGTGCTGTGTCCGGTTCTGGGCTCCCCAGTTCGAAAGAGACAGGGAGCAACTGGAGAGGGCCCAGCGGAGGGCTGCAAAGATGATGAGAGGACTGGAGCATCTCCCTTATGAGGAAAGGCTGAGAGAGCTAGGCCTGTTTAGCCTGGAGGAAAGAAGACTTGAGAGCGGATCTTATCAATGTGTACAAATGTCTTAAGGGCTGGTGTCAAGAGGATAGGGCCAGGTTTTTTTTCAGCAGAGCCCAGTGACAGGACAAGGAACAATGGGCACAAACTGAAACACAGGAAATTCTGCCTGAATATGAGGAAAAACTTCTTTACTCTGAGGTGTGACAGAGCCCTGGAACAGGCTGCCCAGAGGGGTTGTAGAGTTTCCTTCTCTGGAGATATGCAAAACCTGCCTGCAAGTAATTCTGTGCAACCTGCTGTAGGTGAACCTGTTTTAGGGGGGGGTTGGAGTAGGTGGTTTCCTGAGGTCCCTTCCAACCCTGACCATTTTGTGATTCTGTGATTCTTCTAACACCAACCAGCCTGTGATTCTGTGACTTGTTACAGAAAAATCAGCATTTTCCAAGGACACTGAGCAGACCTCTGTTCCTGTGGTTATGAGAGCCAAGGCTGGACACAAGAGCATCAGGAGTTTAAAAAGCATTTTTATTGTGTGAAGGCCTGGCATTGTCATCAGAGTTCCTTTCACAAGGATTAATCAAACACAAATCAGAAATGCTGTTCCTGCAAGAGACTGCCCAGTGTGTGTCCCTGTAAAAACCACAGGAAGACAGCAGTTACACAGTGAAGAGAAGGATGTTGAAGTGGGGAAAGGGAAAAATATGGATTGAGTAGCCACTAATTAACTGAATTCTATGCAAGGGTTAGTACCACACAGCTGCTTGCTCACTCCCCACGGTTGGGGAGGAGAATCAGAAAAAGGTAAAACCCATTGTTGAGATAAGAACGCTTAATAATTGAAATACAGTAAAATATAAGACTAATTACTAATAATTGTAATGAAAAGGGAGATAATAAAAAGAGAAAGAGAAATAAAACTTAAGGGGAAAAAAATAATTGCTCACTACTCACTGACTGATGCCCAGCCAGTCCCCAAGCAGTGATCTGTAGATTCCCTGGCCAGTTCCCCCTAGTTTATATACTGAGCATAACATCATATGGTATGGAATATCCTTTTGGCCAGTTTGGGTCACTGGCCATGTCCCCTCCCAATTTCTTGTGCTCCTCCAGCCCTCTCACTGGCAGAGCCTAAGAAACTGAAAAGTCCTTGACTGAGTTTAAACAGTACTCAGCAACAACTGAAAACAATAGTGTGTTATCAACATTATTCTCCAACTAAATCCAAAACACTGTACCAGCTACTAGGAAGAAAATTAACTCTGTCCCAGTAAAACCAGGACCGTAACTTATGGGACAGCACAGCAAAGAAGTAGGCTTTGCCCCAGAGCTGTTAAAGTGGTGATTAAATTATTCAGAACTTTCTGTGAACAGTACCGTAAGGCCCCTGAAAATTTCTTCTGCTAGAAAGGTCATTCCCACTTCTCACTATGAATTTCTGATCATTTCTCTGTTAGGTAACCGAAGAGTAAATAATGGATCACTTTTTCTTGTGCTCAAGATTTTACTGCATTAGCAACATCATGATAAGTAACAATTAAGCATTTTTCATCTAATTCAGTTTAATTATTAAATCGCTCCATCATAATCTTAATTCCTCCTTCAGCCATTAATCTGTCAGGTGTGACAATACACAGCTGATTTTCCTTTCCTTGATTGGTGTTTTCCTGTATGTTTTACATCTGCATATTGTCAGTGAGGTTACACAGAACAGTCTTGAGTTTTCTGATAGCTGTGAGATTTTGTCTGTGACAGAAATGCGTACAATTTTGGTAAGAACTGCTGTGTTTTGATGTGCAGTTCAAAGGCAAACTCTCAAATAGACCTCCTTTGCAGAGCTTCTATTGATATTTTGCTGGCAGTCACTTCCTATTTTCAGTAAAATACCTCCTCAAACTGAGGAATGACTTTAAGGAAAATGAAAAATTTAACTTCTCGTTCATTCCAAGGTGTGGTTTAATCCAATCTTTTTCAGGTCACATCATATCTTATATTCAAAAGCTTTTTAAAAGTTCCTGTGTGATATCTTCTGTTTCCTTGATACATTGTTTTAAACAATTTTGAGGAGAAACTAATGAATTAACTTCATAAAGTGAAACCATAGAAAAAAAGTTATAATGAATCAGGCTTACTTCCCCAATTTTGGTGCAATTGTTTTTCCTGGGTTACTTGGCAAAACCCTTTGGTCGTTTTATACAAACATATTATTTTCTAAAACTGTATTACTTGGCAAAACCCTTTGGTCGTTTTATACAAACATATTATTTTCTACAACTGTATTACTTATTAATGTAAATCAGCCACTTAGCAAATCTTACAAAGCTCTGTGGTGTGCCAAAAGAGTCAGTTTCCAAACTGGGAAGAAAGAAAAAAAAAAAAAGTAATTATTTCCTTAGTATGTGGCTCTGTGTAATGCAGTTACCACTTTTCCAAAAGCCTATGAAAGAGATCAAGACCAAGAGAAGGCTAGCAAATGGACTTTTCAGCCTCTAAAATAATACCAAGTTTTCAAATATTAATTTATTCCATCCTGAATTAGAATGAATATATAAATAAGCACCATTTTCTGGGGGACTGAATTTGCTTAGTAATTTCATTTGTGGGGAAAAAAACCAACAAACCACAAACCCTGTATAGTCATTTGGGTTTCCTTTAAATAATGTCTTTCTCTTACTATTTCTATCAATACAGCTCAAGCTAGATGGGAAGTCAGGTAGCTTGGAAGACTGGAAGTCTGGCAGCTGGGCAAGCTAAGCAGCAGTTCAACCTTTGTGGCCGGACAGATGTATAACTGGAATATCTACTTTTCAATTTTTCCATTCATTTGACAATTCTGTTGGAGACAACTGTCACACAACGCTGAAAGAATACATTAAGTGTGGGAATGTTTACCCTTTGAAGTAAGATTGTCTGACAAGGGGCTTTGCAAAACTTGGATGATATGACAGGAAAGGGAAGAGAACAAACATCAATTGATGTTAACAAAGGCAATGACCAGGAAGAAATCTGCTCAGTTGCTCTAATTGATAAATAAAGTAGTGGAGCTGAGAAAGTTTATACCAGCAATACATCTGATTGAGGACTTGTAATTGGGGTGATAAGGAAAAGGGAGACAATAAAACAAGCATACTGGGGCATAGATCTGACAAAGAACCCAAACAAAAAGACATGAGCAAGAAATTAACCTTGCCAATTTCACTAAATGATGGGCCATCTAGCAGTTACCAGGGCCAGCCTAGCATGAGAATCTCGATCTTTGCAACTGATAAACTTGTGAATAAGTGGGGAGATGCTGGGCACCCAATGGGGTGTGTGGGAATTGACAGTTGTACAGACACGTAAGGGACATGCAGGAGGAAAAGGCAGAAGCTAGGGGAGGTGGGGTAGACAGAAAAGATTCTAAACGAGATAGTCACACGCAGGTATGTGGAGTGTGACAAAGTTTTCCTCAGCTGTGACAATAAGGGAGACAAACAATATGAGCAGTTAGCATTACTGAAGCCAACAACCAGAAACAAACTGGGTCAGTTACATCAGCTGACGGGCCATCAAGAAACCTCAGGCAAACTTGGGGCTTTGCAACGGATAAGGATGCACACCTGAAGGTCCAGGGTGCTGGAGCGGGTCAGTGGGACTACGCCAGCCAAGGAGGCAAAGTGCGGGGGAACAGGGAGTGTTTCTTGAATTCCCAAATCACCAAACTCTGATTTGCTGTTTAACTATATGTTAAACAAATATGTGCACAAAATTTAGGTCAAACTGACCCACCCTCTCAAGTCATCAAAACTGATGAATGGAAGGACTTTTAAGCAAGGGAGTAATCCCTGGGAAACAAAGAACCAATCATTATAAGAACCCAATTACCTAAATTATGCAGAAAGAAGCCTCCAAGTGAGAAATTTCTGGCTTCAAGAGGAGACAAGCTGATAAGGTGTTGCAACCCACAGAAAATTAGTTGAAAGTAGGACGAAGGTAATTGTGGTAGTGGGAGTGTAGTGAGAGATCATGATCTCCAACTCAAATATCACACACGCACACACACACACCCCGAAAGCCCCTGCTTAGGGAGCCTGCATAGCTGGGAAAAACCTCCAGCCATGCTACCTGAGGCTGTGCGCTACTTTGCATTAGAAGAGAGAAACTTGTACCCAGCCCTGTGCGTGAATGAGAATGAATATTTCATGTACTATGAACGTGCATGTACTCTGCCATATATCATGTGTGGCCTCGAGTAACTGGGATCCAGGCAGAGGTGTCGGGTAGTCAGAGGGCCATGATGGCACTTGGGATATCCATGAACCTGTGTGTGCTTGTGAACCTGGAGACTGTCATGTGTGTGGGCCTGCACTAGTGACCTCTCTGCCAGCCCATGTGGAGGAGGGACTCGGCTGGCTGTCCTTGTGTTTATGTGCATCCTGCATGTGGGTGCTGTGCAAGGCAGTGCCTCGTCTGTGGCACTGTGTGTGACTGGACATCACAGTGTCCTCTGTGTGTGTGTGTGTGCTCAGCTGTTTAAACGTGCCAATTGAAAATCAAGAGCCACATGCCTCATCCTGATACAAAAATTATTTACTTTATGAACGAAAAATAGAGGGAAAAAGAACTGTAAATATCGATAGTGAAAAACGGGAAAGAATATGAAAAACAGAGGATGTTGTTAAATCCTTATGGACGGTTAACAAAACTTGGCCTTGGGAGAAGGAATAGACACTATAGTCAAGTTGTGGCACAACAAAGTAGTCTCGAAGAGAACCAAATGGTAAATGAGACCAAACAGAAAATTACTGGAACTATGTGTGAACTGTCCTAATTACCATACTAAAACATCCACCAGAGAACAAAGGAAGACCCCAGTTACAAAGCCCCCTCCCCAAACACATGTGCTATGAAAAAAAAGAACACTGTACCTTTAAATGGAGATGAGGCTTGTAAGAACCAGTGAGAATTAAGTGTGACTAAATGTAATTGTACAATCGCAGATGTGCGATAATCAGTGTGCGGATCAGCTTTTGTGCACAAGGTGAAGAACCCAGATCTGGGATAACGATGCATGGGCAGAGACTCCAGATTCCCGGGCATTGGGCTGGACGCCAGCAGCCAGGCAGTAGGGACTCTTGGGCTGCTATAGGAGGTGGTCATGCTCTTAACATCACTTAACGAACTCAGTTCCCTGACTGTACATGGTAAAGCTTGCAGAAAGAAAACCTGCTCTAATAGGGATTGAGTACATGGGGTTCAAGTCCTTGCTTTGCAACAGATGTGACTTGCATTGCTGGCACCTGGGGTCAGTTTGATGTAGCTGTGCATAAGGCAAAGTGGCTTCTCACCAAAGGCTGTCCTCTTCAAACAAGCCAGTATATATACCAAGATCTCTCAACTCTCAGTACCATCACTGACCCATCCTGACACCCATGTATTTTACCTGTTGACCCAGTGATTTAATGTGAGTGACCAAATCTCCTCCAGAAGCCATGAAAAATCTTACTTATTACCAGCCCACCCTGCATCAGAAATCCTCAGACAGTATGGAAATCCATCCAGCTGACATTGCAAGAGCTGTTTCTGCCTCTCTCCGCCAACTGGTGTGTGTCTGTATTTAGCTTGTACACTAAGCCTCAGCTGTCAGTGTAGGTAAAGAGATCTTCGGCCAAATGGTCAAAGACAGAAAAGGAGGACCACTATTGCTAGAAGTTACCACAGTTCTGAGCCTCAGGCAGTATGTAGGGGGAGATCCAAATCTCATTCCTACAGTCATCTTCTTTCAGGAAGCCAGTTTACCACCAGATCACACAAGACACTAAGTCAAAATAGTGAATAGCCATCAACTTTCCTCTTGTCTCATCTTACAGTACACCACAGACCATCATTAAATAGTTTTCAGCCTGTAAGTTAAGTAGTTCCCAGCCTGTGGATCCTTCCCTGTAATTTTTTTTCCTCTCACAACAACGTGCTTTCCTTAGCACGTCTGACGTATGCTGCCCTGAACGGCAAGTCAGGACACTCTCAGAAGAGGAAGAGCACACTGATTTAGCTAGTTCAGTACATCTGGCCATAACCCAAGACACAGGGCGACAGAAACCGCTCTGGGAGAAGAGGAGATTTCTATGTTCTGACCAGAAAAGCCCAGCTCTACAGCATGAGGAGAAAGGATGCAGTAAAGTGTTCTGTTTCTTACCTCTCACTTACTTGTGTTTTTAAACTGTGAGGCTCTTTGTGGTGGGAAAACAGCTTCAGAAGCTCTTCACGTCAAGCTTAAATTTTCAAGGGAAAAGAACAGCAGTCTTGAGATTGTGGCCTCCATGGTCTCCTTGTGCTCAGGGAGGAAACAAACAGTGCTTTCCTAGAAAGGCTATAAAAAATATCAACACATCTGTTCACATTGTAGCAGAAGAAAAAGCATTGAGGGCTCTTGGTTCTCTCCCCTCTCTGTCTTTTGTCCCCAGCATGCATACACTAACATGTTTCATGTACAGCTGTGAACTTACACTGATAAAGATCCTCATTAAGGAAGCCACATGCCCTCCCTGCAGATGTGGCTCCTCTCTCAGCATCTCAGCAAAGCCAGCTGAGTCACTGACAGGTTAAAAATCTTTGGTCTGAGGCAGTCACAGTTTTAGGATTAGAGCTGTCTTCCAGCAAGCTGTATTTGCCAGCAAACTGCTTGCTGTTGTGGGTGTTTAACAAGTCTCTAGAAATGGGAGGCAATCTTTCTGCAACAGGCTTGGCTTCAGATTGTGAGTTTTTATTGCGCCTAGTAAGTTCTTGTGTGGACTTAACTACAATATTGTGCAGTATCATGCTGAAGAGTCCTTCAGATCTATGGAAAATTGGAATTCACAAGGAAAGTCAAACACAACAAAACCCACATATGAATTCAAATATTGAATACTGCTATTAAACAACGCCTAACTATGCTCCTCCTGTTTGCCACAGACTAGTTGACTTTAATAGGGGAAGGTAGTAAGCTAATTCTGCAAAGAAACATCAGGATAATTGAAAAATTTGGGGATAGGCCATGAGAAAATAGCACTGACAGGAAATGGATACAAAAATCAGAATTAATAGACAGGAAGACTCTACTCCAATAAACAAAAAATCACGAGGTTCCATGATCTGTAGTCTCTGCAAAAACTTTGACTATTGCCATGAATCTTTCTTCAGTAAAATCATCCTTAGTATAATTTTTAATTATGCTGACCTTAGCTAGCTTGAAGCTGGAATGATTGTCACCAGCTGTGTGATCAGTACGATGGGAAAAAATGATGCCTCCATTTATATGTGACATTTAAGATATTCATGAGCCTGCGTGCATATATAAAGTGCTCAAAATAGGCTCAAGGTTGATAACAAAAATAAAAGATTGTTATGGAGAACAGTGTGCTTAGGGGAAAAAAAAAGAAAAATATGCAAGACCCACTAAAAAGCCCACCATGTTGAAAGCATGAGATTCACTCTGAGAACGCATTTAAGTCTAAATGACTTAATAGCCATTCCATGACCACCTGAATAAGCCTCCACCAGCATAACAGCAGTCTAATCAAATCCTTTCCCAAGTAAACTGGAAATGGAAAGAGAAGAATAAATGGATATGCAGCCAGTATCTCTCCTCACAGGCTATCTCGCAACAACGTGGCTTCTTTGAGAAAAAGTCAGTGGTCCTAGAGCTCTTCCTGCTTCTACCCCAGGCTCACTGTCCATCAGGAGAGCTCCCTCCTGACAGGCATCTTATGATTACCTGTAATAAATCCTCTGCTTCACTAACAGGTTTGACATGAATGAAATACCCCACGAATCCATCCCTTTAGGAAGGACAACTAGGAATCACTATTTTATAAGATTTATACCAGTAAAGCTGAAAGCACCTCACAGAGAAACCTGACAGTTTATTTTGTTTATAGTGCAGGAAACTGGGGCCCTGGGGGAGAAAGTGACCTGACTTAGATCAGTACCAGGCTGAGGAAAACTCCATATATGATCGTTCTGTCTGACTTCAAAAAACACTTCTCCCAGCCCTCCTGCATGCAGCAGAGAATGCTGTTTTGAGTTGTCTGACTCCTAGACAGACACAGAGAAACCTTCTTTATGAATATACCCACCTGCAGAAGAAAGTTGTTATTTGAGGGTCTTTTCTCCCTGAACATGCTATGCAGCCCTTTGACTTTTACTGATCTAGGTCCTACTACATCCCTGGGACTGCCAAAGACCAGATGTCTCTGTGATCACTTCTAGAATCCTAGACAGGGCAGTTCCTTCCCTTTGCCACAACATCCATGTGCTAGGTAGGCTGGTAACCTCTAACAGGGTGACAAACTTTGATTCTCAAGTTGTAATCAGAGGAGGGTAGCTTGCATTCAAATGCAAAATAGAGCTGCATACAGCAAGTCATTTCCCTCCCTTGACCTATTGTATGGCCTGCCATTAAGCAGGCTGCTGCATATTCATAAGCACACTTCATTTCCTTCCTAACTCATAGGTTTACACACAAGAAAACCACTCCTACCTCCTCTGTGAAACAAAAAATAATATTAAGGGTTGCAAAGGTGAGTGGTGCAGAAATTTAAGTTGTTCTCAAAAGGTTTATTTGGCCCCTACCGTGTAAAGATCTGCCTGCTCACATATTCCATAGCAACAAAAATCCAGCTCAGCCTGTTCCATAAAATTCATTATGAGAATCAAAAAAGCTAGAGGCAGGATGGCTGGAACAAAGTTGGATCTCCTTAGGTTTAAGAGAATGGTGCTAAAAGAGTTCTTACGGATGCTGCTATAAAGGCATGAATTGGAATGGTAACTGAGCAGAACAGCTGGGAGGAAAACCTGATGTGAGAGTATGGCGGGTTTGGGAGTGATAAATGCTTGAACAGACTGCCAGCCCATGTGAGCACTGTTGGCTCAGAGGTCACTTGCCCCAGCCTGTGAGGGAAATAGACAATATAAAGAGGCTGTGAAAGAGCCTCCCACTAATTTTTGGGAGTCCAGAATCTAGTATGATGCCCATGAGCCCTAGCTCCAGCTCAGCAGTGCTGAGAGGTTTCAGCAGACACAGAGAAAGAGCTGAGACAGTGGTTTTACATACATTTTCAAGGCCACCACCAGCTGACAAAACAGAACCTTCACCCATGTATAAATAGGAAATGTTTCTGCAAACAGCTTGTCCTCACTTCATTCCCGTCTTTCTACACAGATCTTCTCCATACCTCCATGCCACCAGTAAGAAGAAATCAGATAGTTTCCTATTCCTCAACATGGTTCTGTAAGGGATCCTTAGATTTCCAGTGATGCCACCTGCTGCTTATGGCATATTATTTCCTTTTGCCTCTGATAAGGGTTTGTTTTAGCCGTGGTAATTTTACCCTTTCCATTTCTACTTTAAGGTTATGATCTGAAGGCAAGTTAAAAGCAATGTTTCAGGAGAAGGCAATGCAGTCTGATCGCTTGCTTTGCCGAGTGGATGACCACGTGGAGTGGCTCTCCAAATCAAAGTCAGCACCACAGGCTGAACCCCAGTTATCTTTGCTGTCTTTCTACACTTTCGTGTATGTGCGTGTCTGAAGGAAAACAAATGACTGACAACAGAAGCTCTAGACATCTAAACAGACCTTTTCTCCTTGCCTTCCACCCCCTCTCTTTAATACAGTCTATACCAGGGGCCCTCTAACTACGGCCCGCGGGCTGGGTACAGCCCCCCAGGGTTCTCAATCCGGCCCCTGGTATTTACAGACCCCCCTGCCCCCCCCGCCGGGGGCTGGGGGGGGGAAACCAAGCAGCCGCAGATGGCTGCCTGCCACTGCATCCGCGCCGGGCCCTGGTTAAAAAGTGTGAGGACCTCTGGGCTATAGGGTTGCCAGACATGACTTTTCCATATTAAAGGCTTTCAGCAGCTAAACAGTAAGGAACAAGAGTTAATGCTGAATGAAAGCCACATGCTATAATGCACATATAAAACACTCTAGCTTGATTCACTTCTTTTTCTGTCTTTGACAAAAGGTTAAAAGGTTTAATGCTGGGATTTGTCCCTTCCACCTCCCCCCCTCCCTGTGACAGAGGCTAGCAAAAATAATAGCACAGAACAGACTTGGCAGACATCTCAGCTCCATATCTAACATTGGATCAGTAACCATGGCTTTCACAAACACCCAGTCCCCAGTCTACAAGACACAGCCTTTGACAGCTGCTTGTCTTCAATAGCTTTTCTCTCTGCCTGTGCATGGCTTTCTGGTCTATGCTTACAGAGTCCCCTCACCATGGTACTTGACAGATTCTTCTTTCTCCGCTCCTACCACCCCCTACAGAGAGCCAAGTCTTTATCACCCCTGTACTCCCATCCAGGTATTTAAACACAGTGAGCCAAACCCAAGGGACCTTCTCCACTGTAGGCTGGGTTTTGGCCTGTTATGCGCTGGTGAGAGGGTGAGGGCAAGCAGGAAGGAGGTGAGGTGAGGTGAGAAAGAGTGAGATGGTACAGGGCTCTTTCGGGGTCTCAGTGAGAAAGGTCTGACAAAAGAAGGTTTAACAAAATAGCTGTTTTAGTAAGAGAGAATAAAAAGAGCAAAATAAATAGCAAGTAAATCTTACGTCCTTCAGGTGCTGGGAAACCCGTGACTGTGCAGCATTGAACAGACCCTGGATGGATTTTCCCATGGCATGCTGTGATGATTGCCTCTGTGGAGAAAGGTTCCTTCATTTTGGTCACAGCAAAACAGCTCTGTTCACCATTTATGCTGTCAAACAGAAAGAGTGTTCTCATGAAAACTTCTTGCTGCTCTGTTAGATAAAGGCAAGACTGTGAAGATGTAGTAATTACTGGTGCCAGGTGGGAGCTGCCTGTAGCTACAATGAGTTGGATGAGTTTATCCTGCCAAGGTATTGTGCATCACAACGTAAGCACGATGGCCATGCTTATGCTCAGCACAAAACGGCACTGGGCTGGTGAGCTCAGGTTAACTGTATTGTGGATCACTACTTCCTCAACATGCAATAGTCTCCTGATCACAATCACAGCAGGGACCCTCCCGAAGCAGACTTTCTTACCACCATGCTGGTAAGTACTGTACGCTCTTCTCCTTCCACCTTTTCCACCATATGCTTTATATCTTATATTTGGTTCACAGGCTTCTGAAGCAAGCAATGTCTTTTACACAAGCTGATTATGTGCTAACATGGAATCATTGTCTTTGACATGAAGTCTTTTACCCCTGCTATAAATTTACACTGTGTACCAGCACTGTGAAAACCTCATCTCACAACTACCCATCACTAATCTGATGCCACTGGTTTGATCCTGAATCTTAACTAGCCACTAGAATGGGCCTGTTTTTGTTGTGTGCACTTAAAATACTTCTGTCTAGTAGGAAATGCACTTGAAGTATCTGGCAAAACAAAAGCTGGTGGATGTCGAAAGAGCTCTTTGTAAGTGCTCTCTTCCCTGGGGTGGGCACCCTGTTGTTCTGAAGGTGTTTTATGCAATCCCTGCAGTAAATTTGGCTGTGATGAGCTGGTACCTAATTTTATTCACTCTTGCTTTGTTCTGTAAAAATTACCTCTAGCACACAAAAAAACTGCTTGGATTTTTTTGCGTGAAAAACAAGTCATAGTTTTATGAAGTATCTTGTAAATATGAGAGCCTTCAGGGTGTTTAAATAAAACATCATTAGCAGTTTTATTTTTATCATAGTTTTCAGAAGATTTTTTCTTGCCATGGAGGCTTTTGCTCTCAAATGGTTATTGTTGCACTGGGAATCATATTTACCATAATAAACCTAAAAAAAAAAATAATCACAGACCAAAAGTAAGGAAAAAAAAAGTATAACTTTAAACTCTGCTGTCTGCTAACATATGCATGTTAGATTTGCATAGCTCTTCTGAATTTTCCCTGCTCTGACCTTGTGTACCCTGAGTGCCTGAGCCATGTATGGTTGGATCACTGCTGAGGGTCTCACAGTCGCTAAAAGATGTTGGGTTTTGTTTCTTTGATGAACTGCTGGTTAAAGTGTTGGTGTGGAGTCACATTAGGCATTTAGCAGACAAAGTAAAGATTGCCACAAAACCTCCCCTAGTTTTGGAATATGAAATCAGAAATACCGTAGAAAGCTCAAAAGCCAAGCTTGGCAGGGCCTGTCAAAAGTAGTGGCCTAATCAACAAACCAGGTCCTGCTTGTTTTCTAGTATGTATTTGCACAAAAAAAGCCAATGAATCTGCAGAGCACAGCTGATATTTCACTGAAGCACTGAAGCAAGCTAAAAAAAGATACAGGCAGGCTGCCTGAACTATTTTTTCCCCTCAGACAAATATTAGCATAAAGAAAAGATATTTTTCAGAGAGAAATCATGACTATCCTGAGATAACTAATGACTGAGAAAGAATGTGGGAAAGAATCCTATACAATGCAATAAAGCATGTCTGCCTAAGAGAGCACAGAAAATGGAAGAATCCACAGTTAGAAAGAGGTTCCATAAAAATGTCAAAACCTAGATTTCTAGACCAGTCAGGACCAGTGCCAGAGGTCAGAGCATTAAACATAATGAGAAAGAATAAACAATTAATGCCAGCAGAGGCGGGCATTCTGCAGTAGGATAAATTAAGGAGAGATTTTTATTATATATTTTGAGATGTATGATACCTCTCTGGACATTGCAAACTCTCTGTGACTGCAGATGGAAGAACAAGAATTTCTCTTGCATGTTAGAGACATGTCTTGGCTGAAAAGGAACAACTAGAACAGATCATAAGTGTATCAAAATATTACTGTAAGCACGACAGCTTCTCAAGTCCATCACAAACCAGGAAGGCAGGAACATTGCCATCCATACTGCCCATCTGATAACCCTTAGGAGCTCTCTTCAGCCAGTACCTGCAGGTGGACAAAAACATATCAGGTATGAATAGATGAGAGTTAGCTGCTGTCAACACTCTGGTTAGAAGTCACTGCATCAACATATTCATCTTTTGGTTCAGATGTGCCAAAAGAAACAGAAGAGGCTAAAATTCAAGAAAGAGAGAGGATGAGATCTGATGGTAGTACAGTTCAGCTTCCATAAAGTATGCGACGGAAGTCAAATGGCTCTATTCTTTAGAGTGAATCAGGCCACCAGCAAGTGGTGATTCAAATACAAATGTATTTGAATGTAGTATTGTGCAAATAAATTGGAACTGGAATTCAAGCAGTTAAAACCACATATAAAAGAAGGAGGTGATCAACACAGTGCCCTAGGTTTGCTCTGGCAGCTGATGCAGACATCCAGTTGTTCTTGTGAGCACTGGAAAAAGCATGTGGTAAATGGGGTAACAAATTGGACAGTATCTTTTAAAACACAAGGGGCACCGTGACCCTCCAAATAGAATGAAAATACTGTAAGGAAAAAAATGCCACAGGTCAAACTTCACCAGAAACATTTACAGCAGTACTGGAGATCACAATTGTACATTAACAATTGTGATTAGAGTGTAATTGGTTGTGAATTTGCAACTGTGCATTTACAGCAACACTGGCAAAGAAATTGAGGACACTAAGGCTTAAACACAAAAAAGCTTGGATGGAAAAGAAATACCTTGCCTTTTGTTAATAAACACTCAGCAATTCACCTGTTTGCTATTTTGAAGAGACCACCAAATCATTTTAAGTCCAGCATCTGCCCTGTGGTGTTCTGCACTTTCACTCTGCTCCTTTGACAGCCTGATTTCTCAATAAAGAGAGGTCATGAGTAAGCTACAGGGAGATGTGTGGAAAGGAGACTGAAGGAGAGGTGAGGGACAGGCAGAGAAGGGAGGAGAGCTGCAGGCATTGCAAAGGAGAGCGAAAACAAGATTCAGGAGAGCCAAGTGCTACCACCAATCACTGTGTTACAGCAGTAGAGGCCAAAATCATGCACCCATAGCAGGAACCTTACAACCTTTGTATCTCCCTTTCACAAAACCAAGAAGTAAAAGTGATCAGGACAGATGTGGTGGGGAAAAGTGGCAAAGCACACTGTTTTGATTATCTGCCACCATCTCCTGAGTTTTGTAACCCAAGTAGAATTACTGCTACAGATGTAACGAGGAAGAAGCCTGGGTACTATTAAATATTTTGCATTGTCTGGAAAACTTCATCACAGCTTCATTGGTTTAACTTCTTACTGGGTTTTCCTTGTACCTTACAAAAACCAGTTTCTTCAGACTCATCTCTGCCATGTTTTCCAGTCTGCTGTGATAAGCAAACCAGATGGGACAAAGTGAGTGGCATTCACATGCAAACAAAATTCTGAAACTATTAGTTCACAAGGCATCTAATCTCCAAGCAGAAATCCCACTACACGGGGTCCTGTTTAACTTGCCATCAGCTAGTAATGGGTATACATTAAGCATGAAACAGAAATTGGTAAAATCTTCATGACTAACATTTAGAAGCAAGGGACTCATCACCACAAATTAGAGAGCAGTGAGGAGCTTGATTTTTTAACAAGTTCTGTTCCCAGCTTGGCTTCCAAAGGTGAACTTTTAGGATGGGATTAGACAGCAGGTAAGCGAGAAAAAGCCAGCATCTCCCAGGGTAGGATCCAAATGCACTGTAGCCCTTTGGTCATAAGCATTGGTCTTTCGGAATTTCCTGTGTGAGTTTTCAGTGTTCACTTGTAGCCAGCTCCTATAGTTCTCACTGAAACTGGAGAGAGCAAGCTTGGGAGTGACAGGTACATCAGCATCCTACCTGAAGAAACCTCCCAAACCCTTCTCCTTTCAGTGAGAACACTTACATGGTGGTGTGGCCAAGGACACTCACACCTCCATCACAGTGGATGATCTGGAGGATGATCTTTTCTCTGCTGCAGCATAGATCCTTTGTAGTCAAGGCTCATAAGCTCTTCTTACTACAACCCCAGACTGTGTCCCACTGTGCCTTCCAGTGTAAGGGGTTGGATCCATAAGAACTGAATAAGCCTACGCCTCTGCACATCAGCAGCTTGCTTCATACATGGGTGGTAGGGAGGGAAGCAGTGGAGAACGACTTAGGTGCAGCCATCCATTGAATCCACCAAAGAGCATTTCCGTTGCCTCATGTTACTCAAAAGTTTCCCTCTACAACACGCCCCCCCCCCAAACACACACTCATCAGGGGAGCTAGCCTTTTTTCTCTGAACATACCCTGCTTGCTGAGCACTCCTACGTCTGTTCATTGGCAGAGAGAATATCTGTGCTTGGTCAGCGATCCACTCATGTAAGTTTTGTGTTCAACAGAAGTCATCGTGGATATTGATGAGGAGAATAATGTGCAATGCATGGACACTGAGAGATCATTCTCACTTTCAGCCCCCACACTTCAGCAGCTCAGCTGTTTACCCAATAACACCACAATACTTTCAGATGGCTTTCCTGTTCTACCAAAATAGCTGGTTCTGACTCAAAGGACAAAGATTTAGACTAGGAAGATGAAATAAAGATAAGTGACACAGATAAATATTTCATGCCTCATTTGCTGTCTAGGACGGGAGCCTGCAATTTACAGACTTGCTGCCTCTTTTTGGGTGCCTCTTTGGAAGGAAACCCACTGGCATTTCTTGTTCTTGACTTGCCTCTAGTCACGAAGCTTTGCTCTTGCCTGATGGTCCTGTGCAAGGAAGAGCATGCAACATAGAACTGCATGCACAAACAGTGCATGAACTGTGGATTTCTATGCTCTGTGTTTCTCAGGATGTTTTGAAGATCCCACCAAATATATGTTGTGACTTAGGTACCATGGATGATGTGGGCAAAATTTATCATATATTTCACATGTGCAATTGTTTGGAGATCACAAATATGTGTTTTCCAGATTCATCTCCTTGTTTCTGAGCTGTATGGGGAAAAGTGGAACAGAATCTAATTTTCACAGTGCAGATATCCAGCTACATACAAAAGGCTCTCATCTGCGTGCCATTTGCAATTCCAAGATGTTACATTTTACCTAAGGGCCACATTGAGAGATGAATTTTACGCTTGTTTTAGCCATATAGTCAGAGGACAGAAATACTGTGAGTGCCTGTGTAGCATTTGGTCCAGGCCAGATACTTGGCTGGGGCAAATTACAGTCCCTTCACAGCAGGTTGGAACACAAGGTCCCAGTCCTGTTCCTCCTGGGAAAGCACTTCATGCATACCTTTAATGTGGATCCTCATGAGTTCTTTTCCAACACAACAAAGCTGCTTCCAGACTAGCTGCTGGATGTTTTCTATCTCCATCACACTTCAGCAGCAGGGCAGAAACCCTCCAGTTAACTGGATCCCTACACACACAGATTAAGCAGCATAAATACACTGGCAGTGATTGTTTCTTCCCACAATTGACTCAGAGAGATTGCACCGCCATTGAAGAAGCAATACCTGTGCTGCAAGGATCACAGCAGAGCTGGAACAGGCTGTTAGTCATTAGCGAAGAGAACAGAAATAGCATAATAGCCAAAAATTGTCATTTGGGCTTAGGATCTGGGAGGCATGACAATTTGACCCTGCCCAGATGCAAGGATGTGAAATCCCAGTAAAGACTTCTTGGGACTGTAATCAAAAGAAGGCATCTTAGAGCACAGCCACTTACCAGGCTTCATCCCTGTTCTGCATGCACATAGCACAGCAGGAAACTATTTTGATACACCACCTACTAATTTTGCACTGCCATGAGCTGGCTGTGTGATTCTGCCTTCTCCTTGGCCTCTAGACTTTCTGAAAGTGCCTCCACAAGCCCTGCTCCCATAGTCCTTGGTTTCCTAGAGGGTGGAAGGTATCTTACACCACAATCTGACGAACACCTAATGCCCATCAGTACCTCATGGGACCAGCCAGGTGGCTTTGTGTATACCCACGGGGCACAGCAGTCAGGAAATATGCTCCACTGAGTTCTGCATGACATATTACAACTTAATGTCCCGATATTTTCAAATGTCGAATAGACAGTCTGAAGACTGCCCTAGGTATGTCTCCACCCTGGCAATTTACTGTCAGAGCAAGAAGTTTCCCTGATTTGCCTATGAAAGAAATTTATCCCACTTCAAGTATTTTATTTTAGTTAGGATTTATATTATTGTCCAGAAATGCTGCAACCAGACAACATTTTGGTGGTGGCCTTTTAAATTCAACTGTTAATGGTGTAAATATACAGAATAATTGTCTTCTGTGATATAGCTCGAAAGTTTCCTTCTAAGCAACAGTATTTTGAAAGTCATCTGATTACAGGAAAGGCAATTTATAATGCAATGGAGGAGAAGGAAGGCACATGAATTGTGGTATAATGCTAAGGTTTTGACTGGCTTTTCCCCATAATATTGGAAACTGTGTTTTAGTTCAAAATCCCAAGCAGCCACTTGTTAAAGATGCCTGTTAAGGTGGGCCAGGTAAAAAAAAAAAAAAAAAATAAATGTACAACTTGTTTCCTAATGCATTATACATTGCAAGAAAGGACTGTGGACATTTAAAGAGCTGGTTAAGGAGTTCTACAGCAGTGTCATCGTTTTCAGAATTCAGCAGGGCTGAGCAGGCAGTAGAAGCTATGAAATAGGGGCCCGTACAAAATAGTCAAAAACTTCCTACCAGTATTTTTGCCACCCTCTTAACAGAATTTGTAGCATTCTAAAGATTTTAATGAAAAATAAGTACATTGTTCTAAATGCTTTTGTTTATTAAAACGTAGGACACTTTAAAAAGGTTGAAATCAAATAAAAATAAAATAACCCTGTTCATTTTTTCTACCGAAGTGACTTTTGCCTGTCTATAGCATGGACATTGTTTTAGGGGATGTGTAGTTTGACAGCTGCATTAATTCTGTAGACAAAAAAGTGGTCTGTAAGGTTGTTTGGGTATGTTTGAGATGCTTCTTCTGGGTTGGCAGCCATACAGTTGCAGTGCGAATATTAGAAAGGGAGCTTTACACCAGTCCATCTGGAATCCGGCAGACTTTCAACACATTAGGGTTATTTACATGAACATAAATAAAACAATATGAACGGCTGTGCTCCTCGTGGTTTTTCGAAATTGCCAAGCTCATATTCAATTAAAAAAAAACCCCTATAACATATTTTTAAACTTTTTGTAAGCAACTATAACTTATGTTCCCAAATGTCTTATAATTTAAAGAGAAATTCCTCTGTTGTATTTTTAGTAAGACCAATAATATAAAAGAGTAAGAATGCTTCTGCATTATATGAAGATATAGTCAAAACAATTAAAAATTAATAAATGTTCAACATAAGAAACATGCAGCCAGGAATAGCGTGTGTTTTTTTTTAGGATTACAACTGTTGTCTTCGTGAACTTGGTGAAAGCCAGACAGACATGTAACAAAAAACTGTGCTGCTGCCTCCTTGGTTTAAATCCCTCCTTCAACATGACACCTTTGACCTTGACCAAGACAGGTGACACCTGCCCTACCAGGAAAGATTATCCCAGTGATGAACAACTTCTGTGCCTGGACCACATGTCACATCTGTCAGTTCCCCGCATTAATCCTCCTGTACCTCCTTGGTCTGCTCCTGTACTCTGTAAGTGAACATCCATCCCTGGATGCATTCACAATAGAGTGCACAGCCAGCACCGCTACCTTTGATTCATGCATCTAATTTCCACATCTCCTCTGACCAACTTCTGTACCCTGTAAGTTCCTTGGAGCAGGGACTGTCTCTATGAGACACTTCTTAAAAGGAGACACAGAGAGCTGGCTCCTTGACAAAGGCTCCTGGTTGCCATGGGAACATAAATAATAAACATAACAATAAGAATAAAGCAACCTGGCAGTGATGAAGCATAAAGCAGCATAAAAAATGGACATGTTAAATCACCTGAGAATCAGGAGTTCTGGTTTTCATCTTTACTGCCCACATACTCTCCTTTCATATCAAAAATACATAAACTTATACATCTATATGCAAGCCTCAAACAAGAACAGGTAGACTCTTTTCATGTTTCAGTGCAGCTTTTCTGTGTTGTTATAGATCTGTCATGTAAAGTTTATTGCAAGGTTTCAAAGGAATTTTTACCTTTGTATGCCCAGGAAAAAAAAAAAAATCAGAATAAAAAAAATGCACAATTCTAACAAACAGCCTGAAAGGTTGGGATCTTAACAAAACCTCTAATGAGATTCAGTCCCTTTCAGAACAGTATAAAAGCCCTTTTTCTCACCCTGTTCCCTGAAGATCCAAAAGTAGCTCCTGCTAAAGACAGCATGCTAGGCTTCTTGCTTTTATCTTGTGGAGTTTGTCTGCTCCTGTGCTTTTTGTACATCACAAGAGAAGTTAGTTATTCCAATTGCAATGGTACTTTTCCAGAAACTGATCAGCTATTTTACTTTTTCACAGTTATTTAACAGCACCAAGTTATTTTAACATGTTTCTTGCTCAAAAAGCCTTCATTATAAAAAGTCCCTTTTCTAGGAGTTTACAACAAGCATAACTGTCAAGTCAGACTTTAAAAGAAGAAAATTTTGTTATTTTTTTCAGTTTCCCGTCAGCTTACCAAAGGCTAGGGCATTTGGAGAGATACAGGCCAGGTATCTGGGTCTGAGTTCCACTGACTACTCCTGCATGGAGTTCAGCTTCTTGTGGCCTTATATGATGTAGATCCTTAGCATGTAGCGTATCTGAACTTTTCTAGCTTCAAATTACTGCACCAACTTGTTTGATTCTTGTTGACTTCAGGTGGCTCCCAAACCCCAGTAAAGCCAGTATGTTGCAGACCAACAAAGATGGGCTCAGTGGCATACCGTTCATCAGATTGCTTGATATAGAAGTGTCAGCCCAGATTTTTTTCAGTCTATTAAAGACCAAACAGGGGTTAAAGAAGCAAGTCCAGGTGGGGGTCCTTTCTCCAAAAGGGCACTATGCATGGTGCTGGGCTAGAGCTGGGCCTTGGTCTCTTCTCCCACAGCTTGTAGCTTTCACTTGAGATATAATGCTGGACATCAGTTTTGTTGTTTCTGCCCATAGCTACAGATCAGGAGAGTATCCCAGTGCTCTTTGTACGCCCATGTTCCGGAGTGTCCCATAGCAGTCTTGCTTCAGAGCCAACCTGACAAACATGGATGGTCAGCAGCCTAGCACTTCATATTCAGTCCTCTGTTTCTCTCGACAGGGTAGAGAGAGCCTATGATACCTCAGAAGAGGCTTCAGAGATGGAAAGAGACAGGCCCTGATTTTGCAAAGTCCTCTCATACCAGATTCAACTGTGTGACAGTAAGTGCCGTGTTAACTGTCAACAGCCATTACCTTTGTAGGGCAGCTGGCTGAGGGTCTGTGCTGTCATGTCTGGTGCTACTGAAATACTTAGCAAGACAAATGTTCCCAAACAACTGAAGAAAGCAGTATGAGAGAGGAATTAACCTCGACTATCCTTTAAAACAAACTCTGACTTTTAGGTAGGTTTCTAGAGTAGAAATTAAGAGCTATAGTGTGAATGTCATCAGAAAGACACTATGTACAAGTCAACCCAGCAGACAAGGTCTCTAAACAACTGTAACGTGGTTTAAGCTATTTTAGTCCAGTATAGCAAATCAATAATCATCTGTGACGAGCCCTACTGAAAGAAGAAGGGCCCGAACTGTGACAGCTGATCAATGCAGACCCTGAATGGCACATGCTTGATTAGTCCAAAAAGAAAAGTTTGACAATTCCTTCTGTGGTTCAGTATTATATGCAAGTTTATCTTCTGTGGAAAGGCAACATTAATGCAAGCAAAATGTCATGAGGCCAAAAGAAGAAAGAGCTCCACATCTTGCAACAGACTTTGTTTTGGTAAATGAGACAGTGTCAAGGAAAATGTACAGAAAGAAGATGCCTACATAGACGTTCTCTTTGTAAAAATAAAGGCTCCATGAGGGAAACCCAGCTCAAGCAAAACAATAGCACAAGACAAGTTAAAATCCTGTTTGGAGTGGGACTTCACTGTATATGTAGAATTTGTGATGGTACCTACAGCTGGAATTGTTGCAGAAATGTAAGTTTAGCACTATCAGAAGAAAAGCCAAAGAATGAGTAATCAGCATGAGTGACCCACAGTTCCAGTGGATGAAATGCATTTAGTGTATTTCCATTTTAATGAACTACTAAGCAGAAGCTATTTTAGCCATAAGGTAGAAGAGCTATGCAGCTTTAACTTTAATCCCAAAACAATGTCTGCAGTAGTAATTATCTGATACTTCCCTTTCATAATAAATGACTATTCAACTCTTTCACAAAAGAAGAGTGATGGGATTCTATTTATTTATTAGCTATTGCTTTCTATGCAAAATGAGGAGAATATTTGTCTAAGAGGACAGCTGGATTTGCAGAGAAAGCTGTTTTTATGTCTCCCAGCCCTGGATTCTAACAGTCCATCTAGCTCTCACAAAATGTCCTCACTTTCCCTTCTGACCCATCTTCTCTGCCATTTGTATGTCTAGCTTCACTTACTGTGAGAAATATCCACGTAAGCCAGCTGTAAAAGATGGTGTTGACTCAGGAGAGAGTTTCCTCTGACATAGCTAGGACTTGGGTTGAAGGTCCTTCTAAGACATGTCCCGTTTCTTCCACCATTTTCAGGACTGATGTAAGAACTATCAAGTAAGGCTTTCTCCTGTGTTACACAAAAAGGTCCAGTTAGGAGATCAGAGAAGATACCTCCTGTTGTATCCTCTGTGAATCTCATCACATAGTGCTGAAAATCAGAGTTGTGGCCCAGAGCTGGAGCTGGCTGAATTGAATGCCAACACAGAGAGCAGAATTATGTGATTTGAGTTTGCTTTTTCAAAACAGTTGTGTAGCAATGGCCTGACAAAACCAAAGGCACCTAACAAAATGGGATCTCTAGTACAACCAGTAGGACCACCTACCACCACAAATCCAGCTGTGAAAAGATCCTATCAGTCTTGCAATAGGGAAGAACAAAAGAGTTCACACTTATACTTTTCTCTGTTTTGTTCATCTTTTGAAAAAAACAAGTAAATAATATCCTGGAGACAGTGACATATCAATTCTACTCTTAGAAAAACATTCTAGTTGCATCTTGGCAATTAATTCAGACCATGAGCCACTTTCTGCTCAGATTAATGCACACCTTTCACTCATTTTCTGCAGACCCTAGACCAACGCATATGTTTAAAGAAATAGGGAGGGACACAAAAATGAAATATAAAGAACACTATATCTACTGTATATGGTCACTGAGATAAAAAATGTTGTTTTCAACCTTAGAAATATGGAATAAGCAAAACATTTCTCTCCAGTGCTTTAACAGCATGTTAAGTAAACTTAAACTGGAAAGGGTATAACGCACCTCATGTACATTACTGCAGTGAGGCAGGAATTATCTTCCAGAAAGGATATATTTGCTTACAGAGTGTCTGAAAGATCACAGGGCTAATCCATCAGAAAATGTATGCAAATGCTTAAAGCATGCTAATATATGTGGCTGAGTTAGAACCTTTAGTGAGAAAACAACTCTGGTTGACAGCTGTGTTCCTTTTTTTGAGTGGTTGCTCTTGTATGAAATTTACCTCTAAAGCCCTGTGACTTTAATAGAAAAGGATTATCTTCTCATCCTTCTCGAAAATTCAGTTGTGCCTTCTCAATGCCATGGATCAGCCTTGGCACAGCCTGTCTCCAAGTATAGTGAGATGGTGCCTTTTGTTACTGCATATAGATGATCTTCCTTCTAAATGTTACCTCAGGGAATTCAAAACACACACAAATGGAGGACAACTAAGTACACCTTCTGTGGCAGGCTCACTACACAAATCCCAGATATGACTGAATACACCCTAAAGCTCCCTACATTGTGCCTATACATGTACATAAATATACAGCACTGACTCCACAGTGTGAATGCTGCTGCATTTTGGCCCATACACAGAGAAGTCAAAAAAGAAAGTCACACATGGAGGGAGCAAGAGAAGGGGAGGACCTTATTTCCTTTGAATGCAGTACAAGTATTTCCAGCATCCACAAAATAAAACCCAACAAAGGCAAACTATACAGTCTGGTGCTAGAAGCATGAAACAGGAAATGTGACCTTGGTCAGACACTTTCCAGAAGTCCCAAAGTGGCATCATTCCACTGCATTACATAAATTGTGTAAGCTACCAGTGGCGCTGCATTTCTCCTGCTCCCTCCTTGCAGCTGTTCAGTCTGAACTGTGTTCTGTAGGGATAGAATGTGCAGCATCTGTTGTAAGTCCAGTTTCTCAAAAGCTTGAGCTCCTGAGGCTCTGCTGTCAGGTAAAGCCTCTCCTTTCCACTGCTAGACAGCGTTGCAGGCTCCCTCTCAACACCTGATGCCATGCACACCACACTGCCTGGATGGCTGGGGTCTTGCATTCTGGGGAGGGTGGGCAAGATGGGGAAGGATGGCCTACTGCAACATCTGCCAAAGCCTGCAAGCAAGTAAGATGTAGGACCATGTAACAATAGCAAAGCCATTTTCATTAGACCATACATCCTTGTTGCAATGCTTTTCTCGGTCATCCTGATGCTGACTCACATTCATCTTCAATTGGTCTTCATCTTATTTAAGATATTCTGAGATTCTCTGGCTTTGTTTCCAGGGAATGACCCAAAAAGTACATAAAACCTAAGAGAGAAAACTATCAGCTTTAGGCTGGTGACAAGAACTTTAAACTACAAGAGATAACAACTTTGGGCCAAGGTCTGTGGCTTTACACTCTGTCTGCACTGCATCTGGTACAGTCAGGCACTGGGTCTACTACAGAGACACTAACACAATATCCATTTATAAAACTACAGGCATGTCTTCCAATCCAAGAAAAAAGTCCCTGGGGGTGTGTTTGTTTTAGGGTCTGTGAAAGTTCAATGCACACCTGCCCCTGAAAAAAAGTACCCACCAGATACTCGCTTCCAGGTAGCTGGGAATACACAAATTGGTGGAGACAGCAGAAGCAGTGACCAGGAGTGAGATACAAAATGTGAAAAATCTGGTTTAAACTACAGCATCCAAGACTTAATTGGTGAATCTGTGAACTGATGATAGGTGCACAACTGAATTATGAGTTGCATATAGTTCCACAAATCCTTTACATGTCTCATGGTATCAATCTTAAGTCATATAAGCATAGATAAGTCATGAGACTGAACCAAAAGGTGTAATTTTATTTGGGAAGTTATCCTGTTAATCTATGGCAATGTGTTGGTTTTCTGTTAAGGAGAGTTACATCAGGATTTTCTGCTGCAGTCATTACAGAGATCTCTGATCCTTTAAGAAAAATTACTGTGGGACTGAAATGGTTGACACTTCGTGAGTTTTGTACATGAGTTGGTAATTATCATATGTTTCTGCTAGAATATTTCACACATGGCCAGGTGCCATCAAACAGATTTCTCACTAGGACTCACACATTTCTGTTATGATTGTGGAAGCAATGAAAGGAGATTCATATGCCCTGAACAAGCTACCTAAAAGTTAGAGGTGTAAGACTGAGTTAGTTACTCAAGACTTTCTTCACAAAAGGAGAAGCAGAACTACCAGAGATATTCACCTCACCAGAGAAGTGTTCAAGACAGGCCTGGGCATGGTTCTTAACATCCAAAAAAGAGTAGCCAGCTTAGATACAGATGTTGAAATCTGGGTCTTTAAACAGAGAGGAATCTCACTTGTTGCATGGTTTAAAAATATTCACATAACTATACATACACTGACATATATTTAAAATGAAAGAGAATTTTCAAAATCAAGCACCACAAGCTGGAAAATATCTGAAATAAGACCACATCATATCATGAAGATCAAAAAAACACCACGCATCCTCTGAGTTTCCTGGTGCAACAGCAAGCACCTACTCAGACGGACACTCCTTAAGAACGAACAGCCTGGCTTTACCTATCAAAGCTGGCTGGAGCACCTCTGAGTTTCTATGCTGGTCACCCACCTCTGCTCAACAACTTTCCTCAGTGTAGTAAGAAACACAAAGCCCAATGTCCTGCAGAAAATGAACTCATTTAGTAGTTTCCTAATTGATTTTCTAGTTTTAAAATGAGAACCTCAGTCAATGTGTTCTCCAGAGTTCAGTTCTTTTTGACCACAAGCAGAACAGGACCTGACTTTTTCCTTCAACTGAACTTCAAGCCTCCTTTCAGGCATGGGACAGAAGTAATGATGTCCAATGAAAAAAAAAAAAGTTTGTTTTTTGCTTTTGTTTTTGTTTTTATTGTGGTTATTTTAAACATTTCTCTGAGCTGAAAGGTTACAATACATATTTTTCCTTGATCACCATCTAGGAACACTACAACACTTACCAGGTCTTAATAACAAGAAATGACAAGAGAGACACTACCTATGGCCACCCACTAATAATTTGGCTATGTGGCTAAGAAAGGACATGAGAAATACCAGATTCTTGAATCAGAAACAAGTAAGGGGAAAAAAAATTATTAAGTCTCCCCAGAAGTATATTGGGGCAAAAAGAAGGAACTATCTCAGGACAAGTCAAATACTATGGTATGATCACAATGTTGCATTCCAGCATGAACTGTTTGTGTTTACTATTATAGAAACTTTTGAAAGAAATCAGGACCAATGATAAATCACAGAAAACTGAAAGCCTGTTCTGCAAAGGGCTGACATTATCAAAGCATTGTACTCCATCCTTCTCTTTTCAAGGAAATTTCATCAGAATTGACATTTTTTGGTAAAGTTTTTATTCATTCTGGTGAAATGGCCTTTTTGGAAGATAAAATATTCAAGTAGTACCTTTGCAAACAGCTGCATAAACAACCTGTTCACAGAGGGTTGCTACATCATTGTCTGTTTGAAAGATCAATTCATTTTTAGGCAATTAGTGTACCAGCAGAAAAAGCTCCTTCTGGAGTCATATCTTTTCGGACTGAGATTGCTTTACTAATTAAACAATAGTGCTATCCTGGATTTACATAAACTGAAAAATCAGAAGTTTGTCCCTATAGCAATTACAATAAGGGGACTATATTTTGAAGATAAACTGCATTGTTGAAGTTGAGGCATCAAACTTAGAGCACTTATATTGCTCATAGCTTGCCAGTGATTCCCTTACCTGCCTGCCCACTGTGGAATTGTACTCAATATTTGATACTGTGCACAGATCACTGGGACACATTATTTAATTGATGTTCTGAAAAGAAGGGCTTTTGCTGTGCACTGTTTATGACTGCCCATTTACAGTTTATGCCATATGTCAGACCCTTGCCCTTTGCAAAAGCAGATAGTCCCTCTGAGAAACGCAGCCTGCAGGAAGCCACCTTGGGAAAGCAGGGACAAACAGGCACAGCATTCCTAGACAGCCAGGGCCACAGGCAACAGGGCAGAAGTGTGACAACGCTCCTAGTCAAGAGGAGAATATCATACATGTGGAGACAAAAGACCTTTGTCATGATTATTTATCATCCTCTCAACAGGGAATTAATCCTGCATGTCAGGCATACAGGAGAGGCACCTCCAGGAATACTGCATGCAAATCCTCCAATACAGAATTGAGAAATGTTAAACAGATTTTTCTTTAATTCTTTCCTTTCTCAATACCTCTCTTCTCAGGGACAGGCCAGGAAGAGAACTGGAACACAAAAGAGCTCATGGGATGCAATACCTTTGTCAAAATTTTGAGCAAACACCTTCAGAGTCCCAGCTCTGAGAAGGCTCACATATCCATGATATTGTGTGGAATGAGTCTTTGGTCCAATTTGTTTTAATTTCATAAAACTGAAGTAGACTCTACCCATCTATCCGCTCTTCCTCTCAGAAACACCCCTGATGGGCTATGGCTTTGTAGATAGAGCAGCCATTTCTTTCCCCACCGCTGCCACAGAAATCTATGGAGCTGTGCTTCAGGAGAGGGAGACCCTCCAGCTTTGGGCAGCAGTTAATCCCAACCAAAACACTGCAGTTAATGAGAGACACTGACTCTACAAAACAGGTGCCTTTTCATCTTGGCTTGCAGAGCCAGGGCAGGGGGAGAAATTTACAATGATTCTTGAAAAAGAGCATCATAAATGTTGGGTTTTCACTCTTCCAGTCACATTTTACAGAACCCTATGAACATGACATTGCCTATAGCAATAAGGCATCCAGGCAACTCCATCTCTCAGCAAAGCAGCAGATTTTTAATATCTGAGCAACTGAGCAACTGGACACAGCAATGCCTTTTAAAATAACAGACTCTTCCTAACTGATGCTTTCTGAATGAACATGGAAAATTTCAGTCATCTTTCTCCCATTTGTCAGTCAGGTATGAAACTGCTCACTTCTGTTTGTTTTTGCAGTTGACAAGACAGAGCCATCATCTATTCATCTTGGGGTTTTTTGGACAGAACCTTTTCTCACAGTAATACCTCTTCAGGTCCAACAAAGGCATTTGAAAAAGTTATCCTGAAAAACTGAGTTAAGATAAAACTTACTTTATCCCTGAACCAAAGGAATCCATATTTCTCTTTATATAGGTTAATATATTATCAGTTAGGCAGACTGTTCTCATGAGACAATTTATTTGGCGAAAGGGTATACTTGTAATTCTTCTGAATAAAACCTCTCCTTTTTATGGCTTTTCAACCATAGAAAGCAGGGCTACTAATGATTTACTGCTGTACTGTGTCTGTCTGAGACCAAGTTAGGAAGTTAACTTTCTTGACAGCAGCCATGTAGCTGTGCTTTGCATTTGCGACTAAAAAATGTTGATAATAAACTGGTGTTTCAGTTATTTCTTAACAGTGCTTGCACAGTGTGAAGACCTTCTCTGTTTCTGACTTGTACCCACAATGAGCAGGCCAGAGGTGGGCCAAAAGAAGATGGGGGGAGACGACACAACTGTGATCCCAACGGACTGAAGAGATATCCCATACAATATACTTGTGTTCAGCAATAAAAGCTAGGGGAAAGGAGGAGGAAGGAGGCATGTTCATGGTTATGGCATTTGTCTTCCCACACTGCTGGTACACATGTTAAAGCCCTGCTTTCCTGGAAAAGGCTGAACATTGCTAGATTGTGCAGTAATTCTGTTGTTTCGATATGGTGAAGGGACAAGGCATATGCTTTTATTTTCTGTGTAAACTGTCCAACTTTGTTGGTTTTGTGAGGAATTACTTTGACTTTCAGGTGGGGAACTTTTTTGTTGATGCAAGTAACAATTCTGAAGATGTGCGATGAACGTATAATTTAATGAAAATACAGTTTCACAGAGGTGAGGGGCAGAAAATATTGGATGCAGGTGTCAAGGTTTTGGTTGTAGAGGGTCTGCAGGGCTGGCCTTTATGAGAAAAGGCCAGGAGTTGCCCTGTGCTGGACACAAACAGTTCCAGGCAGTTCAATCTGGCTCCAACAGACCCAACACAAAACACAGCTGAGCCCCTCAGTGAAGCTAGTGGCACCTCTGGGAAAATGTATTTAAGAATGGGCAAAATGCTGTGAAGACTGAGGTAAAAAAAATGCAAGAAATGACCCTGCAGACACCCGGATCAGAGGATGAGGAGTAGGTGGTCCAGGTGCCAGAGCTGAGATTCCCCTGCAGCTCATGGAGAGGATCATGCTGGAGCAGATATCCACACTGCAGCCCATAGAGGACCTCATGCCAGTGGATATTTTCTAGCAGGAGCTGTGGTGTGTGGAGAGCTCATCTTCCCCAAAGTGACTCAGATCCTAGCCAGCCCATATCACACTTGGAAAAGCCTCTTTTTCCACCAGTTTTGGAGGGAGACTAAACTGTGAATGACTACAGCGAAATGCTGCAGTTACAGGAAATAAAAGATTGTTTGTGTCCTTTAAATATGAACCGTATCTTGTTTTGGAATAACTTTTCCTTGTAGACAGAGCATGACGGACTCAGTTATGGCACATATCTCCTGTCCCCCTGGTGCCTGAGTTCTGCCTCCGTCAGAAACTCAGGGCCCACCAAGCCAAGAAAACAGAAGCTCTGAGGAGAAGGTGTAACGTTTTTCAGGATCCATAAAAACTACAATACTTGTTGATTTTTCTTCTTCTCTTTCTCTTTCTTTCTGTTCCTCTTTCTCCGAATTTTTCTATTATTAGGGGTAGCTTCTGCAACTACAGTTGATTTAAATGTAAGCCTAGAGCCTCAAGTGAAACCATAGTGAAGTGGTAGATTAGCCGCTCTGCAGAAGTCTAAAATAACGGATTTGTTCTTCACCGATGTACTGACTAAATTATTTGTAAACTTTTGTTTTCCTACCTACCAAAAAGACAGTAATGAATCCTGCAGTTAGAAAGCATGGGAATCACTGGCAGGGGTATGCCTGTAGGAAGGTGCACAAGAATTAAGGAATATATTCCTTTCATATTATTGCATGCAATGCCACTATTAAATATGCCAATCACCAGGAGAGTAAAGTGCACTCTTTTACAGCACAGTGTATAACTGTGTGACTACACTGCTCTTAAGCACTTCATTGTTATTCAAGAGGAATTCAGACCTGTCCAGTCAACAAGCCAGGTGAAATAGAGTGAGGAATGTTCCTACCATCATTTTGATGAATGCATTCCATTGTCTCGCAGAGCTAAACCTGAAGCCTTCTCAGTTACAACAGAGAACTGAGTGCAGATGTTTCATACCAATTTCCTAGCCTAATAATAGCTTTTAATTATCAATGCACTGAAGAGCTTTGGGAAATGAATATTACAAAGGGATTTGTTGAAACACATGTACAGCTGCAGAACTGGATGGGTGGAATGTGAGCTCCATATTGCTCTCAGCTGTATTTCAGGTGACCTTGAACCTGTGATTTCTGAGTCTGGTCCCAGACTAAGAAGTGAGGATTTCACACAGAAATCCCTTTGTGGTAATAATTTCCTAAGACTTTTCAGTGCAGTGCTTCACTTTCTACTGTAGGGTTCCTCACGGAAAGATAATGGGAGGTAAAGCGCTGAAAGTTGTGTTCTAACTTTCCATCTCTACTTTTTTTCTTTTCAGAGGGAGCTTTTTTTTAGCAGCAGCCCAAACCCAACAAATATAATTCTGCAGAAGAAAAAAAAATATCACTGTTTCCTGCTCTTTTCATTGTAGTCCATTCCTAAAAGCACAACATGGAGATAAAAGATCCCTTCTTGCTCTTAGCAACAGCTGTGAACATTCCTGCTGGCCTTCTCTTGGCAGTTCCAGGCTCCTGAATTGGCTATCTTTCTCTATGAATGAAATTCAAGAAGCTGTTTTCTGGCCAATTCATCCCTTCACAGCTCTGTAAAAGCAGAATGACACAGCCTTTTCTTGTCACTGACCCATTATTTAGAGGATTTCAGATGCTAATGCCACTGATATACAAAGGGATCCCTCCTTATATCCCCCTGAAACAATTTTTTTACCTGCACAGCACTGAAGAGAATTTGCTGGAAGAAGCCAGGGTATCCTTTCAGAAGAATGCCCTGCTAACATCAGTGCAGGTGAGAAAGATTATGCATTAAATGAAGATTGTAAACAAATTTTTTCCTACAAGGAAGAATAAAGGGTATACAAAATTCATAATCAGTATTACTTTGCACAGCAAATCACAACACATACAGCTAACAATAAGCAAAAGCTCATACTTCATCTGCTTAGAAATAACCATCAGAGCAAACAATGGAAAATTACAGAAAATGCGGAACAGAATACCTGGTGCAGAGAACATCTGTTAATTTCTTTGCATGATGGTTAACAGTTCATGCTCCCCCTTCCTGAATCTGAAGAGATCCCAACAGCTTTGTTTTGTTTCTTTCAGCAGAGAAGGGAAGGCTGAAACTATTTGTGCATTGATGTTTAATAGTGATTGCACTGCAGCAGCAAAGAGAAGAGAGGACAAACGGAATGAGTGAGTTGTCCTGTCCTGCCACAGAACTCCTAAACGTCCTTGTGCCACTCATATCAGACAAGAGAAAAGAATAGGGTGACAGTAAGAGACACAGAGGTAATCTATGCACTTGATTTTAGTAGTCTGATACTAAGTGCTAGTGCAAATTGAGGGCCCTTCTGTAGACAGCAGTGAGAGCCCAGCATATCTCAGCTGAGATTCGTTCCACCATCACCCACCAGATGGTTCTCAGGCCCCCAGCACCATCAGCTCTGACTATCCTGTGGGACTTCACCATTCTCCTGCCCAGAAACACTCCCTTTTTGAGAAGTCTGAGCAATTTATAGCTTAACCTGACTGCACATCCCCAAACCAAGTATTCCTGCTGAGTCTCTTGTGGAGCTTCATAAAGAAGGAGACTGGAGTTTTAAGTGGCCAGCACAGGCTGCAGTAATGAGCTCCACATGAACATGAGGAAAGTCTCAGTCAGGGTACATGAATAAGGTCTTAGACATCTATTCTTTTATTACATATTCTACTATTGGTCTTCTAAGTAAGCGTTGGCCATGCACTTAACAACATTAATACTTAACTATAAAACTGCAGTTGCAGCATCTTAACAACATGGCATGACATGCAAGAGACAGCTACACCATTACAGCAGCCTGTAAGAATGCCTTTACCTATCTCATCTTTCAGTCAGCATGACCATCTCACTGCAAACAAACACCATCTCTGAGTGGTAAGAAATTAAAGGAGGAAGGTGCAACATCACTGCAGGCAGTAAAGCTTCTCAAACCATTCTGTCATGGGCTCACTGGAGCAACAGGCAATCAGGGGTAATCTTAAGAAAGAGAGGTGTGTCCTACCTGTGCTGCATAATGGCTATTGAGGACTCAGTAATATGGAACTGGCTAGAAACAGAGGCACAGCAGCATGCATTTCTCCAGAGTATCATGTATCCAAGGGTGCACAAGGGAAGGAGAGGACAGCAAGAATCCCAAAATCTTAAGGGTCATTAAGAAAACAAGGTTCTTTCATAGACTGAACTCCAGTTGAAGGGAAGAAAGCTTAATGATCATTTTTCTGGATGGAAAATATTCAGTAATGATATCCCTCAGGTTTTAGTTAGCAACCTCATCAGAGAATTTATGAAGAACCTCCAACCCTGCTGATGATAGTCTTTCAGGTAGCCAAATGCCACAGTTAATGATCAGGCAGTCCAGAAGGACCTCTCAAAATGCATTTAGTTGTCAAAAGAATGGCTAATGACCTCCAGTATAAACAAAACTAAGATAATGTGTCTACAAAAAAATAACTGTAAGCCATGTCAATGTGGCACTGGGAGCAGAACTGGCAATTATGGCTTAGGGCGGAACTCTCAGAGTCACTACACGCAGGTCTTTGCAATCACTGGTCCAGCATGCAATAGCACTGGGTTGAACAAAACCCAGAAGAAAGCTAAGGACCACCAGAGAAGGATGGAGAACAATATGGAGGGAACCACTCTTCTGTACATAAAAACAGCTCACACCTACCTCATAACCACTGTATGCAATTCTGTTCTTTACCTCTCTAAATGAGTGGTTGTGAGGACCAGATACATAAAGGCAATCAGGTGATGGACTTCTAGAGAAAGAAGCTAAAACCAGGACTCTTCAGTTTGGAAAGGAGAAATATGAGAGGAAGGAATACATGGGTGTTTACTAGATCATGAAAATGGAGGGCAAGGAATATTCTGCAAGCCTAGAGCAAGGGGACACTCAATGAAATTAATATGAAATTGTTTTAAAGCAATAAAATAATCCATTGGGAAATAAACTTGTGAAATCTACTGTCATAGGAGAATGGGGAGGCAGACCATGTAAAAGTCATGGACAACAAGCCTGTAAATATGTAGTTTAACTTTAACCTCCCAGTTCCAGTGCAGGTTGTGTAGGAGAGCTTCAGAAATTGTCCAGGTTGCCATGGTCGGCCTAAATCATTAAATGAGATTTTTTTCCCTCAATGTTCATGTCTGCCAGCTCTCAAAGCTGTCCTCTCTGACGTTCTCCAGCAGAAAACAGCAAGCAGGAAACAACACTGAGATGAGAGTGGAGAAGCTTTCTATGGTGGCTCTGGGATCTTCTAAAGATAAAGAATAAAGCAGGATAGTTTCTGTTCATGCCACTTCTGGCAGCCTGGGAACATGCAGGTGGCCTTACCCATCATATGACAGGTGGCAGAGAAGGTGGAGCAGTCCAGAGGTAAAACTAGCTGCAAACAACAAAGACTGAATCAACATAGTGGGGCCTATGTTAAAGAAAAACAAATTTTAAAAAAGAGCTACTGAAAGACCAAAGGCAGATGTGAGCTCAGAGAACAATCTGGTTTGGAAAACAAACAAGCAGAACAAGCAGGCAGGAAATGTTCACAAGGAACTGCCAGACCAAGAGCAGAAAAAGCCTTCTTAATTTTTTTGGTACCGTTTGTGCCAGAAATTGTCGTTGGCATTTTGGCCCAGGAAAATCAGCTGATACTTATTGATAGGCATTTGTGTAGGGAAGGAGACAACAGGAAGTGTGCCAAAGCACTAACAATCCAAAGAGAAGAATCAATGTTTTCCTGATACTCAAAGGAGCTGCAACTGTTCAGTTCCAATGGCATGGAGGTACTGGTATTGGAGACATTTCCATTTTGCTAAGGACTGCCAATACTTGAGAGGAAAGAGGAGACAGGCTCAAATAATAGCTGCTGCCTGCAAGTAGCATCCCCTGGTGGGGAGAATACAATCTGGCCCAGCTGGCATGAATGGGACTCTGCAGGCTTAGAGCCACGCAGGTTGTAGGAGTATGTGGCAGTAGGTAGTAGCAGGAAGTATCTTGGACATGCTTTGCTTCTGAAGCTCAGCCCCTGCACTCAGGTACACAACAGATCCATGTTTGCCCAAATGCTGGAAAGAAAAGGTGGGATGATAATTTAAAGAAACTCAGAGTATTTAAGAATACAACTCACAAGCCCTCCTCCATAACCTCTAAAAAGATGTTGACGCTGGCTGTGGAGCAGAGTACTTGGCAGAGAATGGCCCTCCACTCCAGAAGTTCCTCAGCCCCTTTCTGGTATCCACCTTTGAGGTAGAAAAATTGCTCAGAGATCCCTTCTCCTTAACTGCTGCTTTCATTTATTTGTCTAATTAGTGTCAATTTTCATTACGCAGTGTCTGTTGCTTTTTATCTCTCAGTGTACAGTTGTATCCCTAGAACTTGTGGGATGCTGCTTTTTAAATATAGTTAATTGAATTCACAGTGCATGAATTCCTTCCTCTGTTCAGCTTTGTTAGTCTGTATTAATCTTAGTTGCTATTCTACAGCTTGTCTACATGCCATGTGGCATTCATTTCTGCTTTCTCCCTGTTCCATGCAGGACCACAGTGAAGGTTAAAGCTATGCACAACCTGGATGAAACTTCTGGGGAAGGTGGCAGATCTTAATGCTCTCTACAGCTACCTGAGAGGTTGTAGGCAGGTGGGGGTCAGTCTCTTCTCCCAGATAACAAGCAACAGAACAAGAGGAAACGGCCTCAAGTTATGTCAGAGGAGTTTAGATTGGATATTAGGAAAATTTCCTCACTGAAAGCGTGGTGAAGCATTGGAACAGGCTGCCCAGGGAGGTGGTGGAATCACCATCCTTGGAGGTACTTAAAAAACATGTAGATGAAGTGCTTAGGGACATGGTGTAGTGATGGACTTGGCAGTCTTGGGTTAATTGCTGGACCTGATGATCTCAAAGGTCTTTTCCAACCTAAATGATTCTATGATTCTGTGTTATCAGCTACTTATTGGTTGTTCACCCAAATACTAGAGTCTGGCAGCCCCATACAGAGATCAATATGTATCTAAATAGCCTCTAAGACACATGCTAGCTTACCATTGCATGGTGTGGATTGTATGTGCATTCTAGCTGGCAAGAGTCCTTTATGTGCTTTGCTTGTAGAACTGATCAGTATGGAATAATCTAATGCCCAATTGGATCCAACGTATATTATGTGCAACCCATCACCTGCAAAATGTGTTACTGGATAGGGAGTCAGGCAGCCAGTAAATATACCAAATGAATATATTTTGTCTTTAAAGGCTGTGGAATTTAAAGCAGGCAAGCTGACAGCTTGAATGCCAGAAATATAAAGATGGTTTCAGGCCATTTCAGCCTGATCAAACATCTGCATTTTATGAGGATTCTTTCAAGTCCAGAAATCAGACTTCGCCTTTCTTCTTTGAATAGAGCCATCCTTTCAAAAAGCATAATGAGGAATGTACTGTGTTGATAAATACTGCATAATGGAACTTTGCAGTTCTAGAGGAGAGGGAAAATAATCTTTTTTAGTATTATTATTATTTTTAAATGAACTTTTCCCTTCAGAGAAAACAGAAGCAGAACAGGCAAATGGGCAAATGTTACAACCCTGAAACTATCACAGAAGCTCTCCTGAGAATTTTAGTCTGCTAGACTTGTCACAATCCATCACACTGATTGCTGTGTCACCTTGCATCTTGAATGAGCTATTCCTGGCAAGAAAAAGCTAAACTTTCCTCATAGGCTTTGCCAATCCCTTTTCCTGCAACTGGGACAGAAAGCTGATGCCATTTATCTACTCCTTCAGCAAATTAGGAATGCCTTTTTTTTACATGGAAGACTCAGAAAACACAATAAGAGTTTAGTTAAGCAGCACAGTTATAGACTATAATTAAGGTTTTGCTGTCTCTCATATCATAAATTTATTTCTAGGGGCCATTTGTAATGTGGCGCAATATTCCTGCATGCCACACTGCTACCTCTCCTTATTCTGGGAGGTACAGATCTTGCACATGGGGCTGAAGAGCCAAAGAGGAAGTAGGGTAGGTGAGATATATATATGTTTGCTCTGCACAAGACAGAACTGTGGTCTAACAGGTGGAGTGGGAAAGCAATGCATAAGATATCTCATGGTGATGGTGAGGAAGGGAAAAACAGTGAGGAAGCCAGGATCAGTGCTATGCTTTCAGAATTAGCTTTTTTTTTCCTTGCCTAGTGTGTTAACAACTACAACACCCTTTAAAGGAAGAAGAACAATTTATCCTTCTTTTGCACATGTGGCAAAATTAAAGTACTATAGGGAAAGCAGTTCCACCACTGCCCCATACAGCAGTCAAACAAAACACATCAGTATTTGGAGCAATCAGACAGTACATGCACAGAACAATTATCATTGAAATAAATGAAAACAATTATCAATGAAATAAATGAAAAGCACAGAACAGATTATCATTGAAATTGTTTTAAGATTTTAAGACAAGAAGACTACCAAGGAATTGTGTTTTAGAGCTGAACAGCATTCAGCAATTCTATAAAAATTTCAGTGTGTGTTGCTCACCTAAATGCTAAAGCCTTGTGTCAAGACACAGTGACAGAGAATGGAAAATTACTTGCTTTATTAGTTTAAGCAACAGAGGAGGATGATGAAGATTTCTGGGTGATTCATAAATGCAATGCTTCTTTTAATCTAGTTGTCTCAGAATTGAAAAATGAACTCCATAGGAATTTTCCTTTATGCTTTAAAATTGGTAAATTTTTTAATGTGTTTCAACTGTCGAAGCAGCCTCAGATATACTGACTGGGAAGTATCTTCTGGCATCTTGGGAAACAATGTCTAAGAGTGATTGCTGTTGCTGATACAGCTATTAGCTGACAGCAGGAGAGTTGGGGAGAGTAAGGAATCTTGGTAGCTAGAGCCTATGTGTCCTGGTTATACACTTAATGTCTCTCCAGCTTATCCAGTGGGCCTGCCCTTCAGATGCACCTTCAGATGCACTTACATTTTCTCACCAGAAACTCTTCTCTTCATGCCAGTTGGCCTGATATTTTCCAATATCAGGCAGGAATATGCTAGTGAAGCTTTTCCAAGTCTCATTCACAACAACAGCTGGGCAGATTTAGCTGAACCTTTCTAAACAGCATTCAGTCAGTCACACAGCTCGCATGGAAAAGTATCAGCCCAGTTGCTGAGTATATAGCAAAATGCTTATTATGTCAGGTAGGTTGTCATGGAAAACATCACCCACAGAGCACACTAGCTGCTCTCCCAGCAGTGCCAGGACCAGCCACAGTGATTTCCTTCATTCTAGACTGACTCTAGTTCTCTTTCTTTGAGGAACATAAATCAGCAAGTAGCATATCTAATGATTAGTCTTTTTGAACACATACACCTCACTGAGATCTCCAGAAAAGCTTCTATAGGAAGAAATGGCTGGGAAGCCAGTACCAACCTCCAGACAAGAAGTGCCAGACTAACCAGGTGCAGTCTGGATCTTAGTCAGAACCTGATTACTAGTAAGTCTCTGCATATTTGCACCACTGCTGGAAAAGGTTCAGTCAGATAGATCAGGCACATTTTGGGACAAAAGAGATGTAAATGACTTAGAGAAGTTAATCTCAGGTTTTCTAAACCTAGATGTCTTCTCCAAACTGTGGCACTAGTGAGGAGGGAAGCACTAAGATGGATGCTGTCAGGTTCATAATGCAGCCCTAACGGAGCTAATATTCTTGAAGACCTGGAGGATAGTAGTCTGTTCTCCCTCTCTTTCCTTCATAATTTCTGCTACCTTTCCCTACCTCAGTTCCAGGTGCTGGCAGAACATCCCTTTCTCCTGTATATGCAGAAGACAGTGCCCTGTGCACAGTATTAAATTCTGTGCATCAGAGGGGAACTGCACAGCTGATTATCCAGAAATGATGGCAAATGAGGGTAAAATAAAAAGCTCTGTGTGCACCTGAAAGCCTCAGCAAGTTAGTACATCATCATCTGCCTGTCTGAAGCATGTCTGAATGTCCTAGCCTGCAGTGCTGCAGTTGTGTTTTCCTGTGTAGTAATTCTTACAACACTGCCTAATCAGCTCTACAGAGCAGGGGAAATAGCCTGGAAAAACCTTCACAAACTGAAGCTGAAAGGTAAACAAGCAGGTGGGAACAGAAGGTCTTAAGTGCTGGTCTCATTCTGTCTCCTGAAACACTTAAACATTGTTTTATTACTGGGATATGCTATTAGGGCCCAAATTACATCTCACTATTAAAACCTGATGGCAAGTCTCAGAAAGATGACAATTCACCTTCTTTCCACCAGCTCTCTCTTGAGATATATAGATATATATATATGGATATGTAAATACCTGGAGATATATATAAAAACATTTTTATATATATGTATATCTATATAACCAGGTTTTAAGCAAAGAGAAGCTGCTCTGCCTCACTGAAAGCTGTTCCATGCAGCAGCACTGGCCTTTGAAAGTGCTGATGAATGACAAACAAGGAGAAATTACCTAGCTGGTATACTGCTGGAACAAAACTCATCTACAGATACAACTATGGCATTTCTCTGTGGCAAAGCATCTTCTGAGATGTTCAGTAGGACCGTGTCTATACCATGGCCAGAGCTCACTGAAATCAGCCCTGCTAGGCACCACAGTCATTCATCGCGTTTTAGCAGCACTGAATACCTTCCCTGGAGTCTACGGACTGGCATCACAACAGTTGCCCTGTGAAACCATTTCAAAAGCAATTGACAGAGCAGGTGACATTTTGAGGTGGTTAGGTTAGAAAATGGCTTAGGAAAGGGGATCGGAAAGGTGGCAGAGAGCTTGCTTTCCCAGGACCACTGCTAAGGATTCATCTCAGGATTAGTGTCACATTTGTGTGCTAACTAGAGTGACATGGCATGGTGCTGCCAGTTGTCTACCCCACGATCTCTTCCAGAGCCTCTTTTCCTCTGCAAGAAGAACTAATAACACATTTTACTCCTCTGTTCTGAATTAATTTCTACGCTGTGTGTTCAACACCTTGCATGGTTGAACTCTATTCTTATGAATGGTCTCTACATAGTACTGCAATACAAGCAGCAAATCAGAAGTATGTGTTTGTTTCCTTTATTTACCTGGAACAATCTTTTGATATTATGAAGCATAAAAGTGCAAACATAAGTATGCTGGAGGTTTAAGGGAAGGAATTTAGTATATTGTTTGCACTTAATATTTGTGCTTATCAGTGATAAAAATAAGCTAGTTACAAAAATATCTTCTTTGAGAGGTTTAGATAAGCTGTCAGGAAGTGGATCAAATGCATTAACAACAGACTTATTTGTAAATGTATTTAGAAGTAGGTGCCTGCTTTCTAAATTGTACCTTAATCCTTAGGCTTTTATAAGCATCTGTTTCTGGCATGTAGGCCATTCAGGCATTTAGGAAGGTCATCTCTTCTACTTTATTACCTTAATCTGGATTTCCTGCTGCACAAAGAAAGTCCAGGGGGACTCATTCTGCATATCTGAGGATGAAAGTCTCCATTAATATGCATGCAAAGGAGGGAAGCAACGTCTTTAAAAGGTAACACTCATTTCAGTCTTCCATGGTGTACCAGTAAACAAAGAAAGAGTTCATCATTATGGTGAGGGTTAGCAGAGCAAAACATTCCCTAGGGTCTCATCTTCCTTCTTTCTGCATTTTCACAGAAGAAAATCAGGCTGCTGCTTTCTGCTAACTGCCATTTCCCTACACAGACCTATGATGTGCATTTTTGCTGAAGGCAGAGGCTGGACTGAACAACATTCCTTTTTTGTGGTGGTCCACAAGCAGATAAAATCCAGCCTGTGCATTTACTCCTAGAGTTAGAGACACAGGGGACAACACTGAAAGGAAAGACTGGTCTTGTCAATTTAAAAAGTGAGATGGCAGCTGGGTGCCTCCACAAAGACAAAGGCACCACCAATTTTAGTAGATTTTCAGGTGTCAAAATGTCCAAGAGCTGCATGAGACAAGACAAAAAGGCTGGTGCTATAGCTGGCTTTTTAAGATTTTCTGTCTCCCTACAGACACAGTAAAAATATGTCTGTAATTACATTTTCCATGTCATGGGACCTTTCATGTGTCTAATAAAAATTGTTGATGGGAATCCAGTAAATACATTTTATGCTTTTTTTGTTGGGTAGTCTACTCTCCATGAGCTTTCTGGTTAATACATAACAAGACTTTTTTGTTTGTGAAAATACTGTTTCAGGCAGGTAGCAGTACAGTGTGAACCACACTACTCACTGGTCTTCTCTTCCCCAGGCCAAAGCAACAGAAGACTTTGATCTCAAAAGAGACAAATGCCAGATTCTTCCCTTAGTTGTCTTTGTCCCATGATAAACTCAGCAACACAGACTTTGTCCTCCTGGCCCCATTCCCTCAACGCAGCTAAGACACGTCCAAGGACAAACTTGAGCCAATGGAAGGGGAATCAGTAGCTGTGGTACTACTAGCATTGTACATAAACTTAAGGATGTGGATGGTCACACTACATCCATGGCAGCATGCCCAAGGAAAGAGACTCATCTGAACAGCAAAGAACAGAGGTCATTTACTCCATGGGAGACATCTGATATAAAACCAGAGTTGCTGTGTTCAAACTTCTGATGTGTTCACCCACCTTAACCCCCCATGAAGTATGCCCTGGGACCCTGGGATGCATGAATTCTTTCTGTTCCCATCTTTCCTAACCAGAGTTTTATCCTGAATGGAAATGCCTCTGCTGAGGAAAAAAAGATCTGGGTTTGAACAGCAGCTTAAATTTTCTTGCTCTTGACCAAGGAATGCCATGGCTGATTTGTTTGCAAGACTTCAACAGACCACTTGTCAGCTCTCTGCTGATTTGAGCTGTGGACTGGGCATAGGGGTGGGTTGGCACAGTGGCAGCTGGTGATGTGAGAGCACAGGAAGCACAAAATATTTGGCCTCTAAATCCCTTAGGCACTGGCAGCAACCACTCCACACAAGTATTGGTGGGAAGAGGGCAGACAGCTGCCTTTGCCACCTCAGACAAAGCTCCCAGCAACACAAGAACATCACACACAACAAGCAGTGTTGCCTCTCATAAAGCACCACAGATGGCTTGAGGCAGTTTTGCCAGAGGCCTAAAGGTGCTGATTTTTGGGAGAGGGGGCTAGCTCAGAAGCATGTACAGCAAGACTGGTTCACCAGGGGGTCTCACCTCACAACTACAACTCTGTCCCAACCCCCAGGGCTGCAAAGCTCAATCTAGTGTGTGTTGCTGAACAACCTGAACCAGTTCTGAAGCACCAACAAGAGGTTTGTCTACTCAGAGTCTCACTGCAGTACAGGCCACCGGTACTGCACACCTGAGCTTGCTAGGAACCAGGAACAGGGTACCCTCCACCATGCAGTACTGAAACCAACCTGGAAATGGACTCCACTCTTCCCCACTGTTACCATGTAAGTCTAGTTTAGCTTTGTAACTATATTTCTTCATCTGTTTTAGCTTTGCAACTATATTCTTTGTTCAGTGTAATCGCTATGGTCAGACTGCTAACCAGCCCTGGTTGTGTAATTTTATCCTCAGAGGGGAAGAGTTGTTTAAAACTTATGATCACTGAGGACACCTTTCTACGGGTAACTAATAAAACAAATTTGGACTCTCCTTGGGGTCTCCAAATAAGGGAACTAAATTAAGGTTCCGTAATCAGTCAGCTGTAACTATAGGGTTGACTATTGTTTGAGACCCCTTAGAAGAATCAAGGATACCTGTCAGGAGCATGTAGGACACTTAGTTTACATAGTACTACCTGTTGAATGAATATATATGATTTTCCTGAGAAATGTAATACAAAAACATATGAGCAGACTATATAATTTATTTGAATGAAACATGTGGCATGCACGTTAGGTGGAAGGATCCCCCATGCATCCAGCACTGCAATAAAGAATGCCTGGTTCTTAAGGCTACATTGGTGTTAAGGAGTTTTCTTATTCCCAATTTCAGTGACATCACCAGCAGCAATTTATCAATTACAGGGGCTAATAGCCTCTGCCTTGTTTAAAATCTTTCCACTCCTCAAACAGGAGCCTGGACAATGCTTCCTTGCTTTGTTAAGTATGATGGTCTAGGTTATAACAGTAAACAGCCTGTTAATGACCAAATATCCCCAAAATGTGTTACTAGTTGCCACTCAAAGTTGTTCACTAGGTACATTAACACTTGTGTCCATTTGCCCTTGCTAATGGTGGCAAAAGCCTGTCAATTGAAAGGCAATTATCAGTGTCACAATCATTACATCCTCTGAATTTCTGAAGAGGACAGTCAAATCTTCACTGATGGGATTCCTGGCCTGTAGTTTCACCAACAGGGTGGGCTTTGCCACAGAGCAGAACCTGGCTATTAATCCTAAAGGAATTCATGTTTTGCCAGTGCAGCTGGACTGGACTCTACTCCCCCAGCCCAAATCTTTTCCTCCCCTCTCCCTCCTCTGGTGATTTTATGAGTAATTATGATACCCTCCCCCTCCCCTCCTCCCCCCCCCCCCAAAAAAAAAAAAAAGAAAAAAAGAAAAAAAGAAAAAAAGAAAAAAAGAAAAAAAGAAAAAAAGAAAAAAAGAAAAAAAGAAAAAAAAAGAAAAAAAGAAAAAAGAAAAGAAGAAAAAAAGAAAAAAAAGAAAAATCAACAAATTAATTAAAGAACGAAGGATACAAAGAAAAAGGTATCTTAATAAAAGCCAGCAATTCTTTTGAGGTTTTCATTTTAAGTTTTCTGAACATAAAGACTGCATATCAAACAGTCAGCCCATACCTGAACATAAAGACTGCATACTATACACTTCCTAGACATCATCATCTGAGGTCAGCAGAGATATTTATCCTACTTTCATGAAAAATGTTATCTGTGCTGACAGATAGGGAGCTAGGAACTGCTCTAATATCTCATCCAATGTACGATTAATAGCAGTTCTTTACCCTGACAAACAGGATAAGAAAAAAATCATCTGGGTGCACAAGATAAACAGGCATCAACATCTTCAGTCTCCTTGCAACCAACAAGGTGAAGGTGCAGACCATAGACTTCTCCTGCTTACTGAATTATTAGGAAAACAACATGGCTGACTCAATCTTTCCAATTTATTACACCTACAATAATAAAAAATTTGTAAGCAATTAAGAGCAGGCTGTCAACATGTCAAAAACTGTGTGTGCACGTGAACTGTGTTGAAACTTCTTCCTTTTCTTTCCCCAACAACCCTCCAGCCCACTAAGTATTTAAAGGTATTTAAAGGGCTAATCTCAACCTGATAATCCTTCCCAGGTTTACATTATCAGCTTCCTACTTACACAATTGTACATTTCTGTTTGCTTATCAAGCTTAAATGATCTATGCTGTTGTCTCCAAAATCATGAATAAAAAACCCCTTAACACTAATGTAGCATTAAGAACCAGGCTTTCCTTTACTGCAGTGCTGGATGCATGAGGGATCGTTCCACCTAACGTGCATGCCACATGTTTCATTCAAGCAAAATTATATAGTCTGCACTTATGTTCATGTATTACATTTCTCAGAAAAAATCATACATATTCATTCAACAGCTGGTACCATGTTAATTAAGTGTTGTACATGTTCCTTACAGGTATCCCTGATTCTTCTAAGGGGCCTCAAACAACAGTCGACCCTATAGTTACAGCTGACCTATCACTAAACCTCAGTTTACTTCCTTTATATTGAGAGTCCAAATTTGTTTCATTAGTTACCTATACAATGGTCTTCTCAGATACCATATGGTCTCCCCAGTGATCGTAGGGTTTAAATGACTCTTTCCATCTTGGCATAAAATTACACAACTAAAGTTGATTATCAGTCTCTCCATAGTGATTATACTGAAACAAACAATGTAATTGCAAAGCTAAAACTAACTATATTATATGGTAACACTGATAGAAGCACATGAAAGAAATAAGTCTGTCAGCTGGAAGAAAGCAGCTGTCCATTTCTGCAAGAACTGGGTTCAGAACTGACTTAACTGCATGAGATTTCACGTGTACTGTCCATTCTCAAAAGAATTTTTCAGCAATCAACACTGGAAAATGTGCTGCGAAGGTATGGTAAGAGCATAATTTGGAAAATCACTCATTCTTTCAGTAAAAACAAAACAACCAAACCCCCAAGCAAACACAAAAGACAGAGGAAAAATTATAAATGCATTTAGTGCTCAGGATGCAGTTTGCACTTTTTTTTCATTCACACTGAATTTTTTCTGCCATTTTTCAGCAAAATTTTCAGAAAATGTTGCATTAACTGTTCTCTAAAAATGTGTATGTTGCAACAGTGAAGTGACTTCTGGCAGAACTGGCTGAACAGGAATCTGCTCATCTAAGATATCTCTGGAGAGCACAAGAAGGAATAAACCTCCCTGTACTTGTTCTGAGAGGTAAACAAATGTGTCTCAAACTCCCAGTGTCTTCAGGCTCCACAGTGTCTCAACACTTACTTTCTAGTGTCAGCTATAAAACTGTCCTTGTCCACTGGCCAGCTACTGCAGGTTTTAGTTGTAGAGGAGGGATCTGAGCAGCCAGGGTAGGTCTTCATACACCATTAACAAAAATTGGGAACTACTTCTCATTACCAGGGATGTTCATGCAACAGGGGATAAAAAAAGGTGAGCGTGAAAGTTAACCACTCTTCTAAGTCACAAGAAGCTGAAAGCAGTCTTAGTAGAGAAGGCATGTTGGCTTCCAGGACCTATATATTTACAACAGTAAAGATGCCCCTCCGGGGTTCTTACACACGAGGTCAACTAAATGCAACAGATTACTTTCTTGATTAAGAGCCTTCCAGATTTTATGTTACTCTTAATTATTTGTCAAGAGATCTTAACTGTAGAACATTATCTGTTTCCCTGGGTTTGTTTTTAAGACTCTGCCTACTCTGCTTTGAGTCAATAACTTGGCAAGAGAAGTTTTCACATGACTCATTCTGTCTCCTGGATGATCTAACAGATTATAAACACAAAGAAGATATATGGGGAAATACATTGGGGATGTTGTGCCTGGATATTTTTATTATTAAAATAAATCACCACCTTGTGTTGCTTCTGTCCAACAAGGCAGACTTTTATATGTAAATTCCTAAGCATGCTAATGAGGTACATAAAACTGCCTCTTTTTTTTTTTTTTTTTTTTTTTTTTCTGAGCAGAGAGCATCCACAGAGAATTTCCTGTTTCAGCAGGACTGCTCTAAGTTATGAGCACCCTGGAGGGTGCACTAACATATCCAAAGTGGCTTTCGTCTTTATGGAGTACTTGCCTCTCCCTTCCTCATTACATACTAAACTTGCTTTCAAGTCCTTCCAGCTACAAGAAAAGGCAGAAAAACTGAAGAGACTTGCATGTTTTTGAGTTAAGACTTCTTGCTCAAAAAATTGAATTAATGTCTTTTGCTGACTTCAGTGTCTTCCTAAGTGTCACAGATGCTCCAGTGGTAACATGAGAAGCATTAGTTTGCCTCCTACAATGGGATGCACCCCAAGTGCTTTGTGCAAAAAGTGATGACAGTTGATTATTGGGTGAGGAGGGATGTGCATCCTTGCAGGAGTTGGAATAAGTCAACATACATTCCCAGTGTTCCTGGAGCAGCACAAAGGTTTGGTAGGCATCAGTGAATTCCTAACACAGAGATAGGGACAGTCTATCATAGGAGGGTTTGCAGATCTAGACATTTCATTCTCTGATCTTATTACATTGTCTGTAGGGCACACCAACTCCTTTTCAAAGAAAGGTTTTCCCAACACAGGCTCTGAGGAGTGCTTACTGGAAGCACAGATATACTCAGCCCTGCCAAAGGACAGACTTTTCTTCTGTGAGGGGATGCCCAGGGAGCTAGACAACTAGTCTTAATGCCCATCACCACTACTAGATGCTAGTGCTGTTCAGCTTTGACAGGATCTGGCCATGGTGCCCCATGGAGTTCTGCACCACTGTAGTGATGTGTACAAATAGGTTCACACCGTTTTAAGTCTGTCTGTAAGGTCTGTGGACAGACTCAGGCTCCTCATCAGAAGGCCAAAATAACCTAGCAGCAAGGTACTATGGACATGTAGGCGTGAAGGCACAAGCAAGACTCACTTACTGGCTCTGATGACGCAAATTCCCTGTACCTGTGTCACTCTGTAGGACTGCACTTGCATGGCTTGACAACCGTTCAGCTCTGGCTTCTTCCACGCCAGGAGAACTTGATGTCCAAACTATCAACCAGCCTGCCCTCACAGGGGTGAGGGCTGGTTATTCTCTTTAATGGACAGTCAACCAGAGACTAGTTACCTGTGGTTTCCCAGTTTAACACAAGGCTTCCTCAGGCTGTAAGAGCTTCAGGACAATGAACGGCATCCTGTTACACGCATACAAACATCACAAAACTCTCAGCTGGAGTAGCCAAGGGAAGAAGTAGAGGACATCACACAATTATCTTTGTTCATGGATTGATAATGCCTCCTTAAAGCTCCTTTTACAAGAAGGCTGAGCAGCATGTCAGAAAGATCAAGTACCTCACTGCTGTGTCATACATCCAGAAGTGCACTGCATATCCTAGCCACAATCAACTGATTTAAGAGGGCTGATAAATGGAGTTCTAAGAGCAAAGTAAGCTTTTTCAGACTGGAGAATAGGATGATGGGTGAAAGAATAAAATGCAGTTAAAATACACAAAAAAGGATACTGAATTCATTAGAAATTAAAAAATAAATATAAGACTTCATCCCTGGAGGCAGCAGTGGAACAAATGGAAAACTAAAACAGAAACATCAAAAGGTGTAATGGGAGAAGAAAAGCTGAGTTTCACAAAGTAAAGGCTTATTTAAAGGCACATTAATTAACCAAGCAAAAACAAAACCAAATCAACTTGTCCTTCAAAAGAGGTCTATAAGCATGGGAGAAGACTTTAAATGTTTCTATTATAAGCCTTCAGTGTAAGCATTTGCAAGAACAAAGACCACATGAACAATAGCAACCTCCTATGCTAGTCAGCTTCTCTGGCTAGCCTTCTACAAAAAAAAAAAAAAAAAAAGGCAGAACAGAGAAACACTAGAGACTCTGCCTAAACAGTACAGATGCAGCCCTGCTCCCACCTGTCCCCTTGTCATAAGTTATGTCAGCTTGTGTACACCTCGAAGGTGTTAGGTAGCAGAATAAAAAGGATATACCTCCACCAGAGTATAGTTTGAAGAGGCAATGAAACATTTTTTTTTTTATTAGGCAAACAGCAATTACATAGTCATAATCAGCAGCACAGTAAGAGAGCAAAATATTGCATCATATTCCTCTGCCATGTATAATATCCAGCTTCTGGACTTTGAGGGTAGCTGCAAAACCATGGAAATCTTAGGGACTGTTTTTCTCAACACTCTGCACACAACAGAAAATGTCCAGTTTTGGTCTGAAACACTAGACAACACCAGATGATTGGAGAGAGCAGAACAGGGCAAACATGCAGCAATATTTTATAAAATAGTTTCGTAACCACTAGCAATTTGCAGTTCAAGGACTTTCCCAGCCAAATAAGATGTTTTTATATTTAAGAGACCCCAATGAATTTATATCCTATTATTTTGTCAAGTTGCCTTCTGAGGAGTTATACTGATTAATGGTAACTTGTATGAAGAAACAATCCTTCTGTTTTGAAACCTCTTCCTTCTAATTTCATGTGTTGCTCCTTAATTTTTGATTTTGAAGATACAGTGAATAGTCAAACTCCATTCAGCTTCTCCACACTACAATAGAATTTATAGATCCCTGTCATACCCCCTTAGTTTTCTCTGTCCCATGGTGAAGTCTATTTATTATTTTTCATAGCAGTAGCAGTCTCTTTACTCATTCCCAAAGCCATCACAGGTCTCCGATCATTCCCCTTCTCTATACTGTACTTAGTACTAAATAGATACTATGCAAGGCAGTTAAAAATAGCTGGGTTTGCTCCATGGGCATGCACAGGGATCCTTACAGAGACCAGTGGGTCGTGATGCTTAGTTAGGCAGAATTGAGTGATAAGAATTCAGGAGCTCTGCCCATCTGAACCTAGACTAGGTGAAATATTGCTAAGTAACAGAAAGTGTCTCCAGTGATTCACAGGCAAGAGACAGGTAGATCCCTGGAACGCAAACCAGTATTTCAAAGGGACAGTACTGTCCCTTTCAAATCTGTAGTGATATTTGGGTCTTCTTGCAGGCTCGCTTCCTATTGATAGAGAAGCGATGTGTATAGGATCAGAATATTTTCTTGGTGTAGTTAAGGAAACCCAGTCCTGGAACAGATGTGATCATAGATGACACACAGATAATCCCCTGTCTAGAAATACTCATCTGCTGACTCACTTTAAACAGTAGAGGTGACAACTTAAAAAATGTATTTTACTACTTTTTTTTCCAAGTTTTTTCTTGTTTGAGCTTTTAGGGCCAGGTTTTATTAGGCAAATTCTCAGGTAAGCCTCAGATTCAGTGCCATCTCTGAGAACCCTGGGATGGCAATTGATATTTTCTCTTAAGGCTGTTGGAGTTTTATTAATACACAAAAAATAAATCCAATTCCACACAAAGTCCAATAATCTCTAGCCCTCAGGAATACAGCACAGTGCTAGATAACATGACTCAACAATATTGCAAGAGCTTTAAAACCATAAGGCAAATAAAATGAGTCCCACATCACTGAAAGTTGCAAACGGTAAGCCAGTTTTGAGATTTTGATCGAGAATGATACAATTTTATATATTTCAGCTTAGCCATGCTTCCAGAGGAGTTTCAAAGCCATGGATAAACACTTCCCAAAATCATAGCTTAGAATAGCATAATTGCAATGACTACTCTATGAGTTTGAAAGAAAATGTCAAGATATGTAAAAAGATTTTCAAGATTAGAACTGTCAGAGTCTGAAAATGATAAAACAACTCCAAACCCATATTTTCTGGGACAAAATAAAGTCTATTAATTACTAATTTTCCCCACATCTGGAATACTCAAAAAAAAGACAAATCAAATGAGAAGCACTGTATGCTCTTAAATGGATGAGGAGATGAATAGTTTTGCAGGAATATTTGTTACAAAAAAGCAAGTGCAAGCTTATGACAGTCATGACCAGAGCTAGATTATGCTTTGAGCCTCTCTATGAAACACAAATATGATGTATGACATGGAAAGATCAGTTCCTTCCAGAGGTATGAGCTGTTTCTAGAGTAGAACTGCCTGAACAATACACACCAATATGAAACAGCTGTGTAGGGGCCCATGTTGCTTTCCCTGAAGGACATATTCAGAGATATTACTGTGATTTGTCATGATCACTCAAGGCTCCAGTCTCGCAGATACATGTGTACCCGTACCTGGACAGCTGGCCACTGCTGGAGACAAACTGGGAGAGCCCCTCAGAGCCAGCCTGAGACTTGAAGCACACACAGGTCGAACATTCGAAACTGAAGGTATTCTGGCAAATGCCTTAATCTTGTCAGGACTTTAGAAGCATCCAGCTGGAATCTCAGATGTCTACTTCAGCACTTGAGGAAGAGATCCAAAGTTCAGATGGTCACCTTCTGAAGGATTCACTTGTATCCTGGTTTTGTTCTGTTTATATTTCCTACAGCTTTTCAAAGGCTATAGGATAGACAGGGAAGGATGTCCTACAGCACTAAGGCAGAAGGTGTCACTACTTCTGTCAGTTCTCAGTGCCTGATGTTCCCTGGTGCATGTCCTGGCCTTTTCCTTTCACGTGCACTGCTGTTCTTCCATTCTATCCCCTTAATTTGTGTTTTCCTTTCCAGAAGATCTTCTGGTTTTTCTCAGCAACTTTGTCTTGTTCTCCTCTCTCCTCTTTCAGCTTTTCTCCCCTTAGTTAGTCTGCCACAGGCAGACCACTCTTGACCTCTCCCATACTCCTGGGAAAAGGCTCTACTCCTTAGTCTGTGCACATCACCAGAGTGCTACTGGTTGAGTCAGAGAGTCAGATTTAAGCCAATGAGTCATCCACACTCTTTTCAGGAGATTTTTCAAAGAATATGGTTATTGACATAAGCAAGGATTTTGCAGTGTGACTATTGAGAGATAAATGGTAAGACAAGGGAAAGCAGGGGAAAGTCCCTTATCAATGGATCAGGTTAGCCACATTTCCAGTTGAAATGTTTTTGGTGAAGAAGCATTTATTTTGGAGAGAAATCTTTTTGTGTAATAAGTGGCATTTTTTCTTTTTCTTTCAAAATTTCATTTTCTTCAACATCCAAAAGTGTCACTCAGCTTTTTAGGGGTTCTTGGCATGAACTGGAAAACTGTGTAAAGTCACGTAAGGACTAAACAGAAGTAAATTGCTTAGGTATTCTTAAAAAAAAAAAGGCAATTAAAAGCACCTCTAATATTCAGTACACTTAGAAACATTTTGTTAAATGTTAATAAAAAATTGAGATAATAATGTATCACAAAAACATTCCAAGGAGTTGACAAAAGTGTCTTTACAATTAAAAAATTAAAGGGACATAGCATGTTTCAGAATGCTTTAATAATAAATATTCTTCTGTTCCTGGTACAAGTGAGCTTTACTAGACAAATTTAATTCAAGGCAAAATGGCCTAAGAGAGGATCACAAAAGAGAATAATGGAATAAATCAGTGAAACTTTCTGACCTCTAGAAGGAAACTGCAGTGATAAAGCTATTTATTGAAAGGAAATTAAAGTGATCAAAAAAGAACATAACTGACAGCAATTCACTATATAAATTACCATATGCATTTCTCTACAGTTTAAAATAAATGCTTGCTTTTCATTTTTCTGTTAAGAAGTAAGGTGTCATAAATGACAGAACAGTCCCATCAGGTATTGTTCCCAGCTGCCAGACTTTGGGAGAAGGTTGGACCTTATCATACAAAACAAGTCAAAGTCAGTTCTTCGGAAAGTTTTTCAGGGCAAGACACAGGCAAATGAATGAAGAAGAGAGAGGCTTTCACAGAATTAAAGACTACTTTTTAAACCCAGCCTAGCACTTAAGGCTTTCAATAAAGCAACAAAAGCAATTTTGACCTTATCTTTGACTGGATATTTGGAAGACAGCTAAAGAAATGAGTGTGAGTCAGCAGAGAAGAAATGTATGTATTTTCTAAATTCCCAGTCACATAAAAGACAGTAGAAAACAAATTAAATTAAAGTCACCCAGTTATATCAGATGTGAATTATTAAGAGATAAATCTAAAGTAAACATACACATCTCTAGAAAGCAATGAAAATGAAGTTTAAAGCTAAGAAATACTGTTTACAACTTGTACAAGCAGCTTTCTGTGTGCAGACCTTAACAAGCAGTTCTGAATAGACCCAGCTTATGAATATCCTTCCTAAGCAACAATTGGACATAGTAAAAGAAGCTCTTGAATTTCACCTTCTCTGCAGCATCATGGCATAAATTTCCTGCGAATTCCAGGGTGCAAAAGCCAACAATGCTATAATCAATCCACTTCTATCTATTGAAGCAAAAATGCTCCATGACTTATTAAATAGTGAGGGATGAAATCAAATGGCAGTATCTCTCATAATCACTCAGTTTCCAGCAGAAAAATCACATAGAATATGCCTAATGAGGACCTAGTTGACAGCAAAGTAGGAAAATATGAAGCAACTGAAATTAATGAGGAAGCAGGATGGGAAACATAAAGGATATAGTTTCTCTTGGTCAGCACAGGTTTATCAGCATCTCTGCTCACTGACTGAGCTCATAATCCTTGTTATCATGAGGGAGTGAATCTTTTTGTGCACCCTGTAGCCTTTACGCTGAATAGTACAACCTGTCTGTTCCAAAGGCTCACCAAAATCTATATTTATCTGCAGTATTGGGTTTTCAGTTTAGAGGTCACTTCTCACTCTAAGCATCACAGATCTGCTGGATCTTCACTTCCACATTTCTGGAGAAAACTGAAGCCATTTCAGCAAATTTGCAAGGGGCATACAGTCATTAAGCAAGATGCTTGTGTGCATATCTTTCCATCTGAGCATCTGGTTGTATGTAGATTTTGTCCTTGAAGAATTATCAGTTCAGTTAAACAGAGGAAACTGTATCTTACAGTTCTCTATCAGATTACTTTCACTAAGTGGAAAGCATTCCAGAGACAGGGTGCTAGGCCAATGAATAAACATTTGAGTCTCACTTGTTCTTTCTTCCCATTATGACAGAGACTCAAAGGACCAGTACTGAATTTTCTTTAGGGAATGGCACATGTTGTTTGTGTCTGTGTGTATGCCACCTGCAAAGAACTGTCTAGTAGAATTGCTCTGTCTGCCAGCGATTGTTATCACTGTCTTTTCCATGCTGACTTCTTCATATTGTCTTTCCCATGAGATGCAAACAATTTCTGCTTTCAGTCTCAGCTTTAGACTCTGTCAGTACCCTGTCAAACAGGACAAGAAAAGAATAGGCAGCACACCATAATTCAACTACATTTCTCACGGTGATGTTGTACACCCATTAGTCTAAGTGGAAGGGTATTATGTTTGAGATATGTCCCACAAATAGGAATGAAAACATTTCCTCTGCTTTGTACAACAGAGCAAATCAAAACCTAAGAACATGGATCTGATCCATAAGCCTCTGAATCTAAGTTTTGTCTAAGAAGATACAGACCAAGGAAAATCTACAACAGCTGTTTTTCTGGGCTGTGAACTGTGCTGGTCTATGGGTGCCCTCAGCTCGTCACTTCTAGCCTGATGGAGGAAATTCCTTTGCAGAATGACTGGCACTTGCGAGGACAAAAGGATAACAAACATTACCCCATGCTTCATCATGCACTCCATCCCACAGGTGAGATCCCAGTGAATACTACCTTACAACAACCACAGGATGACCTGAAATTCTGTGTGCATGTCAAGCCCTGAGAACTCCGTGTTTCTGTCTCATATACCTCAGATGTCAGTACTGTTTCCTTGCACATTTTAGCCTGTCTTAATTCATCACAAGAGGAGGTACTTGTTGCACCTCTTTGAATGCATTCTCTGTCCCAATCTGGCTAATCAGCTCTCCACATCTCAGCTTTCTGCTCCAGCTTTGCCTTTGATGCCTCTCAGGTCAATGAAGAATTTTGTCAAGGGGCAATGGCAGAGATGCTGTCTCACTAGATTGCAGTATTCATTTGCACAAAGTGTACTGTGATTACAGTGACACAAAAGCAGTGTCATGTGATTTCTGAATCCTGTGCTTTTGTGCCTGATCCACAGCTGGGTGGATACATAAAAGACATCTTGAACAACCTCTGCTTACCAACACATACTTCTAATTAAGTTCAGTCATCTTGGGACAAAATTATTCCACTGGAACAGAAACAGAAGAGCACAGAGGATATAATGGAGGTTCAAAATCAGGAGAAAAAGGAAGAAGGGGAAGCATTACCAAGATTGTGAGGTCTTCTTCATCTTCATAGCAAAATGACTTAGTTCTGAGATTGGAGTAATATTATGGAAGTCAAACAAGAGTGAAGAAAATCAGCACTTCTAGTGCTGAAATATGAGGTATGCAAAAACCATCAAAGTGTTTAGTAAGCATTGGTCTTACTCAGCCCAACTGGCCAGAAGCTTCTGCAAGATTCCCCACCTTATAGAGCTGACAATTCAAGTACGTTTCAGGCCAAACACAAAGTGTCTTTTATTCTCTGGTGTGAGCAAAAGCATGCAATTCCTTTCTGCTGAGGATGTGGAGAGGTAAGAAGACAGCTTTCTCTGACTTCTCATCACTACACTACCATCTGTATGATGAACAGATCATACTTGCAGCATGGATCTGTGAAGGGAACAGGAGGGGGAATTAAAATGGGAGCAGGCTGAAGAACCACATAGGTGCTATGAAGGTGATTTTGCAGCACTTCCACCCTGATGCAACTCCATGCCAAAGACTCCCCACTTGCTATGAAGCCACATAGCAAAGAGGAGATCTGAGCTATCCCTCTGGGAGAAAAACACCATTAAAGGCTTGACTGCAGCCAAGGAAGACATGAGTCACAGCCATTTGACAAATCTGCATATGGGAGAGAAACCTAGAAAACAGCCATTGTCTACAGGTGTTCCAGCAGCAAAAAATAAACCCAGTGGTGTTAGGGCTTTCAGGGGTCACAAGCTTGGGATAGCAGAAAGGAACAGGGGAGGCCCAGTACTAAACTTTGCAGAAAGGAGAGTGTTCTTGCCACAGTAGGCTCTTGATAGGTTACTATTACCATTCTTGAAAGCCATTTTTCTTTTCTTCAAAGTGAATCAAATGAAGACACAAAACAAAAGACCAGCCCAGGGTCATGAGAGGTCAAGGATAAATCTTCTAATTGACTGGGAAAAACCCAAAAATCATTCATCCCTTCTCTCTTTGAGGTATGGTAGAAACCAAGGTGATGAACTTCCAGATCCTCTATGCTTGAATCAGGCTTGAACCATTCCAAGAAAAGGGCTCAAGCAGATCAGCAGTGACTCTGGTATACATCACAGCTTTTGGGTTCTGAAAGTGACTGTTGCTGTGTAAGTGATGTTTCCCCAAGAAGTATCACCTTCTCAGGTACTGTAGGCAGACCTCACACACCAGGAGTCTGACTTTAATTGGTGTGAGATTTTTCTTCTCCATGTGAACAAAAATCTCTGCCGCAGTAATAGGTCTTTCTCCTGCAAAAGATCAGGCACAGAAGGATTACCGTACATCATTGAAGTATGCTACAGTATGGTAGAAGGCAGCACTGTGCGGTCCACAATGTGCCTCCCTTAGTGAAGGATCATGATCTATCCCATCATAAGCAGACCACCACTAAAATTTCACACAGTGGCACACCATGATAACCATCAGGGAATCATTAAACCATCAGGGAATCATCAAAACTTTCTATGAATACAGTAAAGGGACAATCTTCCTCCCCAGCAAAATCATACATCTGCTCTCTGATATCTCCTTTTGCTCTTTGTGTGTCTTCTCTCACTCCTCTCTGCTTAGTTGTCAGTTCTTACCACATATCAGGACCTCTTTATATGAGGGATAGCTTGAGCCTCCATGATTTACGATCTTATATCTTAGTGGGCTCAACTGAAAAATCTTACTCCAGTGATTTACTTACCTTGAACTCTAATCCATACTCTCAGTACCGGACAGAACTTGTCATTGTAATTTATAGTTGCTTATTTCCAGAGATGGCACTGTGTGTCAAAATTTCATTATTGCTTCATATAACTCATTTCTATCTAATTAATTTTGGTCTGTTTATGCAGAAAGCAACAAGAGACCACATTCTGTCAAAAACATTTAGTAAGGCCATAAGATTGAAAGTGTACTTCCCCACATACTTTCATTTCATAAATATGTTTCTGCAATAACACACAGAAAAATAAAAAACTTAATTTGGAAACATCCTGTCCTTTATAGAGCATGTATTTCCTCCTCAAACCATGATCTGGCACCAAAAAGAGAGACTGGTCTATGCATTGTTGACAGCTGCATCACAGTCTGTTGGCAGATATTAGAGGCTTATGATTCAACACAAGAATAATACTCCTTGCCTCTCTGCAGAAAAAAATGTGCCTCCTGGCAGGCATCCATCAGCTGCATGATTTTCAGAAATATCAAACATTAGCTAAAATATAAGGAGGTTGCCATCAATCTCCTTATAATATACAGCATATGAGAAGACTGGGGAACGCTACAAAAATTAATAACTGTCTTCCTCATTTCACTCTTACAAATCCTGTGAAACTTCCTTAGTTGCATGCTTGAGTTTCTGTCTCAAGTCCCAGGTGAAAATCAGTGATGGTGAGAGGTGGAACAAGAAAAAGCAGTGTTGAGCCCTACTTAAGGCAAACTCCAACAGGCAAGGAATCCCAAGCAACTTCTACAAACTCAAGCAGGTAAGGAACCCCAAACTATCTTGTAGGCTGTACATGATTAGTTTGGCCTAAGTGTTCTGCAATTGACTTTGAGTTAAAGGAGGTATAGGAGGCAACATGAAGAGCCCAAACTAGACGTAAGTGGTCTTTGGGTCGTGCCCGATAAACCTACACAAGGACCAAGTTGTCTCAGTACTTTTTATTAGATTTGGATGGCCAGACTCGACAGAAAAGTTCTCAAGAGTTTACCTAAGATACAAATTCTGCCAGCTTAAAACCTTTCTTGAAATCATACCAGCTTGGTGTTCTAGTTTTTTGTATCCTGGAGGTGTTCTTGATTGTCTGGCAGAGTGCTATTACTCATTCATAGCCTTTCCTGCAGCAGAGGTGTTAATAAGCTCTTATTCCTGGATACTTTCCCAGTGGTAGGATGTTTCACTTTAACTAACTAAATATCTAAAGAGCAGGTGACTCTGTGTGAATTACACTCACTTTACAATCAACTAAAGTCATAGGCAGTAGCAAAGTAGGTCAGATAAGTTGTGTCCCATAAAGAAATGCCAGCTTCTCTTTCACATTCCTTTGGAATTCTGCTTGTAGAAATTATGGAAATATGTAACTTCCCCAAGAAGCAGTTTGAAAAAAACAGTTAGAATCAGAGGTTAACAGTTTGAAGAATAAGGCAGGACAAGTACTATAATGACAGCACTTACCTGGGTAAGCCTCACCCTCTGCAGGCAGTCACATGTCCATGTGCCCCATAGGTCTCTCCCTTCTTCCAGTCATGGAGTCTGGTTGCCCCACCTCTTTTTACCCTGAGTATCACAACTTTGTAAATATCATTACCCAAGTGTTCACAGGCTGCCCTGTGACTGGCTGGCAGCCACAGACATCCACCCACTCTGTCTACCCTGGAAGGACTTCAGAGCAGGAAAGCCCCGCCACTGAATGTGCAATGATCCACTTGTCTCAGCCACAATGCTACGGCAAGTAGCCACCATTTTACTAACTGTCATGCCCCAGATGTTTTCATACTGGTCTGTGATTTCCTGTGTCTTGACTCCATCATACCTATATATATATATATAGCACTCATATATAGGTATATACTTACATAAAGGCAGAAATTAAATATGCATGTATATATTCATAAAAGTGTAGATATAAAAGGTAGAAAATACTCTTTAATAAGAGCTAAGGAAATTAGTAACTAAAGTTTAAGTGTGAATAGAAAGCAATTAAATGAAAAGTTAAAGACAGGTTCAGTCCCCACCTTGCTTTACAAGGCAACTGAACAAGCCTTATCAGATCTGGGGTGGGGGAAGGGCAGGAGGGCAGGACATAAGAGTGGGAGACATAAACAAGGTACAACATGACTGATGGCTGTGAACCCATCCTCAGAGCCCAATCAAGGGGTCTCTTGTGCAGTCTCTGAACTGCGGATGGAAGAAACCAGTCCTATGAGGTCAACCAAAAGACCCCTGCACTTGACCACAGGCCAGCTGGATGACCATACAGTGTGATTTGGGTGGACTTCACTTTTTGCACAGTGATGCAAGACACAGGCAAAACTGTGTATGAAAATGAAAAACCAGGAAAAAATGTCAGCTCTGGAAGGATTGGGGTGGGTGGGTGGGTGGTGGGGGGAGCTGGGGCACAACAACAGAAAGCCCCTAAAGTCTTTCTGACATAGACCATACAGACTGGAAGTACTGTCCAATGGGCCTAAGAACTGGAGAGTGAAATTTTCCATAATTTTCACACATAAAGGAGAGGTGGTGGTGGTGGTGAGCTCCCTTTCCCCGTGGCTGGGAGGTCTTCAAGCTACCTGCAAGACCAATGGGCAGTGCTAAATTTGTTTTCTTACCCTTATGCCAGTGACCTTACAGAAAGTTTCAAAAAGCTCCAGCGGACTGATCGAGGAGGCAGAAGTCAGAAGTGGACCACGACCTGCTCACATTCCTGTCCAGGGCCTGGCACAGTCATAGAAAGGAGAACGGACATAGATGGGACAATGACATTCTGGGGGAGAAGGCTGGAGTTTAGCAGCCAGCTCCCCTCATACACTGTTAGGAAAGTTTACCTGTACATGAGTTCAACTGATTGTCAGGTGTTGCATTTTTTACAAGGGTGTAGTAGCAGCAGGTCACTAGACATGCCTGTATCAGTGCTTTTGTTAAAAGCCAGTAACTGTGTGGGAAGGTGGAAAATGTGGGAGGTATAAATTGTCATTCTGAACAGAAGACAAGTGGCAACCTGGCTCTCCAACTAGGACACTTAACGTTTACAGAAGGCGGCAAGAAACCACTCGAAAAGGCCAGGTGATAGTGACAGAAGTGGATGTGCGGTGACAGGCAGACTTGGTGGATATGCACTAGTTTTCCACATATGACAATGGTGTTAAGTACATCATTAATGGTGATGGACGTAGTAGTCAAGCATGGCTGAACCATCAGTTCAAAAGGTAAAACAAGCTCTAAAACAGCCCAGGCCTTTAAAATAATTCTTAGCAGGTGGCCAGACACCTCAGAAATTACAGACCTACCAAAGAAAAGAGTTTTTAAATCAGGTTTTAAACAGCCTGTTAAAGCAGTACAACGTTCATAATTTTTTTACTAGTGATGAAGTAAATGCAGCAGTTGTAGAACATTTTAACATGATGCTCAGAACCAAGATGAGTGAATTATTTTCCAGTGTGCAGGGTTTTTTTGCTACACTAGTGCTGTAACCATAATTTCCATGGACATCTCAAAGCCAAGTCTGCGGACATGTGGGAAGGAGTGCTCTGACGAAGGCCAGCAGAAACACCATAATGGACTCTGCGCATCTTGTGGGAGGGGACCTCCTGAGGTATTATCAACATGGAGGGGCAGCAGCTGCTGCCAGCCAGACTCAGTGAACGCCTGGGGAATGGCATTCTTCAAAATGGCTTCCCCCTGGGGGCAAAACCAAGGCACCTGAGCAGGCTGCATGACCAGAAGGGCAGGCCTGGTGGCTGCACAGGGGGAAGAGCTGCTGCAGGAAGCAGGGAGCGGGGCACCCCTCAGGCCCTGCCTGGGCCAAGAAGGGCGTTGTTAGAAGGTCTGTAAATATCAGGAAGGAGAATTTTTGAGAAGTGTAAGGAGTGCACGAAAGAATGTGACCTGCAGCTACTCAGGTGCCCTATTCCAGAAAGCCACCAGCTGACACGTGCAGAAGTTTCATTGGGTTTGAGTTCAACCTGTACTGCATAGCCAGGATACCGTGTGGTTTGAAGGCAACACTGAGGAGGTGCTGTGGAACGTGATGTAGCCAGACTGTCTGCTAGTAGCAGACTGGGGTAGCAAAGCAATTCCTATTACTGGGGCAAAGCAAGAGCAATGACAAAGGTGTGGAGCACGAGAGGGTAATTCCTCTCTCAATGTCAAGGTAGGCAACCACATCAATCCAACAGGTATGGTTCAAGGAGCAGCTTAGAGCATTCAAGCTGATCGCTGGCATTGATTAGGGTCAACTGCCCACCTTCAAGCAAGTTGTCAGACAGAACCTGTCATATATATGTATATGACTGTATATCGTAAGTCAACTCATATCAACTGCAACAATTCTGAGTAAGGTCTTTTTTCACCACACACTGCATATCTGCATAATAACGCAAAGTTCACGACATGCTGAAGTGAAGACTTGCTTCAAGACCCTAACCGTGCAAAAAGGAGTAAAAGCTAGCACAGAGAGTCACAACAGAGACCCAGACTATTTTGAAAGAAACTAAAAATTATTTGAAAAAAACATCTGTTCAAATGGGAAATAACTGGGTGTGGGGGATGTGGGTGTGGAGAAACAGAAAATGCCAGATTGTAAACTTGCATCCAGTCCTATCTGTGGATGAGGTTTTAGATTCATAAACTCATTAATTCCCTAGCTTTTTTTGTTCTGTGCTTAATCTCATTTTATTTCTCATGGCCAATTCCAGATAATTGAAAGTAAAAACCTGTTCTGTTTTTCTAGTGTGTGGGATCAGCTTTCCATTGCCTATCTACTTGTGTAAGAGACAAATAGATGGAGTGGCTTGTGAGTGACCGGAAAGGAATCATAGCACCTTTAGGGCTGGAAAAGACCTTTAAGATCATGGAGTCCAGCTGTGAAGAGGGGTTAAATGGTGAGTGCCATTCTGTAAGTGTTGTGGTGCAAAGTCTTTACCTGCTCACAGATGCAGATGGCACAGCTGTGGCTTCCTATAATTTCCTGTCTTCTTATTTTGTCCCTCCAGCTTTGTCATTAGAAATTATATGTTTACAGAGGCTTGGTACAAAAATGTCCTCTGTCACATCTGCTGAAGAGGTTTTTACAAATTGACCTCAATTGTCAGATTCATTCATCTGCTTTCAGTGCCGTGTTTGCCCAGATTTTCCCTGAGTTGAATGCATGAAAAGGAAGAAGAAATATGGTCAGGCTGAAAATGCCATCAGCTCAAACTCTACACTGGATCTAGATACCCACATTTAAAGCTGTACTCTGTCCCTATGTGAAAAAAAAAAAAGCTGTTTCCCTGGTCTGTGTCCTTAGATTCAGTTCCATCCCTTGTCTAGCAGATAGGAGCATTTCAGTGCCAGATGCTCTTAGCATGCATTTGAACAGATGCCAGCACTCTGAGGCAGTGGCAAATGAGTCATCATAAAGAGAAACGTGGTTTCCTTCACTCTCAAACACCTAAGCAGTTCACAAAGAGAAGCAATAGATGAGTAGCACAGCTGTAGCACAATGTTAAAACGTCTGGGTTTTTTAGTGGGAAATAGTCACGTGAATTATTTTTCATCATGATTTCAAATGACTTCTGGTCATCAGCAAACCAGATATGACCTATCCCAGTTAAGGTCTTGACTAGCAGGGGTAAAACCCAGCTGTCTGCACACAAGTGCTGCCACACTGCAATGGAATTTACTGTCTGTGTACTCAGGAGTTCCAGAAACACCACCACTATCCAGGTGAAGAGATAAAATGACCTGAAGCTAAAAACAAAGCCTGTGTCCTCTGGATTGCTGCCTGGTGCATTTTCCATCAGGATCTCTCTTAATGTGGTACAGAAAGTAAACACTGAAGCCCATGAGCTGCATGAGAAACATCAGCCTTTCTCTATCTGGCACACAAAGCACAGGCTTTACTGCACTTAAAACCTTTCCTCTGGCCTCCCCAACAGACTACTTTGTCTAAAATTCCTGTATCTAGCCACTGGAAAGGTACTTATTTCCTAGGAGCAGCCTGTCTTCTGAGAACCATACGCTAGCTGACCCTTAAAAATTTTCTGTGCTCTGGAAACAGGCTGTGACATGGCCACAGGCAGGAGACTATGAGACAACCTGCTGGAAGCATGGTCAGGTCTCTGCTTTGCTCCCACTGACTGTTGTGTACTCTCCCACTGTGTCTGCAACTGCTATGAAACCTGTGTTACTCAGTTTTCCACTTTCAGCCCCAGACACTGCAGTAAATTGCTCAGGGTAGCTAAAGAGATTTCAGAGATTTCACATCACAGCTGTCTTTGTTTGACCCACTGACAGGCTAGAAAACAGCACCATTACTTCCAAGGGGTAACTTCTGTTCACTCAGCAGACAGCTGCCTCCCATCAGACCCCCAGGGTTGCCTTGGTGCTGAGGGCTGGCCAAAGCTGTGAGTGACACACACCCTTCTGTACCTAAAGAAAAATGCAGGAATGAAATGCAGACTTCTGCTGTTACACATTGCATTGTTTCCTTCAATTCCTTCTCTCTCAAGCTTTCTATTTTAGGACTTAGGTTTTCTTAAGCTGTGAGTTGAATGTGAACATGCTAACTGGTTGAGCCTGCTTTAGCAGTTGTCTAACAGCAACCAGTTTCTTGCAGTCAATAACTTCATTTCCGTAGGTCACCTTCAGTTCCTAATTTCCTGTCAGTTTTATTAATTTAGACAAATGTATTACATCTTCTTGTCACAGCTCTATCTTTTATGGGGGTGGGAGTATATCCTGCATCTGTCTCAGTGTGAGCCAGAGTATTGCACTGAACTCAAGGCTTCTTCCCACTCAGGTGTCACAGCAGTGTTTTAATAGATATTTCCATCACTCCATGTCTTGCCTGACTGTTCACCATATTGCAGAGAGCAACACAGGTGTGACAGCTGTCTTTCAGAGGGATGTGGGATATGGCCATGGGGAACTCAGGTCCAAACACACAGCCTGGGTATAGTTGCTTCATGTATTCCCCATGTGAGCTGTGTCACAGCAGCTCACCCTCTTGACCCACTCCAATATGAAGAAAAACCTTTTAGCTTTAACTTCAGTAAAGAGGCTTTAAATAGCATTATTTACCTTATCCTATCTACATGATTCAAGAACATACAGGAACAAATGAAGTCTGCTGCCACAGTTGAAATAATATGTAATAAGTCTGTAAACACGAAAATTCAGGGATGCCTGAGCTGTTAGACAAAGCTTTAGCTTCTTGTATAATTACAGCCACGCAGTTTCCACCATTTCGACAGCTATCACGACTACCTGCAGCATCTGACTCTCTTGGCCCTCACAACTTCAGATTCCTTGCATGGACAGTATAGGCCAATTTCTCAGCTCACTAAAATAACCCAGTAACCATCTTGAAGTCGATCAATAATGCAGATTTATGTTTACTGATCTACCCAGTTCGCCTACTGCCGAAGATGGTAGGTTTTCAGGTGAAGCTGAGGATGCTCCACCTCCAATGGCCTGATTGCAACTCCAGCCCAGCCACTCAGTTACCTCTGAAGGCTGCAAAGATCTTGCTGATGTAATCATTGTTATTGTTCTTTGCATAGTAATCTCTTCAGAGGCTGAAATAACAAGGGGAAAAGGTGAATATCATCAGAAAGGTTTACGTGAAATGTGGCAGAATCTTTCACCCTTTTCCAGCAAGGAAAACTCATTCGCAAACAAGTGTTACATCTGGCCTATGCTCACCTGAAAAATCCACAGAAGAAGACAGCTTTGAAATTACCTTTTTCTGGTTAGTGTTATTTAACAGATCTACAGAATTCTGACCTCCTTATGGCAGGGAGGTTGGAACTGGATGATCTTCAAGGGTCCCTTCCAACACAAACCAGTCTATGATTCTATGATTCTATTCCATGCTGATTGGTACTGGGCTGGGCTAGAAGTGGTGCTGAGAGATGAAACCTGACCTACAATGCACACATCAGACAGTAGGAAACGTCACCTGTCTTCCTGCATTTGCATGGTGAAGGGTGAAGGTAAATGTTCCTTAGAAACTGAAACCATATGCTACACAATTGCTGCAAGAGGCATACCTGTGTATCTTAAAATGAAAGGAGGCATGATGTAGTTTTTCTTGTATTACACTCAGCTCTGATAGCAGAAATAATTTCTGCCTTGACACATACAAGAACTTTGATGAAAACATGAACTAAGAACCTTGAGAAAAGCTTTTCTTCTTGTAAATTGTTTACCGTCAGAAGCTTCTTCTTCACTTTCTTTTTTTAGAGAGGATACATTACAGTTCTTATCCCATGCTTTTTCTGCTTCCACAGCATGCGGAAAATGGAAGCTCATCTGTATGTTGAGCAGCTGTAATATAACTGGAAAATTCTGAAATATGCAAAGAATAACCCAATACTTCAAATTTCTTGGGCATTTGTGAGTAAAATTTATCACCTGGAGGAAAAATCACAAAGAAGTTGAATCAATCCATTGATTCTTCTAGGCATCTTTTGGTCAGGATGCTGTCTGGGGAGATAAAACTTCCAATGTAATGTCTTCTTTTTTGGCTTACTGCATGAGTGAAACAGGAATCCTCTTTATCTTGTTAACTATATTCCCCAAGGGTAAGCTATTCTGGGGGTAATGGTACTTGGGGACCTGGGGTCTTGCTTGACTGTTCCATATTTAAATACCTCTATCACTTCCCAACTTCTAGGCCATTCTAAAACATTAACCTTTCATGTTTCAAGGTATGCTTTTCCTTGAGTGGTAGTTTCATTAATAGTTACTTCATAAACACTTAGCCACATACCACAGAGGTGTGAGTGTCTTCAATTGCTTTTGAGTAACTTCTTTCTTTTCTGTACTTTGTAAAAATTACAGCATATTTTGCATCTTTTCCCAAAGACACAAGGATTCAATTGTCTGCTGCTGTGTCTGTATCTAACCCTATGTATTGATTCTGAGTATGTCCCAACAGCTTCAGCCACAGTGCTGCTCACAGGATACCTTTTTGAAAGGACACCTTTTGGGGAATGTTGAGCTGGAATTAGTGTGCTTAACAGACATGGTATTACACAGGCTTTGCAGCAGGGAAAGGCTTCCCTTGCATTTCCTTTGGGGCTGATTCCCACCACAAGCAAATACTTTCGCTTTCAGGGTAATTTCCCAGAACCCATGGGAAAATAACCATCTGAGCTCATTCTGCAGATAAAAAAAAATCATCAGAAATAGCCTGTGATAGACAACCTCCTTCCTAGGCAGGCACAGGAGTGCAGGAGCACTCATTCTGACATAAGGAGGTAAGTGATATCTTTCTGGGGAGAGAGGGAGGGACAGTGCAAAGGGGTTCATTTTCAGCTCTTTAGATCAGGTAGTAAACATGTATGGTGGAGGGAAGTTCTGCAGCAGAGACAAACGCACAAGATTGTTGGGGGGGTTGTGTTTTGGTTTGGTTTGGTTTGGTTTTCTCAAAGTCCATTGATATAGTTACAGAGTTTAAATAGCTGCTTGTATTTATATCTCAGAGCTGTCATGTTGTTTGGGGATTAGGCATAAGTAACTGTGGAGAAAATGTTATATAAAGGAGGGAAGGCAGGGAGGAGAAGGAAGGAAGGAAGAGAAGGAAGGAAGGAAAGTAAAATGAAAGGATTAATAAGTTCAAATAAATTCTTTCTAAATAAACAACAAATGTCATACATCCTTCTAATGTCCATGGTTGAGCTAACATCTCTGTAATGGGCTATGTCTGGTTAACACTGGCTTGGCTAACATACCAAGGCCCGCAGGGAGATTTATTCCTGTTCATCTTCATTTTAACTCCCAGGAAGCCGGGGAACAAGGCAAATTGCAATAATTTGTGACTATAAAGCAAACACAGAGATCTAATTATATTGTTTTCCAGCAACAGTCACTTTAAATGCACTGTCCTGGCTTGTGTTTGCTTTTCTAAAGCCCATTAGTTCTGTCAGTAGTGTTTTTCCTGGAGGAAAAAGTTATTCCAGCTGAGTAGCCTTTGATTATTTTCATTATTATCTGAGACACTTGTATGACTTACAAAACATTCACTATTCCCCCTGGCTACTTCAAATGCTGCTGTGTCTCTTCAGCAGTGCTTGATTTGGTTTGAGAGATTCATGTAATTCAACAGACAGGAAATTATTTAGGTCTTAAAGCAAGTCTCTTGCTTTACCTACAAATCTAATTTCCAATCAGCAATTGCTCTTTGGTTGTCTTAGAAATTTAGACATAGACAGACAGACAGATGTGCTCTGTTCTGGTGCTCCCTTATTTGCTTTGCCTTCTGAATGTCATGGCATATGCTCACAGGAAGCATCCTTACACATGCTTTCTATTTCACAATGTTGGTTGAATAGACACTCTGGGAAGCAGCTGCTTGACTGTTCATTGTGAATCTAGGTGTTAAGAGGACAGCACCAAACTCATGCCAAGGCAGTTGCTCTAAGGATGACTAACAAAGAAAGCAGGCAGACTAGACAGTTTGAAGTTACCTTTTATGAGTCTGTGCTCATGACTCTTACAAGTATTTTCCCCAACATGAAGAAACAACATAAAATGTGGGAAAGTAAATTGTGTCATAGCTTACATGAATGTCCCATTCTTCCAAATTTTTAAGTTGCTTCTGTCACCAAAATGAGGAATAAGAAGACACCAACATAGCATTAAGAAGCAGTGCATTCCTTTATCGTGGCACTGGATGCACAGGGGATTGTTCCACCTAATGTGCATGTTGTATGTTTCATTCAAGCAAAAATATATAGTCCACACTTACATTTATGCATTACACTTCTCAGGAAAAATCATACATATTCATTCAACAGGGAGTCCTATGCTAATTAAGCATTGTGCATGCTCCTTAGAGGTATCTCTTCTTCTAAGGGGTCTCAAATAACAGTCAATCCTATAGTTACGGCTGACTGATTACTGAACCTTAATTTAATTCCCTTATATGGACAGTCCGTTTGTTTCATTAGTTACCTATACAATGGTCTCCTCAGCTACTATATAGACTCCTTAGTGACTGTATGTTTTAATTGACTCTTTCACTCCGAAGATAAAATTACACAACCAGGGTTGGTTAGCAGTCTGACCATAGTGATTACACTGAAACAAACAAAATAGTTGCGAAGCTAAACCAGACTATATTACATGGTAACAATTCCCCCCTTTGAAGACTTACAATGTTATGCATATAGTGAAGTCGCACACCCTTTCCTTGTAAATCTGGGGTCTACACAATGGAAACATTGAAACACACAGCAAGTGACAATGATCGATATGATTAGTAACAATACAAACAGAAAAACTTTTTTTAGCCAATTCAGATTGGGAAGCCAACAGAATAACCAAGAAAACTCTAATCCTTATTTTTCTTTAATCCCTATTGATAATTATTTTAATTGTTGAATTTTTCCTTCTACTAATTGGGAATTATCTGTAAGGTTGAAACAACACATCCCTTTGAACTCCTCCCACTCATGATTGTCTTAATAATAGCTAACAATGGCTGCTAATTCTTTTCCAGCATTGCTCTAAGAGCCTGGGTAGTGTAATTGATATTCTTAACTAAAGCACAAGTGATTCTTTTCAACATATGATAATTCATAGCCACCCTGATTCCAGGTACGAGTATTGCTGCAGCTGATACCTCACTAACTCCATACAGAGTTACTTATTAAACGCAATCTTCTGGTAATGGTAGTATGTCTCTCCCAACTCTCTTAACTCTTTCATTGTGTACTAAGTCCTCCTTACTCAATAAAAGTGGTGCCATTCTCCCAATTCTTTCTACCTTTCCACTTGATTGTGGTCTGCATGGAGTATTTAAATCTCATTGGATACCAAGGGTTTTACTTAACTGCTAAACGATGTCTGCTACAAAATGTGGACTTCGATCAGAGGACATTCCTATTGGTACCCAAAACCTTGGTATTATTTCTAATGCAAGGATGCTTTGCTCAGCCACCTCCTTAGCAGTTTTATCAGCCAATCAATTACCCACGTTTACTACAATTTATCCAAACTGATGTGTTTTAAAATGCATTATTGCTACTTCTTTAGGTTTTTTGATATCTCATAGAAGTTGAAGAATTTCTTCCTTGTGTTTAATAGGTGAACCCTGGGCCACTAACAGTCCTCTTTTCTCCCAGGTAGTCCCATGTGGATGGACTATCCCAAATGAGTATTTTGGATGAGTCCATATACTTATTCTCTTTCCTTCAGCTACCTTCAAGGCTTGTCTTGGTGCTATCAGTTCTGCCTCTGGGCTGATGTGTTGATGGGTAGAGCCCCAGCCTTTTTCATCTGTGTAGCTGTAACCACCACATACCTGGCCATTCGTCTTCCATCTTGTATAAAGCTATTGCCATTGGTAAACAATTCCAAATCAGGTTCAGTTAATGGTTCATCCCTCAGATCTTGTCTGCTTTATATACATGTTCAATAGTTTGTAGGCAGGCATGATACAGGGATTCAGAATCCTTTGTTTCTGAATTTAAAAACATTGCTGGGTTAATCGCTGTGGTAACTTTAAGTTCCATATCATCTTGTCCCAAGAAGATAAATTGACATTTGAGCATGTGGCTTGGAAATAACCAATGTCCTCGCTTTTGTTCTAAAATGGAAACCACCATATGCGGAACATGTACTGTAATTCTCTGTCCCGTTCTTATTTTTCTTGCTTCTTGAATTAGGAGAACAGTTGCAGCCTCAGCACACAAACATCCTGGCCATCCTTTGCTCACTTGGTCCAATTGTTTGGGAAAATATCCCACAGCTCTCCTCCATGTTCCCAGCATGGGACGTCAGCAAATCCTTGGTCAGATGTAGGCATTCATACACAAATAGCTCAAAAGCTTTAGACAAGCCAAGCAGTCCCATTGCAGGTGCTGACATCAGAGCCTGTTTCGAAGTCCTTGAAAGGTTGCTTGGCATTGGGGGTTCATAGTAAGCAAGTCTCTTTTGACCCATTCAGGGTTTCATAAAGGGGGTTTAGTAACATTCCATAGCTGAGATCCAGTCTGCAGCATCTGACCGTGCCCAGGAATGCTCTCTGCTCTGCACAGTTCTTGATTCTGGAGTCTGGCCAATCACTTCTTTCCTGTCAGTTCCCAGGTTCCTTAGGAAATCTCAAATCCTAGGTAGAGCACAGTTTCTTTTCCTGCTTGGGCTTTGCCCTTTGATACATGACATCCTCCTTGTCCTAAGAAATTTAACAAGCTTATAGTCATTTGCAGACATTCTCCCCAAGAGTCTGCAGCCAATAAAATATCATCCACATACTGTAATATTATTTCTTCTGGATTTTCCTTTTTCTAAAATTCTAATTCCTTTGCCAGTTGATTGCCAAATATTACTGGGCTATTTTTGAACCCTTGTGGCAATACGGTCCACGTAAGTTGAGTTTTGCATCTGGTGGCTGGGCTTTCCCATTCAAAGGCAAATATCACCTGTCTACTTTTGTCTAGAGGTATGCAGAAGAAAGCATCCTTAAGGTCAAGCACCAGAAACCACTTATGTTTTTCCTTTAACGATGTCAGTAAGGTATATGGCTTATCTACCGTGGGATGAATGTCCTGAAAAATCTGATTTATGGCTCTTCAATCTTGAACTATTCTATACATCCCATTTGGTTCCTTTACTGGCAATATTGGAGTGTTATATTCCAATTCACATTCTACTAACAGTCCATAATTCAAAAATTTCAGTATTAACTCTTCCAGTGCCTTTCTATCCTCCCACTTAATAGGATACTTTTTTTTGTCTTACTGGTTTGATTTTGAGCTTTAAAATGATTCCTACTGGCTCAGCCAACCTGGATCAACCTGGGATTCCACTAGCCATACCAAAAGGGTTACTGCATCTTTTACTTCTTCAGGGATTTCTTCCTGTGTATTCTGTAACATAAAAATCTTTGCTTCCACAGCTTTAAATTCAGATATTAACAAACAATTGTGCTTCTCCATTAGTAAAAAACATCTGTGCATCTAACTTAATAAATCTCTTCCCATTAAAGGCATCAGGCATTCAGGCACATAAAAAAATTGGTGAGTTATCCATTTGTTTCCTAACTTGAATTTTAAAGGTCATAGGAAGGGTCGCTTCTCACTTTCCCCTGTGGCATCAACAACATTTACAGTTGCTTGACCAAGACTTTTTTAAAAACTATTGAGTACAGAATAAGCAGCTCCTCTATCTACCAAAAATTCTGTCTCATCATTTCCTAGCTTTAATATAACAAGAGGTTCAGCTGGGAATGACTCCCCTGGTCCCCTTCAGTACTCATCATCTAATCTGATCAACTTAATGGCTTGCAAAGCAGGATCCAAGTTAGGGCATTCCTTCTTCCAGTGTCCATTTCTCTTACAAATTGCACATTGGTCCTCTGTTCCTTCCCATTCTCCTGTACCCTCTTCCTACACCTCCCCTTCTTCTAGCAACTCCTTCTGGAGCCCTTGTAGCACTTAATTTTCCTTCTTTCAGATTTTCCCTTTTATCCTGAGACTTATATAGTACAGCTACCAATCTATTATTTATTTTTTCCTTTTCTCTATCTATTTTGATAAGCAGTCTGTGCTATATCTAATAAATTTCCATGATCTCTGGCCTCTTCACTGTGTAACTTTTGTAATTTTCTTCTAATATCATCAGCCAACTGACCAATAAAAAGTGAGGCCAGCTGATTTCTCCCTTCTTCTTATTCTGGATTAATAGTTGTATACTTTAGAGCAGCCTCCTTTATTACAAAATCTGTGAGTGATTCTTTGCAATCTTGTTTTACTTCATACAATTTAGACCAGTTTATAGCTGTTGGTATACCATTTCTAATTCCAAACAGGATCCACCTTTGATACTGATTTAATAATTGTCTAGACCTGCGGCTATTAGTTTCCAGTTAGGGTCCACACAGGGAAAATTTTGCTTCACAGTTCCTTGCAGTGCACCTGCTGCTACCTGAGCCTCTACATGTGTTCTGGCTACCTTGTAGACCACCTTTTTCTCAGCACCATCAAAGAACACTTGCATTATTGCCTCTACAGCCTTCCAGTCAGGATCTTGAATTTTAACCATCATTTCAAAGGTGCTGGCTACCTTGTCAGGAGCATCCCTACAGTTTCCTGTGGTGACCTTCCAATTATTGAAGTCAACAATTCAAAAAAGGAACTTTCACTGTTACTAGTCCCTCTGTTCCTACCACTTGACATAGGTGTGCTTGTATCACTTCTCCCTGGTAATTTCATGTCTGCCCAGCAATAGGACTAAGTCCTTCAGCTCCCAACAACTGTCCCTACTGATTCTGACAATGCTCCTCCTGCTCCTGTATAGGCTCTCCTGGGTGCGTGTGGCAACCCAGGGCAACTATCAAGTTTGTATCATCCTCGTCCATTTGTTCAACAAGCTTGAGACACCTCTGTCCTATACTACATGCAGAACAATATCTTTTGACACCAGTAAAATTTTCTTTCTTATCTAATGCTAGAACAAAAGGATCTGTTGGAACTATACTTCTTTTTGCCACTCTGGATGATTTCTTAAAGTGAAGAACATGTTAGCTTACATAACTTCATCCCATTTCTTTTCCCTCTGTAAAAACAACATTAGTTGTAAAAGTATATTATAATTCAGAGTACCATTTTTTGACCACAATTTTCCAATTTATACAATGGCCACCACTGATGACAATACTTAATTAAAATATCCCTTTAATTAAAGAACCTCCCAGGCATCCTGCAATATCCTTCCAATGTTTCAATATACATCCCAAAGGGGTTTTCTTTAAAATACATCCTTCAATGGATTGAGTTGTTCTCATGATAATAATAAACACAGATTACAATAAATGACAAAACACCTTAGACAGTACAATACAAAAATCCAATACAAATCACTCATACACACACTGTTACAAAAATTTTCATCTTAAAACATAGTCTAGGTCTCAATTTCTAATGCTGTTCTAAGATCAAAATCACAATTGCACAGAGGGGGACTCTGACGCGCCATTATGTAAATAATACTGATGGGTAACCAAAAAACCCAATTCTGGGTATCCCCAGACTTATAATACCAAATAAAATCACAGTTCCTTAATGCAAAGGAGCTCTCCTTGCGACTCAGGGAACTCCCCAAAGAATGCCTTTACCTTTCCTAGGGTCTTGCTCAGAGATCTTTGGTCTAGGGATCAGAGCTTCTCCTTGAGAATCCCTTGGTACCAGGTGGAGGTCCTGTGATCTCACAAATCCATTGAGATTAAGAAGCAGTGTACCATCTGGGTTGCCAAAACCATCACTGAAATCAGGAATAAGAAAACGTCTTAACACCAACATAGCATTAAGAAACAGACGTTCCTTTATTGTAGCACTGGATGCATGTTAGGTGGACTGATCCCCTGTGCATCCTCAATTTACAGGTGTCAGAAATTAGGAAAGGAAGGCAAGAGACCAGTGTGGATGAGCTGAGTCCTGCTGGTCAAACTAAAGGCCAACAAGGAAAGGCACAGGCAGTGAAAGCAGGGACACGTATCCTGGGAATATTATAGGAATGGTGCCTGGTTGTGTAGGGATGAGGTCATTGTGGTGGTGCTTGCTTCTTTCCCTCCTGAGAAAGCCACCCACCATTTTCCCTCTAAGTGTGGCTTTGTTCAGACTATCTATACTTTTCCTGAGAACTAACAGCTGCCTGTGGATTTTTTTCTCTCTTCAGTGTAATTGTCAAAGGAGTGCACACCAACACCATGAATCAGACCAGAGCCCAATAATATGGCTATACAAGGATGTAGAAAGCAAGTGGACTCCAATAGGTCTTGATATTCAAGAGTCCCTGGGCCAAGATACATAGGCAGGGGAGTTCTGAACTCCATACTCTCTAGCAAGAGGATTCAGCAATATTTACATTGTAGATGAGCCAATGGCTGGGGTCCATCTTGCTTTAATGCATTTCTCATACTTAACAGAGCACAGATAGTTGGAAACAATATTACTCCTCAGCATGCAGAAGAGTGAAGTAAAGTGCAAAAACTGGGGGGAGGGAGCAAGCACAAAATGCATTTTCTGAGCACAGAACCTGCTCATGGGAGCTACAGCCTAGGATGACCGCAGCAACAATTGAACATAGGGGTGTGCTAGTTGTACCACCTGGCATTTCCTGCCGACACATCTTGCAGAATACTGTGTTCTAAGACTGTTTCTAAGCGAGGAGAAGTCACATTATGCTGCCCTAATCCAAGCCCTAGCTTTGTTTTTCTTGCAACCACCACTCAGTGCTGCAGGTCCTGTAGGTCTGGCTTTGCTGAAGGCAATGACAAAAAGCCCATGAGAATTTAACCTGGGTAGTCAGCAAACGTATCCTGATGTGTTAGGCAGATCTTATGACTCTTATGGAATGTTCTCAGAGAAGGAAGGATAATGAAGGGAGGAAGAGGAGGCAAAAAAACAGGAAAACGTCAGCAGCAGGTCCACTGCAGGCCAATGTTGTAGCCTGTGGGGTGCAGGAGATGGAACAACTTTGAAACTAATACATAGGGTTTTTTCCCTGTATACAGTTTCAAAATTGGGTTTGGGTGGTAGTTATACCTGTGGGGAAAAAATATATGAATTATTATTGCTTTTCTGAGAGGGTGCCCAGGTTTCTACAGTAGGATGCTTCTGCTTGTACCGAGGTATGGACTAATTCTGGGGTGAACAGAACTGTTTGAGCCAGAGTGGATTGTGACCCATTTCCTGGAATGTGATGATAGTGCTTTAGTTTTGCAATTTCCTTTGTCATGAGATTAATGTCTATGTAAAGTCATTTCCTTTGGCTAATGCCAGATGAAAGAACACATCTCATCAGAATACCATTGCAGTTAACTTAAGAAATGGGAGTTGTAATTATGTACAGCTTTTCAATCAGAAGGGAGTGGTGCATTTAAAATGCTTCTCAGTATTTGAGCTTTTAGCCTGTTATACTGGAGTGGGGAGGGGGCCAATGTAACGTTTCAGATAGGTTATGAGATGCAATCATTCCTGGCACTGGTACACCCCAAACAAAGTACTCTATTTTTAAGCAACTGGTCAGTGACATAAATGCCCGACAGGGTTCAAAATACTTCATGTGTTAATCTTGCCCTCTCTTACAACTGATATCAAGGAAAAATGAACCCTCACAATGCTTATGTTAATCCCAGGCAGATGGGGTTTAGCTGAAAAAGTGTGCTACTGTTCAACATCTCCTGCTACATTTGCAAACTCCCTGTGGTAGCCTACAAGATGAAATGTGCAATCAATTCCTAAATTAGCACTTAGTAGCCAAAGTATGTGTCCTGCTTGAAAAACCTGAGTGGGGGTTAAAAATCCTCTTACGCTTATACTTTCTGTAAGATTTAATTATTAATTATTTCAATTCTATTGTGAACTCTGGTTTTAGGGAAGGCAACCAAGAATAACAGGGAGGGTTGTTCAGTGGTTCCTCAGTGCACCAAGGCATCAGGTCTTCTAATTCACAGTAATAATTTCTAATTCAGTGTACTAATTCTGTACATTCTGGATAAAATGTAGCCTTTTATTTTTTTTATTTTTCTATTATTGTATTCAATCAATTTTCAAATACACTTTGTCACCCAGGCTAAAAGCCCTTAGGATTGTTTGCCTACAGTATCAAAACATACAACTTTACATACAAGCATTGAAAGCATTAAAAATACGCATACTTTTTAAGAAGAGTATCTACTTTCCACAGGAGAGCAACTGCTTTCCACAGATGTGATTTTCTATGTATGAAGGCTGTACAGATGCAGCTAGTTTTATTTGACATTAAACCTGCCTGCCAGCCTGATGTTGATGGGATACATCAGAAATTCTCTTTTAATATGGTTTCTAATAATAGTTCAAAAATAGCTTGCTTATCTAACATTCATCTCTGGAATTACTGGGTTTTTATGGCATCTCAGAGGTAGGTATATTTCTTCCATATTTAGGAAATCCATGCTGTTGGTTATATTAATTCTTTTCCTCTTCAGCATGAATCCTCAAGCCCTGTTGACACCATTGCTTATATTACGACTGATGTGTATTTGTTCATTCTCCTTCTGCTTTCTTTATAGCAGTCCTTCTTTCAGTTATGCTGCCCATTTCCACTGGTTTTCTGGAACTACTCTTTCACTCCCTATGCAGATTTGCAGACCAAATGCTCCCCATTGCTACTGGCCTCTCTTCATTTGGCTACACCATGTTCCAGGCTTCCTACACACCAAGGTTTACTGCCATGTCTTCTTTGCAGACACTGCAGACCTGCAACATCATAGTCTTGCAAGCTAAGCCACTTGAGTACTCACTTGGCCAGTTTCAGAAATGCAGTTTAGAGAAGCAGTCCTAAAATCAGAAAGGACAGCTGCCTCCCTGAAAGTTGATCTTCGGAAAACTGCAGCTACTCAGCATTTCAAAATAAGGTTTTAGAGACCTGAAGAATCTTAATTTCTCATGGGCCAAAAAATTCCTGGAGGCACACTGCTGAATTCTGAGTTTATTTAGGCACAGGAAATGTCATCCTCAAGACTATTCTCTAGTGCTGAGAAGTGCTGCTGCAATACAGGTATTAGTCTCAGCAGTGAAATTGTACTGGGAAATAGTCTGCAAGGCTGGTTTATCGATCATAAAGGTAATACATTCATGGTAAGCTGCAAACAGAAGTAACAGGTATTTTCTGAAGTACCTGAAGTCTAAGCAGCCTCTGAGCAGAGCCTGTAACAGGGTCACTTTGTGTTCATCAAGGGACAAATTCAGAATCACAGCATAACTCTTGTCAAGTGTGTATCCAAGAAACTGCCTGTGGCAGCCTACTGAGACAGAAAAGGGTACAAGGAAAGAAGGTCTAGGAAGTGTACTATCCTTTCGAAAAAATGTGATGTATGGCTATTGGCATCAGGTGACCACAGGTGCTTAAACAGAGCTGCAGCCAAAGGTTTTTCAGATTTTTCCATTCTAAAAGGAGCTCAAGACTTCTCAGCTGCTGCTGGCATCCTGCACTAACTTCTGTGCATTGCTGCCTAACAAGGCAGCACATACAAAATGGATGGCTCTGTGTTCTTCAGTGCTGATAATGTTCCTTAGCCCCACACCCTGTGAGTTATGGAGAACTGTCTGCCTCAGGACAAGCAACCCAGCCCACCCACTTCAGAATATTTTTCCCATGTTAATATTTTTCCCTATATCTGTTTGGGTTTCGGTTGGTGGATTTTTTGGGGGCGTTGATTAGGTTTTCCTTTGTGGTTTTTGTTTTTTGTTTTTTGGGGTTTTTTTTGGGGGGTGGGGGGAGGGGCAGTGCGGGCAGGGTTGTGTTTGATAGACAAAAGATATTGATGGTCCAGGAAGTCATACAACAATTCATGTTTGAGGCAGTGGGAAGACTATACCTATTTCCCCTCTCTCTGACTAGTTCTTCTCCTGGAATCCCCCTTGGATCAGTGTAGCAAATCCCTCCAGTGCTCCTTCTGGGTTGAAGAAAATGAGTACCAGAGTGTACAGATGATCCTGCAGCCTAAACTTCATATTTAGACTCATATGGGTAAATATAAGCAGGAAAACTACATAAGAACAAGTGCTCTACACACAGTTTCATTCAGAGTGGAAAAAAATAACAGTATAATTATATTACAATTCCTTGCCTCTTCCAGAAACCACAGACAAATTCAGTAAACCAACATGGTCCTGGTATAAGTAAATTATTCCCTGAAATGAATGAAGGTAGACAAGTCCATCCTTTTCCATTCTGACTGGCACGTCAGACACCATGTTTTGGTCCATGACTGCACAATTAGCAATAAATAGTGCAGATACGTGATATCACCTGACTCTTGGTGTGCCAAAGAACTGAGCATATATTAAAGGCATTGCTGAATTGTTTGTCTAGTTCCACAGCCCTGAAATTATTCATGATAGATTGCCCAGTTCCTCTGCTGATGAATTAAATTAGAGGCATAATTGGGAGTTCGATACAGCACTGTGGCTGTGACCTTGTCATGCAGAAAATCAATTAGAAAAGAGAAAGGATTGGAGATTGAGAGATTCCATTTTCTAATTTTCATCAAAAAGATCTTTGAAATGCAAAATAATTGTGACTAAAACCATTTTAGGCAACGTGAGAGATGGTTAATAACTTAGACAATGTCTTTTATCTCAGATTCTGTCTACAAGAAACAGGAAATCATATGAATTCAACAAAAAGATCGTATCAGTACGGTTTTTTTCCCTTGATGGGCTAAAATTTTGCTTTTTTACCCATAGAAGATGTTCATTTTTAAAAGTGAGCCAAATACAAATAGAAGAATCCAACCCATTATTTTATTTTTTTTCTTATGAAGAGTTTATGGGAAAATACCACATAAAGCATAGTGACATGTTCTGACTATGAACAAAACTTGTCAGTCTAGCAGTTTTCTGGAGGGTATTGAGGATAACTTTGTATTGTGGGTGACTAAGGAATGCACAAGTATGGGTGCTGTACTGCATCTGACATTTACAAGTGAGAAACAGTGGGTCAGGGGTGTAAATGTCAGGAGCTGAACCATGAGTTCAGGATCCTGAGAGGAGGGAGCAAGGAAAAAAGTAGTACCACAGCCCTGTTCTTAAAGAGAGCAGAATTCAATGTCTTTAGAGATCTACTTGGAAGGATCCCATGGGACACTGCACTGAAGATAAGAGGTGCAAAAGACAACTTGTTGATATTCAAAGATCACCTCCTCCAAGCTCCTGAATGGTCCGTCCCAGTGGGCAGGAAGCCACTTCAAAGGCTGCAGCAGTCCTACATGGATGAACAAGGAGTTCTTTACAAAACTCAATGTTAAAAGGAATCATGTGAAAGGTGAAAGCAGGGACAGGTGACCTAGGAGGAATATAGTGACACTGTCTGAGTGTACAGGGATCAGGTTAGGAAACCCAGAGCCTGTCTGGAGTTGAATCTGTCAAGGGATGTGAAGGCCAACAGTAAGAATTTCTGTAAGTACATCAGCTACAAAAGGAAGACTAGAGAAAATGTGGGCCTGCTACTGAATGGGGTAGCTGACTTGGTGACAAAAGCATGGAAAAGGCCAGCATACTCAATACATTTTCACCTCAGCCATCATTGGTAAGACCAGCCTTCAGGAATCCCAGGCCTCTGAGATCAGATGCCTGTAGTAAGGACGACTTACCTTTGGTTGAGGAGAGTCAGGCTAGCGAACACTTAAACAAACTGGACATATGTAAGCCTGTGAGGCCTGATAGGCTGTGTATATTAACATAGGTCCTTACCTCAGGTCCTTGGAAAGTGATGTAGCTACTACTTCTGGAAGCCATTTCCAGGTACATGAAGGTGATTTGGAGTGCTCAGCATGGATGTATGAAGGGGAAATCATGATTGACCAACCTGAGAGCCTTCTACAGTGAGATGACAGACGTGCTGGAGGAGAGGAGAGCAGCAGGTGTTGCTTATCTTGACTTTCTCAGGACTTCCATCATTGCCTCCCATAACATCCTCATAGGCACACTGATCAAGTATGAGATAGAGAAATAGACAGTGAGGTAGGCAGAAAACTGGTGGAATGGATAAGGTCAGAGGGTTCTAATCAGCAGCATGAAGTCCAGCTGGAACTCAGTCACTAGTGATGTACCCCAGGGGTCAATACTAGGGCAAATATATCTTAAATTCTTCATTAATGACCAAGATGATGAGATAGAGATTCAATCTGCAATAAGAAATTTGAAAGGTGGCTCAGAGAGGCCTTAGAAGCTGGAAAATTGGGCCAACAGCAATCTGACACAGGTCAACAAGGGAAAAAATGAAGTCCTGCCCACTCATGCATTCTGGGGGGAAACCAGCTGGAGAGCACCACTATGGAGAAGCATTTGGGGATCCTGGTGGACAGCAAGCTGAACATGAGCCAGCAATACACCCTCAGGCCTTCAAGCAGCAGGACTGCACAAGGCAGAGAGTTGCCAGCTGGGTGAGGGAGGCAATCCTTTGCCTCTTCCTCTCAGCACTGGTGAGGCCACAGCTGGAGTATCATTCTCCTCAGTACAATAGGGATATGGACTTTCTGAAGCAAGTCCAATGAAGGGCCAGAAAGATGATTAAGGCACTGTAGCATCTTTTGTACGAGGAGAGGCTAAGAGTGCCGGGACTGTTCAGCCCAGAGAAGAGAAGGCTCAGGGCGGGTGTTACCAATGTGTTTGAACAGCTGAATGGAAGGAATGAAGAAGAGGGAGCCACTCTTCTTAGTGGTGCCCAGTCACAGGACCAGCAGTAACAGGCGTACAGTGAAACACAAGGAATTTCATTTAAATATAAGAAAAAAGAAATTTCTTGTAAGGGTGATCAAACTGTGGAATAGGCTGCCTAGAGAGGTTGTGGAGTCTCCAAATTTGCAGACATTCAAACTCCAATTGGAAATGATCCAGGATATCCTGATCCTGCTGACACTGCTTTGAGCAGGGTGTTTGGTTTAGACAATCACCAGAAGTGCCATCCAGCCTCAACATTTATGCTCTGTGATTTTAAGAGATCTTCAGCTCATGGGAGATTAACACCTAATGATAATATTAGCTGAAGTGATTGTAAAACCACTTAACTTCAAACCCATTGGTAACAGGCCCGAAGGGTCCCTGCCAAAGTAATGACCAAAAGTATCTGTGTACAAACAGGGCCAGGCTCCTTTGATTTTACTCCATAACACAAGTAATCTTCAGACCCAAAGCCATTTTGTTCTTCTATCTTGCCAGAATACCCAAGAAACCATTCAGCTGCAGTAAACCGAGGTTCCAGATTTTAACTCCCACAGTAATGCTGGTACCTCCCTGTAATCCAAACCCTAGTGTGTTGACTACACTGTGCAAGACCCAACCTGTCTTCCTTCGTCTGAAGGCATATGAGCTCCTCTGATTCTCATGCAGGTTTCTAATCATATAACATCCTGAAAAAAATGAGTACTGTCTGGAGATCCACTCTTTGTTTCTTTTGCACTTCCATTTTTTTTAAAAGTGCAAATTATTACAGCTAATGTCCAACAGGTCAAAACACTGCCTTTTTTACTTCAGTCAGAGAAAAAAAAGTGAAAACTTCCTCTTGATTTGGAATGTTTTTTGGTGGCTTTTTTTCTTGATGTGTGATTCAGCTGCTGGACTGAAAATCAGATGTTCAGAGGAACTTTTCTAGACAGTGAAAGAAAGAGTAGAAGTCATTTATACTTCTACTTTGTTTCTCAAATACAGATTCTCTTTCGGGGAGTGTGCTGTTCTGGAAAAACCTCTCTTGCTCCAGTGGAATTCTATGGCATTCCATTGGTATTTCATTATACTCTGCCTCCTGTGCATAAAAGATTTCTTGAAGCTTTCACTTCTTTAATGCGTAGGAACAAACATTGTGATACTTCAGGCAGGTCCGTTTCACTGTTTTATTTTCTGGTGTGCTTTCACCTCCTTGACTCAGACATTTGAACAAAACTCAAAGTAAAATCACTAAATTGCTCTGTCAAATCACTAAGAACAACTGTAGATGATAAAACCACTGTTTTGTTCAACCACATGGAAAAAAGACTTTATTTCCCTGATGCAGTCAAATTTTCCACTCTGTAGCAACTGTGAGGGCATCTGGTTAGATTGTCCTGGCCTTTTTGTCTTCTTGCCAGAAACCCCAAAATAAGCCCAAAGACTTGTTTATTCCCTACCTGAAGCAGGTGGGGGTTACTGTGTTTTGGGTTTACTGGGATTTCTTTAGTCTTTTAAAGCAAATCCCATTTATTTCAAACTTGCAGCTCCAGATTACTGTCATGGCAAGTCAGCCCACTTCTGAAATTCTTCACTTTTCTGAAATACAGCCTGAAAGACCTTATTCCTACCTACCAGTATATATTATAGACTCCTTCCTCCTCTCTTTTAGCTCCAAATTACCTGCAAGATTTAAGCATCCTGATCATCATTCCACTTGAAACTGTCACATCTCCCTTTTGGAAAAGGCTCCAAGGCAAAAGCCTTGAACAGAAGAGGCTGAAGAGCTCAGTGTACATAGCCTGATCTAGCCCTGGTCATTTGAAACATGGCAAAGCTGCTGGGAAAAGAAGTGTAATTAAGCCTCAACATCCCCTGACTCTCTGCGGATTGTTTTCATCATGAACAAATTTTGGGACAATTTCCTTAGTGTTATTTTTGCTCTATTCTGTCACAGAGTTCCCCACCCAGAGTAGCTTGATAAATGCAAGGAAGAGACAGTTCTTATTCTTTGGACAGCCTACACAAACAGAGGGAATGGGAGACATTAATGCTGTGTTACAGAACAGCTTTTGGTACGAGAGTATTACATTCTTCTTGTTATGGCTTGTACTTCCTCTAATTAACAATTTATTTTTTACATTTGAACATTTGTATTTACCTGGAAGCATATGAACACATCAATCAAAATAATAAATACCTAGTTATAGATAATATACCCAGGGAAGCATCAGGCAAGTTGCCATCCCAGGCTTATCCCCACTTAGGCTGGAACTCCAGTGCAAGTCTTAAATACTTTTTCTTGGCCACTGCCATAATCTCACCTATCTGACGTTCAGTGAATGATAGTGGAAAAGTTGTAGTTAGCAGTTTTTGGAAGGATGTACTGTGCTTGGTCAAATTGCACTAGATTTAATGGGATAAATAGTAAATATGATTTTTTACCACAAGATTTCCCCTAGGAAAAAGCTAATTTATGAATATGCTAGTTTTCACTGGCAATAGACTCTTCACACAGAAGAGCTTTCAGGCTGACTGCAACAAGCAGGCTTGGAAAGCATCATTCACTGGTTTAGAGAATCACAGGTCCTCTTCTACTCATTTCCAAAAGCATCATGCAATCTGAATTCTGATCTCACTTCATACCATGTCCTGAAAAAGAGAGGAGATTTATGGCATCTCCAGTACCATGGGCTGACAGTTAGTCACCCTCCTCCTCCGCCAAAGAACACAGGATTGCAATGTCTAAGTAGCATAAACAATACCATAGGTCAGCCAGTTTTCATCCCATGCAAACAAACTTCTATTCTATTAACATCCTGCCAGGAGCCTGTATGTTCCGTTCCTTTACAGTCCTGTTCAATACATGATCCTGTATTATAAGCATGTATTGTCCTTAGCAGCTCACCTTCTGAGTAAGTGTAGTCTTGATTTACAGGAAAAGTTTGTTCGTAAAAGAGGAAATGGAGAAAAATGCATTTGGGGGAACCCAGCCAAAGAGAAAATGAGTCCTGGCCCTGCAAATATGTCTTCATTGAATCTCTCCAACAGGTAGAAAAATAATCTCTTTGTAGTTACTGCTGAAAAAAAAGTCAGACATCCTCATAGTGTGAATCACTAGCAAAAATGTCTGTCACCCATCCTAACAAATCCATTCCCCTCAAGTGTCCTGACTCTTTCTTGTCTGGCAGGTGTGGGACTATAATAATTTTTGGCTTTAAAAGTGATTCTCATCCATTTAAGTTTCTGACAGTCAAATTGTAGCTCTCAGATCCTGATAAATGGAATAAAAATTGAAACACTTTTCGTATACTTTAAACTCCAAAATGGTGAAGCAGATATCCATGAAACACTGAGAAAGTGTTCTGGGAGATGCTATTAATATATGCCATGAGAAACTGTCATCTCCAAACCTGTCTGTAGAATACAGTTCCTTTCTGGGGAGAACAGGTTAATGAAATGATCAGAGGAGGAAGAGAGCATGACAGGTGCCTTGAACTGCACAGTGAATCCATGCAGAACTGAAAGGATGTCACTGGAAGCAACTTAGACTAGCATCTAATTCCTGCCCAATACTGATTCCCATCCCTTGACTACAAGCAGCTGTCTCTGAGTGGTGTGGGATAGTGCTGTGCTCTGCTTTGGGTCAGGCATTCCATAGAACATTGCATTGTTTCGATTCAACACATTGGCTTTACCTAATGCCTTGTCACAGGAGAAGTGGCCCACAACACAGAAATCATAATTTCCTTACCTCAGTCTAGAACAGCCTCCTGCAAGGCAGGACTACCCATGTTCAGGCACATGATATGACAGGTATTCCTAAAGCATATTCCCAAACTGCGAAGCATAAAGCCTCTGTAAAAAAAGCTAAGGTAGTCAATTAGCACTGCAGCATTCCTGGAATGCTGTCCATAGGAAAAGTATTGCATACAACTCCTCATACTTCGTGAGAGCAGCTGAACAAATACCTGAAATGAAGTTAAATAACTCAAGTCACTGGAAAATACCCCTGGTGAGAAGTATCCCAAGTCACCCCCTTTCTTCAAAGTTAATGACCTCTCTTTCTGGTGTTTCTTGCACTGTTTTGAACTGGCCATTTTGAGGACCAGTACATCAAAAAGGAGAATGCAAATGAAGAATGAAAATCTGCAGAGGAGACTGAAATTCCTTCCACATCTTTGCAAATGATGGCATCAGTCACACAACAGGAAGGCATATGAGATATCACAGGTCATAGCTGGAAGGTGGGATCACAATTAGATGTGGTGCATATGTGTCCCCACCCACCACATGTCAAAGCATATCAGCTTTGAAATGTTCATGTGAAGCGTGAAATGTGCCAGGAAAATGAAACATACCAAAGGTTTCCCATACTGAAACTATAAAATACCAGAACAAGGCCAGATATCTTTTAGTAGATCATTGTCTTGTCACAGGTGGCCAGGCAGGATGGAGAGTGTAAAGGATGCTAGGAAGTAGGCAGATACCAGAAGATGCATGTGGTAAGTGACATGGAGAGAAGTACTTGGGTACCAGGGATTCTTGTTACTGTGGGCTGTGGAACAGCAATGAGGGTATCTTGGTGTGCAAGGCAACCTGCTGCATGAACACTATTGGGGTGAGCTTAGCAAGACAGGTATCACTTTTATCAGTACACCACAAATAGTGTACAATTACACTTCACTGAAGGGTCTCCAGCCATCAGCAGGTGACAAATTTTCTTGGGGAAAGTCCTTCCATTACTTTAGACTGCCAACATGCACCTCAGGGAGCAGAGGATATCCCTCACCACCAGAGCTGACCTAATTTCAAGCAAGAAAAGCAGAGTGGGGTAGAGCTATCCAGTACCAGTGCAGCAATAGTGTCTGTAAAGGCATCCAGAGAGAAAATTCCTAACAGTCTGAGACTAAAAAACCCCTGAAGTCTGAGAATGAGAAAGTCACTACCTTTGCACCTGACTCCACCAAAAGGATGCTTCCTGTTGCTTGTTGTTTACATGCCAAAGCTCTTAGCAGGACATGATTTGGAGTCACTGTGTAGCAGGCGAAAAGAAGCTGAAGAATCCTCAGTAGATTAGCAATGATAAATATTAGTAGGATTTGTACAGCTTCCTGGCCTGTCATGAAAAACAGAATTAGAGATAGTAGACCCCACCTTCTCTTTACATCCCAGCATCAGAAAAAGAAGAACCTATAGGATGCTGATATACTGGTTAAATAAAGCCTTCCTGAAGAAGTTTTTTACAGCTCATCATTAGAAAAGAATATATTGTATTACTTCAGTCAACTGTGCTGTAACTCCCAAGCTGGCAAACATTCACTAGAGTCTTCAGCTTGTACATATACAAGTAGATGTAACAAGTACAACGAGACTGCTCAAAGTGTTCAAGACAGGCCTGAAGGCACTGCACCCATCCTAGTAAGTTAAATACGACCAGGAACATTCCCAGGCACCTCTGGCAACATGCCATGAGCTGACCTCTTAATAAGCTGTCTTAGTTTCCAGTGGAGGTGGCTGCATGTCAAGTGCCTATGGCAAATGTTCACTGAAAGATCCTGTTTGGGACAGTGCTCAGCTGATCAGGAACGGGGCTAACAGCCTACTAGTCTGGGCAACTGCGTTCCAGGAATGCTTTCCCACAAATCCAGGCCTATTAATATAGATACAGCTAACATTGTTTACAAGGGCAGGGCTAAACTGAAGAAGTAATCCTTAAGGCCATTGTACATGATTTTTAACAAGATCTAATTTCTAGGCTAAAATCCTAACAGGGTCAACAAATACAGAAGGGCATGAAAAATTCTACAAGTGTCTCAGTAATCACTATGATACAGTGGATTGGAAACACACAGCCTCTGATTCTGGGTGTAAGGAGTTCCTTGCATTATTTCAGAGGGCCTTTGGCCATCTCAGGTATCTGAGCAAGTGATGGTCACTTGGAACAGGGCAATTACCAGGAACTTACCAGGAACAGGAAGTTACCAACCTTTTAAAACCACATTATTCATAGCCAAGCAGGATGATTCCTATGCACCACTATCTGGCTATCAACAAAAACTCCCAAGTGTCGTTTCTTACGTTGTGCTGACACATGAATAAGGTTGAGGCACACCACATGGTCTTTCACACTGCTGGACTGCTCTCTATTCTACATTAAGCAAAGCTGTAGTACAGGACAAAATTTGTATCAATATCACCAAGTCATTGGAGATATCATAGGCAGACAATCTTTCTAAGATTCAGGCATTGTATATGAAATAATACAATTATAATACAATATAACAATAAAGTAATGAGGAAGAGTTGCCAGCTGGGTGAGGGAGGCAATCCTTTGCCTCTTCCTCTCAGCACTGGTGAGGCCACAGCTGGAGTATCATTCTCCTCAGTACAATAGGGATATGGACTTTCTGAAGCAAGTCCAATGAAGGGCCAGAAAGATGATTAAGGCACTGTAGCATCTTTTGTACGAGGAGAGGCTAAGAGTGCCGGGACTGTTCAGCCCAGAGAAGAGAAGGCTCAGGGCGGGTGTTACCAATGTGTTTAAACAGCTGAATGGAAGGAATGAAGAAGAGGGAGCCACTCTTCTTAGTGGTGCCCAGTCACAGGACCAGCAGTAACAGGCATACAGTGAAACACAAGGAATTTCATTTAAACATAAGAAAAAAGAAATTTCTTGTAAGGGTGATCAAACTGTGGAATAGGCTGCCTAGAGAGGTTGTGGAGTCTCCAAATTTGCAGATATTCAAACTCCAATTGGACATGGTTTTGGGCAACCTATTCTAGCAAAACCTACATGAGGGGGTGAATTAAACAATTTCTAGTTGTGCCATCCAGCCTCAGCTGTTCTGTGACTTTGTGAATCTGTGAATCTGTAAGGTGGATCACAGTGTGAAAACTTTTGTGTGTGATTTCAGTACTAGAAATGCAGACACATTAATTATAGATAGCGCCTAGTGTGACTTTTATGCCAGTTCCAATTAAGAGCCTAAGCTATTTTTACATTACCATACAGAAGGTTTGTGTGGGAAAGTTTCTGGCTTCATTTAAATCAGTAGTAGGCTCTGATATATGTTAATAGCAATGCACACATACTGTCCTTTAGAATGTCTACTTTACAAGGCACAACCTTTCACACTCCATCAGTGGGAGCTATTTATCAAAGCACAGTATTTAGAAAAAAACATTGTTCGAAGTATTCATTAGCTGCTTCAACAGAGACGAACATTACAGAAAGTGACCCATAGCAGTCTTTCTCCAAATATTTAGCCTGTTCTTATTTTGTCTCTCTAATGCAGTGATGCCTCTGACCTCCAGATCATACCCATTTCGCTATTCAACATCTTGATGTCAGCTTACAGCAGATTTGTGAAAAACAATGAAACAACCCAACCTCAAAACCCACAAAAAGGTTACTGAACTGTTTACAAATATAGGTCAAATTTAACAAATACTTTTGCCCAAAAAACCCCCCAAACAACAACAACAACAAAACCAAAACCCAAACCAAATAAACAAAAAAAACCCAAAAACCCAAAACAACAAAAACAAATGGAAGAAGTAGCAAGAAAATGAAATCAAAATTTTAAGTCAAATGAAATACTTTGATACTCTCTAAATAACTTACTGTTTGTCTTACTAGTAAAAAAAAGCAGAAAAGAACATGTGTTTCATGCTCACCTAGAATTAGGCCACCTGCATAAGTACTAATAATTACTTAATAACTGCCAAATCCTATGGGTTTTGTCACTTACATACATGAATTTAGAAACACTAATCCATGTTCTTCACCATTCCTATAAACTGAATATGAGTCTTACTTTTATGTTCTGTCTCCAGTTCACACCATCCTGCCTTGTAAGATCTCTGACCTTGCACACCCTGGTGGTATCTTGCTGACATCTCTTTTTATCCTACCTTTTAGAACTTGCAAAGTAGTGGACGGTTTTCATTCCCACTGTTTACATACTCCATTTTGTATTATCCTTCAAAAAAAATAAGAAAGAAAAAAGATGGTTATCTAGCACAATATTTGATAGTGACTTTAACAGACAGCCCGACAGAATTCCTATAATGATATCTAATTTGGATTCTGTGTAGGCATCTCCACTTATGTAGCCTATTTGTTCTGTTTGGGTTTTGTGGTTTGTTTTGGTTTTTTTTAACCAGCCCTTAGTCTGACTAATCTGCTGTTCCCTCTGCTGGCTGGCCACTTACCCAACTATCTAATCTGCTACAACTTTCTCCTGCTAATCAGGCTAATCAGGGTAAACCAAGCCTGTAATTGTTTCTCAGCCCTGTAGTTTAACTGTTGAAACCCACTCCTGCTCCACAGCCACTCATGTCAATCTCCCTAGGAGGTAAAGTTTTTATCTGATTTGCATAAAACCTTCAGAGCTCCTGAAATATATATATGAAGTTGAGAAAACTGCAAGGGAATCCACTTCAAACCAAAGAAGAGAGCTGGTAGGAAAGGGAAAAACACTTGAAACACAATATGAACATAATCTATTTATCTATGAGCTCCTTTTTCCTACCTCTAGTCACACTAAAAGCCTGCCCAAACCTCCACCCATTGCAAGGATTCATGTCCTTTTTATTTGAAGAATGGAATTGTGTAAATTGCCCTCTTAAACCAGCTGCCAAAAACACATAAGTTTGATGTAAAAAAGCCAGACAAAACAAAAATATTGCACTTTTCAAATTGCATATATCTTTTTTAAGAACCTATAGCAAGCCTTATCCAAACTGAGATTATGAAAACATACTTCTTTGAAGTACACTGTGATTTCCATTTTATTATACCTTACAGTACTAGCAGAAGCTACAGCTAATGTTACATTTCTATTTTTATTCTAAACTATTCCCTTTCCATTCCTTTCTGCTCAATTGAGCTTTCATTGTTTTCTTTATTCTCACACCTAGGAAAGAGTAAGAATGACAAAATCTTACATACATTTGAGGGTAAGAACCAAGATTTTTGTATTGGAACTTCATGACAAATGTCTAAATATGAGAACTGCCCAGAAGGCCAGAGAGCAGCACTTACCTCTGAAATGCATGTAATTCTGAACTAGCTTACCGATGTTGTCTTTTTAAGGCCCACAGCTGCACTTGAAAAGAGCAAAGGCAGTCCCATCCATGTTCTGTCTATTTTAAGGACCTTCCCCACTATCACTGAATTCTTTCCATAACCAGTATGCAGACTTATTCTCTCCAAAATTCTGCTAAATATTTCCCTGCAAAACTATACATGACAAGGAAATCATGACAGTATACAGGACTGCATTAGGCTGGATGCCCATCTAGCTGTTTTACATCTTGACCCTTTCAGTGGCAAGCAGAAGATGCTATAGGTGAAACTGCAGACTCCTTAGTAAAAGATGAGAGAATTGGTCTTGCTTCCCTAAAGTATGTCTTTCCAATACTGTCATCTGAGCTTGCAGAGCTGAAGGCAGAGTTGAGCCCAGAAGCTTGACATTAAGCTTTACTTCCAGAGTACACACAGATATATGTAAGCACTCTGTGATGAGAATAGACTTGTTTGAAGATGTAGTTTGGAAGACCAGTTCTTAATGATAACCTGTTAAATTCAGCGAGCAGTTGAATGAGGCCCCACCACATTTCACCCTGATCCCATTCTTCTCAATATCTTAACTATCAGCTTGAATAGCACAACCTGCAAATGTTGCAGCCAATGCAAGAGTAAGGGCAACACATATATCAGCCATCTGATGCTGGGAGCCGAGATCACAACACAAGAAGTAGTCATTGGCAGTGACAGCAGCAAAGGCAATAACCAGTTCCAGAAATAAGGAAGAAGTTAAATATGCGAATAAATGGGGAAGTACCAGTAAGCCATCTAGAAGGCAGCATTGCACCCAGCATATGAGGTAATTAATTCAGAAATACCCAGTCCTCCCTAACATGCTGCATGGAGTCCTGGTGTTCTGCACTACTCTCAAAACAAACTGGGAAGCATGGATCTAGTTCTAAGTATCTAAAGCAAGAGCATACACAAAAGAACACCCTGTGCTGCAAAATCAGTAAGCTTCATGTATCGATCCTGATTGGAAGACCACTGTACATTGAAGAGTTACTGATTCATGTAACAGCTGATGTAGAGTGGGCCCAAGCCAGGGCTGTGCTATGTGACATACACAGCTTGGCCTTCAGGCTTGTCTTGTGCTGTGCGTATCCATCAGCTGCAGAATAAACTTAAATGGTTGACTGTAGCAGAGAAACCTACAGGCAGCTCCCATCTGGTATCAGTGACTACACCACGTGTATGTCCTTGCCTTTATCTGATAGTGCAGCAACAAATTCCCAAGGGAACATCCTTTTGGTGCACAGTGGAATGATGAATAAAGCTACTTCCCTTGTAAGAAAATCCCTTAAGAGCTCAGAGGAGCAAAGTGGGATAAACTTCCCATGGATGGATCTGTGGAACGCGCCACACCCATTCAAACCTGTGCAACTTGGGATTGCCAGCACCTGAAGTGATGTAAGTTTGTCTGTACTATGCTTTCTTTCTTAATAGTGTTATCTCTAACAAATGTTGTTTTAAAGTGATATTTTACAGTCTTTCATAGTGTCTTTCATTTTGGGATCATAACAAACCAGACCCTTCTGGTGCTAAACAACCCTGTCATTCCTTTATCTGTATTTTCCACTCCAAATCCTGAAATGAGCAATCATTTAGAACAATCTTCAAAGACCTAGGATATGATGGTGTAGGATATGTTCATCAGGTTGCCATCCATATTATGGAAAACACTGGAACCCATGTTAAAAAATGGTTAGGATGGCAGAAGGAAATCGCTGTCCCACTGTATCATGAGAAAGCACCATTGTGCACTTTTCTACTCAAAAGAACTTCTGCCTTAAACTTAAAAAAAAACCAAAAAACCTATTATGATTGTAATAAATAATTGTCTTTCTCAGCTGTTTTTACAGTGCCAGGTGGTGTTTAATTGGTTCATTTCAGTTATGAAACTTTTTTAAATTGTAATATGTCCTAGGTGAAGCCTGCTTATTCTTACAAACCCTCTGATATGTGCCCAGCATCCGTCATGGAGTCAAGAAGAGATTCAGCTACGGAGCTGACCACCTCCTTTTGCCTCTAATTGTTGTGAGGTTTGGGCAAGAAGCAGCAGTCTTAACTAGCTACCTCATTCACATGCAGGACAAATCACAATAAAAAGAAAATGAAGCTGGAAGTGTTACTGTGGATGCAACAATACTGTACGATTGTGATTAGAGAAGGGATGGGGCACTGCTTCCAATGGTCAAGGAATGGAGCAACAGCCATTGTCCCCTCCTCACAGAAGAAACTACATGAATCAGATGGATGTGTGGCATCTTTGCAGAAGAACCCAAAACCACAGTGACATAATTTTTTCTTGGGAAGGTGAATGGAAATTCCGTGCCTAGTTAATGTGTGTCACAGACATACAATGATGTGTCTCCCCGGATAAAGATTTCAAATGGTCTAATAATTCCCACAGCTGGTCTATCTATTATCTGTTACACTGTTACCTTCTCTTGGGATCTTCATTTCCAAAGGTTCTTTTACGATTTTTTTTCTGACAAACATCAATGAAACATCCTGAATTTATGGAGTGAAATTATCTAGAATTCTCCAAGATCAAGATGGTTCTTCACACTGCCTCCAAAGGATTTTGCATCAAGCTCTAATCCACAACAGAAACGTTCTGGAGTACACTTAAGGATGAAATTAATGCATCGTGCAAATAAAACTAAAATTTTGTATAATTTCAATGATTATATTCCTGCTAGTCAGCATGCATTTTAATGCATTCTTCCAGCACCTGGTGCCTGAATAACACCTAAATAGCATGCTACCAGCACAGCTTATTTGCTTTATTGAGTTATAGATGGATGAGTGAGAGAGGGACCCAAAATGTGTTTCATGTAATTCAGATTTCTGCTTCAAAGGCTGTAGAGGAAGGAAGCTGGGTTAATTAGCATTGATAATATCCAACTGTGGGCTGGCTTCAGGGGCTTCGGGTTGGCTGATGTAGATAAGGCGCAGCTGTGGCTGGTTCTGTTAAGGGGTTGAGAGCCAATGAAGAGAGGGCAGCTGAGGAAGAAGCAGAGAGAGGAAAAAGCAAGAGAAGAGAGAGTGGGCCCTGGATGAGGAGAAGGCAGCAGAGGAACTGGCATGAAGAGTGTGTTGGTATGAGATGGTAAAAGACCTTGTTGCAGCTTGATAGTTTGGAGAATGATGCGACAAAAGGTTACTGTTCTTCCTACCTGTACTTTTCACAGCAAAATAGTCCAAAAACCTGCCAAACATCTGCAAGGACTGTCATTCTTTTCCACCATCTTACTTGCATGAATATATGCGGGGGTGCTGTGGTACAGGTTTGGCTGAAGTGGAACAAAGTCCCAAAATAGCAAATCATGCATTGTACTCCAAGCCAAACGAACAGTCACAAGACAACTAATTCTACTATCAGACAGGTGCCTGTATCTGTACAAAAGGGTCCACAGTGAATTTCTGGTCCTTACAAATTAACTCTGGGCAGCTGGAGATACAGTTCATCCCTGCTCAAGCCTATTATCTCTGTATGCACTCCGATGCCTGTATTATTCAGAAATAAACCTGAACCTTAGGAAGGGTCCTGCAGAGGCAGGTAAAAGTCACTCATGTCCAGCATCCCCGGATGGCCAAAGGCAATCACAGATCCCTGCTAGGTTGCAGTAGGTGTTGCCTAATGAAGAACTTGCAGAAATTAACTTGGCTTTTATTTTATTGTGTTTTCTTAAAAAAAAAGGAGGATGACTTTTTTGGAACAACACTAATGTGGCTTTGTAAGGGAGTATCATTCCTTATCTTATTGGGGAAGCAAGGTTTTCTCTTCACAGCAGTCCTCACTTGGCCACCCTGTGGCAAAGGGTCGATGAACTCCAGTGAACCACAGTGTTTACCCCACTTGGCCTAGCATGAACACAGAGGGAAGGACAGGGACTTTAATGTGTTACTGGGAGGAAAACAGGAGTCGTTCTACAGCCCTGAGCATCTGTGTGAAGTGTAATTCTTTGTCTACTTCTCTAAGTATTGCAGCCTGCCTTGGTGTCAGCTCAGGAGGTCATACCCAGCTCTGCAGGGCCTTTATAACTACAGCTATAGAAATAAAAAGTCCTAGTCCCAGAATGAGATAAGCAGACTCCATTACTGAGCAAATGTTACTAATAACAGGACCAGCTGTCACAAGGAATTGCAAGAGCTGGAATAAAGATTTCCTTACACATTTGGCTCACAGAACCACAGGAAAGGAATTAGAACAGGCATCTTATGGTGTGCTGGCCAGAAACACATCTGCAAAATTGAGCTAATGGATTCTTTTTGCACAAATTGAAACTTTTAAAGTGAATTTAAAGTCCTATATAGAACATTCCACAGAAACTGAAAATTAGGCCAGCATGACAGATGACTGGAGAAAAGGAAAGGAAAAGACTCAACTAGCAAAGATAGAAGAAATGGTGGTCCCTTTCTCCTTGATGTTCTGTAGCTGCACACAGCAATTGAGGACTGAAGAGAGAATAAAAACTAGCCGAAATAGACCACAAAGCTTGGGAAGATCCTGGCAGCAGGTCTAAGACCTGCTCATGTTACTAGGAGTTGGTCAACATAACATTGCATTTCAGCACAAGGGTTTGCATTTACTGGTCTTGAAGACACTGTGATCTTCTGCTGAATATTGTCCAGGCAGTTTTTCTTTGGAATGGAATGTCATTTAATTTGTTAAAACACAAGTAATTGCTTCTCTGCTTTCAATGATTTTCAGAAGCTTTGTCAATTCCAACCACTCACAGTTCTCATGCTTTAATCCCAAAGTCTGAGATTGTCTTCAGGCTCTAGTCCCTGGAGTAGCATCAGGATATGAACAATCAGCTTCCACTAACAAAGAGAAGGAAAAGAAACAAAAGCCTATCTTCTTACAGGCTATTTACAAATACAAACCTAAAGCACTGTGTTCTTGCATGTATTTAATTTTGGGCACACCTAAAATAATTTTTCATACATAGGATTAGCTTAAAAATAGATACCATTAAATGATATATGGTTTCCTTTTTTAACTCTGTGATTTTTTTCTGTTTTGAGTCTTTGAAGTTGAATATGTTTTATTCTCAAGCCTTTGTGTGTACTGAAGACTTCTAAATGCCTATTTTTATGAACAAAATGTAGTAACCCCACAACTCAAGAAACTGGTGTTTTAAAACAAGAGAGCTGATGAAATGCCATGTGCTGATCATTATGTACTGCTTCACACCCCTCCAGGAACAGATCTCTGCCACTAACACCATTCTTACCAGACTGTCACTCACCCATCTTGGAGATTTGTTAATCCCACTAAGAACAGTGGAAGCAGGGTACACAAAACCTGCAGCTCAGAAGATGCTCCTGTCAATTCACTGCACAAAAACTGTCTTATTCCTGCTGAGACAATGCTAAGGAGACTGCAAATACCTACTGTATCTGAATAATAACATTTACAACTAAACTCATGTTTTATTCAGAGGATTAGATTTGTTTGACAGTTTCACAGATTCAGACATGATTTAATTAATATTATGAGGTAAGCTAATAGTTTTTTTTTTCTATTTTTCTTTTTAGTGACTAACTACACTTAGGTGATGAAAGTCATTACTATAACCTAATGCTGCAGCATCTGGTCTCCTTCAGTTTCTATCAGAATCATCAGGTGTAATAAACAGATGTGTAATTACAATGAAGACCCTACTATTTAGTGCCAATTGAATTTCTAAGCATATTTCTAGGGTTTTCTGGTTTCTGACATACAGGCTAATGTCCAGTGATAATGATCATCTTTCAGTGACCGGTAAAAAAGAAAAAGCTTGAAGCAAGCCAAGGCTCACCATGACAGTGCATGCCTTGCAGTTCCAGCAACGCTGCCTCAACATGTTCTGTTTCACTGTCAAAAGGCCAGGCAACAGCTGCAATTTCATCAGCTGAGTACAGTGTCCCCCCCTCTCAGGAAAGATGAGCATCATTATCTCTACTGAGAAAAAAAATGTAATGAAGAGTAAAGTGTGGTAACCTATAAGTAACTTAGATTTTTTTTTAAGATTTTCTGGGATGAATGAAGTAACCTGAAGACAGAACTAAACCATAAAATCTGAATCCCTCTATCAGTAACCATTAAACTTAAGGATCTACACTATTCTTCCATTGATATTGTGGCAGCATGGAAAGGGAAGTGTCTCTGGTAAGGCTCCATGGAGATACACAGCCAGAAAGAACCCCTTCCCTGAATGACACGGGATAGGGTTTACTGATGTCAAGCATGAGTTAAGCAGGAGAGGCAACCTCAGGATTTGTCTTGCCTTAATGACATGCCAGTGTCTAATGTATTATGAGATGCTGTAGTCTAACTGATTTTGGTCTTGTTTCATGATGGACTTAACTGAACCAAATAAACCCCCACAAGATAATAAAGCAGTAACATTTCTAGCCTAAGACGCAAACTATGCAGTCTCTGTCTCATCAGCTTTATAGTACAGAAGACTCTCGTATACCTCAAGTCTGATGCAGCAGAAAGCAAAGGTTACTTGACAACCTAGTCTTCATCCACTGCCAGTGGGACATACCCTGGGTTTCGATAAGTCTTGACAAATGAGGAAAAACCTGGAGAGTGGAATGCTTGTGCCCTACTGACATTTCATATGATACTAGCAATAGGCAAAAGACTGCTATATTCAAACCAGGCATCAGTACTTCTCTAAATTACTGTATTGCCCACAATTATACAGGTAATACTTCTGTAATGTCTAAAATAAACAGAGGAAGCAGGAAGAAATACAACTTCATCAAAAATTGGATGCAAGCCACACACTGAGTTAAAGTTAGATACAACTAATTTTAGTTTCTTAGAGATAATAACACTTTTACCTTGCTTGGGGAATAGGCAGCCCGATGAACGTGGAAGAATCTAACCTCCAATGGGACTTAATTTACCAATAAATGGCAAAACCTTCCCTAGTGGAGCCTGCAGCACACTCTAGTCTTCAGGTGCTTCTGGAAACTATGTATTTTGCTGACTCCAAAGAAAGAGCTTCAGTACATGAATAGTTCATCATAATGAATTTCTCTTCTGCAGCCCCCAGCCAGCACTGGAAGGCTGAGCACCACCTGGATAAAAGCTAGATATGTAACAGCACACAAGAGAAAGAGTTGAAGAGACTATAGACTTTGGCTGTTAAGCCTACTTCTGGATACACTCTGGCTTGTTGCTGATGCTGGCTTACAACAATGACCAGTTAGTTTCACTTAAGCCGTCACTCAGTTTTCACATTTGGGCTTGTAAGCTGACTCACATGAGGCTTTCCTACATGACAGCAGACAAAAATGATCCTAAGAAAGCAAAGCCGTATGTACCAGGGAAGCAGAGTTAATCTCAATTCAGCCTCTCTCCCATATTCTCATAAAAACTTTCCTGCCTGAATCTCACAACAGGTTTCTTTCTCCCTTGAAAACCGTGCTCTGATCCACTGGCCAGTGATGGAGAAGTCAGCTTTGTCCCCACTGCTGCTGCAGAGCTGCTTGGCTGTGTATGGATCAGCCAGGCCAGCTAGCTCTACCTGCTATTTAATATCATTAACACAATAGTTTATATAGCAAGTTTAGATAGCAAAATAGGTCTCTTGCAATGGCCCAGATTTTACCTACCTCTCCTGAGAAGCGTAACTGGTTAGACACAGCTTAGAAGGCCAGCAGCCTTAGACCCCTTCAAACAGAAAGTTTGCCAATCAACAGAAGACGATAGTCCCATTCCAGAGGACAATTCAAATCATAACACGGAATGAATCACAGTGATTCTTTGTGCTGTCCAGAGGCCTCTTTGTTGCCAGATTGCCTGTCAGACAAACCCAGGACAACCTCGTTCAGATGCTTTGTGGAAATCAGGATCTATTACACTAGCAACTTTCCTCTTGATCTGCAACACCAGATACAGTGTCAGAGAAGAAAGTTTTATTTGTTTGATATGATTTAATTTTGGCAAATCCATATCAACTGCTTTCTATCCTTTTAATATGCTCTTGAGAGCTTGTAAATGTATTTCTTAATAATGTGCCTAAGAATCCTTCCCAAGTTGAAGTTGTTCCCCATGGTCTTGTTCTCCCTTTTTTCAAAAAATTAGGATACCCGACTTTCTCAGACTCCTGGGAATTTCTTCAGCTTCCGTGACTCATTAAATATTGTGTGGTGGGCCTCATGAGTCTCTATCTGGTTGCAAAGAATCAGATCTTAAGAGCTTCTTAAGGGATTTTACCACTCTGTGTTGACCTTCCTCCAGTTAAATTAGTAATAACTGGCTGTCTTGTGTCCCAGGTCATTTTTTGTTTTTCTGTGATTTAAAAAAGATATTTGCAGAGCAATCAGATGGGATGGCACAGACAGTGGTGGTGTGAATGAATACCTTTGAGGCTAGCACAGGCCAAACTGTTCAGACAGCCAGAGACTGAGTTCAGTCCTTGTTTCCTAGTTGTCTTGTAGATGGCTCTTTCTGATGCAGTTCATTTGCTAGGTCCCTATCATTCACCAGCATCAGTTCCTCAAGATTCACTGAATGACTGTGGAGATCTAGTCCAAGTCCTGGGAGAAACTAGAGGAAGAAAGAACACCTGTGACTTAAAACAGTGAAGCAGCATATGTTTGTGATAAGTATTCTGTGATTGCCTTTTCTTTTCAAGCTGTGACTGAATTTCCTTCTTCATTCTATCAATGCAGCAAGCTTCAAAAAACTCTAAGCCTTTCAGAGTCTTGGTTTTGTCTTCAGTCTTTGATTCCTCACATATAGGTTTCCAGGTCTGAAAGACCATGTATGTTAGGACAGTGACCACTGCAGTGTGCCGTGATTTATTCATTATCCAAGCATGATGTTTGAAGTCAGGTCTGAATCAGAGCAACAGCACAAGCCACAAAACTAAAATGACATACGTATTTAATTATACTAACATAATATATGTAGCTTATATAATACACGGATAATAACATACAGAATTTTTTAATGTCTCTGAAAATCTGCACATAGCTCAGCTCTTTGTTCTGCACAGTGTCACATGGCCTTCCTCTCCAATGTGAACCCACAGAGGGGATCTAACCAATTGCCATTCCCTCAGCAACATAGAGCAACTATGTTCACTGTACCACAGGACGTTTTCTTATGGTTGGATAACCAGACTTCATGAAAGGCATCAAAATATATAGATAATATACAGATGCTGTCACATCTTTGAACAAATTCCTGCAATGGTTAATTACCTTCCACCTTAAAACCAGGAGCCTTATTTCTAATCTGAATAAAGTCTAGTTATAGTTTCCAGGCACCAGTTTCTTGTGGCAGATCTTGCAACTAAAGAAGCCTTAGTGATCTAAACCTGTGGGTCCCATGGGCTTTTATTAAGTTCCTGGTTCTCGACCTTTTCACTGGTTTAAGTGGGAGAAAAAATAGGTTTCTTCCCACTTAACTGAACTCTTTATGTCCTCCTTTTTCTCCCAGGTATGCCCATTTACTTAAATGAACTCTTTATGTTCTCCTTTTTCTCCCAAGTATGACCATTTCCAGAAACTGTTAGAGGGACTGCAGTCATAATGATAGCCTGTGATTCAATGCTGGATACCGCTGCTGGTATCTTCCTCCAAAGAATGAGCATGTGACCTCTGACTGAGAAGTTGAACTCAGGTGTGGTTACCCCCATGTTACAGTTTTGGTTTTGCTTTTTTTTTTCCATTTGTAAAAAAAATATGAAGAAGTATTTTGTTTTCTATAATGATACAAAATTTCCATGAAATTTTCTGTATTGGGAATATTTAAAAAATAAGTGTAACTTGCAGGTCCATCTGCAAAATTTGTGTTCTCCCACTTAGAATAAAACCCTCATCTATAAAAAAAATGTAAAAATTTGATGTGTCTGCCATGCCACAATGACAGAGTGCAGTGCACTTATAATAAGTGGGTTGCAATGTTTAATCTCAGATTTCATCACCACAGCACAATGTTCTCTTTTTGTAACAAATAACCACAAGTAAGTTGGCAAAGCATTGAAATGGAAATAAATTTCAGAATATACACAAATGAGACAATATATTCTGGGATTCTCATCGTAGTGCATAAAAAAATGTTTGCTTGTGTTTTTTGATAATATACAAAGACATGGGGAGATATTCAGTTACATACAAGTCCAGCTCCAAGAAGTAGTGCATGGATGGATGGATGGATGGATGAATGAACAGATAGACAGATTCATGGAGGAATTATTTAATGAACAACTGACTAAAAAGATGGGAAGATGGATGTGCTTCAAAGCTAAGAAATTTCAGAAAAAGTCAAAATAACAAATTACAATATCTTTTATATTACATGTATAAAAATGGGTACAAGTATTTTATTAATATTATGACAAGGTTGAGGTCAGAACATTCTTGGAATTACCTTGAAAACAAAAAATTACATTACTGAACATTATGAATTTGTTCTTCTCTGTGCCCTCTACCACCTGACAAAATAAAGGTGTAAACCCTAAAGACTTTAAGATTGTGCCTGAAAAAACAGTTGGGATTCTCATGGAAACATGACCACTAAAGAACTGAAAAGTGGCTCAGAGGCCATTCTGCAAAATTTAACCTTCTCCAGGCAGATATAGAGCAGAACAGTCTGATCTAAAGGAATTAGGACAATAAAACACAAAATATGAACTTAATCTGATATCTGTAAGGAGATTAATAGATTTAACAAGTATAAACAAAAGGTAATCTCTGCTCAAGCATCATTGGGAAAATAAGGTTACTTATCCTTTTCATTATTTAATCAAATCCAAATGTTCAAGCACTAGCTACAGTGCTCAAAAACTTGAGCTAGAAAATTATTCTTCCTGGAACAAGTGAAGCTCACAATGTATATTTTTACTTCAGTTCCTTCCCTCTTAATGCTTGTTTTTACCACTGGGGAAAAAAAAAAAAAAAAAGAAGTCAATGTTCCTCAAACTTTTTTGACTGTACAACCCTATCAGAAAAAAAATTTTGAGCACACAATGCGACTATGTTCATTTATTATATACATGTACCACTGCAACAATATAGTATGTATATTATAAAACATGTATGAAATCAGAAATTTTTAAAGATGACATAAAGATTAAATAAGCAATGTTTTAAGTTTTTATTTATTAATGGTACAAAACCCAATGGATTGCCTTGTGTAGCTCCTGCAGTGTGTGCACTCCACTTTGAAGACCACTTCCCTAGAGGATGTCATTCTAGACAGAGATGGGGAGAAGTGACAGAACTGCAGGAAGGTGTGTCCTAAGTACCTATTGGAAGAGAGGACAGATCTGGGATTTAGGCCATGGGAATGGGAACACTTGGCAGGATTACCAGGTACAAGCAGCATTGCCTTATTCCAAGCATGAAAACACCATAATTCAAATCTTCCAATTGTTCAGCTGTGTTTAAAACAGGCAACTAGTTCATACTTGTTGCTTTGTATGATATACTCAGGTCTACATTCAGGTCTACTTTCAGATATTCTCCTCAGCCAGGGAAGCTAAAGTTTTCTCAAAAAGAAAAAAAGAGAAAAAAAAAAAAGAAAAATAAAATAAAAGAGTGCTACTCTTCCTAGTCCAGCTGTTGGAGCTTTAAGAAAGGCTTCACTCTCAACCTGTTCAATAAAATCCCAGGAACTGAAAACATTTGGCTATGCCCTTTGGAATCTTCCCTTCCCCTTCCATCTCACTCTTAAAAGAAATGGTTAGATGGACTAAGCCATTTATAATCCACAAAGAGGACACCCAACTCCTGAAGCAGATGGGAAGGAAGGTACACAGTGCATGAGACTGCAAGGTTTCTTCTCTTGCCATATGTTTTAATTACCCTTGGTGCTATACACAAACAGGGAAAAAATGGCTCACTGAACAATACCTGAAAAGCTATTGCTCTCCAGCAATACAGGTGGGTCACATTGACAACACATTAGCTATTTACAGTTATCATTCAAGCAAACAGTAGACTCCAAGCTAAATGGAGTTCTACTGGCACAAAAGTTCTCATGAATTCAGTAACAGAGAGGTTATCAGCTACCCACTGTGTTTATTTGGAAATCAGAGAGGTGACTGCATAATGTGCAATAGGCAGAAAAACAGGATGAACTTCACACAGCAAACCCATCTGATAGATTCCCAGAGGGCTGCTGCCAGTACAGCCAGTGCTGCAGTCCCTGCTGCTTCAGTTTCCCTGTTGTGGTACACATCGATGCTAGTACAAGTCATCTTTGGAAACAGTATCTGCTCTTGCTGTTGGCATCACCCTAATATAGGATCCATGTAACACGTTTTCCTCTTTGTATACAAAGCTGCTGGACTGTAAAATGTGAACAGTAGAAAGATGGCAGCTCTTTCACAGTTTTCCAGACTTGTTCACCATGAACCTATAACCGAGACAGTATCTTCAGTACCTTTCCTTAGTTTCTATTGTGACAGTTAAGATGGTGCCAATGTCTGTGGCAAAGTTCTTAGGTCTGCCTTTTTCTCTTCACAAAGGTAACAATGAAATAATGTTGTTGCTTGACTGTTTAGTCCTCACCAAGGGCCAAATTTGCTTCCTAATCCCAGTCCTCACCTTCATTCTCTGCTAGCTAACACCAGAAGGGTAGAAAACTAATTGAAGGCAAATAGAAATGGGATTGAATAACCCAACAAAGTGCCAGTACGTCTCTGTAGAGGACCTAAAGAAAACCTAAAGAAATGAAACCAGTCTTTATCAGTATTTTCCAAGAGGATCATTTCTTGGTGAATACTGTTATTCCTGCATATGATATATTCAATAAAAAATCTGCTTCCACATTCTAAGCAAAATTCCTCTATGACTGCAAATCTCTTGTGAGACTGAAAATGCTACAGCATTAAGAGCTAGGGCATAGAATGCTTTATCTCATGATAGGTCTTTCATAAGAAATGTCAAAAAGGGATTATGTATCCAGCCTGTATGTGTTCAGAAAGGTCTATCAGGTTTTTTTATTTTCTTCTCTGTCTCACACATAGCTTCCTTACCAGATATAGGAACCTTGCTGTTTTACACCATCTGATTGTACCTTTCAGCGCCAGCTCCAGCTCCCTCTCTAGCTCTTTCCTAAACAAAATTAATACTGTTCCAAAATTCCAGATACCACCAGGATGTATTATTACTGTGCTGTCCAGACAGATACGCTCTGTGGTCTATTTCTACGCATGCTCAGACTGAGGGGTCATCCCCTGCTGGAAACAGTTTACAGCAGAGGTGCACAGGGAAAGCAAAAGGATCAACACCTAACATTACTGAAGTAGGGAACAAAGGTAGTATTTTCCCAGAGCTATACGAGCAGACTGTGATAGCACTGAAAAAATGAAAAGCCCTTAGATTTATTTCAAAGACTTATAGAACCTTAGGATGCTTTGGGTTGGAAAAGACCTTCAAAGATCTAGTCCAAGCCCCTTTCCTGTGGGCAGAGACATCTTTCACTAGATCAGATTGCCCAAAGCCCCATCCAACCTGACCCTGAAAACTTTCAATAATGGGTCATCCACAACTGCTCTGGGCAACCTGTGGCCATGTCTGTCCACCCCCATCATAAAATATTTCTTCTTATGTGTAATCCAAATCTACCTTCTTTTAGTTTATAACCATTTCCCCTTGCCGTGTCACTACAGCCCCTGGTAATCTGTCTCTCTCTGTCTTTCTTATAAGCCCCCTCTATACTTAAAAGGCCACCATGAAGTCTTCCTGGAGCCCTTCTTCTCCAGGCTGAACAACTCCAACTGTCTAAGCCTTTCCTCATAGGAGAGGTGTCCCATCCCCCTGATCATTTTTGTGCCCCTCCTCTGGACCTGCTCCAACAGGTCCATGTCCTTCCTATGCTGAGGACTCCAGAGTTGAATGCAGTGCTCCAGGTGGGGTCTCATGAGAGTGGAGTAGAGGAGCAGATTCACCTCCTTCAACCACTGGCCATACTTCTTTTAATGTAGTCCAAGATACGGTTGGCTTTCTGGGCTGTGAGTGCACATTGCCAGGTATGTCTAGCTTTCTATCCACCAATACCCCTAAGTCCTTCTCTACAGGGCTTCTCTCAATCCTTTCATCCCCCACCCTGTATTGATACTAAGGATTGCCCTCACCCAGGTGAAGGGCCTTGCGCTTGGCCTTGTTGAATCTCATGAGTTTAGTGGCTTGTCAACTACATTGGCCAGTTCCCTCAGGAAGCTGTGTTCCTTCTCATTCGGTCTCATGGACTTATCTATGCCCAGGTTCGTCAGCTGATCTTGAACCTGATCTTCATTCCCCCAGTCCCTGCATTTCAGTTCAGGGATTTGAGAGATGTGGGAAGTGGGATTACCATTGAAAACTGAGGCCAAAAATATTGCCGAGTACCCCAATCTTCTCCACATCTGTTGTCACTAGTTCTCCTGTCTTATTTATTGGGGAGCTACATTTCCTTTAATCTTCCTTTTCTGTCCAACATACCTGTATAAGCCCTTATTATTATTCTTTGTACCCCTTGCCAAGTGCAGCTTCAACTCTGCCTTAGCTTTCCTGTTCCCATCTTTACACATCCAGGCAGTATCCCTATATTCTTCCCAGGACACCTGTCCCTGGTTCCACTGCCTTTGCATTTCTGTCTTACACTTTAGTTTGACCGGGAGGTCCTTACTAAGCCATGCTGGTCTCCTGTCTCCCTTGCCTGGTTTCTTACACATGGGAATCAAGAACTCTTGCACTCTGAGAAGAATGGCCTTAAAGAGCTGCTAGCTCTCTTCAGCTCCTTTATCCTTGAGAGTAGTTTTCCAGAGGGTCCCAATCTACTAATTCCTTAAACAACTGAAAGCTTGCTTTCCTAAAATTCAGGAAACTTCACTTGGCCCATATCTGTCACAGCATGATCATTGTAGCCCAGACTACTACCAGTATTGACATCTCTGTTTAGTTCACCTGGGCTGGTAAGCAACAGGTCTGGTAATGCTTCTCCTCTGGTTGGGCTTTCTATCACCGAGATTAAGAAATTATCCTCAACACACTCCAGGAGTCTCCTGGACTGCTTACGGTTTCCTGTGCTGCTTTTCCAGCAGATGTTAATTGATTGAAGTCCCACAGCAGGATCAGAGCCTGCGAGTGTGATGCTTCCCATAACTTTTCCAACAGGCTCCCCTTGGCTGTGTGGCCTGCAGTAAACATGAAGGTTTCTTTTGTTGGCTCAACCCCCAGTTTTTACCCATAAGCTTTCAATCAGTTAGTTCATCACTGTTTTTCAGTGACAGCTCTGTGCAGTGTATCCATTTTTGTAGAGTGTAACCCCCCCTTGCCTCTCTTTCCTTGCATATCCCTTCTGAACGGTTTATATGCACTGATTGCAGTGCTCCAGTCATCCATTCTGTCCCTCCACGTTTCAGTGATAGAGATCAGACCACAGCATTCTAGCTGCACAGTGGCTTCCAGCTCTTCCTGTTTGTTACCCGTGCTGCGTGCATTGGTACAGAGGCACTTCACCTGGGCTGTCAACTGTTTCACCTTTTCAGATGAACATACCCTAAGTCTTTTGAGGCATTTCACAGGTGTTTCCATGTTGGTTCCTAATATACCAGCAGCCCCTGGCTCTTCTCTGTTGTTCAAAACTCCTTCCTTGCTAAGCCTAGTTTAAGACTTTCCATCTAAGTCTGGCCAGCTTGTTCGTGAATGCCTTTCTGTCTCACTTGGTCAGGTGAAACCCCCCAGCTCATAGCAGAACTTGCTTCCCAAAAGTAAATCCATGATCACAGAAGCCAAACCTTGAGCATGGCAGCAGCCACGGAGCCAGGCATTCACCTTCTGTCACCTCCTTCCTGAAACCCCTAACTCTGACTGGGAAGATAAAGAGGAACATCACCAGCAGTCAAGATCCTTTTAACATTGCTCTGAGGGACATGCAGTCTCTTCTGAGTGTTCAGTTGCCTTGTCACAGACCCTACATAGAACAGTAGGACCAGATGGTATTTGTAGGGTTCACTAGGCTCAGCAGCCTCTCAGTGACATTATGAATGCAAACTGCTGGTAGGCAGCAAACTTCTCTGGAAAAATCATCTGGATGGGAAATGGATGCTTTGGTGCCTCTCAATAAGAAATCTCCAATTACTTTATGTACTTTTCTGTACTTTGTGTGCTTTTCTGGTGGCACTGGTTTTAACATGGGTGGTTGGATTAACTTTGAATGGTTGGTTCTCCCTGCATGCTGTCCATTACTGTGTCATTCTCCAACCCCACAGCATTGTATCTGTTATGTACAGGCACGGCGGGGGAACTTCTCCATGCAGAGACAAGATCCAGTCTCCTTCATCTCATGAGATACTACTGTCAGAAAGCTTAAGTTTGGATTCAGGCTTACCTTCCTTTTGTGCAGCCTTAAGGCAGGGCTGTTATTCCATCTGGGACAACACACAACGCCACTTACTGGTCTGATCACATTCCCAGATACCGTGCTGCCTGGTGAGCTCCTCGTGGAACAGCTACTTTTTTGAAGAGTTCTTCCAGCTGAGCCCACTTGCACCTATGATATCCACTCCTAGGAGCAGATGCTAGGAGGGCTTCCAGGTGCTGGAGCCACAGCTATTTCAGTTCTTGGGAAGTCTCTTTGGGTGGGGACATCAGCATAGGTGTTGTGATTCTGCTTGGGTTTCAGCCTCAGCCTTCCAGCTGCAGTGAGTGGACACCATTTTCTCTCAGGAGGCAGTCTCCTTACAGCTTACAGGAAGAAAGGACCACGTATAAAATGGCAATTCTTTTGAAAGACTTTGTCCTTCTGATTCAAATTTGAATTCTCTGGAGACCTCAGGCTTCTGGGTAGGTTTGCCCAGCTAGCAGCTAGCTGGGGCGACTGTCGGGGTTGCAGCACAAGCAGGTGAGCAGAGCAGGCAGCAGCCAAACAACCGGCAGAGCGCACTGCCCTTCCTGAGTTGTTTTTCACGCTAACACCCCTTTATCATGTGGACAGTTCAACATTTCCAAATTAAGGAAACTACATTTTTAAACTTTTATTTCTGTTTTGCATTGCTATCCCAGGCAAATCCCAGTTTCCCGCAGACATTAGAATCAGGTCTTCTGCGTGTTCTGTAAATTATACAGAACCAAATGCTTTCATACAAAGGCATACAGAAAAAATAAATTCAGAGCTCTTTTAATTCTTTCAGCTTTGTGCATAATCATAGGTGTTCCAGATTTCTAGCAGGATCTAGGGACTATGCTTTTTTCCAGAATCTTCTGCTCTACATTTTTTTAGATTTTTATAAATGTATTTAATTATATAGTGCTTTATTTTACAGGAAAATGAGAAGTCATAAGACAAACTTCAGCACATAGCAAGCAGCAGCAAAATCCCAGAAGTTTAAAACTTCTTATTAATGTATTTTTTAAAACTTTCTAAGGGAGAGTGGAAAAAAAATAACTACAGCAAACTTTGCTATTCCTTTTCCTGTAATTTGCTGTCCTGTGGAAAGCTCCCCAGAATGTTGCAACATTATGCAACAGAATGGTACAATAAGAATGCAGAAACTTTATTAAGGCATTAGGACTAGAGCCAAGAAATGAAAACTTAATGGACCACATTGTGAGTTTCAGCAAAGGACTAAAGTACTGTCAAAATTACAAAGGCTATCTCCTTTGCACCACTTAGTATCTAGTGTAAAGCAACTTAAGTTTATTTAGTACTGTAGCACTTTTTCAGTATTGTCTTTCCCTTTTATCTTTTCCCAAATGACATAAAAGCAGTTGGTAGTAGTTTCATGTATAAAGTGACAACTGGCATCTTCTGACAACTGATGTCTTTTCATAGAAATATGATGTAAAGCAGGAAATCTCCAGCACTCATTGGTGCATTATGACTTGTATCTACCAGATAGTGCAAGGTTCACAGCACACAGTAATTTGGCTGAAGTCAAAAGCAGCAGGACTGGGAGGTATATTAAAAAAAAACTAAGGGGTTAACACATATTTGAAAGACAGTTTGTGCCCTGGGAAAATGCCGAATGCAAAAGCTGTGTCTCTGAATCATCTTAAAATGATTCAGCTCCTTGATTTTTCTTCTTTGGTTTAGCAGAAAACAGAAAGCTGTGCTCTTCGTCCACATAACCCCAGAGACTTACAGCTGTCCTGGATTACAAGCAGAAGTTAAGACAAGGAGTGACAGACAGTTTTGCTACAAGATCAATCAACCTACCTCAATTCTGCCCTGACCTTTGGGCCAGTTAGTCTTGTGGTCAAACAAAACCACTTAGTGTCTTACTTCTTTTTAAGATAGCTCACACATACAGTACTTACTCCAAGGTAAAAAGGAAGTCCCATTTTCATAAGCCATGAAGGCAAGCTCCATCTCTGGGCTCTAACTCACCTCAATATTGACTTAGTGCCTCATAGCCTGACTGATGTCAGACTTGCCAGGAGCTAATCTGTACCCAATCCCTATGTCTCTCCATCTCTGTTCTTCCCATTTGAGCAGAAGAGTTTGTTGTCACAAATCAGAAATCCTTTAGAGACATGTGTCATGAAGAGAATGATCAAAAGGAATCAGTGTTCAGAAAAGGGTACATAAAAGATGAATGCACCTATGTGTTATGCTGTGTGTTGTGCAAGAGATTTATTGGTGACATTATTCGGTTTGGCAAAGTAGTCCAGACTTAGAGAAGATCAGCTAACTTTCATGAAAAATCAAATGTTTTCTAAGTACATTAATAAAAGTGCATTATATTTAAGGTCATGGAAAAAAAAAAGAGTAGGGTAGGGGTGCAGTTGCAGACAAAGCACTGGATGTCACTGACCTTGACCTTAACAAGAATTTCAATATAGTTTCCTACAGCATCCTTGTATCCAAAAAAGAACTTAATGGTCCAGACAGGCAGATTACTGCCTTGGTGAAATGTTGGCTGGATTGTTGTGTTCAAAACATAGTGGCTGATGTGTACTCCACTTGGATCGAATGACAGGTGGCTTTCCTCAGGGATTTGTCCTGAAGCCTATTTGATATTAGACATTGTTATAAATGACTTGCATGAGAAGATAATGCATCTCATCACATCTGAGGATGACACTAAATTGGGGGTGCAGTTCACCCATTTGAGGGCAGACCTGTCCTTCAGAGGGACCTAGACAAGCCAGAGAAATTGGCCTGCAGATACATCATGAAATTCAGCACAGATAAATGCTGTCATGCACCTGTGACAAAGTCTTGATCAGTCTGGAGAAAAACACAACTTTGGAGGGACCTAATAATTGTCTTACAGTACCTACAAGCTCATAAAGAAGACACAGCAAGACTCTTCACTGTGGCGCATGGAAGGAGTATCAGAGACAGTGGTAAAAAATGTAATCAGTGGAAGTTTAGATGGATATAAGGAAAAAATTGCAAGAGTTTTCCTAGAGAGACTGCACAGTCTTCATTCTTAGAGTTTTTCCAAGACCTTCTTGGATAAAACCCTGTGCAATTTGGTCTGAATTCAGTATTAGTCCTGCTTTGAGGATGAAATTGGATTATATACCTATGAATCAAATGCAGGATTCTATGAATCCTGCAAGGAATGAGAAATAGATCATATCTGTTATCTGGCTTCCTAATTTCGCAGACTCTGAAGAGCCTCACCATCCCATCCAGCCTTAGATAAACTTTGCTATTTCGACAAATGTAAGGGTGAATCCTCCTCCTGAGGAGCCAGCAGAGTAGAAGTTGTTCAGTGAAAGCTCACACCACACTCTTGCATAGAGAGGTAACCCTCTCAAAGGCCACCTGCAAATAATGTCCTCTGCAGACAGCTGCCATGTCCACCCACAGTAGATCCATACGGTCAACTATACCAAAAGGTATTGTCCATGTACTCTGGAAAATGGTGGTTGCACGTTCCCAGATCATTTGAGTCAGCTGTTAAGCCACATGCCTCATCAAGCAAAGGTTCTGTCCTCATTACATTGAATACCTCAGGAAAGAAACAAGCTTTTTCATCTTGCATTTGCTGAAAGGGGAAGAGACATGAATTTCACTGTGTTCCTCCAATTAGCAGAAAAGATGGAGAATTCTGTCCTCATTACTCTAATAGTTACATTGTTCCTCTGCAATGGCATGATCCCAGACGATGCAAAGCATCCATTGCCTCAACGTATGTCATCTGCATGTATCTTTCTCAAGAACAGTTTTCTATGGTAATTACATTGAAAGATTAAAACTGAAAAATTACCTTCATTTAGGGGCAAAATTCTGACTGCCATTTTGCAATGAAATGTGAATGACAATTCCAAGTGAGAGAGGCAAGAAATGTTTAACAGGCAGGTCATTGGACCAGGACATCAGAATCTTGCGTTAAACTCCTTGGGTCTAACTCAAAGCAGGGCTTCAATCTCAGTGGGAACCTCTGAGCTTTACCATAAGGTGAAGAGTTAATAGCAATAACATGCAACTTATACAGGTAAATAAAGTTTATTGATGCATTGTTCTAAGTTTTTGTCAATGATGCAGTGAGTAATCGTATTTACTGTCACTTCCCATCTTTAGTTACAGCCACTGTGCTGTTGTTAGTCTGAAGTTTGCCACGAAGATGATGAAGCCAGAAACATGGCCAGCATACAAAAGACTTAGGGATGATGGGGTGGAAGGCAAGGAGCAAAATGGCAAATAAGAACAGAGCTTTCCCATCTTATTCCCCATGCATAACTATTTGCATTTGAAAATTCAGTCCCAAAGAGAATCTCTACAACTTTGTTTATAAACACATGTAATTAGGAGTTTATAATGTGCCCTGAATAATAGAGGCATCAACATTACCAGTGAAAGACAAGATTATCCCTATATGAGACAATTAATTTTATACCTTAGAACTGAACCAACTCAGAAAATAAGAAAACATTTCATAGGCTTCTAAAATTGTGATAGCTTTCTCCTCAAGTTGTCTACTTCTCTAATACTACTCAACATCTTTATGGCCACATTTAATCCTCAGTTCCCTCCATTATTTATGTTAAATCTGCTAATGATGCTCTAATGAGTTGTGTACAACTCAAAATCGGATGTCATTTTTCAGGGGAAATAAAAAAAAAACCAAATGTATCCATGTTTTGTTTCCTAAGGAGCTAGAAAAAATGTTCTAATGAAATTAGAGCAAAAAATAAGAGTGAAGATACTAGATAGATGGAATCAACTTAGAGAAAAGACAAGGATTACATTACAGAAGTTCAACATAGTATACTGCATAGTCAAAAACTTGTGGAAACAAATATGACAATCTCCAGATTTATCTGCGCTGGATATGGAACTGCCCTGTTACAACTCCTTCTCACAGGTTCGCATCACAGATGGGTGAAAAGCAGGCTCATGTTTTTAAGCCCACGAGACCTACTTTACACTGAGCAAGCAAAGTCACAGTGTGCAAGGTGATACTGTGAAGTGTATGTTTTTGAGTAGATTCTCTGAAGGCTAATAAACAGAGATATTTCTTTTTTAACCTGTTTCCTTCATGTGATAACTTGTATTATCTGCCCCTCTATCTGGACCCCTGTTTCCTCAAAAGGGATGAAAATGAAATGTAATTGGAGTCTTCATTTCTCTCAGGAATATGACTGAAAGTGAACACCAGTTATTAAATTTATTAAACAGGGTAAAATATCCATGCATATTTATAGAAAACCTAGGGGTGTTACGCTCTTAATTTGCCTGAGGGAAACATAGTAGAAATTGGCATCCATCAGAGCCTATGCCCTGTGACAGCATCTGTTCTTCACCTCTATTGCCTTTCTGTAGAGGGTGTTGTTACTTCACTGATTTTTTTTTTGTTCATTTTTCCCTGTGACCGATTTTTAGTGTGGAGAGAGTGGAGAAAGTAAGTCCACTTACTGCTGGAACCTCAAGTGAATTCTGTTCCATACTGCACAAAAAGATCTTGCCTCAGTCAGGCATTTTTAAAATACAGACTTTTGACCCCCATGTCATACAGTTTTGTCAAAACCTCCGTCATGTGAGAAAGCTTTCAATCTTATCAAGACTTGTTCTTACAGCAGTTGGGGGGGAATTGTAAGAAAAAAGAGTTTTCAACTGGCAACCTTCTCCTGCATTACTAAAACTTTATTTTTAAATAATGGAAGCATTCTTAATGAGGGTATTTGGGAAGGCAAGAGGAATGCCCTGTACCTAGCTTGTTCTTTTTATAACACGTGCCAACTGACATTTGTAACTAGCCATAGTTTTGCTGTTTCCCTGTAGGTTCCAGTCAGATGTCATTGTCCCTTGCTGATAAAGGAACTCTAAAACAGCAATAAAGCAGGTGAGGGGGGAATGCAGCATGTAAAGATGGGCTACAGTCTCACAAATTTACCATGTGAAAGCTGTGTTCAGCATAGCTGGAATCCATGTCTGCATTCAATGACACTCTTTGGCAGCCTTTCTAGCTATGATTTCTTCTGAGGCAAAGGCAAAACTGGTGTTTGGTGATAGCATGGCTCTGTGTTCTCATACCCTTGTTTAGATGCTTACAAGTAGCCTTGCCTTCAAAAGCTTGCAGTCCCTAGACAGGGTGGTGACCAAACACAGCCTTACTGCCTTCAAGCATCTTACAATGCCATATCAGGGTTCCTGTTCTAGAAGAGTGAGCCCCAGAAAGTAACCAAATATCAAAAGATTCAACACATATCAACACAAGATTCCTTTTATTTACTTCTTCTTTTAAGTTCGTACCAGGCAGCAGGAAAAGAAGGCAAAGTCTTATCTGATCTCTGCAGCTTGGAAGATTAGAAAAAGACTTGAATTACAAGGGGCATGCCACAGGCCTGAAGAAGTTTTGTAGGTAAAAGCTTCAAGTGTCTGAAGAAAGCTGTCCTAGCCAGTGCTTTCTAAATTTGGTCACTGCTTAGGTACAGACATAGAAATCTGGGCACCTCGGTTTATATTTAATATGGAATCAGAGCGAGGGGAGCTGGACGCACCCTCTGGAAGCCACCTGCTCCACTCTTCTGTCCCAAAAGACCAACTCATTCTGACACAAACTAGAACACACTTGTCTTACCTGGCATACAAACAGATCTAACTCACATGGAAGAAAGCTACAACTAATGATACTTTCCCCAAAGTGTTTGGCTTTTCTTTCTTGAAAAATGCTGGTCTAATAACAAAGTAAAGAATATTTCAAGCCATATATCTCAGTACAAGAAAAACATGAACCTGTATGAGCATCCTGAGGACGGCCACAAAAATTATCAGAGGGATGGAACACCTCTGCTGTGAGGAAATACTTAAAAGAGGTTTATATGGGGATAGACTCTTTAATATGCCCTGTGCGATAGGACAAGGGGTAATAGTTTAGTTAGCTGTAAGAAAAACAGTTTTTATGATGAGAGTGGCAGCTGGAACAGGTTGCCCAGAGAGTTGATAGATGTTCCATCCCTGAAAACATTCAAGGTCAGGTTGGATGGGGCTCTGAGCAACCTGATCTTGTTGAAGATGTTTGTGCTTATTGCAAGTGCATCGGACTACATGACCTTTGAAGGTCCCTTGCAATCCAAATTGTTCTATGATTTTACGATTTCAGTATTTCAGGAAAACACATCTTTAATGTTTGTTACCATAAAAAATATCATTATGAGCAAATGGTATATTTCCAAGTAATTTTTCTACCAGAAATAAAATTTTTACATAGCTTTACAACCACAATAACAATGGTGGGTTTTTTTATGAACAAGAAAGAAATTAAATAAATGAAAAAAAAATGGAAATAAATGTAATAAAATCCTATCTACCAACAGTTAGATTAGTGAACTGTCTAAAACCATATACTGGAAAGAATATCTAATAGAGGTTATTCCAATTAAAACATTCTTCCTTTATCAATTGACTATTAAACTAATGTACTTTCAATTACATTAAAAATTTGCTTTGCTCTACCTTTCCTTTCAGCAGAGCATAGAATCAACATTTCCAGCCCAAACTTTTCCTTTTGAATACACTAGAAGAACTTCAGGATGTTCCTGGAAATGTGGAAAAATTTAAAGGCATCCAAATATATTCATCACCACCAGCAGCCTCTTTTCTCTTGACATTTAGCCCTATGTGAATAATCGTGCCCTGTTACTTTAAGATATTTCTTTCTATAGTCTTTCAAGAAGATTAGAAATAATAACCAACTTCTGACAACCACTGTTGACTGTATAAACATGTTCTCTGTTTCCAAGCCATTGGAAACTTATAAACAAGAATGCAAAGACTTTGAAAGTTCAAACCGATTACCTGAGCAATTGTTAATAGTTATACAAAAATGCTGCTTTTCTCAGCAGTAACCACCAACTGAGAGAAGGTTTGGCAGCACTACCTTAATTAGACCAGAGTTTTTTTTATGTTAAGTTGAGGGCAACATCAGATAAAATGCTCAGTGAACACCTTACTGAAACATGTTTACTGAAACATAATGCTGCTACATGGTATAGATTTGAAGACCTTTTTTTTTCCTTTGAGCAGCACTGGTCATCCCCACTGCAGCAATATTGACATCTCATCTCCCACCCAGAAGCAGTAAGCAGATGGCTTGGTCATTCTTTTCTATTCCTTCCATCTCTTCTGAGATCTTTGACTCCTTGGCAAACATGTCCCAGCTCAGGATTTGCAAGCACTCACTGAAAGAAAATTCTTATCCATGATTGGCAGGGTAACAGCCAACACAGTGACCAGGTTCCTCCTTGAGCACCATAAAAGAGGAAACTTTCATTTCCAAATACTGGAAGAAAGGTAGACAGTTTCTGCTGACAGAGTTTCTTTGTGAGGAGCTGGTCTGATAACAGAGTATATATGAAAAGGGAAATAGCAGGGCAACAGCTAGTTCTTGTTGGAACTGTTTACTATGTAGTGACCAGCCAAGCGGGAGCTAACTGATTAAGGTGAGAAGTTTAGGTGTCTGGACATTTCTTACAGCACAGAAAAGAAACACCCTGTAGCTATTGCTGTTCAGTCACACACTCAGGCTGTTCAGCTAGCAGTGTAGCTATGGGACTCGTACAGAGCTACTCTTTTAAAGTCCAGATCGTTTGTATTTTCTGGTTATTAATAAATTGAAATCAGCACTGTGACAGACAGAAATAAGGAGCCTGGCATGTCCCAAATCTACTGCAAGTGTATGGTGGGATGAAATGAAACCAGGAAGGCTACAGGACTTGGCCAAGGTCACAAAGCAGGTCAATGTAATTAAGAGTCAGAGAGAGATCCCAGGCACTCCAAGTCATGGCCAAACTTCCCTTTCCCTAGCTATGTCAGTGTATTTCTTTGAATTGAGAACCATGGCCTAGATTTCTCATGGTACATATTCACCCAGACATACTTTTGCTCTCTCCTGTCTCGGCTTCTCTTCCCTCACTCAACTCCTCTGTTTCTCCCCTTCTTTAACCCAGGCATTCTCTCTCTGGGTTCTTTTTTTCTGAGGCTTTCACTTCCTCACACTTCTTGTGGCCCCTTCATTCTCTATGTCCATTCTCAGTGTCCTATCCCTGTTCCTTTGACTGTTCTTCCCTCTCTTTTCACATCCAAAGATCTCTCAGAAAAAATTGCTACCAGAACCATGTTAACATAAGGGTTGCTGCTCTTAAGTATAAAAACTGTACATACCCATAACAGCAAGAATATCTGTCCCCAAACATTGGTGCAAGGGTAGGTAAATAATCTGCTGAGATGCAGGTCAGAAACTATCCATGGTTTAGGCAACAACAGGTTTAATTTCATTTGTCTTACAGGCAGTGAGTTGCATGCACCAGAAAGCCTTGTCTGTTATCTAAGTTGTCTCTGTGCCCTCCAAGTCAGATGGTTCAGCAGATACAGGACTTGTGTTTTAGCATACCTGAGAGCTTAGCACCCTGCTAGACCTTCTGGCAGACTGCCCAGTGCTACCTGCAAGCTCTCAGAGCGCTCTCTCTAAGAAATATGAAGAAATAACCAGATGCCAACTGACTTTCAAAAGTTACCCACTGACAACAAAACAGGCTTGAACATAGGTCTCAGAAGTCCAGGATGACTTCCAAACTTCTCACACCTCTTCTCACTCTTCTCCTATCTCTTTAGACTGAGCTCATTGTGGAAAGCTAGAGAGCTGTAATACTCCACCAGTCCCATGGTTTTGGGTTGATGTGGTCAATATATGATGCCAAAGGCAATTTCTTCAAGTCCTTGTGAGCCCCCCCAGCATGGTAATTGTATCTTGCCAGCTTTTTCTTACCACAGTCTTTCTCACAGCAAGTCTTGAGCAACTAAACGCACAAATAAATTAGCAAATAAGATTATTTTCTGTCCAAGCCACAAAATGAGCTGTCCCTCTGCCCCTTTTCACACCTTGTGTTATTTCAGTAAATCATATCTCATACACAGTCTGCCACACTTCAACAAGTAGTTTGTTTTGTCCCAAGTAATTTCCCCTTACTGGGCAGGATTCCCTTAGCATTTTTTTTTTCCCTGTCACTCTCCTGTCTTAGCCTTCAAAGTATATCTTGAGGGACTCCACACTTTACTGAATGATAGGGTGCCAGGACATGCTTTTCTAGCTCCTTTACATATCAAAGGAACAGAACAAACCCACAAAGACTTTGTCACTCTAGAAACAGTGATTTGTAATAACAAAACCAAAAGCATTCTTCATCTACAGTAATAATAGCAAGGCCTCTCTTTCCACTATACTTAACACAAGCAGCTAAAGTAAGACTATGAAAAACAAGTGGGGGGTGTAAACAGAAAAAAAATACAGAAGAATAAGAATTTTCAGAATGGCAGTGGCATGGCATGGAAGAATCCATCTCAGAGTTTTGAGAGTGATTACTTTTCCAGCATGCTGGCTTCAGTCCTGCAAGACTTCAAGGTAGTTTTCAACAAACAACAATATGAAAAAAAAGGCATATAGAATGCTTTAATTCATAAATAACTGTATTTCATTTTTTTTCTTTTCAGGCAGACTGAACCACTCCCCTCTGAGTGACTGCAGCACTCCAACGCAGCAGTTCAAAAGTCTTCCATTCTCTTCCAGGGAATTTTTCACTGCAACCAACTACTTTTCAACAGATACACATGAATAGCCAGAAACAACAAAGCAATGTCAATATGGACTTAAGATTACAAACCTCTTTGCAAAAGAGCCAACACAGAAACTTGCATTAAACCCCTGTGATTACAGCAACCTCACCCTATCACAATATCCTCAAAGGAAAAGTCTCTGCAGACGTGTTGAATATTCCCAAAATCTGACATCTGTCCCAAGGAAGGGATAAAAATCCTTATATGCTCACATTTGTAACTAGACCCTTCGAGAATCACAACAGCCCCTTCAATTTTGCACCTGCAAACATGCTAAAATAATGATCAGTTACTTTTAAACAGCTTTGGTGGGTTTTTGCATTGATACAATGACTGAAATGACTCTTCAACAAAATGCATTACAGCATTAGACTGTAATCTGATCCTCTGATTTATTTTATATATCTAATTATCTGATGCAAGTTTCCATCTGTATATTCCAAAACAGGCATATGCATAATAGGAAAATAATGTCAAATTACTCCCTGCTTCCCACCGCCCTCCTCCACTTTCTGTGAGGGTAATAATATCACAACTAGCCTTTTAACTTGCTCTACTTTTTTTTTCTGTTCCAGTGCCCAGGGCAATAGTTAGAAAATAACCTCTCTGAAACAGAGATTGCAGATCTGTCCTATTATTGCATCTGAACCCAGCCATGAAAGAAACATTGGGAATGTCATTACTTGACTCAAGAGGTTTGAATGGTTTTGGTTGCTTTCTAGTGAATCAGGGTAGTTTTCAGAGGATCTTGATTCTCCTTCTCTTTTCTGCAGGTAGTGTTTCAGCCTACTCATCCCACTGGTGGATTGTAAAGGAACTGCAAAGCAGCCTTTTTCGATCCTGGGATGTCTTTGACAAAGGCACCTCATGCACATGCTCTGTGGAACACAACTGCTGACTTTTCATCACAATTAGAACTTCTGATTTTATTAACTTTCCCCAAAGTAGCATTCATAAGAATTTGTAATAGTATGTTAGAAATGATATCTCAATTATTCTGATGTTCAAGTGTAAATTGGAGGGGTCTGTAATTGTTGTCTTGTATTTCATTAATGAAAAGACTTTCATCTTCCCACATGTGTCAGTCAGACATGTGTTTCTAATTCTGTTTTCTCTTAAGGAAGATTTGCATCACAATAAAATAGAAATCTTTGTAGTGTTATGCCACTTTCTGCATGGATAATGTATTGCTATTTAAGGATGTTTTGGTGCTATTTTTAAAAATGTGGCAAACATTGCTAACTGTTTATGTTCTACAGGCTTTGCTCACTTTTTAACATCTCTCTTTAAGACCACCGTTGAGCTTACATAGGTAATACAAAAGAATGTATACCAACAAGGTAATTTTTTTTCCCCTCTTCTTGGCAATCGTTGGATCACAAATGAAATGTTTTGGAAACATTTAACCAGAGACACAATCTCTTCCAAATGTGTTATGTGATCAATAATCAAACAAGACATGCTGGGCTGAAGCTGCACATATGTCTTATTTTGAGCTGTCCATTGTGTTAGAATTGCTGGACTGACACTTATTAGCTTGAAAAAGAGTGGGTATGTTAGAAATAGCTTTCTGGAGAAATGTTTGTTCTGCAGGCTTGAGAGGAGAAATCACCACTCTGCAGACAGAGTTTGTCTCCCATCCTCTGAAACCACTGTGCACAGAGCTCATCAAAGACATAGTGGCAGCTTCACCACTCCCTGACACACAGTGTGAACGAAATGGGCAAGGCCCTAAATCATCCTTCTCATTCCCTTCCAGGAGAAGGCAGACAAGATGCAGGTGGTTATTTGTTTACAGTATTCAGAAGGGATCTGCCTATTTCTTGAATTTTTCTGGTTCTACCAACATGTAATGCTCCCTGCTACTATCTAACTGAAAAAAAAAAAAACAAACCAGAACTTGAGAACAGCCTTCCTGTGTCTAATCAAACATGCATCTGCCACAGGACCTGCCCTATGAACTGGCCGTTTCAGAGAGTTTACAGGAACAGGGTGTGTGCAAAATCACCCTCTGATCTCAGGTAGAGATACTCCAACTTCAGCAGTCCCAAACCTCTGGTTCTTAGCAAGACCTTCAGTGTTACACGAGCTGCTGCAGACCTTTTTCCTAGGAGAATCCTATTTCTGCCAAGAAACACAGGCAGCCCCCTGTTTGCTATTCCTTTCATTTACATGGCAGTACTCTTTGTACGACCATTTGAGGAGGAGCTCTGCTTTACACAATTATCCATACTCATGTATAAAGTGAGTCACATTTGTATCTGATTTGGCTTATTTACATCTGAATATACATGCCTGTGACAGAAGTCCTTGTCTAGCCACATCATATTACTTGTGGGGACTACAACAGGGGAAAGCTGAGTGATAAATTTGCTCTTTGGTTGGTAAAACAGAACCACCTCTGCTGTTTTCAGAGAGGCAGAGACCCTGCTGTTTTTATATGTAGGCATCCAAATATATCAAAATGCTTTGTGTTGTCTTCCATTAGGAGCACACTGTCAGATTGTAAATATCTGAGATCAATCCTAGGCCAGGTTATCTCAGCTCATAAAACACTACATTCCAGTGATTTCTCCTTGGCACAGAACTGGCTTTCAGAGGACATGACCCTGCAAAGATGCTATAAGAGCACTATCCTATGACCTTGCTTACAAGAGCAGTTAGCCGGTATTCAAAGCAGTTCTTGCAGCAGTGGGCTCCCCCAGAATGACCTCCACTCTTAAGCCTCCAGACCAAACATCCTCACAGAGCCTTATTGTGATCAAGTAGTTCTGATCAACAACTAGTTTGGAGGTGCCAGCTTTCACCGTTCAGAACCACCAGCAGTGGTCAAGGGTGTGTGGAAGAAAAGGACAGCATTGGGTCATCTTGGAAAGACAGCTATGCTGCTCCTCATCTTGCCAAACCAACTATTCATCATCGCAATCCCACAGTGCCTGCCCCACCCAGCCTTGAGGAAGATGCAGGGAAAACTTGCAGATTCCTGTTGGATTTTCCTGATCACAGCCAGGACATTCGAATAAAACCCCCTCAGCACTCCTATTGAGCAGGAATTTCTTACCCTGTGTCAGCTCCCTGTTCTGTGCTGCTGCTGGTCTTTCCTCCCTTGCACCAATACTATAAAATGTAACCTGCAGAATTTTTTGCATTGTTTTTGCAAGCAATGCAGCATGCAAACTGCTTTGGGGCAGCACTCAGGAAGCCTGCCAGATCTACTCCCCTTTCTCCCATCTGACAAGGAAACGGAGGATTGATTTTCAAGTCCTCTGGCTGTTACAGAAGTATTTGCAAAGAACACAGTCTGCTCACAGACAGCAAAACAGGTTTAATCCCACAAGTGAACATTTTGCTTGTTTGACCACATGTAACTGCAGCTTTTCAAAAGCTCAGCAGCTCTGCAGTGTAGCCTTGCAGTCTTACATTGCAGCCTCCGAAGCCTGCATTAAGAGCTGATGACCGTGCACTGCAGTGCGACACTATCCTATCACAGTACTGCAGTATGTGCAGGCTAAGTAAAGGACAGCAACAAAACAAAAGCTTCGGCATAGCTCAGTATCCCGTTTAACTTCAAGTACATTGCTTTGCTGAAGCACAGCCTTTGCTGTTTTAATGCAAAGCTCAAAAAGTGGAACGCTACTGCTTTGATTTCAATTTGATTTCAGTTTAAGGATTAACTCTAAAATGACAGTGGGACCATGGGAAGTTCTGTACTGTACTATATTTAGCCCTAAATTTTCTTTTTTCTCTCTGATGAGGACAAGTTCCTGGAAATCTTTTCAGTACTCAATAGCTTTCCAAGTGATACTGGAGGCACAGCAAACAGCATGTGCAGTTACATGACCCATGTCATAGAGGCAGCTGGAGGGGGAGATCAGAATGAATTTAAAATGGTAACACCTGGCCAGACACAAACAGTATCTCACTTGGAAATTTTTTCTACCTCACTTTGACTTTCTTTTTGTCCTTGTTCATTTCCTATTCACCTTCACATTGCAGCGTTTCTATGTCAGCTGGCAGAGCTGGGCTCTGGGAGGCCAGTCTGATGGCATATAGTTCAGACTGCAGAAGCAGGCCTAAGACAAACCTGAAGACTGTAGTTGTTCCTTGCCTAGTCTCTCTTCAGAGGGGTTACAGTGACAGGGCAGAAATATTTCACGTAGAGCAGATAATCAACAGAAATAAATAAATATGTCAAGGCATAAGAGAGTTTGCAGAAAATGCAAGTATTGTTGAAAGACTTATCAGTTCTTGACTGAAAAGCCTGAATATGCAGAGGCAGGCATGAAGGGACCTGAAAGAAATACAACCACATAAAGTCACATGAACTTGGCTAAACCTTCCTCCCTCTGTTATAGGAAAAAGACTCATTGAACTCCTTCATCCTCCATTAGTCTGTGGTATTGTCACATTTGTTACTTCATGTGGCTTGACCCTAATGGTATTAAAGAGAGAATCAAAACATACAGAACGAAAGGAAACCCAAAGCACACAGTAAAGCCCATCTTGCCATGCTGCCCACTTACAGTTAAAGGGAAGTACTCTTCCCTCTAGCGCAGGAGAGACATTTAGTTTGTGGAAAGGTGAAGCAACAGTTAAAGGTTTTGCATCCTTGAATAGAAATATTCATGCTGGGCGTTCATTCTTGGTTCTTAATTCTGAGTTGGGTCTGATAAGAAGATGCAACAGAGTTGTCAGGCACTTTCAGGAAATACCACCTAAGAGACTGATTTCTCTTGTAATAACTGTTGGCATTTCAATGTCTCTAACACTGTTTCTGGACCCATTCAATAATGCCACTTCAGTATTCTCTGAAATACTGAAGAATCTGGCAAGCTGAACACTTGTAAACTAGGGAAAAAAAGAATGATCTCAAAGTCATGGGCAGAGATGACTCTGGACAGCAGTTCACTGGGTTTCTTCAAACTGCAGGAAAGACTTCTGCAAGCTGCGAGAAATGTTCTTTGCATTTGTCTTGATAAATATTTAATTTAGCCAGGGCTGCATTTTTCTACTTCAGTTTCACAGCACAGGAAATCCAGATGCATTTTTATTTCCTTTTGCATTTTCTGGTATGGGTGTTTTCCTCTACAGGCTTTATCATGCTTATCTTCAGCTTCAGAAAGTTAGCACAGATTATCCTAGGCATCTTCTTTTAGAGTCTGTTCTGCCTTTCATGACTCAAGCTGTGCTTCTCTGGTCTGACCTGCCAGCCTGCTAGATTAGAATTTAACTCTTTTACTGGCAGGTCTGCCAAGATGCCAGGTACAGCACAGACAGAGGAATTCAGTGTGAAAGAGAACAAAACCTCTTGTCTTCAGGAGCTGTGCAACTTGTAACACTTCCTCCCTGTCCCAACCCTCAAATGGTCAAAGTCGCATAAACAATCACAAAACTTGGTTTGATTTTGTGCTTACATCTTCTGCATACATCACTGGAAGAAAAGGAACATCTCCAAAAGGATATTTTGCAGTGCCATGCACAGATCCAGCTCATCAGCTGCCACAAACTAGAATAATAATACCTCTGTTACAGAAGCTGTCACCAACTCACTTCATTGCTTTCTACCATGCTCAGAACCAAGGTGTTTGCCTTTGTTTAAAAGCCTCTTCTGTGCCATGGCAGGAGTCACACCTAAGGCACCAGGCTGCATTCCCACAAAAGTGATTTTCCATAAGGCAGCTCAGCCCCTCACACCCTTTAAAAGGGTTCCTTACATACATCCAACATCCCCTCATTCTCCTACAAATGCCTCCTTTAAAACTTGCCACAGGCTACAGAAAAACATGAGTCACAATAAGTCTCTACAATGCTAATAAAAATTACCTGCTACTTTCTGTGATGCCATGTCCGTCTGTACTTACCAGTCCTATCTTGTCTTCAAATGCAATTACGTTTTTCTGTTCAATACAAGTACCTGTGGTGATGAGATGAGATTCGCTGTCTGGCAGCAGAACGAGGTGCTACAAGAGTACATGCAGCCAACCAGTTGTGTCAGTCTACTCTTGACCTCTTGGGCAAAATTCACCCCAGAGTGATGCCAGCAAGACTTACGTACTGCTGATGCATTGAAGAAAGCAGTACTGTTGCTACCTGAGGTTTAGCAAAGATAGTAGTGGTGTTGTGATCAGTTCCTAGAGATGCAAGCTATTTCAGTAAGAGAACATTAAAAATCCCATTTAGATGCCAGAAAAAAGATTTTTTTAGAAAGTGTCTGCAGAGTAAGCATCTCTTTACTAAGTAGATTCATGACAATGATAGGTAAATAAAGAAATAATAATAATATATATTATATGGAGATCCTGGTAAGGCACAGTTGCTTGTTACAGAGTCCAAGTCTTATTGTGTGCACTTGTCACATCGGAAACCACCCTTCTGGCTACTATTCTGCCACACGGAAAAGCAATCACATGTGACAGGAACACAAGGCACTGGTTTACAATGCATGCAACAACATACCAAGATGAGAATTGGAGCCCTGGTGAGGGAAAGTGTCAGAAGCAATATATGCAGTATTAGACAAGGGGTCAGAAACACACCCCATTAATATGGGTTGACAGTAAAGGAGAAGAATCAGTGTCATCTTTATGGCAGGAGGGTTACCATATCTCCTGATGTCCCCAATAGCAGTTCCACTGTCAGCCAAGCAGTTCCACCCCTTTTCCGTGATAGCAGACACCTTGTGCACAGGCCCTGCTCACAGGCACTTGCCCTGCTGCAGGGTGGGAGATGTCTCGGGATCTTTGACACGCTGTCTCCAGCTGTTGGCACTTACCATAACTGCATGCCATACAGCAAGAGGCACAGCAGAACTACCTCCTTTGTATATACCCAAGGGGACATGGAAAGGCTTTTATCCAGCATCAGCACCATACAAAGCCTACTCATTGCTGAAGCTGGCCTTCAGAGCAGTAGGATGACTGATGAAAAGCTGTCATTCAGATAAGGATGCCAGAAACTAGCTGCCCCCATTTGAAACACTGTCTATTGTATAACACCCATGAGGATTGACTCATCAATCCCAACTTTCAACATCTTCTGCACCCAGAAGGAGCTCTGACCTAGGTGGGAATTTTTCCCATCAGGCAGAAGCATTCAGATCATGACTATTCTGACATGTTTTGATTGTCTTTGTTAACATGAGCTGAATCACAGCACTCTAGAGAAGTGCAGATTCCTCCTGCAGACTCTGATGGGAGATTAGAGAGGTGTAGATGCAGATGTTGGCAGACCTAGACAGAACAGGCAGCTCCTTTCCAAGCTTGCCCTCTGCAGCACAGGTCCCAGAAAGCTGGCTCTCTGAACTGGTTCCAGCTTCATGCAGATCCAGCTTCATGCTGCACAGCCCTCATTCCAAGGCTGCAGTGCGTTAGGGGAAAGATTGCCTAGTAATGCTTATGTCCTTGTCCTCTCCAGCAGAAGAGACCCAGATATTCCTTGCTTTGCTTTTCCTTTGCTGCTCAGCTCCAAGACAAGACACTGATCAGTTCTAGCCCAGGGGCAAGAGGTATTAAGCACTTGAGACACGTGCATTACCAGCTATCTTAGGGCTATTGTGGTTGTGAATAGCTCATGTACATACTTGCTGGGAATATTTAGCTGGACTTGAGGAGCACAGTCACAGTTAAGCCAAGACAGACAGCATGGACAAAGATGTGCATACTCCACAATACAGGTAGTTCTGGGCTCCTGCCTGACAGGAGCTCTAAAGATGTTTCCTTGCAACAGAAGAACTGTTTAACAGAAAACAGCTCAAGAACAATGGGCTTGGATACATGGCATATATCACTCAGTGTGTTCAGTAAGGGATCAGAAATGGCGCTGTTGCCAAACATCTTCCTGAAGATCTTCCAATAAGCCTTGCTAAAGAAAGAGGTGTCAAAATTGGACTATTCTAACGACAGATTCATACAGATGTGGGGAAATGGCAAAGGTTGAACCCTCTTGCTCTGAAGAAGAGCTATGTAATGTCTGGTCTGCAAAGTAGATTATTACATGGTCTGAGTTATGGAAAAGCATGTAGCTACAACAAATCACTAGAAAAAGCTGATGAAAACAGCACAGAAGGAGTAATTTTGATCTCTAGCAGGTTTTCCATTCTTCCTAGCCTTTCACATGTGCTGGAAGATGTGTCCATTGGTCTGATAATGGCTTGGATCTTGTGAAAAAAAGAATATGTCCATTTTCCTCTGAAGCTGAGTAATAGTGGTTTCTTAAGAACATGAGATTAGAGGTGTTCTTATCACTAGGTTGAGAAATCCATTTAGGGAATCAATTTCCTGTCACAGGCCAGAGGGAAAATGACAGTAGTTTCTGCCTTACTTCCCTGTCTCTGTAATGGATAAGCAGAGGAGGAAATGAAATGGAAGCTTTAAAAAAGAAATCTTTGTGTAGATCCTCTTATTATCACCATACAATTATTTATTCAATAGCAAACCTCACTCAGGGTATATCCCGGACCAGCTTTCAGCAATCATGTTTGCGCAGGCTTATTTATTTGATATGTGTGCCTACAAACCGGAAAATTGCACATGCACATAAAGCACATACAAAGCCTGCAGGAGCGATGGGGTAAATCTGCTTGTACCTTAGCATGTCTAGAAAGGCAAGTCTTTTCGTGCTCCACCAAATCACTCACAATTCAAAGTAGCCACCATAGAGAATGAATGAAAAGATACTAAAAGGTAAACAAAGAGGATTTTCAGTGCTCCTAAGCATGAAATAAAGAAACAGAAGTAGTCCATTTAAGGAATGTAAGATAACAAACACTGAGTAATTGCTTATTGTTTCAGGAAATCTATTAAGCCAACAAATATATCTTCACAGAAAAGAGAGAGAAATTTTTGCTCTGGTTCCTTTATGCATAATTCAAATTCTACAGACTGGGAACTGGCCCTTACTGTGTGAATGGATGTTTTCAGAGAGGAGGGTTGTACTCTCACCCAGAGTCCTTGGAGCTCCAGTGATAAACCAAGTCCCAGCCATGACATTTTAGACCACATGACTCTGCTAAGTTATGCTAGTACATACCTCTTCCAGTCTATAGGCAAAAATTAACAAAACTGAAAATCAACCCTTTGTTTTGAAAAATGTAATGGAAGTGACTCTATTAACTATACCATCACAACAGGTTTTGAGACAGGAAATAAATTTTCTAATTCAGTAGTGACTGAAATGCATTCTCACACAGTCTGGCCAGGGGTCAAGTAGCTAGCACACTGGATAGAGGTGTAAGAGCTCTAGGATCTAGCCCAAATTCAGTTATTGATCTGCCACATGGTCTGATGCAAGCCTTTCACTCTCCATTTCTCCTCATGCTTCTTCCTAGGCCTTCTGAATTTACATGTGAAATTTCCAGCAGCAGGGAAAGGTGCCAAGTATGTGCATATGTCTAGCACAAGAAGAGTATCCAATTCTGAGTCAGGGCTGCAACTGCAAAAGTAGCATAGAGCACTATGCTACTAGGATATGGATATGGATATGGGTATGGGTATGGATATGGATATGGATATGGATATGGGTAAGCATGCAAGCAGAAAATGTCTTAGCTAGCCAAAACAGCAGATTGCTTTTAAAATGTCACCTTTTATTTTAACTAAAAGAATCTGCCAAAGACTGAAAATTTTATTACTAGGAAATCAAAATTGTTATTTTGACATTAAAGTAACCTTTAAAAATCATTCCTCAGAGACAAACCTAATCTTTTTACCCAAGCAATAAGAAACATACTTTGCATAAGTCCATATTGGAGCTGAGCTGATACTTCTCATCAGCTACAAGGAATGTACAGTGAGGGCATCACATGACTTTAAACTCCAAAGACAGCTGGATCAGACATATCATGCAAGATGGGGTCTTTCAAAGCAGCAAGAATTTATTTTTCTGGAGTTTTTATTTAATACATAATCCCAAATATCAGGTAGAGGCAAGTGTGGGGATCCATTGATCTATCTTCGGCTGGGCTTCCCAAGGGATGGAAGTAGACGAAAGGCACTGTCACCTCCTTCCCAACCCACAGCAGAACTAAAGTGTTCTGTCCATCCAAGCTGTGAAAATCCCCATCTGAGGTCAGGGAATCTACATTGCTGTGGGAATGAACCCAATTTATGGCCTGTCCTGATTGCTCTGTGGACAAAGGTTAACACTGAGTAAGGAATAGGATGTAGATGAACCTGGGTCCTGAATGTTCCCAGCATGGGTGACAATAAAGAGATATTTTTGGTTTGTTTCACTCTAGTAATGCCTAGGTGGTAACCCAATAAAACAGACTCTACAAGGCGCAAGTGGAAAACACTTGCATTAATTAGTCCAATTTAGCAATGTCCAATTTAGCAATGTCCAATTTAGCAAGAAACATGGCAAATGGCATTTTGCAGTGTGTGCTGGTATTCTTACAGTTAATTCATGAATTCACATGAAGAAAATTTGCTGCAGCTGGCATTTAATTGAGAAATAATTGGGTAGAGTGCTAGCCACTAAAATATCTGTTGAAAGCTATATTTACATTGCATGAGCTAACCAAACTGCATGTTATCTACACATCATGTAGCAGGGTAGTGTCCAAGTCATTTTATTACATACTCGGGAAGTTTGGCAAGTGGAACAAAAAGGCATAAAACAATATACTTCACGTCACTGTTTAATGTGTTTCTAAGTCTGTATTCTTCCATACTCTCCCAGTGATGATAATACAAAGGAGGCTGCTGAATGGCACTATATTCTCATGGTTCCTTTTCAAATACAGATAAAGTGCAGGTCTCGACTCCCTCACAGTCAATGAATTCTGAATGTTGTCAAAGTGGCCCTTTAAGTCAGAAACATTTCTTTGTCTTAACTCATATCTGTACCTTGAAAAGTTGCAAGCATGTTTGGGCCAAAACGGTTCCCCAACGTGTGTGATCTCTTCTTGCAAACACTGGGTTGCTGTGGTTCAGAGCTGTTCAAGAATCAAACTGTAGGCCAACAATTACCATCTCTCAATCACAAAATTGCTCAAGGGAAAGCATCATGACATTTCCTACAGAAATCATAACACACATGACAGAGACTGCAATCTAACACCACAGCTTTATGCAACCTCCTGTCTGAGGCAGTCATTACCAATGCTGTTTTACAGATGGGTGAAAAAAGGTTTTAGAGCACTGCCAGAACATGCCCCCCTTGTCCACTACCATAATTATAGCCGTGCAGCATGCTGCGGTCTCACTGCACCCCACCTTGGACAGGCAGTTTCAAGAGACGCAGAACAAACAACATCAAACCATCCAGAGCTTTCTGTGTCATCTCCCCTAGTCTTTCCTCATACACACACACCCTTCTCATCCTCCGCCATCCCTCACCTCTCCCCCATTGCTCCTTTCTACCTGTTGAGTGGGCTAGAGGCAGTGTGTGTAGCTGACCCGGAGCTATTGGAGTGCTGGCTGGTGCTGCTCTATGCAAACAGCATTACTGGCCAGCTGGCTGCTGCCTCCAGGGAGAACTGAGCTCTGCATGCCTTTTCCTGAGCAAGGGGCATTGTGTTTGCACTTCTTTCCTTTCAGAGATCTCCACACCTCAATCAATTTCAACTTTATTTGGCAAATGTTTAAAATTAGGGGTGAGAAGGAACACGAGATCTTGAAAAATAGCTGAGTGGAAATAGCAGTTACTTTTTTTTTTTTTTTTTAATAAATGGGATAAAAATATAAGTCTGTATCAAATGGAATAATATAGTAGCAGAAGAAAAGCCAGGCTAAATATGTCTAGCTGCTTCTAATCTAGAAAGGGTGTGAGAATGTATTTCTAAATGACCCTCACAGAAATGGCTTAAAACCAGCTGCTGTATTTTGAAGAAGTTCTAGCGACACCTCTCCACTCAGGAAAATATAAAGAAGGCAGCAAGGCCATATTTCTGCTGGACTAGTTACTACAGACTCATTATTGGGCAACGTAAGCTGTCAGGAGTGAAATGAATTAAAGAATAGCCCTTCTGAAAGAGTGGGGTGTGAGAAACATTCTGGAGTGGTATTAGGCATGCAGAAAACAATAGTTTTGTTAAAGTAATACAAGAAAAGACCAGGTAAGAGAACATATCTCCAAATGACAGAAGAATGAAGAATCTGTCTTTCAAATTGTAGGGCTAAAACTGCAATAAGACATTGTGGAATAGCAGAGTCTAGCACATTTGGGGGATGGAGGTTGTTGGCGGCAGAGGGAGAGATCACAGGAGACCCCAAATTAACTTCTGATAAAACAATGATAATTCTGTTCTGAGGAAGTTTTGCATATCAGTGATATGTCTATGGTAAGGAGAACAAGGCTGTGCCATTTTGAACACGAGCCCAAATACTGAGAAGATCTGAGACAGAAAGGTATCCAGAGGTCATAAGACATGAAAGAGTGTGTGGGTTTTACTTACCGCAATAGACACTGCAGACTGAGACTATGCTGGCACAGGGTGCAAGAACTGGCAGAGTCTCATTTCCCTACAACTGTCTTTGGACACTTACTAAACAGAATAGCACAAAATGCATGAAAAAACCAGCAGTGAAATTGTTTGCAGCAGCAATAGCCAGTGCTGTATCAGAAGACAAATGGACTATCAAGCTGGAGGCAAATGGGATATTTATTCATTTTATGTTGAAAACAAGGACACCAGCCAATAGGCAGAGGTCTGCCAAAAATAATCATGAGGGGGAAAGGAGCATTCAATAAAAGTTAAGCAGTTCAGACCCTAGGGCTCACAGTAATGGTTTTACACCAATGAGTACATGAATTAAATAGATGAATAAATAGCAATCTGGAAAAGACACTTGGAAAAGTACCACTATTAGAATAAAGTGTCCTTTATCTTATGAAGTTGGTACTTTTTCTTTCTGGAGGGACAGATGACAAAAAGTTTTCCAAAGAGAGAGTAATCCTCACCAGAACCTGCGGCGAATGAAGAGACGGGACGCAGCTTGATGCAAGCAAATGTCAATTTATTGTACGGAAGCACGAGTTTTTATACACTTTCAGAAGCTGCGCGTTTTAAACAGATTGGTTCTTTAAGGTAAGCATGGCATACTAGGCAATCCCTGATTGGTGGTTAACTACCAGCAATTAACAGCAAGGTGTTACCTTTCCTTGACGCCATCCGTCTCCCACTCCCCTGTGCTCTGTAAACACGCCTCATCATGTTAATTGTTGTCTAGACAAGCCCGAGCACATTCCCCTCAGCTAACCGATTGCCATGCATGGTCCTAGTTTCCAGCCCGCTCCTGCAAGAGCCTACCTGTTAAAAAGAAGGTTGTGTCTGGAAAACAGGTGTTATCACCCAGGATAGGCATGAGGAGAGAGCTGCTACTGACAGCAGCAGTATGCCAGTGACCATAAACAGTGTGGTAGGATCTGGAGACCAGTGGCATATAATCATGTGGCCCTGTGATACAGCACTGCCATTGCTAGTATATAAGCCACAAACCTTGTAAACATTTTGCAAGACTTGTGGACTGAGGCTTGTCAGGTTTGCTCTTGCTGAACTTTCTTTGACCTGCCTGTAGCTTTGTTTTGCTTCTCTGAGGTGTGAGAGGAATTTCTCCAGCTGACCAGGTGTCCACGCCTGATTTGTTTTGCTTTGGCTTCTCTTTGTGTGGTACAACCATAGCTTTACATAGGCAGCAATGACAAGCAGTTACACTATGTGGGATGAGATGTACTCAATAGTAACAGGATGACAAGGTGTTGACAAAGCAGAGGCCTTGAGAAGTGGAGACACGGGATGCAACGTAGAGGAGCACAACTGCAAACAACTTGCCCATGGTCACTTACAGTGCAGAGCCGGAGCTGGACCAAACTGGGTTTAGGGGTAACAAAGAGAGCAGAGAGATGACACCCTGAGACAGCACCAGGTATAGTAAATCTGCATGTAACACAGAGCTGCAGACCAGTGGATAGAAGAGAAAAGCATCTCAGCAAACATGTAAGAATGATCTGTCTTATGACAGTCTCATTCTGCACTTCCTATACCAACTTGAACTTAGCAAATCATTAAACAGAGTTTATCTTTAATGACAGAATTAAATCCAGTTGGCTTCAGCAACACTACTTAAGCGTTTAGAATTAAGGAAATTAAGCTTCGCTGAACCAGGCCCTAGGAAGAATTTAATCAAGCCATAAATTAGCACATCAAATCCCTATAAAAGAAGATAAAGCTTGTACTTCATTTGGAAATGGATTGTTTAAAAAAAAAAAAAACTAGTTTGTTTTTCTTTCTCTTCCTTTTTTTTTCTTTTCCCCCTAGAATCAATGTTCCCAGAAGTAATGCATTCTTTATAGCCGAATGTGACATTTCTCCAGCCCATTTTATGTCTTTTATAACTCTGTTAAAGTACATTTTTTTCCAGGGCTTTCTTAAGAGGATAAGGGGGAAAGACTCTCAGTGATTATGGAGGGTTTAGTACAGATAAGAGCAGTAAGAGTGGGAGAGAGGGTTAAATACTCTCTCTTAATTCTTTTAGATCTCTATTAATGCCTCACTATGGACTGTACTTTCAAGTGCTATCAAACTTCAAATATCAATAAACATTGCATATATTATATGACTCCCTCAAATACAAGGTAAATGAAAAGGTCCAGAATTTTCTGACTGTCTGACATCAGCAAAACATGTACCCCAAGTCACCAAGAAACTAATTAAAGGGAGAAGGGATAACCAGGAGATTTATCTTGCAGTCTGGTAGGGAACTTGCATACACGTTCATTTTTTTTCCTCTCCCCACTGATGTACATTTACAATAACTAGATTACACCCACCAGAGTTGTCACCACAAATATTGCTGCCTCATAGGCCAATCTAGTGAAATAGCATGAAGATGAGAGAAAATTAAACTGGTTTGCAAAGGTTCCCTGGGGAGTCACTAAAAATCCTATTGCCTTCATTGTCTGACAGTTTTATCCATTCTCCCAAGAGCTGTTGTGATGACAAGATCAACATCTTGACCTTTTGAGAGGTGCCTGAGCTCAAGCACAGGATGAAAATGGCCAAACAACACAAAGTAATATCAACCCATAACTTTATAACATACATATTAATAGCAACATTTTCAAAATTTCAACCTTGAATAAAGCATGTAAAGCTACAAAATTAACTTGATATTTTTCTTAGACAAGATGTTGTGTTGAAGTAGTTGGGGAAAAAACAAGATTTATGTAGGCAATGAAGGAACACTGAACAATATTATTAGAATGAGTCCTTTTTATTTATAACACTATACCAACAAGTCTCCAGGGAATCTATATTTAAATATCCTTCTGAGAATATATTACAACTGTAACAGATTATTTGATCCAATTATAAATGTTGTTACTGTAGCTAGCCACATACTGCATATTAACAGAATACTTACAGAATTGAGCCAAGACCATAAACCAGGACATCCAGTTATCCCTATGGCTGTACTCTACCAGGCCCTGTTATAATGAAACCAATCAAAAATAGCTCTCATTAAAAGCTGCAATACAATCTCAGAAAATTATAAACAGGGGAGGGGGAGCAAGGCAGGAGAGTGTTCAAACACAGTGGCAGTACTTCAGATAATAAAATATATTTGCATATCTTCCCTCAGCTAGAAAACTTCTCCCCTTCCATGGGGAAATTTCCTGAGAGATGAAGATTTCATGAAAAATGCAGGCAAGGCAACCACATTGTGTGCAGCTGCTGTATTTCTTCCCTGGAACCTCATTTTGAGGAGACAACCTTCGTGTACTTGATTCTTCACCACACTAAGGGGGCAGCGAAGAATTTTGCATCAGTGGAATCCCTTACCTCAGAAGGACCAGGGCTGGGTAAAGGGTGGCTGGGCAGCACCCAACTTACTTCTGAAGCCTCTGCCACTCCTGTGTCTGATCTGCACTGTATCCATCATAGTTTCTTGCTCATAACCTGCCAAGAGCTGCCTGTCTTTCCTCCTCCCTGCAGCTTCTCTGTTGCTGGGAGGAGTCAAGAGGTACATGGAAGTATTAAAGGTACATCCATATTAAAGATGGCTTGGTCATTAGGATTAAAGGGGCACAGACAGGCTTCTTCCTGCTGTTGGTATGTTCCCCAGAAAGACCTTTCAGTCACTAGCAGGGAAAGCAAACCTGAGAAGGAAAAGATTTTAATAAAGGTCAAACACTAGCCTGTTAGCCAGTACCTGGCTGAACAACTTCATGTAAAAATTCGTTCTCTTGTAAGCAGAGCTGCCCTACAGCTGCAGTGAAGAAACACCAGTCTAGACTCACTTGCTATGAATAAGATGTCACCTCTCGTGTTAAATGCTCACTCACAAAGTTAAACATTAGCAGGAGGTATCACTGGAGCAAGGGGGAATTTTGAGTTCCTTTGTTCAAGCCTGAGGAATGATACGGCAGGACAGCAACCTGTTAACCGGATGAGGAGAAAGCAATGGCTATTGCCTACCTGAACTTCAGTAAGGCCTTCAGCACTATTTCCCACAGGGTCCTCATAGACAAACTGTTGATGTACAGGGTGGATGAGGAGACAGTGAGATGTACTGAAAAGTAGCTGAGCGGTCAGGCCAGGAGTGTGGGTGTCAGTGGAAGAAGGTCCAGTTGGAGGTCAGTAACTAGCAGTGTACCCCAGGTGTCAATATGAGGTCCAACGCTAGTTAACACCATGATTAGTGATCTGGATGATGGGGCAGAGTGTACCCTCAGCAAGTTTGCTTATTACACAAAACTAAGGAGTAGCTGACATGCCAGATGGTTGTGCTGGCATCCAGATGGATGTCAACAGGCTGGAGAAACAGCTGACAGGAACCTTATGAAGTTCAGCAAGGGGAAGTACAAAGTCCTGCACCTGGGGGGTCACAGCCCCAGGCACGAGTATAGGCTGGGGATGCTTGGCTGGGAGGCAGCTTGGCAGAAAAGAACCTGGGGGTCCTGGTATGTGGTCCACATTTGCCCTTGCCACAGAAGTGGCTAACGGTGCCCTGGGCTGCACTGGGAGTAGTGTTGCCAGCAGGTGGAGGGAGAGGATCCTTCCCTTCTCAGTACTGGTAAGACCGCACCTGAAGTGCTGGGTCCAGTTCTGGGCTACCAGTACAAGGGACATATGGACATAGAGTGTCTAGCAAAGGGCTACAGAGATGATTAAGGGACTGGGGCACCTGTCCTATTAGGAAAGACTGGAGAGGAGGGATCTTGTCAATGTGTATAAAGACCTAAAGGGAAGTGACAAAGATGATGGTGCCAGGACCTTCTCACTGGCCCAGTGACAGGACTAGAGGTATTAGGCCAAATTGTTACAATTGTACCAATTTTTGCTATAATTTGTAACAATTTTTTGCTACAGTTTGCCCTGGAACACGCACAGGGAGCAGGGCAACCCACACACCCAGCAGCCGCACCAAGCTGGGCCTTCTCTGCGTGCCACTGCTGCGGTCCCTCCCAGGCCACCGACTGTTAAATGACTGCAGTTAATGACAGCACTTCAGCTTTGTGGCTCTTCACCCAAAGTACCTCTGCAGCACCAAAACAGTTTCATTTTGCCAGCCAGCACTCTGAGGGGTGTTCCACTTGCAGTTGCCAAGGAGAATTCCTCCAAATTAGTGAGGACTGCAGATTTAAAGTGGATTTGTTAAAGTACAAAAAGGCCTTGTTAATCTGGTGCTTTGCTGAAGAACAGCAGCTTTCATGCAGTATAACTCCCCTCCACTCCAGATGCAAGCTGAAGTGATCTCCTAGGAAGATGTAGACAGCAGCTGTATCACTCACGGAAAAATGTACTCTATCACACACCTATTACATGCACGAGACATGATGATAAAAGAAGAGCAGGACTAGGCTTCTGTTTGCTAGCATTATTGAGGTTTAAGATAGGAATATTTCTCTGTGTTTCTACAGAGTACTATTTGCACTATAAAGGTTACCAGAAGTAATACTGACTTTTACACTTTTTATTTGAAGTTAAGTATCGCCTTAAATAACTGTCTGAAAATCTGGGAAAGGACCATAGGCTCGTCTCAGTTTCCTCTTCACTCTCGCCACGCATATGGTTGCATGTACTCCTCCCAGTATTGACCTGTCTTTCCACATCAGGCCAGCCAGCTTCTTCAAAAGGTTTTGTGCAGTCTTTTTCAGAAGCACGAATGACAGCATGTTCAACTGTATACTGTGCACTCACTGTACTTTCTTCATGACTGGGATGAAATTATATGCATGCAGAAATTATAAAGCAAACCCAGCACAACATGAAACACAGGCAACAACTGATTGACATAATTTGTAGCCTGAGCACAGGTGTGCTGTGGCTGCTAAAGATGATGTCTTGGAATCTGCCTAGCAGAGCACATCTAGTCCTCTGAGATGGGAAGAAGAAATTTGTCTAGTTGCTGCAGAGAGCTGGCAGTCCATAGACTGCATCTATTTCCATTTGGTTTTGAAATTATGCAGAAAAGTCATTAAATGTTATCTAGTCTTCGCAGTAGCGCTCAGTTGAAGATCTGGTTTTATTTCAGCATTGCATTCTGTCTAAATTGTCCTTCTCTGTAATATACTGAAAGACCTCTTGAGTGGCTGAAGGATCATGCAGTGTGAACCTCCACAGTTTAGCAAAATTCAACAAATATCTCTTTTCCCCCTACTGTTTGGCATTTAAAGTTACCAAAAAAAAAAAAAAAAAAAAAAAAAAAAAAAAAAAGGAAAGCAACAGACATTGCATTTCTGTGCACAGCCCTGGCAAGGGAGTGTGGGAACTAGCTGTTCTTCAAGGAAGCTCTGAGTGTGTTTGGGTTTTCTGGGTCTCAGATCTCTGAGGCTGGGGAAGGTGGCAAGAAATCAGGACTTCTTTCCAACATAACAGATTAATTCGGTACAACAGCACAGGAAAGAAGGTGTCATTTGTCTTCTGAATGGGAGAAGACTTCACCAGCTTCAGTATGCATACATAAGAGCCATGTGAAGAGCCTCATCAGTGTTGTTTATTTTTATTAATCTGAACTTGGATGTCTTCACTCTTCCAGGCACTGAAGAGTTGCCTCACATGAGAAAAAGCTTTCTTGATAAAGCACTCTTTGCACCCTATCTAGATGTTAAAAAAAGAAAAAAAATTTATCAAGTAAAACCACTTTAATCTTTTTTTTTCTTTTACCTATATGAAGTTCTTTACACAATATTTTAACTCTTTTAACTCTGAAAGAAGAGGACTCTTTATTGCCCTAAACATGGTAGAATCCAGCTTCAGAATGATCCTTAATCCAGCTTCACATAAATTCAGGACAGTTGATCGGGATATTACTTTACACATTGCAGATAGTAGAACTGTTTATAGCTGTACCATCATCTCTTTGTCTGACATCCTCTCACAGGCTCCTATCTTTGAGGGTTAATGCCATTCCCCATTGGTCCACACCAAATTGTATTCAGTGTTCCCTTAATCCTTCTTTTAATGTCGCTTGAGAGCCATGTAAAGGGAGAGAGAGAAGAGACAGGGAAAGAGAGTTCAAGAATACAGAGTCACTGAATCTGACAGCAACACTGATGCAAATGGCTTCTTCCTAACCTGGCAAATCAAAAGCAAGACTCAGAAGCTGGAATTAGCCACAACAAAACCAGAAGCAAGGTGTCTTGCTTGCTACATGGTGGGGAAGTAACCCTCTAGGAGGATTAAAACTGGGTAGCAGTATTTGGTCCCACACACAGGGAAGGCTGGATGGGGTTCTCAGCTTGTGCTGTGCAACAGGGCAAACTTAGATCATCACAGTCCACCATTTCTGGCCTTCAGATCTCAGGTGGCAGTAGAAGGAAATTACTGAGACTATGGAGATGTAAGTGTTCCTAAGTCCCAGGTAAGAAATATAGCAACATAATGGATATTGAGCAAATTCTTCTCACACAAGAAACACAAACAAGTTAAAAATAAAAGCACCAAAACCATTTACCTTCTCCAGGTAATACAATCCAATCCTTCTTTTCCATGGAGACATTCTTCTTTGAACATCAAGTGCTTCCAGTACAGCAACTGCAATTCTTTCCTCTTAAAAGAAAAAAACCAGTATTGGTACCTGAAGAGTATGACAAGTAACTGCAGAGCTGCTTCAGTGCTCTAGCTAACAAATACTAATTTTAGAGCAAGAAAAGTCATAAGATACTGCCTTTGATCTTTTTATTCAATGATCTTTTGTTTTACATTTAGTAATAAAGGATGATCTTGGCTGGGCATCTGGGACACAGGAAAGACTCTGGATCCAAATAATGCTAGCATTCAGGCTCGTTCCTTCACTTCTGTGTGGTTCATTCTCCCCACTTTCACAAACACACAACTCAACAGTTTGTTCTCCATTTACACATGCACTGCTCACTATACCACTAGTTATACCTTTATGCTCAACCTCTTCTTTGCTGGGCAGGATTTGGTTTCCATCCTGCTTGTTTGTGCCCTTTAAAAACTGTAACTGTGCTAGACCTCACTGAACAAGGAAAGCCTTTCTGGATGACTATCATTGCTGAACTGTCCCTTTGGAGCTCTTTATGTATTTCATATATTTTAAAACTAACAGTCTATTGATAGTAGATACAGGGGTCAAGGTTTGAGTTTCCCAGAGAACTCCTGTGTGTGCTGCAGAAGGGAAGAACAAGTCTGTCTTTCCCCACACTGCATAGTGACCCTCTTCTAAAGTGGAAAACACCAGACAGCACACAGTGAGGTAGCACAGGAATTCCTCCATGAGATCCTTTACTGTGATTCTCTCATGCATAGGAATTTTCAGACTTCTTTTGTTTTGTTGTAAAAAAAACCTGTTAAGTTCAATGCTGTCACAGCCCTCCACATCTCCACAGGAAATGGAGGAAAACACTGAGAACAGCCTATCCGCTGAGAGGGCACACTCTAGGCATGAAGTATTAGTCTGGCAGGACACACTAGTGTTCCACATCTGACTACACTGGAAATTCACAGTGCATCTGGACCATTTTCACAAGTATAACACCAAAGAGAAAGCAAGAATAACACACATCCCTGTGGTAGGGGTCCTTGAGCTCCTCGCTTGCTTGCTGTGGTCTCTCTGAATCTTTTGTCTAAAGACAGGTCAAACATAATGTCAAACGTAGGAGCAGAGCAGTCACTTCACTTTTTTGTCCCACCTGGACACCTGGTTGTATAATTTATGCTGGCAGTGGGAAGTCACAGCCTGGCCTAGTCTACGTTAACAAGTTGCACACTGGCTGTTCAGTGTGACTGCTCTGAATTACACTGAATTAAAAAAAGGGAATAGTACCACATTTGGCAGATGGGAGCTGGTTCAGATCAAAGCAAATTAAATGACTGAGGATGTACATCTTACTTTCTTTTCCTTCTTAAACCCCAAATGCATTTCATTCCAAACCATGAATGCAAAAGGCTTCTCACAAAGTACAATTAGAAGAAGCTTAGGGATGAGAAACACAGGCAGCCTGAGCACAGAGCAGCTGCAGGCAGACAGCTGAGCTGGCAGAGCAGTAATCATGGGAAAACAAATGGTCTGAGTCAGGCTTCAGCAATTTAACACACCAACATATACCTTCATTAGGGCAAACCAGCATACAGAAGGAGAACTAAAGAACAGCTTTGTGACTGCTTGTTCTAGAAGACTGTAAGGAAAGCAGTGAGATGACATTTAGGTCAGGGCACAGAGGCTAGCTAAAGATGATCCTAAACTAGCAGCACAACATACTGAATCCCTGATTTAATTTTCCCTTTAAACAGGGACACAGAGATAGCAGGGGAAACCAGGAAAAAAAGTAACCGATTAATGAAAGTGCTTCCAAAGTTATGCTTAAGTGCCAGGATGAGGAATACATACAGTCTGAACCTGGTCTACCTCTCCTTTGAAGGTATTTACAATACAGAAAGAAGCACTAATCTATGGGAGAACTCAACAGTAAGATACCTCTTATAATATGTAGTCAATGGAAAATACTGCGATTAGCAAATGACTCCTTAACAGATTAATTGCTTTTTCCAGCATACATTGCTTAATAGTCCCTCCAATCCATTGTGGTCCGGATGGTGTATTTCTTACAGAACTACCAGTTTCTGATTTTACATTGCCTTTTGTTCAAATCTAAAACAAAGAGGCAATAAAAGAAGAGGAAAGAGTTGTGACTGAAATACAGCCAGCAGGAATCCAAGCTCACCAGCTTTATACAGGTAATGATTTCCCTTTATTTTTCCAACCTCTAGCTCCTCCATCCCATCCCGCACAAGCAAAAGTAATGGTCAACTAGCAAAAATGAAACCAGCATGATATCCCCTTTTCTTCAGGGGTATTTGACAAAGAGTAACATCTTTTTGTGGATGGAATATGAGAATGAGTTTCTGTATTTGCAAAAAAAAAAAAATAATAATGTTATGCTATAATCAGTACTAAATCTGGACAACTTTGTCCAGAACCCCCCTGGCATGGGGCCAGGTTTACACAGTTGGCCATAAATATCTCAAGTATTTCAGATGGGATTCCAATGTCAGCTCAAAGTCTCATGAGAGATCCCTGCACCCTTTTGTTACTTTTTTTGGAAAACTGTTCCTCTAATACAAATTCAGGAGCTGTATGAAATCAAAATATTCAAGTAAAATATTATCAGCTGATCATAAAGCACAGGCTTCAGTCTTTAACACATAGACCATGTCATAGTTTGTTCTCTATAGTTGATGAAATTTATAGTTCATGGTCCATGTATAAAGACTTACCAAATCTAAACAGATGAGGCAGAAGTGGATACGACCACACAGAAAAGGCAAAATAAACAGAGAACTGATCCTGCAAAGAGAGGAGAGCCTGGTGCTGCTCCTCAGGACCCTGACTAGGCAGACAGCCCTCGATTGATTATAGGAAAACAAAAGAATGGCCTTGCAGAAGAAAAGGCTTTGATGCACTGCTGCAGTGGCAGAACTTGCTGGAGGCCAGCAGAGGAGCACCAGGTAACATGCTGACGATATGTCCCCATGAGAAGACCTACCTGTGCCTCAAGACACACCTGTTCCCAGCACCTGAGCAATCCTGAGGGCATAGCTGGTCCTATACATATTTCTTGTAGTTACACCATACCAGAGGGAAGGCGGAGGAAATAAATGGCTTAAAAGCTGTTAAATTGCAGAGGTTCAGCATCAGACTTTCTGCTGATGTACATCTGCAAGAATTTTTCACGGTTCAGTCCTTCAGTCTAATTCATCACTAAAGGAAAAAGCAAATCAAGCAGTTCAAGAGCAATTTCACCTTTTTAAACAGCTTCTCCTCACTGCCCTTTATGCTGTCCTTTCTCTTCATTGAAGCACTGCATTTCAGTGTGGGCACCTCAAATCGGTTGCACTTTACAGGCATGAGATTCTCACCGCCAGGTATCGACAGGAGCAGCATGGAGCCCGGGGGCTCTATGGACAGCCTGCAGGCAATTCTTGGGATGCTGTAGGTTGAAGTGTTAATTGTTTCTATTTGTACAGGCTGCTGCTCTGAAGCATGACATCCCTTCTAGGCATATAAAATAGCAATTAGCAATGCCAAACAGGTCCAGACAACTTTGAGATACTCATACACATCTTCATGCTGGGTCTGTTAAAATATTCCCATTTGCCACTGTAGTTGCTGTGAGCTTAGCTGCAGTAAACACCAGACAAAGAAGAGGTAAGTCAGAGACCAGAAATTGCATGTCCAGTGTTTAGGTCAGATGTTAGACATTCCCAGGGCACTCTGGCTTTCAGCTGTCTTGCTGAGGGAGCAGGAAGGGTCTTCAGGCTCAAAAAATTACTATTAGGGCCCATGCTACCAGCTTTAACAAAGTATATTGGTCCTTTTATTCTCAGGGTAGATGTCTGTGGTCACATGCCACATATTCCAGCAGCTGAGAATGAACAAAGGAGGGTATTGAACATGGACTAGGGCCCAAAACAATCTTCAAATAGATATAACAGGCTGGACAATGCCACAGTGCCATTCCAGACTCTGTAGAGTCTGGAGCAGCCTGGGAGATACAGAACTCCATGTAAGTAGCGTTGGACTCCTGGGGAAAAACAAACACTGTACATGTAGTGATGGATCTGCTGGGTGAGAAGAGTTGTAGAGTCACGTTCTGCAACAATACTAAGGCATCAGTACTTGTTAGGAGCAGTCTTTCAGAAAGGTATGGAGCACTTTTGGTGAAAACCCATAAGGCAGTAATAAGAATGTTCCAGATAGGTCAGGAAAACAAGAACTACCACAAAAGAGGACACCAGCAAGCAAAACAGACTAAAAGTCTGGCAAAGAGGAACAGAACAACACTGCTTCCCTGCGAGAGAGGGCAAGAAGACTTACATCATGGCAGAAAAGATTCATCTGCACACTGGGAAAAGCTTTCAAGCAGTCATGATTGTTAGACTGGAACTGCCTGGGGAGGACCCAGACACACCATCACTGAAGGATTTCAGGAACGCGCTAGACACAGATCTGTCATGTCTAGGGCATGCATTGGGGCAGTGAGGGAAAGACTACTTTTGTTAAGCTGTGCACATGTGCCCAGAGCCTGTACTGGTAAATGTGGTATAGGAACCAGGTGTAGAGTGCCCTGGAGTTCCTCTGGGCTAATGCACCACGTGCCTAAGTATCACACTGACTTTCCTGACTGCTGCTTACTCCTAAACAGTCCCTGACCACTACTCTACAAAAAATGTTGTAAACTGACAAAAGCAGCAAAAATAAGCAGGGTTTAAAAATACACCTTATACACAGATCTGTTTATTTATCCAAGCCTAAGGCTAAAAGATTGCATATTGCTATGCAGAGAGAGAGTCTGAGAAGTGTAAGACTCATAAAACCAGCCCTCGCCCTTCTGCATCACAAAGCCTCTGAGTTCATGTGTTCCACCAGCCACTTCTTCCTCACAGGAGATTTTTTCTGTGATTTTCACCCCACTTCTCAGTGTAAATAAGAAGTGACAAACATTTTTTGGATTCTCATTTGCTGCGGTAGAATGCTTACTTTTTTCAGACACAGACTTCCCTTTCAGTACAATAACAATCCTTATTTTCCCTTTTCCTTCCTGTCAGCAAAAATTTGGTGCTTTGGTGTCCAATTTATTCTGGAGATTCACATATGCTTTCATAACTAGTGGGATCTTGCAGACAGAGTGCACTTTTCCACCGCAGCCCTTGGTCTGCTGACTTCACCCCATCATGCAAGTGACAGGAGCTGAGCAGGCATCCACCTCCATTCAGTTGTTATGTTTGCTCTGAATACGCTGTGAAATACTTCAGAAAGAAAGATCTACATGAATGGCAAAGATCGTACTGATGGGGCTGCTTATTAGCTTTTTCAAGCCAGTCTTGCCTGTCAGAAGAGACAGGACTGGCGTTTAGAGGTCTTCAAATGCCATTATGAGCAATTAACTCTCTTCAATCTGGTTTTCCTACCAGATGGGCACTCAATAACAATTTCCACTCCTACTTTGATATTCAGTGTTTTTACATAAAAAATATTAGCCACTGTTAACGTTATATTCCCACTGCTTAATATTTTTGTCTTGGTCTGGATTATTTTCCTTACAATGCGTTATTGTCCCAAGCAAGGAAAGCTATCCTGGAATAAGCAACTTGGATGTATTGCACTATCAGACTGCCAGAGAAATCCTAGCATGGGTGATATAATATTGGCATCAGTGGTCATTCACATATAACAAAATCACCCTTGAAACAAACTAAACCGACAAATTCCACTTATTTCTGCAGTAGTTCATCTTCAGTCAGCTCACTGGGAAGTCAAGCCAGCAGTCTACATCCATCAGTGGATTTAGCCCAGCTTCAGACTAGTGTGTTTTAACCTGTTTGCACATTTGTGAATTATAAAAAAGAGAGAGTGAGAAAGCAATGCAACATAACTTGAGGATTTTTCTTATCAAAATTACAAGACTGATCCAAACCTAGTGTCATCTTCTATGACTAAGAAATCAACCTTATACAAAATTGTTGGTATACAGGACATCAGAATAGCATACTCCAAACCTTTTTCCTGGTTTGATTAAAGACAGGAAGGTTTAGTTTTCATGTTCTCAAAAAGATCAGAAAAATATTTCACCGTATTTTACAAGTGAAAATCTTGTAATATTCTATTTCAATTAATTGAATATAATAATTATACGTAATATTTAGATTTTACAATAGTTTCAATATAAATGAAAATTACGATTAATGAAAATTGATATTTCCAAATCATTGCATTTTAAGACTGTTTAAACCATTACAACATTTCTCTGGTAGTCAGAACACTTTTTCAGTGTTCGCACTATTCATGAGTTTAATTACTAACATAAGGTGTGTCAATGGTGTGTTAAAAGAGAACAGATGCTTACATGGTAGCAAATCCAATTTGTATAATGCAAGTTCCTGAACCAGCATTTTTTAAATTCCTTTTGAAGTTAAAAAATGCAATTTATTTAAAATCAGCCTTTGGCTATAAGTAAAAATGTAACATTTCAGCCCATAGTCTCTTTTTATCATCAAAATAAGGAAACTGGAAACTTAAAAAAATTCTCCTTTACACAAATTTTCTTCCATTAATGGGCAAAAGCAACAGAGACTTAAAACCTACTAAACCCTAGAAAAATGCTTACACGGGACTGGGTGAAGAATCCCAGTCAAACTTTGCAAAGTATATTGACAAGAGCTATTATACAGCTGGACCAATGTCTGAACAAACCCACATTTTGATGTTTAGTGGGGGGGAAAACAGCCTAAAAAGTATGCATTTGATTTAGGGGTCATCACTGTGCTTATATCTGATGTATTGTGACCTTTTAACACTCAAAATTTTGTGGTTCAGGAGTCTCAGCTTCAAATCCAGCTCTGCTACAGATACCATTGTGTGACCTCAAGAAACTCCACTTAACCTTTCTCCATCTATAAAACAGAAACAGCATTTCTTCCCCCCTTCATTGGGGCAGGATGAACAAAAGTATTCCCATTTTCTTTATAGACCCTGCAGTCATGCTGGGGAACTAAAATAGAAAGGGAAAGAAATAGCAGTTACATGATCTTACCATACTAAGATAAATTTACAGACATACAGATATGTATATAAGTATACAGATTAAGTATTGTACATATCTTTAATGTGGAGTTTGGGATTGTTTTCCGATTTTTCAGGGATAGGACTGTGAAATGACTTTTCATGGTAAAGGTATCTTTAAAGGGACATTCCTAACACAGGCTTATCAGCAACTGATATACAATTTCATAGTCCCAGTACGTTTCACCTTCCAGCATTCTGCATAGGCATTTTATTCAACAGCCATACATGACTGCTTCATGACATAAGTCCTGTAAAAAAAACCTGAACAAGCTTTTAACTCAAGATATTTGCAAGGTGGCAGCTAATGGTTAAAATAAAAACATACACACATATAATCTCAGTTGCTGAATAGAGGTCAAAATCTAGTAAGAGTCACTAAGAGAAAACAAGTAGTTTATCAAGGAGGAAAAAAGCAGAATTATCTTCTGCAGAGGTAATAATTCACAATTCCTGCAGGAACAGGTCACAAGTCTCAATACAGCAGAAGACATAGAAATTTTCAAGTAGGAAAGTTACCAGCTTGTGTTTGTTCCTAGCCTGCTCATGGAAGCAGAAAATATATTTATAAAAAAGGAAAGACACATGGATGAGATCCCTAGCTATCCCTTTTTCTTTTACTTCTCTGCAACTTGTAAAGGCCCTGTCACAACCTACGAGCTTAAGCAAGTGCAGAAATGACACCCAGACTCATGGCACATGGGTAGTTTCTTTCTCCCACAGGCTCACCATGCATCGTAACACAACCTGTCCATTTTCAAAGACATACTTCCTGGAGGTGATTTGTCACTCAGTTCTTGGCATTCTCGTGCTGTTGGCAACTGAAAAGACATGTATTTTTGACTGTATAGGCCACCCACAGTTTGCTGTTTATGTTTGCAAAATGCTTTGCAGAATTTTGTGCTTTTGAATAACACAGGCGTTCTCCATGTGACATTGTTTTTGTTTTGTATGAAAAGATGCTGAATGACGGAAAAAATTCCGTTTAGCTTTTCATTGATAAAAGACTGAATAACTCCCTATGAACTACAGGCAACCTTCTCTATGTCTCTTTGTAGAAGGTCAATAGGGTGCTTGTAGGCCTTGGGGAAATTTTTCAATTCCTGGTTGACTGTCACTGGTATTTTACTTCTGAGACATCTAGAATCCCAGTTAACACTAACTCACAGAACTGCAAAACAGACATATATATCTGACCCTTCCAGTCAGCTGACTATTACTAAATTCATACCAATAGCAGCATGTCATCTAGTTTATACTCAATTTGTGATGGGAAGCAGCAAGTATCGATGGCTGTGCATTTGCTGTTTATCTTACTCCATCTGCTGGGACATGCAGCTCTCTGCAGAAGCATAGCAGAGGGCACAAACTTCATGTGTACTTATGGCATCAGTGTATACTCCTCTGCTTATGAAGTGAAGCCAAACAAGACCAACAAGAACTTATGTAGTTCTTATCAAACTGTTAGTCCCCAGATCAGTGCTGCAAATGCTGCACGCATCTGAAATCCAGATGGGAACCAAGGCATGCACAGGGAAACGGCTGAAAGACAACAAGAAAATGAGGTGAGTGGCTGTTAAGATGAAAAACAAGTAAATGCTAATGCTTTGTAAACTGCCAGAGACAGATGATAAACATTCACTTCCAATTCCTACTTGGAAAGGGAATCAAAAGGGGATGGCATGCATACAGCCCATCCAGTAGGTAGAGCAAAGGAAAATGAAATTTACTTTTCTACCACTTGTCACATACTCAGTATTTTGCAGTGGTAACCAAGTTCCCAGTTCAGGTTTTGTTTCATGTCGTGAACGCTGAATTGGTACAAAAAGAACTGGCCTGTCCACTTGTTTCTGCTGCCATCCTGCCCTTTCCCAAATAATGGCAAAGAACAGTCACTGCAGAAAATACTAAAGAATTTCAGAGGTAGCCACTTTTCACCAGTTTGCACAAGGTGCCCAGAGTAGTATGCATAATGTAAAAACAGATTCCATCATGAAAGTTTTTCAGCCTAAAATGTCAAAAAGAGTGGGAGAAAGGAAGGGTCACTGTTCCCATTTAGCAAACAAAAAGCTGGCCCTGGAGTCCTATCTTCTGAACCCCAGAGCCTGCAGGTGCTGCATCAGTACTCCTCACTAGTGCATCTGAAATGCCAGGAAAGTATTATAAGTCACATCTGTTGTGAAAGCTAGAAATAAGGCACATCTTACACATTTTTCTGCTCACAAGCCTGTCATGCAACAGTATAGTCAGCAAACATCTAGCACCACCACTGGGGTAGTGTGCCGTCTCCTAAATTGATATCCAAAGTGCCATCAAGTACTGATGATGCCAATTGTTTTTCTTTCTGCTACAGCAAATGCAGAAGCCACTCCAATATTCTTCACCGTGCTCACACCAGGGCACAAGTATTCTCAAGCTGAGTACTAGCGCTTTTCATAAATAGCTCTCAGATTCTACTTTCTTATCAGTACTGCAGGAAATTCTCCACAGGGATACGAAAAACTCTCATATTGCATGAAAACAGGGCACATGCACATGCATGTACACGTACGCAAACCAGAAAATCAGGTTTCAGGTAGTGTATTCAGCTGGTGCTTATAATCAGAAGATCACAGTCGAACAAGTAGCTTCATAAATCTATTGAACTGCTATTCTCCTAAAGACTCTAAAAGAGTCCTCATGATCCAAAGGGGTTAAGATACTTCAGTGATATTAGGCAGATTATGTAAATTACAGAGGTCACTGAAAATGTATCTCAAGATGGCTAACCTACAAAACTACCCACACCTAGGGGAATATTCCAGACAATTTCACATACAGAGCTTAGATCACATCAGCTCATACTTTGAAACCTGCACTTCTAAGGATTGTTTAATGACCCCCAGGTTTATTACACACTTTACATTGATTTCCTTTATTTCAAAGTTGGAGGACATCACGGGAAGATTCCGTTTTCTTTATACTTGTCAGCATCACTAACTTCTGAGGACAGCACAGAAATGAGAGACCTGGAAGAAACGATGGAAAATTCTGTAAGCACAGTAATAGTAGTAGGATAAAAATTGTCAGGCAACATCTGCCATCTCAGTTTGGTGGCATAAACCAGGCATTGAATGTGCTGGCTAGTACAGCTATCAAGTATTTGCTTATTTCAAATTGCCTTTTTACTGTGTCTTCTTATAAAACTTCAACGATTGGCCACTGCTACAAAAAAAATGTAACTGATTAAAAAGAGGACACTAGCATGGTCTATGTTTGGTAGTCTGTCATTCCAACATCTGGTGGCAGGAATGAGGATTCCTTTGCTATCATGAGGACTTGGGGCCCTTCAGGGCAGGCCTGGGATGTGGTACCAGTCTGAACAATCAGGCTGCACAAGCCAGCAGCTCAGAAACAGATGGGGGCATAGCATGTTGAAATGTAGTACATACCTGAAAAAGTGGCCTAAAAATTAGTTTATTTACTTTTCACACTGTGACAGAGATCAGGAAAAAGCACACCACACCTGCCTTGTTTACTCCAGAAATAGGGAAGGCCTAGGAAAGGCAGTATGAGCTTTCTTTCATAGGCTGTTCCATACTGCAGGAGTCAGAGATGAACTCAGAAATCAGGTGCCCTTGAGCCAGTACACTGAGCAGACTACAAGAGTCACAAGCCCCATAACTACATGCAGCCTTCCACAAACAAAATAACTGATTCCACATTATGAGATGGTTATTTTAGTGGCAACAATGGCACTGCTGCAGCTGCAGAAATTCATCATGATGTATGTCAGGCTGCCTTATAGCGGAACAGTCTGCACAGCTTGCATAAAAGCAGCCTGTAAAGTCCCTCTGATGAATTATCCCCTAAGTCACAGATAAATGGTTGAGTGAGGCACAGAACACCAGCCCTTGTTGTTGAGGAACAATGCGTCTGCAGCACTTTTGATATTCCCTTCCGGGTCTAGCTGAACTAGATACAGACAGTACACATAAGATGACAACCGATTCAGTGACAAAAAAAACCCAAACATTTAAAAGCAACAAAGTGATATAAGAAGACATAAAGAAAAACTTATTTGGAGCATAATCAAACACTGGAACAGGTTGCCCAGAGAGGTTGTGAAGTCTTCATCTTTGAACTGGACACAGCCATCTGCTGTAGTTGACCCTAATTTTAGCAGAAGGGTTGAACTAGACAATCTCTAGAAGGGCCTTCCAACCCCAGCCCTGCTCTGAAACAAGCATGGTTTATTGTCACAAGTCAAGGTAGAGAGGATATTAGGCACAAGCTTCGGTCTGCAGCATTATACAGATTTTGAGCAACCCTGAAATCGTTAAAGAGCTGTGCAGATGCTAGTTTTCACAGACTGTGCAGTCAGTCCTTACAACATCTCAAGATCAAGAAGGCACAAAGGTAGATTTAAAGCTGCTCAGAGGTTCTCCTCCATGTCCCAGACCCTAGGGGTGATTCTCTGCTACAAGAATCACCACTCTATGCACTTTCTTTAGATATCGAATTTAAACCCATCTTAGAAGTGCTTTGAGGTAAGATTCTGTGCTATCACAAAAATTGTTTTGAGATCATTCTGGCTACCTTGGACAAGACCCTCATCTCATTAACTTGAATAGCAGTGAAGCATACATAATTTCCTACTAAGAGGTCATCTAGGACATGCTAGATAAAATTCTGCTCCCCAGCACTAAAAGCTACATGTCTCTCCTGTACTCTGTGATTGATCGATTTAGCATTCAGTACGTGTAATCTGTGTGTTCTTACTGCAGCACTAAAAGGATTTCCCTGGCTTTACTTTCCTGTAATTCTATGCCCAGAGGCAATTTGATTCCTGCCTGGTACTGCGCAAGATGACTCACTCTTCTCTTTTAAGAATTCCATTACAACAAGCAGTGACTCATCACGACCAGATTAGCAACACTGAGCTTTTGTGGCTGGCCGTTTCTCAAAGTTCATCCTCTGAATACCTGAAATTCTGCATGCTCACAAAGTGTGGGCATTTGGAAAAAAGTGCTTGTATACGTTGAACCTGTGATTTTCACTTTGCAGTAGGCATGCACTTGCACTCATTCTCCTATCTGCTACCCAGTCCCACACATAAACTAAGGTTTCTCAGGACAGACATAAATATTTGGCAGACAGCTATGTGGAGCTCTTTGGGGATAGTAAAATTAATTTGGGCAAAATTAAAGGTCTTAAAACAGTGTGCTTCCTCACTTAGTCTGGCTGAAAAGCAGAGGGAATGTAATTCCTTTCTGCAGTATATCTTTCTGGTAAATTTGGTACACTGATAATCCTGCAAGAAAGTTTTTGTTATATTGGAAGGTGTTTCACTGGTGGTTTTTAAATCTTGCCTTTCAAGATCAAAGCGATCAACTCACTGTTTGCTTTCCATGCCCTCAACTTATCAGTAAAACATTTCATGCCACATTACTGCAGCAAGTGCAGCATGAGCAGTTTGGACTTAACTTCAAGAGGTACAAGTAAGATAACCAGAAGTCAGGCCCAAGGCAAGGACACTGGGGTAGTCTTCACTGATTGCAGAGCTGAGAACATGTGCGAGAACAGATGGGATACTGTGTGACCAGCAGCAGGATGGGGGATGGCATGGTCGTCACCAGGTCTATCCCCTGCCAGGCATGGTGTGAGGGAAAAGAGCATGAAGCTCTCAGTACACATTGCTTCCTTCAACTACTATTGCTCCTCAGCAGGGAAGAGTCAGCAAAGCTGAGCCCTGCCCACACCATTTAGACATCTGTAAAAAGAAAACTGGGCTCTTCACCTAAAACAGCACTTGACACTCCTCAGCTCCAAAACCTTACTGTGAACCACAGTAATAAATCTGCTGAGCAGACAACTTTCAGAAGCTAAAGACAGGTCGTTTGGTGACCAGCTGCCTGTTGCACATTCACATTCTGTCCCCAGAGCAGGTCTGAGTGGTAAGTTTCACCAAAGCAGACACAGGATTTGACTGGTTGCTGACACAGAGCACTGAAGTGACACATGCAAAGTGACCTTTACTGTTAGTAGCAGAGCATCAAGGCACACAGTGCTAGGTAAGAAATGTTGGGAGGTTTTTATTTCCACAAGTAATAGAGACTACTGGATGGTGTTTAACATGATTTTTTGGTTAATTAGAAAATACTGTGCAGAAACTATAAGTAGAGGCAGCCAGACAATTCTGGAATGGACCGCATGAGGTAAGATATGAAATATGACTTCCCTAATGCCCTCTGGATCCAAGAATTAAGTCCTAGGACCTTAACAGTTTCTCAGCACCGAGGACTACTGGACTAATGGTGCTAGCAACACTGAATATCTAAACATGTCAAAATGGCATAAGAGTCCATATACTCTTTCTTTAAAAAGAAGAAGATTAAAGAATGGTGAAAGTAACACAATTCCCCAACAAACATACAAAATAAGAATTTAGTTCCAGCTTCATTTCTAAAGGAGGTCCCCAGCAGGATTAAAGGGCAAAAGGAAGCAGACCTTTACTGCATTCCCCTTCTCTAAGTGCAAAAGGCCCCCTATGCTACAATTTCTCATCATATCCCTCTGGTTTTGATTAAATACATTTATAGACTATTTGACCTGCTGTCCAAAATTACTTTGCTTATTATATTAAGATGATGGGAAAACCAAATTAAAATCTCTCTCCAATTTCATCTTTTTGCTGAACAGCTTCCTGCCATTATGCAAGTTTGTCTTGACCACAGATTAAGCAATGTTTTCAGGGTAATTTGTCTGCTTTACTGATGATGATTGAACAGAACGTAATGTATGAAGTCCCAGCACTATTTTTTTACTTCTCCAAGGAAAGAAAGCAGTGATTAGAGATCAAAACAGCTGGAATAGTTACACATGAACTCTGGTCTAAGTGTTATCAGTGACACAAGTTCAGAGAGCCAAGTATAAAATAAGTTCTGAAAAACCTAAACAATAACTGTTCTTTCTTCTCAGTATGAACTAAAAAAAAAAAAGTAATTCCACATAATTTAGGGGTTATAAGTGTTTTCTTATTACTGAAAGAGAATTAAATTAGAGCCATATTACACATCAGCTGCAACCACTTAGAAAACACCTTAAACCATTTGTGTCAGACACAAGTAGCACCCAACATCACCAAGCAATGCTGCTTGTTTGGCTACTGTTATCCTTCACTCCACATAGGCAGAACATCTCTAATACTTTGAGGCCCCATCACCACTAAGAGCAATGCTTAAACAGTAGAAAGGACCTGAAAGCCAAGCTGAAATTAGAAAAAAAAACACCTTTTTTTGGGTATGTTAAAATGTAAATCATTAAGACATAAGTCCTCTCTGTCAGAATTAAAGTTGCTTGGTAATTTTAAAGTTGCAACCAAACAACTGCATCTTTGCGTTTTCTGTCATTGCTGACAAAATTCTTACTGCTCTGGCTTGCAGAAAATATAATTTTTGAACTAGGATCCCACAGAATGAAAGAACATATCCTGTCCTAAAAACCTTACAAGAAGATGATGCATAGTGGCAGCCAAGTAATGCAGAAGAAAACACAGATTTCCATAGCAGATGGCTTACAAAACAACTGCAACTTAATCCAGAAATCAAGTTTTGTGTGCAGCTCAGCAAAGGTGAATATTCAAATAAAGCTGTTCAAAAGGAAATGGAGAAAGATTTGAAGACACCGTCAAGGCATCACTTCTCCATCCTAGCACAAAACCAGCTGGTGGCTAGACTGACAAATCTATCTGTGCAGGCTGGTGCTGTTGATGAAATGGAGGCTAACGTTCACCTTTTCATATTTAATAAATAGGAAAATGCCTTGATAGACCATGAGAAGTGTGTAAGTACTCAATATTTACGGTACAGAGAAGGGACATTCAGTCCAGGCAGATTAATAGAGGTATGATATAATCAAAGCATGGGACTGAGGACATGACATTTGCAGCAAATATTTGCAGCAGCATCTGGAACATTTCCTCAAAAAATGTCCAGAATACCACTGCAATACACTATTATTTGCCCTTCATTTCTCCTGTCCTTTCCCTGGCTGCACCCTCTGCCTCTGGTCCCGCTGCCTGTTCCATGCCTGTACCCTATGCCAAACACAGAGTGCGTGTTGCTTTGCTAAAGAGCCTGAACAAGGAGCCGGGTTTCACAATTTAATTAGCACTTAATGCAGGCCAACTTAATGCTGTCTGTGTTATGGAATCATGCAGTAGTAGGGCCAGAGCTTGTCACTACCTGAGTTTTTGCCACTTGTTTGTTGGTTGTGTAAGCCTCATTTTGCATTAACATGTAAACCCTGAAAGAACTGAACTCTATTAGTAAATTTATGAGCTCAGGAAGAGAAGCAGCTTGGGACAGATGGCTTCACCCAGGCTTCCAGAGCTTTAAGAAAGCAGAGCTGAGGCCAGTCTGTGAAGTCTTCAGTGACAGTGAATGGGATTGAAATCATAGCTAGTGCTAGTAGTCAGGTCATGGAGTGACACGTAATCAAAAAGATCTGTTGGCGAACCTGCTAGTGCTTTTAAGGCCCTTGAGGGCCAATAATCTATTTGTGTCACTCAAACCTGGTGCATATAGACCTGTTGTAACACCATTGTTCCTTCTTGTCTTGCTGGTTCCTGAACTCAAGTGGATTGAAAAACTAATGACCACACACAACATCATACACTACAAACTGCTGTTCACCTGTACCTCTGAAACCCTCACCCACACCTCACTGAAGTGAGTGAAAATGTATGCCTCTATATAGGTTTGGGAAAATTCACTCATTAATTTCCAGGGCATAACAAATGTCAACTGCTGGGTGATTAAAGACCCATTCTTAATTCATAATTGTTCACTATCCAAAAGATTACAATGGGGATTTCAATTTGTTTCTGCCAGGCAGTAGGGTGCAATATCTTGCTACCTAGACCATAGAAACTTTACCATGGCCTTTCTTGGGAGAAGCAGAACTTGCTTGCAGATAACATGCTTGTTGTTTCCCAGGGGTTCTTGTTCTGTTTAAACAAACTGAATGCAGTACTACAGGTATTCATTCCTTGGTGGGTTTCTAAGCTTTTTTCAATTCAAGAGGAAGAGATGACATAACTGTAGCTAGGTCTGCAAATGACTTGTGCCTTTCAAATTGTTAGTTTAGAGATTAAGACTTCAATGGTAGATACTTGCTAATAATTGAAAAAACTATACTATGGGGTTTTTTTAAATTGACAGTGTTCTTTCTGACTTCACTTTCTCCTCCTTGTACTGGTCCTCTGGGTTTTCTTTTGAGTCTCCTTTCTTGCTTCCTTTTCTAATGATGCTTTGAAAAAAAAAAAAAAAACCAACAAAAGAACTACACCAAAAAACCCCCACAAAACCTGCTCTGGGGAAGCTAGAGACTATTAATTATGGTTTATCCCTTTTTGTCATAGGTCACCTAGTGGTGTCATGACACCACAGAGCTTTCTATAATTCACAATGTTCCCTCACTTCAGGCTGCTTGCACAATAAATGAATTGTATTTCATATAAGCCTTAGTAACCGACATGGCAATTTTCATTAAAATACATTTACATTTTTATCTCCTATTACAGAAATAGTATTCTTAGAGTCAATGGTTGTGCCATATTAATTAATTTCAGTATTTTTTGGAGAACTAGAAGGTGATTTCAGTAAAAATTGGAGAAACTAGAAGGTGAATAGCCCAAGGAAGGAACTAATTTAATTACTGTAACTGGGATTGAGTTAGGTGTGCATCTTGAGTGTTTTCAGCCAAACCAGCTCAAATTTAACAGTGAAATTTGGTCTGCTGTCACTGGCAATTTCTTCAAAGTGATCAGAAATGGCTGACAATTATTTGTTCAGTTTCACTAAAGGATGGTTTCTCTCTCATAACGGGAAGCAATTAAAAAAGGCTGAAAAGACCATAATTTTTGCAGTTTGCTGATAAATTCATAGCCTGCTACCAGGGCATGGATTTAGATACAATATAGAACATGTCAACAAGAAAACTGTCAACAAGATAGTGTGGTTTGACTCCCCTTGAAAACATTAAAAAATTATGACAACATTGCAACATTGGATAACTTGCTTTGACCAAGTTACTTAAGGCACAGAACATATTGGAAACAAAACTTACGGTCATACAACACAACCAGCTAGGGGCAACTGGCATATCTGAATGTCAAAGCATGCAGAACTCATTATATGAGCTGGCCAGTCCTCTTAAAATGTTACCAACAGTTCTTGCACCACTGCAGATTTGTGAAACCCTTTTTCCATTTTACACTACTGTAATAGAGAATGGACTGTTACAAGTCAGGCACATGTACGGAGAGGCTCTGCACTGCAGATGGGCTCACGAAACTCATAAAACAGCAACCAAGGCAGCACAGGCATCCCAAAAAACGATACTGAGTCCCAGGGGGCAACAGATATATATGTCTTCTCCTGGCTAGTTGTGGACATTTGACATGGATCAGGGACCTAGATTGCAACTCTGCCCCAGCCTGCATTGAAAAGATGTCCCAGGTGAAAGAAGAATCTCCTGACTGACTTAATCTCAGCACTTCTCATTCTTTCAGGCAGATTTACCCAACCCTAACTGGAATATGGCAGTCTCCTTAATACTTTGGGACACCACACTGTAAAGACAACACATTTGCTTAGTTATAATGAAGTTAGATCTTGTTTTACACCTTTCATAGGTCAGTTATATCTCCTCTGGAATATTCTCACTCTGTGGTAAAGGAGAATTGAGCAATATCCCTAGCTCTTCTGACACTGCTATCCAATGAGGAAACTCCAAGATGGTGAGAGTAAGATGAGCAGAAAGGCTTGGAAACTGAAGAAGGAAGAGTAAAGATCAACACTCTGAAGCACAACTGAAGACCTGTCATCTTTCAGCTTGGTAAATACAAATCCAAGAGGATCTTTGGAAAGAGGTAATCATTACAGGGGAGTTTCAAATCTTCTCACCCTACCAGCAAGCTCCCTCTTCTCAGCAAAACAGTTATCTACATCCTTACTTCCACCCAAGGTCAACAAATTGAAGGGTAAGCAGAATTGTGTGCTGGAGTGGGAAAGGAGTGAAAGATTCTTGACAGTTTATGGATCCTGATTCAAAACTGATAACCACAGCGTCAAACCTAGCTACCAGGCAAAACCAGCTCTTCCAGGACAGCAACCAAGTCAGCTGAGAACTGCAAAACTTATGTTTCTGTGCACTGAGGCTGGGCAGAACTCATCAGAAAGGGAAGTTACACTGCAGGGAATTGTGACTGACCAATAAACTCGTATAATGGGAGAAGGCTCAGAGGAGATAGGCACAGGTGATGTGCCTATAAAGCTCAGAGAATAAAGTGGGATGTTATTGACCATGGCTGTTGCAAAGAAAGTTAACTTTATTTCAACACAAAGGGGACTTGAAGGTGGCCTTTGTTTTAGATAAACAGCTATGTCACTAGGATAAAAACTGAACAACTAAGAATGTCAAAGAGCTTGAGCTGGCTTCAGCCAGTGTATGCCTTTCTGGTGAGCCTGGGGACACCCAGCATCATGATGGTGAGCGTATTATAGAGACTGGCAATGGGAATCACATTGTATTGTGATAGAACTCTGTATTGTGATTACTATATTTTGCTAAGTGTAACATGTTTGTATTGTGTTTTCAGTGTATTTTGTATCACTTTGTTAAATAAAAAATCCTGTGTAACATCAACTATCTTAAAATTATTTTAAGTAAATTTGTTGTTAAACATTACACCTTCCACACATGGACTATCTAAAAGAACCTGATCAGATTGCAGAGGACTTTGGCATTGATCTGGGTCATAGTCAGTGTATACAGAGACCTGAGATTCCAGACATAAAGCACAGAAGAGTGGAAAGAAAAAAACCCTTTCTTCAAGGTGTTTATAAAGTAAATAAGATGCTAAAGTAACAAAAATTACCCTCTTAGTCATCTCCTTGCTGAGAAACAAGCAGTGAACAAGGACAGATGGAATGATACTGTAACACTAGGCAAACAAACAGAAATGGTCACTAAGGAAAAGCAAGTAGAAAATGACAAAATGTGTGCTTGTATCTTTCAGATTTCTGATGTCATTTTCAGAGGAGATAACCACTCTTCCCTGCTGGGCAAGAGATGAATTTAAACCTAAGTCTAGCATGAACTGTTTTCCTAGCACTAGGGAAAAAATTTACAAAGGAAACATGGAGACAGAAAAGGTTTTCGAGTTTTCACCACAGTTAAAATGTTACATGAGTAAGTCAATAACCAGAATTCATTTTAGAGAACAATTTTTCTTGGATGGGTGGGTAGTGGGCCACATAGTGTGGACATTCCAACAAAAGATTGTATTTGGTTTGCTTGATTTAATCATAGGAACAAAATACACTGAAAAACCATCACAGTATCATGAAAGGCGGAGGCATTGCATCTGCACAAATTGGTAAAACAACAGCAGCATCCATAGCTGTTCTGCCAGCAAATATAAAGCATGTATCACTTTAACAGTGAAATAGCATAACCTTGTGATCTGGGAATGAAATACAAAAAAAAAAAAAAAAAAGTAAACAACTAAATATTGCTGAGGGCTTTGCAGCTGGAAATTGGAAGAAGGGAATAGTATCTACATAAGTAATACAGAAATGCAATCGAAAGAGATGTGGAAGGTTGAATGAGACCTAAGAGAAGAGCAAAGCCGAAGGAATACAAATATTGACCATTTTCTTGCTGCTAGATAGGGGTCATTTAGGTCAGACTTTTCAACCATAGCCTCACAACTCGAAGAAGTAGAATGAAGATCCAGGATGCTCAAGGTAGGAAGTGGCCAATGTGACATTTCACAGTTCCTCCCTGCCCCGTCTTTTTTACTGGACTTATCTCAGATGGAGGTCATGAGGGCTTTTTCAGGTGAAAGGCTCCAAAAAGAGCCTTAACTGTAACAGAAACCAGCAGCTGAAATTATAGGAGCAAGTCCATGGTGCTCTCACCCTCTCTGACCTGTAGCAATAAGAAGAGCAGTGCTTTGATACATCCGTATCCATTTTGCTCATGACTAAAGGAAATATACTTGTAGTGTGTGTGTGTGGCTTGTAGCCCCTGCCCTAAGCAGGTGTGCCTGTTTGCAGTCACCACAGATGCTCTGCACCCTTTTTGGCATGACTGCAGCTGAGGCAGGTAGAGCACATGTGTCTGCGCTGCTAATTATGAGTGTGGGTGAGTGCTGCATTTCTTCATAACACTGCAGAATTAACAGTTGGCTCCTCCCCTCCACTCTGCATGACTGCAGACAAAGCTGAGTAACTGCCCTCCTAAATGGCATGGAAATAAAGTGTCCACCAAGCAATGAGAACACATTTAAGCCTATTCACACTGACATTTAGGAACAGACAGGCATGAGAAAAAAAAGGGATTTTTCTTCTCCTTCTACAGCATGAGGGCCAAGCAGAGTACTAGAAGGAGGGCACAGTTTTAAAAATACTTTAATTAAACAGAAGCCCCCATGAAATCCACAGTCTAATACAGTCCAATTTAAAAGTGCTGACATTTCTTTTCCCTAATTTCACTCCTGTTTGAAGAGATGGATACATTCTGCTTCTATTAATCTGACAAGTTACTTAAGCTATAAGTTGTACACTATCCAATAAAAATAGAATAAAGCTGATACAGAGAAAGGGCTAATCAAGGAGAAAACTCTGGAGAAGTACTTCACAGCAGATGTTTCAGAAAGATGACACCATTATCAGATCCAGAAAATTTCTGCATGCTGTCAGACTCTGCTGAACTCTACCTGGCCCTCCATGGCCTGAAAACTTATTTCCAGCCTATCTTAGATTTCTGGTGTCAGTTTTTGGAGCAACACCTCTCTGCATACATCATAAACCAACAAATAAATGAATAACTCTCACCAGGGTGGCCATATGGTATCACTTGGCTGTACAGAGAAAGGTAAGAGGAAGCAGCAAGCAGGAGTGGCCGTGAGTCTTCTGCCCTCCCAGGAGCAATGCCCATTCTCTTACATCGCTCTGGGAGCAGGCAGGCAGTCATGCTCTTCTCCTGCACAAGCTACTGGAAAATACGTCCATTCAGGCCCTCTGCATCTCCAAGTACACGGGTTTTGGTCCACCACAGCTCTGGGTTGACTACATCTAATCCTACCATGGACAGAGCTGAGGTCCTGATGATAAAAGTATTGGCTAACCTCACTAAAATTCATTCCAGCCACATCAGGAAGATGTACTGGAACCACCTCCTTTGACTAATAGAACAATTTCATTTAAAAACATCTTCATTTTAGGATACAGCCTTATCTGATCCTCTCTCTTTACAGCCTGGGGATCTTTTGACTCTCAGGGTACAGCTGATGGAAAGCTGGTTGCTAAAGAGAGCAGCAGTGGAGTGCAGGTACTGGAGATCCCAGGCCGTTACTTCTCAGGCAGAAACTTGAAGATAACTCCCCCGAGTACCTTACACCTAACTACAGAAAGACTTCCTTATTTCACTTCAGACACCTCTTGGCCTCCTTTGGAGATAGCATGCAGCCAAAAGAGAACAGGTCATATCTCTAGGAAAAGGCGGACTGGTAAGGGATATTAGGAGCATCTTCTAGAGCCCAGCCTGGGCTCTGGTCTAGGCTGAGGAATGTGGCTGCCTCTTTCCCATCTGCAGGCTCAACCAGTAGCAAGGCTGAGCATGCCACAGGCACACAGAAGGCAGTGACACGGCTGGTCACACACACTGCCACAGACAAGGCACTGCCTTCAACCGCACCCACATAAGGACTCACACAAACACAAGGACAGACAGCCAAGTCCCCTCCTCCTCATGGGAGGACTTATCCCACAGGCATCCCACACTCACAGGTCCCCCCAGATGACAGCACAGACCTTCCACTCACCTGAAACCACAGCCTGAACCTAAGGCTCCCCTACTTGCCAGCTTCTCCGGTTTGAAGATTGTCAATGAATTACACACACACACACTCCACACACACCCTCATATACAGCAGTTTTGAGGAAGATACAGACACTCGCCCACTCCAGCAGCTGGCACCTCACTCACACCAGTCCCCCCAGTAGCTGGTTTTCAGGATACAGGACTATTTGCTGACCTGGCTGAGAGTGGAGGGCCTTGGAAGATCCTCTTCTGAATCCTGCTAGGACACTTCTTGTTGCCCACAGGTGGAAACAAAGGTGGAGAGGGGGCTGCTGGGACCCCAGAGAAGGGTGGCAGCTGTGCATATGGGGAGCTTGTCTCTTCTGGCTCCAGCAGGGCTGCTGGAGAGAGCTAGGTTGGGGGCAGAAGACCTCTCTTGAGAGGCAGCCACGGGGCTGCCCTTCCACCTCCCAGCAGCACAGGTGTTCTGCTGGCCCAGCACATGTTGGGGATCCCCTTGCACCATCATTTGGAAACATCAATGAGTTGGTGCATGAACTTTGCTATGCTGCTTCAGAGGGAGACCCACAGCAGCTGGGCCAGAAGATTTTTGTCCAGCCCAAAGGAGCACAGTGTGGATGTGATGGTGTGCTCCACCATGACTGCCTCTGAATGCTCAGCCCCAGAGAGCTGTCTCAGGTTCCTACACAGCCAGGGCAGCAGGGTCCGGAAGAGACCTGAGTATTCATGTAGAAGGGATGGAAGCTGCCCACTGGGTCCCTTGGCACAAGTGCCACAGCTGATGTCTGGGATGCTGCAGGACAATGGCATCTATGAGTGGCTAGGCAGCCAGAATCTCCCCCTGCGTGGTGGAAGATGACTGATAATCCCACAGATAGTCTGAAGACATGCTTCTCAAAGCCATCATCCACTTGTACTGAATGCAGAACAGAGGTCACCCTCCTCTTGCAGGGATGGTACTTGGTCTTCCTTTCAGCCCACCACAAGATGCTGCTGTAGCAGAACTGGTGGAGGTATGGCATCATGTAGTTGGCCTCCTCCCAGTCGTCAAAGTATAGGGAACGGAGGTTGTCAAGTGTCATGGCTGTGCTCTCCACGTGCTGCAGTGGGCTGGGGAGAGCTGAGGATGCTGAGCTTCTCCCTCTTTCCAGCATCGCAGCAGTGAGTGTCATTCTAGAAAAGGCCAGGCCCCATAACTGGAACCAGAGAAAGGGGTCCAGCATAGCACCAAGCTACGTGGCAATTTAGTCAGGGCACCTAGCTACCCAGGGCTTTGTCTTCTGCATCAACACTTGTCCTGTCCTGATATGGAGGTTATGGTTATGGTTATGCAGCAAAAGAAAATACCAGCAGGCCCTTGGCTCTCTTTCCTTTTTTTTGCAAGCTTTTCTGCCTTGCTCTGCCCAATGCCGGTCACAGATGGAGGTCTCTTCCTTGGAGAGAGATGGAAGCAGACAGCTTCAAACAGCCTGCCACAACAGCCTGCCACAATCATCTCTTTCTGCCTGGACATGGCAGTGCCCCAAGAGGGACTCACGTGTGTCTCCCTCAGAGGCCCGCATCCTGCTCTCTCCTGAGCAACAGCATGGCCCAGTGGGACATTAGGCACGACATGGCTGTGCATCCTTGGCCAAGTAGAGGCTATAGGGCAAAGCAGCCTCCCCATCAGTGTCATAAACAGCCCACCCTGCACCTTGTGGGGCTGCCAGATGAGGTGTGACATATGGGACCAGCCTGGGACACTATCCCACCATCATGGGCAGGCATAGATGGCAGGGTGCAGGCTGGCTGCACCTGAAGCTCAAGCACCCATATCTCCTGCTCTTTGTACAGACCACTGTGAAGGATTGTCTCGCTGTCTCTCCCCTGAACATCTCTAGGTTTGGAGAAGGTGGAGGATGGAAGATGTACCTACCGCCCAGGTGCCAGGCATGTTTAGCTGTTTGCCACACAACAGAGGTAGTGGGGACAAGAGAAAAGAGGCTGCCTGTGTTGGTTTAAACCTAGTGGGCAGTTGAGCCCCACATAGCCACTTGCTCACTCCACCCCCCACCCCCCCACCCCCGCCCCAGCGGGATGGAAGAGAGAGCCAGAAGGGTAAAAGTGAGAAAACTCATGGGCTGATATAAAGACAGCTCAATAGCTAAAACAAAAGCAGCACACACAAGCAAAACAAAATAAGGAATTAATTCACTACTACCCAGTCCATTACTTTAATCCAATTGTTCCAATTAAGCCAGTGATTTACTAATACAGGTCCCGTTCAGGTGCCCACTTTAAGTTCTAGATGGCTGGTTACAAATTGAACACTTAGGGTCATTAGTAAAGGATCAGTCCCCTACCACATTGGGATTATATGCACGTACTCTCAGGAATACGCACAACATGATGAGTTCCTGCTGACTATAAAACTGTTAAAGGACATTAAGAATGGGGCAGATTCCCCAGAAGCCTCAGCCAGGACCCCTGCTGCCCAGCTGCTGGAGCCCAGCTGGGGACCAGAGACCAGTGACCAGGGTCCCTGCCCAGGCTGAGGGACACGACTGCCACTTCCCTGTTTGCAGGCTTAACCAGCAGTGAAGCTGAGCATGTATCCAAGATAAGCACACAAAGACAGGACATTGCCATGGCTGGTCACAGAAGCTGCCACTGACATGGCATTGTTGTCAACAGCACTTGTCTATAGGATAAGACATAGACTTCCAAGTCCCCTTCCTCCTCTTCAGCTGGTGGGGATATAAGTTCAGTTAGTGAAAACACACAAACACGCACACACTACCTGTTCTCTTGCTACTTGTGCCTTTAGAAGCACTCATCAGGGAGCAGCCCAGCATGGTGACAGAGTGTGTTTTGATTTTAAGTTCTTTATAAGGACTCAATCTCCAGGTGTCAGGTCATGGCATGGCATTTCAGTTGGTACGGGAAGCAAGTCTTCAACCTGAGAGGGCACTAATTTGACAGTATTGGGTAACTCAATACAATATCCTAATAGATGAAGAAAATAGCAGGGCATTAATGGCATCCATGGGGAAGTCTGGTCTAAGTGTACTGCTGCCCTTGGTAGTGAACGTAAACAAAACCTGAGTCAGAATATATGGGGATAATCCTTAGTCTTCCAGTTCCCTCCATTATCTCCCTTAAGTGTTTTCTTTTCTCCAGGTGCTCACAATTAATAGCTTCCGCTAAAGGCTTCAGATTACAATTCTCCAAATCTGGATCTGCTAGTAACCCTAAACTACCTGGGGTATTAGGTGGGGTGTCCATGATCACCAGAGGATTGGGATACTAGGGTAGGACTGGTGCAGTAATACCAGGTACTAAGCTTAGGTACAGAGATCTAAATGTTGCAGGCGAAGTTTTAGAAGGATGTTTACTTTCATTTTTGCCTAATTTTTTCAACTTGTTCTTTCATTTTTGCATTATTATCCTCTAGGCTAGCTATAATGGATTTCTGGCAGTGTTGGTTTGCCTCCTTTTCCTATGACAATCCAGCATGTATTTTTTTCCCAGGTTATTATCATCAAAGTAAATTAATTTATCCAGGTCAAGGTCCCTTGCCTGGAAATTGCAGCTCTGGCTTGGCACAATTACAGCCATTACAGTCTGGGCAAGTTGTACCCATTGCCTGCCCCCACTTTTTTCCAGTCATGAGCCACAATTATGGCACATGAAACCTAACAGACTTTTAGGATCCAAACAGGAGGAATCTTGAACCGTTTTCCCAATTAATTTTCAACTTTTTTCAGTGAGGAAGAGCAAAACTAAGGCCTATTCATGGCAAAGAGACAGAAAGAGAATTTTACGTATCACCGAGAGGACATTCCACCTGATCACTTTGAAGCAAAAAGCGTTCCAAGCTTACTCTCATTTGGCTTTTGGACCCTTAAATACTGCGGGAGCATGAAGCTAAAGACATTACATAGCAAAGGGATAGAAGAAGAGGTTCAGGTGCAGTGAGAAGACAGAAGTTTGACTTTATTCTTTCAAAACCTAGGCCCACACAAGAGATAAATCATTGTCACCCATGAAGATGGCTCCAGAGCTCAATCTGAGCTTTCACCAGATCAAACACAGCCTACACTGGTTTGGGTAAATGAAGGCCTTTTCAAACATTTACCTGCTTAATTTTCCCCCAGTCTTTGTATTACAAGCACAAACGACGATAACATGGGATTTACTTACTGCTGATGTGATGGCCAGCCAGGAGACATGGTAGGGCATAAGATCACACACAAGTGAGATTTTGAAATTGGGATCTCTTACCTCTTGTGGTGGCATGAATTTGGGTTGCTTTTCCAGTTCCAGGTTGGCAGCTTCTGCCAGTAAGCAGTAATCCTACTTTTGCCATCAGACTTCTGGGGAATTTATATTCTATTCCTTGAGGCAAATTAAACACACATTTGTACTTATATATAGATTTAATGAACAACGCATTGGACAAAGTCCTACCACCATAAGTGGTTCTGCAAAGAGTCTGCAAAGATGCAAAGCAAGACACTTACACCAGCACCTGATGGGTCATCACTGGTACCAGGCTCCCCAGACTGGTGTTTGGCACATGCCTCAGCCCAGCTGTTTACCAAAAGTGGCCTCTGAGCACACATGTTCCACCGTTGCTACAACACTGCAGCACCTCTTACCTTATCTGCCAGTTTAATCCCTTCCGCAGATAGGTCTTCTTGTCCTCCATGTCACATCATTCCTTAATCATGAATTACCATTGCTGAGCAGTTACAGTTTGGATTTCTGTGCTCATTTTGGCTGGGATAGAGTTATTTTCTTCATAGTAGCTAGCAGGGGGGTATGTTTCAGACTTGTGCTGGAAACAGGGTTAATAACACAGGGATGTTTTAGCTGTTGCTGAGCAGTGCTCACACAGCGCCCAGGCCTTTTATGCCCCTCACAGCGGGCTGAGGGGGCACAAGGAACTGGGAGGGGGCACAGCTGGGACAGCTGACCCCAAAGGGGTATTCCATGACATGGGTGTCATACTGAGTATATAAAGCTGGGGGAAGAAGGAGGAAAGGACGGATATTTGGAGTGATGGTGCTTGTCTTCCCAAGTAACCATTACGCCTGATGGAGCCCTGCTTTCCTGGGGATGGTTGAACTCCTGCCTGCCCATGGGAAGTGGGGAATTAATTCCTTGGTTTGCTTTGTTTGTGTGTGCGGCTTTTGCTATACCAATTAAACTGTCTACCTCAACCCATGAGTTTTCTCACTTTTACTGCTCTGATTCTTTCCCCCATCCCACCGGGAGCAGGGAGTGAGCCAGTGGCTGCGTGGTGTTTAGTTGTCAGCAGGGGTTAAACCACAATTTCCCTTTCAACATACTCAGTCACTGACATTTGGAGGAGACCAGGAAGATTGTTTATTCAGCATAACAGAATTCCCAGTAAAGCCTACCAGATTCAGATTTGAGTCTGTACCCTCATCAATGTACCTCTCACATGACTCAACATCCCCATGCAGTCAGGCTGAATCCTAGAGAGTATTCCCAGACACCAACTTACAGTACCTTTCAGGCTAGATCCAGTCCCCACAGCCATAAATCACCCTTCCTCTGTTTAATGTTGCAAAGAAAGAAGCAAGAAGATGAATAAAATCTTGTTTGAAATGCAGCATCTGTGTTTTAAGATGCTTCATGGAATCCTCCTACTCTTATCTCTTAAGAGTAAGCTACTGGCAGCAATTGATGCATCAGCTTTAATTCTAGTGCAGCTAATTCATTAAATGTGCCTACAACCTGCAGGCAATTCCCAGGTGCTATATTTAGACAAGGATTTCCAACAGTTATTAGAAGTTGGACTGGTACACCTTGAGGAATCATCTCACCCATGCTGCCCAGGATGGGAGAACTACACTGAAATTTAACTGTAACTATTCTTCAATGAAGAACCTAAGCCAAGTTGCGTGCTCATCTAGCTGACCACCATTGTGAGTGTAATTGAATGGGAGCTACGCCTAAGACACACATTTTGAAAAATGTTGTTATAAAAAATCAGTATAGATTTGAAAGAGTTAAGTGGTTTATATAGTCTTTGTGTACAGATTCAAAAAGAAGAAAATTTAACACCATAATACCTTAAACGATTTTCCCCTAGCAGTTATATGGAAACCCTGAAGAGAACTAGGAGAGAATTGATTGTTTTAATACTGCTGGAATGGCACAGAAGGGAACTGATTGTTAGAAAGGTTTAATTCTCTTTCTCTTGCACTACATTTAAAATAAATTGTAAAAAATTAAGAACCAAGCTGAGATAGAAAAAAAAAATTTCTTAGCCTTAAAAAGATGTTTTTCATATCCAAAATTGAAAATAATTCAGCACCATAGACTGAGACTGGAATATGGCTAACACAAATGCCACAGAAGTGTATTTTGTCTCTTCAGAGTGATGATTTTCACCTGGAAACCCTTTTCTGTTCTTTTGAGCAATAACAAAAAATAAACAAGTGTATTCAGGTGAATCACACAGCACCAGAACGATAATCCAAATATATTCTTCTAAAGTCTTATCCAACAATACAATTTAAAGATCGCTGAATGTAACAAAAAAAAAAAAAAAAAAAAAAAGCTATTAGATGGACAGATTATTTTTTGCTGTTCTATAGTTAACAAAAAGCTGGACAACCTGAGTGAGCCAGAACACCGGTACATGTCTTGTCTATTCTGAGCCCTGATTCTGCTTAGTGCTAAATCACACATACTGCTGAATCATCTGGCATGTTGTTTTTGACCAGTGCAATGTCACCTGATAGAATTCCATGAACACAAGTCAGCTGCAGGTGCTATCTATTTTGTATGTGCTTTTTGCCCTTCTGCATGCCAGCACAAATAGGAACAAAAGCATATATGCCTAAAGGATCCAATCAACTTGTAAAAGCGATGGGGTGGACCCTGCACTGCCTTCATTTGATACCCAAAATATAGGACTAACAAAGGACCTGGCTATGACAAGTAACAAGTTCTTGGTGGCCCTGAGTTAAAATAAAAGGGATGTGTTGTATGGTGTGGATGCAACACAACTCCCAATTCCCTGAATCCCAAGGGCGGCTGGGAGAACAAAGTCCCTTCCATTGTAGGAGAAGGTCAAGTCTGAGACCATATGAGGAACCTGAACATACAGAAGTCTGAGGGACCCAATGAGCCAGGATCCTGAGGGAACTGGCAGATGTAGTTGCTAAGCAACTCTCCATTATATTTGAAAAGTCATGGCAGTCAGGTGACATTCCCAGTGACTGGACAAAAGGGAACATCACAGCTGTTTTTAAAAAGGGTAATAAGAAGGACCCTGTGAACTACCAGCCAGTCAGCCTGGATACCTGTAGAACATTTGACATGGTCCCACACAACATTCTTGCCTCTAAATTGGAGAGATATGGGTTTGATTGATGGACTATTTGACGGATAAGGAATTGGCTCATTGGCTGCATCCAAAGAATTGCAGTCAATGGCTCAATAACCAAAAGGAGATCTGTAACAAGTGGGGTCCTTCAGGGGTCTGCACTGAGAGCAGTACTGTTCAATACCTTTACTAATGGCACAGACAGTGGGTTTCAGTGCACTGTTAGCAAGCTTGCAGATGACACCAAACTGAGTGATACAGCTGGTATGAATGGGGAGAGGGATGCCATTCAGAGAGACCAGAACAAGCTGGAGGACTGAGCCAACATGAACCTCATGAGTTTTAACAAGGTCAAGTGAAAGGACCTACACCTGGGGACAGTCCCCACTGTCAACAAAGACTGGGGGATGAATGGATTTAAAGCAGACCTGTGGGGAAGAACTTGGGGATATTGGTGGGATTTGGGGGTATTAGTGGATGAAAAGCTGGACATGAGCCAGCAACGTGCACTTGCAGCCCAGAAAGCCAACCTTATCCTGGACTCCATTAAAAGAAGCATGGCTGGCAGGTTGAGGGAGGTGTTTCTGCGCCTCCACCCTGGTAAGACCCTACACAGAGTACTGTGTCCACGTCTGGAGACCTCAGCACAGGAAAGACATGGACCTGTTGGAGAAGGTCCAGAAAAGGGCCACAAAAGTGATCAGGGGGATGGAGCACTTCTGCGAGGAAAAGCTGAGGCAGTTGGGGTTATCCAGCCTGGAGAAGAAAAGGCTCTGCGGAGACCTTATTTGGCCTTCCTATGTATACGGGGGACATGAGAAAGATAGAGAGAGGCTTGTTGCTTGGACCTCTAGTAACAGGACAAGGGGCAACGGTTTCAAACTAAAAGAGGATAGATTTAGATGCACGGAATATATATATATATTTTTTTTTTATGATGAGAGGGTGGATGTGCCATCATTGGAAGTTTTCAGGATCAGGCTGGATGGGGCTTTGAGCAATCAGATCTAGCAAAAACTACCCCTGCCTACAGGAACGGGCTAGGACTGGATAATCTATGAAGGTCCCTTCTAACCCAGCCTGTCTATGATTCTGTGGGGGAGTGGCAGGGGGCAGCAAACTGCTCAGGGACCAGCTGGCAGTGAGATGGGTGACACTGAGTCCAGGGCTTCCTCTGCTGCCTCCTGTCATAGGAACCAAGTCCTGTACCCTCACCACTGAGTTCAGCTGGCAGCATGCCCTTGTAGTTTTTCACCCAAATGCCACTGGGTAGTGATTTGTCTTTCAAAACAGGCAAACAGTGTCCCTCTGCAGAACTTGCTCAGGACTTCAGAGGCCAAGCATCGTGCTCTACTATGCTTTCTACTTAAAAGCCAGTCAGACACAACTGGTGGCCAGATCCACATCCAAGCAGGTTTGTGGGCTCAGAACAGAGTATCAGGGCTCTGGGTTTCAGCACTGTCATCTCCTGTAGGAAAACCCTTCTCCCACTCTGCAACATCCCCAGCTCAGGAGTTTGGAGGGAACAGACACAGGGGAAGAAAAATATGCAGTCTGCATTGCCACATAAACACACAGCAGCACTGTCACCACAAGAAGATCTGTAAGCAATGCTGTAGCATCAGTAAAAAGGCAAAATCCGACCAGAATCAATGACCATGGCAGATACTTTCCTAAACGTCTGACTGAAAACTGCCTCATCTTCACCTGAAACTGAAAACCAATAATGTGCTTAACAGCCTGCTCAGTCACAGAGAGACGAAAGAAATCATGTAGAAAGAATTTAGGCTTATATAAATCAAATTCACATGGATTTTGCTGTCTTATAGTTGTGTTTGTCCAGGGCCTTAGAACCAAGGCCACTCACACTCAGTGTGAGTAATGACATATTCAGGAGATGAGAATTGGAAGATAAAATAATTACGAAGGCCCTTGACTGTCCTCCCAGGTTGTTCAAATCAGCATGGCAACATCACTAACACATGCTGAAATTCTCTGTGGTTATGCATAAATACACCTTGATTTGTCTTCCACTCGTGAACGCTCTGAAAGTAACTCTATCAGGACTCAGCCTTGACAGAAGACAAGCGGATTAGGTGAGTGAGTATGCAACCTAGCAGCATTGCATCCCCAGCAAGGCTTCTGGATTTGCTTCTAGTTTGATTTACAGTAGGCTGGGATCCTCCTTTCAGTGGAAGCCTTGGGTGTGATGCAAATAAAGTTTCTGCATGTGGCACTGTCAGCTGGGGAAACAGAAATGGAAAGTTTACTTTCAGGTCACCATTTGTCTCTACTGAGCTGTACTTCACAGCTTTAGGAAGTCTCCCTTGTGTGCCCCCCATTTTAGGAAAGCACCTCAGGGTCTTCTCTGAGCACAGAAGCAAGTCAGACACACATGTAGTCAGAGCAAAACAGACCTATTTTCCTGTTTTGCTGTGCCAGTCTTGCTCAGTAGCTTCCCCGCTCAGCCTCACCGGCATGATTTGCTTCTCCTTATATACCCTTTTCCTCTTCCTTGCTATGTTATTGCTTCTGACATCTTCATACCCTTCAAAATAAGCAGTCCACCATACTGAGTCATTCCCCAGTGGTCCTGAATTTGTTGTACCTTTACTTGATACTTGTGATATGGTTGTCTTCATAAGACCCATAATTGGTCAGCAGCTTCTTTAAACTAGTATTATTCTTCTTGGTGTTTCTCATCTCTGCCATTTTTCATATTTCTGTCTTATTCGAGTGGGTCAGTGCCGGCTATCTGCATGCACAGATACATTGGTATGTCACGTACACAGACCTTTCAGCACCTTACGCTTCCACTCTTCTCTGTGAAACTTGCTCTTCAGCAGAACAACATCCCTCATGTTGCGCCATGGCTAAGTCATCCTGTGCAGAGGTTTACAGATGTGGCTTTGTTTCTTCAGGGCTTTACACACCCTATTCACTGGGTGTTACACCAGGGGAAGGAGAAGAAGAAGGAGTTAAAAGACACAAAATCCTGTAGTAGGCTGTAGACAGAAGACAAGAGGATGTAGTGGCTCAGTGCCAAACCCACCTAAGAAGAAAGGTGGAAACATTTCAGAGAACTGTCAGTCCAGAAACACTTGAAATTTATGATGATTGTTGTTGTTGTTATTTCCACTGTGGTAAAGAACAGGGGTAAAATTAAAATAAGGAGAATTTCTAAAAGCTGGAAACACCATTTGAAGGTCTATGTACTTACGGACTGGTGGATATGTTCCTGTGTAAACAAAACCTCTGGGTTTATCTGTATGCATGTTATTTTCTTATGATGCCTATCCATCCACCTTTGCACTTACCTGGTTCCACTAGCTGCAGTCAGACCCTGGTGACAGAGCCATCCCCAAATTTCTATGCCTGCTGCAAGGAGTGGACAGTGGAGGGACTGTATCACAGATTGACTTGGTGACAGTGTAAAGGGTGCACAGGAAGCCTGTGGTGATGCAAAAAGCTGAACACTGGTCACCTGTGTTTCCCTGTCTCCATGCAGACCACTCTATACAGAAATTTCCTTAGCCTGCCTTTAGGAAAAGCCAGCCATTTCCAAGAAGGGCGTAAGAGAAGGATCTTCCTCTTCTAGCTGTTTACTTTCACTTCTAGCCTGGAGCGCAGGACATGATGGTTAACATGGACTTGAGATATGAGACCAAGATCTGTCTCCAAGCCCTCCAGCGCCTCACACACAGGACCCTCAGAGCAGAGGCATTTCCAGCACAAAGCTCACCCAGTGTCGTTGCTCGTTCTGCCCCCTGTGTAACTGTGTAACCCTTTATCACAGCACTGCCATTGCTAGTATATAAGCCACAAACCTTGTAAACATTTTGCAAGACTTGTGGACTGAGGCTTGTCAGGTTTGCTCTTGCTGAACTTTCTTTGACCTGCCTGTAGCTTTGTTTTGCTTCTCTGAGGTGTGAGAGGAATTTCTCCAGCTGACCAGGTGTCCACGCCTGATTTGTTTTGCTTTGGCTTCTCTTTGTGTGGTACAACCATAGCTTTACATAGGCAGCAATGACAAGCAGTTACACTATGTGGGATGAGATGTACTCAATAGTAACAGGATGACAAGGTGTTGACAAAGCAGAGGCCTTGAGAAGTGGAGACACGGGATGCAACGTAGAGGAGCACAACTGCAAACAACTTGCCCATGGTCACTTACAGTGCAGAGCCGGAGCTGGACCAAACTGGGTTTAGGGGTAACAAAGAGAGCAGAGAGATGACACCCTGAGACAGCACCAGGTATAGTAAATCTGCATGTAACACAGAGCTGCAGACCAGTGGATAGAAGAGAAAAGCATCTCAGCAAACATGTAAGAATGATCCCAAGTGAATCTCAGAGGAACAAAGAAGAAATCATCAACATGAACATCATATTCTTCCTGGGAAAGGACTCCGGGTGCCGACAGCTCACTTTAACATCCCCCACTACCACCACCAGTGTGAAACCACTAGAACACAGGGGAGCAGTGGAAGGGTGAGCACAGCACCAACAAAAGGGGTGAGATGAAGTGTGTGCGTGTTACAATTTCATAGCACTATTCTAGCTGTGTTACTGTTCCTTCATTTTTGTAACAGTTAGAGCTGGATTAATAGCATATAGTCTCTTAACAATCCAGTTAAACTAACAATAGATTCCTGTATTTACTAGTAAATAAGGTGTGCTTCCCCCTGGATGATAAACAAGATTTTCAGTGTAACAGGTTGTTCATTACAGGGACCAGTGGACTGTAAAGGTGCGTGGCTTTAAACAGAAGATTGCCTTTTTGCTTCAGCTTACAAAGCAAAACTGAAATAAAACTCTGGCCTATCTCTCAGGAACGCCAAAACTGGCTAAAACTGATGGCACCAAAAGGTGACAGGTGGTTAATCCCTGAAATAAAGACACCATTCACTTCACAGAACCACAGAATTGTTGAGGCTGAAAGGGACATCTTGAGATCATATGGCCCAACATGCCTGCTGAAGCAGGGTCAGTTAGAGCAGGTTGCCCAGCACTGTGTCCAGCTGGGTTTTGAGTATCTCCACAGATGGACACTCCACAGCCTCTCTGGGCAAGTGTTTGACCACCCTCACAGTAAAGAATTTTTTTTCATACATTCAGATAAAATTTCCAGGGACTCTCCTTTTCTATTGCTGTTATGGCTGAAGGTTTGGAGCAAGAGATCTCCTTGCACTTGCTGCTTCACCTTCTTTCTACATCTTGGACACATGTTAAGGAGTAAGGAGATGTTTGAAGGGTAAATGTTGAGATGCTGTCTAGATCCCAACATGCTCGTAAAGAATTGATCACAGTGGAAATTCTCCTTTCTGAATCCATTGAAACTTCAAAGAATTTATGTTCTGCAAGCTTTTCTAGCAAAACTTGCCTCAATAAATAATGTCTATAAAGTGTGTCTCACCAAAAGCCCCACAACCAAAACCAAAATCAAAAACATTATTTTTACCTTGGGAAGTGGATGGGAGTGCTTCAGGCAGGACTTTTCTCATGTATTATGTACTAAGTAGCATTACCACAACTTTTGTTTTTAATGGCCATTCATCTCCATTTAACAAAAAAAAAGTTCATAGGAAAAGCAGTGGTTTGCTGTTGTGTCCATGGTCATGTCCAAATTGCTGGATGACTTCACATCACGATGTTCATCTCATTCATAGATCAGTCACAGGCTGAAGAGTAAACAAAAAAGGCAAAAGTTTTCCTGAGATCCATGACTGGATGAATGGCCTACACAATATAAGACATAACCTCTATTAAGGTTTCTGCTGGAGTACTATGTCCGGTATGGGAACGGGACCTTTTGAGAAATACATGTGCCACTTCAGTGAAGCAGAAAGAATGAGCAGAAGTCTACATAGCTGGAATTCCCAAGACTTGAAGGGAGCTCTAGTAACAGTTTCAGACACATAAAAGGCTGCCGTTAAGAGGCAGAGAATAACCTTTCTTAATTGCAAAGTGGATAGGACGGGAAGCAGTGGAATTAAATAAATGGAAGGATGTTGTGTGTTAGACATTAAAGAAAGGCAGGAAAAGTGTGCTGCAGAGAGTACTGTGATCTTCATACTTGGAAGCTTTTAAAGACAGGCTGCATAATGATATATCAGGCATGTTTAAGTCCTTCAGCAAGACAGGAAGGTAGGCTACGTGTCCCTTTCACAGCCCTTTTCTGACAGTCTGATTCTACACTTCCTATCCCAGCTTAAACTTAGCAGATCATCAAACAGAGTTTATCTTTAATGACAGAATTAAATCAAATTGACTTCAGCAACACTACTTAAGCATTTAGAATTAAGGAAATCAAGCCTGGCTGAACCAGGCCCCAGGAAGAATTTAGTCAAGGCATGAATTAAAACATCAGATCCCTGTAAAAGAAGATAAAGCTTTTGCCTCATATGGACATATAACATTGTGTGTTACAATTTCATAGCAGTACTCTAGCTGCATTGCTATTTCTTCATTTTTGTAGCAACTAGATCTGGATTAATATTGATTAGGCTCTTAATATTTAGGTTATATTAAAATTATAGTCCTGCCTTTACTTCTTTGATATACTTCCTTCTTGACCATAAACAATATTTCCAGTGCAACAACTGACAACAGGATATTCAGAACACCTGTGTTTCCTGCCCACCGACAATGCATTACAAGGGACTGTTCACCATTAACCTTTTTCAAGGAGTGGGGAAATACAGGTCTGCTTTTTGTGTCCTACCATTACCGCTGCTATCAATGCAGCAGCAATTCTAGCTGTCTATGTTGATCTTCACACCAAAAGCGCCACATATATGGAGATAATTCTGTTACCCATTCTATGTTTTTCTTAGAGGTGTTTCTTTGAATAACAGCAAAAAGTTGGCAAAGAAAAAAAAAAAAAAGATGAAAGCTTTGCAATACCAAGGAAGTAACTGCTTAGTTATCTTCGTGATCTGGGCTAGGACAACCTCCATTAACAACACAGGCTGGGCAACAAACAGAGTGACAGCAGCCCTGAGGAGAAAGACTTGGGGGTGCTGCTTGATGAAAAGGACAACATGGCCCAACAATATGCACTTGCAGCCTAGAAAGCCAACCGTATCCTGGGCTGCATCAAAAAAAGAATGGCCAGCAGGCTGAAGGAGGTGATTCAGCTCCTCTGCTCAGCTCTACTAAGACCCCCACTTGATGTATGTGTGCAGCTCTGGGGCCCCGAGCACAGGAAAGACATGGACCTGTTGGAGCAAGTCCAGATGAGGGCCACAAAGATGATCAGAGGGGTGCAGCACCTCTCCTGTGAAGAGACGCTGGGAGAATTGGGATTGTTCAGCTTGCAGAAGAGAAGGCTCTGGGGGGATCTTATAGCAGCCCTCCAGTGCCTAAAGGAAGCCTACAAGAAAGCTGGAGAGGGACATGTAGTGGGGCATGTAGTGACAGGACAAGGGATAATGGCTTTAAGCTGAAAGAGGACAGATTTACATCAGCTATTAGGAAGAAATTCTTTATTGTGAGGCTGGTGAGACACTGGAACAGGTTGCCCCAAGAAGATGTGGGTGCCCCATCCCTGCAAGTGTTTGAGGCCAGGCTGGATGTGGCATTTTGAGCAACCTGGTCCAGTGGAAGGTGTCCCTGCCCATGGCATGGGGGTTGGAACTAGATGATCTTTGAGGTCCTTTCCAACCCAAACCATTCTATGATTCTGTGATCTGCACAGAAAAATCAACTTTTTTTTTCAGTTTGTCAATTATTTTCAATGCATCAGAAAATCTGTCCATAGGTTTTCAAATCCCTGTTGAGTGGCAATGGATGTTCTCAGAGAGGAAGCACCAGCTAAAGATGCACTTTAAGGTTAGAGTCACAAGCCACAATAATTGCTTCAGGCTTCTTTTCCCTCTGTTCTCCACTTCCCTTGCACTGCTCATAGTCCTGCAGCGACCTTCAACGCTACACAGAACAATCTGCTTGCCCAAATATGTCACCAAATATCTAGCACTCCCTGTTGCCCTGTCAGAAAGAGTCCTCTGTGAAATATGCTGTCAGGGAAGGGTTCCCAAAAGCCCTGAGAATAAAAATGTCCCTTCTCAATCTGACTTTAAAAATGTGGACAGATGGCTGAGTTTCTCCATCTTCCTTCCCTCCCTCCCACATTTATTTCAGAAAAGTCCTGCCTACATGAATCCAAAGCACACTGTGAAACATTTTTTAACTTGCCATTTGTGTTGCTGCCAGGAGGAAGCCAAAAACAGTGAAACCAGAATTCCAAAGGGCTTCCTACCAACTGCGTAAGCCTCCCTCAATGTGGTGCAGCTATTTACAAATCTCAATGTTCCCTCACTACTCATTAGGGCCTAGTAGATTTGCTTCTTTGCACCACGCCTCAGGAATCTTCCAAGCAAAGCGTAAGATTGGAGTAAGTTTAATAGTCAATCCAGAGTCACTCTGCAGAAGAGGGAAGGGGTTTGCTTCTCCTAGTCCTGCAACTCTGACAGGCCTTTCCAATAAGGAAATGGTTTGACACTGGAGAAGAATCAGTAAGCTAATACTCCAAGTCAAGCCATAGTACCATAGTACTCACATTGTCAGTGTAGCTTACCAGCCCTGGGTGCAGAGATGAGGTGAGAGAGGGAGAGAAGTGAGACCTTTCTACACTGTTATAAATTTCAGAAACTCGGTCTTCTCCCAAAACTCACTAAGTGTCAGGGTCTTCATAGGGGATAGCACAGTGCAGGTTGGTAATAACCCAATTGCCCGCCCCCCTCCCCCCCCCAAAAAAAAAGGAAAAAAAAATCCCCCCAAAACACAGCTTAGGCTCTTGTTTTGCCCTGCTCTTTGCACTGCACTGCTAGCTTTCTGACTGTCAGCAGAAAATAGAAGAAGCTTTTGAGCTTGCTCAAAATCATTATGAGAATAAATTTACATGAGAATTACACTGTTTATAAACTGATAGGAATTATTACCCTTCATATGTATTGTTACATAGTCACACACACACAAAGCACTACTAAGCACAGTTACAGTACTGTAGGAACAAACAGAGGGCAATGGAGATTTTTATCCACAGTGGTAGTGACATTTTATTAGGATATCATCAGATTTTTCCCCCAGGGTTTTCAATTTCAGTTCATGGGATAAAGTCGTACTTTGGTGCCAATTTGTCCATTTATTTCCTCCAAGAAAACTGCAAGGAAACGCTGCCATGCCTTAGTTCATGAAGTCCTGCATAAGTCTCAGTGGATTACATTTACATCATTTTGTGTCCCACTAGGCCATTTGCGGTGTGTGTTGTTGTTACGTAACTTTCATGTCACATCTTATAGCATCACAGCCGATCAAGGTGCAGCATGAAGCAATGTTGCACCATTGGTGATGCTGTTGTTAATAAATCAAGCTGTTCTCTGGGCAGACAAACTAAGCAGGCAGTCCACTTCAGTGGAAAAACCTGGCAGATAAATCATTCTGCCTGGATAATGTGCTACTTCCCATGTAGCAGAAATGATCTACAGAAAATATTTTGATGTATATAGAATTACTCTGACCACTCTGACCCTCATTCTATGTTTCTGTGTTTGTGTGATGCTACCTTCCCTCTGCTAGGGCTACTCTTACATGTATATACGCTGTATATTTACATATTTAGGCTCTGCCTGTAGCAGTGATGACCAAACACATGGAAACTGCTTGAGATGACACGGCTGGAATAAACAAAAGCCAAACACAGGCTGCAAGTTTAGTTGATCATGCTATGCATTCTGTAAGGAAAGCCAGTGCCTGCACAGCTCTGTGACACGCACAAGGAGCTAGAAGAGGATAGTTTCCCCTAACACAAATGAAATCACAGATAAAACCAAGGCAAAACCAAAACAAAGGAAGCTTTTGGTGAAAATTTAGAAATTTTTGAGAAAATTTTTAAAAAAGAAGGAGACATTCCAACAGTCCAGCCTGGTCCTCACATCACATGACTGGGTACTGCCACCTTTGATCAGAACTGACAGCATCCTAGCAGTTATACAAGCAGGCAAACAAACACATGCAATGGTTCATGTTTGAAAATAAATACCCCTGGGGATATGTATTTGCTATCTCTAGGTACCTTAATCATCAGACAAATTCCAGAAATGCTGTTATATCAACTACTGTCATATTCATGCAGCAGGGTAGGGGGGGTGAAGTGAGTGCTGGGGCAGGCAGCATGGTTTTGCCCTGCAGAAACTTGCTCAATATCTTTCAAAATGATTGTTGCAACACACTGAGGTAGACACTGTGGAAATGATGAATGGCAAATTGTTGGAAAAGAAATAGAAGCCTAAGAACTGCCAGCAGCAGACAGTACTCCCTGAATCACCATAAAATTCACATCACTCAGGAGAATTTTTTCTTGAAGTACCATGTGAAACACTAATATGTCATCCCTCCCCAAAACCTATTGTTTACAAATAAAAGCAAAAAGCCATTCTGAGGTGACTATCAGTATTCTCTTACAGACTATGGATGTGAGTGTGCTATGCCCCTGTGCCACTGAGTTTGTGGAGTGTTAAGGCAAGCAGTTTCCTTTACTGTCCGATTGGCTGCTTATTACAGGGTCCCTGACTCCCTGCAGTAACGCCAATTTACTGGAGCCATGGGAAGGCTCCTTTACTCCAGCCCGCAGAGAAGCATAGAGTGACTCATCTCTGGAAAAGCGGTGGTAGGGTCCAGCTCTCTGAGTACAGTGCACCATGCCAGAAGCAGGCTCTAAAAGAGCAATAATGTACCCACTTTCCTACCTATGTATCCTACTCTCTTCATGCAGTGATGAAGAGCATTACCAGGCTGGCATTGAGATTTGATTAGCAGAGATACTTCAAGCAAGCCATATTAATACATATATATGTGCATGGAGCATGTGTTTGTATAAATATATGAATTCATATTTGTATTCAAGAAGAATGGATTAAAACTGCAACAAACAGTAGTGATGTACCCTTGCACATTCTTCTCCTAATTAAATATCAAGATTAATTTTCAATCTTTCCAGACTTTGTTGGATTGTTCTTGCTCTATCATTATATTGCAAATGCAAAGTGGTGAAAAGGACACAACAAACATCCTGTAGGGCAAATAGAAACAACATGTGCAGCAGGGCTCTCATGTTATTCTAGAGCATGAGCAAGAGGTTTGCTTATCTTGATTGTAAACACAACATTTTGTAGAATGTAGTGTGAGAAAGAAACATGAAAAACCCAGGACAAAATGTTCCTGTCACTTCTCCATTACTCAAGCTGAAATACCGTCTCCTGTCAGTATAAAATTGCCTGTATGTCTCGGGCAACACCTGTGTCAGAGCACCAGTTATGTCTGTAGGAGGGGATAAGGTCAGAGGAATTAAAAAATTGTAGGGAGAAAAAGACTATCAGGAGGAATTGTTACCATCTTCAAAAGTTTATAAGTCTGATTTGCTGTCATCATAAAGACATTTTCAGCACAAAAAAGAAAAGGGAGAAATTTTCACTGTGGTAGTGCCTTGTCCAACAGGTGTCCCATTGTGTTCTTCAAGATCTGTGATTTTAGCAGATGAAACTCCAACCATATTCACACTTTTCCACAACTTTTCTTGATATGTTCCACACACAGATACCAAGATGGTTTGGAAACAGTCTGTTTGGAAAACCTGACAGGGGTTATCTAAGAGCCAAAATTTATTCTTTGTGTTTTGGCCATCTATTCATTGAAAAAACACTTCCAACACATGTGACCTGGTCACAGCTGCAGTGTCAGCCTTCATTGTTGCTTCTGTTTCTCTATGCAGATACTTCCATGTGTCCCCTTCCTACCCCAATACTCTGGTGGAAAACAGCAGCTATAGATAAGAGAGAGGAAGCAGCAGTCCTTGTAATAGCAGCAGGCAATGTGTAGTGTGTAGGACCAACCACCGTCCTACAGGTGCAAGGCAAAAAGAGGAAAGAGCTGAGAGTTAAGAGAGCACTTTTGAGAGCACTGGGGCAGTCAAGGGACAGGAATGCAAGTTAAAAGGTCAGGACAGATCCTGACACTCCAGACAAAGACCTGCACTTGTGAAACAAAGAGGAAGAGATAGGATTGTGATGACATGATAAGGTTGCCATGGCATACCATCTTGCTTGAGACTGACTGTCCTTGCTGTCCTCTGGTAAAAAGAATGCAGAAGATCCCTTTTTCAAACCTAATGTAGCACTCAGCCTGATATCCTCTCTCCCCAACCTCTGTATCTCCTCTACACCAACATCTCCGCTTCTGTGGGCTAGCTCCAGCTGTGTGCCTACAGTCAAAGGGCACCTACATCTTTATTCCTGACCTGGGTAGCTACAGAAGCAGTAGCACAAACTATTTAAGCACTGATGTTCTTGCATGTTCATATATTACAGCTCCCCTCCCCTTTTATTAAAGAATACCACTGTGCAATGTTGGTTGCTCCAAGGTTCCAGAACACTCCCTGGTATCTTGACAGTCATGTCCAAATATGGGACATTTCAAACTTTCCTCATGACTTTGCTGCACAGTCTTCAAGCTGGGCTGTAATCCTGAGCCAACAGTACTTGCCAAAACTGCATTCACTAGGAAAATGACAAGGCAAAGGTGCAACAGAGCAGAGAATAGAAACAATCAATTCACAGGGATGCTCACAAAAAAGAGAACTGCCATTGCCTGGAGGTGCAGAAGTCAGAGCACACACCATCTCTCCATGCAGCCAAAGCAATGGCTTTGGCAAGGTGACTTCTCTCTGTCTTGCTTGTCCTAACACTAGCTGACCCAGTCTATAGTGGGACTATACCAGTTCTTACAACGTGTCTCCACACAACACTAAAATATAAAATAAGGTCCTGAGCGTACCGCAGGATAACTGTGCAGATGCAATGACCATGTGCTGAAAACTGAATTGAGTGCATCCATCGTTCCTGCAGCTTCCAGAGGTCCTCCAGTCACTGAAATCAGGAATACAAAAACTCCTTAAGGCCAATGTAGCATTAAGAAGCATGCATTCTTTCTTGCAGTTCTGAATGCGCAGAGGATTGTTCCACCTAACATGCATGGCTTCCTTCTCTCAGGTAGCTCTTTTTATGCAGTACATGTACACATATTCCATAAACTTCCTGGAAAAGACACATATATTCATGACATTACCCAAAACTAATTACATTTGCCTTCCGTCTTGCACATGTTCAATTGTCCAGAGCAGGGGTCTTCGGTGGTCACAAGGGTCTGCAAATCTACCCACTCCTCTACTCAGCTGGCTAGAGTTCTCCTTTGTAGTCCCCATATATGGCCTTAAACCAGGTCATCTTGGTCCCTTACTCTTTCTTGGCCTGAAATCACTGGCCTTGGGCCAGTTTTCCTTCATCCTCCACGGCTAGCTCTTTGTTAGAACCTGAATTTATTGCTTGCAAGTATACAAAGATTAGTTTCAAACAAACAACGTATCTTAACACTAATTGTTCAAACCTAGGATGCATGACTACGTCTAACTTCTTAAGATTAAACCTTAACCCTTCTGTAACACTCTCAACTTTAAATTTCACATCTGAGAAAAAACAGCCTCCAGGGAGTGGGAGGCTCAGGCTTCTGGTACCTACAAGTTCCCACAAAACCTACTCACTTTACAAAACATAATTTCCTGCAGACACTGATTGCCCTTGACCTTTGTGAGAGCAGGGAGAGGAACCTGGCACTCCTTTGCACTTCAGCACAAATCAATTCAGCTGCCACTGAACAAGTTGAGCTTCATCTTCTCTCAGCTCTATCCTGAGATGTCTCTGCCCAAGAAACACACAAGAGAAAAACTTTAATCCAATTCACCAACAAAGGCCAATACTGAGGAGCTCTTTTAACACTTTGCAATGCTTCCTCAGAAGCGTGAGAGGGAAACTTCACAATGAGCTTTCAGTGAAGAAAACTTACACGGTTTTTACCAGTATTTATGTCTTGGCTGCAGCATGAACAAAAACTCTTTTTGTTATCATCAGGTCACACCTGAACACAGCTGGCTGCATGTCAAAACAGGGACAAAGCTACTCTGCTTCTGCAGTCCCACATTAAAAAGATAGAGGTTGAGGGATAGAAGAGAAGGTCTCCAGAGAACACAAGAACACAAACACAACACAGCAATTCTTTCATTCTTGTACCAGTTGCATATCACTTCCTGGAAGAAAAGGGAATTGATTAAACTGTGTGTGAATGCACTCCATCTTGAACTGTTATTATGTAGAAAAACATTAAGAATGAAGGGAGTAAACTGGAAACACCATTACAAATCCTTTTTTATCAGCAAGGACTGCTTTATTTCCTATGCCAGATCAGCCTTGCTCAGATTTCAAGCCTTCTTCAGAGCTGCTTCCAAAATTCAATTACATCCTAGTCAAAGGAAGCCTGCAGAGGGTGAAAGCAAGAACAGGCAGCCAGGGAGCAATACAGAGAAATTGTCTGAACACTCAGGGTTCACATTAGGAAAGCTAAAGCTCTGAAAGAACTAAATCTGACCAGGGATGCCAAGGGCAACAAGAAAAGCTTCTGTAGGTACATTGGTAATAAAAGGCAGACTAGAGAAAATGTGGGCCCTCTCCAGAAGGAAAGAGGAGACCTGGTTATGCAGGATGTGGAAAAGGCTGAGGTACCCAATGACTTATTTGGCTTGGTCTTCACCAGTAAGTGTTCCAGCCATACCACCCAAGTCACAGAAGGCAAAGGCAGAGACTGGAAGAATGACCACCCGCTGTAGGAGCAGATCAGGCTTGAGAGCACCTAAGGAACCTGGAGGGGCACAAGTCCATGGAACCTAATGAGATGCATCTGCAGGTCCTGAGGGAACTGGCAGATGAAGTGGTTAAGCCACTATCCATCATATCTGAGAAGTCATGGCAGTCCAATGAAGTTTCCACTGATTGGAAAAGGGAAACATAGCTCCTATTTTTTTTAAAAAAAAGGAAATAAAGAAGAGCCAGGAAAGTATAGGCTGTTCAGTCATGACTCTCTGTACCCAGCAAGATCATGGAGCAGATCCTCCTGGAAACTATGCTAAAGCACATGGAAAATAAGGAGGTGGTTGGGGGCAGCCGCCATGGCTTCACTAAGGGTAAATAGTGCCTTACAAATCTGTTGGCCTTCTATGAGGAGGTTATAGTGTTGGTAGATGAGGAAAGAGCAACAAGTGTTATCTACCTGGACTTGTGCATAGCATCTGACACTGTCCTATAAGACATCCTTGTCTCTAAACTAATAAGACATGGATTTCACAGGTGGACTACTCAGTAGATAAGGAATTGGTTGGAATTCATTGAATGGTTGCACTCAAAGAGTTGTGGTCAATGGCTTGATGTCCAAGTGAAGACCAGTGATGAGTGGTGTTCCTCAGGGGTCAGTATTGGGACAGGCACCTTTAACACTTTCTCGGTGACATGGACAGTGGGATTGAAGGCACCTTCAGTAAGTTTTCCAACAACACCAAGCTGTGTGGTGCAGTCAACACACTGCAGGGAAAAGATGTCATCCAGAAAAACCTTGACAGGCTTGGGAGGTGGGCCCATGCAAATCTCATGGTTCAACAAGGCAAAGTGCAAGGTCCTGCACCTAGGTTGGGGCAATCCCAAGCATAAGTACAGGCTAGGCAGAGAAAGGATTGAGAGCAGCCCTGAGGAGAAAGACTTGGGGGTGCTGCTTGATGAAAAGGACAACATGGCCCAACAATATGCACTTGCAGCCTAGAAAGCCAACCGTATCCTGGGCTGCATCAAAAAAAGAATGGCCAGCAGGCTGAAGGAGGTGATTCAGCTCCTCTGCTCAGCTCTACTAAGACCCCCACTTGATGTATGTGTGCAGCTCTGGGGCCCCGAGCACAGGAAAGACATGGACCTGTTGGAGCAAGTCCAGATGAGGGCCACAAAGATGATCAGAGGGGTGCAGCACCTCTCCTGTGAAGAGACGCTGGGAGAATTGGGATTGTTCAGCTTGCAGAAGAGAAGGCTCTGGGGGGATCTTATAGCAGCCCTCCAGTGCCTAAAGGAAGCCTACAAGAAAGCTGGAGAGGGACATGTAGTGGGGCATGTAGTGACAGGACAAGGGATAATGGCTTTAAGCTGAAAGAGGACAGATTTACATCAGCTATTAGGAAGAAATTCTTTATTGTGAGGCTGGTGAGACACTGGAACAGGTTGCCCCAAGAAGATGTGGGTGCCCCATCCCTGCAAGTGTTTGAGGCCAGGCTGGATGTGGCATTTTGAGCAACCTGGTCCAGTGGAAGGTGTCCCTGCCCATGGCATGGGGGTTGGAACTAGATGATCTTTGAGGCCCCTTCCAACCCAAACCATTCTATGACTCTATGAATTCAGTCTCCACCTGGCTGTTGCTGGACTGAAGAGAATAAATTTTGATTTACATATGTATTCGCTACAAGTACAGGTTCACAGATAGTTCATCTATAATTACATTTTATAAAGGTTACATGTAAACTATTCATTATAACGTGTTAATATTTTTTAAATGTCTGAGAAAATTCATGAACAATATCTAAATAAATTGTCCTTCCAGAAGACCCAAGAAATGCTCATCTGTTTAAATAGGTATCAAATATACATGCATTTCTTATCCTCCACAGCTGAGTACATCTTAATTTTTGTATGGACATGCCTGGAAGCTGAACTCTGGCATTCATTGAGCTTATTTATCATGGAGAATAGAGTTTGGGAAACTGTCTCAAAAAACAAACCAACAACATAGAATTATAGAATCACAGAATCACTTAGGTTGAAAAAGAGCCTCAAGATTATCAAGTCAAACAGTTAGCCTAAGATCATGGGATCCTCATTCAGTTTTCCTACAGTACTGTCATTTTTTATATGCATTATTAAAACCCAGATACCCAGGCTTCCATGGGAAATCTGAGAAGAGCAGTTTGTCTGGTAAGTGAATGTACCACAGAAGAGAAAGGACCGTGACTGAGAGAAATAACATAAATAAAGGCAGGAACACTGGCTGGCTACAATAAACCACCTTGAAAAGGAGTCTGTTCACTGTCAACAAACACAAGGGTGTCACTATGGATGGTGTTGCACAGTCTTCATGCCAGACAGCCTGCACTCTGAAGTAGGAAGACAAAACAGGGGCAGGTGACATAAACTCAGCTGAAGCTGGAGTTACACAGAAGGTCTTTGGTGGAACTGAAATCTCTGAAGCCTCATTACAGTGTTCTGGTCAGTTGTGGCGTTGTTTGAAACTGCTCAGCATTTTATTTATTTCCAGAGGTCCTCTGGTTCATATCAGGTCATATCCTTAGAAACCGTAAGCACAAAACACAAAGGCAGTGATGCAAGACTGCAAATATAGGACCAACATCCTAGTGTTTCATACATGGATGAAGCACCAGAACAGATGCACAAACTGAGTCAACTCACACAGGTTAGCTATAGTTAAGTTCATCTGACCTAACCTATATTCCAATCCAGACACAGTCATTCATAGTTGTTCTCATGGAGAGAACCGATTATTTTTAGAGGCCAGATCATGTGGTCAGTTTTTAGACACCCACCTTAGGATGATAACAATTCCATCCTTAGAGTGCCTGTTTCTCACTGCCCATTAGAAGTCTGGGTGGAGACACATAACATCCAGTCAAACAAGTTCCAACCAGGATATATCGCACTGCCGTGTCTGTGAGAATTGGTAGTTTGCATCACCCACTATGGCACAGGCAGGCACCTGCTTTAACTGGGGACACTAAAGAACTCTCTCGACAATTAAGTCATCTATTTCTGACAAGACACTATTTGTATATGGCAGTAATGACTTACCTGTTCTCCTGCATTTGGGAGCAACGGCGTGGCTGTTTTCAGGGTTGAGAAGGGAAGTGGAGAAAAGGATCTGGGCTGTTTTAAGCTTGTTTTTATTTTTCAATAGTGATGTGTATGGAAACAACCGAAGTAAGATGATGCAGAAATATATCACTAATAGACATGTTAATGAGCTTTATTAAAGGGGAATAATTATTTTTTTTAAAGTAAAAACCAGCAAATTGCACAGTGTAGCGGAGAGCTTCATGTGTGGCTGAATGTGTCAACAACTCTGCCACGATGTCAGGAAAAAACATGCTACAAAAATAGATCACTGCAAAATGGAGTTTGGCTGTTGATTCATGTAACTGCCAAAACTTCTCTAAGAAACATCTCCAGAGTGGAGACTTCTGGCACAAACTGGGAAGGCGTCTTGGAGGAAGGATCCTTCCATACTTCTGTTTCTTTGTGTGTCTGCAGCCCATGTTTGAAAGAAGATAACCAGCTAACACACCTCCAGGCTAACCTGGAATGGGCACTCTATCAGAATCCTTGCCTCATAGGTGTAGTGTTTTTTCAGTTTTTTTTCAGGATGGTGACAGACGGAAACCCTGCTGCCTCCTTTCCAAACTTCTGAAAGAACCTTTCTCATAAACGTATCAAATCAGGAGCTCTACCAAAAGATTGAAGTACAGCAAGCTCAACGCTGTATGTAGGAAATGGAAAACACCCAGGCTATGATCTTGCATGCAGTCAAGCCAAGAGTAAACATGCCTTAGAGCACAGTGAAGACAGGAGCGTTTCTGAAGTGGAAGATGGAACAATGCACAATTTGTGCTTTTGTCATAAATACTTCATGTTTTCCTGAATTGATATCTTGCCCTTAATCACTTATTTTCTAGACAAAGGACATGCACTAGTGTTCCTTTGTCTGGATTTCAATGAAGCATTGATCAGCTGCCAGACATGAACCTTTTACTTAGGATGGAGAGAACAAGAATTGCCAAAAGAAGCTGGGGTTCAGGAGACAATTGGCAAAAATAAAGACAAGGACAAATAGCACCAAAAGAACTGGGCTTGAGGGACACTAAAGACCTGAAGCAGTTTCAGGGAAATTACATTCACCACTGATGCTGCTGTAGGACACAAGGTTTCCACTATAAACTTAGTTCCGTGGCTAAGAAAAGATGGTGAGGGGAAGATAAGTTTCTTGAGTGGGTTTTTTGTCTCTAATCAATGTCTGAGTACAAAATATTTTTTTTCTGTTTGTAGTGACCCAAAGCTGAGCCTCTTGCCTTCATCTGAGATGGACATTTTATTAAAACTTTAACACAATCCTTCCTTGAGACCTCTGTCCTTTTATAAATTTGTCTGAAATCAGCTGACAGGCTCAAAATTTTGGAAGGGAACAGAAAAACTAGCATAGTTTTTCTGCACACCAATGCACATTATTCCATAGACTTCTCCCTCTAGAAAGCCTGGTTTAAAATTTTCATCTATATATAAATAATGTATTAAACTCTTTCCAATGTAGCACATCTAATTATAATTAAATATTAATTATAATAATAAAAAGAAGCAGAACAAAAAGAGCATCTGAAGTACTGAACGCATAAAGCATTAAATAATATTGCCACAAAGTGATGTTCTGCATTGCTACTAGATGTTCAGAGCTTTCATATATTAACCCCCTCAGCCTTTTGTTTGACACTAACTTTGGGAACTCCCTTCTCTGGAGGACAGTGGCAAGGAAGACCAGGTGATCCGGTATGGAGGTGTTGCTGCTGCTGTTGCTGCTTACAATGTTGAATCTGTCTTCTTTGAAGATAGAACAAGACAAACACAAGAAGGAGAACAGAAAGCCAAAGTACAAGAGCAAATACAGCTTCCATGGCTTAGCACCAAGTGTCCAACTTTGCAGTTTCCCTCTGCCTGGTGACGGGCAGCACCAGTACCTGTGCGAAGCCTCAGGCTCTGCAAAAGATTGCCATCCTGACATTCAGTCCTAAAGGTAATTAACTACAAGACTAGCTAGGCACAAGCTGTGTTGATTGCACAGCCTCTGTCAAGCAAAGGACAGATACTGAACAGTGTTTTGCTAGCAGAAGCAAGCCCTCGGTACCTGTAGTCTGTGGGAGATGCAGAACAGCTTTTATCCAAGAGGTGTCTAATCACATGGCCTAATCAAAGAGGGGAAATGGAGGTGAAGAGAAAGGTAGTGAAGCCAGGCAGCCCAAAGTAGTTTCTCACTTTCCCAAGTCACTAGTCCAGAGTATCTATCTATTGCATCCTCTGTAGTCAGGAATGATTAATTTGGGGGAAGGAAAATGGAGATGAAATAAAAGAGAAAACCCTCGTTTTCCCTCTTCTGAAAGATCAGACTCCTAACAAAAATTGTGTAACCCTGGAGATTCAGCAGTTTCCATGGCTCAGTGAGTTAACCAGAGAACCTCATTATCCAGGTGAGGTGAAGGAGGCTCCACTCAACTAAGATACTTTGGCAAGGATGAAACAGCACTGTATCCTGGGAATCAAATGGTGCAGGAATTGCCTGTTTTGATTTTGAAACAACTGACAACATGCTCAGATACAGAGGAAGCAGGCAACTTATAGGGCTTTCAGCTTCACCTAGACAATTTCTCTTCCTGGTCAGCATTCCTACTCTCTTGGTAAAGTATTCTCTGTCATCTCACAATCCCTCACCTGTCCTGTTCCTTTTCAGAAGAGAAACTAGTTTTTAATCCAGCTCAATAGAATCCTCTTCTTAATAGAAGAATTTAGAGACTTGTATAAAGCCAACAATCAATAAGTAAGAATTATGCACACAGCATAGGACCATGGTGGCAAGGTTCACATTAGCATTTCCCATCTTTAAGTGCCCAGCCATGCAATATTTATACCCTTTCAACACAGGTTTTCTAGGGGAGTTTGAAATTGTTTGTGAAGCATGAAAAACCTCTGTTTAAATGTCATGTATCTATTATTAATAGTAATAACACAGGTGCAGCAGCAGACAAGAAAGATGGCCTTTTTGAGGATCACATATGCCTTCCACCAATAAGAACAAAAAAGTGTTTCAAACCCTAGCTCCAACAGAAGTACATACAACCCCTTTGGCACCAAATTCTTGGCTCAACACTAAAGTGCAAAACAAGCCAGAGTGGAACGGGGATCAGTTATGCAGATTCTGGCTAACGTCCTGTATATTGGGGACACCCAGTGATCCAGATAAAGAAAGTCTCCTAGCAGTTAAATGGGAAAACAAGTTTCCAGGTCCCTGTGCACTGTGAAACACAAGAGACTCTAGGATGTGCACTATTTCAGCTGTCACAAATAAAAGCAGCAAAAAATCATCAGCAACGGTCTCTAGCACAAGTTATCAAGCAGCATGTCACTCCCTTCCTTCCAATACACACATCTCCCCTTCATCCCAGGAAACAACATGAGAGGTGCCTATGCTAGAGACACGTCAACAAGGTCTCCCTCCTCTTATCCTGCTCAACAGGGGAAATTGTGCAATCTGCTACACTGCCATGCAGTCCTTCCACACAGCCACAGACAAAAGACAAGCAGGGAAGAGCCCAGGTATCTGCACACCTCCTTACCCCATGCTGGTCCAGCGGCGGGAGAAGTTGGCGTGTCACACCCAAGCAACCTTAGAAAAAATAAGACAAAGGCAGCAAACATCCTCAGTGCTTGACTGTTAGGCAAGGCAGTGACATAAATCCCTCTTCTGAAGAGTCTGAAAGGAAATAAGCAGGGACCACTATGTGCCACACAGCAGCTGCAGCAGCAGGCCAGCAGACAAGTTATGGGCAAGAGAGGGCAGAGCTAGGGCTATGGGATCACTCAGCTAGCCATATTACTGGTCAGCTGGCACCAGATAGCCTTTTCCCCTTCCAGAGAGCTAGAGATCAAATCTTTGACTTAATGGCTTCATTTAGCAAGCCACAGCTAGACAAGCTCTGAAAAACTAGTGGGGAGTTTGTTCCATCAAGTGTCATTTTAGTTTCAATCCCTGTTCTGGCATACTAGCCTCCTTCAGCAATTGTTCCTACAAAAGCTCTCACTCCAGACTCCAGTTACAGAGAGCACATGGGTAGTTCCTGAAGACAATAGAGTGAATATTAAATAGCTTTCATCCCTGGGTTACTGATTAGTTTCCTACACCTGCGCTTGCCTAAATTATTCTTCAAATTAGAAGCAGATATTCACACTTTCCCGCCTTTCTCTCCCTAAATTCAGATTCATGGGCAGATCCCTCCTCCTCTTTGTGTTAAAGATGCCAATGTGACTGCTGGCTGATTGATGGCAAGTTGCGTAGTGCATCCACACCTGTCTCAAGCCAAAAATCACCAACAGTATTTGCTATGGCTCCAGACTGCTCTGGGGCTGCCAAGTTAGAAAATGAGGCTTCCAAGTTAAAAGCTGACTGACATCTGTAAAAAAATGTGTGACAAAACTCCTTCCAGGACTTTTGATAACAACTTCTGTTGGTGCTCTGGCAGGAAAAGCTAGCCAACAACCACACTTGACGAGAGTAGCACTCAGGGAATGAATATGGACCAAGTTGCGCATCATCTCCCACCTGCTCCCCACTCTGAAGCTTGGCAGGGATGCGAATAAGTAAACAAAACTGCAGGTCCAACACTGTTCTCATAAGCCAGATGGGTACAGGAGGTGTTGTGATAAACTGGCAGAAGATACATGAACACACAGGCTTGTATTGATTATTTGCATGGGATCCAGAGCCTCACTGGGGAACAATCATAGACCACCACAATGGTAGTTAATTCTAGCGTTAATGGTAGAAACAGAGTATTAGAGGACTGAACCACAAAGACTCCAACCCCAAGCCCATAGAAGTCAGCCAGATTTTTTTCTAATGATGTCCACACACTCTGAAATCTGAAAGAATAAACCATTCCAATCAGTATTTTTTGAACAGTTAGGTATAGCTAACTATGTAACAGCTATGTTTCCCCTTTTCCAATCAGTGGAAACTTCATTGGACTGCCATGACTTCTCAGATATGATGGATAGTGGCTTAACCACTTCATCTGCCAGTTCCCTCAGGACCTGTAGATGCATCTCATCAGGTTCCATGGACTTGTGCCCCTCCAGGTTCCTTAGGTGGTACTTGAATCTGTATCCGCTGTTAGTTTTAAGCTCTGATATATTCTCTGTATAGGTGCACTTAAGTGATGAAATTTCTTTGTGGGTTTGGAGGAAAACCCTGTAATTTCCTCACCCAAGAATGTTAACTCAGATTTTCTTAGTCGTGAACACTGTTGCATAAATTTCAGCAGCTTGAAGGGATTTAGCATACACAGGGCAATGTTAAACAGCAGTAAATTAAGTCAGGTGGCAATATTTGTCAAAAGAACCAGGTTGTAGGTTAGGTATCTTCTAGCATTTTATTAATGACCTGGAAGATGAGGGTCAACAGCATGCTAGTTAAATTCACAGAAATACAAAATTTGGAAGTCTTATTACCTATTATCATCCCTGGGGTCTCAGAAGTGGTACGAAACACAGACACGAAAAAGAAATACATGGTTCACTTGGAAAATATCACATACCTACATCTGAGAAAAAGATCTAGCTCCTCTGTGGGGAGAGGATGTTTTCCTGAAGGCACATAACTAGTAAGGAATAGTTCGTATTCTTTACAAAGTGAGCTTTGGCAGGTTTTGAACATATTTATTGTGCTTAATTTGCACCTTGAGAAATATTTAGTGGGTTTATGTCTTAGGTTTTAGGGGTTTTGTTTTGCTATTAAAGCTGTAACTAACCACTCTTACAACAGCCAAAAGCCAGGCCACATTCCTTGTTAGCAACAGAACAATCCAGAGCTCAATGAATAAGATTTTTCAAAATGTTCAGTTTACACTGTAAAAAAACAGCAGACACAAAGATCAACAAAAAATTTTAAACTTTAAATTTTCAGGTTTGTGTCATTACAAATACCTGACCTTCCTGTCATAGCTGTGGTAATTTTTATGACACCCTCTGCTTACTAAACAAAAAATCAGAAGTATCATAAGGCCTCCTCCTTAACAAAAAATTTGAAAATCAGAATCAGGTGAGCTTTTGCCTTTCTGCTCCACAGGAGACTTCCCTCTTCCCTGGGCTCACCCTCAGAGACTGCATCTTGGTTTGACAGATACACTGCCCCAGTGTGACTCCCCACCTGATACTGTCCCCTGGCACTTGGAGCCATAAGCCCTCACTACTGTGAGTCACTCATTCATGTAAGCTGAGTGGCCTAGCTGGGAACAAGCTATCATTATTTACCTAGGCCATTCTTCATAGTGTAAGGAAACTAAAATCAGTCAGGTGACAGTGACCCTCTGTTATCTCTTGGAGTCCCATCCTCTCCTAGCATGCTGTCCTGGAAGTATTTGAGGAATTGCTGAAGAGACATCCCTCAAAGGTCTGGCATCACTCTAAAACACAGCAGAGCCATTATGGACACAATAGACCAGGGTAGCTTTCTCCCAACTTCTATGAACTCTGAGGAGTTCAGCCGAGCATACATGGCTAATGGCAACCTTTGGCAGAAGACAAAGTGTTTGGTGAAGCCCTTTCTTTTGCCTTCCAAGACTGCTGCAAGTACTCTTTGACTGACCACTAGGACCATGCTAGTCCCTTCGTCAGAGGTTGTTGTATGTGATTTACAAAATGATCATCTAAAAGTCACAGCAAGTTCAAACATCAGCTTTCTGGTACTGAAATGTTTGTCTTCACAAACTTTTGCAGTATAACTGCCAGAGTTTGCTAGCCAGATTTTCCATATTGCAACTTATCCCCTTATTTTAAATGAATGCCTTCTGTTTGCACCAAACTAAGTTTAGCAGATATTTCTTTCTTTTAGAACAAGCAACAATATTTCATTTCCACTAGTCATGCTTACAGGCCAGTTAACAAAACCTTACAGTTGTAAGCTGATGTATCACAGTCAGAGCAGGACTCCTGTCTCATCACAGAAGCCCATAATCCACGCATCCATACTTTTCTTCATACTGATCTCTGGCAGCAGCAGCAAAAGGCTTAGCTATTGCTAAGATCTCTGTGCAACCTCTACAATCAAAGGTGAAATTCAGAACAACTGAAGTTTTTCCACTCACTTCTTCCCCCTCTGTTTCAAGTACAATGGAGAACTGCAGTTAATCAGAGGCCAAACCCCCTTCAGCAAGACAGCTGCTGTGAATTATGCTAGCTTCTCTCCCTGCTATCAGGAGAGGATCCACTTGCACAACTCTTTGGAGACAGAGATCTTGCTTGGTCCCTTTGGAGAAAGAAATTCACTGCTTGAGGGGGTAAGCCAGCTCTCTTTTCTGAGAACAAAAAAGCTAAATGCAGGGGTTTATTACTCAGTTCAGCCCTGAGCTATTCTCAGGCTCAGAACAGATTTCAGAAAAAAGGGCAGAGTTTATCTCTTTCCCAGATCATTTTTCTCCTCTTCTCTGTTCAAAACCATCTTTCCTCTTTGTTACCCAAAACAGGGCGCTGTTGTGTTCAAGGCTTTGGTACACCTTATGGTCTAGGTACAAAATTGTCACTTGACATCAGCATCATCTGTTAAATGACTTGCTCAGTAGTTGTTTGAGCCTGTTGCCTTCCTAAGGAGATTGAACACTGCACACCTATCTCAAGTTGTCTAAAGTCTCGGTTTCCCACTTTCTCTAAATGTAGGGTAAGGAATGGGTACACTAAAAGAAGGGGCTTCCCTAGGTCAGCAAGAAAAGTCAGAAGAAAGCACTGACTAGCAGCCCCTCAGCTGCTTGTATCCAAAATACTCATGTTACGGGTACAAATTGAATACAGAATTCAATTAGTGCACATTAAGCAGTTTAATGCATATCAGCTGTCTTTTGATTTATAATGTACAGAGTTGTCCTGTGTTCTTCAAAGATTTGTTTTCCCATCAGCATCTTAAAAGCACTGACAAGTTTTCACCTGCCTTCACATATTTTATTCCGTTCTTTATTTCTCAGTTCATCCAGAGCCTTTCTTTTGTATACCTGTTTGCAATCAGGACCGCTTCACTGTCATGTTTCCACTTAGGTGTAATATCCACATCATTATTGAAAACACTTACAGCTTCCTGAGAAACTGTACCATTTATTCTAGGAAAGGAAACAACCAGCACAAGAGTATTATTAGTCCCACTGTATTTCTAGGGATAACAGATTTATGATTTACAATGGCCTCTTTAGAATTTGGTGTGTTGTTTCTTCCACAGCATGGTCAACCTGAAGCCAGCAAAGGGAAATATGACTGAAGATTTATAAAAGCAGAATAGTTCGATGGAATCTACATTTCAGTCAAAATAAACTGTTATTGCAGAACACTGAACTAAAGAAAGAAAGTATGAAATTATTGTTATCCCATATCCTCTCCCTCCAGTAAACTATTGGTTTACCTTTTTTCCTTTGTCATTTGTTTCCTAAGCAGTAACATTTATAATGGAGATTCATGGATCTAAAAGGGTGTTGGATGCAGATATCAAAGTGAATAGAAGCAAGCCAAGTTAGTAAAATCCTTGTCAGGACTGATCCCTGCCTAATCAAACTTGTCTGCACTGGAGTCATTAAAATGCGATAATCAGAACACTTTCCATCCATGGACAAGAAATATCATGTGTTCGAGGAGACATTTCTCTCATGGGCTGATATACCCAATCAGGGATAATTCTGGTTTGGATGTAAAAATTTTTACTAAGGTCACCAAGCCACCCTGAGTGTACCTTCAGGCTTGAAATTTCTCGCAATGTGCCCACATTACAGGACTGTAGCTGAAATTATAAAAGATGAGTACGCACAGGGGAAATAAAGATGACTCTGTAGGCAATAGCACCCTGTGCTGGTTTTGGCTGAGATACAGTTAATTTTCTTCATAGTAGCTAGTGAGGGGTATGTTTAAGACTTGTGCTAGAAACAAGGGTTGATAACACAGGGATGTTTTCATCAGTGGTGAGCAGCGCTCACACAGAGCCCAGGCCTTTTCTGCCCCTCACCCCACCTCACCAGCCAGTGGGCTGGGGGGGGGGCACAAGGAGCTGGGACAGCTGACCCCAAAGATGTATTCCGTGACATATGACGTCATGGTCAGTATATAAAGCTGCAGGATGAAGAAGGAAGGCCAGATGTTCAGAGTGATGCAGTCTGTCTTCCCAAGTAACTGTTATGCCTGCTGGAGCCCTGCTTTGCTCGAGACGGCGGAACACCTGCCTGCCCACGGGGAGTGGTGAGTGAATTCCTTGTTTTGCTTTGCTTTTGAGCATGGCTTTTGCTTTACTTATTAAACTGTTTTTATCTCAACCCATGGGTTTTCTCATTTCTACTCTACTGGTTGTCTTTGCCATCCTACCAGAGGGGAGCAAGCAGCTGTGGTGCTTAGTTGCCAGCTGGGTTTAAACACAACACCTTATCAAACAATGTAGATCTCTTCTCCAGCATCAGCTAAAGCATCTTCTCTTAGCATTGTAATGTTCTCTGGCCTCTCACAAGTAAAACCCTTGCAAAACTTGGGAAGTCCTTTGACAGCATAGCATGTTGCCTAGGTTGTGAGCACTCATACTTTAAAACTAATGATGCCTTCCCCCTCTGAAGGCTGGCTGTAGTTTTTTTTACTGGGATACACTTACACACTGTAGACAAACACCGGTGACCCCCAGGCAGGCCCTGACTGGAAGCTACACCCATGATGTCTATTCCAGTTTGGCCCTTGGAGGCTGTGGTCCTCCCTGTCGTCCCCACACAGGAGTCAGTAAGACACCACCTACACCAGAGACAGAAACTTCCTCTCCACTCCTCAAAGGCTGGAGGCTTGATAGGCAAAGTCAGGGTGCTGACAAAGAAAGATACAAACTTTTCTGGAAGGAGGAAGGCAAAAGGAAAATTGAGAAAATAATTAAAAGGAAAGGACCAAAGGCAGCAGCAGAGACTTTATCCTTCACTGAGCCAGGTGCACAACAGGTAACTGTGTGCTCATCCACCCTGCCACGTCAGGGACGCCATCTCCCAGGACAGACCACAGTCATGGCCTGTTGGTCACACCTTTAAGTCCTCCAGAGGTCTTACTGAGTTCAACAATAGCTATTGGCAGCTCCAGACCTTAAGGAGATAAGCTGGTGATGGATGATAAGCATAAGTTTTCCCCTGTATGTGAGCTTTGGCACAAAAATAAGCACAGCAAGCACTTTATGGCAGGCACATAGCTCAAAATGGGAATGGAAAAGGAGGTTAAGTCACTGCTTAATTTAATTTATTTCTGCAGTATGTCAGTGAAATTTCAAATTCTTTGAATCTTTTTCCATTGAAAATCATGGGCTTGTTACCAACAGTCAGTTTCAGTAAAGAAAACTTAGGTTTTTTCAATCATTCACTATAAAACACAAAGAATTATTTAAAGGCATTTGAAAATAAATCATTGGGAGACTTAGATCTGCACTGCCACTTTTCACACTGGCCCCTCAAATAAACAAACTAGCCTAGAGACCTCTGTTTCATCTCATTATTATTCAGAGTTAAAATCAAAACAAGCTATCAGAAATTAAAGTGGGTTCTCCATATTAAAAGTATAAGTCAAGTGTTAAATTTTAGTGCTAGATTACACTGTGTAGTCATTTCAGGTTACCTAACTGATGCAATACAAAGTCACAGAACTGGAGAAATGCCAAGAATAACACGTTATCTGAGAACAGATTCCAAGCTCTGAATGCAAAACAGTTGTAACCAAGAGCTGCAGCTATGGTTCTGTCATTTGGTGGAGAGGTTTCCACAGGTCACACAGTAATCTGGACCTAATCTCTTTTTCAGCAAGGGATACATATGCAAATTCCTTCAAATCTTACCAATTCATCATATGATTTAACCCAAGACATTTGAGGTCCTGCCTGATTTTCTCTGGTGTGGTTTTCCACTGATTTATTTATATACTACTTCTCCCCAGGTGTTCAGATTGGCAATTGACCAAATCAGGCAGCCCCTGCTAATAACAACATGATTTGGATACATCAGTTAACCAGGTGATCAAGTAAAAACAAATACCTACTTTCTTCTTATTCCCAAATATGCAGCTTTTCCAGACGGTCTTATGCACCAATTGTTCTCTGAATTTACTGTTGATTTCATAAATACAAAAGTTTTATTTTATTGTCCCAAGCGAGCAAGTGTACAATCATATCAACACTTGATTAACATTTAAAAATAACATTGGTCACTGTCAACATCTATTTCCCCATTTTCAGACCACTTTGTTTTGCACAGCTCTGCCAGGGTGTTGCTCCAGTATAAATAACTGTGAAAGTCAGGAATTACATATGAAGAAAAATTCTGATGCAGTACTGTAATAACACCCCAATGATCAAGGCAGACATGATGCATAGTCTGAAACTAATTAGGACAATGGGATAATTACATTCTGGAGAGACCCAGAGTGACTGTTCAGTTCTTACTACAAAACTATCCAGAGGCAAATGCAAAATATCTTTCCTAAGAAACAACTGCAGTGTTCAGGAAGAGCATGCAGTGACCAATTTTTTACAAACTAAAATCATTGCATCTGCAGAGCCATGCAGCTGGAGCAACCAGGTGGGCACAGCAGACTGAATTAATTGGAGCTCATCTGAAACCTTCACCACATCCATTCTCAGAAGGTAGCTCTGATTCAGCATAAATGTGTGTTCAGAGCATTACAGTTCACTCTGTTTCAGGAACATGGGAAAGAGGAACAAAGCTAGATACACAACAGACACAATATATTTGGCTTTGCAGAGACCTGTTCTACTGTTCCCAGCAACCCTCTAGCTTTGCCAAGGTGGAGGTAGACAAGTGTTTCTCCCTTGATTTGTGAAGCAGGCTTCTCTCTTCATTAACCCATTCTGCTTTCAACTGGGGGCTTTGCATGTGCTTTGCAAAAGCCCCTTGTCCCATGATGGCGTTTACTCCATGTCAGTTAGGATACACCATGTCAGGATCCACAGAGGACTTTACCCAAAAACGGACAACTGCCCTGGGAAAAATGCTGCTATGGGATACACTTGCTTTTCACGTTAGTCATTCTCAAAAGAAGGAGCACTTGCACTGTGGATTGAATTCACCAGAGACTGAACTTGGTGTAAAATAATGCCCTTAATGCTGCTTGACCCATTACTCAACAATTGTATCATCTTGGACGGTCTGTGATACAACCTGGTTCTCCCCTAGCAGGAGATACATGGTGCCTTAGGGGAACAACTCCACTGAAAGTTAGGAAAGAGAGCAACGCGACCTTGTGTTTGTTAAGGAGTCCTGCAATGACTATTCTTCCTCATGCCTTGGAGGCGGTGGTTTGTGCATTCAAACCTCATTACAAACAGCATTTCCATGCAACTCTGTCACCACTCTCTTTCATCAGCTAACCTCGTTTGTATTCTTCCCTCGTAGAACTAACATAGCTAGTTAGGTTGCAAATCCAAGCTCATCTGCCTCTATATCTCTCTGGAGAATACTGAGAGGACAGCAAGGTGGGTAGCAAAGAAGAGAATCTGCTGAAGGTAAACCTAAGCAGAAAGATGAAAATACAGACCACTGTAGACAGGCAGAAATATCCCAGGCCACGCTGCAAAGTTTCCTCATGGGCTTTCAATTTGGCCCTGAAATTCAGACACTGAAGGATGGCAGAGAAAATCCTGTGCATAATGTGTTAGCTGTAATGTTTTTACCTCCAACTGCACGTTCATTCATTTTCACATACCTTATTGTGTACAAGGACCTCTGATAAGCAAGCCATTTTGTGTCATTTGTAGCCCTGTGTCTGACTTTCAACAAGGACATGTGTGGTAGTCAATGATCTCACCTGAAGCACCACAGCATCCTTGAGAGCTGCACTCCACCACTGCTCTGCACATGCTGTCTGATGCGTAGTGCTCTGGTAAACTTAGCACAAACAGAAAATACTACTCTGCTTTTATTTCAGGCTGCTGTTTCCTGATGTTCCTGGTCTCACTAGCAAATTAGACAGCGTTGGTAAGTGACCCAGCTGACATGGTCAGTTTCTCTACCCATGCAGCCAGTGCAGTACTTTTCAGCCTTGTGTTATGACTGCAGTGGGCGGAAGACAAGGCCATGGTTTGACCAGCTAGTTTCTCAGAAGTGCTTTACCACCTGGGGATACACTGAGTTTTCAAAGCATGAAATATACATCTATATGTGAGAATCCCCAGAAAAGGAGTTAGGGCTATATTTCTGGAGCAAGGCTCCCACAGCACTTTATCCCTGCATTTCAGGATCTCATTCTACCACTTGCATACCACACCATTAAGATACTGAACGCATCTCTCAGACTGCCCTGACATTTTCTGTCAGTTCCTCTGTGTCCAGTCATTTCTAATCGATGCATATGGCAACATTTTTACTCCTGCTGTCCCACTCTTTCTACCCTCTGTGTGCATACATCTTGCCTCTGTCTATGCACATCTCTAGACCTTAAAGGAGCAGGAATATGCTTTCCTATAACATTGGTACAGCACTTAATACCTAACAGAAGTTGCCAGGAATATATCAACATTAGTTAGCAGGAAAAAAATAGCAATGTTAGCTGGAAAGGTGGGACCACACGGTTTGCTGCTGCATGTTCCATGTTAAAAATGAAGTAGTACTTGTGCACAGCAGCGATCGAGGTCCCATTCTTCACTAATTCTTAGTCTGCTTCATAGGCCTGGCAAAGTCACGCAGCTTATTGAAGGAGCTGCTCCTGCTGAACCTTCGACTTCCTGTTTCATCAATGCTCGGCTTTGTTTTTCCCAGTACCCCCCCTAAATTTTGACAAGCACAAGAGTCTCTTTTGAGTGAATTCAAAGAGAACTCAGATAATTTAAGACTGTTGGAGAATTGCATTAGAATAAGCCCCAAAACAGCCATTACTGGAAACTGTGGTCTCACTCTGCCAGAAATCTAGCTAATTACAGCATAATATTAGAGTAGTTGACATGAAGATCTACGTCCTGTTACCAAAACCAAACATTCAGCTTCTTTTTTCTTCTGAAGGGGGAACTAGGCAAAGCATATGACCTTTTCACTACTTATGTCTCTTGTACCTATGGGAATTTCAATCAATAAATAAAAATTCACTAGCAATCCTAAATAACAGACATTACTGGACATGTTTTCAGTTGTTGCTGAATAGTGTTCATATGAAAAGAAGGACTTCCTAACTTCTCAAGAGGAGTAAGCAAGAGGCTGTGTGGTGCTTTGTTATCAGCTGGGGTTATGACATGCACGGAGAATATATGACTCAGTGTAGAGAGAGATGGGTGATATGGCCTTGGGAATCCATCCTTCCTTACAGTCTATCTCAGCTAAGTCTATCTCACTGCTTTTCCATATCCAACAGTGAGGTATCAGGTAGTATCTGGGGTATCAGCTATAACCTTCCCTGACTGTACATTCCTATAGGACCAAATCTGGGCTGAAGGCTATTTGTCCTGGCCTGCTAGAACCAGCTTTTAAGCTTCATGTTTCCTCCTGTCTCACTGCCCTATCTCATCTACTACAAAGCCCAAGCTTGAATTTTCCTCCTATTTCCAGTGGCTCGGATCCAGAACAACTTCCTTTTAGCCTGCCATCTCTACCCTCTGTCTAAGGCATTTTTTAACATCTTTTACATATCCTCATGAGGCTAGAGTTGAACTAGAAGCCATAAATGTACGTGCAGGGGTAAAACCCACGTACCAAAATCTTGGCCTTGATGTCTGGCCCTCAAGGCCCAGATGTGTGCAAAGAAGCCGTGGTAAACAGAGGTACCTCAGGCCCCAGTAAGGTCCAAGGCCAGTGTGTCTTGTGGTGCTTTCTGAAAAGAAAACAGTTGGCAGTGCAGAGCTGCTCTCCACTTCGTGACTCAGGGCAGAGCCCTTCTATCTCTGCTGGCCCCACAACAGCTCTCTCCACTCTCCAGACACCCAGCAACATTGGTAAGAGGGGACTGCTGCAAATGACACTCCAGAAACTTTGGCACCTTTAAAGGCTCTAAATTATATTGTCTAGTTAAAAGAGACCTAGAACTATTAAAATTCTAGAGGACTTAACACACAGGGCAACAGCCATGATGTGTCCTGCCATGCCTCTCCTGTCCAATCCCTTCCTGGGGATCAGTGTTCAAGACAGTTTCTGGAGGTCAGTGGCTATGACTTCGTCTCTGCTGTCTGCAGAAGACAACCACCCCAATAACCAGGTGCCTCAGTGCCAGATAACCCCAACATGGTGCACAATCAGAAAGCCAAGGAGTAGCAGCATGAAACTTATTGGGTCTGGGACCCTGATTCACTCTGTCATAACATAAGGTCATCTAACAGATCAAACACAAAGACCTGTAACATTTTTGACTGCAGTCCCTTACTTGATCACCTTACATTCAAAAAGAACCTTCCTTATGTGAGAACAATAACAAATTTCCTCTTGCTAGGATGCCATGGATTTCTTGTGTAGGTTTGATTTCTTGTTTGTCACCATGTGATTTAGAAAAGCATTTCATTTCTACACTGAATTAGATAAAATAGGAAGAATAAGATAAACTAAGAAAGGTATATATGAGGAGTTTAAAAATAATGAAGACATTTTACCAAATGAAAAGAATGTTTTGCAAATTGGCAGGCCCATCTGCTGCTCTTCATGTTCATGGACTTAATTATGCAATGCAAGGCTGGACCCTGCATAAAAGCTCAGGAAAAAGCAGAACTGATTCACAAGAACTGCTGAATAAGATACAGTTTTCACAGTTGTGTATGGCCAATAACAAAGCAGGTACAGCAAGCTGGTAAGGTAATGCAGGTATAAATGTCTGATCCACTGCCTGGAGCTTTGGTCAGCTGGCTGTGGAAAGACTGCATTTACCAAATTTGCTGAACTTCTTTACATGAGCGTCTGGAATTAGAGAGAGCCACAGACAATAATGATTGATGGATGTGCTCCATCCCATCTCAATGCAGAGGCATATTTTTTCTGACAGTGTATTTCCTAATTAAGGATTCAGCTTTCTGCTGCCCATACCAACAACACCTAGGATGCTATCCTGCAGTGAGCTAGACCTACCATTCAAATGTTCATGTCTCCAAATGGCTCTCATCATTGATTATTTCCCGCAAAGTCCTGTGTGTTATGGCAAAGCAACTTTCCGTGACCCACCGTAGAGGTGGTTCTGACACTAAGCTGGGTAGGTTGTGTAGGTTGCCCACAGCTCATAACTATAGGCAGGTTGGGTCGGATGTTCCTGTAAGACCCTTCTCTTCACTCATCGGCTCTCAATCCCCAAAGGACATCTTGTACCCAGAAGCAAAACTGCATCAACTGAAGGCTGGCAATTCACTTGAGGATAACAGATACAATAGCATGGCAACTAGTTTCTACTTGTAAGTATTTCCCAAGCGTTTCCCAAGGATCACTGCTTGAAAATTGCTTAAACTGCCAGAAGGTTTCTGAAGACAAAGCCTGTTGCCAGAAACAGCTCTGTATTGATGCAGAGCCAGATTTTCTCTGCTTCTTTCATCTGAATACATAATTTCATTATACAAAGTTACAAAAAATCAAATACATCAAATTACAGAATTTAAAAATTAATCCAGAAATAGGAAGGGTGCAAGCCCACAATTCACACAGTCCTTAATGCAGTTTCATAAAGCCCATAGCAATTAAGTTGCAAAGTACTGTAATTTACATAAACAAATAAAAACAGGGGTGGGTGTAGAAATGTTTGCTTCAGAAACAAAACAAATGTCACAAACAGCTCTAATACAAGACTGTACAAAAAGCTACAGCATGGATAACATTGCTCAGTGATTCTGGCTGCTGCCTGCACAGACTCGGCTTTTTTCCAGATTGGACAGCATTTGAGAAAGAGTGGCTAGAAAAGGATGGACTGTTTCTATCAGAGGTTACCACTCCAGGCACAACAGCTAATATATGCCAAGAGCTCTGGGACAGCTAAGAAAAATCTCTTCCACATCAGCGTATGGCCCCAGAAAGAGCATCAAAGAAATAAGATGCAAAATGGGAATATCACCCCCACATTTTAAGTGACAGCCTGTGACTACAGCCCTGGAACTTCTGCAGGAATGTTAAAAATCTCACCATTTACACACTTCACTGGACAGCATATTATTCCAATGAAAGGGTGTTCACGGGAGTCCTACAAATGCCAGCCCTCACCCTTACCCACTGCCATGGTAAGAGGTGTCTGGGCCTCATAAGAAGAGCACAGATCACTCTCTGAGGACCTCTTTGAGGAATAACAGCCCTTAACTTCATTGGGAAAAGCTACTCTGCACCCCCATTAAACATGTCATCAACTGCACACTTAGCGTTGGGGCTGCTCAAGACAACAGCACGAGTTAATCTCAAAGCTCCCCCACAACCTTTGGGCCATGATGTCTAATTTGAGTGTCTAGGCGTCAGTCCTGGCCCCAGTGGCCAAAGTTTTCCTATGTTTTTTCAGGAGCCATGGAGAACACGCCAGTCCTCCAAATTGTTTTTCAGCTAACTGTGTGACAAGTAGTGGGGTCTGGAGCTTCCAGCTTACTTCAAGCAGGCTGCTGAAAACTAGGAGAAATTTGTCTCAAAAGTGTATTCATAGGCTGGAAGAGAAATGTGTCATATTTTTTTTGCCCTTTGCATAAGAGTAAAAGGTATGTGGGAATAATATGCCCCCAGGAGAGAAACCCCAGCTTTAGACAGCTCACCTTGGAAATTCATCAGCATTCTGTTGTGCTTGCTGCCACTCCAGACAAAACAAGCGCAGCTCATCTTTCCCATCTGTGCATGCCAGCCACAACAGCCAAGGCTAAAGAGAGGAATTACAAAGTGATTCCATCTCCTGTCTCTTCAGCCTCCTCTCATTAAAGCTTTAGCAGATCATGGAAAGAGTACAGTAACCTTCAACCACAAGGAAGGCTTTTACTGGTGAGAAAGTGTAATTGGCATTTAAGAACAGTAAATGTCTCTTAAAAAGGGCCCAGCAATTCCCCAACAATTTCATAGCTTGAAGATTTGAACAAATTTAGTTCTCCTACAATGTCACATTAGCAATTTTAGCATGTTTTCCAGCTGTTTTCCTCACAGAACTGTAAATAGCCTATATTTTAAGTAATAATATACAGTCAAAGGCCTGAAACTTGCAGATGTCATGCTTCCACAGAAGGGTCAAAATATTCCAGGGCAATGGTTTAACTATTTCTAAGTCTCTCTCTAAGAGTATAATCTCTCAACAGTTTTCAAAACCATGCATTGTGAACGGTGAATGACACAATACGTGTCTGACTAGCTTCTCTATTCTGCTGGTGCCACACATTTCATACCAGAATCTTCCACCACTGCAAAGCAGCCCTTTTGAGCAGAGGAAAAAGCATGGTAAACTGAGAAGCACTGACACCTTCTCATGCCCAGAAATCAGTCCTGCTGCTTCAGTCTAGGATAGAAGAGGGACTCTGCTTTAAATTACAGATAGTCTTTAAGGTAACATCAAGAAAATACCAAGCAATTTTACCAAGATCTGTGTCTTCTCTGTGCTTAATTCTGCTGCCACTCTCTTCAGGAAGGTTGGATGTGTACATGCAGTGAGTCCAGCATTTCTGCTTGCATCCAGAGCCAGTAATATTTATAACTCATGCATGCTAAGACCCAGCTCCTGTGATCATTAAATCCTACTGAAAGCCTTTCTGTTGGGGAAAAGCTTCCTTTCTAACTCTCATGGATGCGAAGAAGTATGGGTGCCCTATTCAGCCTTCACAGGGATTCAAGAAAGAAAAACCTTCCTCACACTTCCACAGGTTTTGTCACTTGAAGACCAGTGCTTTAGGCTTCCCACCACCACTGCTGGCAGTGCCTCTCCCACAGGGAGAGTCTGTCCACGGGTTGAATGCTGGGCCCATAGCATGATTGGAGGGGACTGGACCGTGCAAAATACTTGTTAGAGAATATCTAAAGGTCCCCAAATGCACACACACACAGTCATTCGGTCTTCTAGAAGAGAATGGTGGGAGTCACCTGTATGAATCACTCTCAGCTTCTTCTGCAGGAAACTATGAATAAACAAAACACAGACCTGCTTTGCTCAGTCTGAGTCTGTCAGGTCATTTGAACTCTGTTGTTTGGGGCTCCCATGCCTGAGCCTTTGTGGCAGGCATATCTGTTGCCCCAAATCATAAAAGCAGCAGGAATCAAGCTCCTCCGTCCCTGCCTTGCAGGTGCCATTACCAATCTGCTGTGGGTCAGGACAAATATGCCTGTACAGAGCCATCATTGCTTCGTCAACCAAACCAATAACAAATCAATCCTGTACCTTCTTCCCACCTCAGGTAATAGTCTGTTACATGCCAAAGCACGGCCCAAGGAGACCTGAGCCAGTCAGACTCTACACAAACAAAATCTGCCCTACATGGGATCACCAGAGCACGTTCAACGTGTTCCCAGTTGCTCTGTATTTATTAGCCATGGTGACTGTCAAGAAAGACAGCATAGGTGGTGTCTCCCATTGCATTCCCTGGGAGGTGTCCGCCACAGTGCATTCACAACTTACTCCTCTTAAGTCTGAGGAGCAGTGGGCGGGGGGGGGGGGGGGGGGGCACTGTCAGATCCTATTGGGAGCACCCAAGACCTGGTCCCAAAGGAGAGTTTCCCTGGTAACTCACTTCTCTGGAAGACAGCTGGCGATTAAAAAGTTAGAAGCCATTTGGGATCTGGCTGCAGGTGGCTCCCTCACAGTTCTTCACACATCAACACCTGCATACATCCTCTCAGAGAAGCAGTTGGGTGCTGGCTAACATTAACAGGCACAGACTTCCATCCTGTCCCTGGCACTGCCATCTGCTGAGCAGAATACAATGCCAGCACATGCCAACACACCTCAACCTCAACCAAAACCAGAGTGCTAGCACAGATCTAATAAATCCTTTTAATTCTTTTATCTTCCCTTTGTACACTGGATGGAAGTTACTGTAAAAATGTAATGCTCTGAAATGCTATAAAAGGTCAAAATAATTTAAAATTAAATCACAGACAGAACAGACTACAAGCCCTTCTGCTTGTGGGCTGACACCTCTGGCAAGAAGCACAGATATGGAAGTCACAGTTGTACTGGCCATCGCAACAAGTGAAGACTAAAACAAATATTTGGGATTTTTATCTTCAGAACACTTCACAAGCATTAAAACACTCAGAAAAGTAGATCTCCTGGGCAGGCCACTGCATAGTCAGTGCAAATCTAGTGGCAAAAGAACCGACCTCTTCCCTGATGGTAATCTGGCTCCTGGCAAGAGGTAGAATTCCTGGCACCTTAAGCAATGGATGGACATTGCTGTAGGATTTGATCTTCCATTGGCATGGATTGAGTAAATTTTCATATTCCCTACAATGTTTACGCAGTTCTGTTGATGCAGTTCTATTTGAGCCTGTATCTCCCTTCTGCAAAACTTCACACATTTGCTGTGGCAGCTCAAAAGATACTCCACAGCATCTTCCATCAACAAATCAGCTGCATTCGTACTAAATGCCTATGTACTTCCCTTTGTCAGTGTGGCTTAGAACTTTTTTAACCTAGACTTATTAGACTTGAGAAGATTCATAGCCCTCAAGAGGACTAAATATCTACATTTTCAAATTTCACCTCCTTGGCACTGCACTACTTCCAGGTAGTTACCTACTTGCTAGTAAATTTCCTATTTAGAAACTTTTCCTGAGCACAAATCACCTAAGAACCTACTGAGCTTTTCACAATCTTTAAAAGCATGGTTACAGATAAATGTAGGAGTTCCTACAGTCTAGCCCTCCTGCTGTAGTGGTTAACTTGAGTTATTTGAGAATTCTGATTTGCATTTAACCACAAGACTTGGGATCATGCAATGTTGTATTTCATCTGCTAGTACTATGTGCTGGTGTGATTGGATTTTTTAAACTTCTCAGATTTATTTTTCTCATTTTGAGCTGAAATTTTCAGTGATTCATTTCATTCCCAAGGTGGTGGCCTGAGAAAAGAAATTGGATCATGGATGTTTCTGAATGCTACTTCCACATAAGCTATACCATTTCTTCATGTTTCAACTGCAAACTGGTAATTCAATAGCTAAGACAATACATACTGTTTACTTTTTAGTTCTATATGCCATGGAACAAGCTGAGACCACTTCATTAAATGTTTTTTTTGATTATATAAAGGGAATTCACCTAATGAAGATGTTTTTCACTATTTGCGATTCACTGAACAGGGTTTGCTGAACTGCCCCAGTATCGCCTATCGATGCACTGTCTGGCTCCAGTTACAACACCTTCATATGAAAAGGCTGAGGTCTGTGCTGCTTTTTAACCTCCAGCTCTATCTAACTGCAGATGCTGTGGTCCCTAGGTTACACTGGAAAGTTCATACAGATCACATGGGAAAAGCTGGGTATGTGGGGCTCTAGGGTATGAGAGGTCTCGGATACGAACACTTACATGTCACCATCTGAGGATGGACAGACTTTACAGGCTTCTATTTCTACTCCTTTTTGGGAATTTCTATCCAAAACTCTTCTCTTTTTTTTATTTTGTTATTACTTTGTTAAATCTAAAGTTAAAAATCAGGAAATGCATCATTAGATGAGAAAGATTTACATTAAAATAAATAGCACATCTACAACACATCTACAACTTTATTCACTGCCTCAAAATTTGACGAAAGTCTTCAAAAAAAAAAAAAAAAAAAGACACAGAGAAGGTTTCACAGTCAGTTAAACAAAAATTCTCTACTAATGTCTTTGAAACAGAAATTGTGCCTTCACACATAATAAAAGACCAACGAAGAACAAAGCCACGAGCCAAAGCTTCTTTTTGGCATTCCAGTGTATCTTTGGATAAAAGGAAATCAACAGTAGCTGGGAGATTCATAACAGAAAAATCAGCTTATTTAGGTATAAGCACAGCTTCCTGGCACCTTAAGGATGTCTGTGCCATCCCTAGGAGCAGGTCAGCCTGGCCTGAGGGCAAGAAAAGCCCACCACAGAGTACTCAGAAACCCAGAAGTGGCATGAGCCTTTGATCTCTGATAAATTGAAGATGTGGAGGAAGCAGGGGAAAGGATGCAGAAAGTTTTGATATTCAATATAGCTGAGGAATCTATTTTTAAATTCCTTCCTGTGCAGCAAAACTCAGAGAAATTTCCTTTTTTTTTTTTTTTTTTTTTTAATTTCTTTGTTCTGCAAAATTCATTTTTCTGCTGGAGAGGTTTTCCTCCTCACAGCAGAATGGGGATATCTTCCTTGGGAGCGATGTATGTGTGTATCTATACACACCAAGCAATATACAGTATAAATGTGTTTACCTAGGTACTCTAATTTTCTGAATGACACATATTTGGATTTCTGTGCCCCGCTGAAGTCCCAAAGCAGAGGCCAGATCTTTGCAGCAAACACAGGCAGCTTCAGCACTGTGCTACATGGCACCTGCTGACATACGGGTCTCACTGTTGGCCTGCCACCACACCATGGGTAAGCCCTCAAAGAAACTCAACAGCAGCCTTGAGTCTGGGAACCAGGAGAGGACATGAGGTGTCAGACTTTCAGAAGGTACCCTGTCCTTCACAAGACTGCACTAAATTGCAGCGGTAAAGAACTGGGACATGACTGCTAAAAAGAAAATACTACATTATAGAGCCAGACACTCCTCCTCTTCACTCATTTTACTGGTGCTAGCATTGACAATTACAAGCAGCTCTTCCTTGTCATATTTCTGGATTAGAAAAAAGCCAATTCACTTCAAAAATCTATTTTCAAATCCAAACTTACCATGAATCCAAGCTCATCTCCAGCTTTGATCCACAAATACCAAATGCTGTCTAAGATACTTGGCACACGAAACCAGGAGACCAAACTGGAGGAAGACCAAGAGAGCTTCCCATCTTCCAGACTGCCTGAATTTTCTTTCAGAAAAGGAAATACTTCCATTTTTACAATGGAATCACTCATGACAGAGACTGTGAAACACAAACACCTGGGCTGGGCTTTGAACAAAGTACACAGAGCCTTTAATATCCATCACTTTTTTCTCCCTTCAGTTTCCAGAGTTCTCTCCCTGAACAAATGGTGCACATCCTGGAGAGGCTCTCTCCGTGACCATAGTAGCTGCAACAGCAGTGTTGATTCAAGTTTTGTTACATTTTATTTGGAAATTTATGGGCTGCATCTCACAGACTGTAAAGTTTATGAGCACAAGCACTGACATAAATTTTGCTGCAATATAAAACAGATTGAATAAGAAGCAAACACAAGTTTAAATACCAGATAGTACTGAGAGACTCACATCAGCATTAGAGCACACTAGTGCATCGGTAAAGCTATAATAAGCAATAGACAGTATAATTATGTTTACCAAGGTACTTCAAATTGCTGAAATTTTCCCTGGGTGTCCATAAAATGTTGCAGCCTTTGCTTTAGGTTATAGCAAATCTCATCTAGAAGGAACCGGCTGAGACTATTCAGTTTCATGAACCACCTGTGGGAAAGCAGGCAGAACACCATTCTTTCATTCCCTTATTTCTAGGAATTAAAGATGACTATCTGGGGAAGTGCAGATTTTTTTTCAAATGTTGCTCAACAGAGAAATTGCAAGATAAAAGAAACATCCCTTACTAAGCACATAAGAAATGGATTTAGAAAATCCCATGTTCACACTGCTCCTGTACAAAATTTGACCTGCCGGGGCATTGGAAAAATCCTCAGGCATAAGTGTGTGTCTGTACGTATTTTCTGCCAAATACCAAACTTCAAAACTTCAAACTGAATGAGAATGGGACAAATCTAGACATGCTTTAGTATCCCTTTAACCCTTTAAAATCCTGGAGGCTCTGAAGAAAACATTTCCAGAGTGATAGACAAATCCCCCGGGGAAGTGCCTGTTTCCTGTCAGGAAAACACCTGACAGGCCTTTTATGCCTTTTTTGTATGTAATACGTAATGAAAGACCGACCAGATATTCACAGGTGCTGTCTTCCCTCAGCATACATCTTACAGGTAAAACAAAAGGTTTTAAAAAATAAGGTGAGAGAAGAATGTACACTTGGGTTTAGGAAGGACCACTTCCTACCAAAGATCTTTGTTCTTTGGTAATTGTAACGGAATTAAGCCAGGAGAGACAGAGTTTACTGGTAAAGGCAGGAATTGCTTCAGCAATGTGAGCTGACTCAAGAATCTAGATGTGGAAACAGGGACCACAGAACTGAAGGTAGTGCCTCTCTCACAGCTTCGTACCTCAAAGCTGTCTGCCCACTTGACAGGACACTGCAGAGAAAACCCATTATCCTGATCCTCTGCTAACGGCAGTGGAAAGCTTTCACAGAGCTTCCTGAGGATGATGCCTCACTGTGTTGTAACAGCAGATGTGGAGACTTGACTCCACTTAGAAAGAGGCAGTCAGCTGGGAAAAGTCAACACAAAGAGACATGCACCTCACCTGTGCGATTTATCCTGACTCTCTCGTAGCAGTCTCAACACCTTTGAAATTCTCCTTTGGGAATCACCACTGGGCTGGTGTGATGAGATGTGAGAGAGTCCTGGTGAGGCTGGAAACTCTCTAGGAAAAGGAACTTAGCTAAGAAAAGCGGACAAATGAAAATAAAACAGGTTGTGTCACCCCAGGAAGACAGCATGGAAGAGGTGGCTGGGAAAAGAAGTAGTACTTCCGACCCTCTGCACATGCACATGGCACAAAGCAGACCCATCCAAAACATAAAATTCAGGGGAAAAATAAGAACCACATCATTGCCAATGGTGAGTGTGAGGGGGAATCTCCTCAAATCCTGATGAGGCAACTAGTGCAAGTCTCAGGGAAGACCAATGGCAGATTAACAGACAATTGCATCAACTAGCCAAAGGGTAGGTGGTAAAGAACTATTCCCATGGGATCAGTCAGCCAAACACAAGAGCTGGAAGAAGACTGGATCCCAGAGACAGACAAATACACCCCCCAAAAAAGTCATCATCCTGCAGCCTGTAGTAAAAGTTCTATTTCTGCCAATGGCTCCCATAAAGACATTTTAACAAAACAGGAGGTTTATAATTTTCTTGGGTTTAAATATGTTTGCAATTCAAATTGAGTACCAAATTTGTTTCTGCTTTTGAAACATGTATGTGCAGAGGCTGATGCTTTCAATTTTTCTATTTTCAGTCCACAGTTCATTTTTAGAACCTAACCTTTTGTTCTGAGCTGGGAAGGAAAAAGATAAAGCAGTGAAAATGCCCATAAGGCAGGAGAAAAAAAAAAAAAAAAAAAAAGAAAGGAAAAAAAAAAGATGTTGCCAAAACACCAGTTCTTGAGGAAAACCCAGAGTATCCCCAGCCCTTCCTCAAGCCTCCACGAGATGATGCCTATGACTTCGCCTATGTCATTGTTTTAGCCCTCATCTCCTTCCTCACTGACTCCTATAGCTCTGCCCCTCAGCAGCCTTCTTCCCTGACCACATCACACTCTATTTCTATCTGTTCCCAAGATCTTTGCAGGTTTCTGCAATGTGCAAAAGCCCCATAGCAGGCAGGCCAGCTCAAACTTTGGCTATCTACATTCACGATCATTGCATAGATCAGTGGAGACTGGCACAGTACGTTGGAAAATGTTATTGTTTAGAAAACACTGTCATCTTGAAACATCCCTGAGTGTCACAGGGAAAGGGGGAAATATTTCACAGGAAGAATACCAAATAAAGAAATCTGCTTTACACAAATGCACTCAAGCACTTCTGTGTACAATTGATGTCACTGTTGACAAGTTAAGCTGTTTATATTGCAAGGGAAATAAAGGAGAGCAGGTTTTCACTTGCAACTGGAGTTTAGCTTGATTCCAGGATAATATCATGGACCAAAGAAGTTTCTCACTTTTGCTTCCTTAGTCACTCACTTCAAAAAACATTTCTGACAAGAAGACTGGTCACTCTTAGTTTACGGTGCAACACGCATATATACATTTTGCAGGGCAACAGGTGCTGGCATTAGAAAGCTAGACTTTAGGTCACATCAAAATTTGGATATGCATAACTACTGTAAATCACAGCTTGCTTTGGCCTTCCAGATTCGATTCAAACCCAGAAACTGCATCAAGAGCCACTTATTGCACATGGTTAAGAAACTGCATTGGCTCTAAAGCACTTACCCAGCATGGTTTGAAAGAAGTAACATTGGCTAGGGATAGACCACATGCATGCACCACACATGGACTGCGATTACTCAAGTTCTTTCACTTAGAAGAACAGCAACTTTCACAGTCTCAACTCTTTCACAAAGGTACTGCCCAGACAATAAGTTCAGTCAGCTCATTTGCTGCTTTGCACATGCTGACTTAAAGCCTTTTGAAACCCAGGGGTTTGGCAGTGCAGCAATGCTGGTTGCTAAGCTGCATGTGTCTCCTCTAACACGCTAACTGGGTGACAACTGCACAAGTGGAGCAACCCACTGCTCCCCTCCTCTCCACAAGATCCCACACAGGCGACCAACCCTCCCAAAGGTAGCTCCGAGGGAGTGCAGTACTGCAGGCCATAATGTAATCCCAAAAGAGCAAGAACCTGGTGAAACCCAGTGTTTTCTTGCTAGTGAGCACCGTAAGATGACAAGTTGCACTGCTGTGTCACCAGAACTGAAAAATAATCGACAAAGTTACCTTTTAACTGAGGAAAATTCTGCCAGTGGAGTCAGACTGAGGAAAAGTGTTTCCAAACACTGTTTTGTAGCAGAGGGGCATCTATTTCTCCAGCCATGTTCCCAACCACTTTCAGCTTTCTGAGCTGAAGGAGTCCCACAAAGACCCCAGAAAAGTGCCTCTTTCTGTCACTGGCCATCTTAAAGTTGTCCAGTTTCCTCTCTCACCTGCACACTGAATCTCTCAGCAGAGTCAAGTGTAACCCTTACTGTCCATCTGCTAGAAAAGCACTGTTTTAAGGCAAAAAACAACCTTGCTGAGTTTTGCAAATACTTTTTTCTCCTCACGTATAGTCAAGCAAGCTGAGCATATGGACAAGACATTTCAAGAGTGTTACAGTCAGGGCCAGGAAATGGCCTTTGTTTCTGTTCTGTGCAAATTTCTGTCAACAGAGCAGCCAGATTTTGTTGCTGGAAAGCACCACACCTGTAGGTTGTTTCTCCCATGGCACAACCTGACTACTGGTTCACAGTTTTCAGATGCATTAGGAAAGACTCCAGCACCTGGCATCTAGACACAACAGTTTCTGAAGGATTTCCCAGTGTTTTGCTGAAACTTGCATATCATCCATCAGCATCTGTTTTTTAATTTACTACAGAAGCAGTCTCAAAGACCCTTTTATCAGTTCTTTCAGGTGGTTTATATGAACTTCAGAAAGTTTTGGGAAGTACATACATATTTCCCATTGATATATAGATGGATGAAAAGATGACTATTTTTTCACCAAACAACTCTCCAGCTACTTTTTTCCAAGTGAGATAAAACATGGGATCACCCAAAAGAACAGAATCTTTCTCTGTTGGTAGACTCCTGCACTGTAAAACTCTTGTGCAGATAGATACAGGTTTTGTACTTTGGTTGGCTTTCCTCCTGTGGTTTCAAAAGTTCCCAGTTTTCATATGATTAAAGCATGGAAGAGGCTAGAAGCATTTTTGTGTGTGTGTGTGTCTGAGTATTAGATGGTACATGTTTGAAAGGACTTCATAATCCTCTTCTCCCAACTTACAGACTCCACTTGCTGGTGCATGCACCACAGCAGATTTTCTTTGTAACCTCTTCTCATCTCTGCAGTATTTGCCCTTTTCTTTGTGTCACAACCATGCACAGAGGCTGCCTTATACTGCTTGTGTGAACACTGCAAGAAGAAGAGCAATAAGGCCATTCTGAATCACATGCCTGTAAATCCAACTCTACAGCACAGCACAACGCAGTTCATAAGGGAAATGAGGAGGTGTGCCAAATCACATGCATTTCTACATCTGTTTCTGGGATGTCATAGAACCTTGTCATGGGGGGACTAATAGAAACCGTGAACCTGACTACCATCAAAAAAATGCCTATGAAGAATTACGATTCAGCTTATTAATTCTCAGAGGCTTGGGAATTGCACAAGAGCAGATGCTGTAATGAAAAGGCTGTGACTGTGAATTCATCAAAGCAGTACCACTACCCATCCAACATCTTTAAAGAAAGCCAACTGGACAGAGAAAGAACAATCTGGTACCTAAAAATTTGTCTGTTGAGCCCTAAGTACGACTTTTGGAGGAGGGAAGGAAATCTTAATATACCTATACATGTACACTGGTCACTTAAATGAATGTAAGAGAGGATTTATGGTGCTGTTACAGTTCTTTTTCAGTCACCTAAAGGAAAATGCCTTTGTTACTATGAGACAAATGCTGCTGAAAACTGAGCAGAAAATTATAGAATCAGCGATAATAGCTTTGGAGAGTGGGGAATTCACAGCATTACATTTTAGAATTCTGGAAGTCTTTATGATCTGGAGGCAAGGTTACCGTTTTTCTGTTATATCAACAAAGAAATGATCACAAAGTGTTGAACACTAAATGCAACTCTAGGCCATCAGCTTTTCAAGGTAGCAATCGTTACTTTTTCCTGCCTGTATAGCCTCTACTATAATGAAGCCTTCACTCTATTAGTCACACCTAAAACTTCCTGCTGCCACTGATGATTGCACTAGACTTTTGGCCAAATTCTGTATTATGAGAAAAGTTTAATGTCATATTCTTGGGGCAAGAATGGTACAGGAAGGTTTCATGCAAGATATACTGTTTCCTGAACAGCAGCTGCTGCAAGCAGCCCAGGAGGGCAAGAACAATTGAGGCAGTTTTAGGGCAGATGGAATAAGCTGTCATGATGGGCAATGCCGAATGTAAAAACTACTCTTGATGCAACTCCGCAATTAATACCCAAGTCATATCTCCCAAGCATGTGTTTATTTGTGCACAGGGAGAGAATAAGCTTGTGCTATAAAAAGAAGCTTGCACTGCCATGGATCATTTTTTCTACCTGCCAGAGTATTTCTGCACCTATCAAACACCATCACAACTGGGCATAAACATCCTTACCTCTATGAGTCTATCATCAATTCTCCTCTGCCAAAGCAGATTTGAGCAGATTTGACTTTGATTTGAGGCTCAATAAACATAACCTGGCTGTTTGCTTTTATGCTGCTGCTTCTCTTATTTATGAATCATCAACAAGGAGGTGGAAATTCTTATTTCTCCACTTTCTGCATTAGTTTAGCCAAATGTCACACTATGGATACCTGTGTGTCCTTCCTGAAAAGCAGCATTCTGTCACTAGTTCTCCCATTATCTCTAAACATCTTTCTGTTCCTCACCTAAGTTCCCTCATGCAACCTTTTCTTTCAGTCTTCTGCCACTCATAGCAGAGAGCTGAAAGCTCCTCTGTTCCTTTTTGCCCAAAGCTCTAAAGGGCAATGAAGAGCCTATGTGGCTGCTTCTTCTTCTGTTTTTCCTTTCCAGCATGGGCCCAGATAAATCTATATTTACCTGACATGGTTAACATGTCCAGACTCTGCTGCTGACTGGCAACGTCTCTAGGGACTATCAGATGACCAACAGCCAAAGCCATGATATCTGGGGAGCCACAGACCTGCAGTACGCTGTCTCTATCAGGCAAACTAGCAGAAAATCTTCTCGTGAGCAGAGCTGGTAGGCACATGGACAACCCAGAAGTACTGAGGATGGGTCATAGTGGTGTTTGTGAAGGAAACCTGTGCCTTACAAACCCATTGGTGTTCTTGGCATGGCTTGGAAAACATGCCAGCTTGAAACAGTTTGAATGGCTTTCAACTCAGGTTTCAAGAGACATGAATCTACCATGGGATAACAGGTTAAAGTCCTCATACAGACTTAAACACATGGCTGAAAGAGAAAAGCTAAAGAGCAGAAGAAAGCAGTATTTTTTTCCAAGAGAGGAAAATCTCCAGAGAGAGGTGCAGTAGTGATCTTTGCTGTTCAACATAACCTCAAATAAGCTGTAAAAGGTCAGCAGAGAAGTAGGCAGGCCAGAGACTTCCGTAGCTTCATCAGTTATCCAGAAAAGATCTGACTGTGCATAAGTAAATGGTAATACTGAGTGACTACGCTACAAAACTGAAGATTAATTTCCACGTAGATAAGCATAAAGCGATGCACACAGGGGAGCAAATGTCACTGATTTCATTTATAAAATGATGATATCTGAGTTAATTATGACCACAGAGCAATGAGATCTTGAGTGATGATATATCAAAAACACCAGCTCTGTGCTCAGCAGTAGTCAAAAATATCATATATTCAGAATTATTAGAAAAGGGGTAGAAGACACTGAGAGAACATCATCATTATCTTCCTGTATAAGTGAATAAAACTTGAATGCTCTGTACAATCTTTTTTTTTTTTTTCTGGCACTCAAGAAAATACAATGGATTCACAAAAGGTGCTAAGACAGCAAGAGGGATAAACAGATGTCTGAGACAATTTCTGCCTAAGGAATATCTCCCAAAAATGGTTGGAACAGATGGAGGGGATTGCGACATTGGCTGTGAAATACTACAATACAGAACCAAGGAAGGGTAAGCTACATGAAGTGCCAAGAAGCTCAGAGAGAATGACCACAAAATATTCGTTCAACTGTCTCCTCTGGTAAAAAGTTTGGGACATCAGATATATGTATCCATTGTAAGTTCAAAGTGACTTCTGAAACGTGTGGGTCATCTGTACGACTCCCTGCTGCAGAATGCCAGAGGTTTACACAAGTTCAAAAAAAACCTGGAGAAATTCACCAAAACCAATCAGTCCAGGGCAGCTAACTTAGATCTGTCATCTGCAAGAGCCCAGAAGAAAGTGCTAGGAAAGAATCATGCTTGACCCATTCTCACACATGTCTCTTGATACCAGCTGCTGACCAGGATACTGGGCCAGAGCCAGACCTTTGGTCTAATTTAGGTCAGTTGAACTTAGCTTCTTAGGTTTTCATGCTGACAAAACTGTAAAGCTTATACAAGGAGCAAAGCAATACCATTCTTACAACAGGATGAGGGGTTTGGATCTGTCAGAGCCCGTTAGCAAGTTCCAAATTATTATCTCTGTCCTTATGCCCTATCTAAAGCTGAAGTCGAAATTGTTTTAACTGGTGGATAAGCAGAAGCTGCAAGGATAACAAACTACAATGACAAACCCATAGTTAGAAAAGTATATAACTATATAACTATAGTCTAACTACAGACTATATCTTGCTTCCCTGACCTGTTAGATGTTGTCAATGCATTTATTCCTTATGCATCAGCATAGCACAGTATCTTAGAGAAGGGGGTACAGAACATGAAGCAGAGCTAATAGCTGAAGGAAGGAGGAGTTTACAGGGTTAAATAACTTCAGTAACACTGATGTCATTCTTTGCAGCATGTTTTCTAGGCCGTGTGCAAACCTATCTAATTACGGAGTATGACTGTAAAGCCTAGGCATGCTGGAATACTAGCACCTGCCAAAATCAATGATGTCAAAAGGTGGACATAATTAAAAACAATATAATTGTAACCCTGCCAAGAATCAGGTCTGGCACACTGTACTAAACAACTTAGAACAGAGCTGTTCCAATGGGTTCATCAACATCCTAACTAAGCCATGGCCATTTCCTAAGGTTTGTAATTACTGCAATCATGTAATGCTGTTTTCCTCTTATTCGCTCTTTCCTCTAAAGAAACAAGTGCTTGATTCCATTTAACCTCAAAGTGCCCAAGTTCAATGTCTTTTAAGTAATTTTTGGCTGTAGTCTGACCACAAATACCTCCCCCCTTGCTATGCACCCCATTTCCACTAGAAGTTTCAAAATCTTCCACTTGGATTGTTTTAACTTGTGCCAGAGATAGGCTTAAAGCAGAAGTAGATGCTGTGAGCAGCTGAGGTCTTTAGCGGTTTCTTCATCTTTTTTCTTTCCATTTTCAGGTGCCTTTTATGCTGCCTTTTGTTAGTAGTAACGGACCAATCATAGCATATATTATCATATCATGGGGGAGGCAGAAATCTTTACTTCTTCTAGCTGAACCAGGAAAATCTCCTTTTCTCCCTCTCAGAGTTTCTACCTTCCAGAAGGAGCAGGGAAGCACATCCAAGCAACTCTCATCCGCGTGCTAACAAATTAAATTCACTTCCCAGACAGAAGAATCACAACCTGCACAGGCCACAGGGTATCTTCCAAAGCCCCCCCTGCAGAGTTATCAGTGAAATATGTAATTTACCCTTATCCATAATGCTGCCCTGCACACACACATAGTGCAATGAATCTGAGGGATCAGACTGCTGTGTTAGGGTCCTTGCAGGGAGGGGAAAATTAAAATTCTTCCCTGCTGATATGTCTACCAAGATTTCCAAGGAGCCTTCAGTCTACCTCCCTTTGCCCAGTTCCAGAAGAGCCATCCCAGGCAGCCCTCTCCAACTTCTTGGTCTCAGGAGCCTTACATATGCAGGGCAGAGCTGCTGGTGACTAACCAAAGTATTTGCAAGAGGAATCATACAGCTTGTGGCTCCATACATTAGGCTGCATACCAAGCATCATGCCACATTACACTGCTGTGAACTCTTCTTTTGGATCATAATGTAATTTGTTCCCCATGGAGACAGAGAAGCAGGCAGGCAGTGACCTGCAACAGCCTCCTCCGAAACCTCTTCCCAGCCTCTGGGCTCCAAGGCTGGTCCTGCAGACCTGAAGAATACCAACGGCAGCCATGTCTCCGTAAGGTGGAATGGGCTGCTTCTGTAGAAGATGTCAATTAACAGTTTATGACATCATCAGCATGGCAGGAGAGAGGGGGGTGGGGGTGAAAATTTATGAGATTTAAAGCCAGTTAGAGCTTAGTGCAGTGTTGATATCCAACCCTTTGTCCCCCACCCTGCAGACTCTGGAAAGATTTCATTCTGTACCAGCCCAAAGAGGCACGATTTGCTTACCATGTGTGACAAAGTTTCAGTGGATTCAGAGCAAAAAATAAATTCATGTTTTAGAACAGCTGGACCCAAAGGATGTTCCTCCCCAGCTCTTCCCAAGTCTTTTCCATCCCCACCGGGGTCAATTTCACTAGCCAGAGCTTCTCTGTGATGTGAAAACAACCTTACTGTCTTTCTGGAGGTGGAATAAGAAGGTGCTGGCATGCCCCACTGCAGATTGCTGCTGGTTTGGCCACACTGCTCAGCCAAACCTGACATCACTGAATTGCTCTATTAGCCAAAAACCATGTTGGGATTTCAGATGCTCCAAGTCAAGGGTCCATCAAGGAATTGCCAGAGAACTGTGAAATACAGTATTTTGTTCAGAGCCACACCACATGATTAGACCTATCTGTAAAATCCATGCCCTGTTCAAGGGAACGTGCATGCAGATGTGTGCCAGAGATACCACTTCCCCAAAATTTCTGGATTTATTCTGTCATAATGACTCTCTCTCTCTCTCTCTCCCTCCCCCTAGCAGGCAGCTGTCAACAGCTCAAACACTCGTCTGCCATTAACCCTCACTGTAACCAATCTCTTTACCCATTTCTCTGGTGAGGAAACAGGGCTTCGAACAAAAGTACTCAAAACCCTTCACCAGTAGTTGCTGCCTTTGCAGATTTAGTAAACAGTGGTTGTTTCTGCCCCAAAGCAGTCTGCTGGTCAAAAGCAGAAAAGATTTGTCCTTCCCTTCTCTGAGCTTTTGTCTTTGTCTCTTGTCCAGGCTGAGATACAGTCAGGCTCCATAGAAAATGTAAGGATCCCATCCACTCTATTGCAAATTCCATACAAGAACATGGAGTAGAAGACAAACACTACTCCTAGCCAGAAAAAAAATATCTTATCTGTAGATCTATGAACAGTATGGTTTAGTTCAAAGTCTAGTGTAACTTTACATAACAAACAGGTTATTCCCATTCATTTTCTAGAGCTTGGCAGTGCATTAAAAATTATCTACTCTGATACTCTATTCTTACAAGGCATAAAGTAATAAATCATAGAGAAATAAGGACAAAAAAATAAATCAAAAGATGTAGTGGTACTTTCCTCTGTATAAAATCATCTGCATGACTTCCTTGGTCCCGATAGGCTAAAAAGTTTAATTAAAAAAGAACACACTTATCAGACCAGTTGCCGAAAACCCATTTTAGCATGCGTTCCAAGGTACAATCTCGGTCTCCTGGGGCAACTGGAAATGACTTTTTCTGACCCGACTTCTGGAAGCGGGCTAAGCAAAGCACAGGTACACAGGAGTTACACCAAAGAAGGTGTATGTAGGAAGTGTGCAGTGACATTCTCTGCATTAATTAAGGAATGAGACAAGGGCTTGCACTCTCAGAAAAGGTAAATACATGACAAGTCTGCCAGAAAACAAATCTAGATTACTGAACGTTCTTATGCATTGAATTAACAGGTGTTTTAGTACGCTCTGTAGCATTACACAGAGTAGAAGTTTTCTGAATATTTATAAGGGTGGGTTTCAGTTTTGGGTTGTTTGTTTTTTTTTTTTTATTACCCACCCAAACTACACTGCTGCCGTTCGGCTGTGGGGCTGCGGTCCGCAGAACGGGGTAGCGGCATTTCAGCGAGCACGAAGCCGTGTCGCCGCCAAAGCCGTGTCGCCGATGCACTTTGGGCAATTTTGCCAGCTGGGACCGGTCCCGAGTACAAGCCAAAGGCAACGGGGGGCAGCTGCCCCCACCCGCAGCGGCCAGTGCCCGCAGCGCAGCCGGGGACCCGCGCGCGCCCATTACCCTCCTCAGCCGGTGGCGCAGCGGCGGGCAGCGCGCGATCGCCACCGGGCGGCGCCAGAGACCGGCGGCGGCGAGCCCCGCCCCCACACCCTCCCGCCTCCGTCCGGGCGTATGATTCCCCTTGCGAGCGGCGGCCGCAGCGGCTGCGCCGGGCGGGGGGCGGGGGGTGCGGCGGTGCGGCGTGCGGCGGTACGGAGTGCGGGGGGGGGTGCGGGAGTGCGGGGGTGTGCGGGGGTACGGGGTGCAGGGGTGCGGGGTGCGGGGGGGTGCGGGAGTGCGGGGGTGAGGGGTGCGGTGTGCAGAGGTGCGGTGTGAGGGGGGGTGCAGTGTGCGGGGGTGCGGGGTGTGGGGTGCAGGGGTGCGGGGTTGCGGGGGTGTGCGGGGGTGCGGGGTGCTAGAGTGCGGGATGGAGGGTACGGGGTGCGGCGGTGCGGTGTGCGGGGGGTGCGGGGGTACGGGGTGCGTGGTGCGGGGGTGCATGGTGCGGGGTGAGGAGGTGCGGGGGTGCGGAGGTACGGGATGCGGGGTGCGGGGGGGTGCGGGGGTACGGGGTGCGGTGTGCGGAGGGGTACGAGGTGCGGGGGTGCGCGGGTGCGGTGTGCGGCGGTGAGGGGTTCAGGGGTGCGGGGTGCGGCAGTGCGTTGTGCGGGCGTGCGGGGGTGCAGGGGTGCGGGCTGCGGGGGTGCGGGGGTGCGGACACTGCGCCAGCGCGCAGCGAGCACCGAGCTGGTGCGGAGCGAGTGGCGCCGGTGCCGTTGCGGCTGCTGTGCGACACGGGCGGCCGGTGCAGGCGGAGGAGCAGCCGCCCTGCGAGGCAGGAGCCTTGCTCCAGCTCCGCGGGGAGAGCCCGAGGCGGAGGATTCCCCAGGTCCGCCCAGGGCGATTCCTGCGGCACGGCAAGTGGGGAAGGACGGCGGCTCACCGCGCTGCTGCTGCTGAAACAGCCCCGCTCTTCCGAGGGGCGGTGTGGGGATTCACGAGAACTGCAAGGGATGGATATGGAGCAAGAACGACTGAAGAGTCTTAAGTAACTAAAGGCTAAGCTAAAAACTAAAAGGTAAATAATTAACTCTCTTGGATCACCTTTTTGCCTAACAAAAGGTGTTTAATAAAAAGCTGATCCAAAAGAGTTAATTATTTGGCAGCCTGTTTTTTAGACTAAGACAAACCACATGATACAAACATCTCCAAGTAATGACGTGGGGTCTTCAAAAAATGACCCTTCCCTTTTGGATCCTTTTACAAAGGTGATCCAAAAACTTTTAAAGTTCAAAACTTTTAAAGATCAAAGACTTTTTAAAAATTGATCCAGAAGGGAAGGGTCATTTTTTGAAGACCCCACATCATTACTCAGAGATGCTTGTATCATGTGGTTTGTCTTAGTCTAAAAAACAGGCTGCCAAAAGAAATATGCTCCTACTGCTACGGCTCAGCTAGGAAATCCTCAGCAGCAGTCAATATTGGCAGGTCAGGGAACGCAGAAGAAATAGTAACACAGAAACTAGGTGCAGAACTACCGGTTTCAACTACCTTTCCAAAAGAAATCTAACACATTTTTTTTGTTCAAGTAACTGATGACAATACTACGGCAGACTCAAATGAATGAAATGGCCTGGAAACCAAGATCAGAAAAAATGCTCACGCCAGTGATGCATCAGTGTCATTAGGGCTGATTTACCCATCTGCCTCTACACACAGAAAGCAACACTGACCCACAGGCACAGGGACATGGGGGAAATCTGTCTGCAAGGTCAGTTCACATACAAACCTCCCGGGGTACTTATGTTGGAGACTCTGACTGAGGCATCTTAAGGCTTTGCAGCCATAGTCTGGAAAACACAGGCAGTCTGTATGGAATGGAGAAGATGCAAATCTGTAATGACAGAGGAGTTTTACTCAGCCTGCACCTGCCGGCTGGCCAGGCCCTGGCACTCTCTGCACAGTGACATTGGCTGCCGATGGCACCAAGCTGCTGGGCAATTGCACAGATGCTCAAGTCAAAGACCCGTTTTCTTCTGAAAATCTGAAGTAGACACATGTCAGTTGGCTTACCAAAGCACAGCACCACCTAAAGAATAGCTGTCTAATAGACAAGGTAAAGTGAGGAAAGGAAAAAAAGACAAGTCCTTCTGCAATTTAGTAAACTTTGGTTACTTAAAAAAAGTGCTGCTGCAAGTGGCCTCAGAGTTACTAAGAAACATAGCAGATGACTCCACAGTTCAAGAGCTGTATTATGAGCAACCTGCTGGTGCCTTCCCTCTAGCAGGCAAGTGTTAGCTCGTGTTAGCTGTTTACCATCAAGCTACAGGGAGAGATCAAACAGGCAGAGATGACCACAGAGATGCCTGTTTGGTGTTTGATTGGTTTGGGGAATACTAAAGCTTACCTCAGTGGCCCACAAAAGAAGAAGCTGTGAAATAAATGAGCCCTGGGTCTGAAGCAAAATTTCTTCCCTCTCTCAGAGAGAATCTAAGTCAGTGTCTGATGTCTTGCAGATTTTGCAGTGCTTTGTTGCATCTCCCATGTAATAGTACTGGACAGTACCACCAGATCACCATGATAACCCTAAAATACATCTTTGATTTCGCAGGTGTCAGTACCTTATGAGCATTCCTGATGGTTCTGAAGTTGTTGCAGAGAAGATGAGAAGGCTGTCCAGAAGCTGAGGCCTTAGAACAAAAACCTAGGATGTTCACATGCCATCTCTGTGTTGTAGTTTCTGAAACAGGAAAAGCTGTTTGAAGGTACTGCAGGAAGGGTTCTGAAAGATATGTGCTCTGGGAGAGGTTCTGGGGGGTAGGGAGTGGAAGAAACCAGTGATTCTTTCTGCCATTACATGTCCTTTGCTAAAGCTTGAACAGAAGTGACACCACCCGACCATTCTGGTTCAGAGTTCACTACAAATAAAGGTAACAGCCTTGGTGATTAGGGCATATGCTCCATCCCACTGTCCTGTCAGATTATCTGTCTGTTTGTGTATTTATCTTTACTGCAGAGCAGACCTGACGTCTCATTGCTTTCAGACAGTGCCACTTCCCGGTTCAATTGAACCACTGCACTTCTTCAACCACCGATTTGTAAGAAAAGCTGGAATGTGGACGAGACATTTTGTTCTAGGCAGGAATCAGTTCAGGAACCTGGCTTGCACTACTGTAATGAGCTAAAGCCCTAGGTCTGCAAGTGAGGGTGCTTGAACCAGGAGAAAGTCTGATACTCTCCTTTCACAATCTGTTCATATCCTGAGGGAAGTTTCACTAACTGTTTTGGGAGCACCCCAGCCAGTTCTAAATCCTCCATTTGCCCTTCCTGACTAAAGCAGCTTAACAGCCACTAAGCTACAGCATGCTTCAAATGTCCCCAGCTAGCGCACCAGGACAGATGGGAGAACCTCTACTCATTACAAAGCTAACGTATTACTAGATGAGCCTCCCGAATTTTACATCCTTCTACTATCTCCTCATCATTTCAGATGTTCCTCCAGAAAGTTAAATAAAATTCACAACAATAAAATTCCCAGAAATTGCTGCCGGCTTTCCATAGCTGAGTGCATTGCATACATCTAAACTGAATGTTTCCTAGGGCCAAGAGTTAATTTACTTCAGGTATTAGCTGTGAAATCTCACAGAATCCTGCAGTCCTTCGATGTCTTTCTAAAGCAGGCAATGATCAGCTGCAGGTTTAAAAAATAAATATTTGAATGTGAAGGGACACCATGAACGTTTAATCACTTGCATGCGTTCTTGTTAGGGTACTACAGATATTTGGAGAACAATAATCTCTGTCTTTCTCCAAGTGTAAGATAGATGGTGGTAATGAAACTGCAGTGGGTGGGTATTAAAAATAACCTCCCTGCAGAGATTTTTAGAATGGTTTATGTGACTTTCACACAGCTTTCTCTAGTACTCTTTATAACCAGCCCAGCCACCTGAGGTGCCCTTGAAATGTCTCATTATGTCAGCACGTAGCATTCTGCATTCACTGCTGGTGCCCTCAGGCACAAAGCAGTTAAAAGACATCTTCCTGCAAAGAGTAGTATTTTTGGCTTTAGGTTATGTTCCAGAAAGCCCAGGAAAGCCTCGAAGAGCTCCAAAATGATCCAAAGCTCCAGGACTAACCTGAGTTACACCCACAATCAGTTTCTGTGGCAGTTGGAAAAGCTCAGCTTCACTTAACTATGTCCAAGCTTACTGCCAAGCAGCAGATCATGAGAGCTCTGCTTGTTCTGTCCTCAGCCCCATTAATTCTGTCCAATACTGTAATCAGTGAGCCAAGCCCATTGAAATACCTTCATGCCCACAGACTGCACAAAAAAACCCATGGCTGGATGAGGGAAGTTTTACAAAATGTCAGGAATAATGCAAGGCTGACCAGGCTGAAGGGAAGACATCAAAATTCACATTAAACTGAGCTCAGCTTTTGTTGCACTGCCTGGACTAGGATGCATTCCACTGAACCCACAGTTAGCTTAAGAAAATTGGCTTTTGAGGGTATGAGTAGAGACAGCCCCAGAGTGAAAATCCAGAGGAGGTATAGCATAAAAACAGCCATTAGTTTGAGTGCTCTATAAATGACAATCCTCCCTCCTGCCACACAACACAAACAATCCACCCCTGACTGTGACCTCACTTCCAGACCTCTAAAAAGCCTGGTGCTTTGAAAAGCCATCAGGTAGCTGCCACGCTGCCGTTAGCGCACTCAAAGCCTGTGGGCAGCACAGCGTGTACTTCCTTTCCCAGCTATAAGGAAAGCTTTCCATTATTCTTGCCCTGGAGAAATAGATTCCATCCCCAGCAAAGCTGAACATGTGAGGAGAAGAATCTGTGCAAAGCAGTTATCAGACCTCAGGATGATCACCTATAGAGGCTTTCCAGAAAGTACTGCTCCTCATGCAGAAGTGAGCAGCACCACCACCACATTTTAGAGAATTCAACCAGCATGGTATATGATGTCAGCACACCTGTGTCACCCTACTTCATCATATATCCTCCTGCAAGGCACTTGCCACCACCCCAGCAGCGTTCAAGCTCTCTTCTTTTTCCCAGGAATCAAGGCACAGTCTTTTGTTTCTGTTTTGAGGAACACTCCTGTTGCTGGAGACCTGCAAGGTGTGGAGCTGAGGAGCACAGAAACCCTGAGCTCAGATACTTAGAAGTGAGGAGGAAGGTGTCAGAAAGCTAAGGAACTTTCAGACAGCATCGCTTGGGGTTCGGTGATATGAGCAGATATCTAAAGTAATTTGATAGAAAAGCTGTGTGGGACAAACACAGCCAAAAGGCCAGCTGGCCCACCCAAGCCTATAGCTCTGCTTGAGACATTCATCTTAGATTGTGCCAGATTGTGCCCAATTTCTGAGCTCTCCATTGGAGTGTAAGACCTTAGACATATGAAAGACACCTCTGGCAGCAAGCCAACAAGCTTCAAATCATCTTGATTGGTATGCAACATTTAGTTTTAGCTCCTCGGGAATTTGTAATTAAGTTTATTTCCACCTATGACAGACTAGTCAATGTTAAAGATTCTTTCCCTCAAACAAGTGATTGTTGTAATTAAAAGGTTTCCAAATAGCTGTGTAATGAGGCAAACAATGCTAGTTTGCCCAAAGACATTGAAAAACTTTTTTGTTGTTGTTGTTTTGTTGTGTTTTTTTGAAAGATAGTCATGGGATGAGTCAGAAAGCTCTTACAGTGTGTTTCACTCCATCTCACTGATGGGACAATTGTTGCAGCTGAAAACAAACACATGCAGTAAATACCACTTTCACTGCCCGTGCTGTGAACTCCACCTAGTGCCATCTACACCCCTACAGGATCCTGGGTATCACAGTCTGAAAAGATGAAACACTGATGGCCAGAGCTAGAAGAATGTAGATGACTTTACTGGCAGGGGATGGGGGCAGGGTGGGTTCTGAATGTAAAGTTTTTATGATCTGAATGAAAACCTGTTGGGGAAGCCAGTCTGGAAAACACTCTCCTGCAGTCAGTCTGGGTGTCTAAGGTGATCTTCACTTTATTTATCATGGAGATTACCTCTTCAGCAGAGGAATAAGTGAAAAAACAGCCAGCAGGAATGACATGTATGCCTTTATTCATGAGGGTTTAACACAGCTCCAGTGAACTGGAGAGATTATTACAGCAGAAGCAACAGTAAAGGTTGTAAAAAGCATCAAGAAAGTTCACATATATGTAATCTGGATTAAACCTGCTAAAAGACAGCTCACATCCAGAGGCCTTGGCCAAACCACTGCTATTTTTTCATGTGGTACAGCCCAGTAAAAGGATCTTTTCCTCATATCTTTCTCTCCTATGTTGCCTTTTCAGTGTTAATGTAATAGAATATTGGAACTTGACCAGTAAAATATTGCTCTAGAGAGACCTGTGAACTGTAAATCCAAGAATCCTAGGTGTCAACCACCCATATTCCCCTGCTCTCCTAGAGCTGTTGCCTCGAGCACTTTAAATACTACGTTGTATGCAATAGCATACAAAAACCCTCAGAACCTTCCTGTCTTTGTAAATCTCTGACTCATTACACATGAAACACAAAAGCTGAAATAGCAAAGGAACTGAAACAGAGATTTAGAATATGATGCCAATAGCCATTTGACCCTCAAACTCAAGTGATTAACAGTGGCTATGCCCTCTGCATGACAGGCAAGCTAAGCTCTGGTGTGACACCAATACCTCTGCTTGAAAACATACTCTGGGAGCCCTTCAGCCAGCAACGTGTCAAAGTATTGCTCCAGATAGTTGGTCTGGGCATCTGTTCTAAAGAGCAAGAACTCATGTCCCTCACAAGACACCTTCTTACCTAATGGTGGAGCAGCGTTACCCCCACCAATCTGCAGTGGCAGCCCGGACCCCGTCCTCCTCAGCCGGCAGCATCAGCACCGTACTGTTGCGCTGCACCGCAGAGCGTTGCCCCAGTGTGTGACACCCATGTAAAAGAGCACAACAGGTCCCGTATTTATGTTTTCCAGTGTGTGCTGAGGATGACTCTGGTTACGACACATATGAAATACTACTCCAAGGACAGTTTCTTTGCACAGTAAAATGACACAGCATCCGAAAATTGCCCCAGCTGAGCCGAGGGAGAGCCCAGAACTCGGCAGTGGGCCAGGCAATGGGCCACTGTATGGCAGGCATGTCCAGCAAAGTTTTAAAAGTAAATTGCTTTCCCCTCCCTACAAAGTAGGTGGGGGCTTTAAAAAGTTTGTTCAAAATGCCTTGGAAATTTTGTAATGTAATTAAAAAAAAAACAATAAACCCACACAAAATAACCCACACACACAAAAAACCCAAACAAACCAAACACCACCAAAACCAAAAACCACAACCTACCTGTTTTACGGATTAGTGATAAAAAACAATACTAAGGCTGAGGGAATTTGGTGGTGCTTGAGCCGTGAGACAAAATATGCATCCCCATAGGGCTAGCAGCATGTTTGTGATGCAGCATCGGCCTGCCCATCCCTCGCTTCTCTGCATATTTCGTAAGCTTCAGGGTTACAGGTGCAAAAAAGAGACAGTAACTTATTCAAAATGGCATCAGGCAGCAAGAAAACCAGGTGGTGGTGTGTTACTAGCCCTGTGAACGGTCACAGTAAGGTACTTGGGCCATCTAATGAAGGAAATGGGCTCCATCCCTGGTCTGGCACTTCCTTTCTGCCGTTACCTGGTTGATTCTCCCCAGATAAGAGCCAGGCAAGTGCTTTGTTCACAAAACACAAAAACTGTGTGACAGATGGTTAATCCCCTGTTGGCAACCATCACCTCTGCAGCAGAATGACAGTCTGACTGCCATGCATGCAGCTGAGCTGAGAATGTGTTTCGTCATCCATGCAAGGATGACTTGCAGCAGTGAGAATCCCGTCCAGTCTTTCCAAACAAGAAGTGGGAAAGGCCTGCAACCAATTCTCCTCTGCTACCTCTCCCACTATTCTGCACATCCACAGCAGAAAAACTCAATCACTTTTGCACCAGGAGGATTTTTTTTCATCTCTAATTCTGAACTGAAGCAAGCATACCACTGGAGGATATTTATTTGCGCTTCACGTCCAGTTCTAAGGATGCTTGAGGGCAAAGGAACTCACTAGTAGCCATGTTATTTGCATTACTGAGTCTTAAAATAAATAGGCTGGTGGATGGCAGCAGGGGCAAAGGGGTAGGAGTGCAGAATTTATTTTGTACTGTAATTAAACATTATAGTTTAGCATTTGACACCATCACTTGAGCATATCACAGCTGTCCCAGGAAGCCTTGAGCAAGATAGCATCCTCTGAGCTAGGTCTAGTGGGACAAACAAGCAATCTGAGGGGCCAGAAGATCTCATGCAACTTTGCCATGTCTGTACATCACCTGTGAGACCTGTTGTTACAGCCCCTCTCATACTCCAAAAGTGTTCTGCTCTGTCAGGAAGATGCCTCTCCTGTCAGATGCACGTACCCCGAGATGGGCATGACCCTGACACTGCCACATGGGTTGGACCTCATGTTTCAGTCTTTCCATGTCACTTCGCCTAATGCATAGTTGTTAGGTTATGTGCTCATCACTTCAGCTTATCTGCACACCTACAACAAAGCACAGAAAGGCAGAGGCAGAAGGCAAACAGTACCCTGCTGGGCTGCTCCCAGCCCCACCATAGAAGCCGCCAGCCCACAAAAGGCCATGTCACAAGCCCAGAGGAGCACAGGGGCACAATGGCAGGCAAGTTAAGGACTCCAGAGAAGCCTGGTCTGGCCCCTCCTGGGGCTGTCCCAGCAGAACCATCAGCCCAATGGCCAGATGTGGTAACAAGCATGACGAGTCATCAAAGCAGCTATCCAGATGAGGTATCTGAGGGGGCTTGCTGTTGTCCTGGTTTAACCCCAGCTGGTAATTAAGTACCACTGCCTAGGGCTGTAAGACATACTATGGGATTCAGGGGGAAAGCAGTTCCGGATTGCACAGGACTTATATGTGATGTTTATGAGAAGAACCAAAGGCAGGAAAATGTAGGAGTTCAGGTGGTTTGGGGAGGAAAAAACATGGGGAAAAATAAAGGGAAGGGGATTGAAATGGCCAGTTTTGCATAAATGTAGTCAGATGGCTCAGTATTAGATGAGATACATGCATATATGTGGTTAATAAAGGATGAATCTGTTATTTACCTTGAAGTTTAGACAAAATATGTAAATATCTATAATGAAAAACAAGAAGGAATTTGAAAAACGGAGGATGTTCCAAACAGTTAACAAAGCATGGCCTTGGGAGGAGGAATAGACTCCATAAATATGTCAAGCTGGGGCATAACAGGATAAGCTCTGGGAGGACCAAATGGTTAACGAGACCAAACAGAAAATTACTGGAACTATGTGTGAACCATCCCAACCAGCATACTAAAAGACTCCTCCAGTAATGAAAGGTCCCTGCTAACAAAGCCCCGTCCCCACAGAATGTGTGTGGTGAAGGAAAAAGAACGCTGTATCTTTAAATGGAGCCAAGTCTCTCAAGAACCAGTGGGAATTTATTTGTAAACAATTGTTCAAAGTGTATAAAATGTTTCACTAGGTGTTAAGAGGGGCCTAGCTTTGTGGATTACCACCTAGTACCCATCTCTGAGCAACCCTGCAGTAGATAACCTCTGGGCTCTGTGTGAGATTGGCTCTGCCTGCACTGGGTAACAACGGCATCTGTGAGACCACATAAACAGCTGCTGGTCAGTGCCACCCGTAACCATGCCCTGGGCCGGATCAGCACCTGTCTTATCTCCACCGTGAATTCTATGTCCTTCCTGGGGGAGCGGCTCTGTTCTGTGTGTCTGGGGGTGCTGGGTGCCAGCCGCTCTGCGGGTGCAGAGTCAAGGCAGGTGAGACAGTGAATAGGTGAAGTGGCCTGTGAACAAGGCGTCAGGTGGGCATGCAAGGGCTCCAGATGTGAGAGTGCCTGTGCATCCAGGGGTGAGAGCACAAGGGGGGTATGTGTCGGGGAGCAGGGGAGTCCTGGCCAGCTGTGCGTGTGTCTGTACCAGCAGCTAGAGGGGACCCGTGGCCTTGAAGGCATGCATGCCCAAGTGACAGAACTGGGGAGACTACAATCCAGGGGCCAGCTGCTGGGCAGGCTGAGGGTCTGAGTCCAGCTGCTCGGAGGGTTCACCTTTACCAGTTAAGTTTTCCCTGTGAATGACTACGTGTGAAGCTCAGAAGCCCCAGCACACACAGGCATACCGAAGCACACACAGTCTGCATGTTTTGTTACTGGTGCCGGTTCTGAGCTTCTGTTTCATCCTTGACTTCCAGATAGAAGAGCCTGTGTTTCTCAGAACTTTGCTTTTCCGTAGATCCCTAAGGACCAATACCATCAATCTGTTCTTTGATTAACAATATCAACTAAAATCTGTAGTTCCCTCCATTTTCTGCTCTGTCAAGCACACACCTTACCTGGTGCTGTCAGAGCACAACCTTTTCCACATGGAACTGAGCTCCAGGAACTGAGCACAGCTTTGTATACTGGACTGCACTGATCAATTTATGGGCAGATTAAGAAAGGTGAGGATAAACTGTGACTAACCCCAGCATCAGGACCATGTAAGGAAGTTAAAGAACAGCAGCTAAAGAGAGCTTTTCTCCAGTATTGACAGACAGAGGAAGCTAATGTATCCAACAAGCTTCACTGAGCCTGAAATGTGGCTGTGCTACATGGAAGCAACATTGGAAACAAAACAGCAGAGTGCTGTTCAGCATCTGGTTCTTCTGCTACATAGCCATCTTTTGCTGTTCTAAAGCAGGCTGCGAATGGATCACCAGCTGGTGATGAACACAATTTTGGAATAGGAACCCTTCGCACAGTAAGACAAAAACAGATGCACGAGCCTTAAGGAAATCCAGTAGCTCATACAGCTCAGCTCTCATGCCTGTTAAGCAAGAAGCCAGGCTTAAGCATGGTGGAGGACAAAACCAAGAGGCTTCCTGCATTACAATTCTTAGGGTGAAAAAGATGTATTAGCATACATCCCCGTGGACCTGTAACAAAATTAACTGTCACTAGTGTGCATCAGATTACCTGCAGCCACCACCTACCCCATCCACTTCTCTGCAGATGTATAGACCCTGTAGTTGTAATGAAATTCCTAACTGCTGCTGTGTTGCAGTTCAGAGTACAGATCCACTTTGCCTTCACCCAGCTGCTTGCTCCCATGGTGAATTTTTTTGTCAGCTGAGCAGTCCAACACTGTCCTGTTAGCATTAATAACACTTGAATAAACAAGAAAAAAAAAATAACCTTGGGAAGGAGCTGCTATTGTGTTAAACAAGATTCCTTAAAGGAAAACAAGATAAAAGGGAAAGCCAACCCGTGTTCTTTGATACTTAGAAAGAAAAATTGCAGCTAAGAAAGAAAAATGGCAGCTAAGACAAGAACATCTAGTTCTAAAATAAGCAGAACCATTTCTGCAGTCCAGGACTAGGACAACATAAAAAAAGGTGGGACAAGCAAGGAGCCTGAACATGCTATGAAACTATGAGCACTTTGAATGCAGGAGCTGAGCCTGCTTTCATGTTGAAATCTGGCAGCCCTGTGCTCCCAAGACTCTGTGAGTCCCTGCCAGAAGATGGGTGGGATCTAGCTGACAGTGGCTCTGGGTCAGTGCCAAGTTTAAAATAGTTGCATGCATCTCTGACAAAACGGATCTGTCTGGATAGATGGACCATTAACTTCTCAGTTAATGACTGCACCCTCGCTGTCACTTTTCTGGTGTGGCACACCCATTCTCTGAAAGATACAGCTTCTCTGCCCTGATGCTGCCTGGCCAGTGGCTATGTGTTGTCCCCATCTTTGGATGCCCTTCTTGCTACTTCCAGGGCTTGCCTCCCCCATTGGTTGTTTCATCACTGCAGAGGTGTTCCAACAACCCTGGGATACCCCAGGACATAGCTTCTTCCCCACCAGTTGTGACTGCCAACCTCAGAGTTTCTTAACAAGGATCAGACTCCCTTACAGCCACTCAGTACTGGACTTCTTGCATTACCTTCTGCATTGGGGCTGCCAGGACATTTGCAGTGATGCATGCTCAGCAACCAGCAACATGCAGGGGAAAATTAAGAGGTATTCAACCCAAAATTCAAAGCATTGTTATGTACTGCAATAGGCATTTCCCTACTAGTCTCTCTTCCATTGTGCCCTTTTCCAATCAGCTAATAACTTCACACTCATACATAGATTTGTGAGTCATCCCAAGTACTCCCTGTGAAGTCTGTGCTCTTTATGTTGTCCAAGCACGGCCTTCAATGTTTCCAAGTCAGCTCACTCCTCCTGACAGCCTTCAAGATCTTCTGCAGAATTTCATTTTTTCTTTGACCATTAATAAACAGCCTTCAAATTCAGCCTATCATTAGTTACGTAACTGTGGCTGTACTTTCAAATCCACAGGCACAATAATTACATCTTTTATTTTCCAGGCATTTAGCGTGTTAGTCTACACACAGTTCCTACCTTTTTCCATGAATTGTATCTAGTAGTTCATTAGTGATAAAACCAGCCTCTTCTCCCAGTTCCAATCACAAAACCAGACAACTGTATGCAATTTGTACTATCATCAATACCTATGTATGCCTTTTGTACAAACAAAACGGATCACGACTACCTTTCCTGAGCTTCACTGCCTCTTCTACCCTAACACCCCATCACTTATAACGGGCCATTGCATGGGCCATGCTCTGTCCCACAGCTTCTTGGAACCCCTCAGGACAGTTTAATGCAGCATTTGTTTTGCAGTGAGATGCTTATTCTGCGCTGCCCTTGGGGAAATTGAGTGGGGCTGCTGTTTGGCTGCAAAAGCCTGAAGGTTGCACTCCAGTGTGTTGAGGGAGTTGTTTGATTTGAAGCTAGGCAGTGGCTGAAGCAGACACACATTTCGATGCCTGACTCTGCTCTAACCAGGCATTGCATGACAGTGGCACCTATGCTAGGAAGGTTTCTGGTTTCTCTGGGACAGCCATAGCAGCAGATTAAACTGTATCCCTGGCACTTAAAATCTACAGGAACATGCCAGTGCTGCTCTGGCCAGTGAGGATCGATGCATCTCAGAGACCAGCCATGCACCGGGTGATCTCTGCACTGTACCAGAAACATAGGGCTGTGCTTAAGGTGCCTCTGCGTCTCACACCCACTCTGCAGGGCTGTGTTTCCCTGTCACAGCAGGGCACTAGCCCTTACTGTGCCACCAGGCACTGCGCCAAGCACCTCTGGCTCCTATTGCAAAGCACAAAGCTGAATCGTCATCTGCGCCACTTGGCCATGCTTCATGGAGAAGTTCTCTATTTGCCTCTTTTTCTTTCAAAGCATGCTTACGCAGCTCTGGCTTAACTCAGCCAAGGCACTGTTAAGCACTGAGCAGTCAAACTCTCCAGCAGCTGCCATTGACTCCTTGGCTTTGCCATTTTGCCTAGTATGACAACGTTTAAAAGAGCCTGCCCTGCTCCTAGTTAATGCTCCGGTATGTCCTCAAGTTCAATGGTAAGCCAGGAACACACAGCAGCTTTGCTAATATTTGCAATGTGTTTTCCTGGGCACAGAAACACTTTGTTTACAGCTCTGCCTGTCTTCAGCCCATGCCAGTTCTGGGGCAGAGCACAGCTCTTATCACCCCACAGATAAAACAGAAAGCATACCAGCCAGAGATGTCCAGGTACGGAGTCACCAACTGTAAGAAAGATCAAGCCCATGTGCAAAACATGCTGTAGGACCTGTGTTCACCTGCTCTGTTACCCTCATTAGTAATTTCAGCTTAATTCATTCAACCGGATAACTAGCTCTTTTCCCTCTCACCCTGTCTCCTCCCTTCCCCTTTTCTTATTTCATGGTAGTATAATCATGATAGATGTCCGGCCAGGGCTGCTTTGCAGCCACCTCTCACATGCTCTCTCCCCAGTGCCATCCTGTGAATCGTAACCATCAAGGGGGCAGATCTGTATTTGCAAAACTGCATCACCACACCCAGTCCAGGGAGCACTGGACTAGCAATTTGTACAGCTTTCTTCACCCCAAAGCAGCATCAAAACCTCAGGCACACATTTGGTTTGGTCTGGCAAGAAGAGCTTGCTGCTTTCAACCTCTAACCCTACCATTCTTTTGACAAAGAGGAGGGCAAATTCAGGTATGGTTAGCATCTTCCCTCCTTCCAAGCCTCACTAGGATGCACGCCAGGTGCTCACACAAACAGCTTGTGAGATGCTTTGTCTTGTCCCAGGAGCAGAAAGTTGCTTTGTGGAGCAGAGAGCATAAGAAAAATTTCCATTCCTCTTCCTCCAGGTAAAGTCAGAAAAGCATCAGGGAAGTTTGGCACAGGACCACTTAACAGTTCACTAGAGCTTCCTGCACAAGAAAGCCTCGAAGGCAAGTGCCCAGTCACAGGGAAGACCCTGCAGAAGCAGGAAGTGGGTCATACTTTTCCATCTCCCTGGCTGCAGCTTGCAACCAGGACACTGCCAAGGTGATGAGCTGAAGTTCAGCAGCTGCCTCAGCTGGCAGCAGGAGGTGGAGGGGCCAGTGGAACCAGCACAGAAAGAGGTTTCCCTACAGCTGTAGTGGATTTTTCACACCTCAGAGTCTGAACAAGCAGCTGCCTGAGGAAAAGAGCAGAGGGGCACATTGCTGTCACATCTCACAATAAGGGAGAAAGACTCTAGTTCCAAGATCGCCAACCCAAACTGGCTGCTTATGAGAGTTTCTCATGTGCTGCGACATTCAAGAAGCCTGAAAAAGACAGATTGATTCACTTGGCAGTGTGCAGGAGAAACGCTAGTCACTCTGTCACCAGAGCAAGAACAGCTCTACCACAAATGCCCCTTCTAACAAATGTGCTTGAGCTGAGACTACAGTATCAAATAGACCATGTACCAGGGTAAGTGAACAAGGAGAGATGACGGAAGTTGATGAAGCCTTCTCATCCAGCAAGAAGAGCTCCCTAACCACAGAGACAAAGCCAGTCAACACATCAAAGCCAAGGAAGCAAGAAGATGAGGCCCAAAGCAGTTGAAAGCATGCTTGGCTAAGGAGGACACCCGGAGATCAGATGAATGATACTGAGATGCCAGTCAGCTATGGAAAGTGCTGAAGAAGGGAGCCATCTAGTATCTCAGAACTGTGAGCTTTCTGCAAGGCAATGTGAGGTATCACAACTGCCCATCACAGAACACAAACTCCCCTGCCAGCAACCCTTTGCGTGCGTTTAGCCTCCAGCTATTCTGACTAAACTTTCTGCAAGACTTTGTGAACCAGAGTAGAACAACGTAAGCCTTGTCTGAATACAAGAATCCTGTAATCTCAAAAGTTCTTGAAGAGAGCAGTAGTGAAGCAGTCCTTGTCGTATCAAAATACATGCAGAATTGGGACTGTTTGTTTTTGAGGGAGGGGAAAGAGGAGGCTCTTTTGCCTGAATAAGAAGCCAGTTGAGTCTCAAGTCAAGACACTCAAGATCTGTTGAGGTACTGTCCTACTTTCAGCTGGGATAGAGTTAATTTTCTTCTTAGTAGCTGGTGCAGTGCCTGCTGTAGGGGCTGGAGTAGCTGCAGCACCAATGGTAGAGGGTCCAGAAAGAATTACTCATTCTCTTTGTTTCAAACCAGCACTATCACCATTTTCAAGTAATTTCCACTGCTGCAGTAAAATTCAGAGTTAGCCCCAAAGCTGAGCAGAGGAAACAGTTGAAATCACCAGGTCTCAGGTGTTGCAGCTGTAGACCATACGGCTGAAATGAGGCAGAGAAAGAAAACTTTTCGGGGGGATGTAAAAGCCACTCCAGAAGATACATTCTACTTGACATGCAGGTTCACCAGTATACTATCAGCCTCTTTCCAGTCACTCTCACAAATCAGCAGAACACATTTAAAACAATAATCCAAGAAATGCTGTCACAAGCCATTGTGATACAAGAATTATTTATTTTAAAGAAGAAAAACTAAATATGTGAATAGCTGTAATGAAAAACAAGAAGGAAAGTGAAAAACAGATAATGTCAGTTAATCATTGCAAATAGTTAACAAGACATGGCCTTGGGAGGAGGAACAGAAACCATAAACATGTAAAGCTGGGGCATAACAGGATAAGCTCAAAGAGAAACCAAGTGGTTAATGAGACCAAACAGAAAATTACTGGAACTATGTGTGAACCATCCCAACCAGCATACTAAAAGACTCCTCTAGTAATGAAAAGTCCCTGCTAACAAAGTTCACTCCCCACAGAACGTGTAGTGAAAGAAAAAGAACACTGTACCTTTAAATGGAGCCAAGGCTTTCAAGAACCAGTGGGAATTAATTTGTAAACAATTGTTCAAAGTGTATAAAATGTTTCACTACTTGTGGATTACCACCCACCACCCATCTCTGAGCAGCCATGCAATAAACACCTGTCCCAGCTCTGTGCGTGTATCAGCTCTTGCCCAGGGGGTGAAGAACCCAGATAGGGGGTAAGAATTGCAGCTGGTTACCAAGGCATTGCTTAAGTGGGAAACCAAAAGCATTTAGTGAATATATTGCATTATGAAATATACCAAAGCAGAAATTTTGCTCTGCAGCCTGTTGAGAACTAGCAGTACAGCCCAGAAGCAGCCATTATTTGCTGCATCAGCATTTTTCACAACAGCAATAGAGACTATCATGTGATGTGCCCTTAGAGCATCCAGGATTAAAGGCTTTGCTTTGTTTTGAATGAAGGAGTCAGAAATCAGGCAAGGAACAGTGATCTTCGCATCAAAGGAGAAAACAAATAAATAAATAAATAGCCTTAAAGACTTTAATGAAAATGAATCTTCCCTTCCCTCAGGTGTGCGAAGGAACAATGACATGCTAAAGGCAGGGGCAGAAAACAAGAGGCAAGGCTGTAACGGCAGCATCCCCTCATGCAAACCACCCCATCAGTCTTTCTATTGAAGCCAGTTGCTTGGATTTTTGTTCTGTTCTTATTTTCACAGATATGGTGTATGTTTGGATACATCAACATAAAATCATTACACACAATACAGGAAGCACAGACATGTCTAAATCACACCTATCAAGACAATATCTCTAGATAGTGACAGTACAAGGTCCAAGAATATTGTCATGTGAAAGACTAGACATGTTTGGATAGATGTGGCCCACATCTTACTCTTAGGGGGAATCTGTCCGAGTTGTCTTGTAAACTTTTTTCTCCACAAAGGCCAGGCCACTGCCTGAATTTCTCACAGAAAAGCTAAGCAGAAGGAAGCTTGGGGGGGTTGAAGGGAGTGGGGAGGCAATCAAGAAAAGAAAAAGCTAAATGAATTCCATGTTAGAAGTTGAAGACATGCAGGGACTTTCTACATAAAGGTGCACAGAGAGTTGCATTGCATTGTAACTCCATTCAGACACTTACTCAAATGTTGTACTGGAGAAAGCTTAACTGAGCCGAGATCAATTTAATTCTGACTAAGTCTATACCTGGGTTTAAACGGCTGAATTTATCGATCTTAAGTTCACATATTCGATTGATATGGATTTTTTCTGACTGCACCAATCTCGAGGAAATCCCAAGGAAGTGATTGCATAAAAAGAGATATTCCACTTATAAGTATTGATTTTTATAGCAGAATACTCAATCAATGGAATATCAGTTACATATAAAATAAGAAATACGTTTTGTCTCGTTGAATTACCCTCTGGGGAAAAAAAAATGCAGTTGGCTGCCATTAGCTGCAGGGCAGGTTTATGCTTTCAGGGCTAGCTAATGAGTAGTAGTACAATTTCTAGTTGTGAGGCTTGGGAAATTCAGTCAAACTGGAATTGTTTTTACTCTTATTTATTACATTAGCACCATGTTCAGTGCTAATGAGGAGTTTGGATCCATCACGTATTTCTGTGGCTTAGGTTTTCCACAATGTTTTGCAGTCTAGTTTTAAATGACTCGAACACAAAGTAATGACAACAAGAGATAAAACTTTGAAGAAGTTATTTTTTCCTGTCCAAATCAAAGCCAGAGAACAGAACAGTCTGGATTTCTGGAAGTATATTTTACATGGGACAATACAAAGCACTGACTTACAAAACAATTTTTTGCCACAACTATTTCAAAGGTCACACTCATAACAGATGCTGATAGTGGTGCTTTAATCATTCCCCAAGTGAGGTATACATGTCGTTCCTCCTGCACATCTAAGCCATCTCTTCACAATAAATGTGCCAGAGAAATCACAACTTGTGTACAGCAAGAAGTGACTATGTACTTCCACTTGCATAGAGGAAAGCTTATGCCATCTCTTAACCACTTCAGCATTTACAGAGGTCAGAAAATCTGTAATCACACTCCCACGAAACAGAACACCTCCGTTTGCAAACATCTTCTCTAGATTCTTGTAATAGTTCCTGAAAATGCAGGAAGGAGAGAAGCAGACTGAGCCAGGCCCACACTGGTTAGATCACAGGTGGAGGCAACCAGTAGTACCAAAGTTCAGGGAAGTATTAGAACTACTAATAGAGAGCACCGAAGGTTTACAAAATGTAATGCTTGTTCAATTAGTGCTAACATGCACTCACTTTTAAGTGAGTATACATAGGCAAAGAGACCTTTCTGCATTAAGTCTCTCAGGCTGGTATTTAAATTAAGCCAGTAAGTGGCAAATGTCCAATTTCCTCAGGACAATTATACATCAGTACTATTACTGCAAGAAATGTGTGTATGAATATAGCCCTGAATTCAAGCCATTCCACGGTTGTTGGAAAGTTCCTAACAAGCCAATAGCAGGAACAAAAGCCCTTCCTGCCCTTTGTATGTATAGAGCAGTTCACAAGCGCTAAGTATGCATTACTGCATGTAGATACTGCAAGAAATTCAACTACTGTAGCAACTGATTTGCAGCTTTACTCTATTGTCTTGACTAGGCATTTTCAATTAATTTTACCAAAAAATTCCCCCATGCCTTTGATCTGTTCAGGTATTGAAACTCACAGGTCTTGAAGCTAAAAAGATCTTAAGTTATAAACAGGGCAAGCACCAACATCTGCCAAATACCACAATAGGCCATTTTTTTCCAAAGGCAAAACATTTTCAGTTCATTAATCAAAGCTCCCTGTAAAAGAACTCTTTTTTTTTTCCCTACCCGCACACTGAAGCAAAATAAAATACAACCAAAATGTGTGTGGATATGCTTTTTCATTTGGCATTTGTCTAAGTGAATGTCTGTGTTCCAGAATACTGCAGTCTGCCCCTGAGCATCTCCACCAGGTAAGGGCAAGATTGAATGTAACACATACAGGTCAGTTAAGTACCTTCTATCCACATCCACAGATACATAAGGACACCAGGGAATCTGTGCTCTTCCTCTTCGTAGCTGAAGCAGTTTTGTTTCCTAACTGGCATGTGCTTACTCGCCACACACTTGCCACAGCCATACTGCCATTCTGTGCAGTGCAGTAATACTGTGGCCATGGCTGCGTTTTGAGTAAAGTCAATCATGACAGTGGAATGCCACACCACCATTGTTTTTGTCACACTGTGTTTGTTCGGAGCTATGATGATGGCTAGTTCCTTATGTTCTTGGGGAAAAATGGGGCAATAACTTTCAGCCTGACAGTATTTCAGTTAGTTTCTCTGCTTTTATTAACAAGCATATAATATTAATTGGCAAAACACTGGATACAAGCTTCACTATCATAAAATCAAAACATTAAGCAATAATCCCAAAAGGCTTATTCAGACAAAACTAGCCACCAATAGTACAAAAATTACACAGCAACACAAAGCATAAAAAATTGTAAACTTTCAAATGAAGCTAAGCCAAAAATATGGTTTTACACTGTGACAGTTCCAGAATCTTTATTATGCCACATATGAGGATAAAGGCTTAGTGGTTGCACTGGCTTATTGTCCCTTAACAATCAAATAATCTTGTTGCAGAAGGAAAGAACAAACTCTCCTTTTGTCCAGACAAGTCACTTGAATTCAAGATTCCGTTAAACCAATGCTTTGAGTTTCAAATAAAAATACTAAAAAAACATACTGGAACATCAGTATTCAAAAATCAGGGCTCCTTCCTTCAGCCACACCTAACCGTTTGCAAGAATGATCACACTGGCTTCTTCTAATAATCTGGATGGTTCCACAAAGTTACCAACATCAGTGTTCATAGAATTGGACATTTAGTTCCTACCTTACCACTAGGATCTGTACAGGTCATTGTGGCTTTGAAAAATTTCCAAGAATCCTGAAGGATGACCAAACATGGATCAAATAGCAGGACAACAGCTTTAATTTGTATATAAATAAACCATAACTCCACAGTAAAACATTACTGTTGACTTGCCACAAGACACAAATTCCCAGAAAATGTTTGTACTGATTGCAAGTTTTGATTAAAGCAGAGATTGAAGTATTGTTCCATGTTGCCTAATGTTTTTCTTTCTGGGACTTTTTACTTCAGCAACAGATGTCAAGACCTTAGTTACAGTTAACTATATCTTACGTAGAGATTTTAGTGTGTGGAACAATTTTTTGCCTTGTTACCAACTGTAGGCAGACTAACTGAAGTATAGGTTGCATTAACATTTCCAGTGAAACATCCAAACTGAAGTGATTACCTGAGGAAATACAGAAACTTGATTTTTCTGTACAGTCAAGCCTTCTGTACAAAATGCATTTTAAGTACTTAAAGATTCATCTTGCTGATGTACAGAGTGGTTGGCTTTTTCCTATTATATTTAGCTCAATGGTAAGATGCTGTAAAATAGTCTAGTTGTATGGTTATATTTATCATCTAGTAGAAAAAACTCAAATGAATCTCCTAGGACTAACAATGTTGTTATAAAGACAATAAGAGCCAGATAAGCTTTCAAAGGCTTATAGCCTATTGGAAAAAAATAGCACCATCATAGCTGTAGTCTGATATTTTTTATGGTCCCATATCCCCAGAGGTGATAGTGTTGTGTATACTATTGCACAACCAATAAAAATAAATATTCCCAGGTTTGATGGTACACAAATATACCAGACATAACAATGGCACAAAACATTTTCAGATAGGCTGCAAGTCTTGCCGATTGCTTCCACAATTCACATTAAGGTTTCTTGCAAGATCATTTATTTTAAAATATTGCTGACAGATAGTTCTTGTACTTACACAAATTTAAATCCCACACTTCACTCTTAAAATAAAAAAAGAAACAAATCAAAAAACACACCCCCAAATAATAGCCCCAAATAAACCCCCATTTGAACAAGTGAGAAAAGCCATCTACATTCCTTTCAAATTTAAGGGTAAGTAGATGTTACATTTACAATTTAAACATATGCCTAAGAAATACATGTTTCAAACCTATTGCACAAAAGCATAAGTAATGCTCTTTATCCACAGAAAACAAAATACAAATAAAAGCTACTCAAACTCAAGGTAAAAGGAAGAAGCTTGTAAAAACATCTTACAATTTCATTTTATATGCCCGTAAATAAAGCTGGACCACTGAAACCAAAAATACTTGGATGGTAAAATAAGACAGAAGGCTTAAAATAGAATAAATAATTTTATAAAGTTAAAATTTAAAACCCCAAATCTTATTTAAATTCAATATTATATATTCTATCTGAATTCTCTATTTTTAATGAAACTATATTTAATGAGACTCTGAGCCTGGGTGATTCATCAGCCTCACTGCTGCTAAGGATAATGCAACAAGATACTTCTTTACTGCAATTATTTACCAGCATAAGCAATTGTGAAAATTACTTCACAGTAATCGCATCTTCATGAGGCCAAAACAAACTAATGATCTCACTAGGACTAAAGAGATATCTATGCTGAGTCCAACTTTTAGTCCAACTTTGAACAGTATCGGTGTTACTTTACCCAATATAATCTTGATATAAATTAACTGTCTCTTAAGCTTCACCGAAGTGAAACAAGGCTCTGACCCAAAGAAGGCCTCCCTCTGACCTCAATCCAATTGCAATGTAGTCTTTTAGTGAGGCTAAAGGAAATTAACATAGGGTCCAGATACAGTCACATCCCTCCTGAGGGAAAGAATTTCTATAGAGAAGATGTGACATGCGGTTTAGAAAAATAACTGAGTGGGTTTGGGTTTTTTTGTTTCTTTTTTTCTTTTCCCTGGTGAGGTTTTATCAGATTAAAACATTGCAAAATCAGTTACAGATAATTATGAGAAAAAAAGCCAAACAGCTGTAGGTATTAATACTGGCTTGAATGTATGTATTTCTGTAGGTATAAACAGAGTTTTCAATATATTGATAGCACCATAACAAATTTGAGTGATGCTAAAGATGGTTATAAACTTCTAAATACATGTTCTGTACTGTCGATTGTTACAGCAAGAGATAAATTTAACAGGCTTCTCAATTCGCATGCTTGTAACTAATTTCTCAGTTGCACAAGTTCACAGGGAAGTACTAAAATCCCAATATACTTTAACAGCACTGCATCGGTATCTAGTCGTACAAAACATTTCTGCAGTATACATACTCTGAGGTAGACAGATCTCATATATATATATATATATATATTTGTTCTTATGTGTGTATACATCTTGATGAAGGTGGTTAATCAGAATGCTGTCAGGCAGCTTTAATTTTGTGTCTACATCAGGTACAGCCAGTGCTTGTGTACTCAGGGTGCACAGAGGGTGGACAGTTACAGTCCTGTTCATATTCTCAGTGCCTCAGTGGCTACAGCCAGTCCCTTTACACTAGGACAGTAACAACTACATGAACAGCTCCAGAAAGGCCCAGTATGTCAGTTTGTGTACACATCCATACTACCTGCATTCACTGTTTTGAAAAGTTTATAAAAATGGTAGACCCATGATCTCATTTGTTCTTTTCTGCCAGTTCAAGTAATGTTAAAGACAGAAAAAAAAGCTAACATACATATATCTGAGTTCACAAACACTAAGACACAATCAGAGCCAAGTTTGATTCCATTGCTCATATGCATGCACACACACCCCCTACACAAACCCAGCCACCCAACCCAGATGTGGAGTTCTGCATAACCCAAACATTCAAATGCAGCTATCCTATACCCTTATCTTCAGGGACAGCAGTACTTTTTTGGCCTTTGTGTGGCTCTCCATCTCCACAGTTCAGTAGGCTTCCTTTCATTCTCTGCTTGCATACTTTTTGATTTCCTTCCTACTCATATCTGACTGTAATTAAAAATTAGGGCCCCTTTTTTTCAAAGGAAAACACAATTTGGAGCATCCCTTCTGCAGCAGCAGAGCTGAGAAAGGAGGACTGAAGACTCCAAAGAAGGAAATTACGGGACACACGCTGAGGAATTTGGTACTTTGAAAACTCAAGAAGAGGAAGAAGATTTAAAATGCTTGGATAAATCTCTTGCGGTACCAGCTTCCTATTATCGAGTAACAAGTAATACCTTCTAGCATACGAGGGGAAGGAGCACAGCTAGAGGAAATAGGGCAGTTACAGGCAAGCTCGTTTTCTTATTCCAAGACAATTTATCAAAAAAAATAGCAGGGTTTATTATTAGGCATAGCAACTAGCATTTTAGCAGACTGGAAAACTCTCCCAAAAATTAGAAGGTTAACTATTTCCAGCTGCCAATAATATGGTATAGCCTGTTTTCAGTGACTTGACCCCTGTGTCAGACAAAAACTCTCACAATCATACTACATAAGCTATACTGTATACAGCTTGCAGAAATCACTTCCAATTACCATTTTCTAAAAGCTAACTATTCCAAAAAGCCTTAAAAAAAGTGCAGTGAACCCTGCTAAGTGCTATTCAGGGTGCATTCCATAACATATATCTGCGTATAGATGTATGCACACATACATACATGCATGTGTATTACCTTGCATCCATTAGGGCTGATGCAAGCAAAATTATCAGTTAAGGCCAGAAGGTGCTAAGATAATCTTGTTTGATCCCCACCTCCTCCACAAGACAGCTAGGAATTGTGCTAAAGAAAATTCTATGGTTTCATAAGAAAACAGGTAAAGAAAATAAAGCTGTTCATAATGGTCTGAGGAATTCTTTGATCAGTGAAATGAAAAATAAGCAGTATCGCCCGAAGTTGTCCAAGAGCCAGTGTTTCAATAGTTAGTGAGAGCAAATTCTCCCTAAATGAAAAACTGATTTCTGCAAGCCACAACTACATAAGAAATGTTTATCTTTTTAAAAGTTCACAAATCTAGCACTTTTGAGTATCTGTCATTACGTGGTGCAATTTATGCCACCGCAAAATGTCAGGGCACAGTAAAATCAACTGAAATTATTCATATTAATCTTACCAAATCAACATGCATAGGGAAGTATCAAAACTTTACTAAAACACAAAGTCAGGAAAAGCAGTAACTGGGAAAAAATGCAAACTTATTGGTTTCCCAGATTTTCAGAGGTTTTTGATGCAGCATAATAAGTTACCACCAGTCACTGTATCATTAGGTATGTTTAATGCTCTACAGAATAACTTTAATAAAACCAATGCAATCAGGCATACTGGATAAGACAATAACACTTTGCAAAAATATAGTTTTTAAAGATTCAGGATGTGAAAAGTAACTAAATGTAACCTGGTGTCAAAAGCAACATTTTTAAAACATCCCACAACATTCTAACTTATTTTTATGTAACTCTAAGAGATAAATCAGGCTGAGCTACATGGAACTGTGAAGTGTTTTCAGTATCTGTAAATTTAGTGCTGGTAGTGTCCTGTTGAGTTGAGACTTCTTTCTTCCATACAAAAAAAGTATAAATAGATTCTATCCAGAAATCTAGGTAACACATCGCTAGAAGAAATATTCAGGACAGTCCACTATGAAAGCTCTACAGTCTTCTAAAATTATTCGGCTGGTTTGTGTCATGTGATTAGTGATGCACTAAGAAGGTGCCAGATGATAGTCTCTGCAAAAAACTCTGTCCAGAAGGACAATAAAGTTCTCTCACAGCAAGTCCATTTTGGGTCTGTAATGCAGCAGTAGAGGTGCTTTCTGCAAGACAGAAATATCAGAGAAGTTAGGAAACAAAACCTGAACTAATCTGTTTAGTAGGCAAAACATTTGTTTCTTAAACTAAAGCTTAAATGAATGATCAGAGTAGTCATCTGACCTGTCAAAATTTCACTTAGACCAAGACAAGATGCAATTTCATCTGTGGAGCTCAAACAAGAAGAAGTAAAGAATCCTTTCTCTTTTGTCTCAGGAGCTGATCTGTTTAACTTGGAAAATCCATTCCCAGTAAGGGAGAAATGCAGATGTCTAAAAAGCAGCATAAGAGCATGTAGTACTTCGTATGTAACAGCTATCACTTGATTCCTCTTCTGTGAACGTATCCATTACTTTTTCATGAATAGGTAAACTTCTAACATCAGTAAACCCCTGCACCAGGGAGCTCTGTCTCATGTGAACAATTGCTTCCTCTTGTTTGTTCTGGACCTCCCACCTACCAGTTTCATTTGACATCCGCCATCTGTTTCACTTGAGATGAAGTTCACAACTCCCTTTTCCATGTGACTCACATTTGCACAGATTTACATGACAAAGGTGAATAGCAGATTTGTACAGAAGCACATCAATTTGATGCTCTTCTTTGGTTGGTCATCCCCCCCAAATCCCTTTGTATCCTTTTATTTTTACCTACAGTGAACTTAAGGTGCTCAGTAATCAGAACAGTAAAGGCTTGCTCCAATCCTTTGTCAACAATCTGTCTTCACTATCCTAAATAACCAAAGTGTTCTCAGTGCACTGTTACTGCACTACTCAGATCCCTTTCCAGGTCATTCAGGAACACCATACCGAACAAATTCCAACAGAATTCCACTCATGACCTCTCTGCATTTCAAAGACTGACCACCATCCTGTGACTCTTAGGTAAATTATTTTTCTACACAAAGACAGAAAATACAGTTCCCTACTCCCACCTGCACCTCCTTCAGACATGCATCCAAAGACATCAAATGGTTCTACAACAGTGTGCACTGTAAGCTCAGACTGTATTGCTTGCACACTGAATACTAACTCTTAGTTCAAATTATCCCCAAACACACATACACTGACTGTTGGCGTGACTTACCTCCAAAGTGTTAAATTCTGCAATTCATTCTTACACCCATTTCACTTGAGCTGCCATTATTAATGTGATAACTAAAACTCAGAATGAACGCCCCACTGTTTAGTATTCCGTTTCGAGGAAGTTGCTTGAAGAAACCACAATAAGAAAGTCAAAGCTGTACTCAAACATTTTAACCAGCTTTGTTTATGCCTACTAAATGCTGCTAGAAGTTTCCTTAACTAAGGCACACAAGACTGCAATTACTGCCTCTCCTTTAGAAGTAGAACAGCCTTCCTGAGCTACAGAAGAGAACTGTGTTGAAAATTTCTGCCTTTTCTCTATCACAATCCATTTCCCCACCTTTGGATTAAAACTAGTTTTACCTGGAATAGTTAAAAAATAACACTTTTTTGGGGCTTCCGCTTCCACTGATAACAATTTGACAGTTGGTGCATGTTCCCTTTTCCCTTGCAATTAATATTTAATTTCCCTTTCCTTAATTTTCTTGGAAAGAAAATTAATTCTTGGTATTTAGGGATGCTGTATTAAAGTATCTTTAATATTAAGATACTTTAAAATTTAAGATATCAAAGTATCTTTTTATTGGATTTGCAGTTACTACAATATAGTTCCAAATTATGCTTATTTTATAAACATTTTATTTGGCTGCTTCATGATTTACTTGGAACCACTGCATCATACCTTAAATCTCCATCTAGTAACAACTACAAACTTCAGCGTGTGGTCCTTGCCAAGAATCTCTTCATTGCATAATATGTCCAGCTGACAACACAAAAGATGACAATTAATTGAGAGGCATACACAAAAAAAATGTATTTCAGATAGCACAACAAATGTCTGACACGATTTTTTTTTTTCTCTGAAGACACTAGAACTGTTCACCTTGCAGACAAAAATAGGACCAGGAAGGAAAAGAGAATGTCTTTTCTCAACATAAAGTGCTGAAAGATCATGTTGCTGCTTGTGCAGGAAATACTGTGTGAACTGGACCTAACTGTTTGATTTAGCTCCCCAAGCAGTACTAATGGCCCTTTACAGAAAGCTTTACATGCTTTTAAAAAGGCCCAATAAAATGATCAAGGAGACACAATTCACAAATCTCAAAGGCAGCTCTGTTATTTAACATGCCATGAAATTTTTTTACCTAATACCAGCCAGGTGGCTTTCTGCTACAAGGATATATTATTTAAATAAACTTGTCTGCTACCTCCTTTATATTCTATATTAATTGGTTTTTTTCAGATACTCAATAGCTATTTTTACTTTTCTACCTCAATGCTGAAAAATCTTGATATTAGAAACAGTGGCAAGTCCTGTATAGACCCAAAAAAGGGCAAGAAAACAACCATGTAACATATAATTCAAAAAATGAGGTATGCTTCTGTTTTCTGAAAACAGTCAGACTAAAAGACATTCCTTTGTCAAGGAAGAACCCTGCACTTTTTGTAAGGTTTTTATATCTACAAATCAATTTTAAAAAATTAAAATATTACCTCGTTAAAAGAAGACAGGTTAAGTTTTTTGGCAATGAACTTCTTTAGATGCAGGACTGTTGCTTGTGCTGAGCAACGAATCCATTTTCGTTTCAATCCACGCAATTTGCTGCTATTGCATTCCAAGCAGATGCTCACCTTCAGGAAAAACTACAAGTCAGGGTTGGCTGGAACAATTTTCTGCGATTGTCATCATGTATTCCATATGTAGTTTTTATTAACACAATGAAGTGAAACAGTACAGTACCAGTATTCCTTAAAGCAAAATGCCTGTAGTCTGTTAAATTCCATTTTCTAACATCTCCTCAGTTTAGTGATAGCACTGCTGCAATCAAAAGAGATCTAGACAAAAAAGCTCAAGAATTTTTGATGGTGGAACAAGGCTGCTTCAATCTGAATTCATAGGCTGTCAACAGCTCAAGAGGAGCCTATGTCAAAAGCCCGAGGAAGATAAATAGTAACAATACCATTGCCAATTTTTAATTATTGCTTCTAATGTAGCTCCTTGTGCTTAATGCAACTCCTATATCCAGTTTAAAACAAGAAATTTAACTCATTTAAAAGAAAATTTAAAGTTTGAAGAAAACAGATACAAACCACATAATGAATCTTTTAAATGCTAAAGATTATACTCCAAAAAGTGTCTCTAAGTTCTGTGCTTCAATTCTCACTTCTTTTTTCATCCAGGTATTCAGTCTAAGCTCTTTGTGATAATTTACTTTAAGTGCTTAAGGATATACCACAAGGTACAAACCCTTTGAAAGTTCCATTACATTATAATTGAAAACAAAATTAATCCAAGCTTAATTTACTCTGGACACACATAACAGGAAAACATAAAAGGGATGTTTTTTATATCCCAAAATGAGATTTCACTTCCAAACATGCTTTGTGCTTAAAACTTAATGGTGAATTTCCCAACTTTCATGCTGTTTTTAGGCTATAGGGCTACTGCTGTCTTAGTATTAGAAGTTTAAAACAAAATATATAGTAAGTTAGTAATAAGTGCAAAAGGTTTTATTCATAATTATTGATACACATTCAGCTCAATGTATCACAGGGCTACACTCCTTTAGAAGGGGAGCCAAATAACCTTTTACTTTTTTTTTTTTTTAATTAAAAAAAAATAAAAAAGAGTAAAATTTGCTTTCAAAACAAATCCAAATAAATACTTCGGGAACTCATAAGCAAACAGCCAGAACTATCAAATCTTAATGAAAATGTTTTAACTATATTCTTCATTCCTGTCAAAACTCAAAGATGGAACTCAGGCACACAAAAAAGCACTGGGTATCTTGTTTGTATCAGAGGACAGAAAAAGTAGCGTGAAACATTTACTTTTCTTCTCTGCTAGCTTACCAAAGCACTAAAGCTAAAACACAAGATAAAACTAAAATATGCCCTATGAGCTCACCTGTTCATCACTTCGGTGGTAGTCATTATCTTCTTCCTGTTTTTCCTCTGAAGTTTCTTTGTTTGAATTTTCATCTGTTTTAGCTTCACCTTAGATAAGAAACCAGATACATGGGATAACATTTAGCAGCAGCTTGTAATGCTAACATGATTACAATGGCACAGTTCAGGACTGCAATATAGAATAAACTTTGCTCTTCCCAAATTGTACTTAACTGCCTAGCACCACTAGCTGCCAACAGTCCCACACATGATACAGAGCTCAACCACTAGCAGCCTAGAAGCTGGGTAATTTCAGAGTCCCCATGTAGGTGCTACTATGGAGATCTCATTTGCCAAGAGTAACATGCTACAAGCAGCTAAAAAGAAAGATATGCACAAATATGGGACAACGCAAAAATCCTACACTCGCTGTTTTCTGCAGTGATATAAACCAATTTTGATTGTAATAAACCAACTACGCACATACCTCCAACAGGCCTGTTCATCAGTTCAGCAATTTACTAGTTGCTACCCACACAAGAAAGAATAAATAAAGTACCATTTACCATTTCGATGGGAATCTAGGTGCTGTTTTGCAGAACATGTCTCCCCTTTGATGTCCCCAGGAACTTCCATGCCCAGTTTGTGATAAAACTCCCTTTGCTTTTTCACTTCCGCTGTTTAAAATTGTAAATATTAATCCCTGTAATAAAGTTCTAATGCAATATTTATGAAGTCATTCCAAATCCCTTCCCTCTTAAGTGAAACAGGCTTCCCAACAAGTAGTGGTACTGTCAGTATTTACTACATTCCATCTCTGCTATTGTATCAAGTCATGCCTCATCTTATTTTTCAGAGTTAGAATCCTATGAATTCATCTCTATAGCCACTATTATAGCATTCTTATTAGAATAAGACAGTATTTAAAATACTATACCTTATTTTGAATCCTTCCCATGTTATTTCAGTCAAACTATTGTTTTTGAATTTTTATTTATAGTTCGGATTTTAAATATGATAGAAATAATTTTTAAATAATCCATCTAATCTTATTGATGTTTTGAGAATGTTCTGGTTATGCAGCTTCAATGGATTAAAATACTCTATTTAAATGAAAGTTGCAGCATACATTAAGACAAGAAATTACTAAGCAGTTACTATGAAGTACTTCTTAAGCTGAACAGATCCACTCTTAAAAAGGATTATGAAAAAACAAATTGAAAGTTACCTGCTACGGACAGACTGACAGTAGCAGAAACGGCACTGAAACTAAAAGCTGTTCTGCATTACATTCTACCTCTGAGAATTCTAAAAAGCTGGCACAACAGGTTAAGTACACAGTTTAACAAGTGAGAGTTACAGTGTGCCAACATTTAAAAAGTTGAACTACTATTCTGCTTTACTTAGTGCTACTTAGTATATTTCTTCCACCACCTCCATCTGCTGCTAGTACAGGTATGAAATTAAACTAATCCCTACAAATGACAGAAATTAAGGAATATGGCTTTTCATTGTATTTTTTTCTCAGTTCCACCCCCTCCCCTTTTCATCACCTAAGACTTTTTTTTTTTTTTTAAAGTGTTAAAGAAGTATGTGCAAAACAACCTCTAAAAAAAGGCCGTACCACAACTTACCTTCTTGGAGACCTGGCACAAGTTTGTAAACAATATCTTGCATTGTTCGGTCATGACTCGCAAGAAAAAAACAAAATTAAAAGATTAAGTCAACCATCTAGATTCAAAACATTTCTCTTAAAAAAAGTTCTATTATTAAATTGATGTGAAATCTCTAAATTCACATATGAAGAATTTAAATTTTCAAATCAGTATTTGTATCAAATGAGAGAACAGTAACATGAAACAAATTATGAAAAAAAGTACAAGCTAAAACAGAAGCCCAAGGGAAGTTTGAAGAAGAATACTCCTGGACATGTGGAAGACAATGCCGCATGGAACACAGCCTCCTGCATGAAGACAAGTATGTCATTAATAATTTCAAAATTAGGCACTGGTGAGGCTGCACCTTGAATCCCACGCTCAGTTTCAAGCCCCTCACTTCAAGAGGGATGTAGAGGTGCTGGTGCGTGTTCAGAGAAAGGTAACAAAGCTGGTGAAGGGTCTGGAGAAGAACTCCTACGAGGAGCAACTGAGTTGTTCAGTCTGGAGAAAAGGAGGCTGAGGGGGGACCTTACTGCTCTCTACAGCTGCCTGAAAGGAGGATGTAGGCAGGTGGGGGTCAGTCTCTTCTCCCAGATAACAAATGACAGGACAAGAGAAAACAGCCTCAAGTTGTACCAAGGGAGGTTCAGATTGGATATTAGGAAAATTTTCTTCACTGAAAGGGTGTTGAAGCAGTGGAACAGGCTGCCCAGGGAGGCAGTGGAATCACCATCCCTGGAGGTGTTTAAAAAATGCATAGATGCAGTGCTTAGGCACATGGTTTAGGGGAGGATTCAGCAGCCCTGGGTTTATGGTTGGACTTGATGATCTTAAAGGTCTTTTCCAACCTAAAGGATTCTATGATTCTAATTCTCAACCCCATCCAGGAGGTCAAAATCACATTCAGTAGTACTAGCAACAGTATCAGGACTAGTGGCTATGCTGATTACAACATTCCAAAGACATTCAGAATTTCCAAAAAAGAAAAGCCAAAGGTGTAATTATCAGTAGATAGCTAGCACCCAAGTACAGGGCTGACAGCAATTCCGAGTACACCGACCAGATGAGCTTCACAGCCACCAAATCCAGCATTTCATAAGCCAGCACTATACAGTACAACACAGAGATGACTTTAGCTTAGACCCCAAGACAACAAGTGGCACAAAAGGGAATGAATACTGCAAGCAAAGTAAATAAAACAACCCTGAGATCATGGACGACAACTTTAGAAGCAAAGAAATCTGCATTTTGGCTAGTGACCATTATAATCATACAATGAATATTTACAACAATTTCTTCTAACACACTGAGTCAGACCTGTCATTATATCAAAACTTCGAGCCCACCATGCGGCTGCTCAATCACTGCCCCCTAACCCACAGGGAGGGGAAAAAGGATCATGAAAAAGGTAAAACTTGAGGGTTGAGGTAAGAACAATTTAATAATCGAATAAAATAAAAGCAATAAAAACAACAATTATAATGAAAAGGAGGGAGAAGGGGAGAGGAATAAAATTCAAAGGGAAGAGAGAAAAGAAAACAAGGGGGACACAGTACAATAGCTCACCACCCACAGTCCGATACCGAACCCGTCCCTGAGCTGCGAGCAGGGCCTGGCCAACACCCTCCAGTTTATATACTCAGCATGACGTTCTATGGTATGGAGTATCCCTTTTTCGTTTCCCTGAATGGTTAGTTCAGGTCAGCCATCCTGGCTGTGTCCCCTCCCAATTTCTTGTACCCCTCCAGCTTTCTTGCTGGCAAGGCCCAAGAAACTGAAAAGTCCTTGCCTTAGTATAAACATTACCTAGCAACAACTAAAAACATCGGTGTTATCAACATTGTTCTCACACCAAATTCAAAACACAGCACTGCACCAGCTACTAATATGAAAGTTAACTCTATCCCAGCTGAAATCAGGACAGTAACTTTAATGACCCAAGCATACAGAATGAGGAATGACTAAATCCCATTACAACACACACAGAAATTAAACAGTACACACTTTGCTTGCTTTTAAGTCTGCAAGAATCTAACAGATGTCAAGGACTTGCAAATTCATAGCAAAATTTGATCCCACATCTCCTAAATCAGCTTCAAACTTCCTTTTAAACGTTTAAAGTGCTGATAAGCAAGTAAGAAAATGCAGGAAAAAGCTGTGCTATATTATAGAGGCTGGAACAGTCTAGAGTGAAGCTAGTTCACTTCTGCTTTCATACTTACCCAATATACTGTAATGGGTGGCTCTGATGTATAACAATTCTGCAGGTGGGACAGGTGTTGTTTTCCTCCAAATATTTCACTAGGCAGCTTCTACAGACTGATAAAAAGGACATTCATGATTAAGAAAAGAAATAAAAGCAGCATAATGAAAAAAAGAGCTTGGTTTTATACAGTCACAGATACGCACCTTAGTTAAATTTACACAAAAGTCATGTCTAACATGCAGAACACTGTTTCCAATATCTTTCATTAACGTTCTTGATAGAGGGATGTGATACACTAGAATTAAGGCATATGTACCTAGCCAGATTCTTCCTAAGGAAGTATATAACACACAATCCCACTCCAGAATTTCCCTAGAATGGCAGTTTCTAGCCAGTCAATATCATAGTGCTTGCACCATTCAGCTTGCACAAATGTTACAGGAACTGTACGCCATTAAGATACTAAGCCTATTTGCTTTATCTGTGGCCACAAACAGAAGTAAAGTGTACAGTGGCAACGAACCCAACAGATAAAAATTATTCCAAAGTTGGGTAAGTTTCAAAAAAGAACAGAAAATTTTCAAAAAGTGGATACCCAGGTGCTATTTTAACTGTCATACGAGTACACTACAGTTAAACTTCCACTGGAGAAAAAAAAATTACATGGGCACTGACCTTCAGTATTTGTAAAATGTCCTGGCAGAAGTTGTTAAAGCAGTGCTCATTATAAAGCTGCATCTTTTGGAACTGTTTCCATATGCATAGACACAATCATCCACATCTCATTTAAAGTAAACTCTTTATACCTCCCTACCCTGTTTCTCCAGAAACAGTACTCATAATACACACTGCTATATGATATCCTGACTCACTTGAAGTTACAACTCAAAAATGTAAGGGAAAAGAAAAAAGCTGGCAGGAGGGAAATAGCTTTTCCTTTAACATCAGTAGTTCATGCAATCTTGGTATTAACGCACTTTCTTATCACCTAAAATGAAAGAATTTCTGTAACTATAGTGCCATCTACCTCTCAGACAAGATGACAGCACAGTTAAATAAGCACTTGTTAATACAAAAACAACCTTACACAGCAGTGAACAAAGCATAGTAAGTTTGCATTCTGCATTCTATTTACAGAGTTAGGATGATAGTACTGATGTTGGCAGAGGTTAGACCTCCACCTCATAGCTTTGCACACTAAGCACAGATGTTGCACAGCAGTCTTTCAGTGGAGCGTCTGAGCAGCAGATCCATTCACAAAAGTGAAGCCAAATCCCAGTCTTATCAAGTCAGTGAAAGCAGGACCTGACAGTGGAAGCAGGGACAGGTATTTTGGGAAGAGTGGGGTGTGGTTCAGCTGTGTAGGGATGGGGTCAGGAAGCCCATGGCACAGCTGGAGCTCAACTTGGTAAGGGATGCAAAGAACAATAAGGGCTTCTATAGGTATGTCCGCCAGAAAAGTAAGGTCAGAGAAGTGTACCCCCCCAGTGAACACAACTGGCAAATTGGTAACAATGGACTGGGAGAAGGCTGAGGTACTCAACAACTTTTTTGCCTCACTCTTCACTGGCAACCTTTCTTCCCACACCTCTCTAGTGGATGGACCTCAAGGCAGGGACTGGGGGAGTACAGGTCCCTCCCACTGTAAAAGAAGACAAATTTCATGACCACACGAGGAACCTGCACATACTGAGTCTGTGCGATCTGACGAGACGCATCCCAGAGTCCTGAGGGAATTGGTGGGTATCGTTGCCAAGTCACTCTCCATGATGGCCATGACAGCCATGTGAAATCCCTGATGACTGGAAAAAGGGAAACACTGCACTCATTTTTATGACGGGTAGAAAGGCAGGATCCTGGGGACTTACTGACCTGTCAGCCTTACTGCTGTGCCTGGGAAGATCATGGAACAGAGCCTCCTAGAAGCTATGCTAAGGCACATGGAGGACAGGGAGGTGATCTGAGACAGTCAGCATCGCTTTGCCAAGGGTAAGTCCTGTCTGACCAACCTACTGGCCTTCTATGATGGCTGTGTATGACTACGTAAGCAGACAATGTTTCCCACAACATTTCCTCTCAGTTGGAGAGATACCGATTTCATGGATGGACGATACAGTGGATAAGGTATTGGCTGGATGGTTGCCTCCAGAGAGCAGTGATTAACAGCTCAATGTCCAGATGGAGATCAGGGACAGTACTGTCTACTATCTTCATCAATGGCATAGACAGAGGAACAAGTGCACCCTCAGCAAGTCTGCAGACAACACCAAGTGTGCAGGTGACACGCTTAAGGGACAGAATGCCACTCAGGGACCTGGACAAGCTCAAGAAGTGTGCCCATGTGAACCTCACGGCGTTCAACAAGGCCAAGTGCAATGTCCTGCACCTGGGTTGAGGCAACTCTCAGTATCAATACAGGCTGGTGGATGAAGGGATTAAGAGCAGCCCTGAAGGGAATGACCTGGGGGTACTTGTGGATGAAAAACTGGACATGAGCCAGCAGCATGTGCTCGCAGGCCAGAAAGCCAACCAAATCTTAGGCTGCATCAAACAAAACATGGCCAGCAGGATGAGGCAGGTGATTCTTCCTCCCCATTCTGCTCTCACGAGACCCCACCCTGCATATTGCATCAAGCTTTAGAGTCTTCAGCACAAGAAGTACATGGACTTGTTGGAGCAGGTCCAGAGGCGGCCCACTAAAATGATCAGAGGGATGGAACACCTCTCCTATGAGGAAAAGCTGACAGAATTGGGGTCGTTTAGCTTAGAGAAGACAAGGCTCTGGGGAGACCTTATTGTGGCCTTGCAATACTTAAAGGGGGCTTATGAGAAAGATGGGGACACACTCTTCAGCAGGGTCTGCAGAGATACCACAAGGGGTAATGGTTTTAAACTAAAAGAGGGTAGATTCAGACTAGATATAAGGGAGAATTATTTTTTTTACCATGAGGGTGGTGAAACACTGGAACAGGTTGCCCAGAGATGTGGTAGGTGCCCCATCTCTGGAAAGATTCAGGGTCAGGTTGGACAGGGCTCTGAGCAACCAACATATCTAGTTGAAGATATCCCTGCTCATTGTAGGGGTGTTGGACTAGATGACCTTTAAAGGTCCCTTCCAACGCAAACCATTCCATGATATCTTTTAAAACAACAGCCCATTTGGGTACATCTTCCAGTTTGGACTGGGTAAACGTTAACTCCGTCTAAACTGAACTTGTCACAAGACAGCTCAGGTTCTGGAATGTTTATTTGTTTAAGCACAGCATCCAAATAAATGCAACTAGATAGCTTATGGAGGGTGCTGAAGCCTTCTAGATTGGTTCTTTATTCACAAGGCCTGTGAATTTTCAGGCATTAAAATCTCCTGAAACCACAAGTCCTAGAAGTATGGGCCAGCCAACATAGGAACTGTTCTAGGTTCTGAAAAAATAGTATTGCTACAGTTTTTCCATTACCTGTGATTTCCAAAGTCTCTAACCTCCATTTATTCAAACAATCGGGCACTGATTGTAGGCCTAAACTGAGCTGTGCATTTTCTGATTACTTTTACATTACACTTAAACTTATTAAAGAACTTTCATTAGAAAAGGAACAAAGTTAATCCCCACTTTTTTTTTTTTTTAATTTCATTCCTGTTGACTTTTAAAATTTCTGTTTCTAGTTCAAGAAATATGGTTGGTCTTTCATTGTCCTCATGAATTCACAAAACAATACCTTTCATAACACACAAGGACAGCTTTTACACATGAACAGTAATGAAACTCCTACTACAAATGTGTAAGTTTAACAAGACTTGCATATATCTGCTAACCTAGAATTCTCATCAGTAAACAGATGTAAACTGAGATACTACTAATGCAGCTTTTATCTACTGACTTATAGGCCTGCCTGTCACCAACAAACTAAAGCTATAGCAGAGAAACAAGTAAGAAAGGGAGCAAAAAAGCTTGGTTTCCCCTGAATTCTGTTACAAAAGAAGTTGGCCACGTCCCTCCAAAGGGCTGACCCTGGTCCTCCAAATTATTCTCAAAGGACTCATGATCTGTATTTACTACTAAAGTGAAGAGTCTCTGAACAACTGAAGGGCAGGAAATTAGAAAAAAAGTAATGACAAAGGTAAGACAACTGTGCAGTTCTGAGTAGAAACAGAACATTTCAAGGTAGTGTAATTCAGCAGAAAATTCACAATCTCAACAGACAGGGCAATTTCAGGATACATTTTGCAAGAATGTTTTTCCAGAAATGACTATTATTACCAATAATGTACGTAATACAAACAATGTCAACATGTATAAAGTTTTTTAAAAAAGAGAGGGCTGTGTGGCTCTTCTCAGAAACTGCAATTCTACAGGACACACATGGAAGTAGTATTATGAAAGATAAACAGCCAAAATAAAGGAGGGACATGCCACAATGGAAGAAGAAAAGAAACCCAAAGGAAGCAGAAGCTAGCAAGGAGCATTCCATGGCTTTTGAAGCAAGCACTGTAGCACTGTGGATTAATCTAAAAATTTTCACTATAAGCAAATTTAAGAAATGGTGTAGATTATGTCGGTTGAGGGGTTGTTCTGGGTTTTTTTTAAGAAAAAAGAAAAATGACGTGCCAGCTCTATGTCAGCCATGCCAACTTGTTATAATACTGCCTTTGTATATTATGTTGTTAATCACAGCAGTAAAGAATTGTGGGGCAAAGCTAAGTAGAAGTCTAGCTTAAGGATCCCTGCACTTCAAAAAGAACACTATGGAAATTTAGATGCAAAACAGACACAGAAGGGACATGAGAATAACCAAAATGACATGGAAAGTATGACAAGAACAACAAAGTCATTAAAGCTGATGAATAGAACTTTTAACTTAAATACAATGGAAAACTTAGTATCTGACAAATCATGAGCATTGTATTTCCCCTTTGTAAGATATTTTAGGTGAAGAATAAGTATGCTAAAACTTTCATTTTGTGGAGATGAAGACACTGCCACCAAATAATTTCCCTCCAAGAAAGTTTAGAACTATGACTCATTAAGCTATTCAAACAACATACTAGCTTTATCAGAATAAGAATAAAATACTGTGACAGAAGCATTTTAAAACATGGGATGTTTGAAGTTGCATGGCAAATACTATTTCATAGATTAACAGAGGTCTGTATAAACCAAACAAGTGATATTCCAAGCTCTGAACAGACAAAACTGGAGAAATGGAAGCTGCTGGGTGGCAAGGATGAACTGGTAAACTGCAGGGATTCTGAAGACACAGAAAAAATACTTTTGGCAAAACCCTGTAAGATAAGGCGTAAAAGCCATCAATGTGGCTGCTACAGAGGATATTTAAAGTCACTACAGCAGGCCTTCTGAACTGAAGGGTTAATTCCTCAGCTGATACCTACCTTGGCAAAGGAAACTGAGGATTGGAACAGATCCAAGACAGAAAATAGTTTTGGAGTTACCACTCTGCACTATAAGGGTGCTTCTCCTCAGAAGGAAGCTTTCCAGATCTTTAGTTGGAACTGTGCTAATATGTAAAGTTTCCATCAGAATATTGCAAACCCCAGCACTCCTATATCCCATGATGTCAACAACAAAGATGATGGACTTACATATCCAGTTTTCTTGATGACCAAAGCTTTGCAAGATACTAGGGCGTACTTCACTGATGTGAAACTAGAAATTCATAAAGAAACATAACAACAAACAACTACCTCATCACAGTATTTTGGAACAAATACTTATTTCTGGGGTACAATACAATATACTTATTCTTTATCGATAAACTAGGGCTGCTTTCTGCAGAGGAACAGGAGAGAGCAAGAGACATGTGGAAAGCTCCAGGTAGAGAAACATATGCTATGTCAACTAAAACGGAAGAGAGAACTAGGCATTCCACACTCCGACAGAGTGCATGCTTGAATGCATACATTATCAGTAATTGTATATGGCTTCAAGTTTGTGCAGTACAGCTTTAATGTTCTCTACCTTTGCTTTGCTAAAAAAGCAAATAATCTGTTAAAAAAAACAAACATTGTGTAGTAAAGCACACATTATTTTGGCTGATGCACAATAGATGTTTTTATTTCAACTAAAACCTATTAAAATATGTTGCACATCAAGTTAAAAAAAGTTTCTTTAACTTAATTAAACTTCTACTTACAAGTATGTAAGCATTCTGTTACAGTAGTAGCATCAATCAGGTATCCATTGCACAGACGACAGGTTATATGGGCATTAATGTCCCAAAGCTTAATCTTTCTCGTTAGCATCTTTGGTGTCTGCAGAAAAGACATATTATAAAATAACACAGCTGTAGTAATCAGGTAAAAGTCATCTGGGAATAAATGATTAATTAGAATTAACCCTAAAGATATTTCTATACAGCTTTAGGCTCTATATACTGCATATGCATGTGCATGCATACACGCAAAATGATAGCATTAACTTTTAAATGACTTAACGGAAGTGAAACTATGTAAAACCCACACTATTTTGCAAGTCAAAATTTTAATAGCATAGAAAACAGTCTTTCCAGCATGCTATTAGGAAGTTCCTTTACCAACTAAGGGACTTGGATTCAAGTTGAAACCCTACTATTCTATTGATCTAAGCCACCACATTCAGTGCAGTAACAGGGGAAAATTCACAAAAATTTGGAGAAAGAAAAGTTCTCAAAGCAATTTGATAAATGAAAGCACTTGATAACTGAAAAGTCGAAATAACCAAGTCTGATTTGGCACAGTAGGTTTGACCACATTTGTGTTTGCTTTGTGCCAGTATGGTTGAAGCATAATTTTGAAGCTGTGTCTCAACAATGGAGCTGAAAAAGAAACATCCTGGAATCCCACTTTACTTAAACTCAAGTTAATTAAAGAACACATTACAAACTAAAATAGTCTAATTGGCAGAGCTTAAGTTTGTTATACTAAAACTTGAACTAGAAAGTTTTTCTCTCTTCAGAGCAAGGGATGGCATAACCATCATTAAAAGGAAGAAAATTCAGAAATGAAAAGTGAAACAGCTCATTTAACTTTTTTGCAGCAACCCCAATTGCTTTTACAGAAATCACCACACAGAGCCCATGCCTTAACAATCAAACTGTTACCTTCTAGATATAGCTATATTTTATTTTTTAAAATATATCAAAAATAAAATTGTGCTGTTGCTGTAAGTTGACAGCATTTGAGTTAATTAACAGAGCAGGCTAAACTGCCTTAAAACCTATTACATTTTGTTCCTGCACAGCAGAAGTCACTGAATTACACTGTTTTCCATTGAAGTGACTTTACTGTCCCTGGCTCACAAATACTAGTTTTCATCTAACTTAGATTGGAATACATTTCAGAATTTGAATGGTGGCACTTGTTCCTCAAATTTCACAGAAATACTCTAACAAGGTTGTCTGATTTTAATTTCATTTGTCATATTCTTTTTCTATGTTTAATGAAGTGATGCTAAGAAAAAGAACCATCAAAAGGCAAACTTTCACACTAATCTGAACCATAACAGCACTGAAAAAGTACTTTATACTTCATTATAACCTATGGAAAAGCACATCCGACACCCACCCACTAAAATCTGCACTGTCCTATACAAAAATGACTAGGAAGACTTCCAGTTAAGACTTCACAGATAAGTCACTTCAAAAAAAATATCAAACTTACTTTATGGTATTTGAGATTTTATAATTAAGCTAGAGACTAGCCATTATGGAAGAATGAAAGCTCAACTTGGTTTTGCAGTACACAAGATAGGTCAGAACCTCCACTAGAAAACTGAATTACTTTTCTAAATTGTGTTTGATACTTTTATTTCTAACCAATTGAAAACCAGCCACATATTAAAACCTTCAAATGTTAGTGCATGAGGTCTCCAGTTAAACAATCTACTGCATGAAGTACATATCTATAGCACTGGGGAAGAGCTATTCAACATCACTCTTTGAAAAGAGTTCAGGAGATGGCTTAAAACCACAAGTTAAATAGAAAGTCAGCACACCGGAAAACATTCATGATAGGCAAAAGAGAAATTAAGCTACAAGGGTACTTTAAAAGGCACTATCAATACAACTGTAGTTACCTGCCTAGGCAGTAATTCAGAAAAAGGTGTTCAGGATCACTACAGACTGAATCCAAGCACTAATAAGGCAGCAGAGCCAAAGATATTATGGTGAAAACCGAAGCAAAGAAATTATTTTCTAGAAAAAGTATGACAGTTTTCCCCCACTACAGCAGAGACAAGGATTGCCACTAGAAAAAAACCAACACCCTGCAACAATTAAAAAACCGTTCAGATGAGGTATAATATTATGACAACAATGAATGAACCATACAATGAACAAGGTGAAAATACTTCAAAATGTTAATAATGCCCATTGTGCCAGAAGAGGAGGATAGCAAAGATAATACACACTTCACTGACTGAATGGGAAACAAAATCACATGCTTTCTGGCAACGGCAAATATATGTCTTCCAAAATATCTAGATCAAGCTTGTCAAATCAACCTTACGAAAATGTTATACACCTTTCAAGAATGACACAAAACCCCTCTCATTAGATGTTCGAAGAACAGAAACTGGGAACAACTGGAAGAAGCAGCAGAATGGCAACAGGTTTCTCCTGGGCAGTAGAAATCTCAGTTTCAAAACGAGACACAGTAACATGTATCTCCAGAAGACCTGGTCCATACTGTTATCTTAAAGCTGCTAAAACAAGAGAATGATATCTCCTCTGCATATGCAGAGGTCCAGGCAGGGTAGCTTCAATACAGCTTGGAACCTCCGATATACAATGCAACTTTTAAGGTCTGTAAGCAAACTGCCAGTGTCAAGACTCCACTTTAGCCTGCATTTTGTGCAGTTGAGACCTGTGTCCTCTAGTCTCAAGAAAAAGAATAAAACTGTAATGCCTCTTATTTTTCAAAACAGTTTAACAGTAATAATAAGAAGCCTTATTAAAAAAGAACAAAAAGTCAGACCAGTTCATATCTGTTTAGAAAGGGAGAAGCCAGCAACAAAATGGCTGTTACCAACATGACAACATAATTAAAGACTCAGACTGAACAGCTTGAATTGCTTCCCAGAGTGAAGAGGAAACAAAGAGGAAAACAAAAAAGTTTAGCAAAACTACTGACGTAGATAAAGAAGCAATAGGACTAATGTTACAGCCTCAGAAGAAATTAAATAAATTACTAACAGCATCAAATCAAAAATACAAAATAATTCCACATTCACCACCTGTCTGTTCTGTATCACTTCAGAGGAAAGTAAATAACGTAACTGCAAATTTCACCATCAACTACTTTTTTTTATTATTAATGTCTTTGAAAAGGATGCACAGTCATACTACAAAATATGAAGCTAAGCTACCTCTCACAATACTTAGTTCCACATTCCTGGCTACAAGGAATAGGGGTATTAGCCTATTCAAACCACTCATCTGTTCTTGGGAAGGAGTCCCAACATTCCCATGTTCCTACAGTCCACTGCCAAACAAAAGTTAAAAGTGATTTTCATCCTATAAGACAGCCAATTTCTTATCAACCCATGATAATTTTTCAAGTAAAAGTTTTCAAGAAAAACATAATTTTTCAAGTAACCGTATATATGTAAAGTACACTGCTGCAGGGGAAAAAAACCCCATGGATTAGATCTGAAGATTAGAAGCAAACAGAAGATACAAAAATTTCCAAGACATTAATGCTGACAAGCATATCATAAATAAAGCCCCAAGCCCTATTTCTATGTCATCTTAGCTCCACCTTAATATTATAAAGACTACCTATTACTTCAACATTATGAGTAGGAACAACAGTAATGAATTAAAAATTTAATTTACTAAAAATTTAGGATTTTACATCACTCTAATCAGCTTGCAAATTTCAGTTGAAATACTATTTGAGTTTATCAACAAAGCAACTGAAAACCTAGCTAATGTTTTTTAATTGCTGGGCTCCTATAAAAGCAAGATGACATCTATCAATAAAATCTCAGCATCCTTCAGAAGCCTCAGTACCTGTTTTTACTCTCAGAGTACCTTTAGCGTATTAACATACAGCGTCATCAATAAAGGAGGAAAAGCATGTTTACCAGCTGCTGGATTTCTCTGAACAATTCTGAATGAAGTGACATACTTCTGCTTAGACTGCTGGCACTTCCCGTACATACAATTAATCCATGTTAAAAATTGCATACAAACTGGAACTAAACAGCAAAACTACAGAATGCCCAAAACATGAAGTTTGACTAAGAAACATTAAGATTAGCCAGCTTGCTTTAACCAAACTATTTTTCTATTTTCTAGGTAAATCCAGGTTTCCCTTTAATACCTTCCTTTGAAAAAGGGAATGAGCTTTTTCCAGATCTGAACTCCAGGTGGTATCTTCCACAAATATCATCTTCCCATCTCTCTCAAACATGACACGTTAAAAAGAAAGCTAAAAGTGAATTCAGAAACTTCCAAAACATGTAATCTAACTTGAAGAAGAAAAACAACAGAAGTCCAAAGCCATCTCCAAATATACATCGCCAAGTAAGCTCACAGCTTTAGAGCATGGAAATGTTCAAACTGGATAAAGCACTGAGCAACCTGGTCTGACCTCACAGTTTACTCCGCTTTGAGCAGCTGGATTACATTATCTCCTGATGTCTTTTCCAACCTGGATTATCCTATGATCCTGTGAACGTCCCACACTATTACACTACCTTCACCTACACATGCACTAGATAAGCTGAATTTCTTACTATTTTGACTGCTCTCAAGGCACTCTTCCTTCAGGCAACTATTACCCAGTCATAATTACATGGGTATCAACTCAATGAAGTCAGCATGAGCTCAAAATCTAAAATTGGTTGCTTGAGAAAGAAAACTGGCAGAGACAAGTTGAGGTTAAAGTCACACACACCAGCTTGAAGTAATAATAATAATAATAAATAATAATTTAATAATGATAAAATTACTTTTCCAAAGCACCACCTAGGCATAAAATTTTAAAAATAAATAAATAAACCAAACTAAAAAAAAACCCACCAACTTACCTCCAAATTGAGACTTCTTTGTTACAGAGACTTTATATACTCACTAGACTGTACAGGAGTTAGTATGAAAGGCAGAATTCTACAATAAGATGAGACTATTTGAACTTATTTTGTATTGTGACCCATCGGTTACTGCACAGAAGATGCATGCTCAAGAGCTCCTGAATCTTTGAAAAGATCGCAGCCAAGTTCAGAAGCAGAAGTCACAAAGAAAATTATCATCCTATCCAGAAGCAGGCAACTTCAGAGGACAGACCAGAATCTGAACTGAACATTTACAACATCATTTTCTGATGCTGTAATGCCCCTTTTTCACAGTTGAACACTTCAAACCTTAGTCTCCCATCATACCTCTATGGCAGTCAGCAAGTAACAGAAACATCATACCTTAATCTAGTTTTTAGAATGTCAAAAGTCAAGCAAGGCAAATCTGTAGGACACAGTGGTTCCATAGTAAAGCTTTGACAGGGTCTCCCACAACATTCTCATGGAAAAACTGGCTGCTCATGGCTTCGACAGATGTACTCTATACTGGGTAAAAAACTGGCTTTTGGCTAAGCCCGAAGGGTGGTAGTTACTTCCAGTAGGCAGTCGGCACAAGTGGTGTTCCCCAGGGTTCAGTACTGGGGCCAGTCCTGTTTGATATCTTCATTAGTCACCTGTACGAGGGGATCGAGTGCACTCTCAATAAATGTGCAGACAACACAAGTTGGGTGGGAGTGTTGATCTGCTTGAGAGTAGGAAGGTCTGCAGAGGGATCACCAGTCACGGACAGGCTGGACCAATGAGCCAAGGCCAACTGTATGAGGTTCAACAAAGAGAGGTGCTGGGTCCTGCATTTGGGTCACAAAAACCCAACACAACACTACAGGTTTGGGGAAGTGTGGCTGGGAAGTCATCTGGCAGAAAAGGACCTGGGGGTGCTGGTTGACAGCTGGCTGAGCATGAGCCAACAGTGTGCCCAGGTGGCCAAGAAGGCCAAGAGCATCCTGGCCTGTATCTGAACCACTGTAGCCAGCAGGACACGTGAAATGATTGTCCTGTACTTGGCACTGGTGAGGCTGCACCTCAAATACTGTGGTCAGTTCTGGGCTCCTCACTTCAAGAGGGATGTAGAGGTGCTGGAGTATGTCCTGAGAAGGGCAACGAAGCTGGTGAAGGGTCTGAAGCACAAGTCTTTTGAGGAGCGGCTGAGGGAACTGGGTTTGTTCATTCTGGAGAAAAGGAGGCTTGGGTGTGGGGACACACACCTTATTGCTCTCTACAACTACCTGAGAGGAGGCTGTAGGCAGGTGGGGGTCAGTCTCTTCTCCCAGATAACAAGTGACAAGACAAGAGGAAATGGCCTCAAGTTGAACCAGGCGAGGTTTAGATTGGATATTATGAAAAATTTCTTCATGGAAAGGGTGGTCAATCACTGGAACAGGCTGCCAAAAGGACACATTGGAATCCCCGTCCCTAGAGGTATTTAAAAAATGCATAGATGCGGTGCTTAGGGACGTAGTTTAGGGGTGGACTCAGTAGTCCTGGGTTAATGGTTGGACCTGATGATCTTAAAGGTCTTTTCCAATATAAAGGATTCTATGATTAGTTGTTCTATGCAGTTACCTGCTACAGCAAGCAATCTCCAATAAACTGAAAGAACTATAGGTAACTTTCTGAGACTCTCAATCCACTGACTGAACAGGGATAAAAAAAATCTAAAAAGTTTCTCACCCTTTATCTAGACAACAAGTGAAAGCTACAGGCAAAGCATGATCCTCCCTCTCAAAACCATGCTGCTGGGATAGGGATAAGTTACTCTAACTCCTTGGTTCTATAATCACAAAACGCTTCTCAGCTACAGATGCTTCTTTTTAAAGAAAGCCAAAGCAAAACACTCTGACCTGCACCTCACCTGTTTTTACAGGAAATGTATAATGCAAAAAAAGTGAACCTGCAGCAGGCTACATAGATTCATAGGATAACGTAGATTGAAAGTAACCTCCAGACTGCTCTAATCCATCCGTGCACGTAAAGTACGTCCACTTAAACTGAGTCGCTGTTGGCCTATCACTGCTGCCTTTAGAAAACCTTGAAGAATGGAGATTCCACAGCCCCTCTAGGCAACCTGTTCCAGGCCCTGACCACCCTCACTGGCAAAAAGTGCTCTGACTTTCTCATAGGAATGTCCTGTGTTGCAATTTGTCTGAAATGCCTCTTATCCTACAAGTGTGCACCTCCAAGAATAGTGCAACACCATCTTCTTGATTTCTGTCCACAGATGCATTGGAAGTATCAGTATCTTCCCTTACTCTTAGCATCATTTTATTCAGGAGCTTTGTAAACACAGCATAAAAACCTGCAACACCAAAATCTCAGCCAATAGCACGAGGAGCCACTTTTGACTCAAGTTGTTAGTACTACTACATTGGGAATTATTTTTTAATCAGAACAAAACAAATCAGCACTGTACAGGAAACCTTCAGAAGTGCTGTTGTAGTTTAACCCCGGACAGCAACTAAGTACCATGCAGCCGCTCACTCACTGCCCCCTGCTCAGAGGGATGGGGCGGAGGATCAGGAAAAAGGTAAAACTCAAGGGTTGAGATAAGAAAAAATTAATAATGGAAATAAAATAAAATACCAACAACTGCAATGGCAAGGAGAGAGAATGGGAGGGGAATAAAATCCAAAAGGGAAAGGAAAAAAACCCAAGTGATGCACAATACAATTGCTCATCACCTGCTGATCAATGCCAAACCAGTCCTTGAGCAGGGATTGCCAGGCCCTGGCCACCACCCCATCCCATTTATATACTCAGCATGATGTTCTATGGTATGAAACACCCCTTTGGCTAGTTCAGCTCAGGTGTCCTGGCTGTGTCTCCCCCCAACTTCTTGTGGCCCTCCAACCTTCTTGCTGGCAGGGCCTGAGAAGCTGAAAAGTCCTTGACTTAACATAAACATCACCTAGCAACAAATAAAAATCAATGTGTTACTAATATTGTTCTCACACCAAATCCAAAACACAGCACTGCACCAGCTCCTAAGAAGAAAATTAACTCTATCCCAGGCAAAACCAGCATGAGTGCCTAAAAAAGAATTAAGAGGTCCTGTTCAAAACAAAAATGAAAACAACAAGAGCCCTGAAAAGACTGTTAGACCAATCTGTCTCTTCAGAAGACAAACAAAGCCTGCTTTTTCAAAATCTACCACTTATGATTCCTGAAATGGATGGCAGACATAATAGAAGAGTTATCAAATGTAATTTTGAAGAGACTGCTTTCCTAACAGCCGTAAAGCAACAAGTTATTCAGAAACAACGTATCATCAATGGAGAGAGAAGAGGCAGTCCCCTTAAATGCGCAAACATGAAAATCCAGCACAAACACACACAAAATGTTCCAGACATCCAGATAATACACAAAAAAGGCGACTTGCACAAGGATTTGTATTTCTTCATCTTGTTTACAACTGACATTACTTTATACCACACTGTTGGTATGTCAGCCGGTCACTGTCTGGTAAGTCTTATACCACCACCAGCAGGAAGCATGTGAAGACAATTACAAAGGCATCTGGACTACTACTCCCAATTAAAAAACAAAGAACAAATAAACCCCCACACACAGAGTCAGAACATGTCAGCAGGGATATGCACATGTCAGATAGTCAACTGGTTTTGTTCACGCTACACTTCACCCACTAAGGCAGTCTTCTGTTAAGATGATCAAGCAAAAAGGTAAAGCCGTATATTACAGATCTCTCTAATAAAACTGTGTCACCAATAAGACAGGCCTGATTTAGACCAATTTCAGCACTGAAAACTATCATTCATGCAAGCTGACAGCGAGGATCAGCAGAGGGACTCCTTAGAAGTATGGCCTTATCATTTATATACACACTAGTCCAGAGTATTAGGCCTACACGAGGCATACCTCTTAAAACAGCATTTCTTTTCAGAGTCTGCCATCCAGAGACCTGAAAAGACAGAAAAATATTCTGAAAGTTAACATCCAAAATTCCTCAAAGTCCAGCTGCCACAAAGAAATACTTAGCTAACTAAATTCACCTAGAAGTATCTAAGTATATCTATTAATTTGAGATAACAGTGGGGGCAGGGGCACTTCTGAGTAAGAAAAAGAAAGAAAAAGAATTAGATCCTTCGAGGAGGAAAAAAGAAAAAAAGACATAATACAGTCTCCTATGAAAGGACACATACAGGCAAGGAAAATTACTCAAAAATCCCAGTAGTCCTGTCACCATGTGATGGTGAAATGAAAAGAAATTCATAGCCTTTACAAATGACATATGTGACATAACACAAAAATAACCAAATAAATAAGCAGAAACCTTGAACCATAAAACCTATGGACTAGATACTGATCAGTCTGCAAGAAAAGAAAAGATTTTTGGATTGAAGATCCACAGCCAAATAAGTATTATTCTGAGTTTTCAAGCTATATTTACTGTTAATCTGCTCTTTGTATCTTAAGTTTCAAAAAATACTTTCAAGGAAGTAATTCATATTTCTAGAAACTCTGGATATTTTTCCAATTAAAATTATATTATTTTTTAAAAAAAAAAGATCTTCACATTGGCTTTAGCCAGAAGATAATATTACATGAATAGATTAGCTTGATAGAAGGCAGCAATTCTTATTGAGGCACACACAAAACACTCAGATGTTAGAGACAGGTGAAGAGTACTACTACTTCCATCTTCCTGCTCAAAAAAAATTACAAAAAAATATCAAAAGCATAGCCTATAGTTATTGATTTTACTGTTGTATTGCTAAAGGAATTATAAATACAATGATACAACAAGATACTAATGATAGCACTAGGTGAGAACTTCAGAACAATGCAAATAAAAATCTCTTAGCAGTTCCACTGTGAATTGCTTTGACTGCATTCAAAGAAGAACTTACTACCAACCAAAAGCAATTCATGAGATGCTCTTTTGCTGGAACCCATTAAAAAAGTCCTCACTGAAGATGGAAAGTCCCTCATATGGACAGGAGAAAGTCCAGAAGGCACTTACCACCAAAAAAGATCTTTCTGCAGCAAAATCTGAACTGAGCAGTCAATGACACTGCTTCTGAAGAGAATGAGTCAGAGGTTTATCAACATTCTTAGAGCACATCACAACATAAACTTCTGAGCAAAAGTCTTTCAAAAGAAATCATCATGCATTTTCCTTCAATGCTATTGGAAGAGGGCAAGGGGATCAGCTGGAAGCATAAAGGAGCACTCAACTTGGAAGGAAAAAGCTGACAACCAAGTTGGTCCTAAATCACCAACCATATTCTTCATGTTCTGGTTACAGGAATACAGTGATGCACTATAAAAGCTAAAAATTTTTTTTAATTTTTTTTAAAAAAAGGGAAATTCAGTTCATTTTTATATCCAGACAGTTGTCGAAGACCAGACAAGTGGATCACTCTCCTGATCCTGCACAGTGACAATTCAGACGCGAGTAACTAATATTCTAAAAGGATTTTCTTCAAGGGACTGCTCAACTGCTATGACTGCTCTTAATAACTTGACCGATTATCAAACTGTAATTCTCACTGGTACCATCTAGCTTTGTAAAGCAAAACAGGAAGTTACTCTTACCAGGTACAAATCCAGAACTTAAGTCAACGCCTCAAGGATTTACAATTACAAATTTGCTCTATTTTAAAAGGATAAGCACATGTATCTTTCTTTTGCTGAAATATAGCATAATAATATTACTTCATCAAATAGCAGAAGTATAGTGCTCAGAGTGGAGAGCCTGGGAAAAAAAGCTCCGTATGGCAGATGCCAGTATTTTTGCTGAGTATTTACTGCAAGGTACTATGGTCATACAGCACTAAAAGCTGAACAACAACAGTAATAGAAGCAGCAGATACACCTCAATTCACAAGGACAGTTGTCATCAAAGTCACAGCTCTAAGAACAAAACATTACAACAGTGGAACTTTGTTCAGATGCAGAACAGTGTGGAAAAGAAAATTTACAAATCTGATGCTTATGATGGCCTGGTTTTTGCCAGGCATAAGCCTCACACACTTTCGTTAGTGACTGCAGGCAGATGAAACCCAGTAGACAAACCTAGGTCTACAACAAACTGAATTAAACTGTAGAAAAGATGACAGTCCTTGCTGTATTGCTAAAGGAATTATAAATACAATAATACAAGATATTGATGATAGCACTAGGCAAGAACTTTGGTACAATGCAAATAAAAATCTCTTTAGCAACTCCACTGTGAATTTCTTTGATTGCATTCAGAGAAAAAAATTAGTATTACCTGAAAGCAATGCAGAGTTGCATGTGATGCTCTTTTGCTGGAACCCATTTAAAAAATCTCAATTATTCTCAAGGATGTCCAATAAATAATGATAAATTAACTGTTTAAATATTAATTGAAATATCAATATTCACTGCTTAAATACTATTAAATATGTTTTATTTTAGCAGCTGTTTCCATCTAATTCCACAACCTACCTCAGCTGAACAGGCCTGCAAACACCTCATTCCACCAAGACAGGATCCACAAAAGGTTCCTGACATAGTGAACATAATCATGGAACTAGAGAACTAATGCCTGATTAGGTTAAGTCTTAATTCACACTTTTAGCATGATGCAACTGAAGGCAGTGTTGCATGGTCATGAGGTCAGAGATTACAAATACAAGCACAGAATTCTTCATGCCTCTTCATCTAGCTGGATTAAAACAGAAAAATAGCCTGTTACGGTACTCAATTGCAAGAGACAAGTTGGAAGTTGTTAATGGCTGAACAGACTGACCTCTGTTCCACAAGGAAATGTATTTAGCAGTAACTTAGAATAACACCATGCTGACCTGCAACACATCAAAAGACTTACAGCTAAGTCAAATGAATTTAAAAACTCTAGCATCTTTATATAAAGTACCCTGCACTTCTGCAGATCTTTCCATGACAGAATACGACATTTATGAGTCAGAAATTTATTTCAAGAAAACTGGAGAAGTAGTCATAGTCTTACTTTCATTGCTAACAAAGTCAATATAGCCTACACAGTATTCTAGAGAATGATGAGGGTATTGCCTCAGGTAAACAACTTACGATGCAGGACACCTTTTTTAAAAGATGGAAGGATAAAGAATACTTGTGGTAGCATTGGCTTCAGATATCAAAACTGTTTATTTCAAATGTTGTCACGTTTACCTTGTTGAATTTTTATTTTCAAACTTAATGTCTCAACCACTTAAAAAAGTAAAAAGAGAACAGCAACTTCAAACATACTAACAGTGAGAAAGTTGTGCTAGGTTCAATAAATCTATTAAAAAAAGAAAATTTTGCTTCCAAATTCCATTTTAAAATATTGTAAACGTCAAAATTCTTCATGTTATGTTTGCAAAGCACTATTTAATAAAAGAAATACCAGAAAAAACCTTTTTGTTGAGCAAAAAGAAATATGGTTCAAGATTTAAATTTGCTATTACCAGCCCATGTGCATCTTTTATGACTTCCTTCAACTGCATAATTATATGTTAAGGCACCAACTACATCCGTGTATTCTTGTTAGTACCATGCCAGCAATTTCTCACATCTCACTGGAATTCCTCACAAGCCGTTTGTTCCACCTCTGGGAATGCATCAACACCACCAGATGGCACCAGTGCCGTAACTTTAATAAAGCAGGTCTCCATCCTAACACAGAAAAAGCAGCCCCTCCCCATCCCCAAACAGAAAAAGAAGTTTAAAACAACCTTTACACATTTGTTGTCTCTGTCTTCTTAAAACAAAGATCTACTAAGCACAAACGCAGCATGCAGTTAATTTGAAACAATACATAGTATTTTGACATTACTGTGAAACCAGCACTACCCCCAGAATGTAGAGTGCTGCACGCTTCCTGATGCATTTGTTCAGGGGGTTTTGTTGCTCTTTTAAGTTTACCTTCTGTTGAGTGGAATACTGCGTTTTAGTTCTGTACCCACTTCATGGGTGTGCTGAGTAATTCACAGTAATTCACATACATAAGAACTAACTGACAGGTCAGGTTTCTCCAGTTCCAGTGGAAATTCAGGTATTCATTTTTCACCAGCTCAGAAAAAATAAAGACGGCCTGCAAGAGTAAGTACACTACTTTTTTTCTTCACTCTTCTGAGCATGTCTCACAGTTACATGGTGAAAGCACTACTAAAATCCAATATGTAGTTGGTCCCAAAAAAGGACTTTAAATCATCTAATATTACTTATGGAAATGAGTGCCATACTCTATTACAATACTTCTGTAAGGACAGCCACTTGCCTTCCAGCATACTTAAAAGCATTTATGAGAAGACTCGAGTCATGATCAAGCTCTCCACTGGTGAACACTGTGGAGGTGAAAGGCCGGCACCAAAGAAAAATCAGGCTGCACCTGGCAGCCCAAAAGAGGCAATACTTCCGCAGCTCCAAGCCCCCAGATACAACTAGTACTGAGGAGGTTGTAGACAGGTGGGATAGGTCTCTTCTCCCAAGGAACAAGCAATAGGACAAGAGGAAACAGCCTCAAGTTATGCTAAGGGAGGTTTAGATTCGATAATAGGAAAAACTTCTTCACCAAAAGGGTGGTCAGGCATTGGAACAGGCTGCCCAGGGACATGGTGAAATCACCATCCCTGGAGGTGTTTTTTAAAAAAAAAAAAGTAGATGTGGTGCTTAGGGACACGGTTTAGTGGTGGACTTGGCAGTCCTGGGTTAACGGTTGGACTTGAACATAAAGGTCCTTTCCAACCTAAATGATTCTATGATTCCTACCAGGTGCGCGTGCACACACAGAGCACATGTATACAACAGATACACACCACAGTCAGTTACAACAGATCAACCAAGACACACAGCATGCACATGAACACAAATGGCACCAACAGCCTCACCCTGCTCCCTTCTCTGGCTGAGCAGAACGGAGGTCCATTAGTGAGAATACATACTCATACGTGCAAGGTGGGTCCCCCAGCAGCTGGACTCGGACGCCCAGCCTGCCCAGTAGCTGTCCCCTTGCAGTCTCGACAACTGCTGTCACCTGGACATACATGCCTTTGATGCCAATGCTCCACTCCAGCTGCAGGTACAGACTGGTGTCTGGTTGCTAGTACACATGCAAACACACAGGCATACACAGAGTTGACTGGGAATCTCCTGCTCCCCCAGTAGTTCCCCCCTCCATGCCCCACCATGGCCTCACACCCTAACACACAGACACCAGATGGCTGCAAGCCCACTGCTCTCGCAGTAGCCAGGTCCCCATGGTCTTGCCCTCAGAGCTACACATTCCCCAGAACCTATGGCATCACACTACGGACTCACTTAGTCACTGCAACAGCCAGCCTCTCCTCTGGTCTCTCCCTTAGAGAGGCACACACACCTGGCCACTTCACCTACATGCAGGCTAGCCTGGCTTGCTCTTCACATTTAATGCTCAGTCATTTACTCTAATTGCTGGCACTATGGACACATGGACTTCGACCCTGGTCCTTCCCCACTGTCTGGCACTTTGTTTCACTCACTCCAGCCTCTGCAGCCGCTGGTGGTCAGGCACACTACCCCTCTGACCTGCAGTCACACTCCAGCTGCAGCGCGCGGAACCTCACTTGATCCAGCTCCTGGCACCACCGACATATGGGCCCCACAGACCCAAGTTTCCACTCCTGGCACTCAAATCCACTCATGCCAGCCTCTCCAGTTGCTTGCACCCTTGGCTGACTTAAGAGTTGCTGGCACTCAGGGCCCTCACAGACACACATGCACACAGAGAGGAGCTCCTCCAGGAAGAAGTTAGGAATTAACAGAGAAGGTAAGACAGACTGCACTGATCAGATACAGGGCATGGCTAGACACATGTACTGACCAATCATGTAGTTACACATGCTTGGCCTTTTAAATCCCCTTGCCCCTCTCTTTTCCTGTGTTTGCTCCTCCCCAAACCACCTAAATGCCTCCATTCCCCTGAATTTGGCTTCTCTCCAAATCAACCAAAGTCCTTTGTAATCCCAAAGTGCTCTTACCCTGCACCCTACATGTTCCATACTCCTGACAGTAACAACTCCAGCCCCCAGTTCAAAACATGCTCCCACACTGACTCATGGGTATGGGTGTCATGTCTAGACAATGGGACTGATGGCTCCCCAGGGACAGCCCTTGTCAGGTTACACACCTGATGGGCTGTGCCCTCCTTCAGGTCCTTAATTTGGGTTCCCTGCCTGTCACTGTGCCCCTGTGCTCCTCTAGGCTTGAGGAGGTGGGCCTTTGACAAGCTGATAAATCCTGCGATGGGCCTGAAAATCGTTCATTAGGCAGGGTATGATTATCCAGCATTGTTGCTCTGTGCTCCTGTGTGGGTGTGCAGATGACCTTTACCATGTAACCTAACAGATCTCTCTAAACATGTCTACAGAAACATATTTCAACTAAGGCAGGAGAGATGGGTTTGATGGATCAGCTGTTAGATGTATAAGGAATTGGCTGGAGGGCACAACCAAAGAGTTACAGTTAATGGCTCAATGTCCAAGTGGAAACCAGTAATGAGTAGAGTTCCTCAAGGGTCTGTATCAGGAGAAGTACTACTTAGTATCTTCATCAATGACATAGTGGCATTGAGTTGCACTCTTACAACCTTCTGCATGACACCCAAGAGCAGTGGTGTAGTTGATACACTTGAGGGGAGCAATTCATCCAGAGGGACCTTGATAGATTTGAGGACTAGGCAAATGTTAACTTCAACAAGTTCAACAAGGCCAAGTGTAAAGTCCTGCACCTGGGTTGGTACAATTCCTGGTATCAGTAGTCTGGTGGATGAAAGGATTGAGAGCAGCCTTGGAGAGAAGGCCTTGGTGACAAGGATGAGCAAAAAATTGGACATGAGCCAGCAATGTGCACTTACATCTCAGAAAGCCAACCATACCCTGGGCTGCATAAAAAGAAGCTTGGCGAGCAGATCAAGTGAAGTGTTTCTCCCTCCCTACTATGCTCTCATGAAACCCTACCCAGAATACTGCGTATGTTCACAGAGTATACCTCTGTGTCCCCCGCTACAAGACAGGTGTGGACCTGTCAGAACAGGTCCAGAGGAGGGCCACAAAAATCATCAGAGGGATGGAACACCTCTCCTATGAGGAAAGATTGACAGAATTGAGGTTGTTCAGACTGGAGAAGACAAGGCTCTGGGGAGACCTTATTGTGGCCTTGCAATACCTAAAGGGGGCTTATGAGAAAGATGGGGACACACTCTTTAGCAGGATCTGCAGAGATACCACAAGGGGTAATGGTTTTAAACTAAAAGAGGGTAGATTCAGACTAGATACAAGGAAGAACTTTTTTTTTTTTTTTTTTTTTTTTTTTTTACCATGAGGGTGGTGAAACACTGGAACAGGTTGCCCAGAGATGTGGCAGGTGCCCCATCTCTGGAAAGATTCAAGGTCAGGTTGGACAGGGCTTTGAGCAACCTGATCTAGTGAAAGGTGTACCTGCCCATGGCAGGGGGATTGGACTAGATGATCATTAAGGGCCCTTCCAACCCAACTATTCTATGGTTCTATGATTCTAAGCAAAGTAAATGTAAACTGTTCTTCAGCCCTGCAAAAGGGAAATACTTAAACAGAGTGTGCAGAACACAGGAATCCTCAACAAGAACAGTTCTTCCAAGAAGTTTTTTCTCAGCTGGTCAGCAAGCAAGCAAGTCCTCCAAAAAAAATAGGGCAGTCTGCTGCATGCTTAGAAACTGTTAACCCTCTCTAGTCTCCCACAGCAATGCTTGCGGAGCATACGAATGAATGCCAAACCAGAGTAAACTGCTGACAATTAGATACATATTCTTGCTGCAGTTCAGTAAATAACAAACACATATGCATGACCAAGTAGCATAACTTTACTTCCATGTTCTCAGGTCTTAAGATAGTGCAGATGATCCCTTAAGGAAATCACTAGGAAAACTGTTAAATGAACATTTTGTGAAATCCCCTTAATATTTACAGTTTATCCCAATTAAAAAGCACAGTAGTCACCAAGCCTGGAAGTCATAATGTGTTACTTTCAAACCTAGTTAAAACTAGACCAAATGCTATTTCCCTCCACTTCCAAATCCAGAAGAGTCTACCAAATCTACTTAAGCATAAGGTGAATCTCCAGGGACTTTAATTCAGATATGATATCTATTACTCTATGTATTGAAAACTGGAAACATTTAGGAAGAATATAGCCTCTCAAAGTTCATGTTATCTTAAAATATGACATTTAAAGAGCCTTAATTTACCATCACATCTAAAATACTAGCTGTCTTTACAACTAGAAAAATGGGTTTAAGTACCTCACCATTCCAATTATATAGCACAGAGTGCACATAATTATTCAGATAAGCCACTACCCTAGTGTTTCTTTTTAGGGACTCACATGCCTGCTACAACTAAGTGTGGGTTAACAGCTCGACTCTTGCAACCAAAATAACATTCTCCACTATTTGAGTTTCTAGCTGATTACAGCCCAGTTTCAGTTCATTCGTAATTGCTACTTCAAAATACAGGTATAAGTTAATTTCACTACATATCATAGAACCATAGATTCATTTAGTTTGGAAAAGATCTTTAAGATTATTGAGTCCAACCGTTAACCCAATACTGCCAAGTCCACCATGAAACCATGTCCCTAAGCACCACATCTACATGTCTTTAAATATTTCCAGGGATGGTGACTCAAATACCTCCCTGGGCAGCCTGGTCCAATGCTTCAACACCCTTTTGATGAAGAAATTTTTCCCAATATCAAAACTAAACATCCCCTGGTACAACTTGAAGCCACTTCCTCTTATCCTATTGCTTGTTATCTGGGAGAAGAGACGGACATCCATCTCAGGTAGTTGTAGAGAGCATTAAAGTCTCCCCTGAGTCTCCTTTTCTGCAGAATAAACAACTCCAGTTCCCTCAGCCGCTCCTCAAAAGGCTTATGTTCCAGACCCTTCACCAGCTTCATCGCCCTTCTTGGAACACACTCCAGTATGTCTACATCCCTCTTGAAGTGAGGGGCCCAAAACTGAGCATGGTATTCAAGATGCAGCCTCACCAGTGCCGAGTGCAGGGGGACAATCACTTCCCTTGTCCTGCTGGCCACACTCTTTTGGACACAAGCCAAGATGTTATTGGCCTTCTTGGCCACCTGGGCACACTGCTGGTTCTTCCACTTTTCATGGGGTGGTTGTGACTCAAGTGCAGGACACAGCACTTCTCCTTGTTGAACCCTATAACAGCTGGCCTTGGGCCATTGATCTGGCCTGTCCATGACTGATGATCCCTCTGCAGAGCCTTCTTACCCTCAACATTCCAGCCCAACTTGTGTCATCTGCAAATTTACTAAGAGTGCACTTGATAACCCTCATACACATGACTGATAAAGATACTTAACAGGACTGGGCTCAATACTGAGCCTTGGGGAACACCACTTGCGACCAGCCACCAGCTGGATGTAACTCCATTCCCGACAACTCTTTGGGCTTGGCCATCCAGACAGGTTTTTACCCAACAAAGTGTGTACCCATCCAAGCTGTAAGCAGGGAAATGGTGTTAAAGGCTTTACTAAAGTCTAGGTAGACAACATCCACAGCCTATCCCTGATTCACTAAGTGGGTCACCTTGCCATAGAGGGACATCAGGTTAGTCAAGGAAGATAAAAACTAGGATATTACAAGGCCTATATAAAAGTTATATTATCAGAATGTACTTCTCTGTCATGAAGGGATTAGAAAGTAATCATGTCTTCCTGGAGCAAGCAATCATCAGTATCTATTTCATTTTTACATATTCCAGTATTTTTGGTTTTTCTGGGGGGACGAGGAGTAGGGTGGGGGTGCTGAGATATTTCACTGTTCCCTAATGAATCAGGAGCTTTCTTTAGAAATTATAACTTTATAAGCTGCAGGTGAGTTATTGATTTCTTCCAAGTATCTTGAATTATCAGAGGTTTGTGCCAGAGGTATTGCCTCCAAGCATCAAGAACACTTGCCTGCAAAAGATATTCACAAAGCCAGTCACACAAATAAGCAAAAGGAGAAGTGAAAACAGGACAACTGCAACAGTACCTAAAGCTCTAGACTGCTATAACATTTTTCTCTCTCAAATATTCCCCAAGTCTATCTGTTTTAAGCACTGTTTTGAAGAACTAGCAAAAAATACCCACCTTTTTCTGTCGACTGCAAGTAAAAACCTCTTCCAAGACAGACAACTAAAATTTTTTAATTAATACAGTAATACTACTGTCCTCATAGAATATAGGAAAAAATAAAAACAACAAAAAAAAACCAAACCCCGAAGCTCACGATCCCTGTTTTAAACTATGTGAACTGGTAACTGGGAAGGCTTTTTTTGGTTGTGCGTTTTTGGTGTTTTGTTTGTTTGTTGTTGGGTTTGGGTTTTTTTAATTCCTACTGCTGGTTCCATACCTAGACAAATCAGTGAGATTTTTTTCTCTCCCTCCCTGCAACTACCTGGCAACCAAAGTAAGTACAATACTTCTATAGTAAAAGTGCCTGTACATAAGTATGACTTCATGTTCAGTATTACTCCCTAAGAGACTGCTTCAGTGATGGGTTTTATACTAGTCAGATTTTTAGGACAGGAATTCTTACTGTTCACTAGTCACTACACATTACTCTTAAGGTTTTTACAATTTATTCATGATCAAAAGTCAAAGGTTAGTAGGTGACTAGACAAGCAATGTATGAGTAACGCAATCTTTAGCCAACTTGCTTGAAATAAAATCTGTCATGCTATTTTAGACGATTTAGATCATGATTAATGGTGATGTCAGTCATCAGGTAGCAAAAAACAAAGAGGAGGCTAATACCACACCACTTTCATGAAAACATTCTCTGAAAATGACCATGTACTACTCATTTCATTGATCTTTCATGCTCAAGAGTACTATGGTCTTTTTTGAGGAGACTTGACTAACAGCCAAAAGAGGAACTACCTGGGCTATAGTCACGCCATAACTAATAGTTGCACTAGGGTGGCTTATGGAATTTCCACTCCAAAGGAAAACACATTCACTTTTACATAGGTCTCATTCATTTAAATGTAAAATAAATGACACCTTGTTAATAAACAACATGTAAAAAGTGACACGAATGTTTGAGATAACTTAGAAGTAATAATCAGGATACAGTAGAATCAAATCTACTCATTTACTCTTCATTCACCCCACATACTTACCTTTTATGGTATGATGAGAGTCTGATCTACCTAATACTCTTCCATAAAACACCTGTTTCTGTCTACACAAAATGAATTATGCCCGGCAGTAACTGTCAAAACATGACAGTTCAAAATTTCTGTCTTGCATGTTATTACTGAAAGACATTATGAGTGAAAAAAGGACTTCAGTAAGGCAGGAGAATATCAATGTAGTTGGGAGACAACTGAGTGACTCAAAACTGGGTCCTACATCCCTTCACACATGCTTTGGTAAATTATTTTCCATCATTTCTGTTTGCAGAGAGAAATGAGGAACATCAAACACCACCTCCTGTCAGCTGTTACAGGAATTAACTTTCTTAGAAAATTCACAAAATATAAGTACTATCAAAATGTTAAATATATATATAAAAAGACCCATTCAATCTCAGTTTGGCATCTAATCTTGAAAAACTCAAAATGATTAGACACATGTTTAATACCAGGGCTGGATACACAGACATTATAATATAAGGGTTTATTTAAATATTTTCTCTAATACATTGCTTAGATTTCGAGTCTGTATTAAAAACAACTGTATTAGTGTCCTGAACAGCCAACTACTACCCGCTTGCTAAGTTTTACCTAAAAATTGTCACACAGGTGATCTCTCAAAGTATCTGCAGCCAAAGAGAAATCCCAAATTATGGAAGCTAGTTCTTTTCTTTAACTTTTCACCTGACAACAGATGCTTATAAAGCTCTAAATTAAGGAAGACACTTTGAAAATCAAGTAAATAACTAACTGTTACTCCTTCAATAAAGTCAACTAAATACAGTAAATGCCACTTTGTCAGTAAAAAGGCAAAACACTAGAGTTGCAATACCCAGTATTTTACTGTACTTTAAAAAGTCATCTACATCTTTGTCTATCTGTTAACATAATAGAATCCTACAAAGAAGATGGATGTTATGCCTATATTAAGACTCGTACTATTTTCTAGTGTGTGTTGAGTTTCATTAGATTCATAGTAGATCTGAATTCACAGTCACCATGACTTAGTAATATAAAATCCTCCATAAACAGTGACTTTAATCCAAACACATGAAAGCACAAGTTTCAAACAGCAGCAGTATTTACTGCAGTCATAATCAGATATTAATCCAGATTGCGTCACGGGTCAAGTTCAATAGCCACAGTCTACTGTCAGTGCAATTTTGTAAGCCACTGATAAAACACCTTCTAGAATCATGTTCAATTCTAGTAGAACACATTAAGGAAGAATGGCATCAAACTGAATCAAGTACCAGGAAGAGTTATCACAATTAGGAGAACACAAAGCATCAATGAAAAACACCTCTGTCTTTCCTGTATTCACCTATTATGTCCTGGTCTCAGAGGGTAGTATGACTGCTACTTACAAGGAGAAAGCAGAAAGAACACACATATATAAATTATCTAAGAGTTAAGTTCAGGAGGACTTTAGAAAAACACTCCCAAATACCTGTAGCAGTCTTAGACTTCAGTTAATGTAGGTAATCAGGAATCTTGTTTACTTACTTGAGGGAGACAGTGGAGACATAAGTTAACTAAATGATCCAAACATTTCAGGCTTTTATTGTTTCTCTAAGATGAAGCCCCTGATAACAGTAACTCACAGCAAACTCAGGAAGATGACAATAAATATGTGTTTTTCCTTCTCAGTATGCCAACTGCAGATCAATAAACACAAAGTATGTCACACCTTCAACTCTTCAGTTTGCAGTGCATCCATTCTTAATCCCCTCTTGTAAAGACTACCTGTAACCTTTTCAAATCTTTCTTACAGAAGCCCACTACAAAGTTTTGTGGCAGATGTATAGACAAGGAAAGAAAATGAAAGCACACTGAAAATCTACAAATGGGAATTCAAAAAAGCACAGAAACTAAGCACCCTGCTTCTGTCAAGCTGGAGACAGATTTTGGCATTAGCTGCCTTCAGCTCTGAAGGTGAAAGCAAACACACTGCAAAGAAATGCATGTCTAAGGTTTTCCTGACTTCAGGCAATGATGATTGAAAATTGCCCTATATGAATATGCATAAAAGATCAATACTAAATCAGAGCTGGCATTTTAAAAGGTTCTGTTTAGGAAGAGGAGAAGTAAGAGTAAAAAGTAAGACTATGGCAGATTTTTAAAGTAAGGAAAATGTATATACACACTAAATGCAACCTGGCCTACTTACTTGATAGCCTGCCACCTACCACAACTGTCAGCCCCAGTGTGTTATTCCCCATATCTTTCCTCCTCCACTCTTTCCACTGCCTCAGCTCCTCTTACAGAGTCAGGCAAGGGATAAATAATGTGTAACATCCACCCAAGACACATTGGCAAGTGTAATTATGGAAGAGATCACATTCTCATAATTCAGCAATAGGAGGCTTTTCAAGTTGTTGCATCAAAAGGCAACAGATGGCAGGCATCTCTTATCAGAAATAAAACATGATCAGGAAAAAAAAAAGAATACATGATACGAGAATTTTTTAAAGGTACTTTTTGTTTTCTTTCAGTTAGAGTATTAACTTAAAAAACTACCTTAAGTGCAGTAACCATGATCTAACTTGAGCTTAGAGATTTCAACACAGATTTAATTGTATAACAATGTATTATCTCAAAATCAATACTCAGAAGTCATTGGAACTATACGCTGACCATTGGCAAGGGCACTCACCCTAGAGAAAGAACCGTTAATTATAAAAATCATGCATTCATCTAACTAGTCAAAAACGTACAAAACACAAGATCAATAAAATTCTCTGAGTACTTTGAGTGGCTAAAAATATTCTCCTATTCTTTTACTGAAGTGTATTACAGTATTAGGGTCGGGGGGGGGGGGGGGGGGCGGTGTTTATATGGTGGTTTGGCTTTTTTCCTTCAAATAAAGTAGCTGTCTCAAAAGCAGCATACTACAGCCACGGTTCCTAAATTGTATTGGTCTTGTGTACTAATAACATGAAACTAGCCTGTAAACCTCAAAGAAAAAAAAAATGATTAAACTTTGCTGGGTTTCTTGAATGGACATTTAAAATGGCAGTGAACATACTACCACAAAAATACAGGGCCATTTAGTATTGCGAATTTCTATCATTTAAGACAGCACAGAGTTAATAAACTTCTACATCAGTTGCTAGAACACACCTTAGCTAGACAGTCAAATTTCAGACGCTGAATCTCCATTAGCACTGGACTCCAACCACCAGGATCAGAACTTCCAACTTTAGAACCAGTAGTGAAGTTCTTCATCTGTGGAGGAGAGGTGTCTTCAGCAAAAGATCTGCAATGAGTACCAGTGCCTGTGGAGACCTGCAGACTGAGAGTATATGAGGTGGCCCTACTGCAACAGCACGCAAATTTTAAGTTCTGTTGTGCCTGCAGCGCCACCTGCTAAGGCAAACAGGATCCTCTCCTTTTCAACCCCAGCCTTCCCAACCACTCACTCCTTTTAACCAAGTATTGTAGTGGGCAGGGTAGGAGTCAGCAGCAGAAACGCAGAGGGAAGGGAAAGGGCAAGACAGGTTCTGGGAACATCAAAACTCTTTTAAACTTGGTGTCTTGCACTGGTTTTGGTTGCTCTGTTTGTACTTAACTTCACTGAAATTAAAGGTGTAGCACTTAACTACTATGCCAGTTACTACGATAACATTAATCCTATTTAAACAAAGTTAGGATGAAATTTTATTACTGAGAATGTTATGCTGTCCTTTTACACATCGCAACAGACTATCACCTCAGAATAAAATTTTTTAAAAAAAGTTATTAGATAGAAAGAATCATAGGACAAGTAAATATCTCTCATAACATTTGCACTCATCTGTTAATCAGGAGGCGGAGTTTTTAAAACTTGACTGTCATGGACAAACCTCTATAGGATTGTATTTAAGCTCAGCCCATACCTTATCCTCCACTGAAACCATTTTCATGCAGTTCGCTTTCACTGATTTTGAGAGCTGCTGAGCTATGCAAACAGCGAATAACTGCAAGCATTCAATGTATCTATCAATACTCTGACATTGTGTTATCGTGATGTAAGCCATTTCCATTTAATTCTCGTAGAGCTTAGGCAGCTGTGGCACAAGCAGAGAAGAACTAAGATGGAAAATGAGGAAATACATTGCCTCAAAGCAGATGTTTCATTTAATATTAGATAACCTAAAGAAATCTGTCCCATTTGTAATATAATCCAATCAGAAAAGGTGATTTAATGATCTCAAAGCTCTAAAACATGAACACAATTCTTTTTAATTTTTATTTTAAGGGATCTTTTTTAATCAAATGTACGTACTACTGTATTTGTATTTTATTGTATACCTGTATGTGCACAAAGTTCTCTCACATATACTAGTTTATAGATTACATCATTAGTAAACTTTCTAGCAAGAAAAAAATTCTTCTGCATTTTGAAGCAGAATACATTTTTCCTTATCTGCCATCTAGCTGCCTTGATTAGTAGAACTTTAGAATGCTGTCACTAAATTGCTCAAAGCAGGACTTTAAATAGCATTAAACCAGCATCTTCCATACAGGTAGTGCTCTCAAGGCTTAGGGATGCTTTGGGAATGACTCATAAATCTGTGGACAGTCTTCTGCTGGACTTAAAAATTTACATATTCACAGGAAGGTTAAAAGAGAACTTGAGAATGCTCAGGGGAAGAAGATGCACTGTACAGTGCAAACTGGCAGCAGCAAGACATTAGCTTAGCTCCACAGCCTGTGAAACCACATCCTTCAAAACACTTAAGCAAGGTGCACTCTAGACACCTCTTCCAATTAAAACATGCTTAGTTATACAGACCACGAGTTCTTCATGGTAGGGTCTTGACAGTCCTAAGAACAGACTAACAAATACTGGGATGCAGGAAAATATCCATGCAACAAAAGTTAAAATTTTCTGCGAAAAAGCCTGCATAAAAACAATGTCTGACTCGCCAGATTTGATCCTACTACACAATTTTCTATTTCTGAAAAAAAATCACTAGTTTAATTACATTCAGATTACTCTTTCCATTTTGCTATTTCCTTTGTTTAGTGCTGAGGGTACAAGATAATTTCCAATTAACATGCATTACAAGCACTGATAAAACTGGGAAGATGATCTAAAGTGTCAAAGTTCTTAAAAGTCTTTAAAAATACTATAAAAACACAGCATTATATCAGGAGTGACTTTCATTAATGACCACTACTACAACCTTCTCTGAATAGAATCGGGTTCCTTATCAGAAATTAAAATCACTGCTAGAGGCAGGAGCCTTTTGAAGGAAAGACTACTCTTAACCTAAGTACTATCCCAGCTTAAGTCTTGACAAAATGTTATAGAAATACTTGTCATACACTGGAAGAGTATGTTTCACCATGCTCCTTACTGAGAAATGAGAGACAGAAACTACAAGCCATTAAAAGGCACTATGTTTTAATTCAGTACACATCGATCAGAAAAAGATGAAGCGATCCTTGACTTCCACTGATCAAGTCAGTCAAGAATAGCCTTGAACCTCATGAAGAGCAAAGTCCTTTAAAATCAAATCTTCTGTGAGATTCTATTGTCTGAACCCACATCACTTTTTTGAATAATATCTGTGCACTTCAGAGAAAGTAATCTAGGACTTAACTACTGCTGAAACAGATTGTAATCTTGATTACTATGTCCTCTGCAGATGGCTGAGCAACTCAAAATACCATGTGACTTTCAGTTGTTATTTGAACTGATGGGTGTACATTTCCACTTATTGCTCTATGACTCCATGGAAATTAACAACAGCTTGAAAAGTTCACCATGGAGAAGCAAGAAGCCTTATGCACCTATGTCATCAGCTCCGAAAAAACTTGTGTTTTGGTGATTTTTCCCTTCCTCCTTCCCCTTATATAGGTATGTTTTAACTTCCATTGTTGAAAAGTCCTAATCCTACAATGAAAACATCTAATTGCATAAAATGTTACATGTGATTCTACAACCCCAGAAACCAACCTCTTATTAACAAAGACACAGAAAAGGTGTATCCCTAGCAAGTCACTGTATACTAGCCTGAATACTAGGATTTTTGTACCTTTTATCTGAACTTGTTACCGATCTCTATCAGAAACAACAAATTTTCCCACTCTCATGCAAATACTGCCTATTTTTGAAAAAGAGAGGATAAAGAATATTCATGTAGGAACAAAAGACAATTCATTATGGTATTTAGTAAAAGGCCTTTAAAAATTAAGGTTTTCAGTCACTTGACTCCATTTACTGGTCCAGACACACTGGCAGCCCAATGAAACAGTAGCTGTCAAAATGGATATCTGTAGTGAGAGGCCAGAAGCTATCTGCAGGCAAGAAGTAGGAAGGTGCTTGCAGTAGTGGGCTGGAAATTAGGACCATGTGTGGCAATCAGTTATCTGAGGGGAATGTGCTTGAGCTTGTAGGTCAACCCTGGGAGGACAAGGAGTGTGAATAAACACAACAATTAACATGATGAGTCATGCTGACAGAGCATAGGGGAGTGGGGGACGGATGGCGCCAAGGAGAGGTAACCACCAATCAGGGATTGCCTAGTATGCAATGCTTAGCTTCAAGAACCAATCTGTTTAAAACACGCAGCTTCTGAAAGTGTATAAAAACTCGTGCTTCTGTACAATAAATTGACATTTGCTTGCATCAAGCTGCGTCCCGTCTCTTCATTCGCAGCAAATTGGTGACCCCAACGTGATGGGTTTATGAACCGCCAGGCTGAGCGGCAGGCTGCGAGTCCCACAGAACATTGAATGAGCTGCTGAAAGGAAGCAGGAATTGAAAAAAAGTCCCTCTGGAATTGAGAGGTGAGCTGTGTGAAACCTGGGAATCAAGTGTCTTCCCCTATGGGAGATGTATATGGACTCATGAAGGGTCTTCTGGTCAGATCCGGGACTCCGTGCCTCAGTCTCCTCAAATGGTGACCCCTATGGTGGTGTTCTGAAGCCTTGGAAGAATAAGGATGGAACTGGTCGATATAAACTCGTGCTTCTGTACAATAAATTGACATTTGCTTGCATCAAGCTGTGTCCCGTCTCTCCATCGCAGCAGGTGCTACAATTAACTGAACGTATATTCCACCAACAATCACTTTTCTTTTTAACATCCCCACATAGCATAAACCCAGATTACAACACTTGATGGTTAATTAATACAAACAAAACAAAGATTTGAAAGAACCTGAAAAATTACATATCCATGACTCTGGTTAAAATAATTCAGTCATCAAAGCCTTCAGCTTCACTCATATGTCCAATAATTGCCTCTGTGCTGTTATGACAGCAGATGAGCAAATGTTGCTAAAATTGACCCATACCTTGCAAATGCTTAGTAGGTATTCTGTATTCTTCCTGGATTCAAATATACACACACTAACTTACATAGAGTTAGCTACCCATGAAACATACAACTCAAATGAAAAGGAGCCTTGCAAAATATTTCTTCTTTTGTTCTTGAAACCCCAGGAGGACTTTAAGATACACTCTGCTCACATTTCTATTGTATTTAACTTCAGCTCTTTCAGATATAAATTGAAGCAACAACGTAACTTAGTCTCCTTTGAACAATTGCTGCTGCAGCCTTCTTACCCCAGACAAAATCCAGCCTTTCAATTGGCTGCAAATACGAAAAGAAACCTGATGGTTAGCATTGTTTATTTAATATCAAACTATATAGCAGGATTTTAATCAATAGAGCAAAAAAGCTTTTCCAGTCCTCCATATTTTGCAGTATTTGGAAGTATCCGGAAGTTGTGCAACTTCAGTTTTGAAAAGTTTCATTCTTTTTTTATTTTTTTCTTTCTCAAAACAAATACAATTTTTAAAGTAAAAACACTGGGGAGGAGACACGGGAATGCAATACAGAATCAGGACCATCTGAGCTAGAACTTGCAGGTGTTAAAACAGAGCAAAAGCACCAGAGGTTTGTATATGTTACTTCCAAAGACTGCAAAATTACCAAAGACTGGTAAATGCACTCTCAAAAGCTTCCTTTTTCTTAACAAATAAACATGTACATCATGTCAATAGTACATCAACCCATTAACAGCTGGAATAAAGCTATAGCTGGCAATCACTGCCAGAAGGGAAAATATTCATAACCCCTGAAGTTTTCCCAGTAGTGTGTAATTCTTTGTCAATATACTTGCAAAGGGCTGGAAAAAAACCCAACAATGCTACCTCATTTCACTAGTGTGGCATATTTTTCAAGTATCCAAGCAACCTCCCCTTACTGTCTTCAAGAACATTTTACTTTGTTCAATATAAAGGAGCTTGCACAGCTAGACATTGTGAATTTTAAGAGAAACAAGTTAGCTTTGAGTCTTCACTAGAATAAATCCAAATGATTATAAAAATGAAAACTATATGGGCTTTAAGCCCTGCATCAAATTTAGATACCACTGATAATGTTACAGCAGACAGTATTCTTCAAGTACTTGATGTTTAGAAGATGCAAAGTACAGTTAGTATAAATAGTAGAAAGCTCTGGTTTCATAATGCAAGGCATACAACAACTTTCTTTTAACTAGATGTTAATGCAAGTGAAACAGAATGTTTTCACAGGGACAATTTCCAAAGTTTTATAGGACAGACCTGTTGCAACTACTCATCATCACTTGAAGAACTCAAGTACAATAGGAAAGGAGAGAGGGAGCTATTCAGATCACCTGCACTGACACCATTTATGACAAAGACTGAGCAACAGCAAATAGAATGGCACAGCAGAGCTAGTTTTCTTGACAAGTTGTTGTGGTTCAATCCCAATACCATGTAGCTGTTTGCCCACTCTCACCCCGCCCCAGTGGGATGCGGAGGAGAATCTGAAAGTAGGTAAAACCCACGGGTTGAGATAAGAACAGTTTAATTGAAAATAAACTATAATGATAACAAAGAAAAGGAGAAAGAGAGAGAGGAATAAACCCGAAGGAAGACAAGTGATGCACAGTACAATTGCTTACCACCTGCTGATCAATGCCCAGCCAGTCCCCGAGCAGCGATCCAGCCGGCCCCCCGTTTATATCCTAAGCATGATGTTCTATGGTATGGAATATCCCTTTGGCTAGCTTGGGTCAGCTGTCCTGGCTGTGTCCCCTCCCAGCTTCTTGTGCACCTGTTCACTGGCAAAGCATGAGAGACAGAAAAGTCCTTGACTTAGGGTAAGCACTACGTAACACCCAAAACATCAGCGTATTATCTACATTACTCTCCTGCTAAATCCAAACCACAGCACTGAACCAGCTGAAACTAGGACACAAGTACTCATTAGTTTTTGGATTTCCAACATTGCCCAGTTCAGTGTAATGTGAAGAATCTGAGGGTGCCAAAGCCAGTTGTGAAGTCTAGCATACCCGCATCTTAAGCTCCAATAGCTTAACCAAGGACACGGACAACAGCCTTTGCCAATCTAGTTCTGGCCTCCTGTGTTTGTATTCTGCAGTTCTTGCTCTACTATGCACATCTGCCTCTTCCCTTGAACAAATACACCAGTCTGAGCACACACTCAGCCAGTTCAAAGAGTTGATTCAGTCCAACACTAAGCTAAGATATAATTACTCAAATTACATTTGCTCAAAAGCTCCAGAGTACAGAAAACTTCATCAGGTGACAAAAACCTCCATCAGTACACTGTTAATCCTCATTGATAATACTACATTGTACAAGTCAAGCCAACCAAATCAAATTCAACACCATTTTACTTGCAAAAGGCTTGAGTATTTATAATAAGCAGGAACCCAACAGTCCTAGACACAGTAAACATCTGACTTTTCTGTTATGAGGACTTGCAATTCTCTTCACTAAATACTTCGATCTTAGTCAAGTAAAGTACTAAAATGTAATAGTCCTAGGCTGAACAGACTAAAGCCATAAGTTTCATGCTTTCAGTGAAACATGAGTTGTCATTTCCACTTCTTTGCCGAGTAGAATCTTTTGCATAAATGAAATATCGGGAGCCTAAGTATTTTTAAAACAAAATTAATCATCAGTTCAGTATGCTGATGACTAGAGAGTAATACCTGATGTAGCCAATTCTATCTTCTCAGGTGCCTTCAGGGAGAAATCTACAGTACTTTATATATTAATTTCAGTTTCAATGCCTTACAAGACAAACTTACTGTGAAAACCTACTTTGACCACAACAGTAGCATGAAACTTTTCAAATCCTGCCATGAAGCTGTCAGCCCAAATCATGTCACCTAACTTTAAGCCAAGCTACCCTGGTGCTTGTTTGCTATCTTCCTCCCTCCCCTTCCACCAGTGACAGACATACTAAAATACCAGGAGAAAATCATCACTTATTAGAGGATGCACTTACCACAAAGCCGCATCAACTCCTACTCTAGCAGACCCTCCTTTAGTGTCAGCCTTGTAGGCCCTGAGCAGCACACATATTTCTTGTAAGTCTTCTATTCAAGTATCATCCATTACACATGACAAACTTCCCTTGAAAGACAGTGGACAGCCAGCCACAATGCTGAAAGCACAAAGGGCATTTCAGCTGATCTGCAACAGAGCAGCTGAACTATCAAGACACTGTGAGGCCCTCTATTCCACAGCTGTGCAGAAAACGCTGAAGGCTATTTGCCCTCTGCAGAATCAAGGCCAATGAATAAGCACTTGTCAACCCTAAAAAGGCATGAAAATCCAGCAACCTGGACAAAGGAAGTGTGCTCAGCAGAACTCTCCTTTTCTCCTGCTGTACCTGCGTAAACTGCACTCAAACCCACTGAGAAACAGGCTTCTATATAAACAGCAGTTAAAATGAAGACTGCCGTAAGAGTGGCAAAAGCATGTATACTTGTAGTAGAAGAATGAATACTTGAGAGGAATCAGGAAAGAAATGGCAACATTCAACAGGTAATAGAAAGGAAAATGAAAAACTGCAAATCATGCCCAACCTGGCAGCCTTCTGTGATGGAAAGACTGGCTGGGTAGATGAGGGTAGAGCAGTGTGCATTGTCTACCTTAATCTCAGCAACTCTTTTGAGACTGTCTCTCATAACATCTTCACAGGTGAGCTCAAGAAGTGTAGGTTAGGCGAGTGGACTGAGAACTGGCTGTATGGCAGAGCTCAGAGGGTTGTGATCAGTGGTGCAGAGTCTCGCTGGAGGCCTGTAGACGGTGGTGTTACCAGGGGCCAGTACTGGGTCCAGCCCTGTCCAACTTACTCATCAATGACCTGGATGAAGGAACAGAGCGTACCCTCATTAAGTTTGCTGATGACACAAAGCTGGGAGGAATGGCTGACACACCAAAAAGCTGCGCTGCTATTCAGCAAGACCTGGACAGGCCAGAGAGTTGGGCAGAGAGGAACCTCATGACGTTTAGCAAAGGCGGGTGTAAGGTCCTGCCCCTGGGGAGGAACAACCCCACACACCAGCACAGGCTGGGGGCTGACCTACTGGAAGGCAGCTCTGCGGGGAAGGATGTGGGAGTGCTGGTGGACAGCACGTTGCCCATGGGCCAAGAGTGGGCCACACATGCAGTGTGCTCTGGTGGCCAAGAAGGCCAACAGCATCCTGGCTTGTATCCAAAAAAGCATGGCCAGCAGGACAAGGGAAGTGATTGTCCCCCTGCACTCGGCACTAGTGAGGCTGCATCTCAAATAGCATGCTCAGTTTTGGGCCCCTCACTTCAAGAGGGATGTAGAGGTGCTGGAGCGTGTCCAGAGAAGGGCAACGAAGTTGGTGAAGGGTCTGGAGCACAAGTCTTCTGCGGAGTGGCTGAGGGAACTGGGGTTCTTTAGTTTGGAGAAAAGGAGACTCAGGGGGAACTTACTGCTCTCTATAACTATCTGAAAGGGTAGGCAGGTTGTAGGCAGGTGGGGGTTGGTCTCTTCTCCCAGATATACGTGACAAGACAAAAGGAAATGGCCTATCAGGAAAAATTTCTCCATCAAAAGAGTGGCCAGTCTTTGGAACAGGCTGCGCAGGGAGGTGGTGGAATCGCTATCCCCCAAGGTGTTTCAAAATTGTGTAGAAGTGATGCTTAGGGACATGGTGTAGTGATAGAGCTGGCAGTCCTGGGTTAACAGTTGATGATCTTAAAGGTCTTTTCCAACCTAACTGATTCTATGATTCTTTTCAGTAGTGCCAAGCGACAGGACAAGGGGCAAAGGGCACAAACTGCAACACAGGAAGTTCCATCTGAATATGAAGAAAAACATCTTTACTCTGAGGGTGACAAGAGCACTGGAACAGGCTGCTCAAACAGGTGGTCAAGGCTCCTTTTTTGAAGACATTCAAAACCTGCCTGGATGCAATTCTATGCAACTTGCTCTAGAAGAATCTGCTTTAGTAGGGGGTTGGACTAGATCATCTCCAGAGGTCCCTTCCAACCCTGACCATCCTGTGAAATAGTATTTTGAGCAAAGGAGGAAGAAAAGGAAGTTACGCTTTTGGAAGAAAGAAACACTGAAGTGTAATCTAGCTTACTGTGGGAGGGTTTTAATTCTTTCCCATTTATAAACAAAATGGACTACAAATATAGGGGAAAAGCCTGTACTCATGCAGTAAGCACAGAAAACATTCCTCCAACACGGTAATTCTAGCTTTTTCAGCTCTTGGCTTATTTCAACATGCTGACCATACCATCTTCACCATACTAAAACATAACAAGAGCATAAAGAGCAGCACTGAACTACTAACGCAAACATCTTAACAAGTTTTTACCTTTTCAGCAAATGCAGTAACTTTATCCATCAGAAGCAGCAGACACTGCAAAGTTTTCAAAGTACCTTTTACCAAAACACAGAAGACATAACTACATTTCATCAGCCACGTTTCTTGTAGGTCATATGTTCTGAACTTGCCTTAAGGTGTTTGTATTTGGTATCAGTCATATTGCATAAGGGAAAGATTCCACCTCATGCTTTTGGCAGGCTTAATGAATTGATTACAGTAACATGAGCCTAGTATCTCTGAAATTTCCTTAAACTGCTATGTGTGCTCATGTAAAACAAATACTGTATTTTCAAGTCAGCATGCAGAAGCCAGCATTCTCAAGTACCTGTTTGACTACAAGTACATAGTTTTAATGGTTTTGTTTGGGTTTTGGGGTAGTTGTTTGTTTTGGGTTTTGGGTTGGGTTTTTTTTTTGGGGGCGGGGGGCAGGGATTGTCTTTTAAGAACTGAAATAGCCATCCTTTTCCAACCCAACCACATCACGAATGACTGAAGAATGCTCCAACTTTCCAGTTCAAAAATGTTCAAAACATTCTCAACAGAGTAACAGTTTTTGAAAGCTTACACTTTTAAAAAGAATTATAAAGGCCTCACATTCCATTTATTTTCATTTCTTCATCATCATTAGATCTAGTTTCTGCATGCATCTAGGAAGGGGGTGAAAAAGTTAAACATCTAGCAATATGAAACCATGTATTATCTTCCACTAAGAAACAGCACTTCACAGAAAAGGTATCTGCAGTTTATCAAACCATGTTGTTGTGTTTTGGGTTCGGGTTGGTTTGTTTGACTTTTTGATGTTTCACTGGCCATGCTGCAGCAACGAAAGATTTCAAAATCTTCACTGTTAAGACATTTTTTCACTGCTGCAGCAGGTGCTGAATAAGCTGTGGTAAGGGACCCTGGTAATTGTTTACTTTCTCTGAGATTTGGTTAAGCTGTTGGTGTTTGGCAATTTTGAGAAAGTTTGCATGGCTTATCATTAAAGTGTGTATCTTAGTGAACATAAAAAGGGAAATACAGATCATAATTTTGGGAGATCTTACTAATGTATGCCATAAGAACAGCACTCCAGAATTGTGGCTGACAGCAAGTTGGTGGATCTAGCTCTCATTTCACCTGCCTTTCTTCCTGAAGTTTCCCCTTGCTCTTCTGCTACGCTGAGTCTGTACTGGAATAAAGTCGCCTTCATTAGCGGTTTGTGCTAATATTCTATACTGTTAAAATAAGCACCTGATATGCAAGGAATTTTTGAAATCTATAAGCTAAAACTTGTATCAATCTTTTATTCATTCTATATGAAAAAGTATTCATCATTGAAAATATCACTGAACTTACAGAATTATGAGAGATTTGATAATTAGCATTCAAAGAGATGGCCATTACCAACAAAACTCTTCAACCACACATTGATACAAACCATTAAAAACCTGTAGGAAGAAAATATTCTCTGAAAACATTTAGCCTAAATAGGGCCTGATAGTCCATGCAAGGAATAAACCAGTAAATAAATAAACACTACCTTTGTGATTTATCATAATAATCGCATTCCAGCTATACCTTAAGTCTCCACCCAAGAATTTTTAAAAGCAAAATCAATTTCATAGACCTTTATTGCTTCCCACAACAAATTTCAACACTAGATGGATGTGTGACACATACAGCAAAAAGGGAAGAAACAGTACTTCAGTGCACGATGTTAAATATTGCAGCCTGCTAGTAGTATCTATAGGCTTAAATTTGGTTCCTCTACAATTCACCAAGAATTGCTTTTGGAGATTGAACTATGCCATAAGGGACAATCAAAATAACTTACAAGCATGAATAAAAAAGTAGTAATTGTTTAAATAGATGACATCTTCACTGACATTCTCTCCCTCCATTCTTTAGAACACAACTTAATAAAATACCTCACAAGAAATAACGTATTGTTGGAAGTTTGGCTGACAAGGACTGAAAGGACGCTGCCTCACAGCGATCTCCACACAGCAAATCCTGAGCATCTGGAAGACTTTTTGTGTCAGGATGTACCATGTGTAGATCTCTTCATACGCTATGAACAGTTGAAAAAGTAATTTTAAGGAAAAAAAAAGTTCATTCCTTTGGTTTTGAATTAAAGCTGGGAGAAGAGAGAGCTGGTTGTTTGGTTTTTTTCCATTTGCATACTAAAATTGTCAATGTCTGCAGATGGTATAATGGATGACTAACTTGAAAAAAGGTTACTTATCATGGGAAGCAGTAAGTGTCTAAGGAATATAGCAGAGAAGTTAAAGCAGCTCATTTTTCCCTTGTCTTCACTCTTCCAGTGAATACATCATACAGTAATATCAGGGCTAATAATGGAGGCTACAGAAGAGGAATCTTTCACTTCTGTCTTTCCACATTCTAAAGATAAAACAAAACTCCACGACACGTTCCAATCATCTCCAGAAATCCAGTTCAGTCTTGACTCATGCTTGTGATTGAGGAATAAATGCCCTGCAGTGGCTTTGGAAACCTACGTCAAGTTCCACTTAGGCAAGTCATTTGACCCATTTGGTGGAGCGACTGAGGGAGCAACTGAAACATGGGGACAGAACATACTTTCTCTTCCCAAAGAGAAGTAGCAAAAATACTTCATTTCAAGACCATAAACCATTTACATACTTGCTCACAAAATGAGTTATATAGTTAGACCTACACTTCTCTGTGTCCTCTTGCAGTGTTACAGTAAAAAAGAAAAAAGAATAAAATAACTTTTTGTCAATAACAGTAAGAACAATAATAAAAAAAAGCAAGGCGTTATCCTCTCTTTGTAACACTTGGTCCAAATTCAAGCCATTTTTAGTCATAAAATCACAATCACACAACCCATGAGCTATTATCATCTGGGCACAATAACCTTACATTATCTAAATAACTACTATAGATTAGAGCAAACATATTCCTGATAAACAACTTCTGGTGACAGCATCTAGGATTATGCCTAAAAAAGTTGCATTAAAAGCGACTGCAACTAATACAGTACTTTCTACACCTACATATTTCAATGACATTAATAAAATGAAACCTTCAAGTGCCAACATTCACTTAATACCACGTGGATCAATATACAGACTGCTTCTGATAACATCTGACAAATCTTGAAGAAGGTGAACTGAAGAAAATTAGCTCCACTAGCTACCCAGAGCCTTTTTATCTGCCCAGGTGCCATTAAGCTACTTCAGATATAAGCCTAGTTTTCTTGTGGATAATGGCCGTAATAAGAAGTACAAATGAAGCATTTTTTTTTTAATATACACACAAGTCTTTTCTGAAATTATTACACAATGACCTGAGCTTGGGCGGGATTTCTATGTATTCTAGCCAGGCAAGAAATGGAAGTACAGGATTAGAAAACAAGATTAATAAATTGGTAGGCAAATAAACTGCTTATTCTGATGCCACCAAGCATAATGCTACTATTAACAAGGATAAATGTTATTAAAAAGCACCTTTCAATTAAACTACTCCTGCTCAATAATAGTTAGATTGAAACTTGTGGTAAATTGAGGTATTACCTCAGTTTTTGAAATAGACTAGATTTTAGATTTCACTGCAGAAATAGACATAGACTGGAATTTAAAAATACAGATTCAAGGTAAGTTAGTGCCAATTTACTTGCAGAAGGAAAATGCATATATGGATTTTCCAGGGGGGAGAAAAAAAAAAACCACAAACAAAAATACTGGGCACCTTGCTATAATTTGTCTGGTAACAGCACGAGTATAGAACAGAGAATTTTTTTTTTTACCAAGATTTTAACCTGTGAAATAATCATCATTTTATGACAACGCAATACAAAACCCATGATCTTAAAGCATAAACTGATTTCAGATGCAAGGCTACTTTGCAATCAGTCTTAGGAAACTGCTATAGCAAAAGGCAGCTTAGTTACTTCTTCATTCAACAAATGAAATCAAACCACGTAACTGTTCATAAAAAACGTAAATGTTTGTTTCTAAACCTGATGGATTTCACTCAGAGAATATAATTTTTTACTATGTTGTTTCCACACCAACAGAAAAGAACTTTTCCACAAGCGCTGACTTTTGCACAGGGCAAGAACAACTTGTACTTGTGGATAAGAAATTCTAAGTGAGCATTTAACAAGTGGTGGTGTTATGCTTACTTTTCCCTGAAAAAGATTCAGTACAGCTTGGAAAACAGACAGGAAACAACCAACTAGTATAAGAAAGTCTATGGGAATCGCTTGCTGTAGCACTGCAACTGAGGGGCTTCACAAATATAAACAGAACCAACCAGGCAAACACTGTACACTGGTTTGGGGTCCACACCTAGAAATGAGTAATTCACAGGTGGAAAGAAAAGCATTTCAAGTATTAACAGGACTGATTTGATTACAGTGTCTTAGCACTCTCTTACAGTGCGGAAACAGTATCAGAAGTATCTTTAACTGATACAGGTTTAACAGAAGTTACAAGTTCGAAATATAAATTATTTGATTTAGAAACAGGGGCATATGTATCTTCAGCAGTGTGTATGCTTAAGTCCTTAAACAAGCACATTAAAAATTCTCTTACCTCTTGCCTATTTTGAATCCTCAAATCAGACTGGAGTCCTTGTGTTTAGAACATACTTTATATTTTAGGAAAAAAAAACAAACAACGAAACAAAACCCAGTTATTATCACAGCAGAACAGTATGAAATACAATCATCTGAAACACAGTTGTTACGAAAAGATCCCAGTCCATTTTGACCTCAGTCCCAAAACACAACTTTAACTTTCAAATATCTGTATGTCCAAATAATTTTTGGGAAAAGTTACTCTACAGGAACAAGGCACGCCACTATGTTAAAAAACAAAACAAAACAAAACAAAACACTCCCATCCCTCAAATAAATTCTACTGATTGCCACTGCTCGGTACAACAACAAATTTGTTATAATAAATATTTTGTCTAGTTAAAGTTAAACTACATTTGGCAATCTTTTAACTAAGTAACCAAGTGACCCATGGCTTTTGTTATGGCAATCTGTGTACTAAAACTAAACATTCAGATACAAGAAGTGTCAGAGATAATTATTTATACAAAAAGAATATAAAAGTTAGCTATCTGTATTGTACCTTTCAGCTTGTCCTTTCAGGTGAAAAATTTGAAAAAGCTGTACAGCACCACACATTACCTGGAAAATCAGCCAACACTGCACTGGCAATGCTTACATATTTTCATTAATAAATGAGATCTTTGGTTACAAACATGTTAATGTTTGCATGAACACTGCAAGAGAAGACAGCAGGGATGACCTGTTCTGGCATAATATCAGGCATAATTCACGCAAGATTTGCATTATATCCAGTAACATCACAATGATTATTATATAATCAACTACAGATAGTGTTATACACTGACTGTCTGGTTATGCAGAGTGTGAAATGAAAATTCTTAACTAAAAATGAAAAACTTGGCAAGACAGCCATTTGTAAGTCAACAAGTAACATGATAATCATTTTGGCAATCTGAAAAAATAACTTCCCTCTCTTAATTAAGCAAACACTGCACAGCACATTCTCACCCATACCTATCATACACAGAATGCTTCTGACCTTAAATGAAAATGAATTTACGCTGTTCACAAGGCATAGATATCCTCAGTTCCCAACAACTAGTATAGCCTCAGTTTCAAACAAGAAGGATCCTTATTGCCACCAAAACATGAGCCCTTTTAATGTAGACAAAGTTCTATGCTATCAGACACAAGGTTAGAATATGAAATAGCTATCTGTTAACATCAACATAAATATATGTCAGTAGGGATAATAAGCCTCCTTCTTGCCATTTTGCAGAGAGATGGAAAATAATGGTAGAGCTAGGTTAAATAAGTTCTACTTGCAGCAAATCTGCAAAAAAGCCTGGTTTTCTTCATAGTTGCGTATTTCCTCCTTACAGTCTTACCCTGCATTGTAGTAATGCCAACACACCTCGATTATCTCCAGTTTTCCCCTCAACCCCTTCAACAATTTCCCCCACTGGCTCTGTCAACTTAAAATTGTGATCTGAAAAAGAGGCAGTCGTAACTGTGAGAGCAGTCATCTTTTGGCACAAAGAACAAGTAACTTGAGCTCACCATACTCAGCCATTCCCCCTACTTTTGAATGATCTGTACTACCCCCTACTTCTAAATAATACATGCTGCGTTTGACAAAGAAATAAAAAGACCCTTACGTCCTTACGCATAGTGTGATGGGGGAGGGGGAGAGGAAAAAAAGGGAAAATAGTATTAATGATCAACGTACTGCTGGTTTATTCCTTCCTAAAATGCTAGCTAGCTCTGCAACATGGCTGCAAGACTTCAGGTCCTTGCAGCAAACTTCAATCAAACTTTCAATAGCAAATAAGGCTTTCAATCTCACTAGTTCTCACCACACTGAGTATTTCATTTTCATAGTCTGCTGATTTAAATATAGATGCACTTATTCAGTAAAATTAACTTGAAAAAAACCTAAGTCAGATAAGAGCAGCAAGGGTTTTTTTGGCTCCTTAGAGCAATTATAGAAAAACATAAAAAATATCTTTATAGTATGTCTTCAGTTAGCAACAAAGCTGTGTTACATATCACAATAGCAAAGATTGCTTTTAATACAGAATAACCCCTTTTGCTTTTCAGTTTTAGTGCATTTATGACTTCCACTTACTAGCTAAGCTTACAGTCTAATACAGCAAGCTTGCATTTTAAAAAGGGAGGTGCAAAGAATACAAAACTGTGAGTTTACCTCAAGACAGAGCTTCAAAATAAATCTTGTATAAGATCAAAATACACGGACAGCTTGTGCCTGGCTTTTAACCTACTCTAATCAAACTGCCCTAGGAAGGTTTTCTCTACCTTTCCTTTAAACATGACAGCATACCTAACCTAGCAAATCAGAGTAGTTTCAACCATTGTTAAACATCTTTAGTAGCAATAATGAAAAGAGAAGAGAGTTTCAATTACTAAACTCTCAGGAATGCCAACAGTCTTAAATCCACTGCATCTGCAAATACCATTGTCAATACAAGCCTCCATTTAGTAATGCTTACTTCCACATGTGTACCAATTGGACAATAATTCCAAAACAACAACAAGAGAGAGAATGTTATAACATACAAGATCTCATCAGACTTTCTTGTAAGCTGGTATCACCTCTTAAGACAGTAGCTGAAAAGTGAAACTCTATCAACATACATGTTTTTAAAACATCATGCCCACATTCTCTTTGTTGGTTGCATCTAGCTTAGAACTTCAAAGGAAATGCTTCTACTTCTTCTTACAGTGTTTCCCAGCGAGTATTTCAGTCCTGGGAGAACATTACTAAAGCTAAAAAGGCCACCTAGATTAAACAGTCACATGGGAAAAAGGAAACAGAAGCTACTAAAGCAGACATAAAATGGTTCTTGCTAAGAAAGCTTACCTGTATCACAAACACAAAGCTTAGAGACGACGTCCTCTAAATCAGGTAGGTAGTCAGGACAAGTAAGGGTAGGTTGGGCAGCTGCAGCAACTAGAAACTACACTTTAAAGTCTCTTAGTAGCAGAAGTATTTCATAGCATTGTAATTAATTTCTGCCATTCTCAGCATTAGTATTAGGCTAGCATAGTTACAAACTCTTGTAAGTCGACTTCAATACAACATTTACAAGTGTTCAGTCTTGATTTTATATGGTGACAGCAGAGTAAGAAGATCAAGCTGACTAGATCAGCCCACATAAAGAAACCAAATAGATTTTTCTCAAAAAGTGATTTACAGAATGCTTTAAAATTTATTTCCCAGCTTTCTGTGGCAGAACCCCTATGCATCTCTTTAGAAAACCACCTAACCCTTTTGTAGTGCATCCTACACGATCTCACCAAGTACCTTCAGTTCTGCACAAGTTCTGTATTCTTTTAAAGGCATTATAAAATATCTACAAGTACAACTTAAACTGAAATTGAAATAGGGAAACTACTGCAAGTGTACAAGGTTTCTGTGTCACCAACCAAGAATTTTTACAAATTGCGGAGCATCTTTATGAGACGCATGATAAATATCACAGTTCGGATTCTCACCTGACCTGCCATTATAAGAACAAACATAAAATTCACAAGTATCCTACCGAACAATAATCAACAATAGATTTTTAAAAGCACACTACCTAGTACTAAAAAGACTCATAACAATATATTTAGCATATGCCTAGTTGTTTGTGCTAAATAAAGGAAAGCAGTTTACAATGGAAGATAGATAGATGGGATGCTTCTTGAACATAAGGTTAATCTCAACTTTTTTATTTCGAATTCAAACTTTTTTCATCCACAAACTTAGCTCTTCTGTGAAACTCTGGAAGACAATTATATAGGATTCTTTTGAAAAATACCAAAGTATTCCAGAAGAACGTTCCAGAACATGCACAGATAATAAAACAGAGTATCTTGAACTGGTTTCTCAGAGGCACACATTTCATACAGAAATCAGGAAACAGCTAAACCGATTTGACACAAAGCATGCATAGGCCGACAGTTTTACAACTAGTAAAAAAAAAAAAACCAACCAACCAAAAAAACCTCAAATGTGAAGTAACAGAGGAACATCTAAGTACTTAATAATCAAACCTCCTGTGAGTCTTACTAACTTTAGGACATGCTCAACTTTCCACTCGGGACACTCCGAAGTAATACCCGCCAGCTGCAGTCTAAAACAGACCTACTGAAGAGACCAAATCTGACAGCATCACAACTCACTAAGGCTCTGAGGTTGAGAAAACAGTCAGAATTTTGTGGTATTAAATATGTGTGTGTGTCCTTAGACCTCAGAACAACTCACACCACAATCATTCTGTATTTCACGTACAAGTCCTACTTAATTTCCTCTTTCTCACAAGACTTGAAATCCCATATGCCACTACACAGACAGCACTGAAGCCAGGTCCCTGCATAGCTAGGGTCGCACAGGCATGGGACATGTCTCCTCCATTCCCCCGCTTTCGGGAAACGGTACCTCCACCGCTACCAGCCGCCATCCCATCCCTCAGACCGACCCGTCTCCCAAAGGCGTGGGGTTCCTGAGCCCCGCAAACCCAGCCCTGAAGGGGGGCGCGCACTCAGGGACAACTCGGGACAGCGCCATCCCCGCGGCCCCCTCAGGCTGCAGCACCGCCCTGGGGGCGGCCGAGCTGCCCCTCCCCCCCGCCCCCCGCCACGAGCGGCTCCGCGGGCGGCGGGAAGGGGCTGCCCGCGCGCCTTGCCCCCACAGGCCACGGGCCCCCGTCCCCGAGGCGGGCAGGAGCTGTCCAGTCGGGCTGGGAGACACCGGCGGACCTTTCCCCGGCCCACGCCAGACTCCTGATCCGGGAGGGGCGTCAGGGGACGGAAGCCCCACGCAGACCCCGGCCTCCCCTACTAACGGGCACCCCCCGCCCCCGAGAACACACAGCGCTCGCTGCGGCACGGAAAGTTCAGGCGCAGCCGCGCCCGCCCCAGCCCCCGACACCGTGAGGCAGGAGGCCCGCTCCGCCGCAGACCGCTACCCCTGAGGCAGAGGCGACCCTCGCCCCGCACCCCCCGCACGCCCTTGCCGGAGGCCCCCCGCGGCTCCCACGGCACAGACCTCGGGCTGGGGGGGTGGGGGGGCAGCCCCGCCCCCAAAGCCCTCGCCCGGCCCCACACGGCCCGCGGCCCCACAGCCGACCCCCACACCACCCCACGGCCCCGCACTGACCTGGCGGGGGAGGGGCGGCGCCGTGTCCGTTGGCAGGGGAGGGGCGCGGTCGCCTCTCGGGGCCGGTGGGGGGTTTTGCTCCCCGCCACCGCCACTGATCGCCTGCTCGCCGGCCCGTCCTTCCCCGGGCGCCGCCACGGACAGCGAGCGGAGGACGCGAGGGAGGTAACGCGAGACAGGGGGAAACACCGGCCCCTTTTCCTCTCCCCCGCCAAAAAAATTAAAAAATAAAAAAAAAAGGGGGGGGGGATAAAATTTAAAAGGCTCGGCCCGGAGTTTAAAACAAAGAGGCGGAAATAGCCGAGCGCGGCCCGAGCGGAGCCGAGCGGGGGCGCCACGCTCAGGGCGCATGCGCGCGGGGCGCTCACCCGGGCACGGCTCCGGCCGCCCCCTCCCCCGCCCCCCCCCCCCTCCCCCGGAGAGAACGGGGCTGGCCCACGTGCGCGTGCCGGGGAGGGTCGGCGGCCGCGGGGCTGCGGGTGGCACCGGCCGCACGGCGGGGGGCCTGGCCCGGGGAGGGGCTCGAGGGTCCGGCCCGGGAGAGCGGCCGACCCCGTGAGCGCGGGGCGGGTGGCGGAGGTGGCTCCCGTTGGGGCGGGGTACGGCCTGCCTGTCCTGCGTCTCAGGGCTCTCCCCCAAAGCCCGTAGGTGGCCTTCCAACTCGTGGATGCCGAAAGTTGGGATAGGAGCTGGGAGCGCTGGTGGCCGGGTAACACGGTTTGGTGACAAACTGCAGGTGACTCAAAACACCCCAGCTGACGAAATTAGATTTTGGCTTTCTCAAAGTTGAGTAGTGTGAGGTCTCAGGTCAAGGAGCACGCATAAAGCTTGGGAAGCCCATGCCAAGTTCAACTTCACATCGAGTGGCAGAATGCCAAGAGAAGTACTCTATAAATTGACCTGTCCCAACTCTTAAGACACCAGGGCAAGCTTTGTGTTCCCAATTACAAGTACTTTTTTGAGTATAATGCTTTAAAGTGCCTGCTTTTCCCTCTTTCTTTCCTCCCAGCAAACAAAGAATGAGCCCCAAGGCAGTCTTCCATCTAGGAATGCAACCAGCAATGGGCTGTCTGACATGGCACAGCCCTGGAAGATGTTTTCCTCCGTGTCCAACAAACTATTGAGCCTTTGTTGTGTACCAAGACTTCAGCGTCAGCCCTGGGCTCTAGTAGCACCATTACCCAGAAACTAAGCCTGTGTTAACAGAAAATATGCCAGCACTGCAGTTTTGCTCTGTTCAACTTCAAGAGTTGTGTGGTTAAATGGGTGCATCTTGTCAGAAATTTAAATTATGTTTTCAGTTTAACAACAAATGACTTTGCATGGGCCTTTGCCTACAGAGATGTATGCTAGAAAGTATTGGGGCTTCTTGCCTGGTTTCTGGAATTGGGGTTCAGGTAGCCAGAAGCAAAAGTAAGAAACTGTAAGAATGTGCATGAAATTATAAACTGGTTGAACTGGATGCCTGCTTCCCCCTGCACCCACCCCGCCACCCCCCAGTATTTCCAGAGCCAAACACTGCAGCATAAGAAAACCATTAAGGCCAGAGTCTATGGGGTTTGGTTTTCTCTTACTATAGGTATTTTTAGAAGATGATGCCTGAAGCAAGGTGATATGGCCATGTCTACTCAAACAATTAATCTGCTTTAATATACCCCTTGTGACAAGATTGTTGTGACCCTCAGAGTGCTAAGGCAATGGTTTACTTTCTTTTCAACCTCATTACCCTAACATCAGTTGTAATGCCTTTGGCAATGCCATTACAGAGTGTGTTAGCCTATAAGTGATATTTCTGAAAATAAGCTTAGCCAGTGACTAGAGTATCTACAATCACAACTGAGTAGATATGAGTGCCTTGTGTGAACTGTAACACTTGGTATTAGGAGAGAAGTGAAACTTTTTGTTAGCATTGCAGTCAGTGAGCTGTAATCAAACTACAGAATTTCAGAGAATGACTCGGGCAGTGGAGGCGAGTGGGGAACTAGCAATAGCATTTAAAGGATTGTATCTGTTATCTTTACATGCATTAGTCCTCACAGTTTTCACACAAACAGAAGCATAACGTGAGCACAGGTAAACTGAAGCTTTAGCTTCTGGAAGCATGTATTTCCTAGCTAAAACAGTTATATAGGAGAATTTATCTGAGACAGAAAAAAAAACCACAATAACCAAATAAGGTAAAAGAAGTTCATTGTCTCCTTTAGAACTTCGAACAGTGAAAAGATACTGGTCATCATGAGCACCTTAATGGTAATGGTATAAACAGAGAAATGACTAGAAACTCAACAAAACAGGATATTCTCATGAAAGGTAGTAAAGCACAAAGTGGGCAAATATATGACAAAAAGATTCTGGTTTAAGACTGACATATACAGTGTTTACAACCAGTGAAGTTGAGAACTACTATTTCCAGTAGTTGCTCAGAGCAATAGAACTACAGTCAATCCTGTAGGTCTGTGAATTAGATAGGTTGCATCCAAGGGTGCTGAGAGAACCTGCTGATACCACTGCAGGGCTGCTCCCTCTATTACTGCTGCAAGATCATGATGCCCAGGGGACTCCCCCACTACTGGAGGATGGTAAATATTTCACCCAACTTTGAAAACAGCAAGAAAGATAATTCAGGGAGCTACAGCCTCTCTTTGGTCCCTGTAGAGAATCATGGAGCAAGTCCATCTGTGCCATTTCTGAACACCTGAAGGACAAGAACACGTCTTACCGAAGGTAAATCAGAGTGGACCAACCTAATTGTCTTCTATGATGAAATGACTGGTTTTGTGGATGCAAGGAATGTGGTGGATATTCCATACTTAGACTTTAGCAAGGCTTTTGATACAGTCTTCCACAATATTCTTGCCCCACATTAGGACATTATGGCCTGGATAGTTGAACTACTGGATGGGTGAAATACTGGCTGGATTGCTGGTCTGAGAGAGTACAGGTTAACAGGTGATATTCTGTCTGAAGGCTGGTGACCGCATGAAGTTCTTCAGCATTTTTCCCTGGTACCTGTTTAATATCTCTGTTAATGACTTGACATGCAGAAATGTCTGTGAACAGCACCAAAATGAGAGTGCAGTCTATATGTCTGCAGACAGGGCTGGCTGTTGTTAGGAGGGACCTAAACAGGCTGTAGGAATAAAATTCAACAATACAAAGTCCTGCACGTGGAACAGACAACTTCCTGCAGCAGTACAAGATGGGGTGTGACCAACTAACTGGAAGGCAGGTCTGTTGAAAACACTTCATGAATTCTTGAGGACGATAGGCTAAACATGAGCCACCAGTGTGCAGTGGCACTGATGAGAACTAACAGCATCTTGGGATGTATTCACAGGCCCAGTACATTGGGGGACGTGATTGTTCCTCTTTATGTGGTACTTGTTAGAACAAGTCTGGCATAGTGCATCCAGTTTGGGGTGCACCCATATGAGAAAGATACTGATGAACTTGATCAAGTCCAGCAGAGTCTTTCAGGATGGTCATGGTCTGGAGAACATGCCCTTCAGGGAGAAGCTGAGGGAAGTGGAACAGTTCAGCCTGGAGAAGACATCGCTTCAGGAGGACCTAATAGCAGCTTTCAACACTTACAAGAAGGTAATCTACAAAAAGTGGAGCCAGACTCTTTAGTAAAGCACATGGCAGGAGAATGAAAGACAGTGGCCATAAAGGGAATCAGGGAGATTCTGATGGGACAGAAAGGAAGAAAAAAAAAAAAAATCAGTATGAAGATAGTTAAAATTTAGAAGAGGTTTCCCAGAGAGGCTGTACATTATGCGTCTTTAGGTTTCAAGACCAGGCTGGGCAAAGCCCTGATTTAAGGAAGAGGTTGTACTAGAGACCTCTGGATGTCCCTTCCTATCCAAATGTTACTGCAATTCTGGGATTAATTGTCAAGCAGAGAAATCAAAATTGTCCAGGAGAATGTAGATTAACAGATGGAAAAGTATCTAAAATGGCTGAATCTTCTAGGGAAGACAGAGCAACTTTCTCAAACCACTCAAGAGCAGCATTGCCTTTTAGGTGATGTGTGAGTAGGCTGATCAAGGTGACTACACTTTGTCAGTGAACTGTTGGCTGCTTTTTCCATGTTTTACCTTTCACCTTGGCTGCTATTAGCTCCCAACAGGCCCTCATCAATAACTACCACTCTTGAGTGCAAGCACTTACCTTTTAGTTGTGACTGAGAACTCGGAAGCATTTCTGATCACCACCTTTCACACTCAGTCTTTCTCAGTCTTTTGCAGTTGTAAATACTGAGTCAGCACTGGATTTACTCAGATTGCTTCATTCAAGTTCCAACGGCAGGCAGCAAGCAAAACACTGTAGTAGTAACCATAGATCTCAGAGCTGGGCTTCAAACATCTTGCAGCCAAAAGCCAAAGAACCCAAACATTCACCAGCTTTTGTCTTCTAGATGAATGTACCGTGCAATGATTATCTGAGTAACACATTCTTAGAGGAAGTATCTAGAAGATTTGGGCATTAGCTGCATAACTTGATCACTTCAGAGCACACACATACACACTATATACATTTATATAAGTATACATATACATATAGATATATATGTAAAATGCTGCATTGTAACATCTTTTTTTTTCAGATGTTTTCCTTCTACACAGTTAGGTTTCTTTTGTGGGTATCTGCACACATGTACCACATTCCACTCAAATGCATTTACGTTACAGGCCTGCATTGTGTTGCATTAGCCTTCACTAAACCTTTACATCAAAAGTATAGAATATTCCTCATCACCAACTTTCGCAAAGTTAGCATGCTTTTAATTTAAAGTTTCAGTTAGTGCCCGGAGATGCAAGATGCAAGTTCTTGTTCCTGCAAGAATATCGAGATACATGTTACAAACTTGTAGATCATGTAGGTTTAAAGAAATGCTTAGACAATGTGGCCATGCTTCAAGTGTTCTAATAGCAACAGAATTATATACAAGTGCACTTCTAGCATTGGGGGTGGAATCATGATTTTTAAAGTCTCGGGGAGACACCACTTTCATTTCTGACTGACTTTGTGGTGTTTCCAGCCATATAAGCCTCCATTCTCTTGCTAATGACTGGAGAAGTCTCTTAACAATAAAGAGATGTTGTGCGGCATTTTATAATAGTGTTGGAGAATGGATGAGGTTGGAACGGACCTTTGGAGATTGCCCCGGACAGCCTCCCTCCTCAAAGGAGGGTCAGGTAGAGCAGGCTCTCTTGCTTACTCTATCACAAGATCAAACACTGCCATTCTTACATTGTAGGTTCTGCATGAACATCGTAATGACTGAATGATAACTTCATTCTTGCTCAGGAACCACTTGAGAACCAATCCTCTGAATGTCACCTTTATGGCAAGTAAATTCTGGCTTCAGAGATTTAGTCTATTAATCTTCTCATTTAAAAATGAAGACCTGTAGAGGTCCTTTACAGGAGGAGATATGATTTAGCTCCCATATGCACACAGCTGCATAGGTGACAGGCCAATCAACTGGAGAAACTGATGAAAGAGCATCTGTTGCTTCAGCAATAAAACAGCTGAAGCAGATGAATGGTATGTTTCATGTAGGTAGTGCACACCATTTGCTAGGACAATGAGGTAGGACCTTGAAAGGGCATTTGATCTACCAAGGGATACAATCAGTGGTATCTGTACTGTGTAAGCTTCTGACAGGTGAGTCATGAAGACATACAGTGTCAGTACTCTGTCGGATAGGTTTGACAACCTTGGTCTGACTGTTAGAAGGTATTTCCCAGTTTCTGATAATGCTCTTCCTGCTATGATTTTAGTAGACAAAGCAGTTCATACCCTTTGTCTTTGCAGATAGTTGTGATATATCTGACATAACCTCCAGTCAGTCTTCTTTTGACTAACTACTTAGTTTCCCTCATTTTGCATTCTAGGTTTTGGGCTTGCATACTACTGTGTTTCTTTATCACAGCTTTCCCAGTTATCTGCCCCAATAGACCTTTCTTCCTCTTCAAAAGACTAGCTGAAATTTCCAAGACAGACACCTTGCCTTCCCTCAGGAGAGCACCTTTGACAAGATCTGCTTTCACCCTCCAGTTGCTTTGCTCTAATATGTACAAACCCAGAGAGGCAGTCTGTTGACATAAATCTGACTTGGGATCCACACTTTCCCAGAAACACTATGACAAACAGGGAAGTACACTTTGTCATATAAATCTAGGGAGCTGTAAATCAGAGGCGAATTGGAGGTTCACTGCCCCATAAATTCAGACACATTCTGAAGTATTAATCAATAATTTGTATAGACTTATTTTATATTAAGCATAAACCTAAACAGTTTTTAAGTCCCTAACTATTATGCAATTTTTTAAGTCCCTAAATATTATGCAACCTTAATCTGTAAAGCAGTAAGGTACTTCTGTTTCTTTTAGTAATGTTAAATCTTTGGGGTTTGGGGAGTTGATATCTTTGTCCCTGTAGTCCCTGCTGTAGAACTGACAGCGCATGCTGTCTCAGCCTCTAGATGAACAGGTTTATCCCTGTTCTCATCCGCAGCAGTTTTTTACTATTTACCACACAGGTGGTATCCATCAATCACACAGTGCCATGGTTTAAACGCAGCCGGTAACTAAGTACCACGCAGCCACTCACTCACTCCCTCCTTACCCAGAGGGATGGGAAGAGAATTGGAAAGGAATGTAAAACTCAAGGGTTGAGATAAGACCAATTTAATGGTTGAAATAAAATTAAAAAATGAAAGAACAGTAATAACAATAACAGTTATAATGAAAAGGAGGGAGAGGAATGAAATCTAAAGGGGAAGGAGGAAAGAAAACAAGTGATGCACAATATAGTTGCTCACCACCCACTGACGGATGCCCAGCCAGTCCCTGAGCAGCGATCAGCAGCCCCAGCCAACCCACCCCCCACCCCGCCCAGTTTATATACTGAGCATGATGTCCTGTGGTATGGAATATCCCTTTGGCTAGTTCAGGTCAGCCGTCCTGGCTGTGTCCCCTCCCAGTTTCCTGTGCCTCTCCAGCCCTTTCACTGGCAAGGCCTGAGAAACTGAAAAGTCCTTGACTTAGCATCAGCAACAACCAGGAACATCAGTGTGCTATCAGCATTGCTCCCACACCAAATCCAAAACACAGCTACTAATAAAAAAAAAATTAACTTTATCCCAGCTGAAACCAGGACACACAGACATGCAGAAGTCTATGGGGCCAGATGGGATCCACCTGAGGGTACTGAGGGAGCTGGCAAAAGAGCTCACCAAGCCACTTTCCGTCATTTGTCAACAGTCCTGGCTAACTGAGGAGGTCCCAGAAGCCTGGAGGTTACCCAGTGTGACGCCCATATATGAAGAGGGCAGGAGAAGGATCCAGGGAGCTACAGGCCTGTCCGCCTGTCCTCGGTGCCAGGGAAGGTTATGGGGCAGATCATCCTGAGTGTCATCATGCAGCATGTGCAGGACAACTGGGGAATCAGGCCCAGCCAGCAGGGATTCATGAAAAGCAGGTCCTGCTTGACAATCCTGATCTCCTTCTATGGCAAGATGACCTGCCTAGTGGATGAGGGAAAGGCTGTGGATGTTGTCTGCCTAGACTTCAGTAAAACCTTTGACATTCTTTCCTACAGCATTCTCCTGGAGAAACTGGCTGATCACGGCTTGGATGGATGTGTTCTACACTGGACAAAAAGCTGCCTGGATGGCCAACCCTGCAGAGTGGTGATGAATGGAGTTAGATCCAGCTGGTGGAGGGTCACAAGTGGTGTTTCGCAGGGCGCAGTATTGAGGCCAGGCCTGTTTATCAGCAATCTGGTTGAGGGGATCGAGTGCACCCTCAGTCATTTTGCAGGCAACACCAAGCTGGGGTGAGTGTTGATCTGCTGGAGAGCAGGAAGGCTCTACAGAGGGATCTGGACAGTCTGGACCTATGGACCAAGGCCAATTGTATGAGCTTCAACAAGGAGAAGTGCTGTGTCCTGTACCTGGGTCACAACAACCCCACACAATGCTACAGGCTTTGGGAAGCGTGGCTGGAAAGCTGCCTGGTGGGAAAGGACCTGGTGGTGCTGGTTGATGTCTGTCTGAACACAAGCCAGCAGTGTGCCCAGGTGGCTAAGAAGGCCAACAGCATCCTGGCTTGTATCTGAGTGTGGCCAGCAGGACAAGGGAAGTGATTGTCCCCCTGCACTCCACACTGGTGAGGCTGCACCTCAAGTACCATGTTCACCTCACTTCAAGAGGGTCATTGAGGTGCTGGAGCATGTCCAGAGAAGGGCAATGCAGCTGGCGAAGGGTCTGGAGCACAAGTCTTCTGCAGAGTGGCTGAGGGAACTGGGGTTGTTTAGTCTGGAGAAAAAGAGACTCGGGAGGGACCTTAATGCTCTCTACAACTAACTGGAAGGGTAGGCAGGTGGAGGTAGGTCTCTTCTCCCAGGTAACAAGTGACAGGACAAGAGGAAGTGGCCTCAAGTTTCACTAGGGAAGGTTTAGATTGGATATTAGGAAAAAAATTCTTCACTGAAAGGGTGTCAGTCATTGGAACAGACTGCCCAGGGAGGTGGTGGAGTCACTGTCCCTGGAGGTATTTAAAAGCAGATGTGGTGCTTAGGGACATGGTTTAGTGATGGACTTGGCAGTCCTGCATTAACAGTTGGATGTGATGACCTTGAAGCTCTTTTCCAGCCTAAATGATTCTATGATTCTATAAAATCTAGAGAAACCTAAAGCCAATAGACAGGTATTTAACTATACCCTAGGTCATTCCAACCCCCCTGAGATCTTCATGCCTCACTCTTACTTGGCTTTCAAATTCCTCCATATCCCTTGGCAAAAATGGTTTTCTTTCTAGTGTCAAGCTTAAATAAATGAGGTTCATTAAGCCCTTTAGCCAAATCCACTCAACTATACAAACCAACTGGTTCAGCAATCATTTGGAAAAGACGAAACACACTGTTTTAGCAAATATCAGTCACTTAATTTAACTCTGGGCTTACAAATATTCCTTCCCACTGGTAAGTGAAAGACTAAGGCTATTGGCAGAGCATGTCAGCAACTGTTTGCTAACAATTAGAAACTTCTGGTTATGTATTCTTCCTCACCAGAAGACCTCTTAGTATTTCAAAGATGAGCATTAGGTAGAAAAGTGGAGATAGAGGGGGATTTATGACTCAAGAAATAAGTATCTGTTTGTTACCACTAACTACTTACATAAACACAGCTGACTTTCAAGGGTTTGTCTTCTAAATACAAAAAGCTTCAGGCATATCCTTACTGTTAAATGATAAGATTTACACTGGGAGCAGGGGGCAGCAAGGGAAGCAAAACAAAGCACCACTCTTAGTTCCCAGGAACTGAGGATGATATGTTTCATTTTCAGAACTTGGATCTTGCTCCAGTAAGAGGAAGTTTGTCAGCAACCTACTGCACTGTGCAATTCAATGTGTTGTCCCTTTGACTGTCAGCTGTATTTACTGCATTTACCTGAGGAGGAGGTTACCTTTCTGACTGGTACAGTTCTTTATGACATCAGTTATAATTTGTCTGCTAACATACAGATTACATGTATATGGAATGCTGGTGAGATTTTTAATTGCCTATGCATGTAGAAACTACTAACCACCACTTAAATTCCAACAGTTCAGTTTCAGATACACTCCCACACAACAGGTACAAAATCAAAACCAGAGATGTAAAATCAGAAATAAATACTGGGAAGAGGAGCAGGCTCAAGGAGGAGGTGGTGGACATTTGGAGAAAGGGCTCAAAAATTTTCTTCTTAAATTACCAGCATGTGCTGCTACTAAATTGCAGTGGTAAGGGTGTTTTAAGCAGATAGGTGCCAGGCTATTAGAATGCAGTATATTATGTCCTTTCCCTTGGGGATTTTTTTTCTTTTAATCTGAGTTGCAGCTTTGATGTGAAACTGAGGTGCAAGACGCACAATGAGACTTGGCAGAATGCTGCCTATCCGTTGTGATGAGCCAAGGCACACTTTGCACAAGGCATGCTTGACTCACATTTCTTTAGGTTCCTGACTTCTTTTTCCAACAGACTGCTGCTAGACCAGTCCATAAAGAAACTGTTAACCAAATGGACAAAGCTGTATGCATCCACTCTGCTCACATTTAGCTGCTGCTGTGTTGTCCCATGCATACATTCAACCTTCCACATGTTTTGCAAGTTAGAATACTGGTTACAGGACAGTGTGGAATTCACGGTCCACCTGCTACTTGGTTTTCTGGTTATGATCAGTTCTGGCTTGCATTCCTCTTCAAAGAAGAAGAAAGTAGCGACTCTGACTTGGGTGTTGGTCATCCACTGCTGACCAAAACCAGCTTATGATAGAATTTTGCTGATTTCTATTATTTGCTTTTGTTGTTGTTGTTGTTTTTTGTTTAATCTGGGGTAAAATCTGTCCTTCAGCAGACAGATTTTATTAGTTAAAATCATGTAGGAAAAGAAGGAGGTTTGTCTTCCAGCTGAAGCGTATCACCTTCATACGTATTTAAAGTTTGGATTTTTTTTTCACCATATACATGTTGTGATAGACAAATAGTCCTCTACACAAACTGTGCCAAGTGCACTATATACAGCCAGGTACAGTTAGCAGTCACTACTTGTTCACAGTTCACTAATATTTCGGTGGATCCTGACTGAAATTTAAGGTGTCAATTCTTGAAAGAGTTTCATTATATGAGCAAGGTATGAGTTAAGAGATGAGAGGCATATTCAAATATCTGGTTTTCCCCTTTAAAATACTTGCTTATCAAAACAGAATACCAGGAATCCTGATCAGGTCTCCCTTGAGAGAAAGCAGGTGAAGTGCAGAGTCATGCAGTGTATAGTATGTGTCACCAGGGTCATGTAGGCAAGAGGACACCTCAGACAACACTCTTGAGCTGGAATTAACAGTGGTAAATGAAGGAATAAACAGAACATCAGCTGTAATGTCATCTGGGAATCTCCTGAGTGACTGAATACATGTCTTTTTTCGGTCAGCAAAGTTCTTTTTACTACATCAGACGAGAGGGAGGGAGGGAGGGAAGGAAGGAGGAAAGGAGGGAGAAGAGGTCCATGCAAATAACCAATATGGGAGCATTGTTTCTGCCTGTTTGCATTTCTGGCTGGGCATCCCCTCAGGAGCTCTGATGAGCCTCTGGAACTGTCTGGAAAGCAAATGAGCATCTCAGCTGCATGCAGTGAAGGAAGTCAGCACCAGTCATGTACCTCAGTCTGTGAGAAGACTGACTCTGAAAGTAGAACTGATGCAGTGGGGTCAACGGCAGGGTCTGGGGCCCAGGAAAGGGAACTGAAAGGACTACAGCTTCTTATAAGCATTTTATCTTGTGCAAAAAAAAAGTAAACCTAACTTCATGGCATGTAAAAACAGTATGATGTCTAAGTCAGTGGTATGTTTTTTCCATATTGTTGGTACTACTGGCCAAGTATCATGCTCGAAAGAAAGGAATGAGAGAAAGTGCATGAGGATAAAACAGGCATAGAAAATACAAGAGGAAAGACTAGTGAATCGTGGTTTTAGTCTAAATGTGTTTGAGGGAGACATATCAAAGATAGCTGAAAGTTTTGAGGTATTAGGGGGGATATTTTTTCAGCATCTAACTATGAAGATGCAGTGAAGGTGTGCAGTCTCTGTCCTAGGAAGTTAAACAAGCATCTGCCAGGCTGATAACAAACAAGTCTGTAAATTCAGTTGATCTTACCTCGGGGTGGGGGGCCTATTTTTTACTTGTGGGAGTCTAACTTCCAGCGCATCCTCCCTTCATCAGCACTTCAGCTTAAGTGAACTTAGTATAATCACCAGTTGCTTCTATGTAGATTTCCCAGACAGTTTAGTGATCATACAGAACTGTATTTTGTAGGGTGACAGCAGCCCTCATTTCTGGGATTAAAGTAATTTCAGTGAACAGTTCGGAGCTGTTAGCCCACAGAGATCATCTCTGACAGCCCCCAGTTGAGTTTTCCATCTCTTCCTGCATATACAGCAGCCCTGTTGATGCTTGCATCCTGACTTGCTTTTGCAAGCACGTAATTTTAGCTTCACGTTTGCTCTGATCAGGTCTCACTGGAATTTTCCTTGCTTTAGGGTGAATCACTGCAATGTAAAGGGATTAATGTGTACAGGTCCCCCTACTTCTCTCCTACATTTTTGTCTTGCTCTTTCTGAATTCCCCTGATTATATAATTCCAGTTACATCTTCTAATTTTTACATTTTTAATCTGCTAGGTGGTTATCTATTTCTAAAGGCAAACTTGCCTCAGGTTTCTGGATAATGTTTTTTAAAACACAACTTTAAAATTAAAACAGACAATTTTCTTTTATTACATTGGATCAATCAGCTCAAACCATTTTTTCTGCTTACTAGAATAGTCTCACTAATACAGGAGCTTTACCCCCAAGTTTCAATTAATTAGAGATCTGTATCACCTGTTGTCTTGTTGGCTAAAGTGGCACGTCCTTCCTTCCATGGGAAGACACATATAGCCCATGTTGTAATCTCCAGCACGGCTGGGTGATTCCTGTGGCCTTTGATGGACTCCTTTTTAGTTTTTTCCTGAGCCTCCTTGGACTTTCCCCCTAAGCTTTCCATTTCTCTGCAAGGTTCCCATACAGCATTGTGCACAATGGTATTACAAGAGATGTGTAAATTGTCTTGGAAGTATTTGGGCAATGTCTACTATGCTATCAGAAAACTTATCCCCAGTAAGTGTACTCACCTGGTAAGTCATCCACATGGATTTGGACAGGTCATCAGGAAAGACCACCACAAGATTTATAGATTTGGGATCAGATTTCTCATGGAAAAAAAAAATATGGGGACATGCTGATGATATGCTAAAGCTTGTGAGATCAATGTCAATAGCAGAGCAGATTCAGCTGATGTACTAGAAGGCAAATGTTTCAAGATGCTGCTGCAGCCTTTGAGGTGAAGCGTACTAATGATCTACGAATCAGGAGGGAGACGGGGATAAAAGAAAGCTCAAGAAGACTCATTGACGACCATCAAGACTTCAGGAATTCATATGTTCAACTTGTAATCATACCTGTTTGTGAGACTAACATATTCCTAAGTGCACCAGGCACGACAAGCAGCCACCTCACTCTGAAGAAATTTTCATAGTCCGTTACAAAAAGGGCTACATTATGACAAACTGCATCAGATGGCGGGACTGGAGTATGACAAGAACCGGCTGCACCTGCAGGCATCGGGAACCATGTCCTGAAATGGAGAAGCTCCAGGTGGGGTGAGCTGTGACTTCCTGTCCTGGTTTAACCCCAGTTGGCAACTAAGCACCACGAAGCCCCTTTCTCACTGCCCTCCCCCCCTCTAGAGGAATGGGGAGGAGGATTGGGAAAAAGGTAAAACTGAAGGATTGAGATAAGAACAATTTAATAATTAAAATAATAACAACAATAATAATAATAATAAAACAACAGTTGTAATGAAAAGGAGGGAGAAGGGCAGAGGAATAAAATCCAAAAGGAAGGGAAAAAACCCAAGTGATGCACAATACAATTACTCACTGCCCACTGACTGATGCTCAGTCAGTTCCTGAGCAGTGATAGACCGGCCCCGGCCAACTCCCCCCACTTCCCGCCCTCCCCCCGCCCAGTTTATATACTGAGTATGATGTCCTGTGGTATGGAATATCCCTTTGGCTAATTCAGGCCAGCTTTCCTGGCTGTGTCCCCTCCTGATTTCCCGTGCCCCTCCATCCTTCTTGCTGGCACAGCCAGGGAAAATTAAAAGTTCTTGACTTGGTATAAACAATACCTAGAAACAACTGAAAACATAAGTTTGTTATCAGCATTATTCTTCCACTAAATCCAAAACACACAGCACTGCACTAGCTGCTAATAAAAAAATTAACTCTATCCGAGCTGAAAACAAGGCACTTTCCATTGTGACTGTGTCCAAAGGGGTACAGGGATTCTGCATGAGACCTTCTGTGCTAAGTGACACAGAAGATACAGTCTGAGCCATCCTGTGCAATAGCTGGGTCTGCCTGACATAGGTAATTCTCACAGCCTTTCTCAAAGCAGGGACTGCTTACACCACCACCTAATTATCACGACGCTCCCAAGGAGCATGTGAGACACGCAGCTTCAGGTAGAGGCTCTCAGGACTGGAAAGGATTCAGGTGTTTATATGTGAAAGGGAAACAGGATGTCTTAAACTGCTGTAATAGTGACCAGGGCTTACCAAGAGCTGTACCCACACCTGGGAAGCACTTTTTATAATTTCACATCCAGTTAACTTATGTGGCCCAGTGAAAAATAGCTCCACCTTCCCCCAGTAAAGACGAGACACTTAGTTTATTGTAAATCAATTTCTTTGTAGTTGATCTTTATGGTGCTGTCTCACAGAGGAACCAAAGCACTGTGCTTTTATGGTGTTTACTTAGAATACTTGATACTTAATATATTACGCAGGAAGGAGGAAGACATACAGATGGAAGACAAAAATGTTTAATGGTGAGTGTAAGTCCCCAAAGCAGATATTTCTTTGGGATGGGATACTGATGCCTTGAAGCCAATACTTTTGTGAGATAATTGTCCAAAGGCAGTCTTGGACATCTGAAGTCGCAACAACTCTCTTGTAGATGTTAACACCAGAAGTGTTTGGATTATACTGCTCTTTATTACCACAGAACCTCATCATTAATCTTTACCTGGTTCCTCCACCCTCCCTATCATCTGCTACTGTGTAGTATTTCTCCTTTAAGAAAAATGTTACTCGAAAACACAGGGGCAAGTGAGGAGTAACTAAGGACAACATCCCGTTGTCCCATTAACATATTTGCACCATAAGGTCCTGCAGAATTTGAGTATTTGTCAATCCTTGTGGCTCCAGGGACATGGCCAGGAAGGCAGGGAGCAAGAGGGAATTTTCACCCCCAGCATAACCAGGGGGAAGTCTGCAGGTTTTTTGCAGAGACGACACAGCTGTCATGCATGGGAACTTGAGTTTAAGGTTCTCTGGTTGCTGAGTCAAGTAGAGCCCTGCTACCGTGTACCCAACAGAGAAAGGATAGTCTCTCCCAATGAAAGAAACAGTAGATCAGCAATTGAAGCACACCCAAACTGAAATTGTAGAGTTTCCACAGATCTCCTCTATCATTCTGGCTCTATTACTTCTTCTGTGCTTCCACCTTTAAGCTAGATGAGGAGGAATGTGAGACCACATTGGTCTGAGCAAAGCTTTCCAAGCTTTTCTGAGGTACTACTAAGCCAGCATGAGGAAGAAGGCTGCAATTTGTTGGGGCAGAATACCACTCTGAAATTATTTGCATACCCATACCACTTCTAGGACATATAATTTGGAACCCCCTGAACCACAGAAAGGGGAAGATAGAGGGATTCTGTATTCTTACGTCTAATAGTTAAATGGACAAATATATTGCCTCCCCCTTGAGTCCTACCAGTGAAGTTGGCATCACTCCCTGGCATGCCACTTTTTTCCTAGGTGACATTTTGAAATTACTTCAGTTTTTAGGACTCAGCAAGATTAAAAAATATGGGCCACAGAGTCAGACCATCCTTGGAATTTTGGAGAGTTGGTGGGCAGGTAAGCAGGAATCAGGATTCTGGCAATGGCTTCAAAACATTACAATGAATAATTGCCCTGTGTAAGAGGAAGAATGGTTTGCCAGAGCATCAGCAGTTATATTTTTTTCTGAGCTCAGGTGATAGGTAGAAATCACAACAGCTTAACATTTCACAGACAAGAAAGTGGCTCCCAATTTTCTTATAAGTCAGAAAATGCTTCATTCTATGAAGCATGAAGAGAAAACAGTTGACTACCAGAAAGGAATGCTGTGTACCAAATATCCCATCTACTACCTAATCCACCAAGAAAACTAAGCAAAACTGAAGGATGAAAAGAGAAAAGTTGCTTTTGAAAGTGTTAAATGCAGTTACTATAATCTAATTTTCAAACTGGTACCATTTTGCCTCATTTTTATGTCTGCCCAACTCTAACTATTACTTCAGACATTTAAATACATAACAAAAAATAACAGTTCTGACTGTATCTAGGAGACGAGGCTAGCTCAAGGTAATGCATAACCATGCAAAAGCTTTAAAGAATTGTTCTCCTAACAAAGGGCTTTAATTGTACTAAACCTTGGTACTTACCACTTGTGGGAATAGTACACATTGCCCACTTTCTGAATGACTTCTAGTATAGGTCAGTACAGTTAGCAACTGGAGACCAGAAGCAAATGAGCATGTCAATTGGCCATCCCTAGTAAGGGGGAAAAATCACCTCCAGTGCAGAAGTATGGTTGACAGCTGGAAAGCAGAGGTGGCCACCATTTCATCTGCATACACCCACAACCAGATGTCTCTATATTTGCCATCCCTTGCAGAATCTTGCCCTAGGCAGAACCATCTGTTCTGTCTGCTTGCTCATGTCTGCCCTGCAAGGAGATATATTACTCAAGGCAATAAAAGAATCATTAAATTGTGAAATAATGTACATTTTCTCTCTGCACGACTGGAAAAATAAGGTCCCACACCAAAGTCATGGACAAGTTTCCTACAGCCCAGTGCCTGAACTCAGACAAAACTCAGACCAAGCACCTTGTTGAGTTATGTGCACCGCAAAACTAATGCCACACTTATATTTCCTCAAGAAGCTTGTTTCAAACATTTCTCTTTTCTTCCTGGCTCTTTATTTTCCTCATGCTTAAATTCTGCTTTGGAGCAGGTTTGTACAGCACTCTTATTTTTCCATCAAGACATGTACAATAACTTGAAACCAAGGAAAATTTACCTTTATTTAATGCTTTGGTTGCAGCCAGAGCTTCATAAGTTCTGCTAACCACTGCACCAACATATAGTATATCCAACAATTCCTCCAGGATGCTTCAGCTTCAGCCTTAGAAGCTGTTGTGCGGAGTTGGCACTTGCTGTTCTTTCTGAATGGGAGCACAATTGTCAGTGGACATGTTAGGTCACAGGTCAGATGCTAGATACGTTATCTGTTTTAACGTAAAATGCTTTTGGAATATTCTTGGCCAGAATACAAGCTGAAGGTTTTCAGCCTCCTTGTCTTTTAAGGACAGCTCTGTTTCAATGTTTCAAGTTGAAAGAACAGGTCTGCTTTTGTAAGTTTATGTGCTCCAAGACCCAAGATCAGGGTTTGTAGTTCTGTAAATAGAAAAGGGTTTGAGGAAAAAAGGATTGTCTTTGTAGGCTGCAGGTGGGCTTCCCTCAGTTTCCTAGGGTTTATTCCCCTTAGGACAAGGAGACAAAATCATTTGTAAGGACTCAACTGTTAAGTGAGATTGTAGATAAAGTAGGGGAACAAAAAATGCTTCTCCAAATGGTACAGAGACTTAGGGATGATCAGCAAGAGGTATACCTACTAATGCATGTCTTCCCAAGCCTTCAAGCTACTGAAGAAATTTAGCCAGAACCATCCACTGCATACCACAGGCAACCTAGACATGCTGCCACAACCAGAAAACTTCCTGACAATTCATTACTGGCTATGGAAACAAGCATTAGTGTTTCCATTGACAGCTGTAAGGACTTCTCTGGGAAAATAACAAATCAGTAAGACCACAGACAGACAGACCTAGCTAGAAGCCATTGGGGGATGGCTGAAGTCCAGCAGAACCAGCTGCTAAACCAAGCAGAAGGTCGAGAGGGAATAGAAACTATATCCTAAAGTGAGTTCTGAGCCACTGGCAGGCTCCACTGACAAGCCCGTGTCTCCAGTGACAGATCTGAAAACTGGAGTTCCGGAAGCTTGTATGGAAACTTCAGCCTAAGAACAGACATTCAGTCTCCTTCATAAAGTGGAAGATGGTCATATGGCCAAGACATTTGGAAAAGTCTCACAGGTTATTACATATCAAGGGGTTGGCAACTCCCAGATAAAATACAGAGTTTTGTAGCAGAAACTTGTCATCTCCTATGGGCTAGGAGAGATCTCAAGTGATGTCTTTTCCAAACAAGACAATCTCCCAGTTCTCCACTGTATCAATGTCCCTCCCTTCTCCAAAAAAGAGTCTCAGTTGCCGCTTTTTCTGGTGGCAACATCATATTGCTTGAAAAGATGATATGAGGAGTCCTCCATCCCCCCAGCAGGACAAACTAGTTTATGCACTGTTTCATTCCAGCATAGATCAGTCTTGATGCATCCTTATTTATGTCCTGCATTGGCCTGAAAGGACTAGCTAGGCTAACACGTTTGTAGTACTCACTAGACAGGAGTTTAAAGCAGCAAGCTCACTTTCAGGGATGAGCAAACTGAATTTCTCTTTGCCTGGGAGAATTACTGCCCTTATTTCTAGTGTGGATGTGCTAGGATCATTCTTTTGCCCAGGAGGCTGAGGTAAAGCTAGGTATTTTGCCTCACTGATGCTAAAGAACTCTTGAATGTATGTGGTATGGGAAAGGCAGAAGGTGGTTAGCACTTTCATCCATTTCCCTAAGGTAGTCCAGCCCAGTCATGACTAGAATGAGATTGTCTTCACAGCGTGGTGTCAGCTTGCACATTATTGCTTTCTCCAGACAAAGCAGTCAGCATCAAGCAGGATTGCCCATAGATGTTGCTTCTTGTAGGGGCCAGGAGAAGCTGCTGTGATGCCTTTTCCTCTGTGCTTGGCTGTTAGTGTCTAAGAGCACAGTGAGGCAGCCACTGCCCCGGGAAGCATGAGGAAGCTAAGCAATATGTGGGGATAGTGTAGGAGAAGTTTGTTACATCAAGGAGGTAAGAGTAGATGCCAAGGTGAAGTTCAAGCCAGATTTCAGAAGGCAACTGGTTCCTGGATGTACTAGGGCAGGGAACTAACAGTGAGAGAGGGGGTGGGCACATATCCACATGGTTGGTGTTGCCATATCAGAGTGGGACAGTGATGGGGTCCTACAGCCAAAAGGCAAATCAGCAGTCAAGCAGTGAAGTACCAGAAAGTGCTGGGGACAAAGAAGACAAGGGTGCTGAGGCAAGTGTGGAGGACAGCTGTGGTGGAGAAAAAAAAAAGAGGATTCCTTGGGCCTGACAGTACAGTTAAAGGAACTGGACAAGGGAATATGCTCAATGAAGAGTGATGTGCGGGTTTGACCTCGGCTGGCTGCCAGGCTCCCACCCAGCTGCTGCTTTTCTCCCCTTCACCAACAGGACAGGCTGAGAAAATAAGGTAGAAAAGTTCATGGGTCCAGATAAGGACAGGGAATTTGCTTGCCAGTTACTGTCGCAGGCAAAACAGATTAAACTGGGTGTTTAGTTTGTTTTAGGCAACAAAATATATACTTTTGCCAATTAGAAATAGAGTAGGATGGTGAGAAACAAAGACAAGACTAAATCACTTTCCCCTCATCCTACCCCTTATTCTCAGGCTTAACTTCACTCCTTCAGTCCCAACTCCTTTACCTCCTCTCACCCTAGACATGGAGGGGAATTGGGAATGGGGGTTGGGGTCAGTCCATAATGGTTCCGCTCTGCCACTCCTTCCTCTGCACACTGTTCCCCCACTGCAGCGTGGAGTGCCTCCCATGGCATAAAGTCTTTCACAAACTGCTCCAGCGTGGGTCCTTTCTACAAGGTACAGTCCTTCAGGACCAAACTGCTCCCATTGGCCACAGCTTCTGCTGGAAAACCTGGTCCTGCATGGGGTCCTCTCCATGGGCCACAGCTCCTGCCAGGAGCCTGCTCCAGCATAGGCTCTTCACAGGGTGCAGCAGCTTCTTTCAGGGTGTCTCCACCTGCTGCAATGTGGGGTCCTTCATGGACTTCAGGGTGGGTATCTGCTCCACTGTAGTCCTTGGGCTGCTGGAAGACAACCTGCTCCACCATAATTTTCTCCATGAGCTCTTTTTACCCTTTCTAAAGTACTTCCTCCCCAAGGTGGCACCATCTTGGCTGAGAGGCTCAGCTGTGTCCTGTCTGGTACAGAGCAGCCCCGGCATCTCCTCACAAAGGCCCCTCTACAGCCCCTCCACTACCAAAACTTTGTCACATAAGCCCAATACAAGTGAAAAATTCTACAGGCTGGGTCTAGGTCTCTCTGTGGGGAGATGAGGAGCACTTGCTAACGAGAAAGAAGGGAGGAAAGGTGGAGAGAGATCAGGAGTGCATGGGAGCCTCAGTCACTGATGGAGAACAAGACAGAGTGAAAGAAGTGGCAAAAGCACAGATGACTAAGTAGGAGGGGCAAAAGGAGCAAATTATAAGGACTGCAAGGAGGCAGAGACACAGGGGAGTGGCAAATTAATGGGCCCATGGTTGCAGGGAATGAGGAGGAACAGCCATGAGCAAAGCTATGGGCTCTGCGAGACGAGCAAAGGGAGGCTAGAAGGCACACCCCAAGATCTGCTAGGAAAGCTAAGCAGGGGAAAATTAAGCACAAATTAATACTAAGGGAGAGAAGAATACTGCGGAGGGGAAAGACTGTTGTGAAAGCCTGTAGGAGGGGAGAAAGAGAGAAAGCGGAGGAGACAGTGTATGAGGCTTGGATTTGTTTTTTTCTTAAGTTTTTACAGGAAATATAGTACCTATACATAAAAGCTGATTCCCTGTTTATCACTTTCAGGTATCCGTACTACAAACACACCCCTTTCTTGCACACAGCTTGAAAGCATTGGTAGGCAAAATGAAATGGTTGGTCCCCCTTCTTTTTGGTGTGTGATCTGTGACTCAGCCCAGGAGGTTAAGTGGCAGTAGCACAAGGCTATGTGCCCTGACATAAAGCCACCTGGCTTGTTGGATTTGGATTGTGTTTCCAAATTCACATTAGTGCATTGCTTTCTCTTTTACTTTGCAACCAAGGTACACTGCACTAAGGTACAGCTGAAGCTGTGAATTTACATCTAGTTTTGAAAGGACATTTGAGCATGTGGACCTTCTTCTAAAAGCCAGCCACTATAAAGCCCGGGGATTTCTGCATTGAGCTTTTCCAGATTTCTTTTAAACAACTTTAGTTAAGGAACTGCCAGGCTGGGGCACTGAGCTAGTCTTTGTCCAGTTCTGGGTACAAAGCTCTGCAGTACGTTCAGGCTCTTGACTAAGATAGCTTTTTAATAGTAGTTTATACTGGAGAATCCTAAGACTTGGGTAAAGTCTACTAACTGCCTCCTCTTAGTCCCCTTCACACCTGCAATATCTGTCCTGTTCTGTAAATGCATGCTGGGATGTGGAAGAACTGTTCATCTCAAACCCAAAAATACAAATAAATCAACCATCTGAGTGGAAAAAATGCAAGTAATTCCTCTGCAGATCTGTAATTGCCTATCAAAACCCCCTTCTGTAGTGGCCACCAAGGTGCACACGAAGGAGAACCTTCCTCCTGCTGCCATGCAGTCACTGAATGTAACGGGCAGTGAAGCCCTGGCTCCTATACCTCTTCTTCCACCCAGGTTTAGTAAGGACTACAACTCTTTCTTTCAAGAGGGCTATAGTAATGTGGTGTCTCTTGACCGAGCTACCTGCTGTCACAAACCTGGTGACAGCTAGAGACTGAGGTCACTACTTTATTGATGATTTTGTTGGAGACTGGCAAAGGAAAGCAAAGATTTTGGGAAGGCAGAGAAATATTTTCTTACGAAAACAGGAATCAAAATGAGAAGACCACAGCTTAATATAAGACATGCAATTTATTTCAATCAGGCATTCCCATAAAGGAGCAAATCTGAATCATGGCTTTGTGGCAAACATAGCAGCATAGCAGTCATCCACTGATTAACAGTCCCCTCCCCAGGGTTAATGAGTCAGCCAAATCACCCACACATTATGAAAACTACAGATAAAATTTAGAAGTGCTGTCATTTTCCTTGAGGAAAAGGCAGTGCTGATTAATGAATCTTAGTCTGTTGATGGTCCCCAGTCATGGACAGGAACATATTTATCCCTTCTGTGAACTCTAAAGATGATGTTACTCACCAGTGACTAATCATTGGGGTGTTTTGAAGAGGTGCAGTGCAGGGAGTATTGTGTGCTCATGCTGAAAACCAGGCATCTAGCATCTGGTTTCGGTTTGTTAAATTGATACCTTTAGTCCCTTTTGAAATATTTTGGTCTCTCTCTCTTCTTTTTTTTTTTTTCTTTCTTTTTTTCTTACTTTTTTTTTTTTTAAGAGAAGTGAAATTAAGTTAGCAACATATTTCCATTCCTAAACCCAATTTTAGGTTCCCTAAAGTTTTTGGCTTGAGTGGAAAAGTGCCGTGTTCCTCTGAGAACAGAGAATATTGCTTAGGCCACTCAATAGAACTGCAAGCAGTTGTACTAACCTGCTTTGAAACCCTGGATTTTTCCCTAACATTTTTCTGACTTCTTTATACTCAAATGCTAGCTTATTAGCATTTTTTAATTGTTTTGGAGAGTTAGTCCTCATTGTTAACCTGGGGGATAAACAGGCTAACAGTGAAGGAGTTCAGAGCAGGTGAGCAGTGAACAGGGCTAACAGCAATTAAGTGGCTCCTTTAGCCAGCACTCTGTGAAATTGGGTTCAGCGACCAATGTCAACCTAAACAGGTTTGTGAATACAAAGGTTTGTTCTTAAATCTATGCTCGAGGCATTTAAGTGAAATTTTCATTATATGTAAAGAGAAAGTCAATTCTTCACATTTACTTCTGATCTACAGAAGCGGGCAATCTGCTCAGTGGGCTGCTGCATGGACCGAGGACAGTGTTGCAGCTCTCCAAGCACAGGACTGCAGCTGTACTATCCTCCTCCTTTAGGAGTGGGCTTCCCAGCAGATTCCTGCAGGAGGACCCTTCACTTCAGTGGGGTGTGGGTAAGGGTGGGAATAGGTCTCTGGCAAAAAGAATTCTGTTGAGTGCTGCAGATTAGAATTGAATCGATTACTGAAGATAAATTTCTAATGGTTAATCAATACCCATTTATTTAAAGATTCAACTTGGCTCATGTAACACTGGGTAACTCGTCATTTTCATGCTACATTATACCCTGTATAGGTGCTGTTCTTTTTTCAGAGTTCGCTGTTGTCATAGCATTTGCATACTGAGCAGCCATCCAGCACTTTGTCAAAATAGCCTATTTGGCCAATAATACCAGCTCTATTACCATAGCATCTGAAATAAATATAATGCTCAACTATAGTTAAAAAAACATATAGATAAAAAAAATCTGCAAGAGCTAAGAGACCTACACTTCAGTAAGTGACCTTGAAAATAATTCTCCTCATTAGCCCCATATCTAACACCAGACGGACACTGAACATCCTAAAACTTTTCTGAATACAAATTAGTGCACGATTCTCCTTTGAGGAGAAGGAATTCTCTCAGTAAGATTTTCAGCACATCCTGATTTGGCAGCATGTGTAGCTTTTAAGTGGTGCAGTATGCAGGGGTTACTGTGCCCTGAAAATAGGAGCCATGAAGAAACAGCATTGCGGGGAACAGTAGGGAATGGCAGAAGTTACCTCCATTTGACCTGACATGATCCTTTTGGGTCCCTGCCTTGTAACTTGCACTCTGTGCAGGCAGAAAACATCCGTGGTTAGACTTCTTTTCCTAACTGTCTTTCCCTCATTAGAAACCTACATTTCAGCCCCACTTATGGCCTTCCTAGAGGTGCTAAGAAATCCATTTCCACTGTGGGTTTCCAGAGGTACTCCTCTGTCTGTGGTCAGGAGACAGCCTCTCAAGCTGCACTTCCCTGTCTGGGACTGGACCAGCCCAGAGCTGAGATATCACAGCTCTTCCCCGTGTTCTTTTCCTCCCACTAACCCCATGAGCCTCCAGCGAGTGGGTTTAAATGCTGACAGGGTTCTTGTACGTAGCCACTCTCCCCAAGTATGTAATCTTCACCAACAGTACAGCTCCATCTGTGCCGCATTTCCAAGCACATGGGGGAGGATCTGCAGGCTGCAGAATTATTTCAGTGGCATATGACTTCCACAAGCTTTTGCAGCCCTGAGTAGGCAAGAGTTTGTGGGCAGGGAAGGTGCTGTCCTACCTTTCTCTCTTCCTGCCTCCCAAGTTAGCCTCAGGATCAAGGTTAAGAATGCAAACACAGGATAAACTGAGACGCCAGGCTCCCACAAAGCAATGACAGCGATTAGTAGTGTAATCATGCCAAGACATTTGTGGGTTAGCTTACTGCAGTTCAAATTTAAAAAAGAAAATTCAGGAATGTTTTTGCATGATGAGAAATGCATGAAAGACTCACAGTGACAGGGTATTTCTATGGTGACCAGTGCGGCATCATATTTAGACTGTACTGGTAAGACATGTCGATGACAGAGTCCTGGCTTCTGAAGCAGCCAGATCTTTAGGGAAGCTGAGTATACTTTAAAAGGAGCAAGAAGATGTTTCAAATAGATAACAAAACAAAAACGCAGAGAGACTGTCCCATCCATGTAGAAATTTGTAGCTGAGGTATGAGGTCTCTTGGATTCCCAAGTACAGCTCTGCAACTACAACACTTTTTTCAGTATTACTGAAGCATTTCAGTACTTCAACAGGCAAAAAACAAGCAGACACAATAGGCACATTTATAAGCTGGATACCAGAGGAATACAAAGGCTGTATTTTCAGCTTCTCATTATTTTTAGCTTCTCATCACAGCTCATTTATTTGAGCATGCGCATTGATGTTTTGTTACTAAGGAAGCCAAGGCAAATCATGGGACACAAGACTCAGACCCAGGAAATAGAAACTAATTCCAAAGTCCGTATCTAGATATAAACCACATAGCATTTCTTAGAGGAGCTACCTGTAAAAGGGAAGCACATTATCCCTTAGCTCTGTGCTCATTTCCACTGCTGAACCCTCACATTCGGACCAAGCCAAGCTGACACTATTCCCTTTTCTTGACAAACTGAAACCATGTACCCTTGTTAGATTTCAGCTCTGCCCCTTTCCTTGCTAAGCTGTTTTTTTCTAAATAACACCTTCATAAACATCTCGTACTACTTCTCTCCCTAAAGGAGGCCATTAGCCCTTTCCACCTGCTTGTACCTGGGGCTGCTACTATAATTTCTGCCATCAACTTTTCTTACCCCTCTCCAGTGGCCAAAGCATCATCTAGGTTTACTTATGGAGGCCCCCAGACTCCCTTTCTCCCTGTAAGGCTTTCTTGAAGCTTTATACCTGGATGGATCCCACCTTATTTGCCTGGCTGTAACACAACACATTAAAAGTCTCTTTTTTAAAAACACTACTAACTTCTGAAATCAGGATAGATTTGGGGATCCTAGTTTGATGAAGAACAGGCAGAATAAATATGTTTGGTGACCTGAGGCCAGGACGGTTGTCACCAATCCTACAGCTTCAGGGCAAAGAAGCCTCACAAAAAATTATCTCCTCTGGCCTATTATTTGTCCCCCAAGGCAAGAATTCAACCAGCACACCGAGTACTAACACTGTTAGCTCTGGAATGCCAATGTTGCAGAGGATATTTCAGGAAAATGAGCAGAGTTAAAGCAATGTTCAGGAAGCTGTGAGATAGTATTGTAAAATAATTTTGTTCACAATGGACCTCTGGAGGTCTGTGATCCACCACTTGCCCCATCACCACCCATGGAGCTTAAAGGAGTGCCAGCTGAGTCAGGCTGCTGCAGGCCTTGTCCAGTGGAGCTGCGAAGACCCACAGGAGTGGGGATCCTATAGCTTCTCCGGGTCTCTCTTCCTGGGTCAAGCATCCTCCTGGGGAAGAAGGGGCTTCTTTGGTCTCTGGCCAGTGTCTTTGTTGCTGTCCCTCTGCACCTCTGGGAAAAGCCTGGCTTTTTCCTTTTTGTTCCCTCCCCCCAGAGAAGACATCCCAAAGATTCCTCCTTTCTCTTCCTGTCTCCAGATTGAGCAAAGGCCTTTCTTTCCACCTCCTTCCAGATGTGCTGTGCTCCAGCACCCTCACAGTCTCTGTGGCATCTACCAAACTTCTCCCATGGAGTAAACGGCAGCCCTGACCCCAAACTGGACACAGGTCCCTATATGCAGTCGGGGTCAGTGGTGCTGATGCAAGGGAAAGATGCCAAGGACTGGGATGAAGTGGCACAGAAGCAAGTTTAGGCATCTCAGTCTATTGGAGTTATCCAAAGCAGTGGCCTTCGTGCTTGCCTGGGTTTGAGAGGGGAATTACTGAGTCAGAAGTTGATGCACAAGATACCGTTTTTTCCAGGAGGAGACAGCAAAGTGTGAATGACACCAAATAAGGTGTATAGAATATTTCCTTAACACTGTGCCAGTCCTGCAGGGGAACATGGTTTAAAACTCAAGGGATGTCCCTTGTCCTCAAGGGATGCTGGACTAGATGTGTTTCTTTCTGCTGTCTCGTACCTCAAGTTCAGTCTGATTTTCTTTGGCCTCATAAGAGAAAAAAAAGTGACAGGTTTAAGCTTGTCATATATTTTTTTGCCATGAAACCCCCTAAATAATTGCACTTAGTAATTTTGGTTTTCATTACTGGCAGATGCTGATGTGTGAAACAGTGATCCGAAGTCTTGCGTAATAAAATGTATGCTGTTCCACTGCTTGTCTGTCCAGGACACAGAGTTTTCTTGTCCAACAGAAAACAACTGAAAGACTGCCTAACACTGCCACCTTGGGACTTCTACACACGCCATACTAATTCTTAAACGTCACTAGAAGTTTTTTAGTTCAAATTTTTGTAAGTACCTTCTAGAAATTACACAGAGGCTTGTCTTTGTATGAGATGATCTCATACGAGATCTCTCTCCAGTGATCTAAAAGCTATGCATTTCCATTCAAACAAATTATTTTCAGGACTAACTAATTATCTAAAAGTGTCTTAAAAACTTCTCTCTCAAAACCACAGATTAAATTTGAGACATAAAAATGTCTAGAAATTATCTTAGGTTCTTTATATAAGCTATTGATTTTGGAGCTTGACTTCAAAGGTGATCAGTTACAACTGCACTCTAAGTAGCTTAAGTAAGATCTAAATTTGAAAAACTAAAATGAATGGTTTTAGCAGAGTAAACCCCATGGTTCAAACGCAGCCCTACTGTAGTCATTTTAGTACTTGCAAACCACTCTAGAGGAAGAGAAAACATGATCAATCCTTTCCTTTGAGTGGAAGGAGCTTGTTGTTCCCAAACCTATAGTCTCAGTGCCTGTATGATGGGGAAGTGAAAACCACATATAATTACTGTATGCAAGATGCTTAACAGTGGTCTGGGAGCCACCAGCTGCTTTTAATTGCAGAGAGCGCAGACCCTGTCTATATAAACGCAGCCATTAATTCCAGCTTACTCTCCCATCTCACCTGAACAACTGGCTCTTGGTGGCCCCACTGAAGCAGGGTGGTTGGACCAGATGACCTCCAGAGGTCCCTGCCAACCTCAGCCCTTCTGTGCCTCTGTGATTCCATGATCCCCACCATAGCAATAAGGAGATGCTATCAGCACCCACCTTGAGACAGTCCTGTCTGAGGCCCTAGTCAAACCCCAGGTCAGGAGGTCTCCACTCTTTACTCCTGCCTTTGCTCTAACCAGAGCCCAGCAAGACCCTTACCAGCTGCAATGGCAGGCTGAGGGGGAAGAAGACAAAGCATTTCCTGCTGGCCTGAAGTCACTTGGTAGGAGCTTGCACTGAGTAGAAAGCTGAAGAGGGTGTGAAGATGGTGAGGCGCTCACCTCAGCACAGTGTGCAGAACTGCAAAGCAGAACCACAGCACCAGAGCTGAAGCCCCATGCATTCCCTGGCCTCACCTGGGGGATCAAGGAGACCCCAAACCTCGGAAGTCCATAAAACACAGGCTCCCACATGAGGTCGGATAGAAGTGTCTTTCAGGTGACAGGCTGCTTCTCTGGAGGCCTGTGCTGGTGATGAGGGTAGCTTTACATTGTTGTGGAAGAAGAGAGACTGGTGCTGAAGAAGCAGTTCTTTAGGAACTCACTGCTGGCTGTCATTGCATATGGGAGGAAGCCCTTTGTACAGATTATGCCTTCAGCTGGCCTTAATGGAATAGCTGTGGTCAGTACATGGGACATGTCAGCGAGGCAGGGAATACAAAAGTCCACAGGCTCACAGGCAGCATGACGCAAGGCACAGAGCTGCGCCGTCCTAGCAGGATCATTGACAGGAGGCACAAGTGCATCCAGTGTGATAAACATGAGAAACCCTCCCAAACACCACAGGCTTCGGGAGTCCTGACTGTGGTTGCCCTTGCCTTTGTAATAACATTTCCACGCTCCAAATAGTCTCCCATATCCACCCACTGCAAACTACCAGCGGGAAAAACAGGCTGCACATCACAGGCAGAGCATTCAGTTTGGCGTAGAAGGAGGTGACATGAGTCTCAATTCATTCTCCATACCCTTTAGGACATTGTTAATGTGAACAAATACATTCCTGCTCTGAAGTTATTTTAAAGAGCAATTTTACAGATTATATGCAGAAATGACCCGAACATGGCTGATGAAATTTATTATGCTCTTTAATGTTCTTGCAACAAAAAGATCTTGTCATTCTGCCCTCTATGCAAACCCGGTTCAAAAGCATGCTTAAAAAAATATTAGCCTAACAAGTCATTCTTGCTGGACATAAACTGAACAAATATAATTCAGCTGCTGACTCAGATTAAATGGAAGCAAGAGACAAAATTCCTGAACACAGAGTGATTTAGAGGTGTCGGTAGGGCAACAATACATTGTCAAGTTTTATGCTAAGCGTGAGTCTGGGTAAAGAGACTTACAAGAAAAAACATATTGGACAACACAGAGACTGCTGCGAATGGGGATTGGGGTTTCCATACCCTATTGCAGTCCAGGTTGCTCTGCAATGAAACCTAGTTCTTGTGGCACTGAATGACTGTATTTGAATGTCAAATTTTCACTAAAAAGCCTCTTGAAAATGCAGGAGTCTTTTGGGAGGAATGTGGAAATTAAATTAGGAAATCCTAAAAGCTTGGGACCAGGAGGCAATGATAAACTTCAGATTTTTTCTCTTAAATGAGTGATTTGCTATCTGGGTAGCATTGGGGAAAACGGGGCAGAGCAGGGATTAGCTTTTCTTCATTAGTGAATATTTAGGTCAGGCAAGTCTAGGGCTGACCCCTAGGCTAAAAGCCTGCTCTCATGTTTTGCTGTTGTTGCATTGTCTGAAAAAGGATTTATGAACCACATTGTCATACCAGATGTGCTATTGTCTAAAAGTTGCTTTTTTCCCAGTTTGCTTGGGACAGAGCAGAGTTTTATAGTAGGCATTTTTCCATTTATGGTTCTTGCCCACTTGCTGCCAAGCCTGTAAATTATCTTGTTAGAAGCCTTTTTTAGGAGGATTTCGTGGAGATAGGTGCTTTGGTGTACAAAAAGATTCATTATTTTGAAATGTGCTTTTTCTCCTGGTTTTAAATTCAAGCCAGATCTTTCAGCATGCTCTACAGAAGGGATGCAGCAGCAGATTTGGGAAGCTTTTCCCCCCATTTCTGAGGCAGTAACCCTGCAGCAGGCTAGAGACCTTAGTTCCCAATATCTGCATGGATAGATGGAAAATACTCCAGAAAAGATAGCAGCAACTTCCCATCAGAACCTTCTATGGCTTAATTAAAGCCAACGTACCTGTATCAGGTGTTTTCATCTTGATAATCGGGCAGGTTCCCCACTTTTTTTTTCCCCAGGTATTTAGCATCAGCAACATATGACTAATGTGCTAAAACAGTGTTTCTTTTCACACTGCTGCTATGGAAAAACTCCTACAATTTCATGCAAATTAGTTTTAGCCTAGCAGTTGCCCTCCAGTGTGTGTGGTATACATTTATATGTGTTATGAGTGGGATTTGTTAAATTGTGGTGTTTCTGATGTGCCTTAGAGCTACAGGTCAAAGGCGAATTGACTGCCAGTATGTGACTGACTCTCATTCCGCAGCTGTTCAACCGTATTTCCAAGGCAAGCCATTAGAGCATTTGACCCTGGGATCCAGAACAATCCACAGTAGGAGGAAGCATCCAGAAGAAAGGCAAAGCATAGCCAACATCACAGAGCATAAGCTTTGGCTTGAGTGGTGCTTGTTGTTCATGCCGCATGCACATTCTCAGCAAGGGACAGTCCATGCTGTTGTTTTATCTACTTTCCCCTATCAATGGGCTTCATCTTAATAAGAATCTCCTTCCATGATTTGTTCACTATTAACTTCGTAATAGTTACTCTAGTTTAAATATTGAACATTATCTAGCACACTTGCTGCTGAGTGATGTTATTCTACCTAGTCCTTTATTTCCCTGATTAGTTAATATGCTGTCACTTGAAATGGTGCTAGTCTGCCAAATTAGAACCAGATTAAAGAAAAGAAAACAAACTATTAATATAGGACCTAACTAAATGCTGAAAAGTTCCCTGAGAGCTTCAGTGATTGTTTTACTATGAAGTCTTTTATCTAAGTGAACTTTGATGTTGAACCTAAATAAAGGTGAGAAAGTTAATTGGACTTTTTACTATAGAATTAGCATAATCAGTCTACCTTTCAAGCTGCCAACTCTGTTATAGCAGAGGCCAAACAAGAAAATTAGCAAAGTTTGAATATATGAATGTCTTTGGTTTTAAGAATGATATCAACAAGTCTTATGCAAGATACTTCCCCTTAGGACAATGAAAATATGGGAGAATGGTTGTATAGCTAAGTTGCAGAGAGATAGTTTTTTGCCTTCTCAAAGGTATTTGAAATTTTTATTCCAATATAGAGGGAAGCCTTATTATTGGACAGTCTTTGCTTGTACACTAACACATGCAGATTGCTATAGGTGTTGCAGGGCTCAGGGGAGAAAACCTGGCCTATATGTATTAAAAAACAGATATCAGAAGCTAGGGTCTTAATCCCTGCCCCAGGATCTAAATAAATTGCACCAGTGTCAGAAGTGGTGAGCATGCAGCAGCTGACTGCAAGGAAGGCTTATGAGCATGCGCTGGTGAAGTGCAAATCCCATGGAGTCTCTAAGCTTCCTGTAGAAACCAATACTTTTTCACATTGTTATGTTTTGTTATTTTTCTATTTATATGTCGCGACGGAGGGAAGACACAGTCTCTCAATATGAGTGATCAGCAGACTTCATTTATTGTGCCTTACAGTCATCTTTTATGCCTTGTTATAATTAGCTCATATATATTACAAAAGTTAAGCTTATTATTGGTTAGTTGCCTAAATGCCAAGCCCGCCCCTAGTTTCTCTTCTGTAGTTATCTGTTCCCACCGCGATCTTCCTGTTACTGTGTAACAAGAACAGCCAAAGACAGTGCATTTTTGCTTTACTTCACCTAAGCTGAGAGCAATGTGCATTTTTGTCCAGCCAGCTGGACTATGTCTATGTGAACTTTTTCAGCTAGCCAGTTATCCACATTTATATGCTTTATTTTTATTATAAACTATAAATAGTATTTATAATTTTTATTTTACATAAAGTTTATTTGTCAACATTATTAAAATAAAATAATGTACTGATAAATCATTATTTATTACAATAATATTATACTCTCATTATAAATTAAATATTTTAAATATTATCTTTATTAAATTATTATTTAGTATTTAGTAAACAATAGCTTACAGTCCATTGCAGACATCATCTCTACCCTAGCTGTGGGACAAGAAAGAAAGGAAGTCATGGAGGAGGAGAAAGTGAATTCTAAGATGCAGCCCTCTCCACTCAGTTTTTTTTATTTGGCCTGTTTCTAGATTTCAGCACCAAATTGAAAGCTTACCTTGAACAAAATTCCTCGTGCCCTGTTGGCTGTTCAGTAACTGCACTGACTGAGCAGTTTTACTGTGGTGCTTATACTGACTGTACTTGGAGACAAAGCGGAGGAGAGCAGCTTGATATATTGTCAGTAGCAAGCTGCTTTTTCCACTTTGGGGAATCCGGTGTCTCAGGAGGCAACAGGAGCTTTGGCTGCAATTCACGGTATGCTCCCATGAGAAAGACAAGGGCACGCCTTTTTGCCCAACATTGCTATTCATTTTCTGAATGCGTAGGTGCATAGGTGAAAAGTAAGCAACCTCACCTGCATGAAATGAGTGTGCACATTTCCCCATTTATATTTAAAATACGGGATCTTAACTGGAAACCTTTGAGTCAGCAAGGGAGCCCACCTAAAAATGCAATTGATGGTGTGCTCCACGTGGAAATGCACAGCTGGATTTTACAGCGTTAATGCAGTAAATTTTGGTAAATTATTGTCATGGATTTTTTTCTTTGCATTATTAATGAGTCAGCATAATGTATTGCGACATCAGCCTGAACGGCTGACTGGGTTGGCTTTGCTATTACAGTTTACATTTGTTTTACAAGCAATCAGTTCTACATGGATTATCTTTACTGGCCTCTGCTATGAAGTTCATCACAAGCTCTTTGTATGAACAACTCTTTATGCTGTCTCTGTGCAACACTAATATATCTTCTGAGCATGCATAAAGGCCATAATGACAGTTAAATCTGACATTTCTTCTGGAATAAAAAATGCATTCAGGTCTGTCACTGAGAAGTCTTGCAGTCTGTGCAGTCTATCGGGTTTTCTAAGTCAAATGATTATTCCAGCTTCCTAGTCTGAAGCCACAGGATGTAAAAACCCCATCATTTATACAGATCCTAATTACTTGCTAAAAGTATCCAAAATTATCTGTAACAATTCTGATTTTAAAAACTTGTGCTATTAAGAACACTTAAATGGTGTAATTGCATTTCCAGCTATACTAGCATGTGTGACAGCACGGAATAGAGAATGAATCAGCCTCTAGGTGGTTAGTTTATGATGGGAGTTTAGCTCTGCAGCATCAAAAGAAACTTCAGTGATTCTGCAGGGCCATAAAGGGAATTTCAAATTATAAAAATTGGGATGTCTATAAAATATTTCTGCCTTTAGATCTGTTAATAATGCATTGGAGCAAGAACTGGGTATTTGCTCAAGGTGGGAAGCAACTGTGGAGTTCAGCATGGGAATACAAAGAAGGTACTTTCTGAAATACGATCCTAGTCTAGCAGGTTAAAGGTAGGACCTGAAATATATTCCACACATTTTCTTAGCAACTCTGTGATCCTCTGAACCAAGAATCATTAAGACTGAAAAAGCACCAAGAAAATAGGCATTGGTTTGGGTTTTCTTTAGCAGCTGATTTTTACTTTCTGTTCTGGTATAATAAAAACCCAAATTGTTCTTTCTACAGAAGCTGTCTTCTCCATGGGTTTCTGTCCAGTATCCACTCTGCCACATCTCTTGTTTTGGTCTCCCTCTAACACCTGGTGTGACTCCCATGACCCTGAGCTCTTCATACGTAAGTGGAATGAGGGTTCCAGAGGCAGTGTGTGCTGCGGCTGGCTTGGCACAGGAGTCAGGGTGCCAAGCTGTCCAGCTTACCAGCAGGGGAGCTGGCCAGAAGAGAGAATGCCTGACCTCCCTGTCTTCCCTTACATACAGTAGCAGCCATCTGTCTTCCCAGATACCAAGTTTTACTAAATTTATAAGACATCAAAGTCTTTGGGATATCCACCCTTCCATCTAGCAAGACTGAAGCTGGCCAGTAGATACAAAAGTTACTTGGGAGAGGGACCAAGAAAATGGATACGCACAGATAGCATGGATGCCTAATTCCCTTTTCCAAAGCAACCTTCTAAAAAGGCTCAGGGCAGCCTCTTATGGCAGGATATTACAACACTTATGAGACCACTCCTTTAGCAATGAAAAGAAAAATAATAAGCAAAGTGTAATCCACAGTAAAAACTCACATGATAAAAAAACAGAAGACATGACAAAGGGACAGCCTGTACTCAGAAAAACAAAGCATGCAGTTTCCAGCTAAATCCTTGTGCCTCACAGTCAGCACTGAAAAATACATGTGCCTGATGGAGAAAGAAAAGGAGGAGGGAGGAAAAGATGAAGTTGTAGTATAAAAAAAAGCCACTAGGAAATAAGTTTGAGGGGAGTGAGGAACAACAAGTGGAGAACCTTGAATATTTCTTTCCTCTGAATTACCTTATACTATGTTAAGGAAAGCTTACAAATTGAAATTACTGATTGTCAGTGTGCAAACAATTGTTTTTATGTAGACATACTGATAATTCCACTCACTCGTCTTATGTGAGTGGGTAACTGGTGTAGACATAAATGGAAAAAAAATGGCTTAAGGATGATTAAACACCAAAATAAGAAAACATTTTAAAATATCAGGTAATATTTTGAGTCTTCCATTGAGTTATCTTAGGCTTCAGAAAAGATTGGCAGCACAGATACAGCAATCAGGTGTGTGTTTTTCTTCACATTCATACAGTCCACATGCAGAACTTTCTAAGGCACATGTAATTTATCAAAAAAAGTCCTATTGTCATGTTGGGTCCACCCATTTGTAGAAACGGTTGCAGCTACAAAGACAAGTCTGTGCTTTGCCTTGGAAAAAGGAACATCCCCACAAGAATGAGCGAGCTGAAGTGTAGACAAGTCTTTAAAACTTTATTCTGTAGAAAAGTTTATTCAGAGATAAGACTGAATGACGGACTAGTCTTTCACTGCTGTTTAAGAGTGGTGGAGGTGACTGTTGGCTGCTGCACTTCTGTCAGCTGCTTCCAATTCTTTTAGAGGACTTGTTGGTTTTCCGGGCTCACAACTGCCAGAGGTGGGAACAAGAGGAACCGTTTCCAGGACTTGCCTCACCATGAAGAGATTCAGCACCTTGACAACTGGTTTGCTACCCAGAGTGTTGGACATATATTTTTCTGTCTCCTAAGATATTTTTCTAGTTTGACTGGCTTGTTTTGCTCTGTTTGGCCAAGAAGCAACTATGTCTGGAGGAAAATATCAGGTTCAGCAGTCTGCAAGCATGCCAGTGCTGTGACTGCTGCATTCTTGTTTCCTTTCCATACCTGCCAGTAATGCAGAACTTGCAAACGCAATAGTCTCTTGCATTCTGGGAGATCCTTTGTGCTGGTTTGCTCTGGGTGCTTAACAATTGCTCTCCTTTTTTCCCCCCCCCTTTTTTTTTTTAGAAAAAAAATATGATCTTCTGCTCCGTGAAGGGTCATAGACTGGCATTGGGAACAGTCTTGGAAATAAAGATTTTACTAATTTTTTCCAATTCACCTTGGACTGTCCACTGTGGAAACAAATAGGATGGTGGCCTCCAGGTCTGCAGTGAGTCTTCAGATCCCTTTCTGCCCCAATCCATACAAATACATACAAATACAAATTAGCATTAAAATGTCCAGATCAACCAAAAGCCAGGATTCCTGGGAAAGTCCCCTCATGCTTCTAGTACCAGGCTGGAATACAGTACAGCAGAGGTTGGTGGATCTATCTATGTAACACCAGCACTTTAGACTATATTTTTGTGGCATTAAAATTAATGAAGACTTGCTAATTTAAACATTAAAACCTTAGGAAATGCCAGAATAAAAATTGTTTGAGCAATCCTAATTCCACCTTCACCCCCATACACACACTGTGCACCCAATGAGCCTGCAAGATCTTTAATTACACTTTCAGGTACCATTTTAACCTGGGCTCCTTAGATATTAAGGAATGCACAAAACTAGTGTGTCTGCCTGTTTTCTTCCCCTTTCCCTTCCTGTTTTGTTTTGTTTTGAGTTTTTTTCTTTACTGTTAGCAAGTTTTAATGGAACTTGCTAGAGGGACAGCCTTCTCAAAACCAGCAATGTTCCTCATTTTCATTAAAATCTGTGGCTGGAGAATAACGTGTTAGCCCCCCAGCACAGAAAATCTGCAGTGTCAGCAGCAAGCAGATAATCCATGCAGCAGGGGGATATTACTAATGTCCCAACCGTGATGAAAGGGTGCAACTTAGTCAATGCTAGTCAACCCAATGCTAGGTGCACCTCTAAGGTATCTGGCTTCTTAGCTCTGCAGCTCAGGACATCTTGTTCCCTGCCTCTTTCAGTGCATAGCAGGAGAAGCAGCATCCTTTCACTCTGTCACTATCTCCAGCAGTGACAAAGTCTCTGCAACTTCAACCAAGTGCAAGAACAAGCCATCTCAATATTCAGGAAAAAAGGAGATGTGTCAGCAGACCAGCTTTCGTGAGTAGGGAATCGTGGCAGAACTCCAGTGCAGAAGAACATACGGGAGGTGGAAGCAGGGATGGGCTACAAAGGGAGAAATTAGAAACATTGCCTGGGCATGTAGGGATGGTGCCAGGAAAGCCAAATCTCAGCTGGAGTTTCAACTTGCACGTCAAGTGTAACAACAAGAGGTTTGGCTGCTAAATTAGTGGTAAAAGGCTGAACAAGGAAAATGGCAGACAGTTACTGAACAGGCTGAGTGATTTAGTGAGAGTGGACAGAGACAAACCTGAGAAACTCAATGCCTTTTTTATCTTAGTCTTCACCAGCAAGGTCTCCCAGGCTTCAAGGCCTGGCATTCATGGAGGGCAAGGATGACCATTAGTGGGTAAGCCAGGGACTGCTAGATAAAACTTGTACAAGCCCATGGAACCAGAAGAGCTGTGACCAAGGATGCTGGGAGTGCTGGCTGATGCCACAGGAAGGCCACTTTTGATCGTCATTGCGAGAACATGGATACCCCTGCCAGCTGGAGAAATGTTGCATCTGTATTCAAAAAGCACTGAAAGGACAGCCCAGGCAGCTGCAGGTTGTCCAATCTCACTTCAATCCCTGGAAAAAACATAACCAAGTTCTCTTAGATAATATTTCTGGGCACATGAAGGAGAAGTAGGCAATTTGGAATAATGAGTATGGGTTTACTGAGGATAAGTCATACCCGATGAACCTGTCTGATCGCCTTTTTTTGATGACAGAATTACATTTGTGAATGGAGGGAGAGCAGTGGATGTCATTTAACATGAGTTTAGCAACATTTTCAACACTCTCTCCCACAAAGTTTTTGTATCTGAGTTAGGATATTATGGTCTGGATGGATAGCCAACTGGATGGGTAGAGTACTGGTTGGATTGGGTCAGTGGGTTGTGGTTAATGAGCTGTACTCTGTCTGAAGGCTGTGCTGTGGCATCTATCCTAGGACTGATCCAGTAGTAGAATGGGTTGCTCAGAGAGGTTGTCCAGTCTCCATTGTCAGAGGTTTTCAAGACCAGATTGAGCCTCAGGCAAGCTGTTCTGACTTGATCATTGACCCTGTTTGAACAGGAGAATCAGAGACCTCCTGAGGTCTCTTCCAACTTGAATGATCCTATAATTCCTACCATGAGTGCTCAATACTGTAAAGCTGCTTTGGATGCAGAATCCTCTCCCAACAGTAAGTTTTTCCATGCCCATTTTACAACCAACGTACAGAGACTTCAGCTACCCATTGCTGAAAACCTTCTTTCACATGTCTGCTGTCTCAGCGTTCCCCTCCCTGACAGAAAACAAACATGGTCTTTTTGTTGTTGTTGTTGTTGTTTTGGTTTTGGCTGTTGGTGGTTTTTTAGCAGGGACAGTTCAGTGTGCAAATTGTGTAGCTGGGTCTGTTCAGTGTGTATTACATGTTCACACATCAGAGAACACAGGTGCCTCAGTACAACTACCTACAAAACAAGAAGCTGCTTAACTGAGAAGCACCTGTAACATCTGACTTATCCTGCCAGTTCCTGAAAACAAAAGCCAGGATGAAAAGAAGGTATAGAATGTGCTGGGGTGTGGGGAAGAGAAGGTGGCACTGGGAAGAAAGGGACTGGTGGAAATGTATCAGGCAGAAGCAGAGCACCAGGAAAGAATCAAGAGGTGGAAGGCAGATGAGGCCATTCTCCTTAAACACTAATCCTACCACTGTCCTTGGTGTGCTGCCAGTAACACAGTGGCGCCCCTGTTGATGGGAGACGTCATATAGAGCAAAGCAATGAAGTTGCACAGAGCTGCTCTGAGTGGTTTTAGCTCCCTACAGCCCCAGAATAGTCCTTGCAGTGTACATACAGCAAGGCAATATAACTAGGAGAAGCATGAGGAGGGTGGGGGGAAATTGAATTTCCTCCCAGATACAATCAACTTACACAGGTTTTTCTGATTGTTCTGGTCCAAACAGCAAAGCAGTTCACTTCTGCTGCAGTTGCTTTTTTCCCTTTCTGTGGCCTTGCTTGATACATACTTTCTGATGTCTGCACCCAAGGTGACAAGGCTCACATAGACAGCATGTCCTTCACTGTCCAGCTACAATGCATTCCTGGACTGGATTTCAAGTAGAAAACAGCACACCATGTTATCTTGATGTAAAAAATAATGCAGAAAGGGGCTAAACAGGGCAGCCTTAATTTTGGCCTACAAATATGTGCAATTTGAGCTTTTTGTGTATTCTAGTAACAAGATGGACAGCAGAGAGCAGAAGCAGCAGAGGTATTTCACATGGGATCCTGGTTTCTGCCAGCATTATTCAGACTTCTTTGATGGTAACACAGATTTTGAGCTGAAAAGGAATGGACGCAATGGACAGATCACATGAACAGAGCCTCAGAGAAGTTAGTTTTCATACAGGGCCTGCCTGCCAACGAGAGAGACAAGGGAGAGGAGGGAATGGTGTTTCTCTTAGAAAGTACTGACTGCTGGGTCTTTCTGCTGTACCATACACCTGGGCCTCTTTCCAGTATGTTGATATGCAAGTTTCTCCCCATGTGTCAGCACTGATGGGTCAGAAGGGCAGTTAACTCATGCACACAACCCAGCTCACAGCATGTCTTTTCGGAGCAGGACAGACGTTGCTGTACGTCGGCATGCAGCATACAAACAGCAGTGCTCTTTGTCAGCAGCTCGTAAGCCAGGCAAACCTGGCCAGGCATTTGTAGACAGAGGAACAGGTCAGTCATTAATATTACGTTAATAGTCCCACCTGCTATTACTAAATGTCAAACCCCAGTTCCAGCTGAGGAAGACTGGAAGGCACAATCTGTCAAGTCAGTAAAGCTTGCTCATTAGCACAAACAACCCATGCTTCTCTCTACCCTGCAACAACAGGCTTGACTTTGGGTTGAAATGCTTTCTTCTCCCTCCTTCCTCTCCCCACCTCCTCCCTCGACCTCCCTCCACTCCCCCCACCCTGGCATGGGAAATTTCAGCTAAATTTGTTTCATGAGAGAATACTTGCATGCAGGATAACCCTTCCTATCCGCTCTTCCAAATATGTCCAAAGCACTTGAAATAAGGTTTTTCTCACAGTAAATGACCCCACCTCTGAAGAGAGGGTGTAGAGTTCTTAGCAGGCTGTGGTGAGGAATGGCACAAGTTTCAAAGGGCTGAGTGAGAGGTGACAGGTGGGTGACAGTGCCTTGGGGCCACTTCTGGGAGCCTGTTGGCTCAGCGCTTCTGAAACTGAGTGGTGGGGTTGTGGGAGGGTGATCATGTCTCGGGGCTGGGAGAAAGACATCCAGGCATTGCCAATGTCCAACCAACCTGAAGTCACATAGAATCATAGAATCGTTTGGATTGGCACATATCTTGTTTAGGAGTGGAGAAGGCTTTTGCTTTGCACTCCCGGCTTTTTCTCTTGGTGAGTATTTCAGAAGATCAGAGCTAGTGTGGGTGCCTCTGCATTGGGGGAAGAAGCTACTGCCGTCTGCAGCATCATCAGTCATATAAAACCATAACCAAACTGTACATCCCATGGCTGATAAACCTCTGTGGGTCTTAACAACCTCCCTTCATTCTCCTCTGGTCCTTTTTCTACTCCAGTAAGCCATCACCCTGGGACAGGGCTTCCCCCTCCTGCTGCCACCAGCACCCCCGGCCGCGGAAGCGCCACTGAGGATAACGAACGTGGGGCTGCCGGAGGGTAGCAGCGATGCTGCTGAAGTTCTTTTAACGACAGACGAGGAAAAAGGGTTTTGTCGCCGACCGCCCTGGCGGCCCGCCTTCCCACCACCTCGGCAGCCCCGTGCCGGAGCACCGGGCCTTCCCCTCTGCCAGACGCGACAGGGCAAACCCGGCCCCGCGGGCACCGGCAGCCCGCTCCGGGCTGGGCCCAGCACCCGCGGCGAGCGGCTGTCGCTCGGCTTCGGCGCCGCTCCGCAGGGCGCCTCCGCACCGCTGGCCCACGCTGCGTGCCGTGCCGTGCCGTGCCGTGCCGTGCCGTGCCGTGCCGTGCCGCGCTTCGGCCGGGGCCGCCCCCGGCAGGCCGGGAGCGCGGCGGGGCGGGGCCGGGCAGGGCAGTACCGAGCTGTGCCGGGCCGTGCCGTGATGGAGGGTTCCGAGGCGGCGAGCCTGCTGGGGGAGCGCGGTCCGGGGGGGCAGTCCCCGTTCAAGACGTACCGGCGGCGCTGGCTCCTGCTGGCCGCCGTGTGCCTGCTGAACTGCTCCAACGCCATGGTGAGTGCGGCCCGGCCCCGACCCGCCGGCCCGGCTGCCCCGCCGCGGGGAGCCACTCCCGCCGCGCCGCTGGCGCAGACCCCGCCGCCGGGGGGGGGCGGGGAGGCCGGACGCGGACGCGCAGGGCAGCGGGGACGTTCCTCCGGCGGGGGGAGGGCGGCCCCAGGCCGGGGGGGGCAGGGGGAGGCCGGCGGCGCTCGGGGTCCCCCAGCAGCCGTGAGCGCGGGAGGGGGCGCCGGGCATAGGGCGGCCGGCCCTTCCTCCTGCCTGCGCCGAGCTCCGGGGGGCAACCCGGGCTGCAGCTGCCGGGGTAGGAGGTGTGCAGGGCTCGCCAGGGTCACACCACCTCCCGCCAGGCGTGTGCCGGGCTCTGCCCCCGCGCCCCGTCCCGCATCCACCCCGGGGCACCGGCACTCGGCTGCACCCCACAGTGCAGAGAAGCCTCGGCCTGGCCGTGCCTTGGGGACTGAATAAGCGGCTTTTCCTTCCCAACTTTGTTCCTTTGGTTGTGACTTCGGGCTGCACACCTGCCTTGCTGACCGGCGGGACCCAGAGCCGGGAAGGGCGCTGATGGGGAAGGGCAGGATGGGACGGCAGGGTGCCTGTGGTCTGGAAGTACCGAGCGGCAAGCCAGGCTGGGATGAAGCAAAACATGTCCAGGAGCACAGCTAAAGCTGCTGCCGAGTCCGGGAGAACAGCTAAAGCTGCTGCCTAGTACGCTCCTAGGCCTTGGGGAGGAACAGAAAGTATTTGGCGCCCGTGAGTGTCACATGTTTCAAACCGAAGAGCAGTAGAACTACGCTGAAACCCTCGGGGCAGAGGTGCAGGAGTTAGCTCTGCCTTATTGCAGGCCTACGGCAGCGTATCTGCCTGGTCAGAAACAGGAGCAAGTAGGTTTCCATTTAGGGTCTGTTGTTGCACATACAACACAGTATAGGAGTGATTCTGCACTAAATGTACTGGTACATGAACTTCTTATTGCCTACAGGTACTTTATTTTGAAAGACCTGAAGAAAAGAGATGTCAGATCACACCACACCTGTTGAGCAGATTAAAATTAAGTTCAGTAATTATCAAGATAAACCATAAAGTTTCCCCTTACCAAGTCCTATTATATGGGATAGAAGCCCAAATCCTTGCTCACCAAGTCATTGAGGACATAGTTGATAATTATCAGACTGGTGTAGAATTATTCATGCACTTGAGGATTACCATGCTGCAAATGCAGGCTGTCTGGCAGCCAAGATCAGGTGCTGTCACCTGCAAACATTTAAATGCAGCAAAGGAAGAGTAGGTATTGCATGATGCTATTGCATTATACAAGAGTGCTGGAGCAGAAAAATGAAAAAAACATAGTGAGAATGTGGTTATATATGGAAGACACAAAATGAATGTGCCTTCCCTAGGGAAAATCGGTTTGTCTTTCAAGGGTGTAAAAAAGTGTCCTGCAGAAAAGTGATGTGAAGCCACACTGCTCGCTTGCAGTTAAATTGGCACAGCACAGTAACATTATGTAGCAAGAAAAAAACCACTCTGCTAGGAGTGGACAGTGACAGCGGGGGTGAGGGAAGCTGTTCCGGGATGCCTTGTCAGACTTTGACTTTGCTGGCCCCTTAACTGTGAAAATGGACGGTTACTTAAAAAGCCCCTTTCAATGCATTTGCAAGTTCAACTGTGACCTGAGTCATGTGGCTGAAAACTTTGTAGCCCTGAATGATTCTGCTGTTGTCCGTCTCCTTGGCAGCTTGCCAACTTCTTGTCTGTCCATAGTAGCATTTTTCCACAGCATGAATGTTAACCCAGAGCTTCAAAACTGGGTGCTTAATAAATATCCCAGAGTAGAAATACTGTTTCTAAGCCACTGCAAAGGTCTCGAATGGCAAGTATGCTGACACAGAAGTTCTAGTCAAACATTTATTGATGCTAATGTTTCTCCCAAATGTTCCTGATGAAAATCACATTAAAATGGAGGGAGTGGTTGAAAGCCCATGCAATCAAAGAGCTTGGCTGCTGTTTTAAGAGTTCCAGATGGAAAGATTAATTTACCAGTTCTGTGGTCTGAAAATTGCTTTGCAAGTTAAGGTGTGTCCTCCATTCCTGTACAGATGTTGCATGCAGCACTGTGTTCTATGTATTCCTGCATCAGGCTATCTGCAAAATGCATATGGTGAGGACACATGATTTTGAATTGTCTGACTTAGAAAGAACAGACCACCTCAAGTGCTGGACCAAGCTTCCAGGATGCTGCCTTGTATTCCCCTCTCTTACCTATGCACATGTGCAGGTTTTATTGGTGGCCTTCAGTGTCACTAGAAGTGGCAGAGGGGAGATAATCCTGAGACGGAGAGACTGTCCATGTCAGGAAGACAAGGTAGAAGCAACTTAACTGCAGGAAAACACACTTGATCATACAGCAAGGGCAGGCTAAGAAAAGTGTGTTTCTTAGTTCTGTCTGTTTTAGGATTGTGATTGAGCAAAGCCAGGCCAGACCATGAAAAGGGCACTCCTCCCAGCTTCCTCCTACTCCACATTGTTGTTTGAAATCCTTCTTTAACCAGAACACAGTGAATATACATAAGGGAATATGATATAAGGGAAGCTTTTTACACCAAGGATAAATAGCCCATACTTGATTCTCTTTTACTGACCTGAGTTCAAAAGCCTCTGCCTCTCCCTGCTGCGCAAAAGGATTGGGTCTCATTTCCTAAACATGGCTATTCTGGAATTTCCTAGCTGCCAATGTAGTGTGAAAAACCTTTGTGTCATTCTAAGAAGTCTATAAGCAGGCATCAGTATAATTCAGTTGCTGCCTGAAGTCCTGGGAAGAGAGGCTGTTCTGACCACAGCTGAGCTGAGCTGGTCATCTCCAGTTGTCTTTTGCAGCACTCCTGGTAAGCAGTGGCATAACTATCCCTAAGGTTGCTCCACAGATTTGTTTTGTCAAACTGATGCTGTAGTTTTGAGTGTGTGCGTTTTTTTGATCTGAAGACTTAAGGTTTAAGTGTATTCATGGTGTGCTGACAGCTGCTGTAACACAAACAGTTGAGGGAAACACCTCCTTCCTCCTCGCGTCCTTCCTGTGAAGCTGAACAGGTGGGAACTTTGTGTTTCACAGGAGAAACTTTTTCTTGCCTTAGCACTGGGGACAGAAGAATGAAACTGAGAGTGTTTTCTGCCCTGTTCTCTGCCTGTCAGCATGAGCAAGCTGGGGAGGAGGAGGGGAGCCGAAGGTTGGACATGGCTCACACTTGGCTGGGTGGTTTCTGACTCACCAGCCTGGAGGACTTCCACCACCACTTAGTGTACTTGGGAGAGGAAGGAGAGCTGCACAAGTGGAGACTGGCGTGTGCCAGGGCAGTGGGTGCACACGCCTTGCCCACACCCATCCATCAGTGCCCCTGTAGATACACATGCACACAGAGCTGCTGCTGCCTGGCTGGACCATTTTGAAGATCGTGCCTTTGTCCTTACTTCCTTGGCTGCTGTGTCAGCACGGGTGCTTTCAGCTGAGGCCAGAGGCTGTTTGCTCCCAGGCTGTGGCCCTTTTGACGCTGAAGATGAGGAGCCTGGTGTAAGGGCTTCATAGCCCAGTCCCAGGGGAGGAGGAGGCAGCCCATGTTTCTCAGAAAGACATCCTACCTCACCTTCAGAGCAGTGTCAGGGAGAAGGCGTGCTGGGACCAGCAGAGCTGCTGCAGACAGTGCCTGCCTGGGTAGTGGTGAGCTGTGGCTATGCCTGTTACAAAGTGGAAGGTCCCATTTCACGTATGTCATCCCCCTTGTCTCCTCCTTTTTAAGCTGTACATAAGAGGTATTACAGGGGCATTGCTACACTGTGCATAGTTACATAATATGCCAGGCACGAAGAGCACTCCATATAGCAGCCTTTGCTAGCTGATGCCACCGCTGACATGGCAGAACGGCTTAATTTCTACCCTGCCTGATTGCCTGCACTTGCCATTCTGGAAATGATTTTGCTTTTCGCTTTTAGAATCTTGATTTGTTGGTGAGGAGGTTAACATTGGTTAACAGCTTGCCTTCATGAAGAAAAATTTTGGTACCACTTCTGGCAGGGCTGCATCTGATTATATGTGCGATGCATCGACTTATCATTACTGCTCTTTGAGCTCTGAAAATCCTGGGGCTGTGTTTGTTTATGCTGCCTTCTGCAGCTCACACTTATTGCTTACCAAAGTGTAGAGTCTGTATGGAGTCCTTCAGCCACCATCTTGCTGCTATTGCAGGCAGAGAGAATAGGTGGCTCACAGCCCCCCAGTAACCTCCCGTGGAAGTGGGAGAGAGGGCAAGTGCTGGATTCCCTGGGAATGGGTGGAGGGAAACCAGATCCTACAGGTGAAACAGGTCCTGGAGAGTCTGCACAGGAGTGAAAACAGTAAAGGCAATATTGCAGAGGAACTGAACCTGGAGAAGATGGAGGCAGAAGGGGAATAGAGCAGGAGGAAAACTAGAGGGTTTGGGCCGATTCTGGGAGGAGAAGGGGGTGGATCCAAATCTGAGAATCAATTAAGGGATACAAGAGAATCAGAAAGCGCAACAAAGAAGCTTAGAAATGGGGGCAGGATGAGAACAGCTGTAACCTGCTTTTGGTTACAGGACTGCCCAAGCAGATCTGCAATTAATGGGGAAGGGAACAGGCAGTCTCTGGGAGGTGCAGAAGAGAAAATGTCAGCTAGAAGAAAGATAAAGCAAGCAAAGGGAGGGAGAGCAGAAAGTGGAGCCAGTACCCCTCCAATGTCAGTACCAGTCATACGTTTTGAGTTTCAGGGCATTTGCTTTCCCTGGTGGACCCACATGTTCCGTTGTGAAAGGATGTATGGAGGGGGCTCTCCTGCAACTGAGGATATAAATAGACTCTGGGAGGAAAACATTACTGTTCTTTTCTTCTAGTGATGGGGCATGGCTACCCAATAAGCCAGCCATGTGCTCAGAGCAGTGGGAGATGCAGCTGTACCCCAGTGCAAGCCAGAAAAGGCTTACAGGTTTTCAGGGGACCTTCCGTCCTCTTCATCAGCTGCGCCCACTGTGTAAAGCACAAGATTTTGTAGTGAAGAGTGTGTCATGAGGTACGAATTCCTGCCCAGACAGCATGCACTGGAGCTTTTGCTGTCTCTAAATTCAAAAAGCACAGAGCTCAGGTGAGGACTGTGGGAACTACAATTCCTGCATCTGGAAAAGAAATGGTGTCTATTATTACAGCATCTATTTCAACGTCCTGATTGATGCATATCTGAAGGGAGGGAAAAGTTCATCCCAAATGCTGAAGAACCAAATATTATGGTCTACAACATAAGCGACTGTGGCCAATGATATTGGATTATACTACAGCAGGAGCTGTCCTTTGAGAACAAATATTGCAAAATCTGTGAGGTAACTCTGGGAAGTGAATTTTGCAAAGTGTCGGGGTTTGGGCTCATGAAGCCATTGTGGTTGGTTGGTGTTCAAAGACAAGAGTCCATGTGCTTGGATGGCTCTCTGTGGACTTCTGTATAAATGACTTGACCTAACTATGCCATGGGCCAGAGAGCGGACTCCTGCTGACTTCCAAAGTCATCCACTCCAACTTGTGAAGCAGCACAGCTGTGTTCTGCTGTGGGGACTGTGCAAGGTAGTTGTTGAGCAGTCAGGGTATGGGGCTCTGAGCTGGGTGCATTTGGAGCCTCAGAGACAAGGCATTCCTGATCTGTGGGGTGCCAAGCTGGGGATTTTGTCAAAGCTTGCTAAAAGGTTTTGGTTAATTATAGCTCTGTCAGGGCTCAGAAGGAGCAGAAGTCACATGGGTGAATGGAAATTGCTTGTCACCATTGCAAGTCAGGAAGAGACATTGGCAAGGGGCTGGACTTTCCCAGTTTTGCTGTTGTGACATCCATTGAGCTGCCTTCAGAGGAGCAAATGCGGACATGGACATAGCAGTGCAGCATGTAACACAGACTCCCCTTGATGCCTTGTGCATCTCACACTGAGGCTCTAAGTCTGTGTGGCTACACAGGCAATGGAGCTGAATGCAGCTTGGTCAGACCACAAGGGCATATTTTCATAAAGTGAGGCTTGTGCAAGGACTGAACAAGTGTGTAAACAACCCTGCAGGGGCAGAGGTTCCTGTCTGTCTCCTTCCTTTATCTGTCCCAGGAGCAAACAGCTTTTGGTGGCTGGCATTCTATAACCCTATACATTATCTCTTCTCCTGTATCTGTCACGATGATCTACAGTAGGGAGCTTTGACGCTGTTTTTGGTGTGCCAAGGCTGAGTTAAGGCCCTGGGAGAGTAGAGGAGGGAGGAACCTGTCTCTGTCTCTGTTCTAAATCTTCAGAGGTTACAGGTCTGAGACACCACCAGGAAAGAACTGCATCATCCTCACCCTTTTCTGCCTGAGGGGCAGTCCCTGTGTGAGTATCAGCCTTGGCAGTGAAGAGTTTCAGAAACAATAAATGGGATAAGGGCTCTAGATCCCAACAGAAGAGCTTGCTGTCTACTATGGATGAAGTCATTGTAGCTGGGGCAACCAAAAGCAGAAAGTGGCATACTCATTTGCTTAGCATGGCAATTTCCCTATGTTGGCAAAACCCCACAGTGCCACCCTGTTGTTGCAGGGGCATTTGGAAGCCACTTTGACCACAGCTCCATTGCCCAGCTCTCAATTTCTCTGTTAGAGTGACACATGGTAAACAACCCCTGCCTGAATGGAGGCTGAAACATACTTTTTCTCTCCAGACCCATAAAGAAACCCGCTTGCTATTATGAAGAACAAACTCAGGCTTGTACAGGCTGCAACTTCCCACCTTCTGTGCTCTCACACACATATGCTGGAACTGGACCTCTTGCTCAGAATAGAAATACAGGGTAGCCACAATGCTTGGTTTTCAGCAAGGTCTGATGGAAACATGCTAGAGTGCTTGATCACAGCTTGCCTTGATGTATGCAGCCACTGAACACAAAATGCTGTGCTCTGTCTTGTGGCATCATTCTCCTAATGATGTCATGCCTAGGTGAGCGTCTTGTGTGGAGGAACAGGAGAGGTGAAAATGTGCCTGAAGCTGGCTTACAAAATATATCATCTCTTTAATTACACTGTGTCCTGATACAGTGTTTCATCACCACCACCCCCATCTGGAAGGCAGTGAGGAACAGAGAATTGCTGTTGCTGGAAATACATAGCTGGGTTTTGTTTAGCAGCAGTTTAGCATCCCGTAATCAAATTAATGCTCATGCCTTGGTGATGCTCTATTTATTTATTTTTAAACAATTACATTAGCATTAAACTAATTTAAATTCCCATGCCAGTCTGATGAAGTTCAGTTCCAGAAAAACAAAGGTGGGTGAAATTTCTTCCTGAGACAAGACAGTAACATTACTATAATGTATTATTTCAAGGAATTTTTAAAGAACTCCTTTTATTAGAAGACTGCTGCAAGTCTCCCAATGACCTGGAATAGCCTCCTTGTTGTGTAACAAGAGTACAATTTCCTTCAGCATTCAGCATCTTTGTCTACCTGATTGTAGATGCTGAGTAAACAAATCCACCCCCTTCCAGACCTTTGACTGATCCCACATGGGTGTATCTGAGCTCAGCATGGTGCTATGAGCTTTGTGTTGAATGCAGGACATTTGGCATGTCAGCTCCTTTCAGAGTAGAGGAAAGGGCTGATGCTAGGAATCCTTGCTAGGACAGTGATAATACATTCAAAACTTCTCTGTTACTGCCATTTATGCATTGCATCCCTGCTAGGAGAAAAGCTTGGCTAAACAATGATTTGCATGTGGCTATTCTCATGCAGTAACATAAGAAAAGTCCATCTCCCCTTCTGCTTGCATTTAATGTGGTAGTTTTTATGGTCTCTAGCCTGTAAGAAGTAGATAGGAATGCTGGAAATAACAAGTAGCAGAATGTAGGGACACGCCTTCTTCTGTTAGGTTATCCTAGTCCTTTTTTAGTTACACATTAACGCTGGAGCTGACACTGTCTGCAGGATGCAGGTTGTGGAGAGGAAGACTGCGATGGCAGGGAGGGGTACCTGGAAGGAGGCAGTGACTGGAGTTCTTTTCTAGGAAGCTATAGTTGAAGTTTGTGTTCACATTTCTGCAAACTTTGTCATCTTGAGTATTCACCAGCTGCAAGATCACTTTCTAACAGTGGAGTAGCGTACATCCACATTATTGAAACCTGTTCTCAGGCTAGGTCAGTCTTTTTGAAAAGCACCAGAGAGGGTGTCTTTGCAAAGAATCCACAGAAACATCCTAAAATTTGGGCTAGTACCCTAATTTCTTCCTTGTGGGCATGATCTCAGGAGCTGATTTGAGATCAAAGCAGGCCTTGTCGTTCCCAGAAGAAACCAGAAGCAGACAGCAACCTTACGAAACCAGTACCTAAAGCAAGGTTTAGGGAAACGTTTTCAGATACGGCATTGGAAGGAAAAGACTGAAGTACCTCATATATGTCCCTGTTATGTGTTATGATGTATTGAATAATGCAAAGTTCTAGGCCCTTTCCTAACCATCGACTGTGTGCAGGACAGCATGGAATACTGTCTGTCTTGGCTGACACATGGCAAAGATGTTTTTATAAGGCTGCATACAGGGGTTACCAACGCAAACATAAATACCAGGCTGAGTTTAAGAGGTTCTTAAGGGCAGAGAGGAGACGGCAGCCTCTGTTTTGTTTACACTAACATAGAAGGATTGCCTGTGGTTTACATCAGGTAAGTACGTGGATCAGGGGCCAACATATTCAGCTTGTGGACAGAAAAACTTACTGACCTCTGCTGCTGCCAGCTCCCAGCAGCAGGAGGGCTAGGGGACCAGGCATGAGGTAGTGAAACGGATGGGGTGCTCAGGGAGAAGATAATGATGATATCAGTGGTGAAATGGTCCCAGCATGAGTAACTGCAGACACTGGGGGTTTGAATTTTTATTACCAGCCTTAACATCCTAATTTCAAGGACAGACTAAGATAGCAAGTCCATTCATAACTCAGACAGTTTGAGAGGATGCTGAATTTCTGTTGTGGTGATGTGCGTACTTACCAATCTTTGTTCTCTACTCTACAGCTGTGGCTGACATTTGCTCCTGTGGCTGATAAGACAGCTGCCTACTTCCACATTTCCCTGGAGATGGTCAACTGGCTCTCAATAGTGTACCTCCTCATCTCAATCCCATTTGGTCTGGTAGCAACATGGGTTCTTGACAGCATGGGGCTCAGATGTGCTGTGAGTTGAACTGTTCTGTTTCCCTGAGGATGTTTCACCTGGAGATAGCAGTAGCTGCACAGAGCACTAACATGCATACTATGAATGGGAGACTTGCCAAACGCTGCAGAGGATGAGCAAGCTCTGTCCTAGTTCAGTAATAGCTGTAACATCACCTCTGAGGTGAGGATCAGTGGGGAAAAGTCAGAATAATGTTGCATCCTTATTTGGCATTTCCTGCTTTAATTTTTGTTGTCTTAGCCAACTGACCGGAACAGATGCTGTGAGCTGACTCTGTGACAAGCTTGCTGTAATTGAGTAGGATTTGCCGTGGCAAAGTGTTAGCACAGCTGTTTTGTTTGCAGGGCCAGTTTAAGGAGCAGCAGGGCAGGGTGCAAGCAAGGGACCCCTGCTCAGCTCAGAGCCTGGTCTATGCTAAGCCAGCTTGGGACCTCTACGCAGTCTTATCAGAAGTAAGAGTGTTGTGTAATTTGGCACTGGAATGCTAGCATGCTAGTAGTATAGAAAAGCATTGGCAGGATGCATATCCTGGATGATTTATTGCCATGATCTTTGGATTGTCACAGCAAAATATGGGTGGATGGCGCAAACTTGCAGACAGAGTGTACTTACTGAACTTCTGATTTCTCATCAATTTCACGACAGTCTGCTGTCTTGCATGAGCTACATTGTGGTGTAGTCGTTATGTGGGGCCAGGGCAGCCACCTTGCTCCCTAAGGAGACAGGTAACTCACTGTTGGATCATCCAGGAGCATCTTGTAGTGGCCCAAAGGGGTGGGGGCCGTCTGCAGGCAACTTTCTGTGCAATGATTACTAACACCAGTGTCTCCTGTAGTGCATCTGAAACTGCTCATGCAACTCTGTTGTATTAAGTTCTGCCCTTCAGGCTTCAGCACAGAACCCCTGGCTGTTTCTGTTTCTGCAGGTGATCCTGAGTGCATGGCTGAACATGGTGGGTAGCATCATCCGGATGTTCAGCGTCCTGAAGTTCTTCAGCTTGGGTCCCCAGAGTTACTGGTACCTGTTTATTGGGCAATGCCTCTGTGCACTGGCACAGCCCCTTATCATCTTTTCACCAACAAAACTGGCAGCACTATGGTTCCCAGACCACCAGAGAACGACAGCAAATATGATCGCATCAATGTGTAAGTGATAGCTGCAAAGCAATATTGCTGCTTCCCAGAACTTGCTAGTATTTGTTTGCCTTTCAGAGGCAGCAGGCAGAGGAAACCCTGTGTACTACAGCCATTTGGGCCTGCAAGTACAGCTCGGCTTGAGTCTCATAGCCATGTGCAATAAAGCAGTGCCTTCAAGGCCCTGAAAGGCAGGCAGGCATTACTATGGTGAGGAGCAAGAAAATGGCCTTAGCCACATCCAGGTGCAAAGTTCAAAGTAAGCCACCCAGGCTGCCAGTCTTCCTCTCTGCTATGAAAAGGTGATCATCTTTGCCTAAATATAGAGGCTGGGGACAGCCCTCAGTGTTACCGTATCTGAAGTGTGTAGCTGCCTTAATTTTACAGCTTGTTAGGAAGGTGCCCAAATTGCATCCGATGCCAGTGCTCACAGTTGCCAAATTCTGTTAACTGGATAGAGCTGAGGCTGCTGTAGCAATTGTGTCCACCAGTTCATCCAGTAGCAAGGCTGAGCACGTATTCCCAATTGGCATGTATGCATGCACAGATAAAATATACTCAGCCGGCCGCACAAACATGTTGTGTATGCTAAATGCAGCAGCACTACCCACACAGAAACCACATCTGCCTCGCAAAATGCCTGGAAGCAGGGAAACTGGAGCGGAGGCACCAAATATGCTTGTTCTAATTTCGTTCCTCTCTTGGCTCCTTTGGGCCTTGCTGGAGACATGATACTGCACTTGACAGATCTGTTTCTTTCCTCCATGTGACACTTTTCCCAGCAGCCAGAAGAAATCTCTTCCTCACTTCTCCAAGGACTTAGAGGTGCCCCAGAAACTGGGCTGGCTCACTGGCTGCAGCTGGGAAATGTCACAGTACCTACATGTGTGAGGGAGCCCCACCTGCCCTTCCCTCAGAACAGCTAATAGCCACCTTCCATGCCCCGCTGCCTTGGAGTTGTGAGGAAAGGGTAAGCGTGGGGAAAAGGGCTGTATAGGAGCACCCCTATACAGCTTTCTCAGTGCAGGTCCAAACCCAGAGCACAGGCACTGTTGTTTAGCAGGAGTGGATTTATGGTGTCAGAACAAATAAATTCTTTTTGCACTGCCTTCCCTAGAATAGGGTAGACCTGATGGCTGACTTTGTTTCCCAGGGCTGAGATAGACCTTCACCTTCTCTGCTAGAGGAGGAGCTCTGTTGCCGTGTGGTGCAATACAAGTACTACCAGGGACCACTGGGCACTCAGTCCTTCACTGCCCTGAAGGTCTCCAGCCTGTAGAAAGCTTGCTCTTTTTGAGAGAGCAGCCAGAGCTGCCAAAGAGCATTTATTTCACACAGTGTCCTCCATCCTTTCAGAATCAAATGGATCTAACTATGGGAAAAAATAAAACTGAAAAGCAAGAAACAGTGGAAACCCAAGACCTGAAGCTGTTCAGTTTGTGGCATGTTGAGATATCAGTGTGAGGACTGAATGGGCTGTGATTATCTGCTGCAACACCTGCATATTGCTGTGTAGAGGGACTTCCATTAATAATGTCTGGTTATACACCCATTACTGTCTGCTGTACAAAATCAGGATTTCATTTCAAGAAAGTTTAAATATTGCCTAGAAGGAGCATCTGCCACAGGCCCACTCATTTACTCCAGTGATTAATTACCTCGCTGGTAAATATCTACATGTTGCTTCTCATCTTGGTGCACCTTATCCCCCAGCTATTTAGTCTTGTTCCACCAGTTTGTCAGGTAGTTATGGACAGAGTCACCTCTTTCGTGCTTTGTCTAGAAAGACTGAATGTCTCCAACCCAGTCACTTTACAGGCATACTTCGCTTCTTCCCACATGTCTCCATGTCTGCCTGTTGCTCACAAGAGCTTTTTCTCTCAGCTTGCTTCAATTTATCAATACCCATTTCATCTCTTAATGCCAGACCAGCACTCAGAATTCCAGTACTACCGGTATTAGTACTGCACACAGAAACTGGCACTACAGCCTCCTGTCATATCCCCACAGCTCCTGGTAGTGCCTCTGGGTGGGCTTCCCTGTCCCTGTGTGGCAAAAATGGACGCTGCACCCAGGATCCTGCTGAGCAGCTGAAATCACTGTGACTCAGCTGTGCTCTTGAGTACTTACTCTCAGTTCTCCCCATCACCTGTAGAGACTTGCTCACAAAGAAGCATTGCAGGGCAAAAAGCTGATCCCCTGTGAAGACCATGAGAAATTCTCCTGTCTCAGGAGAAGAAAGACTTTTCTGAGTGCACTGAACTCTGCTTCATCCATGGGATTCTTCATTTACTGTGGTCTGTCAGCATGTAAGTTTCTGCACCTGTGGAGTTTTCGTGCATCAGCATTACTGTCCACAAAACACACAGCCCCATTGCAGAGTACTGCAAGCCAATCCACCAGGACTCCTGGACCATAGTGTACAGTTGATTAACTCCACTGATCTTTCCATTCACAGTCTAGGCTCATATAATTTCTCTTTCCAGGAAGAGGCTGAAACCCTGTAATTACGCAGATAGTCTCACTTAGTCTTTTTATCTCAATGTGCACATTTCCACCCCTCATCCATACCTTCTGGAACTGGTTTTGCATGCTGATTGTTCATGGAAACACCTGACTCATTTTCAGGCAGTCCCCTACAACACCCAGATGCATTTGACCCCAACAGAGAAGTTTTAATCCATCTTCTCGGAAACGATGTATAATTGTGTCCATGTACTTAGAAGCAGGTAACATTTCACCAGTGTGAATAAGCTAGTCCTTTCCCAAGTACAGAGCAGAAATGCTACAGTTGTGTGCTATAACAGTATTAATTATGCCTCAGCAGAAGGTACCTCTTCAGATTCTTATCCAACGCCCTGCTCAAGCAGGGCTGGGCTAGATCAGGTTGCCCAGTGTCATGTCTAGTCAGGTTTTGACTGTCTCCAGGGATGGAGACGTTGCAACTCAGGAACTTGTTCCAGTGTTCAACCACTGTCACAGTAAAACCTGTGTTACAGTTTGGGCCCACTGCCTCTTATCCTGCCACTGATCAAGGTTCTTTTCTCCAGCCTGAACAATCCCAGCCTCTTTATGTATGAGAGATGATCTGGTCCTTTAATCACATCTTCAGGCCTTGTCTGGACTTGCGCCATTACTGTGTGTCTTGTATTGAGGAACGCAGCACTGGACTTGGCAATCCAGATATTTTTCACCAGGGCTGAGGAGAAGGGAAGGAGATCACTGCCTTCCACCTGCTGGCAATGCTCTCCCTAATGCAACCCAGGGTACTGTTGAGCACCTTTCTGCAAGGGTGCATTTCTGGCTAATGGTCAACTTGCAATCCACCAGGACATGACATTCTGTGCAAAATTACTTTCACAGCTTCTCCAGGCTGATCAGTCCCAGCTCTCTTAGTCTGTCCTCATGTGATAGAAGCTCCAGTTCCTTTTAATCATCTTCTTAGCCCTTTGCTGGACCAGTACATCCATGTGTATCTCATACTGGGGAGCCCAGAACTGAACACAGTACTCCAGATGGGGCCTCACTAGTGCCAAGTAGAGGGGAAAGATCATGTCCCACTGACAATGCCTTACCTAATACAGCCCAGGATGCTGTTGGCTGCCTTCACCATGAGGTTATGTTGCTGGCTTGTGGTCAGGTTGGTGTCCACCTGGACACTTACTTCCCACACCAGGTATTTCTCTGCAGAGCTGCTTTCCAGTTGGTCAGCCCCAGTCTGTACTGGTGGATGGGGTTATTCCTCCCCAGGTGCAGGACTTTACATTTCCTCTTGCTGAACTTCACAGGGTTCCCCTCCGCCCATTTCTCTAGCCCAGGGGTCCTCACACTTTTTAACCAGGGGCCGGTGCGGATGCAGTGGCAGGCAGCCATCTGCGGCTGCTTGGTTTCCCCCGCCAACCTCTTGGGGGGGGGGGAGGGTTTCTGTAAATACCGGGGGCTGGATTGAGGACCCCTGCTCTAGCCTGTTGAGGTTCCTCTGAATGGCAGCATAGACATACCTTTTGTCAGGCACTCCTCCCAGTGTCACATCATCCGTAAACTGGCTGTGGGTGCACTCTGCCCTACTGCCCATGTTTTCCGTTAAGGTTAAGCTGTACCGGCCTCAGTATCAACCCCTGGGGTGCACCACTAGTGACTGGCCTCCGGCTTGATTTCATGCTGCTGCGGCTAATCCTCTGGGCCCAGCTGTTAAGTCAATTTATCTCATCTCACTGCCCACTTACCTAGCCAGCACTTCATCAGCTTGTCTGCGAGGAAGTTACAGGAGACAGTGTCAACAGCCTTAGTAAAGTTGAGACAAAAACCATCCACTGCTCTCCCCTCCCCAGACAGTCATCTCACTGTGCAAAGGTACTAAGTTGGTTAAGCATTTCTCCTTTGGTCACTACTCCTGTTCACTTTGTTGACCTTCATGTGCCTGGAAATAATGTCCAGGATTGGTTGTTCCATGGCCTTCACAGGGATCAAAGTGAGACTGGAAGGCCTGGAGTTCCCTGGATTCTCTTTGCCCTTCTTGAAGATGGGAGTGACCTTTACTCTCTTCCAGACCTCAGGAGCCTCTTGGAATTGCCACAGCCTTTTAAAGAAAACAGAGAATGGCCTTGCGATGAAAACAGCGCGCTGCCTCAGCACTCACTGGTGCATCCCATCAGTCCCACAGACCTGAGTATGTGTGGTATATTGAATGTTCCCTAACCTAAGTCCTCCTCCATGGGAGTAAATCTTCCTTGCTCTAGACTTACCTCTGGTCTCAGAGCCAAAGGCTGGTCTTACCAGTAAAGACTGAGGAGAAGGCAGCATTGAATACCTTGGCCTTTTCCATGTCCTTTGTCACCAAGTGTCCTGCCCCATACAGCAGCAGGCCCATATTTTCCCTAACCTTGCTTTTGCTGCTAATGTAATTGTAGAAGCAACAAGAAGTTACCTGTCACATCTCTTACCAGACTTAATCCCAGGCTGACTTTGCCTTTCCTAACCCCATCCCTGTACATTAGTAGAAAATCAACTTCACTCGTTTGAATGTTTGCAGAAAATTGCCTTAAAGTTAAAAAATTATCTCCCGCAGCTGTGGACGTTCCCAAGCAGAGCCCCAGGAGTGCTCCTTTACATGCTGCTCAGCTCCAGCCCCATAACAATGCAAACTTGCTGAAGGTGCACTCAATCCCAGTGTCCGTATCACCAAGAAAATGTTAAACAGCGCTGGTCCCAGAAGACCAGTGGCATCCTGGTGACCATCAGGAAGATCATGGCCAGCAGCTTGAGGGAGGTTGTCTGCCCACATCTGCAGAGCTGTGTCCAGTTCTAGGCCTGTCAGTACAAGAAGGACGTGGACATATTAGTGTAAGTCCAGTGTAAGAAGATTAAGGGAATGGAGCATCTTTCATGCTAACCAAGACCGAGAGAACTGGGACTGCTCACCCTCAAGAAGGCTCGGGGGGATCTTGTGCGTATGTATACATGCCTAATGGCATAGGTGGAGTAAAGAAGGGACTACCTCTTTGTTACTGCTGCTATATAACATCAGGACAGATGACATGGATTCATCCATCTTCATTTTATCCCTTCAGCTCAGCATTTACTGAGGCAGCTTTGTGAGGGTGAGAACACTGTAATTCACAGATGAAAAGCAGTTTACAGGAGTTAGGGTTTGTAGGGAAAAAGGTTTATAGAATGGACTTCGTGGGGCTGAGGGAACAGACGTGGCAACAGTAAGACTACACAGCTTCTCCGAATGTTCCCCTCCTGGTTTCTCCCTATGCATTCCTCATCCTGTCCTTACTCATTGCTCTGCTGCATACTGCAGTTCTGTTGCTGACTGGCAGTAGGGGTATAGGCATGATTCTGACTGCTTGCATGAAAAAACTGTGTCTCTGTTTATTTCCTTCCAGCCAATCCCTTGGGTGTTCTTATAGCAAACGTGCTGTCACCTGCACTAGTTCCTGAAGGAAAGCACATCCCATTGATGGTAAATGAAAACTATTTTAATCAGCTAGCTGGCCTGGTTGGGGTCCAGCTGATTTATTTATGTGGAGGTGGTGGAGCTGGAAAGACTGGTAACGTGTCTTTGCTTTGTGTTGTGTAGCTGGGTGTTTATGCAGTCCCAGCAGTAATGGCTTGTACTCTAGCAACTGTGGGGATTCACGAGAAGGTTCCTCCAACGCCTCCTTCAGCTAGTGCCACTAACTCCACCTCCCAGCCATTCCTCACGGGGCTCAAAATGGTAAGTGTTGTAGCACAGAGAGACACCAATGCTGGAGCGAGGGATGCAGCCCTGCCAGGCAGTGATATGCTGGGGAATCTGCTGACAAAGCAGGCTCTGAACACCCGACTCCACCAAACCCACTATGGAAAGCTCCCTGAAGGAGAACGGTATCTCCTTCCTCAGGGAGTGGAGGATGCTCACAGCAAAGCTGCAAGAGATGCTACCTGGCTTTTCAGCTGTGGGCTGGTTGCAGTTCACCTGTCTCAGACAGGCACACCTGGGCTCATCCAAGAGGACCACACAACCTGAGCTTTCTGAGCAGGTGTGGTAAGAGGTGGGACAGCACATGGCAAAGTGAAGGAAGAATTTGGGCCCTGTTGAGATCCTTCCTCCCTATATGGTCCCCATTTTAACTTGTCCTCTGGCTGAACTGACAGGGGAGAGTCAAACTTCTCTAATGACCAGAGGGTTGCCTTGTCAGCATTTCCAACAGGGCAGACAGAGCCACTGACCCTAAGACTACTGTCACAACCAGGCCTTTTTCACCCCCTCCACTTAAATTATATGTTAACTTCTTTCTCTAGCTCCTGAAAAACAAGCCATACATCATCCTCGCAGTGTGCTTTGGAGGAGGAATTGGGATGTTCACCTGCTTTTCAGCTCTGCTAGAACAGATCCTTTGTGAAAAGGGGTATTCAAATGTGAGTCTTCTTCCTTTCCTCCCCATTGTCCACATCATCTGTGATACAATCAAAATTATTTTTCCTGATAAGGGACTCAGAGCAAAATGAAGATAGTTCAATATGCTGTACTGTCTCATATCTTATTTGCTCACATTAACTAATGCAGATTAAGCAGTACATTAATCCAGAGCACAGTCAATCTCTCAGGTATAATGGATGATCTGCATTTTCGTTACTGCCCATAGCTAGGTTCCCATTTGCACATGAAAAACCTTTACTCCTCAAACACTTTTTAGGAGGAAGAAGTATTGTGTTTTTTCTAAGTCTATGTTTATGCAGCCTTCTGACACTTCCCATAGTGGGATGGGGCCCAGGCAGGCCCTAGAGTGAAGCTGAAGGCAGGCTGATGCAAGCGCCTTTTCCTCTTTCCACAGTCTGACCAAAGCCAGAGCAGCAGAGGCAGTCACAGGTACTGTGACAGCTCTTCTCCTGTCCTTCCCATGATGCTGGCCAGGTGCTGCTTTTACAGTTGAGCACAGTGTGTGCACAGCTGGTTCCTCCTGCTCTGTCCCTGCAATAGCAAGGGGCTGCCCCAGTTCCTGTGTTTCCCTTTGGGCAGGCAGCACTTCAGTCCTGCTGCTTGTATCCCCACGGAGGTCCTCTTAAAACACATCTTGAAATGTTAAGTATGCACATCTACATGCCTGGTCTCTGCCCGCTCCCCCTCAACTCCCAGGTCTGACACCTGGCTATTCAGTGCTCCATAGCCAGGTCACATTTACACACTACATTGGCTTTTAGTTGAAAACCTTTTAAGCTTTGCTTTCTGTGCATAATAATGTTTCTGTCTGTGTGTGACTGGCCTGCCCTGGCCCTTTAGCTATTTCAGATACCCTTTCCTTCCAGTCTGCCCCTGAGGCTCCCAGAAGCCTCCCTGCTTTCAGGATTGGTGTCTGCATTGGAATTCTTACAGAACTGAAGAAGTGGGACAAGCAAAGATAGTCACTGCAGGCAACAGAGCATGTACCCTGTCCTAACTACTCACTGCCTCTCTAATCAGAGGCTCACTGCTTCTCTAATTAGACCTCCTTGCTACAGCCAGGTGTTGCCATGTCTCATCTAACAAGCTTTAGGGCTGCTAGCCTGGTGGAAGGCATTCCGCCAGTGCAGGTCCCTCATCCCCAGTAGGAAAAGGGCCAGGAGCACAATAACAGACAGGAGCAGACTCCAAGGCAGTTGAAGCTGTTACCACCAGTGGTTGGCCCTGGAGGAGCAAAGAACAGTCTCATGCTGGGGCTGGAGCATTTAATGCCAGGGAACTGCTGCTACCCTGTTCCCAGCCTCCCTTGCCAGGTCTGCAGAGACGTGTCATCTATTGAGACCTTGGGAGTGCGGTGACCCTGCTATCCCTACATACTTATAGCAGCACCTGGGCCTTGTTATTTGCTGCTTAGAGCCCTGGAGAGGCCTCAGTTACTGCAACAGGCAGGGAAGCTTTTCCTGCCTCAGTAAGTGACCCACTAGCAGCAGGCAAATGGGTCAGTGATATTAAAACCTCTTTCCTAACTGCTCTAGTTGCTCAGTCACTTGTTCTTCTGCTCTCCAGGAATTTGCAGGCCTGAATGGAGCACTGTTCACAGTGTGTGGTTTGTTGGGTGCTTTCCTGCTAGGCCTGTATGTCGACCGGACAAGGAATTTCATAGAGTCCACCAAGATTTGTTTCTGTCTCAGTGCACTTGCCAGTATCGTGTTTGCAGTGGTGAGTTCTCTCTTGTGTTGCACCATACCTGTGAGCTTAGTTCTGTTGCCTTCAGATAAATCAATTCAAACCAAGGTCATTTTATGTCATAATATTTATTAAGCCACGTGTTATACTTTGGGATTATCTTTCTGAGCTAGGAATATTTTAAAGAAAAACCCTTTACTGAGGATTTCACAGTCACTATGGAGCCTGAAACAGATGCTTCAGGATATAAATAAATTGGCATAAATTTTCTTCCTTACATTGGATCACCGTGTTTGTTTACTGGCCCTGAGACAATTCTTTTAAAAAAGAAATGGAATTGCTAATTATTCATCTTATAAAAATGAACAAGAATGCCATAGTTTTCCCAACATCTGCCTTTAACAGTGGTGGCAGCCAAGTTCAAGATGACCAGAACTTGCCTAGTTCTGCAGTATTTCCTTGAGGAGGACAAGACAAGAGAGAGGCAGAAAAGAGGGACACTTAATCCATCCAGGAGAGGAATGCAGAACCTGGAAACTTTACACGCATGGGGCTGGCCTGCAAGTACTGCACTCGAACGTAGTCATTGCCAATGGGAGTCATCATGTAGTAGGAACCTGAGCGTGAGGCACAGGACTCCTAGCATTGCAGAAGACCCAGACAGGTGCAGGTCTCTGCTTTCCCAATAGGCTTCTGCTGTGCATTTCTCCTATGTGTTGAAAAATCCAGACTTTCAATACAGCATGATCACAACTTCCTCTGGTCCAAGATCCCAGTGATGTTAGCTCCACTAGGCAAATGCAATGCCTTGCTTGGTGTAAGACAACATGCCTAAAGCAGATTTTTGCATTTCCCCCATTGGAACTCTGGCATTTACTGGGGGGATGCTCTGAATACAAATCAGCATGCCTGGGCTCTGGTAAAGCATGAGTAGGCAAATGGCTGTGTCAGGAGTAACAGGCTCCCTCCTCCCCTTCCCTCTGTCCCCTTCATCCCAAACAGATGAACTACTAGTTCAGTGTAGTAAAACAAAAAACACCCATGCAAATCTGCTCAATGCCTTGACACTCTGAATTTGAATTCTAGACACACAGAGTTTTCCTTGACTTTACCAGTTCAGCTGGGCCAGGCCTGCTGCAGCCATGCCAGGACAGATACCTTGTGTTCCTCTGTGGGATTTTATTACTATATATAATGTAATATAATATCATATAATATGATATGATATAATATATGATATGATATAACATAACATAATATGATATATATTATATAACCATTAGCATGGTTAATGAAAGAGGTACTAGCACTGTGGCTGCAGGATATATGACTTTGAATTTACTAGCTTTGGCTGGACAAGGCCGTGCTCTTTCTTCCAGAGTTAGGGACAAGGCTGTTCTAGGCACTAAACTAATCTCCAGGGCTTCTGAATGTTTCAGGTGGTTTTTTGTTTGTTTTATGTTTGGCTTTTTTCTGTGGTAAAAGCCCAGTGTTACAAACATGAGTCTGACATGATGAGGAATAGTTTTCCTTATTGCTGAGCTGCAGTGACTAATCATAGAATCATAGAATGGTTTGGGTTGGAAGGGACCTTAAAGATCATCTAGTTCCATCCCCTCTGCCATGGGCAGGGACAGCTTCTACTAGACCAGGTTGCTCAAAGCCCCATCCAACCTGGCCTTGAACACTTTCAGGGAATAGTTCTCCTTATCAATGAGCTGCAGCAACCCAGTGAATTCCCATACGTAACCCAATGCAAACACCACTTCTGAAATGTTAGCTTGCACTTGGAGGACGTTGTGTGTTTCACTTGGTCCTGGAGGTATGCTGAGCACATGCCTGGTAAGTTACTGACCAGTCAACTCACAGTAATAAGACCACACCAATGCTTTTCAGGTAATTCTGCTGATCCTCTTTCCCCTTACTTAAATTCAACAGATAAAGCTCCATCCTGTAGCCATTTGTTGACTCTAGAGGGTTGGAGGTAAAAGAAAGATTTCAGGAACAGGTAGGGAAGGTACTGGTGAGCCCTTGGGATTTCCTGAAGGTTATGGGTTCAGAGACTTCCTGTACAGTAGTGCTGACACTGAGACTTCGATGTTGCTTTTCTGCCTGCAGGCTTCTCAGTTCAGACATCAGGCTGTCACACTGGCCATCACCAGCTCGCTCTTTGGTTTCTTTGGTTTTGCCATCTACCCCATTGCCATGGAGCTGGCTGTGGAGTGCTCCTACCCTGTGGGAGAGGGCACATCTACAGGTCTGATTTTTGTTGCAAGGTAAGCAGACAGGTTAAATCCAATTGACAGCTGAACTTGGGTTCACACGCAGACATGCACATGTGTGCATGCACACACATACACTGGCCACAAATTTTGGAACTGGTGTAAAAAAAAGCAAGAAGGAAGATGTAGGTCTTGCTTGGGACAAAGCGGGATTTAACCATGCCCGGCATCACCCATCTTGGAAGCAGATGAGGGTTGTATGCCTGAGACAGGCACGCATTCCCATGGCAGTACAGGGACTTGTCAGGTCTTAGTGCTGAGAGAGATGGGGCTTATCACTCACAGGGCAGCTGGTCACAACAAATGGGGCAGTAACAGTCCTTCCCATGATCAATTTACATGCCTAGGGCTGGCACTGGACTGCAGCAGGAATGACTTGTTGAAACCTTAAACGGTGATATACGTGGCCTGGTGCCGTGTGTGTGTCAGCTGGAGCTGCGGCAGCAAGAAAGATCAGTCAAGGAGGGGCAAAAAGGCTATTGTCTCTCACTGGTTGTGGACTTTGTGGCTGCTGTGAGCCAGCTATGAATGATAAGGAGGCTGAAGTCATAGCCTGAATTTTTCCCATCCTCATTCGTGCTGTGAGAGGCATTTCCAAGTCTCTGCCCAGTGGTTAGGTCTCAGCTCCTTGACGGTTGTAGTTCAACATCTGCCTGCCCCCAGAGGGAGTATATAGTGGTCCTGCCACACTGGCCCCGTGGCTGGGGGTGTGCTGCAAGGCTGATCTGGACACCCTGTGAGCCAGGGCCAGTTAACTAAGCACCTGGGCCAGAGGAAGCCAGCAGTAGCTTTCTCTCTAGAAGAAGCCTGCTCCAGAAAGCAGTCTCACTTTCTTCCCACTGGGGAAGCTGGACTTGTCTGCAGCACTGGTGAATCAGGCAGGCACCGTGTTGACTTCTCCCCACAGCCAAATTGAAGGTGTGATTTTAATGATTCTGCTACAAGCCCTTACTGTCCGAGTTGCTGATGATCCATACTCTACCTGCGCCCTTGACCAGGATGGAGCCCGGGACTGGACAAGTAAGTATGTCCTTAGGAAATGATGCTGGACACTCACTTATACCCCATGTAGCCCCCCCTCTCCTTCAGGTCTCACTGCAAGGGGGCCTGTAAGACCCTGTTGCAGAAAGTCTCTTAGCTACCCTTCCCAACCTGATGGTGCACTCCTTGCTGCTCCTGCTAAACCAGGCCTGCAGGGTTGAAATGGGAAAATGTCTAAGGTGCCATGTATGCTGCTGCTGGCTCTGGTTTAAAATTCCTGTTATGGCCACCCTGCAGAGACCTGAGCTTCACCAAGCTGGAAAGCAGCTGTTCTGGGGGAAAGACACTACCACATAGCACAGCCTGCGCTGCTTTGCAGCATGGGGGGCCCAAGACTACAAATGCATTGACTGAAAGCTACTTCCCTTGCTTCTGCACACACAGTTGCCTGGGTTTATAACATGCCAGTACAGCTTTGTTTTGACTTATTCCACATTTCCCTTCCTTTCCTAGCTGGTCAGGAGAGGAGAGCAACTGAGATGAGCAGCACAAATGTGTTTTCAGTACAGGCTAAGCCCTGGGCTTGATCTCTCAGCTAGTTCATAGTTACGTAGTACTGACACCAAGTCCTGGGGACACACCGTAACACAAAGGCTGGCAAACACCTTTTAAATATATCCTGCTTGGCTGAGCAGAAACTACCCAGAACAAGCTCCACTAGCTGTCAGGGAACAAGGCTTCCCAATAACTGCCCCCAAAAAGCAATTTGACTGCTTCATGTCTGAAAGCCCGCAACTCTCCATCTCATCAGATCAGAGCTGAATCTTATGATTAGGTACCTATTCCTACTAATTTTGCGGTCTGATACATGCAGGAACATCTGTGGAGAAAGGCATGGAGGTGTGTGAGACACTGCTGGAGCAGGAATGTAACTACTTCCAGGCCTTGTTGCACAGCCTTTTAGATTTACTTCTTTTTTTCCTTCAGAAAAGATTCTTTCCACCAAATTTGTGTTTGATTAAAGTTTATCCTTAGTGAACCTTTCCTACACTTTGCTCTCAGGTGATATAACAAGAAGCACTACCTGTGTTGACCCATTCTCTTATGAAGTTGAAGTGTTTTGATTCAATCTTTCTGGTAACTTTCTTCACCACCCCTCAACACTCACAACATGTGCACATACAGAGAAATACACTCTTCCACAGACACACTGTATGCACCACTGTAGGACCTGCAACCTGTGGGGTCATGCAGGACAAAGGTCCTGGAAACCTTCCACATTTCACTGAAATCCTCTTCCTATGCCAGGGTTCCATGAGATAAGGTTTGGCTGTTACCAAGCTGGCAGGCCCCACTGTGAGCTGCACCCTGCCCTCAGGGGTAGCCCCTGGGAGGAGATCACCCAGGCTGTGTGGCTGCTGGGGAGCTGACCTCTAGACTTCTTCACCCGTTGGGGGTTGTGAATTCACTGTCTGAAAGTGTATCTTCCTTGCAGCTCCGGTACTGGTGCTGGCTGGCCTCTGCAGTGCTATGGCTTGTTCCTACGTCATCTTCTTCAACACTAACTACAAGCGTCTCCTCGCTGAGACAAACAGTGGTGATTTGGTCAAGGCAGAAGATACAGCAACAGCAGATGTTCCTGAAGCCTGACCAGACCAAAAAGGGGATGCCCAGTAAGGGAAGGACTCAGGCCTGTGGGCAGGGACCATGACTGCAAATGCTCAGCTGGCACACTGGGTATCTGGGTCCTGTGCACAACAAGCGATGGCTAGAGCAGGGTCACTGGGGCACCTTTGCTTTGCTTCCATCAATCTTGTATTTATTTGTGAGCCCAGGCTGTAAGAAAGGCTGTGCTGCCAGCTACGCAGGTAATGGGGATTTTTAGCTGACTTGATTCAAGCTAAAGAAATGTTGCAGAGGAGAGAAGCATGATATTTCAGCTGTTTTTTCATTTTCATGTACTTGGGTCGGGGGTGAAGCTTTCAGAGGGGTGGAAGAGGGGTTTGCTTATCACAAACTTAGTGAATAACTTCTGTTTAAGAACTGCGGTTCTTGTACGGCATAACAAATAAGGTTAACCTTAACTCTAAGGTTGGAGCTAATTGTACCTCTTAGCTAAAGGGCAGTAGGAGCTACAGCATTCTTCCATTGCAGCAGGGGAGTGTAGGTGTGTGATCTGTAATACAAGTCTCTTATAATGAGCCACTTTGTCCTCTCCTACAGACAGGAAAAGAAAAGCTCTACCTGCAGTGCCACCTGTAAAAGAAAGTATCAGTAAGCGGCAAAGGTTAAACGTGACGGCATTCCTCACCCTTCTGGTCCTCTGCCAGATGCTGACACATTCAGGATAAGTTTGATTTACTTGGGCTTCTGTTGTTTCTCCACCTCTCCTGCAATTCCAGTGGTTTTAAGTTTTCCACAAGGAAAACAAACCCACTGGTGTGAGTAGTGGCCTTCCCAGGCCTAGTCATACTCCCATAGGGGAACACTGAGGAGGCAGCTCACTTTTTGTGGAATGATACAGCAGTGCCTGATGTGGTGGAAACTGGCAGGAGAACTGGCAAAGGTGACCACATAGAGAATGCAAGGGCCTGTCATAAGTTTCTAGAGATGATGGGGGCTTTTTGGGGAAGACCAAATAAGAAACAACATCAACAAGAACCTTGCAGTTCTCTGCAACTGACTGCTGTTCTTCAGTGTTAGAAAAGATGGCTAGTGGCACAAAAGATTCCATTTGAGGTTCAGTTGCCCTAACAATTGCAATGGGTACAACTGGATTTTTCATTTTACAGTGCTTCCACAGCATCGCACTGCTTTTCCAGTGTCCTGCTTTATATGTACAACCTGACAATCTTCTAACCTGTAACATTTCAGTGGTAAAAAAATGGGATAGATGGGGCTTGGTGATGCTTCATACCATGCATCTTGCAAGGGGATCTGAGTACTTGCTGATTAAGGGAACATAATGCAAATTGGACCTGTGACTGGCTTTGTCCAGTTCAGCTATAGGATGATCCCAAAGAAAAATATGCACTTTCCCTGAGGACCACTGTACAGAGGAGTTCTCTCAGTGCCTGAATTCTCTTCACCATTAGCAACTGGAAATCCCTCCCTTTGTAAAACACCTAGATGCATCCTTCTAGGGAGCCTGCTAGTTCCTACAGCTCCAGCCTTGCTCTCACCAGTAAGCACTGATGTTTGTCAAAAGGAGTAGGAGGGAAGTCTGAAACTGAGGTGAAACAAGATCAGTTTGGACCTGTCAGAGGAATGAGATTAGCTGTCTTTTGCAAAACTAGCTGGTCTGTTCTGCAGCCCTGGACCTAATACACTGAACAGATTACCACCAAATTTACCTGCCATTTCTGAGTCCTACTGTGCTGGGAAGCAAGAAGCACTTGGTACTTCATATTTTTATATATTTACAAATGCTTATGTTTTCTAATAAAGGGTGGTTTAAGAAAAGATTAATCTTTTATCACTATATTAAACTTTGAAAAGTATTTTATAGATGCAGGGGTGCATCACATCTGCTATGTAGCACAAACCAAAGGTCTCCACATATGCCAGATGTGCATCAAGTTCTGCTCACAAGGATGATGTGAAAAGGTATCTTATGTCCTTAAAATGACAGTGTGAAATTAGCTGTAAATTGAACTGCATTTAGCTCTATTTAAAAGGGTAGCTTAAAGGACTGAGGAAATGGTGCTAGCAGATGTCTCCAAAATCTGCCATTGACCTGGTTAGAAAGTCTGCCTTGCACCAGCTAAGACACTCTTATTTTTATCCAAGTATATAAAAGAGATTTAAAGAGTGAGGTTTTTCTTTCTACTAATGCAGCAGACATGTAGGTGTGTGAGGCTAATTCTGAATTCCTGATGTGTGGTGGAGCAGGTTGTTCCTCCACTATGTGGTTTGTCATACCCTAGCAGCATGCCACAGAGGTGTTATGGCACTGCTAACAGTGAGGCCAGGCAGCTCACACAAATACCTGCCTTGCACCATCAGCTGTTTCTGCTGGCTCAGCTAACTTCACATTTTGTCTGTAGAACAAAAGAGGCTCACATTTCTCTGCTAGTCTGTAATTGCCACCATAGCTGATGTCAGCTTACTGCTGTACATTCTTCTCCTCAAAGCTGTGTAACTCATCTATCTCTTAGAGCTCATATTTAGATGTGTCATTCCCTGGGAAGCTTATGGAAAGCATGAAGCTGAAACCTTAGCAGGACAGAGGGATTTTGATGTTAAGGCATGGGCCTGGTAAGCTGGGGTGTGGACCCATGTCCTCTCCCTGCCAAAGGAGTGGTCTGGCTGCCTTAACAAGTCTTCTGTGACCACAGTAGCCCTAGCAGAGGCCTCTGCAACAGTCTGTAGGGATCACTGGAAAACTGGTACTGCAGAAAGCCTCTTCAAAGATTAATGGTCCTGGCTGTCGTCTGGTCTCACTAGAGGCCTTCTGCTTTTCTAAAGCCAAAGAAGAGGGACATAAAGTTCAGCCAACTGCTTCCATCAGATCTGTGGAACCTAGAGAAGTCCTCTTACACAGGCAGGGTTACACATTCTTGCCATCCTGCACACAACTGGGGCCAAGACAACACCTCTGTTGCAAGAAATGTTCCTCTTGCACAGCAGCCAGTCCCAAGGACCCTGGAGCAGCTCAGTCTGAAGGCTTTAAGCAGGACACTATCACCACCTGTCTCTAGAGCAGCTCTGCTTGGTGGAATACCCTTACAGGCTTCCTGTAGCCCCTCAGAACAGCCAACTCTTTCTGTCCTCTTTCTGCAGTCTTCCCTCAGGACTTCATGGGGCTGGCAGAGGAAGGTCAAGCTCACACAGGCTTGGGGGTGAGGTATGCTGCAGTCTGAAGACCTAGCAGCTCCTGCCTCTACTGGCCAGACTTGGCTGTAAGTGCCAGGAAGGCAAAAGAGGCACGGGCTGTAACAGAAAGCAGCCCCAGGGATGCTCTTGTGAGTACAGCTGCCTCATTAGAGACATGTAGAGAGGCTCTGGTGAGATCCTTTGTGCTGCCGTGGGATGAGTTCTCGGTGTCCAGTACATCCATACGTGCTCACAGGGGGCAGGGGACACACCAGCAAGTAAGTCTGCATTGCCTCCATGGGTATTTGTGCAGCAGCCCAGGAAGGCCTGCCTCTACAGAAAGGGGTCACCCTGACTGGAGTTAGGGTAGAGGTTGTCTACATTAACGCCTGCAAAACCAAACAAAACTGACATTGGTGCTGTCTTTTTAAGTAGGTAAAAGCAGACTTGTCCTCAAAGTCTTAAAAAAAAAAAATCCTGGGAACTTTAAGACAGAAGATACCTTTTATTTCTTCAAAAGAAAGAAAATACTGCAGCAAAAAAAAACAAACCTGTGTATAAATTGTATAGATATAAAAATATTGCAGGGATTGGAGTGGGAAGTGGAAGGAACACATCATGAAAAAAATTGTGACAACGGCTGGAGTAGCTATTCTGTCAGCTGTTATTGTCCCTCTTTTGGGACGACTGTGTTCCAGCACCTTTAGCCTTGAGAAAAGAGACAGATACAAGTTGAAATCAAAATGAATTATACTTTGGAGCTACAGAAAACTTTCTTGTGCCTTATACCTTTCTGAAGTAGAGGTTTATTTTCTTCCAATCCCCAGAGACTCAAGACCTGTTGTCCACTTCTCACCTTCATCTACACCTCTCTTTGGATCAATTTTGTCACAAGGATTTCATGGCCTACCAGTGAAAGCAAACTGTAATTTAGTTTTCTGGAGCTCTGTGAGGCTGGAGCTCTTCAGAAGAGCAAAAAGTAGCAGCTAGCATGTTCAGGTTCTGTGTGATACTCAGCAATCTTAAATAAAATAAACACCAAAAGCAACTAGTGCTCTAAAACTCCCCAAGGAATTTTTTATCACATGTTTAAAACAAGTGGCCTTACAGCTGCAATGCATTCATGTGTGTGCCTGCTTTGCAGGCAGCTCCCTCAACAATTTTGGCTCAAGTCAGGTGGTGGCATAGGATTGAAAAAAATATATCCTGGAACCACATGTGCTACAAAATGGGAACAAAACTAGCTTTCTTGGGAGCTTCTGTGGAAAAGGAGCCCATAGGAGTGGTAAAATATTATCAACTAGCTGAAGCATCTATTATAGTACTTTCTGCCTGGATACATTTCCCTCATGTACACACTCTGTGATCCTACTTCAGGAACTCCAGGCTTTATTAACATTTGATGATCATACTGGCATTTAGTTTGCTACATCCCATTCCTTTAATAGAAGAGAGTGATTTAATCAAGTGCATCCTTCTGGAGAATGAGGAAATAACACATCATGCCTGGAGGAAGAAACTCTGTAGAAACTTTGCTCTGCTTCACCCTGTCCATTCTGCCTTATCTCTTACTTTTAAAAAGGGACCCACCGTAGTTTCTGCTCCCCCAAAAAATCCCAAACTGCTCTCTGCTCAAAAGCTGCTTTTTTGAGCTAGAAGTCCCCTTGGTCTCTTTGGCCTGTTTCTGTGCAGGAAGAAATCTAGATAGAACCACTTCCAATCACCAAAGCTTCACTTTAACCTTAATACTACTACTACTGCTACCAGTACTACTACTATTGCTACTGCCACTCTACAATCTTTTCTTTTCCTTTTTCTTTTCTCCTTTCTTTCTTTTCTTCCTGTAGCCAGGCTTTTTCAATCACATCCAAGGAACAATTGCTTTGGCATTGGAAAAGGTATGGTTGTCCAGACCTATTGCTGGGGATGAACCTGCTGTGAGAGGGAGGCTGGACTGAAGATGCCCTGTCAGCAGCACATCTGTGATTCCATTTCCTGCATATGACTCAGCTGCAGAAAACAAGTGTGTGATTGACTCACTATGAGTCTGTACCCCAAGTCCCCTCTAGTAACTCAACCAAAAATGGGACCCAAACTTCTAAGATCTCTCCTTGCAGCTTGCAAATGATGCCAAGCAGTTCCAGCAGCTGACATGCCACATGTTCTATGGAGGGTGTCTGTCTGCACCTGCCCCACCATCAGGTATGAAATTTTCTAGGGCATCTTTAGATGGGTCACGGTCTGAGCACTTCTGAGTCCCCTCGCATCCTGTAAGAGTCCTTGTGTCTCACACCCTCCATGGCATCTTGCCCTGCAGGGATCTGCAACACAGGGGGCTGTGTAACCAAAGCAAAATTTTGAGTTACCCATGAATTATAAATGTGCTAATCAGATTAGGATATAATTAATACTAACTTCTCTTAAATACGTGTGTAAGTATACTGTAACGCAAACAGCATCATAGCCAGACACATTTTGTGGCTAAATATGTGAACTGTGTAATCAGCAAAGGGGCAAAGATGGGTGCGGGTGCAGAAGGAAGGTTTTCAAGTAGCTAAATGTTGCCAGAGATAAGCACAAGGAACTGCAAATAAGAAACATCCTGAATATACAGTAGAAAAACAAAACCAAGAAAGACTGTGGGGAACAGAGGAGCCCTCCACCCCATTTTTGGGAAAGCATTAAAGCATCAGGCATGATGGAGGAAAATCAGAAGAGATAGGACAAGCTCATTTAAGGCCTGATCTTTCTCCTCAATGCCTTCCCCTCTGTGACTAGAAGCCACTTGGGATCATAGCCAGCCACGCTAAAGAGATGGCATCAGCCCTGTGGTACTCACAGCTTATTGAGCACAAAGCTACAGACCCACAGCGTGGGAAATTAAGAGAGTACGATGAATATCATCTAAGAATGAATCATTAGCAAGAACTGCATTGTTAAGGAATAGATGTTCCATGCCCCAGCTGAAAACACACATATTCAGGCATCAATCCAAGCCTTCCTTCACAGGTCTCCATTCCTCTTCCCTTTGGAGTTTCCTGCAGGACACGTTCTCCAAAAAATCTGGGAAATCTGACAGCCTTCACTGGGTTTCCTCTGGCACTGAGGAAACACAGAGGAAAAGAAGTTGAGAGACTGTTGCTGTGCCCATCACCTTAGCCTGCTTTCCTCTGCCAAGCAAGTCCTGAGGGAAAAAGGGGAGGTCCCACCTAGGGGCTGCTGTTTCTGAGAGCATGTGGTATGCACGAGGGAGACATGGAAGGGCAGAGATGGGTTGCCAGCAGGCAGTCCTTGGTGTCAGCACTGAGAAGCCAAAGGCAGTCAGACTGGGGCTACTTAAGTCATCTGGACCTCACAAGAGAGGCAGGCCTCAACTTCCCAGTGTCACCAGGAAGGGGTGGCCTGTCCACCCACAGAGTCTCCACCTAGGGCAGGGGCCAAAGGGGCTATGCTCCCCAAACAGGTCACACTCCCTGAGGTGGTGGCCTTGCAGGAGCACAGGAGCTTACAGGCCAGTGTCCTGAAGGTCTTCAGGGACTTTGGCTCCCTGATCAGTCCTACCAGTGACCCTGCAAAGGAGCTGGGGAGGCAATCAAAAGCTGGTCCTCTGCTGATGGTCCACAGGCCTTCCTGGGCTCCCTTGTGCTGTCATGGTGCAGGCAGCTCCTGTGGCCAAAGCAGCAGCTGCCCCTCCATTTGGATGGGTAGCCCTTGCATACCCGCTGCTTCTCCTCCCCATTCCTGCCCTGCCCTGCCCAGCATTCTTCATCCCCATGGCCCTTGCTTGCCCACAGTGAGGGCAGGCAGCACTCCCTACCTATTCTGACTTGGTGCCTTCCTTTTGCACCAAGAACACAGACTGTGCAACCCCTGTGCAATCCCATTGATCATCTGGATGTGGCAGGAATGGGGGTTGCTATGCCCCTCGGGGAGCTCATCCCCCAGAATCCCCCAAAATAAGTGCCGTGACACCTTGCTTGGAGGAGGAAGACATGAATAAAATTGAGTAAGTTACACATCCAAAAATCAAACAGTTACAGCATAAGCATCCTTGCCTAAGTCTATCACTCCACATTGATTTCAAGACCCCGTGGTAGCCGCACGCCCTGTGGGCCAGACAGAGCTTCCCAACGGCTTTGTTAAGTCAGGGGCATTGCAGTTCCCAGCCAGAAAGCTGCCACCTCCAGTGGCTGGATGTGAGTATAGCTACCTGAACTGCAGTGTCTGTGAGGCTGTTCCCAGTGGTGAACACCTTCATTTTGAAAGGAATTAAAAAAACCTCCAAACCTAAAACAAAAAAACATGGCCAAAACTATGGTACATGTTGCACTACGGTAGGGAGGTTAGAGGAGCAGAGGAGGAAAAGAGAAGTTTTGGTACAGCTGCTCCGCAATCAGCACAACCAACTGCAGGAACAGGCATGCCTGCTATGGCCCAGTGGGCTCTGCCCAAGCGGTCTGCTCTGCAGGAAGGTGTGATCACTTATCAAATACACAGAAAAGTTCCACAGAACCTGCCAGGTAATTGTAAAAGTTTATGGCCATTGTGACCCCAGATTGTCGAAAAGCCACACACCTCAGTTTTGAAAGCAGTCCTCTCAGACAATCTCCCTTGAAGTCCAGGGAAGGCAGCTGTTGCACATGCTTTTTTAGCAGAAAGATGACATTAAAATGATGAAATCATCAATGGGGTGGAGGGACTTCAAGCTTAGGCAGGGTTACATGTGGCACTAATCCATTCCTTCAGTCTGCTGCTCTTTGCAGTGCTTTTAAATAAAAGACTGGACATCTACTGACCCTTTGCTGCCTCCTCAAGGAACCCTGACTGCACTGACTGCTCTAGAGCAGGGAATTGAACCTTACCAAGCTCTTGTCATGGAAAGTTTCCCTGGGTCTGCAAGAAACTGCAGCTTTTAATCACTGCTTGCAGTCTGCCTCTGCATACACAGAAAGCTTTGCCAGGCTGCTCTCAGCGATTCCCATCTGTTGCACAGTACTACAGGAAGGCTGAGCTCCACATCTGCAAAAGCCAAAGCCTCCAATTGCTTAGAATTAGCTAATCCAAAATGAAAAGAAGGTCAACTCTTCTGGGGTTTGGCAGGAATGTCCAACTCTCAAATACATCTCCCTTCCAAGCTGCAAAACCTGGCAAGAAGACTGATGATGCTGGGTGTCCCCCTTGGGGCAATTTGTGAAGCTATCCCCTGCCCCAAGTGCCAGTGTTACAGCAAGGAGGCTCTGGAGCACTCATGCTGGTCAGACCCTAAAAGCAGCCTTTGGTCTTCTTCACACCAGGGCTCACCTCAGACGATGCTGCAGCACACGGCTGTGGTCACTTCAGGGGGAGTCAAAGGCAAGAGGTCCAGGGCAGCCAGAGGGGCCGGGGGTAGTCCACTCCTGTCTCTAGGTGCATCACTCTTGCCTCCCAGAGGGAAATTTTCACTCTCTTCCAAACCCACACCTCACTGCATGCTGTCCTCCACAAAGGGGAGTCCCAAAAGCTGTATGACCAGAGTTTCTTGGTCCTGGGGGACCCCCTGGAGACTCTTCACACTAAGAGCCTAGTAGCAGACCAAACATGGCCCTACGAGCATACAGTCATGATCCCTGCAAGGCAGCAAGGTGATTCTGCAATGGAGACTATCACTGCTAGCCCTTCCTGGGGCACATCTGCAGGGAGATGTAAGTATGGGAAGTCAAGGTTGGTGTGAACAGCCCAGCACGGCAGGGAACTGCAGCTGGGCAGGCTATGGTTGGGTTCAGAGGAAGGTTTTTGAGGGCCTTGAAGTAGAGTTTTGGGTGATGTGGGGACCCTAGGACAGATTTTGGCAACTAGTGGCAGTGTTGGTTATCTCTGGAGACACTTGGGCATCACTTGGGATCTTTGCAGAGCCTGGGATATGGTTTGGACAGGTTTGGGGGAAATCTCTATGGGCCATGAAGCAGAGTTCTATGTTCTGAGGTTTGGGGACAGGTTTGTGGGTGTTTGTGTCTCTTGGGAAGGGTTTGCTAGTGTTTCAGGGCTCTGGGGCAGCGTTTGCCAGTAGGGGCCACTTGGGCTAGATTAGGTGATGTTTGGGGAGCTCTGGGGCAGGGTTTGGAGCTCACTGATGGCAGTTGAGCAGAATCTAGGGGGACAATGACTTTGAAGGTCTTGAAGCAAGTTATCAGGGTGTTTTAGGACTCTGCTGCCAGACTGGGAGGCATTGCAGGTACTGGGGCAGGGTGTGCGGAGGCCCTGGGGTAGGGTGTGGGTTAGGCTGCAGGAGGGCTTCAAGGGACCTGAAGCAGGGTCTGCAGGCTTTTGGGGGCACTTTCCCAGGTTTGTGGAGGTTTTATGGCTCTGGAGGCAGAGTCTGGGAGTTTTTGGGGTAGAGAAACTTAAAAGCAGGGTTTGTGTTGTGGCCTGGGAGTAGGTTTTTTGGGATTGTGGGGACATGCAGCCAGTTTGGGGATGTCCATGGCCTGATGACAGCTCTAAGATAGGGTTTCAGGTCTCTGAAGGTCCTGAAACACTTTTTGGTGGTGGTTTGGAGCCCTTGGACAGGACTGTGGGACACTGGAAATATGTGGGCACTGTGTGGAGCAAATGGGATACCTGAAGCACAGTTTGGTGGGGTTTTCAGAAAGACTTATGGTGACCTCAAGCAGGATGCAGGGGTCTTTGGGAGAACTTGCACAGAGTTTGGGGGGACTGGGAATGCTAGGACAGGGTTCAGGGGTGTTTGGGAGAGATCTTTGGAGCCTGTGAAACTGTTTTGTAATTGTTGTTGTTGTTTTGGTTTTGTTTTTGTTTGTTTTGTTTTGTTTTCACCCAGCATTGGGTCAGGTTTTAGGGTTCTTGGGACATTTTGGCAGGTGTTGGGAGAACCTAGAACAGGAATTGGGAGCTGGAAAACATTTCTGGAGGACCTGAAGCAGGATTTGGGGTGTTTGGGATCCCTAATTCAGGTTTGGAGATCTTTGGGGACTATTGATCAGGGTTTGAGGGTCTTCAGTAAACCTGGTCATGGGTTTGGGAGGTCAGATGAAGCTTTTCGTGTTCCTCGGAAAGGGAATTCCTTGGGGAATTTTTGAGCATGAGGCAGGTTTGGAGTTTGTGTTAGGGTTTTGGGGAAGTTTCTGAGTGTCTTGAAGTAGGTTTGCTTGGGGAGCCTGGGGCAAATCTGGGGTTTTGGAGAAATCTGGGCAGGATACAGGGTCTCTTGGAGCCAGCAAAAACTATGGCACATTTGGGGATATCTGAGGTTTGATGTGAGCTTCAGGACAATGTTTGGACCCTTTGGTGTGGCCTGGGGGAGGTTTGAGACGCTTAGAAGTAGTGTTTAGGATGTTTGGGGATGCTTGGGCCAATTTAGGTGGGTCTTTGAGGGCATTTGGATTTGATTTGTTTTGCTGGCTCAAGAACAATCCAGGGTGTTTGGGGGAAGTCTTTGGGGATCTGGAAGCAGGATTTGGGGACTTTCGGGGCCCATGGACATGTCTGGGGTTGTGTGGTCACCCTGGGAAGGACCTGTAGATGTTTTGTGGTTTAGAAGAAAGGTTTGTGGGGTCTTTGTGGGAAATTAGGGTCTGTGGGTCTTTAGAGGATGACTTTCAGGGGCTCAGAAACAGGGTCTGCAATTTGGGGGGGCTGAAGCAGCTTTGGGCAATTTTGGGAGTACCTGGGGAGGGTTTGCAGGTATTGATACCTACATGACATTCTCTGAGGAGTGTTTGGAGGTATTTGAAGGGCTTGGAACTGTGTCAGAACTGGAGAGTACTAGGGATACTCAGGTGGGCTGTAGGGGTACATGGGGGCACCCTGGAGCAGGGTGTAGGGTGTTTTTGGCTGCTGGAACAGGGATGGGGTTGTTTAGAGGCATCTAGGCAGGGTGTGGGGCCGGAGGGGGGAACAACAGCTGTTGAGAAAGATTTGGAGGGGGGGCCAAAACAAGGTTCAGGGGTGTTCTGAGGCCCTGGGGCAACTTTGGGGGCCTTTGGGGTTAGTCAGGCAGGGATTCAGCACCCTGAAGCCAAGACCTCGAGGGCCTCAAGCAGAGCTTTGGGCACCTGGGGGCAGTCTGGATTTTTCTGGGAGCACTCAGGCCTATGTGGTGCGTTTAGGGACCACCGAATACCCCGAGGCAGCTGTGGGAGTTGTTTTAAATTGAGGGTAAGTGTAGTGAAGGGCTGCCTCAGTGCTACCAGGACACGTTCTGGGGGTGCCCTGCCGCTCCCCCGGCTCCCGACCGCCCGAAGACAGCCCGGGGGCGGCCCGGCGCCTCGCACCCCCACCCGGCAGGGCTGCGGGGGCGGGCGGCGGCACAGGCTCCGCACGGCAGGAGCCGACAGGCCGCGTCCGCGGTGCCCGGTAGCCCCTGCGGGTCCGCGAAAGGCCGGTGGCATCAGAGGGGCTGTCGTGGTGCGTAGGCACCGCTGCGTGGTGCGGGTGACACCGGTCTTCAGCAATGTTGTGCCGTCTGCCACTGAGCTCCTGCTACCAGGCGCCAGGAAGCAGCAAACGGTGCCAGCCTCAGCGGCCACCCGCGAAGGCCCACCGGCTGCGCTGCCGGACGGCGCCACCGGGACGCGACCAGCGCCCATCCCGCTGTGGGGCGCAGCGCGGCGAGGGGCCGGGCGCAGGCTGCGGGCCGCGCATGCGCAGCGCTGTGCCTGCAGTACCGCGGGCGGGCAGCAGGCGGGGCCGTGCGCACAGCCGCGGCGTGGCCGCCTTGCTACGGGCGGGAGGAGCAGCGCGCATGCGCAGGCGTCCGGGCGCAGCACGGCGAGCGGCTGCGCGGGGGCGGTGCGCGGGGGCGGTGCGCGGGGGCGGTGCGCGGGGGCGGTGCGCGGTGTTCCTCAGCGCTGCGGTGGGTATGGGCACCACGCTGCGCGCAGTCCGGTCGGGAACAGGACGGGGAAGAGGAGATCCCCAGTACCGGCGTCCTCCTGGAGCACATTCTCCAGGTCCCTGCCCTGTGTCTCACCGCCTCTTTCCCCTTCAAACCAGGGAAAGGCCGCCTTTCCCCCCGCAGCGCCCCGCGCAGGCACGGGGACAGCCGTCTGTCCTGCAGCCCTTGGCCGGTGAGGCCAGGCAGCGTGGCGCCTGGGGCCACCGCGGCTGTGTGCTGCACTTTGGGACACTGTGTCCCTTTCCCGCAGGTCAGCGGAGAGCAGGGATGCTCCCGGGCGATGCCACGTGGGCAGGACAGCCAGGGCTGGACTCCCGGTGACAGAGCCCCTGCCGCCGCCTCGGCCGGGCACGGCGCCCTGTCCCTGAGAGCCCCCCGCGCGCCCCGCACCCACTGCGCGCCCACCAGCTGGCACCTACGTACCCTGCAGGCCTCGGGCCTTGGGATGGGGAGGAGAGTTGGAAAAAAAGGTAAAACCTGTTGGTTGGGGTAACAGTTTAATAGAAATTAAAATTATTATCAATAACAGTCATGAGAAGGGAGAAGAGAGAAATAAAACCCAATAAAAACAAGCGATGCACAGTACAATAGCTCACCACCCACTGACCAATGGCCAACCCGTCCCGGGCATCGATATGTGACACCTTCTGGCCAACTCCTCCCAGTTTATATACTGAGCATCACGTTCTGTGGTATGGAATACCTCTTGGCTACTTTGGGCTGCCTGTCCTTGCTCTGCTCCCTCCTGGCTTCTTAGCAGCTCCTTGCTACCAGAGCATGGGAAACTGAGCAGTCCTTAGCTTAGGGTAAGCACTACTTAACGACAACTAAAACTTCAGTGTTTTATCAGCGTTGTTCTACTAAACCCAAACCTCAGCATGGTACCAGCTACCAGGAAGAAAATTAACTCTAACCCAGGCAAAACCAAGACAGTGGGAAAGAACAAGATCGCCCCAGTCAGCTACCAAATGATGGCAGAATTCAACCTCAATTGCTTTTGTGACTTCTACCACGTTTCCTCTGTCAAATGTAGTAGTTCACCAAACATATTTTTTGGCTGCAGAAATTTGTTTAGAAAGCAAAACAGAACAAGCAAGTAGTCAAACACGCGACACCTCCCCTCCCTTCCAAATTTGGAAGAGTCTCTTGAAAGCTGTTGAACCAAATGAAGAAAGTGGTTTTCTGACATTGCAACATCTAGAAGTTGTTGCATTCTGTCATGTTAAGCAGGTAGGTTTTATCAAACCTTCTATATTTGATCAGCCTGTCAGTTTCCCAAGAAAGACAAGACCTTTGTGCCCGACCACCCTGCCTGCTCCCTGCGTTCTGACAGCCCACCGTATCGGAGGGTGATTCAACCAACCTGTGCAGGGACCCCTATGGACAGTGTCACCAAGTCAGATCCCTTACAACTACTCAAATCTCTGAAGATTTATACAAAGTGAACTTCAGCTGAAGATTTTTATTATACAAAATGCAAGTTTGTGGCAGAATAAGGTTCAAAGATTGCTGGTGATAATATACTGACTGCAAAGCAAGCTTAAAGCAATACAACTGGCATGAGTTAGTAACAGAATAAAGTTCTGACCCAGTAGGCATCCCTATGCGGGAGAAGACAGATTCACCCTGTTGACTGATTGCAGAAGTTACGATGGAGTTTTCCGTAACTTTTCCCCTCCTTTGCTTACTTCTTGTACTTCATAGTACCTTGCATACTCATTATCATACATAGGATCAGTTACCAGTTTCTCACTTCTAATGTAAATTAGTACGTATCCTCAGACAGCGCTACTGAAGTTTTTCACTACACATGCTCTCCAAGTGGGGTTTTGCCCTCTTTGGGGGGAGCTATTTGAGTTGGAGGTCACGATCTTCCACTACCACAATTACCTTTGTCCTATTTTCACCTTACCAGCTTGGCCAGAACTTTCTCACTTGGAGGCTTTTTTTCTGCATAATTTAGGTAACAATGTTCTTTTCCCCGCACCTATTCCTTGTCTCCCTTGATTAGAAGTCCTTTCATTCATCAATTTTCACGACTTTAGAGGGTAGGTCAGCTCTACCTAACCTTTGTGCAAGAAGTTTGATAATTCCGGAGTGTAGACAACAACCCCACTCCCATTTGGACTTATATCAGTCCAAAACCAGTTCATTTTCTTTTACATTTAGGTGAAGCTTGAGTGACTCTAGTGGTACATATTTTTGTTACTAATTGCTGTCATATGCTCAGTGAGGTGTGGGAGTACCTCGGAAGCAGGTAACTTTGGGATGCAGGTGTGCATTAGTATTGCAATGAGATCATCTCATCCAAGGAAAGCAATTTCTTCACAAGTGTTGGCTCAGGAGTGGACATTTTCTCATGTTATCAGCTGTGTGGTATCATCAAGTTCCCATTCCTACAGGGAGTACAACAGAGGCTGGCCACAGTGTCTCCACTCCACTGCACCCTCCATTACTCCTATCAGTATGTGCTAAGATGACAGGGCGTGTTGCTTAATGAGCCGTGGTAAAGTAGATTTTGTGCATGTCAACCATCCTGAAAGCGATAACTGTATTTTACCCTAAAAAGCTTTCTGTAATACTACACTTCTACTGTGTCCCAGTTTTCTCTAATTCCCCCCCCAAGTCATTTTCCTACACACACTTGGAAGCCTTTCCCACATTTCTCACTGGCAGCGCATTCTCTTCCTGGACTTCCCAGGGCACCCCTTCAGAGGCTTGTGACAGTCATGCTTAGGGTTGTGGCCACTCAGGTGGGCAGTGCTATCTCCAAGCGATGGACTGTGATGTCCCCGAGCGATGGACAGTGACTGATGGATTCCGATGTCAGCAAGGGATGGATTGTGACCATGTGTCCTTCAATGCTTATGTACGTGCTCTGAGTCTCACCCAGCTGGCTCATGCCTGCACTCCAGCTGAGCAAGTACAAAAGGTTTGGAATGTCATGGAAGGCTGATGTTTGGTGCTGGCGCTATATTTGGGCAGTTGTTCACTGCAACTCCCGGTGCCCGATCCCAGAGCCATCAGAGATTTCCCCTGGCCTTGCCAGGTTCAGGCAGCTGGGGCACCCAGGAGGCATGTTTGCAGCAGCTGTGTGGGTATGTCTCACCCTGGAGTGGGGAGCTGGACAGGTTTCCTTCTTGAGGGACCTGGGCATTTCTTCCATCCCTTCATTGGGCAAGCCAATAATTGTGGCCTCTTCCTTCTCTAGTGTGACACTGGCTGCTGCAGCAGCAGTGAAAGGGAGCAGCTTGTCATCCCCCGCTCCCCCCAGTCCTCTGCAATGCATGGAGAGCATGGCCACGGAGCTGGAGCACCACTGTTCAATATACCTGGACAGTTGGGAGGAAGCCTGCTACATGATGCCATGCCTCCAACAATTCTGCTACACCTGCATCCTGTGGTTGGCTGAGAGCAAGCCCAAGTGCTCCCTCTGCAAGGGGAGGGTGGACCTCCATCATACACTCAGTGCAGGAAGATGACGACTTTGAGGAGCACGTCATCTCATCACCTGTGGCACCATCAGTCATCATCCATCTGACACGAGTAGCTCCCAAACACACAGCTTCCCACAGCCTCCATCACACTGTAGCACCTTGCCCAGCAGCCATGGGACCACTGCCTGGGGCTCCAGTGGTTGACTTCCATGTCTATGTCTGGGCATCCCTCTTCTGTGACTACCTCGCTGTCCTCCATCCCCTGCTGCCCTGGTTGTGACAGGGGCTGGGGCAGCTCTTTGAGGATGCCCAGGAAGCAGCAGCAGCACAGAGCCTTGTCACATCCAGCCTGAAGAACTTTGGTCTGGATGGGGAGGCTCTGTTCTGGCTGCTGCGGGACACCCTAGGCAGACACATGAGGAGCTTCATGTGCCAGCTGATTGACACCTTTGTGGACTGGTGCAGTGGGGATGACCGACGTTTGATGGGCTGGGGGGCATGCCTGTGCTGCTGAGGAGTGGGAGGGCAGCCCTACAGCTTCCCCCAGCCCTGCTGCCTCTCAAGGGGGGTCTCCTGCCCCCAGCCCAGCCCTTCGTGGGGGTCTCCAGGCAGCCCCCAGTCTGCCCCCATTCCCACTCACAGGGAGGAAGAACTGTCACAGAAGAACCCAGAGGAAGATGTGCCAGGGCCCTCCATGCACAGCTGTGGCAGCAAACGTACACATGGGGGACCATGGCGAGCTCTGAAAAGGAGAGCCAGCAGCTCCAAAAACCCTTCCCAGCCCCTGAGGAAGCCACACCATCATCAGTGACACTGGGAGCATGCCTCAGGGGCCAGCTAAACCACGGCCAGGCTGCAGCTGGTGCATACACCAGCCCCTTGTGGTCCTGGCCCCTCAAAATTATTGTTTTATAAAAGAAAATGAGAACACAAAAATGCAGAAAAAACCTCAGTATTATTAATAATGCCAGTGGCATTGCTATTGCCACCTGTGTGACTTTCACCCCCTTTTTCTTCAAGCTACAGCTGCCTTTTCCTCACCATGTCTGTAGGGCCCCACAGCTGCTGGGGTGAGCCTGATGGGAGTGGGGTGTGGCGATGCAGCCCCTGGCCAGGAGGGTTGGGATGTTGATCCTGATGGGTCCTTCTGCATGTGCCATGTACTATATTTTGTTGTTCCCCCAAAAGCAAGTGCTGCCCAGCACCAGCTCTGCATCTCTGCAACGGGTCCCAGGGCTTGGTTCAGCTGGGGAGTCCCCAGGGCCAGTCCATGCCTCATCGCCCATCACCCCAAAGCTATCATCCTCCTCAGTGCACCCTCTGCTCCCATGTCCTGCGGCTCTGCCCTCCTACCACCCTGTACCGCTGGATGCAGCCTCGCTGTGGTGGTGTACAAATCCCTCCTGCACAGTCACAAGTTGGTGCTGCTCTGTGTGTCGCCCCTGGGTTGCACCCTGGCAAGGGAGGAGCCCCAGAAAGTTCAACAAGGGGAAGTGCAAAGTCCTGCACCTGTTTTCAGTGAAAGAGAAGTAGGTGAGTGTGCACAACAGGCAAAACAGTAAAAAAATGGCCTAGATGATCAATGTCATGAAATGTATTCAAGCCTTTGCCTTGCCTTTGTCTGGCTGGTGAATAAAATGAAGAGGAAGACGAGCTGTCCCGGGGGAGCCAGCGTGTGTGCAAAATCCCTCAGTGGGGTGCCAGCAGCCAGCCAGCCAGCAGCTGGGGAAGAGGGCACTCGGGGCGGTTCCCATCCCTCCGGTGGAAGCGACTGCGAGAAGGGGTGCATCGACAAGGATAGGAGACTGGCTAGTTTCACCTTCCCCAGCTTTTGCACTACCGAATCTCTCCAGCCACCTCTGCTGGAAGAGAGGGCAGGTGCGCGGCGGAGGGACCATGCCACAGGTGCTTGCTGCAAGTTGCGCTGGCAGTGGCAGCTGAGAGAGCAGAGAGGGACGCAGACTCGTTTTGCTGGGAAACAGCTCTAGAGGCACTAGAGTGCAAGCACTGGAAGCGCTGCAGACGTGCTGTCTCGAGTTAGGTACAATCTGTGGGGATGTGGAAATCATCTCCTAGGCAGTGCGCTCCCCCTCCTTGCAGTGCGCACACAACTGTGTGCAGGGATCTCTAGCATTTGCTTCTGACCAAGAAAAAGCTCAGAGTTCCTGTGAATGTGAGTCCCAATCAAAGTAACCAGCCCCTTAGTGTTTGGATTTACTGACCCAGCACTGAGCTGATTTGGCTCCTGGGGGCTGGAGAAGCACACGAGAAAATGCACATCACCTTCCTTGTGGGAAGCTGGTTTGATGCCTAATTACAGTAACTGCTAAATCCATCAGTTATTCCAGGTTGTCTCCAAGACTTCATCCTCTTTCACCCTCTGCTGAGGAAGGATAGCCAGCCTATTTTGAGAATGCTCACAGAAAAGTGCTTGGGATTTGTTTATTCTGGACTATACCTCTGGGCATCCTTGTTCCTGTCTTTCTTTAAAGGTAAGCTTATCTGTGGTTGTCCAGCTTTTTGGAGTTTTTATTTGATTTTATATTATTTTCTGTAAACACTAGTCACATTCTACCTCAACTCTTATTTTCAGAAGGACTTGTATGTGCTTGTAGTTTAAACTTTGTTAGAGGCCGGTGCCGGTCCCACTGAGTTTTGTGATCAATTTGAGTAAGTTTGTGGATCTTACAGTGCTGAGCACCTTCTTTTAAGAAATGAAAAGCTGCTATTTTTTTTTAAATAAAAAGTGAGACATTTGCACTTTCAGAAATGAATTGAAATGATTGTTTTTTTAAAAAAAAAAAAAGTTCTGGCATTCCTTTGAAAATTTAACCTATCCATGAATTTTCGTGAAATGGGAAATTATAACACCAGGCTGGAAAGGATGGCTGTGAGAACCCTGTAGGTGTGAGGGTGAAATGGTGTCGTTCTAAAAAGAGAAATAACCAGGAGATTCTTGACTTTCTATGCAACATCTGGGAAGATTTATAGCTGCATAAATTTATGGATTTACTATTACTGGTTTGGTTTTCTCTTCTAACTTTCAGTATGTTTAATAAGAATCCCTCCAGACAGTGATGTGTCTAAGTGGGAAAAATTTAATAGAAGTAATAATGGGCTTCTGTAGTCTCAGGTGTCACTTGTGACCAAGTTATCTTCTGAAGTTTCAGCATGTTACAAACAAGCGTAGGAACAGTGTGATTCTTCCAAAACATGGAGGATTGCAAGGCTAATAATAAATAATTTTTAAATGAGAAGGTAGGTTGAAATAGCCAGAGTTCTGAAAGATGTTCAGGATTCTACACAAAATGTACTTTTATTGGTCCCTAACAGCTGAAACACACATGCCTGCAGCAACTAAAAATTCTAAACCTGATATTGCAGGTGTGAGGGACCATGTCGTGTTACTCATTGTTTATGCATAGAGAAATAAGAATTGTCTTTTTAAAACAGGGGAAGCGGTCTGCATATTTCAGAAGCACAGAGGCATAGAAAACTTGCATGTAGGTGATGCTGCACTGGACTATTCATGCCATGCAGATAATTCCTCATTACTTTATCCGAATCTGCAAAACATCCATGCATTTCATTACTACAGCTCTACGTTTCAGCTGCCTAATGTAGCAATGGTATTGCAGAAAAATGTTTCCCCACCTTGCTAAATTAAGAACGTTGCTACCTTCTTTTGTAAGACGTTTCTGTGCTACCTCAGGAGCTGAATGAACAGGCAGCTGATGGCAGCTAGTTATAACTCACTTTGTGTGCGGTCCCATTTTGAGCAGTTGTGTGTCATGTAAATACTTCCTTTTAAATACAGAGTAATCACTAATTCGTCAGGGGGACACTTAGTTTCTCTGAGCTGCACCTGAAGACACAAACTGCTTTTGTAAATAATTCAGAGGATTTTTTTGTTAGGTGCTTTTACCAGCAGTGTAAAAGTATGCACTTTTATAGACAACTGCTAAAGCAGAATAAAATGAACATCTGATTAATGTGTTCTGTATTTGACCTCTGCTTTTTTGATAGGGTGGGTTTTTTTGTTTTCCTTTTTGAAGAAAAGGGGGAAAAAAAGAAAAGAAAAGGCTGGGAATTGTGCAGCTGGGGCAAAACAGAAAAAAGTCAAGATAATCTTAGCATGTTATCAGTAGCAGAATCTTTTAACAGTAAGCTCCACATGAACTCCCCCAGGATTCTTCAGTGCACCCACATGGAAGTCACAGCAAGTCCATCATAACTAACATCACTCTCACATAGTGCTGAGTTGTTTCAACAGAATTCATGGCAATTTCTCAACTACTTCATACTCATGCAGGCTGTTTGACAGGAAAGTTGTGACAAGGACTAGGCAAAAAAAAAAAAAAAAAAAAATTTAAAAACTTGGTCATTTTTTCCAGTCCTTTCCACAAAACAATTCTCTGGAAAGCTGCCGGGTGGAGAAGGATCTGGGGGTGCTGGTTGATGGCTGTCTGAACACAAGCCAGCAGTGTGCCCAGGTGACCAAGAAGACCACCAGCATCCTGGCTTGGATCCAAAACAGTGTGGCCAGCAGGACAAAGACAGTGATGGTCCCCCTGCAGTAGGCACTGATGAGGCTGCACCTCAAATACTGTGTTCAGTTTTGGGCCCCTCACTTCAACAGGGATGTAGAGGTGCTGGAGCGTGTCCAAAGAAGAGAAGGATGATGAAGCTGGTGAAGGGTCTGGAGCACAAGTCTTATGAGGGGCAGCTGAGGGGCCTGGGGTTGTCTATTCTGGAGAAAAGGAGCCTTGGGGGGGACCTTATTGCTCTCTACAGCTACCTGAAAGAAGGATGTAGGCAGGTGGGGGCTGGTCTCTTTTCCCAGATAACGAGTGACAGGACAAGAGGAAATGACCTCAAGTTACACCAGGGGAGGTTTAGATTGGATATTAAGAAAAATATTTTTCACTGAAAGAGTGTTGAAGGCTACCTAGGGAAGTGGTAGAGTCACCATCCCTGGAGGTGTTTAAAAAGTGCATAGATGCAGTACTTAGGGACATGGTTTATTGATGGACTTGGAAGTCCTGAGTTAGTGGTTGGACGTGATCTTAAAAGGTCTTTTCCAGCCTAAATGATTTTATGATTCTACAACTTTTTGCTTCAACTTGACTCCACTTACACTACTGCTAGGAGCTCTGATAGACATGGCATTCATGTTAAGTCATTGCAGCCCTCCTTCCTGAAAAGCCAGGAGCTAGTGATGCTTTCTTGAGACATGGGCCCTAGGGAAAATCAGGAAACTGGTTCTCAACCTCCTTGGATGCCAGATGAAATCCCTTAGAGCCAGATGTTGCTTCCCAGCCAAGTGCAATCCTTGAAGGAAAACCTGGAGGATGGAAGTACCCTACGAGTCCTAGCAGCTACATACCAGCCTCAGGTGGAGTGACTTGAAAACCCTGACCCAGGGAGAGGTTGGGAGGGAAGGATCAGACCCACCTCTGCTATTTTTTCCAAACATTGTGTAGCCTGGGAGCCAGGGTGAAGGTGACCCTGCAAGGGAGTTCTCCTCCTGAGAAACATGTCCCAGTGACCACATGGGCACCCAGACTGTCTGAGGCGTGTTACCTTCACCTCAGTGCACAACCATTGAAACCTGCTGAGGTTTGAACATCCAGGGAAGTTGAACATGCACTTTGCTAGTCTCCAGTCAACACATGCATTCTAATTACTGTGCTTTTGTGTCCTTTTTTTAAATGCCACATATACCACACAAAGCAGAGCTGTCAATTTCTTAGTTTCTTTGCTCTGTGCAGCTTGACATCAGGGAAATACTCTGGCCATTGGGCTTTGAAAAGCCCAGCAAAGGCAAAGGCAGGCTGAGGACAGAGCCCCTCCTCTGCAGTCCAGTGGAAATGTAAGTACTTTGCAGTATGGGCAAAATCCTATGGCAGGGGATGCTGTGAGCAAACTAACCAGCTAAAAGTTGTAAATTATGAAATAACTCAGCCTGACTTGGCATACCCAGCTGGTGCAAAGCAGCTTTTCTTTGGCTTACACACAATACAGAGTTGAATTCCTGCACTACATTAATTTCATGCTTTCTTGCAGCTTTGCTGATTTGGATGAGCTCTAGTGATCACATCAGAACACAACTGGTGATCTCTAGGAGCAAATTCTTACAAAGATGCTGCTCTTGGTTCACTTCCATGCAAGCAGGTGCTGTTTCAGCAGCAGCAGTAGCATTGGCAACACAGTCTCAAAAGGCCAAATTCTGCTGCCAAGCTACAGTTTCCCTAATGTGAGCTAGTTAGACTTGAGGTGACACAAATTTAGAGATCTGTGTAGCAGCAAGAATCAAAGTTGGTACTTAAATACCTACACATGGAGTCTAAACTTCAGGCCTCAGCTGTGTGGGACTGATGGAACTGCAGTGAGCTGTATTAATAAAACTGGTTTACTCCAAAGAGACACTGTTGAATTGATGTGACAAGTTCTGTGCCTTAATATGGTGCAATGTAGTGTCATTGGTAATTTAGGTGGTTGGTGACGGATTTCTACCTTAAGATCTCATAAATGTTACTGAACTAGAACCAGATGTTAAAGTCAGATCATTTAGAATCTTTCATACTCTTAATTTGAGGTCTGAAGGTTGCATTCACCTCAGTCCCCCACATTCTTTATGTTGATGCTCTGAGTTGTATCATCCCACTGAGCGATACACAGTTTCAAAGATAACAATGCAGCAGATTCAGGTTTAAAATAAAAAAGATACGAGGAAATCTTTTGATTGTACAAGTGGGTCTTTTCTTCCACATTGGCCAAAAAGATGTCACACATGTACCTTGCAGAGATGGGAAATTAGTGCCAGATCCCTGCCATTAGTATAATATCTGGTAACACAGACAACAGAGGCTGGTTACTCTGGATGCTGAGAGTACGTTAAGGCATCACATACACATGGAGTCAGATGGGACTGAATGTACTTGTCATAGTACATGTCTGTTTATAGATGTCACTCTGTTCTATGTTAAAGAACACTACTGTAGAAACATGTGTCTACACATTTAAGACATGCACGCAGAGTCCTAGGCAAATCTCTGAGATTATTTCCTGTGAATTGCTGTCTGCTGCAGTAACTTGCTGTACATGCTTGCCTCTTGAGATTGACTTTTCAGTTCAGTGAACCAGACCTCATGTTCACTAATCCATGTGCGTTCACTGGGCTGCGCTGTATCACCACAGGCACATCTGCAGCTGTGGAGCTGGCCCACGCTAGTGAAAAGTCACCAGGCCTCAGGAAAGCTGGAGGTATTTCCATGTACATTTGCTGATAGTGATCTGGGCTAATTCTTCTGTTAGCTCTCCTCAAATCTCACTAGAAAACATGGAAAGGTTCAGAAAGGGCACCTAGGCCCTGATGTCACCAAAGTCTATTATATGATCCTGTTGGTATAGCACTCTGCATGTAGGAAGGGATCCAGAAGCAGATAGAGTGCACAAGAAAACAGCATCCATCTGGTCCTTGGGATGATGCCAGATGGTGCTTTGGGAGCCTTCAGCTTTGCAGGGGGTCTTCTGATGGTCTCGGAGAAGAAGTTCCTGTTCCAGGCACAGGATTCATGTCCTAAAGACAGCTGCAGACCTTTTTTCTCCCTCTGGTTGATTTTCCTAAGACATGTAGAGGAGAACATGAGTTAACGATGGCAATGCGTATTGGACAATTTTGTTAGCAACTACAAACTTTTCCAAGCAGTGAAAAAGGTATTTTATGTCTCTGTGGTGCAGTGAGAACAGTGAACAGCAGCATTCCTTCTCACACCTGCATGATGAAGTAACTCTTTCCAGAGTCTTAAGAATGAGTTATGTGAGTCACAAACCAGGAAATGCTTCCACCTGAACATGATGGCTGTGATTTTCAAGGGAATGCATGTACCCAAATACCGTTCCATTTCACTGTACATCCTGAACAATGGGTTAGTGCAGAATTTTGTTTCTATGTCTCAACAAGGAGGGAGATATAAAGCCTCTCCAGCTCTAGGGTGTGATTAAAGTAGATCAAAACCCTTTGCAACACTCCAGACATGGTTGTTTGAGGATGCCTGCTGCCTAGAGATCCTGCATAATCTTGTTAAGAAAGAGAGCAAATCTGCCTGAGACAGGTAGAGCTAGCACTGGCAATCAGTAGCATCCATGGCAATGAAAAAGGTAGACAGGTGTTTATTGCTGTTTTGGGACACATGCCTGAGCAAATATGGCTTGAAGAGAGAATTTCGCTTATCAAGTCCTTTCTGCATTGAGCAAAGTAGCTGATAACAAGGCTGAGACCAGAACTAGATGATAAGTTATTTGGAAATAACAATCTTCCCACCTGGGGCTTGCAATTAAGTCAGTAAATTGCAAGGGAAAGAGATCTTGTAGTCAGCATGGGTACTTATGCATGTCAACAGTGATGTGCAGGTGACTCTGTCCTGCCTTACTCTCAGTTGGCTGTGCTCAGTTAGGGAAGCTGTGGTTACCAGAGTGCTGAAACAGATGTCTGCAATCCTTCTAACCTTCCAGAAATGCATGTCTTCAGTACATATTGCATTCCAGAATGTTGCAGAGAAAGCCACAGTCCTCATTTCTGTCCTTAATGCAACATAGATTTGGACAGAAAAAGGACTTAAAGGGAAGGGGCAGGCTTGAGGAGATCTCATTTCACATTAGCGCCTCAAACAGCCTAAAGCCATTTTGCAGATTGGGCTGACAAGACTGTACGCTGTGTTTGCTGAAGCTCAGCTGTGGCTACATGGTAAAGAATCTCTGGTCACTCCAGAGATTTCCAGATCAGAGATCTCCACCATGCCAAGAAAGAAAATTAAGTTGTAAACTGGCAAAGATACGTGTGTGGCAGCTGAGGCGAGAGAGACTATCTGATCCATACAGATTCATAGACTGATAGAATATTTTGGCTGTCAGGGACCTCCACAGTATGCCCAGTCCAACCCATCTTCTCAGAGCAGGGACAGCTCTATCAGGTTGCTGCTTGGGCAGTCAAGCTGGGATGATCTCCAAAGACAGTGGTCTCCCCTACAGTAAGTACCCCTCAGAGAAAAAAAGGCTCCCCTGATACCCTGGCAATACCCCATGGTGCAACTTGTATCTGGTTAGTGCTGTCCCTGCGCACCTCCCAGAAGAGTCTGGCTTCTTCATTACAGAACCCTTCCTCGTGGCAGCTGAAGGCAGCCAAAAGACCTCCCCCTTGCTTCCTTGTCACCAAGGTGATCAAAGGCATGTCTCTCCAACTCTCATCAGACATGCTGTGCTCCAGCAGCTTGCTGTCCTAGTGGCCCCCACTCGACTCACTCCACAGGGTCAGTGTACGTCTTGTGCCACACTGGGGAGGCTTTATTCGGAACAGAGCTGTGTGTCATGCGGTGAGTCTCACTGATGTTGAGAGTAGGCTGTTTGTAGAGAAGGATGCTGTTTAGTGTTTTCATTACCTCTGAGTCAGTACACTGGGGAAAAAAACCCGAAGTTGGAGGTCATATAATGATGCAGAAAATACGTTCCATAATTCTTAGCCATCTTGTGCTGTTTTTGAAGAACTTCCGCACCTTGAGTCTGAAAAGTGGCAGAGCAGGTCATGACAAATGATGGAGTACATTCCCTTGAATATTGTGCCAGTTTAGAAAAGTCGTTGACAAACTGAAGTCCAGCTTCAACAGCTATAACAATAGAAAGAGGAGATAAAAAATTAAACAAATAGATGTTAGATGGTTTGCAGTTGTCACTGTTTCAAGTGGCAAATAGGCAGCAACTTTGAATTAGCCGTTCTTGTTCAGGCTTCACACACAATTAATAAAAGGCAACTGGACAGTTTCAAGAGCTCTAAGCAAAAGATTTACCTTTCTAATATAGCCAAACAGCTATCCTGCAGTATACTTTCTTTGGCAGCATTTCATTCAAGGTATAAGCCTTCTAATGTGGTCTCCAAAGATATTAGGATTCCCAGTTTCCATTTACTTTAAAATTCAAATTTGTTGGATTGGTATCTCAGCCCAAGTGCTTCAGCCATCGTCAGGTCTACTTAGGTGATCGACATTGCCTGGCAATGATAGTGACAAGGCGGGATGATGGAGAAAGGCTAGATCGAATGGGAACAGGTCTGTGGGTAGAAGGGGAAACATCCTTCTCCAGAGGAGGCCTTTTTCCAAGTGGGCAAATCCTTTCCCCTTTGGGTCAAAATGTTCTAGCAACTCAGGAAGTCTATATGCTGGGGAATACAAGAGGGTCGGCCAGACAGCACAGGGCCACTTTCCGTTTTCAGGATAGCTTTGGTGTCTCTGAGACCAAGCACCCTGCATCTGCAGGCATTGCTACTGTATCACAAGATGACAGTCATACTCCACTTGGACACGCGGGGCACCGGTTTTGTTTTAATTTTGTTTTGTTTGCACTGACATAATTCAGGAGCATTAGACTGAAGTTACCAAAGCTTTAAATCAACAAAGTAAGACAAATCAGGCTCCCCAGATCACCATTGTCTGGAAGTACCTCATTTTCAATGCAGCTAATTTCTGCTCTTAGTCAGGATCAGTGACTCAGGCAATGCAGGTTTGGCTGGCAGGGTGCAGCAAGGAGAGCCGTTTATTTCATATCCCCACTAATCCAAACAAACGCAGGACTCGAGCCCTGTACCTGAGGGAAAGACAGTAGCATGTAGCATTCTGAAAACAGAGAGATCAAAGCTAACCAATGCTCAGGTGTCACTGAGACCTTGTGGTATTCGGTCTGGGGAAAAAACCCAGCTGTAAACTTCATGATACAGACCATGCTCAGCCACTTTATATGCACATAGGCAAATCCAGGCTGAATCAGCCAAAACAAAGCACTTCTTACAATTTCAAGTGTTCTAGGTCAGATCTCCACAGATCACAAGTCTGATTTGCTCAGAGCCAGTCGCTTGCCTCATCAAGACAGTATTAGAAGCAGGTTTTGTCTTCAGTGTGAAATAAATTCAGACTCTCTGCTGAGCATTTACAGTTCCTTTTGTCTTTGAAGACCTGGACCACCAAAGCCTCAGACTTCTCTCCCTTGGGAAAAGTACCTTAATACTAGCCACTTCTGTTGCCAAAACCTCCAAAATATCATCAGCTACCTAGCAGCAAAGCATTTTTCACAGAAACAGGCAGCAAGTTCTACCTGGCCTAGTGAAAGCTCAGCAGGGCTGAAACTCATCTATGGATGTTTTATGTAAGTTTTGCTTTTTGTGGAAGTTTTGCTTCTCAAGTGGGAAACTGTTTCAGATTCAGGAACATGTATGTTCATCTTGACACCCAACCTCAAGTCTTGAGACCCTGACAAGTGGCAGCTCTGATTCAGCGTTGGTGGGGCCAGGAGTGAAGGCAGACAAACCCTGACACGTACATAAGTAGTCCCCAGGGAGCGCAAGCAGCCTGAAGCATGGCAACCAGAGCAAGCAAACAGGGCATGGTGCGGCAGTTTGTGCAGGAAGGGCTGGTAGACTGGTGGAGACACTCTACCATCACTGAGACAAATGCACCAGATGGACACATCACAAGAAGCAGAGGCTTCCCTACCTGCTTGCCACCAGGCAGATGGAGAAGTCCTAAGTGATGGGGAAGAATGGAAACAGGTCCCTGCTCGGGGCAGTAGGTTCCCAACCTGCTTCACCTTCCCAGGTACCCCTATACAATAGGTGTATGGCTCTGGAACTTGAAAGCCAGGAAAATGATGACGTGGGTGAAAGCCTGTCCAGGTGGAAGGAGATGCCTCGGCAGAGTCAGTCAACCCCACAACAGCTCTGCTAAGAAGAAAAGCAAGGTAGTTGTCATCAGTGACTCCACACTGAGGGGAACTGAGGGCCCAATGTCCTGACCAGATCCAACCCACAGGGAAGTCTGCTGCCTCCCTGGGGACCAAGTTACTAGAAAACTCCCTTGTTTGGTGGAGCCCTCTGATTACTACCTATTGCTGGTCTTCCAAGTGGGCAATGATGAAGTCCAAACAAGAAGTCTGTGGGTAATCAAGAGAGACCTCAGGGACCTGGGGTGACTGGTTGGGGGATCAGGAACACACCTAGTGTTTTCTTCTGTCCTGCCAGTTGCAGGAATGATGGGGCACGTAATTGGAAGGTCACACAGATAAATACCTGGCTCTGGGCCTGATGTCAATGGTTAAATCTCAGTTTTTCTGATCATGGGTCAGTCTACATGGCACCAAGCCTGCTGGCAATAGATGGGGTTCACCTGTATCAGAGGTGGAAAAGGACCCTGGGTAAGGAATTAGCAGGGCTCTTTGAGAGAGCTTTAAACTAGGTTTGAAAGGGGAAGGAAATTAAAACCAAACTTGTTAGAGATGAGACTGAGGGTAGCATGCCAGGGTTGGAGGTGAGCTTGATAGCACAGCTGAAGAGCATTTATGCCAGTGCCTGAAGCACGGGCTACAAACAGGAGGAGCTGGAAGCCGTTGTGCAGCAGGAAGACTGTGATGTAGTCACCATCATGGTGGGGTAATTCGCATGACTGGCATACTGCAACGGAGGGCTACAAACCCTTCAGAAAGGATAGGCAAGGAAGGAGAAGTGGTGGGGTAGCCCTGTGTATCAGCGAGTGTTTCAACTGCCTAGAGCTGAATGATGGTGACAGCAGGTGAGTGTTTATGGGTGAGAATCAGGAGGAGGGCCAACAAGGCGAATATCCTGGTGGGAGTCTGTTATAGACCACCCAACTAGGATGAAGAGACAGATTAAGTACTCTGCAAGCAGTTGGGAGAAGTCTCAAGTTTGCTAGCCTGTGTGCTCATGGAAGACTTCAACCTACTGAATGTCTGCTGGAAATACAAGACAATGGAGGGGGAACAGTGTAGAAGGTTCCTGGAGTTTGTGGAAGATACCTTGCTGACACAGCTGGTCAGTGAGCTAACTAGAGGAGATGCCCTGCTGGACCTGCTGTTTACAAACAGGGAAGGTCTGATGGGTGATATAGTGGTTGGAGGATATCTTGGGCATAGCGATCATGAGATGATAAAGGTTTTGATTCTCAGAGGAATAAGGAGAGGGCCAGCAGAATCTGGAGGGGTGACTTTGGTCTGTTTAAGAGCCTGGTCAACAGACTCCCTTGGGAGATAGCTCTGAAGGAGTCCATGGAGGCTGGACATTCTTAAGGCAGGTAGTCTTAAATAAAGGCACAGGAGGAGGCTGTCCCCATGTGCTGAAACACAAGCTGGTGGGGTAGAAGAGTGGCCTGGCTGAACAGAGAGTTTTTGCTGGAGCTCATGGAAAAAAAGGAGAGTTTACCACCTTCGGAAAAAGGGGCAGGCAACTCAGGGGGACTATAAGGATGTCATGAGGATATGCAGGGAGAAGATTAGGGAGGTGAAAGCCCAGCTAGAATTCAAGCTGGCCATTGCCATAAGAGATAACAGACCCCCTGTTTTTACAAATACATAAGAAACAAAAGGAGGGCCGAGGATAATCTCCATCCTTTATTGGATGTGACAGGGAACGTTGCCACAAAGGATGAGGAGGAGTCTGAGGTACTTCCCTCTGGGTACTCAGCCCCCTGAGCTGGAAGACAGGGACAAGGAGCAGAATGAAGTTCCCACAGTCCAGAAGGAAACAGTCACTCACCTGCTGCTCCCATAGACATAGACAGAAGTCTATGGGGCTGGATGGGATCCACCTGAGGGTGCTGAGGGAGCTGGTGGAGGAGCTCACCAAGCTGGTTGCCATCATTCATCAATAGTCCTGGCCAAATGGAAAGGTCCCAGAAGCCTGGAGGTTGGTCAGTGTGCTGCCCATCTATGAGGAGACAGGGAGGAGGATCCAGGGAACTACAGGACTGTCAGTCTGACCTCAGTGCTGAGGAAGGTTATGGGGCAGATCATCCTGAGCACCATCATGCAGGACAACTGGGGGATCAGGCCCATCCAGTGTGGGTTCATGAAAGGCAGTTCCTGCTTGACAAACCTGATCTCCTTCTATGCAAGGTGACCTGCCTAGTGATCGAGGGAAACATTTGTGCCTTGCCTGTGCCTTGCAGCCCATGCTGCTCTCACTTTCTTCACAAGCAGCAGCTAAGGCTTGAGCACTGCAGAAAGAAGGCAGAAGGAGTCATCACTAGCCTTGCCTATTGTATCCTAGGTACATTTGTTGCTTAAGCATTGCTATGCAAGTACAGCTGGCAGGCTGACAAGGCAAAAGTCCATTGCTCAGGAAACTAGCCATCTCTGGGATCATAACAATTGCTACTGGCCAGCACTGCAGAAGGGGAAGGGGAAAGAATAACTGCAACATCTTTGGCCACACTGGGTGGTTCATTTCCACAATATTACTCTCTGTAACTTTTCCACTCCAGCATGTCCTCTGCATTGCCCAGAGAAGTTAAACAATATCACTGCTGCTTCGATAACCACACACTGAGGCAATGGTTTTGAGGCAAGATCCTTCCCTCGCATTTTTTCATAGTTCAAAGGAATGAGCTTTCTCTGCCTAGTAAAGGCATGTATGTGACTAAGGAATAGCACCTGGGAGGGCTAAGTTGGGGGTTTTGTCTTTGCTTTCTTCATGTCTTGGGGACAAAATTACTTCTCTTTCTCTTACTAGAAGATTCACATATCTTCCTTCTCTTCTAGGGTCCTGCTGATCCTGATGTGGGCTTCTTTCTAATTATATTATGACATTTCCAGGGTGGAAAATAGAGCCTGATGATTTTACTGCAGCCTCTATATCACTGCTATTTTCTGCACTGGGTTTAGGAAAAACACCTCCCTTCCCACCTATCATCTTCTCAGCCCTAACCAGACTTGCCTATCTGTTTCCACTGAAATTGTTATTACACCTGTCTGTTCATATATGGCTTTCTCAGATCTGAACTCTCCACATGTGCCTGGCATGATGTTGGGTGCACTTCTGGTGGGGAGGTGCAGATTGCCTGTGACCCTTTCCAGAGCCATCTGTGAATGCTGTGGAGACTGGCATGGCTACCTCACTGACAGCTCTTGGTTAGTCAAGTCCACAGTGCTTTCCCAGGTGATTTCCCTTAGTTTACTGGTTTGGGTGCTGAGACATGTAGAAGTGAAGGGATGTGACAAGCTGCTCTGCAAGCCAGTGGGAGCTGGGAGCCCAGAAGCCCAGTCTGGTACACTGATGACGATATATCGTCAAGGGCAACAGGTACAAACTGCAACACAAGAAGTTCCACCTGAATTTGAGGAACAATTTCTTTACTTTGAGAGTGACAGAGCACTGAAACAGGCTGCCCATAGAGGTTGTGGAGGCTCCTTCTCTGGTGACATTCAAAACCTGCCTGGACATGACTGTGGAAGCTGCTCAAGATGAACCTGGTTTAGCAGGAGGTTGGAAGTGACATCCTCCAGATGTCACTTCCCATCCTGACCAGTCTGTGATTCTGTGGTTGCCCATATCTGACATCTGTCATACAATTTTGTTTCTTTCCATTGGCTTCTGTTACTGCCTCTCCCCATAAATCCCAGGATGGCTGGCAAGGGTCACCTTCAGACAGCCACAGCTCTCTGTAACATAGGAGAGTCACCCTTTTCACCACTGCACCAACTCCCTCCTTCTGTGCTCCTTCCACATGTAGTATTACAGTAACTAAAGTTATATTGCATGGAGCTAATGTAAACTAGCATTACACTAAAAATACAGTCTTTTCCCTTTCTGCCTGTAGCCAGTTGTGTTTCTCACCAGCAGCAATGAGGCAGTTCAAAGAACTATCAAACATTTGAGAGATATCCCACTGTAAATATCTTAATGTGTGAGTCTTCACCTTGCACATATATCTCAGCTTCTGAAATATCTGCACCAAGCCAGCAGGACCAAAAATATAATCCCATCCTTTCATTATGTAATGGCCTATTTTAGCATGCTGTCATGTGCCTTAAATCTTTGAGATGAAACCTTTCCTAGCATACCCTTTAATACCCATCTTTGCTGGGAGCTCTTTATCTGCTATGAAAGAACAGAAATGACCGATATCAGGAAGATTAGATCCTTTTTGCCTAGGAAAACATGACAATTCTCACATTCTTCTGGGTATCTAATGAGTTTGGTGTGTAAGATGCAGAAACAATCTGCACAGTGAGAGCCAAAGATTAGAGTCAAAGTTTACCCGCAAGGGAAGTAGATTAAAAAGAGGTTTTAAATGAGAGCTATATTCAAATACACAACATGCAAACACACACACACAGTCACAGATGCACACAGTGTAGAGGCAGCTGATGTGGTTCCATTGTTTCTTATGTGAGTACTCTTCCCTGAAGATGTGACACCATGCACTTTAAATCAAAGGACATTGAAAGAAATAATGCATTTGCAGCCACAGATAAAAGCAACAGTGCTGCACGTAAGAAAACCAGATGGGACACATCTGTGTCTCTGGGGATTAAGTGACATATGGCAATGACATGCTATATGTTTCTCAGAAATCTGAAAAATATACAAAATAAGGTGTTTTGTTTTCTATATAGCTACCAATGCATCAGAACATGCCACATTTTTGTAAGTGTTCTTGCTGTTCCAATTCTTTATATTGATGAAGTTGCCTGTGAAACAACCTGCTTTTTTTCTGATACAATTCCTGTTACAACCCCTATAATGCCTAATTGCATATAGTGTGTGTGTTTGTCTTCCTGTGATCATTCTATTTGCTTTCCTAAATAAATAGCTAAAAATTCTTGTAAGAGTACAGTGATAAACTAAAAAGAAAATAAATTATAGAAGAGGTGCTCTGGCAGAAGAGTCTGCAAGCTGTCAGGAAAATACTTGGAAGTTCTAGGATTTAAGTTTGTTAGTCGTAGATTTTCCTGATGGTATTTTGCTCTGTAAATATTCCAATTGTAACTAGATTGTATACAATCATTACACAACAAAATACAACAATACCTCTCAGTGTAATGACACTGTTTTTCAAAACAATCCAGAACTCAAATCAATTTCTTTTAGGAAACAGTAAAACAAACAAACAAATGAAAAAATCAAAACAGAGGAAATGTGGCAAACAGTACAAAGAGAAAAAAATTACATAGGTGTGGTGGAAAACCTGTAGAAGGTACAAGGGGAGTGAATAAATACCACAACCACAATATCATGGCAGTTTAGGACTTTTTATGAACTAGCAGGGGGCAAAATATTTAAAAGCGATGTGATGAACGAGGAATATGCTGTTGATTTTAATTTACTCTGCTCTGCAAAGAAGTTGTATATGCAAGCAATTCTAGGAAATGTTTTTGAGAAGGGAAGAAAAAAAGGCATGCTTTGAAATTCAGAGACATTAGCATGCGTAAGTGTGAATATAAAGTGATAGGGGAAAAAGATGATACTTTGTCTGAAAAACATTGGTCCTTTGGGTACCATAATCTTGTGTGAATATAGTAATAACTTGTGAGTAAAGTCTCAGGCCTCTGCCAAAAGAAATGAGCAACAGCTAGAAAACATTCAGCTAGCAGCTGGCCCAACAGGAAGTTCAAATATTATGAAGATAAAACCAGGGAATGCTATGAATCAGAGGTGGAATGGTCAATAAATACAGGTACTGTGGCTGAAAACCTCATGGAAATCCATGTCCTTCCACCTATCCTCTTGCCAATATTTCATTATTATTCTTTACTGTGTACAGCAAGTCAGAATGTGGCCCACACCAGGGATGCTCCATCAAGGTGCTGACCACTTTTGGAGCAAAACTGGGGAACTGGCAAGGGCTGGACTCTTGCCTTGTAGCTGAAGGAGCTTTGTGTGCAAAACAGGGCAGGAGGATCAACAGCCAAGACGAGACATGGCAGCACAGCTCCTAGGAAAGGAGGGAGCATCTGGCCTTCCTGGGGATGGCATATGGACAGTATGGCCAGACCTAACTGCAGTTTTGACAGCCATTCCTACCAGAAAATGCTGAACAGCCTCCAGCCCCGTCAGGCACTTCCCCAGATCTTAAACCAAACCCACAGAAGAAACAGGGAGTATTATGGTGAAACAGTGGGGAGGATGGGATGACAAGCATGGAAGAGGCAATCCACGCCCAGAGGATCCCACCTGTACAGAGAAGGCGGATTTGCTGTCAGCCTGCAGCCATATGCCTAGAGGCCTATGTCTCCTCAACAGGCCAAGTAAAATTGTAAAGGAACAAACCAGTGCAACCAGGGAAACCATACACAGCACGCAAAGGAAGGAGGAAGGGCTTTGCTAGTTTTAGTCAGGTTTCTTTTTCTCCTTTTCCTTTTCCTTTTCCTTCTCCTTTTTTTCTTTTTTTCCCTTTTTCTTTTTCTCTTTTTTTTTCTTTCACTTTTGCTTTTGCTCTTGGTCTTTCAATTTATTTATATATTTGTTTCTTTATTTTTCTCTTTCGTTTTTTTCCTACCCAGAAGTTTGGAATATTTATTTTATTTTTAACTTTGCAGCCAGAGCAGAAATCTGAGTTACACCAAGATCAGTGTGACTTAGGTCACTGTGAAACATGCAAGCTGATGAGGCAGCTCTCCTTGCCATCACTGGCACTAGGACATGTCTAGGAGTTCAGTCTGAGCTTGAGCTTGGGCATGCATAGCTGCTGACTTGGACCTGACATCAGCCAGTATCAGCTTGATCTAATTTAATTGCAGTGTTGCAGAGAATTCAAACCCCTTTACAGATACCATGAAGGCTCACAGTCAGTATGAGACACCATCGGTGCAAGTTTCGTCAGAGGTGCCTCTCCCTCTAGCTGTGAATCCACACTTTGTTCATATACATGGATGCAGTTATTAACTTGCTTCTAGGCCTGGTCTGCAATTGCTTTTTTTAATACACAACCATCCCATGTTTCAGTCCTAGTCTCTCAGCCTAGCCTGTCTGGCTTTTGCAACATGTCTGTGTTTAATAAAAAGGATGAAATCTCACATGGAGACTACGTGTGAAAGACAGAGCTCAGACTGTCAGCTAGCAGCAAGATGACTTGCTTTATTTCTTGCTGAAATAATTCAAGGCAAGCATGTCGTAGGGGAATAAAGGAGGTAAAGGACAGCTCTTTAGATACATTTCAGAAGTAAGCTCATAGGGCAGCGGCTATCTTCTGTTTTCTTGCTACAGGTTCTTCCTTCACATCATGGGGCTCCCTGATCCAGCACAGAAGATACCATGCAGTATTGCCCTGCCAGAGGAGTTCCCTGGTCTCACAGCAATGCATTTGGAGGGACCCACATTTTCTTGTATCTCCTGTTAGAGGAGGTAGCGTTCTGCAATAGAGACATAGCTTGGCAGGTTACCTTGTTATGCAGTTCTCAGGAATTCCATCCTAGAAAGAAAGATTAAATTCAACTACAGCATGTATTCCCAAAAGATTGCTATCAGTTTCTAGGTCATGTTTAATCAGTGGACTTCTTGCTGACTTCTTTGCACATGCAGAACCATCGAGGAGATTCAGAGAGGTATTTAAAAGCTGAGTGTAGGCCATGGATACTCTGTTGTCCATAGGGTTCTTCACAAAACCACCAGGGGACTGGTTGCCTTGTGCCTCTCAGTTGCCTGTAAACTCCAGGAGCAGTTTGGGGAATCATTTCAGATTATTTGGTGAGTAAAGATTGAGGGATAGTCTAGCCTTTGGTTTAGTAACTCTATGCTCTCCTTTGTACCGAGGAGTCCAGAACTAGTCCCAGCACTCCAGGTGTGTCTCACTGGTGCTGAGTAGAGAGGAGGGATCACTTCTGACCTACTGGTAAGGCTCTGCCTGATGCAGCTGAGGATGCTGGTGGCCTTTGCTGCAAGGCTGCATTACTGGTTTATGGCCAGCTTGGTGTCTATAAGGACCCCCAGAGCTTTTGTGCCAGCCTGGTCTCCAGCCAGTGAGCCCCCAGCCTACCCTGGTGCCTTGGATTACTCCTCCTCAGGTGCAGGACTTTTCACTTCATTTCATTGAACTTCATGAGGCTCCTGTCTGCCATTTCTCCAGTTTCTCAAAATCCCTCTGAATGGCAAAAACCCAATGTGATATATCAGCAACTCCACCCAGTTTTGTACCATCAGAAAACTTGCTGAGGGTGCACTCTGTCCCATCATTCATAACAATCTTAAACAGCATTGGCCACAGTGCTGTAGCCCTGGAGTACTCCACCACTGGCTGACCTTCAGCTGGACTTTGTGCTGCTGACTGCAACCCTCTGAGCCTGACAGTTCAGCCACTTTTCATCCAATCCACCTTACTGTTCACTTATCTAGCCTGTAAGGCATAGACAAATGTCTATTAGGATGTTCTCAGAGATGGTGTCAAAAGCCTTGCTGAACTTGACATAAACACCATACACTGCTCTTCCCTCAAGTTTTAATGAGAGTGTATGTTTTCCTACTGCTTCAGAGATAATTCAGAAACAAGGGGGACACTGCCTAAGACAGTGGAAGGTAAGCGGCTGTCTGTTGCTCGAACATCCTTTATCTAGAAAGTTTCATACCCTTTGCCAGTTACTTGCACTTCCTGTAACATACACAGACAAGTAATTCTGGCATTGCTTTTGGGAGACTGACCTGGCAATCTTAAATATTGACAGCCAGCTTCCAGCCTAGTTTAAAAGATGAAACAGTGACACTGCTTTTGGTTAGATTTCTGTGACTCAGTTGTAGGCGATGGTAAAGCTTATTCTACCACTGCTCCTGAGAGTTCTAGGCTTCCCCATCACCAGCAAACACTCCATTTAGCAGACAGACATGTAGTGTCACAAAGCATTAGCACAAGCATTGGAGGGAAAAAAAGCAGAAACCTCTTTGGAGTATAAAGCATTAAGTATTTAAAGATTAGAATTTAAAGAAAAAGTCTATGAAACTACAAGCCTGATTTGTCACTCACCTCAGCACCTTCACCAAAGCACCTGTAGCAGAGAGATGGCAGTGTGATTAGATTAGCCAGGTCTTTGTGCTACCAACAGCTGCCATGATTATTTGCCAGGACACCCCAATGTCTCCACTGCTTCTGAATCTATGTAATTTTGCAAGAAAAACCATGAAGCACAAAAACATGTGGTCACCAGTGCCAACTCAGCAGGCTAAAAGTAGATCAGCTAAGGCTATGCTAACAAGTTGGGATACAAGAGGTTGCAAAGTAATAAGATTAAATCACAGAGGGGAAAGTTGAAGAAAGGATAGAAAAAACAGGTGCAAAATTGCTGTACTGGGCTACTTCAGCTCACAAAGTTTGTCAGGGAAAGGGGCCTGGCTTCAGCGTGGTTGGAGCACACAGTACAAAGATAGCTTTCTGAAGCATACAGCAAAGGGTTATGTTCACATCTCTGCAAGTCAGACCTCTCTTTGGGGGGCTGCTTTAATGCACCGTGACAGAGATGGTACCAGGGCACTCTAGCAGCCCAGCCAACTTTCAGAGACTGGTGAAGGGCACTTTTCCCTTGTAAAAGCTGAGGCAGCCAGTTTAAAAGAAAGGTTAAAGGCAAATATTACATAAGTACTCAAGATGAGACCAGTAGTGCAGGCAGTCATTCCTTCCCTAAAGCACAGGAACATGGGGAGATGCTGGTGGAAGGGTGGGTGGGTGAGTGAAAGGACAGAAAATTTGCTCAAAACACAGAAGCTCTCCCTGCAGAACAATGTGTAGTGATTTTTCACTGGTTTCCTTTCCACAGAAGGATCTTACAGGGGAGTCAGGGTCTGCCGAGGCACTGGAAAGCAAGTACTAAGACCATAACAGAGGATTAAGTCATTGCCTTACACAGAAGCTTACTTAAGATGGTGAAGGAGAGAAACTGTGGCCACAGCTTGTCTTTACTGATGGTGAAAACATAGCATCCAATATTGACATGTCATCAAGGGCTATTGGAGCAGCACATAGAGCAGCTGCTCCTCTGGATCCCCATGATCATGTAAGGTATTACACAAAGGCAGAGAGGGCAGAGAGGGCCCATGAAAAGGATGTGTTGGTGTAACTTACCAAAATAAAAAAGAATACTTCTCATTCACCAGGCACTGTGTACTGGAGAGCTACAAAGCTTCCTTTAGTATCAGGAAAAACGAAGATAACATGAATTAAACAGACTTATAAACTGTTTATAAACTAGATTTATTATTAGCTTTAAAAGGCATGGCTGCTCTGTTGGAGAACAGTTTGTTCCAGGCTTGCAAGGTTTGCTGAGCACTGGAAGAATGTCAGGAAGGCAGAGCTGGTTGTTATGATTTGTTTACGTTGTCAAAAAGATATTCATCATAACCACTGTCAAAGGAGTCCTCTTCTCAACGTGCAGAGCTCTACTCAAGAGTTAAAAAAAATCACACACAGAGACCGGGAGCTGCCATGGATAAAAAAATGCTTCAGTCCAAAGTAATAATAATTTAAAGTGCAGATTCCCTGCCAGGGACTGGATTTCTACAGTTCAGGGAATACGCACTCATGCTGACAGGACTGATTTGGCCTCAGGGAACCTGCAGCCCATGACCCTCTGTTAGATGCAGCCTTTAGGTAGAGCTTAGGCTGCCACTGGCCAGAACACCAACACCTACACTGTTAGGGGACACCTAAGTTCCTGGGCAGTGTGTCACAACAAAGTGCTCACCTTCCCATGGGAAGAGACCCAAGCCATCACTGCTGTCCTGCCTCATCTGTGGTTGTTGTGGCAAGAAAACCTGGTCATGCAGGTTAGATGGATGCTCTCCATACTCACCCCAAAGCTGGTGAACAGGGACATTTGGCAATTTAAGCATAGACTGAAATTCTGCTAGTCTTTAACATGCTCAAGTGTTCACATAACAGCTACTGTGTTAAGCTGTTCCCAGAGGAAGCTGAGTAAAGCATGTAACACGAGAAATTCAGTATCATTGTACATACCTGTGAAATACTCTGGCCTTCATATCACCACCTCATTAGGTGTTAACAAAGTGTGCTGCCATCAGAAGGAAAAAAGGCAAGGGAAGTAATCCAAAGCCTGGAAAGACTCTCACACAAAACTGAAGAGGGTATGAAGAAAGCTTGTTACTGTTTTGTGGGCACAGATAAGGGCCTGATACATCATCTTCAAGAATAAGAATAGCTGTTACTCATGCTGGGTAAACACACAGTATGTCCAAGTAATAGCAGTGCTGGCTTAGAGCAGCCAGTCTTTAGGAAATAAGAACAAGCAAATAAAAGTGCTCTGACTGGCTTCCAGGAAGCTGTCTGGTGGTTTTGGAGTCACATCTTCACTGACCATGAGCAGGAGAGATGCCAAGGGAGGGGGCACATTAGAGCCCCAAAGGTGGTGCAGTAGTTTTCTGAGTGTTAGTAATGAGAGTGTTAGTAGTTAATGTTTTTTTTTTAAGAGTTCATCACTCAGGTATGCAGAAAAGTTGTGTCTGTTGCACCCATGTGCAGAATTTTGGGGATTTTTTGGGGAACTACTTTTAAATTACAAGTAGTAATTTAGTTAAACCAGTTAAAAGGGGGTTTTCAACAAAACAGCAAGCAATGGGGACAGTGTGACCAGCCCAAATGACAGATGCCTTCTTTCTTTTCTCTAGTTTCTCAGCAGGGCGAAAGCCAGAGACGCTTGTACGGAGAACTACTGAGGAACTACAATCGTCTTGAACGACCAGTAGTGAATGATTCCCAGCCCATTGTAGTTGAGCTCCAGCTTTCTTTGCTGCAGATAATTGATGTGGTAAGTTACTTGCTGTTCTGTTCTCTGCCGTGCTCATTCAGCATAACAAATCTGATCTCTGTGTAGGGCCCATACTTTTCCTCTTAATCAAGCTATGAGAGATGAAAGCAGACTGTCTTTGGCTAAGGATCCTCCCTAATAGCTGGAGTACATACTTTGATACTTTGGAGGAGTCAATATCCTCCTAAAAGCACAGCCATCTCTGATACAAGATGAGCTGCAAGGAGATTAATTATGTACAGTTTTTTCCATTTGTTTTAAACAGAAAAAAGAATTCAATACCTTAGAAGCCATGTGTTACTACAAATTGTTAATGATACATTCTTCTCAGCTATGCAGAATGTAATAATTGAAGACCATGTGCAGCATTCAAGGCTAGTATCACTGCACTTATACTTTTTCATTAGACATTACAATGACATTGGCCTCTTCTCCCATCATGTCTTTACCATGCACTGCAGTTGAAGAAGCCTGCCCTGGGATGAGGTTAGAAACATATAAAAAGAAAATCTAGAGGCACAGCCCTCTGTCTTGACTGCAACATACTTTTTCAGAATTGGAGATTTGACCCATGGAACATTTTAACATAATAATCCAAATCTGTGGATTCTGTATGATAAACCATGATATATATATATATATATATAAATTCTTTCATCTACATGGGAAAAACAAACCAGGAGAACAATTATGACCACCTTCACGCTGTCCACACAGCAAACAGCTGAACCTGTTGGTGCTCCTTTCTTCATCTTCCCGTTTCTATAGTCACTATTATGAGCTGGTTTCCAATACACCATAACTGTCACGGAGGCAGCAAGGAGTAGAGACAGAAATGTACAAACTCTGTGCAGCTGTAAATCAATTTGACAGAGGCCTCAAATATCTGAACTTTCTAAAGCTCTCAATCTTTCTGAAGAGGAATAGTGCACCAGGTGCTCTCCCTGAAGGGGTAAGCAGGACCCTGAAAACCTAGTCCCCCAGCATCATGCTGTACATGTGGCAGGTCCAGCCAGTTGTGCTGCTGCTGAAGGCAGACAGCAGCCATTCAGGCAGGGTAAGCAGCTTTCTGTTTTGAAATGTTAACCACTGCATTGAGCTGTAAGAGAGGAGATCAGTGCTCTCAAATAAAGTCACTCATTCACGGCAGGAGTTCACAGTCTTCATGAATGAAAGAGCAGAGAAATCCTCCAGCTAATTTCAAGTAAATTTCAGCAAGCAATTCCAGGTTTAGTAGAGGCATCTTAGCTCTGAAGGTCTTGCTCCAGCTCTTCTTTTTCTGATGGTATTTTCTTGCAGTAGTCTGGAGGTTGAGGGTGGTAAAGGGGACTTTTAGCCTTAGGGCTGTGGCTGTACATTTTCAAAGTCAGTCAGTCAGGAGGAGTTACATAAAAGATTTTTCAGTTGGGAATATGAAACCCATCCTTTCAGGAAATCAGCATTTCTTTAAGCACTTTACCTACATTATGTCAATGTGTATTACAACGAATTTAATTCCAGTCTTCCCTTTTGATTGTTCACAATAGGAAATGATCATACATATGAGAAACAAAGCTTTGCTTCCCTCCATCCCTGCACACACTACAGATGCTAGAAGTTAATCAGCTCAGAGTGTTACTGACTTGTCCCAATCTCATGGTCTTGCAAACTGCAGTCATGGGGTTTTTAAAAAAGATCCAGAGTCACCTGAAGTGTTTATCTTGTGTGATATAAAAAGATGTTCGCCCATCTGGGGAGGGACAGAAGATCCCTTGGCAGCTGAGGCCCTGCAGTAGAGGGGTCACTGTGGCATCAACAAGTGGCTAAACCAACTGCCCTGAAAATCCACTAAACACAGCTCCCTCGAGTCCCTAAATCAGGAAGCAATGCAGGAATCTGCCAGCAGCAAGCAAGTCATGAGCATGGGCACAGCTCCTCTGCCTCCACGGCTGGCTGGACAGACTGCAGCATATGGATGCTCCAGCTGCTGAAGAAAATGTCTGTTTAAAAGGAGGGTGTTCTTAAACACACTGATAGCTCCAGTGATGTAAAGAGTAGCAGGCAAGGTAAAAAGAAGAAGTAACCTCTATTAGCTGACACACCATGAGGCAAATCAAACAGGTCTATCTCTGATCACTCAGAGGGAGGCTGGGGATGAGCAGATTCTGCCTTGTCAGCTGCCCTGCCTATACAAGACAAAGCAATTTGTGCACAATTGCTTCTTGCTCAGGGGAGAGAATAGACAGCATCACAGTCTTGGCAATGGTGTATGCACTAACAAAGCACAAAGCTGCTCTTTTCTAGGACTTGTGTGTCCAGCGTGCACCATTATGATAACAGAGCAGGGTGCTATGCAAGGTCCCAGCCTGAGGCAACTTCATGCACCATGCTCCCTGGGGAGGAAAGAAGGATGCTCTTCTCAGGGGATTATGATGTGCCAAGGCATACAACAGTGCTGCTGCACTCACTGGAATGCTTTGCAAGTAGCCACTGCAAAGAACATGGGACAGTGGACCCTGGACTGGTGTCCCTGGGGAGGAAATAATGTAAAGAAGATGAAAACAAGTCTCCTGTTCTATTGTTGCATGGAAAGAAGAAGGGATCTACCTCTGATACTCACAGAAACTCATTCCTTACCCTTGCCAAGACCTGGCATCATATCATATGATATCATTTCTACCTGGTACAGGTTCCATGACATGCCTCCATAAGGCTGTTCCTACACATACTGTATTATAACATAACGAAATTTAAACTCATCTTCCACAGCCAGCCCGGTGAGAACAGCTTTGATGACAATCTAGATTCACTTTGCTACATAAAGAGGAAAAGCCACTCTGATGTCCCTGTGGTTTGCCAAGTAGTAGTGACAAGTGACTACTTAAAATCTCACATCCATTCAAAGAAACTTTCAAAACATGACTACATTAGATTTGGTTTTCTGCTCGTATGAGCATGTATTTGCCTGCACAGGATATGTGTGGGTTTTAGAGCTCAAATACAGCCATCACACCCAAAGCCATGAAAAACATGTTCTCTGCTTGTTGCAGTAGTAGTAGACAAATATAAGTGAAGGCCTTCTTGTCATTAGGGTTAAGACTTTTTCCAGAATTATTCTACTTCATTACAGCCAAAGCAGGCCTCTTACATCCAGGAAATAAATGAGCAGAGAGAGGGATAGTTACACCCCCAGTTCAGCAGCAGGGCTCAGTTCGCTTTGTCTTGTCCTCTGTGTGCAAGGACATCTTCATGCTGGGCTGTTGTATGTGTGTGCAGTTTCTGAGGGTCCCTTTTGCCTGGAGCCTGTCCTCCACCCTTCCCTGGCAGAAGCCAAGTACTCCCCGTGCATCAGCAGGGCATCTGGATAGCGATCTCTCCCACAGAGCACTGTCAGGCCCTGCCAAGCCCTGCCAGCCCAAGCAAATCTTTAAGGGTCTTCATGTGGAAGCACTGGTGAGGTATTTAAAAGAAAAACCAACCCACAGTCTTTATTTTCCAGTTTTATTTCTGCTAGTGATACTATTTAACGTTATCTTTGGGTCAGTGTGTGAGAACCACTGCAACAATAGTGTCACTGCACTTGGTGGTCCACAGGAATAGCTTGTTTTATTAGCTTCCTAAGCTGAGTGTTCCTTCAAACTGCAGTTTTAAATGTATGACCAGAAAAAGAAACAAGCAGTCAATCGGTAGAAGAGTATGAAGAAGAAAATCAGACCAGAAATGTATCACACTTCAAAAAAAAAAAATAAAAAACAAACCTCTGAAGAGCCTAATTTCAAGCAGAGTGATACAAGATGGTCGCACAATGCTGCAAGAGATAATAAATGCCTCAAAATCCCCTTCCAAAAACTAACACACCTCTGAGATTTACAGTAACTACTGCATTGTTGGCTTTCAGAGGGTGTACGCTGCTAAGCACAGTCATTAGCCTTGTGCAAGAAGGAGGCTCTAGCTGCCACACTATCACTGACAATGTTGTCTTCTGCAAAGCCACCTCAGGGGTCTGGCTGTTCAGCTGTTTGCATGTGGTGAAGTCCCGTAGTGCTTTTCTCCTCCATGTTCACCCTTCCAGCTGCCACTGACCTAGAAAACCACCCCAGAACTGTCAGGTTGCCTGAGTACATAATGCCACATGGTTGTTCAGGTCCTCTTGTGGAAATTTCCTCCTGTTTCAGAGGGCATAATGACTAGAAAAAGGGGCTGTGAGTGCCTAGTGGGAAGCCACAAAAATGCTGAAAAAACTCCCAGCTACCCATGAGTCATTCTGCACTTCCAGGAGCCAAAAAATACCTGATTTTATTGTATTGAGGGCTGCAAACCCAAACCAAATGCTATATCTGGAAAATTCAGTGTGTACTGTTTTGATTTGATTGAACTGTATGTAAAATGATTGTACATCCTGGTGACAGCAAGATCATCCCAAACCTGATCCCATGATTGCAAACAGTCTCACTTCCACTGCAGATTTTGTGGCTGCAGTGTGTCTAAGCACTTGACATGTTTCGAAAGCAGCAAGACAAGGTAACTGAAGAGTTTAGTGGGGCAACAAAGAATGAGGATTCAGGCTTTCACCTGAAAACTGTCTGTGCCTTGCTGTGCAAGGAAACTAAGGGAAGAGCTTTTCACAGCTTTCTCTGAGCACTCAGATGCAGTCATTACCACTATAAGAAGCATAGTAGCTTAGCAGCACAGCAATATTTATCTTCTCTACCAGGAACTATCAAACTGTTGGAGTTAAGCTTTAGCTTGCACTGGTTTTCCCCTAAATCAGAAACTGCAGCCCTGAAGGTGCTGGGTTTGCTGGGTTGGGTTTTTTCTTTTTTTTCTTTTTTTTCTTTTTTTTTTTTTTTAAATTATTATTATTTTGGGTTTGTTTGGCCTGCTTTTTAGGAAGTATTTGGTGAGAGAACAACTTACAGATGTAGCCATCTCTTCAAATCAGAGATGCCCTCATCAGCCTACTCAGTTCCCAGGTGATCTGCTCCTCAGTTAGCAGGACGCTCAAATTCAATCCCCAAGAACTTGTGTGTGACAAGTCTTTCCTGGAGAGTTCTCAATTTGAGTGAGAATTACCAAAGCTAAAGGCTGGCTGTCAGTAGGCTTTGTGCCATAAGGTGAAGGTGAGAAGGCAGGAGGAAGGTGAGTGCCCAGCCCTGTGCTACCTTCTGTCTGACACAGCCCTCGTAGTATCAGTTTCTTCACAAAATCTGTCAGATGTGAATGCTTTTAGCGGTTGATTTCCTTGCTTTTAAGTGCTTTTGTTTCATTGGGTGCAATATAGAGAAGGGCTTTGTTAAACTCCATGAACTTGTGAAAACAAGTCTGCTTTCTCCTCTGAAAATGTGCTTATTCGTTCCAACAAACATTAATGTAGTGCAGGCACTGTTTCCCCCTTTGTGAGGTGTGACTGAAGGCAGGGCTGTGAGCAGGCTAGCCTGGCAGTGGTCCTGCTAGCCAGGCAGAGCAGGGTAGTAGCCAGCCACACTGGTCCTGGGTGCTGTCCCAGGGGCAAGCCAGGCCATTGGCCTCCTAACCAGTCCATCCCCTAGGAAAGAGGCTTTCTGAGGCTGGTTTTGCAGGTGAATTGAACAGCTAGAAAGTTCAAGGGTTAAATTTCTAGCTTTGACTCCCCTCTCCCTTCCTAAACTGACTTTACAGCGCTAGGTCACCCCCTCCCACCCTTCATCCCACCACCATCACATGTCCAAATCTCTGTACTGTGTGTTACGTAGCAAACCTAGATCAATAGACAAGTGCTTCAAGGAAACAAATATAAATACGCCAGTACATACAAGCACCTGTTCACGTATTATTCCCAATATAGTATTAGTATTCACTAGATTAAACCATAATCCTGATAGTACATCCTGTACAAATCTTTCATGGATAGATAACTTCAACAATGTAAGCATAAACATTCAAGACTGAAACAGAGTACACGAAAGCTAGAAAAGTAGTAAGGTTAGGATTATGAAGCAGATATTGTGAACTTTATTAAATTCTGAAACACTGACAAGTGCTAGAGAGAGAAAGTGACTCTTTGAACCCTTCCAGATTAAACTACCTTTCTTTTTCCTCTCCTAGTAATGTCTTAGCATTTATCTGTGGGCCTCCTGCACAGCCTTTGCAAGCTCTTTACTCTGTTTCTCCTTGAATAGACCTACACTACCAAACCATGTATCTTTCCAGAAGGTTTTTTATCCACCAGAAATTTCAGTCGCATCTTGCAAGAGCAAATTCAGTGAGACCAGAGCAGTAAGATTGATGCAAAATGGCGTAACTGAAAAGGAAAACAGACCGGACATAATTATAAAAGCTGAAAATCAGTAATAGGTGATTATGAATAATAGTCATTATAATTCCAGGCAGAAAAAGTTGCTAAAGCAACAGATTCCTTAAGGTTAAGTCCCAATCTCTCTCTCTCCTGGTCATAAAACTCACTTAAGTGTGACCAATTTTGAACTCTGGGAAGAAAAAAATAAATAAATTGGCCTCTTCATTAGCATGGAAGGAGCTTGAAAAGTGGGAAAGCCAGTGCTAATTGAGCAATGAATTATTATTTTGGCTGCCTTCTAAGTGCCAGTCATTATCAAAATGTAATTTGCACTATATCAGTTAAACAGGTGACACATGAGTTTGCTAGCACAATGAGGTTAGTCACCATGGGTATTCAGCTGCCTGTCTAATACTACTTTGTCCACACAGTTGCATGAAGCATTTTGATGAAATCTTAATTATCTGAATTTTACTTGCAGCTTTTATTCATTGGCTTTCACCTGGCTTCAGGCTAAGAGCAGAGAGGGCTCACTCAGTGAGCAGCAGTTCAGTAGTTTGTTTTCTCTCAGCATGGTTCCACAAGCTTTACTTGGTGGACGTGGCTCTTACAAAAGAATGGCTGCTTTTCTTCTGAGATTTTCAGTGTGGTCATCCAGCTTGGGTATTTCACGATGACTAAACAATTTTCTGCCTGCCTGGTGAAAAGACTGTACTATGCTGCTTGAAGATGTGGGAATTTAGGTCTTGAGCCTATGGATATTCCTTAATCTTGGGTAGTTAATTTGACCCATCAAGGATTTTTAAGAGCGTATAGTACTTTTACATCAGCTCCCCAAGGGGCACAGGAGCAAAATTTATGTAAAGTGAGATATTCCTGATTATCAGTCAGGAACTTAATAGCAGTGACAGGGAAAGAAAGTCATCCTTTCGGAGAAGCACTCAGCTGCTTGAAATTGAAAATATTTTCCACATCTCTTTTCAGGACAGTCAGCAGGGTCCCCAGAATTCAGAGTCTTCTCCTGGCCATGCCTCACTGTTGTCAGGGGACTGTGGAAGCCGGCATGAGGCAGGGGCACTGCAAATGGTCGTGTTCCTAAAGCCACCAGTTGTAATAAAGCAATTAAACAAAAGCCATTGTTGTGGCCTTGAACCTAGTATTTATTAGTTTCTCAGTGTTTGGAAGGTTAGCATTTTAACACTGTGTTCTCTGAGTGTAACTCCTGAGAGACGGTGTCTTCAGCTCCTCAGTAAAACCTTTCCCCCCATTTTCCATCCCTGATTACCAGCTCTAAGAGCATACTTGAGTTTTGGAACAGGCTATGTCCCCTTACTTTGCTGTGCTGTCACAGCAGCATGCAAACAGAGGAAGTAAAAGCAAAGGCAGCCTTGCAGATAGCCCGAGTATGAGTCTCTGATAAGTACTCAGGGTTGACCTGTTTGGGGCCTTTCTCAACCCTCCTCCCACAGCTTTCCCTGTGGTTTCAAATGCTGAAAAAGACAATGAATAATGAAAAGCCTGGAATAACAATTCCTGTCTTGTCCTGTTTATTGAAACGCCTGCTAACTGTGCACAAAACACATGGAAGGCTATTTCAGGATGAGGTATCCACCCTGGAGAATATACAGATCACCTACATACTATGTGTGGATGATTTGGGATTTTAATGGAGGACTGACTGCTTTTGGATGGTGACATAACATTCTTTCCCCCAGGAGCCAAGCATGCATGTCAGTTCATCCAAGCAGTCAGAGAGCAGTGCTGTGCTGGAGAGCCATGTGAGGCCCTCTGACCCTGCTCCTGGGGTTTCCATGAGAAGCATCTGTGAAACAGTTGGACAAAACTGGTGGCTTCACTACCGCCAGGACGCTGTAGCAGTGTGGGGACAGGGAGTACCTTGAATTCGCAGGTCTTTGTTGAAGGGCTTGAGGTCAAACAGCCTCCAAACCAGTGCTGGAGTCTATAATGTGACACACTTTGCAACACTCCTGATTTTCAGGCACTGCTGAGAAGCTGCATCTTGGGAAAAAAATAGTTTCCTAAGGCAGGTACCCACAGCCCTGGGCTGTAGTTGAAGGTCATGTCACATATGCAGGACAAGAACAAATCTGCCTTTTTTCTAGGCAGTGGCAGTGTAAATTGGAAAGTGTGGGCAGGTAAGGCACAAATCTGTAGGCTTGGCAGACGCTCAGTCACTGGTTGTGTGTGTGAGTAGGAAGGCTGCCTCTTCTGATACCATATTGGCAGCAGAAAATGTCATTTCTGCCCTTGTTCCTTCTTCCTGCTCTTGCCTTTGGGGACCGCAGGTGAAGTACTTCCTGCAGCGGCTTTTGCATCCAGGCCTTTGCATTTGACATCTGTACCAAAGCAGCTGGTTGGTCTCTGATGTACAGGGAGCCAAGGTCTTCACAAAAAACACCTTTCATGGACTTGCTGGCCATGCATTATGTTTTCTGAGGAACAGAACTGGTATCCCTGCATTTGCAGGCTGTTCTCACACACTCCTGTTTGAATGCTGTGCCTCTTCCAGTACAGGATTCCCTTAGGCTCTCCACTTTCAGCACGTGATTACTCCTGGCTCCAGGAATTTGCAAGAGGAAGAGTGTGATCTGACAGTGGTCAGACCCTCCAACTACACAGCTCCTGCTAAGAAAGCAAGTGTGCACAGGGCTGCTGTAGGCAGCAGGTAAGGGTGCAATGACACTCCACCCAGAATGCTTTTCTGGGGAGAAGAACACTGTGAGTGGTCAGAGGCTGTGGGACCAGGCAGCCTCATGCTGCTACCTAGTGCAAATACCAAAGGCAACTTGCACTGCTTGACCACAGTGAAAAGACACATGCATCTCCAAGACAGGAAAGGGACCAAGAAAAGCATGACAGAAGGAGAAGCCAGTGGCAACAGAGGAGAACGTGGCTCAACCTTAGGTGAAAAACACTTAGCAGACATCACCTCCAACCATCCATGGGAGAAAAAGCCCAAGAACAAAATGAGAAAAGCAGGAGGACTTGAGTGTTCAGCTATGAGCTAACAATATTCCTCTTGGCTTGACAATAGTGGGCTGACTGCTTCTCTGTCCTGATGGTCAAAGAAATGCTCAGCAGGCACTGGTGAATGTTTGTTCATCCTTTGTTATTCTAACGTGGTTTTGTATCTCTCCCCAACCAGTCACCTAGACTCTAGGCCATCCCCTCTTGATTCCCATCTTCCTCCTGAGGGTGCTTTGTTAAAGGTATTGAGATTAAGTACTTACACTTCAGGTATCACCTCAAAGTTGATATTACCATGGCAACATTTATTCCAACTTTTTAATGAGACCCCTGAAATATGCAGGCTGTCCAGCAATGCTTGCTGAATGTTGCCAAGGCAACCTGAATTTTCCTCAAAGTGGTTTTGTGAGACTTCAACCATACAGGGCATTTAAGCTGAGTTTTAGTTAATCAGCTGAAGGTTGTGGGCAGATGGGTGTTTCAGCGTTGGAAAGGATTGCCTGCTGCAGTTGTAGACTGAACGTACAAGCATTTGAAAGCCTCATGAGTTCCTTTTGATACCCTGGAGCAAAATCCTGTGTGGAGACCAATGCCTCAGGTAACAAAACCTTCCAAGCCTCCCTGTCAATGTCTCTTGACCACATCCCTCCTCCTGTTCAGGCATAAAAACAGTGAAAAAGAAAAAGAAGAAAAAAGAGAAAGAAGAAAAGAAAGGGGAAAAGAAAAGAAAAGAAAGGGGAAAAGAAAAAAGAAAAGAAAAGAGAAAAGAAAAGAAAAGAAAAGAAAAGAAAAGAAAAGAAAAGAAAAGAAAAGGAAAGTAAAAAGAAAAGAAAGAAAAGAAAAGAGAAAAGAAAAGAAAAGAATAAAATAAAATAACAGAAAAGAAAAGAAAGAAAAGAATAGAAAAGGAAAGAAAAGAAAAGGAAAAATAAAAGAAAAGAAAAAAGAAAGAAAAGAATAGAAAAGGAAAGAAAAGAAAAGGAAAAATAAAATAAAAGAAAAGAAAAGAAAAGGAAAGAAAAGAAAAGAGCAAAGGAAAAGAAAAGAAAAAAAAGAAATGAGAAAATAAATGAGTAGAAGTAGCTGTGTATGGCCTTTGGTGACCTCTAAGAGTTACCTGTTCAATTTGAGATTTTTCTAATCAGAGCCTTGCAATAAATCAATGGCTGACTCAACTCCCAGTTCTGTGGCAATGTGAGAGGGCAAGGATTAATGATACCTGCAAGTCACCTGTTAACAAATGCCTTGCTACAGAGATGACACGTTACCATGTGATGTGATTGCTGAACCAGGGAAGGGATTTGGTTTTTTTGTCCATGAGCTGTGACCCAGCTAATTATGTGGCTGAGGGCAGTTACATTTTATTTAGATGTTGGCCTGGCAAGGGAGAATCTACTGGTGAGCAGTGGTGCAAAAGGCAAGCAGACTTACCCACGTTTTGTAAATTTTGGATTGAGAGCAGGGAAAAGAAAACTAAACTAAAACATTCACATGTCACAGCATGTGCACTGGAACAAACCAAACTAACTCTGTTGCTCTCCATGGGTCAAAGGCGGCTGTAGGAATAAGCAGACAACCAGGGCAAAGGATTAACTGACGTCAGGCTGGAGTTAAGAGAAGGGAGAAAGTGACCCAGATAAAGACAGGAAGGATTTAGAGGACAATTGTTCACTAACTAGTGACCACAGCATTAGCTTTTCCAGCATTTTTTAATACCAGAAGCACACTCATTTGTCTGAGCTGAGCATTTGCAGGCCAGGGGAACTGCCAGGGCAGCGCTGGAGAAGTATTTCTAGGGGATGGTCATCTCCAGGCTCCCTTGGGACCTTAGCAGGACTGCTTTGGTTGCTTTACTGCAGGGAGAGCCAGAAGCTGAGGGCAAGCCAAACATGGAGGGAAGGTCATCCCCAAGGCTGACAGTGCCAGGTGAGATAGAAATCTTGCACAGGGAAAACAGTGTAATAGATTATTCAGTTGTTTTTTTTTTTCCTAGGAGGAAAGGAATCCTCCTTAAAAACCCTCTGCACAAACCAATGTCACACCATGAGGGAGCCACCTGCAGTACTTCCCAAGTCAAGAGTTAGCTTTTACTTGGGCAAAGCAGTACTGGCCAGTAACCTCTTGGGACACAATAAGGCACACACTCTCATGGTTGTCTGTAAATATCTTTGTAACAGACAAGTACATTCCCTCCTGTGCCCAGGTATCTCAGAGATGCACACAGTCCACAGGTCTTGGTGAAGACAGCAGGATCTGTGATTCCTCTGCAGTTCTGGCAACAAGTCCACTCCAAAGGCCAGACTGTTTCCTTACAGGTTACAAAGCTATACGGCTCAGTAAATCATCATACTTGCAGAGATGGAGAGCTCCATAAACACCTTTGTCCTTAAAAACCTCTTGCTCTAACAGGGTAAGGATCCAGGCTCTAGACTGCCACAGCCCTCACCTCCTGGGCAGCCCCAGCAGGCACTCTTCCCCGGTCAGGCTCCTCAGGGTCTTTCTTTAGAAGGGGCTTAGCAAGAGAGCTACACCTGGACCAATGCCTGCCTAGTGTAAAGTGAGCTTTGCTGCTTCTGTAAGCCAGGCAATTCTGGCAAACTTAGATCCTTGTTTGGGAAACTTTCTATTCCATCCTGTGATAAGAAGGACCCATCAGGCTGCATCTGTTGATCAATGCTGAATACAGAAATAACATTTTCTGCGCTTTGCTGTCATAAAGCCAAACACCCTTTGAAAGCTCAGCAGCCTGAAGGCAAGGATGAGAATAGACTGAATAGCCATGAAAACATCCTGAAGTGACACCCCCCCCCCCGCCCCAGGCAGAAAAAGGCATAAGTAGCCCAACACCCTAGTTAGACTCTGTGCTCTTGCTGACTGCTGTTATCAAAAGGCAAGACAAGGAAGACCATGCAGGGCATGATTACACTGTATATAAACTTGTGAAAACTCTATCAGACAAACTTTCCTCTGACTGCAAAAGAAATCTGAGAAGCTGCACAAACACAGTCAGTACAGTAGCTCTGTGAGGAGGAGGCAAAACATACCAAAGATAATAAATTTAATGCTACCTGAAATACATGGCTGATGAATGGCTTGGAGCCAAAGCTGATTACCAAGGTCATTGGCATCTGACTGAACCTGGAGCTCACAGAAGTGTGACAAGGGAGCAGGTAAGGGCAACAGACAGTTTTATGCAATACAGAAGTCAGCCCTAGATGTCTTCTTTTACAGTCTGTGAAGTACAAACTTGCTATGCCTGACAAAAGGGAGTTTCATTGTCAATCCAGAGCCACACATGAAAGGCATCTTACAGGAAGCATCTCCCCATGCAGCAAACCCATAGGCCTTCCAGATCTACATCACATTTTCATGCATCCCCCTGTGTCTCTCAGGTAGCCAACAAAAAGAGGAAGATCCTCTCCCTGCCTCCTGTAGGTGCAATGTAGATGGGGAAAATTATTCATTTTTGCACAGGAAAGGAATTGCCTAACTGTTGCAGCCCATTTTTGGTCATGGTGTTCAGGCTTCTATAGCAGTACGCAGAAAGACTTTGCAAGGAGGACATGTGCAACTAACAACTATAAAGCAATTATTGATTGGCTAGCAACACAAAATACTGCTAGGATTTAATGAGCAACTCAGACAAGCATCATGCTCACTGTCCCTAGAAGACACCTGAGGAGTCATTGGTGGCCAGAAAGGCATCAGTCAGATAGGGAAGGGCTGGCCTCTGAGGATCTCTGAGACACAGACTCCGTGTTGCTGGGTTGCTTTAATTTCCCAGGTCAGTTGATGGAGATAATTCTGATGACCCCGTCAATTACCAGCTCTGGTATTTTTCACTTAAGGATTTTATCTTTGTCCTACTTTCACCTTTCCAAGTTGGTGTTTATCCCTTTGAATCCTTCAGGATATAAATAAGTACTGAAAAAAAAAAATTAGGATCACAGTGAATCAGAAAGCCGATGCTATTTGAGGACTGTGGGTTACCTTGTGGTTTTGGAGACAAGGCTTTTTAGATGTTGAGCACCAATGAAAAGTAGAAGTGGCATGGACTCAAGTAAAGCAGACGAGGTGGCAGTGAGATAGATATTTGGCATGGAGGACAACAGTAAGCACACGCTAACTCATCTTCTACGTTAAGGCCATGCACAACCATAGAGGGCTGGCATGGCCAGGGTACTCCATAGGGTTTAAATGCCTACCATTTAAATAGACCATAGAGCAGTCTATGATTGCAACATTTCCCACCCCAAACGCTGCAGACAACCATACGCAATTCTTAGGACATGAACACACACAAAGACACATGAATAGGTACCTCAGCCATCCAGCGGAGCTGGGCACTGGCACCATGTGGTTGTCATCATGAGACTGGGTAGTACTTGATCAGGGGAGAGCCTGAGTCTGGACCTGTAAGTAGGCAGTAGAGATTCTCCTTAGAAATTCTCAGCCAACATATCATCTTGCATCCTGGTGAGGCTCCGTCTGGCTGTTCTTACAGCATACTCACCATGAGTGCACCCTGTTGCTGCCTCCACATTCTCACACTTCAGTGTCGTATCCTGAGGTTTGATCACTGCAGTCCAGCAGTGATGGATTGCAGCTCAAATGGTTTGCTGCAGAGTTTCACAGCAGCTTTGTGTGATGCTAAAACACACCTCTGTCCCTCAGAGATCTCTTTATCTTCCTTGTAATGTAGCTCATCTCTGGTCTCTGCATAGTTCTGTGTTTATCCTTGGCTATAGAAGAATGGAAAGAAAACAATCAAATAACATTTTTTCCTCTAGTTAAAGAAGAGTAGTGTTTCAGGAGTGCAAATCATAGTTTATTTCAACTTATCTGTAGGAAGGGGAGTCAAGTCAATACACCACAGGGTGGCAACCCAGGAGAAAACAGGTTGAAAGTATTTTCACTTTGCGGTGTACAAGTGAACCACCTGGGCCAGGCCATAGCTGTGCTTTCCACAATCTGCCCAAAAGAGCTGAGCTGAATCAGAACTGTTGCTTTGTGGTATGCCTCTTGGCCAAGAACGTGGTTTTCTCAGAGAGTGGCTGCATTGATCAGGCCTGTCCCCAGCTACAGCATCAAAACCGAACTTCAGGACACACCTCAGTGAGAGCTGGAGTGGTCTCTGGAGAGGTAAGGGTTGCACACAGGTCATGTTCTGAGAGGGAAGAAACACCTCCCCATGGTGTGGAGACAGCTGGGCATATGGTGAGCCAGCCCCACTGAGTACCCCAGCCTTAGCTCCAGGGGTGTGTGGAGCCTGTGGTGGTGTTTGGAGCTGTGCCAGGCAGGGGTGTGGGTCTGGGTCTCTGCATCACAGTAACTGCAGCCCTGCTTCTCCATCACCACTGTGGCAGCAGCACTGCAGGGTCTGCACCTGCAGGCTAATTGCAGCAAACTGGGCACCCTGTGGCTCCCCAATGCACTTGGGAAACCAGGTGGGTGACAGCCTTTTTGTTTCTGTTTCGAGCCAGAGCTGCTTCCCCCGGGGCCTCTATATGCAGGTGTCTGAACCTACGGACTCCTGCTCTGTGCAGGTGCCCCATGAGCTCCATCTCAGGCAGCATTTGTGTCCTTTTGCCGTGTTCTATCTTGTGCCCATTGCCAGCCCTTCCTTCCCTTTCAGCCTGAACTTGGCTAACACTGACACTCAGAGTAATAGCACTTCCAGCACCACTCCACCATTGTTTTGCAGTGGCAGCAAATACAAAATAAAATCTCTCTGACTGCTGCATGATGTGTGGGACTGAAAATCATCTTGTTTTGACCAGCTAACTAGAAAGAAAAACTTGTGCTTCTGGTAAGCAGTGTGATTGTCCCCAGCAAAATAAGAGCTATATATTACTTTTACTTCTATTGTTGATCAGGTATGATGAATGCAGGAGGTCTGTAGGTTTAAAAGATAGAAAAGAGCCATTATTATCTGGGCCATATAATGCAGTTCAGTGGTTTTGCACTGAGGTCACAATCTACTCCATAAAGTTTGTGTTTATTTAGCCCAAGGTTCTAAGTTTTCTAAAAGGAACAGAAACTCCCACCTGTAATCAAACTGTACTTTGAGTCTCATACTTTTTTTTTTTTCCTCCTCCCTTTGCTTTCCCCTTTTATTCAAAGGATGAGAAGAATCAGGTATTGATCACAAATGCTTGGCTGCAGATGGTGAGTAACCTGTGTCAATAAAGAAAAACCCCCTTTCTAATAGCAAACTATTGAATGTTATTTCTTAGCTGAAAAGCAAGATTAATGTCTTTTTACTTGTCTAAAATATGAAAAAGGCAGGCATTTTAAGTCCCTTGAAATTTCTCTAACATTGAAAATTAAATGCAGGAGACTACATTAGTCCTTTCGCAGACCTGTTGACCTTTGGATGGTGAAACCAACTGCATTGTTAGGTCAGTGGATGTAGGGATATAGTAACAATGGGCCAAAGTTAGGGTCCCACATAGCTGAAGGAGAGATTCTTTAGGGGGCTCAAGGCCCCCTCCAAAGCCAGTGAAGGGGACTTTTTGAGAAGGAGCCAGACACTCAGTAAGACCTGGGCACCCTGCACTCACAGCTTCTGGGAAAATCCCCACCTCTGTCTGAAATGGAGAGCCAGGGGTGCAGGACCATGTAGGGCAGGGCACAAAGATCTGCAGCACTTGACACCAAACAGAAGTGATGCAGTCGTGCTGGACCTTGTGGAAACTGCTTGGGTTGGGTGGTGGGGTAGCCGGGGACCACAAACAGCCCTCTGCTGGCAGTGCCCAGGCACATCATTGCCTTCCCTTGCACTTTCCAAACTTCACCCATAAATGTTCCTCCTCACTTTTCTGCAGCCTTCTCCACCTGAGGAGTGACCTGGGCATGCAGAATAAGCAAAACTGATCTCCACTGAGGGCTTTTGGGGGAGGAGTTTCCCATCAGGTCTGCTGCTGCCTGTGTATGCTGAGAGATATGGTCTTTTCTTAAGGCACATAAACCAATCTCCTTGATGGCTTGTGCTCAGTAAAGATGCAGCTCTGGAGGGAAAAACCTGTGAGACACTTGAACGATTGAACTGATTCTTCTCTGACTTTAAAGTAATCAAGCACTATCTCATATTAATGGGTGCAACTGAACAAGCTGCTTCTTCCTCAGCTACCCGCTACGATTTGCAGCAGAATGAGTTGTTTTTAATTGTAAAAACTAACCCAGACCCACCTATAGGACTACAGGATTGTTAAGTCAGAGCTTCTGGGTGTCATGACCCTTGCGGAAGTGTTCTTCAGTTACTGCACCATGAACTGTTCCCCTTGGAGCACTCCCATAGAGCTTTGCTGTATGCTGTATGCTGTGCCCACACCTTTCTTGAATTAACTGTTTTGTCTTGAGGTTGAGGAGTGGGGATCAGAAACAACCCCTTGGGATATAAAGTTCATTTACCTGCCTCTCATAGCAAGGTGATTATTAAAAGACTCACCCATCCTTGTAACAGATAAAATTATTTCCACCAAAGAGAGATTCTCAGACTATGGTCCTTGTTCCACTGATGATACTCAAGCCATTCAAACCACCTCAGATGAGAACCAGGGTGCCTCGTGGAGGTACCTATTGCCAGCCTTCTTGTCAGCCCACCAGAAAAGGTTTGAGATGCCTGGATTCAGGCCACAAGATGGAGAGGTTAAACACTACATTAAGATACAACTCACAGCATTCGGTTGTCATACTGTGGAATCCCCAGTACATATGCCAACCTTTCTTAAGAATAAAAGCCAAGCGCTAAACTACTATCATACTACTGCTATTGAATGGGCAAAATCCATTCTGTTCCCATAGTATTCCAGACAACTTAGGTGACTTTTACCAGCTCATTTAATCTGATGTATATGTTTGCCAACAGTACTGGGTTGATGTTTACTTGTCTTGGGACCAGTATGAATACCCAGGGGTGCAGAACCTGCGATTTCCAGCTGACCAGATTTGGGTACCAGACATTCTTCTGTATAACAGGTAAGCAAGATGTGCAACAGTCGTTGGGAGCCTAGAACTAAAGCATTAGATACTGGAAATCAGCCACACTTCACTGATATTCTGGGGCTATCGCTGCCATCTGAGGGTTTGGCTCTTACCCTTGAAACAATAACAATGAAGCAAACAAGTGCCAGCTAATAGATTTTTCTAACAGCCAATCTAAGTCTTCCTGGCTGTAGATCTGCAGATGTCTTATTTAACTTCTCCCAATGATGTAGAGGGAAAATAATCCATATCCTCATTACTGTTACCTTTGCTGTCCTGAAGAATTATTACCATGTCTCTGCCATAGTGTTCCTGCCTGAACTAAACAAATAGATTTTCTTCTCACTTTCTTTATCACTCATATTTTAGTGATATTTTAGACACTCTTTTCATCATTTCTCTGCTCTTCTCTCAGGGAAAGCTCTCTAAAATGTTTTCCTCTTCCAGAGCTGAATCCAGGTCTCTAGCCAGCACTTCTGCAATGTTAAATGGAGTGGAAACTCTCTAGACAGATGTTTGCTTAATGCTTTCCAGGAGGATGGTGGTTTGGTTTTACTCTGACTAACATCTTAGTTTTGGACTTATTTTTTGATCTATCACAAACCCTAGATGTTTTACTTCAGCCTTGCGGTCTTCCTAGGTCACTGATCCGTCTTTCTCTGACAGTTTTAAGGGTAATACTTTCTAATCAACCAAACTGAATTTCATTCTGTTGGTTTCCCCAGATCACCAAGATCCATTTTCCATTCCAAGACCTCACTACAAGATATCAAAAGGAGGCTTGGAGTGACCTGGATTGTCTAAGTGTTCTTTGCCTCAGCGTCAGTCTTCACAGTCTCTTTATTCCTTTTTCAGTCTCTAGAAAGCAGGCTTATAGCCTGGTCCATATTACTGTAGTTTGTTCATACGAACATGACGTGACAAAGGGTTTCTGATTTTCAGATGTATTACCTGCCTCCTATTATTCGGTCAGTAAGAAAATTAGACTGATTTGATGTAGTTGGCCCTTGACAAATCTGTGCCAGCTGTTCTTACCTCATTATCTTTGAAGTTAGGCTGATATGTCTATAATTTCACCTTTAAAAGAAAAAAAATCAGCATTCTCTTTGATCTTCCCCAATTCACTGAGCTCTTCCTGTTCTCCATGAGTGCTCTCAGATAATTGTTAATGCTTCAGAGGGTATTTCGGCCAGTTCCTTCAGTTCTCAAGAGTAAATTTCATCAGCCCTGCCAAGTGAAATCTGCCTTATCCACACTTCTTTAACCTGTTCCTCTCCTATTCTGTCCTGGGCTCCTGCCACTGTGGGAGAAATGGTTGTAGTGAGTTAATTGTTTGTGAAGAGTGAAGCACAGACAGTGTAGGATACTACAGCTCTCTGTACAGTGTTGTTTCTTTTCCTTCCACAGCAAGTAATGGATCTATCTGGTTCTTTGTCTTTTCCTTGTTTCCTCGCATTTATAAAAAAACTTTCTTGCTGCCTTTTATGTCTTCTGAGTTACTAGTCATTCTACATTTCTCCTTTTCAATTTTATCCCCTTTGTTTTGTGCTGAGGACAATACTGAGGACAGAAGACACAGACATGAATAAAGAACAGGTCCCAGGAGGAACAGACAGTCTGAATTTTCCACATCCGGTTGTGAAGCAGGGTGTCTAAGATGGTGTAGTCATGCAACATAGACCTGCACATATCCATACCAGGCAAAGCTCTACAGCATCTGCCAGGGGAACCCTCCATAGTTAATCTTTTCCCAAGACACCCTCTGGAGAAAGCTTCTGGGCCTGCTCCCTTGAAGAATTCTTGTTCTTACCTGCTTGTAACTCCCTTATTTTTCTCAGAATTGCTGAAATCCTAAAGAAATTATCTTTTTTTTTATCCTTTTCACCTAGTTTCTGCTCTTAGAGTTTCAATGAGTGCCCTTCTACAAGCCCCAAAATCTAAAACAGCTTCTCCTCAGTGCCTGCCTCCATTGCTTGAAGCAAACCTTTGGCCTCTCTACATCCTATGAGACTGCAGAACTGTTGCCTCAGGCCACCATTACTCTTACAACAGAGATTTGGGTAACAGATAACTTGATTTATACTGTGAGCTGCCTGATTCTGACAGCAGCCCCAGACTTTCTGGTCTTTGGGTACAGCTACTGTGACACTTGTTCTTTTCACTTCTGTCTTTACTCTGAGAGACCCAACAGCTCTGCCTCTCACTTCTTTGAGGACATTGCAGCATGCAACCGGCATGCCTGGGTGCAGGCCAACAGTGTCTATTGGAAGCTGAGATACCAGTCAAGGGTGGACTCTTCACCCAGGTGTAGGACCTTAACTCAGACGTTCTGTGCATTAAATTTAGACATAATTATTTTTATGTTGACAGTTACTACATCTTAACTCAAACATCAGCTTACTTTTTCTTTGTTTTGTTTATACTGTGTTATAGTGCGGATGAAAGATTTGATGCGACATTTCACACAAATGTGCTGGTGAATTACTCCGGATCCTGCCAATATATTCCTCCAGGTAGGGCACAGAGAACATATGTTTGCTTTAAGTCAAATAAGTCAAGCAGTTTTCCTTCATGAATGAAACCAAGGTGTTTAGAAGCAGTCTGTGGAAATTTTGCAAGCTGTGTAATTATGGTACAGAACCACTGAAATAATTTAGGTCCAGTCGTGTATTTCCACTTCCACTTCACAAACTAATACATTACTCTCCTGAGCAGTTTGCTCAGAATATTCAGAGGCCCAGCTGAGGTGTTGTCTAAAGCAAAGTGTCGTGTGCCCTCACATCATGTTTCATCTGCAATCCAATTAGCTCTTTCCTGAGGGTGGAGAGCTGTGTGGCTACAGCTGAGAAACCCTGAAACCCTGAGATCAGCATTCCCTCTGCAGTGAACCCTCCTTGCCAGGCTGAAGCCAGGTGGAAAGACAGAGACCAGTCTCAGACAGCCAGACCCAAGCCTCAGACAGTTCTCCATCTGTATGGCTGATTGTGTCTGTAGGGCCCAGCAGCCAGGACCTACCAGCAAATACACTGGCTATCCCCACAGTCACTCACTGTGGTGGACAAGAAATGCCCAAACTTTGTGTCATAGCTGCTGGCAGATTGACCCCAAGCAATTTCACAGGACCCACCAGGGAACAAATGGATCTTCCCTGGTGGCTGGTCCTCTGTTGAGACCCCTTAAAGCATCCCTGTGGTTTCACTGGGACAGAGCCATGGGTAGGTTGGTCTCCAGGGAGCAACATGGGACAGGAATAAAAATGGCATGTACCAGAGTAGAGCCTTCTCCATCCCTCCAGGTAGGGAGGAGATGCAGAGGGTGCCTATATGGACAGATCTGGTGTCACACCCATCTCTTGGTGAGCTATGAACTCCATGGTGAAGAACTGGTTACTTAAGAACCCAAGGAAAGAAGAAAGAGAGAAGAAGTAATAAGGGAAACCTGCTGTGTAAAGCACAGGAAGTCCTTTGTTACAGGGATATAACTGCTGCCAGACAACTTTTCAAAATTTTAGAAGGAAATGTTGATTATCAGACTACTGACTGGCAACAAAGGCTCGCAGAAGCAGCTAGATTAGTCAAGACACTGGAAAACATGAAAGAGTGGAAAAGGTGGTATTTCCAAAGCTTCATTAAAGTTTTATTTCCCATGACTCTGAGAGCAGGCTGTACTCAGTGCTGCTCTCCATTAGAAAAAAAAAAGATAGGTGGAGGCAGAGAGAAAAAGGACAAGCAGGGGACAGCTGTCTGCTGTTAAAGAAAACAGCAGAGCCAAGATTTAGGAGAAACTACGAGAAAAGCCTCCACATAGCCCATCCAGAAATGGCCATGACAGTGGGAATCAGACCTGCCAGAACATAATGGGACAACAAAGGGAACCCAGATGCCCCAGAGCAGCAGTTTGTGCAGGGGCATGGTCCTGCACCCATGGTTATGTGACAGTGCCCTTAGCCTTCGTAGTGGCTGGGAAAGGCAGTAATCAAGGATCTCCGTCTGGGGGATTCTATCTTCAAAAGGCATGGCTCAAGAACTTACTGGAAAACGTTAAACTCTTCTCAGTTAGGTGACTCAGAGCTGGGTTTCACATTAGCACACAGAAACTGTTACTGCAAACTGGTAGGCTAAGTGCACCACTGGAGATAATTTTCCAGTAAAGCAGAAGCTGTCCTGCTTCACATGGTGCCTCTGAACCGGCCAGCATGCAGTGAGCTGGCGAGGTAAGGTGAAGGCTGCAAAGCTGCAGACCCACAGGGGTGAGGGTTTGCAGGGATGACCTCTGTTCTTTGCCACCAGCTGCAGGTGACACAGCCTGTGCAGATCATCTTCCCTCCTCTCCAAGCCCTCCACGCTGCTGGACAGCTGGGGAAGAAAGTTTGGAGCATCCATTAATGTTGGTGGTTTTTTTTTTCTTCTCTCAGCAGAATAACAAAAAAATAATTAGTTTGCAACAACATACAAATGTTATGTGCCTAAAATGCTTAAAATGTCACATGAAATAATGATGGTGGACTAGACACATCCAGAGTAAAAATTCAAGGCCCCAGTTAACATGCAGAAGATAAAGGCAAGCACAGAGCGAGGTTTAGCATAACAACGTATTTTCAAAGGACGGCGGGTCTAATGCAGGGCCTGACAAGGAACTCCTTTCAGAGTGTGTCACAGTACTTCCAGCCACAGAGCATAGATATCTAAGTACTCTACGCTCCTGTCAGGCTCTGCAGCGCTGCATGTGATCTGCTAGGGCCAACCTAGGAGATGGGTTGGGCTGCTCCAGGATGGCCAGAGTGTCCTGGGAAACCTATCTCAAGGATGCAGTTAAAGAGAGAGGAATCTTCACTGGTGTCCCAGAAAGGGAGGTTACTCCACTCATAGCAGCATCTTCCACCTGCACTACTGACTTGTTTACACCATGACCACACCACACAGACTTTTGGAGAAGAAAGTTGGTTGCGATCAATTGGACAAATAAAGATAGAGATGAATTGCACTTTGCCCATGCTTGGTTCTCACTGATTTCTATCCACAGGCATTTTGAAGAGCACATGTTACATTGATGTCCGCTGGTTCCCCTTTGATGTGCAGAAGTGTGATTTGAAGTTTGGCTCCTGGACTCACAGTGGCTGGTTGATTGACCTGCAGATGCTCGAGGCTGATATTTCCAACTACATCTCAAATGGAGAATGGGATTTAGTGGGTAAATTGGCTGGCCTAAAAATTTTCACTACTCTAGTTTTCAAAGGCAAATCCCAAATATATAGAAATGATCAATCCTACTGGAACACAAAATACAGACATTTCCGATGTAAGGGGCAGAAAAAAGAATAAGAAAAGAAAGAAAAAAATTACACCTCAGAGACAATCTTTCAGCTGCATTCATTGAACTGTGTCTGAAAACACTGTGTTCTGAAGCAATTGCCTGCAATTGGGTACATAAATGAAATCTACTAGTCCTGATGCATCTGAGCGGTTTGTCAGTGCTAAACTTGGATGTGTCTCATGTAGGTGCATGGAACACCACTGTCACATCTCCTCTAACATGTCAGCCAACAATTGGTGTAAAACCCACTATTTCAGTAAAAGTGGAATGAGCTTTTACAGAGATTATTATCTCTCAACCCAGCAAACCATCTAAGTGTCTACCAGTTCATAATAACTGCAATTCAGTATGTTTCTATTCCCTTCTGTGCTTTGGAAAATGTATTTTTTAAAAAGGAATCTATGCTCAGAACCAGTTATCTGGAGTGGGCTTGTAGTGAGTTATTTTGAGCTTATGTAGCTGTAGCAGAAGCAATGCTATGAAACTTGATAGACCATCCTAAGGAGAGCTTGCAAAAGGAACATTTCATCTTCTAGTCTGGATATGCAGACAAGGAAATAACTCTCACTGACCAAGTGCATGCAGTGGTTTTATCATTCAGGGCATCTGAGAAAGAGTATAATAATAAACATAGTCAGTATTCAGTTCCATGAGAAGCTGAAGGACTCTATAGGGAAGTCCTCCTAAAGTCTGTCCATTTCAGAGCACTCTTGACTTTCCAGTGGTCCTTTATAGTAGTTTTTGCTGCCCAGTAACTTTGTATATCTGATTAAGAGCCTGGCCTGTGGTTTAACTGCCTTCAGCCCTGGCCAGAGGTGGGCAAAACAGGCCTTTATGTAGCTCATACAGCAGAGACCTGAAGTAACACCTCAGAAAAGTCACGGCCATATCCTTTATGGAGATTTTGAAGGCTCTTGTCAAAACATACACATTATCACATTTCTGTCATGTGCACAGAAAGAAATAAAGAGGTGAGCAATGGTGGCATGAAAAATACAAGGTGTTGAGTTCTTCTAGTTCCCCTGACATTTCCTGTGCTGCTGCAGTGCCTGCCACACAGCATCTCACGCAGTCTAGTGCAGCTGGGTCACCATGGGCAACCCTGCAGTACAGCTATATTGGGCAACTACGTCTCTTAACCTTCAGATATGACAAGCTTTAAGCTTAACTTGACATCCCTTTTGAAAATTAAGCCATATCCTGTTTGTTTTTCCTGACAAAACAAAGCAAATGTGTATAAGAGAATGACAGAAAGATAAGAACAGGTGGCACTTTCACACATAAAATCTGCTGTGTGGGCTAGTAAACATGACATCTGTTTGTCACCATTCCCTGGATGCAGGAAGGCAGAATACATGTTTTACTGAGTTAATCTTTGGCCACTGCCTGCAAATCTTTTCTTGTTGATGTTAGGATGCTCAGAACTGTTTTGATCTGGCCCAGATGAGCTTTTGTGGCTAAGCCAGGTTCTAATCACTCAGAAGGCATGAAAATAACCCCTAGAAAACACAGAAGATGGACTGGGAACAGCAGGCATCTTGCACTGCTGCCTCAGACCTCGCTGAAGACACTAGCACAGGAAGAGTTACCTTGCCTCTTTTAACCCTGTAGTGATGTATTTCAGGTTTCAGATGACACTGAACTGAGGCACATTGTCCTTTGTCCCCTTTAATCTATTAATCCACATGAGCATCATAGGTCACAAGTGCTAGAAAATGGCTTTTGCCTGGTAACTGATTTGGGGGTGTCTTTTCTCCTCTATCAATTGCCACAGGACACCTCAAAGCACTCTTCAAGGCACAGTATGTGGTGGAGACACCACACTGGCTCATAAACCATCAGTTCTTGGCCTATTCCAAGGGGGTACCTGGGAGTCCTGCACTTCTTCCCACTGCTCTGATCTCCTTCTCTGTAGGTGTCCCAGGAAAGAGAAATGAGATGTACTATGAATGCTGTAAAGAACCATACCCAGATGTGACATACACCATCACAATGCGCCGACGCACCCTCTATTATGGCTTGAACCTACTCATTCCCTGCGTTCTCATTTCTGGCTTGGCACTGCTTGTTTTCCTTTTGCCAGCTGATTCAGGGGAGAAGATTTCTTTAGGTAAGTGCTTAAAGAACTCATTTATTTTGAAAGCATTTCCTATAAAATGGAAAATAATCATCTTATAGTGCTTGATGAATAAGTACTTCCCTGGAGGAGCAATAGAAGACTTACTTGGTTGCAGAGACCAGAGTAACAGCTTTCTGTAAGGCATTCACACATCCTGTGCTAAACACGTCTAAAATCTTTTGGATTTTACCTGGGATGAGGCAGAACTTGTCACTGGCACAGGCGGCAGTGATAGTACTCTGTCACCCGTGTTCTGTTTTTCTAGTATGTCTTGATGATGTTCACAGCTGATTAACTCTGCTTTTTAGATAGGACATACTAAGACACAGAGAGTGAAAGGCTTGAGCACTATCAGCTGGACACTGGATTTGCACCTTCCAAATTCAGCTTCCAAACTACCAAACCATGAATCCCCCATGAACACAAAACAGTGACAGCCAAGGAAAGGCTAAATGAGAGTTACTGTTGTGGTGTCGATAAAGACAGCAGGGGTGCTTCCAAGAGAAGACAGGAGAGAACTGGAAGTACACAAGACTGTCCCAAGTGAGACTATAAGGGTGTGCACAATTTGCACAATTCCAATGACAATAGAGACCTTTAAGTCACATGGAGTGCCCTCAGTGTTAGCAAAACCATCGAGGATCTAAGGAGTCTGTCTTACAAGAAGTAAAACACAGGCTATGAGGGATACAATTGCTGTCTATGAAAGACAGGATGGAGACAAGGAAAGCAGTTATTTGAGCCGAAGTACAATGTTGACACAAAAGTAGAAGGTAATGCTCCTGCATTGACCGTGGTGATTCCTCAGCACCAGGGCAGTTAGGTTTGGTAACAGTCTTTCCAGATAGGACAAAGAGCTTCTTCTAAAACAGGCTGCAGGTCTGTAGAGGGTGTTACATAATATGCAATAGCCAAAAACTATACTTATGTGTCTGCAAGTCTGTCCTAGCCCTTAAGAACCATCTGGTCTTTGTTTGTGCTATGCTTTGGAAAAGGAATATAGTTCACCAGCTCTTCAAGCTTCATTTAACTCAGCAGGAATGATCTCTCCATTACTTTAAGAGGAGCAAGAGTCTGGGTGTAGTGGAGAAAAGTGAAAAGGCACCAGATAAAGTTGCATCCAAAAATGCTTTCGCTTCATGGAAGTTCTCATCTGCACTGGCAGACATGAAGTTATAGGTTTGGCTCAGCTGTAGACTAGGACAAGGTTATGTTGAACAGCAAAGAAATCAGAGAGGCAGCTGCAGAGTTCATGTTCCTCATCCTTGTCCTCAATGTTCACTCCCTGCAGGTATCACTGTCCTGCTTTCCCTGACAGTATTCATGCTGCTTGTGGCAGAGATCATGCCTGCAACCTCCGACTCAGTCCCACTAATAGGTAAGTTGATTTTCTCTGCTCTGTGCACAACGTATGATGTTCACAGCTGATTAACTCTGCTTTTCAGATAGGACGTACTAAGACACAGAGAGTGAAAGGCTTGAGCACTATCAGCTGGACACTGGATTTGCACCTTCCAAATTCAGCTTCCAAACTACCAAACCATGAATCCCCCATGAACACAAAGCGGTGACAGCCAAGGAAAGGCTAAATGAGAGTTACTGTTGTGGTGTCGATAAAGACAGCTGGTTGATTTTCTCTTCTCTATGCACAATGTATGAGGCTTCTCAAGAATTGTTCAAAGCTTATTTAAGGACTAACTCTCTTTGTTACTGTAGTTTCGCATTTCAGTGATGGCAGCAGTAAACCTCTGTCTGGAGTTTACTGTTTGCATATATGAAAAGAGCATACATGAGGGCTGGAAACTGGATAAGCTGGTAACTGCCATGATTGAGGGGACATGGAACAAACACAACATGGAGGTTTGAGTAGGCAAAGCACAAAGCCAACACCATCAGTGCACAGGCATGAGAGGCATACTGGAATAGTACTCAGCGCTGGCTCTGTATTCATTGAGTCTGTCCATAAAGCCCCTTCAACAGCACTTTGGGTGAAACTGCGCACAGAAAGCTTTTAAAGATCTCAGTGCTGCTGTCTGGAGAAAATTCATCTTCTTCTGCACCACTCACCCTCCCTGCTGTTATGCATCTCTTCCCCACTTGCCCCCTTTTCCTCCTCTTCTCTCTACCTGAACAGCAACTCAGGATACTACAGTCATAATTCAAACATATCACTAGAGCATTTTAACATGTGCTATGAGACAGATTATCATCTTGGGAACGTGGGCCAGACAAGCATTGTTACATCCTCTGTTTTCATAGGACCATCCATGTACCTTGATCATATGAGGCCTCAGTTTCTCAGCTGTGGACTAGAGAAATCTTTATTCCCTGACCTCACAGCAGGCTAGAGAAAACAAACCTGTTCTGGTTTACAAAATAAAGAGCTATGAACACCACAAGAAACCTCAGAACCTGTTTAATTATAATCTCCTGAGCTAAGGTCTATCTTTGAATACAAATCATGACTGAAGTACTCATAACAGACAGTAGAAACAAACACAATTTTCAACAATATATCTAGGTGCTGATGGAAGGTGTACCTCACCATTATGTATATAATTAAAACCTTGAACAAGTTGTATCATGAATAGGAAAAAAGAGCATTTACTCAGACAACCTCATTATCTCACTTCAAGGATTAAAACCTCAGACCTAACTCTGGGGTGACTATGCAGCAGTAAGGGCAACAACACCCATAGGCAAGAGTTTCTGAAAACCTCCAAATAACTTGGACATCTTGAAAGTCAACAGGACTCTTGCCTCTAAGTCATACAATTTCTACTTACTATAGCACAGCATAGTGAACATCACATATCAGAAGGTGAGGGGCAGTGGTGCTGGGGAACGCTGTTGCATTAGATCCTTCTTCTCCAGTTGAATATTGGCTCAACTATTAGGACCTCACAGATCTTTTCACTCTTTTTGGACCACAGACTCATGGAGGTGATAAAGGAGTCTTTTCTCACAAGTATGCCTCATTGACAGCATGTATTGTTGCAAGTTTTTTCCAAATGCCCAAATAATTAGAGCGTACCAAATGTATTAGAAATGCACCTCCCAAAGTTGTCATGTAGGTCAAACACAGTCTGTTTCTTTCATCTGTTCATTAGACAAATTTTATATTGTGAAACTGTAAAAGAATAATCCTTGCACATGGATGCTTTGTAACACCCTAGAGACTGGCTTCAGGTATCCAGATGAGGGATGTCTAAAACAGTCCTGTGGCTACTGTCATCTGACACTTCCCTGTTACAGCCCAAAACCAAACTGAACCGTGACAAACTGGGGTGCACTCAGGCTGCATGCTCTGAAACTCAACCATCCCCATGCAATGGAATCTCTTTTTTCACAGGATCACAAGACAGTCCAGGTTGGAAAACACCTCAGGAAAACTGCATCAAAAGCCTTGCCAAAGTTGGCATAAATGACATCTGCTGCTCTCCCTCTGTCTGCAAATAGTACTGTTTCATTATAGAAGGCAGTCATGTTGGTCAGACGTGATTTATCCCTGATAAATGTGGGCTGGCTGTTCCCAGTGCCCACCTTCTCCCTCATGTGTTCAGAAATGTTCCCCAAAGGCTTACTCCCTGATTTATGCAGGGACCAAAGTCAGAATGACAGGGCTGTAGTTCTTCAAACTGTCCTTTTGGACTTTCTTGAAGATGGGCACAATAACTGTCTTTCTCCAGTTGTACGGGTTCTTACCCCATCCCCACGGCTTTGCATGATTTCCTTGGAGCTCTTGGGGTCACCTGGCTGTCCCAAGGACTTGGTCAGGTTCAGATCTCACAGTCAATCCCTGACTCCACCCTCTTCCACTGCTCATTGTTTTCCTCCTCCTTGAATCATGTAAGCACAGACACATATGATGGCAAAAACTGAGGCAAAGAACACACTGTCTTGGCCTTATCTCTGTCCACTGTCACTAGTTCATCCTCCCCATTCAGCAGCAAAACCATCTTTTCCTTTTTCAGCTTTTTACTGTTCGTGTAAGTAGTAAAAACTCTTCCAGTTGCCCTTGTCTCCTTTGGCAGTCTCAAGAGCTTCAACATTCCCAACACCAACCCTAATGCCCAGGCAATGCTTCTGAATTTTCCTTTTGTGACCTGACCCTGCTTCCCACATCTCCCCATCTTTTGCATTGGAGATCCTGGCTTAGATGTGCTTATCTCATGTATTTGCTTATTTCTCTGAGTAACAGGAGGGACTTCTATTGCACTTGGAGGCTGCTGACTTTAAGCTCTTGCAGTTTTCTTGTGCAGCTTTATCTTTTGGAGCTTTCTCCAGTCAGATCCCAGCTACTACTTCCCTCAAATATGAGAAGTCTTTTCCCCTGCAGTCCAAGGTCTATACTCTGCTGTTCTCTTTCCTCACTCTCTTCATGGTCTTGAACACCGTAGTTTCATAATAACTATAGCCTAGGCTGCCACTGATTATCATGTTCCCAACCAGTTCTTCCTTGATAGTGAAGAGCAGAGCAAGCTGTGCACCACCCCTGGTTGGCCTGTACTGGTATCAAGAAGTTATCACTGACATCCTTCAGAAATCCCCTTGACTGCTTGCATTACTCTGTGTTGCCTTTTCAGCAGATATTAGGAGGTCCAAGTCCCCTGTGACAACCAGGATCTGTGATACAGAGGCTTCCCTGAGTTGCTTTAAGGCAACCCTTATCCACTCTGTTTGGGTGGTCTCTAAGGCACCCCCACCACAGCATCATTTTCATTGGCCTCTTCACTCAGCCTGTCCCACAAGCTCTCCAGGAGCTCTCATCCATCCCACAGAGAAGTCCCTCATATCCAAGCATCTCCTTCACATAAAGAGCAATGTTGTCTTTGCTGTCTGTTCCCCCTGGAGAACTTGTACCTATACATCAGAGTCTTTCAGTAGTGAGAGATGTCCCTTCACATCTCAGTTGTCCCAGCAACATTATTGTTTCATGACAACTTGTAGAGCTCCAGTTGCTCCTGCATATTTTCCAGACTTCATGCATTTGCTGACTCTGGAGGTGAGTCCCTCCACCTTGTTTCACTGTTCCTGAGGTCTGGCCACACAACATCACTTCCTTTCCACTCTTGTCCACCATTTCTCTGTTTAAATTTGGGTCATAATCTCCGTTAGACAGTATTCCTAGTTTAAAGCCTTGCTCCTAACTCCTTGCTCTGCTCTGAATAGGCAGGGAAAGACTGCTCACCCATCTGGCTTCTGCACCCAAACAGCCCTTGTTCAATAAGTGCTCAAAGCTAGGGTTGTGGTTTTACATGATCTTGAGGTCTGAAAACCTTACCCTTGCTCTAACAGGGTAGCACAGCATAATCTCTCCACAGTGATCTTATAGGTGATCCCAAATGGGATATTTTAGCTGCTGAACTGGATATACCACGTCATGATCACAGTTCAGTGTGATCTCTGATCCAGTTGAAAATCCTCAGAAATAAGCATGAGAAAAAGGAGGATGCTTAGACATCTTGTTCAACATTTGAAGAAGCAGCATGGTCAGTGCCAGGTTACATGAACAAACAAACCTTCTAAAGCATGTGGTTTGAGAAGGACACAAGTAATTTGATCTTGAAGAAGAAAGATCCATTGCTGGTCTGCAGAAAAGCCACTGTCACTGGTCTTCATGAATGTGGGAGCAAAGATGCTCTGAAAACATGACACACACTTTAAAAATCTACATTATATTGTTAGTGTCTTCATTTTTAAAAACAAACATGCATCCACACCTGCCTGGATCAAGATGAACACTCCCAGCCTTTGCTAGGACGAAACCACTAGCACTTAACATGCTGTACCCCCTACATTTCCCTGCCTTCTGACCACAGCTTTAACTACTGAACTGTAATAACATAGGAAATTCTCACAGCTGCTGTTTGAAGTGTCTTTGTTGAGGGATCAAAGGAAAGCTGGTCTAATATGACACCAAGAAAAGAACTATCTTCTGAGGTCTTGTATACTTGCAAAGAAGTACATGATTCTATGAAGAAATGTGGAATTCATATCTCAATTCTTGTTAGTTGATGTGACTCTCCTTTGACCTCAACTTATGTTTGCAATAAATGAAGCACCACTCAGCCTAAATAATCACAAGGAGGCAAGTGGAGCAAGACACTTACCTTTTTCTACCTCTCTGCAAAGTGACTCGCCACTTTCTTGGTATGTTCTCTGCATTCTCTGTCTGTCTGTAAAGCTGCTCAGAGCAGAGGATCTCTAACTCCACACATCCATCTTCCTCACACAATGGACTTCCATTTCTATGTAGCCTGCCTACCCATTGCTGTGTTAATACACATTAAAAACAAGAAGCCGACTTCTTTTATGTCAGAGCAAGTGTCAAAGCTTGGCCTAGAAATTAGCAGTAGGCTGCGCAGCATCTTTGAACATAAGGACCCAGCTGCTGCTTTACATTGTGGGGTGGTGGGTAGAGCTTTCCTTTCCACAGTGAGCCAGCTCCTTTCTGCATCAAGAATTGTGCCAGTTGGACAGGCTGGGTTACTACATTTGCCCTCTACTATTACTCAGATTTCTGGGGCTTGCATTCACACCAGTAACTAGCCACTCCTTGGCCAGCAGCGTGTCTCGTCCTGTCCTCCAGGGGGAACAAGGTATTTTCAAAGCCCATTTTTCAGCAGCATGCATATGTACAAAGCAAGGCACCACAGTCTTTCAGAAGCTGAATCCTGCCCTTCTGCAAACTCATCTGCAATGCCAAAGAAAGGAGAAGTCTGGGAACCAGAGCAAAGATGTTTGTGTTTCTGTTTAAAACATTAACCATCCATAGCAACAGAAACCAGCTCAGCCATTTAGATCGAAAGCATTAACATCCCATGACATCTACAAACACAACAGTTTGGCCAGAATCCAACACAATTTGACTGTATGAACAAGGCTTTTTTCACTACAGGGTCCTGGAGGTCCCTCCTGGCACTTAAAATCTCTTGGGTATAGCTCCTAAAAGACTTTCAGATCATGACTATACAGCCGTGTCCTAAACTTACCCTTCCTAGTATAGCTTAATCATGCCTCACAGGAAACGTGTCTGGCTGCACTTGTGATCTGACTTACTTTTAATTTCTGTCCTTAAAGATACTTTTATCAAGAGTCTATGTAAGTAGACAGCTGGAGTTTATTACTTGAGGAAAGGATATACAGAAGTGCAGAGAACTCCAGATGTGTTGCACACCTGAAATTACTGGTCTAAGTGCACTAATCACTGGCTAAAATCATAAAGTCTGTATGATACAGCTCAGGTAGATGACAAAAATTATTCTTTCTGCTTCTAAAATCCTATGCAATTTTGCACAGATTTGTCTTGCACTATAAATGCCAGTAATTTCATTGGAATTCCATGCACCTTCCTGTCCCTACCACATATCACCATCGCTCCCTGTCTAGTGCATTATGTGAGAAGGGGTGCCCATGTCCGTGATTTCCTGGTTCAGTGACCAAACTCAAATTAAACAAACACTGTTATTTCAGTTACAGCTTTTCCACAAGCTCAGGTCCTGCCTCTTGAAACTAAAGGCTTACGTAATTTATCTGAGAACTGCATTTGAGGATTGTAGATGTCAACTGGAAGCATTTTATTTTATTTCTGTAAAGACAATGTGATCCAAGTAAATGGCATTGGATAATAAGATCTGGTTTTGGTGAAGATTTTATGACCATTTCTGAAGAAAGGATGAGTTCCTTCCTTAGGCAATAGACATAAGCCTGAATTCTTTTTTTTAAAGAGCACTGTGCCTCCCTGTTTACAGTCTTCGTATCTCTGACCTGTTTCATTAAACTGTATTTTCCATTTGAAAGCAACCTTGTAATTAAGGCTAGGAAATCATGCATTAAGAAGTCACTAAGGAACAAGTTCCCCTAAGACAAAACAAATTCCGAACTGTAACTCTTCCTCTTCATGACTAACGTTTGACTAGAGACTCCTTAGGGTGGTTGTGCTTACCCATCCAGTGGTACCTGATAAAGCAGTGACCAGAATCTCATTCATCTTGCACTACTGTAGGAACGTCTGCAAAAATCAATGTCTCAGTACAAGCTGCTAGTTTGGACTCAGAGACTTAAAAAAAATTCAGTTCCTAATGCAAAGTTTGGTTACTACCGAAACCAGCTAGTTTTTCAGAAATACAGAGCAGTCCACAGCCCATGTTAAAGTCAGACATGGTCAAAAGCCATTGCTCTGGGAAATTGAGAGCAACACAGTTGTGAGCATAACCAGCATAGCTTCCTGAATTGTCTTTCTCCCTGCCTGCAATATCATCTCCAGAGGGGGAAATCATTAGGGGCCACATGGCACTGAAAAGTTTAGAGCTGTCCCCACTTTTCCCTCTCCTTCTGTGATCCCTGCTGCTTCCAGCACCAGATAGAAAACATCATTAAGGCCCCAGCTCCAGTAACCAGCAGGTTCACTTCTCGTTCCACTCTGCAGTGATACACAGGCTGTGGTGTAATTCCTCCCCCCAACTTCACCCACCTTATAGTTACCTCAGGTTTACTGTGCTGCAGTCCCACCGCTGTAAGAACAGGGTGATACCATGCAGAGACAGACCCTAAAAGGCTTACTTTGGAAACCCCACCCAGCTCTTTACTCTCATATTGGTCCAAACCTACTGCAGTCTTTAAGTTCACCCCCAGGTAGCATAAAAAATAGTCACACAGAGAAACTGCTAGGAGCACCTGCAGCAGAACGCTTTCAGCTTGAGATCAAAGCTGCAGTAAGCTCTGAGTTGGCTGCTGCTGCTCCACCCCAGCCAGCGCTCCGAGGAAGTATCACTTTCAAGGTACTTTGTCAAAGCAGAGAAGGCACACTTCTGCCCAAAATCCAAATCTTGAAACGGAATGTTCAGACCTTTCCAGACAGTCAGATGGTTTGTTTCTTCCATAAACATCTTTTACAGCTGGAAATTCAAGGCGTCCCTTTAATCATTTCTTACTTTTTCCCATGCCCAAATAACTGCAAAGTGCTGCAAATCATTATTTCGTTCCAGCTCTGTCCAAAATAACACTATTGGTTTTGGATCAAGAATCTGTATTTTGCTCTAGAAGGAGTTTTATAGTAGAAAGTCTGAAACACCTGGAAGCTGGCACGTGCAGAGTGTGTTTGAAAGGGGAACAAGGGGCTCATGAATATGAGGAGCTGTCACTTCCTATGATTAACATCTACATGGTGTTTGACACCTTGGCTGGATCTATCAAATCTGCACAATAAAAATGAAGTTATCTTCACCTCCAGAAAACAATATTGCATTTCTCCTTTTCTTCTTTTGCTGAGCTCCTCTGCTTACTTCTTTAAAAAACACTGCTTAGGGGTCTACTATTATGACTTATTTTCAGCTGTGCCCCTCCTTGCCAGTCTTTATCATGCCCACATTATTTCAGTACAAATGGTTTGACGCCGTGAGTAAGTATGTTTGCAGCAGATGCTTCAGGTGATTTCTTGCAGTTAGTTGTACAGCAAACAAAGCTGCAAACTACTAAGACAAGGAAGCAATGTGGTGCTTTGCCACCTCCAGGAGTTACAGATTGTTTTAAGTGATGAGCATTAGGCATTGTGGTTCTGACTAGAGAGAGAAAATGAGATTAATCTCCTGTTACATTTTCTATCATCTGCCAGTGTGTTCTCAGCTGCTGCCACTTCACTTTATCTTTCTTTTGATTTTGTGGAGTGCTTTTCCCACCTCCCTTTCATGGTCTGCCTAGTACCTTGTTGGTGCCAGAACCCTACTCAGCCTCTTCTATGAAACAGAAATTCTCATTCACAGCAGCTCTTACAGTTTCATGCCTTGTGATCAATGATGCTTTTACCAAAGCCACGAGTCTTGAATGTTTTTCTTTACTTAAAAAAAAAAAAAAAAAAAAGAGAACAGTTAGAACAGTTTTACTTTTCAAACACCCAGTTCTATTCTTCAAAAGCATATGGGAGAAGACTTTGAAAATGCTGCAAAAACACTGCTCCTGTGTCCTCTACAAGTACCATAACCAAAAGGTAGACACAGCAATTAATCCTAAAGTCTCTCTTTTTAAAGACATTTTGTGTTTATGAGGGACCAACTGGACTGAGATGGTCTTTGCTTTATACTGTCAGTAAAAGCTAATGAATGGCACGAGGTGTCCTAGCTACATCAAATCTTGGCAATGGTGGAAATTTTTTACCTTTCTATGTCCTCTTGGGTCTTTGTTTGCTGTCTGTGTACGACACTAAATCAATCAGCAAGGAAATCTTTCCTCCACCTTTTGGTTTCCCTGGTCTCTGAGAAACTCTGCCACCACCTGTGTAGACTGCAATAGTGTCTCTCCAGCACCAGCTCTGGTCCCTGCCACAGCAGAAAAGAAGAGGGTGGTTGAAAGCCCCTCCAGTCGTGTCCGAGGTTTTCAGCATCCTCCACAGGCTTCAGTTCATTGCCCTGGCCCATTTCCACAAGGAGGAGCAGTGAATATCTCATTCTGTGCGTGCTCTGAGACATTTCTCCCATTTTCTAAGAGCTCACCAGAAACGTAGCACTCAGAATGACTGAAATGACCTGACTTAGAACAGTTCTAAACTCGGTCATCACTTCACATGCAGAACCTGACATTTCTTACAAAGACGGAATACAAACAGGAACACCAATTGGAGTTACCCAACTTGATCACTATATGTCAGCATGACACTGTCCTCCTTCCCCCAGTATTTCATAGGAACAACAAGACCGTAACTGGTCACAATGGAGAAACTCTGCCTTTTCTACGATTAACTCTGTTGACAAATCTGGATAATACACTGCTTTCTCAGTCAGTGTTCAGTGATAAAATCGACAAGGCAAAACATCCATCTGGAATCATCTTGCTCCTCTCAGAGTTTCTGTTTCATTTACCCTGCTCCTAATCAGTCCATAAAGTTAATCCAGTTCCACAGAAACAGCAAATCTTCCAAAACATCTCTAGAATAATCCAAAGGTGCTCCTCTAACATCAGATAACAGTACAGAAGGTCCAAAAATGGTACTGGATGTGTCTCAAGTTATGAATTGCAAGTCATTGCCATCCTTTTGATATAGGTGACATTAAAGGATGCTTACAAGAAAATAATAGCTATTGTCACTGATGTTTAAAAAAATACTTTCTAGCTTTCTGTGGTTGTATTAAATCTATACTTGCTATGACAACAGCACCTGGTCATCTTCTGACAGTGCTGAGACAGAAGCTGACAACTCCCAGATGTTAAAACAGCTGCCAGGTACTGTGTTACATAATACCTCCTTTGGCAAAGAAAAGGAAGAAAATCTATTGTAGAAGCACAAATACTTCATACTACATGAAAGAGATCAACCAAGCATCCGAAACAGATTTTGCATTCACACACAACTGCTGAAGAAAGCAGAAAACAGGTCTGAAAAACATACGAGAGCACGTAGCGGTGAACTGTGCAGACCTCAGTATCCCTGGGGAATGTCACTGCGTCAGTCAGGGATACTGAGGGCTTCCAATCCAAACACATATCTTCTGCTCCCATTTCCTGGCCTGTGGCAGCTGTCCAGGGCAGAGTGCAAATAAGCCAGTTCCCCTCTGGAAGGGGTCATGTTGCTTCCAAGCTGTGCCCCAGAGCTGCTGACATACAGCAGCCAGGCCCCTGCTCTTCCAATTGCACGCCGTTTTGGGATTGCTCTTCCTGACACTGCCTGTGGTGAAGTGATTTGTTAAAGCCTCCAAGCTGACCCATCCACACCAGGGACCACGTAGTAACCAGGAGTTCTTGAGCAAGATACAGAGAGATGCTTAATGAGAGTTGCTGAGCATTTTCCTTCTGCAATGTAAGTGAAAGGGGCTGAGCTTCTTTGTAAAATCAGATTTGCATTTACTCCTGGCAACGGACACAGGTAGGGGTAGGACTCTGTGGGAGTCCTGTTTGCATAAGTGCTGTAGGCTTTAGGATAGACCCTAAAATACTGGCAAAACCAGTCTGGTGGCTGGGCTGTGACTGCCACCTGGGAGACCAAAACTCTGTTCTTACTCCACTGCTTGTCTCCCATGCCACATCCTGCAGGAGAGCTTGCTATTTCTGTGCTCAGCAGCATCAGGTTTAGATTGGATATTAGGAAAAACTTCTTCACTGAAAAGGTGGTCAAACATTGGAATGGGCTGCCCAGGGATGTGGTGGTATTGCCATCCCTACATCCCTGTTCAAAAAATGTGTAGATATGGTTAGAGGTATGGTTTAGTGATGAACTTGGCAATCCTAGGTTGACAGTTAGACTTGATTATCTTAAAGGTCTTTTCCAACCTAATTGATTCTTGATCAGTGGAGGCCCAGGAACAGAGCTCTCTAATTTAAGGCTGTGTGGACCTTGGGTAGGGTGAGTAAAGACTGCAGTCCCATGGCTTCAAGTGTCACCCTTTCAAGAATAGCAAGGAAAGCTTGATCCTACCAGCAGCTAGGCTCCTCTTCTCACAGGGTTCCTGAAGAAGGTCAAGTCATGGTCATATCAGAGCAGGTGCTAGAGGTGAAAAGGGACAGCATCCTTTGCAGCTTTCACCAGATGATGGGTTTGATCTGGCTGGTGTGAGGTCTGAAGACTGCCAGGAGCAGAGATGCAAGCCAGCAGACTGGAGGACTATTAAGCCATGCTTTTAGGGAGGTGCGTGGGAGACAGCACAGAAGTCTTCCCCACCAGTTCTCCTGGCTATTGCAGTAGGACCATGTTTTTCTGCTACTGGGAAAGACAGGATGTAGGATTATGTCCTGGAAGGAAAGATCAGAAAATACTGAGTGGGTATGGGTATTGTTTCAGAGCCAGGACCATTTTGCCTCATGAACGTACCTACTCAGTTTTGGGGCCTTTTCTTCCCTTACAAGTGAATCATGACTGAACCCCAGCCCAGCTAGTTCTTGGCCATCCCTGCCTGTGGCTCAGCCCCACTGCAGTGTCTGGATTGTGGCTCTGCCCCAGTGCAAGGTCTGGGTTGTAGGCAGAGTCATGTTCCCAATCAGAGACCTGCGGGCAGAAGATCTAGCAATTCCTTTTTGAACAATGGCTATTATACCTACCTTGCCTTGCTACAGGAAAGGAGGCGATAGCCTTTATCAAATCTCCAACCACAGATGTGAAGGCTAATGTGACAGATGTGCCAGCTGTTGCTACTTCCTTCCTCTCCTTTCACTCCTGGTTCCTTGGGGCTGGCAAAATTCAGCCCTAGAGCAGGTCCGGGCTGCACCAGGGCTTTGAGACTTTCTTACCCTGAAATGAATACAGCACCTGCACCTGCCTGGGCTGTGTACATCTACCTGCCAGTTCTCATTTCACAGATATCTTGTGACATTTGACTGCCTGACACTGACAATAGGGCTAACATACCATGCCCTATTTCCTCTATCATTACTTTCCAGCTGAAAACTTCACTGTATCTTAAACAGAAACCCCCTCATCCCTAAATGCAGGTGATGCACACCCAGCCATCTTCCTTGCCTGTCACCAAGTAAAAACATGAACCACATTTCTTTATGGGTCCACAGGTCCACTACCATTCCTGATCTGTTCCTGAGAGAACTGTTTTCCCTGTTTACTAGCAGGTCTCCACGGTCATTTCCTGACCTCTGTTCCTGGGTTTAAAGCATAAAAAACTGGGAGTGTGAATTCCCCTGCTAATCATTTGCTGGGATCTTGAGCCAGATAATACCAAGTTGTTTCCAAGTTCAACTGGGAGACTAAAATTCCAAGGATCTGTAAAAAATCCTAGCTAAAGCCATTTTAAATGGACCACTTCAGGCCTTTGAAGTCTGGTAGCATCAAAATGCATAGAATTTATGTAAGTTATTTAGTTACTTATGGCAATAATTAAATCAGTGATGTCAACACTGCTGTGTTTCTGTTACGTGGGGCATACATGAATCAGACCACCCGGCTTCCCTGAAACCTGAGTTCCTGGTTCACTCTGCTTCTGCCTGGCTTTTGGCTCTCTTCTCTCATGAGTAAGTGCAACAGAGGCCTTTCAAGTCACCTCACCCTCAGGACTCTTCTTTTAATCCAGCTGCATAATTCATTTTGCCACAGAAAGCCATGCCCACCCCTTGAAGCAATCGCAGCATTGGTTTCAGGGAGGCCTGAGAACCTCATTATTATGAACAAGCTTTTTGCCACTGAGGCAGTGGGAATTGGTATTAACAAACGGAGCCGGAACAAAACTTGCCTTGGAGCTTGCATTGTATTTTTGACTTAGCCTGCAAAATGCAGGAGGGAAGGCTGGGGATAGGAGGAGGCTGCAGCCTGGGGCAGTGTCACCTGCTCCCCCACACCACCCCATTGTATCAGCCAACAGCTCTGCTCCCTGGTATTTTGCCACAGCAGCCTTCAAATGTCATTAACCATGTGGATAATTCTGCTTTACACTCCAGTGCATCAACTACACTCCTGCCATGAGGAGGCTGTACTGCCACTTAGGAGATACCATTTCAAGTCTCAGTTCTGGCTTTGAAGATCTTGATTGCTTTCCTACATGGCAGGCTTAAATTTAGCACTCAGCAAGGATGTAGTGTGCTTTCATAGGAGTGAAAAGAAGTGGTCTTGAGGGCCAAGGAGGGTGCTGAAAAACATGCTTAACCCTTTGTGATTAGTGGAGAGGCGAGGGAGGGGATCTGCTGACACTTTCAGGGGGGGTCCAGTGACACCATGAAGACAGCATTTCCCTCCGGCACATCTGCTGGTACAGTAGGGCAGCCCAGGACTGGGGATGCTAGTGTTCAGTGAGTCTGGTTAGCTCATGTCTTTGCCATCCTGGCACCAGGCAGGGAGCTGATCCTTCGCAGTGGGGCCTACATTCCTTTCTGGGAACAAAAGCAAAGCAGGTTATGCCTTTCACTGGTTCTAGCCCTTCCCTCACTGGAGAAGAGGGAGCTGAGCAGATACACAGAAAACCTCAAAGGCCTTAAGTGCTCCAGAGCAGAAAAGAGAATGTTTGGATGTGATGTAGTCCTTCTCAAATGCAGATCTCAAGGCAAGGCCAAGGAATTTTATTTGCCTGTTTGTTTTTTTCTTCTTCTAACCAAGTCCTGCTTTTACTTGCAGCTCAGTATTTCGCTAGCATCATGGTCATCGTTGGTCTGTCAGTGGTGGTAACAGTGCTGGTTCTGCAGTTTCACCATCATGACCCGCAAGCTGGAAAGATGCCCAAATGGGTAAGCAGCTTTGGTGGTAAATATTCAACAGCCTACTGAAAGAAAAAAATAATCCAAAAGCTGTAGTAAGCTATTTATAGGTGAGGGACAGAAGTTGCTCTCCATTAATCTGAAGAGTCAGCTATGCACAGCACGTTTGATACTCACATATGCTTTTGGAGGGAAAGAACAAACATGCTACATTTGGTTGTCCATTAAAAACCGTATCTGTTACTTGGGTTTGGGGTGTTATTGGAGTAGTTTAGTCATGGCAGAGCAATCCTGCCCAGCACTCCCTTTGCAAGTGCTACTCCTGTGGGCATCACCTTTGATTTCTTTTCCTGCAGACACCAGTACTGATAAAATCTGACATTTCAGACCCCTAAACAAACACTGGTCTCTACTGGGCAGATTTTCTGCCTTGTTCCCTTACAGAGGTTCTCATTGCAGTTTGTGACAGAGCTATAATCTCCCAAAACAAAGACAGGAAGGGAACCCAATCTACTTCTGTCTTGCAACTATGAGCTGGCTCCCTGAGTTGCTGGAACATCAGGAACCCTAATACTTTAGTGTAGTAGGGGTGTTGCCTGCTGAACCCAGCTATGCTTGTCACAGCTTTGAGCTCACTGCTACTGCAGCACCAGCAGAAACAGAAAGGCAATGCTATTGGGCTCAGCGTGACTGTACTAAGGAGACTCCTGGAGTTCCCTGGCTTGGAATTCTGCCTTCTGCTAAAGCCACATCCACTTGCCTGTGAGGAAAACCAATCACGTCTACTGCCATCTGATCAGTTCTCAGTGCATTAGCATGTGGACCCTCTTTTCTCTGCAGCAGCAGCCTGTTAGCCCAGTGAGGTCTAGCACCAACACCAGCTGGCTTTCAGGAAGAATATGTTTTCAAGCTAAGAGAAAACAATGTTGTCTTTTCCTCTCCTTTTCCTAAGATCAGATTTTAGAATAGGCAAGGTATGTTTTGTATTTGCAAAAAGAAAAGGAATGAAAGCAGAAGCAGATACAAATAGTTACAGTCAAGTATCTACCTACTCTAGTTTCACAGAAGTCTGATTGTACAGCAACCTCTGGTATCTCATTCACCACATTTGTCATGATAGACAATTATCCTGACATGATATTGAATATCACATGGTTACCAATGTCAGCCTGAGTACAGAGCAGCTTTCTAATTTAACATCTCTACAAATAAACTGCAGCATAAATGCAAAAAAAAAAATAAATCCAGTAGCAATTAAGCATACTAACAATTATTTATAAAGTTCTGTATCATTTAAAATCATCTTACTTTTAAGCCAACAGAACACATGAGTTCTGAATGAATGTGCATGTAAGCAAGACCTGAGGCCACAGATCTGGGTAAATATGCTTCTCATATCTACATGGACAGGGTATGCAGCAGCATAACAGCCCCCATGGACAATTTTATCATTTTTTCTGCTTTTCAAGGAGCCTAGACACAATGGCTCACATTAAATCTGCTCACAGGCCCTGCAAGTCAGCTTTTGCTCTGATCGTCTCTCGCTCTCTTGGCTGGAAAAACAGCATGCAATGAATTGCACTGTTGAGGAACCTTGTTCAATGGCCTGGCAGCTGAACAGGCATACATTAAAAAAATTCCACCAGGAAGCAAAAAACTGTGGAAGCACAGATGATAGGCTGTGAAAGCTGTAGACAAGGCAAACTGACAGGGCTGAGAGATGTCAAGAGAAAAAGGGTGAATGCCAAGTGTGTAGAGGAGAGAATGACCCCACAAAAGCGGGCATTAGTTCTCTGCAAGGACAAGGCTCAGTCATTAGGATTCATGGCAAAGTCTCCATTTTTATTTCTTTTTCTTGTCTACCTATGACAGGCATTTCTTACAGAGACAACCTGAAAGGTTTTTGCACAATGAAACCCAGGAATCTAAGATGGCCATCTGCAGAAATAAAGACACGGCTTACCTGGAATTTGTTCTCTGCAGTTCCAGTCCCAGCAGATACTCCCTACGTCTGTCTACTTACTCCCCACACCCTCCTCATCCTGGCAGAGCCAGACATCAGTTAATTGCAAAGCTCTAACCCTGATTAATTGGATATCGTTAGAGGATTGTTCTCACCTCCTGCTTAAATGGATTTAGCTGCAGGAGATTGTTGTAGGGGAAGGTATTGGCTTGTGGGGGAGCAGCTCCAGACCTAGAAGATTTGACTGATCGTGTTGCCTAAATACCTGCTTCCTAAGCTATTTACAGTTGAGCAGCTTCTTTTCGCTCCCTGCCTCTCGAGGGATCTGTCCTTGGCTTTTGAACCAGAAAAGGGAGATGTGTATGTTAGTATTTAGCCTCTTTGTAGGTGCTTACTTCTCCCCTTTACTGCTCAGAATTGTGCCTTCCTTTCTATTAAACTTTGATGACTTACTAAAGCCAACTTTTTCCAAGAGAGGAGTCTAAGTACAAGGTGTTCAGTCAGGGCAATTGTTGGCTACTCAGCTGCTAAGTGAGAGTGCTGGTTACTCGACACATTTCATAATGTGTGCTGAGCTAGCATGGAAAAGAGTGCTACAGGGCACGCAGCTGAGGATCACTGGTACCTCTGCTGACAACTAAGACTGTTGTATAGGTGAGAGACATGGAGAGACCAAACACAGAGAGGAGAAAGGGTTTTGCAGGAAAAGGCAAGAGCACTCTGTCTCTTTGCTGTTCCTAGACCAGGTTTGTTAGGTTTCAGGCTTTTCTTTTGATATGCTTTAAACCTGGGCATGCACAGATTTGCTTGGGTGCTGGTGCCCCTCAGCAGGAGAGCTTTAGTTGGGAGACTCTCCCCTCTGGACTAGGCCAGGCAGGTGGCTGTGATGGGATCTAGAAATACAGCTGTATTATGGTTAGGGGAGGAACTTCATGGAGAGGGCCACAGCAAGTTTAGGCTGTTGGCCTCTGAGGACAGCTGTATCTGTGTCCTTCCTTCATAGAAAACTGTATATGATAATGGAGGTGAGAACATAGATTCATGCCATCGTGCCCAGGCTCTTATCCCACAGTCCTTATACAGCAGCTGTCTCCTAAATTAATTGGTGTGACAAGAACAGGTTGATGCCTCTGTGTCTGTGTTTTCAAGGAAATACGGCATTTGGAAGTACAAGCAAATTAAAAAGCTGTGTTGCTGACTTCTGCGTATTTATTTTTCAATGGGAAATGGGTTTGGCTCTGTTTATAAATGTAAGTCCCCTAAGGAGTAAACACTTTGTCTTGTAAGAAGAAGTAGCATTGCTATAGAATAGGACTTTTTCACCTCATATCTCCTTCTAAGGAGCTAAGGCAGACATACTAACATTTTCTAATAAGAAAGTTTGTCTGGCTTAGTATTTTGGAATTTCACAGTACTGGAGAGTTAATTTATCTCTTTCCTTTGCCACTGACACTGTGGAAACATTGCTAGCAATTAAGATCTTTATTTTGTTCCATGATGTTCCATTTTGTGTCCATAAGAAGTCAGACAACATTGTAATTAAGTAAGTTCAATTAAATGCAAGATTGATTTTTATTTAGGCTGCTACATTATAATTTTCTATTTGTCTGTGGTGACCATGGAGGAAATAATGAAATATTTAAAGACCCCAGTGGAAGCAGAATAATATGAATCACAGGAAAACAGTCTTTCAGGATGAACAATAAAAGATTCATTAGTGGGAGAAAAGCAGAAAGACTCACAGAAAATGGCATGGGGTTGTGACCCAGAAGAATTCATGCTGCAGAATTTAACAATTGTGTAACCATCTTCCGCTGGTCATTGTTGCTGGCTTTTACTATTATAATTCCCAATTGTGGTAATTAATGCCTCTCTTTTCTGAAATTATGCTTGTCATTACAGCAGCAACCCAAAGTGCTAGCTGTAATTTTCCCATCCCTGCATCTGTACTGTAAAAATACAGGAGAAAACTCATCCTTCCTCTGAAACAATTTTCGAGGCAAAGTGGGGTCCTGAGTCAAGCCTGACTGTGGCAGGATCACATAGGGAGTCCTGGGCCAAGGCTCAGAAGTGAAACCACAGGTCACATCTGTTCTCTCCTGGACATCAGATTATTTGACTTGCAAGCAGAATGATAAAATCATTAAGGACCCCACCTCTCTTCTGGAAGGAACTCTGAGAAGCATGTTGCAAATTTCCATTTTGTATACATAATACCTGAAGGACCTTATAATTACAAGATTTTACTGTTAGTTTGCTGCCCTTTAGACAAGATGTTACTGATTTTGCAGCCTTTTTACTGCCTTTCACAGCAAACAATGTTAGCAATAGGAGTCATAGCAGGCTTGGATTTCAGACAAGACATCTGAAGATCAATTCACCGGGAAGAAATGCTGGATGCAGTCTCTGGAATTAGCTCATTTGCTGATCTTGACAAGAAACATAAGGGGCACAATCTGCCATGTGCAGGTTAGAGCACTTTCATGATGCACCAGAGCAGTTGTACACCAGAGCACAGAGAAATGACAGCAGTCAATAGTAGCCTTTAGATTTGGAACTGCCCAATTTAATTTTTCACCATAATAATTCCATTTAATATATTCTATATAATAATTTACTATTCTTCTTTTGAAAAAAGGCCTGCTGTATTATGTGGCTGAACTCTTCAAAAAGTATTAAAATGGCTTTCAAATTAGAAAATAACCAGCAACCAAGGCTATTTAATTAGACTTAAACAACAGAAATGCAGATGGGGAATGCGCTAAAACCAGCTCTTTGTTGTATAGGTTTTTTGTCATCAGAATCTAAACATTGCCCCCCCCATATATTTGAGTCTATCTCTTTCCATACTATCTGAGATATAGTTGAAAACAATGCAGCAAATTTTGTGCCCTTTGCTCAATTGCAGAGATCTGGGTTTGTTTGCTAAAGATATGACTTCAAGAATAATTTTGTAAGATTTTACAATGCTTTTGCTTTTGCTTTCTAAGCTAAGTGGGCATTGAACACCTGTGTTCAAGACATATTCAAAAAAAGGTCATCCTTGGAAACAAGCCAGATGAAAAAAAAAAAAAAAAAAAGGAAAAAATTGAAAGACATAGCTGGTGAACACAGAAAGCAGTCAGTATTTCTAAAGAACCGTATAGAATAACTGTATTAGTCACACAAGTTTTCAAAAACTTTTTGAATGCAGTAAAGTTCCCTTTTTTCTATCATGATCACTTTCTTTCAGGTTCGTGTCATCCTGCTGAATTGGTGTGCTTGGTTCTTACGAATGAAAAAACCTGGGGAAAACATAAAGCCCCTTTCCTGCAAATATAGCTATCCCAAGCACCACCTGAGCATAAACAGCATGGAGATGAGTGTCCTGCCTGGGCACCAGTCCAGCAATGGCAACACGATCTATAGCTACCATGCGATGGATCATCCATGCTGCCCTCAGAAGAATGATCTGGGTAGCAAGAGCGGAAAGATTACTTGCCCTTTACCGGAAGATACTGAGCTTGTTCAAAAGACAGCTTTAATGGATACTGTTCCAGTTATTGTGAAGATCCTGGAGGAAGTTCAGTTCATAGCAATGCGCTTCAGGAAACAAGATGAGGGTGAAGAGGTCTGCAGTGAGTGGAAGTTTGCAGCTGCTGTCATAGACAGATTATGCCTGGTTGCGTTTACCCTTTTTGCCATCATTTGCACATTTACAATACTCATGTCTGCTCCAAATTTTATAGAAGCTGTTTCAAAGGATTTTGCATAAGGTTTTCAAAATGAGCATGATAATTTAAAAGTGAGTATTGCCAGTAATTTTGCTAGATAATTTAACTCAAATAGAGAAGTGTACTTATATGTGCTAACATACACAGAAGGGGATGAAAATAATTTCAGGAGGTAATTATTCCTGATGTTAGTGATTGTAGTTACTGAATAGTAAATATATTGAGCTCTGTTACTTACTTCATAGACTAGTACCACATGTGATTATGTCATGATCTGTGACAAGTGATAGACAAGAATTCAGATCTACAATATATTTATTACGTTAACACTAGTATTAATGTTACTATGAATTTGTGAATGTTTAGATATTGTTAATAATTTAAATGATCACTGATTACTATAAGCTTTACAGAATTCTGTTTTCAGTATATTTGTTTTCTCATTTTTATTTAGTGTGGCTGTGACATTCACTTCTCAGATTTGATGGACATATATTCACAGTCTTATGATTCTGTGTATTGTATTGACAAAAATAAACTATCATGATGTTAACTCTTACTAGTATGGTGACTGGAGTGTTTTCTCAGTAAATATATTAAAAGAATGAATTTTCCCCAGACTATTACTTCTTTTTTAATTTTTTTAATTAGAAAATGTTGGTTGTGAGGTTGGGGAGAAATTCATTCTCCATGCTGACAGTCATATAGATCATTAACAGTGCCTTCTTAGCTCTCCTGCTGCTTAACTGTTGCTGTCATCTTGAAACTCTACTTAATTTGAAATATCTCTGATCTCTTGGGACATGGTTACAACTTAATACTGTGTGTACTACTCTGTATAATCAGGGAAACAATTTCGGGTCTGCATAATCTGTAGGAAATTTGCACTGATTTCACTGGGCTCAGATTTCATATGTAGTCTACACCACCAAAGTAGTAGTTTTTGAAAATCCTGCGAGTACTGTCCCCTTTCCAACTTAGGCACTGTGGCTTTGTTAAAAGGAGTGTGTAACAGACGAATGTAATTTTGCTAAATTTCAATGTAGCAATGTTAACTATTAATTTGCTGTCCATACATGCTCTAATATATTATCTATATATTAGTGAAAAATAATCCAATTATACCACTTCCCTGGAAGATAAGGGGGAAGAAAGCATTATTCTCAATAGCAGATTCGTTCCAGTCACTACTGTGTGTAGGAATGACATCTCTGTTGGAGTGATTTGTTTTGCCTACTGGTCACAGCAGAGCTACAAAAGGATGTGGGCTGATGTAGACACCTTTCCTCTCTGGGATAACACAGCACTTCTCTAAGTGTTCACTGAAAGGGAACAACAACCTATTACCCTCTCTGCTTGACTTTCAACTTCCCATTCTTACAGTGTTAGTGTACCAAAATCAACATTTCCCACTTCTTTGAGATGGGACCCTTCCCACCATCACTGTTGGAGAGAAACAAGCATATCACAGCTCTATTACTTGACGGAAAGTGTTTCCATCTAAAAGGTGATGGTGAAACTGGTAGTTCTACAGACTGACGGAATATGCAACAATTTCTTTTAGGATAAGGTGCTTGAACTTTTCCAGTACTGTGCTTCATTAGGTGGTGATGGCTCCCTTTAAACAGATTATTTTATTGCATTTTATTACATTCACTGTAATGTGTGTTAGCTCTGTAGCTATAAGATTAGACCATCACACCAATGGATTTATGATACTGCTTGGAGTTATGTTCAACAAAACACTTAGAAGCTATTGGAGGTCATGACTACAGTGGCCTGTTTTGTATTTCACTTAGCTTTTGTGCTTCTTGCAGTTACTTCAGTTCTGGGTGCAGCTCAAAAGGGTAACTGGTTTATAGTAAAAGCCTCTACTGAAAATTCTGTACATATTTCTGAGAGATACTGTTTTCCTTCGCAGAAGCATTAGTGCTCTAAATGGCTTTTGCTGTGCCTGCAGGAGAAAACTCCCATGATCTCTACTTCTTTCTCCTGCTCATTTTGCTGCTTCTACTTTAAAAAATTGCCTTGCTGAGGTACAGCATGCAATGCCAGAGGGCTTTGTCTAATAGAAAAATCTAACTGAACAGCAGAACTGGTCTGGGGGTTTGGGTTAGTGATACTAGGCCCTGCTCTTGGACAGCAGCTGAAATGCTCATTGTATTTTATTGCTTTAGTTATGGGGACAACCAATAGATAAAAAAAAAAGTTTAAATACCCAGTTATTTTTGCAGCTTGTGAGGCAGGGTGCTGAATGAACTTCAGAACACTTTTTCAAAGACAAGTAATATTTTTGCTTGAAAATCTTCATTTTTGAAATTAATGTCCAGTGACAGGGTGGAAAAAGGTAAAAGCTAATGTTAAAGCACACAGTCACAATAACTTAGTATCCTAATGCAAAGCATGTATCCTTACATGTAACACAGAGTTGTTGTATAAGAGTATTTTTAACTGGTTGCATATATCTTAAGATCAAAAGGAGGATGGAAGCTACAGCAGAATATTATTTCAATCACTTTTTTATTTTATAACAGCCAGTGGAAATAAACCCCCTCCATTTATAGATTATTACCTTATACTGTTAGACTACCAGGTCAAGGTTGTCTCTTATAAAGATGACCTAAAACTCAAATTGTGTTAGTGGTATGTAGTTTACAAATCTTTAGACTGAAACTACTGGCTGCTTACTTTTTCAGATGACAAAGTAAGGCAGATCCTTTTGATATCCAGTTGCCACTTGATCTTTTGGAAGGTAATAACATTGTTACCACAAAATCTGTAGAATGACATAGTGTAAAATGGCACAGTCAAATGGTTACTGTACATGCAGAACACTGCAGAATAAAGTGTGAATGCATTTTTCGGAGAATTACATAAAGATTGATACATCATCTATATATTTTAATTCACAGCTCTTCATGGCATTACTAGTTAGTGTTTCAGAGTATCTGTAAAGGTATTACAGAATTCTAAAAGAAGGAAAAATTCCTAAATCAATTACAGAGGATAAATGGCAACAAGAAAGCAACACTTAATGTCCTTCACAAAATTCAGTTACTTAAACATGCATGAAGAGTCACTGTTGTACCTTCCATGGGTAATGCAGGAACATGGTAGTAAAGGTCCTTGTCCACTTGCTCTTGCTGAGGAGTACCTTATCTCCCAGAAGGCACAGTAGTTTTCTGATCTGGAGATATTTGGCATAAGAAGATGAGAGTCTGCCCTTATTTATTGATCAAACATGAAGAACTGTTGATATCATTAAACGTAACTTTAACTTTGACCCATGGGTTACCATTTCTTTTTGAAGCATCTTAACTATCTTGATTCAAATATCTAGATATACCTGAAAATATGTGTTTTCCATTCCAGTTAGAACATTTTAGTCACCCTTGAAAGTTTGCTATTTTATCTGCCACCATAAGAAGTACAGCTGTGTAACCTCCAAGAGTGAATATCAAGTGTGTATTTATTACAGTAAAGCTACACAGTTCTTTCATTCAACAGCGTTTTAGTAGTGGCTATAATAAAGAAGTAGAGGATCATGAGCTAAAACCATTTTATTCCTCTAAATTATCATGTGCCCTGGGTAAGCGAATGGTATAAAATCAGAAAAATGTTAATGAAGAACAGGACTAATCTGGGATTTTAGACAATAAAAGTGTAAAATACTGTGAAATCCCCACAGAAATAAAGAGGTGAAACCAGCTTAAATCCCTTTCTTTTTGTGAGGCTCCTCTTGGCAGAACTTGGAAGAAAAATTTGAAACTCTATAAAACACTTGGTGAGATTATATCTGGGTTAAGAGGCTGGGCTAAAGCGGTGATCATTTGGCTGGCAGACTTCCTTTTCCCAGAATTATATATCCAGTTTGGAATTATAAGCAAAACAAGGGTTTCTTAGTCTTTTTTTTTTTTTCTTTTTTTGTCTTTTTTTTTTTTTTTCCTTTGATGACATGCAGACTAAGGGAGAAAGGACACAAAACATATGAAACTCAAGATTTCAGTTTAATAAGAAAGAGTATGCTCAGAAAACTGGCTCCCTTCCTTTCTTGCTGAATGAACTGGAGGCTGCTAGGGATTTACTTACACAGATTTTGCACAGACAAGAGCAGAAGTGTCTTTTGACATTATTTGATACCGCAGCTGTAAAAGCTAGACTCCATCACAACTGTTTTCTGTCACCAGATAATGGTCTTCAGATTTCTAATCTCAGTTCCTTATCAAGTCTGTTGAATCATAGAAACCACACCATCTTTCCTCTGTCCCAGTATGGGAGGAAGAGCAACTGAGTCTTAAGTGTTTTGAACAGACGCTTAACCTTAAACATCCAATAACAGAGATTTCAGATTCCCTAATGTATCGTTGACATATTTTATCACTGCTTGTTAATCTCTAGCATATAAATGAATCTACTAGACTCAACCACTTAAAAAAACACCTTTCATATGAGAAGGCAAAATTTCAGGATCATTAGCTAACTCGGTATCTTTATTCTTTATGGTGATAATCGCGGTCATTTTCAGCAGTCGTAATGATCAGAAGTCCTAATGATCATCTGTTATGACACAGTTATTTTAATACTGGCAAGCTCTTGATCATGTCACAGATACAATTTTGGAAGAAAAAACTTCCTAGTACTTCAATACATAGCCAATTCCTTTTGTGAACAGAAACCTTGGAGTTGCTACACAGGCTATCAGCGTCTTGTCCCTGTAGATTTTCAGTTAATATAAGAAATCGGTGAAGACCTTCCCAAGTAAAATGTAGTTTTGACACAGACCAGACAGACTTGTCTGATTAAAGGAAAAGAATTGACAAGACAAGTGTGTTCAAACAAAAATAAATGTCAATACATTTAGAATGTAGGAAAAGGACAGAATACTAGCAAAAAACATGCAGTCATTCTGATGATAAACTCTAAAAAGAGCTATTATTGCAGGAAAGAGAACTGAAAAAGATTAGCATTTTCAGGGGCATGCTTATCTCATACAAGCATTATATTTTCCTGGGTTTTTAAATCCATTTATCAGAGAAAGGGAGATTTAAATTTCAGACTAAGGACAGGAATATGGCAGTGTGGCTTTAGGAGTATCTATTTTCTTATATAGAAAGTTATTTTTATTGAAATAATTCGATGGTTATACAACATCCAGAAAGGGAATGTATACACAACACAGTACAGTGAGATGTCCGCTGAGTTCTAAGGAAAATAAATTTTAAGATCATATTTGTGACGTTCTTGACATGACATTGCACTCCAGAATTTTCAAGCACAATCACTATTTGTACTCAGTGATAGAACATATTTAATAAGGGGAAGGTATGCTTAGGAATCCAAATACCCTTTGACTGTCTACAACCGTCAGAGTTACAGCTGTATATTCAGCTATTTTTTCAAGAACTGTATCTTTTTTAACTTTTAAAAAACCGACAAACAACATTTTTTTCATCACAAATTTCATGTCAAAAAAAGGCATGAAAAGGCCCTTTTTTCTAATTAAAAAAAGCATGAAAAGCAAAAGAAAAAAAAAAAAGAAAAGGTGATCTTGTAATGTTTTGTGAAACTTTTTTGGGAAAAAAAATTAGATTGAGGGTATTTCAGGTACAGCATTCTGAAATCTATGAAGTACAGATTATAGTGCACACTGATGTAACCTTAACTCTGCCTCCATGCAGCAAGGCCTGAAAGCAACTTTAACACTACTCCCATCCGTTTGTATTCTACCTGTCCTAATGCTCAAACCTGAATGCTGTACTAATGCATTCATACTTAGAAAAGCACTTCCTATAACGTGATGCAGTAAATTCTGAATTTCACTTATATCTCACCTTGTTGCTGACAAGACTTATGTGCAGCTCCCAGTACAGCTCACACAGGAGATGTCTTTAATGGAGAGGATGGGGGTTTCACATAGACTTTTGCCTTTTATCACATGCTTGGTGCTTGAAAAGATTCATGACCTCACAGATCACTTTGTATCCCATTGGTTCTGTTAAGCTATTGGGATCAATTTCTTCTCTATTTAATGTAGCTATACCACCAGCGTATGTAGTTAGTATACTTACAAATAATCCTTGTTAACTATCACCAACTCTAAAGCAGCACTGATAAGGTTTAACATATCTTAATAGTGTGCTTCTTTGATTTTACCCCTTTCAGTTTCATTAAAACCAGTACTACAAGAAAAGCATACAGCCCCAGTCCTTTCGCCAAGTTTGGATGATTTGCTTAGACTATCAGGGAAAACAGATCTTGAAACCAAATGATCTGCATCCTTCCCAGTGCTTCTGAAAAGCCTAACGAGTAGTCAGCTGATCCGAAGTGGACACTCCCAGCACCTTGGGCTCCTCAGAGCAGTGTACAGCAGTGACTTCTGTCACAATGCCCAGAGATGTAACACCAGTGAAACAGCTAACCTGTTTTGAGAGAGAGTTCTAGTATCTTTATTTCTACATAATAAAGACATTTCCTTTGGAAACACTTATAGCATGGTTTTCATTCAGCATCCTAGGAAAGGTTTGGATTTGATCTTCTGTGCATTCAAAAAGTTCATTTTACGGCTGAAATAACTAAATATTTTGAACAGAAAAATGGAATTTCAAAGAAATGTTTACCTGTCATTGACAGTGTGCCTGCTGTGGCCCCAGTTATAGAACACTGAATGGTATAGCTGTGGACTGGCTTCATAGTTCCTCTGTGGTTCAGAATGGATCCCTGGTATGCCTAGGCAAGGCATCTCCTGTAACCATTTCTTCATCATTCCAAGGACTTGCAGTCAAAATCATCCCATTAACCAATACACCATCTTCAGGACATGACCACTGACACAAATATCAAAAAGTAAAAACAATCAGTAAAATGTCACAGACCAAAACAAAACAAAACAAAAAAAAATCCACTCAGCATAAAATACTGAAGTTCATGAAGGAAGGAAAGAGGTCAAAACCACAGAAAACCTAAAAATAGATTAAATAGATTTACCAACATTATGCTAAATTTAATTTTCATTTGAAATTATTCTGATTAAAAACTTCCATCAGTTTTTATGAGCTCTAAAGAAGACATATGATCTGGAACTAAGAATTAATTTTTAATTGATTAGCACTGTCAGATTTATTTTATTAAGAAAAACTTTTCCTTAATAATTCTGGTAGCAAATGTCGAAAGTACCTCCAAAACCTGCAGATGCCTATTTTTCCTGAGAAAACACTCTTCTTGATTTCTATGCAAAAAGCCAAAATTTTTCATTTTAAAATCAATGGAAGAATGGTGCAGAATGGCCTTTACATCTGTGGAGTCTGTCAGGCCATGAGGACTATCAAAACGGCAGCTGCTGACTCCCTTTTTCCTCTTAGCCAGGGGCAGTGGAAAGGAGATGCCCTGTCAAAAGAATCATACAGACAGCTAGCACCCATGACCCAGAACTCTAAGGCAAACAAATATATTTCCATATAGGGTGCTGGGGTTTTTGTCTGGGTTTTTTTTTTTTTTTTCTCTTTTACCTGTCAAAAATCCTTATTGAAAAGAAAAGCTAGAGCACAAGAAAAAAATTGGGTGACCTTTTTTTTTGATCCAAGACTATAAAACCTGGGTGTTTTAGTTAATGTTAGTTGTGAAGTTTAACACTGTATACTTAAATCATACTTGCTAAATGTGGAAGTCCATGGGTAGGTTCAGCCCATCCGAAGCATTTTTGAAATAGCCATAGTGGGGTGGATGACAGACCCTTCTATCCCAGTATCCAGCTTCCAAGAGTACCAATAATGCCTATGATCTGACTATGCCTCCTAAATCGAAATTTGTTTCTACAGCTTTGCAGCGAATAGTCCTTAATGAATTAACAGGCCACATAGTGTGTGTTAAGAAGTATTGAGACTATAAAACATGTTTATGGCTAATGTGAACAGTTCTGCGTATGACCAGAGTATTTTAATAATGCATTTTCTCAGCACAACATTTTTTACCAGATCTGAAAGCTTCCAGTTTTATAATCATGTGCAAAAAAAACCTCATTGCAAAAGTGTGCCAGATCTTACATAGCCAAGGCACGTGATAATCAGAAAGAAGTGGAAGTGAGAAAAGGGAAATTTCTACATTAGTGATAAGGTGGGCAAGATCCCGAAGAGAAGCTGATGTTTTAGGATTGTGTAGCGTATGTAATCCCAAGCACTTGCCCAGCTCCAAATCTACCATTTGAAATGCCCTATCTGTCAAAGTCTCTTGGGTATCCTTTGAAGGTGTGTCCACTGCATACTACCACTCTAGAAAATCTCTCTGCTAAATTCTTGCTGCTGTTGAATTTAAAATTAATGTGCTCTGGGATTAAGTGACCCGGCATATATGTATCATCAGCAGAAAAGACTACAGGAGTTTCAGGTTCTCAGCAGGGGATGCTTGAAAGGCAAGTAGTGCTTGTGGTAATGAGGATGACAGCTAGAGACTTGGGTCTCTCTAAGGATCTTAAAGTGACATCAACGTAAACTGGGATGCTGATGCCAGAAACCTGCTAGACCATGTGCCTGGGAAAGCGCCATAAAGCCCATGTTACTGAAAGAGGAAAGGGCAGGTGAAGGGAACGACCTGGTCTCAGAGACTGGTGCAGTGCAATGACCTGGAAGGCTCAAGCTGTGGAGGTGAGGACTGCCACATGTGTCACAAAGGCTGTGCTTCAGTATGTTCTTCCCACTGCCTAGAGGTCTTTGCCTTGGAGTATAGCAGCAGATTGAAACCAAGTGTCCAGAAACAGACTTGGTAATAACATGGTAATAACAAACAGCAGAGTTTTCAGTGGGTGGACTGCATGAATTTTAGATTTTAATTCCAAATTACCTTTGAATAAATGACTACACAGCAAATTTGGGCCAGTGTCTTCTTTCCTATTTCTGAGCAGCTCTCATAGTTAAAGTAGAAAGAAATCAAATTCAGAATGAAATTCCTGTACCATCTAGAAACACTGTCCTGAGGACAAGATCTTGTACCCAGGTTCCTAAAGGCTTCAAAGGTTCTTCTGCACTGGCCCACAGATCAGGAACTCATTTTTTAGGAAATGACTGTAGATATTACCTGTCTTTTCTGACATAACCACAAAATCAGCAATAATTTTTTTGAGGGTTTCCAAAAAGCTTTAAAACCAAGATTTAGAAGCGTTGTCACAAAATCAGAAGTGGACCACTTATCATTTATTCATAGTTATGTTTTTGTAATGGTTGCTTCTACAGGGTAAGAATAACATGCTTTTTATGCAGAAAACAGTCTCAGCGTGTATTTGGGTACTTGTAGGAGGATGTCAGTAGCAAGAAGCAGCCAGATTTACACCATGGACAACTAAGATTGCCATGCGAAAATCTGATTTTTTTGAAAACTGAATCAATGATAAGCATCTGCAAAGCACTGAAGATTCCTCTGAAGTTGGCAGACTTCAGTAGTGAGAGAAATGGACACCTATTTTATAAGGAGAAATTTATTTTCCTCCGTTCCTGGGGATGTGTGTCAGGGCCTGTAGCTCATCTGCACATAAAAAAGACTAATTGATCTTCTAAAACTGGATGAGACAAAAAAATCAATGTACATTTGTTCATGCTTTTCTTTAATGGGTGAGCAGTAAGCACTGTGGTTGATTAGACAGCAACAAATAGGTTCTTTCATTTTAGACAAGTTTTGGTATAACAATACTATTTAGTGGCTTTCGTCACTACTTTTATTATTAATTTTGGACATGAGCTTCCTTCCCATAAGCACATCAAAACAGCTTGGCTTTTATCTCATTGACACAATAGTTATAGGTTTTTGCAGCTCAATGGCCATATGTTTTCTACCACATATTAGTAGAATCTTCTTGTCAAGATGAGAAAGGGCTTTGCTCTCAGACTGGCTGGGAGTTCATCTCTGTTGAGATATGTTTTTTCCAGATGGCACAACTGAAGTCCGTCTGATGGAATTCCCAAACAAAGAAATGTGACAAGTGAAACAGGAGATTTAGCCAGTGGCAGAACAAGCTGTTCAGGGTTCAGTGTTCATCATGGGCAGCATCTTGCTGTACTACTCACCTATTTTGAAGGGAAGAGGGCAAATAAGTTATTACACCTTTGCAGAAGTGCAACATATTAACTCCTTTATAGTAAGAACTCCCTGGTGTTCTCCTAACATTTTCCTCTGCAACAGGAAGAAATCTCACTTGGCACTCTGTTTTGGGCTCAGAGCTAAGATTATGGCAGGTACCTGACAAGGGAGTACTAATTTGCTGCACAATTAACATCTTAAGAATAGGGTGCATCTACTGAATATTTAGCAGTGGTTCACCGTGCTCACAAACCACTGCACCTACCAAGGCAGTGACAGGCTCCCCTGGCTGACATCAGAATTTATTCATAACCAAGTTCAACACTAGCATCACTGAGTATCTGTAAACCTTCTACGGACAAAAGGTGAATGTTTTCATCTGGGCAGCAAATTCTTCTCCCCACAACATACACAAAAGTAGAATATATTTCTTCTTCTCTGACTGCAGTGTAGGATTTGGTGCTGGCTTATGGGCTGCTCTGTTGAGACTTAGCATGGAGAAGGTAACTAAGAAAGACTCTACCATGGTGACCTGTGGTGAAGTTCTAATGGGGATGGACATTTCCTGATGGATGGACCCAGAGATGTCTGATACAGATGGACTGACAAAAAAGAAAAAAACCCACCAAAACATGAACATCCTCTCTCACACACACATACACACAGCTTTCTACACTGTGATAGACTTCACTAGAGAACTGCAGCTGTGAAATGTGTATGGAGACATAGGTGCCAAACTTTCAGCTGATCATGTACTTGTGATGACTGTAATTTCCAGGTAAAGACATGCAGACATGGGAGACTGTGCTGTCTATATGCAAGGCAGAATTAGACCTGCTTCAGTAAAACCACTGCGATTGTCAAGTTACTTTTGTCTACCGACTGAAGGAATGACAAAGGAGTGAGTGATTTGCACAGTGAGAAGCACTGAAGCTCACAATACCGGCCAGTTTATTCCTGTACTTTTATGTTCCAAGAAACATTAACGGCACATCTTCTTCTCTATGATTCTTACCAATTGCATGGATGTAATGAAATCCTGCTGGTTTTGTTGCTTACAAGCAGCATTGCTAAAATAGCTTTGAGATTAAGGAGGACTAGCCACCAAATTACAAACACACCTTGAGTGATATGTGGGTCATTGCTTTCCCTTCTCAAGGGCATCAGAAGGGTGGTTTCAATTACAGAGTTCCAGCCATGTGCCTACATTCACTCCTCAGTATTTAAATGCAGATTGTCTTTGTTTTGAATGGTTTTCAGAACCTTTGCTTTCCACAGATCTAAACTAATGGTTCAAGTGCTTGGACCTCCAAAAAAAAGTACTAGATCTAATGTACAGTTTTGTACAGAAAGACTCAACTTGAATTTGCAACTTATGCAAGCTCACATTAATAAAATTAACTCAGAACATTCAGTGAGTCATTGCAAAGCACAATTGAAAAGGTTGTGTAATATGCAAGCAGTAGACTGAAATCTTGCTGTACTTGCTATAGAAACTGGGAGCTCTTGGTATCTGTTGGACATTGAAGTTGCAAAGACAATGAGTTCAAATGACCACTGTCAGCAGCAAGCTCTGTATAATAGCAGAGTAATACAAAAGCATCTTCTACTTTCCATTTTGCTTTTCTTCTATTTCAGAGACACAGTAAAAATAAGAGATACCCTAAATATTCAAAGAGTACCCTTAAAGAAATAATCCCATAAACTTGAGTGCAATTCAGATTTTCATTATAGCAGTATATGGTAGTAAAAATTTCTAAGAAGTATTTAATGAAAATTATTAACCCTGTGGTGAAGGCTAGCTGGGAATAATCAAATCTAACAATCATTATTTGCAGCTCAAAACCCAAACTTACAGAGTCTCCAGAGTCTCCAAAGTATGACACCTATAGCAGCTGTCACCTGGTGCAAAATGAGCTACTTGAGTGCCATAATTGGAACAGTTCTTGTAGATTTTTGCACCAATCCAACCTCCTGGCCAAGCACAGTGGCTAGTAGCTCATAGGACCCTCCTTTCCACCATACAAGGAGAACAACTGATGGAATGCCAAACTATCTTCCTCCCAGCTTCACTGTGCCCCTGAATGTCTGCTCACTATCTGTGTGCAGAATCCCTGCAGGCAGCAGGGACCTGTTTCCCACGAGGCTGTTGAAAGCTATGTTGCTTTAGGGAGGAACAATCTTTGCTGAGAGATATTGATCTCTCTTGTATCATGTACAATAAGACAAAACCCCACCCAAACTAGATCTCTCATGCTGTGTCAGCCAATTAAGCAGCAGCCTATGGAATCATATCCATTTATTTCAGTGGAGGATCTGGCCACTCTTGTATTGCATTTAACACTTCACAAGTTACACAGTGACCAGAGAACTGGCTTTGAAAAAGTATTCTATAGCTAAAGGATAAAGCTGAGTGAAGTTTCCTAAAGGTGTTCTAAAATCAATGTTTTTCATAATTTCCTAAGCAGAAAACATTGAATGGTTAAGATTACACTCTTTCAAATGTATTACAAAACAGATACAAATTAAACCCCTTCAAAACTATGGTAAAGCAAATAATAGTATTCCTATAGGCAAACAGGTACAAGTGTTCATGAGAAAAACATGGAACGAGAATGACTGTATCTGACTTGTGCATTGACTGCATGACATTGACGGCAGTGCTTGCCTGGGAAAAGAAAGCAGTATTTTTAAATGGACTTGGCAGCCTTAATTAGTTAGAAAAATCATCTCTACTGCTCAAATAAATTTTCATTATGAGGTATTGTAGGAACAATATACATCTTTTGTTCCACTAGGGAAAATACCATTATTTTCTGGCAAACAGCTATTATTACACATTCACTTAGCTTTTACATTAATTAATTTTCTAAAAATTTTAACACATCACTGAAATGCGTAAGTCTCACAGCTGTTTATATGCTCACCCTGGAAGCATGAACTATCCTGGTGAAATGTTTTGCCTGCCTCCATTTACACTACAATACTGAAGAGGCCTGGTGGTTGCCAGCATCTAGTCCCACTGAATTCAGTGGAAATTGTTCCACTGGCTTGCCTGAATCCAGCACAGAGACTCTCACCATTGTACCATAAAATGTCCAGGGCTTGATCTGGCCCCAGGTGTCCATTCCCCTTCTGTCTTCCCATATAGTTCGTGAACCCATCAAAAAGTAGCTTCTGGAAAACAGAAGAGGGATGAGCTCAGCTAGAGAAGGGCTTGAACCTAATTTCATATACTTCTTTTTTCTAAGAACCATTTTCTCAAATGCAAGGAGGCTTTTCTGGTTAAAGAAACTGAAGAAACCCCAAAATTGGTGCTTAACAAACTGAATTTACCATGCATTGAAATTCTCTTCTGGTGCTTTTCTAAGTTGTGATCTGTTGCTGACTATGTATTCCCTGTTGTGCCCATATGAGCAGCAGGTTAGCAGGAACAACTTCCATGGATTAACCGTGAATTATGATCAGGAGGGGTTTTTCCCTCTTTGCATTCAAAGCACAGAAAATTTTCATGAGTATTAGAAGCTTTAGCTTTTTATGTTACATGTCTCTTTTGTATTTCATTCAGTAAGACTGGCATCACCACAAGTACGTGTTTGTTAAAAGTGAGTTTATTAAAGACTGAACCAACTTTCGCTCTTTTTAACCAACAATTTTTACATTACAGAACAGCAGCACTAGAGAAGGATAGAAGTGATGCTGTCATACTAGGAAGTTTAGACAAAATGGTGCTAGCAAGCAGTTGAAAAATTGTGTCACTGCTTTTTCCTGATCCTTTTGCTGTTGTTCATGGCTGCAACTCAAGGATTATTATAATTAAAGTATTTATATCTTTACACTGGATAGAGGCAGAGAAATAGAAAACAGGATCTTTCAGAGCACTTTTCATGAGAAGCCTCATCTCATCTTTTCTTTTTTTCTTTGTTCATAAGAAATACTTCCACGGAATACTTGGGATTATGATCTTATTTACATGGCTCACTTCAAAATTCAGTTCTGTTATTCTGCACCAACTTTCTACTTGCTCTCAGCTATTTAGTAAAAGAATAACTACACAAGAAAAATATACTTCTTAAACCTCATTCCTGGGAATTAATATACAATATATTTTTAATTCTGCACAGGATCTATTCCATTGAATTCTAGACTATGAATACTATTTAAATTCAAGATAGATGCTTAAAATTAGATTACAGTGTTTATTAATACTTTATGCTGATCATTCTAAAGACAATTTTCACTGTTTCAGACATAAAGAAGCTTATTCTTCTCAGTATGTTTCTAATTTTGCTATTAAAATCCTTACGTATATTCCTGAATAAGACTTTTAAACATAAGGAAATGAGTTAAAAATTTATTACTTTTACTTAATTTTCTTAGTACTAGATGTTATGAAATCCTTGTTTCAAGCCCAGAGGAACAAAGTTCATTAAGTATTGTGTTCTTTATCTTCCCTATTTTCTAGAGGAAGGGATTTCTTTTATTTTCCTAGTACTCCAGTTTATTGCTCCAGAAGTCTAAGTTTACAATTACGATTATACCACAGACACAAACTGGAGCTTTTCCCCAAACAGAGAGCTATGAGGCCAGTAAATTGACTTGGTTCAAAAACTGCTTCTAAAACTTGAAATTGATACCATTTTCATAAAGGGACCGATGTGTTTTGTTGTCTGATAGATTTAGAACAGAAATTTAAAGAAATGGAAATTTTGTAGAAACCGACAGATTTCTACACTTCTATACTAAAATTCTATACTACAATTCTATACTAAAAGTATGATTTACAGATAAATGGTATAGGAGGCATTCACATATACCTACTTCTAAACTCATGGGTTTTCATTATTGAAGACACAAAGGCACTCAGAGAAAACAATCTCAGTGTGCTTGGCTGTCTACAATCAATCTGAAGAGCTTTCAAATTGAATAGAACAGGTATAGGAAGAAGATATATCTCATTCTCTATTCAGATAAAGACAGCACAGATAAAAAGAGATCAAATGACTTACCCCAGGGATCTGTGGCACAATCAAGACTCATACAAAATCACTGCAGTTCTACACCAAAATATTAAACACAAAAGGACATTCTTTTCCTTCTTGTTTATGCATCCATTAGTTTTTGTTGAAAGTCTCAAACTTCCTTACCCTGAGTGTTTCTAAGCATATAATATTATTTAGGTTCAGCTGCTATAAATGTCCTGTTTAAGCAGATTTTAGAGGATTACTGGGGTCCCCCCTAGGAAAAAATGAATAAGATTTAACAAATACAACATTCAGAACATGGATCTGAACAGCTTCTTAGTATTCCTTTACAGTGTTCCTTTGTCAAAATCAGAGAGTATAAAACCACTACTCCATGAAAAGTGATTGTTTTCTGCAAAACCATGGATAACATATATGTTAGTATATAACACACAATGTATAAATAAGTAATTTATTAAAACTTGAATTAATAAGAAATGGGTTAAAAAGAACATCCAAGAATCCTTTGTGACATACCTACATGAAAGAAGCCAGATCTAATGAATAGTACAGTTATTCCTCCTAATTATTTCTGCTTAACAAACTGTGATTGTTAAAATAAATTTGGCCTTTAAGCTACAAAGTATAATTCATTTAACATATTTAGTTTACAAATGTATTTAAGAAAAACCTACAAAACTAAAACACTAAATTGGCATTCCCATGCATTCTGACAATTTCTGGATCAACAGTCAGAGGAAGATTTCAACATATTCTTTAAAATCTTGGAAAGTGTCATCCACATGAGCAAAACACACACCTCTTGCAGAAATGCATATTAAAATATTTTCTTGTGACTTAAATAAGTAAAAACGAAGTATCAGGCTATACATATAACATAACCAGTATAAACAAAGGATCACCTTTAAAGTATCTGAAGCTATACATAATTCACAATAAGAAAATATCTGTAGGAAGACAGTTGCATCTGCACACAGATGGCAAATTTTTTCACAGGCCGTGACAGCTTTTGACATCGTCAAATTAACATAAGCAATATATATATATATAAAAACAATTTTAAACTTTCACATTCACATGTCATATATTAATATACACTAGCATTTCAGGAAAAAGATGTTGAAACACAGTATTTCCTCCCTCTTTTTACACTTTGTAACAGAAAACCAAATTGAGGGAACAATGTAAAAATAACAGCTGGATGCAAGATGTAGCTTGTGATACAATTTACACAAAACAGATCACACACAAAATAAAAGAACAATAAAGCTTTCCAAAACCTGACTGCTGAGCTAAAAGACTGACAAAATCCAGCTTTTATATCTTTATCATTTGTCTGCCTTACCTTCCAGATGAGTTGAATTACTCTGAAGCATGGGTAGGGAAGTGTAGGGCACCTGTCCACTGGGAGACACAGATCTGAAACTACACTATCCCAGACATCCTGGAAAACTTCATTAACTCAGAAGACGTGATTTTCAGCAGCCATACCAGATAACAGAGTTACCTCCTCATCCATCTCCCACTGCTCATTTTTTTCCCTTTTGCTCCATCCTCCAGTAACACAGGATGATGTCTTATGTGTTGTGCTAGAACAACTGGATGTGTTACAGTTGCAAACTGTCAAATCAACGAAAAAACCAACCCACACTAGCTCATCGGACAGTAACCTGCAGTGGATTAGCAGCTGCCACCCTAGCACCTGGGCCACCCCTGTGTAGCAGGCACTCCTCTTAGACATCCTCCGTTGTCGCAGGATGGGTAGACAGCTGCTGGCAGGAACTACTACAACTGCTTGAAAACAAGCCGTCACCTTTATGATCCACAAGTCCCATTCTTCTGTTCTATGCATGTATTTCACATACAGAAAGTCGATGATGTGCAGTGACTGCAGCTCCAGTCTAGGTAGTGGGCTCCACCTCAGGCCACCTGCTGCATGTGGTGTTATATACCATGTCAGCGCTTTATGGGCTTCTGGTGCTTTAAGGGTATCATCTTCCTCTGAAGCTGGCCAAGTCAAAGAATGAATGCATCAAATGAATGTGCTGTAGTAGGATTCAGGGAATTCCTGAACCTTGTAGGAATATGTAATCTTTATAGTTGTGCTAAATCCAACAGAATCTCTAAGGATGAAAGAGGATGTGTAATATACAAGAATCTCTTTAGTATCTGTACAGCCTTAACTTTTTTCCTGATTTTCGCACTGGGTTCACTCTGATCTGGAATGTTGCTCTGTAAAACGATCAGTTACGTATCATAGCTGCTACATGCCTTTTCGAATTTTCTAGAGCAGGTATTCTCAGAATGCAGCCTGAAATGGAGGGTTTTCTCCCCCATTTCTCAGCACAGCTGTCATTCTGGAATACTCTGCCTTGACTGTGAAGTACAATATGAAATTTACCACTCTGTCACACACGCCAACTACTCTGCAGACAACATACAGGTACCATAAAAGATTTAGAAATCCTAGGATCTGTTTCAACTTTTAACACTAAAAATTAAATCCCACAGCACAGCTGAGTCAAATGAACCTTCTGCTGTCACTGTAAGGGAGGAGGGATTATTTATTCCCCTTCTACTCTCTGACATGAAGAAAGAATTAAGTAAAACAATTGAGTTAGTTTATCTGTTTGCAGATAATACTTTATAAAGTAATGCTCAAAGAATCCACAAGCAAGATTCATAACAGAAGATTACTAAATAATGCCAAGCCTGAGTCGGATGCCTCCTTTGCAACTCTTCCTTCTGATCAGAAAGCTTTGCGTGTGGGAATGGAGGGACACTGCCAATATCATTCACTATAGAAAAAACCAGTTTTTTCCATAAATATCTATATAGAATTCAGCTGAATTTTAACATATTGCTTAGATGCATGGAGTGAGCATGATCCCAGCTGAAGACTATCATTTCTGTATATCATATTAAAAAGACATATTTTTTTCAGTGTGATAAAATCAGACAAACACACAATCATTCACTTTCATGGAGCACACATACAACACCTGAGACTGAATGAATTCCTCTACACAGATACGCAGTCAACTGAAAAATTTTCATCCTTTCTTTGAAATGTATTTACCTGATTATGTGTATTTGTTGTCACTTTCAATGTGTCAGCAAAATAATAATCTTTTTAAGGCTGTACAAAGACATCTCTGATCCTAGCTCTCAATACTTTGCCCTCCTGAGGTAATCTCAGCTATGATATTGATAGATTTCTACTGAATATTAAAATGCATGTATAATACCATATATATACTATTATATAATATAAATAATACTTTATTTATTCTTATTAACAACATTATTTTAAAAAATGTTTATTATTATTATTAGCAATAAACAAATACAAGTATTTATATAATATAAATAATATAAATAATGCTTCCAAATCTCCTGTTTTCAAGAACCTAGGAGACGTTGATTTTTTTTGTCATGCATATAGAAATGCAAGTGCTTTCATATCATAACCAGTTCCTTCCAGTTGTTGAATTATAAACAAGTACTAATAGTACTAGAAAATACCTATATCAAGCATTAAAAATCATGTAAATATTGAACTTTCAACATCATACATAAGCAATTGCATACTTGATTTGACTGCAGTTATTGTTGAAGCTGCATATGTATACTGTATATCCTTTCTTTCCTTCATTAGCCATATAGATGAACAACTGCTTTTGCCCATCTACTTGCACAAGTGCCTGATTTCCTGTGTAAACAGAATCAATGCATGTGCAGAGCAAACACTTGTTCTCACTTTTTTCACCTTCCACCTCAAACTCTGGTCCTTAGTGTGATCATCAACATTCTTAAACTATTTTTGTCTTAACTTCAGATAATGACTGTATTAAAAAAAGCGTTTCAAGTTCTATACAAAATACTAGTTTATTAGTAAGAAATAAAACTGGGTAGACTTACAAACCTTGTACAAGTAATGTTATGTCATCACTGTTTAATTACATATGTGTATGCTAACAGACCCTAGCAAAGACATCACAAACCATTTTCATTTGGCTTGCCAAATTAAAAGCAGAAATATTTTCAAGAAAAATGAAGACAAGTGTTAATTATGTGTTCTGACTTATCTCACAGGGCATATACCTGTGACATGGTAAACAAGAAGTAACAGTTAATAAAGAAGTGACTATGAGAAGGCTAAACAAATGTTAAAACCCCTAAATTGATAGAATTAATCTGTTTTCAAAACCAGTCCTAGAAGCAGAAGGAAAACCAAGCCAAGAAAACTTCATATGGTTTGTAGTGAATCAATATGCAGATGTTTTGCAGAGTCTGTCTTCAAGGGCTGATACATCTGCTTCTTAGAGTTTAATTCTGTGTTTTTGGTTTTGCTTTTCCACACTGTTTTTTTCTGGCATTGGTAGCTTTTCTACTTTTCAAGATCTGGCAATTAACAAAAAACCTGATAAACAGAGTTGATATTCTCACGGATGTAGCATCTCTTTGAAATCCTTGGGTAATGCCTGGGAACAAAAGCTATCCTTTTTCTCTAGGCTAGTTTATAAACCGGGACTACAAAACCCCAAAGTAACATGGTTGCCTAGTCATATTTCAAAAAGGAAAGATACAGAAGAAAAGGAAATAAATAATAATAATAATAATAATAATAAACCCCTAAATTTTAAGATCTAAACTGAGGAGACAAATCATTCTGCACAAAAAGATATCATTAGAGGAATCAAATATTCATGCATATACCCTCTCTAATATAGTAAAAAGATTGTCAAAGGCATTCTAATCTTGATGTCAAAATAAAATCAGTCATCTGTAAACAAGCATTTACTTTCTGATGGTAAATGAACAAACCTTTTGAAACTCATATTGGCTACAATTTGCAAATCAAAAAGGATTTTGCTCAAGAGGGATGCTCTAAAGCACTTGTTTTCATTTCAACAAATATATAAGAATCTTAACCTTCAGCTTTGCAAAAGAGTTCAGAACAATATGCCCAGCTTTGGCTTATATTTCTTAGTGTATAGGGAAGGTAACTAACATAAAATATGTAAGACCAGACAGAAATACAATTTTTATTGTCATACTCAGGTATCTATCTTTTTAAATATTTGCTTTACAAAAAAAAAAAAAAAAAAAAAAAAAAGAAGAAGAAGCAACTTAGGTGTAATGGAAATCCAGAAAATTTCAGGGCTTTTGATAAATACAAGATTACATAAAAAGGTATAAAATACAACGAAGTAATCTGGAGAAAGCACTTTCATATTTCAACAGGAAATCCGGGAGATATATTTGAATAGAAGAACTATCTCATCAGATAAAAGTGAATTGACCTAAATCTTTACAACTATTTTTATATGTTACAGTAAATTCCTTTTATTCACATCCTACCCTCCTCTTATTATCATAAGTTGCCAAATTAGCTCCCTGTGTTTCACACACTGGAAAGTAAAATCTATTAATCACAACTAGTCAGGATCATACAAAGATTTTTTCACAATTAAATTTAATTACTTAAAGTTATAGTTAATTAAAATTGTAATTAATCTAGAATCTACAAAAGTCAAAGAAAGCATCTACAGCAGTGGATCTATGAGATCGACAACTATGAGAATGATGTAGTGATTCACGGGAGATTCAGAACTCTTGAATTACAGAAAACTTTTCATAACTAGAAAGAATGCAGCTTTTGTACCTGATGAAAGAGAAATAATCCTTTCATAGGCTTATCAAGGCAACATAATGAATAAAAAAGAAAGTGCAAAACGTTATTTCTGTTAGGAAAAGTGCTACATTCTTCAAACTAATGATGAATTGATCAATAACACCTGGAGGGATAATCTTGAAAGCATGTTAAATAATGAGAGGTGGTAGGGAAGTTAGGAACAAGAATATGCTGAAAAGAGGTATGCAGAACGGAGTTTGCAGGAACGCTTAGGAACATAAAAAGGCAGAACAGCCTTTGACTATGTAAGATGTCAGGACATGCATGGAAAATTAGGGAAAGAAATGTTCTCAGGTATCCTATAAATTCTGTATTTTTCAGATGTGAAAAATGGGGAATAAATGGAGCAAAGGTTTTGCAATGCCTGTTTTTAAATATACAGCGAGTATCACTCAGGGAAGGAACCATTTCAGACTCCAGAAATTAATAAAAATATTCTCAGTACAATTGCTGAAATCTTAAATGGATAAAGAATTTCATCCCGGGCAATCAGCACCTTGTATGTACTATGCACTCCTGTTGACAAAACTCACAGACAGGCTGCAGATGGTTAATGCTTTGACAGAATCTATTAAAGGCATACAGGTATGAACTTAGAAAGCTACAGAAATGCAATGGAAGAGTAAGACTGCCTTAGCCAGCTATATGTAAGAAAAAAAAGGAATACTCATATCAAAAGGAAATGGACTAGAGCAGAAAATATAGATTAAATGATGATAAATATTTGAACTCAACACTGAGTCCTTTCAGCATTTTCATGATGGTAGTAAGAGAGAAAATACAGTTGCCTTGGACTACAAGGTTCACTTATCATTATTATTGTAGATGGAAGCTATGAATCCAGTGGAATTTTGGGCAGAAAAATGCAGTCTTGGGGAGCTTGAATTTAGCATCAATGTTGGCAGTTACAAAGACTATGATAATTGAGGGGAGCAATACACCACCAATTCTAGAGCAGAATGTAGGACAAGTATATCTAAGAGTGAAAAACTGTAATAACCTTGCACAAGTGACTGCAGTACTGTGAGCGCTTTGCTCGGTAACTTCTCGTACCAGAAATAAATTGTGCAAATCTGTTCACTGACTCCTTCAATACACAGAAGAGATGCCTGGTCAGCCATAGGGGGAAAACTTCAGGCATATGAATAACCAGACAGCATTCCACTGCAAATGCAATGAAAGTATGAAGCTAAGTAGTTGTGGATTGCTCCTGTTGAAGGGGGTAAGGGTGCTGTCTGCTCTGCAAAGACATGAAGATTCTGCTACATGGTAGCTTGTTCAGTGCAAGCAAGAAGGAAACAAGCAGTTGGGTGATGGGTAACATACTTGGTGGACAAGATAATAGTAGAGTTCAAAGAGGACAGTAGTATGGACTGTGAATGAAAACTGTGAGCTATGAAAGCTCCTTATCATAAAAAAGAAAAGCCTCTGCATTTTGTGTTGGAAGATAAAAAATTGGAAATTTGCTTTTCATCTTGGAAAAGGGTGGATGAAGAAATGCTATCTGTTAATGTGAGAAAATTAATTTCTTTATATACTTATTTTTTAGATAGGAGACTTCAAGAAGAGTATCTATGAGTTGATACAAAGCATGTAAGAGTCTTGAACTGTTCTGTGTATGAGGTCTATATGCCTACACTGACAGGAGTCTTTAGATTAGAAAGCTCTTCATTTTCCTGAGGATGAAGAGGTTTAAAGAATCAAAAACCTTGAGTGATATTAAGAATATTTCAAAGCCTCACAACCTTTGCTCATTAATCTATGACTCTGAAATCAGCAGTGGTTGCAGCCCTTATACTTCACTCTACTATGTCCCTCATTTCACTGGGTGCTTCAGTCTCAGAGAGTAAATGGAATTCAGCTCACCTAACTTTAACCTTCAGCAAGTAAGGTGCCTTCTGTTAGCCTGCTACATTGAATCCTCCCTAGTCAATGGAGTGAGAAGGGCACTTTACTAAGATCATCATCAGCTAATAAAACTGGAAGAATATTTAAATCAGATGGAATAAACATGTAAAACAGAATAATGTTGTGCCTGACAGTACCTGTCTTTCCTCTTTCCCCTCCCTCTCCCTCCTATTACAATGGATCCAAGAGGCACAGCTCAGAGACTAGACCTCTAACTTTATGCCACAGTTAAGCGAAATAATCCTGCCTGTCACTAACACTCACACTACTCTTAGTTGGCCACGACAAGCCATGTTTCGAAGACAAAAAAGTCTTTGTCTTCTGCAAGTGCTTTACAGATTTAGCTGGAAGCCAGTTGGCTGTGTAGTTTCTGGGTCACGTTGTGTAACACACAGACTGCAGAACACTTCTTTTCTGAGAAATGCCAGAAGCAGACAGCTACGGACATGGCTGTGTGAGGGCATCCCATGGCATCTCCCTGCCTTGACAATAAAGGTTTCAGTAAAGCATCTCTGTCATTAAATTCACACCTCATGTTCCAAACAAGAGGTGCAAACTCCTTTCTCTCTTCCTACATTTAATGTAAAATGTAGTTAATTGCTCTGTGGATTTGTTTTCATGCAATTCTAAAAACATAAAATGACGGAAGCATAGATCATACCTTGTCCCCTAAGGCAGAAAAAGGTGTATCAGATGTTCTCTTTATGTGCTTTGGCTGAAAACACTAATGCTGAGAAAGATTCCTCTGAATTGCAATTTAATTTAGTCTTGAAAAAGCTGTAGTTAGCAGTTCAGCACTTGCAAAATTGTTAAAATGAGCCATTGAATTCTGGAACCCCTAAATCTCTACCTGAATGCTGGTCATTTAGATTGGATCCTGAGATAATTTTTCATGATTCTTAATAATATTTTTCTCACAAATTCTAAACATCGTTAATGGAAATTTTCTGTACATAAATATAACACTTTTTTCAAAATACAGTCTTTATGATTTTTTTCCCATGTGGAGTGAATGCAGATGATCATGCAAGCATTCATTAAATTTGACAGCAGCAACTTTCTCAAGGAGACATTAGAAAAAAAATTAGAAAGAAAACAGATTTCAGCTTCTAAAGAATTCATTATGCTGTGAGATAAGTAATGGGAAATGTTTAGGAAAACAGAATTTAAGCTGAAACCAAGGGCTTTTTAGTGTCTATGTTTTAAAATAAACATTTTAGTTTGGCACAAGCTTCATAGCATCACTGAAGAAATATATTTTTTAAACTATGGGAAATAATAAGAAAGAAAATCCTGCCAGTTTGGGATGAAACTTAGCAAAATTATGTTGGTTCTTTTACAAGAAAACTACTGCTGGCTCTAGTGGAAATTAGTATAAATAGTGCCTTACTGCACAACCGGTAAAGTAACATTAATGGTATTCTTATTGAAATACACTTTCAACAAAGTGGTTGTGACAGAAAATATAAATTGCACTTTGCGTTTGTATTTATAGAGGATGAGCTATGAGTAATTCCCACCTGAAACGTCTCTGATCTGTCTCAGATTTTAGTATTGGTAGAAGTGGTGTGGATAGAATACATCAATGCATCTGAGAGTTGTAAATAAAAAGGACACAGTTGCATTGAACCCAGAATTTTAGAGGAATTAAATAAGGAATACTTTTCCTCAGAAAATGGAGTATGGAGATCAAAATAAGCTAGCAGCTAACAAATTAAAAAAAATGTATCAGTGGAGCTCTAGCTTAAAATATTGTGAAGGCTGGAAGTTTACATGGTTTCAAAAAGCAGTTGGTTTTTTTTCCAGAGAAAAATGCCTGTTTACAGCTACTTTATGAAATCTGGAAAGCAGAGAAACCACCTCTAGCTTAGGGAAAAATAAGCCACAAAACATCGGTGCCTAGAAGAATATTATGAGGAACAAATTTTATACTCTGATTTTATACTCTCTTTTCACACTTACTGCACTTGTTTTACCTTTTTAATCAGCATTCTGGCCTGTTCTGGCTGGCCATTCTTTCTGCCCAGTAGTAGAGACATCTGTTGAACCAGCACTTGACAGTGGGATATTATAATAGCTAAAAAAACCCAGTTCAATTACCATAAGATGTACTCAGGCAACTTTCACCTAATCTATGGCATGGTTATACCCATTTCTGCAAGACCATTTCTTTTACACCTTTTCCTGCTCCAAATCTCTTCCATATTCAAATTTCACAAATGTTCACTTTTACTTGTGATCAGCATGTTTGTCTGACTAAACACTAAAACTCACTGTAGATAAATTCAGAAAATATAGTTTAGATATTGCTAGAGCCCATCTATTAACTTCACAGCAGTACAGTAAAAAACAGAAAGTAAATTTAAATATGTAGTCGGTGTTTTCTCTTTTAATTCAGCTAACCAATGAACCTGAAAAAGAACTTCATGCAGACATCAGGTGAGCATTCACAGAAATGACAGATACATTTTTTGAAGAAAATAACCTTGGAAAAGCAAAGAGAAAAATAATTTTTGGCATTTGTTTCTTTCATGCTCTTATCCGAGTACGCCTGATGGTACTGGAGCTCATAGGAAGAGGCAGTTATAGAAACCAGTTGTTCTGGTTTCTATATATGTCTTACATATTTATGATATTTCTTTAAACAGTATTTCAAAACCATAATTACATTTTCTGCAAAATTTATATAGTGACTAGTTTAAAGGAATCTGTACTGTATTTGTTTAGTTACTGCAAAGCCTTTCACCTGTTGGATTAATCATCATTCAGCAGAAAGGTCCACACAAAACTTGTTACAACTTAAAGATAACTTTGTAATACACAGTACAAAGGGAGGAAACAGTTAAGCACAAAGTAATTTCTGTGTTTCCAAGCAGTTCAAAGAACAACTACATATCTGAAGCTTAAGCTTACAGATTGTGAGTGTACATATGGATATATATGCTTCCATAATTAGTCTGTTTTCATCCTGATTTGTTCTTTGATAATTTACTTAACCAGAGATTTCCACTTCTGGCTTCTGACATAGTTGGAAAAGGAACTATTTGTGATTTTTTTATACCTTTGCAACTTCCTCTGTGGTACTTTGAGTCACATCCACAACACATTTTTGAAAAGCAAAGGAGGATGGGAATTTATCCTGCATTTCTTCAGAACCTACATTTCCATTCTGAAGACTTGATACAGGTACCTGCTTAATAGTCATATTTACAAGCACCACAATGTCAATAAACCACTAAATTTGGAAAATATTGTGATTTCTTGGAACTTTGGATTCTTCCAGCCTTTACTACCAGCAATGCTGCCAGTAAGTTCATCCCATTTCACATATTTATGAATTGGGTGTGTCTTACAACACAAAGGAAAGAACCAAAGACACAAATACACCAGTGTGTAAAATCATCAGCCACAAGTATATTCATTAGAAAACAACATAAATATTTTCTTTCAGGCATTTTATAAGGAAATTCTTTAATATTTTGTTGTGGATTTTCTGAACATATTACCTTGGCAGGATTTGGTAGCACAGGAGCAAGAAAGGTTTCACAAAGTATAGAGCTTAAACAGACCTGAAAATCAAATAATGTTGAATAGACTGCTTTCTCGATAACTTCAGTTTAGTGTAATAACCACATTTTAAGCAACATGGTATGACAAAATTAATTACATTATTAGAGTACTTTAGTAATACTTGGCAGTTTCTCTACCTATGATCTGGGAGACGGAATAAGCAATACTGTAATTGCCCTTTGAAAGCCCAGTTGGAAATGGGGAGTTTGGGATTGGTTGAAGGTCCAGGAGAAATAACAAAGAGTACAAAAAACATAGAAAACTTATGGGAGACAACAGTTAAGAATTAAGCTTAAAATTCAAAGATAATTATTGAGAATTGCAAAGACAGTAATTATGGGGTGTTTGTGCAATTGTGTCGTGGCACAATCTTTCTTTTGTGTATAACTGCATCACCACAGCTTGAATACAGACATTCCTTTCAGATGTCACTGATACCTATTTAAAAAAAAAGTACAAACATATGAAATTAATAAAAAACAAATCAGAGATTATGGATGTGTAAGCAAGGTGAGGTGGTGAGGGCAGGCAAAATTATCACCTGCTACATTACTGAAAGTTAATATTGGCAGAAAAGTGGATTTTGCAAAAATGACAGATTGCTATATGCCATGTAGGCCTTTCTGTAATTCAGTTCCCAGGCTTTAAAGTAGGATAAGAGTTCCCAGTTTTCCAGTGGATTGTCATTCATTCTTTGATGAAAGAACCATAGGTAAGTAACATGGAGTATGTTTAAAAACTGTAAAATGGCAATGATCTGAAGGCCACTAATGGCATAAGTTACATTTTGCATGACAATATAGCAAATAGCAAATGTTTTGATCCTAAACATCTTTCTACTTACACCATAATGTAAGTGAGAACTGTAAAAGCACAATTCTGATCTGGCACCAACTTTGTGAAAACATATTTTAATGCAGAATGAAAATTCTTGGCTCTGTTAAACTTTTTAGAAGCTCTCATAGAGCTGATATCCATGAAAAGGCAAGTTGACTGTTTCACAGAAATACTCAATTTCCCAGTTTTATTGCATTTTGCATCATCTTTTCTGCAGTGTATACTTAGCCTTATCCTAGTGAAATTGAATCCAGTCTGCAATAAAGAGTAAATTTTATGAGTGTTCATACTAAGTACAATTTCATATTTGGTCACTTTTAAAATAGTAGAGGCTTTGGGATTTGCCATTTTGAAAAACACTAACCATATTTTTGGGCTTGAGAGCTGATGTCAGGTTTCTCATTCTCATATGTAGACCTAAAATGAAGATGACTCAATTTTCTGAAGAGCTAGACACCACCAAATCTGTAAGCACATAATTTTGTGTATATTGGCTTAACAACCAGAAATCAAGTGAGCATTAGGCTTTTAATTGTTGTATATGAATTCAGGCACATGGTTTCAAAACCGTTACTGTTCTTACAAGTGTAAAGTACAGAGCATACATAAACTGGGTAGAAGTATATAGCTACACTTATATTATGCAGATGAAATCTCAGTTTCTTCTAAGTCAACAGCAAAATATTATTTGTTACAAGACTTAAGATTTCGTGCACAGGCAACGTAAAATTAAGTATTTTGCACAATATAGCACAATAAAGATGTTTTTATAAGAGACTGGTATTTCAAAGGGACCTACAGAAATTCTTTTCCAAATAAGCCTAAGGAATTGATTTCCTAAATATTACTAAAATATTTAGAAATTTGATATTGATATATGCAAATACATACTTAACAGCACATGAGATGAACTAGTGTAATCAATACCATTCTGAATGCCTTTGCTCTTCCTCAAATTGCTGAGAAGCTCCTACTGGGTCAGGCCCAGTGTAAGACAAGCAATAGTGCAGCTGAGGTAGACATGTCTTCATATAGAGATCCAAGTCCAGTCCGGGGATTCTTTATGAATTGTTTTCCAAGATTCTGTATTACAAACTCAGGAAGTACAAAGGCCACCAGAGGAAATAATGATGTAGTAGTATATAAATGTGGAAAAGCTAAGAGAAAAGAACTGTACCTTTACAGCTTCTTGTACAATACCTGACAAAACCAGATGTGTTTTATTTTGTCATCATGCTACAAATAATAAAAATTCAAGAATGAAAAGAAAAATCACTCATCTAGGCTACTAATCTGAAAATTCATCGTACCTAGAAACAACCTCCTCGGTGTATCCGTAAGCAGAAAAGAAGAGATCTCTGCAAGCTACTAATTCTAATAATACTACCTTTACACTATAAATGCTTCAAGAAATTTAGGTCAGCTTCTAGAATGTCCTTAACACAGGGCTGAACTACAAAAGAGCAGACATTCCAAGTAGTTTCACTAGGGCTACAATTCCCACTGCCTTCACAATAAAAGACTGTAAATGACACTGGTGGTATTCCAATCTGCAAAAAGCCCAATTATTCCTCTGTGCAGGAACTGCAGGCAGGAAGCATCCTGCAGATCTATGTTCCTCCTCAACAGCTATGAAACTACAAGCTAGTCTGGCCCCACCTTACACCCAGCTGGAACTGCCTCATAGGGACCCCATGTCCTCACTGTTGCAAAACTCTGATTTCATGATTCCTCTCACAGACAGTTATTTGAGTTCTGGAGCAGGTAGAATTCAGGAGAAACCATAACTTCTGTGCAATAAAGAACTTTACCACAATTAATTTCTGAAACATGATCAGTCTCAAGCCCCAGGAAGCTTTTGTCACATATTCAGTTTTTTCTTCCTCATGTTGTTCCATATGAAATGGTTCCAAATCATAGTGTCCCCAAGTTTCTATGTGAGCATGAATTTCAAGACACTCCACATACGAATTTACCTTTACCTGTGCCAGGAATTTCTAATCAATGCCATATCGGTGAACCAGCATGTCTAGGTCATACTTATGACACATATATAATAAACATATTTTTTGTGCATTTAAGCTAAAATACCTTTGAACTTTCTCAAGTTCAAAGTGAACACATACATTTTATTATGTTCACATGGGAACACACTAAGATGGGTTAAGGGATAAAATAATAATCAGAATCCACTTACTGCATAAAAATCAGTATATAAATGTATGGCCCTGCTCTGAGCAGGGAGGTTGAAGTTGGACTAGGTGATCTTTATCAGCCTATTCCAACTTCATTGATTCTATGATAACAAATAGGTCCTTCTCCCTGGAATCACAAAGGAGTGCTTGAAAGAGGGATCTGAGTGTAAATACTTCAAATAATATTACTGTAAGGGATAACATGCCCTACTGATTTACAAAGACATGAATTATACTGTCATCTGATTGACAGCCCTATGCAGCTTACCCCTAAAGAAAGTTTTGTATATGTGTGGAGAATACTGCCTCATGCCTCATCAGACCAGGGCACAAACAGTGACACCGGCTGAGGCTGCGAGGAGGAACAGGAAAGAGTGGGAAGAAGGGAGGAGGGGAGAAGGGCTCCCCGTATTCACTTCTGTACTGCGTAGAGGCAGAAAAGGAGTCTCAGCCTGTCCTATCAAAGTGTGTGGCAGTTTCCACCCAGGAAGTGGAAACACAGACAAGTAGCCTGTGGGAAACCACCTACCGACAGAGCTGAGCCGCTGCCTTTGAAATTGTTCAACAGTAGGTGAAATGAAGTGAGGCAGTGTCAGTACTGAAAAAAAAATCTACTCTAAAACATTGGATTGGCCAAGGATCTTTGTGATCTAACTTCTAGTTTCTTTTGTTACCTAATTTAATTAAGATAGGTCTACAAATCCCATCCCTTCAAATTCCATTGGGAGTGCTTCGTCTCAGCCATAGCACATAAATCCCCGTGGCGTTTTCAAGCTGTGGCACATCGAGTATAGCAAGGCATTGCTCTTGAGTAGAGAGAATAATCAGTGAGAATAAATTAAGAGAAGACAAAGGAAAATTTAGGAAGTGTTTGACTTTCAATAGGCAAAATACAAGTGTTATAAAACAAAGAGCATTCTAAATAACATCCTATTTCAAAAAGTCATTTACGTATGTTCTTAAATGAACTGCTAAACTGAAGATACCATTTAGCATATCTGTAAATGCGTTCTTAAACTCCACTGAAATGTTGAAGTGCTAATCAGAGTATACTTTCCTGGACTCAGGCCAGCAAATGGATAATAGCTTAAAATCATGTATGCCTTAGAGGACCCCATGTGTTGGAAAAATATTACTCATGGTCCTACATATCAATGTTTTTAAGTCTAAACACTAGAAAATGATCTTTCTGCCCTATCTGCAAATACCACTGTGAATTTCAAACATCTAATCATTGTTGATTTCTTTGACCCGAGCTTATGGCATGGTACCTTAACCCAAATCAGCAGGCGCCTGGAGACAGAATTCCATCCTGCACCCTAACTTCTCTCTGCCACAGCGTTTCGAGGCATAACATAAAGCTGGACAGGACTTCATGTTACTCAGAAAGACCTCAAGAATCATCAGCGTATGTCACACAGAAAGTCTGATTAAGCACTATTACCAGTGCTGCTCCAGATTATCATTCATTTCAAAAGCCTTAGTAGTTTTACTCAATAGTTGAAAGATGAACAGATTAGTTGTAGATGAGCTCATTAATTTAATATTAATTACAGCAGAATCCTGGATTAATTCACTAGAGTGTCTGGAACCATTATTCTTACTTGATCTCATACGTCAAATACAGTTTGAACTAAAAAGCTCATAGGTCCTCGCTTCTCACTAGTGACTCCCTTATTTTTTCTCTAGAATCCAAACTCATCTCTAATGCCAAACTCATGTAACAAGATCACTAGGGAGGCAAGATGACAAGAAAATTAACTTGTTTTAGTATGTGGACAGCTGCAAGATTACATATTCTTATTTTTGTTTTGATAGGGATAAACCACTGCCCCACTGGAGAGAAATGAAGTGAAATACTGGGGAAAACAGGAGCAGAAGAACCTGGTCTCTTCTAGGGATGCATGACCTTGGAAAAACTTGATTTAGTCAAATGTTGCTTGATAGTAAATCCACCCACCTCACTCACAGTAAAAATGACCTGATTTTAAAAGGTGATGAATATTAATTAGGCACGGCAATAGATGGTGTGAACAACTTGCAGAATTTCTGTCAGTGAAGATTGCTAATAAAAGCTTAAGAAAATGCCTGTAAGGAGGGTTCTAGGCATCTCCAGCCCTGCTTTGGGACAGATGTGCAATCAAGGTCCAAGAGCATTTTCTAAGTATTGTGACCTTAAAATTAATTTACATATATATATGTAGATAGATAGATAGATAGATAGATATGCGCACACACACACACACTTTGGAAATGAGGGGATTTTCATCTGTCACATAAAACAGGGCTCAATACAAAGCTGCACTTGGAGTAAAGCATGAACATTTTTATAACTGAAATTATTTTTATTAATTTCTTATGAAATATTTCAGAATAGAATGAATGCTCTCATGAAGTATAGAACAAAGAAGTTTTGTTTACATTTCAGGGTAAATTCAAAAGATCCATACTAATCCCATATTTTGAGAAACACATTTAACTTTTTTCTACAAATATTCTAGTTGTAAGTGTGGAATTTTTAGTGCAATTTAGTAAGTTACTATTTTAGGGCATTTTAAGCATGGGTAATGCAAAATGCAATTTTCTTAAAAGATACATTAAACTAACCTGCTTAAAATACTTCAAAGAAAACTGATAAATGGGATCTGTCTCTGACAAATGGGCAATTACAAAGTACATGACTGACCCTTGACCGTCGACAGCCCAGTATTTCTCAAGTGCAGCATTTAGTTTCTGTTACGTTGCTTCTGCCTCTCGCAGCCTTGCAGAAATGGCACTTGATATAACCTAAAAGAAGTACATTTTCCACAGCATTTTTGCAGTGTTTCTACAACTATTAACTGAATACTGGGGACAGTGGAGAAAACCTTCTTTTCTCAATGCTCCAGTGGTTATAGGGACAGTTCCTCTGGGCATAACCCTTTGGTGGCATGTAAATGTTACCTCATGCTGAAGGAGACCTGACTCCACTTCAAATGCTGCCTGACACTTCTGTTCACTACAGACAGAAGCTCAAGACCAAAAGATATTTCTGGCTTGGATACTGTGCACTTTTTTTTACAGAATAACAGCATAATCTTAAAAACAAGAGGACTCTAGCATTTTGTGGGAGCCACCCAAGTCAATCCCAAGAGAAGGCAGTAGTTAGTATTTGTTCTACAGGCACTATCCCAGCAGATCATGAAAACTGAGCCTGAATTCCTGATCAAAAATTCTGATTAGAAGACAAGAAAGTATGTAATATTTTCAGAATGTTTTAAAAGTAATCCATTGATGACTGTTAGTCAAGCAAAGAAATTTTTCAACTCTGTTTTCTAAGTGGTGTGGAGACCTCAAGGTTTTTTTTAACTGCAGAGTGGCAGCATAAATACTCAAAATGTCAATGAAATCATGCCAGATTACACCAGTTGAGGAATGCCTTCTATGGAGAAATCTATGCAAAGGTAAGTGATTTTCTGAGAAAGGTACTTATACACCTTAGGGTTCCCTTATTTATATGGAGGCTACACACAACCTATCTAACTTTCTTGGTTGGAATGACTTTATAGTGCAGACCTCGGTCTGTTAGGAGGTCAGCGTGACAGTTATATATCAAACAGCCAGCTATATATCCTAAATATCACAAAAATGTCATGTTTGCTCTTATTTTGCCAAAAGCCTCCTTTGACCAATAAAGTTAAGTTAATGATGAACAAGCATGGCAAGAATGACACTTACTGAGTTTAATAAAATAATTATTGGCATTAATATGAGTAAACAAATAATGTGAAACTGCAATTCAGATATACTTAAACTGGCTTTATGGAAAGTTTTCATTTCTGAACAGGCTTCAGAAAATTTGCAACTTTTCTCTGTTCTAAGGAGCATTCCTCTTACTGCATATCATAAGATGCTGTAGCCACAAACACTGGTTGTAATAACAACCATATCAGCATAATATTAAACACCTTAAATGTGAACATTTGAAAACAATAAAATACACTGTAAGGAAGCAGTGTGTGCAATTCATGTCAATTTTCAAAAAGACTTTTAATTCTAACTAGTGGTAGTAACAGGTCACATTTCCAAAAGCTGGATGGTACTTCCTCTGTAGAAATAATTCTATCCAGAAGAAACATGAAACCAAAAATCAGCAAATCACTGAGCTTTTCTGATTTCTGACCAGGAGCTGCAAGCACACCTCTTGCATTTGATTCCTGCAGGCGGGTTGCTGAGTTCTTCATTGTCCAGGGCATTTCCCTCAGAAACAGAACACTTTCTGAGAATTCTGTCTTCAATGGTCTTAATTTTTTGGTTTGGGTTGGGTTTTAAGTTTTTATTTGTCAGCACTGGGGCACGCATTGATTTGAGTTCTTTGATCTTGAAGCTCTGGCTCCTACAGATGCACAGCATCACTAGGGAAGATCTGAATTTCTGTTGGTTGCTCTGTTACTTGTGGTCATTGCTTTCCTTTTCCTCAGTTCAGGGCTCCAGCAGTTCTCACTCTTTCCCACAAAACCTAAATCAGATTCTTTTCTGTGTGTGCAACTCCTGAGTGTCACAAAAGGATCACAGCAGGGATATCTCACCATCATGGCTTGCTGCCTCATCCTGGTGTAGTTGCAGGGCTCAAGCTCAGCCTGAGTGGATGCTTCCATTGACAGAGCTGTCAGCCCGTGACAGCTGCCAAAGCACTGCACCTACTTCATATTAGCAAATCTGCAGACAGAACAGAAGCCACCCTCCTGATGCCAGAACCTCTTGCCATGACAGTGTCTATTTCCCAAACCAGGAAGTAGAAACTCCACCTGCACTGTATTCAACACACTTTTAAGTTCAGGCTCTTGAAGCTGCAAGGTCTTGGAGAAGACCTGCTCAATCTCTTTCTCATCATCTCTGATGCTGCAGAGTCCACTGAACTCCTCCTGCAGTGTCTTTAGTTCGTAACACTGTTTTTCAACACAGGCACACCTCCTGCAGCCTAGGAAGCCTTCTCCCACTGCCCCAGTCTCAGCCAGAGGCCTTAGGCTCTCATGGAAGGCCACCCTTCAGAGCTCCATCTGGGTCACCAGCTCGGATGTTACTGGGACCATTACTCCAACAGCTGTTGGGGACCATGCTCTGTGGTGCAGCAACACCATGGCTAAGGACACGTGTGCTTTTCTATGCCAAGTTGCTTACCCCTGTTTTGTGCAGCCTGCTGTGCAAAATGCCTCTTTTGTTGGCTGCCTCTCAACTGTTCCTCTGCTAGCTGGCCTCTCTTATGCATCATTTGTAAAGAAGTACATCAACTAAACAACAGCCTGGCAAGCAGCACCTCTGTGAACTGCATCAATCATATGCATAGGAAACTTATGTCAATTGTACTAAAAATCACTCAGCTTTAACAATAAAATTAAAAACAATTAAAATTTCATTTTAAAAATCAGAAATACGAAGCGTTAAGAATAATCCATAGCAATGGCATAGGAACAACCAATATGCAACATTTCTCAGTATTACAAATTAGGAAGTGATTTATGGACAAAGGCTGGGCATAAATGTGCTGTAAAATCTTCACATAGAATGGGCTCCAAAGAATAAACTTCATGACAGAAACTGCTTTACAGTAAAATAAATTTTCTAAGTAAAATAGATTTAATTTAATAAATAGGGAATAAACTTTGGTACTCATGTGTTAAAACTACCTAATCAAACAATAATAGTCTGGTTGACTTAGAACTTTTTGCACGTTTCCAAAAGAGCAGAAAATTTTATTTTGAAATTTTATTATATCACAGCAAATTTATTTTCATTTATTTTTCTCCTCTGGCATTAGTTAGATAGATAATTTAAAGCAGTTGGCTAATCCCAAACTGGGACATTATTCCATTCTAGATTCTGAATTTGCAAATGCAGCCTTTGCTACCAATTACATGTCTTTGTGAAAAAGTTAGCAATTACCAAAAAAAAAGTATTCCTCTGAGTACAGATTATTTCTTTCTGATTTAAGTTTGTCAGTTCTTGAGGCTGCATCTATGTATGGCAACTACCAGAAAAGGACAAAATCTGCATGGCCATTTTTTAAAAGTGAAAAACAGGTGCAGGTCCCTGAAGGGCAAGGCACAACAGTTGGCAAATGACAGCTTTGGCTTTAATGAAAGTCTAATGTTACCACAGTGGGAGCCCCGGGACACCACTGCTAATCAAATGGGGACCTGATGCAGTGGAGTCCTGCTGAGGAGTGAAGCTCAAAGGAAAGCACTGCGGGGGTGGATAATAAAACATATCATATATATTCAATGTCCTGTTTTGCTCATCAGCAAACCTACTGATGTGGTACAGGTTCTGTTGTCCAAATTCTGACATTCACAGCTGCCCACCATCATTGGTGAGGGTGCCAAAGTATGTGCAGGTGGGGGGTAGTAACCTAACGATCCTGGGTTATCTTGACAATGAGATAAGACATGTGTGGGATCTACATAATTGCACAGGTGTGGTGGTGCATTTCTTCCCCTTCTCTAAGCTGTTCTGCAACCCTGGGAACTACCAACTGGGCCTCGGCCCCTTGTGTCATGAGTTGGGCTGTTAAGCAACCCTTAACCATAACAGTGATTCTTACTTGGCTGAGGCAGAGAACGGCCCCAGTCTGTACTGGAACTCCTGTTGACTGGTAGAAGCAGGGAGCCAGAACGGAGACAATCAGTTTTCCCTGACAGCCCTGGAACGCTGCTGCCAGATCATAGCCTGAGTGGTAACTCGAGTGGAAAGGGGATTTTTGAGAAAATTACCAACTCAGGTTGCAGTCAGAACCAAAATTTGCTGATGACTACAGCCAATCATCTCACAGCCTTATAGACAGCAATTCTAAAGCGACACCCTTTTGAGCTCTCCTAGACTGCAAAGGGCTGCAACCAGCATCCCCCTCTGGGCAGGACACTGCTCAGAGCTTGCAAACCACTAAGTTTGTGATACTAGAGGGACCGTCATCGGTCGATGACAGGGCCTCTGCTGATATAGGGGTATGAGCCTCCTTGAGGCTCTACCCTTCTCCTGTTGAGGAATGCAAAGGCATTGTATGTAGCTATTTCACGGAACTCGAGGCCAAACTTTTAGAAGGTATTCCTTTGCTGTAGTGTACATTGCAAGCTTGAAGTAATTAGGTTAATTATGTATTTTTTTGTGATTTAAAAGAAATTTTATTTATTTGCTGCTAAAATCTCATGGATAATCTTGAATTGTGAACAAACCCTTTCCCTGTCTCTGTCCCTTTAGATTGAATCTATTGTCCAAGACTGAGACTAGGAATAGATCCAGCCGCATCTAAAGTCTATGAGAGTTTAGAAAGCAAAGGCATCTACCCTAAACCTTGTGACTCAGTGGGAGGGTCTCCTTTACCCTTTTATACCTTTGTTCTTTATAAACTATTTCCAACTCTATTCTGATTCCATTTCAGCTTGATTTATCTCTGTGTCTATACTCCAGGTAAAAAGTAACAAAGAGAACCTTGCCATCAAATCTTGCGTAGTTGCATTTTCACAAATTCATATTAAACTACTTCACTCAAACTCTTTAGTGGTAATTCTTTAAGCAACAAAATCAAACCACTCCTTTCGTGACAATAAGGGAGGCAAACTATCCTGAGTTACCATAACAAAGTCTTCTTGCACACTCCACCATGTACGATGCTTTTGGGGCTCTGGGGGATGTTTTTTATTTTTGAGCCCAACAGTGTTTTGTGAGGAAGTGCTTTTCTGCTGTACCACTACCACCCCACCAGTTGCAGGGTGAGCACTAGGATGCTCATTTGTATAATGTCAGTCCTAGTCCAGAGGATTTTTTTTTTCTTTTTGCTAACTGCTGTGGTACAGAGCAAGGTTACAGAGCAGACAGTCAACAGTTCAGTCGCAAAAGTGGATTCATCTGGCCTCAAGGAAGCAGGTAAAGACCAAAAATTGAAGAAGCTCGAAATTTGATGTTATTCGTGTCCTCCTGATGCCACCTGCTGGGTAGGCATTGAAAGAGTAAGAATTCACTGCAGCCTGTCCAACAGATAACACCAGGGTAGGGGCTGTCATATACTCTCCAGTTTCTCTCCAGTTACGTCAGTTCACTCACTGAGTCTTCTAAAAATTTGTCTCTCTGGCTTTCATAACTCTGGTTTCTGTAGTCTCTTTTCCTCTGCCTCTTTGTCTTCCTTAGAGGGTTTCAAGAGGCTTTGTCACTTTTCCTTTCTCTCTAGTCTTGTTTCTGTGGATTGCCATCAGCAGCATAAAATCAAACAGTGTGGCTATGCTGTCTTAAAATTAATCTCCTTCTTCCAAGCCAGTCTTAAGCTCTGGCACTTTCTTGTAGTTACCTCATCGTGCAAGTCTGCTGATGAAACAAAACTGGGAGCAGGGCTGATACATCAGAAGGCTGTGCTGCCATTCAGCGAGACCTGGACAGGCCAGAGAGCTGGTCGGAGAGGGACCTCATGGAGTTCAACAAAGGCAAGTGCAGGGTCCTGCCCCTGGGGAGGGACAGCCCCAGGCACCAGCACAGGCTGGGGGTGACCTGCTGGGAGGCAGCTCTGCGGAGAAGGACCTGGGAGTCCTGGTGGACAGCAAGTTGCCCATGGGCCAAGTGTGGGCCACACATGCAGTGTGCCCTGGTGGCCAAGAAGGCCAGCGGGATCCTGGGGGGCATTAGGAGGACCACGGCCAGCAGGCAGAGGGAGGTGATCCTCCCCCTCTGCTCTGCCCTGGTGAGGCCACATCGGGAGTGCTGTGTCCAGTGCTGGGCTCCCCAGTTCGAGAGAGACAGGGAACTGCTGGAGAGGGTCCAGCGGAGGGCTGCAGTGGGGACTGGAGCATCTCCTTTACGAGGAAAGGCTGAGAGAGCTGGGCCTGTTTAGCCTGGAGAAGAGAAAACTGCGAGGGGATCTTATCAATGTCTACAAATATCTGAAGGCTGAGTGTCAGGAAGATGGGGCCAGGCTCTTTTCAGTGGTGCCAAGTGAACAGGACAAGAGGCAACGGGCCGAACTGAAACACAAGAAGTTCCTTCTGAATTTCTTTACCTTGAGGGTGACAGAGAACTGGAACAGGTTGCCCAGAGAGGTTGTGGATCCTCCTTCTGTAGAGACATTCAAAACTTGCCTGGACATGACTATGAATACTAGATGAACCTGCTTTAGCTGGGGGTTGGGTTAGATGAGCTCCAGAGGTCCCTTCCAACCCTGACCATTCTGTGATTCTATGATCGGTTTGCTAAAGCAGCAGTTTTCACATTTTCTTTCCAAGTATCTCATCCCTGCTGCTCTTACTTTGCTGCTTCATGTGGGGACTACTTCCCTTAATGTGTATTAATTATTAATTAATAATTATTAATTAATTAACTATTCCCTTATTCAGGCCCTTAATGTGTATTTTCTCTTCAATATTAGACATTTCTGTAGATGCATATCTTGCAAGGTATGTTTAAGTCTTTCAGATTCTTTACCCTTAACAGCTCTAAAACAAAGGATTTTCTTCTGACCCACACATTGACTTTCTCATCCTTTGGTATCTCAGCATTCTTTTCATGAGCTTGATGAATATTATCTCTGAGGACAGCAAAGGAAATTAATGTGGCATTCCCTTGCAAAACCATGTAGAATTATGAAGAAAAAGTGGTAATATAATTTTTTAAAGAAATAACATGTTTTCTAATTTTTTTAAAACCACCTTGTCCTACTAACGACACTTCCTGTGCTTATTTCTCACCCATATCAAATTTCAAACGGAATATAATTTCCTAAAGGGAAAGCAGCACAAAACAGGTATTATTGAGTCTTGCTTGTGTCTAAGTTTTTCTTACACAAAATAACTGCTGTGCTTTTTAAATGTCAAAGGTTTTTTTCCTGCTTTTTTTTGAAACAGCTTCATTTAATTGTGTTTTTTGTTTCAGTCTGGTACATCTGAAAATAATAATACAGTTAAGACGAAGAAAACTTTATGTGATGGTTGTGGAATCATATATAAGAGAAACTGTCAACTGTAACATGCTATTACAAATTGAAATACAAGAACAGTAACCTGAACTTATGGATTAAAAAACTTTTCTGAAAGAACAAGCAAACCCAAATGAATTGAATTCTCATAGTACACAGAAAGCTAGAATAACTAAGATTAACTATCTTTAAGCCATTTTATTTTTTGGTTTTTTATCTAACAATTTGCCTTCATAGGAAATAGAAGAATCATCACTAAAATCAGGGAAATTACCATATTGCCACAATACTCCAAATTACAATTATTAAAATGAGGGTTTTTTTTTATCAGAAGAGTACATTAATTGCATCACTTCTCTGTTAAGCAGCCTCAGATGATAATGCCTCTTCTTGCCTCCATAAAATCTACAGGTTTTATCCTACACTTTGGGATCTTCAACTTCTTTTTATTGCATGTATCTTTCTCATTTACAGACTCAGGACATCCAAATGATGTAACTGATCTAATCTGAAAAGAGAATTGGTTTGAGGGGAGTTCCACTGAACCATGATTTTCAAAGCTAACACACTATGATAGTGGACATGCTAAATGATGCAGTTCATTCTTCAAATGGACATGATAGAAATGGGGATTTGAACATTTTTTTTGAATGATTTGTGCTTATGAACATACTAGCCTAAGGCAAATCTTGCCTTTCTGCGCATATGCAGAAATCCTAGCTTAATGTATTTTTCTGTTAATTTTAGACAACCTGTATATGGAACCTGGCAGAGAGGGGGAAGATAGTGTTTCAGAGTTCTTTGGCTGAAAGCATATACTATTCTTTTTCTAGGGCAGGCAATTTGATCCTGAGACAATTTATGTTAACTGGGTTTTGGAATGAATAAATAAAATGGAAAAGTTACAACATAGAATTTTGTTCAGTGTGAGTAACTTCGCCATGTTTGTTGAGCCACTTTTTTAATTCATCTAGTATTTTAAAAATACGGACTTGAAAATTCAGCTGCTATTAATATCCACAGTTGAGTTGGCTTCACTGGACCTCTCCATCATGTCACAACATCTAAAGATCTGGGATCACATGACTTTTAGAAACTCTCAGTACTCAGTGAAGGAGTCCAGCTTTCAATGAAATACATCAGTTGGGCTTGTTTATACATGCCGCCCACCTGATCTGGGAATTAATCGTCACGGGGCAGCACTGTCCCTGAATGACAAGGAATCTGTTCTCTGTAAATACATTTTCACATGTCAGTCTCTCTATTGAAGATCTTCCAATATGTTTATCAGACTGAAATCCAGACTTGGTGAAAGCTCTATATTTTGGCATTTCTTGATACAGCAATCTGTAGGCTGGAAAATATTAGTTGTTAAATAAGATGTTTAGATACTTCTTAGAGAGATTTGTAAGAACAAATGGTTGACTATGAGTACATAGTGACTTAAAACTGTTGCCATTGGAAGGCCATGAACTGAATTAGAAAATTACAAGCTTCACCTCATTTCAGAGAAGACATCTGGCTGAGACTGTATTATTAAGAACTAACAGCAGGCTGAGGAACATTAGGTAGATGGGTAGGACTGCTTAGTGGTGTACTGGGCTTGGATGGGATGGAGTTAATTTTCTTTATAGCAGCCCATATGGTACTGTTTTGGATTTCTGACTAAACCAGTGTCAATAATACACCAGTGTTTTGGCTATTGCTGAGAAGTGGTTGCACAGTGTGAAGGTTTTATTTTTGAAGGTTTTTTTTCCCCTACTCTGCCCCCACAGTGAGCAGGCTGGGGGAACTGGGAATGGATACAGCCAGGACAGCTGATCTCATCTGACCAAAGGGATATCCCATACTATATGAGCTCATGCTCAGCAATAAAAGGTGAGGGAAAGAAGAACAGAGGAGAATGTTTGTGGTTACGCCATTTGTCTTCCCAAGTAACCATCATGTGTGCCGAGTCCCTGCTTTCCAGAAAAATGTCTAAACATCTGCCTGCTGATGGGTAGTAGTGAATAAAGTCTTTGTTTTGCTTTGCTTGTACACTCATCTTTGCTTCGCCTATTAGACTGTTTTTATCTTGACCCATGAGTTTTCAGCTTCAGTTCTTTCAGTTCTCTCCCCCGTCCCACTCAAAGGTGGGAAATGAATGAGCAGCTACGTGGGGTTTAGCTGCTGTCTGGGTCAGCGCACCATGTATGGATATAGTAATTCATTTTAAATCAATACAAACTGATCTTGGATACCTTTCACAAGCACATTCTAGAAAGAAAGAAAAGAAAGATGATGTTTACTCACAAGCTTCCTCTATAGTGCTGTGAAAGCTCCATAGCAGGCCACATAAGTGGCTGCTCTGAACTCATTCTTTGTGATATTTGAAATCTCAACTTCAAAATTCTTGATGGTCTCCTCCCATCAAACCTGTTGACCTCCAGCACATCTATGAGCTCTCCATCTTAGGTCAGGTAAGCCATGGCTCTTGGTAACCAATTGAAAAATACAAGGTTTAGATTCTTTTCTAAGATTCCCCCCCCCCCCCTCACCCCTGCATACCTCCTGTTGCATTATCTGCTGTTATTTGTTTGTATTTATCCCCAGTCTCATTGGTAGGTTAGTAAAAGGCACTGTTGACGGGACATTTTCCTTACTTGTTATAGATAAGGAGAGACAGACTTGAGCTGATACGTACATTTCCTTTTCACATTCCTAGCAGTTTCTTTCAGTCCCTAATATACAACAACATTTGCTGACGACATCCAGAAGAAGCTGCAAAAATATTGGCTGTTGGATTTCCCAAATGCAGTAGTGTATGTTTTTAAAAAAAAAGCATAAGAGCCAATGAAGTATTACAGCAGTGAAGTCCTGGTGTCATGCATGAAGATATTTTGCTGTTGACTGTATATTTCATATGTCATAAGACTGCCTGATGCAAAGCTCTTACAGCCTTATATGAATATGGACAGCTAGCTCTATGCTGGCAGTATGAAAACCTAAGTTTCAGTTTGCTGACTTAAAGAAAAAAAATCACTAAGACTTTCTTCCTCTTCAAGTCTTTTCTCATACTGGCCTTGGAACACTTTTTTCTGGTCGTCCACCTGTCTCAGCTTCACCTCTTCATCTTCAAGTGTAGGCACTGTAGCACTAAGTTCAGCCTCAGATGGCAGAACAAACATTTGGGGTGAAATAGCCAAGACTGTTGGCTTGATACTTAGAAGCTGTTAACATGAGTGAGAGATCACATGCATAATCAGTAGATGTAATTATGAACCTACTGCTAAGCAGAATAAATCTGTCTTCAGTCACATGACTGTAATATAGAATGTTTCTGTCTGGCCTGTAAAACAGTGTTCTCATAACGGCAGATGTCTTTTCTCATGCTTGTATTTGTAAAGCTTCTGTTTTCAATAGCTTATTGAAACTTGGCATACAGGTAAGGGAGAAAGTCTCTTCTGGACTGCAGGTCTTCAGAAATTCATCCTGAGATCCTTTCTGACCACTCAACCTGGAAAAAACAGCTCACATCACTGCAAATACGCAGGTGAATCACTGTGGTGATTCTATCCTAGTAATAATGCTTCTCTGTGCCTCTTTGTGCAGGTTCCTACCCTGTGCATTGGAATACACAAGGCTTAGGACCAGAATTAGCTTCTCTAGCTGGAGAGGCCAGCAGCCCAGAGGCTGGGCCCAGGAGATGGAGGAAAAGCAGAGGTGAGATTGGCTGTATTTGGTTGTGACCTGCTTTGGTAAAAAATGACAGATCTGTATTTGCTCATACAGGCTTGAGTAAATGTTATCTTAGCTTCCAATGTGACCATGGCACTAGATTACATAACTAAATGTAATAATTCAGCTTTTCATGACTAAAAAGAAGTCATGAAAGAAATAAATAATGTGTAACATAAACTGAGTACCTGTGTAGCATAATTTTTTTCTCTTTTGTTTAACTTCTTTGAATATCTGACAGAAAAAAATCCATAGTTCTCACCTAAATGAACATGGAACTGCATGCTTTTGAAACCCTTTCTAATTTTTCAGGTGAAAATCTGGGTTATTGATGTATCTCTGCAGCTTTTGAGAATTTAGGCTTTACATTTTCTTTATCTTATTCTAAAAGCTTTCTAAGAAAACCACCATATCCAAGAAGTTGGATAAGAGGCTTAAGGGATTAAATTAAAAAAACAGTGGTATAAAATTAGCAAACAATGTTTTAACTAGCACAAATCGAGTGATTTGAACATGTGTAGTGTTTTGAAGTGATTTACCACAAGAAATGCTTGATAAAGACAATGGGCCTTTTTAAAAAATAAATTATTTTCCTGTAGATATAACCTAAATTTATTAAAATTGGGTCTCTGTTTTAAGACATCTGAAAGCTAAGGAACAGCCTTCCTCCTGAGGAAAATGAAAGGTACTATATGCAGCAAGAGAGCAGATGTGCAAGCAGGGAAACAGTTCAGATTACTGCTTCATAAAAGCATGAACTGAAGTAGGGTCATCACCCCTCTAGTTTTAATTGATCAGTGCAGACATTTCAAAGGCAAATTTCCAAAATTGCTTCTTCATTAGCAGAATGGGCCTTATGGTTTTCTGATACTGAAATTTTAGGCAAGACAGGTTTGAACTCTCAAGACAGTCTGCAAAGCAAAGAACTTGGCTTTTGTTTTAATTCCCAAAAATTTCATGAAAGGCTAATCATGCTTGCCACAGAGTAGAAAATAAACAAGACCTTTTTACTGAAAATTATGGAGTCAGCCTTTCTAATAAGCTTTTAAAGGCATTTTAGATTTTGTAACTTTTATAGTAAGTTTTTAAAGACATGTTAAAAACTGAACAGGTTTATGTGAAGACCAAAGGCCATCCTAGGCCTAGAGGCCTAGAGACTAAATCATGACAAATTGCTAATGCAATAAACAGCGTGAACAGGTAACTCAATCTTAAATTAAATATCACAGTTGTAGTATTCAAAAATACTTGGAGCATACAGTTTATAAACAGGTAACCTAAAAAAAAATATAGAAAGTTTCAAGAAGAAAAAAGCTCACTTACACATATTTACAAAAAGGCTCTTTTCTTGTCTGTGGTTTCTGTTCTTAGTTCTGTCAAATGTCTGGTTTTTTACCCTGTCATCAATTAAAAGTTATGCCTACCCTTTGTTTTTTAATGACACTTTCCTGGCAGAAAATGTTTGCTTACTTCTCAGATGCTGGTTGTAGTATTTTCTTAAAACATATCAGTACAGTCCCTAATGACTGCTAGTTTAGAGCAAGGAAGTGGAGCTGAGTGCAATTTTAAGACTATTTGAAAATGTTATGTGTGAAAATTAATAAAAAACTGACAAACCAAAATGTAACAAGCATCATTACATGTCATGCATATTTAATTTTTTTAGGTTACTCTATTTTCCTATTCCTATTTTCTCCTAGAAATTAGAGAGGAAGGTAGGCACAAAGCTGGCTGCTTGTTCTGAGTGTCTGTGAAGTTCAGAAGGTCTGCATATCTAAGTGAGGCCAGTCAGGTGTGCTAAATGTCAATACTGAATGTATTTTAAGTTCAAGGTATTCTTTACAGGGATTTTGGTCCAGGAAAATCCATTCATAAATGAACACAGCATGGTGAAAAAAAGATCTTTTGTTTAAAATGGCTAGTAGGTACTTTGATTGAGGAAAAATAAATACAGGGTAAGTAATGTTTTTGCTGTGAAAAGTGTTGATAGACACCAAGCAGCACACTAGATGTAAAGGTGATTGGCCAATGGGAAAGAAAAGAAAGCAGTAAGAAATGCTGAACCAGCTTACTCAGCATTTCAAAGAATATAAACAGTTTACATTACTGTCATGACAAGAACTGGGGGTTTCATAAAAGCTCCAATTTCAGAAATACACACTTTGGCTAAGGAGTCAAAAGCCTTATTTACAGCCTTTAAAACTGGAAGAACTTCAACCACGTTTCTCTGAGCATCTTTAGCTATTGCTTGAGTCTCTTCTGTTTTCACTTTAGCATTAGCTTCATCTTCCTGAACGACACAACAAACTTGAAATTGAATGTGCAGTCAAGGGTTTCAAAGAGTTAAAAGAGTTTATTCTTCACTGTTAATATTCACTAACTCCACTTCAGAGTGTACAGAGATGGGAAACAATAATTTACTTTCTTCCACAGGCACAGCAGCAGTTACCGGAGAATTACATAGAAAAGCATAGAACCATAGAACACTCTCAGTTGGAAGGGACCTCAGAAGATCATCTGGTTCATCCTTTCATGGCAAGGGGAGCCTAGATGAGATGATCTAGCACCCCAACCGGTCACATCTTGAGAACCTCCAGTGATGGGTTCTCTACCACATTCATGGGGAGTTTGTTCCAGTGATTAGTTGCTCTCACTGTAAAAATATTTCTTACATCAAGATGAAACCTCTCCCAGCGCAACTTCCACCCATTGCTCCTTGTCTTCTCCATGTGGCATGTTATGAAGTGTACCTTCTGGCACCTTCATCCTCTTTGTAGCTGCCCATTGAGTACTGAAAAACTGCAGTGAGGTTTAGGATAGAATGCTGTTATTTTGCAACATTAGTAGCTCTCATTGTTAGCTGCTGGGGAATATCCAAAGGAAATGTTGTAACACTATGTGAGCATGTGTCCATGCCTGTAAGACCATGGAAACAGAAGAGAACTATATTACACAAAGCAAAACAGGTGCATATTATGAATTGCAGGATATTAGCAAGCTGACAACACTTATTATACGCTGGACAACATAAAAGAATAACCCTCAGCTGGTCTTCTCCTATATGTCTTTTTTCATCTTCAACTTGACTCAACATAAGTGAATTTTTGTGAGTTTAGGAACAGCTAGTCAAATCCACACCACACAGGTGCACAAAAATAGGCGATGTAGGTAAGGGCTATTTGGAAAACAAACACAAAAAGATGGATTTTTAAAAAACAAAACTACATGTTCTGAATAGCTATTTCTTGTTGTAAGTTATTTCTTGTTTATGATTTGTCTGGTTACTTCCCAAATTCAGAGAGGCTAGCAGGCAGCAATCTGGGCTGAATGCAGAAAGAGGAATATATATAAGAAAGTTACAGGTTCCTTTACAGAAGAAAATTTCTGTATTTTGTTTTTCAATATGTAGCAATTATATATGCTCATCTTGTATTTTTATCTTGCTAATGAATAATCTATGCAATATCACTTCAAATGATCTTGTTCTTTTAAGTATCTGTGGTGTCCTGTCACCACTGCACATTGCAGCTAAGACTGTAATAAGCTTGAATGTCCCAGTTAGGAATGACCCCAGTGTTCCCAACATACAGCTGCGAAGGATATGCAGGCCAAGCCAAGTCCTGTGTACTGAGCTGCCTGTTCTACTCCAACAGCATTTCTTATATCTAAGAGATTTTTAATGAACATTTTATTTTTAAATGTTATAACATTAAAAAAAAAAAATTAAAAAAAATCAAAACCGATTAAATTTTAAATTATTTTTAAAATGAACATTTTTGAATGTTCAAGTGTTTGTATTAGCAGAGGGAATTTATACCAGTATACTGCATTTCAGTGCATTGCTGTGGTATTTTTTATTTTGTAGTATAAACTGTAAAGTTCTGACAGAATAGGAAATGGAAAGTTCCACTGAGTATTTCAGTGAGCCTAGCCTCTTAAATATTAAATAAGAGAATATTTATGTTTATGTGATGCTTCTGCTCTTAGTCTGAAAGTTTCACTAGTTTTTCAGCTTAAGCATGATAAAAAAGGTTTTAAATATGAAGACCAACAAATTTGGTAATGAGGTCCTCATTTTTCCTCCAAACTTTTTCCTGACATTTAAACCCCCAGAAAAAGAATCAAACAAATATGTTCATGGGGAGGATGCATATTAATTTGATTTATGAAGTAAAAGTTATTTCTCTGTTAAATAATGATTTTGGAGCTTAATTCCACACAAGAGTGACATGAATTGAGCTTGTCTAATAATTTTAACCTCTTTCAATGTGACATTTCCTAATAAATCTGCTTGTACAGGTTAGTTTCCTCTAAAGAAAAGTACTTTGATTCAGAACTTTTTCCTTTTGGATTTAAGGACAAACTATATTGAACTTCATTTAATTCAAAGGTTGTTTCTATCTTCTCTGCTATTCAAAATACACCATTGATGTGGAGTTTCAAGGAGAAAATTCTTGAGAAAGCTGAAGAAAAAAGAGAAATACAGAAAAGCAGATTGTTGTATATCAGCTTTGCTTTAGTACCGTTGAGATGTGGCTGGTTTTAGCTACTTCCCTATGTTTCTTAATCTTTCTATTGCAAAGTCTGCTGTGACAAAATTAGCAACGCTTCATGCCTTAGTAGGTCCAGATTTCTACACTATTTTTCCACACAAATTTTTCCCCTTCACCATGTCTACATGCCCTTTCCTAGGGATGCTGCATGTCCTTGAATCCACTACTCAGGGGTTAAGTTGTCTAGATCACACTGACTCCACCCAGGTTAACTCAGGTGTCTCTGCAACTCTGCTTTTGTGTCCAGAGAATCAAGAAATGTATATTAGATTCTTAGAGTGACCCTTCACTTACATTTTTTGGGCAGAGATTATTATCATTTGTTCCTTGTTTCATGTTACTTCCCAGCTGAGAACTCTTCTGTATGATAAGCAGTTAACAAGTTTTTGGGGTTGTTCCCTCCAGCTTTTTCAAATAGCACCTCTGGTCATCCAGGGTCAGCCTATGCACATTTAAGTTATTTGTTGCGCTATGTGTGATTAGCGTGTTTTGTTACCAGAAGGCTACTGAGAAAAGCTGCAAAGTTCCCAAACTTTGCATTTGGGTAAGCTGTTGACAGTAGCAAACATTTTTGGAGAATTTACAGTGTTTTAGGGACAAGATCTGTGATGAACTCTTGAAAGATTAGGCTGTGAAGAATGATCATTAGAAAAGTAAAACATTGACAATGGCACAATATTAGGGACCACGATCATGACTTTCCAGTTCCAAACTTCTTTCTTAAGTCCCTTGTTTTGAATTACTCACTGCTGATATAGATCGTAGCTTGTTTTTATCTGCACATTTTTACAAAGCATTTACCCACATTTACACACACACACAGACAGAGATATAAAGATGTATCTGATCTCTGAGCACTCTTTTGACTTTTTATCTTATTTTCCTTTGGTTTTCTTTAATTTTTCACTTTTTGAATTGCTGTGTGAAGAGAAGGATATCTGGATCTTGCACTTCCTTTTTCTTCTTCAATTAAGAATACTTGTTCTCACAAGGTAAAGTGAGTTAACTTGGCTCCGCCATTAGATTTCAGATGTTCGCTCTTTCCAAGTGATTAGTAGTAATCCTTCTGATGATGCCAGAAAAAAATCCATTTTTGAAGGTATACCTAGATGACTTTTCTGAAATACTTATTCACCTACTGAACTCCTCTCACTAGAAGAAGGTTATTAGTGTTCTGTCCAGACCTGATAGAGCACCTAATTAATCAGAAAACCTAGACAGTGGTCTTTTCAGTTATAAAGCAAATATAATATAGCAAATGTAATATCCCCTTCTTTTCAAATAAGATACATAGAAGATGCATAGAAGACACTTACCAGAATTTTGCCTTTGCTTCTTTCAAAATAAGTCTCTTGATTTCCATGGGAAATGCTATCTGCTATAATCCAGTCCTGGTGTTTCTGTTTCTCTTGCTTTAGGTCTGACAGCTGCCTATCTATTTAATCTTTTCAAAATATATTAGGGAATTCCACAGAATGAAGAAATTTACATCTTTCAATAACTCCTCTATAACAATGTACAGGCAAGGTTGTACATACATTTAATTGCCACTTGCAAAAATAGAAACAGAGAAAGCAATCATAAAATTTGGTATTAACAGCATAAATACTACACATTGCATAACATATGGAAGGCTGACTAAAAAAAAAAAGCTGTTTAACATTAGAAAAGCATTTCAAACTATTATAAAGGAGGAAAAAAAAACGCAACTACAAAAAACCTACAAACACACAAAGAATCACAAATACATTCTTCACAGTTTCCTTTTTATGTCTCCAGTTGTGAAGTCAGAAAGACTCATTACATAGCTTTCATATTAAGAGAGTATTGTTCATGGAGTACCTTCAGCATGCAAAAGAGCTGATAGGAGCCAAACATACAAAGGCATGGAATCTTTAAAATATGCATAAAAGGAAATACAGACTGGAAATGAAAAGACATTCTGGAAGACTTGAATAGAAGGATGGTTACTAAAACCTTACTGATTATATAAAAGATTAGAGAACTTGAAAGGACCTGTTGTCTTTGATATGAATAGCTAACCACTCCCCATAAAAATAATGTTATGGGTAGGTAGCATCCTGGGTTTACTTTTTAAACAAGGCAAAGCTCCTGGGAACGATGTGTACTTTCTATTGCAAGCCAGGGGTAGGCAGGTATGCAGCTTCCACATTCAGACTAGTTGCAACCAAGGCAAGCTATCCAGGTGGCTGTCAGTACAGCTCCTTGAGCTCTTGATCCCAGTGCTCAGTACGGGATGCTACTGTTTGCAGTAAATTACAACTGTCTCCTTCAATTTTAGGTTGCCATAGATTATGCTGGGTGACAGGACTAACATCATTTGTTTCCATATCAGCCAGATGCCCATACGGTCTACCAGCTTTTTCCATTCCAAACTGAGTGGAAATTCTCTGAACAAAATAAAACTGTGGAAAAAATATATAAAGCAGCACAATCCTAAAATATCCTACAATTTACTTGTTCATATTTTCAAAACCGGAAATTTAGTAACAGGCTTATAAATATACTTATTTTTACAAGCTGAAGAACTGTGTTTAAAATACATGCTTATTTTTTCTGCTGTTTACAACCTTATCTCCATTTTCAGTTTAGTTTTTCAGCTCATTAAAAGCTCCACCTCCACATCTTTCAATATAGGGCCAAAATAAGCAATTGACTTCTCTAATTACAATTAAGCTCTGTTTCATGCCTCATTTTCTGCCAAATCACCATTACAATGCAGCTGAAATGTTTCAGCTTGTACCCATACAACCTTTCTTATTCAGTTTTAACTTGCACACCAAATTGATTCTTTTTGCCTGCTACCTATATAATGAGGTCTTTTCTGGGACTAGGTATAAAAGGTATCCTAAAAAGTCTTGAGCATCCACTTACAGAAGTCTGTCAAAGCAAAACAAAAGCTTTGCCTGTGCAGAGAAGAGGAAGGAGAATGTACAGACAATTCCGTGAAAGGTGGTTGTCTCTGAAACGTCTTGTGATGGATAGTGAAGTGATCTGATCTAGTCAAGTGACAATAGTGCAGCTCAAATTCCTTTTCAGCAGAATCGTTTTGCTAAAATCCTTTGTTTTTTAAAAAAATTCAGGCTGGAATTTTTCTCTTGTATGGAACAAACAGTGTCAGTCACCAATTATTTTTTTCCCTTTTTGTTCTGTTGAAGCCCAATGATCAAAAAGTTTTGTGTAATCTACTTCTCACAGGACCTGAAAAGGGACAGAGAACATAATTAGCTCTTCTAATGATGTGGCCAGTATCATCCATGTATATCTGCTAATTAACTTACTCTTGAACTACCCTGTGACCTGACACGTTGTCTGTCCAAGAAACACTATTAAAGGGGAAATAAATTCAATTCAGCCATCTATTCTACAGTTAAGGTGTAAACTGTGCCTCTCTCAGTACCTCAATACTTCTCTAGTTACCTATAAAGCACCATGAGGAAATGCAATGTCTTTTGTTAAATCTGTTGACATGAAGAAGTTTCAGGTGCAGGAACCCAACTTTGGGCTCTCCATGCATGCCTGGAAGCATGCTTGTGGGTTTGCTATTTGGTGTAATAAAAGTTACCACCTTTTCCTATAAACTTTGCCTCATTTATATCCTTAGACATGCAGTACTGTCTAGTCAGCACATTATTTCTGTTTGTGGTGTTCCCCACACTTGCCCTGCTTCCTTTCTACTCTCAGGACTGATTGCAGACCACACTACAAGCCCAATCAGGAAACAAGCAGACTTAAAGAAAAGTGGAAAGATCGTGAATTTTTATGTTGCTTTATTACTGGTTTTGTGGGGAAGGGGGGCTGCTCAATGGGCTTACTGTGCAGCTTCACAAACATGTACCAAGGAAGAACACTGCTGTACCCTGGAACTGGTGAGAGCTGACAGGATGATGGGACATTTTAAGACAACATTGCTGCTGGAGAAGATGCACCACCAAACCCTTGCCATTGCTGCTACAAACTCATTACTATTAACAGCCTAAAAGCATTAGCCGCTTCCTCTACTGAAAAACAGAACAGCACCTTCTCTGACAAACAGACTTTCACACAGAAAATAAACTTGCACTTATCTCTTCATTTCCAGAATTTTTATGAGGTTTTTAGATCTCTAGGGCTACAGTGATTACAGTGTTATATGCAGTTCAGTCTGTTTACAAGGGGAAACTTGCTTTTTGACAGACCGAGACCACAGCTGGGCAAAACTCTGATTTTATTAATATAGACATTTCATAATATGTACTAAAAGGTAATTTCCCTGCTAAATGTAAAGGTTTGTGACCCATTGAACACATGCAGCTTCTTTTGCTTCCATTTTCCATAATTTCAGTTACATCAGACATTTTTTTAAAAATACTTTTATGGTATGCTTACATTAAGAAAGTCACAAAATATAATTGCCTTACACACAATATATTCTGGGATTCCAAACCATTTGGCTACAAATCAACATTCAAAGTTAAACAGGTTTATGTAAGACGTATTTGCATACCCAGTGCAATACAAATAAAGTAAGCTGATTTCCTTACTGGCTATTTTAGACGGCATAGGATGGAAATGCTGCTGGTCTCTGTTGTTGATGAGGTGGTTGTGGAAAAATCTTTGGCTTTCAGGACAACACAGCTGCATTTTGTCTCTTCCTACTACAGGCTCATAGTGGAGAAAATCTATGTAGAAAAGAGATGGAGTACTTTGTTGTTAAAATCAGAAAGTTTCATTTGATGTTAATATAACCTTTAAAAATCTTTACAAGTGGGAAAAGAATTGGTCAGGGCCATTCAGAAAGCCTTATTGGCAGTGAAAAGTGTTCAGCAATCTAACAGCATCAGATTATGAAAAAGAAGAAGCAGAAGAAAAAGTGAGACATTATACAAAATCATACAATGCCTGCAAATGTCTGTGGCAGAAAACACAGGAAGAATGATGCTAGAGGAAGAAGAAAAGTATATGAAAAATTCAAGTTCAGAAATGAAATGCTTAATCCTCCTTTACTATTTCTCCATCACTTGGAATGGAATTAAGAACTGAGATGGAATGTCACAGAAATTGTAACTGGACAGAGTGGCCTATTAAAAGTGAAAAGAAGAAAGAAGGAAAAGGAATGCTGATGTGTGTTTGTGGTGTTAATATTAATTTCAATACTACAGCATGCATATGTTATTGACCAATATTTTTAACTTGCCTCATAAGAAAAGCTGTTTAAAATATTTGTGAAGTTTAAAAAATAACATTCTCCGCACAAACTTAAGCAAGGAGGAAAAAACTGAAATCTTATATTTGGTTATGTAGAGTGGACGTCTAGGAAAATTTTTCATTTTTTAAATCCTGACAGGGACAGATGATTCAAAGGAGTATTTAAGTTCCCTTGACATATATATCAAGCCCATTTATATGTTACTTTAAGAAAAATGTCATGCTTTATTTCAGAAAAACCTCTTTAAGGGCCATGAAGCACAAATGGATTATTCTGCTTAGTTTAGCTTGGAGAACTATCCATGTTACTTAAAGTAATAAAACTGGTCTGTCACAATAGTGTCTGATGACTGACTGCACTATGAATTCCACTGGTAGATTATAATATACATGAAATATTATTAGTTACAAATTATTACCCAATTTGTTCTATATGTCCACTTTTCCTTCCACTATGGGAAAAGTAAAAGAAGGTCTGATCATTTTTCAGTGTCACTTGTAGAATTATGAGCATCTCGGCTGATTTACACTGACTCTTCTCTTTTATGAACAAAATAATAATTGTCCCTGCAAGCTAATGTACTGTATGTAAATTCAATCATACCACTTGTACTATTCATTGCTTTTCTCTGGCTTTTACCAATTGGAACCATATTTCTTTGCAAATAATGTTCTAAATCTGCTGGGACAAACTGCAGAGGCAGAATTAACTGAGAAAGCAAACAGAAGGCAGAATCAGAAAAGAAAGGTAGAAGCCTGTCTTCTCTTTATTCACTGTGTGTGCTCACGTATCTGTTTTAAAGTAAATGAGGGAAAGATAAATTAAAAGAGGTTGGTTAATTTGGTTTTCAGGCAACATATATTAGATACCTGAGCAGCTGAAGAAGAAAATGAGCTAGAGGGACGAAATGTGAATATGTATGCCCTATTACCTCTGCAAAGTGAAAGTATTTACACTAATTTATACACAATCCTTTCATGTTAAGTGTTTCCACTGCATTTGCCTTTTTTTTACACCTCTTGGGAAAAAAAAAAATATTGTGGGAAACCATAAGCTTCTTTCATCAAGTCTGCTAGCAGAGAAAGCAAGACGAAGGTATGAGAGTGATTAACTGAAAATCCTTTACCTTGCCTCAGAAAATCCAATTACAACACTGGGGAAGGAGGAAAACAAGAGGTTCTGAAGATGCAATTATGACAAAGTGGAGCACTGCAAAGGTCAGTGCTGGGTAGCATAGTGCCCTTAATTGTCCTGACCAACTTAATCTGAAGGTGTTAAAAACAGCTTTATCTTACCTTAGACACACTTGGACAAATCACATAAACTAAAAATGTATGGGATTTGTCTGGTGCTGCAAGAAGATCAGTACTGATGCTTTGATAAATTTCCACAGCAGCATCCACAAACTTTGTTGTGTTCTGCTTTACTGTTTGAGCAAATTCTGCCCAGAAGACCTTCAGGATAGCCTCTGTGAAAAGAAGAAGCAGAAGAATAAAGCACACCCAGAGTGCAACATGCAGGAAATTTGCTTTTACTTTGATCATCAGATACCTGCAGTCTCATTCTGTTACCATTTCAAGGAATCTCAGCTGAAAAGTTTAGCATAACAGAAGACACACTTGTACCACAAAACTGTAGTAAATGATTCTAATTTAAGAAAACTATCAGTTAAGTTGTAAATTTTACTGGAAGGTGCCTGCACTTAATGTTCTAATTCATAGCCAAACATCTACATATGAAAGAGACTGGGCTGTAGGGAACAAATTAATGTCTGTGTCAAGAGGTAAAGGGCCTTTGGAAATGGCCCTTGAGTATTTGGCACTCCATCTTCTCTGCGCTGAAAAGCTGTCTACCTCCAGATAATCTAGGCAAAACAGAGATGTAAGAGCACTCCAGGACAAAGCAAATACATGATGAGGTCTGCACTAACCAAATGGAGAGATGCAGGTCAATTTCTTAGCCTTCTTCCTTATGTCCAAAACTTTCTCGCACTGTTTGCTAGCACAGAATCTCCTTGGCTGAAAGATGCAACAAATTAGGAAAAAAGAAGAAATGTGGAAAGAAAGGTTGAGACAAGAATAAATGTGAAGGGAAATAGAGACAATTTAATTATATTGCAATATGACATAGTGCTTTCAAAACTATTTTCTCCTCCTTACAGAAAAATGTATATTGCTTCTGACCTGAAAAAAACTGGTTCAGGTTATGTTCTGAAGGTGTTAGAAGGCACAGCATGGCCAAGCATTGTAATAAAACATGCAGTTACAGGATTATGTCAAAACATATGAAAGAGTCAACATGGCTTCTCCAAGGGCAAATTATGCCTAGTGATCTAGTGACCTTCTATGATGGAGCGACTGCATCAGTGGACAAGGGAAGAGCTATGATTTATTTTCTACCTGGACTTCTGAAAGACCCTTTATAAGGTCCCCCACAACATTCTTGCTGATTAATTGGTGATACAGAGGTTTGATGAATGGACTGTTAAATGGATAAGGAATTGACTGAATGGCCAAATCCAAAGAGTTACAGTCAATGGCTTAGCGTCCAAGTGGAAAACCTTAATAAGTGGTGTCGCTCCCTTAAGGGTCCATACTAGGACCAGCACTGTTTAATTTCTTCATCAATAACATAAACAATGGGACTGAGTGTGCCTTCAGCGAGTTTGATGGATGACACCAGGGTGAGTGGTGCAGCTGACAGGCTTGAGGGAGGGAAGGGATGCCATCTAGATGGACCTTGACAGGCTTGAGAAGCAGGCTTATGTGAACATTACAAAGTTGAACGAATTGAGAGCAGTGCTACAGAGAAGGACTTGGGGATATTGGTGGATGAAAAACTGGATATTAGCCAGCAATGTCCCCTTGCAGCCCAGAAAGCCAATCATATCCTGGGCTGCCTAAACAGAAGCATGGCCAGCAGATCAAGGGAGGTGACTGGCCCCATCTACTCTGCTTTTGTGAGACCCCTACCTGGAGTACTGCATCCAGCTCTGGGGTCCCCCGCAAAAGAAAGACACAGACTTGTTTGAGTGGTTCCAGAGAGGGGCCACAAAAATTACCAGAGGGCTGGAAGACCTCTCCTATAAAGAAAGACTGAGAGATCTGGGATTCTTCAGCATGGAGAAGAGAAGGCTCTGAAGAGACCTTACTGGGGCCTTTCAGTACTTAAAGAGGGCTTATAAGAAAGTCAGAGAAAGTGGTTCTTACCAGGACCTGTAGTGACAGGACAAGGAACAATGGTTCTTAACTGAAAGAGGATAGTTTTAGATTGGGTACAAGGAAGAAATTTTTTATTGTGAGGATGGTGAGAATACGGGCAATGCAAACTGCAGCTGCCATCCTAAGAATGAAGATGAAGGCTAGTGGGACTTACAGATTACAGGCAAATTAATAAAAAATCAGTGTAGTTTACTGTACTTGTATATTTTTATTCAGACAGTTAAAATTGCATAAGGACTCTCGTAATGTTTCAGAACAATCTACTCTTTGCTTTCAATGGGTTAACAATATGCTAAAATTATAACTTACTGAATTAATGCCCACAATTAATAGCTGCACAAGCAGAAAGGCAATTGTTCACTAATTTGCATTAAAAATGAGACACGAACATGGGGCAAACCCCCTTGTTAATTATGTACTTCAGTCCTCAGTTTGGAAATGACAAGGTTACCCTATCTTAAAAATTAATTTCAAGCTTTACTCCACATCATGGTGAAATGAAACTCTCTCGCCAGAAGAAAATTCTTAAAAAACGGGCTCCTATACTTTAGATTTAGCCTTGCCACTGGTGCTTTATGAAGGAAGCACCAGGTAATTCATACTCCGCACAGCTCCATCGTTCTGTCCTTGAAATGTTTACAGTATTTTTTTATCAGCCTTCACAGGCATATTATAGATCCAGCATATTCATTTTAGTGCTACATATGGCATAAAATTTAAGTATCCATAGAGAAATACATAATGTATAGTATACTACCAGAATTATAGATTTAAGACCTTTATATCAAAGGCCTGAAAGATTAGATGAGGTTGTGTATGAACTTTTGCATCTCCTCCCTTGTATCTGTACAGATTACTGAGCATTCTTGCCAGCTAAATTGCTGCTAAGCCATGTGAAAATCACCGAAGAGTGAAACAGTTGAGGTTTACACAACTCTGTTTTTATCACATTCTTATAATTTATACTACTGCCCATTTGTAGTACAGAATGACCATTGACAGGCCATGGACCTCTCTTGGCAGTGGAGAACTTCCCATACTTCAGAGAGATTCTGGATGGGTTAGATCCACCCCTGACAGATCTGTGTCGTACATTACAGAGCACCCAGTGGAGTCTCCTTCAGTCAGTTGCAGGAAAGAGGCAGTTTTAAAACATGTTACCCCTGCCCTCTTCTTCTTTGTCATCAAACTCTAAGTCCTGTAGTGGCTTTGCCCCCCCAGCAATCATTTCTGCCATTTTTGGCATGCAGCAGATGACAAAAAGAGGACCAGAACCTTCATTCATAAAATTGTTTGTGGTGCAGACAGAGGAATAGACACTAAATAAGAAGCTAGTAAAAGCAAATAATTGCTGGATGATAATACTGGAATTACCATTTGAAGAGAAAGACCACATTCAGAAGCTGACTCCTTGATGTATACCATTAAGCACTGCTGAAAAGCAGTCCTGCTACCTCAGTCCCTGGGCTGGTAGAGGTCAGAAGGTTAAAATATGTAATTCATACTGTTGATACAGTGAGTGCTTCAAGGAACAGTGATAGCTAGTATCAGAAAGAAATGTGTCCTTCTCAAATGAAAGTGATACACAATATAGGTGCCGTTATGTAAAGTGCATGTCACAGAGTACTTGAGACCAAGTCCTTGCATACATTCAGACAAGGAAGAAAATCTCTGAATATATGCAAAGAATAGTAAAACCAAAATTCATGTTAAGAAACAGTAAAAAGCAGTAATCCCATAACTATACAAAAGTGTGGAATCCAAAAAACCTTACCAGATTCACCACATGAATAATTTAGAACCCAAGGTGACCCTATTTTCTTTACAAAAAAGTTTATTCCTGTGATAAAACACCTCCAAATCTGCTGAAGCAGCTCAGGAGGAGTCTGAGAGGCATAATGACCCAATTTATGCATGTTTAAAGCATCCACAGAAATAACAACTGTTTTGTTTCCTACTGCACCTAGGAAATAAACAAAAAATGAATGAATTAATAGAGAGACATGTTATTGCTTTATAATTTCCATTTATGAAATTAAAATTACAGTTTTGGAGTAACACTTTTTTGTCTGTGTGACAGAACTGTTTACAACCAAGAAAAAAAGATTTACTATTGTTGCTGTTGTTTAACTTCTAAGGTTAAGGACCTCTGAAGTTTCCACTACACAACAGGGTGTAATTTTAGATCAAAGGAATACCAGCCTACAGGTCTTGTCATGATGCAGACATCTAGGTAGCAGTTTTATTCACACCCCTGTGATATGAAACTCAAGAGTAAAACCTACCAGGTCAGTAGAAAAAAACTCAGGAGAAAAATGGCATGGAAGCAGGATGCATCTGAAAGATGCAATCTTTCAGATTTAACTGTAAATTAAGGACAGGTAGGAGGAAAAAAATCAGGTTTCCATGGCATTTCATTTAGAAGCTGAAAGAGTTGGTAAGTACTTACACCAGGCAAGCAATTTATATCCATCATTTTTAATCACAGATGCCCTCAAAATTAACAGGATTTTCCTCAGTGTTTGTTACATTCTCTAGTTCAAAGTCTTCATAAATGATGGCATGACTTTTCACTATTGCAGACTTACATGTTTTCTGTAATCTAGCAATGCCAAATAAAGCACACTTTAAAAAGAGTTTCAGCTTTCAGGAAAGTGCACAATGGTTAATTTCTGGAAAGAAAAATTCAAATCATTCAAAAAAGTATGTAGTGCTTCTTCAGTGCTATGGTTCAATATTTTGCCATCAGGGTTGGCAGAGGACAAGAATATATGGGACAAGAGGATCTGCCAAATTTTGAGAAGCAGTGCTGACCCATGAAATGTTTTGGTTAGTTCCATAAAGGAAGTAAATGGCTGTATACTTCTACTGCTTTCTAGTTGTATTCCTCAGGTTGCCCAAAATGTTACCTGTCTGTTGCTGTCACCATATTTTTATAGGTATTTGCTGTTTGGATTATGGGGTAAACACACTTTGTGAAGAAAAGGACATTTCCATTGCATACAAAAATATTGACATTAAAAGCCAATTTACAGCTCAACAGAAGAGTTTGTAGTTGTTCGGTTGTACTGGCAGGGGCTAAGTCTAGATGTGAATTAAATACGGATAGTGTTTATTTCTCTCTATGTTAGTAAGTTGGCTGACAAGTAATATATTACAAGTATAATCCTAAAATATGTTTTTAATGTCAGACCATGTGGGTATGATTGAACATCAAATTGTAAGTCATATTGGTAAAAATGTCTAATTTTTTTTCATATAAAAAGCTCTGTGTTAAAATAAATTTAAAGTATGAGATACCTCAATTTTGTGCTCAGCTGAAAAGTGAAAAAACTGAAAGAACTACATCTGTTAAATTATAGAGCTGAAGTTTCATTTACAATGTTACAGTTTAATAGTAACTTGACTGTGAAGCTAATTTTCAAAGTCACTGTGCTTCATAATATCTCATTAGAATCACTGAATCATAAAATTATAAAATAATTTAGGCCAGAAGGGACCCCCAGAGACCTTGAATTTCAAAGCTGGACCAAACAAATTAGGTTTCTTGCCCAATAGAGCACTTGTGTCTACTTGTCCAGTGAAGTGTTGAGCACCTCCAAGGATAGAGACTCAACAGTCCCTGTGAGTAAACTATTCCAGTATTTGCTCACCCACATGGCAATCTTTATATCCCCTGAGTCTTCTCCAGGCTAAACAACAAACCCTGTCCTCTCAGCCTTTGTTAATACGTCAGGTGTTGCAGCCCTCTAACTATGTTGGTGGCCTTCCACTGGACCTAACTATAGTATGTGAAGATCTGTGGCAGAAAGTATTTCAAAATGTTGTCATTCAAATAAAGAAATAATAAGGAAAACAGTAGCTCAAATATTTTTTTCTTCTCTACTTTCAATTCAATAATCTCTTGTGTTCTTGATGATATCTGAGCAAACAAATTTAGATAAATTGACATATAGACTGTTTATCTTGAACTTGTTTTAGTAGTTCCATTGCCACCACAGGCATCAGAAAGAATTAGTAACAACTATAGCATATTTCCAGCTACGTATAGTTACACGCATCCATTTTCTGCTTAATTATGCAATAGTGTACACAGTTCAATGAAATAATTCAAAGGAACAGGAGAAGTGAAACAGATGCCAACCCTTCCTTCTGCTTTCCAGTTCCCCTTGGAACATGTTGTTATGCTAATCCTCTCCGCTTCTGGAGAGACACACCACTGCAAACTGATGTGCCCAGGGTATTTCACATTGCACCTACAATACCTGTTACTTAGAAACAATGAATTACCATATAAACTCAGCAACCTTTTTTTGCCAAAGCCACGTATTCCAGAGGAAATAAAGCTGAGAAATACCTATAGAATAACTTGGTCCAGGTACATTTTCTTCTTAAAACTAAATTGCTGTTTCTACTTTCTTATTTTTTCTTCTTGATGTATCCTAAAATCATGTTTGGCCACGTGATGCCTAGGCCTGTATCTTGAACCAACAGTCAGGCTAGCATAGAATAAGATGCATGAACAGGGAAAAAATCATTATCCGTGAGACCACCACTTTGCATGTGCCAACACTAAATGTCTTCCACCATGATGTTTCACTTTCCTAGGAACTGTAAACTGTTGTAAATTCTTGATTATAACTCTCTGACATACTTGTCTTATTCTGTCCTCCCTAATTTTACTATCCAGAAATCCAGACAGATTTCTTCAGCTTTTAAGATTACTGATGTTTTAATGATTAATGCCTGATAATGTTGAAGCACTCCACTGTTAAATACTCTTTGCTATACTTCTTAGTCTTACAGCCAGTTTCCACCAAACAAAGATGCAGCCCTGGAATGGACATCAGATGGAACTCACTGTGCCAAGAAGAAATCTGGCTACTAGAAAGCAGCTCAGGGTCACCTGAAGGCTCACCGCTACGCATGTATTCCTGGGAAGTCTCAGACAGCATAAGAAATGCACAGCTGGCACCTGGCTCCCCTGAATATCAAGTCACTTTGATTTGGCAGAATGAAGATTTCTGTGCAGGATTCACTGGTGGCTCTTAAAGGTGACCCCCAAAAGCTGCAGTGCTGCCATGACTTGTTCTTTCACTTCTCTCTTATCATCATTGCTGAGACTAGTACTGTCAGGTTCTGCCCATAAGATAGATGAGGTGAAGATCAGGCTGGGATTCCTAATGTGAGTGGGGAACAGACGAACACTTCTGTACTATTAGGACTTGGGCAGCAGCTGTTTCAGTGCCCCAAAATAGCAACACACATCTGCAGACCTGCCTACAGCTACGAGATAAACTGAGCAGGGGTTTGAAAGAAAAGAAAGCAGTGTGTCCTAGGGAAGAGATATATTGCAGAGGGGCATAAGGATCCAGAAAAATACCATTTATTTTACTGGATAGAATCACCATTGTCACATTATGGCAGCTGTCTAGCAGTACAAGGATATACAAGCACAGAGAGAATTAAGGATAGATGCAAAACAATTGCACAGCAGGTGAATGTTCTCAAAAAGAAAAAAGTCATGATGAGCACAGCAGTATCCTGATATGCTACTGCTCTACATATTGATTAACCACTTAACACCTGAAATGTGAGGTTACAAATGTTGACATAAACTATGCCTTTATAAATTGATGGCTGTATAGGTGAAAATTAATGTACAGCATACAGCCAATAAATAACCAGTCTGTGAGGCTTAAAAACTCACATAAGACCCCTGATGACTACAGGTACCTGAGACATGGTATTTCAGTAAGTATCTTTCTCATTACTTCTACTTTCAAAATTAATACTTTGACCTCCCAGAGTTCCCCTCCAGTTAGTCACTGGGTTTCTTTATTTTGGCATCAGGGTTTTCCTCAAACATTAGTCTCACAGATACATCAAAATCATCACAATAATATTCAATTTAATTTTTACCCATTGATCATGAGAAGCAGAAAGCAAACATCAGGCAAAAGACGGTATGCAAACCTGAGTGCCCCAGTGAGGAATAAATATTGATTTAAAAGTATTTTCTACAGTATTTTTCTGCAGAGTACAATCTGCAAAAAGTCCAGCTGTCATGAATGAGGTGAAGTACTTCCTATTAACTACAAGGCAAGTACATCAAGTAAATCATCAAAGCCCAGGCCTAATGCAAGCAAAAGAAAAAATAACAGTTCCCCTGAATATTTTTAGTAAAATTGCATAAGATGGCATACAGATTTGCTCAGCAAGCTATACTTGGTTTCCCTGGTGCCTTGGAGGGAATTACACAGGACCAAGAGCCTGCCTGGAATGATGATTTAAAACTGACACAAACTGACAATCTGAATTTTATAAAGGATTTCACTGCTGTTATAACCCCTCTTCTTGTGATTGAAGCACACCAATTATAATTACAAATATAGTCTACCCTCCAATGATAAAATCAACAGGAAGGTGTTTCTTTGAAACACAGCAGGCAAAGTGAACAGCTTTTCCCCTGCAGGTCGCAAAGAAATGGAAGCTTCTGTTGGATCATCCTCCCCAACATATCAAGAGGTTTTGCCTCTGCTGACATGAAAGGACACCAAGAAACCACCACCAGGTAGCACAGTCATTCTGGTATCAGTTTCCTTGGCAGGAACACTTAGGTGAGGCACAAGAACTAAAGTTTCAAGCACCTTTGTCTAGTTTCTTCTGGAACTAAAAGAGTGGAATGTGCTATTAAAGGCAATAATTTCCAGCCCTGAGGGCACTTACTGTGGAGGAAGGCCTGGTGAGTGCAAAATCTGAAATCAGCTCTGACCTAAGGAGACACAACTGACACCACTCCGTGTGACAGTTTTTTGAAATTTTTGATCTGTCTGATACTAAGCTTACAATCTATAAATTAGGTCCTTAGGAAATGAGAAATTATTGATATTTCTGCTAAATGTAATTTGACCACAGGCTTTAGGAAGGAAATCTGCAAGCTAGAAACAGAATCTGAATCTCTGCAGACACAGACAAGAGGTTTAATCATATTTCTTCATCAGTGCTTTTTATACCTGCTACATGCCTTTCAGGTACTAAAGTGAATTAGGTATATCCTTTCTAAGCAACTGTTTTGTTTACAAAATAAATCTGACACTTTTATGAACACTGCAGACCTTCAAATCAGATTAAGTCAATGACGGAATTTGAGAAGCAGCGCCTAATAATGATTCCACAAAAGACTTATGAAATGCACGGGCAAATGTGATCAAAATTAAGTAACAAAACTAACACAGACATTTTGTTATCTTTTCAGGGTTTAAGTTAGTTACCCTCTCAATTTCTTTCACATGTTCTTGTACTGCAATAGGAATGTTTTGTGTGTGTTTTTAAAATAAAATGGAAAGAAACCAAATGCAATTGTGAAATTTCTGTCAATTTAGACAACATGCTAATGACTTCCAGACAGCAGTAAAATGCTTAATCTTGGAGGCAGCCAACACATGCATGACTATGAAGCTCCAAAGTGCTTATCGATGAGTTCAACTTTGTGGACAACACAGTCAACCACACAGACAGATGCAGCAAATTCATTGTGCTACTGAAACTCAACGCATATGTTAGTAAAGACCTAAGACCTCAGTCAGTTCCTGAATGAGGCTGAGTGAGGGAGAAATACAGCTATTTCTTCCCTTAATAGCACAAAGATGCCACAAATATTAACAATAAGAGCAGTGACTCGTTAATTATTATTATAATATAAAATATATTAATTATTATATAAGTGCATTAAATTATTAACATCCAATCAATAGAATAGATAAAAGGTAATCTTGCCCTTTACTACACTGTCTTTAAAAAAAAAAAAAAAAAAAAAAAAAGATGTTGCATTAAAAAAAATAAATAGCAGTGGTAGCTGCCTTGTACACATACGCAATTTTTAGAAAATTGCAATGTGAACAACTTGAACATATTATTTTTAACAGGCAGCAAAATGACACTTCTGTGACGTGACCTATATCTGTGCTGAATTTCAAAATTCTGTTCCAAAGTAATAAGCTTTGTGCTGAAAAAGTGTCGGAAAAGAATTCTAAAAGTACTTATTTTTGACAAAAATAATTTTTTTTATTCGAAGTTGCTAAACCAATAAAAAAATATCAAAGTCCAAACTTAAAAAACTAAACACCAAAAGGACTAGATGGATTTTCTCAAAGTTACCATGAACAGAAAACAGTGCAAGGCAAGGTAGTGTAAACAAAAATGTGACTCTTTTCCTATCAAACAAGTTAAGCTAAATTATGACACGTGATAAACTAGACTTAAGAGTAACAGGTGCACGAATGTTTTACTGTGGTATCATTTATAGCATGATTATGCAATAAGAAAGAAGTATTATATTAAAAAAAAATATGCCTGAACAATACTGCAACATCTGGAAAAGTCTTTTAAAAGTTGGAGATTCTTGAAGCCCTTACTAAAATCATGTCTTCATTCAGATCTGAATTTTCTCTGTTTTGTGATCTAGAGAAGTAGAACAAAAAATAATGAACATAGATGAATTTTCTTAATTGTTTAGACCTACACCCACTTTATTATATTATAAATATTTATTATTAATATAATATAATTATTAAATAATTATAATTATTTATAAATGTTTAATGGATTATTTACATAACTAGTGAATGGATTAAATGTCAAGATTATTATTTATTTGGATGTGACTTGATTTGATCTGATTTTATTCACATGCTCCACTAATAAAGCTGTGAACAACTAGAAAACCACTTCTTTTGTTCTGAATTCCCATTTTTGACTGGCTGGTGTTTATCTGTTATTTAATTCCCAATAGTGCTGAACAGGGAAACAAAGTTAGCTAACCTTGTCCCCAAAACCAATCAATGCTACCCAACAGAGTTCTGAGAGATCCATTAAGGTAAACACTGTTCATCTTTCCCTTGGTATCTAAATGTCTTCCTCTTTTGGATTGTAAAAAATTGTAGCTTTTAAAAAAATAATCAGTGGCTGAATTGAAACATTTTCAGAGATTTTCATAAGGTTATTGTAACCTGCAGTGTATGGAGAAACTTACTTGGACATTGTTAATACAAACTTGGCTGCTGCCGTTCCAGAGTCCTACTAGATTGTAGATTTGAGTCATCTTCTTTGCAAGAGGTTTGCAGTAATCAAATTCTTCAGAAAATAATAACACTGGGTGGGAGTGAGTGAGTGGTTGGGTGGGAGTGGGGAAGGCAGGCATGTATAATTCCTTTTACATTTGAAAGATTTTGTGCATATAGACTTTGAGCTTTTCACAGGATTTACTCTAAAGGGAACAAAATTTCACAAGACCAATGTACATGCAAACAGTAGAAATTTTGCAGTTATTCATTCTGTTGGCACCTTTAACCATTATATATTCTCACATCTATAAATACTAGAGTCAAAAATGAAAATAAATTTAATAATTTCTGAAAAAAAAACTGATTAAATTTAAATTTACAGGTCAGGATAAGAAGTTACATGCACATTTCAGGTTATCATGACTAAAAACTCTGGGTGTCTGAATTGTCAAAAGCAGAAGTAAATGTTTCATAGTGCAGCTGTAGAAGACAGCCTAGCAAAAGTACAATTAAAAGTCAACACAGGAAAAAGAATTAGACGTCTGGGTATGTCTACCTAAACGATATTTAGTACATTTTATATCCACAGACAAATACATTCTCTGAAGAATTAAGTTTATTTTAATAAGTAGTTTCAACTATTTATTTCTATTTCATAGAAAATAATTTAAAAAGATATCTAGGTGTATTTGTAAATTCATTGCCAACAATAGTAAATGTATAAAATTACACATATAGAAACAGGGGTCAGTTTCAAAACTTCTTGTAAATCATTAATATCAAACAATAACATCAACCAATCTTGTTTCTTTCTTTTTCCTATAGGATGGCACCCTAATACTCTGCATGGAACATATAGGATGAAGATAGGTTACAGCAAAGTATCTGGTAATCTTTGAAATGTGAACCTGCATCACTAAGCCTGGCCCTTGCCTTAAGCCAGAGCAAATGAGCAGCTTGTAGTGAAGGAACTGCTGGGTAACAGCATCCTTAACCAGGTACAAGCTGTCTGGCTCCCACGAAGACATTTCTCATGCACTGGTGTCTAAAGTCACACATGCTGGGGCATCACCACCCACACAAGTACACTGTATGTTCACATAAACTTGACGTATATGCAAACACTCCCCAGGACAATTTGCATTGCACAATTTGGTGATATGTAGACAAGCTGTAGCTTAATATCGCAGCGATGTTTAGGGGTACAAGTATGATTAGGGAATAATTTATCAGACTCTCTGGAAAATGGCTTTAAAAGTAGGAAATTGTAAGACTGCATGATCTACAAACAAAGCAACAATTAACTAAAATTGGTGACAGAAAGTTACCATAAAACCTGGTTGATTTCAATTCAGCACCAAGAAACACGCCATGACAGGTACAATTCTGGCAAAAGCAACCATTCCGGGTTTTTTTGTTTTTTTTTTTTTCAGTCCAGGCATTCTTGACTGCAGTATGTGCATCAGTAATAGCATAACTCCTACTTCCAAATGATATCTCACAAAAAGGAAAAAGATTACTCCCTTGTTCCTTGGGGGAATGACTGTTCAAGGACTAAATGCAGCTAAAACAGTCGAACTGTTGTTTCTTGAACAGATTGCTTACTGTCACAGTCTCCAGATGAGAAAAGGGCATGAACCTGAACTTATGTCTTGTCCTCACTTATGTACAGCCCACAGTTTTCTGCTGTGATGATCCCCAATGAAACTAGGCTCAAATACTCCTGGTTCTATGTATAATCCTGTAGGTTTCTTCAGGCCTACAAGGAGGGATAAAAGATAAGATCTACAAAGCTCACTGGATAAGATCCTTAATTACAAAGAATTAATATTTACATTGATAAAGTCACATTAAAACATAAGGTCTGAATGAGTACAGAGACTGGAGATTCAAGCCCTCAGGGTTGTGGCTTGGCTGTGGATGAGAACATTTCCCTCACACTTCCCCTAAGACATTTACTCTTCGGGTAAACAAAAAATAAAAAAATAAAATTTAAAAAAATCAGTTCACAGTGGTATCAGCAACCCTGATGGACTTACAAGTATGGAATACCTTTATGATGTACATAAAAACTTAATTGTTTTAATAGGAAATAGAAAAAAAAGTCCAACTTTTTAACTTTAGCATTCCTGAAGGTAATAGGCTGCTGCACAATCACAGAAATAACTTCAATATCAATACAATTAAATTCATCAAAGCAGCATTATGTCCCAGATAGAGCCAAGCCACTGAAGAAATCTCCCATTATCTAAGAAGAAGCACTTTCAGGGCTTATTTAGGAACTTAGTATTAGATTTTTCAACTAGCTTTACAGTAGGATCTCATTCAGTTTCAGAAAAAGAAAGCAGAAGAAACCTGGCAGATATGACAGCTCTCTTTTCTCCTCCAGCAAGCCCAAACTAAAAGTTTGGTTTCTGCAGACTTCCAACAATTTAGCAGCCATGATAGCCAGGATGGATATCTTGTGGCAAAAGATAGCATACTGCCATGCAATTAAAGCCTGAGGTTTTAAACTGGAGAGCCAGCCACAGAGGTTGCACTTGAGAACTACTGGTGTACATGGCATAGCAGGGAAGAAAGTTTTGCAGATAGGTACATTATTGTCACAGGTATTATGTCAAACTGCTTCTATGCAGACCCAGGTTATTCCACTGAGTGAATTCCACCATTTCCAATGTTACAGAATTCTGCTATTAAAGAACAGACCAGCTTTCCCAAAGAGTGGCAAGCTTGTGAAACCCATGGACAGGTGCGTATATTGGCAGTCTAAATACTACTGCCATTTTCTGGGGAAAACCAAAACAACAACAAAAAAAAATCCACTACACTCAGGTAGGTCCCAATCTGTCTGTTAAGGGATGCCTAACAGGTTGAGTTTGCACTCCCTATTTCATTCCTTCTGCGTTGTTGAAGAAGTTAAGAATGGGAATGATCTGGCCATCGCTATTTCTTCAGTAAAAAGGGAATGAAAGTGTTGGGCTGGTCCAGCACTTAGACACACCAAACCACAGGAATGGCATGCACAGGGATTCACACAGGTACAAAGCATATGTATATCTGAATAGTTATGAGAAAAGTTGTATGTATGCTCAAGAACATACCCACCTTGAAGTTAAAAGCCCATATGTACAAACATGACATTTTCTTACTGTACATGAGACTAGTTTTTACAAATGCAGTTTTGACTGGTTTAGTCTGAATGAAACAGTAAAAGTAATCTGAAGGTATTTATAAATTTTTCATCTAATATGACAATGATGCAGATGTTAAAGACTGGATGGACTACACATATCTATGTAAGCTTAGGACATTTTAAATTATTTAGTTAAAGGTGCAGCTAGCAAAAGTTAACAGCTACAATCTCACAATCTTTGATTACCCTGCACAGTTATCCCACTTTGTTCATGCTGCAAGTCAATGTCATACTAATAGGTCCAAACTATCAGACTAAATGGGTACAAATTATCTACAGCTGCATCCAATAAAAATCCAACACTGCATTAACAGAACACTAACAAAAACTATAACAAAATCCAAACAGTATCTGGGGTTATAACCAAACTTGGACATGCTTCCAGGTAATCATCACTATATATGTACTGAGATAAACCCATTCCAATGGCATGGTTATCCAGAGCTGAAACCCAGTAGTAATGCAGCTATTTTTGCCATTCAAATCTGTCATCAGAGTCTACTTGCAGAAACTGATCATGCGTTATCTTGGTCAGGTTTGTACAAGCAGAAACCTTTTCTGTCAAAAGCCCTGTAACAATGCCTTTGGTATGCTTGTCAATAGCTACCAGTGCTGTCATGATATTGCTGTGTAATTTAGGAAGATTACTAAGAACAAATCCAGCCAGTACATCTCTGGATATGAAGAAACACATTATAAGGTCATTTTCTTACAGCGTATAATACAGTTTTCTTAAGGTTGCACTAGTTTCAATGGAGAGTCAGCAGGAAACATTTGCTTAGTTCATGACTGAAAAATAAAAGTGGCACAGTCCTAATGATATCAGTAAAACTTAAAGAGCATAGTAAAATAAATCTGCTTGTAATTTTTATATATTTGGATTGGTTCTGAGTACAAAAAAGTAAAACCTACACATTTAAATGTAGTCCCTATAAAGTACAGAATCACTATAAGAAATACGACAAAACCAAATAGGCTATTACTATGCAGAGGATAGTTCTTAATACCTTCTTTATTAGGAAGCAAGTATTACCCAGTGGTATAGAAGAACAATTAACCTTGAACATCTGAGCACTTTTTTTCTGGTGCTCACACACTTAATTTTACTAGCCCTTCCCTAAAACGGCTTGTACATAATTTCTTCTCCATAGCTGTGGCCTAAAAGAAGCTTGCACTCCTGGTTGTGAGCAATGCTGGCCATCAGTGGCATTAACCACAATCTGAAGCTTGGCATTGTCAAGACCTATTCATTTCAGCTCTTCTTTTAAGACCAGCTAAGGGAGGAAATGTCCCCAATCTCTCCCTGTCTCCCTGTTGTTTCCTTGCCTTTTTTTTTTTTTTTTTCCTTTCTTTCCCCGCCCCCCCCCCCATCCCTTTTGAGCTCTTTGTTCCTAGTGCAGGAGCCTGATTCCAGGTTCTTAAACAGAGCAAGCATTACGCCATACATTGAGGGTGCCATACAAAACTGTAAGGCTATGATGTTGCAAGCAATGAACATCTTTAAATTCAATTGTTAGTACGCTTAAAATGTTTGCATGAGTTTTTGAAGGATCAAAGAGTAAGTTCATAACTTAAAATAAAAGGTTGTACAGAGAAACCAGGTCATGTTTTACCTGAGAGAGGTGTGCAGGAACAAACCATTCCCTTCTTAGCCTGGTCTGATAATCAGCAACAGCTCCATGTGTCAGGCATGCAGGAGAGCTGTGCATTGCTTCTTCCACTACAAAGAGCCAGTCTTCTGTGTTTCCTTGGGCCCCTCAGCCTTTGCCTAAGCTAACTTAAAATTAATTTCCAAGTGAGTTATAAAAAAGTGTATTTCTGCCTGCTTAAAACCTTGCGAATGTCATACCTTGTACCTGAAGGAGCACTGGAAGCACAGGAAGGATGTCAAAAATCTGCAATGTAGAAAGAAAAAGTGGTAGGAATGGGTGTAAAACAAGAGAGGAGACCTGAATATGCATGCAGGCATGCAGTAGCGATCAGAAAGAAGAGGAAAAAATCAAAATACCCTTAGGAAAAATAACTGTACCGTGAGATGGGTATGAAGCATAGCAAGTTTAGAAACAAAGTAACGAAAAATCTGGGTGAAAACAGGTGGTAACCAAATGCAAGTACCAATGAACAGCTTACATCCCCTATTCTCACTTGGAAAAGGAACTGTCACAAAGAAAATGCTCTGTGGATCTGTGGATTTTTCATCTCTGGCTCAGTTTGAAGGCTTGTATATTTTAAGTAAAGATAAACACAGCCCACAATACGTAGTGCAATCTGTTGGTATGTCAGGACAAATGGCAGCATGGAGAGCATTTGGTAGATGATTAACTGTTGTCGTTATTTACTTCCAGGACTTACCCATGTGTAAGAATATTTTTGCTTTGCCAGAAAAATATCTTCGAATATCAGGAGTATTTAAAATACTTTTTTTCTGACAGGTCTACTAATCTTCCTGAAGACAGATTAAAACAAGAGGGTGTGTGTATATGTGTGTGTGTGTGTGTGTGTGTGTGTGTGTGTGTGTATGGAAGTGGCGATTGTTTCCCAGGCTTGTCTTACAAAGAAGATAACTGGATACAGAACCTGATTTGTGTATTTCTACTATTAAGCATAAATTCTTTGCAGTATTTGTGACAGCTAGATAGCTAATATTGGTAGGAGAGTTTATAGTTTAAAAAGAATTATTTCCATTTTCCTGTATTTCAATGAATTTTATTATCCTTTTCATTGTTTATTTTGTCACTGTTATTTCCATGTGCAGCAAAGGGTGTTGTAAAATTCAGATTCCCAAAATTATTGTATTATTCCAACCACAAAGTCTTTGTATGCTGTCCCATTTGAGGAATTTCTTGCTGAGCATTTTTCTCCCACCAGATGTCTCACCTAACCACTCGTCTGTAAACGTCATCCATTCAAACCACTTCCCACGGACTTCACACTTGAGAAACGCCTGTACCATGAAGTATTTGTGTCTTCATAATACGAAGTATTTCATACAGTCCTGATCTCAACCATTTGTGCATTAAGAAACTGCATATTCAAAATACTTGCATACTGTTTCTAAGTAAGCAAGCAAGCCTATATATGAATTCCAGCATTTGAAGAGAACTACACAATATTTCCAAGCCTCTATAATCAGCACATAAGTGAGGTTTCCAGAGCCATTTTCTTACCAAGTGAAGAACCTTCTTAAGATAAAATTTAACTATAAGTAATCCCATCACTGCTTCATATAAAGGCAATTATATGTTTTAAATGATGATTTACTTTCCCCAGATAAAAAGGTTTCTTATGACGTAGAGCCCAGCTGCAGAACTGTATCAGAGAAGACAAAGCATTCTCTTTTCAGCCATCTCAATCCGGCTGATTTTGAACTAAGATGAACCAAAGAGCACAAATGTTTTGTGGGTTTTTTTTCTCTTTTCTTGGTTACTTGCTACTCACCAGTGATTGAAAAATAAAAGTTGTTTCTGCCATTCACCTACATGGGTTTTAAGAGGAACCATATATCTTGAGGAGGCTATAGTTGCTGTTTTAAGAGTGCTGCCATTAATTGTAACCTTAAGGAAGCAGTAAACAGTTCTCAATGCCATTCCAAGATCCTCAACCACTATCAGTAATCAACAAGAAAGGGAAAAAGCAGATCTGCACAGAGGCCTTTGAATGACTGCTGAGATGGAAGGAAGTATCTGCAGGTGGCCTCTGCCGGGGTCAGTCTGCACCAGACCGAACTCAAGATTTCTCAGACATGGCTCTGAGCCAGAAAACTGCTGATGCTTCTTCTTCTTAATGCAAACATTCCACTGTGTTTCTGTTTAACTGAGAAAAATGTCATATTGTGATAAGCACCATAACTTGTTAATGAAACAGTGGGAAAACTATTAAAATAAGTTTTGCCTTAAGAAAATATTTTGTCATTCATATGGTTATGAGGAACCTCATGAATTTAAATTTTTGATGTGACATTTTTCATTTAAGAACATTTTTGCTAATATGTTGTTACCAGATTATGTTATTATGTCAAAATTACTGCTGTTACTTTTATCTGTCCTACACTGAGTAACATTTTATAGTAAAAGCATTTACATGCTTGAATATTTTCTGTGGGACCAAAGATAAATACCTCTCCAAAATGATGGCGAGGATGAACAATAAATGCAGTTGCTTTTCAAGAGAATGTTCCACTTAGCTGAGAAAATTAGAGAATCTCTAAATCTAGTTAAAATCTTGAAATGTTTAGGTTTTACAAATCATGTATAAGTAACAAAATATTTTGATGACTGACACACCCTTTTTATCTAAACTGTCACTAAACAGATTGCTATTTTTTCCTTTTGTCAGAAAACACAGTGGAAAATTGCAGCTACTTTTGTTCTCTTTAACTGAGTAAGCACCACATTGTTTTCTTATTTGCAAAACAAAGAAACTGCATGCATCATGCCTTTGTCCACTTGCAAAAATGTCGATTCACATAGGAACTTTCCCTTCCAAAACACGACTGTGACTTAAAGACTTAGTCTGTGGCTCTAGGAACCGCAAAAAGCAGAGAAATTGCTCTAATTAGTAATTGCTAATTAGAGTAACACTGTGCAATTGTAGATTAAATCTGGACTGTAACAGTGCTCTGTGTAAATTTCACTCATAACACCTACAGGTACAACAACAGAAAGTATTCTTTTGCTTACTATTTTTTCAGCTATAATAACGACAATATCAATGTAGTATGAGTATCTTACGATCCAGAACCGTCAAAACCACAAAGATCAAAGCCAGAGATCTCTTTGCTAAAAGTACCTTTTTGAGAACTGACTCATAGAAGCTTTGCCAGATGCTTCCCCAGAAACATCCTGAATTTACTAAGCAAATTTGAAAGCATTGAGCTCAAGAAGTCAAGCTTTGCTTACAGCCTTGACCACCTAGACAATTCATCCCTTTAAAAAGGTATTGAGAACAGAGAGTAGTTCTAATTTTAAAAGATTATGTCTTTGGGGGAAAACGTACAAGGTGTGTGTTGTTGGAGGTCTCTTTACATTTGTTTTTGTGGGGTTGTTTTGTGGGGTTTTTTTGTTATGAGTAGCTAGTTTTCATTTGTTTGGAGGGTTTTTTTTTCATTTTGGAGAAAACTCTGAAAAATCTTTGTTTTCAAAATATGACAAGCAGCTTCACACAATTAATTCTCCATAAACAAACAAAAAACCCTCTTAGAAGTCCATGTATGTTATTATATTTAAAAATGCATATTATTGAAAACATTCAAATTTCTATTCTCAGTTTTACTTTTCTTGCCTCTTTTCTGCCTTTGCTTTGGCTGTGGCATTATGTAATTATATAGGCCTGTCAGTCTGACCTCAGTGCTGGGGAAGGTCTAAGATCTAAAAGATCTTTTCCAACCTAAATGATTTTATGAATCTGTGATTCTAGAAAGATATTGAGGTGCTGGAGCGTGTCTAAAGAAGAGCAAAGAAGCTGGTGAAGGGTCTTGAGAACAACTCTTATGATGAGTGGCTGAGGGAACTGGGGTTGTTTAGTCTGGAGGAAAGGAGACTGAAAGGAGTCCTTACTGGTTTCTACAACTATCTAAAAGGAGATTGTAGCGAGGTGGGTGTTGGTCTCTTCTCCCAAGTAGCAAGTGATAGGAGAAGGGGAAATGGCCTCCAATTGCACCAGAGAAGGTTTAGTTTGGCTATTAGGAAAAATTTCTTCACTGAAAGTGTTATCAAGCACTGGAACAGGCTACCCAGGGAAGTGGTTGAGTCACCATCCCCGCAGATATTAAAAGACGTGTAGATGTGGTTCTTTAGGGATGTGGTTTGGTGGTGGGTGTTAGGTTCATGGCTGGACTCAATGATCTGAACAGTCTTTCCCAACCGACATGATTCTATGAATCTATTAGGTGGCAACCATATTTGGCACCCTATTAGATGGTGTGGATCCAGATGATTCACAAACCTGGCATATTTGGAAACTAAGCAATTTAGTGGCTCTGCATCCAAGCTCTCAAACTTACACTCTAGAAAATCAAACACATACAAAAATGTATTCGTTAGTGATCATGGAATAAGACTTTGCCACACACTTTGAATGTAAACTTTATTCACCAGGATAAAATAGAAATCAATGTAATTATTCACAAATTGATGTATGACTGACCCAAAAAAGAGTACCAAAAGTTGAAGTAAAGTGAATACAATATTAATGGTTCTGAGCTAGAGCCTATAATTCCTGTGTATTCAAACATTTTTGTTTGAATATTGTATGTAACAACATATACTAATTAAATTGTGCATTTTTTCAGGAGCATCAGAAACAGCGCATGTTAAAGTAAATTATTACTTTATTATATATTAAAAATTGGTAACTACAAGTGGTTCAACAACACACTGCAATAGACTAGAAAAGGACAGACATTCCTGAACTGCTAAATTTCATAAACAAATGAAATTTCTGAGAGCTTATAGGCAAAGACTCTTCCTTTCATTTCTTCAGTTACAAATTATGGAAACATAGTTTTTATGTCAATGATAAATCACAGATAAGAAGACGTTTCAAAAAATCCAGGTCCCATGGCTGCATTTTTCATCTACTAGGTACATGTTTAGTCAAAAACTTTATATACCACATAGGGCAAGTCTAGGTAGCAATTAATAACTATAAGTAAACACACAATTATGTCAACTACTCCATACAACTGGATGACAAAGATCTTAGATTACACAGATATTTAATATCTCACAGATATTTAATATTTTTCTGAGATCTGAGCTCAGAAAGCTGGAGTGACTAACAGCAATGTAGAGACTGATGCAATACCACACTATTCTAAGAGATGTGTAAGGGAAATGAGTCAGAAAAATAATTACCTTCCCTCCTTTTGTATCAGCTGTTTCCACAGGCAGAATCAAAGTTAATTACATAAAAAAACATAAATTCTGAGGGAAAACTTGTAATAAATATCTTAAAGCAGATAAAATGCTGGGTAATCCAGGTGGATACAGCTGCAGGAAGTGATGGGGAACTTCTCTCACAGTCATTAGTGAAAAAGGGTCTGGGTGCTGAAGGACTACGGGCTTCTCCATGCCGCACCTAGAAGAGAGTGTCCTGTATGCTGGCAGATGGAGCAGTCTGTCACAGAAGTATAAAGTGAAGGCAGTTACTATTTTTAAGGAAGAAGGAGTATTCACGCAAAAATGAAGAATTACAACAATTAATGAGACTTCACAAGCTGTCACATTATAGTAATAAATTTCTGTATTGTAATAGTACCAGAGGTCTTACTTGAAAACAAGGACCTTATTGTGGTAGAGTCTTGCACATTCATGTGATCAGTACAACATACTGACCAGACACCAACCATATCTGTAAGTGGCCAGAAATGTCATTGCAGAGTAAAACAGGCATAGTAACTGCAGAATGGGTAACTTTATTTGGGAAAATTTAAAAGACAGGCAATAGTGCTTCTTTAGAAACCTGTGTAATCTATCTGCAAAACTCACTGCTGCAGAAGCTCGGATTGTCAAAGTGCACAGTGGGAGAAAAGGGAGACAGAAGATACTGTGGAATGTGGAAAATGGAACAACTCCTTACTTTGGAATATAAGTGAAAAGAAGATACCTTTAGGAAAGTGAAACAAACACTGCAGGTTTCATGCATTCCACCCCCCACCCACCCCCATCCCGTGAGTATGATGCACTGAAGTATCAAGAGACACTGGACTGACACACTGAACTTATAATTTAAACAGCTGGAATAAATATTACTTCTCTGCAACATTCAATTTACAGCAATCTGTGCATCTTAAAGTTTTATAGGGGGATGAATACAGTCTGATGTCTTTGTTAATGACTAGGATGATGGGAGAGTGAATCCAGTTTATAGATGGTAGCTAGTTGTAAGGAGAGTAGTTGATACTCTGGAAGGCTGGAAGGCACAGCCACATTTTAAAGGGATACTGACAGGCTAGACAGATGGACTGACAGCAATCTCTGAAGATCAACAAATGCAAATGGTAAATCCTGCATGTGGGACAGAATACCTCATGTAAAAGGACTGGCCATACACTGAGTTGTTAAAAAGAATATCTGCAGGAAAGTATCTATGGGTCTTGGCAGTCAACAAATTATGCACCAGTAAGCAATGTGCCCCTTCATCAGTAAGAATTAACTGCAGACTGGGCTGTATAAGCAAGGGTGCAGGCAGCTGTGCAAGGCAAGTGATTCTTATGCTCCATTAATGCTTGTTATACCATATCTGGATGACTGTTTCCAGTCTGGGGCTCCTCAACACAAGACAAATTTTGCATACTGGAAATATCTCAGTGGAGGCCAACCACATGATGGGGCTGGAACACCTGTGACACATAAGGAAGACCTGAGAAATTATTTTGTTTGGCCTGGAGAAGAAAAGGCAAAGGGGGGGTCTTCTGACTCTCTTCAGTCACCTAATGGGAAAGTACAGAGTCTCATTTTAGAGAACAGCTAAAGGACAAGGGTAAGAAGCACAACAAAGCAAGTTATAATTAGATATTAGATATAATTAAAATTAGGCAAAAAATCTTTCATGTTCAGAAATTGCAAACATTGAAATAGTGCCCCAGAGAGGCTGTGGACGCCACCCTGCAAAAGATTCAAAACTTGCAGAAATCCTTACTCTACCCTCAAAGTTGGCCCTGCTTGGAGTAGAGGGTTGAACACCCCCCACCCCCCGCAGAGTAACCTCTATTACTGAGGTCTGAAATATTGTGTGTTACTAACCATGCTTTAGGAACATCAGTTAGGTTGGAGAGAAATCTAAGCAGCATAATATGGAAAAGTAACCTCTATTTAGATCAGTGATGTAAAACTTTTAAGACCATTTTTGGAGAAAAAAGGTACCTGCTTTTAAATTTTATGCATATAACTGAACATAATTTCATACTACTGACTTCATTACATGTTTTTGCATGGTATTTCACTCAATAATCTGTGTATTAAATTGACCTAAGTCTTTCTATTTGGAGTGCTTCCCATTTAGCAATAGAATCCAAAAGCAGCTGTTTGAGTTTCAGCTCTGCACATTCTTTCTTTAATGCATCCCATTACCTCCTGATTCACGAAACAGGATGAAGTATCATCAGTTTGGGCAGGTCAGTTCCTTTGAGGCATGCTCAAAAGAACTCTGTGCTACTGAACATGCCACAGAGGTACAGAAATTGATTATTTATTTCATTGTCTTCACTTCTTATTTCTGAGTAACAAGTCACATCAAACTGGAGTTAGAGTAGAAAACAGGCACAAACAGATAATGATAAATCATATAAAAAGGTATTGTGACTTACTAAAAAAATGAACAAGTTTAAATAATTCAAGAAGCTTTAAGCTATGGAAAATGTGAAAGAAAATCACATAAATTTAAGCTTAAAAGCCCACAGCTATTGCACCCTTTGATTTAGAATATACACTACATTCTACCCAGCAACAACATCATACACAAAAGATGTCCAGCTTTCCTGTCCTTGTGTGTAGCATACCAAAACCTCCACAACACGTGCAAGAGACTTCAGCTGCAGGGCAGCCTCAGTGGTAAACCATAGAACAGTTTGTGTGGAAAGGGACCTTTAAAGGTCATGTAGTCCACGACTCACCACCACCACCCACAATGAGCAGGGGCATCTTCAACTAGATCAGGTTGCCCAGAGCCCTGTCCAACCTGACCTTGAATGTTTGCAGGGACGGGGCATATACCACTTCTCTGGGCACCCTATTGCTGTGTTTCACTACCCTCACTGTAAGAATGTCCTTTCTTATATCTAGTCTGAATCTACTCTCTTGTAGTTTAAAAGCATTACCCCTTGTCATATTGCAACAGGCCTTGCTAGAAAGCTTGTCTCCACTTTTCTTATAAGCCCCTTTACCAAAGGCTGCAGTAAGGTCTCCCTGGAGCACTCTCTTCTCCAGGCTGAACAATCCCAACTCTCTCAAACTTTCTTCATAAGACAGGTGTTCCATCACTGTTGTGGTTTAACCCCAGTCAGCAACTAAATACCATGCAGACAGATCAGGAGTAAGATCAGCCCTTCCACTCTGTCTGGGGAACTGCTGACTGGAGACTGGAGCCTCCTTGTCTCTCCAGGTCATTACTGACAATGAGTTGGCATACAATGATGGTGTGCTCTGTACAAATTTCTGCCACATGGGTCATATGCATTGGACTTCGTCTGGATCTGCGGGTAGCTGCATGCTGTTTGGGTCATAATAAATCATCTCTAGCACAGCTAATTCCCTCAGGTACTGGACACCCCTCTCCATGATGGTCCACATTCCTGGGTAACATATTACACCTTCCTTGAAGGAATATCTTTCCCTCATACTTGAAAGGAGTCACTTCCAGAGGCTGAGGAGTCGTGTCACTCTTCCAATCACTTTGAAAGTGATCCCAGCTGTTTGGCTTCCCTACCCTCTAGTTCCAGGCTACTAGCCCTGTAATCCAGGCATTGGACTGGCCAGGTGATAATGTGCTCACCTAGAAAACAGCTGAAATCTTTTTGTATATCCCATAGCTAACTCAGGGATAGGGATCGAGTGGCTACCTCTTGTTCTGCCTCTTCTCCTGTTCTGGTGATGGCCCTGTTTCATCCTCCTTTTAGCAAATGAGCTGACTTTCCTGTCCCTTTCTTCTTATGTATAGGGGTGATTGATCCTGGCATGGGTTGGTCCTCTGGTTCACCTGCAGTTCCTGCTGCCAGGGTTGGAGCAGCTGCAGTGTGCTGCTTTGCTGTCAGGCCCAGAGACCTTCTTTTCTCCTTGAAGGTACTGAATAGTGTTGAGCAGGTCTCAGCAGACATCAGCTAGGCTCCAGCATGTTGCAGTGATTTCTGCCTCTCTGGAATTACCAGGGTGACAACATACTTTTTCCAAATCTTTTACTAGTTTTTCCTAATTCTCCACTTGCTCAGGGGTGAAGTTCCAAAACACTGGAGGTGGCTGCAGTCCTAGGTACTTGCCCATACTATCCCACACACTCTACGACCCTTAACTACCCAACTTCAGGGCAGATCTCTGGGTAGTATTCCTAAATAGTTGTTTAACCTTAAACAAGACCTGGAATACATTCACCATTCCCAGCAATAGGACCATGCTGATTTCAACATCTCAAGGATATTCAGAATTTTCAGAATTCTCAAATGTTACTGTAATTAACCTGACAGGAAGGGGGGAGATATGGGAGGATGTTTCCTCCAGAGGTTGGCTCTCTAAAGAAAAAAAACAAAAGGTATGTGCTCATCTGATCTTGGCTGGATGCCAGGTGACCACCAAGGCATTCTATCACTCCCCTCCTCATCAAGACAGAGGGGGAGAAAATAAGGTGGGAAAAACACCTCATGGGTCAAGATAAAGGCAGTTTAATAAAGCAATAGCAAAGGTTTTACATGGAAGCAAAGGAAAACAAAAGATGTTATTCTCTGCTTCCCATCAGCAGCCAATATCTGGCCACTTCCTGGGAAGCAGGGCTTCAGTACCTGTAGGGGTTGCTCTGGAAGACAAACATTGTAAATAACAAATGCCTCCTCTTCCTCCTCCTTTCCCTTAGCTATTACTGCTGAGCAGATGTTGTATGGTATGGAATATTCCTTTGGTCAGTTTGGGTCAGCTGTCCTGGTATGTCCCCTCCCAAGATCTTGCCCACCAGCCTGCTGGTGAGGGGGAGGGATTGGAGATACAGCCACTGCTCAGCAGTAGCCAAAACGGTGTGTTGTCACCACCTTTCTAGCCACCAATAAGAAGCACAGCACTAGGAGGGCTGCTGTGGGGAAAATTAACTCCATCTCAGCCAGACCCAATACAAGGTGTAATTATTAGCAGTTCCCATCAGATGACTCCTGAAGTACAGAAGTGACAGCAATACTGAGTACACATTAGTTTCACCACCAGCAATTCTATCATATCACAAGCCAGTATTACAAGGTACAGCAAAATGAGAACCTTAGCCCAGGCCCCAAGGGTCATGAATACCGTGAACACGGTTGCAAGTAAGGTGTGACATAACACAACTCTGAGAACAAGCACAACAAATCTGAGAGCAATAAAATCAATACTATGACCAGTGACTATTAATGAATACAACAAATGCTTATAACAGGTTTATTTTAGAATCATAAAATCATAGAATCATTTAGTCTAGAAAAGACCTTTATGATCAAGTCCAACTGTTAACCTAGGGCTGCCAAGTCCACCACTAAAACATGTCCTTGAGCATCACATCTACACATTTTTTAAACAACACCAGGGATGGTGATTGCACCACCTCCCTGGGCAGCCTGTTCCAATGCTTTAACCCCTTTCAGGGAATAAATGTTTCCTGATATCCAATCTAAACCTGCCCTGGTGCAACTTGAGGCCATTTCCTCTTGTTCTGTCACTTGTTATCTGGGAGAGGAGACCTACCCACCTGCCTACAGCCTCCTCTCAGGTAGTTGTAGAGAGAAATATGGTCCACTCTGAGTCACCTCCAGAATAAAGAACCCCAGTTGCTTCAGCTGCTCCTTGTAAAACTTGTGCTCCAGACCCTTCACCAGCTTTGTTGCCCTTCTCTGGAAATGCTCCAGCACCTCTATGTCCACCCCTATGGAGTGGCCTAAAACTGAGCACAGGATTCGAGGTGTGGCCTCACCAGTGCTGAGTACAAGGGAAAAATCCCCCCTCTTGACCTGCTGGCCATACTGTTTCTGTTACAAGCCAGGGTGCTGTGCTTCTTGCCTTCTTGACCACTAGCCACCCCGGCACACTGTTGGCTCATGTTCAGCCAGCTGTCAGCCAACACGCCCAGGTCCTTTTCCACTATGCGGCTTTCCAGCCACTCTTCTCTAAGCATTGCATTGGGTTGTTGTGACCCAACTGCAGGATGCAGCACTTCTTGTTGAACCTGTCATCCAGATCCCCCTGCAGCGCCTTCCTACTATCAGGCAGATCAACACTCCTGCTCAACCTGGTGTCATCTGCAAACTGACTGAGGGTGCACTCAGTCTTCTCATCCAGATAGTTGATAAAAATACTAAACAGAACTGGCCCCAGTACTGAGTCCTGGGGCACACCACTTGTGACCGGTCACCAGCCCGATGTAACTCCATTCACCACCACCCTTTGGGCTCAGCCATCCAGGCAGCTTTTTACACAGTGTAAAGTCCACCCGTCCAAGCCATGAGCAGCCAGTTTCTCCAGGAGAATGCTGTGGGAGACAGTGTCAAAAGCTTTACTAAGGTCCAGGCAGACAATGTCCACAGCCTTTCCCTCATTCGCTAAGCAGGCCATCTTGTCACTGAAGGAGATCAGGTTTGTCAAGCAGGACCTGCCTTTCATGAACCCACGCTGGATGGGCCTGATCCCCCAGTAGCCCTGCGCATGCCATGTGATGGTGCTCAGGATGACCTGCTCCATAACCTTCCCTGGTACTGAGGTCAGGCTGACGGGCCTGTAGGTCCACAGATCCTCCTTCCTGCCCTCCTTGTAGAAGCGCATCACACTGGCCAACCTCCAGTCAACTTGGACCTCCCCAGTTGGCCAGGACTGTTGATAAATGATGGAAAGTGGCCTGGTGAGCTCCTCCACCAGCTCCCTCAGTACCCTCAGGCAGATCCCGTCTGGCCCCATAGACTTGGGCATGTCTAAGTGGAGCAGCAGGTCACTGATTGTTTCCTCCTGGACTATGGGGACTTCATTCTGCTCCTTGTCCCTGTCTTCCAGCTCAGGGGGCTGAGTACCCTGAAGAAAGCTGGTCTGGCTGTTAAAGACTGAGGCAAAGAAGGCATTAGGTACCTCTGTCTCTTCCTCACCCTTTGTGGCAATACTCCCCCATGCATCAAATAAAGGATTGAGATTATCCTTGGCCCTCCTTTTATTTCTCATGTATTTACAAAAACATTTTTTGCTGTCTTTTATAGCAGTGGCCAACCTGAGTTCTAGCTGGGCTTTTGCCTCTCTAATCTTTGCCCTGTATAACCTTGCAACATCCTTATAGTCCTTCCAAGTTCCCTGCCCCTTCTTCCAAAGGTGGTAAAGTCCCCTTTTCCCCCTGAGTTCCAGCAAAAGCTCTCTGATCATTTTAACATGCTTTGGTCAGTTCTGTCATTATCTTAACCCTTTGAGCCCCACGTTGGTACCAAAAAGGACTGTCACAGTTTAACCCCAGCTGGCAACTAAGTCCCATGCAGCTGCTCAATCACTGCCCCCATGCCCCAGAGGGTCAGGGAGGGGAATCAAAGGTAATATCTGTGGATTGAGATAAGAACAGTTTAACCACTGAAATAAAATTAAAATAATACTGATACTACTAATAATAATTATTATAAAGAAAGATAACAAAAAGGAAAAAGAAATTAAAAAAAAGAAAGAAATCGATGCACAATACAATTGCTCACCACTTGCTGATCAATGCTCAGCCAGTCCCCAAGCAGTGACCCATGGCCCCACTTGGCCAACTTTTATATATTTGTATTTATATATTTTTATATATTTATATTTATATATTTTATGTATATATCCCAGTTTATATACTCAGCAAGATTTTCTATGGTATGGAGTATCTCTTTTGACAGTTCAGGTCAGCTGCCCTGGTAGTGCCCCCTCCCAAGATCTGATGCCCCTCCAGCCTTCTTGCTAGCAGGGCATGAGAAGCTGAAAAGTCCTTGACTTAGTATAAACACTACTTAGCAACAACTAAAAACATCGGTGTGTTACTAACATAATTCTCCTACTAAATCTAAAACACAGCACTGTACCAGCTACTAAGAAGAAAATCAACTGTATGCCAGCCAAAACCAGGACAGCTGCAAGCACACACTGCTGGCTCATGTCCAGCTTTTCATTTACTAGTACCCCCAAGTCCTTCCCTGCAGGGCGGCTTTCAACCCCTTCATCCCCCAGCCTGTATTAATACTGAGGTTTGCCCCAACCCAGGTGCAGGACTTTGCACTTGGCCTTGTTGAACCTTCATGAGGTTCACATGGTCCCACTTCTCAAGGTTGTCCAGGTCTCCCTGGATGACATCCCTCAGGCAGCTTGGTGCTGTCTGCAAACTTGCTGAGGGTGCACTAGATCACGCTATGTCATTGATGAAGATATTAAACACTATTGGTCCCAATACGGACCCCTGAGGGACACCAGTTGTCACAGAACTCCATCTGGTTGTTGACCACTACTCTCTGCATGTGACCATATAACCAGTTCCTCATCCACCAAACAGTCCATCCATCAGATCCATATCAGATCTAATCTAGAGAGAAAGATGTTGTGGGGGACTATGTCAAAGGCCTTACAGAAGTCCATATAGATGGCATCTGTTTTTTTCTTTATACAGGCAGGGACTTGCATTACCTTACAACCACCCAGCACTGGCACAGGATTCATGTCAAACATCTTCAGAAACTTAATGTAGCTGGAGAATCCGAGCCTGCATACAGGCAAAAAAACTTCTGACTTACGTTTCCTGTGTAGCTAGAAAGAGAAGCACAGGGCTATAGAAACCACCCAGCAAAAACAAGCTCTGAGGAATGCTAACAAAAGCTAGACTTTCCGAACAGACATTTGTCTAATATGTTGTTGTTATTAATTATTGTTATTCATAACAATGACAACAGTCATTACTATTATTATAATAATTAATAACAATAACAACAACAAAAATAACAAAAAACTTAAGGAAAGGAAAATTCCACACTTTTCTGGGTGGAATTTCATCACCCTCTCCATAAAGACTTTTTCCCTAGTATTACAACTAACCATTTTTGCTAATCAAAATGATTTCTTCTTATCTTTTCCTTAATAATGCAAAGAATCATGTCTTAGCATCTTCTCAATATGAGAAGGTTGATTCAAGGAATGTCTGTTAGCTTGCATAATCTTGAATCAATATATCAATATATTTACAGGAAAAGAAAAATAAAGTATCTTCTCTCTTTTTCTCCCCTTCACAACAGCGTTACTGCAGTGGGCCTTTTTTCCTCAGAAGAGAGTCATGGCAGGGTACTGCAGGAACCAACATCAACAACACCCTTCCATGATAATGCATTAGGTTGGTGAGAATAGGAGAGCAAAGACTTCAAGAGTAGCTACAAAAGCATGAGGAAAGGAGCTCAGTTACACATCTTGCAGTTCTTTTTTGTTACTATAAGTTGCTTATATAATAAATGCTGGTGAAATGTCAGGCTGCATTTTTATTCTTTGTTATACAACACTGGTATACTTGGCATAAAGTAAATTTGTGCTTCTTGCAGTGTTAATAATTCATTCAGCCTGGTACTCCCTTGCAGCATGCAAACAAGCAAGCACACCAAAAAAAGTGATCACATCAACTCCCAAGTCCTGAGCAAGATAAAGCCATATCCAGAAAATTAATACAGGGAAAAAAAAGGAGTTACGTGATGTTGCATTATTTAATTGTTATGCCAGTAATGCATTAAATTCATGAGGAAATGTATCCTATTGTGAACAGATCTACCATGGCCTTTCATATGTGAGAGCCTGTTTGGAAGCTGATTTCTCACTGAGTGACTGAAGAGTACTACCCATTGAATTTTTATCATGAAATATAAAATGCATGAAGTAAAAACCAACTATATTATGTAAACACAACTCCAAAAAAGCAATTCCAGACACAATTTGGTTTCATATGGGTTTTATTATATTAGCATTAGCACATATAAGCCTGTCTTACCATTTCAGATTAGGGACTCATTTCTAACACCTTTTTTTTCTGCAGCACTGTTCTTTACCCTGTATTTGAAAATGGTGTAGGAGGCAAGTAGCAGTGAAAATATACTCTAGAGTAACTTACTCCTAAAGTAAGCTTCAGCACTACACAAGGAAATGAGTGTTTGGTTGAATTCTCAAAGTGTGAGAGCAGAGCTCTTTCTCTAAGTTTTTTTTACTGTTATTTATGAAATCTAAAAAATAAAAATTTTAGGTAAGAAAACCATGCTAAAAACCTGGGGACTAAAGTAGTGTATTTGTAAAAAACTACCAGTAATTGTCTAATGACATGATGAATTTAGATGGACAAGTAAACTTCAGACTGGGGATGTGTCATTATCATTTGTTTATTTAAAGCATCAAAACCGAGGAATTTCTAATAGTATACACAAAATCTTTACAACAAACAATCAAACAAACCAGAATTCATCCAAAACGGTTGTTATTGAAAGTATATGCCCCCAAATCTGAGAAACCGTTAACATAAGTGGAAATCTCTCACCAGCTCTCCAGTGACGGTATTACATGAGTTATTCTAATGCTCTGCCACTGTCTTCCAACCAGGTGTACTCACCAGGGGAATACGCCTGGGCTGAGCTCCAGCAAGCATTACTTCTTCCCCTTCAACAGGATAAAGAAGACAGCTGTCCCAGTAGGCCTCCATGTCCTTCTCAAACTCTAATAAGAGGAAGAAGAGTAGATCATGGGATCTGTTAAGACAACACATCCCAAGGAAGAAAATCTTGCATATTGTAAATAATAGCTCTTTGACAGTGCTTATGTGGATCCCTCTGGCTAGGAAGCCAAGAAGTGGGAAGTGAAAGTCACATTTAAAACATGGCTGTAAGATCCAAAAAGGGAAGATACTAAATAATAAATAGTTAATCCTTTATGAAAAATCACTATATTGTTTTGAGCATATTTTTAAGGTGTAAACAAAAAAATAAAAGCCTACTGCAAGCTAAATGCTGATGGCACGATACCACAGAAGCCAGAAGCAAAACTTTCACCTGCTTCTAAGTTTGTTTCTATGGACAAACTTTAGGAGATTTGTATCAGATGTCGGTTAAAGAGGAAGAATTAGAGAACAGCTCCACTGGGGACAAAATAATTACATGTGATTACCGCTGCACTACATCAGCTGAAAATCTTCAGGAGATTCTGCCAATGTCAGAGCAGCAATTTTGCTATGCTTTGCTGCCATCTAGAGACTTGTTTCTCACAAATGAGTACAAGTGAATCTTTTTGCTCCTCGGTACTATACAAACAAGGCGCCAAGCAAAATATTTAGAAGTGAGATTTCTTGGAAAAAAATGACATTTCAATCCAGGAACACAGGAAATGCTCCAGTTCTAGAAGCTTAAGCACACATTTCATAGCAGATCTGCATTAGGCACATATTGGCTTCAGGTGAGACAGCAGGATGGGGAGAGAAAGTAAAATTTTAAATGTGAATTAAGTCTCAAAGCTTGTACGCAGGCCAGCCAATCCTGTTCATTTGCTTTGGTGTCAGAATTGTAGCAAATACTCATGCAAGTGAACAATAGCTCTTAAGAGTAACATTTCAGCAACTGCACTTAGCAAGGTTTTTCTCTATAAGAATCCTAGTAAATACACCCTACTTCTTAGCAAGTTTCTGGGTTGTAAATTTTCATACCAAAGATTAACCTTCACATTAATTTTTGAAACTGGCAGTGTGAGAAGGTGAATATGTCCTACCTTGTCTAGACTAGCTTTGGTGATATGTGTACTTCTTGTGAGATTCAGCACTTTTGAAAGTCATGTTGTCTTCAAGATGCCTCATTATCAAACTAAGTCACTAAATTTAAATGCTCATATTTCAAAACATTTACCTTCAATTCTGCAGAAATTAAATGACCTTTTTTCCCCATCTATAATTTCTTCAGTGTTCCATGCTACAATGTCAGCAGCTGGTAGAAAGACAAATACTATATTTCTAATAGGGTGAATCCTGAAATACTCATTCAAATCTTGCTAAAGCAAACTGTTGTCCTATACTAGAAGGATTTTAGCTTCAGTAGGGACACAGTAGGATCTAGAATCTAAGGATTCTAGAACTAACGGCATCCATAAATGACATTAACCACATTCAGTTACCTGTCTTGTGAAAAATATATTTAACATATATGCCCATTCATTCTGTTCCAAAAAGGTCTATAACCCAAAAAAGTGTCCTTTGAACATCAGCCTCTTCATGTCTTTACATTCAGCTTTGGAACACTCCATTTTCTGTGTCTTACTATAAAAAGAAACAATTACACTGTTTGGTTGAGGCTAAATTAATGTCTACTATGAATTTCTATTTTAGCCTCTGTAATTAATCAAAATAGCAGTAAACTAATTTCTACCCACCTGTATGTCTGGCCTGGTCTATTTGGAGCCACAGGTCCATAAGGGGGGCAATGAGACAGAATAGTTATAAGCAGGACACTCACTCATTTTGGCCCCAGCCTGGACTTACATTGGCATAAGCTGTATGTGAAACTGAGTTGGGACAGTCCTGTCCTATTTCAAGCAATAGATTTGCATCTGTGCAGGTCCCCACCCTTCACAGGAAAGTCCTCTATTCAGCTGAGCAGTCATGCCCTTGCCTCTTCCACATTAATGGGTGCTCAAGCCCCTCCAAATGAAGAAAAAATTGAGTCTGTAACGGACCTTCACTGTCATGCAGTGATGTTTTCTTCAAACACTGGAAGACTTACATCTACAGTGAAAACGGGACACATAGTTTCATTTCCCTCTACTCCCTTCCATGACACTCTCTCAGACACTCTGAAGTGCTCATCCAAATGGGTACTGCTGACAAAAACAGACAGAAAAATGTGTCGTCTCTGCAGTCCAGCAAGGACAAGATGAGAGCTAAGTCCTTCATAGCACTATTTGGGATCATACAGCACTGAGCATCTCTGAAATCAGATAAATTAATTTTGTTCCCAAAAATAGATAATGGCAGTTTTAATGTATAACATGTGCGTAAAGAACCTTCAGAACTGAACTGCTAAATGTGCTTTTGAAAAAATTGTAGGCAGGGAAAGGTCTTCCAAACCTCCTGGAGTCAGGGAGGCATAAAGAAGGTATAAAAGGGGCATAAAATGTTCCCTGGTTCTCCCATTAGTCATTGTCCAGGTGTAAATGGTAAGCATAGAAGTCACTCACTATTTTGCTAAGGTAAATTAGGGTATTATCTCCAGCACTAAACACTCACGGATACAGAAGAAAACTGCAGGAAAGTTGTTTTTACTCTTCTGTGACATCCTCCCAATCCTTTGGACTTCCTGTACCAAAGACATAGCATCATCGTTATATTAAATCAATGGCAAATGACCTATCTTTCCCGAGCTTTGAATGACTTTCAATTTTTATAACTCAAAGGTACTACATTAACCTAATTACTACTATTTATAGTGGTAGCATAAGACCAAGAGAATGGTAGACAACCTGTATAGTCACAAACAGACATGAGACACAATGCTGGCATTGTTAAGAGCTGAATGATGAAAAGACTCAGGATCTCAGCAATGCTGAAATATATAGGATATTACAGGATTATTACAAGATTAATTAAATTAATTACAGGATACACAAAGCAAAGGCATTATGGGAAAACTATGACACTGCCCTCACATGGAGGATTACAAAAATGTCTAAGAGGATGAGGTAGAGAGAAATCCCCAGGAGGATTTTGAGAATGATAAATAGACTGACATAATAGAAAACAAAAGTAAATGACATGAAAATTAACATAATTAATTATGTACTCTGGGGCTAGAGGTACAAATGAAGAAAGAGAGGAAGCAAGGAAGCATGAGAACCCCCAAGATATTCAGGTGCTAGGACTACTTAATTTAGGCACCAGCCTCACATGCAATCATTGTTTTTCACTGACTATACACTTCATTCAGGTTGGTTCCAGGCTTCAGAAGTACTGGCATAGAAAATATCAGGCAAAGAGAAGATTCAGACTGTCTGAATCTCATCTTTGGAGTCTCAGCACTCTCATCAAATAATCATGGAGTAAGACTTTCAGCCTTATTCTAGTTGTTTCTGGTTTTTTCTGGTTGTTTCAGCCTTATTGTGGTTATTCTACCACAAGCAGAGGTTCTGAAAACTTCATCTCCAGGAAGAGAAGGATTCTCATCATTGGTACAGGCAGAAGACAGACATAATGCTACTTCTAGAGGACCTCCGCAATTCTGAGGGTGAGTTTGCACTGAGGACTCAGTGCTGTGTGGCTGTATAAACAAGGAATGTCATAGTCAAGGTCACGGCTCTGCCAAGTTTCCAGGCTATGCTGCCACTCGTAGGGCTGCCCGCCAAAAATGCTATTATTTAGATCCACAGTCAGGTTTAAGTCGTACCGTAAATGTCTTTGTCTTTTAGTGAAGATCAGAACAGAGGACCTGAAAGTCCTTGTTAGCCCAGACTATGACCATAAACTTTGTGAGTGAAGAACAGGATCTTACCACAGTTTTCACAAGACCACACAGAAATGCTTCTTAAAGAGACCTATTGCAGTCTTCAGTATATGTACAGACACATAACCATAGCAATCTTTAGTTTTCTTTCCCAGCTCTAATTAAACATAGAAGGGATCAAATTTAATTAAAAAACTAATTTTGACATTTAAAATTTAAAGTAAATAATACTACACATACAAAATGCTGCAGTAAAATGAAGGAAAAAAGCAAAAAACATGCCTTTGCAGCTATGAGCTCATCTAAAAACAGTGTTAACATATTTTAGGCTCTGTTTTCTCAGCTGAGGGGATCAGGATGTAGATTTCTCTCATCTACATCAGATTTGAAGAACTGGTTAAAAATATTATGCGAGAATCTTGTTGCTATTTGATTAATCTGAAACACACAGACAGACACTCTGAAGTATTTAATATTCAGTCCTTTCAGAAACTAAATTGGTGTGTCATTTGATCTACTATACAGGTTTTATTTAAATAGTTAATTAGCTCAGAATTTAGAGAATTCATCAGCTCAACAGTTACTATTGTGCAAGTTATTTGGAATTTATATGGCAATGAAATAATAGAGGAGAAAGCACAAAAATAGTTTTTTCTAGGAATAGCAGCAATCATTAACCAGGTTAACCTCCTGCAAAAAAGACCTTTTTGTGGCCTGCTCCACAAAATTAATTTTACAGCTGACTCCTTGCAATGTTTTTTTATACAATTGGGAGCATGGACATTCAGTCTAGATAACAGACTGTATGAGAATGTTGATGCCTGTTCAATGTGGGAAATAAAATAAAGTCTGTGAATAAAAATACCACAAATATTAAAATACACAAGTGCACCAATCAAACATTTCTGGCTTGAATTAGAAACAAACTGTCATTTTTGATATATGTAAAACCACAATATTAAAGGACCTTGAAGCGCCTACAAGAAATTTGATGGACAATCCCATTACATAGTTCCTAGCCCTTTATGACTCCTCCAGAGAACAGCAAGGCTTCAAATTGCTTAAGTTCTCTGACAGGTGTCAAGTGATCCTGCAGTGACTACAGACAGTCACAATTTATTTTGGAGAGGACTTCTGCCTTTCCCAAACAGTATATTTACAGAAAAATTTAAAATAGGAGACAGTTCGAAACCATAAAAACATGTATAGGCACAGAATCTGAAGTCTTTAGTAGAGACTTGAAGATAGCATTTGACAATGAGGTCAAAATAGCTCTAATTGAAAAATAGAGAGAGGAAATGAAGAAATGCAGCTTTATACCATTCCCACTTCCTAAACCTAACATACATAAGCCAGCAAAAGAACTTTCCCAACTTATCCCACAGCAGCAGTAATGCAGAACCTCTCTGATGAAAGAGAAGGGCAAAAGGAGCCTCTTCAAACAAGCATTCATAACTGCTATTATTATCTTCTCCAATAATTTATTATTCTTTGGGAATATTCAGCTAAATGTATTTCTTTACAAAATTATAAAATCACAAGCTGAGTAAATGGAATATTAAGACTTTCCAGAGAATGTTGAGTTAGCTGCAAAAAAGAAAAAGTTTACTGGAAAGCTGTATCTGAGTAGGAGCCACTTCCACCATGTTCAGCATGCTTTTACACCTGTAATACTCTGTTCTACACACGTAATCATCAGAAGCTAATCTGAATACAGCCTGAGTAGCCTCATGAGCATTTCCAACAATTAGTTTTGCAAGCTGTCTGAATTCCAGTAGACAGATTGTGACCTGAAAGCAGTAGTGCACTTCAGGAATTGAGATACCAAAACCCTAACAGAACCAACAAAAAGTGCCAGAGCTTTGAGCCAGTGACAATTAATTACCTCCTCCAGCTGCCTGAGGTGGGAAACTCCAAGTTCCTCCAGGCTGCACGTGTAACCTTTTTCAACATGACAAAGTCCCATGTCACTGATTTTGAATGTTACAGTGCTTGTTACAAGGGCTGGCAGTCAATAAATGCAATTTATCAAGATAAAGCTACACTTTCAGAAATACATTTTTTTTAGAATAGGGTGAATAAACTTGTGAGTGGAGACAAAGACAGAGAGATTGCTTACCATTTATCACTAAGGGCAAAACAGACTTGAACTGATAAAAATGAATTTGATTTACTTCCAAATAAAACAGATTTGGGTATTCAGAAACAAAGGCAAAGAAACTGAAGCAACCTGTTATCCTTTCCACAGGCTCAGCTTCACTCCTTTGTTGCCAACGCCGCTACCTACTCTCCCACGAGTGGTGCAGGAGGATGGGGAATGGGGGCTGTGATCAGTCTGTAAACTTGCCAAGAAACACAAGAAACCGAAAACTGGTTCAATACTCAGGGATGATATGCAGTACTTTAATTAAATCATTGTAGTAATAAAAATTAAATATTTGTTAAAAAAACATATAACCAAGGAAATACTATAAATGGAGGAAACAAATGTAACTGGAACTGATACTGTTCAACAATTCCATTATGAACTTTTGTTTTCAGTTATTTTATAACTGTACCATTACCGGTGTTTGACAAAACCTTTCCCTTGGAGGTATCTGAGCTGTGGTAGCACTGTATAAGTACTGCCATGAAAGTGATTTAAAAGTCAGACACTAGAAGCAGCACAGATCCAAGTTTAGAATGAAAAGTAAGTTAGGGCAAACACTTTCACAGCTAACCTTTGCTAACCTCTGACTTACTATAGCTGAATTTTTAATGCTACTCCATTAGGCTGTACTAGCAAGTGCAGTAATGTTTCCAAAGCTAATACAATATGCTGCTGTCAGAGCATATCCCACTTTGTCTCTTTGCCCACTGCGAAATTATTTGTTCAAATCTTAATTTGAAAACAGTTCAGCTATTTCCAAGGACATCTGAAGCTAGCAAAAGCCTGGTTAAAAATGAATGAAAGGATATGGTTCCTCACAGAGGAAGAAGAAGATCTTGGAAATGTTTGCCAAAACATATTGCAGATGCTAAGTTTACAGGGGTCCAAGGGGAGGTTGAACAAATTTATGGAAGAGAAATCTATAAGAGGTTACTAGGCACACAGAAATGACATCTGATTCAGACAAAAAGTGTTAAAGCTAAGAACTGTTGGCAACTGGGAGAGTATAAAATCCCAGGTCTGTTCTATGCCTCTGTGTATTCAACATTCTTACCATAAGAGCAGCTTTCGACACTAGTTGCAGAAGTCTTACAGGTTTCTGCACCACATAGGGCTACCAAGAGCAGAACAGTCTGATCACTGCCTTTTCTTCTACTTCACAGCCCTTTGACAATATTTTCCCTTTATTACCCAATACACAGCGTAATGGGTTTGCGTGGCAAGGTTTTGGTAGCAGTGGGGCTACAGGGGTGGCTTCCGTGAGAAGATGCCAGAAGCTTCCCCCATGTCCAATGGAACCAATGCCAGCTGGCTTTAAGGCAGACACACTGCTGGCCAAGGCTGAACAAATCAGCAATAGCGGTAGTGCCTCTGTAACAGCATATTAAGAAGGGGGGGAGCATGGTGGTGGTGGTGGTTAAATAAATAGATCTGTGTCAGCAGGAGAGAGGAGTGAGACTATGCGAGAACAACAACTCTGCAGACACCCAGGTCAGTGCAGGAGAGGCAGGAGGTGCTCCAGGTGCTGGAGCAGAGATTTCCCTGCAGTCCATGGTGAAGCCCACGGTGAGGCAGGCTGTGCCCCTGAAGCCCATGGAGGTCCATGGTGGAGCAGATATCCAGCTGTGGCCCATGGAGGACCCCACGCTGGACCAGGTGGATGCCCAAAGGAGGCTGTGGCCCATGGGAAGCCCACGCTGAAGCAGGTTTGCTGGCTGGACTTGTGAGCCCATGAGGGACCCACACTGGAGCAGCTTGTGAAGAACTGCAGCACATGGGAAGGACTCATGTTGGAGAAGTTAATGGAGAACTGTCTCCCACGGGAGGGACCCACACTGGAGCAGGGGAAGAGAGTGAGGAAGAAGCAACAGAAACAATGTGTGATAAACGGACTGTAAACCCCATTCCCCATTCCCCTGTATTGCTTGCAGGGAGAAGAAAGAGAAACCAGGAATTAAGTTAAGCCTGGGAAGAAGGGAAGGGTGTTTTTTCTGATTTGAATGGTGATAAATTAAACTAATTTCCCCAAGTCAAGTCTGGTTTGCCCACAACAGTAATTGCTGAGTGATCTCCCTGTCCTTATCAAGACCCATGATCCTTTTGTTATATTTTCTCTCCCCTGTCCATTTGATGAGGGGAGTGATGGAGTAGCTTTGGTGACCACCTGGCATCCAGCCAGGGTCAAACCACCACACACAGCCAAGTGCTATACATTCCTGAGCAGGCTGCTCTAGCCACTTCTCAACACATCAACACAGACAAAACACTTAATGTGTCAGTAACAAGAAACAGACCCTGGCAGAGGTCTATAATGTTGTGGACTTGAGATATGCTTATTTATTCATAATAACTTTCAGAATAAATAACATGATCAATTACTGTGGAAATCTGATCTCCTAATCCTCCAGACAGTACTGATTCAGGAATCAAGTTTTCCAGTTCTGAACATTATACCTACAAATACCTGGCACTATTCAAAGACAGGGTCACCTCCTCCTCTACTGCCTAGTGCACAAAGGGCAATAGCTTCTTCTCATATGCAACTATTACTTAGTATAAGCAGAAAATATTTGTGCTGTGATGTAAAGATTATTGGTCCAATGTCCCTTTATCAGGCACAACAACGATGGTTTTGCTTACATGAAACAGAAATGTAGAATTTCTGATTCATATAAACTATTATGAATCTTGAAATTGAGTGGCAACATTTCAGTCATTAAATACATTAGTAACACACTGCAATTGAAGAGTAGTATGTGAAATACGTTATTGTTGAGCATATGTGTGTATGGAAAATAAGCTCTTAGTATCCTGCAAAGTAAAAAAATAAAAAAAAATAAATATTATTTTGTGGCAGATAAGATAAAAAACTATTTAAATTGCAATACACTTTTTCCATCTGAGCATGGTAGGTCCAACTGAAGATTCCTACAAAATAAAAAATTCCTTAGCTAACACACGTTTGTTTTATGACTTCATTAAATACGTTCTGTTAAGAAATACTGAAGAAGACATCAGCATGTTGCTCAATATTATACACACAAAAAATAATTAGTTCTAGTGACCTTTGTTAGCAACTAGAGAAAAGCTCCCAGTAGGCAGCACCAGGTCATCCTCCCTCAGACCCAGCAGAGAATATTCCTCTAGTGGGTCACCATCAGTTCTGAAAGAACATTTCTGACAACATTTGTCCTATAGACTATAAATGCAGCAGGTCTCACTGCAGATCTTTCAAATTACATTAAAGCCTTTAACATCCAAGTGTTTCACACTCACAGCTTGCTGTCTCTTCCTTGTTCTGTTACACAGAAACCTCAAAGCACTTGGTTTTGTTGCTGTGTGTTTGGGAGCCATACAAAGCAGCCTTTCCCTTGGCTTGCTGGGATTACTAACAGTACTAACTAACTCCTCATTTGGATATTTGTCACTCCTGCTGTTCTCACTCATGGGTGACTAAGGGGAGAAGGATGACAGGGAGAGTTTCTTAGACACCATTGCCTACAAAGCAAGCACACACTATCTGTTAAGAAAAAAAAAAACAACCTAAAGGCTTGGCAACTTCAAATCTAACAGGTACAACTTTAAATGCCTAGATACTATCTTCCTCCGTACTTGTACTGGTTGTGATCGGATAATTTTCTTCATGGTAGCTTGTATGGTGGTATGTGTTTGATTTGTGCTGAAAACGGTGTTGACAGCATACATATGTTCAGGTATTGCTGAACAGTACTTGTGCAGCATCAATGTCTTCCCTGTCTCTCATGCTGCTCCACCAGTGAGCAGGTTGGAAGGGGATACAGCTGGGACAGCTGAACCCAAATGACCAAAGAGAATCCCATACCATATGACCCATACCATATGACATCATGCTTAGCAATATAAGCTGGGGGAAAGAAGGAGGAAGGGGGGACACATCTGGAGTTATGGTGTTTGTCTTCCCAAGTAACCCTCACATGTGATGAAGCCCTGCTTTCCTGTTTCTGGCAGAACATTTGCCTGCCAATGGGAAGTGGTGAATTAATTCCTTATTTTGCTTGGCTTGCACACACAGCTTTTGCTTTCCTACTAAACTGCTTTAACTCAACCCATGAGTTTTCTCACTTCTACCCTTGTGACTCTCTCCTCCATCCCACTGCAAGGGACTGAGCAAGTCAACTACCTGCCAGGGTTAACATACAACAATAGTTCTAACACTTTTTCTGTTCAAATTTGCAGTGGTTAAATCTCAGATCTTCTTTCTTCTCTCTTCAAGCAGACAAAGTCTATGACTGTAGATTTTCCAGTTCCATCTTTTCTGACAACAGGGAGCCCCTCACAGCCCTGTCCAGGGGAAACAGAATAACCTGGGGGAGATGACAGCACAGTCAGAGAGTCTTGATTAATAGATCATTGTTTTTACCTTTTTAAAGGCCTCTTTCTGTGGGCGAGGCGAATCACAATAGTCAGCAGGTGGGGCTTGGAAGTTAGAGAACTGGAGCATCCAAAAACTGGGGCAGGGGGAGTCGGGGGTGGAGGGCCTAGCTGCCTACATATGCAAGGCACAGGAGAAGAAAGCGGCAGGGTGACCACCCTCATCACCTTGGCCGCCTGCAGCCGAGGTGCAGCTGTCTCACTCGCCGCCGTGAGGGCGGAGGCTGAGCCTCGGGGTACCTGCACAGGAGTGGGAGGCTAGCTCTTCCCGGGGGCATTCCCCTGAGGGTATCGGCGGAGGTCTCTCACGACAGGACCACCGGCCACCTCCCCTGCGCAGCGGCTGTGCCCGGATGGAGGGAGGCGCCGGGACAGGGCTCCACGAACCGCCGCGCTGCCGTACAAGAGCTTCCCGAGCCCAGCCCCGAGCCCCGCCCAGCCCCGAGCCCAGCCCCGAGCCCGGAGCCCAGCCCAGCCCCGAGCCCAGCCCCGAGCCCAGCCCCGAGCCCGGAGCCCAGCCCAGCCCCGAGCCCAGCCCCGAGCCCAGCCCCGAGCCCAGCCCCGAGCCCAGCCCCGAGCCCCGAGCCCAGCCCCGAGCCCAGCCCAGCCCCGAGCCCAGCCCCGAGCCCCGAGCCCAGCCCAGCCCCGAGCCCAGCCCCGAGCCCCGAGCCCAGCCCCGAGCCCAGCCCAGCCCAGCCCCGAGCCCCGAGCCCAGCCCAGCCCCGAGCCCAGCCCCGAGCCCCGAGCCCAGCCCAGCCCCGAGCCCAGCCCCGAGCCCAGCCCAGCCCCGAGCCCAGCCCCGCCCCGAGCCCCGAGCCCAGCCCCGAGCCCAGCCCCGAGCCCCGAGCCCAGCCCCGAGCCCAGCCCAGCCCCGAGCCCAGCCCAGCCCCGAGCCCAGCCCCGAGCCCAGCCCAGCCCCGAGCCCAGCCCCGCCCCGAGCCCCGAGCCCAGCCCCGAGCCCAGCCCAGCCCCGAGCCCAGCCCAGCCCCGAGCCCAGCTCCGCCCCGAGGCAGCCCCGAGCCCAGCCCCGAGCCCCGAGCCCAGCCCCGAGCCCAGCCCCGAGCCCAGCCCCGAGCCCAGCCCCGCCCCGAGGCAGCCCCCAGCCCCGAGCCCAGCCCCGAGCCCAGCCCCGAGCCCCGAGCCCCGAGCCCAGCCCCGAGCCCCGAGCCCCGAGCCCAGCCCCGAGCCCCGAGCCCAGCCCCGAGCCCAGCCCCGAGCCCAGCCCCGAGCCCAGCCCCGAGCCCAGCCCCGAGCCCAGCCCAGCCCCGAGCCCCGAGCCCAGCCCCGAGCCCCGAGCCCAGCCCCGAGCCCAGCCCCGAGCCCCGAGCCCAGCCCCGAGCCCCGAGCCCAGCCCCGAGCCCAGCCCCGAGCCCCGAGCCCAGCCCCGAGCCCCGAGCCCAGCCCCGAGCCCCGAGCCCAGCCCCGAGCCCCGAGCCCAGCTCCGAGCCCAGCCCCGAGCCCCGAGCCCAGCCCAGCCCCGAGCCCAGCCCCGAGCCCAGCCCCGAGCCCAGCCCCGAGCCCAGCCCCGAGCCCAGCCCCGCCCCGAGGCAGCCCCGAGCCCCGAGCCCAGCCCAGCCCCGAGCCCCGAGCCCAGCCCCGAGCCCAGCCCCGAGCCCAGCCCCGCCCCGAGGCAGCCCCGAGCCCCGAGCCCAGCCCAGCCCCGAGCCCCGAGCCCAGCCCCGAGGCAACCCCGAGCCCAGCCCCGAGCCCCGAGCAGCCCCCAGCCGGCGGGGCGGGAGGCGGTGCCGCGGGCTGCGGCCTCGACCGTTGCGCTGGGGCGGCGGAAGCATGCAGCCTCACGGCGGGAACGGAGGAGCTCACCGGGCCCCAGAGCATTGAGACCGAAGGGACCTGGGGAAGGCGCAGCAGACTAGAAGGCAGCGCTGGGCAGGAGGACATGCGCTGGGCAGGCCTTCAGCCTTCCGGACTGTGTGCTTAGATTCATCACCCAGCCAGGCTGCGTCTGAAGTGCTGTGTGACACACACAGTGAAGATGCAGCATACGATTCCACTAGGTGAATAACTGGTACAAAACCCAGGAGTGATATTAAACCCAAGAAGAAAAGCAGTAAAATCAAAAAAACACAGCTGACACTTTTTGTTGGCACATCAGGAAGAAAGTGATTTATTGTCAAGAAAGGCAGTAGGGCTGGGAGGGGAAGTGGCTTGCTTTCACGGGGGGAGAGGCTGGAATAACCTGGGGTCTTCTAAGGTATGGTGATGAGTATACAGCCAGCCTGTTGCCTCCTTAGGTCATGACGGAATTCAGAGCACATGTGGTTTGTTTTTTTTCTGAAAGAGTGATGATAAAAGCATTTTGAAGGATTTGAGACGGACAAGACTTCACTTCAAGGTATCCCTCACCAGAAGAAGAGCAGTCATCTGGCCAGGATTCAGGGGAATTGGCTACGAAGACTGTACACTGGCCATTAATTCCCTGAAATACATGATACTCTGGAGAGCTGAATATTCAGAGATGGACTTCCATCATTAACACAGATGATGCTTTTACGTGTACTTTTCTCCCACATGATTTTATCACTCCCATCCAAGGTATATATTTAAGAATGTAACACTCCCATGTGGGAGGGAAGCACCCCTAGGTCTCTTGTTAAGAAAAGAGACAGCAAAGCACAAATAGAGGAAAATCACTCACCTAAAACAGTTAAAAGACGTGTCTGAGCAAGGATGTGAACAAAGTACTCCAACTAACCCTTCCAGTGCTTTAACCATGTGCATTTTCTTGCCTGAGAGAAAACATGACAAAGATGCTCTATAGGGTATAGAAATGGTGAGGACATTTTTGAGGCTTAGTAACAACTCTGACATATTCGTCTGAAGGGCACATACTTGCACCGTGGGTACCACTGCTTCTGACAGAGGTAACAAAAACCAGAGTGGATATTTTAAGAAGGCAGCCAAGAATTTCCTTCCAAATCACCATTCATATGGCACTAGCCAGGCCTAAAGAGTGGTGAGAAAAATAAGAAATAACTGCTAGATAAACTGCAGAAGATATATATATTTGTACTGCTGACTGAAACAGTTCTGGAATAAGAGGCCCATAGCTTGCAACCGGGTTAGCTGTCCTAAAGCCCTCCAGCTAGCTTTGCTCCCTTTTGCATGATGAGTGTCAGCTTCTAAAGCACATCCAGCAACATCTTAGTGTTAGCTGAGGGATACTGCATATTCCAGGATCTTCGTGGATGGCTAAACATCTGTCATTCATAATCAATGACTATAAAAGAGTTTCTACGAAAACCAGGTCTTCTTACCTCAAGTCAAGTTGGCATATCCCAGAGATCAGGCAGGCATTACCACAAAAGACACACATTATATATTTTCTTGCTTTTTCTCAATGCCTGTATGCTGTTAGTAGTCAGTTCTGTTGGTATCCTGTTTAGACTTAGTAATAAACAAACAGTCAGGAGCCATGGGAAAGCAGATTAAAGGAACAGTATCAACTCAGAAGTGATGTGTTTTAGATAAATTTCTTACCCACATGACTAATGCTATGCTGAACTAGCTAAAATGAATAGCAAAGGTCTCACCATCATTTGAGCTGCAAATCCTAGAAAATCTACATGGAGACATGCAGAGTTTCTGTCTCCAATATCAGCTAATGGTGATGACTACAGTCCAAGAAGCCAGAAACACGCTGGTCCTGCCAGACAGGAGGAGAGTTACTGACCTGCAGAACGAGGCAGGGCAGTAACTGAATGGGAATGGATGGATGTCTTGATTAAGCAAGCAAAGCCTGAATAGTGTGCTCAGAGCTTCAAGCAGGGAATGACGAGATCATAAGTGATGATGTGCATGCTCCAGACATGCTTTTTAGAATGATGAAGAATGGGAGGAGGCTGTGTTGCAGAGATCATTACAAAGTCATCTGATGCTGGCATGTAGAGGTCAACACAACTCAGATCCTTCTGCAGGAGCCTTTACTCCCTTTGGTGAGGTGCCAGTCAGCCCATTTTCTCCCCCGTTCCTCCCTCATCATCTGTCACCCACCTCCTCCAATGACCATCTTTCTTCCATAGTGCAACAGCAAGGCCCTAGGACCAGCAAATGTCTACAAACTTTCTGAATAGGTTTAGCATTGGCCAGATCACAATCAAGCTGTAGCCAAAATGGGTGTTTTTTACTGTGTGGGTCTAGCCTTCCTCTGGTGCTCCAGAACCATCTGTTGTCTAAGATGGTGAGAATCTTTCCCTTGCCCTGTCTGGGGAACAAGTTCTAAGACTTGGGGAGATATTTTGGACCCCAAAACTTTTATCCAGGCCTCAATACTAGACTAGAATCTGTTATCTCAGCAGCACGTTATACTGACATCTGCTGAATCCCAACAGTCTGGTCAGCCAAACACCGTATTCTCTAGTTTTACATCACAGCTCTGTATGACCTTTACCTTGTCATTTGTTTCAAAGAGAAAAATTGGTGGGGAGGGAGAAGGCAGGGTGTGCTCAGCTGGTATGTTTCCCCAGACAACAAATGTGGTGTTTTGGCCTGAGATTAACAGGTCCCAAAACCCAAGATATACAGGTAACTGCCTCCAGCAGGCACATCCCATGATGCAGTTCATGTGGTGGCTTCAGACCAAAACAGCAATTGCCTGCACGGCAAACCGTAGCTGTATGAGGCCCTGGGGAAAACACCTCAGCTTTTTTGACAGGATCAGAACTCACTCCCCGTCCCTGCAGAGACTTATCCCTGTATCTGCCAGTTAACAGCCACACTCCCAGCAAGCTATAGATGGTTCTTAAGCTACGAATAAGCTGCCAACAAAGATTCTGAGACGGTGTCATCAGCTTCCTGTTTCACACCACCTTGATTCAGCCCATTTGGCTCAGTGCAAGGTGCTAGTGGCTACAGCTGCATCAGGGGGTCACACAAGCTAACAGCTTCAAGCGCCATGCTAGACATGACTATAGCAGCACCTGCAGTTTGTCCTTCCATGCTGGATTTCCAAAGTCGGGGATACAGTTTTGTTTCTCAGTTTTAGCACCATGGACTTGGTTTCAGTGAAGGAAGCTTCAAGGTGGTATGAGTTTGGTACGTTGTGTGCCCTGGACTGTGCTCTTGCTGTGACACAAATAGAAGTTGTCAATAAATAAATAATAATAATAAAAAAATCACTTGTCTTTCCATCATTCTGCTAAAAGAATGTCCTGTGCAGTATGTATTGCCAGGTTATGTGGAAGGTAAGTGTGTCTGCCTCATGAAGGTTATCTGATCAAGAGCCTTTTCAGTGCAAAGGGGATAATAAATAAAAGGTGAAATGATAAGCAAGAACACATAAAGAGACAACAGATAAAAGAGACCATGCCAAGGATTAAGTGTCTCTAGTTACTAATTGATGGATGATTGAAAGAAACTCCCAGGCACAGCTTTGGAGATGGCCACCTGGACTTTGTAACTGATAAGAAAGGGGAAAAAAGATAATGTGAGGATTTGGGAATTCGAGGGGGGTCTGAGGGACTATGCAAAATTTACAAAGGAATGTTTAGTGAAAGGGGATTGGGAAGGAGCAAAGGGGAGGAATGGACAAAGTGGTGTAAAAGGGACTGGTTGCATGTAAAACTTTGCTCATCAGTATGCTTGTTTGACCACACCCTGTGCCTGATCACTGAAATTTGCCCTATTTTCTCATTAAATCTTTTCATAACTACAGCAGGTGGTGGTCTTGGCCACTAGGCACTGGCATGGGAACAGTGTGTGTCCTGAAAACCAGTAATTGTGAGGAAATGGGCAGAATGAAGCAGGTGAGGGTCAGCTCCAGCAGCTGCAGTGGGATCTCAGGTCACAGATGCATACCCAGCACGAGTTGCTGTGGGGCCGAAGAGGGTCTGTATCTTCCGCACACCTACTGTGTTCAGGGGTGGTGTGTACTTCCAACTGGCAGACCTCCAGCTGTACCAGCCAGCAAGTAGTAGGTGCTGGATCTGGGCAGGGGTACCAAGTAGACAGAGGGTCTGTGCTGGTAACCAAGGGGACCCGTGAGTGCGGATACCTGTCAGATGAGTGTGTAAGTTCTGGATTTTTAGCTGGACAAGATGGTGAGTAGGAGATCCATGAAGCATGTAAAAGTGTTCAGGATCTGGGTGGTGGTGGCAGGTGGACAGAGGAGTGGGCCATGCCCGTACAAGCCACAACGGTGTATGTGCTCATGAACTCCGGGTGAGGATGCAGACATTTTCAGTAGCAAATGTCTGTCTTTACCACTGAAGAGGAAGAGGGGTCTTGGCTGCCTGTGCTTATATTTTATGTGGGTGCTGTTGAAGGCAGTGTCTCATCTGTGTCAGTGTGGGTAACCAGCCATGTCAGTGTCTTCTGTCCATGTGTGTGTCTGCCTGTCTGTCTGTCTCTGGAGTACGTGCTCAGCTTTGCCGCTTTTATTTGCAGGTTGAACCTGCAAACAGGAAAGCAGCAGCTACATCCATCGGTCTGGCACAGAGACCTCTGGGTCCCTGGACCAGGCTCCAGCTACCAGGCAGGAGGAATCCTCAGGATCTGGAGCTGCTAGAGGTAGTGACCACTTATAAGACTGTTTAACATGTGTCTGTGCTTTTCAAGCCTAAATTCTAACTCACTTCTTGATCTCCCAGTTTGAAGACTAACCTCATCATATCAGAGTATGTAAAAATCACTGAAACTTCCTCATCCTCGATTTGCTCATCCACCAGTCAGTCTGGATTGAACCCTAATTCTTTTTGATATGACAGGTCATGAAGTAACAGATTCCTCAAAGAGTTCTGGCAGGATGTATGCAGCAAGACAGAGGTGCACAGAGACCTCTAATGAGCTATGGTTGTCCACACAAAGAACAGACTGGCTTTAAACACCTCTGGTTCTACAGCACAGTAACTCTGAATTAAAAAAAGAGAACTAATGCATCAAGAATTGCAGTCCCCGAATTGCAAGCATGGAGAAATTTCAAAACAAATTTGAGTTTTAATGAAATGCAGGTGCAGGAAATTCAAAGTCAGATCTTTGACACATTACCAGAGGAAGTTGCTGTGACTAAACAGATAACAAATTCAGTAAAGAATTGGGTACTTGAAGAATATTCAGCTTGCTATTAGCAGCTGCCACTGAAATCTTAGGAAGGGCATTTCTGTCATTTTTTAGGCAGTAAACCAGTCTCTGTACTGTAATTCATCACTGACACCTGGCTTCCTGAGCAAATTATTGTGTGTTTGTTCAGGGTGGTACACCTAAATGTTTCCTGGATTATCAGTTTCTATTCCTGCTGTCTAGGTGCTGAACTGTTGAGACAGAGGTTGCCAGCTCTTCTGTAAATTGCTTTATTTGCCTAATTTCCTTTCTAGCAATTGAGTTTTTGGGCTAACCGTAAGTGACATTTTCACGATTCTTCACACAACTGATTTTCCTCATATCTGGGTCTTGCCATGTAAAACAACTCCAGCATGACAGCTTTACCTCTGTCACGGGTTAAACCCAGCTAGTAACTAAGTACCATGCAGCTTCTCCAGCAGGTAATGGATAACTGTACCCACAATAATAAATAAATAAACAATGCCATAAATTCAGATGAGTGGAGTGTTTTTATTCTGTTTAAACTGCCACACATCAAGACGATTAAACACCAACCTTGAAAAAGCTTGAGCAAGCCTGAAAAGGTTCTCCTGCTAGCCTATGACCCTTCAGAAAAATATGAGTGGATCCTAGGCCATGTCTGGTGACTTCTGGTGCCAAGGACTTCATATTTTCTTGAATCATTATGAATATGAAGAAACTTCACCAGAGTAACACTGGTCCCTAGTGATCTTCTAGAGAAAAGTTCCTTTGCAAAGCACTATTTTCATTATTATATTCTAATGCTATAGGCAGCACAAATTTACTGGCGAGCAGCATAAGCTACATAGGAAGTACACAACACTGTGGAAAAGAAATAGTGCTGCGTGGCATTTAAGGATCTAACCTTTTGGCATAAGTCTAATGTGGGGAAAAGAGCCTGTGTACATGCATGTCTCACAGGAGCCTGGATACGGGTTTTCTGCTTAGTAATGGAAATGCCTAAGTTCTTCTGAATGGGTGGGGTGTGGCACAGTGCTTGGTAAGGTTAAAGCCCAAAGACAGCTGGTTTATATGGCCTGCTAAGTACAGATGTGTAACTGCTGTACTTAGGTTATGCATCTTTTTACCTTTCATGGTAGGAGCCTGATATTCAAGATTCTTGTTGCTTGTAGCAATATCTGCTCCAATTCTTTTAATAGCCTTTGTCCGTTTGATCTGAGTAGGTGTGAGTTTGTATCCTTGAAGCTATATTGGCAGGTAATTACCCAGTATGTCATAAAAGTCCAGCACAAAACTTCATGTGCCTTCCACACGGAACTGAGGCTTGGCACCCACTATTGGAAGGTCTCAGAAGATTGCCTTGCCTGCTAGCAAACTCTGGGGCGGGCCAGTGAGTTCATACTTATTTATAACATTCCACTATGTTCAAATCAGACATACAAAATGCATTTCCTGGGATGCTTTCAAAAGCTGCATACCAGATGGACAATCACAATAACATGAGATGTGAGGGCATGCAGCAGCACATCTATTGCAATGCAACCTGAAAAGACAGATTTATTTTCTTCTATGGCTAATTGGAACTTAATCAAAATACCTGATTTTGACCGTCTCTTTAGAAGGGGCCACCTCCTTCCACTCCTCCACAGACGAATGTTTATAAGCTTATAGTGAATACTCACTAAATTATTGAGGATAAAAAAAGGGGGGGTTTTATCTGAAGTGTTCAGTGCAGCTTTATTGACAGCTCTGTTTCCCTGTTAATCACAGGGTCAGAGCTGCTTTGTCTCTCTGAGACGTCTATACCACCAGGTGCTGCTCCACAAAAGGAGCACCAGCTCTCCTCAAAGACTCTAGTTCCACCAGCAGCTAATCAGACCAGCCTCAAACTGGCTCACTGTGCTGTACTGAGAAGACATACAGTAGGCAAAACCATCTTGGACAGGACTGGTATTCCCAGTATACATTCTGTCACGTGCACTAAGCCTGAACGATAAGTACTGCATGTATGCAAGGTTTGAATCATTCAGGGGGCTGATCATTAGTGTTGTGTCTTTTGTGATACACTGCCACCACTTGATCACCTCAAACATGTCCCAGGAATGTTTACATGTTGGATCCAATGAATATCAAATAGCCGGTACAGAAACGGCAGCAGGAAGGTGGGCTTTCAGTGGCTGATCACAGCTATCCCTGGTAGATGCTGGTAATCAGCTCTTAAACTTGTAAGTCATGTTCACCTATTGCTTAACAAACATTTATATATTCCATGCACCCTACACAGAGAGGAACTACCTCCCTCCAGTGAACTTCTCAGTGGATGCTAGACTGCACCTGGAGGAGCTGTGGCTTCAAATCTCCTCTAGCAAAGACAGAGCTGAAAACAGGTCTTACCCAGTACTTTAACCCCAGAGCTACCTGACAGCAAAAAGGCATTAGCTCTGCTCCTTGTTTTGTGGGGACCCTAGAGGCAGTTCCCACACTAGGTATCCACATGTAGAAAGCAGGTCCCCTGACCTTCTGCTGGTACTGCCTAAAATTGCACAGACTAATTTAGAGCCAGGGTGAGGTGTGAAGAGGAGAAGGGAGAGCTGAGACAATGCACGAATAGTAACATTTGTCAGGAAATGAAGTCAAAATACTGTTTCTTGTCTTCAGCTGCATGAAGCTAAAGCTACATGCATAGCTACATCCTTGAAGGGAGGTGTTAAAATTAACAGAATGGAAGAATGCACAAAAGACCTGTAGTCATTTGTCACAGGTATCAGAGAAAGAGCTGTGACAGTAACAGTATGTTTTATGCTGGGTATCAATTATTTATGCATCTACAAAAAAATAATATCAAGGCACATAGAAATGACATTTTAAAATCCAAAGCTTTCACTTGTTTGCAGTGTTGGAGGGAATAAACTCTCCATGGGTGTTGCAATCTGAATGATCAAATGACTCAAGACACAAGCTGTATAATCAGAGGTAAGTTTACCACGGTCAGAGTGTTTGCAGGGTGGAGGTTTTCTGAACTGTTTGATGCCCAGTTTCCCAGGTAGTACCTGGTTGCTTGAGCACTGGAAAACCTAGCTCTTGGGTAAGGTATAGCTGAACACTGCTGGCAATACCCATATAGAAAGACACACACCTCAGAAAGATTCAGAGGATCAAAGGCAGGGGCCTCAGTTCTCTGCCTAGACCACAAGTATCTTCAGAGCAGTCCTCAGAGTACAAATGCTGGGTGGCTGTTGCTATCCTGAAGCACAGGGAACACCCAGCAACACTGTGTGCTTCTAATTTTATGCCATTTAACCCACTGAGTATAGCTGTGACCTGCTTGTGTGCAAGAGTGTTAATACATTGTGATAGACACTTTTTCCAGCCTTTACTGATACACACAGTCTTTTTGATAAAAACAAACCTGCACCACAACAGGACTGTGATCTTGAAAGGTAAATTAATTTCAGCATCAGACCTGACCTGAATAAACCTCATGTGCATTCACTGGTGGTTACAGGGTAGCAGTCTGGATGAAGCAGAGTAGAAGGGTAGAAAATAGCAATCAGTTTCACCATGGATATAACAAGATCACCTTTTATTAATTTTCATGGCTTAGATTTTATTTTTTGTGTTAAAGGGTAAATGATATATTTTGTCCACGTTTTCTAGACAGCAAGCCACTGGAGAAATACATCTTCTAAAGCACATTTCTTGGTTATCTAAGAGGTTTCAGCCCGATTTCTACACACTGGCTGTGTCACAGTGTTTTAAATAGCTGATCAAAAGAGGCTATAACAACCCACTGAACTATATTAGCTTGTTATCATATTTACGGAGTAACTGTGCTTTCAACTCTACTGAGACAAGAAAGATCAGCCACAAGACTACCGTGGTGTTCAAAGAGAGGGATCTGCTCTTTCAGTGCCTGGCTGTTTTCCCTAGTTAAGGAGTGCCATATTTTCCCCTGAAGGGTTGTTGCAGAGAGTACAGATGGAACACAGAGGGAAAAAAAAAAAAGAAACAATATGTTTAGATTTCTTAATTTTTATTTATTTACCTGCCTCATGTAACTCCTGCAGTTCTTCCCTCTAATCTGTTTTAGAGTATAATTTTGCTATATGAATGGTTAAAAACAGGAAAAAACACCCACTTTCAAAAGTTTCAAAGTGAAAAGAAAGAAATACAAATCACTGAGCAAGGTTTTTTGCATTACTTTGTGTTCTTTTATGCTTCTGCACCTTTAAAATAACAAAACCATGCAAGGTCCTTAAGGCATGTCAGAAGTTAGAATGAGGTAATCCACAAAGTTTATTGATCCACTCTCACATTGTTGTAATTATTATTTTTAGACCATATCTAAACAACAAGAACATTATTTTTTTAAGTGTTTTTATTTTTCACATCCCAATCTGAAAGAGTTTGAAAGTAAACCAGCACTGCATCACCAGCTTGCTAAGGAGCATTCACAGTTCACAGAAACTCTGTGTCAGGTAGGAGCACATTACTGTGTATTAAAGCACACTGAGTGAAGTCATGCCTCCTGCAGTGCTTTGCAAGGAATCCCAGTTGCTAACCAAATACCATATCAGAAAATAAAGCTTCAATGCAGCAGCAGAAAGAAAAAGCTGTGAAATTGCAGGAGGTAGCTGTTGGAAGGTAAATAAGTTCAAAATAAATGGTGTCTAATGCCTGGTCCATTTCATCAGCAAGTAGAAATAAAGTGCAAGTGCTGACTATCTCAGGAAACAGGAAGCCCTTTTCCCAAGGAGGATGTTTGTCTGCCTTTTTTTTCCTTGCTATATACATAAATGTGAAGTTTTAACATAATTAAAAAGCATATATATCATAATACAGTAGTCCATTAGTCAAGCTTAGTCAAGCAACAAATATTCACAAGAATTCACAATACACTGCTGAAAATCAGCGATAGTTATAACATATACTCTCCAACATTACAATTTGATCGGGTGGTGTGTAGAATATATTATCAAACTAGTACATTTTGAAGCGAGTAGGTTTCTAATTTCTGCTAATAACTTTTCAAATAGGAGCCTCCCAACAGAGAAAGAGAAATCTTGACCACAAGGAACCCATGGCAAGAGTCCCAACCATCTCAAAACAGATCTGTTAACAGAGAACATTGGAGAGAGGATTTATGAGAACTATTTAAGCAAGAAGGGGAACAGCAAAGTGCACAGGTTAATCAGTAAGTACAAAGGAAAGAGAATGGAAAAGGGAGACCAGGATGTTCAGATGTAACAAACACTTTGTAATAGCAGTTAGAGAATGCAGAGGCACCTAGCTCAGGAGACAACATGAGATTTCAGCCCCTGCACTGACGAAAGGAGTACCTGCACCTTTCACAGTTATTTCTGAGTCAAGTCTGCTACTCATCACAAGCCTGACAGTATCTCACTTGCAAGGCCACAAAAACTATCTCAGCTGCTTGGGAGGGACAGACAGAGGGACAGTGAAGTCTTCCAGGCACACGATGGGACCGGTTGCTTTCCTGATGCTCTCCTGCTCAAAGAAGGGTGATACCTGAGCAGACCTTGGCCATTAGGATGGCTCCTCAGGCTGTTCCAGTCCTGGTAAACTTTTCTTATTCTGGAACTAAGGAGAAACAACTGGACCTCAGTGTAGCACTCCCCAGTGGTCACTGTAAACAGCTGAGTAGCACGTGCAGTTAAGTAAGGCTCTGCTCTCCATACCAGTCACAGTTTCAAGACTTTGGTGTCCTATGGCCAGTCGGCAAAGACTACTCTAGAAGAAAAAGTGAGGGGTAGGAACCACTTGGTTAGTTCACAGGTACCAAGCCAAGCTCATGAGACCCTCAAGAATACCTTGAAAGAATCTGATTACTTTGCAGAAAGACCCCCAGGATGGAGCTTCTGTGGGCACACAATCAATCACAGTTTAAGAACATCTTTATTTCCCTGACATAGTCAGGCACTTGGACACAGGCTACAAAATAAGTTATGCCACCAGAACTGAATTATCCATAGTGCTGCTTCAGGTCTCTGTTACTCCTGAGTGTTTTATAATTACTCTTCCCTCATGCCAACCTAAGAAAAACGTTCATGGCTGTTCCACTCAACTCAGCTCCTTTCACAGAGGTGACACTCAGGAGCAACCATGGAGGAGGGAACAAAGGGAAAAGTCAGTCTGGGGCTATTTTACACAGCAGCCTTTGTCTTGTAATGGAGAAAAGAAATGCCTCAGCCCCTTGTCCTAGCGCTTCCAGAGCCCCTTGGACCTGTGCCATACCTCTTCATGCACTTCTGAAGGACAGAGGAGAGGGGGTGGAGAAGCACTACCAATGCATAGAGTAGCAAGTGGCAGAACACACTTGGACATAATGTATCTGATGGCCCCTTCAGATGCACTGGGAAGTACACATGTGCTCAGTTTGTCAGGCCTGCAGTGCATCTTGTAACCACGCTATCTGCCATCTAATCTGCTCCCCTCAGGTCATATTCAGGCCAAGGAAAACAGCTCTGGACCCACCAGGTCTATGACAGTTTACACCAGTGAAAAATCAACCAGAAAGAGAGACAGGGGACGGCACATCACCAGCCCGGCTGCTGTGTAAAGCCAAGGAAGCCAGAACGCATTCAGGACCCTGAAGCCTTGTAGTAGTCCCTATAAGAAGGAACATACAATGAGATGGTTCCATCTTCTGCCTCAGCCTAGATATATTTCTTTCCCCACAGTGTGGCTGCAAACTGTGGTATTTAGCCTCTCCTTTCTCAGTTTTCCTCAGCAAATTGAGAATTTGTTCAGATTCAGTTCTTCCAAAGGGGGTCTGAAATCTGAGATTAAGAGATTAAAAAACTGTTAAGAAAGCTAGAACCATTTGCTCTTCCTCCTCCCGTGTGCAGTAGAAGAATGAGAAGAGGTAGTTTTTAGAGGCAATGAAAAAAGCAGCAAAGCATATGTACATGCACAGGAAGGAAAACCTGAGGGTTTGTTGTCTCGCTTGACCAGGTGACTGCTGTGTTTCCAAGGTACAAGGCTCAGCACATTGGCTCCAAGCCTTCCCATGGGTGAATCCTATGAGACCTTCCCAGGCAATGAAACCCTCCTAAGATGAGGGAGGGATACGTTGAGGGATACGTTGCTCACAAAACAAGTCAGTGTGATAATGAGGTTGTCCTGCACAAACACAGAAAACCATTCATCACCACTTCCAAGCCTCCTACATTCAACAGTCAACAGCATGTCCATTTTAAGTAGACAGCAAAGGACTTAAAACAATTTGGAAAGTCCGAGAATTTCCATTGAAATTGGTGGAAAACTTGCAAGGATTTCCTAGAATGAAGTCTAACTGTGCAGAAAAGGAAAAGAAAGCCCTTTATCCCCAAAAGTGATTCCATTTATAAAATAACTATGTATTTGTGATGTAGAAAGAGAGGGAAAACCTGCATCTGGATTTCTCAGATCAGCTCTTGAGAACTTCCTGTTTTGGAAGCATCCAACAGTATGATTGCGAAGCTCCCAGGTTATATTTTTTCTTAAACATATATTAGTTTGTGCTTATGAAACTTGTCTGGCCATTGGAGGTTCAGGTGTACCCATCTTACAACAGCACCAAACAGACGGCAGAAACATTCTGTGTTCAGAAGTCTTTAGTGGTTTATTCTATTGTAGAAGGTGTTGTCATGAACCTTTAAATGTAATCTGGAGCCCTAACGAGCAAGAATTAAAAGTATTACCCAGTAGAGACATAAAATACTAACCTCTCTTTCCCAGCTGTGCTTGTATGACCAAGATATTCTGGTCTAACAAACAAGTTAGTGTGTGTAAATCTTCTTACAAGGCACTGAAGGTGAAAAAAGTGTAATTTAGTTGGGCTCATACAGCTAAACAACAGCTATGTTATAGCAAACATTATAATCTCCCCAAAGCATTATGGGATAACATGAAATCATTCTTCTGCAAGAGAAGGATAACTAACACTTTCATTAAAATATCTTCTCCTGCTTTGGGCAGGTCAAACCAGTTAATAGTGTTAATGATCCAGATTCAGGAAAAGGAGGCAGTTTAAGAACACCTGAAAGAACAGGTGTCCCACTCAGTCTTCTATTTCTGTTTTTTTTTTTTCACGTAAGTTTCTTTTTTTTGCTTTTTAAGGTGAGTTCCCTGCAGTTTGTCTCCCCCTGTGTTTCAATGCAGCCTTATCATATGTAAAGTCAAAGTCAATAGTGGGAGGAAAATGGAACGGGAAAGCTGGTGAGCGCTGCCAGTGTCTGCACGAGCGTGACTAGACTGTCTGTGGCCCCGGGGCTGCGGTTCAACCGTGATGTAGCCATTAATGATGCGGATCCGGGGAGGAGGGTCCGTAGCACTGCAAGGCAAGAGAAGAACATCAGTCCAGACTCAGCCCAGAACCGCTCCATGGTCATCAGCCTCTGTGTCCCACCATCAGTCTCCTGGGCTCCTGGGAATGGTCTCTTGTACTGGTTCCATGCTCACCAGAGGACTGTCTCCTGGTGGCAGAGCACCGCCTCATCGCTTCCTCACAGGTGTGGGCAGCTCCCATGACAGCCCATATGGACCAGGGTGCTGCCCAGCTGAACTGCAAACCAGTCTTGAGGGGGAAGAGATTGAGGAGGGTGGAGGTAGCCCTTGAACACCTGCCCTGTACACAGGCCTACCCAGCCAGCCTGCCCGTTGCTCCCACACATTCAGATGGGCAGGACCACCATGTTCCTAGCACCTTTCAGCTAAGCAGAAAATATGCAAGAAGAAAACAAGCTTTCTTGCAGGGGACTGTAACTGTGGCAACATGCTGAGCACAGCAGGAGTGAGGCACCTGCTTTCAGCTGAATCCGTCTTCCCCTGCCATGTCTGTATGTGCATCTTAGCATGGACCAAACTTGTTCCTGTACTACAGAATTACAAAGGTTTTACATGACATGCTTTAAGGAGAGGAAGAGCTACTTCCAGAAATGCATCCTAGAGTCACCGGGAAAAGACCACCACATCCCAGAGTATCTCCCAGTGGTAGTGAGGACTTTGAGGTGGTGATGAACAAGAACTGAGTCAGAGGCTATGTGATGCAGAACTCCCATTATGGCAACATGTGATGGAGGAGAGAAATTTGTATGCTCCAGACTGAAAACACCAACCATTCCAAACTGAGGAAGCTCCCACACCATGGCAGGTCAAGAGTCAGAAGGGTCAGATACTGCACAGGTGTTGTTCTTTTTGTCAATGTATTGGAAACTATGATTGACCCCACAGCTGTAAGGCTGACGTACACCCCAGGGCCTCATGGGGCTCTGTGAAACCAGAAGACAAATTGGGACAAAATGAAATGCAAGTCTACCTGCCAAATAAAAAGGCATAGTAATTTTTCCTGCCGCCACTCCCCCCGCTGCTGTGCACCATTCTTGCCTTATTTTGGCCACCCCCATTAAGCAAAAATGGTTTGGGAAACTGAAGGCAATTAGTATCCTTGTTAGAGACACTTACCCTTCCATACCTGAAGGTCCCCACAGAAGGTTTGAACAGTAACTGGAGAGAAGCCAGCTGGCCACACATCAAAGAAATACACCTGACAGCTGATGCATACAGGAGCACAAATGAAAGCCACTCTGCCAAGCGCACTATAAGATTGCATTAAATCACTTGAGCTCTGCCTTTCACATTTTCAGGCTGACAGGAGGAAAGCTGTGAATGGCCCAGACATAAGAAACCTGACAGCGCTACCTGTGCCTGGGGACCCCAGGGAGTGCTTAGAGCAAGGGCTGAGGCTCGCAGCGAGCCGTGCCCTGCGCACCTGTGAGCCTGAGCCCAGGGGGCTGCGTTTCCGTGAGGACACGAGGTGGCGCTGTCGGCTCAGCCCAGCCCGCACGGCGCGGCCCGCTCGCGGCGCGGGGTGTCGGCGGGGCCGCGGGGCCGACGTTCCCCGCCTCGCACAGCCTAGACCCGGAGCAGGTGGGGGCTGTACGCGAATGGCAGCTGCCTCTCTGACACCCGCGGCTTTCCCTCTGTAGCAAGGGTGCAGCGATCTCCCAGGCAGCAATAAACATCACTTACCTGTCTTACCCAGTACTCCCAAGCAACAGCTCCACCTCTAGAAGTTCAAGCTCTCTCCTGCTAAGGACCCACACCCCTAAAAAGAATTTGTCACCTAGTACCTGGGTAAGTTTCTAGCACAAAGGATGACTTAATTAGCGGGAGAAAAAAGGAAACATTACAAAAGAAGGAAAGGAGGCATTCACTGCTCCCAGGCTTATGCAGTAGTTTCCTAAGGTTACCTTTGCTTTTTACCTCACTATTGCCTTGCAGTACTTGCAATCCAGTATGTACCTCCAATTTAGTCACAGTAGCATATCCTCCCATCTTCCCTCTTCCTCTGAAGGCACTGATGCTGCAAGTGCATGTGTATCTCACATCACTGTGTCCATTGAATTCCCTGAGTTTCATATGAACAACTGCATGTGAAAAACTGAACACGTCAGTGTGCTGGCAGGGAGGGATCTTGAGATCATAGAGACTCCAACTTCAACAGAAGCTCCAAAACCCCATTCACAAACAACTGGTATCAACTACATTAATAGAAATTAAATGATACACTAAATGACAAAATCAAATATGATGACTATAAGGATTTGCTGACTGGTGAATCTTGGACTCTTTGTAGGTCTGTCAGTGGGCATGCAAACCTCCATGCACATTTATTCGTCTTCCTTTCTCTCCAGACTACTCAGACTTGGGTTGGAAGGAAGAGCAGAGATAAGACCCAAAAACTACTGTAGAAACGAGGAAAAGGAGTCTGGTCTAAAAAGTCTGACAACGGCTGAATGCTTAGAGCAGAACAACAGCTGTTGCACCTGCTTGCATCCAGCCTGAGCAATGTATTACTCAAAGAAGTGGTACAGCTGAGACCCAGGGAAGTGATATAAGAGGCATAGAAGAACCATGATATACACAGTACCTCAGGGAGCTGGAAGAAATATTCTTCAGAGGAAAAAAAAATATTAATGTAGAAGCTTCATTTCAAGAACTGCAGGCTTTTCCCCATCATCCTGACCTGTCTTGTTATGTACAGTACCACAAAAATAAAGTGCTTTCAACCTGAGTATTAGATACCAGAGATACAGAGACATAGAGTACAAAAGTGAGTAGACTTAGGTCTGTGTGTTATTAGACAGGAGGGAAACATTAAGGTACACATTCAGCCACAGGCCTAAATATAGTTAGTGAGGGACAAGTTAGCTTTTTCTGCAGGCTGCTGTAGTTCTTGTAGTCGAGTAAGCTCTTCTGGTTGAAAACTAGGGGGTATGTGTGAACCTTTGCCCCTATATACAATACACTCAATTTTTAATATTAATTCCATCATCCATTAGGTTGTCATCTCCCTTTCCAGATCTCCAGTAATGCCACAGGGCTCACATGCTTTTTAAGACTGGAAGAATACAGAAACTGAAAATACTACACAAAAACTGTCCAAATGCAAGGAGTACACATGCCTGATACGGCAGTTTCCACATATGCAGCAGCTCTTGGAAAAAGGTCCAAGGCTTTTATCTATACCATCTACCACAGGACCCAGCCTTCTGTGATAGAGGACTACCACATGCTCACAATCCCTCAAGCCCAAAGGCAAAATGGTCTAGACAAGGCTTCTATTGTATTATGCCCAATATTCCACAAACCTAACCATGCAGCAGAAGCTATTTTGTCATTAAAAGCACAAGCAGCCTTGAGCAAATGTTTCAGCAGGAATCACGGTAAGGTAGAAAGTCACATCCTGCCCTCAGCATGTATCTAGCTCCTGTGGAAGTCTGGAGTACTGGATTAATCACTGCAAGTTAAAGTCCAGTTTACATGAAAAGCCCTCCACCCTTCCCAGCCCTTAGGTACCTTTCTTCAAGGCGAACCCAGAGGTCATTAAACTGTCGCAGTTTTTGCTTCTTCTGCTGCTTCTTTTTCTTCTTTTTGTACTTCCTGTCTACCTTCTCCAGCATGTCGATGCTGTCAGGGAGCAGCAGGTGAGGTAGGACTTCTTCCTCCTCCTCCTCCTTCCGGGCATGCAACGGCAGTGGGAGCTCTTGGGATGTGACATAGGCACTGTGTGCCGGTGATGATGATGAAAAGGCTAACAAGGTTTTGGGGGGGGTTCTGCTGGAAGGAGAAGGGAACACAGATAATATTTGAAAGGGCTTTGAGGGAGAATCCTGGTACAGATGCCATCAAGGCATACACACAAAACAAGTATTTCTCCCTGATGTATCAGCTGGATGCTTATTTCTCTATCTTGTGCTCCTGCCCTCCCTTCCTTAACTCAATATTCTGATGAAAACTGTTCTCTTTAATGAAAAAAAGCTTTGGAAAAGTGGTAAACTGGAACTGCAGAAAGAATGCAGTCTGGCTGATGGTAGAATAACTCTTGGCAATAATGTTGTGTATCTAGAAAGAGACAAAAAAGGAATCACTCTCTAAGTCATAAGAGGTCAAACCACATTCCTGTTGTCTGTTGTACTGCGGAACACAGACCAGATTATTCCTTTCAGCAATTCCTGCCCAGAGCCAACTAACTTGGAGGGCTAGGGGAAGGGGCAGGGACAGGACAGCTAAGGCACACTAGTTGAAGAAGCCAGTTCTAGACCAACAGGTCTCACTGGTGGAGAAGACAAGTAATGAGCTAGGGCACAGACTGCAGTCATAGCTGCAGAAATGCATCTTGCGAATTACCATCTTTGAAGGGAATGGGTCAATATACCATTAAGCAATTCTTTGGGCCATCTAGTCTGCAGCAACTGGAAGCAGACTAGCTGTGGTGCTGCCAAGTTCACTATCATCTAATTTTCTCTTTCATGAAGCCAGGCGGTCCAGAGCAGTGAATGCATAGCCTTTATAAAACGTCAGGTCAGGGGACATGTCTGACTCATAAGAGACCAGAGCTCAACTCACTGTTGCGGCATTCACTTCTAGCGTAAGCACTGATGACTTCATGCTGATCGAAAAAAGAAGATAATGCTGTCCTACCACTCAGATAAGCACACCAGGGAGCATGAAATTGTGGTTTTAAAGGGTTGTATCAGACAAGTATGGAGGTCAATGTGGAGAGGAGAATGCAGAGGAATCATAGCCCTTCCACAATGCAGGAGTGAGCTTTGCACACATTCATAGCAAGTAATGAGGGAGCAGGAGTCAGGACTTCAGCTTTCTGGCTGCACAGATCCTCTGTTAGGCTGGCACCACTATCTAGCACTACAAAGCAGCTCCAGCAAGTGAGATACTGCAGTGAGACTATGTGCATGCACAAACTCAAGGCAAATCTTGGAAGCCCAAAGGAGCACTCAGTCAAAGCCCTCAGAAAAAAACTATAAGGGCTACGCATACCCAACTTCATAGGAAGGTGAAATACTGAAGAAACAATCAATCAGCTCTACCTTGATTACTCAAGATCTGTTTCATTATACTTAAAGTAAGCAACATTTACTCATGTACACTCCAAGGCAGGCAGTCTGCAGTCTCCTGTCCATTCATCGCTCTGCTGGCCCACACTTATCCTCATTGGAACAAAGCAATTCCCCCTCGTCACTTGTTCATGAGCATTTTGGACAAACACACAAATTCAGTCCACTCTGTGGATACACAGAGCACAACACAAATATCTGTTTGATCTTTATGACTACTTCATAAAGAGAAGAGATGCAGCAGTCATCTGTAAGAAGACAAAATTGAAGACTGGCTTGGGCTGAAATTCAGAAAAGTGACAAGACCACACACCACTCTGCAGAAACCTGGCTTCAGTCAGTAAAACCTTTCCAGAATTATAGCGTGTTTCCTTTCTGCCCTGCAATAGCATCGCAAGGAGTAGGTCCCGAAGGAGACATGTTTCAGCATGACTGCCATTTTCAAGCTAGCCCATCACTGTGGGCACATCTCTTTGATGGAGAATAAAAAGGGTTCATCCTGAAACAGGTGAAATGAAGTCGTAGACTGTAACATGAGGAGGACAGTAGAGGGAAAACTAAGAGATTTTAGTCTTATTTCTTGCAAGGAAAATCACAGACGGATCACGTGGTGAACTTTATGTGACAGAGACTGGTGCAGAATGGGTCTTGGGCTATTGACCCCTTTCAAAATCCTTGTGATTGTCACACTCTCACTTTATCACCTGAAGTTTCACGACCCTTTCACTCTCCTCCACAACACCTTCACATCACCCACCCTTTTAACTCCACCTTACAGAGTGACCCCACCCAGTTGTCTCCAGAGACAACGGATTTGATCTCTCTGAAGGTCATCGGCTTATGGTTCCCTTTCCTGCAGTGTCTCTCCACTGTGTGCCTGTTCCTTAATTGTGAAAGTCACAGAGCAGGCACCAGCCCTCCCCTGTAGATTAGCGTGCCTTGCTGCCTGCAGCCTCCCCTGCCAAACTCGTGTCCATACCATGCTGGAGTTCAGCATTGCTACAGGCACAGACAGGATGACCTCTATCCTGCACGGCCAGTTATTTATTCTGATACTTGCAGCCTCATAACTCTAATAACAACAGACACTCATATACATAACCTCCTTTGCAACAATTCCTGCAGGCAATTCTTCCCAGGACTGACAGAGCAATCACAGGAAAAAGCACACAGATGCAAAAGCATGTCCTTCTTCCCCAAGGCCAGCTTCCTCTCCCAGCATAGCAGTTAACAGAGGAGTCAGGAAGCACCTTAATTAAGGCTGTGATTGTGTGATGAATATTTTACCATATATATGTATTCTAAAATCAGGATCAACAGTTAAAGCCCAAAATAAGACAGTAAGAGCTTGATTGAACTTGTGGCACTATTTATAAACTGTCCTTTGTGCTGCTGTGCAGTTGGAGCAGCCCTTTTGCCTTCCATGCTTTGGTGACACCACAAAGAAGGAGCCCTCCAGCACTCATTCCTCTCCCCCTGCAGACGGGCAGGATGGCAGCCCTGTCCGCAGGTGAAATTGTGTTACTGCATCCAGCAGTTTGCCTGTTACAGGAAAACATGCATGATTATTCCTGCATCTTTCTGTGTTCCTGCACGCAGGTATCTACAAGATACCTCAGGAGGGACTTTCTGCTTAGCCAGAGCACAAGAAGCAGCAGACTGTGCTGCTACTGTACAATGTCATGTTGTGGGGAATGGAGACAATTGCAGACTTCTCATCTTCTTGTTTCAGGACTGCTCAGCTAATATCCCCTACTGCATCAGACGGTAGAACAGCCATTTGAATGCTCTGTCTCAGTTCAAGCACTTGCTGGTTTTTTTTCCTCTCTCAATTTTGTCATTTGAAATAGTCCATGGGTATTGACTGAACTGTGTGCAGCACTGCTATCTAGGACAGTAGCTGGATATGTTTCCATATTTATGTGGGCTGGACTGTGTTTATTGACTCAGACTGCCCTGGACTTTGGTCCTTAGAACAAGCCCAGGATAGCAGTCAAGTGAAACCCTCCATTCAGTTCCCAGGACTCTGACGTACTCTTGCCGCAGGTCTTTTCCTCACCTCAAATGCTCTTCTCCTTCAGAACACACATTCTTCTTGAAACTTCATATTTTAGATCTGTTTCCAAGTCATCCAGGAATGTTAACATCTTTTCTCAAAGAAAATATTAAAGTGAAATTTTCTTCAGCTTCTTCACTCAGCTTTAAAATCAAGACACCATGAAAGATGTTCTGTCCAGTAGTTCTAATGAGAGGTTTGAGATGTAATCAATGCCAAACTGAGGGCTTTCAAAAGCACAAGAATCACTGGCGGGACAGTGAACTCCCATGATGTAGTCAGAGAAATGGGTGCCCAGCTACCCTGATGATGGTAGGTTGATACCTACCTTCCTGATGCATAGCCTGATGTGTGAAGATCTATCTCTCCTTTTCACAGTTGTCTGCCCTTGATTTCCTTACAGCTATACATTTAGAGATGGGGTTTATTTACTCTCAAGTATATATTAAGCATATTAAGCATTCTTTCTTTAAGCTTTAAGAAGCTGTTATGGTTGGGTTTAGGAATACCTAAGCTAATGATGTTCTGAGGGGGAAAATATCAATGCAGACAGGTTTCTGATTAACCCCATAAACACTGATACACTGAATTGTCTATCATGACTGAAGTGTTATAGGATCATTAAATCTTCTGCCTAAGCACAGAGAGCTTCTCCATGTCAGACTACCTGCCTATCAGGTGGCAACAGGTTTAGGGGTTGCATTCATGTTCTCATGGGGATGAATCTTTGCTCATTTTGTTTCACTGCATGTAGAGTTAGCGGTATATGTCCATGTCAAGAAACACAGCAAAAACATGACCTGCCAGAACTTGAATCTCATGGTCTGAAAAAGGCAGACATGCTGCAAAGAGAAAGATGAAGCAACCAGAGTATGAGAAAAACATCTGTTATTATTTTGCACCACTTCTGTGTAGCCCCAGGCACAAACCAAGACTTTGCACTAGGCCCCTTGTATAAAAGGTGATCATCCTGCCTGAAAGCCTCATATCAGTAATATGGGGGAAAAGGAACAGAGATGTAAGCACTGAGGGACAGCATGACTGACACAGAGGATAAGAGGGAAACAGTACCATAACTGGGATCAAACCTTTTTTCCACTGTGGTCTTTAAGCAGTGATATAAGGAAGAGTGGGAATGTCTGACAAGACACAGGAGCACATGTTTGGCAAGAGTCCAGAGAAGGGGAAGACAAGGATTGCAGACCCTAAGCTGGTGGCAAGAAGGCCAGGAAGAGGTGAGTCAAGAGCACATGTAATTCTCAGCAGAGCATGGAACAGTAGATTATTTGGCATTTTGTAGTTTCTGCAACCATAGAGATGGATACATGCATCCAGTAAGAAATAAAAAGAGGCAGTAAGGGTATATCCTGAAGGACAACTGCAAGATGAACAAAACCAACGAAGTACCTTGGCTTAAAAATGCAGAAGAGAACAGGGGACATGAGAGCCATCAGTCATGGGGACTGCTTGCAAAGAGGCTGGGTGGACTCTGGCAATCAGATTCCAGGCTGAGAGAGCAATCAGAAAGAATCAAAAATAGGAGTGAAAGAGAAGGGAGGCAGCACAGTCAAACACATAAAAGGGAGGAAGAAGGAGCCTGGAAGCCTATGTGGTATAAGAGAACATCCAGACCTGATGAACCAAGCATGCATACTGTATGGCTGTTAGTTTAAGAGTTAAAAACTTACAGGGGAAAAATATTTTCATTTTATCAAAAAGACCCCATAACAAAACAAACAAACAAACAAACAAAATCCCCCAAACAAAACACACAAAAACCCAAACCCAAACCAAATAAAATCCTGTTTCCAAACTGGCTCACGGAAGAGAAATGCAAACAGAGGAGGAGAGAGGGAGCCCGGCTCATCAGTAGGTATAGTCCCATCTTGCACTACCTCTTCTTGACTGTTTATAAACCCACCCTCCCAATGGCTGCTCAGCTAGATAGAAGCATGCATTACTTGTTGATGGCTTGTCCAGCTGGAGTGTGTTCTACCTCGTACCCTTCTTTCCTCAAAACATCAATCACTGTGTTGTTGCCCATGAAGTGACCTGCAGTTAAGAGAAAAATGACATCAGAACTCAACAAGCATAAGGAAAGAGAAAGAACGAAGTTCTTCCTCATCACAGGAGGAGTGCCACACTCAGGGCAGGCAGTGCTTTACCACTCCCCACCACCATGCACCAGAAGCACAGGATCTCTAACAAACAATAACTGAACTTTCTCAAGGTCACTTCAATAACACATTCTGCCTTTCTAAAAGGCAGAAGTGATTGAAATTACTCTGGACCCGCAGGCTGTTGCATTACCAAGATACTGTGGATTTCTTGGGGCAGTAAGAGATGAAGTCAGGAGACACTTGTTCAGGAGTAGCACTGAGTCTACAACTGGTGGTGGTGCAAACCAGGTCAGAATCTGGCTGCAGTGCATTCATCATTTTAATATCCTCTGGCATCATAAAGACACTATCTGAGATGTTGGTCAACATCACTAACAATTTATAAATGGTTAAGAATCATCCAACTGCAGAGAACTGAAAACAGCTCTGAAAGCCAATGACTTAAATCAATCCCTTTCATTCTTTCAGTATAAGCCACTGAGGACAGAAACTCCACTTCAGTCATGTTGACAAAAGTTTTGGGAGGACTTAGCTAGCTCTGCCCTAATTTTACCCCTCTTATTTATGTGTCCACTCCATTTCCATACAGTTGTGGTGGTTGGTCAGCCCATAATTTGGCATAATGAGTAAATGACTACTCAAAGGATGCAGGAGTATTCCTGAAGGACTGTATGCTCTGCACACTGACTGACTTCCACCATCACTAACACATCAGACAAGGCTGCTGAGAAGCAGATGGACAACAGAGGCTTTGTACAGTCCCTCATAGAACTAGCTTTCTTGAAAACATTTGTTCATTTAACAGCCTACATTAATTAAAATTAGGCTTGAGCAAATGACTTATTAGGGGGATCTCTTGCCTCTGTAGGTAGATGTAAGCAGTGCTAGAACTGATAATGAATTTCAGAAAATCTGTTTCCCACTAATATTATTCATAAATACATGACAATAAACCCACCAGAATTATTCTAGTAGCCAGGAAACGTAAGGACATAGAAAGAGAAGTTCAATGGCGATGAGATTAACATAGGACTAAACCCAAGGGATTTATGATTTTTCACTACAAAATGGATTCAATTAATTAGGAGCACAAAATTCCAGTTTCTTATGCCACAACAGCACAGGGCTTATTTGAGCACAGGTATTTATCAAGATGAAGTTTCCCCAAGAGTCTAAGAACACAAACGTATCTAGCTTAAATGAAATATTTTAACCAAACACTGCAACACACACACCCGTCAGGTACCATATTTTCTCACTTACTTAAGCAGATTTTTCCTCAGCTCCTTGGTCTATCTTTTGCCTTTAGAAAGAGTAAAGCTAACATGCCATTATATGGACCTAACCTAATACTATTGGTACCTGTCACTTGCCAATGGTTCAGCCCCACATATAGTTTGCTGAGGATTTCCACATGTCAGCAGAAAGACCAGATGCAGCAGGGAACGGGAATGACTGTAATTAAACATTGCAGCTGAGTAAAATTAGCCACTGGTAGGCTACTACTAGGTATATAAGGTGCTAGACCTAGTTGCTGTCTCCCACCTTTAACACAGAGGAGAGGTATGTGCAAAGGGAAGGGAAGAGCGGATTCACAACTCCTCCACCCCTACCTCCAGAAAGCAGAAGAAAGGGGTGCTTCCAAAGGGTGATCCACCCCTTGTGAGAGTGAAGCAGGACAACTCAGACTTTTAGAGAACTGACTTTATTGAGAAGGATAGGGGCAACGTATATAGAAAGTTCAGGCTAGGCGTCCATCACATGCAGGCAATGCTGGATGAGCTGAGCAATGAAAAGCACTGCCAAGACTCTGAACTCATGTTTTACTAATCCAAGTCCTTCAGGAGGAAAGGGACAAGACATAAAGATAAGGAATATATAGGGCAATCTATGCTGTGAAAATAATTTTCCTCATGCCAGTTTAAGAGCTTACAGTCACATGCATTCACATCACACCATCAAACACATTACCCCCATCGATCTTCAGTTACCCTTGCTCAGAGCAGCGATTTAGGTTGGTATGTAGGAAATTACCATAGCACATGGATTTCAGTCAACCTGCTCGTGCGATATCCTGAAGCTGGGCCATAATTTTCTTTTTAATTTGATGGATGATAAGAATACCTTTTATACCACAGTCACATGTGCAGGCCTTCACAGGAAGACTTTGCTCATTTGTTGCTGATGCAACAAGTTATATCTGCCTGTGAAAGAAAAATGGTGTGCCAATATTGTGCAAAAGAGAACAGATGAAATTAATAGATATGTGTAAAACAGAGGCATACACATACAAACAGGCACGTGACATTAGATTGTTCACAAGATGTGATCAATCGTGAGCCCCTCAGGCTAGGTACATAAAAGGATCAGGTGATGTCAGTGTTTGCTGTCCAAAAGGTGGGCTGCTGTGCTCCATGAGACAGAGCTGGTCTGGCGCCCAGAGGACCCAGCTCTACCCAAGATAGATGCAAATGAAGAAAAGACAGAAGGGTGAGGGTTTGAGGTACAGGACCCAACCAGGAGCCTCTCTAGCATCAGCACTTTTGCCTCTTTTCTGGGAATAGTCACAGAAAGAGCTTGGTGGTGTGTGAGAGACCTGATTACCAAAAACAACTGTAAGAAACATGAGAAATAATGACTCCAAGGTTTAAGATGAAGCAGCTACACTGCAAGTAAGACTTTGTCCAAAGTCACATGACGGGGAGTAGGCCTCTTTCACCTGTTTTCTGTTTTAGCCTAACACACTTGAATGCCCCCCAAAAGAAAAGCCCCGGGCCCTGTCCCATCAGAAAGCCTGCTCTTTTCTTTCTGTACACAGCCTTGCATTATCCTCATACCCCTAGGTGAAGAGATTCCTCTGAGAGGTCAGTTTACTCTGGTAGGGGGTTGGGGAGCCATGAATCTCTATTCTTCTGTATTCAAGCTCAAAGAGAAACTAAGAAGCTGTTGTGTGCACCAGTTCAGCCATGCACTCTACTGGAGAGTCAATAAGACTCCAGCCTTTAATCTGCATTGAAAGGAGATGGCATGCAGGGACCACAACAGGCAATACACTCAAACAACAATGCTCTTTGACTAATGTGCACTTGCAGACTAGTCCACACACTCCTGTGGACATGCATTGAGCTCTCCTGACCTTCCTCAGTAGCAATACCCAATCTTGCAGAACACAGGCTACAACTATTGCCATAAAATCCACTTTTCTTGCTTGCAGCTTTTACTGCTAGTGCATGCAGAGGTGTTTTCATCTAGGTAACTGTGCGAGGACTGTGGGTTTCAGCAGGGGGTCCTGAACCACAGTCTGAGCCATCATCAGGCTGAATGAACAAGGAGATACTGCACAACAGAAGTTCTGTTTCTTTTCCTGAATAGTTATTTTTTATCTAAAGCGAGATTGTAAGGCTGAAGAAAACTACATTCCTCTCTGAATTTCAACAAAATCCACAATTCCAGGCTGATACACAAATTTCCTTGGCCTTCTCGTGGAATCATGTAAAAGGAAACCCCCAAGCCCATGTAATTCTTTATGTCTGCTGTATTTTCCTTGGTAGAAAGACAGTGCTTTCCATGTGCCCCAGAAACATGCCAGGACCTCACCATCTACAAATATCCCAAGACAATGAATCACTGGATGTACACATAAAATAACAAAACTGTTTGTTAGGAAACCTGATCTGGATTGCTGGCCTCCAAGAAGTGGTGGCAACAGCTACAGCACATGATCATAATAGTGCAACCACAAAACGGCACAAACAGTTCTAGCCACTGGGGACATCGTAAAGTAGGATGTTTATCCCTGACTGGGCTGGGAGTGCTCAGATGGGCTTTTTGTGCCAGAGAGTCTATGGGTCACTGAAACAAGTATTTTCAATAATGTTTTAGAGGTACAGATCTTATTATTATTTAGAAGCTTCTTGCAAATACCCATGGCAACGATCATCTGCTATCATTCTTCTTAGATTGCTTCCAAGATTTGTATAGATAAATTCATATAACATGCCCCAGGAGGGTGAACAGAACACTTGGAGTGTCTGGATTAGAGATACTGACCTGTAAAAAGGGCATGACATGAGGCTGCTGACTATGCTATCCATGAACAAAAAAAGAGAAACTTAAGCAAAAATTACCACTTAACTGTAAGGCACAATGGACAGTTCATCCCTCTCTATGTCACACCTATGGCAGGATTCTTTTCCTACCCTTTCAGTAATCAAAGTATCCTCCAGTAACAGCCTGTGAGCCAATAAAGCCATGGAGAAGGGTTCAAGACTGCCAGTGCTCCCTCAAAGTATGCAAACCAAGCAAAGCAGAATTCCTGATGGTCTGGATAACAAAGAATCATAGAATCATTTAGGTTGGAAAAGACATTTAAGATCATCAAGTCCGACCAGGACTACCAAGTCTGTCACTAAACCACGTCACTAAGCACTGCATCTATGTGTTTTTTAAATACCTCCAGGGATGGTGATTCCACCACCTCTTGGGCAGCCTTTTCCAATGCTTTAACACCCCTTCAGTGAAAAAACTTTTCCTGGTATCCACTCTAAACCTCCCCTGGTGTAACTTGAAGCCATTTCCTCTTGTTCTGTCACTAGTCATCTGGGAGAAGAGACCCCACCTGCCTAAAGCCTCTTTTCAAGTAGTGGTAGAGAACAGTAAGATCCCCCCTGAATCTCCTCTTCTCCAGACTAAAGAACCCCAGTTCCCTCAGCTGCTCCTCATAAGACTTGTGCTCTAGACCCTTCACCAGCTTCATCACCCTTCTCTGGACATGCACGACCCAAGTCAGTCCCACAGGTATGTGCAGTCAAGAGCTGAAAGTTCACGTGTGGCAGATCCAGCCAATGACATAGAGGATGCAGAGTACTCTTAAACATTATTTCATTGGATGGAATTCAAACTGCAAAACAGACATCCTACTCCTCCCACGGGTACAGATCACTTTGTCCACCTTATGGGCTGATGAATGCTAAAGTGATCCTTACTGACATCAGGTACCTGGCAAAACTAAAATGAGCTCCTGAAAGACACAGCTCTTAGGACACAATGACTAAGAATGGAGACTCAAAAATCAGTCATGTGATATCACTACCCACAGCATCCCCACAGGCAAGAACCCATGGTCTGTTATCCCCTGAAAGGAGCTGAATGAGCGCGAAATAGAAGCAAACCTGTGGAAAGAAAAGGATGCTCCTCCCTATCCCCAAATCTCTACTTAGTTTAACCTTTTGGCACAAGGACAAGGGACCGCTTATGCTCTGTGAATAACAGGCAAAGTCCATTTTTCACACATACCACAAAGTGACCTCACTCTGCTTCCACAAAGTACTAAGTGACCAGAGAAAGATAACCCTAACCATGTCTTACTGGTGGAGCTTGGCAAGCCATATTGGAGGCAGTCATACCTTAGTCATACCATAGCAAGCACAGAGAGAGTCCTCAACTATCTGTAACCAAGTTACTACCAAACTTGATTGCAAAAATATCTGTGCACAACTGCAGAGAACTTCCTATACAGGCTGACAACGGCAGCAGTGGCAAACATTCCCAGCTGAGCACCCTTGAATAAGGCTGTACTTGGTGCTCAGAAATCCCTCATGCATACACATAGTTATACTTTTTAATTACATGTTGGGATGCAGAACATGGAGTCATTTTAATGCAGTTAGTAAAATTCTGGAGGAAAAAAAGATAAAGTATTTAATACGATCCAAAGCAAAAGAAGGAAAGCAGGTAATGTGATCAACTGTTACATTAGTTTCCTTTAAATGCATGCCTTTGTACACACTGTTCAAGAGAAAGACACTGCTTTCGAGCATGAGCACCATGCACCCAGGCGAGGTGAGCTCACACTTCACTTCTCCCAGCATCAGAGGGAGGAAGTCCTGTGCAGGAGGTAAACAGAGGTTATTGATAAAGTAGCTGGTATTCCTGATCTGCCACCTAAGTTAAAACAGTTTCTCAAAGAGAAAACATGTAACACTAAAAGTAATAAAACCTTCTTGCTTTCCAAGTCGGGAAAAGCTCAGGTACCAGAACACAAACCAAAGGACCAAGAGCACGGTACTCTCACAAATTTAGTGCTGCCAGGAGAAGGGAATGACAAAAATTGAAGGTGATGGAGGTGGCCCTAGGGGTATTGTACATCAACTTAAAGACTTCCCGAACTCACATTAAGTGAGGGACTACAAAGATGTTGCATTACAATACTTCTGCATGCATGTAGATCAAATCCCCAGCAAGCAGCCCTGCTGGGTCCTCCAATCCTTTTAAGACTGCAGACTTCCAAACATACTCCTTCCTGTGACTACCTGTAAGATTAAATACTACTCCATAAACACTGAAGTTCAGGTTTTACTCCACTGAGGCCAGGTCAAGTGTTTGTTTTCAAAAACCATGATTTCCTTCAAACCTCTTTTTTAGTACAAAATCTTGGTGGATTCAGCCACTCTCAATCCAAAGCGGAAAATCTGGTGGGCAAGACTGTGGAACATTGGTAATCTCTATGCCCCAGAAAAAAAATTTCACTAAAGATGGAGAGATTTAAAAAAGGTGCCTCAAACCTGCATTCACTCAGGAGGAAACAAAAAACAACCCACCATTTCTTTAAAACTTATGTGCTTTGCTAATTAACTCACCTATATGGAATTACTAAGATTCATTTTCCATATTTGTTTGTAGGAGAATCATGTAAACATTAAATCCTTCTCAGAATAGTTGAAGATGAAGGACTTGCACAACATGGGAAAAGTTGCCTAGTACCACAGAAAAGAACCATATGAAATTACAATTTGCATGAGCCAAAATGAAGGCATTTTTCTTGTGAAAGACACCAAGACACTCTTATCATCCAGGTTCTGTCAAAAACTAGGTCTCATAAACATATGACTTTTGGTCCTGAGGATTCCCATTTTTACCTTTGGGTAAAGTCAAACTTTCTGATAACTACTGATGGATAGTTGAAGCTAGAGAAGGGTTTTCCACTGATCATAAGGCCAAATTTACAGCAAAGTTAACATAAGGAAAAAGTTTACAGCTCCATATCACTTATTTTGTAAAAACTGAGTCAAAAGGAACAGCTTCTGTTTAGTCAGCCTTTGCCACTGAGGCTGCATCTGCACCGGCATTTACTCAGATTTTTCCACTGTTGAAGCTCTAGTCTGATTAGGCAAGCAGACCCTCATGTAGGCAATTATGCTAGCAGCCAGCATTTTGTTACCAGTAAGAGAACAAAATATGAATGCTATGTCTGAGCTGCAGTATTCATAGCCACCTCTGCAGTGGGACCTGCTCCCATTCCACCCCACTGCTTCCCACTATATTAAAACATACAATAAAAGATGAAAGTTTTCCTACTGTAGCTGCCCACTAAAGGTAGCTTGGATAAACCCTAGCACTGAGAAGCAGCTGATGGTCACCACACTGTCAGTACCTGAGCAGAAACAGCACACAGTTGTTTGAACCTGGCTGATTTTAACAGTTGTACTTACTAATACATTGGAACAGAGGTTTCTGCCTCTAATGCAGAAATGCAAAGCTTTCCTTATTTCATGTGTCAGACATGCCAGGAGGAGCGCCCTTCATGTGAACCCTGGGGCTTTGGATGTGGATCCTGCCTCCACACAACATTATCTATCCCCTTCAGGGGTTGTTGTTCTAATAAACCCTGTCATTAGCATTCTGCAGACTCAAAGAGGCTACTCAGGAAAACAGTCTCAAACTGCTGGGTTGTATCTGGCATTCTCAGATTACAGAGGTACAGGCACACCTTCAGGGACTCAGCCTTTCCTCCCAACCAAATAGGCTAAAGTGATGCTGCACTGCAGAGACATAAGAAGCAAGCAGGCAATCAGCAAGCCCTTTGTGCCCATGTAGAAGTGATGTAGCCCCAGAAGATTCATTTAATCTGTTTTATCATTATGTTATTGTCCTGCCCTCCCCTCCATTTCTGTCCTTTTCCAGGACCTGCCAAGATTCAGCTTCTTGTTCTCATGAACTTCCTTGGTTAAACATTTCAAATCCTTTATATAATGTACAGATAAATTTACATTCCCTGTGTACACCCACATCTCCCATCCTAAATGTGCTGATGGCAGGTTCAAGGGCAAACTAATGGCCCATTTACCTGGGCAACTTTCATATTCTCATGGCAGGTTTTTGTTTGGTTTTGTTTTACAGGTATAAACACCTACACAAAGTGGACAGAGACATCCTGGGCTTAGCACTGTTGATTATTTTTACAAACAGTGGTGACAGGTCCTTTCTCCGATTTTTTCTTTTCCAGAGACAATGTATCTTGTTCCTCTTGCATAATTTCCCATCCAAAAATGCTAGATGGAATAGCAGGTTTCAAGAAATAACAGTGAACAGCTCTACATGGAAACACTACCACCTAACACACCACTCAGGACAGAGACTCAAGGGAAACTGGAATTGTGCTGAAAATCTGATCTTTTCTTTTTGCTTTTTATGACAAAAGGGGAAAGAGGAAAGGCATCAGACATGCCTGTGGATCCAATGCACTTGTCACCAAAGACTGACACACAACTGACCAATCTCCCACATCCCAAGGGCTGCCTCAGAACCTAGAGAAGTTTGAAGAAGCCATTTGGTGGACTATGGCAGACTCTGCGGTAACTATACGTGGTAGCACATTCTTTCTTTTCCTTGTGCAGATGGCTAAGACAATAGGTTACACACCCATCTTCAGCTCAGACAGGGTCAATTACACTTCTATAATGATATCCAAATCCTTCTTCTGTGTGTTGTTGAATCACATGTCAACCATCCATGAGTTAATTTTAGTTTAGCAAGTATCAGTTGACTCAGCTGCTGGGAGGAAGACAGCTAAGATCTGGAGCTCTTAGCTGGATTGCTAATTCAGATACTGGTTCATCAGTCTGCTCACAACAATTCTTTCTGGGAGGTCTTGCAAAGGGCAGGGTAGTAAAGGCTGAGAAAAAAAGCAGCTAGTACCTGGAAGTTTGAATCCATACAGCCTTAGCAATGCTAAATAAGCACACGCATTATCTTCTTTAGTAATTAGAAGAAATAATAGCTGAAGAAATTTTCGCCACCATCCCCCTTTTGTTAGTGTTAGTGGTAGCTTGCCAACATCCACTATACTTTAAAGCCTCAGAAACATGCTTTTTTTTTCAGGAGCAGCAAAGAAAAAAGAGCTCTGAGAGAAAAAGGAATTTGCCAGTTTTTACAGCTTGAGAAGTTGGTCCTTTTAATCTTGTCACATCAACTAGCATCTCTCAGTGAAGTCAGTCATTTCATCCACAGGGATATAAGGCATCTTAGTTCCCCCTGTACTTTTTGTTCCCGAGCCGGAACTTCTGGAGTTTCTCAGCTGTTCAAAGTGGCAGGAGATACTGGAGGGAATTTAAACTTGGCTCCCAGAAACTCTGGCTTCACCTGAGGCCTTGTCTGTCACAATAAATTCAGGATCTCATGCCACTAAGTATGCTTCCTCCTGCATACAAAAAAAAAAAAAATCCCATGCTTCCCCCCCCCCTGCCCTTGTAGTAAGTAAGCTAAAGCAAACAAGCCATGCTCATCCTAGAATAAAAGTGACCATACAGAAGGAAAGCCCATCTAGAGTAGAATCTGGTGAGAAACATAAAGGGAAACATGGAATGCTTCTACCTCAACAGGAAAATGTAGGCTAGAAAAATATCTTCCCAGTGCTGAAGGGGGCAGGAAACATGATGGCAAAGAATATGGAAAAGGCCAAGGTACTCAGTGCAGCTGTCACTTTATTTACTGGTAAAACCAGCCTTCAGGAATCTCAGGTTTCTATGACTAGAGAGAAAGTACAGAGAAAAGGTTTACCCTGGGTGGAGGAGAATGAGTTTAAGGTACATTCAAACAGAAAAGACGTGCAAGTTCCAATAGGATACACCCAGAGGAACCTTGTGAGCTTGCCAATGTCACTGCAAGGCCACTCTCATTATCTTTAAAATCTTGTGGCAATTGGGGAAGGTCCCTGAGGACTGGAAAAAAGCAAGTATTACTCCTATCTTCAAGAAAGGCAAGAAGGAGGATCTGGGGAACTACAAACTGGTCAGCCACACCTCTGTTCTTGCAGAAGGTGATGGAACAAATTATCCTGCAAACCATTTCCAAATGTATTAGGGATAAGCAGATGACTGAGAGTGGTTGGTACGGATATATGATGAGGGTGTCCTGGCTCATGAAGCTCAGCAAATCAAGTCCTGCGCCTGAGCAGGAATAGCTCCAGGCACCAGGATAGGTTGGGCATCAACTGGCTGAAGAGCAGCTTGGCAGAAAAGGATGTAGTGTCCTGGTGGTCATCAAGTTGACCTTAAGCCAGCAATGTGCCCCTGTGGCAAAGAAGGCCAAAGGCCTCCTGGACTGCATTAGGAGAGGTGTTGCCAGGAGACCGAGGGAGGCAAACCTTCCCTGCTCCTCAGCCCCAGCAACATACATCTGGATCCAGTGTCTACCTCTGGGCTCCCCAGTTCAAAAGAGATGTGGACATATTGGATAGAGTCCAGCAAAGGGCCACAAAGATGATGAACAATTAGAACATCTGTCATACAAGGAGAAGCTGAGAGAGCTAGGACTGTTCAGCCTGGCAAAGGGAAGGTTCAGAGGGTGTAAGATGTATAAATACCTGATAGGAGGTTGTAAAATAGGTGGAGCAGAACCTTTCTCAGTGGTGCCCCATGAAAGGAAAAGAGGCAATGAACACAAACTGATATAAAGGAAATGCCAATTAAATGTAAGAAAAAGCTTCTTTAATGTGAGAGCGGATTACTTGCTTGCAGATACTCAAAATCTGACCAGGCTCAGTCCTAGGAAAACTGCTCTATATGATCCTGCTCTAAGCAGAAGAGTGGACCCCAAGATATCCAGAGATGCCTGTCAGCTTCAGCTATACTGTGATTCTGTGAAGGTTTAATCAGAAGGCAGCACCCTTGTAAGACCTGTACAACTGGTGAAGCAGCCTTCTCTATGTAATGTACACCTCTTAGACAAACCAGAAACCTATAGTGTTATCTAGCTGGCTGTCTATGAAGTCACATGTGACATCACTTACTTTGGCTTAGCGTTCAAATCCTGAATGTTCCACTTACAGTTCAGAGAAATTAAAAATGCACATGGAAGAAAGACTGCTTGTGAGAGATTATAGCTGGCTTTGCTTCACAGGTTCTTCCACTGGCAACAGGGAGTAGGTTTGGCTTGTAACTTTAGTGCCACCACACAAAAAAGCCTGTCTACAATTAAAATAAAATACTTACTGAACATGGTGGAATGCCGCTGGCATTACCATCTCTCTCTTCCCATACTTCCCTCTAATTCCCTCAAACAGAGTTATATTGGCTTGAAACTTTCCAGGTTTGCACTTTGGCCAGAAGCAAAGCTTTTTGGACAGTTGCAGCAAAATCTGTTATTTTTTAGCTCTCCAATTTTGTGCAAGCTTAAATTACTTCCAAACAAAAACAATTCCAGAAATGAGCTCTGACTGCGTAATGTTTTCAACAGAGTATAGGGGGTGTTTTTCTGATCTGTTAAAATGTAGTAAAAGCATAAAATATGCTGGATCTAATGATCAAATCTATCACATTCCAAATTACCACATGTAATTCCCTATAAGAAATCAACCTCTATAGCCTTGCAGCTGTATTAAGATCTGGAAAGAGATAGGAGCTTTATTTTGCACAATGTATTATGCATCTCTGAACTATATCAACCCATCTGAGATATAAAATTAATCATCAATCTTTTCTGATTTTTCCTCCATAAGAATAAAAATACAAAGAGTAGTTTAAATAACAAGAGGGGGTATTTGTAATACCACAGCCACCCACAAATCATGACCCTGCTTGGATGCAATTGATGATAAAAGTGTTTTTTTCAATGATGTTTGGTTAATGAAAAGAACAGAACTTTCCTTACAAAAAGTCTAGCCCTTTTAAAAATAAAAAGCACAGGGTGAAAAAAATCTGGGAAGAAGCAACTAAAAGTCTTCTCTCCCTTCTGATCTGGAGACCCTTCAGTATCCTACTACTATTTTAATTCAACCTTGTCCTGGAGTTTATCAGCCAGTGCTGGGAGATACTTTTTTCACTGTGGGCCAGAAGAGGGGAAGCCACGATGCAGTGATGATTTTGTCCCATTCCTATGGCCTTCCCTTTTCTCCTCTTCTGCAGCTCATTCTAACCTGCCTTCTGTGAGCACTTTCCCAGAACCCTAGTCCAGTAATTAACAACTGTACAATACTCAAGTAGTGCTCCAAATGGAACAGAAGACATTTGTTCATCTTCATTGCTGGCTAGCATAAAAATAAATCTTCTGCATAATTATCTATCACATACAGCAATCTTGATAAGCAAAAGGCTAAATTAGCTTGCTGGAAAATAATAAAAGCATGCACTCATATTTGTAATGTGCACTCAGAAAACCTCTAAACTGTGTAGAAATGCATCTGTTTTCTGCATTATATCCTGTGATGTTACTTGTCATTTAGAAAAATAATACAAAACAAATAATAAAAAAAAAAAGAAAAAAGAAATGCCCATGCAGTCAAAAAAAAAAAGGGATAATGAGGATAATATGCTGCTAAAAGTGGGAGGCTGGCACTTTGAGCAGAGCTATTTGGAAGGGCAGATGAGAACAGAGGCCAGACTGGTTATCAAAGCCAGACTGTAATCGGGGACAATTTCAAAGGTGATCTAGAGCCCCCAGAGAAGACAGAGAACCTGTCTGGATTCAAAAGTATGATGGAAAAGCACAAGAAGACCACACATGTTGCTTGGAAAACAAGCCATTTGCACATAAGCCACGGATCAAAGGTGTTCATATAGGCCCAAGGCTCCAGGCAGTGCTGCAGTACAGCAGTGTTGGGTGAATCCCAACTCTGTTCTACTGGAAGCGTCAATCAGGGGACAAAGAAGGGGACAACTGGGAAAAGGAAAATAAGATGAAGGAGGAAAGCAAGAATTCAGAAAGCCTGGGATGGTTTGTAGGACTGTCAATGAAGGTTGAAAACAAGAGAGATGGGGAAGGACAGGGATCTGTCCTGCTCCTGCAGTGTTTCTGGGCTCTGGGGCTGAGCTGTGCCCACTAGTGACAATGAAGACAGTCTGGGGCAGAAGAGTGGGAAGAGAAGGAAATTGATGGAATGAGACAAATGAGACAAAAGCATCTTAAAGACAGGTGACTTGTCCAACGCAGCTGCTGGGATTCAGGGGCTATGTGCAGGAAAAGGCTCTTTTCTCTCAAAGGATTCTGCTCCTGGAGTAGGGCATACTCAGAGTGACACTTGCACCCACAACTGTCTGTTTGCATGGGTCACTCATTGCACAGTTGTGACCCAGTTACTGCAGCCCCAACATCTGTGACCAGCCTCCTGATGGAAGACTAGCTACCTGCAACTGATGCAACTGGCAGTCAGGGCTGACATATATGCTGGTCAGGAATGCACATCAGTTCAGCAGCAGGGACAAGTGCAATCAAAACATCAGCAGCAAAGTACAGCAAAGCTCTGGTCTTAGCTTACAGACAGACATGACCAAAATCTACACAACCTGTGCCTGCTTCACTGTTCTTTGCGACGGCAAGTTGCACAGAACAACGATAGCGCAGGAAGATAGTGTGTTACAATCTTCATGCGTGCCTGAACAGACATTATCAGCCACCTTTCATTACCTCCCTGCTGTCACAGGACCCTTGTTATGGTAAGTTTGTAACCACAGCTCCCTGCTGCAAGTGAAGAGATTCTCACAGACTTCAAATACCAATGCTTTTTGAATGTTTAAGCAAATATTTTCCTTGCCTTGTCTAGATCTTCCATCCTCACTAAAGCAGTAGCCACTGAGACTGGAAAACATCACATGGAGCCTAACACCAGTTTCAGTTCTCCCCCCTTCTCAAGGCCCATATGGTTCATGGTGATGGGATGTGATACTCCTCTAGGAATTTCACACACCGATAGGTGTCTTTTCACACACTGATCCTCACTTCTTCCCTTCCCTGGAGCTAGAGCTAAGGACAGGAGTCACGGCAAACCAATCCTATTTACACCCTGCACCCAGCCCTAGTGTGAAGTATGGGTGTTAACCTCGCTGAGTTGAATGTGCCTGTAGACTCCTGCTGGCTGCTAAGAGGCAGAAAATGGAGTAGGTTTTCCCCAGCTGGGCCCAGTGGTCTCCTCCAAAATAGTGGCAGACACAATTTCCTTGTGGAAGCACAGTGAAAGACGTAAAGAGCTGCAGCACAAAGAGAAAGGTGAAAGTGTGTCTCACGTCTCCCCTTGCATTTATTGAGCCCCTTAAATTCATGCGATTTGGCATGTTACTCTTTTGGATATGTTCTTGAAAGTTTTATTCAAGCACTGGTGCAACATCTGACTTTCTACCTTCTATCTCAGCTCCATGTTTCTACTGCCCTTCCACCCTGGTTGGCCAGACCACAAGGACGTATACCCAAGAGCTGTTCCTTTTGTGTATGCACTGTAGTTCGTTCAGTATCTTTGGCTATGCATATAAAAAAAAGTCTATAATTATTGAATATTGGAATCAATGCATACACTCTGAGCTCTTTGCATACTAAATAAAAACAGTCTCCTACACTGAAAAAGTTTTCCTGCTGGAGTACAACTATCAGGGTAAAGCTGTGCTCTGTGTCCACCATGGCGGAAGTTCTAACCTTTCTTTAAACTAAGACAAGCATTTGTAAAACGCTTCTAGCAGACATGGGAAGAATGTGTTCAGGTTGAAGGGCACCTCGATCACATACCAGCTCCAAATGCAAAGAAGAAACTCTTGTCTGGGTACTCTTCCAGCAGATCCTTCACCCTCCTGCCCATTCGCTCATTTCGCTTGTAGATGAGCTCCTGACGGAAGTAGCTGTCTATCTCTTGGGCAGTAATGCGTTCATGGGCCAGAAGTGTAGCATTAATGAAATTTGGGACCTAGGGTAGGGGAAAAAAAAGTCTTCATGAAAGGGGCATTTATTTCACAGGCAGCCATCATACACAGGTATTTTGCTCCATCACTGAATGCAGCAATTGCCCAGTAAGACAAACCCCAAAGAAAGCTAAAAAATTACTCAGCAAATTTCTAATAATGCACAGAGCTTCAATTCTCTCAACATATTGTTTCATAAGTCAGCTGGCTGAATATTATTTTTTTTTTTACAAAGTCAAAAAATATCCTCCCTTTTCCACACTTTAGATCCCAAATCCTGATTGTTTGGCTGAAGAAAGTAAATATTTGCCATGGGCTATCTTTAGCTACATACCTCTTCCCTAAGTTGCCATAGGTATGACATAACTGTAACGATAATTACACTCTTCTAAGAGAGTTTGACTGGTATCAGAACCCTCAGGCTGTCAAAAAATAACTGCAATTTGAACTAGTTAACAAAACATCCCTAAACTTTCCAAAAGAAAGAGGGCCAGATTTTGTCAGGAAAGAAAGTATTACCACCTCCAGTTCACCTGTCCTCAAGGTATCTTTTAAATTACTGGCTTCCTCCCCTGGGGCCCCCAGGACAGCTGTGGCTGCACACTACCCTGACCTCTTGCTAGTAAACAGAAACATGGGTCTGGAGTTGCAGTCATCCTGACTTCTTGAGAAGTAGCTTCAGGCACTGCAGCTACAGGGACTACTAAGGAAAGGGCCTGCAAATGGTGGTTTCTGGGGAGCAAACACCAAACTAGATGCTTTCCCTTGCAAGGCTGCAGCAGCTAAAGAGTATCTGGAGGCAGTCAAAGACTATTATCGACTGTTTCCAAAGGGTTCTTAGCCCACAGAGGGTCATCTACTCAGATAGGATGAGGTCAAATACAATTTACAAAGAAGTTCTGCTTAAAAACATAAGCTGATACCGTTGCAGACTAGCTCCACTGTGAGGGAAACTGTCCTGCAGTAGGGCCCTTCAGGTAAGTAACGGGCATTTGCTTCCCTGGAGACATACATGTCTTGGCAAGAGCTGTTTTCTCCAAGGACCTCAATGCAACACCAGCTGTCTGCAGCTTGTAACACCTCAGCAGAATAGCGATGCAGCATCTGTATGCTCTTACAGTGCTGGCCTCCTTTAAGAAGCCCTTTGAAATCTACGAATCAAGTGCACTGTGTAAAAGCTAAGCAGTATTAATGACCAGGTTGCCTGCACTTGCAGGCTGAAGGGTGTGCAGAACAGAAAGGTGAGAACGCATGCACAAAGCTCAGCACTGGAGAAGTAAGGGTTCATATGACAGTATTTCCAGCTCTGCAGCACTGCACCATATATATTAAAAAGCCATAGGAAAATAGTTATTCAGCAGTGAAAACCCAGGTACCAACACTCGCTTGTTCAGCGCTGTGAGGCTAGAACCTATGTTTTCATTGATGTGCACAAATTGCTAGGCAGTACCTCACAGACAGGAATAGAAAGGCCTGATATCCCAGTCTGAGGTTAGCTAATCTAACAGCCCAAACAGGCGAAATTGGTCCCTGCTGGGCATTTTCTAGTGGTTTAAAGATCAGAGCATTACATTCCACTGTGCTGCTTAGGAAACAGTCTCCATAAACCAAGTCTATGAGACTTCAGAAGGTTTTCTTCTCCTTAAGATTCAGTCTCTATCTTTTCTTTGTTTCACTCCATTTCCCTTCTTTGGGCCTTGCCCACAGTACACAATCATACTGATAGGGGATATTAAAAAGCTTGCAGCTTGCCCAGCCTTACACAAGTGTCCAAGTCAAGAGTGCATTTCTCTGTTGCTGTCTGCACAAAAAGAGCCTGCTGCTTTTCTCTGTTGGCGATAAGTTTGCTCATACCTAAGCTAGCATAATGTCACAGGATCCTTAAGAAAATAAAGGATCAACTTATAGAGCTTTGATGCTACAGCAAACACAGCACTCATCCAAAAGGTAAAGCCAGGTGTGCCTTTACTTCTTGCATGCAGGAAAATGGGGTGAGGTGGTGCAGACTCCTGGGACAGGAGGCACAGGAAAGCCAACAGGCCAGGGAGCCAGCAATGTGCCCTTGGCCCTTGCCTGTAAAGGGCCTGCCTGAGGAAAGATGAGCATGAGTGAGACAGGGGTTACACTATGGGGACATGTACATGGTACAAGGGCTGCGGTGGCAAGACTCACTTGAGAAGTGTCATGGTTGAAGATGATGGAATTGAGGTCTCCACAGTTGTAATGCTTGATAAGATCTTCTGTCGTATAGGGGATCTGGAAACTGCCTGCTCGGAGGCTCTCCTGCTGCAAGAGAGTCTGATTCAAAGCAAAGACCACCTGAGGAAGGGGAAGAGGGAGGAAAAGACAGAGTTCCTGGTGAGTTCTCATCTTGCCCCTTGAGAAGGTCACAGACACACAGCGGCCTGCTGAGGGCTCTCTGAAGCTGCTCCCACTCTGAGCAAGTCAGTCCACATGTTGCCAACCCATGCCTCCTCCAGGTCCGCGGGTACTCAGGTCCCACAAGCCTGCTCACAGGGAACAGACTCACCACAAGTAACTCCAGGAGGTTTGCCCATGATGTGATTAATACAGAAGATACAAAGGGGCAGACTGAAACAGGGGCTGTCTTGCTCCCCTAGATGACAGTTTGCCTGACCACCATAGAGCCTCAGCACCCAGACGGGCTCCTACCCCCACAGCTCCTCAGCTACCTACCTAAATTAAGCACAGCTTCTCCTTGTTTGCCCTTTCTTTCTCATCCGCGAGGAACATCAGCGCTGTTGTTTCCTGCTTTGTGTCTCCTTCTCCTACACACCCCATTTGTTTCAGGCAGGAATGGCTCTCTGGAGCAGGCCAGGGAAGGTTGGTGGCTGCTGTCCCACAGCAGCCTAGCGGTCTCCCCCCAGTGATGGACTCTGCAGGCAGGGGGCTGCCACTGCCTGCGCTCCATCCTCCTCCTCCTCAGCATTCACCCAGAAATGCAAACACTCTCATTCCCTTCACCCCAAGCTGAACCAGCGTGGCTTCCACAGCTCCTAGCCACAGTGAGCCACTCCCTTGACCAGAAAACGAGGTCTTCTCCAGGTGTTGCTGCTTCCCCGGCTCCTCCACAGCATGGGTGTCCCAAGGCAGTGGCCTCAGCACCTGACCCAGAGGGAGCTGCCCCCCAGCTGCCTCCCACCCAGGGCAGCGCACACCTCACCAGGCTGACTGCCACTTCAAAGGCACGACACAGCCGTTTGGAGCAACACTTGACAGGGGCCTCTGGAGCCAAACAGACCATACAGGACCACTGTACACCTTGCTGCTCCAGCCACCACGGCAGGTGGCCACCAAGCCCTGGAGGGGCAGGGAGCCCATTCTGCCCCAAGTCCAGAACCCTCCAGGCTAAGCACAGGGTGCCAGCGGGCACACAGGTGGGGCGCAGGGCTGGCTACTCACCTGTGCAGACAGCAGCTCGATATCAGCATGGGGCAACTAAAATGCTGCCATCTCTCCCAAACAGCGCTTACTCAAGTACCACTGGTTTGCATGCTGAGACTAGACAACTGGAACACGCTTTCCTACTGCGTACTGGCATATTGCTTTTATTTCTAAAGGAGACATAAAGCTGAAAGATATCACTGAGGTCTAGAAACACATTTCACAAGCTACTCTTGGGAGGGCTGTTTTCCAAGCTCTCGTGACTCTCTGCAGCCTGACAAGGGCTCTGTGTAATTAATACCTCCTGGATATTTGCCTTGAACACCATCAAAAGCACTCTGGAGCTGGAGGTATTCGTCAACACCATGAAAGTCGAATGTTAGTAACATACTCATGATGTACTGAGATTATGTGCACCAAACCTTGGGATTACAGGACAGGGCAAATGCAGGAACAAACAGGTGCAATTTGCCCTCTCCCCACACAACAATCCATCTCCCACAGAAAGATGCAGGTCCCATCAAACCTGGAATCACACTGTCCCCACTACAGCTAGGGTTGCCTGTCTGGATCCAAACCACTGTGTATTTAACTGAATATGAAAGCACATAACTTCACATTAGTTCTGGAAGGGTGTTCTTGAATAGCAACATTAGCTCCCATCTCATGTTTTTAAAAAGGGCAAGAATTCACTTTGTTGGTACAAACTGTACCTGATTAAAAGAATACCTCCAGGCAGACACTCAGGAAAGTTATATTGAACTAACCAGTGGCCATCTTGCAAAGGACCCTTGTTTAATTTGGAAGTAAACAAAACTAATTGAAACCACTTCATATCTGAACAAGTTTGCATGCTGGCTGAGGCTCATTGCACTCAGAAGCCATCATTTTCCATTTGTTTGGCTTCACTTCCCACACAGAGATGCCCTAATGGATGTTAATGATCAGACAAGATTCACTGAGAGACAGGCCAAATCCATGCTGATAACACAGGATTTCTACAGCCAGGACTGCTAGGTCATGCCAGGAAAATCTCATACATACAATCAGTCCAGCCAAAGGCACTTCCATGGGAATGGCTTGGTTTGTAAGTTATGTGACTACCATCGCAGCATCTGCCTGGACAATTTACCATTAAAGCAATATGGCCCTTTCTAGACTCAGCAGCCTCTGAAACAATAACCAGGCAGTCCCTGACCACAGAGCAGGAATGAGACCTGTGATGGTCACCTGAGCGGGTCAGGTAGCTCTGCCTCCATTTACAGTAAGTACAACAAAGAGGCTTTACAATTTTTTACCTTTCGATTTTCATCAGAACACAGTGGAGGGTAACAGGCTTCTGTGCAGAAAACACCAGCCTGCTGGGTGAGACATGAGAACAAAGCAAACCTTCCTCTCTCTGCTGCACTCCCACAACCTGCACTCCTGCTGTCACTTGCTCCGCATGCTACCTTCTGCTCCACGCACATATCTTCCCTCCTCCCTTGCAGTGTGCTTCAGGTGGAACAGTTTCAGTCTCTTCTCTAAGCAGACCTGGCCTGGACCATAACAGTCAGGTCAAGCCACACAAGCATCTTCCTTCCTTGTGCCCACACACCGGCCACAATAAACTAGCACACAGTAAACTGCAAAAAGCTAAATAAACGTGTCTCAAGAGCACAGTTTAAAACTGTACTGACTACCTGCAGTTATGGAGGATTACCACACATGTTTACATAGGAATAGAGTCGACTCACATCCCGCCCCACTATTTCTACTGCTGGCATGACACAGAGCTGTCCTGGTAAGGCAGTTTTGGCAGTTCTCCAGTCTTTGCTAAGAGTACATCCTTCTGGTATGGAGGTGGGAGAGTTGATACTGGAAATGTGAAGAAATCTCAGGATGGCAGCAGCTGAAGGACTTGCCTTCCCAGCTGGGGAAACACAAAAGACCTTTCACAATGAGGTGCTTCATGTTTCACCTCAAAGAATAACAAGTGTCCAGGCTCACTGCCCAAGACTCCCACACTCCATTCTGACCAAACTGCCTGGGGACAGACCATCCAACAGGCTGCTAAGGACCCATAGCCCAGTCAGTGGGTTTGCATGACACTGCATGGGCTGTTTTTCTTTGGCACAGAGGATTACAAAGTGCTGTTCCCTGCCAGGTGAGACTTACCCATGAGCAACATCTTTGCCCGTTTGGATCTAGATCTGCATCCTATCACTGTACATAGCACCTGAGAGAGAAGTCACACAAGAACAACCCGAAGTCTACCCAGAGAGGGGATTTTCATCGTGACACTGTAAGGGACAGTGGTGGTCTCAGCTCCTTTGAAAACAGCTGCAGCAGCTCAAGTCCCTGCATACCATTGTCCACCACAGCCCGAGCACCGGGAGCCAGAAAAGTCAAGATATGATTAATGGTAGAAATCTAAAAAACATCAATGTCTTTGACAGTTAGCCCTCCCTAATGAGTTACAGTAATTCATGTCATCAGGCTTTGCACAGCTGGAGGGTAGGAGATGCTATTGCCAAAAGTACTCTCCACATCAGCTGGCCTGAACAGAATGGTGGCATCTGCTGGAGGGAGATCATGGCACCTACTGAGCAGTTACACAGGATTATGATTTGGTGTCTGTTTGTGTGTTGAGCCTCCCAAAGGAATGTGATAGTTTCTCTCCATTTCTGCATCACTCGTACATTCTTGGAGGAATTGTAACCAGCAGAAAGAATAGTGTGGGGTTAAAGAGGGAGGAGCTGTTTCCAGTACCAGGTGTTGCTTATAGCTGTGCCCTCGTGAGAAGGTTATCTTCAGTAAATAGTAATGGATAAACACTGTCAGGATCTCAAGAGAAAGAAGATTCTTGAACCTACTGTTCTGAAAATATTTAAAGACCCTGAGGTGGGTCTTACTCAGAGGTTGGTAACTCTTATCTGTCATTATTTCTCAAAGAAAACATTAGACTAGGTGCAAAGTAATAGTTAAGGAACACCACAGCCATCAGACTCGGTGGGTCAGATCCCAGTCTTGTTTACCAGATGTGAAAAGCTGAAGAAAGTCGATAAAGCGTGAGAAGCGGGGACCAGATCACCAGTTGATCTGCAGCTGCTATATGTGCTTGGCACAAATACTGCTTGCCTTCCTAGGTCTCCATTCAATCATGCAGTCCTTTCATTTCTAGGAAGTCCAAGGAGTTAAGACAACAACAGGAAAGAAGGGAAGGTTGAAGAGAAATTTTCAATTCTGCTTAGAAATCAAAACCAAGAATTTGTGCTGAGCTGAGCTCCTCCAACAGACGGTACAGAAAGCATGCATCTGATTCCCAGGTATCTCTTCCACTGCACTGTTTTACCAATTCCAAAATCTTTCCTGTGCTAGAATCCACAGAAATCACTCTACATTAATCCTCCTTGCAAAACTATTCTTCCTTACTTCACACCTCCCCGCCCCCCCAGCCCAGCAACTCTACCCTACTCTGCTCCATTAAGTGTATTCATACTAGCATCAAAGCATCTCCTGAAAAGATGTATTCTGAGAACAAAAGTAACAAGTTTATTAGAAAGGTTTTTTTTTCCTCCCACCTCCCATTTCTACTGTGATCTCTCTGTCTTTCCCCAACTCTCTCCCTTTTTGTACTGTGGAAAAAATCGATTAAGCTCTCTGGTATACATATTGCTGCAAGCCTCATTCTCCTCCTGGAGATTTCTTCAGCTGTCAGGAGACACTTGTCCCCTTTGCTAGCATTCTTGGAGTGGCCCGCTAGGCTAAGGGGGTGGGGAAAAGGGGGTTAGAGCCCAGCAGATGCCTTTTTTGTCAAAGACAAAAGACCCCCTGCCATCCTCTCCACTTTTCAGCACTTTCATCCACAGTGGATCAAAGTGCTATTCTGCATATGAAAGGAACCTGGCATTATGCGCCTCAAATTAGCCTATCGCCATCCCGCTAGCCTCCAAGTCTTCCCAACAAAAGCACTCACATCTGTTCCATCATTTGCCTCATCTTCTGGGGTTTTTTCTCTTTGCTCTCAGTTTTTGAGGGCCATTCAGCCCCTTGAATTATAGTCTGGGGGAGCATCTTCCTTGCTCTGGGATCGCTCAGCCGGACAATTTGCTTTTAATTGTCTTAAGGAATCATGGGTTGCTTTTGGGCCCTTCCCAGCGACTAACTGCATCTATTATGGCTTTCCATTCAGCCTCTTCAGCCAATTCTTTCCCTCTTCCTCCTCCTTCTCAAAAGTGTGTTTCTCTCCTTGCTCTTCACCTGGAGGAGACTATTGCTTCTCTGGGCCAGCAAACACTACTGCCCCAAATCAAAGCGAGCCTCAAATCAAAGACATTATCACTATGAAAGTCAATAGTCCTCCTTTGTCATGGTAATGGTCCAGCACACCAAGTGCTGAGAAGAAAGCAGGATTCCTTGCTCAAATGTAATGCAGCTCCTGAGATGTCTGGTGCCTGTGCCTCAGCTGCCTTCAAGGCAGAAAGTTTTGACTGGTATTCTCAGAGCCTGAAAAGTGAATCCACCTGCCATGAGAAGCCCTACAAACACCAGCCTGCACAAATAGGCAGGAGAAGTCTGATTTTGGCAGGGGCTGAGGTTGCCAACAGGAGATTTAACCCACCATCTGCACCTGTCAGAAGAACCTAAGTCACTTTAAGGGCTGTTGCATCAGATTAGATGCTCCTTGTGGCCCCTGCAATAAGCTTTTGTAAAGACAACAAAAAGGGAGCAACTTCCCAAACTTGGATCACTTCTGTGAGAAAGGTTGGATTCAGGTGACTAGAAAAGACAGGTTTTCTGAGGGACTCACCCAGAGGACAAGAGACAAACAAGTCATGAAACAAAAGGAAATGGGAACTGTTCTAGGTTACCTACGAGCTGCAAATTTCCCATGGACTTGGTTTTATTTATGACTTGTGTTCTCAAAAGCCAGCATGGCAAGCAGAGGGAACACTTCTCCTCTAGCACAATCATCCAAGGCACTTAGATGACACTGTCTCAAATCAGACACACAGATGCTGACAGAGGTAATGGCAGTGAAGGATTTGATCTTTGGTCTGCTGACAACAAAATCACCCTGGCACATCTGGTGCCAGATTCTTGTAGCGTGTCTTTCTAGAACTGAATAAAAAGACATGAAGTTTTTTGTTGCTATCTGAGACTTATATGGGAATACACAAGCCAACCTTTCTCCAACTAGGAGCTATGAAAACAAGGTACTTCCAATAATTTTCAAAATTAGGCACTTTTGAAGTAGTGAATGAATTTGTCATCTTTCTCTTGATGCAGAAGGATGGTAGATAATGCTGAATCAGAGAGGCGCTGCTTACAGCACTGCTAGAAGTGCAACTCATTTACTTGTAACAGATTACATTAATATGTAGTCTTTTGCCTGAGTAATTTACACTGACTTACAGGCTTTTATGTTTCCACTGAAAGCAGGAGAAATAAACATCCCACTATGTGCTGAATGTGGAATAAGACCAGCAGTGGAATAGATTGTTCCCATTTTCACAGGTCAGTTTGCAGTTCACAGCTAGACGCTTCCATAACCTTGCTGCAACTTGCTCCCGTCTTTCTGTAGGGTCATAGCGTGGCTATGAACCTGCCGCTACACCTCATCCCTGAGAGCTCTCCACCCAAGTGTTCACCGGTGTGCCTCCTTGTGCTGCAGGAGTGCCTGAAACTTTCATGAAGTTCGTGCTTGTGCAGAAAATCACTCTGTGCTAGAAATGAATGGGTGATGCATGTTTGCACGTTACTAGAGAAGTAACATTTTTTTTTTTTATTTCATCTTTGTTAAGGATTTTGTAAACATTAGAAAGTTTGCTTTTAAAACCTTCATCAGATACATTGTTACCTCATCAAACAGAACTAGGGACTAGCCCTCGAATAATTTTCAGGTTTCTACAATCCTGAACTGAAGTTCAAAGCAAAACAATGGACTTTCAACACATTACACTTAGCATACCTGCCTGTCTCCTACTCAGCATTTCTTCAGTTAGCAATGTCCAGCTTGTTTTGGAGTAGCATTGCTACGTAGCTGGTAAACTCTGGTCAAGAACAGGCATCAGAACAATTAACCAAATGAAAGAGAATTACTAGCAATCCAGATTTCTCTTTGGGTATGCCCGCTTTCCAATTTAGAGGACTGTTTAACCAGTATGCTAGTAGTAAGGGTATCTTTCTTTTGCATAATTATTTATTTTACAAGACACTTAACTCCAAACTGTATTAAAAGACCAACAGCTGGAAAGTGAAAAATCTTAAACTTGGTTTCCTTTGGCTGAGACTGGCTATACTTTTAAAATTCAAGATCTGCAAGGCTTTTTTTGCTTTGTTTGATTGTTTTGGTTTTGGTTTGCTTTTTTTAATCTTCTACTACAATAGGAGTTGCTTTACTCCACTTCCTTCTTCTTTTCCACTAGATACTCTTAAATTTAGTGGATGTAAAACTAAAATACCGAGGTTAACAAAAGAAACCAAACTTTTTTTTTCTTAACTTTTAAACAACTTTACAGGAAAATTCCCTTGGAAAGGAAACACATTGGCTTTCCAAACTGTAGAAATGATGAAGACATCACTGTGTTTGCCACTGCAAGAAGCAAGCTAGTAACATAGCTTACATAGCCCAGCCTATCTCCACACCTTCAAGGACAACATTTAGCAGTACTTTTTATCTTCCTAAAATGCGATTACTGAAACTAAACAAATTTGGTATTGATGACCTGGGATTTGGCTTCCAGTTAGTTCTTTTTCACAGATGCTCTTTGGAGTGCTGCTAGATGAAGAAAAATAGTCTTACAGGTCTGCTCTTGCCTGCATTATTTTTTCACTTGTTCTATGCATGGCCTGTGGTAAAGAGCTCAAGACTAAACCTGACAGCCATTTGGAAGACTGCTAGAAGTAGCGTGTCATAGAAATGCAGACTACTAACACAACTGTCCTCAGTTCTTGTGCACTGTTTTTTGTGGAATGGAGTAATTCAGAAAGGAAACTTTTCATTGGCTTCAGTGCTTCCCCCTTGTTCTGTAAAACTGATGTACATTACTTGCATAATTCATGTAAGCATGAGCAAATAAAGACTATAAAGTTAATAGAGTAAACAATCTAGCCTTGCAATATGAAGAACAAGCTCAGACCATTATCGTACGTCTTCTGGTAACCATGCAACAAAATACTTCGGGTTTTCTTGAAGTTCTGCCAGCTGGGAATGCATGTTCCATATAAAACACTCGGCATTGATAAAACATTTTTTCCACTCAAGAGAACAATTAGGCCAGGACTCTGGCTGCTGTTCTAAACAGAACAACAACTTTGACCAGTGTTTATGTCAAAAGCAACTCAGAGCATCTTCAAAAGAAGCTTCTGGCTTCCAAACGGAGCACAGCAGAGCAAGATGACTTCTTCAAGGTACAGGGGTGAAACAGAAAGTTTATATTAGCGGTAGACTTTGACTTGCCAAGAAAAACCTCATGCAAGAACTGTTAAAATGGTCCCTAGCTATTTTCAGGCAGATCAGAGGCTGGAAATTCTCAGTGCAAAAGCTTTCCAAGAAAAATAGTTGACAATTTTCACATAGTGAAACATAGGCCTAAAGCTGTGCTTCTTCATAGTAACTGTAAGCTCAGCCACATAGAAAAATTAGCGTATTCCAAGGTAGGATGGGAATTTACATGCCACCAGCTGTGCTGTGCAACCCCCCTGAGAAGATGTTCTTGGAATGAGCCAGCTGGCTCTGCTGCCAGATGGCACCTTCCGTCACCTCCCTGGCTGTCCACATTAGGACATGAGCAGTGGTCTCACTTCAGCCACCACATCAAACTGCTTTTGTGGAAAAATCTAAAATACTCTGATTTTCAGACCCATGAAAACCCACCTGCTGCCAATGCAATCAGGGAACTGCTGGGCATTTGGCACTTCTGAAAGATAGGCTGTTTATTATTAAAAAGTATCTGGGGTTTTTATTTTGTTTTTCTCTTTCAGGTTTTTTCTTTTTCTTGAGAGGGACTGCTGCATGCCAACAAAGACCCATCAGGAATTTTAAGCGACTGTCTAAGTTCAATGGATTTGCAAGCAATCTTACAGATCAGGTAAGCTATTGCTCTCAAAGTTTGTAAGATTTTAACCTGTGGACTTTAACTCTGTGCCAGTTTTAATACATCCAACGCCAGAAGAAAAGATTCTTATTTCCCTTGCTAACGCCAATACTTATCTGCTGTACAACAGGCCTTTATTATTTTCCTTACCCTGCTGACTACATGTTAAAGTGAGATGTGTTGTGACACCAGATTAAGGATAAAAGAGTTCAGAGATTACCTCACTCTGTTTTGTGACACAGAATAAATAACAAAAAGAAGCTATCCAACCCTTGAAATACACTACCTAACCCCCCTATAAAGCTCCTCAGGGTTTGTTGCTTTTTTTTTTTTAATATTCATATATATGAAAGGATTAAAATGCTAGCCCAAACTCATAATCAAGGAAAATAAAGTTGGCATTAAGAAATGTCCCAAAATCCAACAGATGGAAGAAACAATCTCATATATTAACTCCTCTAAATTTTATCATCTTGGGAAAAGTGCTGCCCTGTTGGTACTTCTGATCAGTCTTCATCTTCAACCTTTCTAACTAGAAACAATTCTTGAGAAAAAGTTGCCTCCTTAGAACAGGAGATCTGGTATTTGCTGTTGTGCAAATTTCCCCAAATAGGAAAGTGACATTATTTTAACGCAGACATGAACAGTGAGGGACCCTACTGGACTAGCTCATGTCACAGCTCAGTGGCAGCTCAGCCCTTCTTGAAAACTACACAGACCAGTATGCCACAATACACAATGCATCCTTATGTTGATGTATTTTTCCACCAGACCTTATCAGGATTCTGTTTCCATTTTGGTGCTCATTCACCTCCAAAGCAGCCCTAGGTCCAAACCTTCCCTTCATTTTTTAGTTGCTACCCTTCTCCCAGGGTCATTAGCTTGCTTTTTCACTCGAGCTTATCTTTGGGTTCTTTTGCTTCCTTACACATGAGCAGGACAGGGAACTTAAAGACAGAGAAATGTCAATATTACCTCTTCCCTATTTTTTTTCCAGACACAGCAATATTTCATCTTGGAAGAAAAGCCCACAACAGCCCTCCTGGTGCAGGAACCTTCCTAGACATTGCCCTTGGAACGCTGCTCCAAAACCACTCATCAACTAGAACAACTCATGCATGGTACTATGTTATGCCAGTTCTCCAAGTTCTGCACTGTTCATGATTAAATACAACCAAACAAAAACCTACCAGGACAACAGAGTTTTCCTGTTCAGAATATGTCATACTGAACATGTTGTTAAACATTTTTGGTGTTTAAAAGAAAATTCACAGCAAACAAGCATTTCATTAGGGAACTTTACATAGAAGAACATCTGTTTGAAAGACAAAAAAGGGAATTAAATCACTATCCCTCAGAACAGCATTTCAAGCTTTTGTATAAATCCAAAAAACCTGAAATGAGGTCAAGCCTCCAGAACTTGCTGACCCATTTGGAATTAATGCAAAAAGGAAATTTAAGTTTCCCAAGAGGTTTCAGAACCCCTGGAAAGTCTTGCACATCAATCCCATTGTGATCTCTGTGAGCCCACTGGTGATCTATAAACTACACTGGGGAGACACGTGAATACCAAGGATAGAGGACATTAAAGTCTTTTGTCACCTGCATCCACACTGCTGTCTAAAAACTTCGGTCCTAACCAGCTACAGTCTTGCAGCTGAACAGTGCTGCAAATTAAGTGTAACGCTCTTGCTAGAATCTCACTTGACTGTTTCTACTCTTCTTCTTGCACTCAGAAATAGGATTTCACACTACATAAGCACATTGAGTAGGTTCTGATACATTGGATGAAGCACCTCTTCCTACTGCACAAACCTGAGCTGTATATAAATTCCCTTCCTTTACCATTCCAAGCCCCCTCTTCCAGACTTAGTCTTCCCTTTTGGCCTGCTTATTTGCGACCTGCTGGCATTCAGCTTGATTGCATGATTATTCAAATAACCCCCAGAGTCACTGAAAGTGCCCTTGGTGGGCTTGAAACCAGACAAGCTCAGCCAGAACTCACTCAATGCAACACTCCTGGGCTTCTTTGCTGCTACAAAGGTGGACAGGAGAAGGGTAGGTTCCATTCCTGATGGTCACATGCTCAGTGCTCAACCTCAAATGCTAACTGCCATCACATTTGCTTTTTATGATCAGGCTGTCCATGCCTCCCAGAGTCCATGGCAATAGGTTTCAGTATCAAATTCTAGTTGCAATGTTGATGTATCAGATTCTTCTAACATGACAGTATTGATGCTTTGCCAGGTGAAAAGAAGCGTTAGAGGAAGGAAGTGCTTCAACACTTATCCTTAAATGGTGAGAGTGAGATCCAAGGGAGGAAACTCACCCCCTTGGTATGTCCTCTGGTCAGCATCAAAGTGTAGTACCAAACCCGGAACCCCAGTCTTTTGCAGCCTCTACTGCAACCCCCTTGTATAGTGCCTTCCAGGAGACCTTTCACACGAAGCAGAGAGCACTGCTACCTGACAAGCGGCTTGCTTGTCTAATGTGCACATGACGAAAGTGCAAGTTTACGAACATAAAAATAGCAGCACCACTGGTTAAGGAGTGTAAACCTGAGTCATACACCAGGCTCACAGCTAGTGTGTCTAATTGCATATATGTTTCCAAACACTTCAAACCAAGTAAAACAAAACTTGAAACTGTGCACTTTGGCAAATAACTCTCACTATCCTCAGGTATGGGAACTGACAAGCCAGCCCAGCTTTGGGACACAGGACTTCTGCCAAGTTCTCTTTCTGCAAGAAAGACAATCAAATATTTATTTGATCATTTATTTGATCAATCCAAATCATAATTCCCTTCTGTGTCTGTCCACTAGAGATAGCCAGCTTCTGCTGGGACTATATCACCCCTCTGCAGAGGCCCTTAAAAATATTAGTAGTACCTTTATTTTGCTCCAGAAAGGAACATAAAATTTTACTCATGGTCCAGTTAATTCAGGCCCATGTTTTCAGCTTACTCAGTGATCACATAATTCTGCTCCAGAGGCCATCAAAGTTTTGTCAGCACAATCTTTCACCTTGAATGACCTCATGATACTCGAAAGCCACTGGGCCAGCCCTTGTGTCAAGGATGTATTTCGTGCAGCTCAGTGATTACTTAAATTGTGGTCAGTCAGACCAGTTATCCAAGGACATCAGCCCATGAGATGACTGCACATTTTAAAAGCCGTCAAAAACCAGACCCATGCAATCATGAAATAAAAATAATTAACACCTTAAGCCTAGCATGATTGTTCTCTGCTGATGGAATTGTTGCAACAGCACTACACAAGATGGCCTGCAATTCTCCACCACCAGAAAGGGCTAATTAAATTTAAACTTAAAATAGCTGAAAAGCACTGCTTGATGCAAGTGCTGCCATGTTTGATGTTTTGTCACATTTCAAAATGGTTTTAATTCACATTTTCTGTTTAACAACTTCCAAGGACATGCTTTTGTCTTGTTAAAGGCTGTTACTATGTTTTCCTAGTCCAGTTGTCTCGGATCTCACTTGGTCTCCATGAATGTTCAAAAAGGCTGGCTAGCAGTTCATGGTATCCTCTGCTAGTTCCTTTCGAAGCCTTGGCACTGTGTCATCTGGTCCTGCTGGTTTTGAAATGGTTAGTTTTACCAGGTTTCCTCTCACCTTTCCCTCATCAATAACTTGCTGGCTAAACCAACAGATTAGTTCCATTCCTTACAAGATGTTCCATAACAGCACTAGTAAATATTTGCTTGCTTCAGCCCTTCTGCCATCCTCAGACACTCCAAAGCTGTTCCTTCAAGAGTTTCTCTCTTTATATTTTCCTTTCCTACTTCCACAACTTTTGCTCCCCTGATGCAAAATGATGTCATGAATATTTCTGCAGCACAAGGGACTTTCCACCAGTGCAGACCTGCTGGTGGAGAGTTCTCAAAAAATCTGGCCAGCAAAAAATCCATTTTAAGACACTTCTTGCTTCTGCCTACACCATTTTCTTATCACACTCATTGGACTGCATGGCTTTATCTACCCTAGAAGCAAATTCTTCATTTAACAACTCAAGTAAAAAGTGCTGAATTTAAATGAGCACAAATTTGTACAGTTAATTTACTTCATTTAGAAGGGAACATAAGCAACAAAGCATCAGCTGCAGTAATAGCTCCTTTGGTTGAACCCAGAAAGCCCTCTGAAACTTTTCCATGGTTTTGAGTGGCAGCTAGACATTTACAGGCTACTTGAGGAGGGCAGGAGGGGGCAGCAGAAGCCCCACGTCTGCTTCTGTAAAGTTTTCTTGGCGTCTTTTAAATTCCTAACTGCTGACATAAGAAAATACCTCTGCTTTTGTCATGAGGACCTCATCCTCAGTCCTGATCTTTTTAAAAAAACCATGATGGACCAAGGGATGTATTTCAAAGGTGTTGGCAAGCACTACAGCTAACACACAAAAGAAGCTTTTGCAGAAAGCACACGCTCTAGAAGGGCAAAAAACCCCAAACAGCCCAAATGCTACCTACCATCAGGTTCCCTTTTCACAAAGAGCGACCAGACAGATGCACCAAGCCTGCCAAAACAGCTCATTGGGAACTACTAAGAACTTGGACCCTGGGGTGGCTGCTGGCACTAACACTTCTGACTGCAAAAGTCCTCCTCCTCCTCTGCAGATGTGAAATACCATGATCTCACACACACTGCTACTGTTGTTTAGGACAGATCTCCCAAAACTTTTGCTGCTCCTCTTTCCATATAGCAATGCACATCCAACACAGACTTTAGCTGGAGCACACATACCACCCTGCGCTACTAGCCACGGCTGTACTATGGCTTGGGGAATCCGTAGTCACACATGGCTTGTGACCTGTGTACAGCACTGCAAAAAGTCAGATGCTGTGATCCAATAACTCGTCCAGGACCACTGCACAAACTAGTACAGCTAAGTATACTAAATCTTATATTTATAAGATTTATAATAATGAAACTTACTCATTCCACATTCCATTTTATTCTTGATACTTTCTAACACTATTTACGTATTTCCTATCCAGCAAAAGCTTATGGGATTTACTACATTAATGGAATGAATGAATAATTACAATTCATTTGTAACATTTCTGACAAAATTTGGTCTCAAGTCTGTCACATCTTTTGAGCTTCCAAACTGAAAGGGTACTGAAATCAAAGGATTTTTCATACCTACAAACAGGCAAATATGCGCAAGCAAGCTAATTCATGAGGTCTGCTCAGGACAGGGGCTTTCACTGCAAACTAAATGAGTCTTTCTGTAACAGGCTAAGGAGCTCAAAGTAACAAAATTGATTGTGAACTCCTGGCTCTCTATCTTAGTACAGGGAGATTTACTATGACAAATCCATCTTCTGTTTTTTGTTGCTGTTTTTAATTTCAAGGTCAAAATGGTCCTCAGAACTTCTTTGGAGCCACAGCAATATTTCACAGCAACCGTGGTAAAATTAATAAATAATCTCAGATGGATCAAATAGAAATATGGGAGGAAAAAACAAAAATCAATACACAAGTAAATGTGAGGATTCACACAGGATCTGTGGGTGGCACGGCACAAAAACATTTGAGTCAACAACATGATGCTTTTGCAAAAGACATTTTCCAAGAGTGTAACATGCAAACATTGGGAAGTAGTTATCCTGTCTTATCCATCCCTGTCGAGGCCTCTGCCAGACTCTTGCATCCAGTTTTGAACACTGCTGAGACAGAAACAAATTCAGAGTCCAGAAGGGAAAAGGAAGACTGTTCAAAGGTTTGGAAACATAAGCTACAGGAAAGGACGAAGAAGCTGGCTTAATCAGTCAGGAAAAGGAAGCCCAAGGAAGGAGACAGGCATCACTACAGTTCACCCTGACTACAAAAGGTGATTAACAAAGGAAAAGGCCATCAAGTTGCGGTCCACAGCTTGGGGACAACAAGAAGACACCAGTTCAGCTTGCAACAGCAAGTGTTTTAGGTACAGAGGGAAGCTAAGATGGGAAGGAATGAAGTAAGGATGGATTCTCCAGGGTCACTGTACAGTCTCCACCACAGGATCTAAGACATCATTGGCCTCATTTGCCAGGCACAATTTTGTTGTACTTCTCTGGCCTGGACAAGAAGATTAATTAGGTTTCTAGACCTTCAGCAAGTCTCTAGCTGTCATAGCCAAATGCTCACATGCTACAAGTAACTGCTTTTTCAAGTAAGAAAACATTAACTGGAGACAGAGAGACACACTGCTGTTAGGAAAGGCTGAGTGTGCTCAGCAGAGCCTGGGTGCAGAGCACACCTGGTCCTCCTGTCACCGAGCTCCCACCACACGTTGTAACTCACTGTGAACCACTCAGACAGCTTCCCTGAAAGCCGTGAGTTTAGAACTCCTGGCTGTCTCCTGTCTTTAGGGTCCAGCGCATAGGGGATGCTTTGAAGTGGCCTGCTAATGTTTCCCACTGTATGTTTCTGCGTTGCAAGGCACGTGTGATAGTTTTGCAGCCTCTGACACCTAAACCATCATTTACTTACCATCCTCCTAGGGCTATATTGTTAAGGAATGGACGCTCAAAAAATGGCTCGTTTTGGACAGTAAACTAAGTAAAATACTAAGTTACTAACTGTGTCCAGCAAATCAAAGACAAAAAGGAAGCAAGCTCTGCTTTTATAAACTGTATTATAAAACGCAGACAAAACCAAGCAAGGTGCCTCAAAGTGGCATTTCCTACTGTAGTAGTATCAACTGAATTGTTCAAGTCCATCTCCATTTTGAACTGATATAACACTTGAGGATTTTATCTTAAGATGTTTGTAGTCTTGTTTTCCCAGTTATCTCTGCAATGTTCCCCATCTTCTAGGCCTAGCTACTTTGCCCAGAACCTTCTTGTTTCAAGTGACACCAGAATACTGGATCTTTCTAGCACTGGAAAACAGCACTAAAATGAAGCCAAGAGATGTATTGACTGACAGGTTGCTCCAATCTCAAGTCTTTTTTGTATGTTTGTGTGTCCCTATTTAAAAAGTTCCAGATGCTACTGTAATACAAAACTGAAATTGGCTAAAGAACAGAATATTGTACACACAACAATTGAAGAGGCATCTAGTATAAGGAAAATAAACGTATGCAGAAAGTCAGTGTCCAAACTAATAAGATACTTACCTGGTAAATTCATTAAACATGGTAAACCCACAAAATCTGAAATGTTTCTGTTTGTTACATGACAGAATAATTTCATCATGGAGACTGTCTACATAGTGGTGGTTAGAACTTTCTCTGGATCATGGCACCTGATGACAATAAAATCACCCACATCATATGAGCTCAGTACCCACAGAAGTGGTCTGCAAATCAGCTCAGTCAGGAATTTTAATAACTGCCAACTTGCAGGCGCTTACTTGGTCCTTCAATTTCTATTTTATTAAATTAATTAAATAAAACAGTTTATTTTATAAACCAACCTAACATACCAAGTGTCATTAAATTAGCTGTTAATTTAGTTACTCAACAGAAATCATTCATGCATATCCACAGAGCTCACAGGCCACTCAATTTGTTTGTACAGCACAGGCAGCTTCACAATGTATTTCTGCAACCAGAAAATGTTGCCGAAAGTGTGACTGCAGCCAAGGGACTGGATGGCATACATGGGTCCCATCCACAAGTCTTTATGGCAGAGGGAAAAAAAAAACCCTAAAACAACTTTCACAAGAAAAGTCATGATTTCCCAGCACTCCAGTCCTTCCTGATAAATCAGTTTCTGCTAAACCCTGCCCCTCAACCCTATGTCTTTCTCAGATCCTCTTCACACATCTGACCTCCCATCGTACTGCTGCTTCACCTTAATATGCTCGCATGCTCCAGGAACACCAACACATTCACCGAGAGAAGTCTGAATGCCATTTCAGAGCAGTGTGATGGAGCGGCTGAGGCTGCTCCCCAGCACAGGACAGCTCCAAGAGAGATGGATCCAGTGCATTCACCTTCCTTCTGAGACTCAGGCATGGTAGGCAATGCACCCAGCATTGATGACCAGTCCTAAGGCTGATGAGACAACAGCAGCTGCAAGACTTCGCCCACAATAGCAAGCTTACACTTACATGCATACACAGAAAAAGCCACAACTGCAGCAGCATCAGCAGCGCCTAAAGCTGCATCCCTAGCACTGGCTGCTCAAGGTTTTTACTTGGAGGCAGCACCACACAACCACCTGGATGCAAGTGTTGCCACGCAGCATGGAACCTGGGCAGCATGTTGAACAGCAGAAGGAATAACGATAACTAGCAGTTTGCCCATATTTTGCCATGCTGCCACAAAGCCAGCTCCCACATATGAGAAGCTTGGTACTGTCAGCAGCAATCAGCAGGCTGCAGGAGGAAAAGCTCCTGCAGGAGAGGACTGGCAGAGGAAGCTGCAGAGCAGAAGCAAAAGCCAAGTTTAAATCTTGGTAGCAGATAGGTGTTGCAGCATGCCTAGTATTACCACATGTGCATGTTTCCCTTGACTGGAATGGTACCAGCTGCTCTTACCTCCCCATGAATTATAAAAGTTCACATAATTGTGGGAGACAAAAGCAGACAAAAAAGGATTCTGTGACATAGCATTTACACAGACCTCTTAATTCTCCACAAAATTGCTTGCAACATCCAAATATAAACAGAAGTCTTTCAGTGTAGATTATAAACTTCATGTTGCCTTCATCAGTCAGAGCAATTCACAGGTAGACACTTCTAATCTTTCCCTGATGCCTTACATGCCAGTGACTTGAAAGCCCAGAAGAAATTTGCATACAACAGCTGGATCTTTTAGTGACTGCCAAGATAGCAAGCGCACAGGTGCTCTTGGAGTTGAAGACGGAAATCAAAGCTATCAGAGTTGCAGAACAAGCCCAGGAAGTCTGTACAAGGCATATCCAGCCAGCTTTCCAGAAGTCATAGTAAGGTTTTTCAAAACTGGTTCTCCAAAGTCAACTTATGATTAAGTTTCTCTATATAATGAGACTGCATTTCAAAAATCCTGTGCCTCTTTCACCTCAACTGAAATCATTGGGAGTTAGAACCTCTAAAACAAAATTTAACTTTTACAAACAAATGTAATGAGATAACAATTTAGAAATACGTAATTTTGGAGCTACCAAAAAGATTTTCAGCTAAGTTAAAGTCCTTCTATGTCTCCAGTTCTTGTAAATTTGAGATTAGAGCCACACATTATAATTAAAAACAGAGGGAACTTTTTGTAGCCTGGACAATTCTAATGGAAAAAGAAACCCTTTCCCACCCACTTTTACTTGTAACATTAACAGCCATAGCTGAGAAAATATGATTCCTTGACCTGGGGCCATGATCAGTCCAGTGAGGACAGAGAATAAGCATCAGCTACCAGGACTGTGCTGAAGGACTGTTTAAGCTGCAGAACTCAAGGGCATGGCTTTTCTTCTCCAATTCAGGCTCCCTCCTGTTTTATTCATTTTAAAAATAAAATATTTTTTTACAGAGTGTGAACTGTGTCTGTAAAAGGTTCAAATTTCCCTTGATCTGAGTTACACCAAGCACACATTTTCAAAAAGCCAAAAAAACCCACCACCCAGCTTCACTAGATGTTTGTTTGCACCTGTCTTTGCCTATCCTGCTGTCTCTGCTATAAGCATAATCCATGGAAAAGATACTCAGCAAAGCACTTTACTTGGAAAGCAACGTTCACCTCTGCTTTAGGCCAAAAAGCATGCTGACACTTCTTTGCATCTTTGTTACAAAGCAACACAGCTGACAGCAAAGCCAAACCACCAAGAAGCAAAGAGTCTTCTCAACGCCAGAAATCTGAGCAGATACATGCACTTTCTTAACAGCTGGAAAAATCACTGGTTCACAGCTCCTTCTGCAGTAACACTGATGATGGGACTGTCACAACACAAAGTAACTGTGACAAGATTCAGACCCAACATCCTCTTACAAACCGTGTCACTAAAAAGAACAAGGGTGCTTTAAAGAACTCCTTCAACAATCCAAAACTATACAGATTTTGGTCTATCTCAGACAGCCCTAATGAGCAAAGATTTTCAGATGCAGAAAGAGGACATAGGAGCCCCAATCCCACTGAGACTAACAGGACTTGTTCTTCTAATCCACTTAGCACTTTCCAAAATCTGCTTCAGCAAATAAATATTTACTTATGTGGCAAACATCAGATCCAGGAGCAGTGTGTTCTGCCTTCACTCTGCAAGAAATCTACAGAAAAACATACAGGGATTTCAGAAGCACTTTCAAGTTACTTCTTAGGTGACTTCTGCACTGATTTGCCAGCTATGTTCAGCACACATTGTCTGATGCTCCTCTCTTCAGCTCTGCATCTTCTACAGCACCAGCAGTCACTGGGCATCACTCCCTGCACTAAGCACAAACTCACCAACATAAGCCATAGGCTTGAACTAAAAGTTAACCACAACACAGTGTCACTCATTTAACCATGGGAGACATAGTAACATTAGGTTGACCACATAGCACAATCTGCCAGAACCTCCCTATCTTAAGGGATTTACCCTCCTGCTATTTTTCAACATGCCCATTGGCAACAGAGTGTGAAATACTGTTCCAGTCTCCAAAATAGTTCAATTTATGCTGATCAGAGCCCTGAAAATAGAGAAATCTTGAGACTTCACCTACCTTCCTCCCCTAGAAGCATGTAGAGAGAGAGTCACTGGTGCAGCACTATGCTCTAATTATGTTTTAGAAGATAATCTTCTCAAACATGACAATCTAATTCCTGTAGAGGAACAGAGATGTATTAAGAGGCAAAACACAATAAATACACGCTACAGCTGGGACTCTGCAATGCTAGGCCACTGTCAATCCTAATAAAATCTGGGCTAAAATTAAACTAAGATAAATTAACAAAATCCACCTTCACCAAATCATTTAACAGAAAAACATTTTTTGAAATAGAAACAATCAAAACAAGAACAGCATCACCTGAGGTTAACAGACACATTAAGGGAATAGTGGAGAAAGGAAGAAAAACAACTCTATTCTGGTACTTCCTTTTCTGCTAGGCAATTATTTGTTTGTTGCTTACAGAACAAATTTTGTACCCATCCACGAACGAACTGTAATTACAATTATCCATTGTAATCCTAATGCATGTTTTCTACCTTTCACCATTCCAAAAAGACATTCTTAGCTCCTGAAAGAAAACATTTGAAATCTACTTTATTAACATAGTTTCACTGCATGTGAAAAATCTAGACTTACTGGGGAGCTAAATCCACTTTCATTCAAAGCAGTCAGGCTACCTTACACATCTCCTCAGCTTCCTTTGCACTAAAAACCACACTTCCAGCTCTCTAACAGGCCACTGAAATGGCTTGCTGCTACTCAGGAAACTAGATTCTCAAGCTAGGAAAGGATCAGCTCCTCAGGAGTCCTTAAAAAACTGAACCTAGAGTATGACTAAAGCATGTGGACAGGCTATATCCATTTTGGAGAACCAACAGCAGAAGCAGCATGCTACCCACTCTGTTCCTGTGAACTGTTCTGATACTGTTGTAGCAATAGCAAAACAGTGTATTGATTGCAACATCTTCACAACAGCCATGCACAGCACTGTTAAACCTGATGTTGTACAAGTAACAGAAGGCAAAGAAGGGGCAGGAAGACAGAAGCAGGGCTGGGAATTGAAGTGAGGTCTTCCAATTATAAGGTTTCAGCCTGGAGACACCAGGCTCTTTTTTCATCACATACCATGCCACAGCATCCTTCAAAGGGAAGGAATGTTCCTGAAAGAAGAAAAAAAAAAAAAAACCAACAAACAAAACCCAAATAACAGTCTTAGAAATTTTCTTTTCCAAACCACCATCAAGACTACATTTGACGGGTTTGGGTTTTTGGTTTTGGTTTTGTTTTTTTCTTCCTCCAAACTGAAGACTCCCTGCGCTTTTGACAAAACTTTTGGTAGAAAAGAGTCTACCTTAAATCCTCAGACCAAACCTAGTCAAAGCCCTCTATAGAACTGCCAATGAGGGATTACAGTGCTGCCACAGAGCTGGCCCAGAAAACAGGCATAGGTGAGATGTGGCGGGCACTACACTGTGTTGTCATCCTGAACAAGACACATGGAAGTTCACAGAAGCACAACAGCATTTACTTCCCCTCTAGCCCACAGGACCTGTTTGCAGAAACTTTCCTCCAGCCACCACTTGCAAGTAAGGCTCTCTATCTCTTTCTCCTGGTTACCAAAGCCTGCCTCAACTCTGGAACTTGTCTTGCAAGCTCTGCTTGGTGTTCTTGTACATGAACCCTGGGCACAGCCTACGTCAACTTTTATCTGGTGAGATCTCTCTGGTATGTGTCCTGGTATGTGTCAGAACTAATCACTCTGAGGAGACAAATACAGAGAGGTAAGGGAGAAGAGACCATGCAGCTGGGTGTCCTCACACATAGACTATGTTTTTGTAGCATCCTCTCTCACTTCACATACCCCAGTCCTACAACAGCAGAGGTGTCTTGTGCTCTTCTCTTTTCAAGGGAAGACAAATTTTGTACAGGTAGGGTATTAGCAAAACATGCTACACTACACCACAGGGCCCAGGCCAGTCTAGATTATATGTGAACAATTAAGATGGATATATCAGCATGCTGTTCCTCTGAACCTATTACAGTGAGGTAATTATCCTATAGCATTTGTTAAACTCCAATCCACTCCTTTATAGGACTGCACCTTGTTCAGCTTTCCCTCCCACCTAAACCAGGACAAGATGCTAACCAGGCCTCAGATGGATGCACTAGCTGTGCTACCAGCTCACCTGCTGCTGGGAGTTCAAAGCCTGCTTGCTGGTTTTGTGCCACCACGTTGCGTCCCAGCTCCCCAGTGAACTGCTACACTGCTTGCCTGCAGCAGACAAAGTAAAATCTAGAAAAGAGCAACGTTACAGGATACTAAACCTGAAAGACATTTAAGAAGAGGCCAACACTTACTCAGTTCAGCTGATATGATGCACATGCTTTGACCTGTTTGAACAGGTCACACTGTTTATCCACAGGTCCAGATCAGCAGCCACAAAAAAAAAAAAAAAAAAAACCAAAACCAAACCAAAAAACCCCAACAAAACAAAAAAAACCCACTATAAGGAAGATGGTTGAAGGCCAATTCTTTTCTTGTAGACAGAGTCCCAAACTAGCCCCTTTTCCTGGGCTGGTTTCTCATTTCTAGTGAAGTTTTCCACTTCAAATTACAAATACCAATGGAGACAACAGATGAAGCGTTCAGTCTTTCACACACCTCGTTCTACAGTAGAAGACACAATGATCTATTTTAACAGTACATCACTGATAATAGCATGTATGGCTCTTCCTCGCAGCCCTTCTTCCCTCCTTGCTCCCAACCGCATTTTCCTGAATACACTTTCCACAATGCTGTCTCTGTCACCAATGGACCTTTCTCTGGTTTGTAAGCCACTGAAGTATCATTCTTTACAACAGCAGCAACAGGCCTGGATGGTTGAAAGGTTTTCTGGGTAATGAAATCCCTAGACTTGGAAATGACAAACCAGCAAGGTCTTCAAGGCCATAACTGTTAGACTACCTTGCAACACAATGGTATGCTGCATCCCACAGTTACCTGCTGCACCCACATACTGTCTTCTGCCCACGACCTCCTCTCAGGAATTCTTCTCCAGCTAAACAAATCCAGTACGTATTGTATCTCCAAACCCATAATGCTTTTGATATGTGGCTCTGGAAAAGTTATCTAGTCCTGCCTGGCTAATGTAGGCTAACTTTCTCTAAATCTTATTACAAGGTAGTGAAACAAAACAATTCCTTCATGTCTGTGCCTGCCTGGACAGCATCTCTGTGCTAGCCAAGTTCAGCAGAGCAGCTGTAATGTCTTCATCATCCCTCAGCCATAATGTATCTGTAGCTCAGGAAGCCCCCATGCCTCTGATAGCCACAAACTGAAAGATCACACGGGGGAAGTAAATTTATGCATGGCATATTTCTTACGCTCATTCCTTAAGTACCCTGTGGGTGAAATCTAGCTGGAACCATGACTCCTAATTTTTATAGCTAAGCAGCTAATGTAAAGCTGTTGTTAAAGAGTCAGGCTGAGCTGGGACAGTGGGAACTGCTATGTTCACTCTCTGTCCAGGAATTTCCCATTTCACTGCTCACTGGAAAGAACCTAAGTGAATAAAATTTGCCTTATTGCACAATTTGCAGTTGTAAACACTCCTAGCCCAGAGGAGGTGAACGGATCTGCAAAGCAGAACAGAAGCATTCCTTGCCACATCTGATTAGACGGAGCACAGAACTGTACATTAAATTCAGCACAGTCTATAGAATAGCAGGCTGCAAATCAGGTACAGCCAGATGAGTTGTTTCAGCACAAAACAAGAGAATGAGAAGGTGAGAAAGACTTTCACCAACTACAAAGTAAGAGGACTCTCTGCTGCCATAGGCTACACCACTAATAATTATTGATGTAATGTTAGGCAATCCTCTCCAGCCAGCTTGCTGTACAGCATTATAATCTTGCACTCCAATAAATACCATAACAGGCTTCCCCTGTGGCTGCTTCTGTCTCTCAATGCCACAACCGGACTGCTTCTTCTGAACACACCCTTCTCTTGATGCACTGAACCTACAAAGCCTAGCCTAGCTACAAATTAGCACAAGGAGTATTGGCTAGCAAAGCCACGTGGTGTCCTCACTGTCTCAGTAGGACCAGTTGTGATGCTCTCCACAGAGGCTCTCAAAAGACCTGGACATCTGAAACTTTAAAGGATATATAAAGAGTGAAAACATCAAGCACCGATCTCATAAACTGTCTTTAACTCTGCAGTTGAGCATTGCTTTCTCCAGTTGCCGCTCCATTTGCCCAGTGATGTGCAGCACAAATGACTCACCTCTACGACATTTCAGTGGTAGAGCCTGGTGTAAGCCAAGACCAGGCACCTTGAAAAGCTTTGGAGCCAAACTCTGCAAGGTTACACGTTGTTTGAAAATCAGATAAAACCAGTATGAGCAGATATGTGCAAAGTGCAAACTCTTAAGAGCAACCAGACCTCTACAGGACATGCTGAGCGACAGCCAGCCTGGCATAGCCTGGGGAGGTAGAGGGGAAAGCAGCGATGCCAAAACCAGAATCCGGTCTCTTGTGCTATATTCCTTGCACACTCTCTCACTTTCTTTATGACTCTGTAATATCCCCGAGGCTTAAGTAGTCTCTGTCCTTGAGAAATTTGATTTCAGCCATCTCCAATCCTGGACCAACTATTTCACAACCCATCTTCCCATGGCTGCTCATGCTGTGCAGTTTTGAAGCCAAATCCAGCAATCCCTTTGCTATTTGACTCATGCTGGGACAAAGCCATTTCCTACCATAGTTCTGCCCCTCCTCAACAAATAAGATGGCACGTGACTGAAAAGAAAACCACCTTCCTGGTAGGAGCTAAGGCTGAGAAACGGATTGTCTTCAGGCACCATTATCTGGGCCCTAGAGACTTTACCCCATTTAAATTCCTATGATTCTTAGCAACAAGACAGTACCTTAATTTTCCTCTCCCACTCTTTTTAAAAATCATAGCAAAGATAAGGGACAACTGCTTCTACTCAAATCAGTCTGAGTAAGTACAGTTTCTGCCCTCATCAAAAGTAAATGCATCACAGCTTCCAGAAAGATGCTTTCCCAACAGCATTAAGTCTAAGCTATGAAAGTCCATCAATAAAATCCTCTGCTGGACTCTTATGTGGCCAAGATAAAGTTCTCGTTATCAGCTAACTAATCTGCAATTACTCTTCTCTAGGGACCGAAGTGGATGGAAAAAAATACCTTGGCCAGGGCAAATGCAATTAGAAACAGTAAGTTATCTACAGGATGTTTGAAATCTCCACATAATACTTACAATATGTAAGGTGAAGATTCATACATTGGTGGGTCTCCAGGTTTCCATTACACGACCTGTGGCTAGACCCTGGATGATACATTGACTAGTTTCTCGGGGAGCCAGGGTGGATTAAAAAGCAGTGGGAACAGAGAAAAAAAACAGGAGTTCAAGCAGACCAGCAGTGCTGAAGTGCACATACATGCTCTGGAAGCCTAGAGACAGGCATTTGCAGGCAGAGATGCTGGGGATTAAGAGGATCTTGCTCAATCAGGTGTGTGATCCCAGCTTCAAAGCAGATGTTCCTCCTAATTCAGCAGTGCTGCACCTCTGCCTGGCACAGGTGACACAAGAAGAAAGGAAGGAAGGGAAATGCTCTTTATTAAAAGCCTACAGACAGGCTCCGGACAGAAGGACTGCATTGTCCCCTGGGACAAAAAGGCAATGTGGACAACCTCTGGCTCATTGTGGAAGTCCCTGAGGAAGGTAGGTAAGCACAGAGACCAGGAAACTCAGCTGGGAAGGAAATGCAGAGGAAATGCAGCAGCACCCATCAGAGCAACTGCCTTGTTCCCAGCCTTCCAACAAGTTGCATGTTTTACTCCCTCTGCCAGGTAGAAATTGATAGGTGTCCGCGCAGCAAACACCACCGCAGTCCCTGGGAAGCTATTTAACCCTCTGTGGGATGGCACGGTCTATGTACACCACGTGCCCTGGTAAACCCATTTCACCTGCTCTCACCCCGTCCTTTGTTTCCCAGCTGGAGGAAAGACCATTTCTTTTTACCTCACAAGAGGCTGTAAGTGACTGGAAACCTAAGCCTTATCGCACCCCTCTCAGCATCCTCCTGATGTCTCCCTGCAGCTCTGGCTGTGCAACCTGCAGACTGTGCAGATGTATGAATCCAGCCAGAAATACAATCCTGCCCAGAGGGCACTTTCTGTGTTGGGTGTAACAAGGTCGTGGGAGACAGGCAGTTTGACTGCCAGGAATCTGGGCTTCCTTCTCACTCACCTCCTGGCAGGTAGGGCCACCACCTGGTGTGCACACACTAAGGGCAGGAGCACAGCTGGAAGACCTGCTGCCCCCAGCTCTGCACTCATCTTCCAGAATGTCACACGTGCTTGCACCCAATGCTGGGGAAGAAAACTTCCAGCAGACACTGACTCCCAGGAGGCCTGCAGCACTTCAGCAAGGAGCTGAAGTGTCTTGGGGCAAGCAGTGATGCTCTTGCAGAGCTGATGCCTGTCACCCACCAGTCCAGGAAAGTTTGCTTAACAGTTGCCTTTGTTTTTAAACACAAACCCTGGTGGAGTCCAAAGTGTTTGCTTGCTTAGAGTCAGTCCTCAGGCACTCCACTGGTTCATGCTAGACCTGTCTGACTGTCTTGGGAATAAATGTGTCTCTGTATTCCATGAAAAAAGAAATAAAAGGAAAAAACAAAATTCTCGCCAAATGTTGATATTAAACTGGAAAAAGGAGCCAGGCAGAAATGTAGTTAAAGCTCAGTTCTAGTTCTGCCCCTTTACTCTTACTCCGGAAAAGGGCATAAGGTCAGTATCCGGAGGGGGGGGAAAAAAGTTAAAAAAAAAAGTCAGTTCACACTGAAGTGGAACAGGAGTGTATTTCCCAATGCCTGTGTTGTTCAGAGGCAGCGGGGAAAGTGACAGCAGCACTATAGTACATAGTGCCACAGTACCAGGGTGTCAAGCAAGCCAGATCTGACTAAAGAGTTTCTAGAAAACCAAGCCCTGGATGTGGGATGAAGTGCAGAATGACAGCCCAAGGCAGAAACTGAGACTAACTCAAGTCCCGGTCCCCTTGACCTCTCCCCTTCTCCTGCTGCACACACACCTTGGGGGCTGTTGCTGTGCCTGCAACCATGTGAGTGCGAAGTGACATTTTGTTTAGCTTCTGCATCACCAGCAGTCTGACCTCAGCTGCATTTATGTCAAGAGGTGGTGAGAAGAATGAGAAAACACAAGCCAAGGGAAAGTAGAACTGAGCAAAGAATGTTTTTCGTAACGCTATGTGTAAGGCTCTTTACCGCATGAACTGGAGGAGTGACGTTTTAGGGACAGCAAGGAAAAGCTGATTGACCTGAAACAGCAGGAAGACAGGAGGGTCACTTGCAACAGTTTCCTAATGAGCTGAGATCATTTGTGCTGGTTCTAGCCCATGTAACACATTGGTCTCCATTGAAAATTCAAGCACTGAGTGCACAGGTACCCATACAAAGACTAAAAAGAGAGCGATGAGTGTAAAAACCTTGTCTATTTCTAGTAAAATCAATGCTGATTTGCAGCCACTGAGCATTTTAATGAGTAGGCAGTTTTCAGGATGTAAACCAGTGTGACTAAGGCATGTGACTGCAGAACTAGCACCCTGCAATGTTACACCACAAAAACGTGTATAACATTCTTGATACAGGGAATTGCTGCTTTCCTTGGCTGGGACACGTCTTAGGAAAGCAGTGTGCAAGGAGGGATTAAAAAATGAAGGTCAGCAGCACCCCTGACCCAGAGGAGCAGCTGTAAATTCAGCATATACCATGTGTTTTCCAGAGAGGTACTCTCCATAAAGACCCATAAAGGTCCCATGTTTGTATAAAGAGATCTAACATCAGAATTTACTCCTAGGACTTTTCCCATTTCTTCTAAAAGGACTGAAGCAGAAATCCACTGATGTCTGCAGGAGATCCTTTCCTGACTTTCACGAGCTTTGCATCAAGAAACAGCAGCTGACTTTTCACAAATATCCTTAAGACAAGGCTATTGTTACCTTTCCAGTTTCCACAGTCTACCTGCTCCACCATTGACCAACTTGATCTGCATGCAGAAGTAGGTCTTTGCCAGGCTCTGAGCTTCACCAAAGCTAGGAGAACAAGGAAAATGGCACTACAAGCTAGGGCAGAGCTTCCCTGCAAAATTTAGATTTGATCTGAAGCAGCTCACCTTCTGTTTGGCTACACAGGACTCTCTAACAGCCTGAGAGCTGCAGGATTCCTTTTCACAGTCTTTCCTAAGCCAAGCCTATTCTGGCTTGGGGGACACATTCCAGATCCACCACTCTGGTTCTACATCACATGGTGAGACACCTTATTTAGGGAGGTCTAGCATCATGCAGCAGCTCTACAACTGCTTGATCTCTAGACATGGACAATCTCTCAAGAGATCTCCATCCTCTATTTTAAGAGCAAGAACAGAAGAGCACGTGGCACATGGGATCACAACGGTGGAGGCTAGGCAGATACCATCGAGCCACTACCATCACTTCACCACATTGCCTGGGAACCTGCTTTATGCCAGCATACTGTCCTGCACACTCCCTTCCAAACAAAAGCCACCAGCATGGAGCTCAGCAAGAAGCCTGCAGGGTGGCTCCTTCCAGAGGGACATAGCTGGCAGAAGGATATATAGAAACATCAATTATGGACCAGCACACATCTCTTAAAAGCAACAGTATCTGGGAATACCTGTTTCTCCTGTCTCACAGTCACACAGCCTTTGATTCACTTAAGGTTCCTGAGCTGCCAAAGGATGCAATTCCTCTAAATTTTGGGTGTCTGCTTAGCTATTGCATATGCACAATCACACATGATGGCACTGGAAAAAGAGGACAGTGCCTTCTCTCAAGGACTTTCCCCAGTGACCCCACGACTTCTGGAAGTTACAAAAACATTACACTCCAGCAGTCACAGACAATGGGTTGCTATGCAGGTGACCCAGTTTCCCTAATCCACCACAACAAGGAATGGACGGATACATACAAGACAGGTCTTCAAAACACTGTAATGGCCTTGAAACACTACCAGCCTGAAAACTGCCTAAGCAAGGCAATTAATGCATTTGGCCAGGTTCCCAGTCCTCACTGAACATGGGAAGGACAGAAAAGACATCCCCACCTATCCACGATGCTATCTGTAACAGTGACACCACTATGACATTTTGCAAACAGTTTTGCACCAGCAGTAATGAGCTCAAACTCTTGCTTTGGCCAGATGGCCAGAATTCAGTAAAGTCTGAAGAATCCAGCCTGGAAATTTTAGCTCTTAATGTCAAAGTGGACTAGCCTAAAACAACAACCAAATTTTAGGCAAAGGAAACAGGATTATACCCTGAGGATCCATTACAATGCTACCGTACAGACATGCTGTAGGTTTCCCAGACAGTATGAGCAAGAGGAGCAACTTCTGCTACTTACCAGCATCACTGATGCCTCAGTTTCCCACCTGCATGCATCACAGGCTCCCCACCACTGTTGCTGTCCCAGTAACTACCAAAAAGCACTGTTCTGAGGACCAGCTCAAGCCATCTTCACAGAAGGGCCCAGGAAAGTGTCTTGCATTCCAGGATAGCATCCAACTAAAGGGACCTGGCAACACAAGTGCTTTTTAAACGACTTTTCATCTGGCTGGTGCTCCCTGTGCTTAGTGCCACAAATCAAGGGCAAGCCAATGGAACCAATGGCAAGGGCTGTTGCCACTTGCCAAAATCCCAGCCCTCTACTTGACAGCACAAGGTATGGCAAGGGCTTTTGTGAACATAAAGGGAGCAGTGCGATACCGAACAATTGCAGGGCAGGGCACTCAGAGCCCACATGCCATGCATCTCTGCAGCATCCATGTCCTGCACCAGGCAGGGACAGGCCCTTTACAGTCTCGTAAGCCACGAGTTTAATGTGGGAGCTTAGTGAGATGAAGGGGGCATTGAACTCTAACCACTCACCCGTGACTAGCCTGAGCAGGAATGTGGCTTACAGGCAGCATTATGTCTTTATGGTCACACATCATTCCTTGTTAAGCAGGTAAACAGATCCCAGAAGAACTGGCGCCTGTTCCTTAGGGATCTTCCTCTGCAGGTACTGCAGCACTGAATGCAGCCCTACAAGTATTTGGTCCCTCTCACTCACACACATCTGTATGATGCCTGAGGGCATTTGGAACTGGCTAGCAAAGGCCTTCAGTACCACAAGCACACAATAGACCCCTCTGCTTGGTGGCGGTGTACCACTGCTCCTGAAAGCTCAAGCCCATTTGCAGTGGATGTGCAGCAGAAAGCACACAGCTTTGACCTGCAGCTGCCTCCCACTCCTGCCTGCCTCCATGCTAAAAAAGTCACAGTACCTCAGTAACTCTGTTTTAGAATAATTTCTTGTCCTATGTCTCACTGTCAGAAAAAAAAAAAAAAGAAAAAAAAAAAGGTCTGGTTTCAGATCAGCATTAAGGAAGTCACGCTGGCACTGACAACAAACTTATGAAGCTTCAATCTACAGGAAAGATCTTAAAAAAAAATATCTGGAAGCTGCTTGAAACTGCTTGTCTAGCCTTAAATACAGATGTCTACATGCCCCAAAGTGGTATTTTATAAGACAAAACAAAATGTACATTGATCCTATGCGTGAATCAGCAGCTCTTGAACACTACCTAGAAATCTTTTCCATTTCAGAGAACAATTTGGTTGTGATTTAAAGCTTGAACAACAGCAATTCCACCAGGAATGAAGGAAATTTGTTCAGCCGGCTACTTTCAGAAACCAATTGTATTGATTCTGATAGTGTGTATCCTCAGCAGCCAGACGACTGGACTTAGGGGTTTTGCTGCATTGTCCCTCTTCTTCAGACAGATACCCAAGCATGCTCATGAAATGACTCAGTTTCTCTACACACAACTTTGTAGAATAATTTTCATCACTCTCCTGTTGTGCAGCATGGTCTTCAGGTCCCAGATTAACTGCATAGCTCTTCTCTAACCTTGCTCCAATTCTTCAACATTCTCTGAAGTGTTGACACCAGGACTACACAGTGTTTCTGCACTGGGCTCCTCAGCACATTTCTGCCATCCTCAGGTGAGTGGTAGGAGCAGGGAAATCTCCCTCTCAACTGCAGTACTGGGCTTGGCAGTCATGTTAGCAAGTTATCTTTCAAGCCTTTTGCACCTTTAATGTATTCCAGATAAGGCCTCCTCCAGCCTCGCTAGCTTGACCTCCGCGCTCTGCTCCAAGATGTACGGCCCTGCATTTAACAGCAGATCAGCCCAGTTTTCCAGGTGACTCAGCTCCGCTCCCACAGCTGATCCGTTGTTCACGTCCCATCCATCTGCAGGATCTCCATGTTTGTGCTAACATTTATTTGGTACTTGCATCACTTACAAAGCCACTGATACTTTCAGTACTTCTTTACAAGCACCTTCTAGCTTTCCTCCTCCCTGGTGGAGGATGACTCTCCATCTGCAGCCATTTTATGAGAATGATCACTCCCCCATAGGTATTTACAATAAGCCACTTTGATTTTGTCTAGTGTGTACTCCTGTATCAGAGTATCCCCAGGAACAAAATCAGAAGCCTTCAAATCTATGTATAATTAATCAGCACAATGATTTTTATCACCAAAAAGTCATACTCTTATCAAGAAGTGGAATCATGTTTGTTTGACAAGGCCAGATTCCCATTCAAGGGAAACTGGCTAGCATCATCCTGCCTTCTCTCAGCTCTTCACCAGCTGCAGAGTTTATCAGCCTTTTTATGCTTTGAGCAAACTGAAGTTTGGGGAGCTTGACAAGCTACCCACTCATTGTCCCAGAATAATGCTGATACAGTAAGTTTTTTCCACTCCCCTGAAGCTTTTCAAGTGCCTATATTAATGATTCAAAGAGTTCCTTGGCTTAGTCTCTAAATATTCTGGACTGTAAGTTAACCATCGTTAATGTTTCGTACATTCAAAAACACTGACATTTAACATTTTTCCTAATTACTGGAAGTAATTTCTTACTGGAGCAGAAAATATTCCCTTATGACCAAGCTATGAATACCCAGTGTTCCCCTTTCCAAACACCAAGAAATAGTTACTAGTTATTTCTGCCTTTCTTTTTCATAAGCAACAATTTTGCAACCCTGTTCAGTATGGAGCCTGTACCACTGCTAGGATTTCATGAATCCCCGATACATTTAAAGAATCCTGTCTTATTGTTCCAAACCCACTGCCCAAAGGCTATTCATTGGTACCCTTCAGTTCTTTCATCAATTGTCTGCATTTCCTTGCAGATTACTTGTCCACGCCGCTTCCTCTATTTTTCCTTTCATTGTATTTTGGGTTTTTTATTGCTGCTTTCATCTCCTCTGTTAACTAAAACAGCTTTTTTTTTACTAAAGAATTCATCTTTGCAAATGCAGGATTGTGGTTTCTCAGGGACCTAACATAGGATTCTTGAACAACTCCCAATTATCATTCACATTTTTATGCTTAAGTTCTTCCTCCCACTTTATTTGGCCTATAATTATCTTCAGTTTGGGGAAGTTAAGCCCCCTAAAAGCACCCATCATACATATTATTAGTTGGGACTATATATTCCCTTTTCACGTACCGAATGAAGTTCAGTCACAACTACTTGTACCTAAGCAAACTTCCTTTTCAGTTCAGTGATTATTTCATTTTCATTAACCTGGATGAGGGCTGAAATTGCATTACTCCAAGCCAGCTGTGATACCTTCTAGACAGAGTGTTATTCACGTATGTGTTTTAAGTGAACAGGTTTCTTCCAGAGCTGCAAAACCATACCTCAGATACCTAAATGGAATTTTTTCTCTTTCTTCTCCTCTAGCAGAGTTTCAAGGAGCTGCTCACCCAGGCATTATGCAACACTGCTAAGAAGTTATTTCCATCCTCTATGTTGCTGTTGATCACCTACAACCTTGAGCTTTCCAAGCCTTCTTCCTTTGACCTACCAACAGCTTCACAGCAAATAAAAAAAGATATGGTGTCACTCCATCTTCCTTCTCCATTTCATCCTTCCTAGAAAGCAGGGTTGTAGCTACTTTATTTTTAAACATTCCAAACATGCAACTCACCCCACCGGACTCCAGCTGTAACAATAGCCCATTTATCTTAATAAACAGGCCTTATAAATTCATACAAAGAAGAAACGTGATCAAAACACCCCAGCTTAACAAGTCACTGTATGCTGGCTAAGCAGCAGAGACTGTCCAGACTTTGGCCATACTGTATGAACTGTTTCAGCATTAATGCCTCCATGAGCAGCTCCCAACCACTCCTTATATGTCTGCATTTTGCAGGGTCAAGCCTTTTTTCAGGCATATGGAAAACTAGAAATACAGGGTCCAGTGCAATTTATTTTTAAACGCTCAATCTGTCACAGAGCACAGACTGGTGAGCCGTTGGGAGCACACAGCCAGACTGGGCAGAATGGATCTGCTTAGTCATCTCTTACCAATGCAAGACTGAAAAGGTACACTATCTGGCTACCAGGTACCCACCATGGTCTCAAAGACAGTATACATATACCTCACCTCAGGATGTCTGCAACTGCTCGAGTACAGAAATCTCAGCCCTAAATATCCCTAGAGACCATTTTACCAGACTTACCAACAGTGACAGGACTTCAGATCCTGTCTCAAAGAGCTATAGAGGAATATGGTATGTTTGCATTTTGGGGGATACCCTGAAAACTCCATGGGCAGGAATTTCCCACAGCATACAGGGAAGTTAGGGAGATTCTTATGATATAGGCATGGGATATCACAAAGCTGAGTTAATCAATACACTCAGGTAGTCAAACTGCTGCACAATCCCAGCAGAACAGGTTGCTTTGGCCAGAATATCGTAAGAGCTTCAAAACTGAGCTCAGAACATCAGCAGCAAACCTCTGTCTGTCTAGCGCGGGCTAAGGACAGGTCTTCCCTCCTGGGACAGCCCTGTCAAGTGGGCTAGCAACCACACTGTCAAGCCTTCCCAAAGCTGTGCAGCCCTGAGATGCCTAGTGAAAGACCTGTGAGAGTTAGTTTTGTGCTGATCCTGTGCAACTGTGGAAAGCTAACCTGCTTTAGCCTTCTTTACATTGGATTCTGACACAACTTACCTGTCTTTCTGGGTGCACAGCAGAGGGATAGAACTGTGGGAAGAGACCAGTGGATTTCGAGCACCTGAGTGATCTAGTCAGCTCCCCACTACAGAAGAAGTACAAGAGAAGCCCAAAGCAATAATAAAACCTGCTTTTCACCCTGTTTCTTCAGATGTACCAGTGAGCCAAGACTCCATGATCTGGTGAAAGGTTTGCAGGTGGAGAGGCAGGAAGATGTTTAGGAAAATGTCCAGAAGAAAGGTCAAATTTTCTCAGCACTTAAAATCTTTAAGCAGTTAATCCAGGAGCCTCAGAAAAGGTAAAGCCTTTAGCTGAAATAACTGAAAATCTAGCTTACACTGAATGAGAGGAATCCAGGGCTGTAGTGTCAGTAGAGGGACTTCAACAACACCCTGCATTGGGACACATCCAGCAGCACGCCACTGCAGGGCTGCAGCTTTCCTGCTGGTTCAGAGCTTCTGGTGTTTTATTTATATAATTGGTTCCCACAAGAAGTCCAAACACTTTCTCTGAGCTTGCAGGAAACTCTTCAAAGTGCCACAAGGTGCCACAAAAGGAAAGCCAAGGACCCTAGTGATGCAGTCCTCTGCTGCCCTGCCTCAAGCATGAGTGAAAATAAGCTTGAGCCATGCCTGGAGCAGGTTCATTGCTTAGCCAAGTGGAACACACCATGAAACCTGTCTCCCTGGTGCAGGTTAAGTGGCTCATCCTGTGTGACATCACAGTAAGCCAACAACTGCCACTTCTGACAGGTGGAGGGTGCTAACTGTATTTGGGACACTCTCAAGACAGCAACAAGGCAGGACGCTCTCCCAGAGCCACACATCTCAGTGGGGTCTCTCAGCTACTGCAAGTGGCGAGTGTGACAACACCTCACCACCAGACATACACAGAAAAGGTAGCCAACACCTCAGCTTATATCTTCGAGAGAGAGGATCATCCATGGGATGATGCTTGCTGTCTGGATCAAGTAGTATGGTTTACTTGCAGCAAAAAAAAAAAATCGCAGCAAGATTTGATGCACAGTTGCAAACAGTTCATTTGAGCTTTGACAGCCTGATGGTCCATAAAGATGTAGAAATATTTTTCTCACATGGTACAGTTTGTGGGACACACTGATAAATTATAAGTAATCCACATAGAAATTAAGGGTTTGAGTAAATAAGATGAAAGTCAGACAGGAGCACTGAGTACGTTGATGATGCAGCCTCTGTGCAAAAAGAACGACACTCAGAAACCAAAATAGAGCAACACAAAACCACATAAAAGCTACCATTTAAAAAATATACATATTTGCTAGAACATTCCTATACTGCATTTACCAGGCACTTCATGTAGGTCAAGTCTGAAACAGCCTATCTTTTTTTGCCAAAGGTTAATTTGAGTTCTGGCCAAAACCAGCAATCCTGCTAATCTTGTTAGAGCAAAGAGACTGAGAAAAGCACAAGGCCAGCTAACCTAAATCTTCCCTTACACGGTTCTATGACAGGATTGTGATCACAGTAAGTGGCAGACTAAACACTGTTACACATTTGTTTTTAATTGACAGGACCGGTCTTAAGTTGCATGGATGGACCCCTTCATAAACCTCTCCCTGCTTTCAGACTGCACAGCCAACTGCTCCTCACACGCTTGTCTGTTTGACCTTTGCACGCTCAATAAAGATAAGCTTCATGAAAAGGAAGGAAATGTGGAAGTCTGAGTGCTCCAGCCAAGACACCGCCAAGGTTAGGTCTGCTGACCTGTTCCTTATCAACTTCCAAGACCACTTTCTGTTCCCGGTGAGCCAATGGAGCTTGAAAGCTGTTGTGTCTGAGCACCAACTTTTACTGCCACTTGTCTCAGGTTGAGTCTCCAAGCATCTGCCCACACAGACTGCATGCTCCAAGAGACTGGACAGATGTAGCATGACCCAGAGCACAACCTGGACTGCAGGCACTGCATGCAGGACCATCACACGTGCCAGGGCTAGGCTTTGGAAGGAAAAGGGCTGTTGCACCCCTGGGAACACCATCTCACCTGAAAACCAGCAGGAAAGGTTGTTGTTTTCCGAGGGCACAGCACATGCAGGGGTGACAGGAACACTAACCCAGACACCCAGCCTACCCTGGCATCTCTCTTCCAAAAGCAAACAGGCTGACCTGGAGGAAGCACTCAGCTGAGCCTGGCACCAGGCGACTCCCACACAGGACACCTAGCCAGGCCCATGTGGATGCACAGGCTCTGTCCCCACTGGCACTGCTGGCATAGCTCAGCATCTCCAGAGACAAGTCATGCCCTTTGTTTCAGCTGCTCACTTCAGCCAACCCTCTGGAAAATGCAGCCCCAGTTACATTTTGGGAATGATGTTCCCACACCTGCCCAGTGAGGCAGAAGCCCAGCACCCTATCTCCAATGTCAGCAGAGCACCTACAGAGTGGCTCTTTCCCTAGCACTTGCCCTCAATTCAAGCTGTCAGGGGCTGAGGGATGTCTTGAGCCAAAGATGCCACGTGGGACACACATGAGACTCCCTGGTGTGACTATATATCTGTCTAATTCTTTCAAAACTGTTCACACATTGTGTTCAAGCACCCTTCACCCAAGCACGCTGGAAATTAATGATGCCTTGTGCGGATGTGCATCTACCTGCTAAGATTTCTGCCTGGTAATAGTTTTATTGAGGGTCCCAATCTTTCCTAGGTTATCAAAAGCAATGAAGAAATGTTCCTGCTGCTCCCTTTCTGCATTAGGCCAGATAAAGCAGTAGACATCTTAAACTGTTTTTCAGCTTCCTCGTCCTACTTGAAATCAACCTTTCTAACTAATAAAATCCTTCATGAAGATTATTGGAAATACTTACAAGATTATAGAAAACTGCGGAACAACAAGGATAACGGAAAACATACCCTTTCCAAAATCCTGATAGCTTTTTGTGAGCTTTCAAGTTTACTTGGTAAAGGCAATGGCATCAGTGAACAGAATTCTGAATAAAGCATACGGGCAGCAGGAATTTAGAGAAACACAAACCCAACACATCACACACTGAAGACGTGGAGGAAAGAAATGGTAGTTAGTAGACCTGAATATGTAACTGCAGATGAGAAACACTATGTAAGCTACTAAGCACCTCTGCAGGGGAAATTCTTTGCCATACAGCATTCAATATACATGTCAACAACCTAGAGAGCAAAAAACACCCAGCAAACCCCAACTCTATCATTAATGGATTTTACAGGTAAAACAAAGGTCAGAGGAGCAAAATAATAAGGGGAAGAGAGCAGAGGTGCTGTGAAAGCTGGATCTTCTGTTACAACAAATATTGTCTGCTGGTTTGCAGTTCATCTTGGCCACAGAGCAGGCAGAGACTGGACCACACCACCACAGGTTACACTCTCCCTTTCCTGGGAAGCAGTGAAGAGTAAAAAAGACTGAGTCGCTCAGGCATGAGCTCTGAGAAAACCACTGTGCCTGAAAGAACCACAGACAAACTCCGATGCATAAACAAGGAAAGATGAGGGTAGTGACAACAGCACTGCACGGAGCACACGCTTGAGTGCCATGACACAAGACAGATTCTGCTAGGCCTGGGAAAAGCTGAGGAATAGTTAACACATAGAAAACATGCCCTGCTGGCCAAGGCTCAAGGGGTTCCACTTGCTTCATTTAACAAAACGAACATTCAAGGGCAAACTGATTACAGTTGCGGCACCCGCACAAGGTAGAGAAATTTGATAGTAGAGGCTTTTCAGTGAATCACAAACCCTCACAAATTCCACTAGTTGAGAGCTGAAGCTGGGCTGTATTTTTGGTCTGAATATGTCTAGGTTTGTTGAAGAAAACTAAAAATTAGTCTTCAGAACCACTGCCATGGGACAGAAACCATGTCACTGGGATGCAGGAGCCAAGTGGTATACCCATGGACCTGGCAATGCAGTCTGGGCCAAATAGGAACTGTTCTACAGCTGTTGGACTGGAAGGTGACAGCAGTGCAGACCAGCTCTTCGATCAGAAAGGAAGTTGGTCTTCTACAACTCTGCAGGCATGTGCCTTTAGGTTGTCCTGACAGCTTGCAACCTTCCTGTCCAAGGGAAAAGTTGGCAGCTACAGTCCCACAGTCTGGGTTCAGTAATTGGCAATAAGCAGTGAGCGCTCAGGATCAGGTGTCAGACAGAGCCACAGCATCAGGCCACTGTGACTGGTCACCATAAGTCTGCACCAGGACCTAAAGGTGTGCAGACCAAAGCTTAGTATGGACACACCTGACTACCTGACCAGCTGAATGAGCCAAGCCCACATCCCCTTCCTGCTCCACACTCCTTACTGTTGGTTAAGCTGCTCCAAAAAGCATCTAGTCCAGAGCTTCTGTGCACTCCCTTGAGTGGCCCCCAATGCCCAGGACCCCTCAGCCCACTGACAGGGCTGTGCTCCTCTGCAGCAGCAGTACTCTCAACCCAAGCTAGAGGATATCAAGTGTCATTGGAGTGTGTCTGCCGACCAGCTCACCAGCCTAGTGCTGACTTGTCAGAGGAGAGCAGGATAACCTAGTTACGAGCACACTCACAGCAGTGTACACACAACTCATCACCCAGCCCTCACAAACTGGGAAAAGGGGAAAGGTATTGGCATGCTCACATCGTAACACTGGGAGCCAGCCACAGGCAAGGGGCCATCTGTGGGAGCTGCAAGGAGAGACAAAGCCACATTTACCACCTGACGTCTTCTGTTTCTGCTGTGTAGTATGCTGAACAAAGGGCATTTTTAATAGGCAAATCCAGCTGGTTGACAGGCACACAGAGTACAAATGCTAGAAGCTTATAGTGGCACATGTAAACCAGTGCCACAGCAAAATGCAGTTTGGGATTTCAAAGCCCTACCGCAGAGTCCAGGCTGTTTGAAACAAAGTCTCCACCCTTCTGAATGCAGAGACAGCAGATCAGTAACTGAATTCCCCTTTCACTCTCAGTAAAGAAAGAACTCTGAACTCTTCAGGTATTTAATAAGATCTTAATTAAACTCTAATTATGACAATGGAAATGCGAAGCCTTAGCTATTTTGGTTCCCACCAGCCAGCCCATTCCCCTTGCCTGATGTCTAGACGTGGAGGCTGCAGGTGTGTCTACATACAAACTGAAAACAAAAACAAATGTAGGTCATAGACTCAAGCAGCCAAAGATGCAAATAGGATCAATGCAGTTGTTTCAGCTCCAGTTCATGTGCAGAAAACCCTGATGTTCCCATCACCTGAGAAGGGAGGGCTGTTCCTGATGCATACATCTTGAAGTTACACCCTCAGGGCAGAAGATGCAATCAGGTTACCACAAGTAGTGTCCTGTCCAACTTGTTCAGCAGTGAGTGCTCTGCTCCTCTGTCAGCTCTTTCATCAAGCAATTGCTCTTCACTTTGCTCCAAGTTTGGATCTGAACTACTCTTTGCAGAGCTCCCACCGCATGCCTCTCCTTGCTCTTTCTTTCTCAAGATTCTCAGTTACTGCTGTTGGCAAAAGTGAACCTGAACCAGGGTCTCATGCATGGAAGCACTGCCAGATCTGACCTCATCACCCCAGAAATTAAAGACGAATGTTATAAATGATCAATTCAATGTAGAAAAAAGGCCCTTTGTTTGAAATGAGAAGACTAGCACAATTCCCTTTAACTTCATGCCTTTTGGGCCTAATTGCAGGCCATCGCTGCTGTTCCTCTAACTTTCTTAGGGAAAAAACAAATCAACCAGCTCCCCCTTCCACACCTAACAAGGCAGTGGGTGCCTTGGCTTCCTACTTTGCCCCACAGATGTGCTCCAGTTTTATTCCAGGGGCAATCAAGGCTAGTCCTTTCACCCAAGTGGGTACATAGATTAAGCAAGAAAAACTATACTGGTAAGTCAGAAGGGTTGTATTTGCTAAGCAGGAGTCTACAGCTCTCACAGTCTTCTTAGTGATCCAGAAATTGGAATACCTGAGAACCCTTTAGAGAAAAGCAGGAATCTCTCACCACTTTGTTGCTTGCAGGGGTTGCCCTTCAAGTAAAAACATGAAAAACTGATGTCCTAATTAATGCAAAATGATCAATCCTAGAAGTGTTTGCTTCATCTTCTATCTACAACTGACTCTTTGGGGAAGTGGCTGAAAGATGCAAAAGATAAGACTTTCAAGTGCTCTGTCTCAGAGCTGGAGCAAGGATTTCAAGAGCAGTCAGTCCTTAGTGGCTCCCTGCTTTCTACTGACACCCCAGCAGCTTTGAAGACTACTTTTAAAGATGTAGGCATGTATTCAGATGCTTAGGTAGGAACAGAGCGCAGTGGCAAGGGTCTGGACACAGGAAAGCCACATGGCGAAAACAATTCTCAAATCAAGAACAGCTAACAGGTAGTCTTCCATCAAGCATCCCAAGCTTGGAGAAGCTAAATAGGTTATGGTCTTGGCTAGGAACTAGCGATGGCTCAAGCCTGGGTCCCATGCAGAGGGTAGTCACAAGCCTAAACTTTCTGTGTTCAAGCTCAAACGAGTCTGTCAGAAACACAGCCTGGACACCACCTGAGTGTGCCAAAGCGCAGTCAATTCAAGTGTGTGGCACCGCAAGGGCCAAGGCCAGCTCATTTTGTGAGTCAATACCAAACTGATGTTCAAGATGCTACAGCTAGAGCCAACAGCAAAGTTGCACGGGCTTTAGGCTGGAGCACTAATGCCTCCAACACTGCAAACATCTAAGCACATGCGTAACTTGAAAGGAACAGTCGTGAGGTCTGAGGTATTGACTCCAGTGCTGGAAGTCAGCAGTGGTAGATTGTGTATAGCTACAAAGCCTTTTATCTTCTAGAAGCCCAGCTGCTGCTAGGAATGAGACCAGCATCCTTATACGGTATTGCAACAAGAAAGGCACTACCCATGAAAAAAGGTGGGGTGGGATAAAGTCTTCAAGACAAACTAGGACAGAAACAGTTGCGAAACAGGAAAATAAACACCATGGTCCTGGCATGGAGACAGACTAATCTTTCCATACTCCCTACAGTTACATAGATCTTTGAACAAGAGAGGAGGATTTAGGAGGCAGTAAGGTATTTCACAGATTGTTTACACATCATTGTGTACCATATAGAAATGATACTTTTATGGCCTGGCTATGTGGGCAGCCAGCCTGAGCTGAGCAAGAACAAGACAGATTTGGCAGGTAAAATAAGAGAGTCATAAAACAAAAGATAAAGAGGAAACTGGAACAAATACAGTCAAAGAAAAAGAGCCCCATGACAGGCAGTGTTAGCTGTTGTATGTGTGTGGGTTTTTGTATATTTTCTCCTCTTTCTCCTCACAAGGAGGAGGAGGAAGTCTCTAGCCTGGGTTTGTCTGCACTTTTCAGCTACTGAGCATTGTAAAACCCCATCAACACAATCAATAACAAACTGTTGCAGACTTCACCTGCAATAACCACTACCCACACCAAACGGGCCTTGTTCAACAGTATGGATCAAAAGTGGGACCTAGCCAGTAATAGCGTATTGCTTCTAACTGGCCTGGGAGTCCTCCTCATCAAGTAGTACAACCATGCCATAAATGAAAGAAAGAACAAACCCTATGCAGAAGCATAAACTGAAAGTACTGAACTTGCTTCTCTGGCAAGGAAATCATCTCTGTGCAACAAAAAACATTCATTGTACAGGATTAGACCATTCCTTCTGGTTTTGTGTCCCCATTTTCCCCAGCAGAAGTTTATAAGCTGTCCCTGTGTATTCACCCACTTGAAAGACAGACACAGAAGTAGTCTGATACTGGAAGTTCCCAGATAGCAGCACAATACCACGGAAAATCGTTTTCAAAGAGCTTATTTCAAAGTATTTGTTTGGTTTAATATAAACACATAATTAAATCAACTGCCTCAACAAACTGAGAAGAAAGCTCTGAAATCAAAGATTTCAAGAATTGCTAGCCATGAGAGTTCACAAGTCAGACTCTGAAATGCCTTGGCTTGGAACTGAAATTAATTGGCTTAGAAACACAAAAAGCATCTGCCTGTGGTTCTCCTTTTCCTTGAGCTGCCCATATTGGAAATCTAGTTGTGGGCAGAAGTGAGGGTGTGAATTTGCGGTGCAAGAGCTGCTCCAGACCTGCTCCCACATGGGACAACATGCCTCTTCCCTATGGAAGTGAGCAGGTGTGAGAGCAGCCACAGCTCACATGGTGCACGTGCACACTTCGACCCACTATGGGGTAATCACGGGCTGTGATTTTCCCAACCAGAGCTAAGTTTCTCCTGCAGTTCTGGTTACCCTGACTTCCTCAGCTGGGCTCTGACAGTCAATGTCACCAGGCTGGGCAGCTGTATGTTGCGGGTCTGTGTTCCCACCCATGCAGTTTGCCAGCTCACTTGGCATTTACTCCGCCTGCAAAACAGTACAGCAACAGCCACTCTGAAGAAAGCTGTGCGACAGCCTAAAGCAAGTGTCAACAGTTGCATAAGCTTGCAACCTGTATTTCTCAGCCTTCCTACTACTTTCTTACAAGGCAGTGGAGGAAGCACACGCCCCTGCCCTCCCACTTCTATCATACTAAACCAAAGGGGCAGTTTCAGCAAAATAAAAACATAGGCAATAATGTTAATAACAATGTTAATAAAGCCTTAACCAGGTAAGAGGTGGTGGAGATGAAGCTTCCCAGCCCATTTTTAGGGCGGCTGCGAGCAAACAGCGACAGCACAAGTATTCAAAGCACAGTTAAGCAAAAGACTGGAGATGCAAATGAGACTGCCCAGCTCCAGACAAGGGAAGAGTGCAGATATCCTGCATGCAATTAAGGACAGCATAAGTAATGCAGTGTGGGCTGCAGTGCCATTCCCTGCATTGTGGTCCCTGCCAAGATTGGCCAGGGTAGCAGCATTTCTGACATCTGCCCCAAACTGCCGTCCCTGCCTTTGCTGGGCTGCAGGTCCCTTCAGCACGGGAGACTGCATCAACACAGGGGAAAGGGTCGGGCATCAGTTGAAACTCCTCAGCCCCACGACCAAAGGTCCCCCCACTGTGGGCTACAAGGGCACACTGCAACAGGCGGTCTTGCCTATTCCTAAGCAAACACCACTTTCTCTCCCCAGACTAGCACCTCCCTGCAGCAAAGTTACCCCACGCCAGAGAGCTGCCTTATGCCGGCTTGTAATCCCACTGGGCAGGCAGGGACAGCAACAGATGCAGCTCCCTGGTGTATTTAGTTCAGAAAGCAGAGCCCATAACTGCCCCATCCAACTCATGGGCAAGAGAGGTCAGTCTTCTTGCCTGATGTGATACTGCATGAACAACCGTGCTAAACTCCAGCTGGTCTGAAAATATAAAGGCATTTGCACAAGGGCCCACAGTAGCCTGTGGAGCTCCCTGCAGGAAGCTGTGCTGTGCTGACGCTCATCTGGTCTTAAAGGAAGCAAAAAACCAAAACCACCAAACCCAAAACTGAAACACGCTTTTCCCCAATGCAAAGGATGGGCCCTTATTTCTGAAGGCACTAAGAGGTCCACTGGCATACTTTCCCAATCAGCACTTACTTCTCAGCTTTACTCGCAGCACCTCTGCTTCCCACAAGTGCTTTCTTCTTAACTAGCTTTTACAAAATCAAGCTTAGACAGTGAGCCCCAGCCTGCCCTGGGCTCCAGCAGGGCAGCCCACTCAATGTCAGTGAACAGCCATCCAAAGGTCTGGTGCCTCTTGGGGTGGAGCCTGCCCAAGGCGGCCCAGGGAAGAGGACAGGGGTCTCTCCAGGGCAGGTCTAAATAAATTTAGGATGTGGCCTGAACTCCTACAGCTAGCAAGCTTTCCTGGGGGCACAGGTAAAGGCAGGGACTACAGGGAGCAAACACAAGTCTCACACTTACCCCACACCCCAGCCCGTGCTCTTGCTGCTGCGACATCCACCCAAGCAGCCAGCCTGGCACCCAGCACACCACTGTCTCACCTGGGAGAAGTTCAGCCCATTGAGCGGGTGGCACTGCTCCTCCACTTTTTCCACAGCCCCAGTCTGCTTCTTCAACCGCTCCGCTTCCTGGGCCAGGTACAGATCCAGGACAGGCACGCCTCGCGACTTGATGTCTACCTCCGTCAGAGAGTTCACCATCAGCATCACCCACACCGGCCTCTTCCGCTCCCAGTTGCCTGCAATGGCGTTGAAGAGGTAGTCTGCATACAGCCCTTTGCCCCGCTGGTCTGGGGTCATCCAGGATGGCATCATGAGCTTGACATACTCCAGGTGCCGCTTGAGCCGGTGGTAGATGTCATGGGGCAGCACATCCTGGAGGTTCTCCCCCTGTGGCAGGAGCTGGCAGCTGGTGAGAGCCGAGATGGTGTAGGGGTCAGTGAGGTCCAGCTCAAAGTACACAATGTGGCTGTGCTGGAAGGCCTTCTTGGAGTTCTCTGGGATGAAATCCCAGACACGTGTGTACGGAACATGGATAGTGCCAAAGAAGTAAGATGGGGGATCTCTCTTGATGGTCCACAGGAAGGAGTTCAGCTCGCTTTGCTGGGGGAGAGGGAGACACAGCTGAGTAAGTACAAACATTTACACCACAGCACTGCAGTCCAGGGCTTAAGTAAAGCATGATGCCAAGCCAGCAGGTCATCTGTCTCAGCAGCTTGCCAGCGGTGGTTCTGCTCACACAGAGTCAGTACTCTCTGACCATACTTTCTCTCAGCTCCTGAGGTCAAAATTCTAATTTCACTAATTAAAAACACAAGAAGATTGGCCTTGGCTTTCTCCTCCTGAAACTTAACACTGGGTCTTCTCAACAGTAACACCACCCTGGCTTGTCACCCAAGCATCTGGCAAAACCAGCTGCAGAGCACAGCCCAAGCAGGCCATGCTCCAGACATTCCCACCTTTTAACAAGTCAAAAGCTGGCATCACTTTGCTGAAGCACTTCAGCATAGCAAGGCACCTTTCAAAGAAACTGATGTGACACTTAGAGAATGCCACAGCATCTTAGAAGAACTTTCCGCTCTGAGTGAGACACCAAACAAATGAGAAACACACAACACTGCTGGCAGGCAGACTTGCTGGAGCAGGCAGAAATATGGGGCAGAAATTTTACAGGGATGTACAGGACCTCTTACAGCTGAGTTACCTTTTTTAAGTAGCAGAGACATGCATGCAATATCTTGGAAAGTGAGGGAAAAAATTCTGCAGACCAAACTCGGCCTGTGGTTCCAGGGCATACTATTTCAAACACAAAGGAGGAAAAAGCTTCCTTCTTTCTTAATTTAGCTTTTAAAGTCTCTCAATAAACCACAGCCATCAGGAAGTCAGAATCAGACTAAGATTGTTCCATTGCAAAATGTGCCTCATAGCATCCCCAGGAATACCAGAGCACAGGGCTGTGTTCAAGCCCTAAGCAATCCTGTGGGACAGGAAAGCAGATGGGGCAAAATGGATCTTGCCAAGTCACTTTACACCAACAGCAGACATGACCTCCATCACCTACCATGTGCACCCTGCTGGTGCAGTTGTCCTTACTGGTGCAATGGACACAGTCTCTATCTTTCTGTGCAGACAGGAAGAGGTAGCCTTTGCATGTCTAAGTAAGAGAACAGGCTTCCAGATGCACTCAAACATCTGGTCAGCCTTTAGCCAGCAGATAGCCTCAGAGCTGAGGTTAGCATTAAGTGTGCATGTGTGCTGATCTAAGCAGCCTGCCTGCCTGCCAAATGCAGAACAGGCTGCTTAGAGGAATTTATTGGAAGCACATTGCCTATAAATTTCTGATACTAAAGACCCAGGGTCAGAAAGGTTAATCTTAAGGACTGCTCTGCAATGGCTCATCCTGGACAACCTTCTCCAGCAGCTCTCTATGTCAAACTCAGGCCATGGATCAGGCAGCACTTCAGTGAAGTGCTACAACCAGTCCAGTTTACCCACATAGATCCGCAAACCAACTATACTCCAAAGAGCTCCTCACACACTTCTGCAGCACGTAAAGAGTCTGAAGGATACTTCAGACCTTGGTAACACCATGCTACAACTCCAGATCCCATAGGACAGTCTTGGAGTTCACTCCTGACTTAGAGAGCATAAAAACTCTCCTGAAGACCATGGGAAGAAGGGAGAAAAAACATGATGCAGCACAGAGAGGTAATTAAGATACAGGGCAATAGGTGAGTATGAGTATGACATAGACCCAGGAAGAACACAGGAAAATAAATATGCAAAGTAAAACAAGAAGGAGAACACCACAGGGTTCCCTCCTGTTGTTATTCAGGAGGGAAAACTGGAAGGACACACCACTACAGTGAGAAATTAATGGGAAGTAGTCATCAGCCAGCAACAAAGACGGACCAGAAGTGCTACTTTTTATCTATAAGCAAGCAAAAAGACAGAAGAGGCACCTAGGACAGGCACGAGGTCAAGAGGTCAACACTCCTTCACTTCACACAAGTCTGATCATGTACATGGCAGTGCACAAGAGCAGTCACAACTGCAAGGAATCATAAGGAACTAGTGGTCACCAGCCAGCTTAAAACTTTAATTCAGCTCCTGAACAAAGCCAGAAGGTTCAAGTCCAGATAGATGGTACCAGGCTTTAATGCCCATCATCAGTGCTGCTCTGGACAATTCACACAGCCCAGCCAGAAAGATGTTTGGCATTTCACTTTCACTTTTTTTTTTTGCTCTGCAAATCACTCCAGCTTTCACAATCAGATACTGAAAGCAGAGTAATACTGCCAACTATTAGTAGTACTACCAAGGAAATCACACAGGCCATCAGGCACACAGTAAATAGTCTTCCTTTGAAGAGCCTGCAGCGCAGGCAGAAGATAGCAGGCTTCAACCTAATGAAACTTCTCACACAGTCCTAGAGACTGAGACCTTGAAAAGGGGAGCAGCTGGGCACTCTTGTTGATACTTCTATGCCACCAGGAGCTATCACGAACTTTGCAACCCACCCCAAGCACCATTCAGACCTCCCTTCTCAGAACTGCTAGAAGCCAGTGTGAGGGGCTGGAGAACAGTCCTGTTTCTTACAGGAAACATGAGAAGCCTCATGAGAAACCTCCCCAGACCCTGCATAGACAGTTTCCAGGCACTAGCAGTTGGTTATCCTTACCAGGTGATGCTACGACAGGAGCTCACAAAGCTCACTTTCCCTCCAAAAGGTAGCATTACAGCTGCCCGGGACATGCTAGTGCTTCACACTCTTTTGGCATCTCCTTTTCCTGCAGAAGGTGGAGATTGGAGTTCCAGCTTTGCTCTGCCTCTATGCCAGACCCCTGCAAAAAGCTTTCTACTGCCTTATGTGAGACAGGATGGAGCAAAGTCGTTGGTGTGCCTGAGCAGGTCTGTGCTTCCCCTGCTATACCTTCTGGCACCCTCACATCCCCCTTCCCAGAGCTCACACGTGTTTCACTACAGCTTCTTCAGAGAACAAAAAGCAAGGGTATAATCTCTCCCCAAGACCATAAAAGGGAAGCCATTAAAACAATGCTTTAGGTGGCTGTGAGACAGCACAGGAGTAGTGCCGAGGCTTGCTCAGCATCACAGTATACGCCGTCACTGGCACTGCCTTTCCCTCACCTCACTTCCCTGACAGCGTTCAGTAGATAAAGGTGCTACAACCCAATTTTCCTTTGCAGTAGGATCCTTCTACACAGCTGTTACATCAGAGAGGGGTGCTTTAAAACCAGCATAAATTACAGTCAAAGTGGTGTCCTGGAGGCTTAAGAGAGCTGCATTGTATAACTCTAGGAATTTCACTTTCAGCTGCATAACAACAAAAGTCAGGTTCATGCATTACATCAAGACACATATTTCTGTCTCCGCTCTCCAATTTACAGGTGGTACTCAACACATTACTCATGACAGGAGAAAGTAGAAACAAGGGTTAAAAAAAAATGAGGGGCAGCCTAATGAAGAGAGCAGCAGTCCCACAAGAGAACACAGGTCTCCCCATCTGCGGGCACATCAAGACCTGAAGCAGCATCGCAGTAGCCATACCACACCACCTCCATGCCTCAAGTTTGACCTCCAACTACATAATCCCAAATCAAGGTATTTCTGAATGCTCAGCACTATGGCACAGTGCCTTCTCCCCTACCTCACCTCCCCAGATGAAAAACAGCTGGCTATGAACTAATTCAAGGTATCAGCCCAGCCAAAAAATGGCTTGGAACAAAAAAAGGAAAAAGAGAAAGTCTTTTCCCTAGCCAGCAGGGGAATGAGGGAGAACAAAAAGGAGCTGCTTAAGCTGACACTGTCAACAGAGACAACACACTGGGAGCTACAGGATCCACTCCCTACCAAAAGACTGAGGATGTCTCCCTCCCCAGCCAGGGCTGCACAAAGGACAAACTCCACTGCCTCCCATGAGATGCACTGGGGGCATGTAAGGCCAGACAATGCTTCCTAAAATGTATGGACAAGAGCGTCAGGCACTGCAAAAATCCTGGAAAAGCATGGTACACATCAAGGGGTTTTCCTCAGGAGCTGAGGAGGGGTCTAGGCAAGAACAACAAAAAACTTAAAGAAAGGGACAGCGAAATGATGCATTGCAGATTGCTAGCTGAAACCAGAGCGTGCTCATCCCATATCACATCTGCCCTCTAATCACATAGCTGGTTGTCCACAGGTGGCACTGGAAAGTGCCATGACCTCCTGCCTTTCTTCTATCTGCTTCAGCAGAACACAGGCTCTGACTGAGAAGTATTTTCATTATCTTTCCAATAGGTTGTTTCTTTTAAGATTTGGGGAAAAAAACACCCACACAACAAAAACAAACCAAAAAAACCCCAAACCCCAAGCCTCAGATTCTGTTTATTTTAACTACCCCAGCAGCTTGCTTTTCTAGCGGTATTTATAGTCCACCATAGGATGCAACCTGTAGTCTTCAAATACACAAATACTGTGTTTGTCAGACATCATGCACCACTTCAGCTAAGGCAGCAATGATTCTGCTGGAAGAGAGGTGCCAAAGAGGATCAGAGAAAGTGTCATCTTTCTTCTGAGAAAATAGCTCAAATCGGGCCAAATGACATACTGACTGTCAAGAGTAAAATTATGGTAAACTTCCAGAAAATAATTCAGCAAGAAACAGGAGGAACAAAGAATGCACCTAGTGGCAGCACTTTCAGTGTCTAGAAGAGCATGGGAGTTCAAAAGCCAAAAAAAATTTAATAATGACAGTTGTAGTGATACAGGAACAGAGGTTCAGAGGGAAAGAAAAACTGCTGTCCAAAGACTGAGGAACCAGATGCAAACTCCAGACATGGGAAACCTATACGTCGTCTGCTTCCTTCTACATCACTTCTGCTTCCTTCCATCTCCTGCCTGTTTCATCTATGTAGATGATAGATTTTCCAGCACAATGTGTGTAGCTCGCCGTGCAGGTTGGTGCCCTCTGTGGCTTCAGTGTCTTTCAGGACCCTTAACACTCATACTCACCACTTGGCGCCACAGCCACATCTTCCAAACCTCAGCCCAGGATTGCACTGTTTCTCAACCCATAATACTCCCTTAACATTTTTTTGCTTGCTACAGGAGCCAAAGCATGTGATATGCAATATCTTACCCAGGCAGGCAGCCCTATCACCCTCCCTATATGGCTTGCTCCCTCCCTTTTACCTATATTGGTGTTGTATCTTGTCATCTTCATTTATACCTAATTGGGGCAAAGACTGTGCCTTTACTCGCCATGTAAAGTGCCCCATGCATCTGTGGCAATGCACACAGAAATGCTAGGGACACTTTCAAAGGTCACCGTCTTGAGCTTTTGCTCACCTGCATTACTGAGGCTTTCAAACTCAGCTTAAGACTGTAAGTAGAATTCACATGGGGATAAACACCACAGTGGCTGCAACTATTAAAAGAACACACATTCAGTCTTTGTTTGATATAGATTAAAAATAAAAATAAAACTTTTAACAAAAAAGTCAAGGGTTGAGAGCAGACAGATCACTTGCCCTGCTGAAGGGCATGGGGAAGTAGCCATTCCAATGAACTACCCCTCTGTAAGGTACAACGCAGCACAAAATACTAACCAGCTACAACCATAAGCACTCCGCTGTTAATCTCTGGATTCTGGCTTTAAATTTACCAATACACTCCAATGTTAAGCAAAAAGAAAACATCACCAGACTACACCACTTATTAACTGGAACATAACCCAAAGGATTCCAGCATACTTTATTTTAGATTAACTGTTTTCAAAGTCTTTCCTTTTTCCTTTTAGAAGAAGGAGGATGGTGCACATTATTGGTTGCAGATTTAACTATAATTTGGAATGATGATGAGAAAATCCTCTCAAGTATTGTACGTTCATTCCTTAAAGTAGCAGCTTCTCTCTTTCAGGCACTGATGTACATATTTCTTTCAAGACAGAAGCTTTAGGCAACCTGACAAAAAGAAGAAAGGTATACTTGTAATCTAGAGAAGTAAGAAAAGAGGTGCCATAAAGAATTATGATAAAAACAAGCAAAAAAGCCTTCCCTGATGACACAGGGACAAGGAGGAATATTTTTCCCCAAGGGGTTGGTGTAAGGGTAAGAATACACTCAGCTTCACAAATAAGGCAGATGCTGCCATTCCTAGACAGTGTGGTTACCACCACTGTTCTAATGACCCTAGGAAGCAACCTGCCAATACCAGAACTACAGGTGGTCTCACATTTTAATGACAGAGTAATCAGCAGATAATGAGATACCATTAACACATTTCACCTCTAGTTTTGCTGGTAACTGGCAGAAGTCTAGTCAATGGCTCCTGAGAAAAACTCCCTTCATGTCCCACCAAACTAGTGGAAATGAGTAATTCACAAGTATGCTTAGGCTCTCAGGGGCTGTCCCCTTTCTTCTTGCTCTCACTAGCTCCTTGCAATAGATTAATGCCAGCCCACAACTTTTGCATTTCATGCCCTCAAGAGGAAAGGGGCACCCACCCCAGAGGCTTGAGCTGACTTCAGGGCAATGTCACAGCTGGCCACCTATAAATCCACTTGACAAACTGGTTCCAGGCACAAGCAAACTGTTAAGGCACCATCCCCCAAGGTAAGGTTAAGCTCTAGCCCAAGGTCAGGCAGACAGGTCCAGTGAGGCACACGCAGCTTGGCATATGTTTGAACTGGCAGTGCTCTGTGTCTGGGAGGAGACAGACGCCTCAGCCTCCACAGCTGCAGGGAGGCTGGCATGCTTAGCTGGAAGCAGTGAGGCCCCTAGACCAGCAGCTATATGTAGGTGCACCTCCAAGTGAGAGAAAGAGAAGAAAGGTCACAGAACAGACCTTCTTCATAGTTGTGAAGCTTTCTCACACCTACCCTGCAGTGAGCCCACTGTGGCTTTGGCACCTCCCCAGTGCAGTGCTCCTGCACTTACTCCTAAGGGCTTCCAGCTGTGCTGGATGAGGTAACCCTGCCTGGTGCAGATGAACACAAATGGCAAGGCACATGTCCCAGGGAAATCTCGGTGCACAGCACCTCTGGTCAGGCTGCTTCCAGGTGCAAGCATATGCCAACAGACAGCATGGATGGTCTGTTAACACCAACAGACACATTAACACAAAGTTCAGGAAGTCTTTCCCTACATGGTATTTGGTCCTTTCATCCCAGAAACTTCAGCGAGACCTGCTTTTTCTCAGTGTCCGATTTATAACAGAAATCACACCCTTCCCTCGAGCTTCACGCTGGACGGAACATCACTCCTAATTCGCAGCAGGGTCCCTCAGCTGCGCTCACTACCTTCCAGCCCGTGTTGCCCCTGGTCGCTACAGTCAAGCTGAGGATGTTAGAGGACGCACAAAACCGAACACAACTTACAGCCGTGCTTCCACCTCAGGGGCACGGCCGCTTGCCGGCCCGAGCCCGCCCCGCCCCGCTCGGCGCCCAGCCGCCGGGCAAGGGCCGCCGCCGGGCAGGGGTGCTGGGGCAAGGCGCTGCCGGCGGCCCGTCCCGCTGCGAGCGGCGCAGCCCCGCCCGCACGGCGCAGGGAAATGTCCTGCCAGGGCCCGTCCCGGGGCTTCCCCCTCCGTCACGCTGCCCCGTCGGCACCGGCGGTGGTCGCCCCACCTGGCCGCAGCCCCGCGCACCGCCCTCCCCGCCCCGCTCCCGCCAGCCGCCCCCGCCCCGGCCGCTGCCCGAGCTCCGCAGCCCAGCGCACCCCGTCCCCGCGCCACCGCCCCCGAGGGAAGGGCCGCCGCGCCGGGACCCGGGACCCCCGCCGCTCCTGCGGGACCGCGGCAGCGCCCGGCGGCCGGGGCGGCGCGGGGCGGTGCGGGGCGGGGGGCGGCCGTGCCCCCCACGCGTCGGCGCTTACCTTTCCGTGGGACGGGCAGGCGCCGGCGGGGCCGCGGCTCTGCCGCGCTCTGGCCAGCAGGAGGAGGGAGCCCTGCAGCAGGCAGAGCCAGCCGGGGTGCACCATCCCTGCTCGCTCCCAGGCTTGGCACAATTTGAGGACGGCTTCCTTTTTTCTATTTTTTTCCCCCTCTTGTCCTGCTTCCACACCTCCCCCCCCCCTCCCTTTTTTTTTTTAATTCCCCCTCTTTTGCCTTCACCACCCACCTCTCTTTTTTTTTTTTTTAATTATTTTTTTTCGGCCGGTCGACCCAATCCCAGAGCCCTCAGAGAAGCGGCCCCGTCCCCTAGCCAAGCCCTCCAGCCGCTGCCCCCTCCTCTTAAAGGGTCCCGTGCCGGGCGGGGGGGAGCGCGGGGGGAGGAAGGGGAGGGCGCGGGGCCCGCTGCACCGGGGGCGGGTGACAGGGCAGCAGCGGGGGGGTCTCGCCGCCGCCTGGTTGAGGCAGACGGCGGCGGGGCCGGGGGGCGCCCCGCATAGGGCGAGACTCTGGCCTGGCCCTGGGGGCTGGGGCAGCTGCGCCCCCCCCACCCCCCGGCAGCCCCCGCCCCCCCGCCGCGTCCGGAGCCCGCAGGGAGCGCAGCGGCCCCGGACCTGCCCGTCCCCTGCCCGCCCGCTGCCCTGGCCCGCTGCCCGCTGCCTTGCCGGGCCCTACCTTCCCCTCCGCATCCCGGCCCGGCCCTGCCTGCCGCTGCATCCCGGCTCCTGCCTGCCCCCTGCCCTGCCTGCCAGTCTGTGCCCAGCCTGCCCCTCCTGAAGTGAGTGTGACATCCAATACTGTGATTCTCCCCAGTCTCGTTTACTGTCCGCCAGCTTCGCATCGGGGAACTGCTTTGACTCGCTCTCGTTTTCCTGTTCCAGGACGCCTGTGCCAATACTGTGTGTCCGGCGTGCTTTGCACAAACAGTGTGATCTACTTCAGATCAAAAATGCACTGAAGGATGTATCAGCATCTTTAATTGTAAAATTTAGCCATATCTGCTGAGGAGAGTCATATTTAAAGCCTCATAGAAGCACATATTGCTATTAATCACAGTCTAAAAGTACTGAGCAAAGCCAGAAATATGCCAGTTTTTAGTTTGGCGCAAATTAAAAGAGTGAACTTCCATAGCTCTCAAAATATTCACAATAGGATCTTCCTGATGATTTTAATACAGCTTGTGTGATTCACGTATAGCAAAACTGTCAATGCTTTTAGGGCTTAAGCTAAGAAAACCTTTAAAGTTAAAATATTAACTCTCCATTAACCATGATGGTGTGTGGTGCTACTGTATGGTACATTCCCTCCTGCACCACCCCCAGTTATTTTAATTAAGTATATTCAAACACAAAAGAAGCCAAAATCTGTTGAAGCCATAAACAGAGTCAAGAGAGGTCAAATGAAGACAAAAAAGTGATGCCACTTTATGAACCAGTGTCTGCTTGTTTAGCAGAAAAAGGTGTTGCTTTTATGCAGACCTTTCTCCACAGTTAATTTCTCCACCTTTTCTCAGCATGCAGTAACAGCATTTTTATGACTTCTACTTCAGTAGTCACTGCTATGCTCACTGTCCTACGGGGATGAATGGAGATCCTTCTGCGTTTTTGTGGGTTTTTTTTTGTAATAGCTAGTGGACCTGACCTACCCGTGGGCTGGGTACACTGGATACACAAAGATGGTCTTGGAAGACTACTGTAATTTCTTTACAGTGTTGACCGTTCCTTCTGAAGTTGTGTGTTTGAAAATACCACGCGCAAAGCAACAGGCGAGCTGCAGAACAACTGTTTCAGGCTCTTTGCAGACTCAGATAGTAACTTCTTTAGCTTTATTCTATTCTTACTTTTTTTCAATCCCAGAGATCCACATCTCTGTCCCTAAGGTTAAATTCTGGTTTTGAGTAAACAGCAAACTTCCCACAACCTTAAATAAAGATGCCATTCTTTACTTTTACTGGGAGAACCTAATTTTCTGTGAAGTAACTGCCTCCAGAAGAAGGTAGCCAGAGCCAAAACTCTTCATTCTTTTGACTTCTGTTATGTGCATTACTCTATTTCTGAATACTGTGGATTTTGATGAGGAGAATGATACTGGTAATATATGCAATGCGTCTTTTTTTGCTAGGTCATGCCAACCATTTATAACAAAAATCATTATCTGACAAAGAATATGGCTTATATGCAATATATAGTATAGTAATTATAATCCCTAACTATTTCAATTATTATTCCCTTTTTACATTGGGGGAAATAGCACCTTGCAATTTTCCAGCACTTTAGATATTTCTGTATCTATCAGAGCAAGAAGTGAGGATGAGACATCATCATCACTTCCAAAAAAAAAACCCTGATTCCACAATGGGGGTTCAAATAGTGAGTTTGCCCACCAGTCAGAGACAGGTAAGCAGCTTTTCCAGACACCACTCTTAGCAGCCAGGTATAAAACATAGCAACAAAATTTTTCCGCCCTGTAATGCAGTAAGCCAGACCCGTATTTGGTTGTATGTATTTCTGGGCATGGAAGCTAGACAGCATTCATACAATACCTAGATCAAGCTATAGAGAATAAGAATAAATCTTTCATGGAACAGAGATTTGCTGCCAGACTGCTTGGGTACCTTCTGTGTGACAATTTTAGTTGCTTTTCATTCTAAAATAACAAAATACATAACACTCTCAGAGACACGCAGCTTGCAGGCATACAGGCAATGCAGATTAAGATGCTGCTTGGCCTTATTTTTGAATTGGTGAGAAATACGTTCTTTGTGTTGAATTGCTAGTGAAAAATAGGGAACGAAGGAAGGACAAAGGGAATGTTTTATAGACACTTTTGAAGGAATTTATACTTTCACTGCAACATTTCAGTAGAAAGCCACATCCTAGACCTATTAACAGAAACTGAAGAGATAAACCCAACATTTTCATTTAATAAAGTTCTCCCTGTTGAGTGGCTGGGATTTGTTTATCCCAGTCCCTTGCAAAATGATTTCAATAGGACTTCAGCATGTGTTTAAGGCTAAGCATTGCTTACGTACATTGTACAGAAAGAGTAAACTGAAGCATGCACTTAAATGGTTTTCTGAATCAGGGCCTTAAAAGACAGTCTGTGACCTGAGCTGTCTGGTTGGTAGTTAATTCAAGGTAACCAAAGGGGCAGGCTCCACAGTTGTGTCTCTCAGAACAACAGAGTTTAAGCAGCTAGTTTAAGTAGCTGTCATGCACAGGCAGTTGCTCACACTCACATCCCACACTTTCAGGTGTGCGTAAAGGTGGGTCCAGTAGTGACCTGGGCTGTGTGTAAAAAGTAGCAACTCTCTTTTTGTGTGTGTGTGTGTCAGCTGATGTTTACCTTGAGTCAGTTTCCCAGACCATAGGAGCAGTTACATGGAAATGGCTGAGAGGCTGTCAGAAGCCTAAGTCTCCTTAAGTGGGTGTTACTGCGGACAGATCTGCAGAGGATCACAGTCCAAAACCTGTGCATGCTAATTCAGACGGCATACATCCATGTGCATATGGCACAGTGTGCGTACAGTACACACACTCCTGACAGACCTCTGGCTTGTGCATGTGCCTTTGCTACCCAACATTAACCCACAATGGGAAAGAAAGCCAAACACAGCAAGCCCTGACTGAAAGAAGCTGCCACAAAAGAGATTTGCACAGACTTCAGGACAGAATTATATTCACACTCCCTTAACAGGCAGGTCAGCTGTGATTCACCCACTATCAAACATGACTCATCTGGTTTTGCATTCAACATAGATTTTAAACACCATGAAAATGAAGCGTGAGGATTTCTTACCATCTAAAATTATGAAACAGATATCATAAAGCAGATAATAAAGGAGGCAAAGGAGCTTTCTTCATCAAGTTGAGAAAAAGTACTCTATCTGCATTTGAAAGGAAGTTTGCTTAGAAGGATTGATGTGGACTTCAGAGATTCAGGAACACAGAGCCCCAATTATGCCTCTAGATAAAAAGGGTTAGTGAACTTTGCAGTATGTTACTGTATGAAAGTGTTAGGTCAGGTGGAAGGGAAATATGGGGAATATATTACAAAGTGAAGTGGTTACATGTAATTATCAAGCATAGTCAGCCAGAAGCCAAAAATAAAGAGTGGAATTCTGTTCTCTAAATGCAACTTAATAATAGTAATCTCAATCTGAATGGAGAGAGAAATCTCTTAGGCATTGAAAGGGGGTGAAGGGAAAGTACATGACCAGAACAGGGAGCTCTGAATTGCACTAGGCCCCAGCACTTCAGAAATAAAGGAGAGGATCTTTTGAAGCCAGGCTAGAAAGAGTTAAAGAACAGCTTACAAACACCTTTCCCTAAACTGAAAGTATTCTTTATAAGAGAGCAATCAAACCCCAAACTGTTTAAAAGGTGAGAATAAAGTGCTAACAAAATAGTAAGAAAAGTGTGAATTATTCAGCTATTAATTTGTAATAAGGAAAATAGGAGGAAAAAATGCAAAGCATTGCCAAAATAAATACAATTAATGTGTTATTTTACTACATTCAGTAAATAGGGACCCCATATCTCGTGCACACAGAAAATACTGTATTTCTTGAGGTTTTTTAAAGGCATGGCTGAGTTGCACTGTCATCATACAGCAACTGGAGAAGCAGAAACAGACCACAGCTCCACAGTGAAGCGCAAGTAGTCTGAGCAAAATTAACTGATTTTCTCCACCAAAAGGCATGTTCCACCCTAATCAGCCCATGGCTTATGCTCTCAACTGATGCTTTGGTGCTCCTCGATGTTGAGCATGGCTGTGTCATGAAATCACATGCTGGACAATAACACGTTTGCCAAAACTGCTGTGCAGGGCTGGAAGGGAAATGCAGGTCCCTGAAGGCTAGTCCATCTCTCTCTTTCTGGGAACTGTAGCTCCACCACTAACCTATACATGGCCTTCAGCCCCACTAGCTGAAAAACAGCTGCTTAGGCACTGGAAGAGAAGGATGCAACCGTCCCGCTTCTCACTCCTTCTTGAGCCCTTCACTGGATTGAGGGAAAGATGCAGTCCTGGAAACCTAGGTAGATCCTGGTCCTGTGCAGATAGCCATCCACCTGGGAAGCAGCTGAAAAGTCTGAGGCCCCAGGAGGGATCCACAAAACCTTCAGTTTGCATGGGTAGATTTCTGATGGCTTCCAGGAAATACCAGGACAACTTCACTGCAGCACAACCGAAGAGGATCTGAGATGGGTAGAAATGCATTGAATTAGCATGATTTTTTTCAGGATGTCTTTGGTGGAGAAAAGCTATCCTGATTTTTTAGCAGTTTTAATTAAAGATTTCCACAAAGGGGAGGAATTTTCCAAGAGAAAACACTTAATCTTGTCCTGGTTTTCTAACTGGCTCTAAAAAAATACTAGCAAAGCTGTCAGGTTTGAAAACAGTGTAGGTGACACTCTTAACTTGTTGCAAAATGTTGTCTTAGCAGTGTGTAAGGTGCCTCGTTTTTGGAAAAACAGATAAATACGCAGTGAGCACCTCCCTGAAGTTATTAAGGCAGAAACAGACACACGGAGTGCATCATGAGGTGAAGGTCCAGCACAAGAGGAACCACATAGTTTCGATACTGATTTCAGGGGGTGGGATTTTTCCTCGGGGTGGTGGACCTCAGGTCAGGCATTTGTGGCACCACAGAATGGCTCTGCATGTGCCAACCCATTCAGACCTGACTTCTCAGCAGCACTTGAATGTGTCCTTGAACGGCAGTAAGCCAATGGTGGTCCTGCTGGGTTATTTGCTATACAGACATGCACAGCAGATGACCGTCCCTGCCTCAAGGGGTTTAAAGCTCAGACCCTGTGAAGATTTACAAAGATGGTTTGCTTCACACACTGCAAAATGCCCCAGGAAAATTAAAGAAACAGCATACTGAAAATGTTCCATACAATTTTGTATTAGCCTTGTGCTCTCTCAAGAGACCACATAGCTGGGTATGAGCCTGCCAGTGATTATGCTTTACTCGACTGTAGAAATTCTTCTTTCTTGTCAGCCCATCAGTGCAGCAGAGCTGAAATTAAGTTTCTATTCTAGTTCTATTTTCATTGGTAATTTTCTTTTAGTCAGCACTTTCTTTGCTTTCAGTCAATGTGGAATTTTCTTTCTCCCCACTAAATATTCGGGAAAATTACTTCAGTTTCTCATAAGGATTTAAAAAAAAAAAAAAGCCAATAAATGTGCTTTCTACTTGTTCCAAAAAATGGCACAACTCTAGCCTGATGATTTTTAATGCTGAATTTCTTCACTGAAACAGTATTTTGGGGTGTCGAGGGGGGGGGGCTAATAACTGCCCTTTAGTCATGGCTATTAAGAACAGTTAATTTCAAGGAGCTAGAAGAATATCCAACCCTTATCAGGTGGGGTGTCTATTTCTACTGGAAATGCTGTATAACTTTCCTGGCCAGTCTGGATCTGATTTGCACTCTCTCCACTGAGAGCTCTATCCAGGACTTCAGCAACCACAGGATTACCCCCTAAGTCCTGTGTTAAAGATGTGCTACAAACAGAGGCCAAATTACCTCCTTTGCACCCACTGTGGTGACATAAAACAACTTTTCATCATTATGGTGTCTTTTAAGTAAGTGAGTTGCCAGAGACTTGAAAGCAGCAGGAGCATGTTCAAGCTGCAGACCAGGAGGGTTATGGGATGCATGCTTAACTTGAAGCAGATGGACAGTACCACAGCTTAACCAGATCTCTACTTCGAGACTGAGATCTAGTCAAACACCCCGTTGCGCAGAAAATAAAACCAAACCAAGGACAATCAAATGTAGCTGAACCCTCCATTGCTCTATGTGGCTAATACTGAATACAAGTAAAACCATTTAGGATGGAGGTTCCTGGGGAGACAGTTCTTCCCCAAGGATATCTCCCCATCATGTGAAGGTGAAAGACTTGGTACCAAGCCATCAGTACCACACCACTAGCAAACCAGGACCTGGTACCAAGCCATTAGCAAGCCAGCCCATTCTTCCCTAGACCCCAGACCCATACACTAAAGCTACTCCACCCTGTTTCTTTGCTTTTCAATGAAGGACAGGACTCCTACATAGTTGCCATGACTATCTTCAACTCTTTTAAGCCAAAGCCTCATTTTTTAAACCTCAGAGGCATTTGCTAGGATGAGCCATGGGCTTTCACACTTCATGGTGAAATTCTGGATGGAAAAAAGTAATTCTAACATATGAAGCAGAAGCAGAAGGACCTGTGGACCTCATCTAGCCTCCCTTCAGCAAGACCAGGACACTTTTCCCATAGCTGGAAAATGCAAAGTCCAAAGCAGGACTTCCATGAATCTCCCAGGCTCTTCATCTCCACAGCTCAGTAGTAGTTGAGCTAGCTGCTACCCCCTAATTCTTCCCAGGCCATGGGGTTGACTTTTATCAGTGACAGGAGCCCACCCACAGACTTATCTCATCTGCTTTCTTGAAACTGCACACAAAGGGTCAGAGCTATTTTCCCGCTTGGACAGCACAGGATTGCAGCCCAAGTGCACACCCATGCACAAGCAAGATCTGCACTAGATACTGAGGGGGATTTTAAAATGCATTCAGCATAGACTCAAATCTTCCTTCTCTGCAGATAAAGGGATTTGGGATGTTTTGTTCTTTGCCTGTACTTCTCTTCTGACCCACAGAGGTATTCTGACCAGAAGATGACATGATTTATGTGGATGCATTCTAAAGCATAGGGTTGTATTTTTCCTCAGCCAGTCTTCCTCCTTATCCATCTTCAGGCCACTTTAGTAGGCTTCAGACCTCACTAGGAGCCCAAATATCTTTTAGCCATTATGAACCATCTGCCCCAGGGTCCTCCTGCTCATCAGCTGCCAACATCAGAGCCAAAAAGAAGGGCAATATATAGACTCCACACAAAGCATGCTGACTGGTACCAAGCATTCAAGTGTCGTGGTGAGCCAGCTCTCACAGCTCTGCACAGAAGGTAGGAGAACCATACACACAAATAAAACCATCTGGGTTCATCACAGGCAGCAGTCTTGCCCAGTTCTACTAGAAGGAATAAGGGAGGTACTAGTTTTTTCTGGACTTTCACTTCCTGGTACTATTTGACTGATCTATAAATGCCAGACAGTTCAGTATAGAGAACTGAGAAAGGTTACAGACAGCTTTTTAAATCCAGTTTGAGAATGTTTCTTTCCACTGCTCTCTTCTTGAATGTGGTTCTTTCCATTTTCAAGCAATATGACAACAAAGCAAGAATGGTCATTATATAGATGTGTCAGGCTGTTTCTGGACAGGTACAGCAATGAGATGGAGTAACACTCATGTAAGTGAAGTGGACAGAAAATGTTTTCTAAAGATAGCAAGATTTTTGGGAGAGATAACATCAAAAGCAGTTGCATTTCCTTAATGTCTAACAATTTAATGAAATATTTTCAGCTGAATGTCAAGTCTTGCAGAATATATCATTCTCAAGTCAGAAGGTCAGATGGATGGGGAACTGAGGGCAGGAAGAGGTTTCTCCAAATGTTTGACAGTGAGTAACTCATGAAAACCAAACAACATTTTCGTTACCTATCCTGCAAAGCTGGGCCTCTAAAAGCCGTATACAAGCTGGAGCAGGGAACCAGCCTGGATGATTCCTTACTCCAGCCTATATATATTTTTTGCCTGAATTAGAATCCAGGCAAATGCACCCTAGCAGCTTTTCAGTTCCTTATCAGGAACATACCCATCATACGTTTTGGGACCAGGGTGCAAGAGATTTTCTGCAGCTGCGTGGTTTACTGGTGGACTTGGCAGTGCTAGGTTATGGTTGGATCTGTTGATCTTAAAAGTAATTTCCAACCTAAATGATTCTACAATTCTGTCACAAACCCCATTGCTCCAGAACATGGCTTTGTTCACCACCTCTTTTACACACTGACTATGGTGCACAGCAGTTCAGCAGCCTTGCTGCATCTGCTGCACCTCCAGTCTTTGTATTGCCCTGTTATCTTTTGCACCACCCGCATGATTGCTTTCCTGGACCTATCTGGCAAAGGAGTAGTTTTCTGCCTGTTTGCACTTACCACACCCCCAAGACACTGCTAATAATGACTTCTTTCTCTCAACCTCTCACTCCTTCATCCTGCCTTGCAATGCTGCCAGAACACCAACTCATGCCTGGCATGACTTGTGAATTTGGGCTTAATGCTTTGCACAGACAGTAAAATCACTTCTAGTCCCAGGCTGGCTGTGTGGGGGGCCTTGAAGTGAGCATCCAGTGGTAGGGTTTAGGTGCAGACTGACTAAACTGCAGTGGATACTGAAGCATCAGTTATGTATGGAAGGGGTTTTCCTTACCATATGCTTATATAATGTCAACTTTTATATCTAAGATAAGCACTTGAAAAACATTATCACTTAAAGGACAGACCTCTGATGGGGGTGGCAGGTAGGGCACATAGGGTGAGGCCAATGCCTTGGGAGGGGAGCAAGGAAGAGGCCACTGCTCTGGTTTTGATGGTGAATCCTGATTGTGTCAGAATAGCAAAAGGTGACTGTATACCTCCTCATCACCCATGATGAATTCATCTGCAAGATGGTGATGTTAGAAACACAAGGGCTAACTCTCCAGTAACAATTCTAGGGCTGTAGTGAAGGTCATCCTACAAGGAAATTCCCTCCACATGCTCATCATCAGCAGCTAATATTCCTATACTGGAGACCACAACAAGGCTCAGTTTTGCCAGGACATGTTCTTCCTGTGCTGGCACAGGACAAACTCCTGGCGGGTTCTAAAAATGGCCTGCAGGCTGTAACCCTAAACGAAGGGAGGAGATCACACTTCCTCATGAAGCGTGCCCCTGGGCCCCCATAAATTATAGAGAGACCCTCAGTAAAGGCTGGAGGGCCGGCTATTTGTTTTTCCTGTGGAGCCTGGGCTGGTGTTGATTCATGACGATTGCTCAGAAGTGCTCTTTCAGCACATTTGCGTGAGACAGCAGCAGCGTGTGGGCCCTTGCAGATGTTAAAAGCACCGCAGGACCTCTCCTAAGCAAACAGGGGTGTTAATCCTTGGCCAGACCCCAGCAGAGGAAGCAGGATAATTTACACCCCACTTCCTGGGATTCTCCCTGTCCTGGGGACACGATTATACCTTGTCACTTCCTGCCTGGCAGTCAAGTCCTCCTGGCTTTAATGTACTCTTCTCACTACCCAGCACCTACCCAGAGGTCTGTTTCTTGCCAGACTCCAGCAGATTTTCATGGGCCTGCTACCTCTGATCCTCTTCAAGGAAATTTTTAATGTAGAGATGGAGACGTAGTGTGAGTTTGCCCCTTGTCTGCCAACAATAAGGTAGTGCCTGCACACCCCAGAGGAGGCTCTGGCCTCCAGAAGCACTTTCACCATAACTTAGCCCACTCACCTGTCCTCAGACACCTGTTCTGGCATCTGAAGGTGGGTCTTGTTGCAGACAGTGAAAAGCTGAAGCACTGAGTATTTGCAAACTGCCTGCTGTCACGTAAATCTAACCAGCTTTTGGGACGGGTCACCTTGCTCTAACCAACACAGCTTACCCTGTGAAAGAAATTGTACCATAATTTTACAGTACAGTTTGTGTTCAGAATAGTTGAGGGATGCAGCTCAATGCACTGGTGTTCAAATTTACTTGAAAGCTATAGGAGTTTAGGGTCCTTGATACATAGCGGGATGAATATGCTATTATATGTAGTGTTACGCTGAGAAAACAAAGTTCAAAGGCTAGGAGGGTTGCAAAACTCAACAGTATAGCCTATGCAGGGGCCAGGTTGTGTGGTGCATTCATGTAGCACTGTGCTGAAGCAGCTATGCCTCTTCTGGATTTCTTTGTGTGATCCATGCTCTGCTTTGGTGGCCAGAGACATGGAGCCATGCTAAATGAGGATGAAAAGTACCTCAAGGTAAACCATTGCAATCAAGCATGCTGATACATCTATGGCAGCCACCCCTGTCACAAATGTTATTATTCAGTGTTGGAAACAGCAGAACAGAGTTTAGAACTGAGACGTTCTTACAGTAGGTGCCTTAGAGAACTAACAGAGACAAGCTGCCCTCAAAACCGGGAAGCCTGACAGAAAGGATAGTAATGTTTCCTCGGAGCTTTAGGACTGGATCCAAGACCTGTCTCTGTTTATATGACGACCTACTTTCTCTATTATAGCCTCACTAAAATATTACAAGGGAGAGAATGTTCCAGTTACAGCTGACAGTACTAGTTTCCTCTTATGTTCCGGTAAAGAAGCAGTGTTTACTCAGCTCTCTAGCTCAAAAGCCTATACACCTAAACATTTGCCTTCTACCCTAGCTGCACCACCACACGTGATAGAAGAGATCACCTCTTCCTGCAAATACTGCACTTGAAATCAACATTGCTGAATTACTGCCTGATCCAAATCTATATTGATGTCTTTCTCACAAACAGATGAGCTTCAGCTTACATTAACATGTCCTCTTAAACTGATTACACAAAGAAGTGAGGGCAACTCAGAAACCTGTTTTGGCTTGGCTTAAATAAAGCAAAAGTAAATCCGTTTAGTCTGACTTGAACACTCTTCTGTTCCTTCATACAGAAATTCCCACTGCTACATTCAGTATTCTGGCTGTGTTATACCTTGTTTGCCAGATGAATTACTTCTTGCCTCTAAAGGCACATCATTCCTCTGTCCTGCAAGTAGACAGGCCAGTGCTACTGGAAATCTAATGGTAATTGCTCTTTCTCAGCTGTTCATGGCACATTGTGCACTGCAGTAGTGGAAGGCACATGGACCCATGCATGTCTATAGTTTTCTTGAGTCTTTTCCCAAAGGAACTGCAGAAAACGGCTGCTTTCAACATCCTTGAGGACAGATGCCTACCACTTCCCTTTCTGTGACAACTGCTTCAGAAAAAGGATTGTGGATTTTTGGATACTTTTTCATTCAGGAGAGATACTGTGCAGGGCTGCTTGCAGATTGCACGTTTGCTTTCTCTGAAGCTAGACTTCACTACTGAGCAGAAAGCCTTCTACCGTCCCTGGTCCCAATTCAGAGAACATATACATACAGAGAAGTTAGGCCATTTTTTCCCCCTCATTATTTTTTCCCACCTATGTGAGAGAAGTCTCTGCCCTAATCTAAGCAGTTCTTCAAGCAAACCTAGCTAGGAAGAGGATGTGGAAGGCTTGTTGGAGCTCACATAGTTTTCATTGGAGCTAGTAATGCCTAAATTTCATGTAGCAAAGACAAGGACTGAGAAGAAATTCCTTTGGTTTCAGGGATAAATCTCTGGCTGAGAGGAATCATCTTCTGGCACTCTCTCTGTCTGTGCTTTGTACAAAGCAGCCCAGGATCTTGCAGTAGCTCACATGAGAAGATGGACTTTATTGGTAAAGGCTAGGCAAGACAAACTCTCTGCCTTATGTTGCTAAATATTCCAGTGCCTTCCCAGCATTCCCCCAGGGGAACTGAAATTTTTTAGCAGCAGAATTACTGGGTGATAACTATAGCACCAAATATTTTCCCACTTAACTTAAAAACTATGGCTGCACCTCCACAAGCATGAAAAACACAGGTGAGTGCAGTAGAGGTCAGTCACCACAGAAACCACTGGAGACATAGGACATTCATGCTGCAGTGGTCAGCTCAGCAGTCAGGACATCTTTTCTTCAGCCAAAGTCACCACACTGCAACATGAGCACATTTTCTTGTCTTCTAGCCATAAAACCTTTGCTAACTGTGGGCCATGGTTGCCTTAAAGGTAGTCTGTAAATACCAACACTGAGAACACAGGATCTTGTGTAGAGACCTGCTATGCAACTTGTTTTGCACAGGCTAGGTTGACCCTGCCGCCAGAATCACAAACTAGCTCTGCTGTGGCAGCAGAAGGGAGAAGACCCCTTCAGAATGCCCTTGGCATCTTACATAGTGTGTGCTGAGGCCAAATTCTCTTTTGGTTCAGCTTCAGAAACTCCACGTCTCTAGATGCTTTGCCCTGTTCTTCTCAGTGCCTGTGTTCTTTCTCAAGACTAGATTATTGTTGCTGGAGAAGATCCCAAAAGCTCTCACAGACCCAAGGTTGACTTCCACAGGCAGCCAACTGTCTCAGCAGTAATGTTGCTCTTCTTCATTTCCAGTGCTGCATGCTCAAAATAGCGACTAGGATTTAGACCTGACAGGCATTGGAAAATTGCCTCTTTTTCTATCAGTACATCAAGAGAATGAATCATTCAACATTAGGGGCTGTTTCTGAGTCTGGCTTCTAAAAATTGCCCCAGTGAAGCACAGAGAAAGCCCTTTCTGAGGCCTGGATTACAATCTTCCATTTGTTATTTCCACCTAGCTGGACATTTTATCATTGCATATTTGTTAAATCAGTTAGAGGCATCATTTCAAAATCCATCTGGTACATCATACAGCTGTTTGTTACCAACAGACTGCAAGTGTCTAGAGCACATTTCCCCCACATAGTGGAAGAAAACATTCTTGCAGGCTTTTCATTTTGTTCATACTGCAGTATTAGTTAGTTCTGAAACAAAACTGACCAAGCCTTTGCTTGTGTTTCAAGTTTAATAGATGGTAACAGGTTGTTACTAGTGCTTATTGTCTGGGGACTTTTCCAGTTCTGCTCCTCTTCCATTTTTATGTGACTTCTTAGATCTGAGCTGGGCACACTTTCAGCAGTCTCACCTTTGTCAGGTACCAGTCAAATTGTCCCCAGGCATAAAGGGAGAAGCAAAAGGAATATGTCTCCGAGTTTTCCTGGCAGAAAATGCTGAAATGCTTTGCTTCTTTGTTCCCAAGGATGGCACTGCAAAACTTCATGCACTAAGTGGTATTGCCTAGTACACTGGCCTGTGAAGCTGTCTTGCATCTAGATGATATCATATCAACTTCCCACTGCTACTTTTTCCCCTGGTTGTTAAATGTGGGTAGTTGTTAATGTGCTTCCATGTTTCTAACAGAGAGGAGCTGCACAGGAGTTAGCACTGCTACTAACACAGCATCATGGCTAAAGCATTTCACTATCAGGTACCAGACCCTGCTCCCAGTACCTGGGTGAAGAGCATGCTCACATCAGACTGGTCTGAAGAGATGGTCTCACTCACTGGCACGGAATCACAGAATGACTGAGGTTGGAAGGACCTCTGGAGGTCATCTGGTCCAACCCCTCTGGTCTAGCAGAGCCACTTACAGCCAGTTGCCCAGGCTTTTGTGTCCTGATGGCTTTACCTCCAAGGAGGGAGGTCCACCACCTCTCTGGGCAACTTGTGCCAGTGCTTGGTCACCTTTACAGTGAGAAAATGTTTTCTGATGTTCAGAGGCAGCCTCCTGTGTTTCAGTTTGTGCCCACTGCCTCTGGTCCTTGGCGCCACTGAAAAGAGACTAGCTGCAACTTATTTGCGCTCTCCCTTCAGGTCTTTATACAGATCGATGAGTTACACACTTTTCTCCCAATTTGTGTTGTCCTGTTTGTTTGGGGTTTTTTTTTTGATACAGCCTGCAAAGATTTCTTCCTCCAACTGACATGATACAAATAAAACAGCTCATGCACACTTATCTGAGCCACAGCCTTTGATGAAAAGATTTCCTTTCCCATGTAGACATCTGTGATCTCATGCAGAAGGTGCCTACAGAAGAGGGGATTCATCTGCTAGGCCAGCCAGCTGCTGAATGACTGCTCTGCTCCTACCAGGATTAAAAGGCAGTCTGCAAAGAACTTACCCAGACATCACAGTCATTTGAACAAACAAAACAGAAGTTTGAACTACTGTGCTAACAAGCTATCATTGAGTTGCAGAGGGAAAATAATTAAAAGGATGGTGGCTCTGATTTTAAACCGTATGGCAGATCCCCTCTGCCAGCTATAATAGCCACAGAATCCCATGAGGCTGTTAAAGCAAGCCTTGAACTATCTGTCTTAGAAATGTTGGGGTTTTACCAATACTGCCTGTGCAGAAAGACTTTTTTCCTCTTGCTCTCAGAGCAGCATAAGGAACTGGAGCATGACATGATCTCAGCAGAGGATTTGGTTGCTGGATCTCCAGATTAGCACATCAACAGCAGTTAGAGTCAGAAAGCTGTCTGTATAAGATGTCACCTTCTAACTCACTGCCTGCTGTCTCTATCATGTCTTGATGATCGCATTTGCCCAGAGACCACACAGCAACATGCTGCTATCACTTCCCACATTGTTGCAGAAACAATGTAAAGGTAAGTGAGTAAGACAGATATTTTGTCTTCTCAAGCACTGTTAGGAGACCTGCTGCTGAAGTGGGAGTGGCTGAATCCTTCACTGATTTCTGGAAGGGCAGAGACAAGCCCCAGATCCAGGCTAACTTTGCAGTAATCACTGATACAGTGGTTGCTATGACAGATATTCAAAGTCATAAGCCAGGCTGCATTGCCTTGCACATGATATTAAAAAACGAACAATGAAAGTCTTGTAAATCATCATCATGCCTGTTTGCACCCCCACAGGTCACAAAAGAAGCACCCAGAACAGCAAAAGTATTTCTGATGAAGACCTCAACAACTGCATGTGCATGTGACCTAGGGAAGCAGGCAGTAGGAAGCAATGAGGAGTAGGGGTGACCAGCATAAATGTGATCAGGTGGTTAGCAAGACAGAAAATATGACATCAACTTCAAACAACAAACTCCAGTATCACAACTGTGTTTGAGTCAATGTGATTTAAAAGTCAAAGGAGAAGATGACCAAAAGTGTTCAAATCTTTGTTACAGAAATACACCCAAAACTCTCCCCAGTATTCCTGCTGAGATCCCAAAGCAGTTTCTGGAAGATTTCATTACATGTTTCATTTATGCTTTTGGTGATGGTAGTCACAGATACACTTGCTTTTGCCAGGGACAGCTGTGTTCCCACCTTCTCGAAATGTGGGCTTTCACTGTCCTATCCATATTCAACACCATAACTGTACCATGTAAGAAAAAGAACTGCAAAAATGCGTGCAGAGGAACAAAAATGTAGAGCTAAAAAGAAAGAAGGGTGAGGGGAAATTACTCTTACTGTGCTATGTAGTTTCTCTTTTCCTGCTGGTTGGTTACCCAGCCCAGTCAAGTGCAAATCAATCAACTGACTTCTGATGTGTTTTGCAGATGGATCAGCAGCGATGCAGTATCTGACACAGATGTTTTAACTTGGATTTGCTAGCTATCCAGCAATCAGACAGAATCCTGATGCTGATCATTCACAGATGCTGCAAAAAGAAAGAAATTCCTCCATCCACTGCAAATAAGTTTATACTTTTTACTTTTGGTCAGCCAGCATCGTTCTCCTATGGAAAACAAATTAGGATTCTCAGCTAGGATGGTGGGGTTTTGTAGCTGGCTGCATTGTAGGTGTTGCTCCTTTGAAAGGAAAACTGCTGAAGCCATTTCTGAAGCATGGAGAACTTTGTTTTAGCTGTTCAAAAGGTACCTTTGATTACTGCCAGTACTGAGGACTGTGTGGCTGCATATGAAATTAAAGTCACAGCTGCTAAACTGGCTGCTTCATTCAGTGGGGAGATTCAGCCAGCCCATTGGAGATCGTGTCCAAGAGTCTGCGTAGTTAAGGGGCAGCTACACTCAGAGCTGCAGCTGCGGTGACACACACCATCAGCCTGGCAGCAGTACTGAAAACACTAAACTCTTCAGCTTAGCATTGACAATATCTGCACCATCAGTTCTGGTTCCTGAAAAATCATGGCACAGGCCTGAAAACATCAGATAGAAAAATAAATAGAGGTTCAATTTGTTTTGTGTTGTTTTGAGTACTCAATGTATCCAGTTTTCACTTTCTTTTTTGTGAATCTCAGCTGTTACAAATGCCTGCTTCATGAAAACTGTGTTTGTCACCAAGGTCTATGTGACTCTCAGCTTGGGAGGACAGTATGTAGACTAAGTATGCAAAGTCCCATTCACCTCCATGGGAGCCATCAAATCCTGCACCAAAAAATTCTGAAGGCAGGAAAACCTCATGAAAACTATTTGCCTGTGGCAGGGAGCAGGGATACTCCATAGCTGTGGGGATGGTGACTGTCTCAGGAGCCTCAAACAACATGCCTCCTACACCATTTGTGCTTTCCGAGTGGTAGGCTGCAGACTCAGAAAGATGTACATTCAACTCTTGCCCTCTCTGGCTTGCAAAGGTCAAAAGCAGGCAGCATTGCTCCTCACTGAAATAGCCAGTCTGTCATTCAAAGAAGTGATCTATCTTGCCCTTTCTCCTTCAAACATGCTGTATATCCATTTCAGACAGATACCTCTTAAAGACAAACCTGCCCTTTCTGGCTCAACAGGGCATAGCTAAAGGCTATTATCAGCTCAAGTGCAGCTAATCTTCAGCCCTGCATAACCTGCATTCATGCTACCGTGTAGAAATTAAACCATTTCAAGGAACTGTTGGAAAACATTTTGGCAAAGACCAAGTCATCTGATTCCTTTTTCCTGGACTTCCAATAGCATTTGAATACTTGTTGATCATCAGACTTCACCTGCTCATCACAGAGATGTCCTAGAGGACAAGCTAAAGCATTCAGAGTCCTTCCTTATGGAACATACTCAATGCACGATGATGACCGACCAGGTCTCCACGCTTGGACCTTTTATGCAATTCCTGTTTAGTGATTCCCATTTAGAGGCTCCTTTTCAGGTCTGACCTGTGACAATGTACCCACAGAGAAAAGGATCACAAGAAGTACATGAGGGACCAAAGGCACATGGTACCAGAGTGAAACAGGAAGGGACTTAATATAGGAGGGGATTTCTTAGTCCCCCTGGTTTTCACACACACCTATGACCTGACAGCAGGAGATGAAAACACCAAATAAGTGTTCATACTGTGTGGTGCTCTCAGCTTGACAAACCTTAAGACAATGCATCCAATGCATCCAATCCACCCCTGTAGGACTGTCCCCACCAGGTCCTTCCAGGCTGTGCCACTTCCACAAACCTCTGGAGAAGTCAAATAGTAGGGCTTAGTGACTGAGGGAGTGTCACCACCACAATAACCTTTAAAACAGATCCATTTCCAAATTGTTGTACCTAGTAGCCTGGGTTGGTGGCAGGAATCAGTCTGCAAGCATGGAGCTGTCATCCCAGAATGGAAATGGGCACTCTTTACTATCAGGTTACAGGGAACCCTTTGGTTTTACCCTGCCTTGGCCCTTGTTTGCTGCAATCCTTAAATATGCAGAGTAGCCAACCAGCATCTTCATGTGCTGAAAAGTTAGGCATGGGTGCCAGAGCTTCGCTGAGGCAGAGCTGGAAGCTTGACCCCACAATACTGTGGTCTCACATCCCTGGTTCCTCAGGACTCCTACAACCAACCTAGACTGCTAATCCCTACAGGGCGAGGGCAAGGGAACAAGGACAAACAGCTGGTTTGCCCTGTTTAAGACACAGACTGCCCACAGAGAAACTCTTTCCCAGAAGGTGGAGGTGCTGCAGGCCGTAGCAACTGCAGGTAGGAAGTGTGGGACATGTCAGGGGCCTGGGCAACAGCCAGGTGTGCAGTGACAGGTAGAGCTGCCCTCGCTAGCAAGGAGGGAGGATGGGAAAGATCCTTGAAGTTATTTTGCAGTTACCAGAGGGAATTACTGCATCTTTACAACAGTGTCGAGCTCCCCCTTGCCTGCAGCAACACTGGAGGTCATGAAGGATCACCAGCTGGCCTGATGATGACGGATGAGGTAGAGACATTGGTGGATGGGGAATGCTACAGGGAGACAGGACCAAGCATTCAGTGGGAGAAGCTTCACATGAGGGTGGAGTTTCATAGCCAGGTATCTTCACAGCCAAAGGAGGCCGTAAGCCACTGTATTTAGAGATAAGGCTTATTTGCCACTTGAACACACTACTTACAAATTCGTCCCGTGACACTGCTAGCCTGAATTTCACTTTCCAAAGTGCCTGGCTCACCCAGTCCTGCCAGAAATCACACCCCACGGTCTCCAAGCATGGCCAACTGAGGAATGGGCAGAACTGTGTGGGGCTCCACCAAAACATGTCATGTGGAGAAGAAGGGGCTTTAGGGTGGAAACTCCCCATTTCTCTATAAATTATGCAAATACTTAGTGTGCAGAGTTGTCAAAAGGCACAGCATGATTTACACGTACAGCATGGAATTGTTGCTAGTCTGACACAGCTTCACGTAGGCTTGCTGAGAGGTGTTTCTGGTTCCAAGAAAGTGTACTTGGGGAAGAAGAGCAGGTACATGTCACGAGTCTCCTTTCCCCTCTGTTGTACTATATCCAGTATGCTGAGTTACTCACTAGCTAAAGGGGGGAACACTTCTGAAGTGTGTATTATATTACTGTCAGCCTACTGCTCCTTTGATCGCATGAGTTCTGCATGTCCTTGAAACCAATACAAGTATCTCCATTGCCCCTAACAGCCTATACCATGTTTTTCAGACTTGATCCACTCCCCTCCAGCAACATTTAGTAAAAGTTGTTCCTCACAGAGGGGAAGGAGGAGGCAATATCTACCTCTGCCCCCAGAAAATCTTCCAGGGATACATAGGAACAAACCAGTGTTAGTGGGTAAATATTACCACTGCCTCTGTGAGGCAACTCAGACAAGGCCAGCTCTTCTCTCCTTGGATCACAAAAAGAGAACAAAATCTCAGCTGCTTATTCCATCTGGTACTAGAAGAGCGTTTGACTTCTCCCATCCCAAAGCACTATTTCAAGGGCTATTTGTAAAGAAAGCTCCATGGTTATAAATCTTCCTGGAGCCACTTGCATGCACAGCCTTTATGTTAATGTACCATGACAATCTTTTCCCTTTCCTTTTAGCAAACAAAGGGTGAAGGTGTATAAACCAGAGTTTCTGAGGTCACGGGCTCGCAAGGCAAGGGATATGATATATGCTTTATATTGCTTTAAGCTCCAACTCTGAAGCTTGTGGGGACATTCTTGTTTGGTGTGGGGCTCCCTCCTGCTCCTCCCCCCTAAGTCTTCTTACTGTCCTTTGGATGTCATGCTGGACACTGGTGCAAATCAGGAGCAACTTGGTTAGAGCCAGTGAAACTATTTTCAGGAATGTGAAAACTACATAAACAACAATGGCATCGTGCCTCACAGTTTGAAAATAAACCATTTCTAGCAGAAAAAAACAGTGGGTTGTTTTTTTTTTTTTCTGAGACTACTTATTATCTTGGAAGAGAGCACACAAATTATTCAGACATGTTTTCACTTAAAATTCTGTCGAAAGAGGCTTTGTGACACAGGCTGGCATCATGGCTAAGCAGGAAATAATTTTAAGTATCACGTCGCCACTTCCCCTCCTCTGCCGTCTCATACCCTTGCTTCTTTGCACCCCTGTCCCCTCTCCTTCATGCATAATTTTCAGAAGAGCAGTATATTTCCACTTCCTAAGGCTAGAAGCATTAAGTTTCTTCTCCAAATCAATAATTTTTCCTGCTCTTCCTTTTAAGGGGGCACTTAAACCTTCTCAAAGTCAAGGATTAAGCATGGGAAGAACATTAAAGGAGTTTATGCACACAGAAGTATGCATCTGAGCATTCCTAAAAGGGGGGCTACGAGTTTCAGTATTTTTGAAGAAAACCAATCTTACACATAAAAATCTCTAAAGTTCTCAGAATGACCAGGCAGCATGGGAATTGGGACAATATTGCCTTCTTTCAGCAGGCTTTCACATCCAGCAGTTGCAAGAGATCCAAAGGCAGTTTCCCTGTAGATGCTTTTGGCTTCTTCCAGAAACTGTAGTATTTCAGGCTGGGATTTCAAGGTAAAGTTTTGAAAGGGTTTTTCTTCCACCTGTACATAAAAAAGTCACAAGACTGAAAGATTTACAGACCAGGAGGCTGCTCAGTTTTTATCTGGGCTGTTGAATGTGTGAGGCTTGTCTCACAGAGAATAAAGAAACCACTCCTGGAGTCAAAGAAATTTCATGTGGTTTTTTATTTTGTTTTTCCTACCCAAACACAAAACAGCCTCTTTGATATCAGACAGCTATTTCAGGCACATGGAAGAGCAGCAAGGACAGACAGCTGGATTAATAAATAAATAAATAAATAAAATCCTAACAAACCCTGCAAAGCAGAGAACAGAAGGATTAATCATCCGTCTTTAGACAAGAACCCATTGATGAAGAAATCCAGCTTCCAGGTCCTCTTCTGGTGAAGGAACACTGACCATGGCAAGAAGCCTGCCCATCTCAGCAAAGCCTGTTGGAAAAGGCTGCTCTCAAGTCCCTCCATTAACAGGACTGCATTTCACTTAAACAGAAGTTTGTTAGACTATGGTTTGGGGTGCACCTTCATACCTCTGTGCTGTACCCGCTTTGAAGATTCTGTCAGGATCCAAACCATATATTAATCTGTTGTTCTGATAATGTCTCAGGTCTGTTTGACAGTGTTTATATGGCTCTGATGAATTCCTGTGTCTAGGCCAACCTGATTAATTTGCAACATTTAAAATAAAGCAATACGGAGGGCTGAAGCTCTAATACAGCAAATAGCTCACCTAAAATAACTTCTGGAGACAGCATTTAAAATAGTACGAATTAACTGCTTTCTTGCTTGTTAGACAAAAGCTGCTAGCAATACATAGAAGCAGGGAGGGAGGCTTCAAACATTTACAAAGAAGAGAAAGTTACAGTTCAGAAGGGATTTTTCTGAGGTATTCTTCCACAGAAATCAGAGATGAAACTCCCACTGAATTAAATGGAGGGCAGTCACAGGCAGGCAGCAAATGGTTTAGTAAAGTTTCTGTCTACCTAGTGGTCTGACTAAATGGCACTTTGCTGCAGCAAAGCCTGACTTAGTGCTTGACTGTGTGTATTACGGACTAGCAAAGATGTATCTCATCAATCAGCAAAGAGAAATTGCTGCTCAGAAGGACACAGGGGCTGCTGAGCAGTCTGAACCAATCTGTTTCATTACCAGAACTACGGTCACATCCAGTTTCCCAGATGCTTAGATGGGGGCACTCCAAAAGGTCACTCCCCAGGTTCCAGAGCTCTCTGATCCTTGGACACTTCAGGCACTGAGGCAGAGGTTAGTGACAAAATTATACCTTGTTTTATGAAGGTGTTCTATCAGGTTTTTTGGGAAACACCTTGGGTAAAAACACAGCAGAAAATCTCTCCAAAAACTCTTTTGCAAGCTCAATGCTTTCCCCTGTTATCAGCCTTCCACAATACCCTGCACCTGTCTGTCACAGCTGCAGGGCATTTAATCTACATTCTGCCACAGCAGGATGAATATTTTCTCTGACCAGGTCAAAAAAACAGAAGCAGTTCTTCCTGGCCCTTTCATGTACTCTTGCATCAGTAATTTGTGGTGGGGAAAAGCCACACCAGAGCCCCACAGAAATTTCTACACAGACAGACTGAATTCAGATCCTGACTCGTAATGGTGCTACTGGGAAAGGTTTTTGCCTCCTGCCCACGAACATCTTGCTGCAAAGATGCTAGATGAAGTCGGGAGGGAGTCTGACTGATGGCAGTAGATTAGATTCCACGGTCTTGTCTGTGAATCAGAGTAAAAATCTCGATTCCCAGTAGATGGCACCACCTGTTTCACTGATTTTTTTTTGTTAATGCGACAGCAGCTCACAGTCAACTGAGCCTGCAGAGCAAGAGCTCAGCGGTCACAAAAGCCATCAGCTCTGGCCTTCACTGGAGAGTGGCGTAAGAGCACAGCAAACCGGGATCAACACAGGGGTACCACATCTTCCAATGAATGCCGATGCACCAGCTTTTAGAACAGCATAGCCATAAAGAGGGTAACACCATGGAAGGGCAGCTGTCCTCTGTGTACCACAGGGATGGCTGCATGGACAGGGCTCTGTCCTGTGCTCTTCAAATCCACTTTTTGCAGACCAGTTCCTTGCCTGAGGGCACCGTAGGCTGCATTGCCCCTGCCCACGGGAGGACGAGATTATGGACCCGGGCAGTGCAAGACAGCAAACTCCATAGCAGAATTTCCTCACCCACAAGGTGGTGCAAGGCACCAGCAGCCCTGCCTCTCACTGCCTGGAAGTCCAGTGCCTGTTCGGGCCTAACAGGCCTCATCTTCCTTGGGGAGCTGTTGAGTTAATAAACACACACTCACATAAAAACTGTAATGGTTATTTTCCATAAGGATTTATAAATTCACTATAGTTATTAAATCAATTTATTCATGAGACTGACAGTTGTCTAAACACACAGCAGGCTGAGAAAGACATTTTTTCTCTCATAAAATAACATTTCTTGCTAATTAATTTCTTGCTAAGGGAAATGGGAACATGCGCTAGTATTTAAGCAGACAGAGAAGAGTCAGGCTAAGGGTAGAAGGAGGCTGGTATTGTTGAGATGTGGTATCGCAGGGGACTACAGCACCAATTCCAGCTCAGACACATGTCCTGTGTGACCTTGGGCAATGCACATAGCTTCTCTGAGCTTATGCCAGTGCCATTTTACACCACAGGGGTCAGAGGTGGGAGTACATGACATGCCACAGCAGGTCTGTGCATGTGCTGATTTGCACGTGCTGTGTCTAGTGCCTCCCAAACAATTGCAACAGTCTGGCCTCACGTCCCTTTTCCACAGCAGGACTGAAATGAGAATGGCTGCAGCCCATCTCCTTAACAGTACTGGCCAAAATAAGCATACATTGGCTCTTCTCTTGACACAAACTCCAGCTCAGAGTCTCTGTTCCCCTGTTTAAAATGCTGCTCAGGAATATTTTTTGAGTCTAACAAGTCCCCTTCATCAGCCTGTTTGATCTATGAAGTGGAAAATCTAAATGTAACTGCTTAGCAGTGGTGATTTGTCACTGAAGAATGATACAGCATAGAGGGCAAAAAGGGCCAAAACCAAAAAAGGGTTAAGATGGCTGGAAGCAGGACTGCCAGAGACAGGACTCCTTTCAAGAGAGTGAAGTTTCCCTTGGTGAGGAGATAAGAAACCTCGTGGCCATCTTTGAATAGGAGCTGACAGGGGCTCAAGCTCAGAGGCCACCTTCGAGCAGCAGACCTGGGCTGGAGGATGGATTCACATCTGAACTGAGGTGCCCCATGCAACCACGCTTGGGATTGGTGCTGGTGCAAACGTTTATAGGGAATCTGCTCGTGATGTATCTTTGCAGACTCCATGTAGAACCGCTTGTTGCTGTAGGACTTTTCACCGTGCATTGTTCATTAAAGGTTTCTTTTATATTTAAGAACAAATGTGCATTTGATTCACCTCAAGGGGTACCATAAAAATTCCCAACATCTAACATGGTGGTTCCTCTTCCAATGAATTATCTGATCCTGTTATACCAGAAATTAAAGGCAAACTCAGAAGGCTGATGCCAAGTTCTGAACATGTGCACAAAACATACTACCAACAAGTCACCTTCACCAGCTATGAGTGAAGAGTTACTTGCCCTTTCCCAAGTGGAAATAGCTTACATATTGTGTGATGGTGTGCAGTATCATTGATGACATCTGTAAGTACAGAAGGGTGTCTTATCAAGTCCAGTTCTTGTCTGACGTTCTTCCACCTGCAGATCTTAAAGCCTTCTCTAAGGAAGCTTTAATAGGAGAACATGAATGGCATATGACATCAACTAATTCCCTTTCTTACCTGTGGTGATGACCAGACCTCCAAGCCCACGGTCAAGACTTGCCAATACCTCACTGGGCAGCAGAGATGCCATGTTTGCTCTACCTCATTGCCTGTTAAATACCCAGAAATATTTCACCCAGCAATAGCATTTTCCTTAGATGCTAGAGTACAACTGGCTTTTTTAAAGAACTGTCTAACCTCATTTTAAATCCCTGGAGTTCTGGTGTGTCCCAAACCTGCTCTGCTGCACTATTTAATTACCCTCGTAGCCACACGCTGACTGAGAACAGTGCCTGCTCCCTGTCTGCTGAGGGAAGGCTCTTGGCTGGAAGTAGACTTCTGGCAGAAAAATTTCATTTCCAGGGGACATTGAGTCAATAACATATTGTAGAAAAATAATCTGGCTTCAGCTGCAACGTTTTTGCCAACATCTTTGGAGCAGTTACCGGGCTCTCCTGTTTTGTTTCTGATGATGGAAGCAATGTTTGTATCAACAACCTGCTTTTTGTTTTATTGAGTATTTGCAGGATGTCTCTGTTTTACTCTGAATCTCTCTGACAGATCCAGCAGTTAATTCTGTAATTTCACGGCTTGTATGGAGGCAGCTGCATGCTTGCTGGAGCTGAGACTGCAATTTACAGAGTCTGCTGATTTTTCAGAAGTTTAGGCCACTGTATTTCCCCCCCTGTCCTTTTCCCAGTCCACTATGTTTTTCAGTTCCTGTCCTTCTAGGTTTGGATTTAACTCTCCCCAACGACCCCCAGGGAATGGTGCCTCCTCCATCTACAGTAGCTTGTGCCAGCTTCCACAGTTACACATACATCTTTTTATAGGTCCCACCTTCAACCAGCAAGGCAGACTGCTGTGTAGCGGACACCACTGTTCTCCGTGGAGGCCCGCCCACATCATCTAGCTGCCAGCCCAGGATCAGAAGTTTCACTTGGATGAATAATAGTAGGTCTGAGCCCAGCTGTCTGCTAGAGGGACAAAATGACATCCATCAGCTCCCAGATCCCGCTTGATCTTAGGGTACACTCTGTAAGCAGGATAGCTCTTATTGCTGAGTGCTGATGAGGAAAGGTGAGAGGCAGCAGCACAGTAAGATCACTTTGGTACAAGCTGTGGACAAAATGGCATTGCTCCTAGCATCTCCTGCCTTCTAAATTTCTATATCCTTTCTGCAGCGGCAAGCAGAGCCAGAGTTTTCGCAGACCCATCTTATCTCAAAAGGCAGATGTACCCCCCTTCCACACTATGGGAGGCCTGCAGTGGCCTGCCATTTCCACCCTAGCACGCCTCTGCCCTTTTTGTGTCACAGCTGTGCCAAACCCACCTTTGCATACAGACGCTAGTCATGTTCCCTTTCAGGGTGGTCTGCCCTTTTGTGTTTGGGGGGCCTGCATCACAACACCCACCCCCGGGTTTTCTGATCAGTGAACAGACCTGTGGTAACTGCTTGACGTTCAGCTTGGCCATTTTCTGCGTGCTAGTTTCAATGGGCATTGCCATTTTTTGCTCCTCAGCTCATCCCTTGCTTGGTTCAGGTTATGCCACTGTTTGTGGGCTTCATACTAAGGACTAGTTCTTTCCTCACACCATTTGCATCTTCCCACAAGATAATAAACCTGATGCTGTTTGTTTTCTTGTTCTGTGTCCAATGTCGTTTTCTGCTCGATGACAATGAGGACCTTCTCACATCCATTTTATCTATACTTTTATACCTTTCCCTCTGATGGCAGAGTACCCACTCTCTATCACCCCTAGGCCCTTCCTACTTTTGAAACCCTCATGAAGTTCTGGGCCCGAGCTCAGCCAAGCCCCATCACCACTGGCTGGAGCTGTGCCTTCTCTGTACCTCTGAGTGGCCAAGCTTGTTCTCACTAGCAAAGGAGAAGGGGGAGTTCAGGACAGACAACTACCTTCTAACCCCTGAAGTACAGTCATGACAGCACAGAGGGACTGGGCTTCCTGGAACAAGGAAAACTGATCTGGTGCTCCTTTCAGTTATGCAAACTTTATAAGCATATAGCTCTGCTGGGTTGAGCTGTGATTTACCCCAAGTGAGATGCTCATGACTTCATCTCTCCATTTCACCCTAAACAGAATTTATGCTGTGCCACAATCCTCCTCTCTCTTGACTTTGCTTAATGGGTAGGCACCAGATGAGAAGACAGAGCCAGCCCTTTGATTCCTTTTGATGATGTTTGATTAGCTTCTCAGAAGACAAGAAAGTTATATGTGCTCTGGGGGACCAGTCAGAGCTGAGAATGAGAGCAACCTGGCTTCTGTAAGAAGAGGTCACTTCTAGTAAAGCAAAGGAATGATTTAGTTACTGAATCTAGCATTTGGTGGGCCTTGTACCATGCAACAGGAGTGCAGAGGGGAAGGACAAACTTAATTCTTTCAAAAAGCTACAGCAACAAAGTATCCAAGAGAAGGAGAAAATGAACCCCCCTCCCCCACTATCACAAGAGTCAGTTCAATCTTGAGAGGGCACAGGCAGCAGTAAAACTGCGACAAGGAAAAGGAAACCTGTTCCAGCGTAAATAATAGTTAAAAAAAATAAACCCCCCAAACAAGGGATTAAGCAAAGATAACAAAAAAAGCAGTCTAAGTAGAGTCCAGCACCATGAAAGAAAAAAAAAAGAAAAAGAAAATTATGGAAAAGTTCTCTGCCAAGGAGTCTGCCATCTAAAAGCACAGGAGCAGCGGAGGATTTTTATCTGTTTTGCAGACAAGAAACTGAAGCATCAAGCAACAACATGTTTTGACTGAGATGATGCAGAGAAAACATCTAAAGTAATGAAATAAGTCATTTAAATGTTGGCTCAAAGTACCATTTTGAGATAAGGAGAAGGCTTGAGAATCATAGAGCTATGCCAGTGGAGACCATGAGAATAACTATAAAAATCCAGCCTACAACATGTCTTCCTAACACTGTTTTCAGCTAATGCAGATGTTAAGATCCCATTCTCTCCTAATGTCAGGATAGTGCGGGCTTAAAGTGACACTTCCTTTCTCTGGAGAGGCTTTGAAATTACTGAGCCATCTGTCTGCTGCCATCTGTTGTTGCCTTGGAAATGAATTTGTCAGGTCAGTTGGAAACAGGTTTCAAATAAACCACTGCTCTGAAAGATAATGCACAATTGTGGTTAGTGGTGTCACCCTCCCATCACAGTGCATCTGCTTCCCAGGAATTCCCAGCTGATGCCTGCTTCTTCTGTGGGGAAAGTGTTCTCCTTCTCCAACAGGACCACTGTTGCTTGTGTGCATACCCCCCTTACAGTGGGACTGCTTGGCATGTGAGTGCATGCACTTCCCTGTGGCCTTGTCCCCACCATCCACCAAGAGACTACAAATGAGCACATCTCATACTCCAACTCTGTTTGCAAGGGCCAGGCAGGTCCCTCCAGCTCTCCACCAAAGGAGGGGCAGACCTACTGCCAGAGCATGAGTGTGCAGCCAGGGTGGCCAGAGGACAGGTCAAGGGCACTATGCAATGGGGCACAGACCACTTTGTGGCAACTGTGAGCCTGTGTTCACAGTCACTTTTTCTGTGAGCAGCCAGGGCATGGTCCAGTGGGGAGCTCCTGGGGAGAGAATAGTCAAACTCTCTGATGGAACCAGCCATGTCCCTTTTTCCCCAGCCCCTAATTACAAAGTCATTTTGAAAACCCTCCAACGCTATTGGACTCAGTGGCTCTTCTCACATTGTCTCTGTTTCCTAGGACTGCAAGCCTTTTCCTTGGGGAAGATGGAAAAAGAGTCATTGAATAGCATACGCTACTGTTCCAGGCAAACACCTTGTCTGGTGCTCCGGCATTGGAGTCTCTCTAGCTGCTAAAGAAAAGAAAGGCACATGGAAAAGCAGGAAGAAGCACAGGAGCTGCCTTTTCCTGCAGTGTATATAGCCCTACACTCAGACCCAAATCACAGGGTCAGCTCTGCCTATGACAGCACTCTCAGGACAGGGATTCAGCCTCTGTGAGGTGGTGTATGGTGTACTACATCTCTGGCTATCCCTGTAAGTAAGCAACACTGTATTTTGGTAATGTGGGACTCACAGAGGACATGAAAATCTGCTTGGAAAGATGTGTAGGTTGAAAGGGTTTCCTCAAGGCTTCATGCTGTCTCAGAGCACTGCCAACAACACTCACATTACCTCAGGTGTTTCATATACCCAGGCTTGGAGTCAAGCTCTGCACACCCTTGCTGCATAAAACTACCTACACCACTCAAATTCACCTGCTGGTGGGTGGCAGGACCAGTTTGTGTCCACTACAGCATACAGAATGTGGAATCATGTGTGAGTTGAGCCCGGAGGAAGATGCCCCTTTATTGTATTTGTAGGACCATACCAAATGTGTCTTCTGTATACACATCCTTTGCAAGGGTGAGCTGTCCCATAGCTACTGCATCCCCTCTCACATGGTAGTTAGATTCACCAAAACGGCTGACAGACAGGGAGACTTTCTGTATTTCCTCTGAGCACAGATCAGACTACGCAGAAAGTCTGAATCTGAAGGTACTGTTTAGGTGAAGGTGCTGGAAAACAGGTAACTGCTGGTCCTTTCTTACAGTTGTATTGTTTCACTGTTACCCAACAAAAATCCAGTGCACTTGGGCTCTGCTGCCCTGGCTGTGAAGGAAGAGAAAGAGGAACTGCTCTCTTGTGCCAGTGCTCCACCTGTTCCTTCCCACTTGAAGCAAAGAGACAGGAATCTTCCATTAATAGCCTTTGCCTGGATCTGAGCAGAAAAGACAGTGGGACTGATCAAGGTGTGAACATATTACTGTTTCCCACCATGCCACAAATGAAGGAGGGTTATGTGAGGTGATTGTGTAAAAATATTAAATGTGTAGAGTGGAGCGGATGATTGCCAGTGAAGGATGTGAGCAGAATATTTTCTGGAGAGCCGCACCACTTGACCTGCAGCCCAATGCTGGTAGGCAGGATTCCCAAGGGAGAGGCACTTTTCCATGGGAAGGTGTGGAAAGGAGACACTGTCTTTTATGCAGAGCTAGAACCACTTAAAACAGATGAACTGGCTGTGGGCAGAGCAGGAAGTGGACTGAGCAGTGGATAATGGAGAAAGACAGTGCTCAGCCAGGATCCCACTGGATGAGAGGAGCTGTGTCAGAGTTTGCTTCAGTGGAGAGCCTAAGCTATATTCTTCAGAATATACAAGCAATTCAGAAAGCTAAAATCCTAGTTTGAAGATGACAGGGGCACCAAAGTCCTTGAAGCTGAGGCTCCAGAGAGCTATGCATGCCATTGGTGCCAGAGTTCACAGATGCAGGTCCTGCTGGCCTCAGCAGTGGCTACAGTCATAAGAAGGAGTTGCTCATCATTGCCCAGTGTGGCCAGGCATTGGTGTGCACAGGTGCCAAAAATCCTAGGTCGGATGGGGATCAATTTTCAAACTTGTTATTTGAAGAAGAGGTCAAACCCCCTGCGAATGCCTCATTCAGCATGGTCTTCTGCTCTGTGCAAGTCATGGCCACTCAGGAGGTTGCTCTGCCCATCAGGCTGGAGATCACAAACAGGCATGTCTGCTTTTTTCTGTTTCCAAAGGGAAGGGCCTAGAGTGCAGGCAGAGGGGAAGGGGTTCACAGTGGAAAACCAGAGCAGCAAAAAGTGCCCGGGCACCTTTCAGATCAGATTGTAATTTACACAGCGCTGCTTTCTGGTTTGCACCCTCTGCTCCATATGCCAGCCCCCAAGGATCCTAGACCTGAGTACCCTGCTTTCCCCAGGAATTACATGGGTGTTTGGCTCAGTGCTGAAGAGCCACAGGCCACTATACTCCCTCATGCGTGACTTTGGAGCTTTTGGGAAAGAAAACCCATTTTACTTCTGAAATAGGAAGTAGGTGAAGTTAAAGACACTCCAGCAGGTAGAACAGGTTATGCTGCTGTTACTCAGAAGAGAGTATTTCTAAAGCAAGATGGGAAGCTATCTAGCTGAAGCCATTTCACGATTCAGGCAAAGAGCTGCATTGCTCGCTTGTGTATACTGATGAAGCTTTATGGGAATGAGTGAAACAGCATCAGTTTTATGCTCACTGTTAACACAGATAAGTACCTCTCTGCCTTAAATTTATTACCTATCTCATCCTTTTAAGCAAAATAGTTTCCTCCCTCTGAAAAACATCTCTGTTGTGTTCCTGAATTGTTCTGTATCCTCTGCAACTTACCATAGCTCCTTTTCTTCAGTACACACGACTCAGTTACTTCCCTTTCTTAGTCCCTTAGTGGTCGACAAACCCATATTTAATTTGCTGCCAACTCAACTTGCCAATATTTCTTGATGCTTTGCTACTTTCAAACAAGTGTCCTGCCCTGCTAGGTATCACTAAATGCCTTTCTTTTTACTGGGTCTAATCTTTTGTTTGTATTCTCCCCCCGAGATACATTTTAGAACATCTTATTTACAAGCCATTCAGAGTGTGAAAAATTATCTTCCAGAGAAAAGCTTAAGAAGCTCTTGTAGTTTAGCTTACACAAGAGAAGACAGAGTGACTCAGTCGCAGTCATGGGCTACGTACTTTGGGGCCAGATTTCCAGAATCTGAGGTCTTGTTAACCCACATACCCTACCAAAAGCCCCTCCCACCCACAAACCACAAGCTCTCCTAGCCTCTCCACCACACCCTGCAAATCTTACGTTTGAACCTGAATTTAAAGGACAGGGCACTGAATATGTAAGTGCTGTAATTAGTAACTGGGACAATACCCCTGGAATATAGAAAAGCCTGTGCCTCAGAGGTGCTCCCACTCAGGCAGAACACGAGAGTGGGATTTTCCAGGTTCACTTTTGTAGCCTGAGTTACGCAAGTCCAAGAGACATAAAGATCAGTCCCTTACCGCGGCCTGATGAAAGACATCTCTATGCCTGCCTTCAGTGGTGTTTGTTTCCCTGGCTATGGGGAACCAAAAGTGCAAAGTCCATTGTCCTTGCACTCAGAGCTTTCTGCACTGTATCAGACAGGAGGCAAAAAGGTTATTTTCATTGACTATGCCCTCACCCAAATATGAAAGAGGCTGGCTGGCAGCATCAATAAGGTTAAAGCAAATATCCCAGCTTTCAAAGAGGTACCCATCTGCAGTGACAAACTTCAGAAGGAATTTCAACTGAGACATGCTTTATGGTAGCTTTTTCTATTTCACAATTTGCAATGTCAATTGAAAGCCAGAGATGACAGTGATGTTGGGCTGAAGAGCTCAGAGGTATAATTGGATATGAAATGAGAATTGGTTTTGATGTAAAAGGATATCTCAGCCACATGCCCTCATATACTTACTGTGCTCTCACCCTCTCCCTAGACCTCTTTATCATTGCCTTTTATGGAGGAGCTGAATCAGAGCTCCATCTTCTTTATTGTGCCTGGGCACTGATTGCTTTGATCATGTTGAAGGGTGATATTGCACTAATGATCACTAAACCCCACCTTTGATGTTGGTTGTGAATGTGCTGCATTGCCAGTGGAGAGAATGTAAATGCTTTTGTTTTATGATTATTGTCTGTCATGTTTAAAAACAACAGCAAGACAGGGGAAGAAAGTGTGAATACTTAATGGAATGAAAAATGCCCAGCTCCCAGTATTGGCTTCCAGGCAGTTTCTGTGGAGGCAAGGCTGAATGCTTGGATCTGTGCTGAATTGCAGGGAAAAGGCTCGACCAAGCTACGTGCAGTGTTGTGCCTGGGAAGCACAGCCGGCACACTGCTGTGGAAGACCATTGCAAAGGCAAAGCACAGCAATTCCACTGGAGGGGGGGGAGGAGGGTGGTGGTGGGGGCACACGGCTGGCTGTACCCTACCCTGGTCTTGCCTCACGGCTCCCCAGCACAGCTATGCATTGCCTGGCCATGCTCCAGCCCTTTCCAAACTATTTTGCTGTAATCCGTCTTGGCATTTACACTATGCTTAGCCCCATTGTATTCAACTGTTTTACAGTACAAGAAAGTCCACTCTGTGGTTAGGTCTGTCACCAGTGAAAAAGAGCATTGTTACATGAGCACTCATTGCTTACATGTACTTAAATAATCCTGATGGATGGCACTCCAGAAGGCATAGCAGCACAATCCTTGGGTCCTGTAGGACCAGCAAAGTCTGTGAACTGTGAATGATTTACCTGATGTAACTATTCCCTTTGGTTATTAGCTCTGTAGTCTACTGAGCACATTTACAACTGATGTCTGGCCTAAGCCTCTCTTTCTTCCATGCCCTCTGGTCATGGAGCCTTTGTAGGTTAGTCACAGGCAGTTATGAGGAGAAATGCTGTTTTGGATGGTGTTTGATGACCGAGAGCTCATGTTGTGTGCAGCATGATCTGAGCCTTTCCTACAGACCTAGCCAGCTAAACAAGCTCAGCATCTCACCAAACCATAAAAAACTCTGTTTGGAAAATAAGGGCCCATCTTCCTGCTTGTACCAGAAGCCTTCTCCATCATCTTGTTGCTGTAGATTTACTTATGTTGCCAGGATCATTGGAACTGTTGCATCCATGTCAGGTAGGTCTTTTAAGTTAGCTGCAGCTCAGACTTCCCCTGGCACTGCTCAGATGTTTCCTGCATTGGATGAAGGATGCTTGTCACAGAATCCAATGCAGTCAGGATGCAGCAGTCAGTCACCTTAGAGGAATAAGAACCTCGTTGTATGAAAATGCAATGAGGCAACAGTAACAACCAAGTGAGATATCTAGTCTGCCTGACAGCTCCATTACATGCTGCAGTAAATCCTTCCAATAATTTTAAATGCGCTTCACCTCATTTGGTTATTTCGTTTTCATGAGTCCTGTCATATCACACACCCCAACTTTTAGATTTGCCATTTCAAATAACTTCTTTCAAAGCCATCTTGGTGAAGGGTGGTGATGGTGTTCCCATATGCCTATAAATTTTAAATGCTAGAAAATAGTTAACTTTTTGCTAAAGATGTCTTTAGAGAGACATTGCAAATGGCTGGGGGTTTTTTGCCGTCTATTGTAAGGGCAGTAGTTTTGCTTCACAAATATATTTACAGCATCAAATATCATAAAGGGTTTCTGTACTGTCCTTTCCTTGGGATGACATTCAGCACATACTTCAAACCAGTATATACACTTAGAGGTGTGATGTGCTCATATTGTAGCAGCCCAAACCTTTCAGGCAGAACATTTGCATAACATAGTTATACCAGTTATCAAATAGTAAGTATTTCCAGCAGAGAAATACTGATTTCAGTGACACTAAATCATGAAGAATCACAGTCTGTCTGAGGTTGAAAGGGATCTCTGGAGGTCATCTGGTCCAACGCCCCTGCTCAAACAGGGCCACCAAGAGCCAGTTGCCCAGGACCATGTCCAGATGGCTTTTGAATATCTCCAAGAAGGGAGCGACCGTCCCTCTGGTCAACTGTGCCAGTGCTCAGTCACACTCACAGTGAAAAATGATTTCTTGTTGTCCAGAAGGAACTTCCTATGTTTCAATTTGTGCCCATCGCCCCTGGCCATCACTGGGCACCACTGAAAAGAGCCTGGCTCCATCATCTTTGCAGCCTCCCTTCAGGTCTTTACATACATTGATGAGATCCCCTCTGAATCTTCTTTTCTCCAGACTGAACAGACCCAACTTTCTCAGTCTTCCCTCACTAGAGAAATGCCCCAGTTCCTTAATCATCTTAATGGCCCTTTGCTGGACTCTATCCAGTATGTACGTATCTCTCTTGTACTGGAGATCCCAGAACTGAGCCCAGCACTCCAGGTGTGGCCTCACCAGTGCCGAGGAGAGGGGAAGGATCCCCTCCCTCCACCTACTGACAACGCTCCTCCCAATGCACCCCAGGGCACCATTTGCCTTCTTTGTGGCAAGGACACATTGCTGGCTCATGTTCAACCTGGTGTCCACCAGGACTCCTAGGCTCTTTTGCACAAATCTGCTTTCCAGCTGGTTGGCCCCCAGCCTGTCCTGGTGCACAAGGTTATTCCCTATATACCTGCAAAGCAAACCAGGCACTTGCAATAGCAATATCTACCTTTACAACACACTGCAGACCCAGCTCCCTGTCAAGAGTGTGTTGGGATTGCCAACAGCAGCTGCCAGGCTGTAGGGGAGAGCTCCTAAGTCCAGCAGGCTGGGGAAACTACCATGTGTCAATGCACAATGAAGGCTCACAGACTTTCTGCAGAGTAGTACACTCTTGGATGTTTGGTAGCACCTTGAATGAGTTTTTTGGCTCCGGTGTTGAGCTGCACCATACACCTAGACACTTCAGCTGGCTGTCCTGCTTGTTTGAGGCCTCTTCAAATAAGAGAACACTATGAACCTATCAGACCTCTGCAGAGCCAAACTATGGTCCTGACTTTGTCTGAATGCCATGGTGATGTCCAGAAGACCTGTGAGTCCAATTCCCAGTGAGAAGATGCAGGGAACTGTGTTTTTCAGTGGTTCTTGTGAGATTCAGAGCTGCTTATTCTGTGCAGATACTTACAATAAAGTCAGAGCTTGGCAGGATTGCTTCAGGTTCTGCACAAGCAACTTTGAATCTTGAAACTGGACAGTAACTTTGGGCAAGGATACAAATCCCCTATTCAGGCATCCTTCATTGCAGAAGCTCCCCTCAGAAGCCCACTTGTGCCTCACCTCCCTTTTTCTCAAGAGCTAGCACCCCTACAAGCACCTCTGCTCTCGTGGTCCACAGTCTTTCCCAGCAGACTGCAAATGTGCTGAACCTTAGACCGCTAACTGCTACCCTGGGCTGCTAGTTTTGTATCACAGGGCAGAGAGGAGGCTAAATGGTAGTAAAGGGAATACCACATCCTGGGAAGAGGTCAGACATGTTTACTTTACTCTTACTGATGAGTCACCTGCAAGGGCTGACACATAGGTTCCCTGCTCTTTCTCTTTCCAAGGAATTGCTGCTGCCCCTCACTGTGTCCATCATATTCAATGATTACATACCATACAAACCTTGGACATCATCATGGAAACTATATCTTTTCAGGGTGGCTGGAAGGCCACAAATGGTGTAATGATGCAAAGAGGAACAACAGAATGTTGTTCTGCCCCTGCCAATGCTGCATGTGTCTCCCTTGTCCTTGTACAAGCAACACTCCCCACTTAACTCCCTGAAGTTTTCAGCTGCTACTCCATGCCAGTCATTCCTAACACAACACATAGGGCACAGTCTCCCTTCATCCTCCTATTCAAAAGTGTCCCTAACAAAGTGCATGGACCACTTTGGAAATGGAGACCTCTTCAAGGAGAAAGAGACTAAAAAGGTGAGCTGGAAGGAAGAATATGGCAGGCTTTCTTTTGGTACAGTGGAGTGGCTCAATACGACTTCTGTGCCTATGTTTCAGTCAGTATCACCAAGCACTGAGAGGGCCTGGCACAAACAGGAGAAGTGCGAGAGGATATGTGATGAATCTGAAGTCAGGAATTCATCTGTGGTAAGTACGTGGTAAGAAAACATCCATTTTATACATGAAAGTAGGGACAGAAGAAAGGGTTGTCTATGAAGGGGGGTGGTCAGAAGGATGAGGTATGGGAGTACAGCCTTGAGGCAGGAAAGAACAGGGCTTCAAACAGCTGGGGCAGCTCACCACCTTTGTGCTGCAGAGACTCAAATTTAGCACACTCTGTGTGCACAGCATCAGGCACATCAATAAAGTTGAATGTTAATGGATGCTCTAGAAAAATTACCTGTTGCATGGAAAGGACTGGGATGTGAAAACTACCGAAGACAGACAAAGATTTAGCATGCTTAAAAAAGGGTAGCGTGCTTAAAAGTTTAAGGCATTTTTATATTGACTCAGCCAATGTTCTTCTGTAAACGGGAGTGGTGGACTACTGAAATTTATTTCAATTTCTGTCCAGACAGGAAACATTACTACTAAAGTTTCAGTTACAGGTGTGGCTTTGGTTCAGTATAGATGACTACAAGTTAGATGTTTTCACAGCCCACAGCAACAGATGTGTTTACAGTGAAGTTGCATCTTAGAGTATATTCATTTATCTTCATTTGCAGGGGGGCTTAAGTACAAAAGAAGAACTTGTGAAGCATGGGCTACATATTTCTACCACGAAGGAAAGTTTATTTCCCATCTGGAAAAGGCACAGACCAAATAAGGTATGTCAAAGGTCATAAAAAAATACAGTATAGTAGAAACAGTATACGAAAGTAAGAAAAGTGATCTTGATTTTCAGAGGCAGTCTTCCCCAGTGAAATTTGCTTTTCCAGTCTTGTGCAAAAAAGGATCCATAACCTCTTTTAACAAGTGCAAAAGGGTACAACAAATGAAAAGAGTGGGGAACAATTCAGGAAGCACCATTTCCAGACAAATGCCATTCAGCTACAAAGGCTTCTAGCAAGGACTCTTGAGTACAATTAGAAGTTGAGAAGCATTAAAGTAAGAGATTCCTGGGGCATAAAGGGAGGGAGAGATTGATCAACAGCCTTAAAGTTCATCCATGGGAAATTTGAACATAGCAGCCTCTCTGAGCTGGCAAAGGTGTAGGTACAAAGGCCTCTTGGGAAGAGTCTGGAAGCTGAATTAAGATAAATTTGAACCAGAAATGTGGTGTACGCTTTTCAATAGAGAAGAGATACTACAGCCATTGGGATGGTCCAGGAAAAAATGTGCTCTTGTTTAAGCGAAGGAGTGAATACGGGTAAATACTATGGCCTGCTATGCCAAACATAAAATTAGGTGACCACTTTTGACTACTCAAGCCAGAGAACATGTAGGTGCAGCTCTTTTTCTTCCTGAAGTCTGAGGTGTAACGTTGGTATTCTGATGACAGTTTTTCACTTCAGGTGTGCCTTGAAAACACTGGAGCTCTGCTAATGCTTCAGTGTTCCCCATGTTATATTGAACTGGGTTCAGGCTGCTTATTTACTTGTGGCGTGGAAGTAATGATATAATAATGGTTATATTTCCCAGTAAAGCTCTGGGAAGTGACATCCCTTATTGGTTGTTTCCATAATAGCCAATCTTATACCAACATCCCTAATGAGTTTTGGTGCATGAAAAGCCATTTTAGAGGATCTAGATTTCTCACTGAAACATTCCACCAGATGAAGTTTTCAGGGTTTTTTTCATCTTTTATACCTTCCCTGCCTTTCCCAATGAATTTAATTAGAATTGCTTCATTGTGATGAGCTGGCATTTTCAGCTAGAGCAGCCAGATCTGTTCAAGATCATTCACAGATAATATAAGGTGAAATCTAAGGTGAAAGAGCAAGCAGGTATGCCCAGTCAATATTACTGGCAGGAATTTAGAGTGTGTGGAAGCAAATGTCCAAGGAGATGTTCCAGACCCCAAGGACTCTCTGCAGCTTTATGAAGTTATAGAGGAATGGATTGAGCGGTACAGGCCAGTCCTGCTCAACTCAGGACAAATCACCTAGAATGGATATTCAGAAGAAAACTTCCATGAACTGATGGCAGCAGTGCTGTGGTGACCTATGGAAAGAGCTTATCCTACTGACTGTCCTGTGGTGTGTTATAGGTGGTTTTCTAATGCACTTGCTGCCAATACTAGGGGGGGGAAGGAGGAAGCTCTGGACCCTGGTTTGTGCTCAGTGGTCCCTTTCTCTTTTCCAGAGTTCTGTCACTATGTACATGTGACATACAATTATCACCACTTAGAAAGACTAATAGAAAGTCACATAAACTAACATGAAGGATGTTGATATTTCCATGGAAGCAGGCCAGAGCCCTTTATCAGAGATATCTTGCATCTCTGTATGCAATGATAACTAATAAAGCAAGAAGAAACGGACAAAACACCCACAGACAATGTGGAAGCTCCAGAAGTGCACAGGATGGGATCTTCAATCACTGTGTGTTGGCCTGCTGTGTATGCTTAATATTATATATGAAATTGATCTATTGTACTTGGCCTAGAAGATCTGACTTGTAATATATCTAATACTTGTGATGAATCTGACATACGTGTGTACTTGTGAAGATCTGACTTGTGATGTATTGGTACACTGCCTTCGCTCATGGGCTTACTGTTCAGCTGATCAGGTGCTGCTAAGTCATATGGGGGAGAAGAAGTGGTATGCACATGTGCATGACACAGCTGAAGTAGCAGTCTTCTAAGCATCCTGGTGCGTTTCTGTGGTTCTTACAGCCTCTGCCAGTCAGGCTGAGCAACACCACAAATGTGACAGTTCATCACTGCACTGGGACTACTATCCGGTTTTCATTATAAAGAACTCATTGCCATGAAGAAGTGACATCTCACATTGTACTGCTAAGCTCCTTGAGCCCTGCCTGATATTTTTCTGAGGTCTGAAATGAGGTTTGGAACAGGAAACATGCCCAGCTGTATGGGTTGCAGCAGTGTCTTCAAGATATTAATACTGGCCAAGGCTCAGGTTTTCACTTCCAGTTTTCCAGGCACTGTCCTCGTGCAGAACAAGGACATTCCTTGTGCTGAGTTGCTTGGTCAACACAGGAATGGAGGTTAGCGGGGCATCTAGGGTAGAGCTCCAGCATCTTGCATTGCGGGCTAACACATGGCATGCTTGTTCAGTCAGGGATCAGTTTCCATCTTCACAGTATAGAAACGTCTTATCCTCCTTCCTGCCACTATGTCCTTTCATCCAAGACCAGAAGCCTTTCCACTATTGCCCTTTGTTTACTCTAGGACACTCTACACCATTTTTACTGGTGGTAATGTCCTTTGGCTTGAACAGCTTTTTCTCCTCCAAATATTTCCTAGCATGTTTACTGCTAAACATGTTTTCTCTGAGACTTCGTTTTGCTGGGTAAGGCAAGCCAAGAATTCCTTGATACATACTTCCACCAAAACTAGTGCAGGAGGGGTCAGCCTTCCCAAATGTTGGCAGTTGTACATACTTTCCTGAAGGGTGCTTCACTTGTCCCTTTTACAATAGCATAAGTATTCCTCCAAGCTGACTGGAAATTGCCGCATTAGCGGACAATACACTCAGCAGAATGTATTGAGGGGAGTAACATGCACAACCTAAGAAGTGTGAGAATCGATAAGCTCTTCTGACTCCATGGCATTGTTTACTTGGTTATGTCTCCCAGAAGGCTTTAACCTCCAGATTTTACAGCAGCAGGCAAGTTTTTCTGTGCTGTAGCATGACGAGAGTCCTAAAGACCCTAAAGCTACTCCCTTCCCCTCCTCTTTCAGACATAGCACTTCACTCCTGTTGGAATGAATCTGCCACAACTCCCCACGGCCCTGGAAGATAGAGAACCCATGCAAAGGCTCCTCAAAGGTAAGGAAAAAGGAAGAGTTTCAGTGAGGACACGATCTGAGTGCACTGAGACTGCTGGAGATGCTGCTTATCTTAGCCCATGGAGTAGCTTGGTGCTGGGAAAAATGAATTCTCATGTCTAAAAAGCAGTATCATACTATCAGAAAAAAAAAAAGATGAAATTGTTCAAAAGTCTTTGTGCTCAGCAGGAGGAATGATATCTTTGCACAGAGCTGGCTGCATAAAGTGATGAACTTTCAGTGGAAGGCTCTTTCACTGAGCCAGACACCCTGGCAAGGCAGCTTCAGCTACCTGTTCCTTCTACACCATCAACAAGTCCAACTGTGTTCAGTTCCCATACATAAAATGGAAGTGACAGCAGAGACCCACCTCCCTACAAGAACAGGAGTGCAGAAGCATCAAGGTCTCCTTTGATATTACAGAAAGGAGGAGGGAAGGGAAATCAAAGAACCTTTGATAAGTAGGACATCAAATTGATCCCATATCCCTGCCCTTTGGAGTCATGAGGAATCACTCTGTTGGCTGTACTACACATAAGGTCTGAACCAAAACTTTCTGAGAAATTCAAAACAGCAGAACTCTGGTTTCTTGTGAAAAATACCTTTGCTTCTTCCTGTACAACAGTGAAAAAAACACTTGATTTTGGATTCATGCTTCAGTTTTACTGGTGCCACAAGGGTGATGCACTCCTAAACCCCATGACTATTAGCTGGTATTATCCATATTTGTTTCTAGAAAGGGCCAAGGCTGAGGAACTGTTTTCCTTCCAAAAAATTAAGATTAGTGTTTGCCTGCAAAAGCATTAGGGCTTCTACTTGCACTAGAGGTAAGTAGTATCTATCCGTCTTCCCACTGTTGAAAAGTCCCAAGCTGCTAAGAAGGTTGGAAGTTCAGCTTTCAGTTTGAAGCATGCCAGGTCCACTTGACTATTTATAGTTTGACTTCCAGATCTGCTTTAAATTTATCAGCTTCATTTATCTTTTTTAAACAGCTTCAGGAAGGAGTGGAGTGTGAAGTGCTGTTAATACTGTTAACTTGTTGGCATTTTGCTGTTCATCTTAATATCTGGTTGATCTGTCATCTGTTAACCCAACACCAGATGTTGTTCAGCCTAGTTTAGCTGTAGCAGAGATGTAATGCATATGTCATGTCCTGTGGCTCCCACTGCTCAAGCTAGTAAGCCATCAATAAATGCAGCAGTTACCTTGTCTGTTGCTGGCCTCCTTGACTGCTATAAATACGTTGTGACATCTCCAAGAATAAAACTAAGTAACATGGTGTGCTGGCATAAGACCACCCAGATGGTTCCAAACACAAATCAAAGATCGTCAGAAGTAAAAAAGACAGAAACAATTGTGTGGTCTCTGATGTTCAATAAACGTGTTCCAGACTTAGTGCAAAGATTAGCACCTGCACTCATGCAGAAATCGAAGCCTATTTCCAAGCACAGAGAAAATGATTAGAGGATGGGTGTGAGGGGATAGCCTTAACTTACACGCATCCGGCTGGAAAGAGTTCATGTTTCAGCAAAAAGTGGGTGATTCGGCATTTTCGTTAACCCCCTGACAGTTGAAAACAGATTTGGTATCACAGCTTTTCTTCAGAGCCCACTAATGCTGCTGTACTAATTGGAGAAAGCTGACAAGTCCTGCCTATGTCTCATGCCAGACCGGAGGACTGCAGAGTGGCTGGCCCAGAAGGAAGGAGGGCAGTGAGCAAGCGCTCCCTAGTACAGGGGCTCTGCTGCAGTTAACACTTTTTTAAGGTGCTTTTAAAGCAAAAGACATGTACTGAAGATGCTCAAGGGTGTCCATAGGCTCTGTATGGCTTTTTCAAGGCCCTGTAAAATTTCAGTCTGTCATTTTCTCATGCACATTTTCTACCTTGTCAGATGTCAGCCAGGGAAATGTTATAAGACTGTTTAGATTGGTTTAGATTGTCCAAGCATGCAGCAATTGTTCCCAAGTATTTATTCTGGGACAACACAAACTCAGCATTTTCAGCCTCTTACTGCTTCAGCACAGGTAATCTTTATAATAAAGCCTTTGTTATTTGTAAACTTAACTGTTTCAAACCTGTCAACATTTAAAGTCTTCAAATACATCCCATTGCACATAGAGAAGGTTTCATTCCTCCTGATGCAAAGATGCATCTACCTTCACAAAGGGAAAAAAGAAAAAGATTGAAATGACAGATTCAAGTAGCACAGCAATGGGACATCCTTACTTGGAACAGGCCAAAACTTAGGTTTTGAGAGAGAAAAAAAAAAGATTCCCCTAGTCACAGGGCATTACTTGAAGATGCATTAAAGCTTGAGACATCAAAATCAAAAGTCCTGAAGCTCTGCTTTGAAATTCCTGTGTAGATATTCGATGTGTGAAGTACCCATGGCAGCTGGAAAGCACTGCAATGGGACAGATTTTGCGACAGCTCTTGACAAGCTCTTATTCTACACTCTCAGCCATGGACACCAGATCTCAGGGAAGGGTCCCGTACCAGCTGAGGGCTGGGGGCCAGGGCTGGACCCCGAGAGCGCCAAAAGCTGCAAGTCCCAGGGGAGGCCAGGCTCGGTGGGATTCGGAGCGGGGCTTGCAGCAGGACCGTGCCTGCTGCAAAACTGATCCAACAGTGCCCTCCCGTGCGGAAAGTAAACATCACAGCTCGACGGAGTACGTTTCACCTCCCCACGCTCTCTGCTCCAGATGCCCATTTCGGCTGGGACATGGTAGCGCCAAAAAGCCAAACAGATAGATAGATAGATTAGATGATAGATGGGTAGACTGACGGACAGACAGATAGACAGATAGATAGATAGATAAAGGCAAAAGATGTAATGGGGAGGAGAAGATGAAGGCGAAGGGAGGGCTGAGCTCTCACAAGTTTTGCAAGATGATCTCATGTTGGCTGTAACCCAGTACCACTGTGACCCCTTCCTTTCCCAGGGGCTGATGCTTTGTTGACCCTGTGTGCGCATAGAAACAGAAGGTCACAGACTTAAGTTCCTGCACATATGTCAGCCAAAACGTGTATTTGTCTTTCTTAGCCTAGGGAGATGTCTCATGGGCCTGTCAGTAGCTGGCATATCACACTTTACTTAAGAGGTGGGCTGCCTCTCACCCTGGGGTCAGTGGGGACCACCCTGACCAGATCTTTATAAACATGGTTAAAATCTTTGTTTTTATGTTGACTTGCAGTGGCAGTGTAACACAGCAGAGCTAAAGAGAACTACATTGTACAAACCAAGAACTGTGTAGGAAATCCACTGTCAAGATGATAGTGCCAAGACAAGAAACCCAAGTTCATTTAAGCAGGTAAACAGGAAAAAAATGTCTCTCAGAATCCTTGTAAAGGACTGTGTAGCCTTTTCTTAGATGCCCCTTTAACACTCAGTCCAAGTTGCTACCTGCATGTCCCAGTGAGCTTAGGCATAGACTGGGAGATCCCAGGTGAATAACAAATCACAAGAAATATTATAACAAATCGTTATAAATCATATAAGTTCCTATATACTCTTTAGAACCAAAAAACAAAAAACCCCAATGAAATCTTAACTCCACTGTACAGCCTTTATGCATTTGTGTATCTGTGCAGTAGCAAATTAGTTGGTTGTCTCAAAGCTCACTGAGATGATGAGCATATGACAATTCAGGCTAAGGGTGAGAAGAAGTATGTAAGAAAAAAGTCACAAGGTCTTTCATACATGCTTATGGTCATTTTTATTTCTCCAGCATGTGACAGCTGTGTATTTTTGCCTTGAGACTTTTATTTCTCTTTTATTTCTTTATAATTTCTTTATATTTCTTATAATTTCTTTTATTAATGAATAACCTGTGTTGTTCTTGATTTTGGTTTTTTCCTTTTCCTTTTTCCTTTTAAACCTCCACTGTAGTATACAAGCTTGTGTGCACACACACATACACTCTTTCTTCGCCATATTTCCTATAAAACATTCTTTTGAGAGCTTGACCAGCTAAAAAAAAAAATGGTGTTGCCTCTGTATTATGCGTTTTCACACTTATTGTAAGCTTATCTAAAAAGCCACGAGCCGGACTTGACCCATAAAGCATTCAAGGCACAGCTGGAAGGCAAATACGATTCACACACCCTCCTCCATGAGCTAGAGTACAGGATCAGCCAGAGATGGGGCTGACATGAGTGTTTAAAGCTTGAAGTCTTGTTCTACCATTACCAGCATTATTAACCTTTCTCCAGGGCAGCTGTTCACTGGTCTGAAAAAGAATCAGAAGTCAGGCACAAGATTTTCTTAACATCCTCCTCCATCTGATGAGAGCAAATGAAATGGCAGAGGCATCAGGAAGCTCAGGGCTTCCTCTGCTGAGAAGGAACTGCCTTCTCTTTGGTTTTTAGCTGAAAACGAAACACTGAACATTCACTGAAGCATTTGCACATATGCTAAAGGCAGCCTTACCGCATGAGTCGTGTTGCAAAAATCAGACTCAGAGCAGCCCACAGAAGACAGTATGCAGAGCTGAGGACAAGGAAGATGAGGAAGGAAGAGGAAGACAGTCTGAACAAAACTTTAAGTGGCAACACTGTTGACAAAAGTCCATGCAGGCAGGGGAAAAATAACAAAACCTCAACTCAACACTAAGGATCCCCAAACATTAATGAACTAGTGTAAACATGGACTTTTGTATCTTTGACTCTATCTGCAGCTACAAACTTCAGGGGGTAGGAGCTGTATTATCCCTGACTGTCTTGGGTACTGGGTTCTCAAAGTCGATGCCATCCATTTTGTTTCATTTCATAACAGAAGAATAGGGTATCATTAAATTCCCCAGCTTGTATGATGGTTTAGCCTATGTTCCTGAAGAAAACAAGCTGGATATTTTTACCTAGACAGGTATTCTCTCAATAAATATATAATATGTGCTTCATTTGAGTGCATTTTAAGAGGTTAACATATGCTCTTTCAAAATTATTGTCTGTTGTTACAGGAGCTATGACTGCTCCCTTAACCACTGTCTTCACAGAAAAAAAAAGGGCAATTAGTCTGTCTTTGTGTTAATCACTAAATAGGCCTAATTTTTTGTTATAATGCTGCAACACAAAGACTGCTTCACAATAGCCAAATTCAGTTACTGCAGACTACCAGCTTTTCTATAGTCTCTGCTTTGGCATATAATGTTTAGTAGATGAGGCATAGTATCTCACAAGCAATTAAAAGTATCATTCACAGAAGAAAAACTATCATCTGGGGATGAAATGGCAGGTCAGACAGGCAATTGCAGCACTCTATTTGTTCTCTTCAGTGCTTTTTAAATTCCATCTTCTCTGAAGAGCTTTTAGAACAGTCATCAACATCCCATTTTTCTCCTCATTAAAGAGTGGGATTTTCAAAAGAGCTCAGCATGGGCCTAATTCTCCTCCTACTGATCCCAAGGGTAAGATACTCAGTGATTTCAGTGGCAGGAGGGTAAAGCAAGTGCCTGTGCTTCTGAAATCCCACTTGCTGGTATTATCTCAAGGGAAAATCTGCAAACTCCAGGGATATGAAGTCTCTATTGATAAGCAGCGAAACAACACAGGATGCAGCAATGCAAGGATATTCAGACACATAGCCCAAGCCAGGCCTGGGACATCCATGTGCTGGAGCAAAGCACCTGCTCTGTCCTGTCCCAGTTGTCTATGGCTGCCTGCAGTTCCTTCTGCTGAGAGCTTCCCACAAAGTGCAGCTCAGATTTTCCCAAGCCCTAACAAGTTTAGGAGCACAAATACCCAGTGAATCTGTAGGTGAGATTTAAAACACATCTGTAGCATATATGCAGGGCTAAATTAAATAGCTTTTCAAGGTGCCAGTGCTAGCAAATAGCAAAGGAAAATCTAAAAAAGTAAAGAGATAGAAATCTTAATAATGGACTATGTGCATCTCTGGACACATAACCTATTCTGCTTTCCTGGCAGAACCACAGACCTCATCCACAGCTTAGCTAATGCAGAACCACTTTTATCTCAGTTGTCTAGGTAATATCATCATTTACATGGAAACACTGCACTGTTCTCTGCTGGACCAGGCAGAGGACTGCGGAGATAGCCTGATAGATAAATGCAGGCATATAACCAAAGACCAAGGTGGGAGGAAGGAGGAGCTGAGATCACTGAACAGGTGAGAGGCACCTGAAAATCTCACCAAAGCAAAACAGTAAATACAAGCATAATCGTTGCAGAGACTCTGACCATAGGATATGGAGAAGGGGAGGCCATGGGGTCAGTCACAGAGCCGGGGACATGAGAAGGGAACGTGCACTGTTGGGATGAAGAGAGTAGGTCCTCCTAGTGAAGCTGAGGAACTGGCCAGGGAGGAAAAGAGAATACTGCCAAGCAAATCATGAGGCAGTTTGGGAGACTGTGGTGGTTCTTCAGTTGATGAAAAGACAGTCAGTAGTGTCCTCACACTGTAGCAGAAAGGCACTGATGTTTGGGGAAGCTGTTGCAAAAGTGAGAAAATATCGCACATGAGTTCAGACCCTTCAGACCTATAATCAATCCAGACTAACACAGTATCTCCCAGGGTGGTCGACACTGAAAAGTCCGTGTAAAGGAATAAAGGAGTAACCAACTCTATGGAGAAATTTCTGGCCCGTATCTGGAGCACAAAGGAATAGGCCTAAGCTGCTCTACATGCATCTCCACTGACACAGAACACTAGTAACAAACATTAGCAAACATGTTCTTCACCCCCATAGAGGTTTTAACCTGGAATGGGCTGTAGGACTCTGAGGATCCTGAAAAGCACATGAAAGATCTACACCAGTAGAAACCACAAGTTCAGCCTTGTGACATAACCCAAACTGCAGGAGATCCTGTGTCTTACATCCATCCCTACACTTACTGGACAAAATACACAGAAGCCCTCACACCTATTTTAATAGAAGCCCGGGCTGGCACTGAAAAGTCCCATGGCTTCTCATACTCCTGAAAATCTCTGCTATTCAAAGTCCTTCCTCATCAAGGTCGAACTGGTCAAATGGTAGCAATTATAGTGAAAGCCAGTGTCAATAAGGTAGCCACATCTTCTTCCCCTTCCTTGGTTGTCTTCCCACTTTGCATAACAGCATCATCTACTCTACCTTCTCATGCACAAGGAGGTGCAGAAGCAGCCAGACTTGGAGATCCAAAGCAATCCAACACTTCTGGCCACCACTGCTGATGATCTGGCAGCTGGTATCACATTCCTGCCTGCAGTACTGTTGTGCTGACCTCTTCGTTTTCTAAAGTAATTCCAATGCTACTAGTCATGTCCACTCCTTTCCAAAAGAAATTAGTTTTAAAACCTCCCCACTATGTTTCTATTGTTTACAATCTAGTGAAAGGATTTCTAAACGCAGTAGTATGAAGCCCAAACTCAGAACTGTAAGATGTTCCATACTTGGTTGATGACAAGGTTTAGCAACCTATGCTGACAAAATAGGTCAGAAAAATTACTTTAAAGTTCCAGTTAGCAGCAAGTATCAAAAGAATGCCCCTGGGTCCATGCTGCATGAATTCAAAGTAAAGCACAATGACACAACACATGTCATGCAGAAAAGTTCACTGGGAATGGATCACCAGTGATCTCATCGTGTGCTTTGTTACAAGACATAACCAATGAAGGGGTGAAACCAGCCAATCTTTCTTGCCATCCTAAATCAAACAACTCTTACTTCAGAGACAAAACTTTTGAAGTTTGATATGTCAATCAATAAAATAACTGGGAAAGTCATCCATCCATTTATCTCTGTAAATCCTAAAACATACCTTTCAGAATAAGTCAACCAAATCATTAAGGCTGCAAAGCTTCCCACAACTGCTGAAGTTTCTTCCTGCAATGAGAAGCACAGTAACACTAACATTGAAATAAAAAGTAGTCACAAAACTTGATATAATACATGCTTTGGAATTGAAGAAATAGTTGAAGATACTCAAGGGATAAAATACTCAGTGTATTGCTTCCTACACCAAGACAGTACAAATCAGTTCAGGATTTGCACAGCTAGCCTAACTGGGAAAGGAGCACCAGGGAAAAGAGCTTTAAGGGCACACTGGAAAGTGAGTTAGGGAAGGCTTCGATATATTGGTGCTACTCATACACATTAATTGCTAAGGTTTATCATTTAAGATACTGCTTTGTAAGTGCCTGACTTTATTAAAGCACACCCAGTATAGACATACATGTATTCATCTTTGGACAATGAAAAAGGGAGCGAACAAATGAAGTATATTTATTCCTACTGAGGAGCAGGGGATGTTGGGTGGAAAAATACCTTTTCCCTCATGTGCAGTGAGAAAGTTTTAGACCAAGGTGGGGTTTTGTTTTGTTTTATTTGTTTTGGTTTGCTTTGGTTTTCTCAAACACTCCAAAACCTGTGTGTCCGTAGAACTGCACGTGCAGAACTGCTTTCTTTCCTGTAATTTCCCATTCTAGAATGAGCACAACAGCTTTCAGTGAATGTCAAAACTGAGGCTTTCCTCTACATCCTCCAACTTTGTGTTTCTCAGGTAACAGAAGATCCTGATGCACTGGAAACCCAGGACCAGCCTGTGGCTGAAAATGAGCTGTCAGATCCTGAACTTGCAACAGGGAAAACAAAAATATGCTTGTTAGAGCCCAAATGACAGTTTCACCAACACTTATAAGCAACAGGAATGGCTACCTGTGAAAGCCATTAGTGGACATGACAATTCTGGCTCCAGTCTGACAGCTGAGCAATTACTTCAGTGATTCAGTGATGGGGGATTCAATCTTGAATTCGCAACTCACGCATGCTTCTCTGAATATTAACTTTCAGCCACAGCATCTCAATGGAGAATAAATATTGCCCTACTGTGGATCCTGATGACAGCCTTTAACTGAAACAGCCTTTGAGACAACTCAGAGAATTTCAGAAGAGCAACCGCAGCCACTTTTTTGGAAGCAATGAAACAAATCCCAAAATACCAGGCTGTAACAGCTCTTTATGACGTTTCAAATTCAGAGTAATCACTAAGTATTTATATCATGAAAAGATTAAAGTTAGCTACACATAGGTTGAGACGTGAAGTCTCAAAAAATATTAACTTTCACTGGAAAGTGAGAGGCTCACAAAACAAAAGGGGAAAAAAGAAGACTGAATTAAAGGATTTTGACACCTCCCTCCAACTGAAACAAATGCAGCTGTCCTATATTACTTTGAAAATCCAAGCCATAAATACTTTGACTAACGGCCTCACAACATGATTAGATCCCACACTATCTTGCAGCAGTGAATACCAAAGGCTTTATCTCCCATAAGCAGTTTTAAAGGTGCTCCAGTGGACCTCCCTTGTTTGATCTGGAAGGAGAAGGGTGACAGCATGTGCAACCTGAAATCTGGTTCATTGTTATGTTATTATCTCCTTTCTCCATTTTTCTTAGTTTTTTCACCTTTAAGAGTTCCAGATTCTCATCACATATAACTTTTTTATGCTATTCCCAAACTTGTATATAAATTGGAGCAGCAGATACAAAAATAAGTAAACTGACAAGTAAGCCCTTCAGCAACATAAAATGAGTGACTGATGAGCACAAAACAAGTGAAGAGAGGCAGTTTTGCATGAAGGGAGAAAACTAGAAGATAAAGATGATGCCAAAGTTATGAAGACCAGAAGCTAAGAGGAGGTTTACTGTTGAGAAAGGTAGCAAGGGAGTTTGTGTCTTTTCTGTTTGGCCCATGCCTTTGAGACATTTCTGGTGGATCAGACATTTCACAACTTCCTTCCCATTCCTCATGATCAGATTGCAGGGAGCAAGGGAGAGAGAGAGGTGTGTCTAAACCTTTCTCCATGTTTGTAGTACATTAAGAGGAGGTAAGATCCACGATCCACACTGGGAGCCCAATGAAACCAAGACAGAACTATGAAGGCAGCTGGTGAAGCCTGCAAGTCTGCCAGTAGCGGGTCATGTAACGTTCTTTATTAATTCTGTGTGTCTGCCCCCAATGTTCTGTGTGTACACACACACACACCCCACCCCAAGTTTGTTCTACTTGGAAAGTATTTCCACTGCCTCTTCTTCAGCTCCCTCTCAATATACTAGAATGATTTTTCTTAAGCCTTTTCTCTCCTGTCAGTTTTTTCATTCCCCTTCTCTTGTTATTTTCTGAATTATGTCAGTTTGTGCTTCTGAAGCCTATTACAAGGAGACTTTCAATGCAGCCAACAGTTTAGCTGGTGAAAATCAGTCTGTCTTCTGATTTGTACCTCCTGGAGACTAAAATACCATGTAATATTTGGGATTCATTTCCATTATGCTATATTGCTAATATAAATTTTCCTCATTAAATAAAAAAAACTTTAAATATTTCAGAGCTGACAAAGAATTACATGGGGCTTTACTGCATGGTTAAATCACTATGTTGATTCAGAAAGGCCATTAAAAAGCTACAAGAAGCTTAAGTGAACTCTTTTAAGCTTTTGCAAATGCTTAAAAATTGAGCCCCACAGCTCAATTCATCCAGATGTGTGCAAATAACCTGTGCATGATGGAGTGAAAGTGTGAACACACTTTTATAAGTATACATGTTTATGAAAACATAATCGCAGAGCATGACTAATTAAACCATCTATAGCAAGGGCCAAAGAGGTCAAAAAAGGTGTACAGGGGAAAAAAAACCTTCAGCTCTTACTTTTGTTACTTAGAGGGGGAAAAAAGTGAGTCAGCACCATCTTCAGGCAGCAGGATACTTCGCCAGAGCAGAAAGCAGAGTCTGACACTCAGCAGGCTGCCTGGAAATGTACAAGCTCTGACAGGTTACCCTTTTGTCATATTATTGTGCTGTTCTTATAAATAATGATCATCCAGCAGCAGTCCAGATGATTAGTCCAACATGCAGATAGCTGCCTGGCTCATGTCAGACAAATGTTTCTGCCCACCACTCCCCTCACCTGGGAAGCGCTGTTTGTTTTATCAGACTGGGTCTGCAATTGGCATAAACTGAAGCCAGTGCTTTTGTTGAGCCAGTTCTCACCATTGTAATTCATTGTCTGGGCTTTGCTGTGGGAAAAACAGTCCAGCACACTGAGGTGCAGGGAGAGGGGATGCTTAGGGAGAGCTGGGGCTATTCAAATTGTTCAAGGGAGGAAGGGGTGAAAAGGACTTCAGAAATGCCCTTTGCAAAATATCCCCTGATTTTTGGCCAGGAGTAACAGATAGGAACAATGGTAACAAAGCCAGAGCTGCAGTGGAGAGTATAATAAGGAAAGAAATTAAATATTGATCATGCCTTGTGTCAAGTAGAGAAACAGTGAGTGAGAGGAAAGAAATCGAGTGAAGAGGGGACATTTTCTACATATCTAAAATCCTCCTGTAGCTGCAATGGGAGGCTCAAAAGCATCTTGGGATGCAGGTGGGATTGCCTAGGAATCTCAGCTGTTCAGAGCCAAGGGCACAAGAGCTCTGCTGACTGGATTAGACCAGATGCCCCATCCTCCCTGCTTTTGACTCCAGACACTTTGCTATCTTGTTGTGAGAGGACAGAGGCCTTGAAGAGGTCATGACAACAGCATGTGAGAGAAACATCCTTTCTGACCCCCAAAATGCTATGTGATGCATGGTGAGGTTGTTCTCTTGACTTCTGTGTGTAGCTGTTGGACCACATGTCCCCCAAAGCACACCTCAGCGAATGCAGTGCTGCCCACTCCTGTGGACAGTCATAGTCTGCCAGATGGCTTCAGTAGCAGGGAAATGAAATGAAAACACCTAGAAAATTCTGCATGCACTTCCTATAGACTGAAACATTTTTGAAATTTCCCCTTCTTCCCACAAGGACATCTCAGCAGAGGAGCATGCTGAACCTGTAACAAAGCTCCAGAGCCATCAGCTTTTTAAGATACACACCTCAAGCAGTAAAGAAATGGGACAAAACTTGGTGAAAGTGTGTTCTACATATCACAAGCTCCATGGTTTCTGGCTTAGATCCACACTGAAATACGTTTTCCTGTGTTATGGGAAGAGAGAGTGCCCTGGGCCATGGGCCCAGCTGATGTAAACTGACACAGCTCCGCTCACTTCAAAGGTGCTGCCCTGGCAGTGGCAGCAGATCTGCTCCACAGCCAGCACCACCAGCATAAGCCTGGGGCTAGGTTCAAGCAGGGTTTACACCATTGCTCCTCCAGAGTTGCCCAGTTGACTGCAGGGGAATGGAACTGATTTATAGTAGCTGAAGACATGACCTACTTCTTAAGGGAGCTCCTTAAAGCACAGAGCCTTGTCAGGAAGTTTACTGCCTCTGCCTAACTTGTAGCCCACCTGTGGATACAAGCACGTATTTGTATATGGGTAGACAGGCAGAAAAATAGGAAATGTTAAGAAATAATACACCTGCTAAAATAGAGTTTCACCCTAGTTCAAACTCACGAGAGATGGCCAGGAGCTGAACTGAAACTGGTGTGATCCTGAATTCCATGTGAAGACCAAGGGATCACACAAAACTTGTGTTTCATCAGTCCAGCTAACGTTACCTCACTTTGGACTGAGCAGGGATTTCTGAGGATCCTTGGTGAATGTCATATTGATTAAGCACGAGAAGTGAAAGACAGATTCAAGCAGTAAACTTGACACTGTTTAATAACTGTGTAAAACACCGTGTAACGTTATTATGCTGTGTTCTTAGCCAAAGCAAGCGGCTCTTTCTCAGGGATTTTTTAACTCACTGGCTTCAGCTTATTCATAACATTTTAAATAATGTCCACAGCAACTTTCTTGTGGGAGTGGGTATTAAGTGTAACAAGCTGAAAGGACTATATTAGGGTAGGTTTCCTGGCTTTCTGCTTCCAATTACCTGAGACAAGTGTTTCTGAACCTTGCTAGATTTAGTGCTTCCTCCCAATAAGAGATAATGCCATCTTCCTACCCCTTGGCCAGGGTTTCCTAAATCATGAGCATGTTTGGGAGCTTGAAGGAGCAAACCATGTGGGGAAGAAAGAAAGCTGCAACTTTCCCCCACTCCTGGTGCAGGCACAGAGTCACAGAAGGCGCTAAGATTTCCAGGGAATGGGACTGGAAAGCAAACTGGTACAGGCACTAAGAGCGTAACTATCTGTTCCATGACAGGAGAGACACAGTCCAGTGGGGTACCATGATGCTCACAGCCTGACTTCCAGTCGCCCCAGAGCATCATGCTGCTGCTGCTGAACAGGCAGGTTGCTTTAGCCCTGTTCCCAGAAACGCACACTGAGAGTCATACCTGCCCAGTGAGATGCAGATTTCAGCTTCACAACAGGGCTTAACATCAGTATGCCTATGCCAACCTCTCATGTGGATCCAGACACTATCCCTTATCTGTGCTGCTGTTTGTCTTCTTTCAAGCAGGAGCTGCTTGTGCTTGGTGTCTGGCATGGATGGAGCAACCTAAGCTTTGGGAAGGAGAGTTGCACTCAGCACGCAGAAAGCCTGCCATTGTACTTAAATCAGAGTCAGGAGACTTGGCCCATCAAATGACCCTCTGTCATCTATCTCCAGACACAACAAGCTGGATTTCTTTTCCTCTCTCCAGCCTCAGAGGGTGAGGCCCAGGAAGAAAGGACAGTGTTTCTCTGTTCTTTGATTGGTGATTTCCAGCCTCCCTTCTTGGTTACTGCAGTTTCACTCTCCCTTTCACAATGAAACTGAAAACCATTCCGCTGCCTGTGATTTCTCTAGGCTAGTCCTTCCAAGGCTCTTTCCAAAGACTTGCTCCCTGTAGTTCCTTGTTCTGGAGCCTGTAGATTTTACAGTCCCAACAGCTTCAACAGCGCACTGGCATCCACTGTTTGCCATATTCCTTGTGTGGCTTCTCCTCCTTCTGACTGCAATGCATTTCTCTGCTGGCAGCAGGATGTCCGTTGCTATACTGATGGGCCCTTGTGGCAGTGTTCCTCTTTACCTGTTTCACTGCTAATCAGCCAGCTATGCTGACCAACGGATACACCGTTGATGGAATAAATGGTGACTGCATTCTCAGTGCTGTGAAAATTCCCCTGTCCAGGGCTGTGCTTCCAGGGAGAGCAGCTGGGTACATGTCCACACAGAGAATTTGCTTCCCAGGAGCTGCCAGTTACCTGTAACACATGGCAATCTTTTTCCTTGAAGGTAGCTGACTTCATTCCAGACTTTTCCTGGGAGTAGAAAGAAAGCATTTTACAAAGTCCTTTTTGTTTTCTAGGCACAGTAGTAATGGCTGGCTGTTGTATTTCTTTGGAGATGTCCCACAAGTCAAATGCCTCAGGAGTTTTCTAAGATGCTTTTGATGTTCTGTCTAGTCTTTAAACAAAGCTTTAAAAAATGCGCTGTCTGTGTAAAGGCTATTTCTTTTTTACTGCAATATATTATCTCCAAAGTGACATTTTTAACCTGACAGTTCACCTTCTGTCCCAGGATGTCTCAATGAAAAAGGTGCAAAATCTGGTCTTTTTCTCCTGATTTAAAAAACCTTTGCGACTAAGGAGTACAATGCCTTCTGCAGTTTCCTAGTTAAAGGAAAGGACAGTTGTCCAGTAGTGTTATTGATATGAGGTCACTGGCACCAGGTATCCCAAGGTTACCATCCCCAGACATGGACAATTTTTGTCTGGATCAACATCAATACCAGCACTGGATCCAGAGAAATGAGTCATAGCTCAAAAATATAACTCAAGGAATGGCAGCTCCAGCTAAGTTAGCTCATATATAGACCATGGAGGGAGAGGAAAGTCTCCAGGGTGTCTTGCACAGGCTCTGGCTACCAGTCAGCTCTTGAGGAGTTGATCTTTCTTTTTAAATGGGATGAGGTACCTAGATGTGGATATCTTCCAACCTTGCTCTACTTCAGTGAGTACTGAACATTATAGAGCAAAGCAGTTTCCTGATTAACAGACACACTTTTCCTGTTCAAAAAGACATACCAAACAGTATCAGAAAGAAGTTTTCAAATCTGATGTGGCTTCCTGTTTATGGAAGCTTTGTATGACACCATGAGCCCTGAATGTTCTGCAGATCCTTCAGAAGGGCTCCCAAGGGTACTTGGTACTGTACAGAGGTAGTGAGCTGTACATCTGGGATGACGAAAGATCAGAAAAATGTGAAGAAAGAATACTTTGAAACACATAACACCATTTGTCACTAGTTTAAAGATGATGTCTTTATCTTTCTAAAGCACTTTTTAATATTTTCTTTTTAAGACATTCTATACAGAGCATTCATTCCTTTCTATATAGATAAATTCCTACCCACAAAAAAGTTATTTCTGTATGATTAATACCTATGCAACAGAGACAGGTAGCAAATTTCAAAATGTTTGGATGAAGAACAGCATAAAGACGTCATTACTGGCACTGAACATTGCCAATAGAGGTAAATTGTATGCAACTTTATCATCTGTAGTTGTTCCAGTTAATGACTGTGATAGAGTGGTGAGAGCACAGGGGTACTAAATGCTGCGCTTTAAGACTTAAGCCAATCTCACTATAAGTGGTTAGGATGAACCTTGTGTTAAACAGATTATTCGGCAGTGTCATGGTGTGAAGTCCCTGCACTTGTCTTCATAGCTTACAGCAGTGACAGCTGTCCCAGTGAAAATCCAAGGCAAGCTGGACTGTCAGTTGACAGTAAGCATGCAAATTTCTACTTTCCAGAGCCCTGACAGTGCACTGCAGCAGTCTTATACAACTGCTCCTCAGTGCTCAGCACAAAGCAGTGAGAAAGCGGTCATCTGCCACACCTGTAACTGTAGTTTCTGACACCACTATGTGTGCAAATGAAAGAAGAATACCATTTTTCCAGTCCTGCAACTGCACCATGATGCCTTCCATCTAGCCACAGAATAACATATTCAAAGGTAAACTGTGGGTACGGTAGATACACCATGCTGTCCACAAGCATGACAGTAAAAGGTACCAGGAGCTCCTTTGTATTTCTCCTCAGACTTTTCCATCTACATAGGGGACATGGGTGAGGGGCTTACCTAAGTAGCCCTCTGGAAAGGCCAGCTTCTTCCCTTCTGTCATTCAAACCATTCTTTAGATCCCTTTCTGGAAATAAGGCAGGAATGTTAAGGAATTGCTCTGAGACACTGTGTGGGCTCTTAATTCTTGCCCTTCACCATTCTACCCTGTTTAAAATCATATGCTAAACTCAGCTTGAAGATGTGAATGTTGAGCTTTTCTTCCCTCAAATATTAAGGTTCCATTGATTTTTTTATTTGTGAAAATAAAAATACACACACTTATAATGGATCATTTCCATGTATAAGCAAGTTATTTTTATATGTTTACAGACAGTCCACAGAGCTGTTGCACTTCCATTTATAGTGAATAATTTCAGCATGCATTACTCAGTTAAAAATATTACCAAATTTTCCTCTAGAGTAAGCTATGTATATATGAAATAATGAGGATGTAATTCTTTAAAGCTGAAATATATATAGGGACAGGATGATAAATAATACTTGTACCTTCTCCTGCCATCATGCATTGCATACCTACATGAGTTTTGGTCTTCCCAGGTGGCTTGGGATAAGCCAATTATTGTGGTGTCGATAAAGTGCTGGCATATCCCTTACTTCTCAGATATATGCTGGAGGAATTTTGCAAATGGAAGAAGAGATCTAGAACGGGCTGCAGTCAATACAGTACTAGTGTATTGTCTGTGACAGACCAGCTCCAAGGAAGGGGAGGTGCTTCTGTTGCTCTCACTCCTGTCGACTGAGATCAGACTGCTAACAACAGCAAAGCAAGGCAAACTCAGTGAATTTGCGGCCAAAACTAGTGTGCTGACCTCAGGAGTCAGGAAATTGCATTCTCATTTTATTGGGTGAATCTTAAGTAAAAAGTAATGAGGAAAGTGAACTGTAATATTCATTTTACTCTCCTGCCTCCTATAAAGAGCTGTGAGCAAATCTGGGATCTGCGTCCTTGCTCTCTCTCTGGCACAGTGAAGTGTTCACTAGGACATCATGTAGATACTGGGTAGCAGTGCAGGAGGGGCCCTGAAATAATAGCCATGTATGTATCCCAGATGCCAGGAAGAGGCATTGCAATCCATGTTAGACAGGCAACATCCTTAACTTCTGTCACCTGGTATTCAGGGGGGTTCCTGGATACCTCCATGCTTACACAGGGCTGCCAACAGCAGCACAGGGACCAGTGAGGCAGTGTCCACAGAGGGGCAGAAAGTCCTTCTGGGCAGCCTCAGAGGCGCCCATATGGCAGCAAGGCAAAGGGAATGATGACTATTCACAAGTGATGTGAAACCATAGGAAAGCTGGATCAAGCAAATCTATTTTCTGTTTAGGTCTATGCATGGTGGGGTTGATATCCAGCTCCCACTGCTTCTCTCAGCTGCTATCCCTGATCCCTGGAAGGAGTGCCTGACCGTTCAGCAGAGGATTTATTATACTTTGCAAGACGCTGCCCCTCAGGGGAGCGGGACCAGCCTCACAGAGTTATGTGACAATAAGGAAAAAGACCTTGGACAATGCACTCACTGGATTGCTGCTGCATCAAGACAATGACATCATGTTGCTTGCATACAGGTCGGTTTGGCCACAGTGGCACTTACAATCACTGCTTTTGTTGCATCCCTTAGCAAGGATCAACCCACACAACCTTAGGGTTAGAGTTCTGCTGAAGCTGCCCATCTATAAGCAACTGCCCCCTCAAACTGAAACTTGCTTCCCCACTGGTTAGTCCTTGGGGAAAAAGCGAAGTGCTCCCTCCTTTTTGGGGGACTGCAAGGGACATGGGAATGTTTGCATCTTTTCCTTCTTAGAATGAGAGGAAGCTGGGTTGTGCTGTGTGTTAAAACTGTGTGTGACTGGACAGCACATTATTTATAATTGAAAGGAAGGGTGAATAAATGACAGCTCCCCAGTCAATGTCTCAGTCTGTGCAGACATCCCATCCAAGAATGCTCCCCTAGGTGTGCAAAGAATATTGTTTGTTTAGCAGGAGCCTCTGCAATACGCTGCAAGCCCTGATGAGAGGTTGCAATGCAGCCAGAGAGATGGGTTGTGGGGCTCTGGCTCCATCTTTCCATTTTAAATTTCTCATTTATGATCAGATCTTACTAAATGTATTTCACCCCAAACCAAGCTGGTTCCAGTTTTGTCTTGAACAAAGCTTTTTAATTTTTTGAAAGCAGGTGGAGACCTAGTTGCCCAAAAGTTCTTTAAGGGCCTGAGTTCAAGAATTACTGCTTTCTGCAGTGAAACAGAACAAGGTCTTAAAATAAAAAGATTAGTCAGGATGAGTTTGGTACAGTGCTCTGGGTGATGCTCTGTTTGTGTTGAGAAAGGAATGTGCTCTGAATAATTAGAAAAGATAAGGTGGGCACCTGAAGGAGATAAGGAGACCATCAAGTCAGGAAATCGTTGAACAAAGAAAGTTGAAAGGTTTACTCCTCCTAGATCCCACCTATTGTGAATGGAATGATTAGGTGTCATAATCAGATGACTATGTATGTAAAGATGTTGTTTAACCTCTCATGAAAACTTTATAAAAGAGCTAACTTTTCACTGAAAACTTTGGAGCTAGTTTATCCAGTGTGAATCAGCTAGCACCCCAACATTGCACGAAATAAATACTTTTGCTGCTTAAAGACAAAATTTGTCTCTGAGCACTTACTCTGTGCCGTTTTGGCATCAGCAGGTGGTATCTTGTTAATTGTAGGAGCACCATTTTTGTTGCTATCCTAGCACCTCAGAACATTTTGCAAAGACAAGAAATTGAATGAACTGGCAACCATGCTTTGCATTTCCAGGGAACGTTTGGCAATTCAGTGCACTTAGCTGAACTGGCTGAACTAACATGACTCATGTCATGGGTGTATTGGGAGGCTGTAAACATACACAAAACAAGACAAGCCACCAAGCTCCCCCCGACCTGTCTGTCAGTGAAGATCAGCCAGTCAGTAGGGAGAATCTGTTGTTAGCAGGTGATGTTCACCCGGTCTCTCAACAGCTTGCAATATAAATATGTAAAGGGCACAACAGGCACCAAAGATGTGAGAGGCATGTGAAATAACTAAAATAATTTAACAAAACAGTATCAGTGGTAAAAGCAAAAGTCATAACCCCTATGCCTCACTCAACCTGACTGCCAAGTCCTATACATCCTTGCACTGCTCACCAACTTTTCTTGTGCCTCTCTGAATGCAGAAACAATATGAACTGCAACATACCTTTCAGTTTAAAAGAGTATCTTTATAGAAATCTCCTTGTAGAAATATGTGGAAGAGTTTTCTTTTTAATTTCAAGTACCAACACCTAGTTAGAAACATATGTTGTTTGCTTAATATGTACAGTTTCTGCTACAGGCACTTTGACTGGAGAGCTGCTGTTTATGTAGGAGCTGCTCCATGGCTAGTCTGCAGGCAACGACCTCCCAGTCAGGTGCAATCTGCTCAAGCAAGTTCTAGGACTTGTCTCTTTCATAACTTTTCTGAGCTATAAGGCAAGTTGCCACAATCATTTAGATTCTCTTCAACACTGAATTTGACTTGAAATCAAAGTCCTCCTTTCCAAGGAAAGCTCAGATTTACCATTACTTGCTCTCTGCGGGTGTGACCTACCTATTCATAAAATACGTAATCAGCTTTTTGAGGCAAACCACTTATACCACCATGAAAGCCTATTATTGCTGTGAAAATAGAGATGTGCCTGTTGTGACTGTTGATTGAAATAGCAAGATTTCATTTTCATAATTTATTAACATCTCTTACTTAGCTCAGGTTAGAGTTTTCTCTTTCAGTGCAAAAACTGTGCTGCTGATCAGACTCACAATTTCTCTTTGAAAATTAAAAATATGCAACCTTCTATAGCTGTGAGTGTTAGCATAGAGAACACAGATGGCTGTATAAGAGCCTTGCTCACTCTGGCCCCAGGGGACTCACCCAGCCTTGGGAGCACTCACCCAGTGCTTCTCTTGGTCTCCTCTTACACTCAAGTTCTCTTGAAAACTGTATTTTCTCTGTACTTCAGAAGTGCAGTCTGAGTTTCTACACTTCCCAGGGCTTCTGAGATCTTTCTATGACTGTTTAGGAAACAAAGGGAGGGAAGTCCCTGGCCTTCCTCTTCCACCCACCTGGCACTGAAGCACAGACTAGACCTTTCTTGTATGAAATCACTGATGGTTCTTACAAAGCCCTCCACTGTTTTCTTGCTTAGATATAACATACACACGATCTGGGTGAAAAGCTGGTAAAAGTTTAACATGATCACATGTTAAATTCTTAAAAAGAAGATCACAGAGGTGTTGACAGTGACAGGTCTCTGGTTTTTTAACCACCTTTGTTCATTCTTTTTCTCCTTTTTCCTAGTTGTTGCCCCTCATTGCAGTCTCCAGGTACTGCTGCATCTTTGGAGACCAGCTGGATGAATTCTCCTTTCAGTAAACTGATCTCTAGCTGAAGTACACAAAATTGAATTCTCACAGCAAATATTTCAGAACCATTTTATCTTCCTCTGCATCATTTTTTGAAAAATTTGTGCTTATGATTGACCATAGTAGTAGTCATTATAATCTGAATTAAAAGAAAAACCTGTAGAATTCACTAATCTTTAAGTGCATGGACAATCTTTTTGCATACTTCAAATTCAGCATACGTGTATATTTATGAATTGCAACTTCCACAGAAGGGATTAAAACAACGCTTCTCTATTCATAGTGGAAACTGCTGTGGGTATCTTTCCTTGCACCAGAAAAGCAGAACTTGAAATGTATATACATGACACTATACAGACAAAAGGGAAAAAACTAAAACTGGTTGACATTTACTCCTATTGCTAAATAATCCATAAACCTTTTCTCCTGATAAAAGATTAGACAAAAACCCTGGCAATTTGGACAAATCTGATGTAAAAATGCAAAACAATTTCCTCCCTCTCCTATACATCAGTACATACCCTAGAACTAGCATTGTATGTGTATTAAAGAAGATAAAGAACATATTCCTAATTTAAATGCTAGTGGCACTTACTAGCCACTTGAAAACTACTGTTGTAGCACTGGACGTTGGACTTTTCTCTGATTCTAAAGGTTTGTTGTGGGTTTCACAGTTTCCATTTTCTGTAATTCTGTAGTTTTGTTAAAGGCCTCCTAGAGCCATAAAAACCTCCAAAACTGTTAGACTGCTCCTCTGCAGATATAAAAAGACCAGATACAGTAGGCTTGATTCTTAATCCATTTCCACAGCATTTAAACAGGAATAATTGATCTGACTTCCTTGGAATTCCTCCTGATTTGCAGTTTTGAATGTGAGAAGGACCAGGCCCTGTTTTTTAATTACTATTCCAATTATCCATCCAATTTGCTCATGTAATCAATCATTTGAGATTGTCCTGGGGAGGCTTTGAGATGAAAGTCAAAATGAAGATCAAAGGAAGAGGCATGCACTTACAAAGCAGTGCCTTCAGATTGTGGTCTGCCAGCATTTAGAGTGCCATCTCCTGGACCTTCCTGATGCAGCATCCTCTCCAGGAAACCTGGAGATGTATGGGCTCATGAAAAACAGCACTTAAACATACTTTTGAGAGAGAAAACACATAGCATCTAAGGACAAAACTCGGCTTGCTTCACTGGCTGTCCACAAACATGTCCCCTACACAGAACTCTCAGCTCTGTACTTGGGTCCAGGTGTAGCATACTGGTGCTGAGGATGCATGACCCAGTACTGACTGTCTCTGATGTGATGGATGGCCTCACCCATCTGGGCCAAAGCACTGGCTGCTCAAGGAGTTTGGAAGGGCTGTCAGTTGCAGCAGGTACACCGTGTCGGCAGGAAAGCAGATGCAGAGAAGGAGAGAGACAATGACTTGGATGGAAGCAGCATCTAATATTTGACTTCTGCTTTCATTAAAGCAGAGGACAAGTACCCTGAGGTTAGGTCATGCTGTCATACCTGAATATTAGCCTTTGTCATTCCAGATGTTCGTCTTTCTGAGACAAGGAGGAGAGGCTGGTGCTAGGACAGTGCTGTCCATTTTTGGGAGTTGCATTTAAATGTTGACCCAGATAACCTGCTCCCAGAGAGGCTCTGCGAGGATGGGGTGGAGTTTTCAATAATATGTCTTAGATGATGCAGGAAATGTAAAGCTTGAAGATCCTTCCAGAGGTCATTTGATTTATTTCACAAGGAATATGAATTCTACTTCAACATGTGTTTTTGTGACCTTTTTCTAGAAATCTCTAAGGAAGTGGCCAGCACTCTTCTTTTTTTTCTATCCCCCCCCCCCCCCCCCCCCCCCCAAGAATCCCAAGTCCCTTATATTTTCTGTATCATTTATCTCGCTGGTACCTTTTCTGCAGAATCAATCCAATTCTTCACCCTTCATGATGTGCAGAGGCCAAGCGTTGAAATAATCCAACAAAAACTGAGTAGAAAGGACAGTCCTACCTCTACTTCTACTCTGTATTACACGCAACACTCCATCTTCTTGTACTGCTGGCAAGGGAGCTTGGTACTTCCATAAGATCAGCATTTGCCTGCTATAGTATTTTGTTCTGTGTGGCAACTCTGAAAGTCCTGTTTACAGTCCTGTTCAGGACCTAACTGTTCTTCAGTTTTGTATTTGTACATACACTCCTTCTTCCTTTGTGTAGGAGCATTGCTATAGGGAATGTAGGAGCAGAGTACTGAAAGAAAGCCAATCCACCCGATGAAATTGGCTCTGTCTCAGATAAAGGATGCATGTCACTGCCATACACTTGCCTCTGTCTTGAAGGCAGAGACCTCTCCATCCACTCCCCCTACCCATCCCCCGCTCCATTCTCACCCCCACACCCCTTCTCACAGAAGAAGAGGCAAATAGCTCTCTGCTGATGGGTGCTGTTTTCACTGCTTCCCAAATTATCTCTGCTCAGACTATCCAAAGGAAATAGAGGCAAACTGTATATTCCGTTTGAAGGCCTGGAAGAGCCACACACTCAAAACGATAAATCTTGAGATGCACATGAGCACATGACAAATTAGTTCCTAGATGATACAGCCATTGCATTTATGTTCTCCATCATGCTTTGCAGTGAAAATATACTTGAACTGGTAATGCAGAGTAATACTTTTTATTTTTGTAAGAAATTTGTATAAATTCTGTTTAGTCTGTTTCCTAGAAATTAATGCAGCCAACTGATGAATCAGGTGCTACTTAGCATGGCAAGAGATAACACAATCTATGCACTAACAACAATTCGTAAAGCAGGATCAGAGTTGTTACAGTACTGTAGTAACCACAATGCTGTTATGTTACTATAGTAATTGACTGTTTGGGTTCACTGTCAGGTGTACCTTGTTCTTTCCTAGTTGCTTCCAAAACAGTAACTGAGGTCTTTTTAGCAGTTTTAAGGGATGATAGAAAACTGATCTTTGATCTTGCATGTCACTTCATTAACATGTAATCCAAATTTCAGAAATAGGAAGAAATGAAGCACTTACTTTCTTCCATTAATTATTTTCAGGCCAACTGGGAAACTGAATACTTGAATAAAGGTTTATAAGAAGGAATGGCACAGACAAAGCGCAGCATCTGCAATGCAGAATACTCACTACTGAACAGGTATTTTCTATATATTTTTGGTATTCCTCAAGGAGATGTTGTTGAGAAGTGGGTTAATGTAGATCTGAAGAAAGCACTCTTTGGAGATGTCTTCATGCAGAAGCTGATGCTCAGAAACATAAAGTTTCAACCCCTTGGTGACCGACAATAACTTGAATCATTATTACTTGTCCTAAACAGGAGGTAGTTAATCTCAGTTTCATACTCTATAAGACAAAGCTGCACTTTGCATGCACAAACTACAGGAGGAAACAGAGCGGAGAGCCTGCTGCAAAGCATTTTCCTCCTACAGAAAAACCAAGCCCTTTGTCTGGAATGACAGAGTCTTTATGGGGAATTATTGTGCTGTAGCAGCTCATTCTAAGCTATATTTGGCAATTCTCATAGAGGTATTGAACAAACTGAAAGGGATTTCGCAGACCTATTGCCTTGGAGAACAATGACAATGCAAGTTTAATTTTAACATTTATCCAAACTGTAAGTTCTGTTAAAATAGTGCAATAAGTGTCTTGCATGGTTTTCTAAAGAAATAATTATACAGAAATGGCATAGAAAACAAAAATCTTCATACCAGTAAAGTTTTCAGAATGTCCCTGTGACTCATATCATCTTCTACAGCATGAATGGAGAGTTGGCCACCCCCTGCAGATAGTGGAACAGAAAGACCCTAAAAATCACATAAAAACTTAAGTCTTTTGCGAAGAAAAATAGAAAAAGCTGTTGTTCTTATCCATAGTGCCTAGAAAAAATCCTCACAGGTTTAATATTTCAGCATAAGAACTTTTATTAGAACAATAGAGAAAGTTCTTCTTAGGATTTGATGTAGGGTCCTTGAAAACAGGTTATACATTAATTTACACCTTCACTTTTGTCACTGTTTAGTCTGGAGGAGAGAAGACTGACAGGGGATCTTATCAATGTGTATAAATGTCCTAAAGAGGAGCGTCAAGAGGATGGGGCCAGGCTCTTTTCAGAAGTACCCAGCAAGGGGCAACAGGCACATACTGCTACATAGGGAGTCCCACCTGAATAGGAAGAAGATTTTCTTTACTTTGAGGGTGACAGAGAACTAGAATAGGCTGCCCAAAGAGGTTGTGGAGTCCTCTTCTCTGGAGACATTCCAAACCTGCCTGGATGTGATTCTGTACAACCTGCTTTAGGTGAACTCCAGCAGATGGCTGGAGTAGATGATCTGCAGAGGTCCTTTCCAACCCTGACCATTCTGTAATTCCATGATTCTGTGATTCTGTCAGCATAAATGTAACTAGATTTGATCCTGATTGTTGCACAGGATGATCTAGGTGACTGCTCATCCAGTCTTCTAGTTTGTGATGGTTTTTACTGGCGTAGACTTGATTTTCTTCATAGTAGCTAGTATGGGGCTATGTTTTGGAGTTGTGCTGGAAATAGTGTTGATTATACAGAGATGTTTTTATTACAGCTGAGCAGTGCTTACACAGAGCCCAGGCCTTTTCTGCCCCTCACTCCACACCACCAGCAAGCAGGCTTGGGGGGGGGCACAAGAAGTTGGAAGGGGACACAGCTGGGACAGCTGACCCCAACTGACCAAAGGGGTATTCCATGCCATATGATGTCACGCTCAGCATATAAAGCTGGGGGAAGCAGAAGTAAATGGGAGTATGCTCAGAGTGATGGCATTTGTCTTCCTGAGTAACCGTTATGGATGATGGAGCCCTGCTTTCCTGGAGATGGTTGAACTCCTGCCTGCCAACGGAAAGTGGTGAATTAATTCCTTGTATTGTTTTCCTTGAGCACACGGCTTTTGCTTTACTTATTAAACTGTCTTTATCTCAACCCATGAATTTGCTCACTTTTCTGATTCTCTCCCCCATCCCATCCAGGACAGGACGGGACAGGACGGGACCGGATGGGATGGGATGGGATTAATGAGTGTCTGTGTGGGGCTTAGTTGTCAGCTGGGGTTAAACCACAATGTAGTTCTATGACATGAAAAGGCACTTGGCTTTGGCTCAGCCCAAGGAACTTCTGAGCTTCTTGTTGCTGTGTTCAGTGCTCATCCCCAGCTTTCTCCAGCATATAATGTCATGACAAGTGATGGTGGTGTGAGGAAACGAAACGTACCACCTTGTTTCATATGCTATCTCATGATAGAAAGCATAAACCTGCCAGAGCTATGTGGCACTGTGCTCAAGTCTTGATTGCTGTGCTACAGTGCTCTTTCTTGTATTAGCTGTAATTCTGCCTCAGCAGGATTTCCGTGGAGCTGGCAAGCAGCAAGGCAGGCAGCATTTGGCATTGAGGAGCCCTGCAGTGAAGCAATAGTGTCTAGAGAGGTGTCCGGATGGTGCTGGAGCCTAATTGCATGCTGCTAGCTGGTAGTGGCAGAGATCCACAGAACCTTTTCACATGCACAGCAAAACCAAGCACCCTGAGAAGCTGTTGGTGCAGTAGTTGAGTGTCAGATAGCTGCTGCACTATGGTGAGAAATGAACAGCAAACAGTATGGTGTTGCAGGTAGCAAATAATTGGGTGTATGTGTGCAAGTGCGTGTGTGTGAAAGACTGTAACTGGTCTTTTGAACGGTCAGGAAGAAGCCTGAGAGTTGCCAGCCACCACCAGGACAGATTGGTTGTAGATCTGGTAACAGCTGGACTAAAGAAAACAGGCACATTCCAAGTCATCCAATGAATAGAGAGATATTGGCCAGGACCACCAGTTAGGAGGCTTATCACGCATTGTGTTCCTGCAGGTAGACAGCTTGAACTAGGAAAACCCAGGTGCTAGGGTCTCCAGAAAGGGCAGCTGTTGCCAAAAAAAAAGTGTTCCCCAAAAGAGGTGGTCTTGGAAAGAAAGTAGGGACTAGGAAAGAAGGAAAGAAGGGCTAGTAAAGAACCTGGCTGGAAGAAAAATACTGAAAGTGATGGAGATTCTTGTTGATCAGGGAGGCAGCTGGAGATAAATGCAGGGAGATGACCAGGCACATTGGCTGCTGATGCCAGTTTGTGAGCAGCAGCACAGAACAAACCAACAGGACTTTCTGCCCAAGCATCCCGGGCCAGTGGCAACCTTACTGCAGGGAGGGAAGTTGAGACCTCATTAATGTAATGCCATAAAAGCAAGTAAAAAGTGTAAGAGCTATCAAGAAGGATAAAAGGTTTTTTAAATAAACCCCATCATCCAGATACTCTACAAGTTGTCATTCACTGTCTTGTCTGTGACACATCACACCACAGCAGACCCACTGCATCTTTGCTGAGTTGCAATAAAGGAGGCCTGAGGTTATGCACCGCAGCTAAAGGCTTGACACTGGAGCAGATGCCTCGCTGGCTGCCCACGACTCTCCTGAGTTTAGCTCTGCAGTGACAAATTCCAGACCCCTCCTTTTATTCCACCTTCTTGGTGGAATGAAAGTATCATCATGGAAGAAATGAAGGAGTGCTTTGCATGCTTGTGGTCTTGCTAACCTGAAGAAGTACAACTACAGGAGTATATTCCTATCTCATACAGGGAAGAACATGCTTTGCCTCTGTAAGCATCCTTGGGTATTTATCAGTGTAGTTCGCCACACAGTAGAGTGACAACCATATATGCATCAAAGTGCTTGAAACCACCACTCAGACAAAAGATAGTAAGTAGCTACTTTTCACTGCCCTATAGTTGGGAGTGAAGCAGTTTGCTGCTTGCTTTCCTAGCTTTGCATCATCTTGTGTTTGGCAAAATATGGCATATATTTGCTGCACTAAATGGCCATCAGTTAATTCAGAGAGAAGCTTAACAGGCTCAATTGCTTTACAGTCTTGTAACACACTTGGTAAAAGCTGGAGTATTATGGAGTTTGAAAGGCTACCCAGAAAGCAACAGATATTATCAGAAATCTGTATGGGCTTTTGGCTTTATGATTTGTGTTATTTACAGTCCACCTAAAATGAGTCTTCATGTCCCTCAAACTATTGCATTTCAAGGGAGTGTGACATAAACCTTGATATAAGCACAGAAAGGTGTGATTGGTGGTTTTAAGTACTATACTGGTAGTCATTTCTTGACTGGCTTGAAAGGGAGAGGAGGAGAGGGAGAGGGAGGGGAGAGGGAGAGGGAGAGGGAGAGGGAGAGGGAGAGGGAGAGGGAGAGGGAGAGGGAGAGGGAGAGGGAGAGGGAGAGGGAGAGGGAGAGGGAGAGGGAGAGGGAGAGGGAGAGGGAGAGGGAGAGGGAGAGGGAGAGGGAGAGGGAGAGGGAGAGGAGAGGAGAGGAGAGGAGAGGAGAGGAGAGGAGAGGAGAGGAGAGGAGAGGAGAGGAGAGGAGAGGAGAGGAGAGGAGAGGAGAGGAGAGGAGAGGAGAGGAGAGGAGAGGAGAGGAGAGGAGAGGAGAGGAGAGGAGAGGAGAGGAGAGGAGAGGAGAGGAGAGGAGAGGAGAGGAGAGGAGAGGAGAGGAGAGGAGAGGAGAGGAGAGGAGAGGAGAGGAGAGGAGAGGAGAGGAGAGGAGAGAAGGTAGACAGCAGATAAATATGGTATGAGAAGCATAGTGTTAATGCATTTCTTATCAAATACAGGATGCTTGTGTCTATATCTGATTGTACTGCACTGTAGTGAGATTTAATCAACAGAGTGTCTCAAACGTACACTAAGATCCCATACTCAGAAGCAGTTGCTGACTTCCTCATCACAAATGAAAGACCAACATTAATGCTCTGCTTTTACAATGAATGCAATGTTCTGAAGCTGTATTTGTTTATGTTTCCTAGCAGCCAAATGATTCTTCAGACAGCAAGAATAATCAACCCGCCCCTCTGGCAGAAATGTTACACTAGGACAAGGCTGAGACACTAAAGTGAGAATAAAAGAGCCCTGCAGAAGAGAGAATCAAAGGCAGTACAACGCTCCCATCCACAGTTTTCGAAGCCAGGACAATAAGAGCATAGCATCTACTAATCAGAAAACTGTATCTGGGTTTACCTGGGCATGTCTCTAACAAGGGTAATACCACTTGCCTGCAGCACTCGTGCCATTTAAGGGTAGTGCTGCTGAGTGTGGGTCTGTCAGGCTTCTTACCCTGACTGGTAAAGAGGTTTCTCATTTCTGCTCTGATACTGCTACATATTCATACAAAGCCTCCCTAGAGGACTTCATGTCTGTGTCTCGCTTGCTTCATGAAGTAAGCATCAGTGAAAACAGAAAGATCAGGTCTATGCATTTGATGTCCTCAGAAGTACTGGAATGGCCTGGCATTGCATCCTCTGCCTTTGAAATGCATCCTTTGGGAAGGGCTTTCTTAAAGGCAGCAAGGCAAAGGAAGTTTTACCACCTGCTGGTGCTGAATGCTTTGGTCTGCAGCACAGACACAGCTGCATGGGACAACACAGAAAGCATATTGGTTTTCTAGGCACAAAACTCCTTTCACTTTTTGCTTATGCAACTGATTTTAGCAGAAGGCCCAGAAACAACCTACTTCATTTTTTTAAGACATTGTATGAAAGACAGTTAGCCTTTAAACGCAATGGAAGATTTCTGTGAAGCTGCTACTGGAAGGGGGGGCGGGGGGAGGGAGGAGCTGTACAGCCTATGATAAAAATACAGTCTCCCAATCACTGCATACTTGAAAATCTTGATTATCCACACCCTGGCTAACTGGAGCTCCCAGGCTGCTAAGGAAAAACACAAACGTATTCTAAATTCAAAGAAAACCAAACCCTTTTCACTGCGGTTCCAAGACTATCTGAGCTTTGTCTTGTAGTGTTTGCAGATTTATCAGGCTCATGTTTATCTGAGTCATGAGAATCCAAAATAAATTTTGTACTCAGATAATTAAAGTTACATAGTATAACTGAATGAGTTATAGACCAGAGAATGGGGAAAAGGGAAAAATGCTTCAACACAGTAATGCTGAGAGAAAATTCCTCACCTATTCACCCTTTATAGTTCTTTTTAAAATGAAGCCACTTATAAGCAGGGTGCAGAGAAGCACAAGCAACTCTATTATTTGTATACATATCTAAATAGAGAATTGATACACCTTTCTCTTGAATGTTTTGTTTGAGGAGAACAGCATACACTTGCTAAGAAACAAAAGAACCAGCTTCCTATGCAATGACCTTGTGCCGAATACTCAGCTATGGAAAGGATCTGGTTCTACTAACCAAGTTAAATCACTTCAAGGTGTGACCTCAACAGTGTTGCCTGCAGGAACTGAGGACATGGAGGAGGAGATACGATTGTTCTCCAACGGCAGTTACATTTATTTTCTGTTTAAAAGACTGATTCAGAGAAACGCAGATCTTCAGCCATCTACAGTTCTTCCACCAGCACCAATGGAAGCTGCTGTGGCCAAATGTCTCTTGAAACTGACAGTATGTTAATGGGAGTATCTGAATACTGAACAGTTTTGAAAGCTCTGCTGGTGTCAGTGATAGTGGCCACCTGGGATGGTACTGCTCACATGTGGGCTGATACCAGTGTGACAGAGCAGGGCTGTGTTTAGATGTGATGAGTCCCACTTCACTTTTGAAGTCCAAGTCTATCTCTGTTGAAAAGCCAAACTGACTTGAGCCAGATAACTAATTCCAGATGCTATTCTGCAAGTGAGGAACATGGATAATCCAGAGCTGTTGAGCCTGAAGGCCACTTAGCACTGGTCTTACTCTTAAAGCAGTAATCATGATGCAGCTGTTGGGTGGCCAAGTTCTTCTCCATGCCATACTAATGGCCAAAGGGACCCCAGACGAAGGTTTCAGGAAGAAGAATATCTACATCCCCAAGGTGGAGGAATAGAGACTACATAAGGGATATTTTTCAGCCTAAAATCATGTCCTGGATTTAGATTCACAGGAGCATAAGACTGCGAGAAGTAAGTAGAGTCTGAAGGAGGATTTAGTACCTTGCACAAAGCTGAAACTCCCTAATGCCCTTTTGCAGAATTTAATCAAGAATAGATGTAAACTACATTCATTGTTTGCCAAGGCTGTTGTCAAAGAGGTAGAAAATTTGAGGAAACACATTTCAGTGTCTCTACAGGATGGAGAGAGGTTGCCGTTCTGCGCTTGCAGTGTTGTGAAAGAGGGTGACCACTTTGGGGTGTACAGTGATGGGTGCACACCAGTGCTTGCACACTTGGGGTGTACACTGCTGGCTGGGCCTTTGCAAGGTCCTGTGCAAACACAGAACCTGATAGACCCTGCTCCCTCCTAGCAATAGATGGGGAAGAAAACACTGGCACAAAAGTGACTTCTGTCCAGAGAGCGACCAAACATTGGTTGAGGCAGTCAGATTTGCAGACCGGCACTGAAATAAATGCAGAACAATGAAAGCTATGAAGAACCACCACACTGTGCTGTTCTGGCTTTTGCAAGGCTCTGATTTACTGGTGCTTTCTGTGGACAAGAAATATCACTCATGTCACTACGAACCTTCCTTTTCATACCCATTACTCTGAGGGCTGTAATTTCCAGTGGAGCCTGTGCTGGTGTGGTCTTCCCCAGGCAATACAGGCCTCCAGATATAGCTCTTAGCTGGTGAAGAACAGCTCACCAGCCTCAGGCAGGGAGAGAGATCTGCTGCTGCCACACTCACACTGGTAGGAGGTGCAGCTGGTCTCAGCAGAGCCTCTGCAGACCACATCTCTCTTTTAGATTAGCAGAGGCATATGCAGCAATGAGGGCAATGGGTTGAAAATCCTGGCCTTGCTGAAACCAGCTGGATCCTGGGAATTATCTTATCTGACCAGTATGACCCTCCCCATCATTCTTCAACTGTTCAAGAAAACTGCTAAAAGCAAATCTACTTGACCCTTTTTCAGAGACAAGTACCAGCTTGTGTCATCTCCCCAGATGCTAAACTGCCTAGCTATTGCAAATGAAGTTCAGTCAAGTAGGACTCCTTTCCCTCAGAAGACCTGTTAAAGGAGCTCTTCATCCTAGGTCAAGTGCTCCAATTACTTTTCACTGCAAGCTCAACGCAGGCAATACATATGTACTGAAGTCAGAAAAGAGTCACACCACCCTCACAGTCTTCCTCCCACATTCATTGATGATGCTCTTCACATGCTCTTCACATACCCTCCTTGACTTCAGAGACACTGGGCAAAGATAAGGGAAACTACTGAGGGTTTGAGGCTCTCACCCATGCAGTGGACACCAGCACAGAGCTCGTATCCCACCCCACTCCCAACCAAGCCAGTAAGGGCTTACATTTTGGCTATTGCCCAAGAAAGGCACTCACTGGACCACTGGGAAGATTCTGGCTCTGTTTTCTTTACTCTTTGCATCAAGTGTTGCATATCCATCCACAGGATCCTCCTGAACCTTTTTTTCTCCAGGCTAAACATCCCAGCTCTGACAGCCTCTCCTTGTATGTTGGATGCTCCAGCACTTTAGTCATTTTTGTGGCTCCTCAGAGGACTCACTCCAGTATGTCCTTGTCTCCGTTCTACTGGGTAGCCAGACAATGGACACAGTGCTTCGGATGTGTCTCACCAGAGTTGGACAGAGAGGAGTGATCACCTGCCATGGCCCACTGACAGCGTTATGCTTAACGGAGGCCAGGACATCACTGGCCACCTTTCCCACAAAGGCACATAGTTTTCTGACTTGTGATGCCCACCAGGACTCCCAGATACCTCTTTGCCAAGCCACTTTCCAGTCAACCAGCTCCCAGTCTGTCCTAGTGCATGTGGTTATTCCACCCCTGGTGCAAGACTTGGATCTTCCTCTTGCTGATCTGTATGATGTACCTGTGTCGAGGCCCCTCTGAATGGCAGCACAGCCCTCTGGTGTACCAGCCACTCCTCCCCGTTTCTGATGCTTCAAGCACTGGCCACCCTTCCCCCGCCCCCAACACACACATACACTTCTTGCAGACAGTGTACTCTGTACCATTCTCCAGGTCATTCATGAGCATACTAAACTCTGCTGGCATCAGTTTCAGTTCCTAGGGTCAGCCACTATAGTGTGCCTAGCCTCCAGCTGGACTTTGAGTCACTGATGACAATCCTCCGAGCCTGACAGCTCAACCATTTTTCAGTCCAGCTCAATGACCACTTACCTAGTCCGTACTTCATCAGTTTATCAATGAAGATATTATGGGAGACAGTGCAGAAAGCCTTGTCAAACCCAACAGAAGCAATATCCCTTGCTTTGCTCTTATTAATGGTCTCCTTTTTAATTACAGAAGGCTATGAGGTTGGCAAGACATGATTTCACTTTTGTAAATTCATGTTGATCACTCCTAATCACTTTCTTGTCCCTCATATTTGGTAATGGCTTCCAGAATTAGGTCCTCCATCACCTTCCCAGCAATAAATAGGAAACTGGCCTGTAGTTCACTGATCCTCCTTCTTGCCCTTGAAGACAGGAGTGACATTGGCTTTCTTCCAGTCCTCAAGAACTGTCCCTGGTCACCATGGCCTTTCAGAGATAATCAACAGTGATCTCACACAACATTGTCTAGCTCCCTCAGCATCCGTGGGTGAATTTCATCAGGGCCAATGGTCTTGTGCATTTCCAGCCTGTTTTCATATTCCCTAACCTGATCCACCTTCACCGAGGATAAATCATCCTTGCACTAAATGTGCCCACTGATTTCAGGGATCTGGAACTGCTGAAGGCCAATCATACCAGTCAAGACTAAGGCAAAGAATGTGTTCAATATCTCAGTCTTCTTCATGTCCATTAAGACCATGATTACAACTCACTGGTGTGTCCAAATCTTTCATAGTTGTCCCTTTGCTGCTGATGCACTTGAAAAATCTTTCCTTTTATCTTTCATCTCCCTTGCCAAATTCAACTCCTTGTGGGCTTTGGCTTTCCTAACCCCATTCCTAAATGATGGCACAGTGTCCCAGGTAACTTCCTCCTGCTTCCATCTCCTGAGTGCTCCTTTTTGTGGTTGAGCTTTGCAAGTAGCTCTTCGTCCATCCATGTTGACGCGCTGTTATGTTTTCTTGCTTGTCATTGCATTCTTGAGTATCTTGAGTTTGGAGGAGGGGATCCTTGAAAATTCAGCAGCTGTCCTGGGCCCTGCTGCTCTTCATGACAATATATTATGAGATTGTCCCAGCCAGTTCCTTGAACACACTGAAGTCTAAAGGTCTCCTGAAGTTCAGTTCTCTAAGTTTTTTGCCTCCTCCCCTGGACTCCAGCATGCTGTGGTCATACAATCAAGACTGCCCAGCCCTCATATCCTCTACAATTTCCTCCTTGTTTATAAGAATCAAGTCCAGCAGTGTTCCTCTCCCCTTCGGATCCTCAGGCAGCTGTTTCTGGAAGTTACCACCAATACACTCCAGAAACCTCCTGGATTACTTGGGACCTGCTGGGTTGTCCCTCCAGCACCTATCAGAGTGGTCTAGGTTCCCCCTGGAGATCAGGGCCTGTGGTGGTGAGCCTTCTTGCAATTTTCTGCAGAAGGCTTCATCTTATCTCTTCTTGATTTACCAGGTAGAAGACACCTACCACAACCTCACCCATGTTGATGTGCTCACTAATCTTAACCCATGATCTTTTTGCTGGCTCCTGACCTATCTTCAGGCAGAGCTCTATGTGTGCCATCTCCTCTCTCATGCACAGGGCAACTCTCTTTCCCTGCTTTCCCTGTCTGTCCTTGCTGTACCGTGTATAAAAAAACCTGTACCCACCTATGGCAGCACTCCATTTGTGAGCTATTTTGCCACATCTCCATGATCCCAATGAGATCATAGCCCTGCAACTGTACGCCGACTCATTGCTCCTGTTTGTTCCCTATGTGGATGCACTGAGATGCATCCAGCTGAGCTGATTTCTCAAAAGGGGTGTGAGAGCTTCCCCAATCATGCTGTTTGGTAGGCACTACATTATCTGTGTGTATATGTGTATATATATATGTGAGGTGACTCCATTTCCATCCTGTTTTGCTCATCAGAATGTCTGTCCTGTCAACGTTGACCTGGACCTTTTGCTGGCCAGCATAGGCCACCATTTCATCACTTAACTGGGGAGTCACCCTTGCCCTTCTTTGTCATTTAAAGCTCTCCTCACCAGGTTGGCCAGCATGTTAACAAAGATACTTCTGTGCCACTTAGGCAGATGCCATCTCTTCCAAGCACTCCTCAGTCCTAACCATAAATTGTGGCCACCACCAGTTTCACAAACAATTTTGACCTAGAGGATCCATCCAACCCTCCTCAAGCCCTTCCTTCTCACTGGAAGGATAAAGGAGGCACTGCTGCAGCCCCTGTGCCCTTGACCATCACCTCCAGAGTCACGTAGTCATGCCTGAACCTGGCATTCGGTCTCCCCTGGTGGTTTGATTATGCTGCCTTTATCACCACTATAACAGCTCCTTATGCCTCAAGACCAAGGTTGGTATGTTTTTTTTTGGATAAGGGATCAGTTTTTCAGCATTGGTGGTTGAAGTAATCTAGGTTTGATCAGCCAATCAGCACAACTGAGGTATAACTTGCTGGCAGAATTGGGATTAGACAAAAAGTGTTCATCCTGACTGATGCGATTTCTTAAGGAGTACCATTCAGGGTCACACGTGTCTAACATGTTTAAGCCTTGTGTGTATGCTCCCAGAGGGATACATTTACTTGCGCTCCCTCCATATGGATTTGCCTTTTAACTCTCAAACCCAGATCTAAAGCTGTGTCATACACTCCCCTCCTTCCCTCTCACTAAGCAAGTGAAGGTGCCACATCATCAAGGGTGGGTCTTCTGTTCGCCCCTACTGCTCACTCTGAGGAGACGTGGTGAATAAGGAACCCACCAGGCTGTGGCTCACCATGGCTTGCATACGGCAGTCTTCCTGCCAGCCACACCAGTGTTCCTAGGAAGGGGTTAAAGCTCCCAAAGTGAACTGAGTCCCAGGATCAAAATGAAAACTCTGCATAGCCTTGTCTATGTTTACCAGTTTTGTTTTGTTTTGCTTTTACCACAGCTTGCTTTGAAAGCAAGGAAAGCATGAGGTTACTATGTGTTGCACCTGTTGTGTCACACAGTACTAGGGATCTCCTGGGAGTGCAGCTGTGTCCTCCATCAGCTGAGGTGAGCAGGGAATCCTCCTTCTGAGCTGGTATCTCAACCAGCATAGTCCCTTTCATGCCAGAGCACATCCTGCGCACGGGATTGTTATACACGAAATGGGAAACAAACTACTGGGTACTTCTGGTGTAATTCATTTGGTGCAAGAGAAGGCAAATGAACCAGGAGGCTCTAAGGCCTTTAGCTGAGGACAAATGACTCCCCGTTTTAAGCTTCCAAAACAGTGTTATCTGCACTTTAACGCTGCAACTCAAAATGGCCCTGCAAGCAGGAAGGGAAAAAAGAAGCACAAACAATCCTCAACCAGCTGAGAAGCCACCTTCCTACATTGCATTTATCATTCTCCCAGCAGTTCCTTTATGTTTTTTTCCCAGGGAGAATGGAGTTTCATTTACAAAGGACTTACCCTGAAAGATTAAACAACAGAAGTACTACATCCACTTAATTAGTAACATGTGTAAAAGCTGATAAAGAAATTTCTACCTCATGTGGCTTGCATTTTGTCATTGGTTACTTAACATGATAGAGTGGCAGTGTCTCAGCCATTAGGGAAATTTTCTCTAGTGATGGCTGACTCCCATATCTTTTGTGGTTCATGAGAGTCAAGGCATTCGCTGGTGACAGTGAGAGGCTTTTTTTTCTGCCCTTCTGTGTCAAAAACCATGCCATAATCTGGAGACAGTCACTGCCACCCAGACCAGAAATCAGCATTGTAATTGCCTGTCAGTGCTATGATAACTTAACTAAAATGTCCTCTGCTGTAAAGTTAAAGTGTTTTTCTATGTTGCAACCAGTGCTGATAATGGCTTACTCTTTCATGGTACAGCTTGTTAGTTCTGCACTTTCTGTAGCACAACCAAAAGGTCTGCTTGGATTTTCCTAGTTCACAGAAAGTGGCAAGAAAGGATAAGAAACTGAGCTACTGAGCTGAAATGTACACTGTGAGGCAGGGACAAACCACAAGGTAAGCTGCGGCAAATTCACATCTCTTGGGCATTTGCTTTTCCCAAACGCTATAGAACTGATGTCTGGACTGGGATGCAGTAGGGTGGTGCAGCCACGTGGCAGAAACCCACAGCTCTGTATATAAAAGCCCACACATAGAAATCTACACAAACTGTGGCCAGCACTGCCTCACTGCAAGAGGTGTAGCTAATAGCACACATTGATATGAAGAGGTCTGCCCTTTCTGCTCTCACATGCACTTGCAATTTGCCAAGTGCACAGGGCCAGCCACCTGATGACTGCAACCAGTGAGAAGGGGACATCCACCACTGATGGATGCTGTATCATCACCTGATTATTGATCATTATCAAAACCAACATATTCTTTCTTTACCCTTCACTTCCTTTCATCCTTTTTATTTTACCTATAAGCCTGGGATCTGTGTGATGTAGCCATGGAAAACTGAGCCCAAATCAAAGACCTCAAAGAAAGCAGAGGGATATTGAAAGCCAGCAAGGTCCAATCTCAAGCAAAATGCTGCTTCGCAGGGACAAAGGGCAGGAGCAGGATGCACAGATGAAGCTCACATCCACAGGTGGGAAGCTGCTGAGGTGAAGTTCAGTAACAGAGCTAAAGGCACAGCTTAGACCAGCATTGTGATAGCCTTTCAAAGAGAGTGGGCTTATCCTAAGAATAATCTAGATTGGATGTCCGGAAGGCGATGGAGTTGCAGTGAGCCCATCTTACACAGACCTGAGCATCATACATGTTTTTGTACTGGAAATGTGGTTAAGGGTTCACTGAGGCTGACAAAAAGCACATCCACTGCTTTCGGTGAGCTCCCAAATCTGAATCTTAGGTGTCTGAGTCAGTGAGGCCTTTTCCCAGTGAAGTAACCAAAATGATCATAGCATGGGACAGACAATGTTATTGCAGAGGAACTTGCCAGATCTTTCAGACTTTTTATGATTCATTGCCATATTGTCTCAGAGAAGCCAGGGTGATGCTCTGTGTCTTACTGATGGGTACCAGAGGGTGATTCCTCTCAGAGCTCCAGTCAAAAGTCTGTGCCTCACCACAGAGTCTGGGAGTAGACCCAGGAGTTTAACATGGGTGGAAAAGGCGGGACATGGCCAGACTTGGAGCAAAGGAGAATCAGACAGCTGAAATGGTAGCACTGAAGGAAGGGAGTGAGAGGACAAGAGCCTGTTACAAGCAATTCACTCTACTTCTTAATCCTGCATTAAATGCAGAGAGGAACAGACAGAGGGGCTGAGCAGGTGCAGTGGTCAGCTCAGTACAAATAGCTTCAAGCTGGCTGCATGGGACAAGTTTGCACTCATCCCACATCTGCGACAACATTGAAAGAAATTTTGGGTATTGCATTAAAGAGAAAAATTCCCGTTGGGAGGACAGGGACACAGTTGGCAGCATAAATTACGAGGAGGTATCAGCCAGAGCAAAGCAAGCTCCACACTGCAGGCAGAAAGTGACAGGCTCACAGCAGAGCAGAGGGGATGTTTCCTCAGTCCAGAGTTCATTCTATCAGGACTGTAGGTCTGGGACAGTGGTGTAATTCAGTTTCCTTCTGTCCTAATGACATTCTGCAAGAGATGATATCTGTCTTGGGATTTACACCCTTTTTATGAATCCACTGATTTTCAGTCTGATTTTTGCAGGTAGAACACTGCTACAGTCCCCTCTACTCATCCAACTGCATAAAAGCATCAGTGTTAAAGTGAAAAGCTGGGGCTGCGGTAGAGTCTGATCTGTACTCCAAAGGCCACTCCACTGGGCCAGGTTGGCATCACCTCGCTTCATGTCTTCTCTCTGAGTGCATTTTGAGCCAGAATGAGGTCATGGCTCTTATATCATCAAGCGTATTGATGAGGGGTTGTTAGCACAGTTAAATGGTAGAGAAGAACCTCTGGAATATGTTTAATGTAAAGATTAGCTGGTTTTCTCTCCCATTTTACTAAGTTGGGTTTTCCTTCCTATGGCATAGCACAGCTGTTTCCAGCACTACAGAAAAAAACCCACAACCCAGACAATCAATTTAAAATTAGAAACTGCTCTCCTACTCTTTTAGGGGAACTTTGCCCAGAATGTACTATTTTCGTATTGATTTTTTTATATTTTTGATAGGTAAGGATATAAGATTTTGAAGCTTTTTATTTTTTTCTCATATAATCAGCAGTGAGGGTAGAAATCATGCTACCCACTGGTAACTCTTTGCCTTCAATCACAGAAGCATTTAGTACCTGTGATAGTTACTACTTCCCTGTACAAGAATCATAACTCATAACTCAGAACCCACTAAATGTACAAAGTGCTGAGAAGTTGCCTTGTGTGACCCAGCACAAAGCAAAAACCTCTCCCAATCCCTGTATTCCTCTAGGGGAAGGCAAATTTAATTCTAAAGCGTATTTGGATAATACTGAGAACAGTACAGCTGATCAGACCCTCTAGAAAGCAAAATCAGAATATAAACAGCAATAAGCCAAGTTTCACAACAGACTACAAAGAAACACAAATATCTGATGCTTGACAGAAGCATAAAAGAACAACAAGCTGAAGCTGCCTTTTCAAATAATCAGCCTGTCAGTCCAGAAAAGGTAGTGTCTGGAATTGGTCCCATAGCTCTAGTCTTCTCGCAGGGTCAAAGTCAGCTCTAGGTGCAGGGAATTAACCGGGATCAGATCACTTAGCAGAGCACCAGGGGTGGACCTGCACAGCATGCTACATTCCTAACCACAGACCTTCCCCAGTAAGGGGGCAGGGGAGATGTGAACATGGGTATTCTTTGCCACAGCACCCCTGTCCTTGATGATGAATTGTCTTCTGACGTTTGGGCTTCAGTAGTGTTGAGTCCCATCACAGTGATGCACCAAGTCCGTTTTGAAAACAGGTGTCTCATGAGAAAGTCTTTCCCAAAATATTTTTTAGTATTTAGCTGAATTTGTCTTTACTTTCTCTCTCACTGTTTCTGTTTTTGTTTTTCACCAAAGGTAGCTTTTATCATTGGAATCAATATAAGCTGTCAGCTACAAACCCTGCCAACAAACCTCCATGCAGCGAACATCACACCTTGTGCAACAAAATGACGTACAACAGACCTGATACCTGATTTTCTGCTTGTTATTACAAGCCTCTCCACACACCTATCTTCCTGGACAACCACCCATTTCATACATTTATCACAGTTTGGGCTGGGAGGAATTGCCAAAGGAAAATCAACAGCAGAAAACATGCAGAAGCCAGAGCTGTGGATAACCAGCATGACTGCACTGAGTGCAGATTGCAGTCATACCACATCACTCAGACAAGCTCCCGGCTTGCCATCCACAGTCTCCTCTGCAGTGACATCGCCGAGACAACCCAAGACAACATACCCACAGAATAAATCCTGTATCAGTCCATCATATCCCCACAGAGAATTCAGCTCTTTATGGACAGATGGGACAAGGAGGAAAGCAGAACATCATTCATCCACGCATTTGGTACATCTATGCGGAGTGTTGTCCATAAAACACCTTCCTTGTCTGCTGGCTAGGGATCCAATAATGCACTTGAAATATTTTGAGTACATTTAAGAAGTGAATTGAACTTTATTAGGATTATTTAATACTAAAAATATAAAACAGCTGAAATCTTTACCTCAAGACTTTTATGAAGCTTTGAAAGGCAATACCCAGCTGAGACCAGGTTACCTCACTGGAATGGACTACTCTTGTATTTTTCACGGAGGAGGGAACTCAGTGATGTGCTTTGTCTGTGAACTGAACCAGAAAGGTCCTGTTTCAAACCACCAGGGAAGGAGTGAGGAGCCAGCTTTCCTGCTTTACATGAACCAAAGCTGCTTGGACTCCCATCACCACCAATGAGGCCCAAAGGAGCTCCCTGAGGAACCCTGCCACCATCTCAGACTATCCGTGCCTGTCAGACCACTTCCACAGTCCACAGTGAATGGACTAATGAGGGCATCTCAGCGAAACACAGCTCTGAGTGTGCTATTTAACAAGAAGCTGTAGAAAGCTGTCAATAAGGAGAAAATTGCTTACTTGTCTTGTTCAGGACTGTGAAAAGCCCACACGAGGATGCAGTGAGTGACCCCAGGGCCCAGACTGTACAATTTTAATGATCCAGTCCATCCAGATTAGGCAGAGGCAAGGCATTTTTCAAAGAGGGATTCCAAATGACATCTTCATGTCAGTAAAATGAAACTAGCCTTTTCTAAGTGAATGCCATCTTGCTGTGGACAAGCAGCTACTTGGCTGAATTGTTTCTTGGGTCATGCAGGCCCTCTGGAAAGGCAGTGCAAAGCAGCAGGGGTGCTGATTTCTGAAGGGTAGGAGAACCACAGCTGTGACCCTGCAGACAAGCCCTTGGCTGGTGTGTGCTGCCCTGAGGTCCTACTAAGGTGACCTTAGCCTTGCTGTGGGAAATGGGTGGTAGGACACCCTGGACAGCAGTCATGGCCACCTTCCCCACATCAGACATGATGGGGATGCAGGGCCGAGTCCTTCTGGCCAGGCAAAGTCAACCCAAGAGATGGCTGGAGCAGGTCTTTCTGGTGCTCCTGATGCCTGTGGTTTTATCCTGTACTTCTATTTACAGGGAGAAGAGGAGACTGTCTTAGAGCCCTCAATCTTAAAATCATTTGCAGAAGGCAATTCTCCTTCTCTTTTCTCCTGTGTCTGTCACATTTGCCACATTCCTTACCTGCACCCCTATTTTTCATGGCTTCAGCAAGATGAAGTGACCAGGTGTCAACGAAGGCTTCAAGATGAAAATGAGCCTCTGGGCTTTGTGTCTGAATTTTCACATTATTATTCTTTTCCTGACATGCCTGACACAGATCATTCATTTTTCCCTTGTTTCTGCAAAACAGACTGTCCATAGTGAAAACTGTTTTCTTTTCCCTTCTCTTCCTGGGTAGGAGCAGTGGTTGTGACTAACTCAGAATCCAAGCTGCTTCAATTGTTTCTTACATTGTGCACTGCCAATTTGCAATGCACTTCCCTAAATTGAATTTCAACTACCATTGAGCTGCCCAATAACTAGTTTTGCTAGGGGCTTTCCAGTGTTTCTCCAGGCCTTGCTAATCTAAATCATGCAGCACCATCAGGAAATCTGCCACTGAACTAGTCCCCCTCCTCTTCTAGGCCATTACTAAACATACCAAGGCACACCTGCTCTAGTGCTCCTCCTTAGGGCACCTCATGATCAACTGCTTTGTCTGCTAAAAACTGGCTGGTCTTGTCTGCTCTTTGTTTCCTAGTTTTTAACCACTTTCTAATCTATGGCAAGACCCCTGCACCTCGCCTCTACTCTTCTCATAGCCCTGGTCAAAGCCTTCTGAAATTCTGATAAAAATATCAGTGCTGATTCTCCATTCCCCCATGATCTGTTACCTCCTCCAAAGGACCATCCCCTTCTTGCCCAGCTCTCACAAGCACTTCTAAATCCTTTCCAATTCTGTCTTCAGTGTTTTCATTTGCCTTCCTCCTGCTATGAAGTGCAGTGCACACTGTTCAGTGCTGGGCATCCTTTTTAACAAACATGTGCACTGTCCATCATCGCTGTGTTTTGAGACAGAAAAGACTACACTTTTATTAATGGCTTGATGTGACAAGATGTTATATGTAGATGTATGATTTATGACACTGTAAAGCATGAAAAAGGTAACAAGTAGAGCAGTCCATTACCTCTAATAATTTAATTCCAGTTAATTCTGCAGCCTTGAATGTCCAGGAACTCACAAGACTTGATTTATATTAGAACTGGTCAAACATTCAAAAAGTCAGTCCAGTGGTATTTCCACATTTAAAAGCCTCAGATCTGACTTGTTAGAACTTGTGGGGCTCTTTCAGAGTACTCAGGTAAGTGTGAGGAAAAGAGGTTTTTTTTGAAGTGATTTTTAGTTCTGGGGAAGGAGCTGGTGGAGTTCTAGGGAGGAGAGGGTCTGCCACCCCAGCTCACAGCACAGGGAGCTGGTCACAGGGCTGGGCACGCAGGAGACAAAGCAGACCCGAAGTCCCCACAGGAGCAGGGTTGCGCAAGGGGCCCAGGAGCCCTCCCTCGCACACCTCCTGCCTGCTGCTGACTTCCCGCAGGGGCAAGCAGTTCTCCCTCTCTCTCTGCTTCAGTTCCCTAGATGGAAAATGAAGATGATAACATTTCTTCTGTCTTGCCTGCTCGGATGGCACAATTCTGATCTCTTCCAACACTGTGTGGTATTGCTATAGCTGTAGGTGGGCTACAGGAAGCTTTTTTTTTTTTTTTTTTTTTGGTATACATAAGTCCTGCTTTAATAGTCTCATTTTAGTAATTTATTACTGTGGAATGTCTTGAGCTTTTTGAGACCTTCATCTCTATATCTCATGCTTAGTAGCTATAGCTGTAAGAAAGAATAAACTGAGACTACTTATTTTCCAATAGCTTTTGCCTTTAAGGCCAAGGCAAAAATACCATTTAGCATGCCTGTTATGTGACTGACCATTTCACACTCTAATGGTGTAGTACAGACACTGACTGTCTTGCAAACTTCATATTTCTGATATACATCAAATAATTTATTATTGCACTTGGTATCCTTGGCTACTTGCTCTTCAAATTTCCTTTTATACTGCTTCCACTCTGGAAGGTAAGATATAAGAAGAAGATTAGTTTCCACTCCATTAGCATTACAAGCGTTAGATTTCCATTTCTTAAACAATATTTTTGGTATGAATATATTCCTACTCTTTGCCATTTAACCAGAGTGCTTTCTGTTTCCTCTTTTCCTTTCCGAGTGATGCAACCTTCTTGTGACTCTGTGTTAGCCAAAGCTTGTTACTGCTACAGATGTGTGTTGTAGCCCAGTGTGAGTATATCAATCTAGGTTAAATATAATATTAAAAAATATGTTACATGCAAAATCCATTTTCTCCAATCTCAAAAAGTCTTCCAGAACACTGTGGAAAGAGGTGCTGCATTGCATATTTGGCAGAAAATTTAATATATGCTGAATTTCCTGAATCATTCATCACCCAGTGCAGACAAGTACTTTTAAATACCTTTCCTCTTGAGAAATCTTGACTACCTATGATCCCAAACAAAATACTTAGGCACCAGGCTACATGCTGGGCAGAATTGTCTCATCACAAAATGATGAGCCCCAAATCTAGGCATGCATCCAGGACTAGTCATGCAGCTACTGCTGGAGCAAAGTATGGGATGCAAGGAAGGATGCTTTGCTATCTATGTACAAACAGTAATGCTGGGACATATGGGCAGTGCAGAAGGGCTGAAACAGTCACTTTCATAGCATGACTGCATTTGCCAATCATCTGGCTAGAAGTTCCTGTAGATTCAGTGGCCAGTCCAAATTCTCTCATGACAAAGTCATCTCTTTTCCCACAGACATTTTTGTGTAGGCAGGGGAAGAACAGGAGCAAGTAAACAAACGAGGGTCCTGCACGTCACCAGTGCTAGCCATATTAAATGAAAGGCCTACCTACAACCCATAGGGCTACCAAGGTTAATGGGTATAGATTCCAGCATAGCTTCTAGGAACAGCTTCTCAAGGTAACTCACCACAATGAAATACTTGCCTTTATCCATACAGGGTCTTCAACAACCTTAGGGCTATTAATAAGGGACTATCAAATACAACAACCTAGGAGAGAAAGGAACAGGAAGAACCAGGGACTTCTCTTATTTCACACTTGCATGAACCGTATTCATTTCAGCTGTTGTTCAGCCCAGTCTGTAGGCACTTGCAGAAAGCACAGCCATAGATCCCGTGATTTTATTAGGACCATGTTTTTAGGTTCCAATGTACATTTACAGGCTTTTGCAGGACCTAAAGAAACATGGCCTTCAAAGAAAACGTAGTTACTTTCTAATCTTAGCGAAGTAGCTTTCTCACTGGTCTGCTTCCTTGATGGATATGGCAGCAAACACCACCATTTCATATTTAACTGTAGTTCATTACATTCTCTTAATATCCGTCAGAGAGCTATGTTCCACTGAAATGGATGCAAAAAATTACAAGAGTCACTCTTTTGGACCTTAAAAAATAGAGCTAGAAGTTTAAACCAACTTTCTTTTCTGGGTGCTTAAAGACTAAGAGTCAGAGAATTTTGGTCTGGTTTCTGAGACCAATCTGCATCATAAATACTACATTTGTGGTAGACTCCCCAGCTTACATCACATGCAGAGAAGTCCGTATGGGCAAACAAATCCCAGAAATTCACATTCATAAATAATTTCTCAGGCATACGAGATACTTTGCTATGAATTCATTGTCAGCCCTGAAAAATGATACAGTTTCTCACCAGAGCAAGTAATTTAACTATCCTTCTGAATCTGTTTATGAGGGACACATTACCTGTGCCTTACAAACACTTCTCTGCACTGATTATTGCATGCATGCCATAAGGTCTTCCTCCCTTTCTGAAGCATCTGAACACAGAAAATTTTCTCTTCCTCCAGCTCACCATAATGCTGCTATTATCTTTAGATGCAGTACATTGCCTTGTCTCAAAAGCCACTAGAAGCTGCTGGACTGCCTTAACCTTAGTGACAGGACTTTGCAGGAGCAAATAGCTAATTTTAAATAGAAACTGCAATGCCAAATATATTTTTCAGTTTATAAATGGCAAGGAATGGCTTTTTGACATTTTGTAGTCCAGAGTGCGGGCTGAGAAAAACTATCCCTGGGACTCCAATGTCAGAAGCAATGCAGGTCTAACTGGGGGGTAGGAGGTGATGGTATCTGATTATGGACCAAGCCTCATGAATCTCACATGCTCCATTAAAATCATACACATCAAGGTGTCTTGTTCTATCAGTCAACACTATCAGCCCTCTCTTGGGCCCTAAAGCTAAGTGAGGCAAAGACCTGTCTGTTGGCTTTGCAAGACTATGGGAGTGGAAAGAGTGAGCCTTTCCCCTTTGGCTGTCAAAGGAAAGCAGAGGGAAGTGAAGAGGGGCAGTGGCAGCTGCCTTTCTGAGAAGAAAGAGGAACAAAGAGCACAAAGAAAAACGAAGCAGTCAAGCCCACCTGGGATTATGTGCTTGGACTGTACACCCCTGCATTTTGCATAACGAAGAAGAGCAAATTTTCAGGGCGTGCTCAACACTTCCATCATCCAAATCCTGCTCTATAAATCAGGCCTCTGGGAAGTCATGCTGAATGCTCCAGGTCTGTGGATGTCTCTGGATGTCTGGGTGTGCACTGCTGCAGCACCATCTCCCATCATGGGCTGCACAGCCCAGCCACCTTAGAGCCTGTAGTGCTGGCCCCGTGTGCCTTCCCATGCTGCAGAAGTGGTAAGGATGCCTTAGCCTCCTTCAAAGGGTCTGGTCAGTGCCAGTGCTCTGTACCCTGTGCTTCACTACAGTCTTGTAGTGTTAAAATTATTCAATTGGGTTTCAGGTGAGTGTTTTTCCTTCGTTTCCCCATGGTTCCTATGGAAACCAATCCCACAAGCCTTCCCAAGCGAAAGCAGAAACTGCAGCAGGGTTCATAAGTGGGAGACATGCCCATTTTCTGTATTGGCCAGACATTTACTCCACTTACATTACAATAGCTTCAAGACATGCAATTGAAGTGCTATGTGCTTTGGGAGATCCTGACCCTTATTCCATTGGGGTTGGCTCTGCTTTATCAGGCTGCATTCTTCAAGTAATAATTTGTCACACCTGCCAAATTTTGCTTGTGGAACTAATTTATGTACATGTCAATATTCAACTCAGCTGTGTAGTTCAACAGTACATGGTGATAGAGATCTCCTGGCACAAAATCTCTATAGTTCCCACATATATTAATTTATTCATATGAAATGCAATGAAGGAATTTTTGTAATAAAAAGTCATTCCTAAGTATTTAGTCATTGCTGAATATTTATAGCTGACAAAAAAACCCTTCATTAAAAAGGTAGGTTGCAACCTTTAGCAATGACAGGCTAGGGATGTTAGAATCTCTGATCACAAGCACAGATTTTCTCTGAAGTGCTGCTTGCACAACACGCCTCGCAAAGAAGTCAGGAAACTGCAGGAAGGGGAGCAATGCTTGGGGCACTCTGTTCCTCACAGGTCTTTGGGAACAGCCATGTCACATCCCACTGCACACACACACGACTGCATCCCTCACACCCACTGCTGACCCAGCTTGCTCTGTCACATGTGGCTTTGAACTCAGCTGCAGCAGAACACCTCTGCTGTGGAGACAGACTGAGTAAAACGAACCTTGTACACTGAGCAGGAGGTGCCCAATGTAGCTTTTCTCTAAGAGTATTTGAGACAGAGAGGGAAGTACGTTGTAGAAGTCAGCTTGCTTTGTCAGGCTCCAGCCAGCACAGGCAGCAAAAGGCTCCCTGCTCCCTGCTATTCAGCAAGCACACTCAGGCAGCAACTGATCCAGCAGCTGTTTGAAGTAGCTGAAAAGGCTCCTGCTGACTTCATGCAACAGCTGACTCATGCCTGACTAAAGACTGGTGGAAAATGGTCAGTTGCACGGGATCCTTCCCCTTAAACAGAAGGATTTTCTGCATGGAGAATGGGAGAAATAAGTAAGTCAAGGCCTTTCCTTCCCAAGGAGTGCTTTTGGTCAGCACAATTATAATTAGAATTGGAAATAAACTGGAGTATAAATCGGACTGCAGCTTCAAGAAATGAAAAAATATTTTTATCCCTGTTCTGTAAGACAAAAAGGACCTTATAAGTTGAATGAACTGGAGGATCTTAGAGACATTTTAGTGCAACAAAGCCTGTAGCCTGGGACAATATCCTTTCTATAAACACCAACAAAGTGACTGAGAAGTTAAGGGACAATTCTTTCCAGAAATATGGCCAGCCCACCAAAGACTATCCCAGGTGTTTTGTGAGCAGCAGAGCAGTTGTAAAGCTGACAGCATCCCCAAAATATGAAAGAGGAAAAGGCTTTCTTAAAACCTAAGGAGGGCACACTTTTCTGCACAGGTTGTGCCTTGTAATGTGCTGCTGAGGTACACACCATTTACAAGGGCAAATGCTCTTTAGAGCTGAAAAGCAGGACAGTGAAACACAGAGCCCAGAGAAGCACTCTACAAACCACACTGCATGGACCTAACAGCTCTGGAAGGGCAGAGACAAAATCTCTGCTCATAAATTGCTGAGGTACATTCTGGAGATGAATTTAGAAATATAATGTCCCAAAGTGACACACACAGTCACAAAACATCTGCCTGAAGAGTGAATACATCTGCCATTTGTCTGTTAGTCCCCAAAGTGAGGTGAGGCTGGGACCCATCTGCTAGGCTGTTACCAAAAGACATGTAGGATACTGATGGCTGCTCATAGCCTTCATGTGGGTACATGTATTCTGAGATGTTCAGGAAGTAAAAACAGATGTGCAGTTCACCTGATACAATGGGCATCCAGCAACAAAGGCAGAATGGCCTCCAAATGGAAAGCAATCATAAAAACTGATGTTTCCTCATTCAGCAACGAGGTCTCCAGGCAATCTGAACTCCTGTGAGGAGCTCATGACACTCACATGCCAAGAGGCTGTTCTGGTCACTTCAGCTAACCTTCCATGTCACACCAGTCAGGGAAGCTTACTGCAGCCCCGTGTCAGCTGGACAACCTCAGGTGAGTCGCTTTCAGAGAGAAACCTGTAAGCCAAAACACTTCTTGGTTTTTGTTTCCTGTCTGTATCTGTTGTGTAGCTTCTGCTAAGCTAACAGCACCACAGGTGGAGCTGCAAGTGAGACCAGGGTCGCTCTGCTGAGCTGCTGTTGGGATCATGTCATCCACTCAGTCAGAGGTTAACAGGTGGATTTAGGACTTCTAGCTTTTTGGAAGGAGTCAGCAGACAACTAGTGTCTGTTTGGAAACTAAACCCTTTGCTGGTACTCTCTCTTGATGAAATTCTCATTAAATCTTTCTTCAGTGACCAACATACCCAATTTTTGGTTTCTCCTACACTGCAACCTCCCCTTCTTGTCTGCTGGTCTGTGCCAAAAGCAGTCGCCTCTGCACATCCGTTCCTTTGGCTCCCTCCCTAATTACCATCGCACTTCTTGTTCCTAGAGCTACCTCCAGAGTCCCTTGTCATTCTCCATTTACTTACATGACATGACTGAGTCTCCGTTGCCTAACCCTGCCTTACTTGCCTGTTTACAAGTCTGTGATAAAGGCAGCTCAGGACTTCTTTTATTCAGGCTTACCTGCAAAGAGGATGCTCTCTCTCACTACATGGTCCTCCTAAACAGCAGTAGCCACCCTGTTTCTTACAATGACTCCAAGTGACATGTATAAATCACCTCTCATTCTCTTTTCTAAATGCGTGTTCACATATCCACCTACTCCTTCATGTGGAGACTATCCTTCTTGAAGATCTTCAAGTGCTTTGCACAGGCTAAGCATGAACAGAAATAAATGTGAGGTTTTTTTAAAACAATGGTAATTTAAGGTGAGGATTGACATTTCCAGGTTTCTCTGAACCAGGCAGGACACTGAGGTGTGGATTTCAAAGTTCCCACAGGCTGTGCCTGTCTACCTGCCAGGCTACTTAGGCTATTTTATTACACCACATTTGTGCAACTGACAGGGAAAATACGATTTCCATTCCCACTACCCCAATAACATTACGAATTCTAGCTGCAGTAGTTTTGATTCCAACAGTAAAGATATTTTTTACTGTAAAACTGAATATACCCACCTTTGTAGAATGCCACAGTAAGCTTGCCTGTCTTTTGTTTGTTCATTCCCTTGGGGACTGAGCTGTGCCTAATGTTTCAATTACCTTTCTTCTGCTGCAGAGATGATTGGATTTGGAGTTTCAAGGGACTGTGAAAACACCAGATATCTAGACAGAAAACCAATACCTCAGGAGCCAACAATTTGCTGGGCATATATTATAGCACTTAAACAACTTAACTCTCAGCAGTTAATGGCCCTAATGGTATATTTATTAGACAAGTAAGGGAAAGAAAAGAAAATTACATGAATGTTTAATGAAGACACTAATATAAGCCACATGAAAATGCTGAATTCTCTTTTCTGCTCAGGAAATACTAAGTGGCTGTTGTCAGCCACATGTATTTCTTATAAGTGAGTTCAGTTAATCAATAGGTTTTATTGTATGTCCTAGCATAAAGAAGTTAATCTAAACCAAGGAAGATCTAATTAATCTAAATATACCAAGTGTAAGAGTGCAATGCATTTGTTTCCTGAAATAATCCATCTAGCTCAAAGGCTAATTTATAACTGAATACTGAAATGACAGTGCCTGCACTCTTATAAAAAATGGAATTTTTTTTTTTCGCGTATATGAACAGAGAAATAAAAAGACTTCAGCTGCAGAGAATGATTCCTGCTCCCTGCCGATTGACTCACCGGGACTGTTGCCTCTAGCGGTAGTAATGTGAATTTGAGCTCCGCAAAGCAAAGTGCTTGTGTAAACTGCTTTTTTTATGCTTTGTGTTATATATGGCTGATTTTCTCTCTGGGACAAAAATACAAAGTAGAATAAGGAAAACCAGATGCCTAGCAGCTTATAGAAGTGCTTTCTTCTTGCCATCAGCTGAGTGAGAGCAATTTATATCTCCTGAGAGTCAAATGCCATTTATCCTTAGCATGTTTAGGGAAAACATACGTGTTTTAAGTCCAGTCATCATTTCTTTAATAGGGTACAGGACATTGTAGATACAGGGGTCAGTTCATACTAGCTGGAAGACTGGTCATTGCTGAGTGTGACATCCATCCTTTTTTTGCAATTCAGGAAGGGGATACTCATGACTTACACTGCCTTGAGATTCTCTTCTCAGGTATGTGTCTAATACTTGAGCTCCCAGGCAGTAAAAAACACAGACCACAGTTGCCCAGGCCACAGCACCAGATCACTGCCAGGCTAACCAAAAGCACAAATTTGAAGTGCTAGCCAGAACAGGTGGTATCAGCTCACTCAAACTGCAGAAGGAGAGAACCAAGAAGCCTTCTGGCACAAAAACCATCCTGGCAACACGTTTGGGATAAACTTGAATTGGCAGAGTGACTGCACATGTGTCATATGGCTGTGACATCTTTTAATTTGATAGTAGGGGACCTAATCCCAAATTCCCTATATAGGCAAACAACAGCTGTCAGGTACTATCCAACAGCTTTTGTTTGACCGAAATAATAAATAGTCATATTGGAAATGCTAGTTTCTAACATCTCCAGCTACACAAAGCCTTCTCTCTGACCATAGCTGCCCTGGAGTTGCCAGCCTAAGCCTGGAAGGTCAGCTGCTCCTTTCAGGAGACAGTGTCAAGTTGGACATCAAAAGGAATATCTAAAGATGCAAAGAAGCAGTATCACAAACAGAATGCTACAATACAACATGTTCTTTATTTATTCAGTGCCAAACCAGAGAAATCGGCAGTTTCAGTTCCAAAATCCTCTTAGAGGGCCAAGCTCTAATATTGCAAAGACTTACATTTTACTGCGTTATATATTCTCGTTACCTAACTGGAGAATGGCTGGTATACGTGGTCGTGATTGCTTATGTCTTCAAAAATTTCATATCAATTTTGGAAGAGGAGGAGAAGTATTAGCAGAGAAGGTATAGCAGAAAAAGGCTTCACATGTGACCAAGAGGAAGGTAAGGAATATGAGATGTGCTTTGCACAGGGCCCTAATCAGCTTCGCAGGGCTGAGTTTATTAGGTGTCTGTCAGGCTTTGCAGCTCCCCCCACAAGAACAAAGAAGCACAGAACAAAACATCAGCATTTCACCTTTCACCACAGGGCAGTCTTGTTCATCACAGCCCCTTCCCAAAGCTGGGAACAGCTGCAAAGCTGTCAGGCTGCAGCTAATGAGTGGAGGGTAGATGAGTGGGTGGCTAATGAATCCTGAAGATCAGAGCGTCAGATCCACAATTCAAATCCATATCACGAGATGAAAGTTATTCTGTTACACATATTCAGTTTATATGATACAAGCTATACTCACCTCCGTAAATGACAGAAATATCTGGCAATACTGCTGTGCTACTTAGAAGATTTTATCCCATCTTCATGGGAATATTGATGAGTAAGCAAATCCTTTATTCTTACTTCTGCTTTTTCAAGCTAGGATTTTAAAGTACCCTGAACAACACAATTTGCACACACCCCAAGCAGACAGATGGCTTAATAAAATATGGGCAGTTCAATTGCCTGTGATGGGAAAAATATCTGGCTTCTGAAAAAATATGTACCTGTATGACTCATTAGCTACAAGAAAAGGTGCTCTCTGGCTCCTACTAAAGTTAATGAGCCTTTTTCCATATTAATATCTTCTTCACTGATTGCAGACCAAGAGGCTACCTGCTATAGTAACTAACTTAATCTGGGGTTTGTATTTTTTTTTATATAACTTACTGTATCAAAGAATTAAAAATAGCACAGTCTAATAGGCTTACAAACAAATAGGATCACTTTGAAAAAGTTATCAGTTCAGCAAACAGGGTAAAGCAACCCTCCCAGCAGCCAGGGAGGAGGGACATAGCCCCCCCGCCCCATGCAGGTCCTCAGTTATGCAAAGGAAACTGAAAGGGATGATGCGCATAATGACTGGAGGAGCTCTTCCATGAGGGCTGAGTCCTCACCTCGCCTTGCTAAATGGCTTGGGATATAGGTAAGGGGGTGCCTCTTCTACCAAGACCTCATGTCTCCACCCTGGGCTTTTCTTTACCTGGATGGGGCTTGCTGTCACCTCTGTGCAGGCTGACATTTTTCATGCTCAGTTCTGTTCCACAGTAAATTTTTTATGAAAATTTGAGCTGAAGGAGTGCAGACATTTTGCATACAAGACAAGTGGATAAAATACGCTTTCCCACAATAAAAAATTAATGCTACCTGCTCTGGAAAGCCCGTATCCAAAACGTATGGCACCAGGAAAGTGAAATTTAACAGCAAAAGAAGGCTGGTTTTCATAAAATGCCTCATGGAGGCAGACAGTGTGCATGCTGTGCTTACCGGAGTTGGGAAGGGCATCGCTAGGGGCTGGTGGGAGATGTGTCAAACCAGGCTTAGCGGTGGACTAAACCACCAGTTGGTCTTGCCCTCATAGGCATCCCTCGAAGGGGTGGCTCCTGTTGGGGCAGTGATCCCTCCTGCATGAAGAAATGCCCTTACCAAGCTCGTGGAGAGAAGCAATTTTAATGGATACTACCTCAGTCATTTCTGACTGTGAAATGAACACACTTTGCTGTTTTGACAAAACAAGCTCCCCAAAATCTCAACTGCTTAAATGTGGAAATTATTTTGATTTCTTTACCATTTCTGAAAAATGCAATTAAGAGCTTTGCTCCTGCTTTCCACTCTCAACCCCTGCCTGATTGTTTGGATTGCAAAACCTCTGGAGAAGGGACTGTCTCCTACAAGAGGTGTCAGCAGTGCCTAACGTAATGGAGCTTGTATCTTATATACTCCTGGATACTAATGAAAATGTAAAATAATAACACAGGAAATTCCATGGGATATCTCCATTGTACTACAATATCTAAGCTGCAAAAGGAAGAACTCAAAGCCAGGAAAGAGCCACATTGGTGCTGGATGTAAAACTTGAACCATTTTCCCATGCAATGGTATAATGAACTGTTTGCTGCTTATTCAGCATTTGTGAATCTCAAAATACAGACATTCCCAAGCACTCAAAAATCAGATCAGAACTTCTACTTCTTCACTAAGCCAATCCCACCTGGCTTAAGCTTCCAGGAGTTGTTAACACATCAGTTTTGAAGGTGCTGCCACCGTTCAAAGTGCAGATATTTGGAGACAGATAAATGGGGTCAAATTAAGAATTCCCCCCCCAGTGAAGAGTTCATTTTAGCACTAGTGTTTGATTTTCTGTTTGATTGACTGACAGCAAAAATTGCACATTGCATCAAGATGTAAAACGTCAATAAAAATGTGTTTAAAAGATACTGGTAATTTGCTTTGTGCAAGTGGTTCCACCCACAGGATAATGAACACACCTTGGCTCCCATGAGTGCTGTTTGTAGCATAGATCTATTAGCACTAAGTAGAGGCCAGTCTTACAGCACTGCTGCCTTCCCCTTGTTTGGCACACAAACAGGGACCCTCTCTCCTCTCTCTTTTACTTGGGCTTTCCATAATTTTTTTTGCACTTCAGATCTTCCAAAACACCAGCCCTCTGCCAAATCTAGATAAAAGTAGTTGGTTCAAAGAAGGAGGTTAGAGAGGGGTTGTGATAGACAGACAAAAACCTCACTTCAGGTGGGACAGGAGCACCGCAAAAATATCCCACATCTTTCTGTATATAACAGGTGCTGTTTTCTCTTTGCCTTGAGGAAGGAGAGTGGAAAAGAAGGAAGTACACTGGGTTTTTTCTTTTGAATAGGGACAACTTGTGCTGAGCCGGTGGGTGTACCTGCATGCAGGTCAGGGGAGCATCCACCCCAATAAGCAGCACACACCCTCTCACCATAACATGAGCCACTAGCTCTCAGAAGCCATAACCCCAAGCAAGACAGACTTCTTGTTTTCTAGCCATACACAACAGGAAACCCAGATCTATTACAGTCTCTTTCTGCGGTTTCAGGATGGAAAGCAGCACCTGCCTCAGCCCTTTTGTCTGCCCCTACATCACTCTGCCACACCAGAAGAAGGGGAACAATGGAAGAACCACCAGGCATCTGAGATCTCCCATAGCTCCACAGGGACAGAGAAGGGACATAGCAAGTCATTTATGTGTGTGCATGAGTTACACATGCATTTTGAAAACTCTGTCTCCACAGTTTCTTATTGCTTCTGTAGTGCCTGCACCCATCTCCTTTTGTAACACTCCATCATCAGTGTACTAACCCTCCAGTCTCCCCAGGCTGCCAAAAGCATCCTGGTACCGAAGTGCTCAGAAATATATGTGCTGTAATACCAATCATATATACCAGACCCCACTCTTCATGCATGAAACCTGATGCTGTACTGTATTTTATGTTGGCCTATAACAGAGGGAGCCAGAGCTCTTCATCAGCTTGAATTTTGCAAACAAATTGAAACCTGCTAGGTATTTGTATATCCTACCAAATTCCAATTCCACAAAAGATCCTTTCATGTTTTCTTTAGACTGAGAGTATGGCTGACTACCACCCTGACTGCTACCCTACCAGTGCATATACATGCACTGATCTCCTCAGTAGTCCAGTGTCACCAAATTACAATACTTACAAGTTTTAGAATATTTGGCATAGATTATTTTCCTCTGTTCTAGCCCCAGATGCTGGATTCAAGGAAAATCATTTGTTTTCATGAAGGGGAGAAGCTTCAAAATGTGAGGTTACTCCAGAATCGGATGCCAGAAAGCAAAACACAGAAACATAAAATGTATTGATTATTTATATTTTTTTTATAGCTTCCATTATTTCTGAGCTGAATTTTTGGCACATAACTCACAATCTTTGAAATACTCATCACACAAGTATGTACTCACATTCTCTTCCTTGTTAGCAACAGGCTGGTGGATATGGAGAGGGAACACTGAAGGAATGGAAAAGCAGCAGGTCAGCAATAAAGAGCAAGCACATGCTCTGCCTTGTGAGACTACTTACTGAGCTCTCTGAGGGCTCCCATCTTCTGAAAACCCTTCCTCTAGGTTTCTGCAGGTCCCTTGCAAAAGCATCCCAGAGGCTTTCTGCATCAACCTCACAGGGTAAAGAGCCCAGGCGTGCTTGTAGATACGCAAAGTGATAAAGGCAGCAAGATGCATTATTATTCTTGACAATATTCACTCCTGACACTTAGTTATGTCCTTCAGCCTCCAATGAGGAAGAGACTTCTTTTGCTTCCTATTTGGCCGTGATTGAAGGAAACAGACTTTCTCCTCCACCCATACAGGCTTGAGGGAGCTATTCTGTTCTCTAGACTCAACTCTTGCCTTGATGCCTCTTTAGACACAGGCAGAGTTGCTGAGGCCACAGGGAGGGAGTTGCCTTCCCTTCCAATGCAGGAAGCTGTTATGTGGAAAAAACATGGTGAAGCCATGGTATCCTGCCATCAGGGTAAGATAGGGCCAGAAGCTGGATGATCAGTGTGTTAAGCCTGAAATCTTTGCTCTATTAGAGAAGCCGTTAGAAGTCTGCTCAAATCAGGAGCAAGCATGGAGCAGGAAGAGGATTCAGGGCAATTCCATATTCACATCTAGGCTTAGATGCCACTGTGTATGGCCAGCACTTTCCAGGATTGATCCCTTGGTGCCTGAGCCAGAACCAAGGCTTCTGTTATCTCAGGGCCCCAGTTCTAGAAGCTGCTAAGGATAGCAAAACATGTGGGCACAGGTTCATAAATCATTGCCCTCTGCCTTCCAACGCAGCCTGTCTGTGCCATGGTCCGCAGGCACATACAACCGAGAGGCTCCTTTGCTCTAACGAGCTTCAAGGATATACAATTTCTTCCTGGCTCCTGGGGCTGGAGTAAGGTAAACACCGTGTTTCTTGCTCCACGGACTTTGATAGCTCTGAAGCAACCGCTGATCTTTATTTCCTGATTGTGTATTTTGAAGATTGAATCTTGATGACAGAGAACAGGGAGCCAGGCTTCAGGAAGAGATAATGATATGATTGTGAAATTGTTCAAAAGAGGACAGGCACTTAGAGAGAGCTGAGACATAGCTATCTGTCTGGGGATTTAGGTGTATAGTATGCTGCCATGAATTACACAACAAACATAAACATGGGGCTTGTTCCAGTCTCTGTTATAGAGGTACACCATGATTCTAATTAAGTTTCAAAAAAACAGCAACAAAAAAACCTTGTCATTTCCTGTGGGTGGCAATGTACCCAGAAGACATACTCCTCTGCTGCAATCACAGTTGTGTTTTTAGAAATGCTAGAGCCCACTCATTATCCTTGAAAATAGCTTGGGGCAGGGGGAATGGGAGAGCTGGCAGCGGTGTGTCAGCAGAAATAATGTCTACATTAATGTCTACACCATGATGGTACCTCCTAGTTTCCTGCCTGCTCCCCAAGTAAAATCCGAAGTTGCTACAAGGCCAGACAAACCTCCAGAAGAATACTTTGTACAGGTGTTGAAGAAGGATCTATAGCCTGGTCAGAAACAAAACCTTTGCTTTCTTGCACTGTTCAGGAGAAGACAGCAAGGAAAGCTGAAGATGGATGCACCAAGAGACCAAAAGCATGTCTGAAGGAAAGGCTCAAAAGGCATTGCTTTCCTATGGAAAACGTGACCCCGAGAGAGATTCTCCTCTGTCTCCCAGGAGTAATGGTGTGTCTGAAAGGAGGCTGAAACCCATCAAGGGTTTCTGCATTCTTACACTCTGCTTAGAGGTAATCTTCTCCTCTCCCGCCCCTGGTTGTCTTTTTTCTTTTATTTCCTCCCTGTAAGTCTCTAATAATAAAAGGGTGGCACAGGAAGGTCCTTCAGTTGCTGCCTTCTTTGGTGATGTGTGACATCCAGCTACAGATGTCAGAGAATGTTAGAAGGAAGATGGAGGACAGTGGAGGGAAGACCAGAATGGAGACCAGAAAGGAAAAGCAATGGAAAGAGACAAAGTATTAGAAGAAAGGTTATGCCAAATTACCACTAGCAATGAGGCTATGAAAGTCAAAGTGCTCATGGAGCGTAAAGTACACTCACTAGAAACCTCAGTATGCTGAACAACTAAGAACCCCTTCAGTGCAGTGAGACTTTTGAAGGACATTTGGGAAAAGCAAAGTGCAGATTCAGTGGGGTACAATATCTACTGGTGCCAAATCTTGTGCTGGACATGACTTCTCAGTAGTGGAAGGGACATGTAGCTAATAGCACGATCTGTGCCCTTCCCCATCATCTGCCTAGAGAGGAAATTTTACTCGTAGATAAAACAACTACATGCTCTACGCAGAGGAAGGCAGCAGAAGATTTTAGGAGAGGAAACAGGAGAATAAAGTTCTGTCTTCCAGGGGCCTTTGGAAATAAGACCATAGACAAGCAAGTCTGGGGATACAAGTGTGGCTTTCACTTTAAACAAGCTCCTGTTTCATAAAACAGGACAAGACAGGGGAAACAGGCTGTCTGAGGTACTGGGTGTCACTGGTGAACATATTCAGGGTTTATGTTCTATCCTTGCACTTTCCAACCTCTCACATGGCTGTAATGGGAAGATGGACACAATCCTAGAAGGGCCAGGAGACAAAGAGAGGTTTGGGGGCCAACTGTGCAAGGCACCTGCTGGCACCCTGTGAGGCACACGCTGGTGGAGCTGCCACTGGTGCTACCTGTGTGGATAACAGGAACTGCTGAACCCAGCAGGCGGGTATGGAGAAGAAGCTCTCTTTCCCATACTCCTGGTGGTTCTTTCAGGGCCAGCATTTCCCTGGTAAGTGTGGGAGGGAGACCTATCATGAGAAGAAACAGAGCCAAGTGGTTTTGTCAGACTCATGATTAAGTTAAGGTTGGCTACTTTTTCCCTCTTTGACTTATGCCTGTTTTGCCTGAGCAGAAATCCATATTGTAAATCACCAGACAGCCTCTGTGCCTCCTTTCAGGGGATAAGAATATTCCAAGATACAAGGAGAGAGGACTGAGATATGAGGGAAGAATCACTACCTCCAGCACAAGGCGGAAGATTCTTGTTTACACCCGAGTTCAGAAAATGCCAATATTTTTCCAGGATTTCATTACAGAAGTCTTGGCCACCACATTCACTCTGCAGGCTTTGACTAGATGACTGGAATAACAATCATGACCGCTAATGCTCTCACTGCATGCGTCATCAACATTAGAATGGACACATTCAGAGCCAGTATCACTCTTCTTGTCATCCAAAGCCCTATCCTCATGCTAGGTGATTTTTCAATATCTCTGTAAGATTTTCAAGCTTTCAGCTTGGAAAAAAAAATCATCTCTCGAAAACAAAAGCGATCCAGTCTGTGTTACATAGCATTTCTATGTCTTCACTGTCTTCTCAAAACCTTGAGACATTTCTTTAAATATTATTCCAAGATAAGCCTATTAATACCATATGTCCCTTGCCTGCCCTCCCATTATGTCCTAGTAGTGTGTCCAGACCAGATGAAACAACAAGAACTTCTGTTTGCAAAAGGCTCCCAGCAGGGTTTTGCAGATTTAGCTAGCACGAGATAGAGATAATGCTTCACTTATCTGAAAGAGAGCGTTTCCCCTTGACTTTTCCCCGCAGCCCTAGAATTAAGGACTATATACTGCTACATTCCTATCACAGTTTCGGCATTTTCAGTGTGTTGCTTTGGCCTTTCCCTGCTGCAGCACATCTTTGCTGGAGGTCAGACTCCATCTAGAGGGCCTGTCATGATTTAATGAGGGGATCCAAACCTATGCTCAGAAGTCCTCAAGCTACAAATCACTGGAAGGTGGGAACCTGTGTCAAGAAAGTAGCACTACCCTGCACTTGTGCTGTGCTTCTCTTTCTTAGGCATCAGTTAAGAGATCTGTGTGAGAGAGAACAGAGCATTGAGGGGCTCTGAGTGTCAGCCAGTGCAGTTGTTATCATTACATGTGCATGCAGTATAGTGTCTGAATATCTCTAATTTACAGTAATGTTGTGGATATCAATAATACAATATATATTTGTTGGGCACTAATGACTTGATTTTAGCTGAAATACAAATATGGTGATTCTGACCCAGATGCATCAGGAGCGTGAAAGACATTCGCAGTCGCAGTTAGTAAATGTAAATGTTGACTGAAGCCATAGCTCTGCTTTTAGAATCTGGCTCGCAAAAATCTCAACTTTGACTTCTAGCAACACCAAGAAAACTTATACCAAGGTGCTTTGTATTTTACACACCCACTCATCCACTTTCCTGGTAAACAAGCACTACAGACAGATCAAGGAAGAGTATGTGCGGGGCAAGCAGACCCACATGTTGCATTGTGACGAGAATATAGTGTAAACTCCAGTGTAGATTGTAAGACAAATCAAAGCTTTGACCCTTGGAAAACCAAGGAGAGTAGGGAGGATAGGTGTTGTGTCTCATGACTCTCTACTTTCTAAGCAGAGCACCAAATAGCATCATAATTCCAATAATCACTTTCCTTAAACATATAGGCTGTCCCATTTTAGGGCCATATTAGCATGTTATGAATCACAGCTAGAGGTATCAGTTGTCAACCTTTCCTGGCTGGCAGCAGAAAAACTCTGGTCATCAGAGAGCATCTGCAAGTTTATTGCTTACTTCAGAGCCTCAGTTGTGTTTTACCATTAACAAAACCTTGGGTGGACATGAAGAGTGGAGACGGACCACAGCAGAGCCAAGGTGAGGAGACAGGTCACTCAAAACACCACTGCTGCTAAAGAAAAGGAAACACAAGCCCTTGATGATAAGCAATGGGCTGCAGATCACAAAGTTGTTAACTGGAGAAAGGATGTGCTTCTTACAAAATGTCTCCCTACTCCTTTCTGTGAAAACCTGTGCCTGACAGCACATACCCACAGTTTCCTTCTTGTGTCTCAACTTTGCTTTGGTTTGCACATTGTGAGGTACTGCACTGAGGTGACACCTAGTGCAAAGGACAATCCAAAGCTCAGCATCATAAGAAACCAGTCATTAACAGCCAAGTAGGCAACATGCACTAGCCCATGTTGTGCAATCTGTGGCTAAATGAAATCTTTTGTTGTTTTGTTCTGGATTTGCCATTTTTTTAAAATACAGTTAAATTTTGGGGGCTAAATCGGTTTTAATTTAATTACAGCTAAAATTTAATATTATTAAATCTTTCCTCATGGGGTTCTAAACAGAATACAGAGTTATCATAAAGTGATGTAATCACCACTGGAAGTGCCAAACTGCCCGGCCAGATCCTCTGCACAGAAAAGCAACAACCTTCAGAGTGTATGCTCTGCCAGCAATGGCTTTCACACCAGTACAGAGGAATTCCCAGCCTCTGTAAAGCCCTAAAAACTGCACAAGAACTCCTTCCAACTCCTATGCTGACAAAACTGTTTGGGATGGACCTCATTTTTAAATGAGCTCATCCACCCAATTACAACATCAAGCAGACCTGTGTTACCCGTTGCTGATGCCTGCCTCAGAAGCAAAAAGTGCTGCAAGGACCAGAGTGAAGATACACATACTGGCAAGGCTTTTACAAAGCTGAAGATACCTGTACAAGTTAGAGCACCACCAGCTGCCCCAGATCATGCTATTTGCTACACCCCACCACTCCAGAATAAGTGTGCATAGAGATTGTTCTGGCCCCAGACCATGAAGTGGACTCCTCTAAATGCTAATGATGGGAACTAATGGTATCCCAAAGCCTCCTCAGCCTGCAGTCCCACTAGCAAACACAGAACCACATACCCCCATGAAAGAAGTGAAATACAGTAGCTTGTTGGGAGTACTGTACTACATAAACTATTTTCCCCAGGGATGCTAGAAGAGAGTGGAAAACAGCATAATGCTGACATAGCTTAGGCAGGCATAACGTGCTGCTCAGTGCAATATAATAAGGTGTTTGAATTCTGCAGGGAGGAAAGAAAAACAGAGAAATTAACTTCTGAAGTGCTCTTGGAAATTATAATTATGGCTATGTAATTTGTTTAAATTAATTGTTTAAATTAGAAAAACACGCAACCTCATCAGTTATATAGGTGCTTATATTCCTTTCATAGAAGGTTTCTGGAGGCACTGCAAGGAAGTGTGACTTGCAGAGCATGCACAGCAAAGACATCAGTGCAGCATAGTTTTCATGGAAGTCCTGCCATTAGCCTCCAGCCACAGAGAAAGAGAATGAGGGCACCTCACTGATGCACCACAATCCCATGAGGGGAAGAGGCAATCCAGTGCCAAAAAGCCGGGCCTAAGTCTAACCAGTAGCCCCACTGCCATGGATGCCCAGCAGCAACTCAGAGGGTTTGAACAAAAGGAAAATTTGAAACAGCATAGTAGATATTAGTTTTAATTTGGCTATCATATGGTTCCAGCTTTTCTAATTAAAAATCTGTCCCCAGGTCTTTTTTGCTACATTTGAAGATTGTGGTGGATTATGCAGCTACCACTTAGAGTACTTACAGTGATTATGGTAGTGCTCAGAGATGTCAGCTGAATAAACAAAATGGAGTGCATACATTTCCTAATGGTCTCAACACCTAATCATTTGGCCAGGGCAAGCAAGAATGAGTTTAGTAACAGCACATCACTGTTAGTGCCAGCATTTCATCGCTGAATCCTTGTAACCGCAACACAAAAATTTTTGTCCCAATCAAGACTGCTTTTAGAAAATTAGCAGAGAAAAAGAGCTCATTCTGGCCAAATCTGTTGCCCCAGAGCAAGTGGAGCACACATGACTCCTCAGCAAGTCCCCAGGTGTGGAAAGCAGCGCATGAGCTGCCCATGTCACTGAGTAGCTAACCACATGCTGGTATTCCCAGCATTAGCAGATGGAAAAGAAGAGCTCAGGTGAGGACACCGCCTCCCACCCTGCATGGGGCAGATGCTACAGCCTCACTGATGCCTCAGTTTCAGGAGCTATCTTTAGTCCAAGACTAGTTTTTCAGGAACTGTGGTTTTCATGGTAGTTAATCACCTATCCCAGCAAACCCTGCAACCCGGGCCACGCACTGCTCCTGTCCCCACTCCTGACACACCCGTGCTACCCACGCACCAGAGCCAGCAACCAGAGGAAATTTCCTTCACTCGCAGACAGCCTGTGGGCCACCCCTGATCTCACAGACCATCTGGAGGGAAGGAAAGAGATAAACAATAAGGCTAAACAAAGAAAAAAACCCAGCTGGATGGCTTTTGGGCATCATCACTGTGATGGGCTCAAGAAAGAAACCGTTTCTTAGTAGCCCTGCACTCCGGACCAAGGAGAGGGACAGGGGTGAGAAAGGGGGTTGATGCTACAGGGACATGAGAGAGACACGCAGCATTTGCCTCATCGCCTGCCACTTCAGGTAGGGCAGGAAGATTACTAGGAACACACCGCCCAGCCAGCATCAGTAACCAGCACATAACCCCCCAGCAGTGGGCTCCACCTCTGTGCCCTCAGCAGAGCGCTTAAACTCTCAGCCTTGAAGCCGAGCACTCCCTTAGCACTCCCCTGTGCCTCCTCGGACAGCAGAGCACTGGCCTCCTGGGCACAGTGCCACCTCTCAGAAGACATGATATAGAGCCAAATAATTGCAGTAAGCAGGGTAGAGACAAAAGATAATTGGGGGGAGGGAGAGAGCTAAATCAAGAGGTAACTACGCCAAATGGCCAGAATACATTCGCAGAATATATGGTAGCATTATATATAATAAAACTAATAGCATTATTATAGACTAAATCATAATCCATATGCATCAGGGGACAGAGTTAAGGTTACTGCAAATTCACCTGCTTAATACTTTATTACAGGTTAAAATGATAAATTATCCACTTCTCAGCAGCAGTCAGTCCTTCTGTCAACCTTGAAATTGTTATACAGGGAATGAATTGGCGCTTATAGAAAATGTAAATGTTATTGAGTTATTTTATAGTACAAAAGTTTCTCAGCCTTACCAATAAGTTAATCAGGATGAAAACAAATTGTTTCTGCAGAGTTTACCACTAAAACCAGCAAGAGTCAGGCCAGATGCTCAACCTTGCTCCATCACCTTTGTGTAGCTCAGTTGTGTGTGAGAGCTGAAAGCACTAAAGACTGCCCTGCCAAGGCATACCTCCAGCTCTGGGTCCACCTCTGCCAAAGTGCCCTCCTGCAGGGCCTACCTTGCCCTGAGGGCAAAAAGGACACAGGCTCCCAGATATTCAGGGTTGTTGCGTGGGTTCCCCTGGCATTGTGCCCCTTCCCCTGCCCTAAGCTGGCAGGCACCATGTCAATAACTACGGGTACCTATCATGACAGTGTTCAAATGCAAATCTAGCATCCTTCCTCCATTTCTGAGATGGCAGTCAAGCTGTGGGTTGGATAACTCCAAAGAAGAGATCTCATCATAGCTAAGCTATAACATTTCCATCAGCTGTTTCAAACTCTTCCAGAGAGACGCTTCCAGCTCTGCTGGCAGAACTACAGCTGATGATCTCTGAGCCATCCCACTAGTGTTCCCTGGAGCATGCAGCCCTGGCGCAGCTCCCAGAGCAGCTCCCGCTCCAGCCATGGCAAGGCTTCCCTCCACTTCAGAGCAAAACAGAGCTGACCAGTGGAGAATCCACCCAGAGCAGCCAGGGCATCTGGGCTGCAGAAAGCAATCAGTACACCAACACAGCTCCCCTGCAGCTTGAACCCAGGACTTGTGCAGTCGCTTCTGAACTTTAATTTTCTCCATTTCACATTGCTGCTTATTGTACAAACAACTGAAATTTCTGAACCACTGAAAAATGGAAGAAGAGAAAATGTGGTTTTCCAAAGGGACAGCACAACCTTCAAGGCACCGCTGGACTCTGCTGTCTGAAGAAAGTGATTTAAAACACAGTACTTCTCTTTGATGCTTACCGACTAGACATCACATTAATCAGAACTTTGTGAATGGTTGATGTGCAACCATATGCACTTTTACTTAAAAACAGAGAAATCAAGGACATTTAACAGCTCCTGATATGGTCTTTTTAAACTTCAAAAGGGATAACTATTTATAAAGTGCCACTGAGGGGAGTGTTCAGCCTAATTCTATATTTGTTTGAATAGCTGGCCTGATAAAAAAAAATGCCAATGTCTTATGTGCAGATACAGTTTACTGAAATGCTAATGTGCATGCAGAACTCAAACAGAGTCAATGGCCATGTCAGCTTTCTTTGCAGCCAATGACAGTAAAAGCACATTCTCATTCACCCTACAGAGAATTGGGGAAAATACCCCAAACCATCAAAAAACTCATATAACCTGAAGCAGGTAAATTTCACCTGCCATTTCCATGGATGGGAGAATTCCCAAAACCTGTGGACAACATAACCTGTCAAGCAGCTGTCTGGACTGTCTGAACTCAGGTGCCACTGTAGCCATAGCTACCAGGGAAGAAAAGGCATTCTCTGAGAAGCTGACCCATTTTGCCCAAGGAATTGTCCAGGTTAGGAAAATACCACCCCAGTTCTCACCAGAGATCCTCTAACATAAGGTAGCTGTAAGAACACAGATAGCACCTTTTTACACAATAAAGAGTTAAAATGCATTTGCTAGAAAACTGTATTTTCCCACCAATCCAGACAAACATCATACGTCTAAGAACGAAAATGGGATTGAGATGCTTTGGCAAATGGCACTCTGTCTAAGGAAGCAAAGTCCCAAAATAGTACTGCACACAGCTGCAGCTGTTTCTGGCTGCTGCAACTCTGAACATGAACATTGCCTTACCCAGCTGTGCAGACCTTTAGCAATTCATATTCTGTAACCAACTGGTACTCTTCAGTTTTCTGTGCAGTTCTTGCGCTGTTTTCTTTCCCTGGAAATGGCCATTGTTTCCTACCTGAGGCTCTTCTCTCTACCTTTTCAAATATTGAAATCTACCATTCCCTTCCTCTTCCATCTTCAAGAAAACAGTCTTGCATAGCTGCTGGCTCTTTTCTAGTTCAGCAGAACAGTGCTGAATTAAAAAGCAGAATAACAATGCCAAGTCTTATAAAATCTGCAGCCTTTCTTTCTATTGAGTTTTTTTTCCTTGTTGTACAAAAGCACCTCTTTTAAATGGAAGAGACAAAAAAAACCCTCTTTTGTGCAAATATGGACCTCTAGAAAGTGTGATATCCTAAGCATGATTCTTTGTAATACAGTGGCACAATTACTTTCAAGAGGAAAAGACGAGTCTGTTTCAGGAGGGTTGCTGGAGAAAGAAAGGAAAAACCAAGGTGAAACCAACTAGAACAGTTTATCTATTTAAAATAAAGGGACCTGGAGTTTCAGCATTTTTTTCAGTAACTGGAAGAAAACTATTAATTTTAAAAAAGCAAATCTGTCAGTGAATAAAAGACAACTGAATGAGTTTAAAATAGCATGAAAAGTCATTTTCAAAGGACACCAAACCCAGAGGTATTCAGGATGCTTTGCTATAAGCAAATAAAGGAAATAGATTTCTGCCATGAAAGGAATAACTATATTCTTTCAATGAGGTCTTCTGGACCTATATTCATAAGTGAGAAAATTGTCAAACACAAATGGTAGCTGGGTGCCTGAACTGTACAGCCTTCATAAGGACAGGGCCCTGAATGTTATTTCTGCTCTTGAAAAATAGGTAGCAATAGCAAGTAGCTGCTCTGTGTAACTACCTGTCACCCTAGAATAAAATTGCAGCATAGAGGTACAGAGACGTGGGAAAAGAGCAGAGGACTTGAAAATACCATCATAGGAAAATAACCAGAGCTACACTAGCTCTACCAAAACTCATCAAAGTCAACTACTCATTGGTAAATTAATGCAACCTTAGGATCTCAGTAAAGTCTGCTTCAGTTGTAGCAAAGACAGCAAGGAACGGGCATCCAACATATAGAAGTCACCATAAATGATGAAATCAGATCTAAACTGGAAAAAAATTAACATATAATTTGAAATGTAAGGCTTAACATCATTTAATGGTTCATTATTTGAGACCTTAAGACTTTTTTAGACTTATGATAAGTTTTGTTCTCTGTTCCTTTGGACAATATAAGCATCACAAGGTAGTGCAATAAATTGGTGGACGATTTGGCAACTAAGTGTGCAATTTGAATGGAAGAATTTGATGGGAAAGTTGGTCAAATTACACTGCTTAAATGTAGTTTAACAGCCTGATCCACTGGAAGCTTCAGCTTGAGTGAGAGCAAGATCCACGCAGCTCAAGTAAGAGCTTCACCCAGCTCAGAGAACTGGAAATTTCACTATAAGCAGCAGCACTCAGTGCCACTTCGGTAAATAAATCTAGGATAGCGGCCATGCTGGACGCCTCATAGGCACTGTAGGAACAACACTGAAAGATCCTCCAACAATTCTCTTGGTCCTGCAGCTAACTACAGCAAATAGGAGATTAGCTGGACTGCCAAGGTCTTCCTCAGCTTCACATCCGTTACACACAAACACGGGCACTGTGCAAAGGATAGTAAGCCATGGGGTGTGCGCTGTACGCAAACGGTTCCCCTGGCACCATAGACCAGTCAGTAGACCTACAGTACAAGGCTTAAAGTCTTGAGAGGTGACTCTTTTCTCCTCCTTCTCAAACATCCTGAAGGAGTCAAACAGAACCTGAAAAACCCAAATGTGAAGAATCAGAGCTCTTCCACCCAGAATATATCACCACTTAGAAACACAACAGTTTCCTCCATACATTCAGAGCTAGGAAGTCTAGCAAATGAAGCCCTAGAGAAAAGAAGCAGTGCATGTAATTAAAGTAAGGTCATTTAATGACTTTTTAATGGAATAGGAACAGAAGCAACACTAGAATAATGTGATGGAGGAACACAGAATCTGGAGAGTTTAGACCTGTATGTTTGTGGTTCACAAAGGAAAAAGAGAATGTCTTGTTTTTAACCGACAGGTTTACTTGAAAGAAGGGACCTGAACAGAAACTAGAGCAATTCAAACAGTTTGAATGTGTTCAGCATCAGTGTCCTACGCTGTTGACTAGTAGCAGATAATGTCAGATGCAATGCTGTATAACAGCAAATGGGAGGTTGATAGTATATGGCTTCCTGCTGAACATCACAGTGAGAAATCCTCTGACGAAACAAGCTGTTACAGACTCTTGTGGTGAGCTTTCCTACATCATGCCTTGACCACTTGCCATGTCATCCAACTGAAGTCTGTGGGTTGGCCCACAGGCAGGACTCGGGGAGGAATTCACCTGCAGGCAGTCAACACAGTGACTGGTCTCTGCAAGCTGACCTGTGGCTTGGGTTCCTGTATGGGGTGGATCTTCCTTGCACTTGAACATTGTGAAGAACAGAAGACATTTATCGGAGAGGTGGGCAAGGGAACTGAAGATGAAGCATTCCACTAAAACAGTTTCTTCCAGCTGAACCAGTGGTTGCTGTGGAAGCTGTTTCTGTCTCCATGCTCAAGCATCTGAAAAGTTAGGATCTGTCCATCTCATTTGTACATCTGTCATCCTTCCCATCTGCCTCTCCTGTATGTCCCCACAGCCATTTTCAATGTCCTCAGAGCCAGCTATTTGCTTTGTCTTATCCAGATCCAGCATGGCAGTGTCACCACCCCCCACCCCCAGCTTAAAGCTGTGCCACCAGTGGGGGTTGTGATGGCTGCATCCAGCTTACTCTGGACTTTGAAGGGTGGATGGCAACATGGTAGCCAAGGGCTGCTTGGTATGTTGACCCAGACATCTTGCTGGAACGCAAATATGACTGCAAGTCAAACACTTTACCTTATGAATAGTGGACAGGTCAGGGCCCATTGAGCTTTCCTGCATGGCAGCGGGCTGCATGGCAGGAACTCCCCTTGAGCAGAGACACCTCTCAAGGTTACTCCTAGAGGTTAAGAGATTCCTTGCTATTGGTAAATTTTGACATCTCAGCTAAGTGAGATAAAGGATTAATTGTCCACATACAATCCTTTAGATATAAACCATTAACCAAGTTTGGGACTAGAAGTGGATCCAGCTGCACCTAGACTACTCTCTAAGAAGGAGTTTGGAAAGTACAGGGATCCTTTCTGAACCTCTTGACTCAACGGGAGGACCTCTCCAACAGTTTTGTCTGATCCTGTCCTCTATGCAGTAAATAGTCATGTGTACCTTACCATCAAAACTTGTGTTTACCATTGAACTTTGTTAACTTACTACTTTATATCAATGAAGTATGTTGTTGCTTCTTTCTTACAAGTGAAGTATCTGACTCCATCCATGACAGTCACTTCTGAAGGACCACATAGGGTGATGCTAGAGCTGATCTGAATTTCACCCACCCAGTTTGAGATAAAACGGTGGTGGTTGCTGGTTCCTTCAGAAAAAAGCACCATGACACAGGAGACTCCCATTGTCTGTTCCCGGTGACACCTAAAGGCTGCAGCTGCTATTCTTTCCACATGGAGGACCCCAGAGAATCGGGGTCTCTCAACCCATCCAGACAGCTGAAGCTATCTTTAAAATGACTAATCTATGTGCATTCCAAATGCGCTATGTGACTAATTTGATAATACTATAAAGGCTTATTCTACTTCAACTGTACTGGTGTCAGGGGACTTAGAATGGGTACAGTAATACTGGATTTTGGAAGGTAACCACTAGCAACATGAATGCAGAACAAGGTTATGTAATACCTCCTCACACTACCCTCCCCCAGCAGCAGCTTCTCCACCACAAGGGAAGGTGCATGGGGAGGGGAAAAAGGCAGCAAAGACAATCCCAAGGATGACAGAGTTTGTCCAATATCTCAGTCAGTCCTGGTTTGTAGTAAGGGAACTGAGTCTCCATCATGCAGCAAGAAAACTAGAAACCCCTGCAAGGGATTTGGCAGAGGTAACTGATGCCTGTCTGCACCCTGCAGTGTCTGGTTAAGAGGCAGCTCTGAGCCCAGAGCCTTACTGCTATACTAGCACCACCACCCAGGCTACCTGTATCCGTGCCTTCCTGAGAGGTCTGAACTTGGCAGAGGCACCCATCATCTGCTCCCTATTTTGATAGATCCCAAGTATTCTCATGATCCTGTCACCTCATGTTACATGGATGTTTTCACCCTGGATGCTGTTTAAATACTTCTCTTCAAGAATAGCTCTATTAAGTTGCTTTGTCCCTCTATTTTTTTCTTTCTGAACTGGTGGAGGAAGAGAAAGGTTTAGTTATGTTTAAGATCAGTAAAAAATTAAAACCATATGTACAGGATAGTCAGAGGGCTAGAGAACAGGAATCAAGTTGGAAACAGAAAAGAAGAGCAGATCTGTACAAATAGGCCATAAAGCTCTCACAGGTTTTCATTTCCTCAAGTGATCACTAAGGTCACTATTAAATAATATATCATTATTGGAAATAGCATCCATAAACCCTTCTTAGAAAGTTAAAACACCTGAAAGGTGTTGTTCCACCATCTCTCCTATGCTGCTGATACCCACCTTTATTTCTGTAGATAACCTTTGGAATGTGAGGAATAGGTTACCTGTGCACATGGTATATCTTTTAGGAAATGCAGGGAGACAGAAGAAAGAGGAGGAGCAGACCAGTAACAGATTTAGTACAAATTCACAACTGGAAAACAGTGAAACAGCCAGGGCACAGGTGCTACACCAATGCGAACTCTTAACACAGCATTTCCTCCAGGCTAATTAGTTTTGCCACAGCACTTAGTCATAGGTTGTGGCAGGGCTGTCTGTATGCACATGAAAGAAATATCTACCAGCTGGGACTCCACTCATGTTAAGGCCTTCCTCAACAGGTGGTAAACACTGAAGGGCCATCTCACATCTTTTATAAACCTTGACATCACTTATCATCTCTCACAAGAGTTAAAGCATAATCCTTGTCACATGTCTCACTCACACATGGCTGGTGTTTGGGACTGTGTCATTCTGGAAGCATCCTTACAAAAGACCCAGCAGTGGGAAGGATGCAGCTGCTGGAGCTGGTCCTGCCCCTCACAGTGACAGCATCCTGTCACAACACTCTCAAAACTATCAAGCTGCAACAAGGTCTTTTACCATCTCATACCAACACACTCTTCATGCCAGTCCCTCTGCTGCCTTCTCCTCATCCAGGGCCCACTCTCTCTTCTCTTGCTTTTTCCTCTCTCTGCTTCTTCCTCAGCTGCCCTCTCTTCATTGGCTCTCAACCCCTTAACAGAACCAGCCACAGCTGCGCCTTATCTACATCAGCCAACGCCGGGGCCCTGAAGCCAGCCCTCAGCTGTATATTACCCATGCTAATTAACCCAGCTTCATTCCTCTACAGCACCCCAGGCACAGGTCAGAGGTGGCTGATCACGGCCACCACTGCTGAAGTTTCACCCTGTGGCTGCCGTGCTGGTTGGTGCCAACCCCACAAGGTGAGGCTGCAAAGAAGGAAGACTGTGACCACAGAAGAGCAGCCCCAGCTGTTCTGGTGCCATAACAGCCATGCTAAGGGCATTGCAGCACGCTCCCCAAACTGCCGCTGGCCTCAGCCAGAGCTCTTACAGCTGTCAGGGCACAAAGGCAAACCCACTGGGAAAGTAGGACCGCTTCCTACGAAAGAGCTTTTCCCCATATAAGCACATACTCCTCTGCTTCCCACAACCTTTATTCTTCACTATGCATTTGATTCCACAAATTTATTCAAAATACAGCCAGATCCAGTATGGAACAAGGATTCTGTTATTGTTAAAAAACCCTTGGCTGCTCTTCATATGTCTACAGCTGAGGTCATTGATGATATGGAAGCAGGACAGTATCTGCGGTTTGCTGTCAGCAAAGTGTGTGTGCAAAGCTGTACACTGGCACCTCTCTCTTGCTAAAGTTAATGTTTGCCTTCCTCCCCTGCCTGCCCAAAGGCACTTGCACCTCCCTAGTTTGCAACTGTTACTTCTGCTTTTGCACCCTGACCATAAACCCTTAATTTTCTGTTTCCACCCATAAGGTCTCACTTGCAGGATTGCCTCAAGAATCAATGAAGGTGCAATATTCTTCTGCTGCCACTCATTTCCTCTGCAAGTGGAAAGCAGCTGGTGATGTGGTTATGCTCTGCTTCCCACTCTGCATCCTGTAAAGAGCATGGTCCATGTCATTCTGCAGCCTGGTGAGGTGGCATGGCATGTTGCTCTCCAGCAGACCTGGCCTGAACCACCACCCTGCCCGCTATCTGCTGTGTTCCCAGCCTGCTGCCTGCAGGTTCTTGGCAGTCCTGGGTTAACAGTTGGGCTTGATGATATTAAAGGTCTTTTCCAGCCTAAATGATTCTATGATTGTATAATTCTGTGCATGGCTAGGTGCTCCACCCTGCTGCTGAGGTGGGGGCCCCTCATCACAGCTCCCCTGTGCACAGAGCCATACAGAGGTGATGGCACCAGCTCATCTTTTCTTCTCTAGTTTGCAGGCAAATACTAAGTGTGGGGTGGGAAGAAGAGTGGGGATTATGACCAGAGCCAAAAGAGGGACTACGTTTCAGTTGCAAACTGAAGAAGCACCAGTAAAAGCTTAGTGCAGTAATAGATGCAAATTTAATTAATATGTTATTATCACACTGGCAATATTTGTATCATGTACCATGGGATTCCAACATCCGGTTCTAAGAGAAAAAAGGGAAAGAGGGGACAAGGCACAAAACTAGTTGTGTACTTGTGTACCCCAAAGAGAAAGTGATGTATCCCAGACTTACTCAGGCAGCCGCTACAGTTCTTGGGTGGCAGCAAAGAACTGGAGAAAGGAGATCAGTGTTTTTACCTGGGTGATAAAAGCTTAAAAGTTAAGTAAAATAGAAGAAAATTTTCAAGCAACATGTTTGGGTTTTTTTATCCCACAGTGGGTGACAAAGCTTTTGAAGTTTATCAATGCACACTATCAGCACAGCAGCTAGAAGACAAAGATATTTTGCTGGACACTTTAAAAATATTTAGGAAGCCCTGTAACCCTGAAATGAACATTGTATTTGAGCAGCACCAATTTTTGCCTCATCATGTTGGAACAAATGGGATTGACAAGTATACAGCCAAACTGAGACAGGACGAGCAGCAGCAAAAGTCTGAGATTACTGAAAATTATATGCTTAGAGACAAAATTGTTTTCCATGTGACTGACAAAAGGCTGGGAGAGAGGTTATTAAGGGAGATGGATTTGTGCTTGCAAAAAAGCAATAGACATCTGCCAGGTCTTGGAAGCCACACAATGCTAAAAGCGATAATGTCTGGGCAAAGTATTGAAAAGTCTGTATGAACTGTCAGCTGAAGCAGCATGGAAAGTAGCAGACCTAGAGCTCAGCCATGAACAAGACATGCAAATCAGCAATAGAGACAGAGTTGAGAGAGGCCTTTGTGCTGCTGAAAATTACTCTGCATGGACACCACAGGCGACATTAGGACTAGAGCTGTCCTTCCCCCAGCAAACAACTTTGCCAAAACTCAGAAGGACCCAATGTCTCTGTCAAGGCTATGACTGCCAAAAGTGGAAGCGAGAGGATGCGTCGGCTTTCGAAAGCAAGAAGTCTTCTCTGGTGTTGGAGCTGACACTATGTAATATGGGATTTTGTTAAAAAGCCAAGGACCTGACCAGTGCAAGTTGGATCCTAATTCTTCCCAAATTCATCCAGAATTTGCTCAGAATCACAAAGAAGAGTAAATCTGCAACATATATCATCTGCAATCACAGGAAAAGGCATAGTGATGAGACTACAGGGAATAAAAACCACTGTATCTGTAATCTGACAGAAAAACTGAAATACTCATGAAATACACAGGAATATTACTGTTTTATGAATCCTTTGCATTGCACAAAGATCCATATGTAACTCTTTCAGAAGCTGAGAGACTGGGGACAGAGGAGACCCAGCTGCTGTGACACAGGACGTCAAGCAAGCCTTTTTGGGTTTGGGTTTTTTTCATTTCTTCAGTGGCTCCTACCATCTCTTCTGCTGCTCCTTTTCTCACGTGCATGGAATTAGCCTCACTTGAGAGCTAGTCAGAGTGACAACTGGTGATGCAAAACCTCCCTTGAGTGTACCACAATGCCACCCCTCGCAGTGTTGCTCAGGCACAGCACAAGGCCAAGTTCTGCCACTCAGCCCAGGGCTAGGCAGGAAGAGGGAATGAAAACATCGAATAAGAATCAAATCCCAGGATATAACCTGCTACCTGTAGGCCCCTTTGCCCCAGAAGAGAAACAGAGGATGATGAAGTCATAGGCCAGGGCTATGAGGCAGCATGACACTGCCTGCTTACCCTACCACTTTTGTGTGTCTTCTCATAGCTGCTCATCCCAGATCCTCCGAAAAAAAAAAAAAAAAAAAAAAAAAAAAAAAAAGTTTTCTATATATGCAATAGCAAAAAGGTATTAGAGATTTCAGGCAGTGCTGCATCAGGCACCAACTTATTTGAGGCTCCAAGATCAGGTGGACATGAGGAACTGGTGCACATCCCAGAAGATAGTGGTGGCACTGTGCCTAAAACATCCACCTAAGCAAACACAGTTTCTCTTGGGACTGGGGATGCTGAGCCACACTCTGGGGTTTGGCTTTGCTCATTTGGTTAAAATCAATACCCTTTGCATTAGCAGTTTTCTATAAGCAGCAAACTGCCTGGATGCTGCTGGAAAGTTGCAGAACTCTGATGGGTGGTTTAACTACAAGCTTCCGCATTTATACCTGTGAAGACAGGATTTCCCAGGGAGGAGGTTCCTGCTGAGATCAGTTGTCGTGGTTTAACCCCAGCTGGGAACTAAGGACCGTACAGCTGCTCACTCACTGCTCCCTCAGTGGGATGGGGAAAGAATCAGAAGAATGCAACTGAGAAAACTCATGGACTGAGATAGAGACAGTTCAACAAGTGAAGCAAAAGCCGTATGCTCAAGCAAAGCAAAATAAGGAATTCATTCACTGCTTCCCATGGGCAGGCAGGTGTTCAGCCACCTCCAGGACAGCCAGGCTCCATCACATATAACGGTTACTCGGGAAGACAAACATCATAATGCCAGATGTCCCCCCACTTCCTTCTTCTTCCCCCAGCTTTATACTCTGAGCATGACGTCATACAGTACAGAATATCCCTTTGGTCAGTTGAGGTCAGCTGTCCTGGCTGTGCCCCCTCCCAACTTCTTGTGCCCCCCCAGCCCACTCACTGGTGGGGTGGGCTGAGGGTCAGAAAAGAGCTGTACTCTGTGTAAGCACTGCTCAGCTGTAATAACCAAAGCATCCCTGAACTGTCAACACTATTTCCAGCATAATTCCAGAACATAGCCCCATACCGGCTGCTAGGAAGAAAACCAACTCTACCTCAGGAAAAACCAGCACATTACGGCACAGGGATAAGGAGTCAAGTTCTGCTACAGACACAAACCAACCCCATGGTCCTTGGCTGCACAGCCACTGCCAGCCTTCAGACAAGAGCTGCTGCACTCACTGCCATGCTTCTGCTTCCTGAAATATGCACTGAAAGAGGCTGAGAGGTGTCTTATCTTGTTTTGAACCCATCCCTATTTACCTAGGTAGTGAAGGAAGAGGTGGTACACATATTTATTTTCCAGTCCTTTCAGGTATCCTTTCATTCTCCCCTGTATGCCTGCTTCACAGCCCAGACTTTTTCTTAATCCTTATCCCTTGGTACTGCAGTCACTTAGCAGCCTATAATCACAGTAGTCTGTGGAAACACCATCTCCAGTGGCAGATTACAAAACCTAGATCTGCAAACAGGTGCAGGAGAATGAGTATCAGGTGTATTTTTAAAACTATATCATCTCTAATGAATGGATTTTCTCAGGCTTAAAACATAATCAGTCCTAAACCTTCCTCTGGCAAGTGGTGGGTACTTACTTTCACACGTACTTGCTCTTTGAGCAGGATTTTTATTTCAGGGAGGATTTTTCCTTTCTTACTGTTAATTGTTCCCAATTTACAACTGACACTTCCCCCCAAAATCTGTTAGATTTGTCTGCCACATCTGTACTGTGCACAGAAGCGGTCCAGAAAGCTACAGCCTGAACTATGCCAAATGGGTGTTATTTAGATGCATTTAAGATTTTCTATATCAGGCTGAGTAAGCACAATTTAGCCTGGAGAGTACTATGTTTGGCAAATCTATTGCACATTGTTATTAAGGAGCAAAATTAAATCTAAAATAGAAAACTGAACACCCCATTTATATATAGCTACCACAGTATTTTCCAAATAGCTATTCTCAATGAAACTGCTACCAGGCAATGAGGCATTATTTGCTATCTGCAAGGCCAGATTACAGCCATCTAGTTTAACACACCCCATGAGGCCGGGACAACTTTCCCAGCCAGCATCCCCGCTTCAAGCACGCAGCGTACAGCATCTCTTCTGGAAATTGTCCATTTCAGCTGAAAGCTCCAGCTGAGAAAGAAAACATCGTTCTTGGTAAGATGCTGCCACAAAAGCACTTGAGGATCACGTGACTCTGCAGACCACCTAGATGGGATGAAAAAGCAAGTGTGAGCTGCCAGTTTGCTTCCTCAGCCAGAAAGGACAGACGTTACAGGGATGGGCTGCCTCCTTGAGGTGTTATCATGGTCTTCTGCTTCTTAGTGCAGCAGCCCCTTGCCCCTTGCAGGAAGCCTTCTCTCTGTAAGCCTGAACATGACACCCTGGGCATCTCTGGGTGAGAAGAACTGCTCCCTGTCACCCATCTGTGGTGCCCACTGCCTCTGCTTTGTGAACCAGCTGGGCTCAGCCCTTGCTGCAGTTCTGGATACACTCACAAGTCCTTCTGGGGGCCAGCAGCTCTTTGGTGAACGTGTGTGTGCAAATCATGGCTGAGACATGCACTTACAGAAAGGTTCATTAAAGTTAAGCAGACTTCTTCAAAAAGGCAGGACACAAAGACACCAGTCCATCCCCATCTGTATGTACTGATGCAGACACACAGCAAAAATGTGAAAATTCCTCTGCTGCTATAGCTTATCGGTCCTTCAGCTGCCTCTCATAAGAGTAATGTCCTTCACTCCCTACCCAATCTTTTTCTTGGCATATGAACTATCTGCAAATTAATTTTCCCTCCCCATCCTATGTCACAGTGTCTCTTTTGGCCTGGTATTCACAAGTACCCTACGCATCTTCATCAGCACTGGAAATGTGTCTGTCCTGTGGGTATATTCAGGAAAGAGGTAAAAGGTACCACAGTCTCTTTAATATGACTTTGGCTTCCTATAAACTGAAATGTTTCTATTTCCTCTGCTGTTACAGAAGCACAAATGTATTTTATTAACCATCTATTGATACATATTTAGCAAATATTGATTGATATCTGATGTTGTGAGAAAAATCCATTCTCAAAAGCTTTTAGCCTCTGAACTCATCTCCTGTTTGCCAGTCTGTATAATCAATAAGCTTATTTGCAAGGAAACGGGAAAGTATTGACTTGCTAGTGAGTGTATTGAAGTAACTCAAGTGATTACTATTACATATCATTTAGTAATTGTTACAGGAGCCTCTCTGCTGGGAGGCAGCTCATGCCAGAGTTTTGTAGGATGAGTTTGTAAAGGAAACAAAATCAAAGGTATGGAGTTTGTGTGATATGATATACCTTATTTTATTACTGTTACAATACTAGTATATTCTTCACACAGTAAGAACACTTCTCACAAATCACAAACAAAACCCATAGTGCCTAGTTCCCCAGAACTGGTGCTAAACTCAGAAAAAAGCAGAGAGAAAACTAGAACCAGGAAAACTACAGATATATTTCAGAGAAGTTGCTGCATCAAAAATTTAAGTATAAAAGTGTTCCTTTGAGGGCTGTACCCTGCATCCACACTAAGAAGAACTTAAGCCTATATATAACAACATCTCCTGGGAATCTTCACAATAACTGTAAATCCTCTTCTGTAAACCTAATGGGTTGACTGCCATGAATTTACTGCAAACTCCAGAGACACTGTGCTGCTTGGCAATGTATCTAGAACATCCCTCACATAAACATAAGACTAAAGGACCAGGCTTGCACCAGGTCTGCTTCTGACTTTCTTTCTCCTTCCTGCCAGTTGTAGGAAACATACCTCCAGTGACACGCACAGTAGCCTCTCATCCGTGCTCTGTGCGGTGGCAGGTAGCAAATGTACCACTGTTCTATCCTGACACTATTGCAGGAGTCCTGCATCCAGCCTTACTCCTTTCCTCTCTTCAGGGGTCAGCAGCAAATAGGGGCCTGGTTTACCTAGTAACCCCTGGTTGGACACAGAGTGCCCCAGTGCTGTATGTCATGTCTATCAGACATCACAGGAAAAGCATACACAAGCATGATCTCAAAACAGGGCTCCAGCTGTCTGACAGGGAGAGCTGTGGATCTGGCTGCACCAGGCTAATACATTCCCACCTCCACTGCCCATTGGAAGCTGCCATGAAGTCAGCAGAAGAAGATATTGCTTGTGTCTCAGTGCCCAGTTTGTCATCCTGAATATTAAACTGCCCATGAGGGTGGGCTGGTGCTAAAAACCACCATCCCACACTGGAGTGGGGAAGGCAATAGTCACTGACAGCTGACAGCTCTCAAAGCAATGAGACCTGAAAGCACCACAGTGGTTTGCCGTGTCATTACCATTCTTGGCCTGTAAGTGGACACATGCAAAATATGGACTATAACATGTGCTTGTTATATACAAAATATGTACCAGCAGGGCAAAGATGAAGGCTGGTGAAGCAAAAAAACTTGTTGGCTGGCTTGGAGCAGGATGTCAAATGATACAAAGGAGAAGCTGGAGCCTGTGGCATTTACACTCAGCTCCATGGGTACTCTGTCGTTGTCTCATGAATCAGCATTTTGCTTGACCTCCTGGCAGATTTATTTATGTGTCCCTGGAGTCAGCTCTGTATCGAACAGCACAGTCTGCAAGGGAGGCATAGTCTGAAACAGGCTGAAGTGAAGGCTCTGGGTGACAAAACACCCTCTGGTCAGCTTCACCATATTTTGTTTCTCTCCTGCTCTGAAACAAATCTGCCATCCTGTGAACAAGAGTTAAATTAAAGGCTGTAATGTGCTGCTGTTTCACCTGATGCCTGTATTTGTCTGTTCCAGATATGCTCCTAACACATTATCAAAGACTTATCAAGCCGGAGTTTGTTGAGCTCCAACACAGTGACTGCCCCCTCCTGCCTGGAAATCCCCCAGGGTCCTGCCCCACGCTTGGGCCAAGCCAACCATGCACAGCCTGCTGCTCATATCGCCCTGCCACCACGCCGCACCGTGCCAGCGAAGGAAAAGCGCTGGAGAGCACTAAGTAACTCAGACTCAGTCAGTGAATACTGTTAGCAGAATTGTAATAAGTTGTTTAAGCTTTTTTTTTTTTTTTTTTTTTTAATTCTTTGTCCAACTGCTGGAGCTGGAGGAATCAGCCAGTTGTGTAAACCTCTTACTGTGTTTTTACAGCATAACTACTTCAAGCACTTTACATTGCATGCATACACATACATATACATATGCACATACACATATATACAAATTGTTTCCAGCTGTTCTCTCATTCAGATTATAAAGTCTAGTCCAAAGAGTCCCCATTATTACCCTTTTTTGACTCTTAAACATCTTTGTTTCTTCTTTCCATGACATCAGTTTTCATATGAACAGAAGAATTGCTTCTGGCAAACAAAGCCAATGCTGCTTAGTCCAGTATCTTGTTCAGGCTGTTACCAGCAGGATAACACCAAGCCCACCCTGGAGAGGCAAGGAGAAAATTGTTTATCTCACAAAGTCTGATCCTTGCCTTCAAACCTCCATCTGCAGTAACCATCAGGTCAGGTATCTTGCAATTCATTCCAGAGATCCAGGGAGAAAAGGGTTATTTTCCTTCTGAAGAAGTTTAGTGGAAAACTAGCCTCTCCATACTCCTCTCTGCATCTGCTGGAGCTGCAGGCATCAGAGATGATGTACAAAGAGTGGACAGAGGCAGCCCTCAGCATCCCACTTCTCTGCTGCAGCAGCTGTGCACTGGACCCAACTGGCACTGGGGTCGAGGGCACGGGCCCTTCTGCACCTACCTGCTGGGCACCCCTCATTCATCTCCTGACAGGCTGTTAAACAAAGCCTAATGTGAGGCGGCCAAATCCACTTTCAGCCCTCAGCTAGAGCTGCATTCAGGGCTGCAGGAGGAAGAGATCAGTGCCTTTAGTTACCTGCTCCACTCAGCTCCCCAGCATCCTCAGGGTGTGGGAGATGCCCATGCCTCTCCTGCCAGTGCAGCCCCAGAGCAATTTGCAGCAGATTGCTTTGTTCCACCCCTGCTGGTGTACAGCTGCCAGCTGACACATGAAAGACACAGATTACTTGAGAAATCAGTTCCTTTCCTCACTCACATGGAGCAAAGATGCCATAGTGACAGTCAGTCAGAGATATGAGAAACTGATTTTTTTTAAAAAAAAAAGTATAGAAAAATACACCCCAGCACTGCAGGGTGATATTCTAATGATATTAAATGAATGTGTTAAAAATAGAATACACCCACTCAAAATGAATATCTTCTAAAGAAATAAATGTTCTTTACAAAAGATGAAAGCCTGCACAGAGTAACACATGGGAAGGCAAATAAATGAGTAATGGTTCCAGGGAAGGTAACCACTCCACTGTGAAAAGCATTTCCAGTTCCCTGTGCTGCAGTTGTACAACTCCTTAGTACAGAGCACGTGTATTATGCACATTTTTATTTCTTTGCCAGACCTTGCAGCCTGGAGAGAGCTAGGAAGACCAAGTCTTTGCAGCCAGACTGTGACAGGCAGCACTTGGTCACCCAGACTCATACCACACTAAGTGAAAAAGAGCAGCTCTGTGGCCATGTCCCACGTCCAGACACCCATAATTCCTTGTAAAACTGGACAAATGACTGATGTTTGGTTGGGAAAATATAGATCTGCAAGTTAAAAAGGCATAAACTATTGTCTGATGTAAACAGCACCAACAAGTTTAAAAACCATAAGCCACATCAGCAGAACTGTATGCAGAAAAGAGGCAAAAAAGTTTTAGGACTCACGACAAACAAAATTACACATAAACCCTTAGTGCAACACGATGATATTAAACAAATAAACGGGTTTCCACGTGTAGGAATGAGGGAATAGGATTTAGCACTAAGGTCTTTCTAGCCCTCTAAAGAGAACTGGTGAGTTCAATATCAGAATCCCATAAATTGTTCAAATGCCTATGCTTTTAAAGGGATGTTAAAAATAGATTTCCCTATACTTTTAAAGGGGTGTTAAAAATAAATTGAAGAGACTGTCATGAGAAAAGAAATTGAGGTTTGAGAACAGTCTTGTTGTATAAGTGAGTCAAGGAGCCTGGGCTGGTTATCTTATCACAAAAGGAAAAAAAGCATCCAGAAGATAGAGAGGTGACTTGATTATAGAGTACGAGCAGATTCTTAGAGAGAAAATCACAAACATTAAAGGGATTTTTAACATGGAACATGGGTAGAAAAGACATGCATAAACTCACTGGCTGGGAGTTAATGCCAGACAAATTAGAAACAAGGAGCAATTTGTTACAGCAAGGATGATTAACCATTAGGACAAGCCATTACTGAAAGCAGTGGATTCCTTTTTTGCCTCAGATTCAGAAAGAATATTTTCTTGGCAGGGAAGCTTATTCTACAAGGTTATGGTCCTATATACAGCAGAAATAGATGAAAGCATGTAATCTCCACTGCAGCATGTTGGGCTGGATGTCTCTTCTGGCCTTCATATCTGCCCTATCTGCCCTCCTCTCAAATGAATCGAAAATATCTGAACTGATGATTACTGCAAATAGAGTTTTGAAGGTGAAGAAGAGATTTATGAGATAATTTTTATCTCACAATGGTCTTTAATCTGGCTATTAATGACAATCAGCATATTAAAACTGTATCTCCAAACACAAATATCTTTTTTTATTCCTAAAGAAATGCAATTGGATCAACATGAAATGCAATGCCCCAACAAGGCAATGTTAGGTGGAGCGGGTATCATTTCTCAAGCCCTTCTCCAAGAACCTGCTGTGCCAGGAACATTATTCTTAGCACTTATCTAAAGAGCAGAATAACTGCAATCAAAAATGTGCAACTTCTAGACAGAAACAACAAATCTCAGTTACAGAAACCTTACAAACAAAATCATAGGAAATGTCATATATTTATAGCCACACAAGAGACCAGCTTTTCTACTAGCTATCTGTCACATGTAAAGCAATTTGTATGAAGTTTGCTAAGACATTAAGACAAACCTTATTTTTTCTGACACCTAAATGAACGCAATTTCTGACAACGTTGTACACTACAATATATTCCCTAAATTATCCAACTTGAAGTTCGTATCAGCCAAGAGACTGCTTCCTAAGTTCAGGCTGGTTTTGTACCAAGCAGCAAGACAACCTGAGCAGTCATACCAGGTACAGAGGGAGAGCTTGTAGCAGCAAACACAAATCATCCAAGCAGATTATTTGCTTGGTCATCCAAAAGCATCTGCAGTGACAATAATGGAGCAGTTGGCCCCAGATTCTGGAGAGAACAAGCATACATCTCTGGGAAATCCTTATACTATGTATACTGGATGACCTTCACAATAGCACATGTATGTTGCTAGTGCATGCCAGGCAGTACCAGCTCTCACTGCCCACCAAGGATGGCACCAAACTGCAGTGATAAGGCAGTTGCACAGAAGGCAGCATTCATTCCTTGCAGCATTAATTATTAACCATATTACAGCACTGATGCTTTCTAATTGCAATGTGCAATGTCTTCAGTTTGGTAATTCTACCCTACAGCCAGCAAAACTCCTTGGGATGTCCTGGGATTAGCACACTGCACTGATGAGAAGACCATCATGAGCTGTTCTGTCACTCCTAGACTCTGCAGCTGACCACCTGACCACAAAACTGGATGGGAAATTGTTATTCCTGAACCATGGCCACTTGGTGAGTTTGGCTGGGCAACAGTAACTTCATTTCTGGCAACCCAGTGTACATGTTTCTGTGGAAACAGGAACCAACAGAATGCATGCACATAGCCACTGGTTTGCTCCAGTCTCCATGGAAACAATAATTGCGCGGGTGAAAGAAAGGGTAATGATTGCAAAGTAATGACTTACTGGAAGCTTTCCTCTGTCTTAATTTTCCTTTTGTGGTCCTTATTGTTATGAAAAAAAAAAAAAAAAGAAAGGAAAAAAAAAAAAAAGAGGGCATATATGATGATTCCTCAGATCCTTGACACGATAAAGACCAGGGTCAGAAGTCATGGGAGGAAGCTCACAAGAGCTCAGGCAGCCCAGCACCAGAGCCCCAAAGAGGCGTCTGGGATGGAAAGGGTGGGTTTGCATTCTGAAGAGGAAGGTGGGACAAAGATCCACCCGGTTTACACAGATAGGCTTGCTACCTCCAAACACAACCCATCCCAGACTCCAAGGCTAGCAGGACAAGGGAAAGCAATGCACCTCAGCAGACTGACAGTCACTTGCATGCCTGGTGAGGCAGTCCTCCAGTAGCAGGTGTCTTGGCAGAGGGAAGAGACCCCCATGTGGTAATGCCAAGGCACATATACCACTTTCCTAACCCCATCAATCTCCTAAAGTTTTTCCCCAGAGCAAACCAGGTTTTTTTCCCTTTCTTTATGTCTGTTTCAGAGGTTCAGCAGTCTCACAGTATTACTCCCACACAACTGCCTCACTTGCCATGACATGACCTCCAAAGCAGTCCCATTGCTGTAACACAAGATATCCACCCTGTGAAAATCATCTGAGGATTTTCACAGTCAGCGTGTGACCTGATGTTTTCATGTATTTCTCCCTTTTCCTCTGAGGACCTTCACAGTGACCTTCTGCATTTGCTTTCACCCACTCCCTTTGCCTTACTGCTTAAGGTCACTAGTATCTTTGGCCCACACACTTTTTGCCAGAAAAATCCACATAGGCACCTTTTTTTGTGTCAGCAACCACCATTCAAGATTGCTAGTTATTGTTTCACATCAACTTGCCTTCTGCAGACATAATCATACCCTACTTCTTTCTGGTAACACAGACAGAGATAGCCCATCAAGTAGTGGTGTACTGTGCAGAACAAACCCCGCACTGCACTGACATTGCTCTCCAGTGTGTCTCACCAAACAGATGAAGCCATGCTACCACACCCTCAGGCTGTCAAAGCCCATTCAGTGCCTGTCTTTGGGGGTGCAATGGCATCACCTTTTAACCACCATGTACTTAAGCAAAAAGTATGGAGATGGCACCATTGGCCATACAGGAGAACAGATAGGACAAGATGCAATGCAACCAAGGAAGACTGGTAGTATGGTGAGGGGTCTATAGTCTAGTAGAAACCACTACTAGGCATAGTAGTATGTAGAGGCTGGTTAAACCCTGGAAAATTGAAAGCATGGCTTGTCTCTATAATCCTTTACCTGACTTTGACCTGTAAAGGCCCACCCCAGGAAGCATCCTTCCCAGAACACCCCTTGCCCCAGTTTCCCCATGTGCTTCTTTGCCTTTAGGGCAAAGGATTATGAACAGCTCTGATGTGTTTGGTGGGCTGGTGTGACTGCAGGCACAAGTGCTGCTCACTTCGGTGGCTAGTTAAGACCAGCAGTGCTCCAAAGCGCTCCACTGCCTACTCCTGCCCACGCAGCTGTGCAGTGAGATGTTCCCTCCCAGCAGGTGAACGCACTTCCCTCTTCAGGGGCAAAGACCTTTTGTGCTCAAGTTGACTACCTGAGTGTATTCAGGTGGCTGCTTCATCTTCCCACAACAATCATGTGAGCAAGTCTCCTTTCTGCTCAGGCAATCTAGATAAATAAAACTCACTGCTAATAATTACCTGACTATAAATACATGGCAGGAAATAATTAAGCCATTTACATGAGGAGCTCAAAATGACTTTGGAGTCTCAGACTAGCAAAATGAAAGGACCTAACATTCATACTGCTGTCTAATTGTTCTGTGACTGACCGAAAACCAAACCTAGCCCCTTTTCAATGGGATTTAGGGGCTTGGGGCAGGAAGATATCTAGTGTTCCTAGTGGTGGTGAAAACCTGGAAGTTGTAATTTTTTTTAGTGTATTGCAGTGATGCCTAGAAGCCCAAGTGGTAAATAGTAACACCTATTCCCACCTCCTTCTCCCCCACCACCACGCCGCCCCATCCAGTATAGTGCTCTATGCAGAAAGGGGATCGTTTCCTTGAGAGCTCACATTCTTATTAGGAGTTATAGGACAGAAATAAGACAATACTGGTGCTAAATATTTGCTAAGGGAGGAAATACAAGCAAGTGCAACAAAAAAACTGCATGTCAAAATAGGATCTTTCAGGGGAAACCTATATTTTATCCTCTGATTAAAAATTGTTTGGTAGCTCCAGAATAGAAAGCCAGAGAAAGGTGGCAAAAGTAGTTTTAAGTATATAATCATAACCAAATGCTGAAATACTGGGTTTTACTTTCTTTTAATGGACAAAAAAAAGCACACCTCTCACTCCAGCTGCCATAAAAGCAAAACAGAGAAATTCAAAGTCCAATAGATGAATGGGCACAAATCCAGGAAATGCCAACAGCATTGTAGTCCTAAAAACAATGACTTAACAAATACTTCACAGGCCTTTCAGGTTGTTCCTGTCAATCTTTTTGTGACTGTCTCTTCTGTTTAAGATCAAACAGCTGTCCGCTCTTTTCTGGAAGACACCCAGAGTTACAAAGAAGAACCTCATCCAAGAAAAGATTTATTTTGTAACTCAGTATTATGGTTGTTAAAAGTGTTCTGCCATGAAAACCAGCTTCAAGAACAGGGATCCTGCAATATCCAAATCAATGTTAATGTAAAACCAAGATCAAGAAGGTCCAGACATGATAAACATATTTACTGAACATCTGGAAAAGGTGAAATGAGAAAGTTAAGAAGAATGGAAATGTGGCTACCCGGAAACAAAGGCACTGCGCAATTGCCCAGCCAAAGCAGCTTGCTTTTATAGTATAAATGTATCAGAAATATTGAGAACCTCAAAAATCCCTGTTAGTAGACTTCAAGTTAGCTGCTACATCCCAACTTTACATCTAACAGTGCAACAAAGTTAAAATAGATAGGGAAGAGATATCTGCAGGATGACATTCTCTACAGGGTAGTAACTCCACGTTGGTATTTCCACTTAAGGTACATGTATTCTTTGTACAAGTGACAAGTCAACCGTGATAGTGACAAGGTTTAAACAGTGTGTGGAAATTTATCTCCAAATTACATGTCACATCAGAGGTTTGGCAAGTCACTCCGCTCTCAAAAGAAAAATCTATGAAAATGCAATCTGCATAACACTGGCAGTGTCAGAGTTTCACTTTCTCCATCACCCTAACTGAACAGAGATAATGGAAGATGCTCCAGTGGAAGAGTCACATAAGCAATGTTCTGCATTGTGTGCAAAGCCGTGTTCACATTTCACTTTTCTAACATGGCTGTCCATCACAGAAGAGCTTGAAGCTCAGCTGAGAGGAGGCTGGACTGCACAAGTACTTAGATGAATGCTACCTCTTTTGGGTTTTGTGGAACCTATAGGATAATTTTGTTTAGGTCCATGTAGTAGGAATCAGCATGCCTGTTCTTTTTGGCAGTTGCACACTGTCCCTGGTAGGGAGCTGCCAATCCTTTCCAAAAGACAGGAGGAAACACAGGCTTTCTTGCAGGAAGTGGAAGCTTTTATGGTCCAAACACAGGGTGATGCCTGCCTCTCAAGCAAGAAAGAAGGGTATGCAGGTCTGGGTCTGCAAGGATCCAGAAACACTGCCCTCACCAATGTCATCTTTGTGGCATTCTCAGTATAGTCAACACCCAGACTCTCCTCCACCACAAGAAAAGATGTCTTGAAACCATTATCCTCACTGTGGGATTGAAAACAGGAGAAAAGAAAGCAGAAATCACAGCCCTCAGCCTAGCTTCTAAAATGGCTATGCCTTCTTATGCCTTTGGCAAAGCACACGTAATACTTCCAGTTGCAAAGTCAGCTGTAAGTGAAACATAAGTAGCCGTGACATCGCCTGGCTGCTTGATAATGGAATTTGCTTCCCTTTCACTTACCCTCCCAAGCTGAGGAACAAGCATCCTTTCCCTTTCACTCCCAATTTTTACCCCAGCTTCAAATGCCCCTCCAGTATGAAGAGAACAGAAAGAAAATTAACAGCCAAAACATGAGAAATACCTGTTGTTATGTATCAAGTTATCAATTCATTTTTCTGCTAAGACTTCTGTGAACCGCACAGCTCTTTATATGTAAGACTAGAACAACGTTTTTACAACAGCTGCCACTTTTCTACCTGTTGGAGACACGTTAATCTGAGCAGAGGGCAAGAGTTATAATTATAGCCTGTGGGTAATTTTAATCTTCTATTCCTACACTTTCAAAGCAAATAATTTCTATTTATCTGAGCTTCAGAATGCTTGCTTTAAATCTTTAAATTATGAATTCCCAAACAAAAGACAAGACATTTTGTTTCTCCTTACCTTTCCCTTCTCATTGCTGTGAGAGCCAGCACCCCTCCTACACCCTTCAGGCTTCCCACCTCACCCAGGTCACCCACTCCCACAGAGGGAGGCCTAGCTCCCAAGCAAGGCATGCCTTGTGGCTGTGTCCCTGTGAATGCCTTCCCACAGAAGTCTGCCCTTTTCTTAAAAATGTGAGCACTGAAGGGATTCCTCACATCACTGTAATATCTCTTGCAGCTCTCACCAGACCCTCTCCGAGTCTCAGTTAGCTACTGATGAAGGCAATGCCACCTTTCGTTGCTCCCTTTCTGGGCAGGGATCCAATAACCTGCCCTGCTGAACTCAGCCCTTCTTCCAAATTCAACTCTCTGTCATGCCCCTCCCCTCCAGTATTACCTGCACCCCCTCACTTTTCCATGCCAGGCTCCCCACAGCACCTCACATTCCCCAAGCTTGGAGCAGCTGCCTTTTTGCCTGTGGGCATCCCTTCACACAGCTGAAAATGGATGCTTCCCTTCAGGATACAGGTGGAGAAGAGCAGCCATTTGGCTTGGCTCTGTCTAACAAGCAGCTACAGAAGGTGCCAGACTTTGAATGGGGGCAGATTTGTGAGGCAGCAGCTTTCTGTGCCATTCTTCCTGAGGAAGCTTCAAAAACACACACCCAAACTGCACAGGTTGCAATGAAATTGTTCAGACTGGCAGCATGGATCTGACCCCTCTCCCACCAAACTCAGCCAACAGTAAGCTTATGCAGCATGATGCAGCATGATGCAGCAGCATACCGAGAAATCTGAGACAACAGAAGTATGGAGGACACTTTAGTTTGGTGCTTCACCTTGGTTAATCCATCCTACTTTTTGGATAGACTACTTAGCCTCAAATAGATTGCTATATTAACACACCTACGTAACATCTCTGGACCTGAGATAATACTGATGCTTTTTCATTGCACATAGCAGGCAAACTCCAAAATGCTTCCAGTGGGTCTTGAAAATACAGAAAAGTCTCCCAAGAGGAAAAGCAGAGTTTCGAGAAGAAAACTTTACCCCGATAAAAATTTCCATGAAGAGACATAGGCATCTTAATTATGCACTGGTCTGGTAAGCAAAGGTAGGATGAAGGAGATAAAAGACAGATGGAAGGCACAGAGATGCAGTATGTAGTGCTCATTAAGCTGACACCAAATATCTTCCATGTAAACACCGCTTTTCTGAAAATTCTACCAAAAAAAATGCACTTTCAAAATAGATAGAGTGAACTCATGTGTATGTGGAAACTCTTGATCTGGCTACACATGATGCCTACTTTTAGCCCAAGAGTGTGCTGTGCTGGAAAAAAGACTCACTCATGTGTACCTCTACTGAGTCAGGCAGGGTGGTATGCTTCCCATAACTTGGAAACATCATGGGAGTGAAAACTCAGCAGGGACCCATGAGCAGAGAGGCTGGATGCTGGACCCATGGGTGGAGGAAAAGCTGGATAGTGGTGTCGTCAGTCCAAGCCCGCATGTCAAGGATTCATTTTAAGGTCCTCATGGTACTAATTGCAAGCTGTGGCCTCTGAGATCCTGGCACATGTTCTTGACACTCGTGTGTACAGAACAGCTGGTGCCATTAGCATGGACAACAGCTCACAGTTCATGCTTGATGGCCTGCCTGGCTGTGCTATTACTAGTTACTAACCAGAGACACCAGAGATCCAGCTGCAAAGCACTTTAAGCTCCACCTCAAAGGCAACCACAGAACACCGGCCTATGAGTCTTCTTTCCCTGCAGCACGCTGGAAAGGTTGTTGCCCTTGTGGAAAGTAACAGCAGAAGTGCCTTTCAGTGTGCCTCGTGCTGTGGCAAATACAGCTGCCTTGCATGTTGTTTGGACTGAACCATTCTCAAACCTCTCCACATTGAAAAGGCTCTCATGTTCTCCTTTTTGTGTACCCTATCATTACTTATTACCTGATATTTGTTCCTTTACAATATTGGAGTGCTTCTAAGACTGTAAAGCACTATGTTTCATGGTCCCCTTTTGTAAAGCATTGTGTTGTTTCCCCACAGGCAGCATCTGCTTCAGATGTTGTTTTAGTAAACACACAAATTGCTTGGAAAATTACTTCTGATTTGGGTATAATACCAGGAATGGGCATAAGACCTCCCTTCCTCCTCTATCTTCTTTCAGATTGAGATGTAAAGGGGATTTTCTTGTAGGAGAAATTTCAGAGAAAGCCTCTCCATCCCTGATCAAACCAGACTTATCACCTGCCACACTTCTTCTTCCTCTACTGAGAGCTGACGTATTTCTGAAAAGGCAGGATTGAATGTGCTGATATTACCAAACAACTCAAAACACTACAGAATTTTCACTCCGCTATTTCTGTCCCAGGGTTATGACTGTGAGATATATTTTGGGGTTTATGCCTAATAAAACGTCACTGTCTCTCATGGGATACTGTCACTTTAAATTACTCAGGAAGACTACAGAATGTGTCTTTTTTTTTTTTTTTTTTCTGAACGAAGTCGCTAAAAATCACTTAGTTCAGGTTTAAAATAAGCTCTCTCTTGCTCACCCTCCCTCCCACAGCCAGCAGAAGAAAAGAATCTCCACACATCCTTCCAAAACTCACATGTTGCTAAATTACTCTTATTTCTGATCCTTGGGCTCTCACTCTTGCATGATCATGAGCAATGCAGCTGGAATTCAGATAAAGTGTGATGCTGGTGAGCAGCCCTGCCTGGGATGCCCCTGCATAACTCTGCTCCCAAAAAATCAGGGAAGACATCCAGGGAGAGCTCCTGGTGCTCAACAAGCATGTGCAAATAGGATACATGGGTTGGGTCAGGCTACCAAGCACAATAATAGAGTGAGATGGAAGAAGTTGTTCCACCCTCTGCTCTGCTTTCCAGCAAAGCTGATGATAGTCACCACACACAATGGACAAAATCCACTGCTAGCCTCTCACTGCTGGAGTGATAAGGTAGGGGATAAATTCGTCTGAGTCTCCAGTTGGCTGCACCTATATCCCTCTGCCTAACGCCACAGGCATGCAGCTGTGCAGCAAACAGCTGTCACTTGCTAGCACTCTTCCCACTGCCAGCTCTGCCCTTTCCCTTTCTAAAACAGCACAGTCTTTCCAGTAACAGAAAAAGCTACAGACCAGCCAGCGCTATTCACCTGCTCAAGTTTTTAGGAGGTCAGTGCTATGCTTTCCTTTACCTTCTTCCATCATGCCTGCCCTTGAAACACCATGCGTATCAGGGTCAGTTTTCACCCTGTTAGCACTTGTAGCCAGCACTGCATTTCCCAAAAAGTTCAATTTCCATTTACATAAGTACAGGATCCAACATGCCCCAAAATCTCAACATCTGGAAACTGTTGAGCTTCCGAGTTCACTGGTGAAATTTCTCTCCCAAGATGCAAACGTGATCTGGGATACGTCATTGAGCTAATGTCCTGAAAAGGTCATTAGCTTTTGTATGAGGATAGCAGCCAGCAATGAATGAATTTCAAAAGCTATTAACAGGAGGACTGCACAGCCATCACCATGCATGCACACCTGGATCTCAGAAATGAAGCATGAAAGCTGTGCTAGCACCATGATGCTAGATCATTTCTCTCATTATCCAACAAATCTTTTTGCTTGTAACTCTGAAGCCTGAAATGGGGCTTAGTAGGAGAGGTGTGCAGGAAGGAGGAAGCAGAAGCACAGCATCAAAGTAATCCAAGCCTTGAAAGGAAGATACAAGTAACCAAAATATGATGAGCAGGGATTTGATGCCATGAATGGCATGGCCTGCAGATGGTGGGGTGGGGAGATGACTAACAATTGGGTGGGCTTGGGTAGGTGGATCCTACAGTATCTGACATTAGAAATGAACAAGGAATTCAGTGGGAGAGACAGAAGAAAGACTGGATTTTAAAAGACTATAGAGGAAGAAGAAGAAAAAATACTCAGGAAGAAGGCGTCTTAGGAAAAATAAATACGACAGTAAAAGAAAACAAATCACACATCAGAAAAACAAGCTAGTATTTCAGCTGACTTCATTAGATAAAGGGCTTATAGCACTAAATTAAATTAAACTAAACCAAAGCCTTGTATTGCAAGCAGGGCTAATTTGAACAGCTCAAGCTCTCAGCACAAGAAAAATGTACCTTACTTAAGGGAAAAAAGACAAATCACCATTATCATTCATAACTCCTGCATTTCTACTCTTCAGGTCTCATTTGTACCCACACTTTGTTCTCTGCAGATCCAGTCAAATTGTGCAGTCAAGCTGTGTGTCAGTCCTGATACTCCAAAAGGTGTTGGAAAAGCTTTTTTTCTGTAAGTGCAAGCTCAGCCAGGCTGGATTTTCCTCCTTTTTTCACTCTTTTTCCTGATCCACAAATATCTGCCTTCTTTCCAGCTGTTTTCTACATGGATAGCATGACTTCTTGTGTTCTTCTGTTATGGTTTAGCGTCAAATGGGAAAACAAAACTGAACTGGAAAATGTATTTGCTGCTAGCAAATTTGATTTGCCTAAATCCATGCCATTGGTTTTAGGAAGGGGTTGAGGAGCAGTCCCACTATTAGAGAACTACCCTGGAAAGGTTGTGGTGTGCTTTAGTAACATACAGGCACAAGAAGACCAAGCCCCATGGCAGAACAAGTAACATTTAAACTACCTCTAACGAGTATTCCTCCAGTTTGCTCATACAGAGCATCCAGTGAGTCAGGGACCACCACATCCTCAGGACACACATTTAATGACTGCTCCAATCACAGTATGTAATGAGGGCAAAAATATGAAAAGGTTTTCAACACCTAATCTGTACTTCTCTCCCTACAGATTAAACCAACTACTTTTTGTCCTGCTTTGCTTGGATACAAAGGACATTTGATGATCATTCTCTTCGAAGCAATCCTTTTATACTTCTGATGATTTACCCAGTCCTGTTCAACTGCTCCTTTTTCTAGATTGAACTCAAGCACTTTCAGCCTTTCCTGAGAGCTCATGTTCTCTTTTATCTTTTTCCTCTTGGGTCTCTCCAATTTGGCTGTATCTTCTTAAAGCCCGGTATACAACTTTAAAAGTTACTGTAATACAGCTTACCAACCTTAAACTCAGAAGAATGGTCTCTTTTGTCTTGTAATTAATTCAAGAACAAAACTTGGCTTTTCCATAACCTATCTTCTAAAGAATTCAGAGGCCCTGATACATCCTCATCCTTTTACACAGTGCCTTTTGTGTGACCTTCTGTTGTAGCTATGCATTTGATTTCTCTTTCATTACTGAATTTCATCTTTCTGATTCAGACCACTTTTGCAGTTCATTAAGAACAACCTGATGCATATGAGAAAGAAAAAAAGGCATTGACATAATGTGGGGGGTTTTTTTTGTTTTTCCAAATTGTGAATCTGTTCTTGAACAACCATTTCCTTATCTAAATTAGGGAAGCAAGCACAAGAAAAAATTGAGATAGTTAAAGATATTTTTTTAAAGGTAAACGTGCTTCCAGCTTCTTTTCCTACCACATCTTATCTCAGTGGAAGTTCAAATGTTTGTTCCAAAATGAAATAACATTTCAAAACAGCCAGTCCAAGTAAGGAAAACAAGCATGGAAAAATCTCACAAATAGGTCTTCATCGTTCTCCCACCAGGAAAACAAAGCTGAAATCAAATTAAACCAGGTGCTCATAGAGGAATAAGTTGACCAACCTTACAATGACAGTCATGGCCTGCTCTCACAGCAGCTTAAAACATCAACAAATAGCAAGATTTCATGTGAATAATGAAAGGCAAACCTCTCTCTGCCAAATTTGGACCCATACACCAGAAGACAGAGATGTTAAGTGAAGCAAATGAAATATCACCTGGATCTATTGGATTTTGAGAAGGTTGGAGTGTCTTTTCTCTCTAGGAATCATTTGTAGGTACAGCAGCCTGAGTCTAAGTGACTTTTAAAAAATAAATGAACCACCTAAGACTAGCACCCAACGTGGAAAAATGTAAATAGTTAGATTTTTTTAGCAGAGTTCAAATCAATAAGAAACTGGGTTTTAGAATAGAAAATTTTGGTTAGTAATAACAGTAATATGCAGTGTTATTGTGTCCACCCACAGAAGGCAGAAGATACCTTAAAACGCTGGAGAAGACCAGGGAGGTCCAACTCATCAAAGGTCAGGAGGGGACTTCCATACTGTGACTCTGCTATGCGAACTTTAATCACACCAGGAGGCAATTCCTCATCCGTGTAAGCGGTTTCATTTTCTGGGCTGTGATTATCTGCATAAGATTAATTTATACTAGTGCTGGAGAAGCAGGATCATACATACCAACAGTGGCATAGGAACTTCTGTAACCCTACAGATGAGATAATAAATCCTGCTGTTACATTGCACCATGTGGCAGCTGAGCTCCAGCCTTGGGGAAGGAGATGATGAGAGGATTAGCCAGGTTAGCTGCTTCCATTCGCCAGCTGGGGAACTGCAGCATGGACATCAGCTGTCTCTGCTGGGCTACATCATGGGCTGTTGAGAGAACAGATCTGACTCCCAGGTCATGAGATCTGACTCGGCCAGCAGCAACAAACTGTGTGGGTCTCAATCTGGACTGCGAAGGGACAACACACATAAAAAATCAGCACTCTTTCCTTTCAAGTAAATGCATGGTAGATCTTCATCTTGTGCAAATCAGAATAGCTTTCCAGGGAAAACAGCTTCAGTCCATGTCAGCTGAGGATCTGGCACTATGTTGCTTCTAAATCATTAATTCCATTGCATCATTTAACAATAGTCCATTTTTTCTGCTATACTGCAGTGCTGTGAGTTTGTTGTCTTAGCAACTGAAATCATTCTTAAGTAAAGCTCCCTTTCCTTAATATTGAAGTTATCAATTGACCCCAAGTGTTATCAAATCAAAGTACAGTGGTGTTACAGTATAGTGTGGGAGAAAGCTTTCTGCAAGCTCATTCCAAAACCTATGCAGTTCAGAATATGTTGCCTCTTTTAACAGTTTCAGCATAAAGCTCATTCTCTTTTCATATATTTTTCCAAAGATTCTCAGCAGCCTAAAAGACCTTTTGCTGAATCAACCAAAATTTGCGCAACGTGTGATAGCACAGCACATAACGTTTAATGTCAAAACTCCATCTTCATTTATCAGGACACTAGTATTGCCAATACAGAGCAAATAAATCATTTCAGTACAAATTAACTTGTATTCTGCATACTTGCATTCTCTGCATATTTTAAACAAACAACTTATTGGCAGGAACATAAAAGCAGTCAGCCAGATCTACATGAAAATTGAAGAACATACATTGAGAGTTCAGTGTAAATGGCAAATGTTTGTTCTACATTTCCAATTTAGAGAATAAAAAGGAACAGGAACATGTGGTGTCCCACATGTGACCACTCCAATTAACCAGTACACATAAAATCTAATCTTTAACATCAAATACTTGCAATGAACAATTTATAACTCAAAAAGCATCTCAGAAACATGCAAGTAACCATAAACAATAAAACCTAAACAAAAGAATTGCATCTTTTATAAACAATCAAATGGGGAAAAAAAGTATTGCTAAAAATTGCTTGCCTAATTTTCTCACCCTTTCCTCTCTGAGAATGCCTGACATATTTTGCTGTAGCAATTTGCCACTTCCAGTAAATATCTATAAATATTGAAGATTATGAAAATCTCAAAGAAATGTTTGGTTTAGAAACTGGTTCACACTGCCTCAACTTCAGAGACTAAATTTCTGCATAAAGGGACAAGTGTACATGCAGATATTGCCAGCAAGTTACTGTAGCACCTGCTCAGGGAATAAGAGATGAGTTACACCTTCACCAGATTTTGCAGAAAGAGGTCAATTTGCAGCTTTTGTGCTGACCAGAAGCCTGAAACTGCATTGTGGTGGTGCTGGGGTCAAGTTAATGTCCGGTGCCTATGCAGTGACTCTTCCCTAGACAGATGTTTGTCTAGCCACAGTGATAAATGAATAAGTGACCATGTATCTGCTTCCAGAATACCACGCAGACTTCCCTTCAGAAATGAATCAATGATGATTTAAAAAGAAGTATTTTAAACAGCAAAAATATTTTATGAGACTACATTTCAGGCACAGTTGGATCTCCAGTAAAATATCACATCAAACCATCATGTGTCTGGGGGTGGTTTCAGAAGGTAATTAACCTCTTAGAATTTTTTATTTTTCATTTTGGAAGGATGACCTACAGACAGCGTTTTGCTACCTGTGATCAGTCCTTGTCACTCCACAAGCCTACTGATGCTGTACAAATGTCTTTTCCAGCACCTTCTTATGCATATAGCAGGAGTGCCATCAGAGGACACATGGGCTGTGTAGAGCACCCCTAACTGTACCCCTGAGCCCTCAGGAGAAGCCATACACCTGCAGTACAGCGATGGTAAGAGCACGTCAGAAATTAGCAAATGCTACATGTTAAATCCTTAGAGAATCATGAAATAATTTATGTTGGAAGAGACTTCTGGAGGTCTTTAGTGCAACACCCTAGTTTTTAAAATCTCTGTGGCTGGATTGTCCTCATCCCTCTGGTCCCTGACCCAGAGCAACACTGCTTTCAGGTGAAGAACTGTTCAGTCAGGTATTTTCCTTGCTGCAACTTGCTCCTGTTGCTTCTTGTTCCTTCAGTCTGCACCTCTGAGAAGAGCCTGTCTCTTTCTTCTCTGTAACCTTCTAATGGGCAGTTAAAACAGGAATCATAGAATCGTGGAATCATAGAATCACAGAATCATAGAATCCTAGAACCATTTAGGTTGGAAAAGACCCTTAAGATCATCAAGTTCAACCACAAACCTAACACTGCCAAGTCCACCACTAAATCATATCCCTAAGTGTCATGTCTACGTGTTTCTTAAACACCTCCAGGGATGGTGACTCAACCAATTCCCTGGGCAGCCTGGTCCAGTGCTTGACAACCCTTCTGGTGAAAATTTTCTTACTAATATCCACTCCAAACCTCCCCTGGTACAACTTGTGGCTGTCTCCTCTAATTCTATCACTTGCTACTTGGGAGAAGAGACTGACACTCACCTCACTACAACCTCCTTTCAGGTAGTGGTAGAGAGTGATATCTCCCCTCTGTCTCCTTTTCTCCAGGCTAAGCAACCCCAGTTCTCTCAGCTGGTGCTCATAGGATTTGATATCTAGACATTTCACTACCTTCGTTGCCCTTCTCTGGACATGCTCCAGCACCTCTACATCCCCTACATCTTTAAGAGAAGTGAGGGGCCCAAAACTGAACACAGTAGTCAAGGTGCAGCCTCACCAGTGCCGAGTACAGGGGGACGATCACTTCCCTTGTCCTGCTGGCCACGCTGTTCTGGATACAAGCCAGGATGCTGCTGGACTTCTTGGCCACCTGGACACACTGATGGTTCATGTTCAGCTGACTATCGACCAACACCCCCAAAATTAAGACACCTTCTTAGCATTTTCTCTTCTGAGCTAAACAAACCCATCTTTTCCCAATAGATACCATGTTCATTTACAACCTCCCCAACCTAATCCCTAGCTTCTGCTGGACTCACCCCAGTTTCTTAATATTTCGCTTGCATGGAAGAGCCCAAAATTTTACATAACACTCCAGATGAGTCCTCAAATCTAATGAGCAGAGGGAATAATTGCTTTCCTTCATTTGCTGACTACACTTTTCGTAATGCAGCCGAGTACGTGGTTAACCCTGACTGCTACAAGGGCACACTGCTAACTCATGTTCCACTTGCTGTCCACCATGGGGTTCCTTTTTGTAAAGGTGCTCCCTATCCTGTTGGCCCGCAGCCTGCGTTGCTGCTTGTGGTTATTCAGTCCCGTAGGCAGGTTTTCACATTCCCATTTGCTGAACTTCTTGAAGTCCTGTGAGTTCAATTCTTCTGATTAAGTTCTCTGAATTGCAACCCTACCCTCCAGTGTATCAATGATGTGCTGTCATCCCCAGTCTGTCACTCACAAATACACACAGTGTACTTTGTCCCATTATCCATGTCATTGATGAAAACATTGGCTCTGGTGTTGACTCCAGAGGAACACCACTCCCTCAAGCCATTAACCTATGGGCTCTCATAAGTACACCTGCAAATGGACCCACAGAGTCATTCCTCCTCATCTCCACAAGGACAGGCAGATAGAAGACGTAAAGATGCTGATTCTGTGTTCAGTTCTCTTCGGGTCACTGAAGGGAATCGGCAGGTTTCAGTTGCGTGAGGTATGACAGGCTGTTTGTGTACTGAGAACCAAAGGTTGTTAGTGCCAGGACCTGGCTTTGGCATTACATTAGTTCATGAGGCTAACATCTTGCCTCAGATTGCATGTTTATACTATGCTGATTCATGCTGTTCTGTATGTCTAGGAACAGATTGTGTTCTCACATGAACCATGTGTAGTTAATCATTGTGAGCATGTAAGGTGCAAAAGGATGCATTCAAAGGATACGTTGCTTCATTGTCAGTAGGACAGATATGGTTTGTGTTTCTGCTGTGCCCTGAAAGATAAAGGTAAGGTCAACATGCAAAAGCTTTACCTGCACTCTGTAGCCATTTTAAGAGTACTTCAGCGTGTGTGTTTTCTCTGTTGAAATATTCATCACTTGGGCAACATGCTCATGATAGCTTAACAAAATAGGTTAAAAAAGATCCTGTTAGAATAGTTGCTCTGGTTTGGGGGGGACTTTCTAGTGACTTAGCATTTCCTGGCATCAGAACTGTGTCACTGCCTTTGATGGCTGCTTTATAAACTGGGAAAAAATTTACATATCCGTCATTTCACAGATAGACCCCTGTAATCTGATTATGACAAAGAAATGCACCAGATACCTGCTTTGGTGATGGATTTGCTTGGAATGCCTCATGATAAACAGCCACTCAGACTTTGGTCTCCCAGGCACTGAAGAATAAGCCCATGGCAGCTTTTTTACTAACCTCCTCTGCAAAAGGCAGTCCATACGACCACAAGCTTATCACTTGGGCACTCTGTACCCCTGCCTCATACAGCATCCTGTGCAGCATATCCTTGGGTGGCTCTTGTGACCATAACAACTCTTGAGGGCAGCAAAATCCAGCAGAAAGTGCCTGGGAAATTCTCCTCCCCATTTTTAAATTTTTTTGTTTCCTGCTGCTGACATTTGGTAGCTCCATCCAGTAGCAAGGCTGAGCATGCACTCTCATTAGGCACACACATACACAGTGCACACGTGGGTGGCCACACAGAGGGGGATGCTAAGCATGGCACCAGGCCTGGTACTCCTCTCCAGGAGGTGGGGAGTGACATTCACTAGCAGACCTACCCACACCCTTACTCTCATGGTTCACAGCCAACCTCACGTTCACAAGTCCCTCAAACCCTGGATGAGAGCTTAAGAGCATCCGGAGTCCAAGGGTTTCTTGCCCAGTCATCATCTCCAACACGAGTGTCTCTCAGTTCAGGTCTCCTGCTCATGGGCAAGTCCACCCTGGAGTTCACTACCAGATTGCTTGCGCACAGAGCATAGCTGCGCACACATGCACAGAGAGCTGAAGTCCCCTAGGAAAGGTTCAGCACACACACATCTCTCCCAGACGCTGACACTTCAGACACAGGGCCCCTATGACCTGCAGTTCCTTCTCCATTTTCTGGCACTTAGACTCCCACAAACACACACTGAATAGAGAGTGAGGTGGTGGAAGGAAATAGGATGAGGCAGTTTAGTACCAAGGCAGGAGAGGCTGCAGTGACCAGGTGCAGGACTCAGCCACGCAAGGTCAGTGGCCAACAACCTATTTTACACTGAAACCAGCTTCTTTTACCTTTCCCACCTCACCCTTTCCTCACACTTGTTCCTCCAGGATCCACCGTATCCCCCTGGTCCTGTCTTTGGCCCTCCGCTTGAACATCCTATGGTAAGTAACACGCATTCCCATGGTCACCTTGAAAAATCTCACAGTAAGCTTTACACAGTCATACCACAACCAACCACACCACATCCACAGCAAGTTTCTCTTTCCCTTAAGACACATGGTAACTTCATTTCTTCCCTTCCTATCTGTCCTGGCTGACCATCTCCAAGGCTTTGCCCACCAACTGACGAGCAACTTGCTCTCTGGACTCTACTTCAGTACTGTCCCTGTTACCCCCTGCCGGTTGGGGTGTGTGTGTATCTAGGTGTGGTTGATTACTTTTCCCATTGTTTGTCTTTGATTTTAAGCTGAATAGCCATTAACAGGATAAGCTCACAAACCAGTTGCTCTTATATACCCTTCCACGTATTCTCACACAGACATTTTTTGCATGATACTACAATAGCTTGGGTTATGTAAAGGAAGAGAAACCAAACCAAACCAAACCAAAAAAACCAGAAAGGAAACTTCAGAGATGTCTACACACAGCAACATACAATGCCTTCCACACATCCTTCCAAGGATGTAACATTTCTTTGGAGCATGCAGGCAACGTTTAAGGAACGTGATACAGAAAATGCTTCCAGACATCAGCAACAGGGTGTTAGCAGAGAAGACCTAATTTTTATGAACCCTTTATCTAACCCAAGACACCACATGGTCTGTAACCATAAAACCACAGTCTCAGAGCATGCACTCTCATGAGTCAACCCACTGGTTACACCTCCAGCTTGGATGGTGTTGGGAAGCAGGGCTCAATGTTCCCTGAGGTTCAGGGCCGTTCAAGGAGGAGGATGGGCACGTTTGAATGCAAGGTCAGCATGTCCGTCTCTCGGCGAGCACCTCCAATAGGACTAAAAATGTAGTGCCCTCAGCAATTAGGTGATTCTTAGAAAGCTGTGGTGGTGTGGGGCCCAGGTGTTCCTGCTTTGATGTCCCATCACAACACAAATATGCAGCTGGAGACAAGGAAAAGCAGAGGCCCAGGTAACTAAGTACGCTTCAGCGAAGGCAGGTTTGAGGCACAGACTGACCAGAAAGCCCAGTGCTTTGAAGAAATACAGATATGTGCCCTCGCAAAAAGAGGCTGAGTGCTTCAAGGGAAAATGAGAAGCTGCTTAGTGGATGGCAGGAAAATGAAGACCTAGAAAAAAGTCTTGCTGCTTTGTGAAGCAAGATTTTTATCATATTTTTTAGCCAAAGTGCTCTGTTTGTCTGAATGAAGATTATGATAAAGTGAAAAATTGTTGATAACAATTTTTATGCAGACTGAGTTAGAAAAAATAGCAAAGAAACCTGAGAGAGCTTTCACAGATTCCTCTTACACTATAGCCATTTGTTTCAAAAAATTATCATCTTCATACAAGCATCATTAAAATATTCTTCCTGACAACTAGTAAAAATCTCTGCTATTCAGAGATGCTCTACTGACAAATTCCAGCACTCTTTCCAAAAGAAACACAGCCCAAACACTGAATGTGATCCAAGTCTGCATTACTTCTTCATTTCTTTTCAGTGTTATTGACTACCTCTGCTCTAAGATAAAGGAAAAGTAACAATGCGTTTCTGACAAAAGTATTAAATAGGTAGACATTTCCTTCACCTCTAACAGCATTTTAGCCATTCTGAAAAAGTACCATGATAATACACCATCACATCTTCCAGAAAAAAGATAAAAATATATATATAAAAGCAAGAACAAAGTCCTCAAAGGAGGCATTGCAGCAGTTTTCCTGAGTAGTGGATGATGTGACTTTTTATCCCAGAGTAAAGTGTAGACACAATAAAGCTGGAAGCACAAAACATCTGCAACTGAAGACAGATCTCCTTGAAAATCAGACTGTAGAGGTTAAAACTCTTATTGCAAATTCAGCTCTATATTTATCTTGTCCAAATGAGCTGAAACACTAGTGATTCTTATGAAGCATGTTGCAGAGACAAGCTGCTTAACCCTCATGGCCTTGTCCTGCATGTCGTGTCCACATTTGTGCTGTTCATAGGGGAAGTAAATGAAGTACAAAAGGTATTCATTGAATAAAGACTCACAGAGAAAAAATGATGATGCTTTTCTCCAGGGATCTCTGTGCAGTGGCAGCTAACATCAACAGGCTTGTACAGTCTTACTACTAAACGTGCAATTCTGTGAAACTTTGCAGAGAAGTGAATGACCGTGATGTGAAAATGGTTTAAGAAGAGTGCCAATTTTTTTTACTCTTGATCAGTTCCAGGCAACAGAATCCACAGAAAAATTATCTACAGCACCTGGGACAGCCCAAATTTCCCACTCAGGTGAAGAGCATTCAGTGGCTATTTTTCTTTTGAAACTGCCAAACTAAAGACTTTCAGAAGAGCCCAGCAGAAATGGAAGAAAAGGGATCAGAAAACCAGTGACAGCCTTACAGAGAGGAGGGACTGTGCTGTCTGGGCACTCCTGGCCATTTGCATACATTTAGGAATTGTAAAAACATTCACTACAGCAGGGAAGAGGTACAGTCATTCCACTGTGAAAAATACAATCACCAAGACACAGAGGCTGTTACTTAGTGAAATGGGAGATGCACCTGATACACTTCCTCCCAGCCTGAAAGGAGATCCTCAGCCTAAAATGTGGACCAGCTCTAAAGCCAGCAGATGCAACTATGCTGTGAAAAGGCTTCGGCAGGGGTATCTAGCAAAAGGTATCACCTGCCCATGGTTTATTTTCTTAGGAAAACAGCACTCCCTCTTACACCCAAGAATCATAGTCCAAGCACTGGTAAACCCATACAAACCAGCTAAGACAGCAAGGCTGGCAAAAGACAGGTACACAGGCACCTGTCATTAGTAGTCCAGCCCCTTTGGAAAGTACAGGGTTTTGTGACAGAGCATGCTAGATATACCAAACACCACAGCCAGCATCCAAAATACTAGATGTCAGATTCTTCTGGCATTCCTCTGAGCTTTTGCAACCACTGCTGCATCACTGATGCTCCTATAAGCATTGTTTCCCTGACAGTCTGGAAAAGTATCTGGTGGCAGGATAAGAACAGCCAAAATGGGAAGAAAGCTACGCTTTCTATCTCTCACAACAAACCTGGATGCTCTCCAAATCATACAGCCATGTTATAATCCTCTGAATGGCTGAAATCGCCATCCTTGATCTCCAGCCATGTCCAATAGCCAGGAAATTGGTCTCCAAAGGCTGTTGCTGCCTAGAGAGCACACTCTTTCCTTAAGTGGCAGAGGTCACTTCTCTCCCATTGCACTCTCTTACATAACTTTATGTGCAATCTAAGAGATGGGCAGGAAGCCACAGTAGGAAACACAAATTCTACCCTGACACACAGAAACAGCCAAAATGTTTGCTTCCCAGTCCACATCACACAGACAGTTGTCTGTCATCTTTAGCTCATCTGGGATTGACAGCCTCCTCCCTGGCCGCCCCACTGCCTTGGGCAAGCAGAGATACTGTCATTACTGCAACAAAAGAAGCTGTATTTCAAGCAGCACAGTGCATCCAGCACCAACAGAAAAGAGAAGGCCACACACAGACAATCTGGCTCCACTAGAAACTCAGCCATGGATTCTTCAGCAGTTCAAACCACACAAATTTAGGGATGCTTGTTCACCTCCACATCTTCACTCATTTTCTTAGAATTTAACCTCACGTAGCTGTTCTTGACCAGGAAAAGGGGATGGTGAACACAAAGCACATTGTGAAGTTTGCATCTGCTTTTACCATCCACATTTGTGAGACTTAAAATTCTTTCCAGCATAGCAGGTTAAAGGGGAAGAAAGGAAGGGGTTTGGCAAGGAAGATGGGGCTGGAGACAGGAAAAGAAGCGGAGGAGAGGATTCCAGTGAGGTTGCTTACTCAGCACTTAAAAGCTAGGTGGAGTCCTTCTAGCAACAAAATTTAAAGTATCATTTATTAGAAAGAAGCATATCTGAGTACTGACTACATAATAATTTGGCCCTCTGTTGTGGCAATTCACTAACAGCATTCAGATGAAGAAAAAATATTTCTAAACTTGAAATGAGTACCAGCCATGAACAATTCTAATCCAGCTGCTGAAATTGTACACTGAAGCAAGGTGAGTTTGTTGCCTCCTAAATCTACTCAGCTACTAGGAATGTGTGCTTAGAGGTGTAAGCTATACTCCGCAGCAGACACAGACTGGTAGTAGAAAAACATGCTGCCAGGCCAGCAACGGAAGGCAACAGCCATTAGCCATTGCCCTATGACTGAAGTGAGAACAGGTACCTGCCTTCCCGTTTTTCACCTGTGTGATCCTTTGGGTCCCCAGGAGGTGAGTCCTGCCTGTAAAAAAGAGCCCCACAGTCAGGCTGGAAGAGCCAAAGTAAACTCACTGCCTCACTGACCATCCTGGGGGTCCTCACACAATACCAGGGGAATGGAGCATGAGCACTGCTTCAAGCTGCTGTAGTAAAGGATCTTTCATGAGAAAGCAAAAATTGCCACAAAGATCGTGACCTTCAATATTTAACCAGCTGAGCTTGCCTTTTGATGGAGGATAGCTGAGGCTCCTGAAAACACACACGCCTAATTCATTCACAAGCAAGTCATCATTGGTGAATACAAAATGCTCCATCTCCTGAAAATGAATTGTTAGGTATAGGAGATGGAGGAGGAGGAGGAGGAGGAGGAGGAGGAGGAGGAGGAGGAGGAGGAGGAGGAGGCAGAGCAGGAATTGCAGCCACTTCAGAAACATATATACGCCCATCACTGTAGGATAATATTGCTACGTCATCAGACTTAGGTTTCATCCTTCAGAGGTCTACACACCCACATCAGATCCTTTCAAAAGGCAATGGCATACATCTTTCTGGCATTCCGCCAGACCTAGGTTCAATCTTGAGTGCTCACTGGTCTTGATGTTGGATGTTCGTGTCCTGTGTGAATGTAGCATTCATTACCAGGATCAGCACTGTAATGTATGTTGTTCACTCACCACTCCAGGCTCTTTGGAGTTACAGGCAGACATCCCATTGAGAAAACATATGTCAGAGAAGGGCAGTTGTTTTTAATGTCTTTCAGGGCTTGCAAAACATTATATAGTTGTTCAGCAGGAAGAGAGAGACCATGGTGTAGCTATTCAGGAAGAATCATGCCTGCCTCCTTAGAATATTTGCCCTCAAAACCCACTTTCACCCTTCAGACACTTAAGGACAGTAAGTCTCTATGTCCCCTACATGTAGCTGATGGTATTTCTTCCCTGTCTTGATTCCTTAGCAGACAAAAGCAGAGAGGAGTAAGAGTAAGCAAAATTCTCTCAGGGCACCTAGTGCTTCCCACAGTAGTTTGAGTGCTTCCCTGCAGCACAGTCCGCTGGGAAGGTGGGAGAAGGTGGTGTTGTTCTTATGGCTATAAATGCAGCAGTTATTCTTGCAGAAAAGCTCTGCTATTGGGTGGAGGAGACCTATCCAACACACTCCGACCAAATTTTCCTATGTGTTGCTGGAACATGTATAAGATGGTCAGTGGTGGTGAGAAATGTCTTCTGAACCACAGACTCACATATGCAAACACAGTGGCTTGTGAGTAATCATTCCCAGCAGTTTCTGTGAGAAATCTGAGTGCAGCTCTGAACTAATAATATTTCTTCTTAGGGGCATGTTCCCCCTTCCCCACTCTCACCAACACACATACAAAGACATCATATTAACAGCGCCTTTTTCCACGTGAAAGAAGAGCTGACACTGTTTACTGTTGTACATCACTCAACATCTTATTTATTAGCAAACATACTCTCTCTAAATTGTTTTTTTGTTTTGCAATAATGAACCCAGCTCCCAGCCCCTCCTTTTTTCCTTCACTTCTAAACAAACAATAGCTTTTGCAGACAGGAAGAGAATAACAGCAGTTAAGTGCTTACTTTTAATTATACAGAGGCTATATTCTTACTTAATATAAAAGTATGAACAATTGTTCTCAAAACCTGTTTCAGTTCCCCAAATACTTTAATTATAGTTTACCACATTCGTACCAGGAACAGTCATTACCTCTCAAAGGCACTCTTGAAAGCTAATCCTTTAACCTGCGTCTCTTATGAGCAAAGGAAAATGCCTGCTGTTTCCTTGCACTTGCCTTTAATTATGTATGATGAGAACATATGAAATCATATGGAAACATTTACCAGCCTTTTCCACAGAAGTTGCCTGTATTCTAAGATTTACGCTTTGTTTGCTATCAACAAAGGAGCATTTTACCAGATAAGCCCCCACACCCCCACACATACCCCAGGATGCAGTAGGATCCATAAAGAAAGAAAAAAAAGAGTTTATAAATGCCTCCACATTGTATACATGCTATCTGGGAGAAGATGAAAGACTGGACCCTTTGGCCAAAAGAGATAGGGCAACTTGACCCTGGATGCAGTGAGTCCTCATTTTATGTGTAAGGTTGGTTTTAGCATGCCTCCTTCTGAAATCTAAAAATGGAGTTAATTTTACCAGGAATTTGCTGGCCTAGAAAGGTCATTGTGCTCTCTCTGTTACTTTTAGATGCAGGAATGATCTGAGTTAGGCAGGATGCAACCAAAGAATCCTACATGGCTATCATGGGGCTGCACACCAGCTTCCACAAACACCATGATCATCAACAGCTCTTTTCACCTTGCTGGTAATGAACACAGCAGAAGGTCACTGCGCTCTCTCCCTCTCTGGCTCAGATTTTAATGCTGCTTCCCTTTGCAAGGCGTTAAATAACAGGGCTTTACTTCAATGTAGAGCATAACATGACACATGTGACAGTGACATTTGCTCTGCACACAGCAGAAAGTGCTCAGGGCTCTGGAGTTGCAGAAATAAGCAAGCAGGGACTTTTTCTTGTTGATGTTACACCAGGCTAGAAGCAGTCCCTGCATTCTTTATAGCTGTGGAGGAATTGATAGTGGAGCAAACTATACACACCGAACCTTAACAACCTCACCAGAAAAAGTGCAACAGATTAAGTGGCAGTGGGCAGTTTGTGATTTCTGAAAGTTCATAACCCCACCCAATTAAAAACAGCACTTCTGCAGAAAGTATCCAAAGGCTGGGTTCCTCAGTGAAGCTGATTTCCAGCCTCCTACCCTGGCTGTTTATTCCAGGGGCCTATTAACAAGCACAGGAGGATTCTTTCTGACATTGCAGAAAGCAGATTTCATCAGTCTTGTAGTTGGAGAAGAGTGATTTGTGCTGAGACTTCAGAAGGAGACACCCAGACAAATCACAAAAGTTTATTTGGGGAGGTGATGAAGGAACAGGCCAGTAGCAGTGAGTAAGCATGAGGCCAGGGCATCCTTATTAGACCAGCCATTGTCCATCCTGTAAAAACGCTACTTTTTTGATACGAAACACTGGAACTATGCTTTGATTGCAGAACAGTCACTGTTTCAGGTGTACTCACTAAATTTGCATGTGGGTGGAAATCCAACAATTCTGCCACTTTGTATGATGGGATCCAGGGCACAGGGTCCAGGCATGGTCAGAAAACAACCCTACCTTGCCACTACCTTCTTGGATACTCAAGCCCACAAGCAGCCTCCATGGCACTGCCACCGGTGACAAGCTCCCACAGCATGGCAGAAAGGTGTTGCTCCTCTGTCAGGCTCCGTTACAGCTTGCCCAAAGATGGACATTTCTGGGCTGCACCTATTATTTTGGTGGTTGCTCTGACCTTTTCTGCAGCAGATGTGTCTCCAAGAAACTTCTGCTGGAAATCAGTGTCCCTCCTGCAATACCAGGTTGCAGGGAGGCTCCAACCCCACCGCAGTTGTCACAAGCACAGTGGTGATGAGGAAAGTAAGGGCAGCTCTCCCGCACTGCAGACTACCTGCCTCACCCTCCGAAGGCCTGGAAATAACTATTTTCTGCTCTCTTTAGAAATAGGTTTTAATGCAGTGGAAGACATGTCTTTTCTCTGGAAATTGTGTTCTTCCAACATTTTCTGATTGCAGACTTTGTCACCTTTAATTGCTCTTTTTTACTCCTGTGGACTCTCCAGTTTGTTTCTGATTTCCTAAAAGGAGACCTCATCAGTGCTGAGTATAGGACAATAATTGCCTTCTCTGCTGCAGAGAACTGATCTGCTGTTAACTGCACTGAGTTAAGTACTGCTGGCACATTAGGAGGGGGAAATGGCCTCTGTGCTTTGCCACCAGCCTCATTCTCATCAGGTGTGAGCCCACAGAGGTGGAATCAGAGGAGAAACATGAAAGACAGTAGAAGGAGGAGCTATAGAGAATAGGTGCAGCACTTAGTGAAGTGATTAAAAGGGAATGAGAGCAATAAAATGGGAGACAGACAAGCCCAGCCCCAGACTAGGTATGCCTGCTGGAATAGAGAGCAGTGAGAAGCAGAAAAGAAAAGGCAGATAAAACCACATTCCTTGTTTTTGAGCAGTTCTGCATTTATCAAGATCTCACATCTGCGTGCTCTGGTGCTTGGGGCTTGGAGTTAGAGGGCTTTTGTTTAATATTCTTCTCTTAAGTCACTGAATTGGACACCATACTGCTGCCACCCCCAACATCCATGTGGCAAGGCAATCATTCTGGTGGTAGGTATCTGGAATTCCATTTTGGTCATGTTGCATTTGACAACACAAAGAGGTGTCACAAAGAAAAACAGAATGCCTGTCTGAATAGAAAGGTACTTGGAGGGAAGCAGAATACAAAGCAATGGATTCAAAGTAGAGAGGTAGGAAAGAGTTATCAGCAAAATGAAAAGCGACAAAGTCCCAAACACCACCAGCCAATAGAAATCCTAGGGAAGATGGCAAGTGCCAGGTACTGAGCATGTTTGCATACCTAAGCACTGCACCTTGTCTACAAGGAAGACAAAGTTCTCTGAGAATCTGGGCACTTAAGTGTTAAATCATACATTCCCTGCTTCCACAAGCAAAAGACTGCTAGCATGAGAAGTTTCAACCAATGTCACTAACCTCTGCAAAAACATTTCCTTTCCTTGGGGACGTAATCTGTGAGCAGCAGGGTTGAAGAGAGTTTAACTGAGTCCTACCTGTGAATCTCTTGTACCTTTGGTTTGTGTGGGAGTCTCACAATCACGTCAGCTCCATTTTTATGGTTTCTGTATCTTCTTCTGCATGTCATGCTGTTGCTCAATAACTGTCAGTGTGCAGTTTTGTCAGGAAATAATACTGTTTATTCTCTGAGAGACTTTGCATGTTCTTCTTCATATTTTGTAAGCTTCCATCCTGAGTCACTAGTACCTAAGGGACAAAGGCAAAGGGAATAACATGAGGAAAAAATAAAGACATTGCTTGACATTATATTTAGCTAGTAGAAGGAATTACTCTCAACAATTTAAGCCTACATTCTTTATTTTGTGAAACTGTTAAAATATTTTTTTCAAGGCTGCTGAGAAAAACAGAAAAGGGTATTTTCAAACTTATACCTAACTTCTGTTCTGTGACAGGGGACAGTCCAATGCCAAACAGAAACAATAGAGCAGGTGTTGGAGAAGCAGTGTAATGACCCAAAAATATGTATGCCCACTTAACCACACTAGGCCATAAACCAACAACTATAAAGACTAGTGCAGAGTGACAAGTGTGTGATGATAAGGACTGGACAATTTCTGTGGTACTTCAGATAAGGCTTCCAACAGTACTGCTTTTTTTAAAGTTCAGGCATGGGCAAGGAGGCAAAAATCTTTCTTTGCAGACTAGGTGAAAGTGAAGACTTCCCAGGAGGTTGATACACCCAAACTTTGTGGTGGGTCTCTGAGCTGTGGTCAATGTCACACACCAAACTGTGGTTCAGCAGAAGTAACAGAGCCAAACAACCTTGCTCAACTCCAGTCTCCCTGATGTAAGCCAAAGCTTTGCCTGCTGACAGCATCTCTTTCAGCACTACCTTTGACTTGGACTCTCAGTTTCTTACATGCTTCACTGGACAATGAACTTCATTTTAGTTACCACATTTAAGACTAAACATGGTCAGATGCTGTATCAGAATCTCCTGCATATTTCATTTTGCTCAACTCTCATACTGAGCTCCCCGAACTATTTTGACTCAGCAGTTTTTCCAGAAAAGCCTCCCATCTTCACACAAAGACACCATTTCTTTCATGGCTTTGTTCCACCATGGTTAAAAACACATATACCTCTCCTCTAGCCTGAAATTCTGATCTGACTTCTATTAGTTCCCTGCATGCCTTTCTTTTCTACACCAAAAGCACCTTTCTGGTACTTGCACTCTAATGCCACTTGTGGGGAGGGGACAAACAAGATTTCTTGAATGCTTTCTCAGCTTCCCCGCACAGGGACTATTGGGCAAAATTATCTGAATTATTGCTTAAAGTGACATTGCTTTTAGAAATCAGTCAGAGTGAAAGGCACTTCATCAAGTTTTGCTTCCTTTTCTGGGGGAAGGAACTATTTTATAACGAAGTAAGGTCACACTTTCTAAGTGAGGACCTGTAAAAAGCAACCCAGCAGAGCTCAACTTTTCTAAAATTCATACCTGCAGCTAATTAAAACAACATTTTTCAAACACTGCGACAAAGGCAAGGCCCAATTTCTGCATTTCAAGATGGTTTTTGCCTCTCTCTCCCCACCTCCTGCCTCCCACACCATTATCTCTCTTCTGCAGTATTTCCTGTGGTCACGGACAAATGCTGTGTGCCTGTATTGAATTTTCAGCACCGCATTTCTAGTCTTCATTTCTCAATTGCATATATCTCCAAAGACGACATTAGATCCACCTGCTGTGGCATCAACTGCATGTTTACATTTCAGCTGTATTATTAACTCTGATCCCCAAACTACTTTCCAGGCTGTGATCCCACACTCCGCAGGGCAGGCCACAATTCCCCGTCCGTTCATGCACAACCTTGCACTAAACAGTACCAACCCCTTTGTCTTCAAATGGCTTGGTGAACAATCCAAATTGCTCCTTTTGTACAGCAGGGTTTTGCCCCTGGTTTTCCAGCCATTGTGCCATAGTGTCAACAATATTTTCCAGCCAGTTCGTATTTTCCTTCAGATACTGGTAAAGATACAGAATAAGCTCAATAGCAAATTTTTTAGAACACATTGAAAAGACCCATGTTTATGGTAACTTCCCTTAGAAACTGCTTGTTTCAGCTAGCCAGTCCTTAGTGCCTACACATTTCAGTGTCAAACAGGATTTATTTCTATATCAGAAACATACTGGTATAAGATCAAAATCATTACAAAGAATCTTATACCTCCATAGCTGCCTTCATCAACCCAACTCTTAATCTGAAGGAATGAAATAAATTCTGTTTTAACAAGTCCTGTTTTGCATAAAACTATGTTGACTGAAATCACTTATATTCCTGCCTTTTATTTCTCTACTAATTGAATCCTGTATCAATTTTTCCATTATTTTGCTCAGGAGTGATGTCAGGTCAACCGGTCATCTTGTTTACCTATTAATAGCCATCTTCCAGTCTTCAGATATTTCATCGGTGTTCCAAGTATTTTAATAGAATATTTTCATACTCTCAGTAAATATTTTCTTTTTCAGTGTGGGAGGGGGAGTTGCTTGTTTCTTTCTTTTGAGATTATAGGAGCAAATTACTTAGACTGTTGATTGAAAATCCCAGTTGATATACCCCTAGTTTCCAACAGAGTAGGGAGCATTCATGCTGCTTCTTCCAAGCACAGAAGATAGAAATAACTGGAATATTTTTACCTCTCCGCTGTTATCAACAGCTTTTCCACTCCCATGTAGGAACATATTGGCCTCATATGCCCCAAAGTTCTTTGGTCCAGCTAAGCATGACATTTCTTCTGATGACCCTGGCCTTCCTCATAAACTCTTTTATCCTTCAAAATAACCTTCTTACACAGTGTTGACTATCTTCCTCCCTCTCCCATCCGTCTTTTATCTTCTATTTTATCTTCATCTGCAGCCTTCATTCATTGCCGTCACAAAAGTCCTGGATTCACGGCTTTGAGGGCCAGCAAATACCTTTTACTGATATCATCACACACTCATTAACTTTCTCCCCACTCCTGTGCTGATGTCCAGTCCTGGAAGGTTCCTAAATTTACTTGCTCTTTCCCCTCTTATCCACTAGCAGGAATATACTTTCTACACAGAAGTATTGCATGTGCTTTTCTCTGTTTTTTTCCCCTCTGTAAAAAGCCACACTCGCCCCTGACACACACGCAGCTACAGCACCCTCTCCCTTATGTCTGTCCTGGCATTTCCTTGCTGTGTCTCCCCCTCCATTCCCAAACTCAGTATCAGCCCTACATATGATTTCAGACTCTTGCTCACCCCCTGTCTTGCTTCATTCATGCTCTCTGCCACTCCCCAGAGATGCTGTGATGCAGGGAGACATTATTTCTACATGCAGCAAATCCTGAGTGTGGTACGCCTCTCTGCTCATCTCACAGAAAACATTCAGGTTGGCAATCCAGTGTCTTCACAGCTGATGTGAAAGAGCTATTCTGTAAGTGTCTTTCAGGGAGCACCAGATGGCTCAACTTAATTTTACTGGCATTGATGTTATTGCTCTATGAAATGAATTAAAATCATTTTAGGAGCTTTCCCTGTTTTCCCAACATTTAACAATGAGGTGTGGAATATTGCTGTTTCAGAAAGAGGAGGTTTGGGAGACACTGTGCAAGAACATGACAAATGGCACCTAAAGATAGTCTGTGAAGATATAAATATCACATTTGGAGGCTTTTTCTTTAAATGATTCCCAACATTGACTTACAGATATATATCTCAAGGATTTGATTGCTGCGGTGGAGACACATTTTGGTGATGAAACCAGCATAAAATATGTATGTATCATTTTTAAATGTAGATTTTAAACTTCCTAGTATAGAAAATTCATGTTCTCAGAGGATTCCACATTGAGCCTTATGACTTGCTTGATGTAACTCATCTGAACTCTTGGCTGACTTTGAGCTTGGCTCTCAGTTCTGTAAGGACTATGGATACCTTTCATGAAAGTTCATACCCAAGTACATCATCAAAGGACACTGGCACATCAGTTTTTTTGAGACAACATGTAAGTAATTAACAATCATAACCATTGCTTTCTGCTTCTCTTGGAAATTATCAACTTCCCAGCAGCTTTGGCTTACCTCTAAAATTCACAAGATCCCATTCCTAGCAATTGGGTTTTACTAATTTCTTATCTCTGGGCTTTCTCACCCCTGCGTACATGAGCCTTCTGGTTCTGGTAAGACCCAACTGTGATTAACATCTTAGTGCAGCTCTTACAGACTCTGCATGGTAGAGGGATAGAAAAAGTAGTTTATGCAGACAGAGTAAAGCCTGTGGGGAAAGTGGTTCAGATCACCACAGAGACCCTGTTCAAGTGCCTCAAGGAACCACCAGCCTGTTCTGTTGGTTGATACTTTGAAAGCTTGTACTCTCAATGCCTTAATCCTTCTGCTTCCAAAGGGATAAGCATAATTTCATGCCCCAGCAAAGACACGCAGGGTCACCACTACTGACCGATATGACATCTCTGTTACAGGCCCGTGTCACAAAAAAGACCATCATCTCCACACAAGCCACCTTCCCAGATGTTACAGGGCACCTCCAGGGCCTATGGCTTACATGATGGCAGTGCCTTGCAATGGAGTACCACACAGCGACGGCTGGCCTGCTTGGGTTGAGCCGGCTGCAGAAACAGACACAGGTGTTGCTGTGCCAGTGATCCCTTTGCCCTAAGGAGATCTTACCAGCAAATCCTAATTATCTCGGGTGTATGTTGTGCCAATGTGACCATTTCTCTTCCAGAAGCCAAGGGATCTCCCGCCACACACAGGGACAAGCAGCATGCTGCCTGCAGATGACCCCCATTGGAGACCTCCATGCAAGGCAACACTGCACAGCCTGCACTGATCAGCAGGCTTCACCTGAAGGGTTTCAGCAGAGACCAAATGATGGAAGGGCAAGCCCCTGCATTAGAGAATAACAAGTCTTGTACCAATAGTTACACCTGGAAGATAGTATTTCTGACTGCCCTACTAACAGCTCAGGGAGGCACATCCTGGTCTGGAATACGGGGAAGAAATCACAAAGATCCCGGTTAAGTGTTTGTAAAAGGCAAGTGCCAGTATCAAAAGGCTCTGGGTCTGCTGCAGAGCAAGCAGTGAAGACCTTTCTGTTGCTGGGGTCATGCTATGGTAAATCCAGCCCCAGGACCTTGGGTGCATCCGCTGGGTCCAGTCTGGGGACTTCCACAGACCCTCAGATCCCTTTTTCTCTGATTACAAGAACCTCTTCAGCAAGAATCTGTCAGGTCATTTTTCAAATTAGATGTCATTCTGGTTATATCCGGTGGCAGAAATTGAGCAAAAAGGTGACCCCACCCCTAGCAGTTCTCAGCTTCATTTCAGCCGAGGAGCTGTTACGTCTCAGCCTCTCCCAGGGGCTAGCTGCTATTTCTAACCTGCCCAGTGCTGCATTATGTCAAAGGTCATTATTTATTCAGAAGAACCAGAGGGTGAGATAGCATCCCAGTTCTGTGACAGGGATCAATAGGTGCCTTTTCTATAACAACAGCAACTTTTTTTTTTTCTTTTTAAGGCCTCATTTCTAAGCACTTAGAGAATCATTTCTAATGCTGCACCATTAGGGATTGTTAGAAACATCAAAGCACTACTAAACGATCTATTAAAAAACACTATTGTTGCAATTGCTATTATGCTAATCTATGTATGATCTTGTTATTTTACATAGTCACAAACTCCCAAAGCTAAAGAAAGCTAACTGCATAAAGACAAGGAAAATAGACTTTCATGGAAAATTAGTTACCTGTTAGTATAGATAGTTTTATTTTCTTTCTTTATCTTAACTTCACAGGCCAGTGCCTTCTTTTCTTAGCTGCTTCTGGGAAACAAGAAAATGAAATGCAACATAGTCAATTATACACAGCTGTAGTTCTCACTTTCCCCTCAAAAAGAGCAACCATCACAAAAATCACTCCGAACAAAACAGCCATTTTGCTTCTTGGCGAAGCAAAGCAAAACATCTACAACTACTACTACTACTACCACCCTAATAAAAAGTGCATTAAACTGGTGGAATCAGGCAAGAAAGAGTAAAGGTTGGTTTATTTTGGAAAAAAAAAAAAAAAACACAAAAAAGCCCAAACAAAGCACAAAACAAACCAAAATCCAGAAAGAAGACCAAAGGGAGAGGGACTAATGTTGCATTTTTGAAATGCAATGCAATACAAATCCAATCAAACCATTTGGCAAACCTGCGAAAACCAGGGACATTCTTGGATCTCCTTGAAAATCATAAAGGTTCTCAAAAATTAGTGAACAAGATCAGAAGTCAGGCCAGCATCAGCTACACAGGTACATACTTTTACTACCTGTTCTTCAAAAAGAATAACAGAAAGAAAACAATGGGGGAAAGCAATTGCATCAGATTAAGTTCTGTATTTAATGGAGAGAAGAAATGGTCACCACAAGGGAGAGGGAATAAATGTTTACTCTCTTCTAACTGCATCTGTTCTATTAGGTATTTTCCAGTAGGATATACATTAAAAATCCCTACAAACCACACAGTAATAAGGATGGATTTTTTAGTGCCGGGGTATGGAGACATCCCAGAGGAAGCTCAGCTGTCCCTTAGGCTGCTATCTATGCTCACAAAAGAGAGAGACTGCCAACAAATATTGTGAAGGCGGAAAATCCAGAGTACACAATTTCTCTGGTACCAGGCAGAGCTGGCAGCAGAACCTTGGAACAAGGCAGCAAATAAGAGAAGCTTCAGGCTAGTGTCTGTTTTTCTTTGGGTCTGTGAAAGGACTCTGCATGTAACTAAGAGTGAATCAAAGCTCTCCAGTCATTACTGCTCCCACTGGTATATGACCTTGCAAGCTGAGGAGGGGAAGAGTTGCTTTGTCTCCAGTTAATAATGAAGATAAGGAGAAACTGAAATGTGAATGTGCATGAAACAGCACTTGAAGGGGGTGGGAGGAGGAGAAGGAGGGAAATAGGCACTGATTTGTGTCAGAAACTTGCCTGTAGCGTTGCTCAGACAGTGAGAAGATTGGTGCCCCTGGGAACTTCATTCAGGAAGGGCCAGGCTGGAGGAACAATATCCTATACCATACAATAGCAAAATCAGCTAGAACTGCTTTCAGGAGAAAAAGAAGAAAAACAGGGTTGCTCTCAAGAAAACAAACAAACACACAAAATCCCAGGTTCTTCCAGACCTGCAAACCTTTCCATATCGAAATGCGTTAATACATGTCTCTCAGGAAACACCATGCATCCTGAGGTGCCTGTATGCGGTACTTGCCCAGCAAGCAGGACCACCCATCCACAGCTTTGTCAGCAGGGTGCAGGACAGCCAGGCTTCATGAGCAGAAGTCCAGAGCAAGGACCAGTCTGAGAGGGACACTGATGTTAGATGTGCTGCCCAAATGTAGGCAGACATGAGAGGCTGTTGCCTGGTCTTCCATGACAGCCAGCTGGGAGCCGTGGCTGCACCCCACCACAGGGATGCAGCAAACTGCCTGCCACTGCCCACTGGCTGCAAAGACAGCCTGAACAGGTAGCTCAGAGCCTGCCTTATACTGTAGCCAAGTACAGGTGAGATGAACCCTAAACCTGCAATCTCCCTGCTGCCCCTCAACAACTCTTCCTCTCCAGAGTGCAGGACAGCAGGGAGAAATACAGTGACAGTTTTGTTCCTGGCCCCAGAAAGGCAGCCCAGTTCTGGCCCACTACAAATAGGTAAGTACCTTGTGCTTTCATATATCAGTCTGGGATTAAGGCTGCAAAAAGACACTTAAATTGGAATTTAAAGTCTGAGATTACTATCACTGTTGCCTGGGAATACACCTGCGATCCCTTAACTGAAGGAAGAGTTACTGCCTGGGGATTACTGGACGTGATTGTTATAGGTCAGATTTGCTTTACCTGTTTCTAAGCACCTAGCAATAGCTTTTTTTTAGTGTATTTTGGCATTTAATTGCAGAACTTATTTTATTTCTATACTAATTTTGCTATATTTTTTACTAATTTATCTTACAATGAAATGCAATCATTTTCTGTAATATTCCTCCTACTACTTAACCTACTTAACAAATTTCAACTCCCTGCAACATAATGCATATAAAATTGATTTTAATTTCATAAGCAGTGGAAGCATTTTTACTCTTTGCATTTTTATTGCAGACATTTTAGATATTTTTCACATACTGGGAATCAATAATGCATGGTCTGAGATCAAACACAAAGCGATGATCCTCCAGACTGAGCCGTTTTGCTTTTAAATTCTTAAAATGTAATATCAGGCAAGATAATCTGTTTTTTAAAAAAATACACAGAAACAGAGCGTCTTTTGTTTCTAATGTGTTATTTGATCCAAATCTTCATTTAAAAAATAAATTGGTCGGGTGCAGTACATATTCTTAAGCATTAAGCAGCCAAATGTCCAGTGATTTCTAATGCTTAAGAATATGTACCACACCTGCAGTATGCAGCTTGTTAGGGAATGAAAAATTGAAGTGCTTTACTTCCTTCAGCTGAGGATAAATATTGCAGTAGTCTATAGCTGAAATGCAGGAGCCAACACTGGAATTGTAATAGCGTTACAGTAGTTTGAATAGGAAGTAGGATCTGCCATGACAGATGTAATATGCACTCACACATCTCTGCAACAAATACATGGGCCAGACAGAAGGTAAGAAGTAAAAAAGATGAAGTATTTAAGAACATCTGCTGACTGGTATTAAAGTCAAGTAAAACATACAGGTTGCTGAAGACCCTGACCTTTATGTAGTCTACTAAATAACATTAGCAACAAAATATGTGTGTCCCTGTATGGAACCAGGCTGGAGTACAAGGGAAAAGAGCCAGGAAAAATATTTTGCAGTCTTGATCTGCATACCTGTGCACTTGTTACTATTCACAGAAGTGCTCAGTCCAGCCCTGCTCCTGATTCTTTTCCTATTTGAATTAAACCATCATCCTAAGAAAGCACAGGTCATGCATCCTTGACCGTCTTCAAAGAAGACAGGACATGCAACCTCCAGCCACAAGTGTAGGAAACACCCAGCTGATTCATTTTTCTACAAGTGACACCTACCAGCATCTTACATTGGGCAATAATTTAGCCTAACACCCTCAGGCATATACAAAGGGCTCAGAAAACACTGGAATGTCATCCAGATAGCCAGTGGGTTTTTGAGCCCACAGCTGAGATGAGGTTTCTTATTGTGGACTCTCTGCCTCTGAAAATGCAGAGCAGACCCACTCAAAATTTTCTTCTGATGGACTTATTGGTTTTAATTATAAATGTGGTCTGACAAAAAAAATATATATATCTGGGCCTGCAACTGGGAATGTTTTCAGAAGGTTTTGCTTGTTTGATCAGCACAACACTTCAGCTAAGCAACTTAGTAATTGGCTTATGCTGTTTTTCCCACTTCACAAGTTTTTGCAATTGCACACTTCCCTTGCTTAATTCTAAAAGGAGAGCTCCTCACTCTGCCTTCCAGGGAAAGGAGCCCTTTGAGGGGAAAGCAAGCCATAGAATTGTCACAAGTGAACTGGGAACAGGGTGGGCACAGGGCACATTGTCCATCACGTCTGGGATTCACTTTGGTAGCTAGAACTGACAGTTTAGATGGAGTCTTAAACCCAGCTGGCTGTCCCTTGAGAGTTGCTTCCAAGTGACTGACTATTGCTGGCTTCATTATGTTCAGAAATAAATACTATTTGCTCATCCAGGATTGCCGTATTTATTTTAATCAGTTTCATAACTTGTTATCCTGGTTTCAGCTGGGATAGAGTTAATTTTCTTCTTAGTAGCTGATACAGTGCTGCTTTTTCAATTTAATATGTGAATAATGTTAGTAACACACTGATGTTTTAGTTGTTGCTAAATAGTGCTTACTCTACATCAAGGACTTGTCAAGTTTCCTACACTCTTGTGCACCAACAAGGAGGTGCACAAGAAGCTGGGAGGGAGCACAGCCAGGACAGCAGACCCAAACTAGCCAAAGGGATATTCCACATCATATGACGATGTGTTCAGTATATAAACTGAGAGGAGCTGGCCGAGAGCCACTAATCGCTGCTCAGGGACTGTCTGGGCATCAGTCAGAAGGTGGTGAGCAATTGTCCTATGCATCACTTTTTTCCCCTTGGGTTTTATTCCTCTCTCTCCCTCTCCTTTCCATTACAATTATTATTGTTATTTGGTTTTTTTGTTATTACCTTATTTCATTTATTAAACTGCTCTTATCTCAGCCCATCAATTTTACCTTTTTCTGATTCTTCTACCTATGCCACTGTGAGCAGGGCAGGTAGTGAGCAAGCAGCTGCGTGGTACTTAGTTGCTGGCCGGGGTTAAATGACAATACTTGCCAATTAAGTAAGGAAAGGAAAGTCAGGATAACAAAATATTCACTCTAAACCTGACCAGCTTCATCGCAGATGTGGGGACTTTTCACATTGCAGCCACACGGAAAGTGAAAGTCCCTAGTAACGATCAGAGAAGAGCTGGGTGCTCTCTTAGGGTCCAGCTAGGCAGGGTCTGCTCTCTCCCTGCTGACAAGGCAGAAAATCCCCATGCAGGATCATGACTCTTCTTCTGATAGATGCCATTTACTGAACAGGGAGCAGCAAAATCTCACAAAAAGGGCCAGCATGTCAAGCCCAAACAGAGGCTAAGTAGTAGGGTTTGCTGCATTAGGTTCTTCAGATGGACCTCCTGGAGATGAACTTGCACCTTGCAAATCAGAGCGGCAGCCTGAAGGATTGCCATGGCAATCCTTGTAACAGTACCAGGATAAGCCCTAACCAGGAGCAGTAAGATGAGGAGGTTACCTGCTGTGCATGACACCACAGTAATGCGTCCCAGCCACTAACCCCAGCAAAAGCACTGGCCTTCCCGAGGGCTCGGCAGTGCCCTCAGTAGCAGCAGTTCCTGAAGTCTGTACAGTGGAGGTGCAGAGGTGCACTAAAGCAAAGTAAAGACAAACATAGAAGTGTGAATGCTTCGAAGAGAAATCCCCTTCCCCTCCAGCCCCAAGCCCATGACTTTCAACAAATTCTTACAAATCTGGAGAGATATAGCAATGATTTCTGAGCAATCGGGATGAGTAGCTGCTAACCTTCATCCCCCCCCCAGTCTCAGAACAGGGGGTTAAACAGCTGAATAAGCAATTATTGAGTTATTAGGATGTTTCACTATAGGTGTCTTTTCTCATGTTTTTCTGAAGTTTCCAGTTTTGCTCATGACTGCTCCTACAGTTTATTTGGCATTCTGTAAAAAAATTATCCTCTTTCACCAAAAGCTAGCAAGAAGGAGCTTCTAGCAATGAGGATTTAGCAATTAATTATACAACCACCATTCAAAAGCTTTCACAAGATCAAGCTAATACTCGGTCTTATTTTCTTTTTATAAATCCTTACTTAGATTCTAATTTATTTCTTCAACAATGTTTTTATTTGTTCTCTATTTGACTTCCTATAGCAAAACCACAAAGACTACAATCCTACAAGGACTTACCATAGGCTGATTTCTAAGAAAGTATGCCTTTACTGGGACCAATTAAGTACTTTCAGTTAATCATAAAGCAAGTGCCTTTGTGAGTTGGAAAAAGTATCACACAGAAAGATCATAAAACAATTTATGTGCGAGGGGTCAGAGGGGATTTCATTTCTAGAGGTGTGGAGGTGTGTAGGGGTTTGTATAACAAAGAAACAAATCCTATGAAACATCTTATTAAGTGCCTTGAACTTTTTTCCACCAAATCATGTAGCTTCTGCAAGTTTATTGTGCACTGTATTTGATGAAATCTAGGTTTTGGTGAATAATAATGTCATGGCAAATATTTTTTCCTAACACATTTCAGAAAGATAGCAGCTGTATGAAATCAAACCCCACCTAATTGGAAGTGTTCATCTAACAGCAGTGAAAGCCCTTCCCAAGTCCCTGAGTCACACACTGACAGTAAGAGAAGAAAAAACACATTTCCCCTGCAAGGCTTCGCAGTCCCACTGAGCAGCTGCTTCCTAAGGGGTCCACATACAGCTTGCAGCCACCCCAGACTTCATAAGGCAGCCCTCTGCTGGGCAGGGGCTTGGTCCACCATGACCACAGGGAGCTGGGGGCACACCCTGAGCTTGGCCTACCCTCCGTCTGCACTGAGGCATCTGCACCACCACCACCACCGGCATCTGCTTCATCCCGCATGGGAGAGACACCAGACCCTTCCCTCTCCTGCATCCCTCCTCCCATCCATCTGCCCTTCAGAATGACTCACAGCTGAAGAGCTCAGGCAGGGTCGTTAATAAAGCCAACTGAATATTACTTTTTGGTGGGAGTCTCTAAAGCGTGAGGTTTAATAGTTCTCATGATTTACTTTTTTAAAATGAAACCTCTAAATCTTAAATAAATTAGTAAAATGTCAGTGGAAACCATTCTTGCAAAGGGCTTCAGTCCTCCCTTGACATTTTTAATATCCAAAACCAGAGTATTTTTAAAATATTTTATCTTTTTTTTTTTTTTTTTGAACCAAAACTGCCTACCCAACATAGGAAGGGACTTCTGTTTCATAAGAAATGAAGATACCATGGCAACTGTAACAGTTGTTTGCATTTTGGCTAAGAAACTAATTTTCCAGTGAACAAAGCAAGTCCTGGTTGAGTGTTTTCACCTCATTTTGAACAGGAAAAGCCTTCCTGCCTAGGGTCATGTGAAGCACATTGCACATGTAAGCATGTGTTCCTGCCAGCTAGATGGACAAATAACCATCATAACCAGAGAACAGTAAAACTTACACAAAAAGGAAGTGTGGGATTTCTTTGCCCCCTGGATCTTGGAGGATGGAAGAATGAGGTGCCTACTAAACTAAAGCTGTTACTCTTACTCAGCCTCTTCTTTAAATGGCAGTTGCTTCTCATGTTTTCTATTATGAATGGAAAATAATAAAATAGGGCTTGCTGTATGCAACTGCTGGGTGGTATTTATTTATAGCTCTACTGGGGATAGTGTGACTGGCTGGGCAATGCAGCATTAATAATCTTTCCAGCGAGAAGCAGGAAAGTATTCTCAGAATAAGAATTAGGCATTAAGAACCGTATTGTATCTATTTGGGAAAATTGTATGCCGGGCAGGGTAGAGGAGGGGGAGAACTGACTGCCCAGCACATCCTAGAGGGAGCATGTGCTGCAGAGGAGGATACCACATGGTCCTCTCAGCTAGCCAGCCCTGTGGGGTGCTGCAGAATGCACAGCAGCACAGAAAGAACTGAATGTTGCTTTCTTCCCATGCCCTGTCCTTCTCTGCTGGAAATTGCCACAGAGCAAAGGCAAAGAAGCATTCTTGCTTTCTGCAAAACAGAAAGGCCAGGTGTGGTGTTGGCTGAGGTGCTGGTGTTGCATGGTTGCCTGGGGCTAGATGACCTTGCAGCATGAAATGGGAGCTAAAGCACTGAATAAACCCACAAAAGGGTCTCAAAGCACTTCAGCACACACACACACACACCAAAAAAAAAAAAAAAAGGAAAAGAAGTCATCACATAAACCTATACAGAAATAGAAGCAGCCCAAACACAGCTGAAACTGTGAAACTGGCAAAAGCTGGCAAGGAAAAAGCAGCAGGTCAAATTGCAGCATTGTGAGTCCAGCGCTCTGCAACCACAAAGACCAGAGCCAGAAAAGAACAGAGCAATGCAGCAGGGATGACTGAAACCAGGTGGACAAAACAGTGACAACCAGAAGGTGAAGCATAGCCAGAGCAGGGAGAGAAAAAAGCCATACCTCCCACCAGGAAACTCAGCCTTTGCTGAAAGCAGGCATGCTGCCTGGGGGTGATGGCTCTGTACAGCTCTGCAAAGATGAGAATCTAGGGGTACTAAGCAGGTCTGAAAACCACAGGGAGGTATTGCAGCAGCACCTGGCTATGCTACAGGATGTCTATTAACACAGCAAGAATGTCCTTATTGCTGCTACAGGCTAGGAGGTTTGAAGGAAGACACGGGAACAGTGCCCAGCTGCTTTAGGCTCCTGCATTCTTAGAGTCCCCCTGAGACCTTCAACCCAAGTAACTCGTTGGTAGAGAGGGAAGCTGATGACCAAGTCTATCTGGCCAGGCCTCTGACTCCGTGAGTGTCCAGCCCTGATTTCTTAATTTGATATTTAATCTTGATCAGCAGATCTTAGGGCATGCCTGTGTCAAGCCTTCAAAGACTGCGACTCTGCCCTGCTCCCTGTGCCACACCATGGCTATCCTCTTGGGAGGCACCAGAGAAGAGCCATCTCCCGCCCCAGCAACCACAGCAGTGTGCCAGCAGAAGATGTAGCCAAAGCCTGAAGCCCAAAATCACTCTGACAAATCCTTACCTCACTTACCAAGTGCTGGCCTTCCTTGGCTCCCTCCCTGTCCTCACCCCCACTGTTGCAGGAGGCTGCAGTACAGACACAGCCCTGCCATCCATCACTGCCCTTGAAAGCCAGCACTCCTCTGGCTCTCCCTGTGCACAGCTGGAAAGTCAGGCAAACTCTTCTTTCACCTCGGACAGCAGTTCAAACCCACAGTGTGGCCAGGAGCCTAAAGCAGCACTCCATTTTCCAAGGCAAATTACGGGACGGTGTGTACCTGCAAAGCTGTCTGAGACACTGACATGACTTGGAGGCTCTCAGGTGTACCCTAGACTGCTGCTGAAGGTGTGCCCTGGGTTTAATGAACCCCAGCAAAGGCCCAGTCCCCAAATGTTAGGCTTGATTGGCAAGTGAGCATGAAACAAGCAGAAAGGGAGAGCCAACGGAGGGATACAAGCTATAGGTGTGCAGTGATTCATCTTGGGCATGCTTGAACACTGGGAGGAGTGGGGGCAGGACAATTAGGGGAGCTGAGCTTTTCCTGGTTTGGGTTTTTTATTTCTGGACAGGAGTGGAATACTGCAGAAGACAATTTGGAGGAGTAATTCAAAGAAGACATAGGTGGATATAATGCAAGCATCAAGGAAAGTGAAACAACCTTTTAATTCTGCATGAGCAATACAGAACCGTCCTGCAGTGTGCAGTGAACGCATTACTGAGATCACAGACTAAGGGGGTTAGCAGGCACTTACAAGCCTATCCTGAGCAGCTGCTTCTCTCTCTTTGTAGCATTAACCTTCATGAAACAGAAGCATTCACCAACCTGAAGGAAAAATTGTGGGATGAGAATTTTCATAGGCAGCCCACCAGTAGTCTATAAATATATTTGAGTAGTGGCAAAGGCAGATTTTAAGCACATACAAAAGATTGCATTTGGGAGATCTTTAAAGCACTGCAGAGTAGATGAACTGCTTTTGAAACCTTAAATTGTCATTTTGAATTAAATGCTCATACCTCCTGTATTTATCAAAGCAAATTACAGGCAGTTGTTACTGGCAGCTGGGGAAAGTGATACAGAGAATACTCCCTGTGAACTGTGTGTGATCAGCTCAGTGGAATATGAGTGATTAGGACTCAGGAGCAGCATGGTTATTCCACAAGTCCATCACTTAGCTCCTGTGACAGGACTGCCCATGCACAAAGAAGCAGGTTTGCCTTCTCTCCAAGAGCCCCAAGCTCACTTATCTGGCCATCCTTTTCTTACAATCTCCTGCCTCACCCAGGATAGATCACCTTCAAGACCTTGCAGGGGACACAGAGATGCTCTCAAAACAGCAGCCTTCCCCCTTCAGTTCCAGCCAGTAGGGCCATACCACACACTGGGGGAAGTCACTCCAATGAACGCTTCAGCAGCCCTATGCAGGCACTCACCAGGATGGCTTGCGGTCCTTACATCTGTGCATGTGACCTAAGAGTATACCCCTTTTTGGATAATGAAGATAAAATTTACAGCCAGATCTTATGGCAACATGTCTGAAATCATGCATGCGCACATTTGCCAGTTGCCTTAGTGCATGGCTCTTCTATTTTTAAGCCTTCTAAAAAACAATCATGGTGAATAGATGGTAAATGAATAAAGGTTGATTTTTTATGCCTGTGCCAAATTAATTATAAATGAGCAGCGAAATATATCCAAAGGGCTATCATCCCATCTACCAATCAATAAGTTGAAAGTATAAATATACTAGAATGATACAAAGTGCCTGTGGCGCACACACACAAATCCAGAGAGCTAAAAAAGGAAGGAAAACATTTCCAGTCTTCATCTGGAGAGATGCCACAGATTTCATCAAGCTAAGCTGAAGGGGAAGAGTTTTTGTAACTACATGATTTTTACAGACAGAGCCCTCTGTCTTGTGTTTTGCCAGCAATCTACCTAGGGGGAAGTCAAGGGCTTTTCAGTTTCTCGGACCCTGCCAGCAAGAGGGCTGGGGTGGGGGTGGGGGTGGCACAGGACATTGGGAGGGGACACAGCCAGGACAGCTGATGTGAACTACCCAAAGGGATATTCCATACCATATGACGCCATGCTGAGTACATAAGCTGTGTGAAGAAGGAAGGGGGGAATATTCGGAATTATGGTATTTGACTGCCCAAGTAACCGTTACATGTGATGGAGCCCTGCTTTGCTGGGGATGGCTGAATGCCTGCCTGCCCATGGGAAGTGGTGAATGAATTCCTTGTTTTGCTCTGTTTGCATGTGCAGCTTTTGCTTTACCTATTAAACAGTCTTTACCTCAGCCCACGAGTTTTCTCACTTTTACTCTTCCGATCCTCTCCCCCACCCCACTGTGGGGGGAGTGCGCAAGCGGCTGCATGGTGCTTGGTTGCCGGCCGGGGTTAAACCACATCATCTTTTGCACAGTGATACAGCAAGAGCTAGTCTGCAAACAAATTCTGTGTCTCGTAATCCAGTCCAAGAAACATTTGAGACATGTGAAAGAAACCCTACCAAGACATCAACACCATTCACGCTCAGTGTCAAACTACCACACTTCCCTCTTGGTATAAAAGAATGTCAGATGAGGAACAATCCCTGGATGTTGCAGAAACAATTCCTGTGGCACCCAGAGTTGACTTCACATCCCTCTGAAATGGCTGGGCAGCTCTCAGATGCACCCCCACATGCAGGTCAGTGCAACTGCTAGACTCCCCACAGAGTCCATGCTGCTCAGGACAGTCTCCTTGAAACCTAGTGGCTGGCAGCTCCTCATAAAATCTTCTGACAAATTTACCACCACCCCTGTTTCCCAGATGGAAACAACCAGCAGAGATTTTGTATTCTGCCTGCATTTGCTAATGAGCTGTTCAGATTAAGCAAAGACAGACATACCACATCATCCATTGCAGTCCCTTGCAAAACACAAGGCTTGAGGATGTTTTCAGTAGTCCCAGAAGTCTCAGCTTTGTTTTAAATTTTTTGTCTCTTTATTCTATACTCCACCTCTAAGGAGTTCTAGTTATTTATGGATCATTTTTTTCCTTCTGAAAGCCCACCAGGGCTTTAGCAGACCAAGTGTGAACACATATTTTAGTGTTCTCCATAATAAATGCAGAAAATTCATGAGCTGAGAGCTGTCTGTGGTAAACCTGAAGTCTGTAACTCAGCCACAGGCTCCGCCACCCCTGCTTTGAAGACAGACAAGCTGCAATCACACCCTTGTACTTAGCCAGGCTTTCAGCCTTCGCAATTTCATAGGTTCCACATCAACCAGTCCTCACAGACCCTCATCACTTGGCCATTCCCTCCAGCCTCTTAATAGGTTTTTAGAAGTTTGTTGCCAAGCCCTGAATGCAGCAGCTGAACTGGAGTAGGTACAGACAGTGCCTACTTTCTCCTCCTACCAAGACACAGTGCTTTTGCTCAGGCAGGGCAGGGCAGGGAATACAGCATAGTCATTGCTAATTCAGCATTGACAACAGTGCCTTGCTCACTTCTCCAGCTCCGTGCTTCCCACATTGTTCTCACCCACAGAGAGAATGTATGCGTGCTCCATTTCAGATTACTTCATACTTTCCCTATTCCAATGCCACTCTGTAGGTTTTTGCTCCTTTTTTTTTCCTCCCCCCCCCACAAGATTTTGCAGTATCCACATGATCCTATTTCCCTGTCCTCATTACTCTCCACATCCTTGGTCTACACTGGACCAGCCATAAAACGTCATCCACATAAACACCCATGCTCCCTTTCCAGGTCACCAGGAGGGACAGCAGCATCAGCTATCGAACACATGAGCCAGCCCCATCATACAGGTGCGCTTCAATTGTTCATTTAAGAGCCACAGGTTCATCAATGCTGCATCAAACAGAAAGGCATTTGTGTAAGGGAACCCAAAGCCACCTTTCTCCCTTCCTCACTCACTCACTTTCTCCTTCTCTCCTCTCTTTCTTCCTCTTTCTTACTCCTTCCTCACCTCTCTTTATCACCCACACTACATTTTTAAGTCCTACTTCATACAACCTTGCATTGCTGCTACAGGATCACATTTGTACTTCCTTCCCACACACAGCTTGGACCTCATTTGTTACACTTCTTTCATCTGTGTCAGTCTACCAGTATGTCCAAGGAACAAGGCTTTCATCTCAGTGGTGCCAAACAAACAACCAAACAAATAAATAAGCAACAGGACAGAGCTACATCTGCTGCAGCTCAGCACAGACGTCCATTAACTTCACTGGAGCTGTGTAGATTTATGGCAGCTGAGAGTCTGACTTGCTGCTACTCATTTCATGGAGACGTTCTTAGTCATCCCACAGCAATCACCTGGATCAACCTCCCTGACAGACTGCCATCACCACACAACTAGCTGATCATATCAATTAACCTGTATTTGTCTTAGTGGTTCAGAAATTCCAAACAGACATGCTGTCCTTAGGATTCTTCATGGCCTGTAGCCCAGCCACTTCCAGCTGCCTTCTTCTGTGGGCTGGGGAACTATAAACTAAGTAGTTTATAGTTATATATATATGATTTTATATATATATATAAAACTATAAATAAAATTTATAGTTTTATAACTATAAAACTAAAAAAACAAAAGCAGAAATAATATGCCAGTTGGACAAAGAATTCTTGTACATAAGATTTTAAACTGCAGGAGGAAAAAAAATGTGTATGTGCTTGCATGTGTGTACATGTGTATTCAAATAAAGATTCTGACCTACTCCCTGGAGTTTAAAATTCACCATTTGCCCAGAAATGGCCCCCAGTAAGTTCAGTTACATAAAAATTCCTCTTTCACATGAAACTGTGATTTATGAAGTTAGGCGTTTAATAGGATATATAAGAAATAAGTGATAATACAAAAAGAGTATCTATCAATTGTCCTTGGCTGGATACTGGGGTCAATCAGGCATCATCCAATCTCCTGGAGGACTCTGATAGAATAAAAGGAAAGAGTCAAGACATCGACAAGATTAGATTACCTTAGTAAGGTGGGAGGAAAATAAAAGAAAAAAAGGCATGTTGAAACTGGACAGGGGAAATAAGTCAAGTTCTCTCCCAGCACAGGATTAAAAGGACATTTAATGAAATTAAGCTCAAAGTTCAAAACCAAATAAGGTAAAAACACAACTCAGGGTGAAAGAGCGCTTCTCAGGCTAGTTAAGCAAGTTTGATTTAGCAGAGTTAATGGTAACACCTTAAGTGGGGCAAGGCAGAGAAAAACCCTTTTATTAGTGAGCTGGAGAAGGTGACAGAGTGGTCTCTTGTCAAGTTTTCAGCTGACAACAAATGGCAGGGAGCAGTAAATTGATGACAGCCTAACAGCACCCCAGTACCTATGGGGAAGGGATCAGTGAGGTGGGGCCAGGTGCTTCTCATCTTGGGAGGATGAGGGACAATGAGCAATAGCTGAACAACAGTGCTTCATACCAAGTGTAAGCAGAAGCTTTTCCCTGCATGGACAGCCCAGCAGTGGAGCCAAGGACCCAAGGGAGGTTGTGCAGTCTCAATCCTTAGTGTTTAAATACCTGATTGGACAAAGGTTGTGTCTCTTCCAAACTGATTTATCCTTCAGCCCAATTATTCTTAAGGCTCTTATGTTATGTGTGTAAAGAAGACTGATCCTGGTTACAGGGAGGATCAAGCCCTGGGCATCTGCAGGGCCAGTGGCATCCTGGCCCCTCTGCTGCTGAGGGTGCACTCCAAAGTCAAGCACCCTTACAGACCTCACTTTGCTGCATCTCCTTCTCCTATTATAATGTTGGGTACCCACCACTGGACCATTAGGGTTGGAAGGCATTGCCAATGCCCTTTCTGTGTCCTGAGAGCCTGTGTGCCGTTACCACTATGCTGCACGCTGCAACAAGACGTACACAAAAGCCTTTTGAACACTGCTGTTCTTGAATTTGGAAAGAAAGCACTGTGTTTGTTCATTCCCTAATTAAGCCACAGTCATATGTTCTATTGCCTGGTAATTGGCAGAAGCTGTGGTCGCTGAGCTGAGCTGAAAGCTGTGAAGAATGCTGGCTGACAAGGTCAATCTCCAGGTAAGAGACCTCATCACATACATGAACAAAAAAGTCACTCTTGCTTTTACAGCCTGTTCATTGTGGGTGAGAGCAGGTGATTTAAAATAACAGCTGCATTCCAAAGCACATTCAGTGTTCCAAGAGTGTGAATGTACCTGAAATGAGAAAATAGCAGTTGAGAGACAAACAGGAAGCAAGCACCTGCAGACACAAAGGACCACTGGCTGAGTATGAACCTGACAGGTTTCAGCAGTCAAAATGTTTTCTAACATCATGATCCTGCAAGTCCATCGCCAGTGCTCTTTTCCGTGACCACAAAATATGTGGCTTCTTCCCGCCCCGCGCCCCCCCCCCCCCTTGAAACAGACCTAGTATGTTGCAATGGAAGCGTTTTTGCGTAGATACTATAGTGTTTTAAAGAAGCTGCATTAGTAAAACCTCACTGCTCCCTCGCACTGGGGCTTCTCAGAAGTTTAAGAATGACTCACTCAGATCTAAAACATTAGAATAGCATGAAGTGCTTTTGTTCCACCTGAGAAGGCTTCAAAAGCTCTCTGCAAGGCCTTTGCCAGGTAACAAACACTGCCCTGAGGTTCAGGCAAACCTGTGTTCCCAAAACAAAAAGCATCCTTGGCTAAACTCCTTGGGATTACAGCGTCTAGCTGGATGCTTTAGGCTGTCTTCTACTATACACATCACAAGCTGGACCTGGGACTCCTGTTCTCAGCAAGCTTACTCCATCCATATTTGCCTTTTGGAGAACAGAAATGCCATTTCATTGGGAAAGCAAACTGCCCAGAGAGGTTGTGGAGTCTCCTTCTCTGGAAATATTCAAAACGCACTTGGATATGACTCTGTGCAACCTGTTCTAGGTGAACCTGTTTTAGCAGGGGGTTGGACTAGGTGCTCTCCAAAGGTCCCTTCCAACCCTGACCATTCTGTGATTCTGTGAACCTGTGAATCTGTGAAAGCTAAATTTAGTCACAATTTTAATCATGTTTCTTACTAATTCCTGGTCCTGCAGAGCTGAAGTAACTATGGAAGATTTTCCCAGGTTTTGTTCAGCTCAACCATTGCCTGAAGCATTGTTAAAGAAGTACTAGTTGCAGGGTTCATCCCAGTAGATATAACTGCAAAAACACATGAAAACTGTACATGGAATTTAACACATAGGGCCTTTTACAGCAAAATGACATGCAGAACTGAATCATGGTTTGACTTGCAGATCCCACCCTGCATTTGACTGGCTCAGGGGAGCATTTTCTGTTTGCTAGCTAAGCTCATTTGCTCTGACAGTAACTAAGTAACTGTCAGGGCATTGTTCACTCTTCTCCCAAAATGCTCCTGTAATTCTCAGGGTTACTTACAATTTAGGCAATCCTTTGTGCCCTAATAGAATCTGTCACAGTGTTTCCTTGTTATCTGAATTAGTATGAACCATATTTAGAAGAATGAGAGGCTCATGAGTGAAGTTTAGGCAGCACATGTACTGCATCTGTACACAATTATGGTGAATTAAAGACTCAGTTCTGTACTGTTGTGCAGCTGGCTGTAACACTGAGACCTTATTCAATGACAGAATCCCAGAATGGTTGAGGTAGGAGGAACCTCTGGAGATATCTAGTCCAAACCCCCTGCTCAGAGCAGGGTTAACTACAGCAAGTTTCTCAGGGTATCATTCAGTCAGGTTTTGAATATGTCCAAGGATGGAGACTCCACAATCTCTCTGACCATCCTGTACCAGTGTTCAACCATCGTAACAGTACAAAAAGAAAAACATCTACCAACAAAAGAACCCTTAGTTCCCATTGCCACTTGTCCTTTCATTGGTTTTCATTGTCCACTCCTGATAAATTTGGGGTCCATCTTCTTTATTCCTTCCCAGCATGAGATTCCTCCGATCCTTCTATTCTGCCGGCTAAGCAGTCCCAGCTGTCTCAGCTTGTCCTCTTATGTCAGATGCTCCAACTTCTTCATCCTTTTTGTGGCCCTTTGCTGGACTCTTACCAGTATGTCCATGTCTCTCTTGTACTGGAGAGCCAAAAGTTAGAGCTAGAGATACCACCGCTGAGCTGAGTGAAAGGATCACCTCCCCCGATCTGCTTGCAACACTCGTGCTAATTCCATCCAGGATGCTGTTGACCTACTTTGCCACAAAAGCACGTTACTGACTGATGACAGAGAATTAGAGCTCCATTTGGCACTTATTTCAACTTCATGCTGTTGCCAGCTCTAGTGATTTCAAAGAAACTATGCCAGCCTGATCCTGGAGACATGCACTGGTGAACTGCAGCCTTTAAGCTCAACTATCTATATCTTTAAGTTTAGCTTTACAATGCAAACGGTCACTACAGTCCAAACTTGTGCCAGACTGTGGAAAAGGAGTATTCCAGATGGGAATATATTCTGACATCTCTCATGGATGGGTACATCAGTGCCCAAGAAGCTATAAAACAGGGCAGTACAACTGGTGCTCTTGCATGTTTAGACCCATTGCAGAGTTGGCCTTCAGCATTCTTCAGCACCAACAGCAGAGGGGCAGCCTCACCTCACAGCTCTTTCTCATCTTCCTGGATTGTGACAGGGTAGCATGGCAAAGTGACTAGTACTTAACGGTTCTATTAAGTGGATCTGTTAGGTCAGAATTCTTTTGTAGGAGAAAGCTTCAACAATTTTTACCGGTCATTTAGGTACTGAGTGGGTATTTCTATTTCATTGTAAGATCTTTTTCCATTCAGCTAAATCAATCCACAAAATCTAAATCAGTCTAAATTCACTCCCCAGCTGAAAACACAGCACTTACATCAAACAGACAAATCCTTCATTAGTGATACAAATTATCCAGTGTAAGAGGGAAATATTGCTTTCCCATTGTCAGTTGACTGAGGGATGCATAACATTCATGTGCTGAGATAGACTATGAGGCTTCTGAAGTGTAACAGTCACAGAAGGGATGGCTCTCAAGTCACAGCAGAGCCACGCTGATGAGTGGTGGTGTGGGAGAAGGTCCCTTCTTGTGACAGCTTCCCCCTGCAGCAGTAGACGCACCTGCTTTTCTCTCTTCAAACAAGTGTAAATCAGAGCTGTACCAGATGTTTTTGTTGAATAGGCTGCAAGAGCTGCACTGAGTCAGCAGTCGCAGCACACCCCACCAAAATGTCTCTGAAAGTTTTAGCTGGATGCTCAGCAATAAAACATATGTAATCACTTAGCAGGAAGAAGAATAGGTCATTGGGGATTTGGCTTGGCTTCTGTTCCTTTTGCTGAACATGCTTTTCCACTTTCTTGTGCAAATAAGTACAACACAGTTTTGCCACACTGCCCCCCTATGACACACCTTTGACTAATCTAGGAACAAGAAAACCATTTTAATTCAACTCTCAGCTAAGGCTACCTTTAGTGCTTCCCTTGTGTATGGCTGCTGTCAAGAATGAGACCTACCCCCTCATGGGACTCTGGCACTATCTAGTGTGACTGCAGAACCCTCCACAGCAAGCAGGTGAGCAGCCACATCCAGCAAGCAGTGAGAAGCCACTGTCTCCTCAGCAGTGCAAGAGCACATCAGTCCTGAGTTCATGGATGGTGAGGTCCTGCCATTCTCTGTCTTGCAGAACACACAGAGATTCAGTCCTGTCCTGAAGATCCAGCAAAAGTAAAGAAAGAACCCATATCTGGCTTCTATCTCCATAGAAAAGAAACCAAACTCCATCCAAGGTTGTATAGATAATTTACAGCAAAGCCAGGAATGAAAGCTAGACCTATTCAGTTCCACTGTAGTTCCTCAGCCACCAGAGTTTTACTGATATACTTCATACATAAACGTTCAGAAGAGCAGGGCACTGTCCCCAGTGCATACTAACCATGGTGGGAGGCCCACGCTAGTTCAGTAGTTTGCCTCATAATAAGAGAAGACCAGACCTGTCCTCTTCATGTCTTCTAAACAGGAATGAATGGACATAAAAGTAATTTAAGATTTTTTTTTTTTTTTTTTACTTCCAGCACATTTTACCTAACTGTGAACAATCAGCAGCTTGCACAGTTTAAATTACTGTAGTGCAAGAATTCAGACTGACAGTATTCCCTTTGAGACAGCAAGGAGAAAACATCCTGCATATCATTGGGTTTACATCCATGAGAAAAGAGCTTCTGCATGACTGCTCAGTAGCTCCAGGAATGTTACCTGATCTATTGTTCAGTCTATGTGGTTTTGCCAACACCTAAATGGACACAGATGCACTCCGTTGGCTCTTAGATTGCATCCTTTAGATTTGGCTTCTCCAAAGGCTGTTCCAACCATCAAGAAAGTGAAAGGAGAGCAAGTATTATATCACAGATGAAAATACTTGGTTAGGAACAAGTGCCCTGTAAAAGGCTAACAATAATAAAACAGTCTTTCACAGTTCCTACTACTACATCTGGGGCCCATCTCACCTACTGCTAGTATTAAACATCAATAAATCAAAATGTGTATGTTGCATCAATTGTGTGCAACTCCTTTTGCCTATAGAAACAGAATGCCTTAGATTTGCAAACTTGACTATCTTGCAGGTAAATTCCATTTTCTATTATCAAGCTACATATTCTCATTGTGGTAAGCTTTTCATTTAAGAGTTTTAATTTACTGCCTTCAATAACTTTTGTATCACTAAAAATCTCCTGCTTCCTAACAAGCATATTTATTTCTAGATAATGCAAATTCAGTAGAAAATCCTTACAGTTAGTGGAAGAAATTTTGTTAATTATCATGACATTCTGCAAAACGCAGTTCAAATATCTCACTGCTAAGATATTCAGCCTGGCCTTTAAACCATGGGAAAGTGTTGATGTTGCCAGTTGACAGTGTAGAATGTGTTTTGGGGACAGCTAGGCTTTTACTAAGTAAAGCAGCTTTGTAATTTGCCAAGGCTAAACTCAGAGCAATCATCTATTCCTTTTATTTTTTTCACTAACAAAAAAACCAAAACAAACTAACCTAAAAAACAAACCAACTCAAAATAAACCCAAAATAATGAAAAAACTTACATGTATTGAATAAAAGATACTTCCACAATTTCCTTATAATGAAATTATTGTTCAGTGACTCTTAAAAGATTGTCAGATCCTAAGAGACTAGCAAATGTAATGAACTTTTTGTGTTTTTAAACCCAGCTGCATTTCTAATAACATCTTAAAATCCAGCATACACGATCACATTTTCCTTGTGTGCTGATGTCCTCCTTCTGCACCCGAAAAAAGTTCTGCACTCAACCAAATTCAACAGCACTTGACAGTAGGCAAAAGGTAGCAAAAATTATAATTTTCAAGCCGTTTCAGAAACATCAGACAGACAGAAGCAAGAGGTCCTATCAGTACCTCACTAAAGAGGAAAATACAATACATGCTTGATCTTTGTAGACATTGAAGAATCCAGGCAGTAGAAAGCAGCCCATGCCCCACCAGATACCACAGTGCTTTCTCCATCTCCTTTGTAATGTGGATTCTGTGACAGCAAATAAGGCAAAAAGGAAAGATAACCTTTTTCAATATGTGGGGCAGCCAAAATCACTCAGATATGGCTTCCCCCCTCTGTAGTAAGAAGCAAGACTGATCTTATCTTTAATATGATTTAGGTTGTTTCTTTAAACTCAGCTGACCACCATTTACTTTACCACTTTTCCTTTTAAATCTTATTAGATAACTTCACAAATGCATGATAAGCATGGTCTGACAATCCATCTGAAAAGGATCAGCCCATCATGTAGTAGCCAGGAACCAGGAAGTCAGAGACACACCTCTGTGAAGCAAACAGGCCATTTCATGTGGACGTCCTAGACCAGGACATGGTCAGACATGCTTTACAACTGACATGGCAAATGAGGTCTCCAGAAAAAAAACGCCCTATCAGCAATGGCAACACATTGTCCATTGGAGCAGACACAGTGTCTGCACATTTCTGCAAGGGACCACAGTCTGTCATGCCAGTGAAGGCATGTTACCCTCCAGCCTTCTAAGACTGTGGCAGCCCTAATGCTTTTTGGCTGCTGGGACTTCAAGGAAGAAAATTTTGTAGCAGAACAAAAGAAAGTGTGTAAGGCAGAACATATGGAAGTTCACAAAAGCAATACTGTATGAAATAAAACGGTAAAAGTTATTCATTGCCAGCACTAACAAGAGAACAACGGCCTGACATATACTAGTAAACAGAAGAAGTGGCCATGACAATCTAGCTTTCTCCTACACCCCACCTCTCACACTCAGCCTGAGCTACCATACGCCCATTGTTGTGAACCTGAGACAGCCAGTAAAACCCCCAGTGCGCAGACACACAAACATACAAGAGGTCTGCAAAGTAGTTAAGCTTTAGTAAAAAGCAAATATCTGTTGAAACTTGTTTAAAAATATAGCAAGCTCTTACAGGAAATCAGAGTCTCTGCATGGCTGCAGCTGGGAGGCACCTCTGCAGACCGTCTAATCCAAACCTCCTCCTCAAAGCAGGGTCAACTGGAGCCTGTTTCTCAAGGCTGCATTACAGTTGGGCTCTCTCTCAATGGCAGCACAGCTCTCTGGTGTATCACCACTCCTCCCCTTTCTGGATAGTCTGCAGCTGCTGGTGATGCCCTCTGTCCCTCACCCAAGGCATTAATGGAGAGGCAGAACAGCATTGGTACCAATATTCACCCAGGAGTACTGCTGTGGTGACTCGCAGTCACTGAAAGCTGGACTCTGTGCCACTGATCATAGAATCATAGAATGGTTTGGGTTGGAAGGGACCTTTAAAGGTCATCTAGTCCAGACACCCTGCAATAAGCAGGAACATCCTCAACTAGACCAGGTTCCTCAGAGCCCCATTTAACCTGACCTTGAATATTTGCAGGGATGGGGCATCTACCACCTCTCTGGGCAACCTGTTCCAGTGTTTTGCCACCTTCATCACAAAAAAATTATTCCTTATATCTAGTCTGAACCTATGCTCCTTTAGTTTAAAATCATTACCCCTTGTCTTATTGCTACAGGCTCTGTTAAAATGCCTGTCCCTGTTCTTCCTTATAAGCTCCCTTTAAGTACTGAAAGGCTGCAATAAGGTTTCCCTGCGAATCTTCTCTTCTGCAGGCTGAACAACTCCAGCTCTCTCAGACTTCCCTCACATGAGAGCTGTTTCATCCTTTTAATTATTATTGTGGACCTTCTCTGGATCCACTCCAACAAGTCCATTTCTTTTCTGTGCTGAGGGCTCCAGAGCTGGATGTAGTACTCTAGGTGGGGTCTGCATGGGCAGAATCACCTTCTTCAGCCTGCTGGGCCACACTTCTTTTGATGCAGCCCAAGATAGGGTTGGCTTTCAGGTCTGCAAGCATTGGCTTTCTGGGCTGCAAGCACATATTGCTGCCTCATGTCCAGCTTTTCATCCACCAGTCTCCCCAAGCCCCTCTCCCTTGCAACCCTTGGACTCAGTTGCAACATACTTCAAGAAAATCTGTATGATTATGCTATTAATTGCTCAAATTTTCAGATTTTTTTTTTTTTACCTATAGGCAAAGCCTTTATAAGCCAATGGCTTTATATTGCCTGCACAATGCAGGCCAGGCACCTGGTCAGAGGTGCACTTATGTAGTGACTGCAAATGATCTCACCTACTTGTTCCCTGGCTGCAAATTTTCCCTCCAAAAATATCAACACATCCCTCCTGTCCTTGCATCAGCCCCAGCTGATGGTGCTCCCTCCACAGTGAAATTATATCTTTTCTTTTGCCATGTTTCTGAGAAAGAGATGGAAACCTGCCACTTTCCTGATTAGACTCCGGGCCCCACCAGCAAAGTGGTCACTTCCTCAGAAGGCTTAAGCAGTTATGGACCATGCTGGCCCAGGCAACACTGCTTCATTTTGGTTGGTAGCAACTATCTGTGGAGGCGGCATGGTGTTGGGACAAGATCCACACAGGTTGGCTAAGGTGACGTGATACTCTGCAGCATCGACCTTTAATGTGAATGCAAGCTACACTGGTTGAATGGGTGGTGTGCCTGACAGCTGCTGCTTAGCAGTGTTATATAACTTAATACTTGAGCTGTTTTTAAGTCTAGATTTCAATCTTCTCCACTGGTTTCTGGAAGGGCAGGGTATGGCAGAGAGATGCCTTACTGCATGGAGTTGTGGCTTTTTTGCAAGACACATTACAAGCCACACCATTGAAATGGCAGAACACAGCAAGTAATAGCTTGGCATCCCTGCTGTCATTACACACCATGTCCCTTCAAACCTCAGTAATACAGCTACTGTCTGACTCACAGACCCGTGACCACCTTCCCACAGCAGCTGAGGGAAATAGGAGAGAGGCACGCATGTTTCCTTCCATCCCCAAAAAACACCCTGGGACACGGTGATACTTCTGCTGCACAAGAAGAGAACAGCTCCGGAAGTCGATGGCTGGTGTTGCGAGCAGGCAGACAGCCTCTTCAGACCTCCCAGGTACAGCTGAGGAAACACAGTAGGAAGATGAAGGCTTTCGACGCTGAAGTATTCACACACAGGCTGCAGCAGCTGAGGTGCCCTTTAAATGTAAGAGTTCCCAAGAGGTAGGTGCTGTGCAGGGAGAGGTGGGAAGGGGGCTGGATGTGGCTTCTGCAAACCAACGTCGTTGCTTTTGGGTACCTGGCTCTGAAGCTCTTTGACTACAGATTTAAGGGTACACAGATGGCAATAAATCCAGACAGAAAGCAGGTACCCGATTCCCTCAGGGAAGTCATTTCTTCTGACCTACAGACATCAAGGAGAAAGGAGAACAGTTTAAAGGAACTACGGACCCCCAAACATGAGAAGTTTCCTGGTTACAAAGTCCAGGATTATGGAAAGGCTGAGAAAAAGCAGAATGAGTTTTTGAGTCTTGCAGGCTATTTTGATGCAATTTTTATTACCTTCTAAACATAATGAAGTTTTATTACCTTCTGACCTTCCTGCGCTGACCTGTCAGGAGTTTTGAAAAGTCCCTTGTCACCCCACAGGCATGCAAACTGGCATGAACCAACAATCTTGGTTCTTCAGAGAATAGATCAGCAAGGGGAGCAGGGAGCAGCTCCCTGCAGAAACCAGTGGGCTGCCTGACACCAGTAGCAACTGAAGCCCATCTTGCCACAGTGACTGTCCTGAGCTCACCTGGGACACACACTCAGGCCCAGAAGATAGATATTTTAAATAGGCCATCTTGTGCAGACCACCCTCATGGCCCCTACCCTTCAAGCCCAAGCAACATATGTAGCTTGGCACCATCACTAAGTGGCAATGGGGAGGCAAGGCAGTTTAATGGAGGGTGCTGGAAGATGAGGCTTTCTGTTTCAGATGAGCTAAATTAAACTCCTCACCATGTATGGCAGTAGAGTTTGGTCAAGTGTCCTCTGAGGCTGCATCCTTCCCCATGGTGGGACAGGCCCGTTCCTCCAAAGGGTAAACTCAGCTGACTGATTTTCTGGCTTTAAAACAACTTCTCTTTGGATGGCTATGCTTTTACTGCAGCCAAAGGGGACACAGCAGACATGACAGCCTGATATTTAATTAAGATATTATAGACATAGAGTGGCATTACAGAAAGAAAAGTAAGAAGTGACTAATTAAGGACCTTCCAATAGTCCCTCAACTTTTCAACCTGTAATAGACCTTTATCAGCTGGCTCTTGGAAAAACAAGCAATAAAAGCAATGAAGAGATTCTTCTTCATCAAAAAGCATTTCTTGTTCCCAAACAAACTCTGATGGAGAAGTAAAGGAAAAGTTTGCTTCAAAATAGAAAAATAAAAGTCTTTTATTGGAAAAGCATATTAAAAATATTGAGTCTTTCAGGTACCAATTTTTATATTATGCCAGTGATTCCTAATACAAGCTGGGCAAATTCTTTAAGTTTTAGGATTAACTCCTCCCAAGACAGTCCACCCCAATGAATCCTGTACTTAAAAGATAATGGTTATTTAACTTGAAGAAGTTTGGAGGTAGGGAGCATGAGGTAGTTCCCTAAAATCGTTCCCTAAAATGCAAGTTTATAGAATGAGGATCAAACCCACAAAGAAATCAGACAGAAATCCTTTTTACCCATGAAAAGGTAACTTTCAAAATCTTTAACTATATGTCAATGTGTGCATAAAATACTGAAGTTAATGTGTTCAAAACAACTACCTAAAAATTAACATGCAAAAATAATTGAGACAGTGGTTGCAATGAGATTGCCAAGTAACTGACATAAGGGATTCAGAATTAACCCAAAATTTCTAGTGTATAACAGAATTATATCAAATATAGGGCCTAAATTCAGCCAGTTGAGAAAAAGTGTTGGACACTGAAAGAACAAGACATGTTTCAGGGAGAGACCATTCATTTTAAGTGTGATTTTAAAGTAATTTAGTTAAAAGTACTCTTGTTTAACTTGTACAAATTAGAGACACAATTCATGCCAGAATTATCATAGAAAAATAGAAAACAAACAGAAATATAGATGAAGGCATCACAGGTAATAAAATTAACCCTAATTACTAAGGACCACTTCTTTAGCTCTGGAAATAGAGCTACGTGTGTTTCCAAAGCACATGATTATGCCACAGAAGGTTTCTGCTGGTTTAGCTTTTCCAAAACTTTCTAGGGAGGACAAGCGTATTTTTTTATGGGCATAGTATGGAAATGTTTGTTTGAAATGAAATCTCACACATGACATCAGTCACAGTAAAAAAGCCACGGTAAAAAAAACCCAAACAAAACAAAAAAGAACCCCAACAAACAAACAAAAAAAATAGGAACCACCTATCAATCAGTAAACACAGCAACATTTTTTTCTTTTTTGTTACTTTTGTGGTTCAGATTAAAAATTTCATTGCTTTCAGGAAGTAGAGACTAAAACTGACCTTTGTGCCCTTGCTTCTGCTACAGTGTCTAACGTAGCTGGACGTTTCATGAAAAGCCACCCCACACAATCTCTCTCCATTGTTACTCCAGCTCTCAGATGCCAATTATTACTCAGATTACTTGATTCTCAAAGTAGAAGAAAGATCATTGTCCTTTTTCCAAAACTATTTATAATTTTTTTTTTCCAGATCCTTTTAATATGCACAGGGGAAATTGTGGAAATTGTAAGTTACATGCATGCGCTGTACAGGTACAAATCAGGCACATTCATAACTTCTGCTACCATGGACTAAATCTTACTGAGCAAATGGGCATCTTTCTACCAAACACAGTGGAAGTGGGCTGAGCTCATAGGCCATTGAACTATATACATGGGATATGCTGCATTGTATTCTGTAAGTGAACTTTGCAAAAATTATTCTAAAATTTCTTACCCCTTCTGTTCTGAACCAAATTTTATATCAAACCCATTTTTGGTAATATAAATCATTACCTTGTAAAGGTTCATTTTTAGTTTGTATCTACAGTAGTAACATTAGCTATGGAAGAACGGTCTTTTACGACAATATCAAACTGAGTAAGAAACTGAGCTTTCACATCTGGCAAAAGAGGTAGCTCCTCAAGAAAATATTTCTTCAGAGGAGCATTTTACATCCCTTTTTCACCAGGAATGTATTAACACAAAACCCCGTAAAATAAAAACAAACAAACCAACCATAACCTATCAGGCAAGCAGAATGTAGCTCCAGAGCCGATTTGATTCAGCCTCCATATAGTACCCATGAGTAAAAATTGCTTACATTTTGCTTATGTTCACTCCCTCCTCTACAGGGAATAAGGGAGACATTTCATTTCATCCCAGAGAAAACACACAATTCTTGACTACAGCAGCTACTCTTTATAATAGTGTCTAGTTCTTAACACTGTAATTTTTCCACATAGAAGACAGCAACTAAAAAACCCGAGAAAAATCTATCAATTCATCTAGAGGCATGCAAAATGTAAACATATCCTCAAGACAAATAAAAGTGGGACACTACATCAGGCATTAATAATTTATTTCTTTCTGAATAATTCTGATGATTTATGTTAGTCTATAGATAAAAACAAGAGCTAGAATATTTTTCTTTTCTAGGAGAACACAAAATAATATTGCAGAAAGATGACAGAAGAGCCATGTCTAAATCACTTACATAAAACATCATGTACAAATATTCATTGCTATTAAAAAGACATTGAAATACCAGACCCGTGTCAGTCCAAATAATATGAGAGGAAACAACACTAAACAATTATACAGAAATCTGACTAGAACTCCATGACAGAAGACCAACCTGCTTTCCATACCATGCAAGTGATTACCTACAACAAGCACATAAAAAATTAGGAAAGGTAAAGCTTTAAATCTTTTTTACATCCTTTTGCACAGATTTAAATGGCTTCACAAGGAGCAAAGCAGAGCAGAATGAGCTCTTATCTATGTATACAGACTAGCGGCTCTTATAGGCTGATCAGCTGAGGGCATTAAGAAACCCAGGAAAGTATTTCAAAGCTTCTGTTTAGTAAACACAGCACACCTCATTTGTCAAGGCATATCACACTATCACACAAAATGCAATGCTGCCTAGTAAGATTGCACCTGTGAGTTTCTCCATTGTCAAAATATTTCCTAAAATACATGTACTCTTCTCAAATGGAATAATTTAGCTTGTTCATGTTTAATAAATATGCATATTTTATTAAGCCACTTAAAAATCCTCTCTTCTTCTGTTTAGATAACAACAATGATCTTCTGCTGAGGTTCATTTCAGGTAGCTGTGACCTTGTAGATAGAAAAAGTTGCAGACAGACAGCTTCTGTAACACAGTCATTTGGCCAGTAAAGTGTGCAAAACAGAGATTTTTTGAATTTTAAAACTCTGGCTATAGAGTTCTACATTAACAGTATTCATTTCAACACCTAACCAGCATCAGAATTTGATTTGTTCTCAGATTTGCTTTAAAAATGTTTTCCATAAGGTTTGAGTGCTTAACAAAACAGCAGGATCCCCTTTCTTCTTCTTTTTTCTTTTTTTGCTTTGTGAAGAAGGAATTTTATACCTATATCATCTTTTCCTCCACACTGACACCAGCAGCAATATAATCCTTAATCCTTTCTGTGAGCACTGAGAAGGCAGAATTGTAGAACATCCCTACACTGCCAGACTTTGCAGCCCACACTATAGTTCGGTAACTCAAGAACTGCAAAGGCAGAGAAAGGTTGTCCATAACCCTCCGTAAAACATCAAAGACAGAGGTGAGCTTTGGTATGCAGGTAAAATCCGACTGCTGCCCTCAGTATCCCTGAGAAGAACTATTCTTTTCTTTAACATTTTGCATAGACTGTTCTTCCAAGTATTAGCCTTGAGCAGTTCACACGAATTCTGAATGCAGAAGTGCTGTACAGATGTCCTTTCTCCAGAAAACTCTTCCATGTAAACTCTTGTCTTCCTGTCTACACACTCTTGATCAACTTTCAGGAATATATTTAATTTCTTTCTCAAAGCTTCTGTCATAGACTCCCCCTTCTTGTTGGAATCGTAAGATTTCTTAATATGCCAAGATCTCCTGTTTTATCTGCTTACCCCTCCAGCAAATGCTTCACTTTGCAGTCGACAATGCAGTTATGAAGGCACCACTCAGTGAGCCACTATCCATTCACCTGACCAAGCAAATTATTTAATTTCAGTTGTTGTACTTTGTGGCCTGGGTGATACTCACAATCCTCCAGGAGATCTTGTGATCCACCATGAGCCCTTGCTCCCCAAAGCACCAATGTCCTGTGGTGAATCATTTCACTTTCTTCTGCCAAGCCGTTGTGACCACAAACTGTGACTTCTTCAATCGTAGCTGTTTAAACAAACCTTCTGCCTCCTTAGTGACTCTTAACAAGAGACATACCAAAAAGCCCCAAGACTTTAGTGAGAGAGAGGGTATGTTACAGGCTTTTTATCAATTGCAAGCTAATAAAGGTGGTAGGATCACTTTCAGGAACTGTCTTGAGGGAGTTCAAGAGACGTGACTGGAAAAATCCACAGTTCATCCAAATAAATAAGTACAACGATGCAAAGGCAAGTGCTGTGTCATGGAGCTGCCAATGGTGCAGCACTGTTAAAGGGTCTGTGTGCACACCAATGCACAGCTGCCAGATTTATTTCTCTAAGCACCCATTCCTGATGCCTGTTGGACTCTAGATACCAAGTTAGAAAGACCCCAGATGGACTTATGTGCTTGAAAGTCAGCAGCTAAATAAAAACAATTATTTCAGGATTTGTGACTACAATCCACAGAGATATAAATCATTCACATAACTGAAATTACAACAACTTTCAGTTAGCTAGCACTTTTTGAAACATTTGTGTGTCGGGTGCCCTTCCTTCTGCCTCATTGTGACACAACACAGCCTGTCTGGCATGACAGTTGCTGGTCATAACTGGGAAATGTATGAGGCCTTCAGAAGAAGACTGGGCAAGAAAAGCACAAGCAACAGATTTCTTTGCTTAGCATGCTCAGACAGAAGACGTAATCTCCTCGAGACTGGATCTACAAGTTTCTTTGGTGCATAAGGCTGCAGAAGGAAAACAGACAAAAATAAGTGGTCAGACTCCTGTAACCATACTGCAGGCATAAGTACGCTGGAGACAGCACTCATCTCCAAAACGTGGGGGAGAAAAAGTTGTCTGGAGGAATAGATAATGACTGTTTTAGGAGGGATCCTTCTGCCACTGGTGCTTGGAGGACATGGGCTATGCCACCAATACAGACAGCACACCCTCAACAGGAACCTGTCTGTTTCTGGGTGACACTGCCAGTTCCCTGGAGCCCCATGCACTGGGCACTGTCCCTGCAAGATCTGCTTTTGCTAGATAATTCTTTGGAAGAATTTGACTCAAGGTTGCTTCTTCTCATCATTTTCCATAGGGAGGAAACCAGTGCCATGGACAAAGCAGTGGATATTGTGTACCTTGACTTTTTACTGCCTTCAACACAGTCTCCCGTGGTCTCCTTAACACCAAACTGGTCAGATGTCGATAAGTGGACAATACAGTGGATAGAAACTGGCTGAACAGCTGGTGACTGGTAACTAGCAACATCCCTCAGGGATCAAGACTGGTACAAAGACTGTTAAATGTTCTCATCAATGACCAGGACCATGAGACAGTATCTTCTCTCAGCAGATTTGTGGATGACACCAAATTGGGAGGGGTGGTCAATTCACTGGAGGGGAATGCTTCTCTTCAGAAGGACCTGAAGAAGTGAGCTACAGGAACTCTGTAAGTCCAACAGGAGAAAATTCAGTCTTGCTTCTGGGATGGAATAACCCCATTTAGCAATACAAGCTGGGGCTGACTGTTAGAGAAGCAGTTCTACAGAAAAAGACCTCCAGGTCCTTGTGGACAGCAAGTTAAACATGAGTTAGCAGTGTGTCCTTGCAGCAGACTGCATCCAGAGTTGTATTGGTACACGTGTAGCTGGCAGGTCCAGCTCTATTTGGTGCTTGTTGTATCTGGAGTGTTGCGTCCAATTCTGGTCTCCCCAGTACAAAAAAAGACAGACTGGAATGAATGACTCCACTGGAGGCCACCAGGATGGTCAGGAGTCAGAGCATATGATGTACAAGGAGAGACTCTGGAGGCAGGAATAGTTCATCTTGGAGAACAGAAGGGAAAGAGGACACCTTTTCATTCAGTGCAACTACCTAATCACAGGATACAGAGAGGACAAAGCCAAACCCTTCCCAGACACGCACAGTGACAGGACAGAAGCAATGGACACAAGTTAGAACATGGGAAGTTCTGATTAGGTAGGATTAGTAGGAAATATTTTTGCCATGAGGGTGGTTAAATACGGACACCGGTTGCCCACAGATGTTGTCATATCTTCATCCTTGGAGGCGGTCAACACTTAACTGGGCCCTGAGCAACCTGATCCAATTAGACCTGCTTTGAGCAGGACATTGGACTGGAAGATCTCTGGAGAACCCTTCCAACCTAAATTATTTTACGACTTTGTAGCTCTAATAAAAGGTGTTTCGAAGGTTACGAAGTCAAAAAATTCAGAAGGGAGTGGAAGGCTGGATTTAGGCACAGAACTCAGCTTTTAATTGAGGTTTTGGGGAAAAAAATCAGAACAGTCTGCTGTTCCGCTCCAAATATATCTTCAATTCAGTTTAACAGCTTGTATGTTATAACAGAGGATACAAAGCAAAGCAAAGAAAATCTTTTGCACCAGTTAGGGGTTCATATTAGAAGTATAAATGGTCTCTCAGACTGTCAGGGGAACTCACATTAGACTGAAGCAGCGCAAACACATTTCTGGATAAAAATTTAAGGAGGTATTACTACTCACATGCAGCTTTCTAACGCATTCAAAATGGCAAACTAAAGCATGCCCTAGAGAGCATGGCTCCTGGGTACAAAGTAAACACATACAAACACTACAGCACCATACCACTCCATCCACTCAGACTGGGACTCATCTGTCTACACCTACCCATATGCATTCCTGGGAAACTTCTCCTAGGTGAAGGCTTTGATGAGACAAGTACTAATGGAAAGTTTTTGACTTTCAGGGTTAATCACTTAAGAATGGCACCAAAGTCTTGTTCTGGCTCTACCACAGTAAAGAACATGTGGAGTAGCTCTGCAGACTAAGGCAGTCCTGGCCAGATGAAGTACTAGGATGCACCCCACTTACTTCACTGAGCACCCCATTTGTGCAGAATTCTGTGCACAGGCTCTGACATGAGATAACCAGTATTTGATACTATATGCTACTTGGCAGTTCTTTTACCATGGAGCCTCAAAAATCCAGTTGGTTCTGGAGACTTTCTGCTGCCCTTGTAAAGGCCACCTTCCAGGTGACCAGACCTGGTGCTCACTTAGATGATGCCACACTAACACTCCCTCTTCACCCAGCTGTCTGAGAGAAGAAATAGTTCAAGAGGTGATTCCTACATTGTTTTCCCTGGGCTACAACCATGAGTCCACTGCTTTGTGTGTCCAGGTCTCAGTATCTCCTGAGCCTTTCTGTGGTGGCACAGGACTGTGCAATCACACAGAGTATGCTGCCTGCCAACCCTTCCCACCTCATGTCCCCTTGATCATCTGAAGCATTCATGTAGCACTGGGAAATGGCTTTCAAACTTTACTCCCAGGTGATCACTTCTGAGAGCAGTTCATCCACAGTTAAAAGTCAAGGTGCAATACATTGATCAGTCCTGCACTGACCAGACTCCACTGCTCCCTAACCCAGTCCTCCCAAGAACTGCAATGGTAACAAAGTTTAACTAAGGAGGGAGCACTGAAACGTACAGCATTTGCCTGTCTGCTGTGACTAGACCTGCTTGAATGAGCACAGGTTCATCCTGGACAGTGGTGCTCCTCTTCCTTTATGTTGCTTGGCAAGAAAATTAAAAAGCTGTGAATTCTAGCAGTATCACTGCCATATATCTTTACTAAAAATCACAATATCTGCAAATATCTGCACCCCTGGTTAATCTGAACCTAGGCCTTGTTCTTTAGAATGACATAACAAATACAAATTCTTGTCCCTCCTGTGTGGTCATTTAAGATTTATATGATTCTGTCTGCTTGCATGACCTTCTTAACAAACAGGGAGGTCCTCCTTTTCCACTCATAAATTACCCATCAGCTGTTTTAAGTATTCAGTAACTCTAATATGTGAGTGATAAAATAATAATGTTTTGAGTAATAATGATAACATGCATGCATAATAAAAACCTTTTCTGAAGATTTTGGAGAGCATTCCCCTCCATAAATATAAAGTTTTTCATACTGTAACATTTAGTGACTGACCACATGAATAAAATAATCTTTTCTTTAGATGTCAGAGAACACAGAGGTAGAAGCACTCATGGAGGTGAAAGAGACTGATTCTATCAACCACGTCATTTTTTGTTAGATTTGGTCTACTCTGTTTTGGAACTGAAGAAGAGCAATTGTACATATGTAATGGAAAAGAATTACATGGGATAGAGTTACTATTAATACAAAGCTACAGGCTGTATCAATAAAAATTATACCGCTTAAGCCTTGTATTTGGGGTCTAATTCAGCACACAGTTACAGATGTAATTTCAGTGAAGTTCTGGTGATGTGTCCTGAGGCAGAGATTGGCTCAAACCTTTCAGTTATCTTTCATTTCCACTTCATGACTCCAGGATAAACGATAATGTTTTGTTTCATGTTATGACTTTCATTCATGTAAGAAATGATTTGAAGGTTATTGATTCCTTCTGTTGTTTTCTTGCCAGAAATAAAATTATATTTCATTTTCGTCTGTATACGCTAAAGATTTTGTGATTTGATTCCAATAATTTAGGGGTAGGGTTTGGATATACCTATTTCAGTATATATAATGACATTTTTAATACTATGCACATCTCTTTAAAGTACCTGACAACCTTCTTTTCCTCCTTTGCAGAGCTCAGGTTCAAAATTTCCTCTGCCTACTGTTCTTAAAACATTTTTATGCTTCAAGAGAATGCACCGGACAGGAAAGTTAAAAGAAAAATCTGCAATGCATTTGTTATTTGCCCTCTTCTTAAAAACTCTTCAGAGACTTCTGGTTTTTGTCCTTGTTTCTTTTGTTCTCAAATGGAATAATTTATTAACAGTGTAGTTGCCATTGTAACATATGCATACCCACTCTGAAAAAAGATGTTATAGTTTCTGTTGAGAAAAATTAGGTGTTAGAAACCTTTCATATTTTCATATTTATAGGCAACTATGTCCACATAATTTCCATAGCTTTTTCAGGATCTTTTTAAGGAAGAAAAATTTGGCAGAAAACAATTCTGTTGGGGCTAATTCAATAGTGGCATAGCAGAACTGTCAATATAAGAAAGGTGACACTATGTGGACTTTTGCATGAAATTTACCCTTCCAATGCAGGGGAAAATTTATTAATGGACGAAAAATAGGCAGTTTGCAGTAGGCTTAAGCATTAGCTGATCTTGCAGTATTCTGTGAGGAATCAGCAGGAAAAATGCTTAGCCTACTCTCAAAATAGTTTCAGACCTTTTTTCCAGTGCAGGGGCCTTACTCTGACCTCCTGTGATATAGCAGCCCTCTGTGCAAAATCTCTGGGTGCCATCTGGCAGATAGTTCATACTGTTCATCCCTGGACAATCCTTACTGGATTTGATATCACAGAACACAATCTTCTTTGATTGTTTTCTTCTGAGGGCTTGGGCAGGAGGGTGTCTTTGTTTTTGTCTCTCCACTGTTAAGAGTTTTAACTCAGTTTTTCAACACAGATATGCATGCGTGACATCCCATTATCACTAGGGCCACATGCCTGATACTATTCAGCACATCCACAAGCACATAAAGAGTGGATGTTGAAACATGGTTCAAAGCAAGAGTACACTCCTCCATCCCAGGCATGCTCTGGGATGGGAAGCTCAAGGATGCTTCATTACCCCACTGCCAAGTAACAGTGGAGGCAGTGCTCCTTGCAGGCATGGAGAGACAGGCAGGAATACAGGCATTACCAAATAGACACAGGCAGAGACACTGGTAAATGCCATGGAGCTGAGCAGTGACCCAGTCTTGCTCTCAGCCTGCCTGTGCCAGGGACAAACTTAAAGAGTGAAACCCACTTGGACTAGCAAGAAGGCACACCTTTAGGCAAATCAGGCAAATCTATGGGATAAAATCAATCTTGCAACTCCAGGGAGTTCCCCAGCCGCATGAAGACTCTATGCTGGGAGCTGGGGACTATGCTAAGAAAACTCACTCTATATTTGCCTTTCTCCTAGGTATTCAACAGAGGGCCACTGATGGGTTGGAGGCACTTTTAAGTACCTTTCAGTGTTGTATTCCTCTGAGTCTATGTTGTAGGTTTTAGGCAGTATAACCTCCCACTCCCATCCTAAGATGAGCAGCATGGTACAGAGAACAGAAGCTGGTTGCACTCGGGCAAGGAATTTGACATCTGTTTCCATTCCAACACACAGCACAGTCCCAGAACACCAGCACATGATTGCAGGAAATGTTTTGGTTTTCACTGAACTGAATGAACTGCAAATACGAGACACCTCTTTACTTGGATTCTTCCCAGAGCTTTTGATTCTTGTCCTGCATCAGATCCTCACAAAAGCTAGCCTGAAAGGTCTGCAAGGGACAGAACAAGCTGGAGCAGTAAAAGAGCACAAAGGCACAAGACTTCCCTCCTAGGCTGCCAGTGTAGCTCCAAGAAGATCAACACCATCCCACTTTGCTTGTATCTGGAGATGCTAAAACAGCCTGTGAAGGGAATATTTTCTTCATCAGGGAAAAGGGAAAAACAATGCAACCACTCATTTGTACATTCAATACAACATCATTTCTAACTGAAGAAAAAACATATGGACCATAACACAGGTCCCAAGTACCCCGCCATGAGCTGTGACCACAAGCATATGAAAACAATAAGCATGATGTGATATTCTCCTAGAAGCTTCCCAAGCTACACATGGTGAGCTGTTGTACAGCCTTCAGTGGACCTTTCTCCCATGACTTTACCCAGCTGTTTTATGAGACTGAATAAAACTTACAGTATGCACAACACCCTGTGACAAAGACTTCCATGGGTGTGAACTCCTTGGAGAGATGTATTTTCCTGTTTGTTCTGAGCCATCGAGCTAGTGTCATTGCAAGCCCTCTAGCCTTTGGACCAGAAGAAAGAGTGAGTTTCCTCATCTCTTTCCTGCATGCCATTTATCATTTCATAGACCTTTGTATACTTTCCAGGTTTTCAACTCTGAAGAAGCCAAGCCAGTAGAATGTATTTCTTATTTCATCCATGTCCCGCCTTCTGTACCTTTTTGTCTTTGACCATAACCCCTGTAAGATTTGGACAATCACCAAAGGCATGACATTTAGTGAGAACAAATGTTGGATTCTACACCTACGACAGAGTAACGCCAGCACAAGGCTAAAATGGGAGAGGAGCAGCTGGAGAGCAGCCCCACTGGGGGCTGCTGGTCAACAGCTGGTTTAATACAAGTCAGCAGTGTGCCCTGGCAGCCAAGAGGGCAAACCACATCCTGGGGTGCATCAGACAGCATAACCAGCTGGTCAAAAGAGGTGATCATCCCACTGTATTTAGCATTGTTGTGGCCTCACCTTGACTACTATGTGCAGTTCTGGGCCCCACAATTTTAGAAGGCTGTTAAGGCACTTGAATGCATTCAGAGGAGGGCAACAAAGCTGGTGGAAGGGCTGGAGGGCAATGTCCAGTGAGGAGCCGCTATCGACTCTGGGTTGGTCTAGTTTGGAGAGAAGGAGGCTGAGGGTAACCCCATTGCTCCCTACAGCTGCCTGAGGGGGGGAAGTGGAGAGGGAGGTGCTGACACCGTCACCCTGGGGTCCAGTGACAGGATGCACAAGAACGGTTCAAAGCTGTGCCAGGGCAGGTACAGACTTGTTAAATTACTCTAAATTTCTAAAAATTAGAAAACACTTCTTTACCAAGAGGGTGGTTAAACACCACAACAGGCTTCCCAGAGATACGGCTGATATCCCATGCCTGTCAATGTTTAGAAGTATTCGGACAATGCCTTTCATAACATGCTTTAATTTCTGGTTAGCCTGGAGGTAGTCAGGCAGTTGGACTAGACAATCATTGCAAGTCCCTTCCACTGAACTATTCTATTCTATCACTGATCAGGACTGTACATGGTAGAGACTACCCAGGGAGCACTACGGAATTGTGCAGTGAAATAACAGTGTTCTTCATTTAGCTTCCTGTTCCCTTCCTAGTATTACCCAGTGCTATGTTGTTCTGTGCTTGTTTGCTTACTGCTACTGTGCATTGAACATACATGTCCATAGCTCCACGGTAACCCCAAGATTTCACACTTCTGTAGAAACAGGTAACTCAGAGCCCCTTATGTGTAAAGCTAGGATTGTCCTTCCCATGTGTATTGCTTTACACTTGCCTACACAGTATTTCAGCTGTGTTTATTCTCCGTTCAGACTCATGAGATCCTTCTTTTATAGACTTCTTATCTTTAAAACTCTGAATAAGTTTAGTATTATCAGCAAAATTTTCTCCTCACTATTCACTTTGCCATTACAGTTAAAAATATGTTTAACAGCACAGGCTCTTGTCTGATTCCACCGGTAACATCCTTCTACACTGAAATCCAAAAACTGACCATTTATTTTTCTCCTCTATTACCCAGTGTAGTTGCTTACAGATCCATAGAGCATCTTGGAAAAAGTGCGAGACTCTTATCACTTATGCTATAAAATTTACTGCTCCCCTACTGACTTACATATCTGGGTTTGCTTCTTACTACAAACTATATTAAAGCAAAGAGAGTCCCAGATGTAGTTACTAGATAAGATGATGGTTGAGTTAGGATGCACTAGCTCGGTTTAAAAACATAGTCACCTTCACAACTTCAGCTCTGGCCACTGATGTAAATGTTGTCACTTTACATTGTCCTCTAGAAAACATTCAGTATTACTAAAGGATTCTTAATGCCTGAGCTGGCAGAATTGCTGCAGTCACTTAAATGAACAACGTGCATTTTTCTGTATAAAAATAACCTGGTTTTTTTTGCAAAATGAAACACCAGAGTTGCATACAAATACCTAAATAAAAACCATCAGGCTTCATCTTTTGTGCCTCCCACTGTAAAGCAGAAAACTCATCTACATGAAATTGCAGAGGCCTGCTCAAGAAAGCAGAGCAATCACATAAGTACATTTTAAAGTACAGTTTGAAAAATGATTCAGCCAACAAGAAGAATGACTATCCATGACACTTACTGACACTTCTGTCACTAATACATTGTGTGCATACATTCACATAGAGTAGCACTTGCCTGGCATGAACTTACACTCTTGTCTAGGACTAGGAGTTCTCTTGTCTAGAATTAAGACTTCTAGTAAAGATAAATTCAAAAGAAAAAATAGCAAAAATAAAAGACCCAACCCACCAAAAAAGGCACAGAATACAATAATAATAATAATAATAATAATAATAATAATAATAATAATAATAATAATAATAATGCAGAAGAGAGCTGGAACATTTTCTGTTTGTTACCAAGCAAGCCTGGAAAACGTACACTAGTATCTAGAGTGGACCTGAAGAAAAGTCATGTGTCTGAAAGCTCACATGTACACAGCTATGTACTTAGCTTTATCCATTATGCTGGCTAATTTAATAAAAGTTAATATTCACTTCTCAAATCTTCCTTTGTGTCCTCAGACCATCACAGCTACAGCAACACTGGGAAGACAGAAACTTCCCATCCAATGTTTTTAGCCCAGTAAAGCAGGATGTCGTGAGGCAGCCTTGCGTTCCTCAGAAGCAGGACCTGAGGCAAGTTCAAAGAATGAAAATAGCACTGCTAAAAACTGAGAGCTCACTGCTTTAAACTCTTTGTTATACCAGCCAAGATCAGTTAGATTGCAAGATAGGGAAATACAGTCTCCAGTAAGCAAGGGAAAACATCCCTCTAGCAAATCTGTGACACAAACTGTGTTGAACTCTGGTCTTTAACTAACAAGGCTTTTTAGAGCATTAGTTTATTATCCAGTCAGTTTGTACAGTTCCCCTGATAGCTGGCACCAAGAACTTAGCACACCACCTAGCCCTACTAAGAAAATGTCTAAAATGGAAGGAGGTGACCTTTTCTTCTCATAGGACACCACAGTGCAGCCTCCACCAGCAACACCAGCTGTCACTAGTCTGCACCTGACCTCTTCCTGTCCTGCTCCTCCTGGATAAGCCCCACCAGCACACCAGCACTCTATCAAGGACCCTCAACACCCACAGAGTCTTCTGACACCAGTGACCTAGCTTTGCAGAACTGGGGTTTGGTCCATAGCATTTTCAGACAAAGGCAAGACTTAATAACTTGCCTGAGGCTGGCATCTCTCTGCAGCCCAGTGTACCACCTGAGAAATCCTGTTGGCAAACTTATTCCACAGTGACTCGGCCATTCCCCACAGCATTTTCCTTCCTAAACTTTTCACACCAATACAGGCAATCTGGCACTTTCCATTGTAGTTGCTTTAATTGGCAAGGGAGTACTCAGACACCAGAGGGATGCCACCACAGAGGAGCATCCCTTTTTTCACACACTCTGTGCTCCATCGTGCTTGTTAGCTGCCAAGTGATTTCCATACCAATGAGCTGTGGCCGTGTGCTCCCCTCCATCCTGACCTTTATTTCTGTAACAATATTCAAGTGATAACCATCAGTGGGGGTAAGCTGCATCTGATTCAAAGTGGATTGGGGTAGATAGAGAGCAACGCAATAGCCAAGGGTGAACTTGAACAATGTGCCCACCTAACCACAGTGCTGGTCAAGGTCCATCTCAAGCCAAGTCTGAAAAAAAATAACTTCTGTAGTCAGTATGCAAATATGACAACAAGTCAGTTATCTTACTCCATAAATAGTGGACAGCCCAGGGCCCTTTGAGCTCTCCTGCACGGCAGCGGGCTGCATGGCAGGATCTCCTCTTGAGCAGAGACATCTCTCAAGGTTACTACTCGAGGCTGAGAGATTCCTTGCCACAACAGTTTCTTGGTAAGTGATTAATAGCATGCTGAACTTTGAAATCTTAGTGAACTGGTGTAAAGGATTGATTGTGCACATATAATCCTTTAGATATAAACCACTGATCAAGTCTGGGCCTAAGTCTGGATACAGCCGCACCTAAAAACCCCTCTGAGAAGGAGTTTAGAACACAAGGGTTCATTTCTGGACTTCACGACTCAACAGGAGGGTCTCCCTGACAGCTCTGGCTGACCCTGTCCTCTATGCAGGAGATTATCAAGTGTATCTTGCCATTGAATCTTGTTAAACCACTGTCAAATTTACTATCAAACTTTGTTAAATCTGTTTTATACCAATAAACATATTGATTTTTCTCTCCTATGAGTGAAGTGTGTCATTCATTTCTGCAACAGCAGTCCACAGGCATTAACACAGTGTGGACATCAGCATCCCACACACACAGTGACTACAGGCTGGAGTCTTGGCCTCTCATCTCCAGCCTGTGTTCCCTTGTACAGGGCAATATTTCAGTCAGGGTAGCCAGACTCAGAACAGTTATTCCCAAGCACTGCATTCAGCATCAAATCATGATCTCCATTGCATTTCTACATCCCTTAACTTCATTGCAAATCAAGAAGTGGCAGGATTTTTCCCACTGAAAAAATCTGAGGTCTACAGGCTCAAAAACTACTATGCAGCACAAGCAAAAATGATTGATGTGATACAAGGTGTTATATATGGCTAAACCAAAGCAAACAGGGTAAAGCCCTCACCTAGGAGAAAACTAATTGATTATACGATGACTTAGTAATTCAAAGACCAACACAGATTGTTCTCCTCCTGTCACTTATTTCCCATGTGTCTTTGGACAAATAACCTTTCCAGCTGTCACACTGCTGAAATGGATGGTATTTACATGCCCAAGTACTCAGGTTGCTCTAGTGTAGAAAGACAAGTTTCTGGTGGTGCTCCACACTGATGGCAGTGTTCAGAAACTGTGAAACCAAAGAGCATGACATTACAGTGTATTGGGTCTGGCTAAGATGGAGTTAATTTTCCCCACAGCAGCCCTCGCAGCACTGTGCCTGTATGGGTAGCTGGGAAGGTGGTAACACACCAGTGTTTGACAGCTGCTGAGCAGCGCTCGCACAGCACCAGGGCTGACTCTCCAGCCTTCTCCCCTCACCAGCAGGCTGGTGGTGGGCAAGATCTTGAGAGGGGACATACCAGGACAGCTGACCCAAACTGACCAAAGGAGTATTCCACACCATATGACATCTGCTCAGCAATAAAAGCTAAGAGAAAGAGGGGGGGCATTCATTACTGCAATGTTTATCTCCCAGAGCAACCACTACATGTACTGAAGCCCTGCTCAACACCACCTGCTGATGCCAAGTAGAGAATAAATATTCTGTTTTCTTTTGCTTCTGACCATGGCCTTTCCTTTTGCTTTATTAAATTACTTTTATCTTGATCCAGGAGGTTTATTCCCTTTTATTTTCACCCCCCGCCCCATCCTGCTGAGTAGGAGAGTGATACAGCAGCTTGGTGGGCACCTGGCATTCAGCCAAGGTCAACCCACTACATACAGAAATTACCACAATCTACTGAGAAAGTGATCCCAGGTAATGACAAACCAACCTTCCTTATCCCCTTCCTCCATTAAAATAAATTAATGAATAAAGACAGTATAACCCCTCCCCACCACTACACTACCAAGAATTAGATGGGCGTGGGTGTGGGTGGGTGTGATATAAATGCAGCTGTAAATCTGCACAGAAGCTATTAAAGCACAGAAAGTACCAAAAAGCCAGATAGGTATGTGCTCCACACCACCTGGGTAGTTCACTCATACCCTTGTTGAAATGTGACATGAATTGCTCCCTGTTTTGTAGGTCTTGCACAGGAGACATGAACAAGACAAGTGGCTGCTGTTGGCCACTGCTCTTCCTGTGCCTGCCTCCCTCCACCTAGCAGGACCACTGCAACCTTCTGGTGAACTTAGCCAAGGGCTTCCTCTCAGGCACCACATTCCCCAAATGCCCCAAAACAGAGCACTCCCCCACAACCTCCCTTAGGGTGTCGCAAAAAACTGCCTTTATCCCCAGCTCTGAAAATGCATTTCATATGTTAAAGACTGATCTTAGGACTGTTGCTGGCTTCATCCTCACGTCCCTTCTCTTCAAGCACACAGAAGCACACTCATATTTCACTCATCCTTGACAGTTGCTTTAGGACAAGGTCAGAGAACATTTTTCCAGTTTCTACAAATTTGGGTGTCTGCCCATAACAATGACGGAAAGTTTTTTGCTGGGATGATGGGAAGCTCTCAGCTTGACAGGAGAGGCTGTGGGGAGGAGAGAGGGAGGATTACCCTAAAATCAGCCTCCTGAAACCAAGATACCTAATACAACCTATCAAAGAGAACATGAACATTGCCCTGATTTGGAAGTGAAATTCATCACTAAAAGAAATTAATCAAACAGGATATAACTGGAAGGTGCCACACAGGAAAAATAAGTTGGGTTCATGATGATACGTCCTTGTCAGGGCTTCCCAAAAGGGTAGGTGAGATCATCTATTCTCTTGCACCCACTGCCTTTGCTTAGAGAGTCATGTATTACGCCATGTAATTCCATTGAAAGCTCTGCTTTCCTGCACACATTTCTCTTAAGCCCTCAGCCTTTCCTGGTTGAGATGTGTTTTCCCCTGCACTTTCATGATCTTGTCCCCCACAGGGAGACAAAAAACAATACAGTTGACTGTCCGGAGTAGCACACACAACTGGGTGTTACCAGCCTAGAGGTTGTACTGCAAGCAAAGGGTATGAACAGTGGTCTACCCAACTTGAACAGCAAGGAAGCAGGTTGGTATCCCATTGAATTCCCAAAATCTCATGTCCCCCTGCATTCCCTTGCAAGAGTGATTCAGTGTGAAGCTGATGAAGAACAAACGTGCCTTCTTCCCACTTCATGGCCTTAATGGAGTAGGTGAAGAAAAACTGACTGGAGAGTGTGGACACAAAAACAGACACCAAAGAAGCAATGCAGTAAACCAAGGTAGCTGCAAAAAGTGTCATGAATAGATACACCAGGAGGGCTGCCAGTGAAATACATCCTGATTCCTTTCAGAGGCCCTGACAGTTGTGCTTCATAAAACCCCATGAAGCCAAATCCTGCAGTCCCTGTTTAGCTTTTGTGGAACCAAACTTCTCATTGACATCAAAGACCATGTTAACCTCACAAAGGATTGCAGGGCTACTTGCAGAGACATCACTGATTATTCACTGTGACTGCACGTTTTGTGTAGGACTAACATATCTTCATTCTCCCCTCACATTCTCCTGTGGAAATTAAGAACAGGCTCTGGTGATATAAGCCCAGCCGCAACACTGCTATGCCACATTATACAGACACATGCAAATAAACATTGCTTACCCTGTGATGTAGGAAGAATACATTTAATTTCCAGTTACTGTGCAGATTTCTCTTCTATATGCAATAAGGTTTCCTGCAGATTCAGTAAACTATCCTAAAGTGGGCAGCAGGATCTGCTCACATTACCAGTCCAGCTGGTGTGGGATGACCACGGTGACTGCAGGTTGCAAGTTTCTGTTCTTTTTCCTCTGCCAGCTGACAGGGGTGGCTGAATGGGTTGTGTACATGCTCTCCAGCTGCCACAGATTATAGATAACATTAAGAAAGAAGTACCCACAGGGTGTCTGCAGGAGGCATGCCTTCCATGCAGCATCCTTCTGCTGGGGTGAAAACTGCTGCCAAAGAAAGGAGGCAGAAAGCAAGGGGGAAAATAACCTTGGACCAGATGAAAACATGAAGCTTAGTGCTGAAGAATTATTGCATGCCAGATTCAGTGAATTAGTTGTCAGCAGAGTACTGCAAGAGGCCACACAGACAAGAAATTTCTAGCACTAGATCAAGTGCTTGATCAAATAAACAAAGACCATATGAAAATGGTCTTATGTATTCCACTTGACATGTCAGCAGGGCTAACACAATATTCAAGGATGAATTGCAATACATGCCAAAAATGGAGATGGGGCCAGAGTTAGGTATGAGCAAAACCAGACTATAATTTTTCCATAATATTTGGCCAGACCTTTATACAGTAATCTGTCTCTTAGCAAGCAAATGGATTTACATAAGCCAATAAGTTATTACTGAATATAAACAAGAATGACAGAATCTAGCTTGAAATTGTACTCATCAGAGATAGGAAATGCATTTTACACCATAGTCCTGGTTTAATATTCCAGCATTTTTGTCACAGACCATTCCGCAGAAGTTACTAAGATAAACAGGTGAGAATTAATTAGATCTTTTATTTAGATTTATTGCTTATAACTTGCTCTTACTGATGACTTTTTTCTGGCTAGAATTTGCATTCATGCAGCTGGAGTCAACCCAGAGCATCCAAAGGTGTTAGGTGTTACATCTTAATTTGGCAGTTCAGGTCAATTTTCCTTCAGTTTTGCACTGTTATTTTATTGTATTCATCAGTGTGAGAAGGAAGGAGGCACACACACAGCACCCTGGTGGACCCTGGAGTCTGCTGCTCTATAATCCATAACCCACTACCATTTCCCTATGTGCTTTGGCATTTCTGCAGGTGAAAATGTTCTGCAGACGACTCCCTTTCCACACTTTGTATTGTTTGACTCATCTGCACCATACCACGGCAACATGCATAGCACAAATCCATATAAAGTGACAAGGTGTAGCTACTGCATTTGTAAAACTGGACTAAAGTACATATCACCACATTCTCTATTAATTATTACCCAGTCACAAAAATAAAAGCAAAGCTTACTTCTCCTTCCCCATTTTAAAAAAGTCCTTCTGTAACTGCAGCAACTGCACCTTCTCCTGGAAAGGCAGGGGCTGAGATCTAGGGCTCTGCCAAGATCTGCATGAGGAAAGCATCCTCATGCTTGACATATTTGAGCTCTTCCCTGCAAACTCTTTAATCTGAAAGGTGGGTCCATTGGCTATTTCACAACTAGCCCTGCTTGCCAGCTGTATTCTTGGTTATACTGCTGATCCCATGCCCACCAAAATCCTTTTCTTTCTGCTTCAAGAGAACTAAAACTTGGCAGGTTACAAGTTTCACTGGAGTATTTCAATGATTTTCCTTGCTGGCCCTCAAAATCCATTTTGTTTGAACAGTCTCTGCCAATGACTGAAAATAATTGGTCTAAGTCTTTTATCTTTGCAGCAGCCTTTTACGTATGGGTAAACATGGTCCTCTTGCCTTTCTCCCCTGACTGAGCATATCTGACTGCCCAAGCTCTTCTCTTGTTTCACAAACTCATTTTTGCAGTCCCTCTCCAAAGGACCTCCAGTTTGTTCCTCTCCACAATGAACAGGCACTTGAGAACTGCACTAAGTGTTTCCCTATGGCAGGCTTGCTTGTTCCACTCATTGTTCTCCTCTCACCCTGCTTTTCCTTGTGCCTTCTGGGCAGTGATCTCATGGTGTTTCCCCCATTTCTTTTGCAGACGCACCTGCTGGTGCAGATCCTTACCAGTCTGCATTTCCAACCAGCTCTTCAGCTGGTCTCTTCCCGCTTCCTGGGCCTGACTGGGAGAATACTGCTGCCTGCCTTTCCCTTCTCCAAGACCCTGTCTGCTTTCGCATACAGAGCAAGAAATCATCAAACATGGGGTGGGATGTGGCGAGGGATTTCCACTTTTTTTCTCATCATCTCCAAACTGAAAAAGACTGAATGGCACTCTGTCATTACTGATCCTACAGCATCAGGTCCAGACCCGCTCCTCTCTCTGACAGGCACCAGCTTCCCAGCACCTTCATGAGCTTGGAAAATCAGACTTAGCCAGCAGCTTATTCTGAATATATATGGGTGAACAAGCATTGAGCCCAGGTACCTTTTCTTTCCATATGTAGAAAGCCAATCTTCCAACACCCTCTGTTCACCACTAAATACTAAACCAGGTGCCTGTCACTCTCAGTGGCAACATTTCTTAGCTAAACTGCCTGCCTTTCCCCATCTCATTCCTGCTCTGCATCCCCAACCCCCTCAGTACAGATTTTTTCCTCTTTTTATCACATCCCTTGTTCTCCTCTTACTTGAGTTCCTAATCTCACTTGGATTCCCACTAGGGAACAAAATCTGAGATGGAAAAGGTCATAGTACATCACTCATGCAGGTGCCTGCTCCTGGCCAGTGCCCAGCATTGTAGGTCTAAGCTGCGCTGGACACTTCCCAGACTGCAATACATGTAACACAGACATAGGGTCCACGCAAAAAGGAGCAGCTGAATCACTGAAAAATATCCTAGTATTATTCCTGAATATTTGCACTTGCCTCCAAATGGACAGCAAGCTGAGGACACTCATCAATAATCAGAAGGTTTAACTCAATGACTGCTATGACAGTGCCTGTGGGAATGAGTAAAACAGAAAAAGAAGTGAGCTTCACAAGGCCACTACTAGATCCTTTCACTGAAAGGGAAACAAAACTGAAAACGTTCTTGGGAAATGCCTGCTCTGCCCCATAGAGCTGCTTATCTGCCTGAGCTTTTGTGGAGACACAGTTCTGGAGATGAGATATCACCACTCTGCACATCATCGCTACTGCAGCAGGAAGGCTCTTGCAACACAGAGGGAGCAAGTGTGGGGTTTTGACATTTGTCTGACTGCAGGATTTCATCTAAAGGAAATAACAGCACATCTGTAGAGCCTGTCAATGCTAAATACTTACAAATTGGCACAGTATGAAACAAACAACATGGGAAAAGATGTTATCTCTTTCATAAACTACATCTCCACTGCTGGAGTTCACTGGAAAGGAAACAGCTATTTCATAGACCATCATAGATAGATACATCAGCTATTTCATAAACCACCACAAAGATCTCCCCACCAGGGAACAGAGCAAGGAAAGATCCACACACAACAGATACTAGCCCTGTTCTTTGTTCATGGCAAAGATCTGATACTGCAGTGATGGACACACTAACAGGACAGAAACACTGTAGGAACAAACACAGGTCTTGAGCTGCACCCAAGCAAAAGCATCAGCAGCCCAACAGACATGCTATAAGCATTTTGAAAAGTAAAAAGAAAATACACAACCAACCTCTCTTTGCATTGTAGAGCTCATATGCTTGCCTGCATATGCGCTTCCTTCACCCACGCACAGATGCTGCATTTCCAGCTGTCTCTGAACTGCTGGTCTGCATTAATGGGATGGGAACAAGACACTGATTAATGGGTGACTAGCATCCAAGCTTGTCATGATAGTTTTGCTGGCTCAGTTACTGTGCCATCTTCATCAGTACCGCAGACCATTGCTGGCTATTGCATTCTTGTCCTGTCAATACCATAAGTTGTTTACTTCATTCCCTTCCCTCCTCCCCCAAAAACACCCTGGCAGGCATACCCCACTTCTGCATCCCCCACAGCACTGACCCAGGAGGATGGTAGGTATTTGCCAGGTGCAGAACACCAGCAGAGGAAGCTGTTGACTTCCCCGCAGCCTCAACAGAGCTGGGAGCACTCAGATCTTCAGTCTAGCAGCAGTACCTGTTGCCATCCACAAGCACTTCACTCTTAAGAAACCCAAACTCAGAGTTTTACTGATGCCATAGCTCTGCTCAGCCTGTCTGGAGACACAGGCAAAGACCACTGCAACCTCCTTCTTCCAGGTGCTGAAGCTATGGGGGCTTTCCTCCAGCATAAAGGTGCATATCCAAAAGGCTGCTCTAAACTCCACAACAAAGATTCCCAGCGTGAAGCCCCAGGTTAGCTCCTTGTTGAACACACACCTCTCTAAAACCAGGTATGCTTCAGCATTTAGGGAGTCCCACCTGGACGTCCTTAGGGCTGCTTTCACCTAACCTCACTCAGCACCATGGTCTGGTGCAGTTACCCCTCATATGAAGGGGCTCTGTTAAATCCTTTTACCTTCTGCCTATGCATACAGTATGCAAGGTTGTTCATACCTCACGCACAAATACTGAATGCTACCAAAGTAAATAAAAATAGTAAATGTGTATGATGAAAGGGCTAATTTCAGGACTTCTACTAGAATGCATGACATTAATCTTCAGTCCTCTTTTTTGAAACATTTTTTCCTCTCCTCTACTTCAAGTGCATGGTGCCTCTGACACACTCAGAGAAGAAATCTTTCACTTCTGTGGACTGCATTGCTAACGAGAAAATTGTTTGGGTTTATTGCAACTTGATGTACATAAATATTCATAGCAGGATAAAACTCTTGAAAAAAAGTCTCATTTTCAAAATGTCCTGGGACACAGCAGGGAGCAACAAACAAATTAATTCATAAAAATATTGACATTTGCAAAACATTTTCACAAGAAAGCATCTCTAGTAACAATTTCAGTGTAACAAAAAAAAAATAAATTAAAAAACCAAAATCCTAGACCATGCAAGCATTCCCATTTTTCTTCTGAGGGAGTTAAGGCACAGCAAAAATACAAGCATGTCCAAAGCCTCTTCCTAACATAGAAGGATGGTTCCTGTAGTCAGAATGTTGCCCTATAAGACCAGAGGTTATGGACAGGAAAGAAGAATGAGGAAATGTTTCCAGCATCCAGCAGCCCTAATGAATTAAGTATCTCCAGAGGTGTGATAGATGTGACAGATGCATTCCAAGAGACTGCATCAGGTTTAGGACTTTTCATGGAAAAATATACAGAGGCGACTCTTCGAGGAACCAACAAAACAGACCCAGGAGTCAAACCACAGCAAAATGGACAATGGCATGAAGTGGATTAGACAGTAAACAAGAAAAGGCAAAGATATGTGCAGCTTTAGTTCTGTACAATAGCAAAGATAAGACCGAATACACTCACACCATGAGGGTTACAACTGCAGTCTACAAGGATCTACCCTAGTCTATTTCAATACCCTCTAAATCTGAGCAGTAGTTCCTGAGATAGACTTTCTTCATATTTTTGGTAACTTTTAGAGAGTGGGAATTATGCCATGCATAAATTAGCAGTTTTTCTCCTGAGATTTGGATGCACAAGCAATATGGCTGTGTTCACAGAGCACTCTGCACCACTGCCGTTCCTAAAAGCTTCAGAGGGATTTTGATACCCTCTCACTGGATGTAGGAGAGTGATGGATTTGGCAAATAGAGTGTGCATGAAGTTTAGCTAGTCTAAAAATGTACAGCAATGCACTCGAGCAAAAATAGCTCAAACTTTTACGTAAGCTGATGGACTGCAAATGAACTTTTATGTTCTGTCAAGGGAAAGCCCTCTGAGTCACTACACGTAACACAGAAGTCCTGAAACAGGTGAAGCAGCTACAGTGTGCACGTGTTGCAAATCACGCCACCAAAATGATCTGGGTATTTTCTTGCATGTGTAATGAACCACAGTCTGGGGCTAAAGCTTGGACGCAGTCCCCAGTACAGCTTCTCCCTTCAAAGACCAATATGGGCGTTTTCCAGGAGAAGCTGGAGCTGCAGTTAGGGGCTGCTTGTCCCAGCTTTTCAGTTCTTCACATGGAGAGATAATGCACTGAAAACTGCAGTAAGCTGCAGGCTCAATCATCACTCTGCTCCAAATGCATGAAGTTGCTTTCAGCCTGCCTTCAAAAGCAGAGTGGGGAGGAAGGGATCACATTTCCCCCCTCTTTTCTGAAAGCCTACGTATAACAGGAATGGGGTGAAGTTGCAAAAATGCAGAGCATCTTGTCAGAGTCCTGCTCAGGTATAGACTTTCTGCTGTCCTCCAGTGCCCTGTCCCGCAAGGCTGAGTTACATGGCAGATGAAATGAATGGGTAGGGAGGAAAGAGGGGTCATATATTGGAGGCATGTCCGTTCATGCATCAGAACAGACTTTCAAATGCAAAGCTACAAGATGGGACTACTTCTAGCACAGGAAACCAAGGGAGAGACACCCTTCAGTAACAGCCCATCATGGACACCTCTCTGTGCTTCCTCATCCTGTACCAGGCACAACCCACCATGTATTTTGTCATCTGCAACACAGAGCTTCCCAAGGCAATCCAAGGATTGAAATATCATGAATGAGGGAGTCACAGGTGAGCCAAAAAGGAAGCATGAAGTAGCAGTCAAACACCCCTCTTGTGCAGCCCATGATGCCCAATAGACCTGAGCAACACATTCCAGAAATGCCAGCGCAGAGCCACTGTTCCTGAGCTTGCCTAAGCAGTTGTGCCCTTAACACACAGTTTAGCAGTCTACCTGCGCAATTTGTTGTCTCTGCTCCTTTTGACAGCTGAAATGCTTTTAACACTGCCTCTGTTTGTGTTCTGTTTTTAAACAAACAAGTTTTGCTGCCCTACAAGACTAAGGGCATCTTTCAACTCAATGAATGCCTGCAATTTGCAAGGCACAAGCATCCCTCCAGTCTGTCTTCCTTGCTTCTCTCCTGTTGCTGAGTGGTGAATCCAAAGAACATGCAGCCTGCACAATCCCCTTTACCTCCAGTTGAAACCTAGCAACTATTTCAGGAACTTCATTTTTTCTGCCTCTTTGCCTAAGCTATTAGTGACATTTGTAGCCACATATACCTCAGTAATTAGAGAGCTTTCAAACTTCACATTTCAAGTGCTGCACAGGAGGCTAGGTCTTGTGCCCTCCCTCCCAGTTTCCACAGGGTGCTCTGTTAAGCACCATGTGAAGGTTCCCAGGAGATGAGCCATCCCAGAGGCCTGAGGATGCCTGTGGTCAGGAGAATTCCTCTTCCATCCACACCAGGTCCCCAGAAGAGCAGGGACTTTTCGTTCCTTGAAATATCAAATACCAGCTGTAATCAAAAAGTATAGCAGTGTGCCAACCTCTCAGAAAATCAGGTTAGAAACACCTCACAGCAGCTCTGCCTGAACAACCTGTAAGAAATACTTGCCCAGTCTGTTATTAGACACTTTCAATAATGTCATTTCCATACCCTGTCAAGCATTCTGTATCCCGAGAAATAGGAAGCTTTACCTTAAGCCTAGGACTACTAATCTTGCCCGCAGATATGACAACAGGTTACTCATTTCTTCAATATGGCAGTCTTTGCCACTTACAGTATAAATCCTAATGCCTCTTTGGGCCACTTCTCTAAAACAGATGGAGATTTCAGCAAACTAGTATCAGCACACCTTGTGGTAGTCAGCCCACCTTTCAGTCCACAGGCTATGGCAAGGACAAGGTCAGCATGGAAACTGACCCCTCCTTCCCGCACAGACTCTTTCAGGCCATGCCAAGACATGACAACTGCTGTGATAAGCCTACTTCATTCTCCAAACTTTCTGTGAGATGTTTATGAATGGCTCTAAATTATATTCCTTTAAAAGCCATGAAAATAATCCCCTACCTGCCTTCACACACACATACACATACCCACACCCACACAAAGGCTAATTTTGCCCATTTGTTTTTTCACCATTTTTAAGAAAAAGTTGAAGGAGATAACATTGCTGTTAGCATTATCAAGCGACAGGATTTTCTGGCTGTCAGCACTGGCTCCTGAAGACAAGGTTTCACACAGTCCTGACTTCAGGAAAATCACAGCTTCAAGAAGAACAGGCCAGTACCAAGGTTTTTTGAAACCCCCACATTACAAAACCAATATTTAACACATTGGATTTCCTAGGGAGTCTTCAGAGACAAGTGTCTGACTTTTGAGTAGTCCTGGGTCAATATTAATTGCACATAACTTCTCATCTGCATTTACTGCCACGTTTCTGCAATTAAATTATAAAAACTAAATGAAATCTCTAAGCTTCATAGCTAAATCTGCATGCTAAGTTAATTAACACTGTAATGGAAACCATATAAAAACTAAGGCCTGTCTGATCCAAGACCCATTAAAATCAGTGACAGCTTGATTATAACCTGAAGCAAATTAATACCCATGCAGCCTTGAAAAACTGGGGAGTGATGAACTGTTTCATAGATCTCAAGAAACTGGTTTGTATGGAGGCCAGCTGAGAGACTCTTTTGTGCCAATGGCATCATTTCTGTCATCCACTGTGCGTGTGCTTTCTGTTTTTCAGGAACTGGACACAGGGTAGACCTTGCAATATACACCAGCAGTCTTGCTGTTTCCAGCTGTTCTTTAGGAGGTAATATGCTAAGAAAGGTGTTAGCCAGCATCTGGAGAACCAAGAGCCACCTTCAAATGCTAGGCTGAGTGGCAAAGGAAGATGCCAATTTTCGTTCATCAGAGGTGTGGGTTCCTGGGCACCAGAGGGTGCCGCAATACATCACAGTACCATCCTCACGCATAAACTGTACAAGCATCTTTCTCTTATTGCCAAACCGCATTTGTCTTTCAATCAATCACCTGTTTTATGTAACTTCTTAATGCATGACACTTCAGAGCACTTTCCAACAAAAACAACAAAAGCAACAACAAAATTAATACTGAAAGAAAAAAGTAGAGGGAAGCAGGCTTTAAAAAAAATAAAAGTCAACATTTTGACTCAGTATTTAAATAAGCAAGGTGAAGTAGCACTCACCATATGCGGTACTTAGGCCTTTGTCAAACATAGCACATACTCATCTAACTAGCTTTGGGAAGGTAAGGAGTTTGTAAACTGGGCACTGAGATGCCATTATGATCAGCAGCTCCCCATAAGTGTCATGTGAAGAGCACCAAAGATGCACTGTGAGGATCATGCACTCAGAGGGAGAGAGTCCTCCATGCTGCAAGTTAATTATGCAGACAACTGAACAACAAATGATTCTATTCAAAGGCACAGTACTGAAATGAAAAAGGGAACACCTGGAATATGAATGAGTTTGTACAACTTGAACCTGCAAATGTGGGTTTGTTAGTCACAAAACCTATTAAAGCCAGCTTCATACGGCAGAAGTGCTGCAAAACTTAATATGGTTAATTGGAGATAATTATACCTAATTACGTATGTGCCATATTGCAGAGAGTTATCTCGAAACAAGTATGTTTAATAGCTACAAACAGCACATATAATATGGAGCACTATGATGAAGGCTTAAAGAAAAAAACATATTAGAGATGCACAAAAGCAAAAGCAGACAATGGCAGCTGCTGAACAGCAGCAACTGCTCACACTATCCCCCTGAGAGCACCTGCAAGGGGCTGTACTGGACTCCCTTCTCCCCCTACATTCACTTGCTGAGGGACACCCACCACCTTCCTCCTTCCAGCCATGTCCCAGGGAGCACACAGGCCTGACCACCCAGCCATCCTCCCTCAGGCACAAACTCTCTTCACAAACAGGCTGGGATCTGCAGTTCTTACAAACTAACAGAAAATGTCACTGCTGCTGAGATCAAGTGGGCAAAGAGGCCAAGAAACACCATCCTGTCTCTGTCAGCAAGTCGGTCCTGCTCTAGGTCACCAAGGGAGATGTGATTGATGACCTGATAGTCAGGTCCAGATGCCCCACAAAACCACTGCCTGATGTGCTGCATCGGGAAAACGATGTATGGGGCACAGCTGCCTGGGACGGCCAAGGAACCTGTGTCAGGCGCAGGGAAGGCAGCGGTTGTTATGGAGGGCCTAAGAGAAGAGGAAAAGAAAAAATGAAACCCATCACTCAAAGACATTGTTTCTTCGAATTATAATGGACTCAGAATAGGATTCTGATTTACTGAGCTTTATCAGGGGAAAGGGGAATCAGCCCACACACCAACTAAAGAGTCGGCCTTTCCAGGGTTTTCAGCTCATCTTGCTGGGCCCTGAGACCTTGCTTGACACAAATTAGTTCAGAAACTCCCAAAGAAGCTGGTAAGGGCTGGAGTCTACTTCAAGCCCCTTACAGTCTATATTGATGTAGTACCAACATCTCCTATGTTTAAGTGTTCAGCTACCTGTGACTCCAACAGGAAATGGGTTTCATCCTGGGTTTCATGCACTCAAAACCACTCCTTCTCCTCCAAGGCACACTCAGGGTACATGATGGACCCATACCAATTGGTCTTTCCTGGCTGTCAGCTCCAAGACTGCAGCTGGGTTTTGTCCTGCCCAAGAAAAAACAATTACTGCATAGCATTCCAGTTTTGAAACCTGCAACTTTGTCCAGGGTTATTGTCGTTATTGTCGTCAGAGAAGGCCACTGCATACCAAACGATAGCAAGAATAGATCACTTACTACACAGACCCATGCTGAAAGAAGTAGGATTATATCTAGCGAAAGAACTGAAACTCTAGCACACTGGGCTATTACCTAACCAGTTTCTATTGATCTGAACTTCCTTCCCCATTCCAATTCAAAGTTTACTATCACCATCTCACCAAGAACAGACATAAACAGCTGGAACATCCTTCAAGTAATAGGAATTAGCAAATCCAAGCCTACTTTCTAAGGGCTGAAAGCACATAGCTACAAAGCTTTTGCCATAAATGCTGATATCCTCAGCTTTGGCTCAAGACAGCCAGTAATAACAACCCAGTGTTAATACAAAAAAAAAAAAAAAAAAAAAAAAAAAAAGACAAGCCTTTCACTTGTTTTTCACACTTTTCTGTTCGCTAAGGTAAGCCATAGAAGAGGTTCAGGGACATGAGATACCACTATGACACAGCAACTGAAGCAAAAAAAAATAAAAAATTAGCTTGGCAACTGAGTGAGGAATGTAAAATGTAAATAGTCAATAGGCAGGAATGAAGGGATCCAGCAAACAGAAAATAATAAGTTGTAAGTGCAGTGGGAGGTTCTTCCATGCTTTTGAAGATGAAGGCAGGAAAGAAAAGTCTGAAATTATGACAGTGATGGGAAGACCTAAAAAAATTGTAGACATCAACAGCAGATGAGAAGGATGAGGCATGCTGAGCATCCTTTACAGCTTTCTTGTGAAAAAAAAAAAAATCCCTAAGAAAAGCACCTCAAATTCAACCAGGAATATGCAGCCATAGCAGAATTAAAGAAAAGAAAGGAAATGAGAAGATACATAAAGATATACACAACAAGATAGGTATTTAGCTCTGGTTGATGCTCAGGGCAAAAAAGATGCAGCAAAGAAAGACTCCCACTAGAGTTGAGGTACTGTTTGCACCCAGATAATGAGCAGAATTAAGCAGGAGGAGACAGGGTGGCCAGGAAGAAAGGAGCAGCAAGCCTAACAGGAAAAAAAAAGAAAATCCTGAAGACCAGAGTGCTGGCTGTCAGCCAGGAGTACGCCATGATGCAGAGAAGAGGGTGAAATGAAGTACATGGAAGCAGAACAGTAAGAATGGGAAAAAAACTCACCCACAAATATGGTCAAGAGTGGGACAGCAAAGTGAGAATTACTAGGAGTCAAGCAGAGCTACACTGCACAAAAGATAAACAAGAAGAAGAATGTGCCAGTTGTGTAGATAGAAAGATAAGGTAATAAAATCTTGAGATGCAAGGCAGTAAGCAGAATAGAGAGGAATAAAAAAAGGCAGGGGAGTGGGGGAAGTAGTTTGGAGTATCCTGCATGAATGCCCTGCCAAGCTTTCCTTAAAAGATGATACCAAGTCTAGAGCAAAGGCAGAGCAGCCCATGGAAATGAAAGCACTGAGGACAAGGAAGCTATCTCACTCAAAGTGGAGCCTAACTTCACAAAGCTTCACAGACTCAAATTGAGATGCACGGACAGCTCCAATCTAGTGTTACAGGAGGATCAGCAGATGGAAACCTGGAGGGTGGGACTAATCATCATATTAAAAAAAATATCTGGAATATGGTGGAGAAAAACAAATTTAAACATACATTTGCCCCTTCTGAATTACAGTAAGAAGTCTGGCTACATTATTTAGATCTACACCAGGCACCAGAACAGGGGAGGGAGCGGGAGCGGCAGGGGCTGGGGATAATAAAAGACACGTTTTAAATAAGCAGCAACAAAACACAGCACAGGCCTCCAGTTTGAATGCTCTGCTCTCCTTTGGTGGTGTCCCTAACTGTCTCTCCCTCTAGACTTCAATGAAGCACGTGAAATGGCATTGTGTGGGAAGCTAACTGTTAAGCTGGCAGAGGTGGGTACAAGAGCTGAAGGAAGTTTGGGAAGAGGGAGACAGCAGCAGGTTGTAGAGTGAACTGAGTGACAGTAACAAATTAGGTCTCCTCCTTCTCTGAGGAGCAGAAGGCACAATGGTTTTGCCAACACAGAGGAGGTTCAAAATACCAGAAGGACAAAAGCTGAATTACCTTGAGGACTGGAAAAACAGAAACTGGGGAGGGAATCAGACAAACAAGGAGAAAGGCTGTCACTGCCACCAACTAGCAGCCCCGCAGCTGGGAACAACAATGGAGGGCAAAGGATGAGATGCACTAGGTACAGATAGAGCCTCCTATGGGAAGGACCTTGGTAAAAGCTGTCACACATTCTAGGATAACTGGGCAAGGACTTTCCACTAGACATGAGGAAGCTCTAATACCATCATCCAAGGCTTTGGTAAGACCATGAAAGATGCAGCGTACTGTCCTAGTTATGTGCTTAAGGATGAACACAAACAGCAGAGTATAAAGAGTTTTTAATAATACAAAAAACAAAAATAAAACAAAAAAAAGGGAAAAAAAAGAAGAAAATATGAAAATATTTGGCCTGTTTAAACTACCAAAATGAAAGCTCAGAGGGGGTATGCTTGCTGTCTGTAAATACATCTAGAGAGTAGACATCAGAGAAGAAAAGCCATTTAAGTTAAAGGACAATGTTGGCACAGAACAAACGCGTGCAAGCTGGCCATAAAATACATTTAGCACTGAGACAGTTGGGAGGTTTCTAACCAGCAGAGACATCAGGCTCCATGCAGCCTTTCATAAAGCAGCCAAAGACTTCAAGAGAGAAGTGGGAGCTGTTCACGAGTGCCATGACAGGGACACGGTATGTGCAGGACCAACAGACTCCATAGGCTAACTTACGAAGTCCCTTGTGTTCCATTATTTGCTAATAATTTCCACCCTTTTTTAACCTTAAAATATTTCCAGTGGTGCTGCAGACTCTTATTACAGGGAATTTAAGTCCCGCGACAAAAGCTTACCTTTTACCAATCCCTTAAAAGCAGTCCACAAATGTCCCTGGGACCCAAGAAAAGCCCAGCAATGCCCCATCATCAAACCACAGTACTTCTAACACACAGGCCAGGCAAGTCAGGATCTGACACATGAGATAGCAGGCTGATACTGGCTCCTCGAGGGAACAGGGGATGCTGCTATGGCAGAAGCTGAATTAAAGACTACATCCAAAAGAGCCCTGTGATGCACATGTGGAGGTGCAGGGCTGCTGGAGCCATGCTGTTTTGGCCAGCGTACAGCACTTCACAGGTTGCTTACCCTGAGGGCCCTGGTACCCAGGAACAGGGCTGAGAAGGAAACAATCTAGTAGCCAACAAGAAATGCCAAGGGTAGTGCAGTGTCTTCAGTGAACCTTGCCCTCCTCGGAGAGTCAACTCCCTGCTGCTGCCATGGACAAAAAGGGCAGTGTGTTCCCTGCCCCAACTGCTGCTGCTTCAGCTCTGCTGGCTTCATGGCTCACCACTTGCTAACCTACACCTCTCAGTGTTCCTGACTGACGTGAAAAAGGATGATGCACTTTGATGGGGATCACTTGCAATAACACACTAGTGAAAGATCAGACAACCAGCTGAGTTAGGGACGGAGACTTCTCAGAGGGACAAGGTGTGACAGGCAGCTAGGACAGCAGTTTTGTTACCCTGCCAGAGCAGGGAACCACGGCTCACCCTCAGGCAGCAGGGAGGTACTTTGCAGGCTGCAGTTCTATGTAGGAGAAATCTACCACCATGAAGGCAGGCTGACTGTCATCTTCGCTTTCAAGGACCAAGTCAGATTATTCCTTGTCCAACATGCAGTCAAAGGAAGAAATCACAAAGCAAGTGAGCTACAACTTCCCCACCGCATCTTTTTTTTTGCCACAGGCCAGCCCCAGGCAGGTGAATGATTCCCATATTATTGGGACCAGAGTGGATCCTAAGTTACACTTCCCCAGTATCACAACTCTGGTTTGAGCAGGGACCTGCTCTCCCTTTCCACTTCTGCCTTGCAATTTCTTCCTCTAAAAACATCAAGATTGTTTAGCCTAAAATAAAAGGACCCTAAAGGGGACCACAGTTTAGCAGGGCACTCACTAGAAGATGACTTCCAGTCTCTCCTTCAAGAGCAGGTTATACCCTTGACATGAAACAGTCATTGTTTAAAATACAATTTTTGGTGCAAGGAAAAATTTAAAATTCATAAGTAAGGCATCCTCTGAGGACAGACTCCTCAAAGTAGCGTCAATGTAGGAAGTTTTCAAGATCCCTGTGTTAAGCCCAACACCTAAATTTGGATCTGGGCACATGAGACTGACAAGACCAAACAAGAAAGATTATGTCTGATACAACTCACCTCACCTGGGACATCATCCTTCCTTTTTGTCCCAACTCCCTGGAGGGTACAATGCCAAATGACAGGATGCACAGCTAAGCAATTCTCTTTCTCCCAAGCAAGAAAGTTATCTCCCCTTCCTCTGAACTTGCAACAGGGTCTGCTGACCTCTCAAAGTTCTTTGTATCTTTCTGAAGCACATTCACCATTCAGCACAAGGCAAAGCATAAGTATATGATTGCTGTTCAGGTCCTACGCTGAAGGCCTCACTAGAAAGTAAGAGATGCATCAGCCTTAAGCCTTTGCACAGCACTGATTTTAAGGATAAGGTATTACATCAAATATGTAGACTAAATTGAAACACACTTTGAAATAATCTGAGAACCGAAAGGGAAGGATTTTGAGAGTCCTTTTGGCTGCCAAAGTGTTCAGCAATCTTTTATCATTAACTCAGTGGTTTCCTAGAACTTGCACAATAAAAAACCATCCAGATCCCACCATTAGGACAGCAGTTAGGAAAGCACTGGGTACATTTTCAGCAAATCGGTCGTAATTGAAAAACTCTACGAAATAAACAAAGGAAAGATGCTCTTGTTTAAGTAATTTTTCAAATATTATTAAATAACCAGTTTTACAAATGCCATAGCAAACATCTGACCTCTCCTCAGGATACCTTGTGCCCTGTTCTATAGCCCTGTAAATAAAGAATGTTCCTCACATAATTACCACTTGACTGAAAAGATTAAATCCTACTGTACAGAGAAACTACTCTTTTTCAATCATATCCTGGAGCACTTCAACTAAAATGGTAATAAAGACTCTTCACAGGGCCTGAGCAGGCCTTCTTAGGGGCCTCAGTGTAACCTGAAGCAGGACAAGGGAACAGAGCCAAGAAATAAGTTCTGAAAAACTGGTTGAAGTGCTCAGATTAACCAGACACTGGCAAATGCTGCCGATACAAGATACACGGACTTGAACAAAGCCTTGAGCAGCCCAGTCTTACATCAGAAATGTCCCCGCTCTGAGCAGGTCAGACTAGACACCTCCCAAGGTTCCTTCCAACCTAAATTATCCCATGATCTTATAGTGCAAATGACCTCGTTGTGTCAACACCCCTAATTTTTCAAACCCTTCTTCCCTTAATCCAAAACTTCTAGGGCTAACAGCTGCCAAGACAACTACACATGTCCATCTGCTAGCATTAGGGTTTGCTTTCTCCTTACATTTTTTTACTCCTTACATTTTAACTCCTTACATTTTTCTCCCAACCTCCCTGCTTCCTATTTTACATGCCACCCATTGAAGCAGCATCTCCAGGCATTGGTTTTTCACCAGTGTCCAGCACCAGTTAGCTCCAGACTTGCAGCCTGGTGTAGAGTCTTTCCCAACATGTGTTGCCTTAAAGTGTTTTCAATATATTCCCTGCAGAGATGATTCTTCCACATAAAATATTATGAAAGTAGGAGAACTCAAGCACACAGAAACATCCTGGTGGATCTTGCAACTGGAAGGGAAGAAGATCAGAAAGAAACATGATAGGTTCCATCTTCAGAGTTTCAAATTGTAATTTCTAGTGTATTCTTAAGAACTGTGTTAAGCAATTTTGTGAAAAGGTTTTATAGTCTCTAATGTCCCCTATAGAAACAGAAAAAAAAATAATCAAGTGGCAATAACTTATGGGAGGTTACACAGCCATAATGACTGAACAGTCAAAGCTATGACAACCATTTATCAAACTGGCATTGAAATAACAACGCATATATCTTACCATAAAAGCAGTGTGGGAGTAGAGGAAGACAATACAATAATGCAGTGCTTTGTACTTTGGTGGCATAAGATGAAGATCTCCATCTATTTTACAAACACAGAGTTTAGCTTCCAGCTTGAAGAGCAAATAATTAATAGCTCTGTCATCCTTTGTGCCACTGAGTCACCACAAAAAGTTAAGAGGCTGATCTGTACCTTACTGCAAACATCTAAGCTCTGTGGGCACTGATCAAAGCAAGCCTGCACTGCTGATCGTGACAGTGGCCACTCTCAACTGGCACCCACCAAGCACAGCCCCTTAGCTCCCCTGTGAGCTAAACAAAACCTCGGACCAAAGCTTCCTACCCTTCTTTGGAGGCAGAATCTGGCTATAAATTACTTCCCCTGTAAGACACAGAAAGCTCACTCTATGGTAGTGAAGAACACCCCAGGCTGGTGTCCCACAAAACCCTACATGACTGTTCTGAAGTCCACTAAAATAACCCTTGAAAACAACTGTGACAAATTTTGATTTAGGCAATCAAAAAGGAAAATCTGACTAATAAAGCCTGAAGATAAAGCTAGCACCCAGAGACTCAAACCATGTGGTACCTACCATACTTTATAGTCAGCAGCTGTAGTACAGTTCCATCAGGTTCTGGCTTTGTTATTAACTGAGGCTGACAGACCAGCTCACCTGCAGTGACTGATTTAGGTGATGGACTAGCCTGGCCAAGTGGATTGCAGTTCTGTCATCTTTTGTTGCAAATGGACAGCCTTTTTCCAGCAGGTAGACCTGGTTGACCAATCAGTCACACAGGTATCAGCTATGAACATGCAGATGGGCACTCTAACCTTGATCTGAAGGGGCTAGGGTTAAGGTGGTCATCAGTACCCTTTGCAATCTGGAGAACCCTCCAGTGACCTTTATTTAAGCAGGCAAGTCAGTCATTTTTTACACTAATTCCAATTCAATTGTCAACAAAATGTTCAATGTAAGACACAGTTGTGATAAGAGTATTTTACAGGGTCTTATGTCTATTATTATTAATGTAATAACATCATTACTGCATTTTCAGAATTTTATCCAAAGACAGTTAAACTTCAACATGCAGGATATGCTCATGACCTTACTCTGTGTGTATGTGTACATGTATGTTTGTTTAAAAAGTGTACATGTACATGTATGTTTGTTTATAAAGTATCCTCACACTGAAAATGTGCCACAATGCAAAGCTGTAAACTTAACCACGTGACAAATTGTGCTCAGAGTGACACTGAAACATAGGAGGTTTATGAACAGTAAATAACACGCAGGTAGCTGGTAGTGAAACTTCCAGGTTGGAAGCCACAGAGTCACTCTGGGAGAAACAGGTAAGAGTTGGAAAAGGTTGCACCACAGGACAAATAAGAAGATGTAGCATAATTATTAATCACATCATTAAACTTGTGCATCAGCCTGGCCTGTCATAACACATAACTTTTAGAGGTGCTATCCCAAGATCAGTCAGCCTCCTGTCACAAACACAGGGCAGGAAGAAGGTCCTCTGAAGAAGACATTCAAGACGAGGAAGGCTGAACAGCTAAGACAGCTGTAGGAACATGTGAAGGACCACGCTGGAGAAGCCTTGGTGCCCACTTCTGGCAGCTGCCAAAACAGGAAGATAGAAACATCAAGAAACAATTTGTACAATAAAGGAAGAAGCTACCTCCAGTGGAAGGTGTGATTTTCCTACCCTAACCATTGCCAGTTAAAGGCTGAGCAATAATTTGATGTGTAAAGCATCTCTTCTTAATTTTGTATTTATTTAATGTTAAGTGAATGTCTCATTATTCATAATAGTTAATCCTTTTTTGAACCCCATTAAGCTTTTGACAGTAACAATGAAATTATACAAATCACACATATCCCTCACACGTAAATTTATGTTGTGTCAGGGAGGAAGGCACTTTGCCCACTCTATGTACAATTAGTTCAGTAAGTGTTTACTTCCCACTGGCTATACAGCTCCTTTCCCTCCACACCCACACACACGGTGTATCTCCCCAGGCCCTGTGGACTGGCAGGTGGATCGAGGGTCTATGTGTGCTTTCCAAGCCAATGTTTACAGAATTCAACAGAGGCCTCAGGAGATGGGTACTGTATTTTGCAAAATGAGGTGTGCCCCCTATGCATTTACTTTTTAGGAGTCCTAAGGACGTAGGGTGAGTTTTTTAAAGACTTCTGAGGACCATCCACAGCAGTACAGGCACTCACCACAAGCACAGCCAAAGACCCTGATCCTACAGAAAATCCTTCACGTGACCCCAGACCAGCAGGTGCCCATGCCCAAATCCTCAGGAGCCAGGGACACGCCTGGGAGGGGCACGAGTTCATGATGTTTGTGGGTGGCATGGCCAGCTCCCCCTCCTGGAGGGACACAAGAATCTTGGTCCTACCCCCACAGCCAGGGCTGTAACCCAGCAAGGGGATCAGGTAGCCACTGGTCAGCCAGTCCTGACGTGCTTCCTCACACAGGGAAAGTGCTCCACGGGTCCTTTATGAAGAGGAGGGAGAGGGAAAAATCCCCTTGTCTGCGCGGTCCCAAGGGGTAGGATGGCAAGTCTCGTTGGCACCCCTGATACATTTGGATGGTGCCACCAGGGAGGTCTGGGTTCCAGGCAGGGCAGCCTCCCACCAAGGGCCCTTGCAGGGCCACTGCCCCACGCAGCGCCCAGAAAACTCTCTCGTGGGGAGCAGCTCCAGCAGCAGAGCCCCGTGCTCAGCCCCCAGTCCCACCAGCGCTGCAGACGGGCGCCGGTGCTGCGCGTGGGGGTGCCAACGGGGCCTGCCCTAGCGGGACAGAGGGACCAGGGTCGCATCCCTGGAGACAGCTGAACACCAGGTCACGCCCCACAGACACCTCACGCCACCAACAGGTGCGTTGGCCCTGCTGGAAAGGGAAAAGAAAACGGCTTGGAAAATGGCTCTCTCCCTCGCTTGCTCCCCTGAATGCTAATCAGCGGCGCCGGCTAAAAATACCCAGCAAGGCTGGCGTGCGCACGGCAGAAGGGGAAAATGGGGGAGCCGGAGCCCCCAGCTTCCCGGAAGGAAAAGGGACAGGCGACAAACAGCCTTCCCTAAGTCCCCCCCTCTGACTCTGGCGCCCGGCTGCCGGCACAGGCACGGTCCCCCTGCTCCGTCGCTCCGAAGCAGAGGTTCCCACCTCTCCTTCGGGAGGGCATCCCGGGTGTTGCCCGCGCAGCCGCCGGGCCACCCTGCGCCGGGGCAGGCGGCGGCGTCCCCCTCGCACCGGCTCCCACTCGCCGGCGCTGCAGGCGCTGCCGGACGGGGCGTCCGGCAGCCGAGCCCTGCCGCCCACGGAGCGACGTGCGTTCCCGGCGGGGAGCAATCCCACCGGGGTTCACCGGCAGAGCACAAAAACAACGAGAGAGGAGTGCTGGGCCCGCCGTCTCCGCGGGCGCGGAGGGCTTTACCGGGCAGCCCTGCGCCGGGGGCTCGGTCCGCTGCATCAGAGCCGCCGGCACACCGCAGAGCGGTGACGGGGATGCACGGCGGCCCGGCAGCCTCCTGCAAGAGCAAGCGCTAACAAATAAATAAGAGACATAAAGAGGACACGTGCACGGAGACAAACGGCAGCCCTCTGCATCGGAACCGGCGGCAGGGGGTGCGCACCCCCGCGGCCCCCGGCCCTAGTTACGCGTCCCTCGCCACGTCCCCCGGCGCGGAGCCTGCCCGAGGGCGGCTTGCGCCCCGCCCCCCCCCCCCCCCCCCCCGGGCGGGGGGAGGGCGGGGAAGCCGGCTTCACCGCCCCCGAGCCAAGGCGGGCCGACCCGGGGGTCGCACGACCCCCCGCCACCCGCGGCGAGCCGGCGAGCCGCCCCCCCCGTCCCCCCGTCCCCCCGTCCCCCCGCCCGCCGCGGCTCCCATCCATAATTAATCGCCGCCCCGCAGCCGCCGCGATAAGAGAGGGCGGGCGGGGACGAGGAGGCGGCGGCGACCGGGAGGCGGGGGGGGGAGCGTGTGCGCTCGCCGCGCCCGGCTCACTGCGGCCGGCGGCTGCCTGCCGTGCGGAGCGCAGCCGAGCTCAGCCGCCCCGTCGGGGAGCGCCGCGCTCGCATGGCCGCGCCGCGCCGCGCCGCCGCCGCCGCGGGGCCGAGGGGGGCCGCGGGAGGAGGATGAGGCGGGCGGCGGGGCGGCGGCGGCGGCGGCGGCGCGGAGGATGAAGTGGAGCGTGCGGGGAGCCTGCGCCGCGCTCTCCAGCTGCCTCCTGCTCGCCTGCGCCCTCAGCGCCGCCGCCGTGGGCCTCAAGTGCTTCTCGCTGGGCTCCGAGCTGAAGGGCGAGCCCTTCCGTCTGGGCACCGCCGCCGGCGCCTTCTACTCGGGGCTGCTGCTGGCCGCCGGCCTCTCGCTGCTCGCCGCCGCACTGCTCTGCTGTCGCCCGCCCGACGAGGCGCCCGCGGCGCCGGCTCCGGCCTCGGCCTCGGCCCTGGCCCCGGCTGGCGACCCGGACGCGGCAGGCGGCGGCCCCGGCGGGGGGGAGGCGGCGGCCGTGCCGTCGGGGCCGGTGGAGAAGACGCCGCCCGGGGGGCGGCAGAACTTCCTGCTGCTGGGGGTGCTGGTGTTCATGCTGGGCGTGCTGAGCGCCTTCGCCGGCGCCGTCATCGACGGCGACACCGTGTCGCTGGTGGAGAGGAAGTACTCGCACTACTGCCTGCTGCAGCCCGGCGGCGCGGCCCGGCCACGGAGCGGCCCCGCGGCCCCCGACAGCTCCGCCGCGGCTCTCCGCTGCCAGAAGCTGCGGGACTACCAGCAAGGCTTGGTGCTCTCCACCGTCTTCAACGCTCTGGAGTGCCTCCTGGGCCTGCTCAACTTGCTGCTCGTCAAGAACTACAAGGCCTCGCAGCAGCGCGGGCGGCGGAGGCGGCGGCGGCGAGCGGCACCGGCGACGGCGGCGGCGGCGGGCGGGCGGCGGCGGCGGCGGCGGGGCGGCGGCGGCGGGCGGCGGGCGCCGCGCCACAGCCAAGGCTCCCTCTTCTCCGGCGGCGAGCCCGAGCTCAGCCCCGGGGACTGCCCCTTCCAGGCCGTCTCCTACATCAACGTGGGCGTTTTCCACGTCTTCGACGAGGCAGGCGTGGAGGTGCACTGCGGCGGGCATCCTTCCGTCGAGCTGCCCGGCTACTCGCCCATGGACCCCGAGCTCAACGCCTCTTACCCCTACTGCTACCCGCTGCCCAGCGAGCAGCCCCCCGCCTACGAGGAGATCTACCCCGGGGAGCCCTGCGCTCACGGCACCTAGCGCCGACCGCCGGCGGGACTCCCGGCTCCCCGCCCGGCCCCCGGCTCGCCGTGACACCCGGGAGCGGGAGCGGGTCGCCCGGCGCCTCGCAGCCGCGGGGCTCGGGAACAGCCCTCGCACCGCCGACGGGACGGCCCGGCGCAGCGGGCCGCGGGCGGGGTGCCGCCGTGCCTCTGGCTCTGCGGAAGCTTCTCCTCCCACCCTCCCTCTCCGCTTTCCCCCTTCTCTTCCCCCTCCCCTCCCTCACACCGACCGTCTGTCCGTCCCTCTGTCTGCCGGCGGCTGAATTTTCCAAAGGCTGCGCAAGAAACGCCTGAGGGTTGGTTCCTACGGCCGCCTCTCCTCCGTAGCCAAGTTTAGTTCCCTTCGAGTGATTCATCAGTCTCCAGCTTTAGCAGTCCAGAGTTACCCATTGTTGATAACCAGCCAGTGTAAGGAAAAGGTGTCATGAAGCTTCTTTACCTCTCAAAAGAGCTAAATTTCTAAACAACGCAGAGACATTTGTGTCACGTTTACTAGAGGTGTATTGGGGATCTTTAACGTTTACACTACTCCTTGGGAGAATCGAGTTCTGTTTTAAGATTTAGTGAGTTAAAACATTCGTTGGTCTTGTAAGATGCACATTGAGAAAAACCTGCACTTTGAAAAAGAAACAGGAAAAAATCAACAACGTTTTTGTACACTGACGTGCCTGCTTTTGTTGATAACTTCTTACTGTAAAAGCTTTCAGAAGTCTATAGTGAAAATGTTTGGTAAATTCACTGCAGTTTAAAATTGATGATTAGTTCCTTTACTAAAACAACTGAGATGTTGCTAGGATATGGCAGTTAAAAGGAAAGTCCAAATGTCATACACATTCCTTTTTGTAAACAGGTTCTCTGTTTTTAATGCAAGGCAGGATTTCTTTTTGTTTTACACAGGTGAAGGGTTTAATTCTATTTTGTACAACTACATAGTTTACCTTGTAAAGAGTTCCATTTTACCTGTTACAATTCATCAATCTGGTAAGCTTGAATATTAAAAGTTTTATTTGAAATATATATATATTGTAAAACAGCCTTAACTGGTGCAGTGGTCACAGTTTTAAAGATTTAAGAACAAAAAAAAAAGATAAACCATCTTGGAAGACATCTTCCAAATGTGTTTTCAAAACAGTAGTTATACTCCTATTACGAGAATTTTCTTTTTTGTTTAAAAAAAAAAAAAAAAAGAGGCCACTTTAATTCCTGAAGGGGGGTGGGGTGGGGGATGGATATAGCACTGTATGTGTTAACTCTTTCTGAACTTAGAGGTATTAAAAAGGCTTTCTGCAAAGAGAAAAACTGCTAAATCCTTCTTTTGGATTTTGCTGTGGAATGCCAGTACCAGATAGTGTAAGAAAGTGCTAATTAAAGAGAAGCAGGTATGGCGTATTTTATTACATCATTTGAGAACAGGTAAAGGCTTAATTTCATGTTGCACACAGAACCAAAAAGCAACTCTTCAGGTTGCATTTAGTTCAGTACCCCCTCCCCCAGGTACAGCATACTAAAATGAAATATTACAAAATAACATTTCTATTAATCCTGTGTTTGGAGCCTGCTGCATAATGCCAGTGTATCAGCTACCCAGAAACAGAGAGAGAGTGTTAAGGGAATGCAAAGTTACAGTCTATTTCTGTGGTCGATGCAAAATTATTGTTTAACTTTTAGCTGCAGAGAGACTGACGTAATTTAAAGCCTTGGAATTGGAGAGAGAAGATTTTAACCTAAAAATATTAAAATCTCTGCACTGTTTTGTTTTCTAAATTGTCTTGACTTGCACACTTTCTATAATCTGAAATGCAGAATGACTGAGAAGTCTTAAAATTGCAAACTGATGTCTGTGAAGCTCACAATTAAAGCTGTAATCTAGAGAAGACAGTTAAAAGCAGCAGTTGCCAATTTGCCAAGTAATTCTAAATAGCGGAAATTTAAAATATAGCTCTTCTTGGCCAGCAGATTTTCTTGTGCAGAATGCCAGCCTAAAACATATGCCCTGGCTAAGTCCCATTTTAGTACTGAAGACTAGTTTTATGCTAGCTCTCTGCAGATGCATGTCCTTAACCCCTTATGGGGAAGTGACCAGGAAGTCCTGTAGTCTTTACGTATAATACTCATTTAGGCACAAAACCAATCCTGTAACATACTGCATTGCTCATACAGATGAGATTTTGCAAAATGAGTAACTAAAGCAAGGAGGTTAAATCCTTATGTGGGTCTCCAGTTGGATGTGACAGCGTTAGTACCCTGTACTGAATTAAATGGGAACTGCTAGGCGGCAGGGTCATTTTGAAAAACAGACCAGCTAGGTGCCTAAATAAAGATGCAGAAGTGTAATAATAGTTGTTGGCTTTAAAAAAAATTGGCTATACACACTGTAGTTCATGGAAGTTGTATCTTAGTTTTACTTAAGGAATTGATTTTTGACATAAAAAGACAGTATTTTACTTAAGATAACTATTTTAGGAATTGTGAACTAGACAGTTCTGAAACTCCAGATGTTCCAAAGATCAGTGCTCAGGGAAATAAATGGAAAGTCAAGAAAGCTACCTATTATACTCAATTGTTTAAATGTAAACAATTTTAAACTATGAATTTTTAAGATTGTTAAATTCATAACTTTTTTTTTTGTATGTGTGTGTGTACACGTGTAAGTGTGCTTGCGTTTTATTTAAGTCTGTTCAGAATGCCATTGAATTAGGATATTTATTTGTGGCTCAGTTTTAGTTCCCAAATTTCTACTTCATTTGGGCTTTTATCCCCTGTAATAGTTTAATTTAGTGGTGGACAGATTGCCAGAATAACGTCCAAGTTGGACTCCCACAGAAGCCAGTAGGCGTCATTTCATTGACTTCAGTGGGTCTGGGCACCAATTATATGTAACACCTACTCTATATTGATCTTCTGGCATGACAGGGTGCAGCAGTGGCATATTATTTCTCAGTTAGTTATTATTTGTATGGACAGCAGTATTAAGGGAGGTCACCTATGGTATTATCCACATTAAAAAAAAAAAAAAAAACAGGAAAAAAATTGGCAGGCAAATTGACTAAACAAGCCATGTTTTCTTAAAGATGGTATACAAGTGTTTCAGGTATCTGGTGACTAACTTTTCCGATAAAACACAAGTATTTATTTCTCAGTGAGAAGAAACCTATAAATACAGGATACAAGATGAAGCTTCACAAGCATGATTGCAGTATTGTGAAGCCATTTTTAGTAAACCTGAATCATCACTCTATCTTCTGAGCAATAATGTTAGAGTGTATAAACTGTACCGTGCCGAAATTGAAAATAGGCTGGTGTGGGAAGCATCAGAGCGTAGATTAATTACCTGAGAGGACTGATACTGTCCCTTTATTTTCCATTCCCTGTCACCTGATTGTCGAGGTGAATGCAAGCCTGATCAATTCATGTCACTGGAGGATGTTAACTGCAAGGCTTTTGCCTTAAGTAGCAAAACCAGGGAGATCAGAAGAGAAACATCATGTGTGTGCTATGAAATCTCCACATTGCTTAGCTGAAGTAACGACAAAACCGCTTTTTGCCCCGTGGCTTGTTGTGTTAATTTGCTTGCAGCTTTACTCACATCTGTTCAAAGGGAAGGAAGAATAGACGCAATACTGCTGTTTTGGTCACAGTGTAGTACTGATTTGGTAGCAGAATGCTTCCAGCTTTCCTGTCCCTTTTGCAGGTAATAGCAGCTAGTCAAGGAATGAAACGGTGGAAAATCAAGTCTGCTGTCTTTGAAGGGACAGAATTTGCCTTCATGTGGAAAAAAAAAATGTATTCCCACCAGCCTATTAGCAATTCACATGAATTATTTTCACACTCCAACATCCTTGCTTAAATTGGTTACTTATACTTTGCATTGTAATGGACAGACAGAATATATATGAATCTAAAAACAGGTAAAAATGATGTTAGAGGGAAATTGTATTAAAGTAGTACAGATTTTACTCAAAAGTTTGATTTCACTGTAGGACTTCTTTGGTTCACCAAAAAGCGCTATGGTGGCTGGTATAACTTAGACATATTTCAGACATACTGTTTAATCATCAGAAAAGGTTTCTGAATGTTCACAAGAACAGCAGTCTGTTTCTGCTTTTGGACATAGTACATATGAAAACCTTTTCTTCATTTTGCCATTTAATCTAAGATTGATCCTCAAGAAAATGTCAGTAATTGATCTTGTAATTTTAGGATCAATAAAATACATTTTAAAGCACAGCATATCCTATAAGAAAAGCCTAATGCTCTTCATTTCATATTCTTCATTGTCTTAGATGGATGTCTAATAGTAAAACTGAAACTAGGGATGTAATTACCACTTCCATTACAAAAACATGTTTTTCAGGGACTTATAACTTGTACAAGTGGAATCCTGACATAAAATTCCAGGTTTTACCATGAAGTCAAGTCTGTTTCCATGAGTTAGATATTTCCCTGTTACAGGATGTTCCAATAAAAATATTGCTTTATTACCAGATAAATTCAACTGGTGAAAATCTAGATCTGTTAATTTCGTGTGATGGCACTCGTTTTAAGTATGCTAAAGTTACCTTTCAGCAGTACAGGCTCGTATTTCCAATTAAAATGTGTAAGGGTAAGATTGAATTTCTGACTGTCACTGTCCAGTTTTTGAATTTCTTCATTATCTCTCAGTACTTAATGGCATGGGACTAGCTCTTAGTATATGTTCCAGAATCAGTAGTAGCTGATCTATTAAGTTTAGCAGATAAAAGGTGGTTTCCAGGAAACCCACAGGCTAATGTAGTGCTGGGGGAAAATCTTCAAAAACTTGTTGCAACAATTTGGTGTATGGTGTGTCCTGCCCAAAAGGAGGCACTGCCCAAACAAAGCAACTAGAAGAAATCTGAGAGTTTAAGTTGGATGCGAGGTGTTTGTATGTTATATCTATCACAGTATTGGTTCTGAAACTCTTCCCCTTCAATAAGTTTCTGAGAGTGAAATCCACAAATTGGTGTTGTCAAAATTTGATTCAAATAACTGCCTTGCTTTCTGCTGGCCACCTGTGCTATGTACTTTCCACCCAATGTTCAGGCACCTCATGAGGTTCTGCTGAGGTTTATGGGTATGTCACTCTGATGTCATCCTAGATAATCTGAGACTGAAGATTAAGTCATTTAAGAAGCTGTAAGACTCTCTTAGGAAGAGTGTATTTTTCCTTTCCAGAGAGAAAAAATCTGATGTCCTTTTTCCCTCCTTCTTCTGACCCAGCTGTGTTAAACTTCAGTGAGTTTACCCTGAGGTAGGAGTGGAGATGACACTGCAGACTGCTACTTCTTCAGTCATCGAGTTTTAGATATCTGGAAGACCTCCATAAACTTTATGGAAGGAAACACTTCTGGTGAAAAACACATACAAAATGGCTCTGACTCATCACCAGATCACAGAAAATTTAATATCCTGAGTGAAACTATCCAGTAGATGTATCCCAGTAGAAATACAGCCTAGCAGAAGTTCCCAGTGTTTCACTTCTGGATTTCTGCTCCTGGCATGGTTTTGTCTAATGGATATGTTAGGAAGTTCATTTTATGGTCTTTGCAAATGAATCATTTGTTTCACTACATCATATAGGGAATAAACACCTACTAAATACTGCAAGCATCCTCACCATTTGGTCTCCTCTGTGGCCATTGTTAGCAGAAGATAAAGTGAAGTGTGGGAGGAGACAAAGCTTATCTTGATCCACTTAATGGGTTCAGAGGACCAAACATTTCAATGCATTCATTGGTTTTATATTAAGATACAGGATTTGGGGATGGAAGAGTACCTATGATATCAAAAAGGATTATTTTCCAGGCATATATTTTTGGAAATCCAATACTTGGGTGTAAAGAGGGTTCTTTTGCAGGTTCTACATTTTAAATGAAAGCTTATCTCACAAAAATACTCAGTGAAATCTCCAGGCACTAGGGAGATTGAGTGGAGCTGTCCTGAAAATTACTGAATGCCACCAGCTCCTGTAGAAGTCACATAAAGAATTTGGCACATGGTACGGATGGAGCCTTATATGCCAACATCCGAATTTCAGCATTTCCTTACAAATGAAGGAAGCAACAGCACAAAGCTGTGCTACAGAAAGAAAAGCTCCAGATGATAATATGCAGTCCTAGGCAACTAGGCAGACGTGGATTTTGGATGAGCTACATACAGTTTCAAGGTGTGTGTAATTACCATGCTTTCATGATTAGAACAAATGCCCTCACAAAGATATTCACAAGGGATTGTCAGTGCTGGATCTGAGGAGATACATCTTGCTAGCTCTAGGCTAAATGGCCCCTAGAAACATAGAATCATGGAATCGTAGAACAGCTTGGGTTGGAAGGGGCCTTAAAGATCACCTAGTTCCAACCCCCCTGCCATGTGCAGGGAAACATGGCAAACTCCTACCAGAAGGAGTTCATACTTGCACTGGAAAGGACAGAGCAACTGAGAAATTTCTACTTTGTTGCATATTGGAATATCTGCCTCTTCCTGAATGACCCAGAAGTTATGCAGATCATCTGAATTAGACTCCCAGGAAAACAGAGGAAACAGAAATGTTAAGTGTTGAAGACAACTCAATCTGTTCAAAATTTTTTTGTGTATAATCAAGAGCTATGTTAATTCCAGGAGCAGTACCTCCTGGCCTAGGCAGTCAAAACTACTAGTAACCAAAAAAATTCCTACCACTAATGTAAGACTGGGAGATTGAGAAAATCATATACTGCTTTCTGACTCGTCCCTTGCTCTAAATCAAAAGGAAAGAAATTCAGATACAGCTTTTTGTGAAACTGTTGCTAAGAAATAAGATTTTATGCTGAATAGAACAGAAGGGTTCTTCTCAACAAATTGAGAGCAGATAGCTGCACAGAAACACATTTGGCTGGCAGGGAGACTTACTTCCTCTTCAGTAAAGTCCTTGGAGAGCTACCAGAAAATACTGAAAGGCACCATCATCATCCAGGTTTACCTGAACCATTGCTTAGTGCATTGAGCTTCATGTTCTCATATGCAGTGGACCACATAGTGTCTTGTCTTGCCAGTGGGAACCAGCAGCTGTGTCTTGTGACACCACTGAGCCAGGACCTGCTGGATACGCACAGGGAGCTTCTGAACCCCTGGAATTGGGCATGCTGTGGCACTGGTCTGTGCACGTGTTGAGAGAAGGTAGGGCAGATGAAACACTGCCCTGTGCTACAGGATGGGGAAGGCAGGTTGCTGTCATGATGCCAGGGCTCCAGTCTTGCTACACAGTGGTCTTGGGTGCAGAGGGGCCGAGGCTGCATGTGGGGAACTGCTCCTGAGTCACTTTTGCAAAAGCAAAATGCCTAAGTCAAGCAGAATGGAGAGGGGAGGACTGTATTCCCCCCTGAACAAAATGAAAGTGATCAAACTGCAGACCTTCACAACAGAGGTGTTCAGTTCTGTCTTGGGTTCAGTTTTCATCCTCTGCTACCCCTAGCAACTTCTCCAAAGGAACAGTGTGTGCACAGGCTCAGGATGACAAAGTGCACGTGCTCTACTGCCTCTGTGTTTAGGGGGAGAGTGCCGATGGTGTACTGAGTTACTCAATCAGTTGGTGAGGCAATAAATAGAAATGAGCAACGAGACATGAAAAGCATTTGCTTGTGTCCTAGGTCTGGCGCATTACAAGAGCTGTATGACACTCTGAGCTGTCCTTCACTGAAGGCTGTGGCAGTTCTTATCTGCTTAAGGTCTGCAAGGTCCAGAGCTCTTAAGAATGAGGATTCCTGTTGGAAGTTTTCCTGTACCAATTTATCTCAAAAGTCAAAAAGAAACCCCCACCCTCTTTCAGTAAATGCATCTTGGCACCCAAGCATGAAAAGAAAAAAGCGTAAACAGCGCAGAACTGTTCATTCTTTCATAGTACATTAATTTTTAACCAAGGGTAACAAAAAGACAAACGTTACCGTTAACATCTCAGATCTAGAGAATTCCTCCATCGTAAGAGGTTTTGAAGATGACTGATAAGGGAGCAGCAGAAGGTGTCTACATCAAAGGAATATGGATATTTCACAATTCTGCTGTCACCGTGCTCATACATGCAGCAAAGGCTGGCAATAATGGTGATCTCAACTTGCCTTACACATGCAGCTGGAAATGCTTCAGATCTCCAGATGACTATTCCAAAATGTTTTATACATTACTAGACTTGCAGTCCAGTATCTACTGTGCTCCGAGCTATGTATTGGGAGGTTTTAGCCTTGTGCATGCCTGGCTAAAATGTGCATGCCGGCTGCAGACAGATGGCCATCTTCGTTAGCCAGGTGACTGTGACAGGTAAGGCAAGTTCGCCCATTCTCTTTGGCACTGCAGGGGAGCAGAGAGCATCCCCACTCAGCAGAAGGGCAGGCACTTCCAGCATCATGGAGCCACACCTTTCTCAAGCCACGCTCCATGGTGGGCCCCAGTGAAACCTGCAGGTCTGTGAGCAGGAAGGTACCACCATGCTTTTGCACAGGTCTCACAAGGCAATATGGAGGCAGATGAGATCTTCAGCTGCTCACCTTATCCTCAAGGCCTGTGAGATATTTGGTGGCACAGAGCCTCAGCACACCATGGGGCACAGCACACCAGGAGGCGAGGTGCCATGAGTAATACCTTTCTCTGAAGGAGTTATCAGTGTTGCAAGACCACACAGAAGAGAGACTAAAACACTGATGTCCCTAACTTACAGAGATGCATAGTTTGAGACAGAGAGGGCCGTGGCACTGTGCCATGACCCCCAGCCCCTACAGCTCATCAGCTGATGCACACCAATACATGGGGAAGTAGGGGGACTGGAGTGACAATCATGCATCTAACCAGTTAAATGAAGCACTGATGGACAGCCAAGGGGCAGAGATGAAGTTAAAACACACAGAGGCAATCTTATCCTCACCCTGCCCTGGGCATATATGTGGAGAACTTCTATAGATAGGGACTTTGTAGGAGAGAAGTTTTAATTATATCAAGTGGAAAGAAAATCCCTCTCTACAGTGGAAATGTCCAGGTATTCCCAGAAAAAAATGGTCATCTTGTTACAGTAAAATGGAAACCCACAAGAAATTCCCAAGAAAGGTAGTTCAAGTGGAGAAATCCAACTAAAACCCACACAAACACAGTAGAAGCTGATCTCTTAAAATTTCACACCTCTTCTTTCTTTTGGAACAGTCGTGTCAATTTGTTCTTTACATTTTCAGCTCCAGCTCTCAGGCAAGATAGAAGCTGGTAGGAGGCAGGCACTGATAAAGGCTCTACTGGCAAAATGTCAGATAAAGGGAAACCATTTTTACATTTCTGCTCTGACAAGAGAGGACAATATATTCTAGCCTGGAAGCTTAGAAGGCAGAAGCAGCAGTGATTAATTGCTCTAATTAGGGCTCCAAATAGGAAAGAGCAAGTTTCCTGAGCTACTGCATGCTAAATTTCCTCGCTTCTATGAATAACTGTATTGCTCAGAGGAGATGGGCATCAAAGTGCATCTCCAGAACAAACATTTACCCACTTCAACTTAGAAATACCACTAGAACCTCAACACAAATAACTAATACAGAGAGACAACAGGCTATTACAGCACCTGGGAGGCAGCATAATAGCCTAGTTCAGCTGCCTCCCTAAGGAGCTCAATAAATGCTTGCATGAGCAACTGCACTGAAAATGGGTGTGTTGCTGGTCTACCACACCGCAACTTGCCGGTTTCAGTGAACTACCAGTTTCTGCTGGCCACTTCAGCACTAACAGGAGACTTCTCAGCGCAACAGGGCTGATACTGTGATCTTCAATGTGTTCTTCACTAAGACTTATTCCCTTCCACCTCCACCTGCCTTTCAGCCATCACTGACTTTTGTGCCACCAATGGATGTCAGGTCCTGATTCTGACCTCCCTGATGAGGACAAATGGAAATAAAACCACTGCCACCAATAGAATTACACCAAAAACTGCCTCTTTTCACCAGAAGGAGAGCAAAGCACGTAAAGTGCTGAATGTCAGCTTTGCTAAATGCCTTATGGGAAATAATGAATGTATTACTTAAAAAAAAAAAAAAAAAATAATCTGGCAGATATTTAGCGAACGCCCCACCCCCACCCCCACCATTTTATTTGGAATATATGCTACATAGTCTGGGAGTCAGCCAACTTCAGCAACACTCTTCTGTCACATGCAGAAAAAGCTTTTGCTTCAGCTGGGTCCAGCTGCCTCCTATTGATAATCAGATGTACTGGCACAGAGCATCTAATCTGGATTGTGGCCATCTACAAGTAGCTAGAAGCACATAAATAATAAGGGTTCATCACTGCACACTGATGTATAGGAGGAGGGCAGGGAGATGCATATGTCCGTTATTTTTCTTTTGGTGTTTGTTTGAACTGCTCACTTGCCTGACTAATAAAAAGCACTAATAGAGGCCACCAGGAGAGGAGGCGCTTACCATAGGTGCATGCCAACAGCACTTCAGTAAGTAGAAGAGTCTTTTCACTGCTTGTGCATGTCAGAGAAGTCTTTACAGTGCTACATCACCAGAGAGCAGGCCATCAGGGCTGCAGAGGATTGCAGGCTGGTCTTAGAAACGTTCCTGCTGGTGAACCGAAGTAGAGCAGAAAATATGCAAAATAAGCTCCACTGCTGATTGTACCCTCTCATTTGTATGCTCTACACTCTTCCAGTAATGAATCATCAGCCCAGGTTCTGCTTAGCTTATCATGGCTGCAAATGCTGCAATAGCAGTAAACTGGGGCAGACACGGATTCATCTCCAAATGACCAAGCCCAGGGGATGCTGGATGCCCATGAAGCTGGCAAACTTTTACCCTGCTGATGTGGAAAGTGGCATAGTACAAAGATACCCATAGCAGAGCTGAATAAAGGAGAGATACTTACACTGTGGTAAGGTGTCTGCAGTGCAACGTGCATCAGTAGTAAATCAAATTTATTCCCCTCTAGTCAGAGTGCTTTAGAGAACAGCAAAATTGCCCAGCTATGGCCATGCCTCCTTTAGTCAGGAAAACCCCTCATGTCAAGACAGGGGAAGGCAATGCATCCCATGGGGGAAGGGAGTGCTTCATCCCTTTCTAATTATCAGAACTGTCTAGGGAAGGACCACATTTTGGACTTAATGCCTGACACGTGCCCCAGGCAGAAAGGCAAACTCCGTTCCAGGTGTCTGCAGCTCTTACCTAAACCAGATACTTGGAAGTTACACCCTGGTGAGCAACAGAAAGAAGCTACCAGTCCCATGGACACCTGGGACCAGCTATGAACTCTGCCAGCAATCCCATCTCTGGAAGAAGACACGCCTGTGCCTGCCAACAGCAGAGCTTACATGTGGAGATGACAGTACAACATGGTGTTTTTTCAAGACTTTATAAGGAAACAGTGAGGGTTTTTTTTGTTAACAGCTCAGTTCTGGTTACAGACGTTTACCTGCCAGTCTAGTCAAGCAAAACAAAGCACCATGCTGGAAGAACTGAAGGGACACAACCAACTCCCAGATACTGCCTTCATCTGAAGTTGAACACATGTAAAGTGCACCTTGTCATGGTGCTTTCAGGGGAACTGCATCAGGTGAACAAATCTCAGATGCAGAGGAAATGAAAGATGCACTGATGGCCTGTATAATAAAAGGGGGATGTACCTAAGCACACTGTCAAAATTAAAAATCTAAAATCAAACTCGTAAGGTGAGTTACACATGGAGCCATTTGTCTCCAGTGTCAGTGGTCTTTCAGTGCTAAAGGACCTTAGTACCTGCTTGTGGCAGAGGGCTACATTTTGTCTTTGGAAGCTTTGCCGTCAGGGAAATTTGGGATCTCCTATAAAGCCAGTCCTGAGGGAACAGAGAGAGCGCAGTTTGCCATTTTCTCATAATGATCCACTGTAGAACAGTCAGAGAAACAATGGCAAGATCAAGTATGCCATCTTCAGAAACAAGGAAACATTAGATTTGGGTAAAAGGATGATTAAATGGAGATAGAAAAGAAGGGAACTTGAAAAGGTGGGTTTTTATGAGTGGGGTAATGGGGAGGTCACAACAGGTTTACTCTGTGAGACATACAGGGTGGCTGTGCATCTCAGTTAATGACTGGAGAACTTCCTCATGGAGCAGCTACATGGTCCCCTTGCAGCATGACTGCTTTTCTTCTTTCTCAGTTCCAGAAATTGCAGCCTTTGCCATTTTTGCTGCCTGGCACTACTGTGGAAGAAGGTAGCATCGCTCCATTCCCTTACAGCTGGGACAGATGGCACCCATGGACCAACAGCCCTGAGCAAATGCACTTGCTCCAGGAATTAACACACCTCCTTTTCCTGCTGTATTGTTGCTAGGGAGCTCCTAAGGTTCCCCTAGATACTGTGCAAGGGATAACAAAACATTCCTATCTGCCTAAAGGGAACAGTAACTGTTATCAGCAGTTCCTCTTGCCTCTTCTCCTTTTGGCTTTGTTTCCTTTACCCCTGATTTGTTCCAAAACTAAGGGTATTGCCTAGGGTTGGCACAGGCAAGAGAGCATTAACCTTAAGTGCATCAAGCCTTGTTGAACTGAAGCTGTTGTTCATGTCAGCAGCTTAGTCTGAGCCTTCTGGGAAAAGCAGGGATGGGTTCAAGGCTGTAATCAAATACATCAAACCCAGGTCCTCCATGATTCCATAACATAGCAGCCTTTCCATAATGCATCCAAAGCACATCCTTGTCTCTTAGTCACTCTCATTGCTTGCCTGAGTATCTGCTGCCATGCACTTCAAAATGCACATAGTGCATTAGTGTTGGAGATGAAGCCAAAGAGCTAAATGTCTTCTTGTGAACCACCACGACCCACGTGTTGCCTGCAAGGACTCAGGCTGAAATAGGCGCTGGGGAACAGCAGGCCTGAAGCAGAATAAGAAAGGCCAGACTGGCTGGTATTGTGATGTAATGCCAGAAAAAGGAAAGTGCTCCACATACATCTGTGGTTTCTCTGCCAGCAAAATTTGAAGATGTTTCATCTGTTGGATTTCCAAACGAGCCAAGACTCAAAGACGCAGCATCACTGAAGTCTTGTTCGTGTACCTTTCAACTTCCTGGAAATCTGTATTTTTCTGTACCCGCAATACTTCATGTTCAAATCACACCACAGATCTTATCTTCAGAAACTACACAACGGAAAAAGCTGCAAGACCAGAACAGCAGGTACAGACAGCCACCGTATCAGATCTAGCTGAAATCAGGTACCGACAGCGATTCATCATGTCAGCTTAAACAACAATAAAAAGATGTCTGCCCAAGGCTCTCAGTGCCCTAACACATCACAGGTATACTAAAATCTCAGCAAAGTTAAAGTAATTGTACCAGCCAGCTCCAAAAATTCTTTGATACTCTTCCATTGGTCTTGGGGCCATCCATAGTTCTTTCTTAAAAGCAGATAAGCACATCTTGGGAGGCATACTGCTTACCCTCAAAGCCTGGCATTCCCAGGGAAAATTAATTTCCTGGCTCCCTTCCAGGAGAACCAAACTTCCTCGGAGTCACCAAGATCAGCCTGAGGGTGGATGGGGACCAAGGCAGCATGACCCCTCACTCAATGCATTTTTGTAAGCCAGGACAGAGATGCTGAATGACTGATACTTGAGCATCTGATTTTCCTTTGATGGAAACCTGTGACAGGAGTGTTGGTGGTTCTCCTCTTGCAGCAACTTACCTTTCAGCCCCCACCTTGGAACTGCACTGAAGCACAGAACCCAGACCTCAGAGCGGAGGTGGGATGCAGCAGTATGCCAAGTGCCCAGGTTCTGCCTATTTAACTGCTGGCCACAACACCCCCTGAGCTCCTGCTGGCACTCCAGGTGGAGCGGGTTGGTTTACCTCTCTGCAGATGGGCAGTGCCAGGTCACAGCTCCCAGCAGGTCCTGAGCTGTGAGACACCACCCGAAGCGTAGTGGTGTTTCTCAGCAACAAAAGGCAGCTGCTACAGCCAGACCATGTTTCAGCCGAGCTCAGCAGGGAGCATGAGGTGCTGCCCTTCCTCCTCTGGGACCAGCAGGCAGCCAGCAGCTCTGAGCTCAGCAGGAGCCACCTGCCCACTGCACCCAGGTCTGCTTCAGGCTCTGGAAGTGCATTCACTTGCTGAAAGACCCAGAGCAGCAACTGGGCTAAACTGCCTAAATCCAACCCAACAAAGTCATGCAAAACTCAAGCCTGCCTAAGCTGGGTTCTCTCATGGCCCCTGTAAAGCCTGGTCATATGCATAGAAAGGCAATTTCTTTGCTTCCAAGCTTTCCTCCTTTCCTAACAACATTTTCATCGGCATCCAGCAGCTAGGGCAGTAACAGCAGCATGAAGGGAGGTATGACTCCTCGGCCTATGTACAAACAAATTGACAGGAACATATCAGGAAACGCCCAGAAAGCATCCCAGAAATTGCCCAGGTGTAACTCTACTCATTGCATCTTGCCTGCCTGACTTGTGACCTCACTTTGCTCAAATGACCCATAGCCCTGTCCTGACCAAACTCAAGAGAGAGCTGTGCAGTCATTTTACTTGGGAGGTGACAGTACCACCAGCAGGATCCCATCTTGCTGGTATCTGCTAAAGGAGCTGGGAAAAGCAGGTGGTCCTCACGTATGTTCTGTCCTGGAACAAGGACACAGGGACCTGAGCAAAACCAAAGGATGAGGCTGCACATGGAGCCAATACATGCTGGTGACAACATTCATCAACCACCCTATGCCAAGGAAATTAAAGGTGGAAAAGCACTGTGCCATCAGTACCTTGCTACTGCAAGGCACCTGGGGCACAAAAGGATTCACCAGACCTATGCCACAGTTAGCCAGACACATCACACAAATTGCTGCCTCCTACATGTCAGATAGGAAGTAGCACTGAGTGCTTCCACTGTCCCAAATTCCTCAACATGCTGATCTAAGACACAGAGATAAACTAATGTCCCAAAGACACTAGCACTTAATATCGTCAAGGCGCCTGAATCCATTTCAGAACAGACACGGACTTAACACTAATCTTTGCCAGAGCTTCTCACTTGCACACAGAAGTGGAAGAAAGGTGCCCAGTGGATGGCTGCTGCTGCCTGTAACTCAGCACCAGCTCATTCTCCTTCCCTCCAGCCAGCTTCTTCCCAGAGAGTTTGTTCTCTTCACCATATTCATACCCACAAGAGTAAACTAAGCAGATACAGCAGGACAAGATGGCTTATTTTGTGGCCATGGATGCCCTGTGATTCTAATAGGACGCTTTTTTATTAGGCTCTGTCCCTTTAGGTTATGACCTCCACATCCACACCGCTCTTACACATCTGTAGGGGATGAATCATCTCTGCCTCTTTCCAGGGCACCACCAGCAGCAGTGCAATAAGCCATGCTGCTGCCTGCATTTGGCAAACCACACAGCTCCAGCAAAGCCTGGCTTTTCACCAGCCACAAGCTGAGCTGCAGGGGGTTACCTCAATGGACAGACACAAAACCCCCACCCTTTGTGGCCCCCTTGGAACCCACCCTTTGTGGATAATAACTCAAAATCGCAAAACCAAAAACTAAACCTGACATGTTCTGTGGGAATATATGATCCTGGCAGCAGTGAATTACCTGCTACATTTCATCTCTTCTTCTCTTCACAGACCCCTGGAGGTGATGTCAGTTCATCCATTTCTTCTTCAAACACCATCTTCAGGGTTGTGATGGCAGAAAAAAAGGTTACAGAAAAAAAAAAAAAAAAAGTTAATTCTAAAAGAAATCAGCACCATGAACTGATTTTTTATATTTCCCCACAGACCACTGCTGATGACAATGGGTCCTGAGAATACATCACCAAGAACTCCTTTTAGAGAAGGAAACCCAGGCAGGTCTTTGCAAATGTGATTAACGCTCATGTCAGCGCAGCCCTGATCCTCTCTTCTCCTTTATCACCCTCAGCCTTACACATCTCCCATTCTATCTGCTCAGCTAGGCACACCCTTGATCTGTTTTTCTAACATGATGCCTTCCCACAAGGCCAGGAATATGTGGCATTAATTCCTGGACATGGACCAGGGGAAATCAGTAGTGTATATATACAGCACCACCTAACTTAAGCATGTGAGCTGGAAGCATGTACTCAGCAGTCATTAGACAGTGACAAAGGCTTTCTCAAAGCACAAAGCAAGGCAGGAACCTAATTTAGCTGCACTGAATTGCCCTCTGGAAAAGTACAAGATGCTTGCTGATAAATTAAGAAGATAATCTCCCTAGATATCTGAGGATTTACTGAAGATACCCAAAACGATGTTGTGTGCGAGCTCACATGCACAGGGAATGCACCAAGTGTGGAAATGGCAACTGGCTGCTCCACACAAGCTTGATGGGGAGCTCACTGGTAGCTGGGACAACCTCTGCCCAGGCATAGCTGTGTCACTCACAGACCACGATGCCCCTGCGTCCCCTGGGGTGGCTGGCAGCGTGTGTGTGTCCATCTATGGCTAGATCCCTTAGTGTTTTCATTTTCCTGAACTTCAGCTCAGAGGAGGTCTACACCACAGCACATGCCATCATGCAGTGCTCAGAAATCAGCCGTACCTGCAGGCAAAGCACAGCCCTGCTCCGGCTCGACAGCTGCGCAGAGGGTGGCTTCCATTACCGTCAGACCCCCATGGGCAGGGAAGTGGAGCAATTCAGCTGCTTGGCTAAAAATAGGAGGAGAGACTTCCCTTTATCCCTTTGGCTTGCTCAATGAAAGCTCTCCACGCTGATTCAAGCCACCTTAACAGCTGTCTGCCTCTTTCCTTTCCCAGACTTTCCTAGGTCTGACCTGACATTCCCTGCCCCTACATTTCATACTCAACCTCCCCACCTCTGCTCTGCCATGCCACTTCAGCCATTGCTGTCTGAAGTTCCCTTTCCCCATCAGGATTCATACTAGCATGTTTAGGGCACCACAGATGCAGGTAAAGGCTATATGAAAACATAATTTTGAATATAGCCTGATTGTTACCAGGCCTTCTGATGGTGAAAGCTGGTAGGAATCTGGTGTAGGCACCTGGGGCAGTGATTCCCAACCTCTGCAAAGCCGCAGAGCAAACGAGGCACCAAGGAGCATGAGCCTGCACACAGCAACCATCTCCCTGTGGCCAGCACAACAGTGGGTTAGTGTGCTGCCTGAGCTTTGGAGAGGAAGGCTGAGGGGGGTGAACTGAGGTGTGTGGCAGCTTGGAGCAAATTCAGGATCAGTTTGCAGTGGCTGTACATGAACTAAATTTGCTTAAATACTTGGATTTGTTCCACATTAAAATTAATACAAATGAGATCAGAATTTGGACCTATTTTCAGGTTTTGCCCCATGTACTATTACATCATCCCTTTAAAAGGTCTTTAATTACACCGGTAAACACAGTGTCTGTGATACTAGAAAACTCCAGTGGTGTGTCCAGCTAAAATACTTTGGCCAGGATTGGCTGCTCCACAGAAGGACACAAAATTCTTGGGCATTGGGTTATTGCCAAGTAACTCGCTTGTCGGTTGTTTCCTCCCAGCCTCCACTGAGGTTAACTTATGCCTGAAAGTATAGCTACAACACTGAATGTGATGATTACTTTCTTATAACTCCTTTTTGTAATTTAAGGTGAACACCGATTTTAGTCCTGTTTACAAAAGTTGTGGGCTAAATGCTAATGAACATTTGGGAATGCAATGATCAGCGCAGCACATGCCCTGCTCACCAGCTTTGTGCCAGAGTGGCACAAAGGAGTCATTGGAGCATTCCGCTGTTATTAAAATTCCTAACATTAAAATTCATAGGTAGAAAGATACCTTCAGGAGCCGTTTGTATTCTGGTCCCAAAGCTGCCACATCATGCCTATATAAGAAGTGGAGTGCTGGCCACTTTTACAGAAATTCATCTACTCTTCTAATGTTTTTCAAAACACAATACTGTCAGAACTGTGCTATAAAAAAAAAAAAAAAAAAATTAAAAAAATAAAAAATCAAGTTTATTATAGTAACATTGGCGTAATGGAATTATTCTACTGAAAATATGAATCACTGCATATTTATTCTAGACAAACATAGCAGAATCTGTCCCACTCCTCTGCAAAAATTGCAGTGAAAAGCAGAATTTACACTAGCTGAAGCAAAGCATCCCTGGTGTAGGAGATGCATAATTACATTGAAAATGTATCTCCCAAAGGGAAAAAATATCCTACAACTTCTCATTAGGTAATTGGAGATACTGTTGTGAGACATATGTTATCTACCCAGTGACTAAATGACATTCATGCCTCCTGGAGGTGTAAGGGTAGAGCTGCCTCTTAGAGCAGTGTAACAGGTTGCCACCTCTCAGGAGAAAACAAAGGGCTACCCTGTGTGGGCTGTAGGGCACTGACTCATTAAGGCTGTCTTGTGGAGCGTCCCGTACAAACTCTCCCTCACACCCAGCCTAATGGCCACCCATGTTAAACATGTAACTATGCAACGGGTTTTTACCGATTTTGGAGTGAAGGGGGTTTTCTGAGTGTGTGAGGAGCCGTCAGCTGGCTTGCTTTTAGTTCTTGTGGGAATGAAGGTAAATGAAAGTAGGAACTAGGAAGTTCGTATCTAAATGCTTCGTGTACAGTGCCGACAGCAACTAGTGCTGGTGTGGTGTTCTCACAGGGCCAGTGGTACTTAGTCCCTCTCCAGGCCCTGTTCTGTCTTGCTTCTCTAACACACCGCCTCATTTGTATCAGGTAGCTCAGCCTGGGCAGCACAGGAAACTGGGCAGATGGAAACAGTAATGTCCTCTTCTAACTGGAAAATCAATAAAATGCAACCAAGCTTCTCTTGAACAATTAGAGTTTTAGCAAGCAATCCAGTAGTGAGTGTCCAGGGAGAGGACTCTCTTCAGCTAGAAAACTGCAGCTTTAGAAAGCAAAGGAAGTAATGAGGGAACAACAGACAACCCCAACCAAGGCAAAGGAGACTGGGACATAGTGGTAATGCGACAAGCGGGTTTTCTTTCTAACTTTGGTCATGCCTTTGCGGCAACTCTGCAGTGACAAGCTGACCGTCTACTGCCACCTCACTGGCAGCACAACCTGCAAAACTTCAGGTCTTTGGCACGTGAAAGTCAGAATTCTGCTTTGGGAAAGCAGCCAAACCACTCCCAAGCTCTTACTGTAACAACTGGGAGCCTGGGTAAAAGATTAATGAAGAGTAGGTCATTAGCCTGAAGCTTTTTTGGATTTCTTAGTTCAAACAAACAAACAAAAAAATCTGGGAATTTGCCATATGATACATACTATCACATTTACTTGTGAAAAAGAATTTTTACTAGCAGCCCTAAAATCCTGGGGTTTTGTCAAGAGATTAAGTGTTTCTTCTAATAGTTTAAAATTCAGGAATCACACAGGCATGGCTTTTGTTCTCAAAGTTTCTAGCCCTTATGCTGTACGTCAAAATCTGTAAAGCTTCATAAATCGCTTTCCCTGTCCTCTTCTTCTCCCTGTCCCCAACTTTCCACCCTCCAAGAAAAAAAAAAAAAAGAAAGAAAAAGAGCAAAAAAAGAAAGTCCACTATGATGACTGTTACATCTCTGTTGCAGTACTTTGGATGCCACTTTAACAATATTTCTGGATGGAAAATTTATAAAAAATTGTTGCTACCACTAAACTTACATCCCTGGATAATAATCTAAGCTATTAAAAGAGATCTTTCCTTACATGAAAGAGACTGGAGCATTTAAATTAGCCTTAAAGCATTAGATTGAGATAATTTTCTCTAATTAACCATTCTAATTTCTTCCTAAATTACTTCCCCCAGTAAGTCAAAGATATTTCCCTTCTTAATTCTGCTACTACTGTGACTAAAATAAGTCTACGCTCAGTTTTACATTGCATTTTCCGCTTCAGTGGATCTAGTAAAGCACCTGATTTACAGAGCAGAATGCACAGTGCTTTCAGGCCGCAGGAAGAAGTTGTCCAACCCATTGGATTTGGAGGGTAATTAAAATATACTCTCTTACTTCCATCTTGCAGTGAATCAGGGACACTTAGCAAGCTCACTTGCCAAAGGTCAGCAAAGAAAGCCACAGCTGGAAGTAACAAGAAGGTGCTTGAGGTGCCTGCTATGAGGATCAGAGATGAAGAGCTGGAAAGTGAGTGGGAAATGGTTGCACTCCCACAAGGTGACATGCTCTCTGGTGTCACAGTGACAGCCTTAACAGGCAGCGGGACCAGAGGCAGAAGGTGCAGCCAGGGAAAGGACAGGGCCCCAGCATGAGGGCAGGTGACAGAGACTTCAGCCAAGGAGGGACACTGGGGGAGGTGAGGACAGTCATGGAACAGTCATGGAACCACAGTCACTAATCTAACATCACAGAGCAAGAGCCATCATTCAGCTCCACAGCAGCCTACCCCAAAAACAGGAAAAAGTCTTTTTCTCTGCATAACTTAGCTGCCAAGAACAGGATTTTAAGCGAATTGCCAAACTGTCACTAAATATTATCTCCCATATTATGCTTGTCCAGTAAAGCATTTGTCACTGGTCATTGACAGAGACTGGATATTGGAACTAGGTGGTCTGTGGTCCCATCAAGCATTCCTCCACTTACACTTATAAACTTCACCTGAAAAAGGGGTGTCTTAACTTCAGGGGGAAGATAACCTCCCTTCTTTTGACAAGTAGAGGTTTTCAATTGCCTCTTAACCATGAAAGCACTTAGATTATTCAGCCTCATAGACCTTCTCCCCTAAACAGGGCTGCCACGTTTCTCCCCATGGAGGGTTTTCCAGGACAAAAGTCATGCACATGCACATCCAGCTCGCTGCACAGCACAAATCCCACCACAGACAAGCTTGTGTAATGATTCTCTGGCATCCTGAGCACATGACCCTCTCTGCATCAGGTACAAAAAGTTAAACACATCCATTTCAATGTGTAGCAAATAGGGCACTTGCACAGGACACACCAATTCACCTGCAGTGTGTGGACTCTAAATTTTTGCAGAACTCTGACCAGGCTATTGAACAACTGGAATTACAAGCAAACATCCAAAGATGGCAGATTTCAGCCAAACATCATTTCTAGCAAAGACAGCATATCTGAAAGAGCTGGAAACGAGTGTCTTATGAACCCGTGAGCCAGCTCATCCTGGCAGAATGAAATCTCCTACTCACTTATTATGAAATCAGCTTTCCTTACAACAGAAAACAAGTCTTTTTGGTTTCTATTACGGAATTTCATATGGAAGGGAAAAGAAGAGTCATCCCACCTCTCTTTCCCTTCACCCTCTCCTGCTTAGCTACTAGCTGTCTGGTTTTCCTCACTTTCACCACTGGCCTGTCCTCCTGTGCCTCCTCCAAAGTTAATGGAGTCACCAAAACTTCTGCTGATTCAAGCCCTGAGCACACATGCAGTCTCCTGGGAGTTTGTCAGGGCCAGATTTGCCTTTATCCAGTCCAAAGCCGTTTAGATTGCAAACTCAAGAAAGGCTCCTGGAGTCAATAAAAGGAAGCTGCAAGTGTCCCCTGAGGCTCATTTTGTAGCAGCACTTGCTGCTTCCTCCATGACTGGTGTGGAATTACAGACATGACTTTCTTTACGCACAGCCCATGGGGCAAGCTGGCTGCCACCGTGGGAAATACCAGGAGTAGAGAAAAAGAAAGGAAATCACAAGAGCTGCAGCTAGGCTCCTCACAGTCCAAACCCCAAGAGAAACCTCGAAAACAGGGAACATGTTTTCCTCTAAAACATAAAGTTGGCACACACAGTTGTGGGGCCACTGGGGGTAGGTGCACATGCAGGGAGGACATCATCCAGGTCTTCAGCTTCTAGTCTGAAATGCTTATGACAGAGGAAGAGCCAGCGTTAGCCCTCTGGTTGGAAGAGCATTACAGCATTGGGTAATAAATACCTTCTTGTAATCTCAGTGGAATGTGCTAAGAAAGGGGGAAAAACTGGGTATAAAAGCAACTTGTACCATGCATGCAATACTCTTCTCACCTCCTACCAAGGGAGGAAAGGTTGAATCCAACTGATTTTTAAAGCTTTTCCTTTGCAAGCAGAAAATGTCCTCTTTAGAGGACTTCAGTGTTACAGTACATATTTCACCAAGAAGAGCAGAAAATCCTCTCCTAGGGAGAAGGGGGTTGCTATGAACACACATCATGTGTTACTGAGTAGTGGAGCTGAGCAGCTCACGGAAGATCTCTGTGCCTTCCCTAATTCATTCAGGAAGTCACACAATCTCTCAGAGACAGTATCAGCTACTTCCATAGCTAGGAGAAAAACCTGCATAGCTGCCTGAGCGCTAGAGTTAATCCTGGGGATAATAATAAAAATTCGGCCATTCAGCTAGCAAGGAAAACCCTTCTGAGCTTTTGTGCAAGGTCTTAAAAACATCAATATAGCGAGGTGCAGGAACAGCAGTACTCAATGCAAAGTATATAGGCAAAGCCACGTCAACAGCCCAAGCCTGGGATCTGCCTGTTTCATTCCCAGACTCTGATCCCAGACTGGTAGCAATGATTTCATGCAGTGTAACTCCCCGTTGGAGGAAACCTGTGCACACCTGACATGTGCACACCTGACATGATAATTTTTCCATTATCCTCTACAGACAGGCATATAGACACTCTTGGGTGCCTTGTGCACAGGACAGTTCCCTGTGGTCATCCTATAGACCTCCACCCCAAAAGCATATACTGTTTCAGGGGCACACATACAGTGCATGGGACCCAGAGGACACGAGAGTCACCTGCCACGAAATGCACGTGCTAGTTGCAAGCAGGAGAGACACAAGACTCATTTAGCTTGAGATGCTGGTGTTTTTCTGCAGACCACCTGGAGTGGTGGCAACATAGACAACCCAAACATACATGCCACCAAAGCTAGGCTTTGACTTCATGCTAGTAATCACGTCTGCCTTGCCCATGCTTCTTGTGTCCTTGGCCTTCCTTGCCTAGGCTAAGGAGGTGTTACCTGCATGGCCTCTTCCTCCCTGAAGTAGCAAGGAGGAGGAGGAAAATCAGGCCATCTGGGCCCCCTTGCCCTTCCTTCCTCCCTCCCTTGCTGCTCCCACCAACATAAGCCAAAGCAGGGCACACTCGCCTTGCCAGGTTTGGGGCCCAAGGGGGAGTATCAAAAGGTTATGCTGAGATAAAGGAGTGAAGGGACACGGTGCTAGATCGCCGATCTGCAGGTAGTCCCTTCCCTGGTGTCCAAGAGGCTGGCCACTGATACTGTAAAGTCAGTCACAGAGAACAACCCTCCAAGACTTGATCTGAAGTTTTAGAAAGCAGGCATTCTTCATTACAGTGCTGGGAGCACGGGGGAATGTTTCCTCTGAGCATGCTCACCAAGTTACTCGAGGCCACATGTGATATACGGCAGAGTACTTGCACATTCATAGTACATGAAATATTCATTTTCATTTACACACAGGGCTGGGTACAAGTTTCTCTCTTCTAATGCAAAGTAGCGCACAGCCTCAGGTAGCATGGCTGGAGGTTTTTCCCAGCTATGCAGGCTCCCCAGGGGGGGGACTGCCCTCTCTTGGGGAGCTATTTGATCCAGAGGTTGTGATGTCCCATTGCTACAATTACCTTTACCCTACTTTCAGCCAGCTTTCTGTGGATTGCAACACTTTATCAACTTGTGTCCTCTTGCTGCCAGAACTTCCTCACTTGGAGGCTTCTCTCTGCATGACTTAGAATAACGGTGTTCTTTTCACCACCCATTCTTTGTTCCCCATCCTTCCCAAGACTGACTCCCTCAATTAGAAGTCCTTTCATTCATCACTTCTAACAACTTTAGAGAGTCAGCTTGGCCTAAACTTTGTGCACAGACTTCTTTAACATATAGCTAAACACTAACTCAGAGTTTGATAGTGTGGGAATTTAGACATCTTGTCCCTTTTGCTGAGCCACCAACCTTCCCTTAACAGAATACTTTGACATTCATGTATATGTAGTGGTATCTGTAGAGTGGCATCAGCACCCAGGGGGGGGCCTATCAGCAGGAAGGCAACACCTTCACCTCAGACCCCTGGCTGAGCAACCTGTGCCAGGGCAGTGTTTCCTGCAACACCAGTGCCACACAGTTTGCTAGTGGTCCAGCCTGCCCCGTGCCCTTGGAGAGCAGTAAAGCAAGCCATGAGGTGAGCCAGCAGGTGAGAAACATAGCTGTTGCGTTCCTGGATAATTCCTCCACTTTGGAGGATGCAACACCTTGAAGTCACTGCAGGGAAGAAGACTGAGCCTCAGCGGGGCCATCCACATTGCTGCATGGCCCTGGGGTTAAAGCAAGGCTACGCCACCCTGCTAGCCTTCCCCCAGATGAACTGCAAGGCAGGGATTGCTCCTCCACTGACACCCCCTTCCAGCTGGCAGGAGTGCTGATGTTCAAGGGCAGCCTCTGGAGCAAGACTGAGACTCCATTTCAGCCCTCAATTAACCTAGCTGGTGAAAGCTACCCTTCACTTCTGCTTTGAATTTGTTTTGTTTTAACCTGCAGTAGCTGGGTCTTGTTATCCACCTGCCTGCTTGACCAAAGAGCCCTCTGTCATCACAACCCTGTTCCCAGCAGGTACTTACAGATGTGGATCAAGTCAGCCCCTGGCCTCCTGGGTGATAAGTCAAATCGAACTCCTAACTCTTTCATTATAAAGGCAAGTTTTCTGGTCTCTAATTGTTGTCATTGCTCTTCTCAGAGCCTCCTCCAAATTAGCAGCGTGTTTCTGAGCTGCAGACTCAGAGCTAGACACAGCATTTCTGCTGCAGTCACTCCAGTAGCAAGCATAATGGTGACACCATCACTCCGCTTCTACCCTGATGCTGCTGCTTGTGTTCCAGCCTCAGGCTGGGACACCACTCCGTGCGAATGTCCAGGATAAGCGATGTCACACTGGATATGGCCTGCATTCTTCACTGCCAGCTGAAAGACCTTTGTTTGTCCAAATGGTTTGTCTCCACCCAGCTGAGATGGGTTCCAGGTTATTTCATTAAGAAGTAACCTATCTCAGTAATTATTTCCTTTTCCCATCTGTAGTTACTACAACCTTTGTATTGTAACTTCTTTTACATCCCCCTAATGCCTCCATCCAATCCAGCAGCATGCCCCTCAGTTATCTGGCTCCTTACAGTGGACAGTAGGATTCCTTCTTTTCCTAACAACAAGGGCAAATTTATCCAGCAATGGGCGATGTGTCAGCACACATCCTAGCACACATCAGCAAGATTTGCCCCATTATCTGTCAGTTTCAGAGAGGTTCCTGGGCATGTCACCAGAAATCCCATGTCATGGTTGGCTGAAATATGCTAAACCAGCCAGAAGAACCTCCTGAAAGAGACAGGCTTTCCAGGGTGGAGTAGGACTTCGGCACCCAGCTCTGCAGCTTGTTTAGCAAAAACCAAAAACAAGGACGATGGGCAGCATGCCATGGACATAGCTTTGCCGACACAGGAGAGCAGCACTGCAGATAGGATTCATGCTCCTGTTCCTTTGCCATGTCTGTCGTGCCATGCTGCAGCCATTCACTGAGCAGTGACACAGCCCAGCAATTGCGTATCAATTGCAATGTACATTCCTGCTGTCAGTTACTTGAGCACCTGGGGCAACTAGGATTTGACCAAGGTAGCAGGCTACTGGTCTCCAAACCTGTGCCATTCCTTCACCCAGCATCCATCTGCAGCAATGCCACAATCGCTGCTGCAAAGTTCAGGGTGGTCCCTTGCAGGACAGAAGGGAATGTTATCATTCCCTCTCTGTGCCCAGCTGCTCGAACAAACCTTGAAGGTATTCCCAGGTGTTAGTGAGTTTAATGCATGGAAGGGTCCGCCCCAGCTCTGCCCCACACTGAGAATTTGTCCTTATTTGCATCCTGCCAAGAGGAACGGGAGGGGTCCTCCATGTCAGTGAAGCTGTGCTAGGAAAGCTGACCTGAGCCACTTGGCCTGTCATCAGTGGGTGTCAAAATAAAAGATCACTCCATGATCCCAGCCAGGGCTAAAGCTCCCACTATGCAGATGCAGAACCCAGATGCTTTCCCTGAAGGGCTCAAATCCGGTTACTGTCTCACTTCTCTTCCTCATTACACGTTTCCTGCAGGATACCCATTTGAGCAGTTACTACAAATTTAAAGATTTTGCTCAGCACAAGTGTGAGCTCAAAATGCTCTGAGGCATTGGGGCAGGAAGGGCACTGGGAAACATTTTTTAGAAAAACATTTGGTTTTTATCTTTTTGTTTAGAAGGCATTTCAATGAAAAGTTCCACGGGGGTGTATTTAAACACCCTCTTGAGGTCCATTTAACATGGGCCAGGCAAGGCATGAGCACAATGGGTTTCACTTTGATTTGAATTAATTTTACTGCCTTTCCAGCAGGTGCCAATAACCAGTGCTTTTGTTTGTTAACAAATGTCTGCTGTATGTACCTTGCAAACTAGGAAGGTATTTTAACACCCACCAGAAGCTGTTTGGTTCCACTATGACTCAAGACACCGAAAACCCTGGCATTTCCTTTGTTAAACATGGAGGCACTGTTGCAGGGCACTGAACACAACACAAAGGAGCATGAAGGCTGAGGAAATTCTGTGCAAGGAGAAAACCCCAAGTGCAACATTACCCTTCATTTCTAACAGCATAGCCGTTAGCACATGGCATAAGGAAGATAAATCATTAATTCAGTAGACTAGGGGCAATTTTTTAGAATAAATGCAGACCAGATGTTCTGTTTGGGTTTTTGGATGCAGAGCCATGCAGAGCTATGAAATTGTGTGTGTGTGTATGTGTGATATGTATTTGTGTTGAATCCCTTGGCTAAGTAGCAGCAACTTCAGTAATAAGGTGGACTTAGGAAGAGCTGCAGCAGCCCAAGCAGCGGACAGAAACCTCTGTACTTCAGGACTACACAGTTCCAGAGAGCTATGCCTCAACTGCTCCAAGCAGCAGGACAAGCAAAAAAAAAGAGCATGAATTTTTTACCATGCTGCGGCTCAAGCCAAACTTCTTTTCATGCATCATTTTCTGGTTTTGGGGGGCAATTAGCATCTTTATGAGCATGCATTACAGAAAAAGGGCCAGAAACAGGGATGTGCTTACATAAACAGAGGAAGGATGCTGTAAGCAGAGCTGCAGGGAAAATGGGAATAAGTCTATCATCCCTACAGGCTGTCACTACCTTGCAGTACTTCCTTCTTTTCAGAATAGCCTGCAGAAGCTTGCAAAAGTACGCTTGCAAACCGCTGCTGCTCCAGCCTGTAACACAACTGCCCCCTGCCCACCTCCCAACACCACTTCAAACTTACCTTATCACACTGCTCTGAGGTGCAGATCCCTCCTCTTTCTGCCATCCTTTCTGCACCGTGGCCTTGCACGGTAGAGGCAAGCAGGTAGTTACCATCTGCTTCTGCTTTCATCATCAGCATTCTGCTTTCCACAGGGTCATGCAATTGCCACCTCCTCATGAGTGCAGGCTGAAAAAGCATCTCAAAGCCTGAAGGTGTTACTGCAGTCACTACCTGGAGCTCCTGCCCTAGATTGGCTGGGGATCCCCAAGCTCCCTGGGATTTCCACAGAGAAGCAAATATTAATGGTCCCAAAACCACAAGGCTCCCAAGGGGCAGCAGGATGGCCAGAGATGCATGTGACAGCAGCTCGCTTCTGCACATGCTGGTCCACCTTCATGTGGCTTTCTCTGGCACATGCCTGTCCATCCAAATTGAAGATGAGGGCAAAAGGTTGTTTTTTGTGGCAGCAGTTGTTATCTTTCCACTGAAAAGAAAATTTCTTCCTATGTACAATAAAAGGGAAACAATAAAACTAGCTGCACAATAACAAATAACAACATTATTTGCTTTAAATTGGCTGAGGTTAGTAGCTCTGTGTGAAGTTCTCAGATCACAGAAATTGACTCTTAGAGTGAGCAGCTTTTAAATAGATTATGGATGGATGGATATTAATAATGCTATAGCAATAGGCTAAGAGAGTGCACACATAAACACTTAATCCTAATTCAGAACACATACACACTGCCAGCTCTCTGTATTTCCTACTTTATGTCTTTCAACTGCAGAAGTCACATTATGATCACTTCCAACTCCAGGTATCTTAATTTGGAAATAATCACTTCAAAATACATTAACACTTTAAGCATCCCACACAGAACTGATTGCTCTGAGATCTCCATTATTCTCTTTAGTGTAGTGAATGCACACTTAATATTTCCTAATAGGTACTAAGAAGCTCAAGGCAGAAAAAGCTTCTAAAATAACTCATGCTATTTTAAGAGGTTCCAATTTAAACAAGTGCCAGCTAAAATATTTCTGGATTGAAAAGTTTTCTATAGTAACTTGCAAATGTAAAATCAGTCACCAGGACAGTTCTAGCTGCCATCTCTTCTTGTCACAGATATATTCTTCTGTCCAGTTAAAAATTCCTAGTTTGAAAATAGGAAGGTCTGACTGAGCGCTGATTCTTATCAAAACATTTAAAAATATATATTTATGTTTTTAAACCACAGATTACAGGTAAGGTCAAATAATTCGTCTATGCAGGAGTTAGTGCAAGGCTTGCTCCAGCAGCTGCTGGGGGAAATGAATTGCTGATCAAGCTCCTGCCAATGCAAGTTCAGGCCTATCATGGTCAAACACAGCCTTCTCCGTGGATCTTACAGACCTCATGCTGGGTTGCAGCATCCCAGACAAGTTCATTTGCAAAATCAAGATCAGAAAGCCCAACGCACCAACTCTATTTGTCATCCTGGCTCCCTCTTTAAATTCCCACTGCAAAGAATGCAAAAGTTTCTTTGTAGTAAAAAAGGAGGAAAATGTGGACCAGGACATAAAAAAACAAAAAAGATGAAAACTTGATATCAGGTACACAGATGACAAATCTGTTGGGTAGTTTTGTTTCCAAACATTTGCTATTAAAGACTATGGAAAATATCACGTTCTCTGCCCGTTTGAAAGTCAGGCTGCAGATCTCTGCCTCTACATGAGTATTTCAGCGCCTGCCTTTCAGCAGGTGATTTCCAGACTCCAGGCTCTTGTCATAGCCTCCTGTGACTCCAGTTGCCCTCTGTGTCCACCGAAGTCAGAGAATCTGTTTTAAAAAGGTATGGACATCCACATATGAATCATGTTCTTAAATGCTCAGGCAGGCTGGGAGACATGGCTTCTGCCATGGATTATCCTGCCCGGGCCAGGGAGACAGAAGCCCCTGCACAATGTGTACCGGTCCCTGGCTGCGTGCACTTGCTTCTGCTCTGAACAGCTCGGGAAGCAGCTCCCTCACACGGTAGCTCACCGTGTCCCTACACTACTCCCCAAACTCCTCTGTCCCTTTTTCATAGCTTGTTCTTTCTACTTAGCTGTTTTACTCACAACACTGAAGGTTGGTCCCCCAGCAAAGGATGAGTGCTGCAGAGGTGGAAGCAGCAGACTGAGCTACCTGTGTGAAGAAGCAAACAGGGGATAACAGCTGCGGTAGCCCCCAAGAAGTGGTTGTTGAGCAGTAACAGTCCCTTCCTGGAGAGGTCGAGTCTGTACAGGTCTCCAGTGCCACATTAGCTTTCACAGAGCAGAGCCCAGCACACAGGAAGATCTGAGAGTCTACACCTCGATGCTAGAAACTTGTCAAGGTCAATCCCACCAGGAATGGTAGAGCCAAGGCAGAGCAGCAGAGCACAAAATTGCAGGCTTGCACCAACATGCATCACTTCTTCCTCTGGCACAGCTGGACAAACAGACCACAAGGCATCACTAAAATTCATACATTGCTGCTTTAAACAGCAGCTAATCTCCAAAGCCCATAAACTCAACAGCAAGCTGCCTGAGGAAAAACATTCTGCAGCCTGCAAATCCCAAATTAATTCATTCTGATGGCTCCTGCCAAATTATCTCAAGTAGATTAACGGCAGCAGATAGCAGAAAACTGAAAGTGCATGCTGGTTTTTGGTTTGTTGTTTGGTTCACTAGAAGACATCTCAGCACAGGATCCATGCAGGGAGCTCCAGCTGGTCAGACCCTGAAGCAGCCTCTGTAAGACAGGAGGACATGGGCTGGGGCCCCGATCCAGCGGTGCACGTGGGCATGCACCCACTTGCACGGAGCGAAATCAGGTTGCAGTGAGGTCTCACTGCCCCAGGGCTGTTTTACACCCCGCTCCAGCAGACATCACAGCTGGTCACCCTCATACAGTTGCTGTGCAGCTGCCTTGGCATCAGCACTGACCGCAGCCATCCACATCTGCAGAGGCTGGCCTTCTCACCAAGGATCTCAGAAGTTCCTGTGACCTGCCTGCCACAATCGAGCTGAATTGCGCAGCACTATGTGAGGGCCCCAGGATGGGTCACCGTGAGGCAGAAGCAACAGCAATCTCCAGGCAGTGCAAGTACCCAGCATCATAGCTAAGGGGTTTCTGTCTTCCCTTGTAACCCATTCATGCCCAAACTTCACACTTTGAAAAACAAAATCTCCCAAACTAGCACTTACACACTTGGGGAAATGGTGGTTTTCTGTACAGCAGAAGCCAGCTGCAGAAATTAAGAGCTCCTCATCTGCCATTTCAGTTGGAACTCATCTCCTTTGGCACCCCGTGAGTCCTCCAGGCAATGTCCCCAGGGAGCTGCAAGCTCGCCTGTCAGCACCTCAGCAACTGACTTGCTTTTGTGGCTGCACCCCAGAGAGCAGCGTGCCCAGCAGCACCCTCCCTGCCAGGTTAGACACTGGAGGTCTGTGCACACCTTCAGATAACTGCTCTTACCAGGCCACAAGCCCATTGTAACTCTGCATTGCCTTTCTCTCAGGCCCTCCACCTGGAGCAGACATAACCCTGCTCACTCCACACAGAGGAAAATTTTTGCCTTCATGACACTGAAGTCATGAAAACACTTGGTCTTGAGGTCAGGAAAGTCTTCGTCAGTTGGAAGGAACCAGTGAAACATTGCCTCTCACACACATAGGAGCAGGCACACCAGAAAAATCCCTCCACGTGAACATGGACATTGACAAGTCCGAATGGGGCTGCTAAGCCCTATCTCAGAGAACACCAGTCTCCAGTGACAGCAGCCGAGAGCTCCCCACAGAGCTGCAGGATTGCAGAGCCCTTCCCTCCTGCGCGTCAAGTGGGAGGGAAATGTTTCCAGGGCTTTGTCCAGCCCATCTGCAGTGAAGTAAGCTGGCTTCTGCCACAAGCCCTTGCAAAAGACCACAAATCAGGAGACATCATTAGTCAAGGTTTCTGGAAGGTTCCACATGCTTTACTTTGGTTCCAGCCCTCCCTGCCCCCAGCCTTTTACCAATGGTATTTCCCTCATATGCATGTCCTTCGTGTACACATGCATGCAAGAAGAGCTAGTCTGATTTTTAGCTTAGCTAATAAAATTTGTTCTCTCCTCCTGCAAGCCTTGCTTCATTTCTCTCAGCCACATTACAAGAAGCTATGCCCTTTCCAGATCTGACCTGCAAAGACTGTCCCTGTGCACATGGACGTCTTGCCTGCATCCCTGCAGGTCATGCTGCACGCTGTGCTGAGGCCAGCTCTCCTTGATTTCCCACGAAGACCTCCAGTTTGCATAAGACATGTAAATATTCATAGCAAGCAGAAGAAGCTCACTAACTGGCAGGGAGGGACATCAGCTGCAGTGGACACTCAACTACTTCGTACAAAGGAGAACAGAGTCAACAGAAAAGGGTGAAAATACATACCAGTGATACTGAGGAAAGTGCTCCTGACTGCCTGGGAGCTGGAGGGACTCAGACAACTGTCCCCTCGTCTTCCCCATGTAGAGTGCTCTTATCAGAGGGCTCTGGAGAAAGAGCTGCCACTGTCACTTTTCAGCCCCACTTTGTGACTGATCTCTTAAGTTCTCCACTTCCCCTCCACCATAAAATCAGCATGGTGAATTCAGCCTGAAGTGGGGAAGCTGAGCATGACTAGAAGACCATTTTCCTGTGAATGCATTACTCAGGCACAGCAGAAGAAAGGATAGGGCAGCTGGTCTCTTTCTGCCCTCCTCATGCTTCCTCCTGCAACACCAAAGCCTGCACCAGCCTCAGCTGACAGGCAGTAGCGTGACACCACCCTCATCAGTCACCAAGACTCAAATACTTGAGTTTTCCTAAGTGTTACCTCACATAACAGACAGCAGTCATGAAGAAATGTGCAGAAGAGTATGAGTTTGATCTTTGTCATTTAGAACTGGAACAGGATCCCAGACACTTCCCTCACACCCCATGTGCATACCATGCAAGAGACCAACAAGGCAGTAATTGCCCCTTGGAGTTAGAGGCACAAGATTGTCATCTAAAAGAGCTTTTCCCCCTGTTGAAACCTAGCTGGGTTTCTTTCAACATAGCTGTGTGACATGCAGGAGACGGACAAACACATACACAGAAAGGCATGGACAGAGTTGTGAGACACACCCTGGAAAAGGCACGGGATAGTGGTGTTCCCACAAGCTGGCTTGTGTGCAGCTGAGTAGTGCAGGGACTGCAGTAGATACAGCAAGAGAGAGTATAAGTTGGCTAAAAGGTAGAAGGGATGTCAAAGAAACAGGCAACACAAGCAAGCACACATGCTGTCTTCAGCTTGCAGTGATCTTGCATATTCGTGTAAGAGGGCATGTCCAGAAAAGAAGGGATTTCCCAGCTATAATACCTGTTTGCAGATGGCTATGGTTTTTCTTTCACCTGCAAACCCCTTTCTCTTTAAAGCAAATAAATTCCCAGCCACTTTCAAGACTTTTGGCTTAGTTCTTCTTAAAACAAGCTTCCCTCCTTCATTCACAAGCTGTGGGAGGGCCTTTCCTCAGATATTACCTTCAGGGAGCACGCAACTCAGTGAAGAGCATTCAACTGAGTGTTTTGTAATACACTCATGCATGAAAAAGGAAATTGTTCTGTACTATCAACCCTAACAATGCTCAGGGTGTAATGTCTATGGATATTTGTGCATTACATTTACAGCTTTCCCACCCCCTCCCTGTTTCTCATAGGATCATAGAATCATAGAATGGTTTGGGTTGGAAGGGACCTTTAAAGGCCATCTCGTCCACCCCCCTGCAATGAGCGGGAATGTCTTCAACTAGATCAGGTTGCTCAGAGCCCCATCCAACCTGACTTTCAATATTTGCAGGGACGGGGCATATACCACCTCTCCGGGCAACCTGTTCCAGTGTTTCACCACCCTTATAAACAATTTATTCATTGTATCTAGTCTGAATCTATGGTCCTTTAGTTTAAGACCATTACCCCTTGTCCTTTCGCTATAGCCTCTGTTAAAAAGCCTGTCCCCATCTTGCTAATAAGCCCCCATTAACCATTGAAAGGCGGCAGTAAGGTCTCCCTGGAGCCTTCTCTTGTCCAGGCTGAACAATTCCAACTCTCTCAGACTTTCCTCATAGGAGAGGTGTTCTAATGCTCTGGTCATCTTTGTGGCCCTTCTCTGGACCTCCTCCAACAAGTCCATGTCTTTCTTGTACTGTTTTTCTGCCTGCACTAGGTCAAGACACAGTGCTCTGAACACATCTGTAACTGTGAGGGTGACACAAGAGGATCCAATGAAGTGCTGGCTCATCAGCAAATCAGGCTAAAGATTAATAGGCAACACCAAACACTACGGATTGTGAGATCTCAGCACCCTAAGCTCATAATGTCAGACACTGCTCATGAGAAATCTTGCAATGTAGAACAGAATGAATGTTCTTTAAAATGCCGAGGGAAGGCGCTCAGGGAATTGGCAACTCTTATAAATGCTACTGGTCTTCAAACTGGTCTAATTTTGCAGCTCTCATTCTGTTCAGCCTATCTTTTCAAACCTCCCTTTATTTTCTTGGTATTGCAATTCAGGAATAGAGTGAAGCTAGTCACAACAAGCCCTCTGCAAACACTTTGAAAACAGATTTCAACCTGACCTTTTCATGTTACCTCCAGTAAGCTGAAGGATCACTGCATGGCCCTGGATCCACACATTTCCCAGTTTTCCTTTCTTTTCCTTCTGTGCATTTGTCTTCATGGTGCTTTGTATGCCCCATGGGGCTACTTCCATCCTATCCACACAGCTCTTCTCCTACCTGCACTTCTCCTCACCGCTTCTCCTCTCCTGCCAAGCCTCTCCCTTCAATGACCAGCACTGCTCAGGAATGAGACACTTTATGCTTCTGCTGGTTTCAGTCTGCTAAATGTGGACCCCAGCCTTCAAGACAAGAGTAGCTCAATGTCTGTGTCATCCCTTGAGAGGGCTTTCTCCACATGCTTAAGCATTTGCAGCATTTGGATCTTTGATTCTCAGACCCTTGAGTCAGAGAATGCATCATTCTCTTTGCACGATCAACAGCACTTAAGGCAATTACACTCAGAAAATAATACTCAATATGCATATGCCTACATAAAAGCAGCATGACACTGACATTTCAAATGCAGAATTAAACTGATTTGGCCTTTATTTTCTAAGAGTACTTAAGACATTTGAAACAATACAGCATTAGGCTAGCAAAAGATTTCAGTGATGGGAACTGGAAATGATTTGCAAGTTAGGGGTCTCTTGGCAGTATAAGCAAAACTCCCCTGATTTCAGTGGGAATGGAGCAAGGCCATTAAACAACATTAAAAAGCCCATTCCAGGCAAACAGTATCTGTAGACCTTTGGGGAGGGGTTGTCTTCTGTAAGAATGTAAAAAATATAATTGATCTGATGAAAATAATCCAGCAATTTGAGTTAAGCATCCAACAGTAGGTGAAACACTTCCGGAGAAGTTACACTTGCTCTGTATTCAGCAAAGACATTTTCAAACCATCACATGCGAAAATACGAACTAATTATAATCTTTGCATCAAAGAGGAAAACTGCCCAATCTCTGTCCTTTTGTTTCAGCTAATCTACGTTCACCGCACTCTTCATGCAAATGAGCACATTTGTTGCAAATGGAGTAAAATTACTTTGCTAATCATCTAGTATTTTATCATCAGAATTTCAGGCTTTAAATAGCTGGTTTGTGCTATACCTGTCTGCTAGCCATGGTATAGCACATGGTATACTTTTGGTATCATCATGTTGGCTCTGCAAAATTCACCCTAGAGCAAGTGAGCAGGCTCTACACAAGAGTTTTCTGGGGGATACAGAAGGAAAGACTGAGCTTTCTTTAACTGTGTGTCTCTGCTGATCTGCAAGCTTGGAGAGTGCTGGTTGTCCCTTCCAGTGGCAGACAGCCCCAGGCTTGTCCCTAGCACCCCTTTGTGAAGAGGAAAAGGCTTTCACCCCCAACTCACAGTCCAAGTCCCAGGCAGGCTGTATGGCACTTCTGGCTCCCTTTCCATGGAGGTAAGAGTCCAGTGCAGACAGTGTCACAGGCACTGATAGATGCAGCAATGTGGAGAACAATGGAAAGGGTATCTCCTTTTTACCCTGCACTTGTACTCAGGACCCAAAACAGGCAACAGCTGTTCAGACTACCACAAGGCTGCTAAGGCAGACGTACAGCTGTTGGCCATGGTCTGAACTAAGAAGCCTACATCAAAAGCACAGTAAAATTCTGCTATTGAGGCACGTCTGCCAGGCGAGTCCAGCTGCTACTCTCTCTCTGGACCGAGAAGGAACTTCTAGGAGCTTCTTCAGTATACATTTAAAGCAAGTGGTATGAGGACTAGGGGAACTAGCAAAGCCTGGTTTCAGCATCCATCCTTTGCCCAAAGCATACCCATATAGATTTATCAGCTGCTTTTATGTGGGCTGGACACTAGCTAAAGTCCTGACTCCCCAGTCTTTAGCAGGCGGCATGATCTGAGAAACTCATCCATGACACATTGCTGATGCTTAGCAGAGAGATGCAGGAACTCAGATTATTCTAAGACCTCTGCTTTGCTCCAGGTTTGGTTGAAACAGGTCAGCGGTATGAATAAGGGCACACACATTTTGTTTCCTTATGTCCCTTTTCTCCCCCACCAGCAAAGCTTTCCCTGAGTAGGATATTGAGATGAAAGCATACTAGAAGTTAGCTTTTGTGAGCTTATGTGTAGGTGAACTACTGCTCCCAGTCAGACAACTGTCTTGATTTTGTGGTGTTTTTTTCTTCCCCTGGGGTTTTCATAAAATGGCTTCATTTTGGCTTGTTCGGAGATTCTGCATGCGTTAAAACGGCAGATGGAATTTAGAGCACTCTTCCCTGGCCCTGCCCACCCTGCAGAAACTACCCCACAACAGGAAAATTCCTCCCAGTTGCCTCCAGTAACCCCCATTTTGTTTTGCTCCTGTACCACCCACACCATACCTTCCCTGAAGTGTTCTTCCCATACCACCTGGGGATCAGCTCAGCTCTCTACTGAAAGCCTGAGGAAGGAGCCCCAGTGCCCTTACAGGACCTCCCCAGAATGCCTTCTGTGCACCCAGACCTGGAGAGCGTGGAGCTCCCAACCACTCCACAGGGACCTGCTTCTGGAGACCAAATACATGAGTGAGAGGAGAGTGGTTCTCCACATATTAATCTTTAACATGCTTCGTACATCAGGCTGCGCTTTGTAAACCACAGCGGTGTCCCATGCTGCTGCTCACCAAAGGATTTATCACACGCAGGCATCTCAGTGCAAGTGCCTACATGAAGTGCTGTGCTGTGGTCTCCTTGGTGGTACACGCGTGTTTGCCTCCTGTGGCGTACCTCCACCGGCTAGCCCAGCAAATTTACAGAAAAGCAGGAGGGAAGCCTAGGATTTCTGTGCTATGGCATACTGCCTGGCATGATTAAACAGGCAACGTTGGACACTTTCTGCCAACACCCACAGCAGAAAGGAGGTGTTCACACCCCCACAAACATGTCGCTGGCAGAGCTGCAGACAACAAAAACCCAGTTGTAACTGCATTTCCAGATGTGGCAGCCCTCTCTAATGTGCCTGTCTTTTCTAAACAGCTGTGTCCTGTGTCCCAGTTGTCAAGGGGAGGACCAAGGACTTTCCTCCATTGACAAGGTACCTTCAGCATGTCTTTTGTGGAGGAACTAGACCTTCAGGGCCCCTGCCAAAAGTCCTGAGCAGTGATGTGCAGGGAGAATGCACGTGCAGCCAAAATGCAGGAGGCTGCTCACCCACTCCTAAGCTGTTGCTGTGGGCTGTTGACTCCAGCCAAGTCAGCTGCACCAGTCGTGTTAGTCTCTTGTTAAGCATTTCTTCAGAGCAAAAAGCCACCCACAATACACGCAAGTGTTGCCCCAAAACTTTCATTCTGTCCCCGTGCATTGCATTTCTCATCAGTCAAGCACCTCTGTGAGTCTACAGCTGACTGTAGGGGGTACTACATACAGGGGCTGAGGCGGAATTGGGGCCAGTGGACCTGTTTGTAAGATGTTGATACCCATGGCCCTTGGCCTGATACAGCTGCACATTTTCTTTAATTTGATCTTGTGCCCAGCCACCCCAAAGAATCTGCAGACTGACACTGCTTATCAACTGCTGTACACAAACAGTGACAAACTAATGCCAAACCTGCAAGCCTGAACAGCTGCAGACACTATACTGCTCTCCAACGGCATCTCTGGGACAACAGATTCAGGGGTACCACCCCATAAAAACAGCTTTTGCAGCTCAGCAAAAGCTTGGGACCAGGTAGGGCTATTTTGACCCACTGGGAAGTCCTACAGCCTCCAAAGACAGCACTCTTCGAGCAGCTTTCATTTTTTCATTCATTCAGTTCAAGTCATCTTATCTTTCATCAGATACAACCAACTCTTGCGGTAAAAGCTGCAGGGGCTTCTGAGTGCCTTGGACCTCATGTCTTTCTGCCTGTGACCAATACAGCAACCACACAGCCCTGCAATACTGGTTGCACACTTGCTGGGTGAGCTGTGCTCATGTTGTGCATCACCAGTGGTCTCTGCAACAGATATCACCAAATACAACACACTGCAGTGGTAAAATCAGAGCCATAAAGATGGAATAGGTGGTTAAGGTTTTTTACCATGTCCAGTCCATCTTGAGACTAAGCATTACACTGAAGCCCTTCTTAGTGGCTATCACTCTCATTCCCAAGATGACAATGTCGTGCAAAAAGAGTGTGCTTTTTGCTATGGGTTGACCTGGAGCTACACCTTAAGCTATCACGCTGAAAATGTGTCCTCAACACCCTGCCAGTGGGGAGGACAATGGTGTTACACTGAGTGGCGGAGACAGCTGCTGGAGGAACAGAGCTTCCTGAACCTAGGCAATTAAAGACTATTCATGGTTAACACAAAGGTCTGGAGAGGGTCAGATGAACAAGGACATGCTGAGGACCTCTACTAACATAACCACTTAATCAGTAATTGATAGTAATTCATGTAGATAATAACCTAATCACTCACTAAGCAGACAATTGTCCCTGGTGTGAAGCCCACCAGTATCAGTCAACTAAAGAAACACCTCTTTGGGAAGACCTTGCAGACCGAAGGAACTTACTGCCTGAAGGAGGGAAGAGGACCTGGGGATTCTGTAAATCTTGGGGAACATTTTTAAAGGGATTGATGGAACATGCAAGACATTCTGTAATGCTTAGCGAAAGGACCAAAGGAGGGGAAAAACAAGGATCAGAATGGCTTGGGGAGGAACAAACATGGGAAAGCAGATGAAAAAGTGGATAAAAAAGGCTGGGTGAGTATAAATACGTTGCTAGTCAGTGTATTTCTCTGATGGAGCCCTTCATCACTGTTGTGTGCCACATCCTCTCACTAAATCCTACTTCTTTGTGAGTGGTCTCTACTCTTGGCATGTGTGAACACAAGTGAACTTCAAGTTACACTCACCAGTAATACAAGAGGACTGGATGCCAGCAGTGGGATCATGACTGCAAACCTCTGGGGTTCCCCTGTCTGGGTGCCAGCAGCAGGGGAGGCCACTGGGATCTGGGCCAGGTGTTGGATATTGTGCAAACGTCTGTGTGTGTGTGCATGTGTGTCTGTCTGTGTCTGCGTGCGTGTATGCGCGTGAGTGAGCGAGCCAGTGAATACTGATCAGCTAGGGAACAGGATCGGGCTTTCAGTCCTGCTTATGGTCCCCCTTGCTGCCCACTGGGGTTCCAGAGCTGTTCCCCAGCCCATGCACCCCGTCCTGCACCACTACCAGGCTCCTCCCAGCCAGGGCAGGGCTTGGCCTTTGCTTGGGCTGTACTTCAGGTTCCCAGCAGCCCATTTCTCCAGCCTGCCAAGGTCTCTCCAAAGGGTGGTTCTTCCCTCCAGCATATACACTGCTCCCCCAATTCGGTACCACCTCCAGACTTGCTCTGGTCTTGCCATCTCCTCATCCAGCTCAAGAAAAATCTTAAATTGCCTTGCCTAGCGTTACCCCACAGCAACACTACTCTCACCAGTCAACCTCAGGGCCTCAGACCACTAAAGCCAACCCTCAGAGCCCAGCGATCCAGTCCACCTTCAAGCCCACTGACACCTAGCTCACCGTGTGAGCACCAAGTACAACATGCTGAAGGGCTTCCTAAAGTCAAGTTGTCCAACATGTAGTGCCCTTCCCTTCTCCACAGACTCTGTCATCTCTTCAGAGAGGTAATCAGGCACTAATGAGGCAGGCACAAGTTTCCCGTAAAGAGGAGCTTAGTCGCTTGCCCTCCACCCAGTTCTTCGGCAATAGTCTCCATCTCCATCGCCTGCCTGGGGACTGAGGAGAGGCAATGGCCAGTCATACCTCAGACCCTCCTTACAGTTCTGGAAGATGGTGCAATGCTAGCCTCACAAACACCCCCCGACCACAGCCTTTCACAAAGCGGGCAGCCTACAGTAAGATGAGCCAGCTCCCTCTCCTGCTCCACTGATCAGTAGGACCACAGTTTCCTTCCCCTCCCTGAGCCGCTGAAGCACTCAGGGAAGCCTCAGTTTTTCATAGGAAGCCCTTCACAGAGACTTGCATGTGTGGCACCTCCTCCTATGACTGCACAGTCATGGCCTTTACAGACGTCATCACCCAGGAGCAGTGGCTTAGCACAAATTCATCATCAAGCAAAGGCTGGGGAGCATGGTATGGATGTTCTGCTGGCTTGTGTAGAGCCAAGAAGTATCTGAAATATTAATAGATTTATCTATTTTTCATTAAACCTGAATTGATTTACAAGAGTCTCTTCTTAGCTCAAGGCATCCATCTTTAGGACCATACTGGACATATGTTACAAGCTTTGAGCGGCAGTGGGCCACACTGACCAACAATGATCTACTGAAATCTCACAGAGGAAGCTATAGAACACTGTAACTGGCTGAACCTGGCTCTGACCAGCAGCGAAGATGTGGAGTGGGAAAATTTATCCAAACAGAGAAGTACACAACATCCCTCCTCAGAACGTATTTAAGGAGAAGTCTGTGCCTGTGCATAGTGTCCCCCCAAGGAAGCTGCAGCCCAGGCTGATACCACACCACAGCAGGGACCACAGAGGACTTGGACAGAGGAAACCAGTACGCTCAGAATGGCAGAAATGATCTCACGTACCATTCCTGCTTCCCACATCACTCGCCTCCTTGTCTGAGGGTCTGGGACACACTGAACGTGACAAGGGGAGCTGGGATGAAGAGGGAAGTAGAACCGCTAACTAGGGAGATGAGAATTTTCGTTCAGGCATTTGCTTTCACTGTACATTCAGATCAATTGCCAAAACTTTGTGTTGATTTAAAATAGAATGATTTTTACATAATTCCCCAGTTCCAAGTCTGTTTGCTTGCCGCAAGAACCAAATCATTTCTTCACGTCTGCAGCTTTACATTGCCATAGCCCCAAAGCTGATGAAGTACATAGTAAAAAAAAGTGACAGTATTTCATTTGTCTATACCCAAAGAGAAAGTGTGAAAAAGAACAAAAATAGCAATTCTGAAGTTGAAAGCACCATGTTTTCTTGAGGTATCACCCAAACTCATGGGTTAACTTGAGACAGAGAAGCAGTCTTAAGTTCATCCTTCCTTCTTCCTTTCCTAGTCTTGAAGACCTAAATAACTGATTTTTTCCAAGCTGTTTATTTTCTCCTGGATTTAACCTGGACGTCTTGCAACTTCAGAAGAGAAAGGGGACACTGATTATTTAACTAAAAAGTAATCTGAAGACATGCAATCTTAATACACCCAAAATAGTTTAAATTCCACTATTTCATAAAATGTCTGAGTTACACTAGAAGCAAGAAATATCTGAAGGAAGGAATAAAAGATCTTGTGAATGTCACCCAACATGGTTTTAGGGTTCTGTACCCCAGAAGCAACCTCCCCTCCACCTACAGAGGATTGCTTAGGAATTAACCAAGTAAGCAATCAGAGACCATGTCAGTAATCCCCACACGGTAGCTAGCCAACAGGTAACAAGAATAATACTGACAATTATGGAAATTGTAAACGTGTACAACACTGACAAACACCAACTGTTTTAAATATTCCATAATTAGCAGTGAAAAATAATTTATTAAAATATTTAATTTTCAAACTTCCAACAGGTCACAGTGAATTACATTAAAATCTACTAGTCTCTTCTCCAGGTGAACTGCAATACATGGCCAGAGTACTGAAAATTGTATTGTTTTACAGTTGAAAAATATGTAAATATTGGTGATCAAGGTGGCCTATCATTAATGTATAAAAACTAAAGGCCTGCTTTGAGATTTGCTCTATCTGAAACATGAGAAGAAAAGTTTATCAGTGATCCTAACAAATGTGCTGTCGGCTACATAGGGCTTAAAATATTTTTAATTGCAGATTTATAACAAAAGTTAGAGTTCCCTGCATGCTTCTCTTCTGCTTCACCTCTAATACGTTTAGACTAAATCCTATTGGCTGCTAATGTGGAAAAAACATGAGGCAAAAAAACCCACATAAAGAATACCGCCCACATAAAGAATACTGATACTCAGGACAGTCATCGATGTGTACCTTCTTGACAGAAGCAAGGAAAACAACATTGTTAGGAATTAATTATAGCACATTCGAGCGAGGAGGCTAGACAGGTCACTAGGGAGAAGGTGATACAAACACACCCTTTATTCTGCTGGTAACTCAGCCCATTAAACTATTTTCCTGTTCATGGCTCACAATTCTCTATCCTAGTGTAGAAAACACGATCAAATGTCCAGCACAGCCGCCACCAACCTGATTTAACATTTATATGTTAATAAAAAGAAACACAACATTCTAGCAGTGAATGGACTCCACAGAAGATTCATTACTTTGTTAGCCCATTAGCGTTTCTTACCCAGTGCCTGAAGTGCAGATCAAAATCCATTACACATAATGATTGCACTCACCTTACAAAGAAAATACTGCCTTTAAACAGAATTTAATTCCTATGCAAAACAAACAAAAACATCTTTTACCTGGGATATTTGTATAATAATTCAATAATCTAATAATAATTTCAATGCACACACTAGAAACAAAACAACAAAAAAATAACCAACTACCAAGGCTAATTAATGTAACATCCTGTGAACAGCACCAAGAAGTCCTGTATATTTTTAGAATTCTGTAGTTTAAGAAGGTATAAAAATTGTATGTGCAAAAGATTTCTTCAGTGCCCATGAGGCACTGGTCTGTATTTATATTAGGATGTACATTTTAAAATTCAAATCATGTAATATTACCATTCTGTTATTTGGAGACTGCTATAATGACAGCTATAGAACAAAAGTTATTCATGGAAAAACAGTTTATTTCAGTTCAACATTTTTAAATCAGACCCAGTTTTAAAACTAGACAGGCCCTTCAAAGCCTGGTCTTGACTAAAATAAACAAAGTTACTTTTCAAATTCTGCACAACAATTTAAAGCCGTTGTTTTCCTTCTTCCACTCCAGTGACACACTGGACATTGCGATGCAGAACTGCGTACCGCAGTTATTTTCAAACTTTCTGAGAGTGCTTCTGATCCATGGCCATGAAGAACAGGCAGACAGCAGCTGTGATGAACACATGCACTCCCTCATAAAGTAGTTTTGGTGAGAAGACACTCCATATGAACAGGTGGTAACGCAGACCTGTTACCAAAACAATGTAGATGGCAACTGGAACTGAACGGAGTACAGCGTAGCAAAAACAGCCATGGCCCACCGCCGCTGAGTTCCTGGTAACAAAAACAGAGGAGTTCGTTCTCAGGCAAATTTAGTAAAGACATCCGAGTTCCTCTGCTCTGTAGCATTATTTCACAACACAAAGAATACTCACAGATCTCCACTTTATGTTAGAAAACCGATTACTGATGCAACGATGTAACTAATAAAGCTTGTCCTTATCACCTCTATATATCCTATAACACGTAAGCATGTTAAGCATAAGCATAGCAACTGTCACCGCAATAAAAGCGCCCAGTAGTTCTCCTCACACTTAGAAGGTTCTGTGCTTTAACACACTTTTTTCTAATCGTTAAAGTCTCCATTAAGCAGTTTCAAGATAGCTTCGTCTCATGGTGGCCTTCCAGTGCCTTTCCACAGAATCTGGATGATAAGAGGCAGAGAAGAAAGACTTCAGTACTCTTCACAAGGCTGCCTAACCAGTGGATGATCACATGGAGCCTGCTGCCCGTGTAAAGGGCATAAACCCTGCCAGAGTGTGCTGCTGCCCACAGCCAGTAACATTGTACAAAGCAACATAAAACCTATGCTATTAGAAAACTTCACAAAGTTACCTAACAGCATTTTGCAGAGAATACCACATTCTTCGGTTTACATAAGCAACACATTGCATTCCTTAGCTCAGCTGCACCCACTATATTGCAAGAAATGTCTGCCCCTTATGTAACCTGCGTCACCCAGATCTGCCACATTGAAGTATTCTGGTGGGTGACCGGAGTCAGATGAAAATGGAAGTGAAAGAGTTTTCTGCACTTCGACTGTTCGCCCTCCCCTGAGGTGCCAACTTGCGGCTATGATGCTGGGTTGGCACATGTCCACTTTGGCCAAACCACTTCTGCAGAGACTAATTCCCACCAAATTCAGATGCTTACCTGTTCAGACAAAAGGAAGGAATAAAGCTATTTCATTAGAAAAATAAGCAGAACATTCTCCTCTCTCCATCAAAATATTTTACATCATCAGTTCCCAAAAGAACACACCAGAAAAAAGCTCAAGTATTTACACTGAAGTCCTGATCTGAGAATCTGTTCTGCTCCTCCCTGTTTTTAATTCTGATCTTGTTCCAAGTAATAAAAAATTAAGATGACTAGCACTTCTGTAAGACGAAAATTAGTCACGACTAAGCAAGCTACAGAATGCAGTATTTGACATAAACCGTTAAACTTACTACTCTTTAAATCAAAATAATTAGGATACAGTCCTACTTCCCAGCAAAATTCCAAAGACTTTGAGCGGAAGCAAGAACAGGTTATGAACGCAGAGTTGAAAAAGCAGCTAAGAACAGCAGGTGTGGATGACTGCAAAATACACAATCAGTTCACAAAAAACTATTTCCCTTGCTGCTTGACCAAGGAAACTGAGACTTGGCAGTGAGCTAGGCAGCTCCCTGCTTCTGCATAACTATCTTATCCTTCAGTGAGCTTGTGTAAATACCAGCTTTATGTTTAATAACTGATTTTGTTGACAAGGATTAAAACAAACCGCAGTTCACTCAGTCTTAGCTGTTTTCGTGCTGATATGAGTACAAATAGTGTTTATAGTAGTTAGATGATACAACTGAATAAACAGAGGAAATGGTTTTTGAGTCAGATAGGCAAACAGGCAATTTTTAAACCATTTTCCAGAGTAAAAAAATGCACTTGATAGATGAGCTAGACAAAGGCTATCAGTGGTTGTGGCTATCACATTTGTAAATCTCAATGATGGGATGTTCAAGGGAATCCTAAAAGAAAGGAGTGAGAGTGCTCATGGACTTACACATCCAGGTCTTTCAAGAACTCTGCATTTTAAATTTAAATTTCAGTTCATAACTTTTTCCCTAGTTTGTGCTCACCTAACAACATATTTAGTACCCTATCATGAGAAAGCTCCTAACTGTAAATCAGTGGTGTTAAAAATGTAAAAAATGGCTACTTTTTCAATTATGAAGAAACTGGCTGGAAGATTATTTTGAGTTGAATCTCTGTGTTCACTTATTTGCCTCAAAAATTAGGTAGACTTAATATTTTAGCGGAATGAGAGCACATAGTAATCTTTACTAGAAACATTTGAACTCTGCATTTTCACATTATGATTACCAGCAAAGAATCCTTAAGCCAATAAGTAAATGGTACAATTCCTTTTGTATTCTGCTACAGTAAAAATAACAAACTGTCTTCTCCTTATATAATACCTTTACTTCCAAATGGTCTTGGCACTGGCTTCATCTCTCAACAAAATACAGACACCTACCTGTGAAGGGAGTGAAATCTTGGACAGTTTCACAGTATAATGCAGCAGTGCAATTTAGAGAAGCACACTATCTACAAAGTTGAACTGTTAGTGGGTTCAACAGCAGAATAATTTGGTTTATTCTGAACGTGGTATAGGAGGTCCCGTGCATGTTGTTGCGGAAACAGAACTGGAATGACTGAGCAGAAGCAGTCAGACCTACTCAGCTATTCTGATGCCAGGACAATGAATGATTTAGTTATTTGAGCACAGCACCATTCCTTCTTCTGGCTTCTGCCAGGCACCCAATTTGCTGAATAGCTAAGAATAATGATTTTGTGTGCTCCTTCTGCTCATTATACACACACACAGAAACCACAGGGTACAGGGCTTCACCAGGCCATAAGGCTGCTGCTGTTAATGTGATCAAGTCAATCCATGTAGCTCAGCTGGTACCCGAGTTATTCCAGAAGTCACCAGGGTAGCACAGAAAGCTGGCTGTGGCATGCCACTCATGTATTCTACTGCTTATGAGCTGGATCCGCCAGTAATGAATAACCTTGCAACCTCTCAGTGCTGTTCAGTGAAAACAACAGATTACAGGACACACCTAAAGCATCAACCTGTAACTATTTCATACTGAACTGTCTCTGCAGCAGTTAATGCCTTTTCTTATTTAAAGGAGAAAAGCATAGAGGGATGTAAACTACCTCCATGTTCTGACAGAACCAGCCTAATATTAAGGCCTATGCACAATGCAGGAGCAAACCGGTAAGTACCCAGCCTCTAATATTAAGCTCATTTAGCAAGTTAGCTTCTGTGGACCTGAGAGAAATCCAAATGTTTTAAAGATGACAAAGCATATCCAAACTTCATGCGAGATTGATGCTGAAGATTGCTAGATCCAGAAAAAAAAATGTCTTCAGAGACTTCTGAAGCAAAGAACACTATAGATTCACATCACTGAACACACCATATTTTGATTGCAAACGTTAAGTATAGTTGAGAACACATATTGGCTTTCAACAAAAATCTCTTTTAATTGAATGTTTAATATGTAGAAAAATATGGCCATGCATTTGTGCTATTAATAGGTTTTCTCCTTCTCTGGATCTTCTAAATCCTACTTGCCAATGTTTTGTCAACAAATCTTTCACCTCTCAATCCATCTCTAAGGTGTTATGGATAATACAAGGTTTGTAAAATGAAAAAAAATTATGATGCCAGAACCACAAAAGAAAAACAACTCTTCTCTTGTGAAACATGTCTTCAGTTATATAGAATAATTGGCAGATGGTGGCACAAGTTTTGTAGTTTAAAAGCAAAACCCCCTCCACAGATTGCCCTAAAAATCCTTCCACAAGGTATTTTAAAATACACTGTTTTACATTGTTCCAACCCTTGTCGTAACGCACCAAATTAAACAAACATTTTAGAAATATGCAAGCATATGAGTGAGGAATACCCCAGGGCTGTCATTTTTCTGGGATTGGAGAGGAGCGTCATGTCTGGAGGATTTCAGTGTGAAATATTCTGAGTACTTTCAACTTATCCTCCAGCATTTCTGCCCTTCCAGTTCCTCTTTTCTACCTGAACATCAGTGCCTAGGTTACCTCTTACTGGAGATACTGAATTTGCATATTTGAAGTAAATTTTTACTCTATTAGCAGCAATTTTCTTTCTAGGCTTTCTGCAGTTTCAGTTTGCAAGATCTCCCTTTTAGTGCTCTCTGAAAAATAGCTGGCACTTTGTTAATCTGCATATATTAATAAAGGGTTGCAGTCAGAAACAAACCCTGTAGCACTCCAAGTGTCTGTCTGTGGCATCTTGGAATATCTGCAATCTGTTAAGAAATTGCTCTGATCTAAGCAAGCAAATATCAATTAGTTTAGCAGCAAGAACAAATTTGCTACATCTCTCCCACATGCCCTACTCTCACCTAGTATAATTCTTACAGTGCTGTTTTAGATTATTGCACACAACCCTGCATTGTCATGGAAAAACACTATATATTTTTAGTAGACACAAGGGAACCAAGACTTCTTTGGAAATTTACATTATCAACTCTGGTATGGACTATATAATCAGAAAAGCATTAATTCTATAGAGTCACAATTTTTGACACCACACCATATCAGTGGACAGAAGTCAAAAAGGGCAGTGTCCAACAAGCTAAAAGGGTTGTCAAGTATATTCTAGTCAAGGAAATGAAGGAACTTGGGGATGACCATTGATTTTCCTGTGCATCCTCCTTCTAGTAAGAAAGGTGGAGAAGCTACAACTACCTGAGCAAGGTCAAGTGTCCATGGCAGTAAGTTACAGTAGACTGTAATATATGTGGACTGTAGCACAGGATTCAGCAGGTTCTTACAAAGACTTAGCTATAAAAGGCTATTAAGACCTGAAACTTCAATTCTCTTCACTTCAGCATCAAGACTGGGAAAAATAGGATCATATCAATAGTTTTGTCTGTTTTCGCTGCCGGCATAATCAGTTGTGCTGGGAGCTACCTGTCAGAAAGAGTAGTCTCAGTCACCCAGCAAAGGTAATTCTTATCATTCACATCCACTACTAGCTAACCTGCTTAGAACAGAGCTCTATCTAAAACACAGGGCATATATCAAGTAAGTTTCAGATTTCTTTTTCCCTTCTCCAATCAGGCTTGGCCCCTGAAAGTTTCAGATGAACTCCCTAAACTGGAGACCTAACAAAGATTTATATTAGATTGCAAGCAGGAATGCAGTTATGCTGCCGTTGGGCCAGAAGGTCTGAACAGCCACTCTGGCTACTATCATTATTTAACTGCTAGGGCAAGAAATCAAGTGTATCTTTAATAAAGGTTGCCAAGATTTTTACAAGCCTAACTGGAGAGATGTCCGCTAGATCCAATTCACCCTCTGCATGTGCTCATTTCCCCAAATACTGATCCTGTGGCAATCAACTTACAAAGAACTGGAAACTCTCTGCTTTTCATTTGATCAGTTCTCACCTTCTCTTATAGAAAAAAGAAAACACTTCACAAGCTCAAACACCCTTTCTATTTCAGGACTGCAGACAAAGAACTAGCTAAACCACACTTTAGGCACCATGACCGTGTAGTCTCTAGATTTCTTCACCACAAAACTGATGAGTTCCAGCCATTCTTCAAAGACAAGATTTGCATGCCGAGTGCTCCGCTTGATATGCTTTTCCTCACTGCTTCGGAGGCAGGCCATACTGGTATATACGCAGTGCCTGCTCCTGCCTGTTATCACTGCCTCAGGTTTTCCCATAAGGCTCTGTTCAGGTTAGTCCTTAGCACATGTTACTCTGTTCAGCTCCAAAGAAACCAAAAAAGTTAAACCAGTCTATTCCTGTTGACAGTGGCCCAGGCTTTAAAGCAACAAGATACAACCAAATCACTAAAATTCCTAACAAGCAAAACACAAATCGTAAGTGTTCCAAAGCCCAGCATTAGTCAATTCTCTGCAAGTATTCTTCCAAAATCCACTTAGCACTTCTGAAGACTTCTGACAGAAAAAAACCTGAAGCATTTTACGTCAGCATCATACATGAAGGGAATAACAAGGACACTTACAGCTTGATTTTCTGTTAAGGTGCATCTACAGGCTTTTCTGCCCACCTTTGTAAACAAAGAGCTCTTTGTCATCCTTTTAGCTAAAGATGTAAAGAAAAATTGCATCCAACAATTCTGGACAGGCAGGCTCTGAAGAAACTTAAAATAGACTGTTACCATGTTATTTAATTAAATTCAGACTTACCAGTTTAGAATATATCAGTCTAACAGAAGATATGACCAGTGTCACATGGCATTTCCAGAGAGGTGAGGCACAGATTATTTAAGTAATGGGTAGGAAATTATTTAAGTATGGGTAGAAAACTGGCCAACAAGACTAACTCAAGAAGGTGGTGATCAATGTTTTTTACTCAGGCTAGCAGCCTGTCACAAGTAGGGTCCCCCAGGGATTGATACTGAGCCCCAAGCTGTTCAACATCTTCATAAAAGATTTCGATGATAGGAGTGAAAGCACCCTCACCAAGTTTGCTGGTGACACTAAACTGGGCGGTGAGGTGGACCATGGAGGGAAAGGCATCTTACAGAGACCCAGACAGGCTGGAAGAGTGGGCTAGCAAGAACCGGATGAAGTCTAACAAAGACAAGCACAAAATTCTGCACCTGGGACGGAATAACCAAAGGCCCCAGTACAGATGAGGATCTGTGTGGCTGGGGAATAGCCTTGCTCAAAGGGACCTCAGGGTGCTAGCGGACAACAAGGTTAACATGAGTCAGCAGAGCACTGCTGCAGCAACAAAGGTAAACTGGGTCCTGGGCAACATCCACAGGGGCATGCGTAGCAGAGATAGAGAGATGACTGCCGCATGCTACTCAGTGCTTGTCAGGGCACACCTGGAGTACTGTGTTCAGTTCTGGTCCCCAAAATTCAAAAAAGATGCAAACAGACTGGAGAGGATCCAAAGGAGGGCTGGAGATGATCAAAGGGCTGGAGACCCTGCCCTACAATGCAAGACTGTAGGAACTGGTCTCCTCTCCCAGGGGAACAGAAGGCTCAGGGAGACCTCATCACAGTATTACAGTATTTAAAGGGTGGCTAAAAAGAGCACAGAGGTGTTCTCTTCACCAGTTACCAAATGGAGAAGAAAAGCATCAATGGTACAAGTTGCATCAGGAGAGGTTTCATCTCCGGATAAGAGAAGACTTTTTTACAGTGAGAACAATTAATCACTGAAACAATCTTCCCAGGGACATGGTAGCCTCCCCATCCCTGATGGTTTTTAACATGTGACTGGACAGGATGCTTGATGATCTCATCAAGGCTCCCTTTCCCATGAAAGGTCAGACCAGATGATCTTTCAAGGTCCCTTCCAACCTGGGCTGTTCTATTGTTCTGTGAAGCAATACTCACTCTTCTGCACTGAGGAGAGAATCAGTTCTTCATTGTATTTTTCCATTACAGTAACCATTTTTAAACTTGTGACTTAACTAAATTAACAGCTCTCTCCTCAAATTACTCCTGCCATGCCAATAACACACATTTGAGAACTTGTGCACTTCAGGAAAATGTGTGAGAAAAGAAGATAGAAAAATCCTGGATAAATGCAGAGGGACAGCATCCCGTGTACAGTCCTATCCACAGCTACCAGAACCAGCAGTCAGTTATGCTGGCCACAGAACAGAAAAGGACTAGAAAACTAATGGTGGAAAAAAACAAACAACCCTGCAAGTAAGAATAGTAAGACAAATCCATTAACAGCAAAAAGTACAGGTGACATCTAGAAATATTTATACCATAAACAAGTATGTAAGCAGAAGTCTACAAATATGGCCCCCTCTTTCCAGAAGTGTCCCTCTGAATAGCTCTGCTCCTGCAGTGGCTCCAAACCACTGAGAATCCAGCATCATCACGCAGCCCTTACCAACAGCAGAGAAGAGCTGAAGTTGGTACTGCGCTTTAATCTGAAGATTTCTGTTTCAGAATCAAGAGGAAGGAATATCCAAAGTACCAAAGAGAAAGGGAGGAGAATTAGTTCAGTGTGTATATTTCATGCAGTGTATCAGAATATTGCTCCCAGCTTTCTTCACAGCTTTTTCTGGTGCAATGTGCAATGGATTCATGTTCAGAGACTCATTATTCCTTGTGATGCCATGATATGACTTCTGGGATTATGCAGGGATACTCGTACTGAGCCCAAGTATCATACATAATTTTTACTTTGTCAAGTTTATAGGAGCACTGGACTTAAAAATAATTTGCATGAAGTTGTATAATTAAAACTATATAAAAAAACTCCAAACCACAGTACTCAGTATTAGCATAAAGACTGTAGAGCCCTACAAGCCTTCTCTTGCAAGCAAAATGGATTACAGCAGGATCTGTAAACCCATACCCTAGGATCTCTGCAAAGGATTACACAATGCTAATACCATGGAGCATAAAAGGAACAGTAAACAAAAATGGTTTCACCTTGCCAAGAAATTAAGTGCAAGACCAATTTTATTTCTGAGGAAGATACCTTGGTATACCAGCTGCAGACCCTCTTCCTCACCAGACTCTAGCTGAGGAGAAAGCAGAAAAATCAGCACAGGATTTTTCACACCATAGTTTTGATGGTACTATAATGCTAATCTTGGCTGTAACACATAAAATGTAAAGCAAACAGACAGGATACATCTTTCAGAAGATTGCAGATGTTAGTTTGATGTTACAACTACATCAGAAGATGCAGATGTTACAGTTTGACTGTGTCCAGTGGCCAAGAAACCTAAAAAGACAGCTCCGAGGAAAATGTGGACATCACCTGTCAGACAGAGAAGCAGAGAGAGAAAAGGAGGCAGAAAGAATGACAGGAAAAGGGAGAGGGTGGGAGCAAAAAGGTAGAGAAGAGCAGAGACAGCTGAGAGTGCAAGAGGGGGAGGGCAAGGGAGAGAGAGGAAGCAGGGGAAGTGAGAGGGAGAAAATAAACAAAAGTAAGAGAAGGTGAGTGTGAGTGAGGAGACAAGGTGTGTGATACAGGGAACAAGCAGGACAAGGGGAGAGAGAGAAGGGCAGAGACAGAAAGAGAGGGAACACAGGAGAAAGGGAGAGATGGAGCAATATGGAGACACAAAGGAAGGGAAAGAGTGCACAGGGAAAGGAAAAGAGAAAAGGCATGCATGACAGGGAGATACAAAAGGAGAGAAAAACAGCAAGAGAGGAAGGAGGGTAAGAGAAAAAAGGGGAGACAGAGAGACAGAAAGGAAGTCTGAAGAGAGACGCATGAAGGGAGAGATGCACACAGAGGCAGAGAGAGGAGGGACAGGATCGAGGAAAAAAGGGGGGGGGAACTTTATGGAGAAAGACCATGAAAGCAAAGGATAGAAAAGAGGAGAGAGGGATATGGGTATGGACTGAAAAACAAAAGGGGCAAAAGAGTAACGGCAGGAAAAATAGAAGGGGATGGGGGAGAAAGCAAGCAACGGGGAGAGAGACTCAAAGAGGCAGATCAATTGAGAGATAAAGCGAGACTGATGGAAAAGGTGAGGAAAAGGGAAAGGGAGAAAGAGAAGGATGAGAAAGAGAGAAAAGGAGACAGGGAGGAGAGAAAGGGAGAAGACAGAGAAGCGAAACGAAATGGATGTGAAGAGCATGATAAAGGGAAAGAGATCAAGAAAGGGGGTGGAGTAGAGAAAGACAAAAAGGAGAGAGAAAGAGGGACAGAGAAGAGAGTGCATGGGGAAGAGAAAATTGACAAGAGAAAGGCAGAATAGATGGGAAAAGTGAGGGAGAGGGAGAGACAGAAGAGAGAATGAGAGAAGCAAGGAGACAAAGCAAGCTACTAACGGAAAGAAATGGAAAGAGAGGGAACAGGGAAAGGGTGAGAGAGACAAGGAGAGTAAGAAAGGAAAAGAGACAAGGGGAAGAGAGAAAAAACAAGTGGAAAACACACTGGTGAAGAGGAAAAGACAAAGCGGGAAAGAGAATGTGCCTGAAGGAAACTGCATGTGCAAGGGAAGTAAAACAAGGAAAGGGGAGAAGCTGGGCAAGTGAGAGGGCTGGAGAAAGAAAGGGGGCTGGAGAAAGAAAGAGCACATGTTGGCATAAGACAGAGATGAGGTGGAGACAGAGACCAAGAAAGAAGGGAGCACAGAGTAAGAGGAGAGGGGGAAAAAGACAGGAAGGCAGAGAAAGGAAAGGAAGAGAACAAAAAAGCACAGTGGGCATAGTGACATCAGGAGAGCCAAGGGGTGAGCAGAGGTTGGTGAGAGAGATCAGGGGACTAAGCTGGAAACAGGAAAAGAAACAGGATTGAGGGAGACTGGAGTAAAACAGAGACAAAGGTGGAGTGAGACAGGAAAGGCAGAGAGAGCAAGCAAGAAAAAAAAAGTGGGCAAAGAGAGCAATGAGAAAGAGAGACTTGGAAAGGAGCATGCGTGATAGACTGAGTGAGAGGCAAAGAGACAGAAATAGAAGCAGGGCAAAGAAAGCCAGAGTGTGATTGAGAGAGAAAAAAGAACAGATAGAGAAGAGTGAGAGGAAAATAAAATGAGTCAGGCAGAGGCCCCGGGGGGGTGGGGGGGTGGGGGTGGTGGTGAGGCAAAGGTAAGACGGCAAGCAAGGAGGAAGGAGGGGAAGAGGGAAATAGGCATAGAAGCATAGGCAAAGACTGACAGGGACTGAAGAAAAGAGAAGGACACAGAAGCAAAGAGGCAAAGACAGTGAGCAAAAGGTAAAGAAATCAAAAGTGAAAGAGATGCAGTGGGACAGCTTCGTGAGAAGGGAAAGGAGGGACAACAACAAGGACACAGAGCATGCTAACGAGAGAGGGGAGCAGGCAAGTGAAGAGGAGAGTAAGGAAGCAAAAGGCAGGTCTAAGGACAGCATGGGAGAGCAGAAAAGAGTAAGGGCAAAGAGAACAGGAGAGAAGACAAAGGGAAAGAATGACTTGCAAAGACTGATTACGAGAGAAAGGGAAAGAAAACAACAGAGGGAAAGACAGCAACAGGTAAAGAGAAGCAGAGGGAGGAAGAGAGAGAGGAGAACACAGTGAACAGGAAAGAGCAAATGAGACGGAGCACAAGTGAGCAGGAGAGTAGCAGAGAGAACAAGTGTAAGGAAAGGGAAGAGCAAGAGGAACAAAAGGCAACAGAGAGAGGGAGGGAAAGACAAGTAGCAGGAGAGCAAGAAGTTTGCACAGTAGTTTCTGGGTTCTCCTTTGGGAGCTTCTGGTGACAGGGTCCAGGAACACTGGGCGAATGCTGGGAAAACTCTGAGAAATTTGAGGGTACATGCTCTTGCAAGACAGGGACAAGGTAAGGAGAGCCACAGGGCGGTGGGCCTCAGGAAGCTATAGCAGTTTCTAATGTGTTCAGTCAGCTGCCCTTGACACACAGTGTCTGAAGCCTTTGTTACAGCTGCTGCCTGGTAAAAAAGGGTCAAGCACCTGTACAGCTTGTAGGCCTACAACATAGTTAAGACAGGAGTTTGTGCAGAAGGGTGCAATGAATGGATCCTCATCTCAATTCAGACTAGTTTAAACATTTTCAGGCATGGTAGTGATGTACCAGAGCACATTCTCCAGCAGCTCTTGGAAAGCTGTCCCAGACTGAGTTTTGCATAGCAGATGCAGGCCTCCAAGTCCCCAGCTGCAGGGATTGTGCAAGGGCCTCTCCCTAAGGCTTGCAGAGATGGTCCTCTTTCCTGCAGCAGATACGCTGTTGTTGAAGAACTGTGTCACAAAGTGGATGAGTTACAGGAGGAAGTGAGCAAGCTTTGCAGCATCAGAGAGGATGAAAGAGAGACACCCTATAGCTTCAAGGGCCTGGGACCCCAAATGCAGTGCAGGCATAGGAAAAGTCTGTCCATAGCAAAATGGTAAGGGAAAACTCTGTGGAAGGCCAAGGCTGGAAGACAGTGGCTTCTGGCACCAAAAGGAAGGCTCCTGCTCCACCTGAAAGCTTTCAGCTATGAAACAAGTTTGCTGTCTTCAACGCTGAGGAGGATCTGGGTGTGCTTTTGAGACAGCTTTTAGAACACTGAGGAGGATCTGGGTGTGCTTTTGAGACAGCTTTTAGGTGAGGATTAAAAAGCAGACCAGTACAGATGAGATTGTAATGAGTGTCTGCTATAGGCTGCCTGACCAGGAAGAACAAGCAGATGAGATCTTCCACAGACAGCTGTAAGTAGCCTCATGTTTGCAGGTCATGGTCCTCAAGACATACTTCAACCATCCCAACATCTGCTGAGGGACAGCACAGCAGGGCATAAGCAATCCAGGAAGTTCCTGTAAAGCATCAGTGACAACTTCCTGACTGTCCTGTTTTCAGCTGGGATAGGGTTAATTTTCTTCTTAGTAGCTATTACAGTGCTGTGTTTGGGCTCTGATGTGAGAACAGTTTTGATAACTGCACTGGTGTTTTTAGTTGTTGCTGGGTGATATTTATACCAAGTCAAGGACTTCTGGGTTTCTTGGGCCCTGCCAGCCAGAGGGCTGGAGGGGCACAGGAGACTGGGAAGGGACACAGCCAGGACAGCTGACCCGAACCTGAACCAGCCAGAGTATTCCATACCATGAGACATTATGTTCGGTATATAAACTTGGAGGGTTACTGGGGGGGATCGCTGCGCGGGGACTGGCTGGGCATCGGTCAGCGGGTGGTGAGCAGTTGTACTGTGCATTGCTTGGTTTCCTTTTCCCTTCCTTTGGATTTTACCCTTTTTCCCCACCTTTCCATCCTAATTGTTGTTATTCTTGATGTTAGTATTATTATTGTTATTACTGTTGTTCTTATCTGTTTATTCTGTTTAAATTATTAAATTGTTCTTCTCTCAACCCTCGAGTTTTATTCCTTTCTGATGCTCCTCCCCACCCCTCCAGGTGGGAGGGAGTGAGCAAGTGGCTGTGTGGTGTTTGATTGCCAGCTGGGGTTAAACCATGACACTGACCCAACCACAGGGAAAGACTTGTTGGTTGTGAAATTCAAAGTCTGCAGTGACCATGAGATGGGGACTCCTGAGAGGAGGGAAGAGGGGGGGAAAAAGCAAGATCACAACCTTGACTTCAGGAAAAGATTTTGGCCTCTCCAGGGATCTGCTAGAAAATCCTATGGGAAAAGACCCTGGAGGGAAGAGGGGCCCGTGAAAGCTGGCTGTTATTTGAGGATCACTGCATCCAAGCTCAAAATGTTCATCCCAGTGAGCAGGAATTCAGGCACAAATGCCAAGAGGCCTGCACAGATGAACAAGGAGCTCCTGGAAAAAGTCAAACGTGAAAAGGACGCAAACAGAAGGTAGAAGCAGGGACAGGTAACCTGGAAGGAATACAGAGACAGTGTCTGGCCATATAGGGATGTAGTCAGAATCAGCAAGGGTTGTCAAATGCAACAGGAAGGGCTTCTATACAAGTACATGAATGGGCAGAGGATGACTGAGGAAAATGTGTTCCTGCTGCTGAAGACAGCAGGGGACCTGGTGACACAAAACATAGAAAATGACGAGGTACTGAGTATCTTCTTCACCTCAGTATTTGCTATTAAGACAGTTCTTCAGAAATCTAAGCGCTCACAGACCCAGAGAAAGCAGACAGCAAAGTCATGAGAGGAAGAGAAGACAGAAAGCAAGTGAGAGCAAAGAAAAGCAAGACACAAGGACAGCAAACAATAAGGAAAGAGAGAAAACAAAGGAAAGAGTGGGGAAAGAAAGCAGAAGAGGGAAAGAAATATGGGAAAGTAAGCAAGGGCAAGAACAAAAGATAATGAGTGAGAGACAAGGACAGAGAGCCAGCATAGGGGGTGATGTGCAACAGAAAACTAGAGGGGAAGTGAAAGGAAAAAGACGGAGCAAGAGAAAGGAGAGAGGGGGAAAGCAGGTTGTGGAAGGTATTAGGAAAGAGTGCGTAAGAGGAAAATAGTAAGCATGAAAAAAAGAGGGAAAGCAATTAAGAAAAGAGAAGGCACACAAGAGAGGGTAAGCATCTGCAAGACAGAGAGCATGCTTAAGAGAGAAAGCACACATAAGGGATGAAGACTGCATGTAAGATCAAACAAGTGGGGCAAAACAGAAAAAGCTGAAGAGACCAAGAAAAAGAGAAGAAAAGAGCTAGGGAAAATGCATGTGCAGGAGAGGGAAACCAGGTACAACAGAAAGACAGCATGTGACAGAGAGGGTAAGTATTCATGTGATGAAAAGGAAAGGGTATTAAGAGGGAGGGCAAGAACACACAAGACAGGAAGAGCCCACGCAAGAAACTGCATGAGAAGAAAAGTACAAGAAGGGGAAAACATGTGAGAAAGTACCTGCAAGAGAGGGAGAATTGAACAAGGGGAAGGAGTGCATGATAGAATATGCACATGAGAAAGATGGAAAGCTCAAGAGATCAAAGAAGAGGGGAAAAGCAAAAGAAAGGAAGCAGCAGAGCTAGATGAGAAGAGTGAAAGACTAAGAGAAAAATTGCAAGAATGACAAAAAGTAGATACGAGTGTGAAAATGTGCACGAGTGTGCAAAACCATTCACAGGAGCAGGGGGAGGTACATCCAAGAGAGAGAAGAGCACATAAAGAGAGGGAAAGCATGTGAGAGAAAAGGTACACACAAGAAAAGGAGAGCAGGTGCATAAGGGGAAGCATGCAAGTGAGAGAAAGCATAACAGAGAGAGGGAGCATGTGTGAGACTGAGATCAACAGAAAACGATTGTGTTCACTAGAGAAGGAAAGAATGCTCAAGATAAGGAAAAAGGGGAAAAGAGAGGGGGGAAGCACATCTGCACATGGGAGAGAGAAGACAGAGGTAAAGGTCACAATAGAGTAAGAACACATGTCACAGAGAGAGAAAGCAAATTTGCACATGAAGGAAAAGAGAGTGCGACAAAATGTACAAGAGAGGGGACGCACCTGAGAAGACATAAATACACATGCAAGGAAGTGTGGCAGAAAGGAGGGAAAGTCTGTCACTGAGAGACACAGGGAACCACGAGATAGAAAGAGCACCAGACAGGGAAGGGGTGTGTGACAGAAATGCCAGTAAGAAAAGGAAAGTGTGCAACACAGACAAAGCATGCAGGGCAGCAGGAGATAGAAAGCACATCCGTTACAAAGGAAAAGCACAAGACAGTGTGAGAAGGAAAAAGCATGCAAGAGAGGAAAGGAGCATCTCAGGGGCAGAGAGATGGGATATGCCCCTAAAAAAGGGAGAGCATGCAGAAGAGGAAGACAACACACAAGAAAGAGCAAGCAAGGGAAACCAAACCTGAACAGGTGAGATAAGGGAAGCATGCAATACTACAGACAGAAACCACAACAGAGGGACAGTGTGAGAAAGGAAGAGGAAAAGGGGAAGGCAAAACACACAAAAGAGGTAAAGCTGCAGCCTCCAAGAAAGATGGAAGAGCAAGAAAACAAGAAGAAAGATTAACAGAGCGAAAACTGCACAAGAGTGAAGCTTGTGTGAGAAGGAAAGCAAAACTAAGAGACATAAGAAGACAGGCACATGAGATCAGAAAAGTATGCAAGACAAAAAACATGGGAGGGTGAAAGGTGCAAACACAAGAGTGGAAAAGAATGCAAGAGAAAGTGGGAAAGTCTGAAAAGACAGCAAAGCAAGAAAAGAAGTCTGAAAAAGCAAGACAGAAGGAATGAGATGGTAAGAGTAACACAGAGGGAAAGTGCAATGGATCAGGAAAAGTACACAAGACAGGACAAACACACACAAGAAGGAGAAGCACACAGCAAGAAAAAAGTGTGACAGCGGGAAAGCCTGCAGAAGCATGACAGCAAGAAAGATCAAGTGAGCAAGTGCACAAGAGAGGAAAAGGACATGAGAAAGCAGAAGCATGTGATGGGGCATGCAGGAAAGATACCACAAGTAAGGGGAAAAACACATGTAAGAAAAGTGTGAGCATGCATATGCAGGAAAGAGGAAAAGCATGCATGACAATGACAGGAAACATTGCAGCATACTCACAACAAAAGAAAGCATATGCAAGGAGAGGTAAAGCTTGTGAGAGATGGAAAGTCGAAGAACAGGAAAGCACATGTGAGATCAAGACAGAACTGCATGAAAGAGCAGGACAGTGTGTGAGACAGAAAGCATGAGTGAAAAACAGGGAGAGGAAAGGTGTACACATGACAGAAAAAGGCCATATGCTAGATAGAGAGCAAAACAGAGAGGAAGGGAGATGAGCAAGATGGAGAGGGAAAGCAAGAAAGATGTAAACAAAAAAAAGAGTAAAAAATAAGTGAACAATAAGAAGAAGGAAAGCATGTCTGCAGGACAGTGTTGAACAGCACTATGAAGCATGAGACAGCGAGTATGAAAGAATGCTGTAAGAGAAAGGGGAAGTGTGCACGAGAAGGAAAACAAGAAAGAAAAACTGCATGCAATGAAGATAAGCCCCAAAACTCAAGAAAAGGACAGAAAAGTGAGAGAGCATTAGGGAACAAACAAGAGCGTAAAAGGGAAAGCATAAGATGGAGTGGAAGAGCATGCAGAGGGAAAGCGCACATCAGTATTCTTGAGAGCTAAAGCATGACAGTATTTACTGGGCTGGCTGGGGTGGAGTTAACTTTCTTCATAGCAGCTTGTACAGTGCTGTGTTTTGAATTTGTGATGGAACGTGTTGGTAACACACTGATGTTTTAATTCTTGCTGAACCCTGTCTGCATATCAGGGCCTTCTCAGTTTCTCATGCTGCCCTCCAAGTAAGCAGGCTAGGGCTGCCCAAGAAGTTGGGAATGGACACTGCTGGTATACCGGTATAGCTCACCCCAACTGACCAATGGGATATCCCATATATTGTGCTCAGCAGTAACAGCTGGGGAAAAAAAAAAAGGAGGAAGATTGATGTTTGTGGTTACAGTGTGTCGTCCCAAGTATCTGTTATGCACACTGAGGCCCTGCTTTCCAGGAAAGTGGGTAAACATCTGCCTGTTGATAGGAAGCAGTGAATAAATTCGTTATTTTACTTTGCTTGCACATGGCGTTTTGTTTCACTTATTAACCAATCCCAACCCACACGTGTCTCATGTTTGCCCTTCTGATTCTCTTCCACATCCCACTGCGAGCAGAACAAGTAAATGGCTGTGTGGTGCTTAACTGTGGACTGGAGTTAACCCACAAAAAAGGGAAAGCCTACACACAACAGAGAAGAAAAGGATTACAAAGACTGAAACATTTAAGAGAGACAAAGTACAAGCAAGGAAGCAGTAAAGCACACAACAGATAAGGAAATGGCATGCACAAGAAATCAAAAACATGCACTAGAGGGCCAGCATGTAAGAAAGGGGAAGAATGCAAGAGTAAGCATGAGAAAGTGTGACAGACAGGGAGGGAAAGAGTGCATGAGGAAAAATTGCATGAGAGAGAACAAAAAGCCCAGGGCGGCAAGAAACAGCATGCACAAAAGAGAATGTGCACAAAAGGAAGAGAAAGCCCTCACATGCAAGAAAGAGGGAAAGAACATGACAGGAAGAGGAAAAGGGCACAACACAGGGGGAGCACAAGAGGAGAAAAAGGAAAACTGCATACAAGAGAAAGGCACAGTGTGCATGTGTGAGAGCAAATGCCCAAGATTAAAGGGAAAGAGTACACAAGAGAAGGAACCTACACAGAATGCATAAGGAAAGCAGACACATGACAGAGGTAACGACTGACCGTGCATGAGAGAGGGGGAAAGCATGCAAGACAAAGTGTGTGCAAGAGGTAAACATGATATATAGGGAAAGCCTGACACAGATGAAGTGTATAAGACAGGAGGGGAAAGTGAGAGTGTTAGCAAAAGAAACTGCAAACAAAACAAAGCACAAGAAAAAAAGAGAGAAAAGCACATATAAGATAATGTGAAGTGCAGGCAGAGCAGGAAAACAGGCAAGGGAGAAAAGGAAAGCATGACGAGACAGCACTTGTATTAAAGCATGTGACAAAGCGTAAATGTGCCTAGGAAAGCAAGCAAAAAAGACAGGAAAACTGCATCTGTGACCGAGGGATGGTGAAACAGACAGAGGAAGTGTACCAGGGAGGAAGAGAAAGTACACACAATAAAGGAACTATGCATGACAGAGAATTAATGCAGAAGAGAGAGAGGGAAAGAAGAAGCATGAAGTGTGAAGAGTGTCAGAGAGAGAGGAATAGATGCATGGGACAGAGGTAAAGCATGTAAGAGGGAAGGTAACCTTATACAACAGGGAGGAAGAGAAAGCATGCAAGAGGGAGTAAAGGAGCATGTGAGAGAGAAGTTCAGCCAAGAAGAGAAGTATTTGACAGGGAAAGTAGACAAAACAGGGTAACATTAATTAAATGAGAGAGCTTAAGAGAGCATGAAAGCGAGAAACATTCACAGTAGAGACAAGGAAAGCTTGATCCAACAAGAGGGAAAGCACATATAGGAAAGTGAGAGTATGAGAGGGAGCAGGAACACATACCATAGGGCAGGAAACTGTGAGTAAGAGAATGTGCATGAGACAAAGATCAAAAGCGTGAGAGAGAGAGGAAAAGCATGCCAGAGAGAAAGTGAAAGCAAATTGGGGTGTACATATAAGAAAGTGAGAGGACACATGCACGAGAGAGGAAAGGTGCAACAGAAAGAGCAAGGGAAAGGTGACAGAGAGCGGAAAGGCATACTAAAAATTATTAAAGATATGAGAGGGGGAATGTATGGAAAAAAGAAGATTAAGTTCATGAGAAATGGAATGCACACATGAAAAAGGGAAAGGATGTGACCGAACAGGACAGCGTACAAGTGAGAGGGAAAGCATGCAAGACAGCATGAGGGAGGGAGGAAAAGGGCTGCATGAGGGAGGGAAAGTGTGCCCCAAAGAGGGAAAGTACAAACAACAAAGACAGAGGGAAAGCACGACTGACAGAAGGGAAGTGCAAGAGCATGAGAGGGGGAAGCATGCAAGAAAGGAAAAGCACATGCAAAAGGAGGGAAACACACAACAGAGAGGGAAAGCATGCATGTAAGAGTGAAAACTTGAGAGAGGAGGGGAAAACTACTATAGAGTGTGAGGGAATGAGAGAGGGAAAGCATATTCCCACACAAGACAGAAAAGCATACAAGAAAAAGCAATAAACAAAACTGCAATAGACAAAAGGAAAAGTACATGCCACAAAGTAAGAGCAAGCATCAGAGGGAAAGTAGGCTAGGTATTGAGAGCATGCACAAAAAGGAAAGTGCAAGAAAATGAGAGGGATGTAAAGTATGAAAGAGCAGAAAACAAGCAAGAGAGAAGAGGGAAAGGCAGGGGTGGGAAGAAGGAGTGCATGAGGGAGGAAAAGTACAAGAAAGAGTGACTGGGAGACTGTTCAACAGAAAGAGAAAATATATGTAGTAAAGGGAAAGCACTGAAGGCAGTGAAGTATAGAAGAGTAAATATGTGAGACAGAACACACACACACACAAAAAAAAGAGGGAAGGGCACGTAAGAGGAAAAGGGAGGCAGTAGAGATAGGGAAGAGTGTATGCAGGAGACAAGGAAAGCATGCTAGAAAGGAAAGCCATGTGAGGAAAGCAAGAGAAAGCATGCAAGAAAGTGGGAGAGGGAAGCAGGCGTTAGAAAAAGAGGGAAAGGGTGTGAGTGATAAAGGGGAAGCAAGGACAAGAAGAGAAAGCGTGAGCAAGAGGACAAGTGCACTGGGCAGGGGCGGGAGACAAAAAGTGCCCAAGAGGGAGAGGGGAAAATGTGTGAGAAATACAGAGGAAAAAGCATGTCCACGAGAGAGAAGGAAGGAATTTGTATGTGAGGAATGGAGGGAGAAGTAAACATGAGTGAGTGAGAGGGAAAGCACATGCAATAGAGGTAAAGTGCACATATGAATAGAAGCATGTACAAGAGACAGGAAAGTGTATGCATGCAAGAGAGAAGGAAAGCATATGTACAGAAGTAGGAAAGCACACCTGTGGACAGGGAAAGCACAAGAGAAATAAAGCACTCAAGACAAGGCAGAAGAAAGGGAAAGTGCACAAGATGGGATACACAAATGAGAAGGATAGCATACAACAGTGAAAGCACACAAGACAGGGCAAATGTGACAGAGAGACTGCAGAAGTGAGTGTGAAAGAGGGCAAGTGTGCGGGACAGCTCAAGCGTGCCAGGTTGCACATAACAGCATATGCAAGAGAAGAAAAGCACGAGATGGAAAAACTGAGACAGTAAAGATGTAACAAGTTGAATATGAGTCAAAAAGCTTGTAAAGCAGCAAGGGAAAACTTACTCAAGGGAGGCAGTGTGCAAGAGAAGTAAAGACCATGCAGTAGAGGCATGCCAGAGACAAAGTATGCAAAAGACAGAGAAAGACTTGTGAAAGAGTCCATGTGTCCAAGAAAGAAAAATATGCAAAAAAGGGAGCATGAGAGACAGAGAAAGGGAGAGTGATAGATAAGAGAGGACAAATGTAAATGTGCAGAAAATATGAGAAAAGGGAAGGGACAGTGAGCATGAAAGAAATGTAGGGGTAGTGAGAGCCAGACATAAAGAGATGCAGGGACAAGAAGACAGAGAGAGGAGCATGGAGCAAGACAGGGAGAATGAAAGGAACAGCGAGGCAAAGGGAGAGCAGTACAGGCAGTGAGAGGAAAAGAGGAAGGTACAGGGGTGGGAGAAGAGTAAGGAACAGTGGGGTTGGGAGAAAAAGACCAGGAAGGACAGTGGCAGAGAAAGACTGAGGGGGATAGACAGGAAGAGTAGAGAGGGACAGAGGGGGGGGGGGGGCAGGGCGGTTGGGGGGGGAGGGAAAGGACCAGCAAGGGCAAGAAAAGAGACAGACAAAGGGACAGGGAGAAGGCACTGATCAAGAAAGATGGGCATGAGACAGACAGCGAGAGAGACTGAGGAACAGCTAGAGAGATGGAATGACAGTGCAGGACGGGGGGCACTGAGTGAGAGAGATGGGTACAGCAAGACAAAGAAAGAGGAAGACATGGAAGGGAGAGGATGGGGTGTGGGAAGAGAGATGGGGACAGCAAGATGGGGGGCAGTAAGAGGGAAGAGTGATGGGTGGGAGGACTGCAAGAGAGAGGGAGGGACTGCAAAAGACACATGGTGGGGCAGGGGGAAGGCAGCATGTGCAAAAGTGCGAGAGAGAGGGAAAGGCTGTCTGCAAGCGAGGAAAACTGGGAGGAAGCAAGGGAACAGGGCAGATAAGGTTTGTCAGCAAGAGACTGAAACCATGTACAGAAGGGAAAGTGCAAGCAAGAGAGGAAAAGGGTGTGACAGACGGAAAAGCATGCAGGAAGGGAAAGGAAATCAAAAGAGAGCAAAGCAAGAGGGAACAAGAGAGGGAAAAGCATGAGAAAGATGTGTGAGGGAAAGTACATGAGAGACCTGGAAAGCATGCAAAAGAGCTGGAAAGCTGAGAGGAGTGGAAAGCTCAGGCAGAAACTGGAAGAGAGAGGGGGAAGGACTGAGGAGGTGGGGTGAGAAAGCTCATTAAAGAGATGACAAGCACATCCACGGGGGGGGGGGGGGGGGGGGGGGGGTTGGGACGGGACGGGACGGGGGGGTGGGGTGGGGTGGGGTGGGGAACGACACGACAGGTCTTGAGGACAGTGAGGAGAAACTGGGGGGAGGGAGGGGGGTATGGGAAAGACACAGACAGCAAGAAAAGGAAGCACCAGAGAAAGCATATGCAAGAGAGGCAAGGTGTATGACAGAGAGAGATGGAGTGTGTGAGGGAGAGAGGAAAGGGGCACTGCAGGGAGAGGGAAAGTGTCTGACTGAGGGGGGAAGTGTGAGAAAAGGAAACCAACCGAGAAAATGTGTGTCAGAGAGAAGGGAAGCAAGGGAAAGGGAGAGAGGGAATGCAAGGGAGAGGGACAACAGAAGAGAGGAAGAGAAGGGGTGGAACAGGAGAAGACAGAGGGAAAAACCAAGAAGGGAAAGCAAGGTTGGGATAGCGAGAGATCAAAAGGAACAGCCTAAGAGGGAGGAAGAGAACACAATAAACTTGACAGAGGGAATGAAAGTGCAAGCGCAAGAGAGGAAAACTGTGTGCCTGTGAGAGCATGCAAGAGAGGGCGGCAGCAGAAAAATGAAGTGACACAGAGACGGGGGATATGCAAGAGAAATAAGATGCACACAAGAGATACATGGAAGGCCAGAGAGGGGAGAAAGTGCATCTATGAGAGGGGGAATGCATATTCAAGAGAGACAGTATGAACATCCAAGACAGTGTCAAAAGGCATGGCATATAACAGACAGGTAACACACAGCAAGACAGAGAGAGCTAGAGAAAGTGCAAGGGACAGAAAGTAGGAGAGGGACAGCAAGCAAGGATGGAGGTAGCAAGGTAGAGGGGGAAAGCATTAGCAAGAGACTGAAAGCATGAGTGAGAGGAGAAAGAGCATGCAAAAAAGAGAGAATGTGAGAAAACATGCAAGAGGAGGTCAGCAAGCCAGAAAGAGACAACATGAGAGAAAAAGGGAAGCAGTAAAGCACAAGGGGGGGTGTGGGGTGTGAAGCATGCAAGGGGGAACAAAGGATGTGAGAGAGAGCGCAAACTGCGTGTCTGAGACAAAAAGCACATGGCAGAGGCAAACCGCACAACAGAGCGACAGGGGGAAGATGTGTGTGAGAGGGGGAAAGTGCATGAGGTGGAGACAGGGAAAGGCTGTGAGAAAGAGTGAGGTGGGGAAGCATGAGAGGGGCAAATCACATGACACACAGGAAAAGCACACGATGGAGAGGGGCAACCCATGTGACACTGAGTGAGGAAGTATGTGAGGGAGAGAGGGAAAGTACAGCAATGGGGGGGAGCTGAAGAAAGAGAGAAGGAAGGGGGAACTGAGGACAAGAAGAGGGAATGAGATGAGAGAAGGAAAGCAAGCAGAAAAAAGAGGAAGCGAGAGAGAGGGCTCACAACACAGAGCTGGAGAGAGCAGGAAGAACAACACTAGCAAAAGACAGAAAGCATGAGTGAGATGGAAAGTGCAAACAAGAAGAGAAAACGTCTGAAAGAGAAAGCATGCAAGAGAGGGAGATAGACACAGAAAGGAGGGATAATGACACTTGAGTTTACAGCAGGAAGTGTAAAAGAATGAAAACAGCAGGCAAGGAAAAGCACATGAGAGATAAAGAAAGCATGAGAGAGAGGCAAAATTCATGTGAGATGGAAAGCACATGAGAAAGACAACGTGTGAGAGAGGGAAGGTGTTGAGTGAGGCAGGCACAGGGTGTGCCAGGCAGAGGGTACGACAGAAAGAGGAAAAGAGTGTGGGAAGCCTGTGAGAGGGCAAGTGTATGAGAAGGGAGGAAAAAAACTGAGAGGGAAAGCACATAAGAGAGGGAAAGCATGACAGCAGGAGGAAGAAAGCACATGAGAGGGGTAAACCATACATGAGAGAGACCGAGGCAAAGTAGGTGACAGAGACAGAGGCAAGTCACATGACAGAGGGGCAAAGGAGGTGAAAGAGGCAAACCATGTGAGATCTAGGAGTAGGAAAGTGTGTGAGGGACAGAAAGAGAGCAACATGGAGGAAATACATGTCTGAGACAGAGAGGAAAAGTGTGAGAGAAAAAAGTAGGAAAGGCGGAGAAGAGAGAAAGAGGCAAAGCAACAGAAAGGCAAACCAGGACAGGGATAGCAGGAGGTGGAGGGAGGAAAAGCACAAGGAAATGTGGAAGCATGAAGAAAAGTGCAATCAAAAGAGGGGAGAACTGTGTGAGAGATAGAAAGCACATGAGAGGGGGAATGCAAGATTTAAAAATTGAAATCACCAAACAACAAACATTGGAGAGGAAATCACTGACAAAGAATAAACAAGCAAGACAACAAAGGTGCATGAGAGAGACAGCAAACGAGATACGAGAGGGGAAGCACTAGGAAGACAGAGGTACAGCACGTCTGAGAAAGGGGCGTAACATGGCAGATACAAAGGAGACAGAAAGAGAAGCAAATGGAATGATATAGACAGTGAAGTGTGTGAGAGGCAGGCAGAACGTAAGAGGGACAGGGGAGAGAGAGAACCAGGGGAAAGAGGGAGGAAAAGGGACGCACCTAGAGAGAGCTAGAAAGAGAGAGGTAAACAGAGGGTACAAGAGATACAGAGGGGTAACATGAGAGGGAGGAGAAAACCACAGCTAAGAGACTAAAAGCATGATCAAGAGTCGAATGACATCAGGGAAGTATGAGCAAGCACAAAATCACATCAGGGTTCAACAGCCTGTGAGGGAGGCACAGCAAATCCAGAAGAGCAGGTAAGCATGTGCACAAGAAAGGCAAAGCGCATGCAAGAGATTAAGCATGTCAGATAGGGTGACCTAGACAGGGGGAAGCTCGAGAGAGAAATTTGGCCTGGGAGGGGTAGAAAGCAAGCACATCAGAGAGAGGAAAAACATGCCTGAGGCAATGGAAAAGCAAGAGAGTCAGAGGGAGGGATAGCAAGGGAAAGAGAGAGGGATACTGAGAAAGAAGTAGGGGTAGCTAGCAATAGAAACAGACACAGCAAGCAACAAAAGTAGGGAAAACATAAGCAAGGGACTGCAAGCATAAGTAAGAGGGAAAGTGCATAGAAGAAAGTTTAAAAATGTGTCAGAGACTGAAAAGCACCCAAAGGGGAGAAAGCATGAGAGAGCCAGAAAATGAACGCAATGAGAGAGAAGCGCAAGAGAAAGTAAAAGCACACAAGAGAGGCAAAGCATGTGAGAGAGGGACAAAGGACATGAGAGAAACTCTGAGAGGCAAAAAATGTAAGATAAAAGGGAAAGCATGTGAGAAAGGGAAACTGAAAGAGTGACAAAGAGCAAAAACGAGGGTGAAGAGAGGCGTGGCGGGTGGGGATGGAGGGAAAGAAGGGAAGGAAAGAAGAACAAGAGATTGAGAGGGAAAGTGAGAGAGAGAAGGGAACTGAGAAACAGAAATACGGATAGCACAAAAGGGGAAAGAAGCACAAAAGAAAGCATGACTGAGGGAAAGTACAAGCAGAAGAGAAAGGGATTGTGTGACAGTGAGAAATGCTAGACAGGTCGGAAGACAGGGAGAAGCAAGTACAAGAAGAAATGTGCAAGACTGAAACTACAGAGAAATGCAAAGTGCATGTGACAGGGAAAGGGCACACGAGAGAAGAAAGGGCAAGAGAGAAGAAAGCAGGTGACAGAAACCATGCAACAGAGGAAAAAAATTACAGAGGAATAGGGCAAATGAGGGGGTAGTGAGAAGGAGGAGTGAAAACAAAAGGCATAGAGAGGGAAAATGGAAGAAAAGTAAATCAAGAGGGGAAGAGAAAGGTGCTGGGGAGAGGGAGGGAGGGAGTAAGAAGAGTGGTGGGGGCCAGAGAGAGAGATTGGGTAGCAAGGGTTAGCAAGGGCTAGCTCAAGAAAGGGAGGAGAACTGCAAGCAGGAGAGATTAAAATTGTGCAACAGAGAGAAAGCATGCTAGATGAGGAAAGAAAGAATGGGAAAGCAAAAGAATGAGAGGGAAACACAAAGGAAAACAAAAACACACATGAGAATCAAAGCACAAAAGAGACAAAAAGAAAGCATGAGAGAGAGTTAATGCATGTGAGAGCGCAAAAATGCATCAGAGAGGCAGGGCCAGTGGGGACTGCGCAAGAGAGATGGTGTAATGAGCCACAGAGAGGAGAAAGCATGGGAAACAGTGAAAGCATAAATGAGGGAAAGTACCCGCAAGAAATTAAATGTTTCAGAGATGGAAAAGCATGCAAGAGATGGGGAAAACAAAAGACAGAGTGGCAAAGTGGAAGAGAGAGTGGGAAAGTGAACCTGAACGAGAGGAAAGTGCAAATGACAACAAAAATGAGAGGCAGGGAGAGTGTGCCCAAGAGAAAAAAGTAAGGGGCAGAGGGGCAAGAAAAGGGAAGAGCATTGCAGAGAGTCGGGGGGGATTCACTCTCAGAGAGGCAAACCATGTGCAAGGTGAACCAATACAAAGGAAAAATGTGTCAGAGGTTCAGCACAAGACAGAGAAGGACAGCACAAGAAAGCAGGAGGAAAAGCACAAGGAAAAAGGAGCAAGCTGTAAAGTGTGCATGGAAGAGATGAGAAAAAGTGTGCAAGACAGGCAGAAAGCAAGGGACCATGAGAGAGAAGAAACATGCTACAGGCTGTGCTAGTGACTGTGAGCACACAAGGGAGCCAAGGAAAGTAAGACGGAGAAGAGAAGCACATGCAACAGGGAAAGCTTACCAGAGAGTGAAAAAGCGTATTCAAGAGAAAGGCAAAGCACATCCAAAACAGAGGGAACACATGTCTGAGACAAACAGAGAGCTCAGGAGAGGGAAAGCAAAAGGGGGGCGATGTGAGCAATCCAGAGTGCAATAGCGAACAACAGAGCGACAGCATAAGCAAGAAACTGCAAGCATAAGGGAGAAAGTGAAGGCAAACTGTCAGAAATGGAACAGCGCATAAGGCACAGGCAAAGACATCCCAAGTGAGACAGAAAAAGGGGCAGGGGGGTAGGTGGGTGAAAACAGAAAAAAAAAGCAAAACGAGGTGGGTGAGAACAGCATGGGCCAGAGGGAGGTGAGAGAGACGGGGAGGGAGAAAGGGAAGGAGAATGATGAGGGCAGAGGGAAAGCAAGAGAAAACAGAAGTGTGAGAGCAGGACAGCAATAGATAGCAAGGAAAAGCACAAGAGAGGGGGAAGAAAAGCACAAGTGAAAAAGCAGAAGCAGGAAAATGCAAGCAAAAGAGGAAAACGGCAAAAGCAGGAACATGTGTGAGAGAACATATCTGAACAGAAGGAAAGCACATCTGAGAAAAGGAAAAAATGGAGGGTGGAGGGAGAGAGAAACACATAGGGAAAGTAAGAGAAAGAGAAGAAGCAATAGGGAGACAGGAGGCAGGGGAGGAAAAGTGGGGAACAGAGAAGTAATAGAAAAGAAACATGCAAAAGCATGAATACTCACAAGAACATGAGAGATAAGGAAACCAAGAGAGAAGCAAAGCATGTGCGAGAGTCAAAGTATGTCAGAGAGAGGAAGCCTGTGTTTAAGATTGTGAGAGAGGGGAAGGGCCTGTGAAAGAGAAAGCTGAACAGACTGAGAGGGAAGGCACATCTGAGAGAGACCATTTCTTTAAGAAAGGGAGAACATGACCGAGAGAGGGAAAGGCTGGGGGGTGGAGAGAAGTGAGACAGTGAGAAAGCCCTTGCAAAGAGGAAAAGCATGCCAGAGGGGCAAGACAAATAGAAGGACAAGAGAGTGGGAGTACAGGGAAAGACCAAGACACCTGGAGATAAAGAGGCAGAAGCTAAATAGAGAGAAGGGATGTAAAAGTGAGATTAGGGGGTAATTTGTGAGGGAGAAAGAGATTACATCTGAGACAAAGGGAAAGCCCAAGAGACAGACAGATAGCAAGGGGGGAAGAGAGAAGGCTACCAAGAGTGAGAAACAAGGACAGGGAGTAACAGAGAATAGCAAACATTGGAGGCAAAGCACAAGTGAGGGACTGAAAAAAGCATGAGCAAGAGGGAAAGCGCATGCAAGAGTGTGTCAGGGATGGAAAAGCACATGAAGTATGGAGAAAGTGAGAGGGGCAAAGCAAGCACAAGAGAAAAAAAATCATGTGAGAGGTGAAGTATGTGAGTGAGAGGCAAAACATGTCTGGAAGAGAAGGAAAGCTGAGGGTCCGGGACACAACAGAGAGGAAAAACACATCTGAGGGAGAGGGAAAGAGGTAAGACCAGGCAGAAGAGACCAAGGAAGCAAAGGAGAGAGGGCAGAGGAAGCTGGAAATGTAGTAAGCGGAGGGAGGAGGTGGGAAGAGAAAGGTGTAGAGTGAGATTGAAAGTTCTAGAGAGAGAAGAATGGTGTGAGGGTGTGATTGAGAGGGACAGCAAGCAAGACAGAGAGCAGGACAGCAAGTGAGACAGAGTGGGGCAGTAAAAGTTTGAAAGATTGAGTGAGAGAAAGGCAAATAATTGAAAAACTGAGATGGAAATGCATGAGAAAGCAGGAAACTTTAGACAGGAAAGCAACAGAGAGCTAAGTGCCTAACAGCAGTAGCAAAGCACATAAAACCAGAAGTGCATGACAAGGAGAGAGAGTGGAAAAGCATGCACATTGCATGCATGAGAAGTAAAGCATCAGCACAAGAAACTGAGGGGGGAAGAGAGAGAACATGCACATGCATACACTCATGCAAGAAACAGAAAGGCAAAGTGCATGCACACACCAGAGGCAAAGCACGAGTGAGAGAGACACAAAGCACATAAAGGTAAAGAACACATGAAAGACAAAGTGTGCAGAGAGGCAACATGCACACTGGAAAAACAACATGCACAAGGAAGAAAGACAAGTGAGGAGTGAAGTGTGCAAGGGGGGAAACTGCATGCAAGGAGAAGCATGCGAGTGGAAGGAAATGCACGAGGCAAAGCACACGCAAGGGGCCAAGTGACAGAATGAGGCACGACATGAAGTAGAAGAAAAGGACTTCAGAGAGGCACAGCACATAAGACAGATGGAATGCAGCAGCAGCAAAACATGCAGAAGAATGCAAGCATTGGGGGGCTGGGCAAGCATAAGAGAGGGAACACACATGCAAGAGGAATAGCATATAGAATTATTTAGGTTGGAAAAGACCCTTAAGATCAAGTCCAACCATTAACCTAACACTGCCAAGTCCACTGCTAAACCACATCCCTAAATGCCATGCCTACATGTCTTTTAAATACCTCCAGGGATGGTGAATGAACCACTTCCCTGGGCAGCCTGTTCCAACACTTAATATATCTTCCAGTGAACAAATTTTTCCTAATATCCAATCTAAAACTTCCCTGGCACAACTTGAGGTCATTTCCTCTTGTCCCCTCGTTTGCTACTTGGGAAAAGAGACCAACACCCACCTTGCTACAATCCCCTTTCAGGTAGCTGCATGTAGCAGTATGGTCCCCTTGAGCCTCCTTTCCTCCAAGCTAAACAACCCCAGTTCCCTCAGCTACTCATCACAAAACCTGTGCTCCAGACCAGCTTCATTGCCCTTCTTTGGACAAGTAAAAGGCCCAAAACTGATCACAGTATTCAAGGTGCAGCCTCACCAGTGCCAAGTACAGGGGGGCTGATCACCTCCCTTTTCCTGCTGGTCACGCTATTTCTGATATAAGCGATCAGGATGCCGTAGGCCTTCTTGGCCACGCTGCTGCCTCATGTTCAGCCAGATATCAATCAACAACCCCAGGTCCTTTTCCGCCAGGCAGCTTTCCAGCCACTCTTCCCCAAGCCTGTAGTGTTGTGTGGGGTTGTTATGACCCAAGTGCAGGACCCAGCACTTCTCCTTGTTGAACCTCATACAATTGACCTTGGACCATTGGTCCAACCTGTCTAGACTCCTCTATACAGCCTTCCAACCCTCAAGCAGATCAATACTGCTACTCAACTTGGTGTCATCTGCAAATTTACTGAGATGCACTTGATCCCCTCATTCAGATCACTGATAAGGATATGCAATAAGGGACAGGCAAAGCATATCAGAAAAAGGCAAAAAGACACAAAGAAAAAGGGTATCAAAGGAAGGGGAAGCCTCAGAGTAAAAAGGAATGGGGTGGGGTGGTGTACAACAATAGAGAGAGGGAAGAGAAACAAAGGGAGAGGATGACTGCAAGGTGGGGTAGGGGGGAAGCCAGTGTTGGGGGTGAGGGGCTCAAGGTGAGCTTGAAAGACAAGCGAAGTGCATCAGAGACTGGAAATGCCTGAGAGAGGGGAAATGCACATCTAAGAGGGAGGGAAAGCAGGTCAGAGACAAGCAGAAAGCAGGGTATGGCTGGGGAGAGCTCTTTTTTTTTCCAGTTTTTCAGAGGTTTTTTTAAGTTTTTCAGAGGAAAAACTATACAGGGACAGAGAGCAAGTGAGAAGGAGAAGGCACAAGTGAGAGACTGCAAGCTTAAGAGAAGGAAAGTGCATGCAAGAAAGGAAAAGTCTGTCAGAGACAGGGAATCATACAAAGGAGAAAAAGCAAGATACAAAGATGCAAAGAGAATGAGGGAGGGAAGTGCAAAAGAATGAAAAGGCTTGTAAGAGACAGAAGGTGGGAGAGAGAAGGACACAAGTGAACGATTGAACATGCAGAGAAGGAAAGTGCAAACAATCTGAACTTCTAAGAATTTGAGTGTGTGAGAGAGATGGAAAAAGTGTGAGGCATGGGAAAGCACACCAAGGAGAAACTCTACAGAAGGGAAAGGAAGAGAGAAAAAGGAAAAGCAACAGACAGAAGGGCACGCAAGGCAGCAGGACAGCTAAAGCGCACAAAAGAAAAAAGCATGGAAAAGACAAAGCATATTCAAGTGAGAGAGAGAGAGCATGTGTGAGTAGAAGTGCACATGTAAGGGTGAGAAAGCACATGCGCAAGGAGGACAGTGCATGCATGAGAGGGGAAAGCATGGAGCGTGGCATGCCAGAGTGAGGGGGAATCATGCCTGAAGGGAACACACATAGGAGGAGACTGGCACACAAAAGAGATGGAAGTGTGCCAACAAGGGGAAGAGCACAAAGTAGAGGGAAGCAAGCAAGACAGAAAAGCGTGTGAGGTAAGGTGGAAGTGCATGCAAGAAGGGAAGAATTACATGAGAGAAGGTGGAAGCGTGTATGAGAGCGAGAGAAGTGTATAGGAGAAGGTGGAGGTGCATGCAAGGAGGGGAGAAAGTGCAAACAAGGTAGGGAGAAAGCATGTATGAGAGAGAGAAAGCATGACAGGGAGAGGGAGAAAGTGATTGCAAGAGAGGGGAAAAGAATGATGGGGGATCATGAGGGAGGAAGTCTGAGGGAGGCAGCACATCAGGAGGAAAGTGCACAGGGAAGCACGAGACGGGGGAAGCATGCTTGCAAAGAGGCAGAAGTCTGAGAGGGACTGAAACTCATGGTGAGGGAGTGCATGAGAGTGGGGAAGCCCGTGAGAGAGAGGTAAGCACATGTAAGGAGGGGACGCATGCGCATGACAGGTGGGAAGCCCACACGAGAGGTGGGAAAAGCCTGCATCCAAAAGAAACTGGGGACATCCACACATGAGAGATCATGAAAGCCCAGGCATGAGAGACAGGGAAAGTGCACAAGGAGAGGAAGTGTCTGTGAGAGGGTGGGAAAGCAAGAGAGAGGAATTGCTTGGTGGGAGAGAAGGATCGCAAGAGGGAAACATGAGCAAAGGTGTAAGAACGCTGTGTAAAACTGCATTTGGGGTGCCCCAGTTTGCTTAGGACACCTCATGTGCATGAATAAATATTTACTTCTCTAATTCTATACTTTGCATCCTTGGCTCTCTCCTCAGTTGGCAGGGGTCAGTCGCAAATTTTTCTGACAAGATGGAAAATGCACAAGAGAAGGCAACTGGGAGAGGGAGAGAGCCAAAGCACATCAAAGAGGTGTAGAGTTTGTCCAAGAGAAAAGGGAAGCTTGAGTGGGGGGTGGTGAGGGTGACAGCAAGAGAACGAGAGGGATGAGGAGAATACCAAGCATGGTAAAGAGAGAGATTATGAGGGACAGTGAGTCAGAGACAGAGGGGAAGCACACATGAAAGTGTAACTTCATTATATAGCAGCATCAGGCTTCACAATCCTTCCTCTACTAAGAGCTGTGTGGACTAATCAAAGAAATCTTAAGATGTCAGTATCGACAAACCTAATCCTTTTCATCAAAATGTACTAAAATTCCTTTCATTGCACTGCAGAGTGCCTACAATTTTTGAAAATAGCATGCCACATGACCACTTGCTATCCTGCAATTCTGACACAAGTTAGCTTTCCTTTGTGGAGTTCTGTCCTGGTTTCAGCTGGGATAGAGTTAATTTTCTTCTTAGTTGTACAGTGCTGTGTTTGGGCTGTGATGGGAGAGCAATGCTGACAGCACGCTGATGGGTTTAGCTGTTGCTGGGTGAGGTTTATACTCAGTTCCTTGGGCCCTGCCAGCCAGAGGGCTGGAGGGGCACGGGACATTGGGAGGGGACACAGCCAGGACAGGTGACCCAAGCTAGCCAAAGAGGTATTCCATACCATATGATGGCATGCTGAGTATATAAACTGGGAGGAGAAGAAGAAGGAAGGGGGAGACATCTGGCATTATGGCATTTGTCCTCCCGAGTAACCGTTCCGTGTGCTGGAGCCCGGCTTCCCTGGGGATGGCTGAGCACCTGCCTGCCCATGGGAAGCAGTGAATGAATTCCTTGTTTTGCTTTGCTTGCATGCGCAGCCTTTGCTTTACCTATTAAATTGGTCTTATCTCAACCCTTGAGTTTTACATTCCTTTCCAATCCTCCTTCCCATCCCTCTGGGTGGCGGGGAGTGAGCGAGCGGCTGCGTCGTGCTTGGCTGCCTTCGGGATTAAACCATGACAAGTTACAACTGCCATGGTCCACTAACAATAGGAAGGACTATCAGTTTACTTACAGGCACGTAACTTAACCAACCTTCCTGTCATTATTTTTTTCACATTTTCAGAGACTTTTCAAGTCTTTCTAGAATCCTTCTAATAGAGCCTGTCTAGATTGTCGTTCTTTGAAAAAATTCCAGTTGCTTACCATTGGATCCCCAAATTTCTGCTTATAATTGATGCCTCTTAGGTTACCCATGCCCAATGTTGTTAAAGTTGATTCTCCTAAGAGACTCAGTAAGTTTATGTGTGTATTGAATTTAATGAACTCTTCTGCGTAAGCAGGATTTGTAAATCCAGCCATGCAGGACTGCAGAAAAATACTGTCTCACAATGCAGAGGTTCCAAACAAGAATAAAGGTCAAATACTGTACCCTTTTGTACAGCAAAGTGATACTGCATACCTCCACTCTGAAGCTTGCAGCTCTACAGATACACTGGGCACTGGAAGGCTGTACAGTCAAATCAGCTACATGCTTTTGAGAATACTTCTGTAAGTCTGATGAACACCAAAACATCAAGAGGAGGAAGACAATGTAACCATAAACCCCTCAAATTAGAGTTTGGGCAGAAATAAAAAATAATTTTAGAAGTATTTCCTTTCAATTCAAAATTACCCACAAACTGACAGACCACTTAAAAATTAAAAAGCGTATCTGGCATGCTTACTTTAAGTGGCCTCTACCTAAGCCAGCAGAGCTCTGTCAATGAGAAGAGTCTCATAGCAATGGCAGCACACAGAATTAATAAGACCCTTTACAAGCTGTGTGGCCAACTCTGCAATGCATTTGGGCAGTTGCTAGCACACTGAAGCACAAGTTCTCCATTAGGGTCATCAGTCATTACTAGAAACACACCTCATGTTGGATATGCCAACTCTACCAAAACTTAGATCATTAATTTTTAAGTATTAGATCTCTTTAGGTGCTTACTTCTATCTACGCAAAGCAAAAATAACCTAACTCATCCCAAATCTGTGTATTTATAAATTCTGTGCACACAACTTTCCTTAATATTTACACAGAAATTATTTCAGCTCCTAAAACACAGCTGTAGAGCTGGTCCATGGAACAAGACGATGACATTTATTTTGCAAATGGTTTTGAAGCAACTTGTCATTTGTTTACAACATAGAGGCAACTGCAGGCTACCCTACTTTGCTGGATCACTTTTCACTAAGAAAATACTTTACAATACTATGAGCCATGGCTGCCTGAAGGCAACTTATAGGAAAAGTCAGTGTCTGACCAGCATGACAAATGAATGAGGATGTATCCATCACACAGCACTAACGATGTCTAAGAGAAATCTCCAGCCATCACCACAATGACAGCACAGGTGAGTAAAATACTCTTCCAGCTTGTGGCAATAAAACCCCATTCTATTTTATCAAATCACTTCCAGATTTCCATGCACATCAGTGAACAAGTAGATACCCTCTTCTATACATTTTATTTATTATTTTATTTAGAGAATAAGACTGCTGGCAAACACAATAGATAACAAGTATTACCATGCGAACGCAGCAGCAGTATATTCTTAGTTGCAAACATTTTATTCAGCTTTAATTAAACTAAGGAAGAAAGAGTGAAGTGAAACTAGAAGAAATAAAAACTACTTCTGTAAAATACTAAAGGGTTCAGGGAAAAATGTTTGGATTGTTCTTTTGTCTCTACTATATTTTCTACCTGAGACTCAAAACAAAACAAACAAAACAGATTAGAAACACTCACTGCACGTCTAGCTTATGTCAGAAAGAAAAAGGATAATATGTTAACATGGATTGTGAATAGGGCTGTCAATGTCTCAAACACTTTAGGTAGAAGATGGCAAAAGCTAATGTTGACTGCTGAAATTCCTTCAGCTAGCACGCCTTCCTAATTCTGTTTAGATCAGTATTATAGAAGAATTCACGGCAAAACTTAAGTTTGCTGTGCTGGCATTCTACATTAACAAAGTCACAGCGTAACATTAAAAGTTTTGCAACTATTAACACTCTCCTGTTGGGCATAACTTATATTTTCAATACCTGAAAGCCATTTGCTAACATGAGGTACTATTATAACTTTTGATCACTAACGAAGAAAACCCAATAAGAATGCAGCCTTCTAATGCTAGAAAACATCCACCAATTCACCCTGACACTTGACTCATTAAAGCAACTAAAACACAGATTCCAACGTGCAAGTAATCTGAAAACTATCACGATGCCTAGCTCAAGGGTGGTAATTACACAACACTGTGAACATCACCCACATGACAATTTTCTTTGGGTAGGAGCTTGAAAACTGAATCCATCTGGAGTGTATTGCACAGTGAGGTCATGTAATATAGGTCAGATTATCCAAGAACATGGCCCTTTTCACGGTCATAAGCATCCCAAAAATCCAAAGTTCTACTTCAGGTCAGAGCAACACAGTGGTCACTGTAAAAACTACCCTTTACATGAATCAGGTGCTCTCTGGAATTCATGGAAATCACACACTGAATACTTGGTTAAGTTCAGGCATCAGTTTAATCAGTACTCCATGTCTCAAAAACAGTTTCAAGAGTTATTGCACAGTTTCCATGGAGACTGAAGCAAAAAAGTTCTTTCTATTTCTGTCTGTGAAAATCCCGACACATTTAAACTGCCAAGTTTGTTAGGAGAGCCTGAAGGACTAAAAATGGTGATAATATCCATGTTACTGTCTGTCACATGCCACTTAATTATTTTAGAAACATATTTACCTTTCCCTATGAGGAGAATATTTCATAGTTCCGTGTGTTTGATCGGATGGAAGGAAGTTGTTTAAGGAGTTCCAATTACACTTCTACAGCGCATGTATTATTTCAAAACCTCCTGATCTTCTATTCCGCCATACCATACTGGCCAAAGATATATGGGCTACACATATCTAATGTACTTTCACCTCACAACACTTTCAACACCGTCTCCCATAACATCCCACAGGCAAACTGAAGCAGCCCAGGCTAGGACAGTGGACGGTGAGGTGGGCTGAAAACAGCTCACATGCTGGGCTCACAGGGTTGTGACCTGCAGGCCAGCCACGAAGGATCAACCCCAGGGCTTGACACTGGGACTGACACTGTCTGGCATCTCCATCAATGACCTGGACAATGGGGCACAGTGCCCCCTCGGCAAGTCTGCACACAACACAAATCTGGGAGGAGTGGCTGATCCAGTAGGTGGGTCTGCTGCCATCCAGAGGCACCTCAACAGGCTGGAGAAATGGGCTGTCAAGAAGTTCAACAAAGGGAGATTTCAAATCCTGTAGCTGGGGAATAATATACCCATGCACCAGGACAGGCTTGGGGCTGACCATCTGGAAAACAGCTTGGCAGAGAAGGACATAGATTGTTCCTGGTGGATAACAAGTTGAACACAAGTAAGTAATGTTCCCTTGAGTGAACCCAGGGCTGTAAGTGGAAAAAGCAGAGCCAGCAGGCTGAATAAGGTGATTTGGGGTTCTGGATCCAGTTCTGGGCTGGAGATCACAGTTCAGATCAGATCTGGGGTCCTGGATCCAGTTCTGGGCCCCCCAGTACAAGACAGACATGGGTGTACTGGAGTGAGTCTACTGAAAGGTCACAAGGATGATGAAGGGATCAGAGCATCCGATATGAGAGGCTGGGAAATCTGGGACTGTTTAGCCTTAAGTAGAGAAGGATCAGCAGGGATCTTGCTGATGTGCATAATATCTGATGGGCAGAAGTAAAGAAGATGTACCCAGGCTTTTCTTTGTGGTGCCCACTGAAAGGAGGAAAGGCAATGGACACAAACTAAAATACGACAAATTCCCCTTAAACAGAAAAAAAGCTGTTTTACTGCAAGGGTTGTCATACAGTGGAAAAGGTTGCCCAAGGAGACTGTGGAGACACTCAAATACCAACCTGACACGGCACTGAGGAACCTGCTGTGGTTGACCCTCTTTGGGGCAGGAGGGTTGGACTCCAGACTCAAGTATTCTGTGATTTCACAGAAGTACAGAGAGAGGGAAGGGTGTGCAGGTTTACTTGCCCTTAGGAAGTTATGCCTCAGTGGAGTTCAGCTTCTGGGAACTCCAGCAAGAAGCTCTCTCTGTTAAGCCAACCCAACTGATGCAGCTATAAATGACATGGGCTCTGCTAAGTGGCTGGAATAAACAAAGACAAGTTAGCACTGAAGTCAGGCTTCCATGTCCAGGTCAACTTCCTCAGATGCTGCACCTCTAAAACAGCCACAGTGTGCTAGAAACTTTGCTCTGAATGGTACTGCTGAGCAGTTCTGGGCACATCCATTCAGCTAAGACTGTACCAGGATGGGTCAGGAATCCTGAGGGCATCCTTTAGTAATCTAACAGGACCCACTCAGCATACTCCAAATAAACAGGGCAGCTGGATTCTTTCAGAACTTCCCATCTAGTGGAAGCAGGGAAAGGATCTTCATCTTGCACTCAGAACCATATAAAAAAAGGAAAGTGTTCGACCCTGACGAAGGCACATTGCTTATAAAACAGTTAGTAAGAAGCCTTTCTAAAGAACATTCTAAAGCATCCAGCGGTTTTTTAAAAAAGCTCAGTCTCCCATACATTTAAGAAAACACATGAAGCAGCTGGACCTCTGCCTTCTGCAGTTTCGGCTTTGGCTCCAAGGAATAACAATGAAGTAATGAGACAACCATCTTGCCAGCAACAGCAAAACACAAAAGTAAAATAAAAAGCATATAGACCAAGTTCTGAGCACCATAACATACCAATTTAAACGAGTCCCAGCAGCTACAGACATTCCAGCCCAGAGTTATGCACTGTTTCACAGAGGAAACAACCTTACCAGTTGACCCAAGTGAACCTTAAAATGGCTACAGACACAAGCTGCTTGATGGAATCTACTTACATAAGTGATGTGGGTATTACAGGTCACAGCTACCCACTTGAGAGCAGTTTAAACCAGCACTGTACCTGGCAACACTACTAGCTGAGCTTTTAATCTGCAAAAATTCAACCAAGAAAACATCAGAACAACCACCAACACTGCTACAGAGGCACATTATTTGAAACAATACTAAACAAGTACAGATCCTCAAAGATTTTGTTACAGAAATTATTATTTTGTTAGAAGAGCTTTCAAAAAACGTGCTATATGGTATTATTTTCTCTTCATTGTATGTTAGTGTTCATCACAGTCTGCAGTCTAGGGTGTAAACAACATTTGAACTTCAGCTATTTTAAACACATTACGGGTAGTCTTACTCTTTTCCTCTCCCTCCCCAGACAATGGCACTGAGGTGATTTACTGTACTGTGCTCAGAGTCCTCCAAGCACTAGCAAAAACCTCCATTTCCGAAGCACCTACAGTGTAATAATGAAGAATGGAAAGTGGGACTCACAAAAGAGAAAAACAACACAGGAACATGGATGTGACCAATGAAACTGTCTAGCACTATTTTAAAGAAAGCATGGCAGAGTTATAAAGTAATTGGAAAAAACAGTAGATTAACAGAATGTAAGTGATACCTAGGGTCATGGGTCACATATTTACCAGAAGACAAGCGGTGGGGCTTTCTATATGTACATAACTCTTTTTAAAGAAAGTTGAAAGAATGGAGAAAACTTGAAAAGCTTGGATCCTGGGAAGATGTATTGATGGAGCAAAGCAGTGACTAAAGCTAAACTGAGGAGCATTAGAAAAAGTTAAAAATTAGTTTGGTGTCAAGTCACCAGGTAGTAAAGAAAATTCAGGAAAGGGGTTTATGTGGTCATACAGATCCAGACATCTATAATTAGAGTACTCTACATATACTCCTCCTACAGCAAAAAAAAAATAATATCAGAATGAACAAAGGAAAGGCTGGGTTTCAGAGGTATTACACATAAAGACCAGTACTTAGACAGCATCAATCTATATAAGACCAAAGATGACTTCAAGGTAGCTGGCCTCAGACTAGGAGGTAATGTTCTGCACTGAGTCTCAGTCTGCACTAAGGAGTGCATTACTAGGCCAATACAATGGCCCAGCACAGGGCTCTGTAATTGCACTGCAACAAAGTAGAGAGAGCTAGACATCTTTAGAAAGCAGTATGGCAGACGGGCAAATCTGTGACTAAGGTGAATAACAACTCTACCTGTTAAAGGTGCCTCAATACAGAGCAATGGACACAATGACTGTGCAGGAATTTAGGCTGTTTGAACCAGGAAGGGCCTGTTTAAAGCCTCCACTAGCCTATGCAGCTTGGACAGCTGGGGATCCCATCTCCTCACACCTCTGATGAACACACATGTGCCAACAGAAGTTCATGGTGTAGGTATAGCCCAGAACAATCAAGGGAAAGAAGAGAGAAGCCAGAAAACAAAAAGCACTAACAAGATGAGACCAGATGACACTCTGTAGATAAAGGAAAGTCAGAGGTTTACAGAGGATGACAATGCATAAGGCGGAGTTGTGATAAACTAAATACTGTCCAAAACCCCACCTGCCAAGCCGGCTGCAACATTTTGATCCCCATTAAAAAAAAAAAAAAAAAAAGTACATTTGAATTCCACAGATAACAGTGAAAAGATTCTGTGACAGTAAAAATTTAGTCACTGTCGAATATTATTTCTGTGAAAATCTATCAAGTTTTTGCATTTGTGCATCGATATTATAATATATGGAATTTACAGCTCCTCTATTTTAACATATGGCATCTCTTGGTTTGAATGCCCTGGATGGTGAGTTAAATGCAATACTGGAGAGTCCAGTTGGATTTTACATGCACGCTGTAAGTTGCATGAGCGTTTTCCAAATACGTCTTCTTAAAATTCCAAATGCACTAGTTCATTTTACATTAGCCCTTCCACTACACAAGATACCCAAAAGTACAAATATTTTAGCTACAAATGACTGCAATAACCAGTAACATACAATAAATATTATTTTTTTTTATAATGCTGTATGTCACTACGTCAAACAAGGACAAATATTCAAAGAACTACATGTTAGTTGAGTTTGAATTCTATTCTATTACTTTAAAAAATCTTTGTCAGGTCTCACACTTAATAGGTTCCAAGAAGAATGTTTTTAGGCAGCACATGCTGTTACAAAACCATAATAAAATTTTACGTAATTTAGCACAGCAAACTGAGAACTCATTCAGAAACAAAATTAGTAAAATATACATGTATATTCCCAGTGCAAAACTCCTGCAGAGAAAATGAAACTGGAAGAGTGACATGATACAAATGCATACCAAAAAAACTCCACATGCATTTTATTATTGGAAAACTAACTTCCAAGGCAAAAAATTATGTGAATAAAACTATTTGTTTGAAAAGGTATACACTATCTGAATGGTATTCATATCTGCAATACATAGAGGAGTGTTACTTTAGTTCAAGACATGATTACCTGTTAACTTCAGAACTCAAGTAGCACAGCAGATGAATGGCCCAAAGCAAAGGTCCTGTGTATGTTGCAAATGCTGTAAGGAAGATAGCTGGTATCTCCACATAGCTTTCAAGTCCCACAAACCCTGCAGAAATATCCACAGTGGCGATGCCATTTGAATTCCCCTGAAAGCAGGAATAAAAAAGTAAATATTCTAGTATCTTGAAAGAAACATTTAGAATACATTAGAATAATATTAATTATTGTACCAGTTAAATACTTACCTTTCAAGCTACCTCACAGTACAGCCATATTCTTTACATGGGAATTTCAGTAAAGTACCTTACCAAACAACAGCTTTTATATAGGATTTACAGACTAACGAAGGCATAAACAACATGATATTTCACTTGTCTTATTTTGTCTGCAAATGAACACGCCTGTTTAATAAATTACATCCAAAAACCAGTTTAAAGCAAGTAGCTACACCTGCTGATTTTTCAGTCACAGTAATGAAAATGCATTTTTCATCACGCACAATTCAAACCCAAGATCTTAGGCTTGTTGCCTAAAATGACACCAGGAAATAAAGATTTCTTGCCCTTAGAGACAGTCGGGCTCTAATTTAGAGCTGTAGTGCAACCCTACACCACCCACCTGCCTGTCCCATGACACAAGTTGCTGCATGTAACCAGATTAAGACAAGCAAATTCAGAGACGTTTCTGCAAGTATCTATACCACAATAGACTGCATTGAAATAGACCAGAAGTCAGCCTAGACAGCCTGAATCATCAATAAGCGGCATTTAAAACCTAGAAAAACACAAGGAACATACAGCAATGAAAGTATTGAGCTGTCCAAGCCTGGTATGTTTTATCTAGTTTTCTTTTTCAGTGACTAAGACCACTAAATAACAAAGGATAATATAAAACTAAAGGAAGTGTTTTCCACTGAAAATGCCCAACTATTTAATTTCACTGAAATACCTAAAGCACCAAATACACCCCATGATTAAGGCAGAATATTTTTTAGCTTAGCAGGTCACAGGCAGGCTTCCTCAGACGAGTGCAAAAGCTCTCAGATATACCATATCTGGAGATGCCGATCCGTTTCTACAGCGCTGGTATTCTAACAGCTATCAAATTCTTTCCCCCCTGCAGAATCCCAGAACAATGCAAATGTAAGGGTTGTCGCCACAGATAGACTCAGACCCAGTCCCAGCAGAGCCTATGAGGAGTGTGGCTCCCCCTTTCCCTCTGACCTGATCTCCTCTCACCTTAGTGACTGCAGTCTTCTTGAACCGCAGAAGTTACCCCAGCAAGGAAGTACTGTCATCAAAACACATCTGAGTTGCCCATGAAATCCAGAGCATACAAGGAAGCACAAAAAAACAGGTAGCTTTCTCAGGTACATAAGTAACTAGGCACGAGGGACAGCAAAAACCACGCTCCTGAGACAGCCCTAAAATCTAAGGAGAAAAAAAGCCGTCCCTGCTGACAGAACTATTCAGAGCTCCTCATCAGTAGTCAGTGTCCCGATGAATCCTACCATGAAGATATCCCCAGAATGTAAGGGCAGCCTGAAGCTGTAAGAGGGCAGTAAGGTATGGATTTTACCAAGACATCATACAGCAGAAAAAAATTTTTGACTTATGACTGTCAGTCCTCCACACTTTGACCTTCACCACACACCACTGCAGTAAATTACTGTTACATTACACCAGTGTAATAAGTTATTGTTATGCATTTAGCATAATGTAGAGCAATGATAGGAGCAGAGCAAATCATAACTAAGGACCAGCAGCTAAAGAAAAAGCATTATCTGTGCCCTAGAACCTGTAAGACGAGACTGGAAAAGAAAGCTGTAAAACAAGCCTCCTCCTCAAGTTTAAGGGGTATAGACTGAGGACATGGCAGGAGCAGAGTGGTCAAGTGCAGCACTTTGAGAGCAGGACAGGGTGCTGCTCCTCAACATGCAGGAGTTTGACAGGGACAGGCGAAGAAAGAACCTGGTCTCTTTTCCCCCAGTCCCTGTCTACAGCAGCAAGTATTTTCCCTACCACATCTGCCTAGTTTCTCTCTCCTTCTTCTCCTCTGTATGATGTGTGCACAGTAGAAAACCTGAGACATCAGGGAGTCCTGCTCCTCTCATGAAGAGCTGAAAGATCTCTTCATGCTGTTTGCTCCATCTGCACATACACATGGCTGATGCTTGGCACCTCTGGGCAACTCCCCACCCCGATGCATGTAAGAAGGAGCAAGAACAAAGGCAGCACCTGGGAGTGCACGTCACTGTCCTGCACAACAGGGAAAAAAGATGTACTGTCCTCTGAATGGCAGTGAGAGCAGAGAAAGCAACCAGGAGGAAGGAACAGTGCCTTCCACCTTCTCCTCGCCTCCCTATGGCTCCTTTCACACTGGGCTCACTCCTCCTATCTTTGACTGTTTAAAGCAGGGGTCCTCAAACTACGGCCCGCGGGCTGGGTACAGCCCCCCAGGGTCCTCAATCCGGCCCCCGGTATTTACGGACCCCCCCGCCGGGGGCTGGGGGGGGAAACCAAGCAGCCGCAGATGGCTGCCTGCCACTGCATCCGCGCCGGGCCCTGGTTAAAAGTGTGAGGACCCCTGCTGTGAAGTGATGCACCTGTAGAACAAGGAGAGCAAGGACACACACACTCGGATCCACACACTTCCAGCTGTGACCATACTGCATGTTAAGTGTCCAAACACCCCACTTTGACCAGGAATCTCCTAAGCCTCATGGATGGCTTCATAGCTACTATGAAGAGCTCTGCTAAGCAGTAAGAAGCATTTTTTTCTTCACATTAGATATCTTTCTTCAAGACTAATTCATATATTTGAATGAATTTTTGCAGCTTGTAACTTTTAATACACCACACAAGACATAAATAACTGGCAATTCAGACTGCTTTTATTTTAAAATATGACTCAAGTATTTCAAATAGTGCAATAGCTTATCATAGGCAGAAAGACAATGCACAATTGCATAAAAACATTCCATGATAATGTCATGATCCAGATCCACGAAGCACAAACATATATATATATAGTGTTCACTAGTTAAGAGAAACTACCAGCATATCTGCTACAGTAAGAGAATCCCTCCACAGACAGTAATGAAAACAATCTAAAATGCTCTTCAAAGCTGCAATGATACTTCTGAAAATTTCAGATACCACATCACTCAGTGAGTATGAGCTATTACCTGCAGTATCTCAATGACTCTCACTAAACTGAGAAGTACAGATGTGCAGGACAAAACTGACACGCTTCTGGTCTGTTTCATGACTGATTAAATACTGCAGACTGTTACTGCACTTCCACTGAGCTCGTCACATAATTGTATGCCTCTCTAGTAACTGGAATTCTATAAATAAGTGTAGGAGGAGGGATTTATTTTAACTATTTGAAGCAAATTATTTAAGGTGAAAAAATGAAGTTACTGGAAAATATTGGCCAGAAAGGTTCTGCTCTCTTCACCCCTGGAGGTTTCAAGACCCTGAGCAACCTGGTTTTACCTCACAGCTAACACTACTCTGAGATCAGGGTTGAACTCTGGGCCTTTTGAGGTCCTTTCCAATGTAAATTATCCCTCAATGCTTTGAAATCATAACAAGAGAAATCTATAAGCCACTTTAAAATGTCACTCAGTCCATCTCTCTATGTGAAGGGAAGATGAACTAGATATTAATGATTCTAATGTACAAACCTATTCTGTTCTCCTCCAGTGATAAAAAATACCAGAAAACACAAGCAAGTCTTAAAGGTTTTGAGACTGTATTTTCTTTCTCTTCTTCTGCAGATATACTGCTGTAAGGATGGGAACAAAAAAACACAAGGCTAATAAATAAATACATGGGATTTTTGTTTATTGATGAGCTTTCACCCAAGGTAACTAAAATATTTCAAGAAATATTTACAGCAACAATCTTTTTAGAAGCTGCTACAGTTAAGAGAAACAACCAAGATATTTATTTCTAGTCTTACGGCACCTGAAGGGCAGGTAGCAATGATAAAAATACAGTATACTTCTGGGAAGTGATTGATGAGTTATGAGATGTATACAACTCAGAACTTAGGAGAAAACAATCAATCATTCGAGCTTGTTGGAAAATTCATCAAGAGGTTCTCAAGCTTCAGATAATACCCTGAAAATAAGTAGCATTCTGACTAAATGTATTACATTTGTATCTGTTTAACAATACTGGAGTATTTTTAACTTTCCTTCTCTTCACAGATTTACACAAAGCAATAAATGAAGGAAAGACCCTAACTACTAAAACAAGACAGAAGAATAAAGTGTTTTTAACTAGCTCCACATAAGTAACACAGGACTTTATCCAGCCAAGCTCTGAAAACCTCCAAGCATGAAGACTACACAACCTGTGTGAGCAACTTTTTCCACTGCTTACTAATCACAAAAATCTTGCTGAACAGATGGAAAAATTAGTTAATGTGTAGTCTTCCCACATAAGTTACAACTGTTTAATAAATTTGCGTTTTAATTTCACATTGTCAGAGAGCAGCAATGGCCAACTGGTTCTGCAAGGGAACGTAAGCTGGGAAACGCACATGAAAACAAGGCAGGTGAGGGCAGTAAATCAGGAGGATTGGGAATGCTCAGTGGCATATCCAGGTCAGGATTGGATCCAGAGATAGTGATCAGGGCCAGATGCTGTCAAGGGATCACACAGCAAGTCTGTAGTACTGAGGCAGGTCCAAGATTAGACCAGGAAGCTCAGCTGCCAGGTCCTAGTCCAGATCAGGATCAAGAAGGTACCAGACAGGCATAGACATACCTGCTTGCACAGCTGCGACACAGCACAGGCAGTACAGCACTGGATTAAAAGCAGCCCCCTGAGGAAAGTAGGGCAGGCCCTTCCTTCTAGCTTTTCTCCCAACAACCCCTCTCAATGAAGGAGACGACCTTGAACCCCACTAAAATAAACTCCTAGACAGGAGATGCACTCGGGGCCTTGGCCCAGGTGAAGTGTATAATGCAAAACCAAGTGTAAGTTCAAGGCATTCTTTTTTTTCAAACCATACCTAATGTGGGGGCTTGGGGCTTTTTTTCTACTTCAGATCAAAATATTAGCTTCCACACCCAGGCGCTTCATTCTTCCCCGCAGCTTTCAACTATACCAAACGATTAATGGAAAATGGTATCTCTTTCTATGAGCCTTGCTTACTCTGTACACTTAGGATTTTCAGTTATACTTCCATAAAGTCTTTAAGGATGCTACAGTATTTTTTCAAAAGAACACTGTCTCATTCATTAAATATGCTATCCTGAACAAGGCTATTTTTACTCACAATCATATTGAAAAGGCCATCACTTACATTCCACACTTAGCAAGACAGAGTTACTGCTTTTGTCATTACGTACCCTACCAAGATTTAATAAAGGCTCAGCAACATGGGCAAGAAGTCTCATTCTCCTCATAATCACACCAGAACAAGCGCAAAAAGTAGTTCTCCAAATCTCTCTCCTATTTCCAGATGGAAGGATTGTATATTTAGTTTATAGTTCTCTTCTGCTTCATTTAGCTAGCACAGTTTAAATTTAGTATCCAATCTGATCTACATCAACAATTAATTTCAGTGTTTTTCAATTTCTGTATTTCAACCATAAACCTGCTATCATTTTTGTACGCTACATTAGATCTTTGTGCTTGTCTGGAAATTAAAAACCTAGCAGCACTCTAAGCTCAGCCAGTTTAATAGTAGTAGCTCTAGTAAACACAGAACTTGAGGAAAGTAAGTCAGGGAAGACATGTAAATCTATGCCAGCAGTGCACATCATGCCTAATAATACAGTGCTTCTTTCACATCTCTGCCCTAGCATTCAAGCATAGATATTGTTCACTCCAGAGGTAGTAAACGAATGACTAGCTGGTACCAAGGCAGGCTGAACAGAGGTCCATACTGAAGTTAAGAACTTGACAGACTTCTCCAGCAGACACAACACAGTTTTACTTCCTTAATATTTATCCAGTATTTGAGAATAAATGATACATAATCTGTCTGAAATACAACCTTTCCTGAGTCAGTGAATGTAAGACCTCAGTATTAATGGTCATGGCCAACACAGGTAGCTGCTAAACCTGGGACACCTGCAGTTTACTCAGTAAGAACAGTGTATCTTCACTGGAAGACATGGAAGGAGGGAATCTGAAAGCTGTCAACCAAGCAAAGACCTTCCTGGTTTTTAAAGGAAAAAAGATGAAATGGTTTATTCAAACAATTAAAATCTGTTTAATAAACCAGAGAGCTACATCATGAAAACTAGGGGTACTTTCAGAGTTCTGCCTTCTATCACTCAGGTAAGGAAGAGCTGGAAAACGTGCATAACCACACAAAATCATCTATGGTTTCTGCTTAGGTTACTCATCTACAGTACTCTTCACATACACATAAATGTTTAAAGTTTGAGTGCCCGCATCTGTCACAAAAGGTATGAGTGACCAGGGGAACCTGCATTGCCATACGACACACCTGAAGGGGAAGTTACCTCTACGTGTTTGAGAGAGGTGGTCCCAGTGCAGGGGTCAGGGCTAGATCTTTTCAAAATCAGGTATATAAAATGGCATAGAAATGGGTGAGGGTTCATCTGCTGTATATCTAGTATCAATCCTGCATCTATAGTTCAGTGATTGCCAGTTAATTAAGTGCCTTTAATATATGACTCCCAGTTTGTTATGTGCCACTAATATAATCAGTAAAACACTTGAGTCCTGATTTTAAGCTACACAAACTGAGCAGTTTTTCCTTTGCAACAAGTCATTCATGCTTTGAACTCAAATGAAAGGGAAGGAGAAACTTAAGTATCAAAAAAAAAACCCCAGCAAATGAAGAAATGGGTTTTGTAGGTTGTCAGGTTTGTAACTTTCCCTGGTAGTGCAGATCAGAATGCTAAACTGAGCAAAATTAAATACAAAGAGCATGAAATTAAGCATAATTTCTGGAAGAAGTTTCTTCCATCCTTGGATGTACAGCCCCAGACAGGAAAACCTATTCTCAGAACAAACTGGGAGAGTTACCCATTGAAGAGAGAGCATTAATTAGATTTTGAGGAACCTTTGTAGCTTCTGTAATTTTATCAGTTATCAGATTGACCATTCTGGTTTTTCTACATTAATATTTGGCACATCAGATGATTGCTTTCAATTGTGAAGGGCAAAAAATCCCCCCGACTCTTTGCCTTATATGATTAAATCTGTTCCTTTCAATACCTGCAGAACAATTTTTTCATCAGAGAATAAAACAACAAAGCTAGTATCTGAAGAGTGGTGTTTTGGTCAAACTCTTAATCTCCATCCTAGAAAGGGCTTCTAATGTAAATTTACTTACAGCATGTTTAAAAAGAGAACTGAAAACTTGTTCTCTGTGGAGTGGGGGGTGGAAGAAAATTCCATCTGTCTTGACTCTTAAAAACACTTTTTCCTTTAGCAGAATTGACTTCTCTATTTTTGAAACATCTCTAGGATGTTTTGAAAATAGGAAAAAATAGAGAAATGGAGATACATAGGAAAAAAATAGAGAAAAGAGAGACACAGGCTACAACCAAAACCGTTCTTTCTAAAATCCCTTGTGTTCTATTTTAAGTCATTCATCATTTTATTCTGTCTTGGACACACTGAATAGGCATACACCTTGCTTTTCCAAGTAGATAGTCAAAATAATGCGTAGAAGACTATTCAAGTTCTTCTGAAATTGATATATATTTTTAAAGGGCCCTGTGTTAAAGACAGAAAGAATTTCAGAAGAATCTGTTCAAAGCTGGAGTTTACAGACATGTGATGAGACACAAAAAGGCAGCTCCTTTTCTGGATCTGCTACATTTCATATCTCAGACTTAATAGTAAACCAGCATGGAAAACAAGGGGCAGAGGGGAATCTTTGGTCTGCTTATACTAGAAGTTTTGATAAGTAACTATCATCCTTCGTTCTCCGGATCTTAGAGTGACAGAAGATACAAAGACCAATCAAATAATCTAGCTCACAATGAGGCAATGGAGAATTTTTCCTTTCCGAACTTTGGATGCTGTGATTCAACAGCATGTCTGTGCAAGAGACTACCTTGTCAGAGCTAATTTTTAAAATATCCTCAAGATTGCTGAAATCTGTATCATGCTGGAAGTTATTATTTCCAAAGGAAACCCATCTAGAAGAAATGTCACATTTGCCAGCAGTGTGATGAGGCCTGGGTGGATGCTCTGAAAACACAAGATATCCAATAGCACAATGTGCAGCCGGTTAAAATGGAAATCACTTTCAGTCTTCTAAAAAGCAAAAAAATCCTCAACTGCATTTCTATCTTCCCACTAACTCTGGTAATAAAACCACTAAAAAAACCCGACATGTGTGATCTAACTGTTAACTGTTGCTGGTCTTGAATAAATACAGTTTTATTGGTATAGAAAAAAAGACTTTGGCATTACATAGACAAAAGGAAAGATTACCTATGCTCTTGATAGCCTCTGATAGCTTACTTCTGAATCAGTTGAATAACTTTTCCAATGTTCATGGAGATTCCTCCAGAAATGTTATTCCCCAATTTTTTGCAACACTCAGATCAGAGAAGACACAGAATTTAACCTGCCCAATTACACTTCTACAGCGCATGTATTATTTCAAAACCTCCTGATCTTCTATTCCGCCATACCATACTGGCCAAAGATATATGGGCTACACATATCTAATGTACTTTCACCTCACAACACTTTCAACACCGTCTCCCATAACATCCTCACAGGCAAACTGAAGCAGCCCAGGCTAGGACAGTGGACGGTGAGGTGGGCTGAAAACAGCTCACATGCTGGGCTCACAGGGTTGTGACCTGCAGGCCAGCCACGAAGGATCAACCCCAGGGCTTGACACAGACTGATACTGTTTTAACATCTCCATCAATGACCTGGACAATGGGGCACAGTGCCCCCTCGGCAAGTCTGCACACAACACAAATCTGGGAGGAGTGGCTGATCCAGTAGGTGGGTCTGCTGCCATCCAGAAGCACCTCAACAGGCTGGAGAAATGGGCTGTCAAGAAGCTCATGAATTTCAACAATGGAAAATGTCAAATCCAGCACTTGGGGAGAAAGAAATCCAGGCCAGGGTCCATCCAGGGGCTAACCATATGGGAAGCAGCTTGGCAGAGATGGACATGAGGGTCTTGGTGGACACCATGCTTCCATTTGCCCTTTGTGCAACTACCAACAGCACCTGGGACTGCATTGCCAAGAGCATCCCTTGCCAGTTGAGGAAGATGCTCCATTCCCTCTACTAAGCAGTGGTGAGATCACATCTGGGCTCCTGGATCCAGTTCTGGGGTTCCCAGCACAAGACAGACATGCATGTACTGGAGAAAGTCCACTGATGACAACGAGAACCAAGTATCTGTCACACAAACATCTATCTGAAAGATCTGGGACTGTTTAGTATCAAGATGAGAAAGCTCAGCAGGGTTCATAATAATGTGCGTAAATACCTGATGAGGGGGAGTAAAGAAGAGAGATATTCTGACCTCCGTCACTCAGCAGTGACTAGCACAAGGATGAAAAGCAATGCTTATGAACTGAAATACAGGAAGTTTTGTTTAAATATCAGGAAAAAAATTTTTACTGGCTACAGCAGTCAAGCACTGGGACCAACTGCCCAGAGAGGTTTCAGAGTCTTCATCCTTGCAGGTATTTCAAATCAGAATGGACAGAGTCCAGAGTGTCATGGTCATGGCTCAACAGTTAAGCCAACAGAGGTATCACCCTGAAATTTTGCAACAAACCAGAAAGCCTCTCCTCCTACACCAGAAACAACCTGATTCACATCTTAACAAATGCCCTCTTAAGATAGCCTGCTACACTAAGTTTCCAACGTTATTAGAAGTGGAAACAACCTCTCCATCTTCAAAGCTAAGGAGAGTTTTTATGAAATTGCAACCTTATTTGCAATGCAGAGAACTATATGATTGAAATCAGTAAAGCTCCTCAAGAAAGAAGATACCATTTCATAAAATAAGAATGGCATTCTGATTCTTATAAGAGACATTACTTTGTCACAGAATTTCCCTTCAGTCTTACTCTGTATGCAGACCTATTGAGATGCTACCAAAGGTTTTGTAAGCCTCAAGAATCAGGGGCAAAAAGCCATCTGCCTTTTACTGATATTAATCAACTTGGCTGAAATTTTTAAATTTGGTATCACTAGACCAGTACTTAGGAGGCCCAGCAACAGTCCAAAAAAGCCCCTGGTATGAGTATCTGATGTTTTTAACACATTTGGAAATCTATATTGAGGATATTCTCTATATAAGAATAATTTATTGAGGACTATTTCAGAGACCTGGACAGGCCAGAGAGTTGGGCAGAGAGGAACCTCATGAAGTTTAGCAAAGGCGGGTGTAAGGTCCTGCACCTGGGGAGGGACAACCCTACACACCGGTACAGGTTGGGGGTGACCTGCTGGAAGGCAGCTCTGCGGGGAAGGACCTGGGAGTCCTGGTGGACAGCAAGTTGTCCACAGTCCAGAGGTGTGCCCTGGTGGCCAAGAAGGCCAGCAGGATCCTGGGGGGCATTAGGAGGAGCGTGGCCAGCAGGCAGAGGGAGGTGATCCTCCCCCTCTGCTCTGCCCTGGTGAGGCCACATCGGGAGTGCTGTGTCCAGTGCTGGGCTCCCCAGTTGGAGAGAGACAGGGAACTGCTGGAGAGGGTCCACCAGAGAGCTGTGAAGATGATGAGGGGATGGAGCATCTCCCTGATGAGGAAAGGCTGAGAGAGCTGGGCCTATGTAGCCTGGAGAAGGGAAGACTGAGGTGGGAACTTGTTGATGTGTACAAATATCTTAAGGGTGAGTGTCAAGGGGCCGGGCTCTTTTCAGTGGTGCCCAATGACAGGACAAGTGGCAACAAGCACAAACTGCAACACAGGAAACCCCATCTGATTATAAGGAAACACTTCTTTACTCTGAGGGTGACAAAGCGCTGGAACAGGCTGCCCAGAGAGGCTGTGGAGTCTCCTTTTCTGAAGACATTCAAAACCCATCTGGATGTGACACTGTGCAACCTGTTCTAGGTGAACCCCCTGCCGGGGCTGAACTAGAAGATCTCCAGAGGTCCCTTCCAACCCTGACCATTCTGTGATGTCATCAAGGTATGCATTCTACTTGATTGTGAAAACAAAACATTAATAATACAGCTAGAAACTAAACCCTCCTGAGAACTCTGTAAACTCTTCCATTCTGAGATTTATTTGGCATTTTACTCACAATGGACAACATTTCTTTCAAAAACTATTCCCTTTCCCACCCCTGTAGCAGGGACAGTATTCAGCTTACCTGAAAATAGAAGAAAGCTTGGCCAAACCAGTAGTGCATGACAGTGATCTGTGCCGCATCACATTTCAAAGGTCTCCAGATATATTTTGTCATCATTGTCTGAATCAGCAGACAAAACACCAAGACTGGTAAATTGTGAGGTCTAAATAGAAGGGCTGCTAGTAGAACCAATCCACTATACACTTCCCATAATCCTGTACTCTTCACGCTGGAGTCTGCAGAAATAACCTGTGACTTCAGTAAATCTTTAGTGCCAGTGAAGACTATGCCAAGAACAAACACATAAACAAAACGAGCTTCAGTAATCCCCCTAAAAAGGAAATTTAAAAAAAAAAGTAATAATAATTAATAAATAAATAAAACAGGAAGATTAACTACTTACTAATATCTATTTCACAGGTCAAAAAGTCTTTCAAGAGAGGTGCAAGACCAATGCAGTTCTGCCAAACAGGTTAAATTCTAAGGCTAGTACTGACCAGTTTCATGAGAGAGATTTCTCAAATACAAAAACTCTAAAAATGATTCATACTTGCATTACAACACATCCAAATCAACTTTATCAAAGAAAACAGCTTGTACTAAAAACTAAACTAACCTAGAACATAAAAATGAGATTTTATGTCAATTCGTGTAACCAAAATAAATTTATTATTATTTGAAGTCTAGATTCCTAAATATATTCATATAAACATGCCATTTATATAACATAATGAACTTCCCCAAAAATACTCCTTAAAGTGATAAAGAAACTTCATTTCAGGAATTAAATTGACATTAAAATTACTACTCCCTTTAAGATGTTCCGTGATTTTTCACAACTCATTCACTCAAATACAGGTTTCTTTTTCACCAGCCAAAGAAACAGCAACAGTATCTGAAGACCTTTATTTCATATGAAGTCTGAAATTTTCGCACTCTTCAGACATTTTCTCACCTTACACAGCTGCACAGATATACAGACATGCTGGTTTATACCAGCATATTTTTTCCTTGTAACTGTGCATATTTTTCAAATCTCTAAGCAATTCCATTTAAAAAAAAAATGGATGTTTTAAGTAGTAAGTGTAATTAGCATCCACTACTATGTTCACTCAACCTATAAATTCATTTGCCTCTTTGTTTCCAGTGGAATTTGGCTTGTGAAGAAAACACAGCATCTCATCCAAACAACTGACAAGGACCAGTAAGCTTAAAAACAGTGACCTACTATTCTAGAAGAGCAAGGCCCAAGGAACAAAGAACCTGAAAGCAGATATCCATCCAAATGCACTGATATTCTTATATTTACTGGACAAAAAAAAGTCACAATCATGTTAGTATGTGCTAATCAATAATAATCATCCAATGAACTCGCCAAATGAGCATATTAAATTTTGTGTTATAAATATATTTTTTAATCTTACAAAAGATAAAAATACACATTATCTACATATTTTATCCATAATTTAATACACACCTGTCCTTAGAGATTACCAGTCATTTATATACAAGTGGTGAACAAACACCTACAAAGTTAATACAATTCACTCAGAAATGGGGATTCTTGAGTCATCTGGACTTAATAATATATGCAGGATTAGACCATGGCACTAAAAATAATAGAACTGTATTTATACTTGGTGTAACTAGCGTAACTAGCTGACCCCAGAAAACACCACTAGTCAAAATCTCTAAAAATAAATTTCTCCTTTTGACTTCCATTTTTTTTTTTCATTCTTTGGAAAGTCACCTTCCTTCTCAAACACCTACCAACAAATGAGCTTGAATTCAATATTTCTTTTCCACACACAGGAAAGAGAATCAAAAAGCAAAAGGAGAAATAATAAGCAACAGTATTTGTATGTTCCGATTTCTTTTTGCACCCACAGAACCAAGAAACAGGGCAAAACCACCACATGACAATCATGTGACCTTCCTAAACACGAACACAGCGCTCAGTTCTGTGACTTAGCTTTCAAAGGTTCAAAGTCATACCTAATGGTCTATGCAAAGGAGCTTTACTCTTATTTTATTCCCTTAGATAGCAAGCCTTTGTAAAAACCCTTTAAGGACAACTGGCTTTTTCCTTTAGGGGGAAAAAAAAACAGTAAAGCTTACAGAGTTCCGCTGTTTCTTGCTAATGCAGAAATTCAGTGGCCTTTTTCAGTATCTCTGGTAATTCTGATGTAATTATTACCATAAAATATTCAAATATATTCATGTGACTTAGAAATAAAACTTTGAGAACTAGCTTTGGGTATTTGCCACTACTATTTTCTGTTTTCACTTAACTCATTTAACTCATAGACAGAAATGCAAATTAAAAAAAAAATTCTCAGCAAATGCATTACTATCGTGTTAGTATGGTATATACTAATCTTTTTCATCACACAAACTATCATTTTTAAAAAAGAACTCCGAGGAAAACTGAAGGCCAAATTACTTTCTTGCATTTTTAATTTACAGCTTGTCTTAGTCTGAGCCATAGAAGATGGGACACCCCTCTATTGCCTCTTCTCCCTCATCCACCTCCCAGAAGTTGTCACATTCAGAGAAAAAAAAAACACTTATCTTCACTAAAGGGTACAGAGAAGGGGCATTTCAGAGCAAAGATTCTCCACCTTACAGAAGAAAGCACTGTGCATGAAAAATGCAGCTGCCTACAGCTTTTTCCCATATTACACAAAACAACCTCTACCTTGCACCTGGATCTGGAGCTATTCCATATAATAAATATATTAAAGATACCTCTAGACACATGTAAAAGAAAGTCCTGGGTTTGCTCCTGGCAACATTTTAAATAGGCTTTTACCATTTATTGTATCAGCCATCTAATAAAGATGAACTAGGATCACCGTGTCAACACATCAGCTAATATCTGAAATCTGCCAAGATGTGTCTACCATCTTTTTTGACATGCTTGTATTGGGAGCCTTGCTGAAAATAACATGTTTGAAAAGTCAGTGATCTTGGGAAAACCACCTGCTCCATTAGACCTTATACTTTAGGTTTGAGAAGGCCACATGTTAGCATAAGTAGCCGCTGCAAGACACCATGCTGGAACCCCTGTGCTAGCCTGTGTTGCATGCTGGTGGGCATTATGGCAAAGATTAACATTCTGGCAGAATTAGACAAGTGGATTTGTTTTGGTTTGTTTGGATTTGTTTGGGCGTTTTTGTTGGGGTTTTTTTTGGTGGTTTTTTTTTTTTACACAAAATCAAAGGCACCATGGGTATGGGAGGGATGCAGAACCTCTCCACAGGTAGGACCTGTGTGCCGCCGGAAGATTCATCTGAGGTTTGTCTGATGCTGCACAAAAGCAGGGTTTCCCAGCATCCGGAGACACTCACTACCTACATTCCTTTTTTACTCTACCTTATTAAAACAATAGTTTTGTTACATATGTGTTGTTAGTCCTTTCTTCCTGAGATCTAGAAAAAGCCTTGCACCAATATTCCTGCCCCAGGTGCAGAACACATGCCAACACAAAGATCAGACTTGTATTTGCTGACTCTACCAGCTTTCACCAAAGAGCTTACACAAAGGGTAAAAAAATGTATAAAGCTTTGAAACATGACAGTAGCTTTTAAACTGGTATATAATCAGAGCTATATGAAGGTCTGACATAATTTAAGCAAATCAACATGTTCATTATTTAAGGTGAAATTACACAAAAAGCCTGTACCTTTCTTACTAGCGATCAACATGCTACCTATAGAATGGATGGTTCCCAGTAAATGCTTTATCTTTAATCTTTAAGTATTCCACTTATTTCTCTAACCACATTTTATTTGCAGATCAATTGCTGTATGCAAGGACAGTATTCTCCAAGGATTTTACTCAAACAAAAAGCAAAATTAGAGGTCATGCTCAAAAACTCAAAATGTTTCAAACACAGAGCCAAATCCTGCAAACTATGTAAAGTTTACCATTACTTTGACCATCCAACAGAACTAGCACACAATGTTAACTTAACACTAGTATATAACTAGAATTATTTGGAAATATTTGGAATGACAGAATGTATGTAAATATATCTAGATATAGATACATTCAAATATTTGTTATAAAACATGCCGCATTAGCAAATCTGATCTTCTGTATGCCCTAAGATCTACTCCTGCAGGGGTTTTCCACTTCTGCATATCTTGTAAATCTCTGGCCACTGATTAAGAAGCTCCAACAGAAACCATTTGTACCCATACCAAATTCAAAATGAGTGTGAGAGGAAGTTTATTACATCCAGAAGACAATTGTTTTACTTCTCTTCTATGACCTGTTCCTCCTCATCAAATGTCCTACTGTCTCTGGAAGTTTTCTGGAGCTCTCTGACATTAGAAAAAAAATGAGGCTGCAGAGTCAGGTACAATCCAACAGTAAAAAGCATCATAAGAAAACTAAAGCCACTTAGCTACATTCCAAAACTAGCTATTGGTAAAACAGCTAATACCTTCCTTACAGTTACAGACTAGTTCAGGAAGAAACTTAACATCCACATAAATACTCTTAGTATGCATTCTGCAGCATAGCTTAGACCTCAAGAAGGATCTGGTTACATCTTGAAAAGCCATACATTACAGAACACTCACCTGCTAAAGAAAGATATGGAAAAGCAATTCTCCCAATTACTGCCCGAGCATTTTTCAAAAGTAGCAAGTTGCTAAATGAGCTTGGCCTGCACCCTACTAAATTTGCTAAGTCCATCTAAAACAAGAGGAGGTGGTGCTTTTGGAGTTTCTTTGTAGCAAAAATACAGGGCATGACTATTAGATTTTCCTCATATTAATTCTTATCTGACTTGCTACTGATCTGCCACAGTCGAAAGATGCTTTATGGGGCTCAAAATTATGCACACACCACAAAAACTGAGTGTTGGCCACCTACAAAATAAGAGTTTTATTCATAAGAATATGATTCCAGCCTAGACATGTCCCCTCCCACCCCATCCCCTGATATCCAAAGTTTTAGCACCTCTCTAGAAATAGAGTTACATATCTGTTGATTAACTTACTTTGAAATATCTTTGCTGTCATGTTGCCATGGAAATATGACATTTCCAATAGCTGCCCGGTAACTGTAGACTCCCAGGAGCCCGAGTGCCATAGCAATTTTTGAAACTAGGGAGCACCTTCTTTGAACCAGAAAGAGGATCATAAGCAGGGAGATTGCAGCCAAGAATGAGAGTTCAGATTTATGTTCAGAGCTGGAAAAAAAAAGAAAACAACAAACAATAAAAACCCTTCAAGCCACTGTAATTATTGCTAAACACATTTGACAAAGCCTTAGCTACAGAACCGTATTTCCAAATTAATCACTGCAACTGACATCTGTTATGAACTTTGAGGAGGTATGGTAAAATATTTTATTATTTTTAGAAAAGCAGTTTTATTAATGAAGTTTTCTATTCAAGCATGCATGTTTAAAAGTGTAATTATTGTGTTCCACCATACGCTAGTTATTCTGTTAACTATATAAAAACTGAGCTGCGTATTGCATAATGAAAAGGGTCTAATGCTTTTAACTAGGGTTTTGTTATTTTTACATTTTGAAACAGTGCATATGGCTTAAACTACAGCATTTCACTTTCTAGCATAAAGCAGAAAAGATTTTTGCACTACAAAATCAGTTATTCTCCCTTTTTAAATAACTGCACATGGTTTGATTTGTTTAATTTTAGACAAACAAAACATTACCTAGCCAAAATGACCAAAAATATACTTACACAGTTTAAAACATACAAATGTAAGCACAATATGTTTCCCTTTCGCAACTACAGTACATTTACTGGATCAGTACATAGAAGAGAAGGAGACAAAAAAATTTGCATCATAGCCAAGATTACAGATACAGTTGGTTTGTTCCCCTGCATCGCAAATAGGTAACATTCATTCCAGAATCAAAGGCATTTCATTGAGCATGCTGGGAAAGTTATGTATTTAAATCTATAGTGATATCAATTAGCACTACAAAATGTAGTGCGGTAACATAAAGATCTGCACTCAACTCCTACCCGTAGCTAGCTATACAATTTCAGAAGGCCCACTGTAATCCAGGAATCGCTAACCCTTGCCTACTGCAAATGTTGCCAGTATCCCAAATGACCTAAGCCGACTAATTTTGTTAGATTTAGGTTTTGTTAAGAACGTCATGTAGTGTGTGAGAGCCAAGGGCTCCATCTTCTGTCTTTCAAACTTCAAAATCCCATGATAAAAGATCACCAACTTCAGCAAACTGAGAATGAGCCTGGGCTGTAATCTGTGTTAACTCTGACTGCACTTACAAAACTGCAATTTTATCTTTGATTTAATCAATATTATATACTTCTAACAGGTTTACTTTCCTGTTCCCTACTATATGCTTTATCAGGAGTTGGATCAATAGCTGTTTCAGCTGCTGTGCTTGAAAGTCACAGAGGAAAGGATATGGGGCAGAAAAATTGTCCTGTTTGTCCTCCCTGAAGGACCCAGTCAAGCACTTCATACAACTTACCCAAGAGACGCACTGCTCTCTGCAGGCCAGCAGAGGAATAAGAACTAAAACACTACGGGTGAGAAAATGTAGTCTTGATGTTTACCCTCACTATTGCTCTTTCTCTACAGGAGACAGTAGAAGCAGTGAATGGATTGCTGTAGCAACCTGTGAAGATGGTGCACACACCATCTCTCGTGATCAACACATGAAGAACTAATTTAGTAGCCACTGCATCTGGCAAACGAACCCTTGGGGAAAATTTTAAAAGCTTTCACCCCATCTTCTCCTTGGCTGTTCATTGTACAAGAGAGATAAAACAAATCAGGGATAAATAAGAACAAATCTTCATCATCATCTTTGTCTCTTACCTAAAACACTCAATGCACTTCTATTAAAGAGACTCTTCATACAAAACTTACATAGAAACACATAGAAAATTTTAAAAATTCCTACCTCTACTAAGTAACTGCTGGTGCTATATCAAGCAAGACCCTAACAGCTGCAATTTCGTACAATGAACATTTGAAATCTTACTCTACCTGCTTCCTCCTCCCCCTCCCCCCTCCCCCCCCCCAAAAAAAAGGAAATTCTTAGAGAAGGCCCAGTGGACAACAAGGGTATGTTCAAAGTCATGTGCACATCAGTCACTAATGGTGCATTCGTGACTCCTAGCCCAGGGGTTTATATGCAACTCCTGCTGCTTCTTGTCACTTCAAGCTGATGCTGTCTTTGACAGCTTCACTCCTTCCACAGTGAGCCATGCAGCAGCTCTGACCAAGATTAACAGCCAAATGAAGCTAACTGAATACCAATTCAAAAGAAAACACGACTTCCAGACAAATTTAGGGATTGCATGTTCTCTTCTGCTTCATCTACTGTCTGGTTTTCTTTTGCTTGCTTTTTCCCCATCAGTCTTTTTTTTTTTTTTTTCCTTTGTAGCTGGTTTCACAGAGTCTCTCTGCAAACAACAAGGAATCTTTTCCTTATTTCAGCACTGTTGAATACATCCCTGGTAGCCAAATTCAACACGCTACAGGTAGAATGATTTTCTGTGGTTTGCTGCTTACTTTTTTCCATGCACAAACCTGCACAATAGCCTCTTTGTCTCAAATGCTGAGCCCCTTAAGAACTGTCCAGATAAGCAAAATATTAGTCTGAGCATGAGACACAAAGACGTCTTTTACACAGACTTAAAAGGTCAGTATGTTATCCCAAACCCGAGTTCTTCACCCAGCCTGCAAGAGCTGATCCACAGAGTAGAGATACTTGTCTATTGCCCCTCTTCGGAGAGATGCGTGCTAGGTGGTAAATCCACAAAGCTAGCACCCCTCTCGACACGTGGTAGAACATTTTATCCTACACACACTTTGAACAATGGTTTACAATGACGTTTAGTCACACTTAATTCTCACCGATTCTTTTTTTTACCAAGTATGTTCTGTGAGGAGGGGGCTTTGTTAGTAGGGGCCTTTCTTTCCTTGAGGGTAGATCTTTTAGTCTGCTAATTAGGACAGTTCACACACAGTTCCAGTAATTTTCTGTTTGGTCTCACTAACCATTTGGTTCTCCTTGAGCTTACCCTGTTATTTCTTAGCTTGACATATTTATGCTGTCTATTCCTGCTCCCAAGGCCATGTCTGGCTAACTATTTGTAAGGATTAACTGACATCCTCTGTTTTTCAAATTCTTCCTTTTTTCCTTTAAAGTAAATAATTGTATCAAATGCAGCAGGGGGTGGGGGTGGGGGGTGGGGGGGAAGAGGGTAGTTTGTTTATTAGTTTACCTTAAGAGACAAAATAGAAGGCTGGCTAGAAAAAGCTTGAGTGCCTTTAACTCAAACTAACAAGGGTACACATGATCTAAGTAAGGTTCTTATTACTAAAAAATGTGCTATTAAGACACAACTATGCAAATTAAACACATACTAAAAATAGACTAACAATCAACCTTTCAGACTAGCAATGCATTTTGGGAAGAGGAATAAGTGGTTTATGCAACTCAGCTTATCACCAACTTTTAATTTATGCTATAAGGAAAACACATCATCTCAATCCTGATCAAAACACTAGGGAAACAGACATCTCTACCACCTTGTTCTCTTGTGAAAGAGAAGTAACAGACGTTAAAACTTCCAACCAAAGAAAATGCAAGCATGATTGCCAAATAGGAATTCACAGATGCTCTACAAACCACAGGATGTTCAAAGATTTAGCTGCATCATTGACTGATCTTTCCAAACCTTGTCCAGTGAACCATTTCAGACCCAAGAACTCACCTACGTCCCATCACTCCAAAAAACGTGCACTTCAAATGCTGCTCTTCGGGCAATCTTTTAACTCTATAAAGCAACTGAAGTATAGGACAGCATGGTGACATTATTATATTCTACTGCTAAGCTAAAAACCGCCCCATTGATTTAAGTCAGGATGTAGCTCCACAACAGGCCAAGCCAACCTGTGCCAGGGCTGCCAGGGTTCTGCTCTTTCACCTGCTCCCTAAACACAGCAGAAGTAGTTACAGACCCAATGACACATCCTCTCAGCCTGCCATGGCAAGGCACTCTGCACCGTTTCACAATCATTGTAAAGCCCCCAAAAGTAGAAGTTTGTGAATAGTTGCTTCTTTTTCAATCAGATTTGAAAGGCAAATGAGTTTTTGTAAGGAATGCTTGACAACAGCAGAAAGAAAAAAATGTTTATGTCTGCAGCACTTCAAAACATGCAGATTCTTCTTCCACATTTCATTTCTACAGGAATTTCAACAGCAGCAGTGCTGGCTTGCACACTCTTCCTTTCCCGCATTCCTATTCCTAAGCCAGCTCATTTGCCTGTGAAGCTGGATGATGAATCAGACTGGGAAGTGATCCATCTGAACATCAAAAGTTTCCCACGCCATCTTGGGTTATTTTTCCAGCCACATTTATTCAATGATTTAGTTCACCATACTAACAAAGCAACAGCTGTGCTGGTAAAATGCAGGGCTAGTGAGGGGAGGAGCAAAACAGCAGGTAACTTGCCTTGTAATACAAGAGAAACTTTAACATACTATTATAGCCGAACAAGCAGCTGTGGCCTAAGACTATAGCTGTAGGACCTTTCCTCTTCTTGCTTCAAGACCCAAGGAAATACACCCAACGTGAGGCTACAGTTTGATGGGGAAGCACACGGAGCACCTCATTGTAAAAAACTCTGAAGTTTTGGTTTTGATATCTAGCTGCTGTACTTCAGCCTTACTAAAGGGGGAGGCAGACAGCTTTAATAATAGAGTTGTGATGGCTTTATGAAGGGGCAGTAATACTTACTCAACTTGACAGATTTCTGTGATGACATGACTAGCTCAGTGGAAGAGCAGCCAATGCTGTTTATCTTGGCTTTAACAAGGTTTATAACACCGTCTCCCATAACATCCCACAGGCAAACTGAAGCAGCCCAGGCTAGGACAGTGGACGGTGAGGTGGGCTGAAAACAGCTCACATGCTGGGCTCACAGGGTTGTGACCTGCAGGCCAGCCACGAAGGATCAACCCCAGGGCTTGACACAGACTGATACTGTTTTAACATCTCCATCAATGACCTGGACAATGGGGCACAGTGCCCCCTCGGCAAGTCTGCACACAACACAAATCTGGGAGGAGTGGCTGATCCAGTAGGTGGGTCTGCTGCCATCCAGAGGCACCTCAACAGGCTGGAGAAATGTCGCAACAGGAACCTTACGAACTTCAACATAGGGAAGAAACAACTCCCGCACCTTGGAACAAATAGCTACACACATCACAACAGACTGGGGCTAACCATCTTCTCAGATGTGGCTCTGAGTGCCCTGGTGGACACTGAGTTGATCATCAGCCAGCAGTGTGCCCTTGCAGCGAGGATAACCAACAGCACTTGGAGCTGTACTACAAAAAATGTCACCAGCAGGTTGAGGAAGGTTCTTCCCCTGTGCTCAGACCTTGGTCCAGTTATGGGTTATGCAGTACAGAAAAAGCTACAGACATACTGGAACTAGTGCAGTGAAGCACTATGAAAATTATGATAGGATGAGAGCATCTGTCATACAAGCAGCAGCTCAATGCACTGGCACTGTTTAGCCTCGAGAAGAAAAGGCTCAGTATGAATCTTACCAGCCTGATTATAGAGCTGAAGGATGTTAAAAAAAAAGATGAAGCCATATTCTTCTCAGTGGTGCCCAGCAAAAGAGCAAACAGGAAGCAATGGACACAAACTGAAACAAAGGAATTTCTGTTTAAACAAAATGAAAATATGGGGGGCGGGGGGCGAGAAAAAGAGGTTGCCTAGAATAGTTGTGGAGTCTCCATGCTTGGAAATATCAAAGACCCAGCTGGACAAAGATCTGAGCAACCTATTCCTGATCACTCCGCTCTGAGTAGGAGAACTGAACAAAATTTCCAGAGGTCCCCTCCAACCTCAACCATCCTGTGATTCTGATATCCAATTTACAGGAGAAATAATAAAACACAAAAACAGTCTCTTCCCTCCCTTCTCCCCGCTCCCTCCCCAACAAACTAAAAAAAAGACTAAGCCAGAACAAAAGTAAAGAACCTTGCTTTACCTGAGCGGGTTGCTTGGAAGCTCCTCACAGGCAACAGTGTTAAGGGTTTGGCACACAGGATTTCCCAGGTTTTGTTATCAATCAGGAAGCCACAGAAACACCTGCTCTAGCTGTAGACCATGTTCTACCTGTGCTGTCTCCCTGAGTCCCCATAGCCCAAGACTACAACAGGTTTTGCTGCTCTACTGGCATAGCTAGCACCTGGAAATCAGAGGTGGGAGCATGCTTAACCAAGACAGGATCTTTAAAGTTACACCCAGGCATGCACACACAATTTTTAGAAGGCTAGTAACATTTCCAAGTGTCCATAACCATTCACGGGGGATCATACAAGCAAAAGAAATCTGTGAAACAAATGCAGTTTTTCAGCTTCAGGAGTATCAAGTCCTTGTTTCGTGGCACTGTAGCACTAGTACACTCCAAAGAAAAGGGCTGACAGCCTGAAGAAGACATCTTTCTTAGGAAGTTATTGGGCAAATACATCTTTGGAAGATGTTCAGGATTAATTATAAAAAACCTCCCACTGGCATCAGATCACACTAATCCTGCTCACACACTGGCTTAGCTCATAATGAAAGAGTTCTCTATCATGTGAGATAACTCCCAATTATCATTGGGAATATGACATTCCTCCCTCAATCCCTCACCTCATCACAAGAGGAGGAAGGCATGGTGAAAGCTTTGGTATAGAACAATTGCTATAATGCAATAAATTCCCTAATAACTCATGTCTTTCTGCACTCATGCCTGTCACAGCAATTAACATTTTATCTGTGAGGCTGCCAATAAGTAACAAGTCTCATATTAGTTCATTTGCTCATGTCACTTTTAATGAATGATGATATTTCATCCACACACTGTGAGGTACTGGCAAGAAATCTATCTTACACAGCAGAGCCTTCCCACCTTCTGTCTGCAAAACCCTGTTCAGTCAGCCACAAGGTATTGCTTCTCCATCCACCAGCTGAAGTACAGAAGACAGTTCAAATATCAAGTACTTCTTATCACTGAATAATGACTGTACTTCTACACAATGCTAGAAGGTATTACAAAAAGAAGCCCCTCTCCAGTGTACTTCAAGTTGTAAAAAATTCCCTTTCCTGTTTATCATACTATCCTTGAAAAATTCCTTTTCACTTTTCCACCCACAGGTTAAGTGTCTGTGATAGACACAGAAGAGTTCTACGTACAGCATCTTCTCCTGCAACTTTATGAAGTTTGGAATTGAGCAGGACCTTCTGCCCTAATTTCAAGGGTTTAGTTCTGTTAACTAACTTTTAATTTCCCAAACTTTAGATAACTCATGGTGCAGGGCAAAGATTATCAACTATTGATAGCACACGAGGAATTACTTCTGCATGAAATAGCAGTGAAGAACTCCTTATGTTACTTCACTGTTTACCACTGTTTGCAGCACTCTTCTAAACAGACTATAAAAATGTATACTTATTTAATCAAATGAAACATACATTAGTTTTCAAATAAGACAGAAAATATGACAATAAATCTGATACACACCTTGTCAACCAATGTCCAAAGTCTGACCGATGAGCCCACTGGACGCCTGTCTGATTCAAGGATCGAAGTAGCCGACAGCAAATAAGGATGATCCATGGACTTGCTAAGCTTATCCACTTATCTGATCCTTTTATGAATTCAGCCGAAGAGGTGGCCTTGCTCAGCTTTGAATTACCTGCTGCTGGAATGTCTATATTCTTGCACTCAGAGGCTTCCCCGACACTATCAAAATTTTGTTTCATAGTGGTGCTATGGTGAGGTTCCCATTCTTTCAGAAGAAAATTATTCCTACAAAGTTCCTGACACAGCACCAAACAAAGCGTATTGATAAGAAAATACCAGGTTTGATGTTCCTCTTCTATAAAACTGCTTGCCCCTAAACTCAAAACATGGCCAATTGTTCCAGCCAGAATCAGCACATCTATTTCTGACCAGCTGGAACTGGACACAACCAGATTCTGCAAACAAAACAAAAAAATATAGCAGTGGTGAAAGCATACAAAGATTTCACTTGTTTAAGCATTTATACTGTGGTTACAGCCATTTCCTCTAAGAAAACAAAATAAACAGTGAGACATGTTATTTCTAGCTTGACAAATCCCAGAAATTTATAAAAGAATCATTTCAGTGTAGCCTATTTAGCTAGCATTGCAACATAATGATACTTTTTAAAATGACAATGTGTTAGTGAAAAAATTTCTCCATGAATAATCATCACAACAATACACATTAAGATTCCCTACCACTCTGTCACAGAAGATTCGAAACAAGCTCTCTCCCTGTTGCACATTTGTAGAAGTAAAAATAGAAGTCCTGCAGAGATCAAACTTGAGATACAGATGATAGGTAATTTTCTAAGTTTAAATCTGTGCTACCGTCAACTCAGTACAGTGACAGCCTTCACTAATCAAATTAACAAAAGTTGCTCGCAGACAGTCTGATGGCACCCCTTAACCCTGCTTAGCTTGAAATGTGTCTTTCATCATAAAATCCACTTTAAACATTACCCATCTATTATTTACTTCACACGCTGTGCCTATCTAAAACCGTAATATTCTTTGTCTAATGCCCCCACTAGCTCAATTTCCTGTTCACAGCAGCTACTCGGAATTGCCTCATCATCATTGCCTTCAATGATACTGCTAAAAAGAGAGCATAAGGGCATGCGGAAGGTGAGAGCAGCTGGTTCATTGACATTATCAGGTAAAGGACCTTTTCTGCTCACGGGGAATACAAAGTAACAGGGAAAGCCACTAAAAGACCACACAGAGAGACAAGCCTGGTAAGTAAGCAGGAAGGGAGATCATAAAGATGACCAAAACTCTTCAGCCATTAATTGACAGGCCATTAAGCAACCAGCTCTGAAGAGCATCAGCCTGGACTTTGTAACAGATAAGGGGGAAGTGACAGAACTGGAGTATTACAGATACCTGATGGTGCCTCTGAATCTACACAAACTCATTAAGCAGTGCTTCAGGAAAGTGTCAAAAGCAAGGGAGAGGGTGTGATGAGGGATAGGCTGGAGGCGGGAGGCAACGTGAGAGGAGCAGGGATGAAGGGGCCAGCGTCATGCACCAGCAGACGCCAGTCAGTGAACTCCTTTCACTGGGCCTTGTGCCTGGTCACAGTGGTCTACCCTGTCTATCAAATCCTCCCCTAACCACGTTTCTGTGACCTCCACTTTCTATCCCACCCATGGGGGCTCCAAGGTCTCACTTCAAGTAACTGGGCACAAGCCCACATGCCAGAAACTTGAGACCAGATTGAGTAAAAGCAAATACCAGCAACTGGAGTGGGATCACTGGTCATTGGAACCACATGCCTGTAGTGCCAGTAACCACAGCGTGTGAAGGTCCACATGCCAGAGAGCAGAGTGGGGACCATAGGCCATCAGGACCGTGTGCCGAGGTTCCAGCAGCTGGAGGGATCAGAGTGCAAAGAGAAGTCAGGGTGCTGGCAATGGGAAAAGCAACTATGGATCACCAAGCTTGGTTGCTGATGCAGATCTACAGAGGGCCCAAAGCGTGCACCGGTATGTGTGAGAGATCACAGGATCACTGACTGGAGGGACCTCAGCCTCTTCAACTTCTCCTCGAAGTCTGAGCCAGAGGTAGGGACAAGGACTGAGACTGGGCATGCACAACTGGGCTCCAGCAGCCAGGCAGGACAAATGCCCAAGCCCCAGAGGCTACTGGAGCCAGCAGGGCTTCCTAATATACCTTAATACATAGGGTTACATACTGCATTTTGGAAAAGACACTGTAAAAAATCATCCTTTACTGTTTTATTTTCTCGTTAATTTTTCCTCTTACAGAATATCACAGACTATCTCTTAAATTGATATTTTAAACATATGACAAACAACTTAAAAGCCAAATCAAAACCACTGCATGCCTCAGAACAAGGATTTCTGAACCTATTTTCACATTAATTTCTTTGCACGCTTCAACCCTATCATCCTCCTCTCCTACACTTGACCTTACAAACAAATTTTAAAAAAACACCTTGAATATTCACAGACAAATTGCACAGAGAACATACTCACATTCAAAGATGAAGAGTGTACCATGATTCCTGACCTGTCAAAATCATTTCTTAGAACAATATAGAAACTCACTAACCTTAGAGCAGGTAACAAGAAAGTAGATGTAAAAAATACAAATATCCCTGAGCATCTTAGATGCAAGTTTCACTTATGCTTGAGATTTACTGACAGCAACATACGTCTTTTTATTCAATAAGCAAGACCACGTAACATGGAGAGGACAACAAACACACTAGATGCAAGAAGCTAGTTAACACTATCTGGAATTTTGCTTTGAGGAAAACAGCTTTTGCAAAAATCAAGATTCTCTAAGATGTATGAGAAAGAATACAGGAGGTACAGTTAAAGTTATCACCTATTCACATCCTCTCCCTTTCTTGTGTTGTTAAAGAAATACACCACACCAGTCACTTCACTAAACAAAAAACAACAAAAAAAACCCCACAGAAAAAAACCCCAACAACAAAAAAAAACCACACACAAACAAAAAAAGCAACAAAAAAGTCCCCGTGAGGTCACACAACAATAATGAGGGAAAAACAGTAAACACTTAGCACAAGAACAGTCATCATCTGAGAAACTGCCCAGGCCCAATACAAATTTACTACCATTTGAAGTTTCTTTAGTGTTCTAAGGACCGCTCCTTTTTGTTTAGTGCTCTACTCTGAATATCGAATACTATAAGCTGGTATTTGGAACAGAAGGACAAGGTAGCCCATGCAGAGACCAAAGACCATGAAATTCACCAAGATGAGACAAGAACAGTACATGACTAAACTACAGAAAGTTTAAACTCCAATAATTCCATCATGCTGACCTTAAAAATCTTGACTAACTAAATAATGAGTGAGCACATAAGCACCATCTGCTTGCAGAGACAAAGGAATCGGAGATCCTTAACAAATGACAATGAACGAGTCTTCAATACAATTCATTTGTCTTCTAAGACATAACATAAGATCTATATAAGGATTGCTCTCTTGTATCTGGTTGCTGTCAGCCCTGATATGAAAACTGACGAAGTGACATATTATCAATGGGGAACATGTAGAAGCCTCAGGAAAATGATGGCATTAGTGCAAAATGTCCAGTGTCAGAGATCTGTATTTCCCATCTGCTTGTCTGACTCTCACAATTCCAGTGAAAAGAGAAAAAAATTACTGTTATATTCATATCAAAGGATTAAAGTCCAATGGCATTCACTGACAAACCACATTTCAGACCAGAGCTAGTCACTATGCAAAATGAAAAATTATCCTGCAAATTATAATCTCCTGAGCCTTGATGATCTAAGAAATACTGAAAATAGGTTCATCAGATTTTTCTAAATTTACTGGTAATCCCTCATATATGAACTGTGCCTTATTAGAAGTGCCATCATTACAGTTTTTATACAGCCTGACCTTAGGTTACTTACATTGTACTTAGTTGAGATCTAGTTTACGGGCACAGAAATGTAGGTCCTACTCTGATACACACAGCTCGCTCTTTCTAGCTGCTGAACATGTCCAGCTCTCAGGGACTCAGCAGGCACTCCAATGACTCGCACTAGTATCTTGGCAAACAAACTTAATACAGAATCTTTGGGTTAGAAGTGCAGAAATGCCAGGCTTCCAGTTTAAGTCTATAATCTCCCAAGCCGAAGTAGCCTTAACATCTGATGTATCAGCATTACTAATTAAGTAATACAGAAACTGACTTCTTTGCCCTATCTTTGAACATACCTTGCTAGCTTGCAGAAGTGCCAGTAGGTAAATAATGGAATATATACATCTCTGCCTATGAAACTTACATTTTCTTCACTCCTGTAGAAACAAAATTGTCTGGATCCAATTCCAGTTATGTGGCTTCTACATGGCTGAGAGTAAACCTCTTTCTCCCCAAAATTAACATTCCATACTTAATGCCTGAGGAATTTTACAATCACTTTTCAGATGATAAATGTTTTATTTTCCATGCTCACCATCGCCCAAAATTTAAATACTAATCATTCTGTTTCCTTCTGATATTTGGGCTCCCTGAACCTAGTCTTCATTCCCAATGATGATAACTTTCCTATGACAGGCTACTACAGACCACACTTCTACATTTTCACAGCAGTCTGGGATCATTTTTGAAAGCTACCTAGTAAAGGTACTATCCATCACCCTTCACCGCCCCCCCACCCCCATCCCCAGGTCAAAAAATGCAGTAAGATTTTTAGGTATAATTGCATAAAAATATGTTTCATTATTCAATTCAGTAAGAATATCACACAGAGGAGAAAAACCAGAAATATTTTTAAATTAACAGGGTATTTTAAAATAAAGAGAAAGAAGAACATTGTTTACATAATGAAAAAACCACTGTAATTCTGCATAACAGAAGTTACCAAAAGCTGTATTTGATAAACTTTAACTTGTGTTCTGTTTTCAAAAACCTATTGGTTTTGATCTCTATCAGAAATAGGGAAAAAACACACAACTAGTAGTAGTAAATACCGCACTTTAGTCAACTACCAAGCAATTAGAATGAAGCTATGAACAACAAGTTAAATTTTTTGTAGATTTTCTGGAAATCATAAAGGGCTGCAGAACTATTTAAAGCCTAAAGTGTCGTTAAAAGAAGGGACTGGCACTGCTAGAAACATAGTAATCAGAAACTATAAATAACAGTCAGGAAGCAGATGCTAACACTGCCTGCACTGGTCTTCAGAAAATTCATGAACTTGGTAATCAGTTTCTATATTCAGCCACAGTGGGAAAAAAAAGCATTACAAATGAGAAGCACTTCAGAGAAATCTTTAGATGTGAACGGAAACAATTTGAAGAAAAAAGCTCTGAAGCCATTAACAGGAGAGCTTATCTCAACTCCTTTTAAAATACCTACATTTTATCACATATCATGAACTTAGAAAAGCCCATTAGCTTTTTAAAATGGCAAGACCCTGATTCAGGATTCTACTTCTGCCATCAGAAGAGCAGTGCTTCAGGGCTCTTTCAGGAGTGGAGCCCATACATAGATTCACGCTGTGGAGATGCACAGGTCACAGACACTTGGATTCTGAGATATTTTAGCGTAAGTAATACTCCTAACTCACAGATGTCCCTTCAAGATCAACACACAGTATATACAGACAACCATTTCCTCCCCCAAAGTCTAGGTATTCTATTCGAAAAGGGGGTGGAAGGTGGGACATGAACATTTGTGAACTGTACTGTGTATGCCCCAGTTACCAATAAATAACCTCTGACATCCACACTGCAAGGAACACCAGATTATCCAGGCTCCTTTCGCATTCTCCAGGCTCTATCTTTGTACAAGCAGCCGCCTGCAAAAACACCATATTGCTCTGCAACAGCCCTGAGACTAGGAAAAATGTAAATCAAATCCAGATCATGTCTGGAATGGAGGTACCTACTAACTAAACCTACAAAATATTTCAGACTTGCTTTGGAACTTGAACAGAGACAGCAGTGCCTCTCTGACTGATGAGACATACATCCAGCAATCCAGTCACCTATGGAACAGGATCGAAGATGGGACAATGAAAATGGATTTCTACATTCTGGATACAGTCATGTCTGCCTCAACCAGAATTACTACTGCCTTCATAAGACATGCTTCAGCCTCCCACATTTTCAGATATGCCTCAGGTAGGAATATGATCACAGACAGACCCAGGATGAAGAATCCACTATTTTTTATTTTTACCTGTGCCAGCCTTGGAAAACCAAACACACACACAAACCTCCTGGAAGACATTGCTGAAAACCTACTCATTCATGCATTATCAACTTGAAACAGAGGATCTGATCATCTGCTGATATGTCCTGAGGTCCCAGCCAGGTAAAACTCCAGAAAACACATATGCACCGCCTTTCTAGTTTGAACAGGAAATGCTTGAATTGGTAACTGTTCCATTACATCCAAATGGAGATATTTTCAAAGGCAACGTGAAAATACACATCTCCATGTTCAAAAGACGCTAAGTGATCCCTGTCCTAAAATGACAGAAGTGGCAATGTCAGTGACAACAAATTTCACTTGTGAATTAAAGGGTTTTTTTCTATTTCTTGTCCAGATGGTGTCATAATTGGTATCAAAAAGGAAAATGAGACAAGCTGCTGCTGAAACATTCTTCTTCAAGCAACAGGGGATTAGATCAAAAGTCCCAACATTAACCAGGGAGAAAGGTCCACCTGCAGAGGTATCTCACAAGCAGAATGTGGGGTCCTGGAGGCAAACATACAAAACAATATCCTGGATATAATTTCTAATCAGTTTGTCTAGTTTTGCTCAGTTTGTCCTCAAAGGCAGACATATGGAGAAAGCAGGGGTGGGAAGGAAAACAACTGAAATAGAAAGCATAGATAAAGATTTCTCACCCACATTTCTGTCCATACACCCTAGGCATAGCTGACTAGGTGGAATCATCAGAAATGGCCAACAGATTATCAGTATGGAAATGGAACTTCGTCCTCTGAAGTTCCTCAGAAAAATTCATTCTAAAAGTGGAACATCATGGATTATATCGGTGCTTCCTTTTACGTGTTCCTTGAGAAATTATTTGCCTCCATGAGGGAGCTGGCAATTAATTCCTTTCATAAGAAAAGCCCTTCTACCCAAGTCAAGTTTTGAACACCAGGAGACATTTTGCAATTGCTGCTGTGATCATTGACAGAGCAGCTGTATTAGCAATATACAAGCCACCTGCAGGAAGTTGTTTACAACAGCAGCTGTGTCTCACTAACAAGGATGAAAACGTGCCAAGAACAGATGGGAATGAAACACTAAGACTCAGGTCAAACCAAAAAGGCAGAGCTTGTACCTGTCAACCAGTGCCTGGTAATCGACTATTCTAAATTTAGTAATAGCCAAGGAATAGCAGCATCTTCCTAGATTCTTTGACCTAGTAGGAAAGCATTTTTCCTGGATCATAGAATGTTACTTGAAAGTTACTCCTACAGGAGTGGGTGTCACAAGGAATTAACTTGTCTCTAGACATGTAAGAAAGATGGGTCAGCCTGGAGGAGAAAGCCATAATCCGTTGTCATTGCTCTCAGCTCTGCTGAAGTGGAATGCCTGTAAATTTTACACAGGTCTAGACAGTCATTTTTATGTTCTTACTGTTTGCTAAAATTAGAAAAACTGGTAACAAGATGAAAAATGAGCTTGTATTCCACAGTTGTGTTTGTTTATCATTGCACAGCAAGTAAATTGTGAAGTTTCTACAGAATACACTGGATCATTAATTATTATTTCAAGACCATATTCTTTTACTTTTTCTAAGAATAATTTCTACCTCGTTTACAATAACATAGAGAGCTAATAAAGGCCCTAAGTGAAAGGAGTCCATTTAGAGACCAACACACCCCGAAGTATAGACATCTTATTCAGCGGATTTCTCCATTCACATTGATTAATTTAACCTTCTTTTATTTGCCTTTAAAAAAACCCACACGAGCATCGGTAGCTGTTGCAGCAAAACATTAACGCTACAAATTTTCAGTACCAAAAGCAACCTGTGATTTACGCTTACAAAGACTGTTCTGTTAGCAGCTATACCCAATATGAAACTCCTTTCTCTGATTTCATTAAGCAGATGTTGTTAGCTGACTTGTTACTCTACTTTAGTCTATCTAAATGATCAACTGACACATCTAAATACTACGTGGCTGATAAATACAAACATAAGAATGAAACACCATATTCTATCAATAATTCCTTTTTTAATCACTTTCAATACACTAAAATGAATTGCATGGAAGAAAACTGAAAAGGGAAAAAAAACCCAAACTGTCTTCAGGAAAGAAAGGCATGACTTTTAGTCAAAGGCTTCTCTCAGAGAAGCTGCATTTCCAAGAAACACAAATTCAGAAATTACAGAAACATTATAAACTGATATAGTTTGAACCATAAAAATTAGCAGTCTTACTTATGTGAATTTAAATTTATAACTAAGTTCAGGAATTACAGAAAATCACTGCACAGTGAAATATTAATCTCCACCACTCAGGAGTAGTGAATTTTCTGAATTATATGAGATATAGCAGTTATTAAACACTTCTCTAAGTCAGAAAACTTGCTTTTTAGCTTGAAGGAATATGTCATCCTATAATTAAAGCAATACACTTGCCCCACATTGTCACACAATAAAAAATGGTACTAAATCCACAAACATACTTCAAAGAAACCCAGACTGACAAAGGATTGTACTGCACAGAGAGTGCTTTGTTCAATGGTGCAACACGAGCGCTGAAGCCACTGAATTTCAGAGAGAAAGATACAACTAACGAGCCTCAGAAAAAATGGCCAGAAGCTGATTTTAAGGTGTGACTGACAGCTCTTGGCATACTAAGTTTCACAGCAGAAGAAGAGTAAGACATTGCAAATACTATTTCCTTGGAATTCCCTGAATTCTATTCAATGCAACAATAGAACTCATCAAGGACTTTATAGCAAGTAACTACTTGCACAAATGAGAACATTTCTGAGCATTCCAAGGACTGTAACAAACTCAATTTCTTAAACTCAAACTTAAAAAAAGTAGAATAGACAGATTAATTTTGCCCCCTCTGCTACAGTTTCAAAACTATATTCAAAAAAGCATTAAGAATACCAGTAAAAGAAAGGGTACTGGCATACCTTAAATACCTTAAAGCATCAATGTCTGTGGTATTTGAGAAAGGACTGACTGTCACTGGTACGTGCTGCAAAATATCATACCTCTTGCTTTAATTGCAATTGTGAAACTCCACTGTGTAACAGCAAAAAGTTTGTACACAGTGTAAATGTTTCTGATCTCATAAAAAGGATTGCAAAATAATTTACACCAGAACCTTTCTTAAAAGTAATGTGAAAATAATCACTTCTATGATCTTCATTACAGCAATAGGTATACCACAGTAAATACACATTTCAATTCCAATTTTAAATTATTAAAATTACATTGTAAATAACAATTTAAGTCTACACATAGAAGAATTTTATGAAACTTTATCTGAAAGTATGCCATAAAGAGCAAAACATTTCGAACCATAATTAATGCATGCTCTCACCTTCAGTGGAAGTCTGGAATTCTCAAAGATCTTTGCAATGGCAGATAAGATACCACACATGAGTGCAGAAATCAGCATCATCACTCCAACTGCTGTTAACCAGGACATACTGCAGAAATAGCATAAACTTTCTGCTGATGTGCATACAATGACATGAACCGCACACAGCATCAGACACATCAAGTAAAACAGCAGAGAGAACAGTGGAGGGGAGAGGGGCACTTCAAATTCTGCCCGGCTGCTCAGAGCTTTTGGAATGCTGAGCAAAAGCAGCAGCAGAACCTGGAAAAAAACAGAAAATTAATACTTAAAGAAATGGAGTTAGCCAAAGCATACAGTGAGAACTCACAGAAAAAAAAAAAACAACAACATAGCATTGTCATCCATGTCACTCTGCTGGTATACATACTTTATTACAAAAATAACCTGTGAAGAACTACACTGGATTTTTGTCCCCCATAAGTTATTACCATACGAATAGGAGAATCAAAGATGGTGGTTTAATTTATTAAGGGCTTGGACACACAAATTACCAGAGTTTAATAAATTTATCATGTGCCTCCTCACCTGTGGTAACTGATGACATGCATGATCTTCACTCCCTGCAAAAGTAGTATCTTTGTCTCCCAGTATCAAAATAGTTCCTAAGCAAACAAATTTGACCCATTATTTGTCACCTGTGGATGCCTAGAGTTACATATACATTCTGTCCTGGGCAATTTATCTCACAACAAACATACACAGAGAACCTGCTGAGTTAAATGGCTTCCCAGATCAGGGGAAGTTCTCATGCTATCACAAAACTGTATGCTGCATTTCAAGCTTATGAGTTATCCCAGTGGGTTTTTTTGTACCTCTCCTTATCTTAACTTGATTTATTGGTTTTACTTTCACTTTGGTCTAACCTGCACACAGAGCAGGCAGAATTCCAAGTTTCTTCTCTGGTAACTGTAGCAGTGGAGATGAATAATACCATTAATAATTTCTGCTACCCATGTATAAACGTTTACAAGTAAAGGGAAAATTTAGCCACATGCTAAAATGCTTTGCAAGTGGCACAGATGGAGCTAGGCCTACACTGAGCTCAATCAGCTTGTACTAGGCAAAGATAAAAACGAATCAGGATAAAAACAACTACATCAGACGACTGCCAACCTGTAATCTTTCACTGTCACTTGTAAAGATTTCTCCTCCTGCCCCCGCCCCCCCCCCCCCTCCCCAATACAGTGAGGTATAGTACAGTAGACCAAAACAAATTCAATGCATTGCAACAGTCTTCCTTTTTCATACTCAACTTCACACAGTTCACTTGGTTATGAAAATATGAGGTTACACAGTAACAAACTGGCTTAGATCTTATCTTTTAACACAGCACTTACAATTAAAACACAGACAGCACTCATGCTAGGAAAATTATTTCATTGTCGTTAACTAAAAATCTAAATTTAGCTCTTTTGAGTAAATGCACTGTTATCAATTCATGTCCCAGATGTATTCTCCTCATCTGAAATACAGGATAAATGGCATTTATAGCACAGTGTAGTTTGAAGTCAGCTGTGAGATTCCCTATTCTTCTTTACTCTGTGAGCATGAAAAACACAAATCAAGACAAAAAGATTTTTGGAAAGCAAGGCAGTTTGAGTACTGCACTGAAGGAAAAAAATAAATTCCCAGTAGTTTTGCACCAAGTCTTACAGTGCAGCTGAGCAAGCTCTTCTCAACCTAAATTTTCATGGTTAGTAGGTGCATGTTTTCTTTTGATGAAGGCACATTGAGTAAAATACCTAAGATTTGTTTTGTAAAAAGTGTAAACACCTGCAACTGCATTCCAGGGGAAAAAAGCAAAAGAAATCAGGTTTCAGGTCCAAAGTAACTGTCAAGAGCTTGAATGCGTAGGTTCCCAAAACAAAAGAACAAAAAAAAAAAAAAAAAAAAAAAAAAACAAAAACCCAGAAGGACTTCAACTTTGTGCTGAGCTTTGTCCACCTCCAGATTTGCCATCTGTAGAGCAGGAACAGAACCTACCATCTCATCTACCATGGGTACTGTTGAACTAACTCCTGTGAAGAGGTTAACAGAGTGATAAACCCCACTGAGCCATCCGCCAGAAAGCCATTTCAGATGTAGTTTACACAGAGAACAGTGCACACAACATGAGGCATACAGCCCTGCCAGGACAAAGGAGACTCAAATACTGAGCAGATGATCATGTACTCTTATTCATTCCAGGCACTGAACAGGGCCAGTGCTACAGTAATTACACAGTCCTGTACAGCACCACACACATGCAAGACTAAATTAAGCTTCTAGTATGTATTTCCATCCTAGGGAACAATGCCTATCCTTGAAAAAGTTGACACTTGTGTCATCTAAAAGGTCAGTGCAAGCTTCTGTAAATAAAAGTTCAGTATACAGGCACAGTATCCATTCAGCATCTCAAAGCATTACCACAAAGGATACTTCCAGCATTTTGAGAATTGCCCAAAATACCAGTTGCAGAGAGCCACTTAAAATTCCAGACATGGGATATCTTATCCTTACTCCTACAGGAGATACGAAGTGGCAACCCTGCACCTTACAGCAGATATTTATTTCAGGGCTCTACAACTATCAGTACAAAGAACAATTCTTGGAATTGTGAAAATTGCCCACACAAGGTATTGCCTGTTCTGAGCAGCGAGGTTCACTGTTAGACAAAAAGGAACAGGTAGGAACTCACTTGCCAGATTTCTGAGGTTTCTTAAATGCATTAAGGCTACTCAAAAAGTAGAAGGCTAATTAATATGGGACTAATTCAAGCTGCAGCACACCTGCAAATTTATTATAACTAGTTACACAAAAATGTAAGTAGTGTATATCAAAAGCTCTTTTGAACCATAAGGCCAAGCTATACTTTAAAAAGGATATTAACCTCACCCAAGCAGAAAGTCAGCCAACTCTAAAAGTTCATACTCAGTAATTCTGAAGACCAGTAAGAGTTTACACTAAGTAGTCAAAACCCAGAAACTTTCATGTTTGTGCACTTAGCTTTGCCACAGAAAGACATACTTTCATACCTCCATAATGATCACAGTCCCCACCATCATCGAATACATGTCATATTGTGCCACTTGTTTGCTTAGTGAAGAACTCAGAGTCTTCAGAGCCTCCAAGTATTGCTTCAGGACCTTTTTGCCAAGATTTAAGAGTATTTCTGAATTATTCCCCTCTAAATACAACTTGATCCAATTACCGTGGGACTTTTCTGCTATCTTAAAATGTTCATATCCAGGATCTAAGGAGGGGAAGAAAAAAAAAAAAAAACCAAACCACAAAACACCAGAGATAAGAGAGGATCCATGAACAAGAAGGATTAATTACAGATGTGATCATGTCTTTATATCTTCCTGTACAGTATTAACAAAAAAATGCTATGGGGGTTGACACTTTTTTCATACCTAGAAAGTTACATTACCTTCCTGCAGCAAGACCACAATGAGCCAGTTACTCAGAATAAAAACAACTAATCCCTAACCAGATAAAATGTTAAGACCTCTAATGGTAACAAATGTAATAAAGCATCCATTTACTCTTACAAAAGGTTTCCAGGAAAAAACTATCTAAATGCTTTAAATCCTGAAAAAAAGTCCTGTTTTACACTGGAGCCACTCATTGTCCAGGCCATACTGTACAAGCTGAGGGGGAAATGATCAAATAGCTGATCCCTGGAGGAAACACCAAAGGGGACACACACACCGTATTAGGGACCTCCATTTCGCTGCAGAGCTAGCAAGAGTCAGTTGGCAATGTGAAGTCCAACACACAGAATGCAAGATTTTGAAGGAGCACTAGAAAAGTCAACAGCTGAAGCAAACAGTCTGGCTTCAGACATTTGGACTATGAAGCTGGTGCAAAGCAATCCTCAGTGGTGAAACTTGGTAACTGTGCTATAATAAGGAAGGCCCACAGCCTAGCCAGATTAAAAACCGAGAAAATCTGATGCTGCGACCAACGTACAGAAGCAAGCCTCTTTGTGACAGAAGTTGATTTCACAATGGCCTATCTACATCTAAAAAACATTCTGACCTGAAGAAAAATAAAAAATAAACCAAAACTGAACAATAAATCAAGAAAAACCCAGAAAAAAACCCAACCTCCAGGACACATATTTGTTTTCTATATGTAGGTATTATTTTCTTGTATAAATGTAGTTCCGATTAAGTCTTCTGATAAATCTATGTGCAAACAGGACTGCAGGTGAACACTGACAACACGTATGAAGACTGTGGTCTGCTTTCAGAATTAGGGATGAGGGCAAGACTAGCATTACACTATGTCCCTGAAGGAAGTAATTTTAAATCATTAACTGAACTGTGCAGGTTCGGGTTTTAATACGAGCATCCTTTTTAATATAGGTACAGAGATATTACAGTTTCTTTCCTTTCTCTCTTATACTCTAGAAATACATCTGTATTATTCTATTCTCTCTAAATTTATTTTAAAAGCTTGAGGACAACAGGAGGCAGACTAAAAAAGCAAACAACCAAATCCTACATTACAGAAGTCCTTTTAGTACAGTGGCAGTAGCTTTTCTCCTACATGTATTTCCCCTAACTAGTTATTCCACAGAATCCTTACTCTACACCACCTGTTCTGGTTCATACATGCCAAAGGGTAGGTGTGGAGAGACAACAGTTCAAATCAATTCAAAGAACATACGGAAGTAGTCTACTATTTTATTCTCCTGTCAAATACCATTGATTTTCATCATCAATTTTATCATTACAAAACATTTACACAAAAAGCTGCAGCACAAAAGCTGAGTCTTGATAGCCTTTTTTCTTCCCAAAGATATATTCAGCAGTGTCAATAAACACATTCTGAAGGTGAAAACAGAAGAGCATAATTTTGTTCACACATGGAAAAAAATGTGAACACTCACTACAAGCACAAAGGTAAAAAAAATATAAATAATTTCTGCCAAAATTATTATCATGGGTCCTACGTGCACCTGCATTCTATTCATTTCCTATAAGTTTGATTTCAAGAGAGTTTATTTAAAATAGAACAATTAGGTCAGTTTCTGTGTTTTACTGTAAAAGTGGAAAACGGTGGTGTTCCTGAAAGCACTTAAGACATGTCTTCGCCCTTTATAGGTGCATCACCCCATACTCCAACATGCCATATACTTAAAATACTAGTCACCAAGCATAGTACGCAATCACAGCATAAATTCAGTCAAAAACACAAGAAAACCAAGAGCATAAATTTCAGAAATCTGTATTGTTATGTTATGTGTGAACATTCACATATATCTGTATTTTTTGGAAAAAATAAATGCTTAGTTTCACTTCACATTAATAATCCTTACTATTTCCCTATGATTTCACTTGAAAGGGCACAACTTAAGGGCAAAACAGCCAATTTGGAAATTTTTATATAAGGAGCCTATCGTTATCGTCCCATCTTGCAATCCTTAGTTAAGAGTAGAGGAAAACATTTGCTGTACACTTTCAGACAACAAGGAATAAAGCAATAACTGAAGTAAATTCAGTGTCACAAAGACTTCAGTCACAGCTGATTTTTACTCCTAGTAGATAACAGTATGTCAGACCTGGAAAAAACGTACCGTGTTCTTTGTTAAGCCTTTTTTAGCAAAAGTACATTATTAAATCCAGAAACATTTTTAATTTTATTTCAGGTGAATGAAGAGGAATAAATTATTTCTATTCAAAATTCTTGTACACTTACGAAAGAGTTGTGCTTACCATTTGTAAGCCCCTTATCACTACAAGACACTTTGTGATCTACTATAGGCTGAATTCAGAGTGAGAATCTTAGAAAGTAACATTTCACTCAGAATGTCCAGTCTGGTCTCCCAAGGCTTCTAACAGACTCCAAAGTATGTTGATCCTGCTGTGCAGGAGGCTTGCAGGTATCTGCTAGAAAGTACAATTCAGTCAGCAGAAGACACTTGTATACCAGTGGGCATGGAGACTTCCCATTTCCCTACTGTAGTTCTTTGAACAGTGAATTCCCTAAAAAATTCTTCTTCCAGTATATTTGAAATAAAAGTTAAATATTCATACTTTTGAGGAAATCCAGAAAGGATTGTCTAAAATGAGCTTTAATCAAACTGAGATTTGACATGAGACTATTTCATTAAACAGAACATTGAAATGAGTTCAAGATATATTTTGAAAGCTAAATAAATTCTCTCCGCATCTTCCACTCCTGTTCTGCTCCCTTTTCATGCTTTTTGCCCAGTCTCCCTCTTCACTCTTTTTAGCATTTTTATTTCATCGTCATCTACCTCCTTCCATGCTACTGCCCACCAAATCCATCCTGTCAATGTTATGAAAAAATGTTTGTTTTAGTCAAACCCAGGTTTATATCTTTGATACATATTAAGTGAATGAGTTAAAGATCCTGAGGAAAGAAATAAAGGACTGCAGTTATTTCCTTTGAGAACCCAAAGATACAAGTTCAATGGCACATTTGTATGCAATAAGCATAAAACGAGAAGGGTCATAGACTCTGGGTTGTTGGAGAAGCATTTTGGTAACTGGAGAGTAACCTTTTCAAGTCACTCCTGCACGGGATACTTGTAAGTTAAACTTGAGGCAAAATCCAAAGCAAGCTTACAGAGTTACAGGTTTCCCAAAGCACTAGCAATGGTTTACTTGAGTAGTATTACATGAGCAATTTCTGCTTCAGCCTCCCTCTAATGTTATCACAAGCAAATGGCTATGCTTCCCAAGCACCTGCTCGATAACAATTTCACTTAGTTCCAGTCACAGGCAGCAATCATTTTAAAAAGAAATTATAAATGTGAGAAAAGAACAGATAATGTAGAAGTGACTTCTCCAGTTTCAATGTATAAAACTCCTGGTAACAATCAAATTACTTCAATCAACAGATGCATCTAATACAAGTTCAGGATTAGTCCCAAACTGAAAAGTGGACACTCATTTTAGTAACAATATCCAGCTTGCCCTCAAGTGTGACTCCTCATTCCACTGTGAAGTGTCTTTCAAAGAAACACTACCAGTCCATCATTCAGATGCATGTTCAGAAGTTCAGAACATAAGGGAAGCATTGCTAGATAACTACAGCTGCCTACCTTACACTAAGGTATGAACTTGCTAAGAAACCCAAAGTGTGTTCCTAGATGCTTTGCCTAGGTACTTTTCAGCTTAATTTTTGCCAGCTCTTTCTATTCTCCTTTTCCAGACTTTTTTTTTCAGTTGCATGTTTCTGTCTCTATCAAAAAACCCAAAAACCTAATGTCTCATGTTAGCATTTATTAGTATGTTTCAAAAAGTCATTCTCAAAATAATCAAGCCTTTTATTCCAAGATTCTCATTTAAAATTGAATTTACCTCAAGACAGGTTTAACTATGAAGATTCCTTTGAACCTCAATAAAACAAAACCTGAGTCCCATGAAATGCTCTATAACCTCTTGGTTTGAAAATGCATGTTTGTATGAACGAACATTGTGGGGAGGGGAAGTGGCAAGAGAAAAAAACATTACCAAGCTGCCTCCAATCTGCTCTTTATTAACAGATAAACTTAAGCCACACTTGAAGGGGAAGGTATTTTTGTGTACTGTTCTGGTTTGTTCTTAACTTTGGAGTTGCTGAATCTAGGGAACGCCATAGCTGCTTCACGTTAACAGCATGTAAAGGTCATTCTGCCTTCCCATCTGACTGTGATTCATCTCAATTGACTTCACCTTTTCATATTAAAAAGGAAACAAATATTGCACCAAAAATGAACGTATGCATTATGCTATAATTTAAAATGCATGAATCTTTTCTTATTGTGACTTAACCACTATATTCAAGCTACTAATGCCTGGTGCCCTACCTCTGTGCTGCAAATACTCTCCACAGGAATTCCACGTTTTCCCCTTCAGAAGAACCTACTGGTTTTCAGTGGAAGAGTTGAAAATAATAATTGAAAAAAAAAGCATCAAGACTTAGGCTATCCCTGCAAGTATCCTTCACTTTAAATTGAAGTCCAGTCATAGGGGTTTGTCTTAGCATTCAACTGAAATGTTATCATCCACCAGCTGTTACTAGCTGAGAATCTGCATTGAAAAGCTTGAATCTGCAGCAGCAAATGTGAGTGAGATTTGGGGTTATTTAATTGGGTTATCTTCTGGGGGTTTCTTTCCCTCAAAAAACCTGGCAGCACACATTTTCTGTGGAATTCAGAAATGGTACGGCCCGAAGACTTGCCAGCACAACTCTGATGAATGCCCAGATGGTCCACAAATAAAAAACAAAGGCTCAGAGCAGGGTGAGCTACACAGATTGCTCAGAACTGTCTCCAGTCAGGTCTTGAATGTGTCCAGGTATGGAGACTCTACAGCCTCTCTGGGCAACTCATTGCAGTGCTTGACAACAATTACATAAAAAAAGTTTTACTTCATTTAAAAAAAAACCCCTGTATATCATTTTCTGCCCACTGCCTCCTGTCTATTCACTAGGCACCACCAAGGGGACCCTGGTTCAATTTTCTTTATTCTGTCCCATCACATATTACCTACACTGATAAGATCCCTGCTGCGTTTTTGCTATCCAGGCTGAACAGTCCTAGAACTCTCAGTCAAGAATCCTGTATAACAGACATTCCAATCTCTTCCTCACTTAATGGTCATTCACTGCACTCACTACATTATACCCATACCTTTCTTTTACTGGGGAGCCCAGAATTGGACCCAGGATCCCAGATGTGGTCTCACCACAGATGAGGTAAGAGGAAGGATTGACCTGCTGATAACTGTCCTAACGCAGCCTTGGACGCTGTGAGCCTTCCTTCCACAAGGGTGCACTACTGGCTGATGTTCAACTTGATATCCCCAAGAAGGCCTTGTCCTTCTCCACCAAGTGCTTTCCAGCCAGTCAGCACCCAATCTGCACTGGTGCATGGGATTGTTTCTTCCCAGGTGTAGTATTCAGCATTTCCATTTGCTGAATCTAAAAAGGTTCCTGTCATCCCATTCCTCCAGCCTGTTGAGGTGCCTCTGGATGGCAGCAGACCCACCTACTGGATCAGCCACTCCTCCCAGATTTGTGTTGTGTGCAGACTTGCCGAGGGGGCACTGTGCCCCATTGTCCAGGTCATTGATGGAGATGTTAAAACAGTATCAGTCTGTGTCAAGCCCTGGGGTTGATCACTGTTGACTGGCCTCCAGGAAGACTTTATCCTGCTGATCACAACCATACGAGCCCAGCAGACGAGCCACTTTTCAGTCCACCTCACTGTTCAGTTATTTAGCCTGAACTGCAACAGAATGGCTGAAGCATCGTATCAGTGCCATGGATGGTGCACATGGGGCTTCCTCAGATTGTCTGAAGACCTACTAATTCTTCCAATCAGATTGTCTGTAGCAGACACCCATAACAATATTGCCCATGCTGGTCTGTCCACTAAACCCTGAAGTTCTCAACTGTTTCATCATCCACCCCCAGGCAGAGCTCCAGGTGCTGCCACTGTTCTCTCACGTAAAGGACAACTCTCCCTCCTTACCTTCCAAACTTGCAATCATGGAATCACAGAATAGTTCAGGAAGGGAAGGTGCCTTTAACAATCATCTAGTCCACCCCTGCTGCCATGGGCAGGGACAGCTTTCACTAGATCACCACTTGTTACTGGTTTCCACTTGGACATTGAGCCACTGACTATAACTCTTTGGACGCTACCATCCAGCCAATTTCTTATTTATCTGAGTTCATTTGTCAAACCTGTATCTCTATAATACAACAGCAAGAATGTTGGGGGAGGACATATCAAAGGCCTTACAGAAGCCTAGGTAAATGACATCTGTTGCTCTTCTCTTGTCCACTGATGCAGTTAATCCATCATAGAAGGCAATTAGTCAGGCACAATTTGCCCTTGGTGAAGCAATGTTAGCTATCTCCAGTCACCTCCCTGTCTTCCATGTGTTTTGACATGTCTTCCAGAAGGATCTGTTCCATGATCTTGCCAGACACAGAGGTGAGGCTGTAGTGAGAGGTCAGTAGCTCCCAGGGTCCTCCTTTTTACCCTTTCATAAAACAGGCATCCCTTCTTGAAGATGAATCTGACTACTGAATGTAATGACTTCTTTGCAAGATAATCCCTTTCCTATAGTGCAATAGGTGGGATGGCATTCATTTTCACTTAGAAGCCACCCAAAATAAAGGGCCATTCATGCATGCTTTTAAACTATGCAACATTATAGTCACTGAGTGACATTTTCTTTAGTATTTCTAGGGCCTGAAGTATCCACATCAATCAAACAACACTAAACAAACAGCACTTCTCTTTTTCCTGCCAATCTTAATTGTCCTAACCAAAATGTTAAGCTACATCCTTGCACTTCTACGATACTCTGCAGAAAACAAGACCCTCTAAGAAGTTCACAGCAACAGAGACACTTCACCTTAAGACTCTGCAGAAAAAGCTACCATGACTTGTATCTAGTTACACGTTACTGAGACTTTCCATTACTGAAAGGAGAGAAGCTCATCACAGACGTTTTGCCCCTCAACCCCTTTCCAGTACAGTAGCGACTCTAATAGCAGTTTGCAGTCACGAGCAAGTAGCATAAAAATTTTTCACATTTCATTTCTCAGAAGAAAGCTACAAGTTGAAATTAAGCTGGTTTTGGACAAAAATAAAATGAAAGTGAAGGTGTAAACCAGAAGCTGGTAGAAACTTCAGTCTGTTTTGCCAGTATTTGCAGAAATACTGTCAGACAGAGCTCTGTGCTGGAATTTTCAGTAACACAGCCATATCCTGTAACCACCAACAGGGCAAGTTTCCTCACTTGATACAAATGTGTGCAGAAAAAAATATCAGGATAGGTGGAGCATGGATACTGCTATTGATACATTGCTACCATAAGCGGCACTTCTTTTGGCAGGCCTCCTAGACAGGATTTAATTATGATTACAAGCCATGATGTTGAAAGATAATTAATTCTTGAACTACAATGATCATCTTGCTAAACTTTACGTTAGCTCCTTTAATTATTCATAGCTGTAACACAGCTCTGCATTCTCATCCAGTTATTGTAACGATTCAACAGATTACAAATCAAGTGACAAGGACTTCAAGCTTCACAGTTTAAGACAGCACCTTTTAAAGTCCATGGTAAAATGCTCTCCTTCATTCTCTATTTTTTTCACATAATTGTCATATTAACTTGCTTACCTATATTGCAGTTTTATCATGGTTCCTAATGAAATACTACATTTTGCTAGGTTTGGTTCATGTTTTCCACCTGTTTTTTATTCCTTCCTCCAAATACACACACATATCTATGCACAAGTGTATTTTTAATAAGCAGCTTTGCAGTTCTCCAGGTTCTCTCTCCAAGTAGATTCATATATAAGAATGAAATAAAAAGATAACTCACCCTTAATTATTTCCCAGTTTTACTTCAAGCATCTTATTTATCCTAGAAAATTCACTCCATTATGCTATTCCTGTAAATACCTCAGAATCAGTGCCCTATGTAGAATAACTCACAAATGGCAGATATGAAACCACTGAGACTAGCAATTCTACCTTAATCTTCCTCTTTCATCACTATTTCTCCTCTTTTGACCACTAGGTGCAGTAGTGGTCATTAAAAAGAATTTAGAGGCAGCACCGGAGCATGTTACAGTAAAGACTGAATGCAGTATCATTTCTCTGAACACTGCTTTTAACTGAATAGCTAATCTGCATGCCATGCTATACTGTTGAACCTAAATGCCCAAACAGTGTTATAAACAATCTCCTTTTGTATACATAACTTTTTTTTTTTTTGTAGCTGATTTACCTTTTTCATATGCAGGTGTATTCTCTTGCAGCAGTCTGCTAAGCTGGAACCCATTCAAGTGCACAAAACGCAGTTGTTCTCTCATTGTCTTGCCTCCCACAACTGGCAATATAAGGTTCCCAACACTGTTTCTTGAAATTGGTAGACCAAGACCTACTGCCAATGTGCTAGCTAAATCAGTTTGTTGCACAAGTCCAGGCGGGGTTAGAGGACCTAGAAGCAAAAAAAAAAAAAAAAAGAGGGGAAAAAAGTATTCCAATAACAGGCCCATTCTATTTCTCCAAAGACAGAAGGCATGTTGTTAGGTTCAAATTTTTTTGGTGTTAGATCATCTATTTCAAGTGATTTACAGCCCTGAGCAATCTTTTTCAGCTGCTGTCCTCTGCTGTTGTAAAACCAAAATTTATTCCATTCTCAGAATGTTATACAAGTAAGAAAAGAGATGGTCCAGATCACCTTAATATCAAGTTGCAGCCTATATTCTAAGAGGGTTTGATAACTTTTACATTAGAAAGAACAGTAAGCACTACAGTAGCCTAATTTAATGCATAAACTAAGACAGAGAATCTAAAATAATGCTGACAGCATTCTAGATGCTTTTTGATATAATGACAACAGCTCAAGATTTAATTAATATCAGGTTGCTAGGCAAACAGAATTAGAGGTCAGGTAAAGAATCCTGAGGCTAAAATTCATGGCTCCATGCAGGAAAACCCAGTGATTTTTAAAGGGTTCTGTGCAGGATCCCATTACCTTACTGCAGTCATCAGGATTAGCCTTCAGTCCCACAGAATGAGGGAATGGAATCCCACATGCGTGGATTTTTTCACTAACATAAGTAACCTTTTGTTTAAGATTGTCTTGGCAATTGTTTCTTTGTGTGCTCTGCTAGTTACATAACAGTGTTTTTCTATTACACTTTTACTTCCTTTTCTTTGTAACTCCAGGCATTGAGTGTTTTGATTTAAGTACACAATTCTATACAGTCTTCATTACTCTCAAGGCTCCCTTTAAGAGCATTAGAACTTCTCTCATTTCTCATCTAGCTCTGATTAATCCCATACTTGTACAGAATGCCATCTATAATCCCCTAAAGCCTCTTTGCATGAGTGCCTATATGTCAGCAGTTTTCAGATCTCATCTTTAAAGGAAAGTTCTTAACTGGTTAAAAAACCACAAACTACAAAATGCATTTAGCCAATCATGTGTGACACATCTCTGTAAAAAGGCTACACAAGCAATACTCTGTCAGCATACTAAATGCAAAAGCCCACAGAATTACTATTTTGAGGTCTACCAAATTAACCACAGTACATTTTGTTTACAGTAGGACCATAAGGACCAGTCACTAGAATTCTGATTACCGCAGCAATAAGAAGCAAGCTGCTGGATATTTACATGGGCATCATTAGAAATCACCAACTGGATCCCAAAAGACAGGTGCACATACTGTAAAAACTGCATCTTCAGTTTAAACCAAACAGAAACTAACCCTAACGAACAGCAGATTGCATTTACAGAATCTACATTCATGTAGCCTGGTTGTCAACACATAGAGGTGAAATCTATAAAGCAAAAACTTACCAGAGAGCTTTGGTCAGCTCTTGACTTTGTTTTGTTTTTATATCTGAAGAGTTCAATCACTCCTCAAGCAATGCTTTCTATTGCAGCTGTATAAGAGCTTTATAAATGAGACAGATAAATGTACTTCCACTGTGCTGCAGGAACCTCCAGCAAGATAAATAAGGCAAGGTTCTGCAAACAGGCTTTAAAAGCAAGGAAATCAGATGGAAATGAGCAAGAGGCAGAATGAAAGGCAGAGGGAAGTATTATTTTGAAGAAAATACTCTTGGAACAACTACATTTCACCAATTTGGTCAGTCAAGGAGTTATTTAAGCAAGACTCTACAAACTAGACTAAACATCTCTACCACACCACTCCCTTCTTGCCTCTTACCTTAACTTCTACTACACAAGCAGAAAATGAGTTTCAGAAACAGATAAACTCACATCACTGACTTAAAATTAACTGCCTGGCCAACACAGTAAATACACTCATGCTCTATATTCTTCCCTTAACACTTAGCAATCAACAGTCCTATTTTCACTGTTCTCATCTCTCACCCTTTCACAAGAGAAATTCTTCCTCTTTCCCGTTACTCTCAGCATGAGAAACTGTAATTTGTTCCTCTATCCTGGCTGTCTTACAGGGAAGAACAGAGGCCAGGGTAATATTCTGGCCAAGAAAGACAAAACTTAAAACTCATTTCAAATAGGTTTTTACTTCTAATCCTATTCATTTACCAGCATCCCAGGATCCTGACAACATGTCTCATTAGCTCTCAACACTCAAGGAGGACAGGGCTGCAAAATGTTATCATCTGAGAAATACCCAGTTTTCCCAGTGGTTACAAAGCTTAAGTCATGGATTCACCATAACACAAATACGAACTCTGGCTAAAACCAGAGTTTTAGGTCACACACAAGAATGGGCCTTGCCAGATATCTGCAGAACAAACCAAAGTACTTTTCAGGAGAAATTCCAGAGCTAATATAATTTAGAGATGGCAATGTATTCTACAAAGTCAAGCTTCTTTGACCCTTACCACTTCTCTTTTCAAAAGCAGAGCTGATAAACAGCAGTGGTGTGTGCACTTCTCCTTCTGAAGAACCACCATGACTACCTGTTTCAGACATCCCATGATCCCCACAAACAACTAGCAAATTGGGCAGAGAAGCTTCTTCCTGCAAGTCACAGAAATAAATTTAAGTTACTGTACAAACAAAATGCATATACATAATGCTTCACTATCATTTTCACACTTGAATATTTCTCAGAGTAAACTCCATTTTTTAAATCGGCTCACAACACATGGGGCAGATTACAAGAGATGTCTACAACTAGTGTTATGCAGTAATGTTTAACAGTTAAGGCACACATTAAGTACTTAACATACTTTTCAATGTTACAAAAAACATAAAAATGCTTTAAAAAAAACCACATAATTTACAGAGTCACAAGAAACTGACTGAAGGATTAAATAAAGGTCACCATACTGTGGGAAGAAAATCAGGACTCCAGTAGCAGCAGAATTAACAGAGAAGTAATCCCCTCTCCACTTAATTATTAATACAATATAAATGCTAATTTATCAGTATTGTAAATATTAATATAATAAACATTTAATATTAAAATATGATCCTATTTCTAATAGTTTCTAGTCTCTCAAGTGCTTTTGGGGTAGAAATCTAACATGACTGATGTCAAATGACGTTTATTTTTCTGAAGAAAGAGAAACAAGCATAAGTGAGGCCTGTCCAACAATTCTGAGCTAACAAATCAGAGATGGCAGAGAATAAGTATTGTCATTCCATAACAAAGCAGCTTTTTGCCATCTCTAGTTATTACCAGTACCTGTTGTATCCGAAAGTGTTTTTTTTATTTCTGTATTCTAAAACTGAGATAGTGGCTTGTATATAGTTGGCAAAAGCAAAAAAAGAGTTGTGGCAAAACCACTGCATTGTTAATGAGATTATAACTTCCACAAGCAGGATTTAACCTCTATTTTCATTTAAAAAATGTATTGATCTAAAAATACTATTTAAATTTCATAGGTAGCTATTCTGAACTGCAGTTGCCAAAAACAAACAAGAAAAAAGCTTCAGGTCACTTGGAATATAGGACTTTATATTTCAACATCCAGACTATTTAGATCAGTAACAACCTACATTTCCAAATCTAAAAACAGATTTGGATTTAATAAGAAAAACTGCTTTCTACAACCATCATTTCTATTTGAATCTTTTTGATATCTAAGAATTAAGTATGCCTCCACAATTGTAGAAATCAGAGCCATTGGCTATACATGTTCATTATTCCTTCTGCTGAATTTCATTAATAAAAAGTACACCAACCACCATTTTAATTCTTAAGAGAATTTTGGCATGCATTCCTCTCCTCTTCCTGCACACCAAGGGGGAGTTATTTTCCACAGCTGTTCAGAAGAGACTTAACAGATGTTATTAAGGTCAGCTGGTAAATCCTTAAAAATGGTACACAATACTGTTAAGTGGGGAATGGCTTGGAAGGAAAAGAACAGAGTATCTGCTTTGGTCTAGGAGTAAACAAGGTATCACCCACAAACAAGCAAGCATTTTAAAGTATTGGTCTACAACTAACAGACGTAGATCCAAGAAGGAGCTATATTACCTTTGAAAGAAGAGAAATATGAATCTTCTTCAGTATGTTATCCATTTCACGAAGTTTTGGTCCCACTAATGGGCTGTTTGGCCCAGTCATATGTCCAATATGGTCCAACCCCAGGTAATGTAGTATTAGGAGATCCCAGTCTTCTCTCTTTAACACTCTATCCAAATGCCTGGTAACATTATCATCAACCTCAGAAATAAGGAAAATGGTTAAAAGATAAAAATTATTTCCCTCTTGTAACAAACATAGAAAAATTAGATCACGCTACTCATGAAAATTCTGAAGAAGCTGATGAGAATTGCAGTCACTCACAATATCAACAAGAAGCTAAAAAAAACAAAACAAAACACAACCCACAACAGAAAAAAAAACCCACCTGAAACTCAGATTGAGTAGTTCAATGCCAGGCAGTCAAAAAACCTGTCTTACAAAACAGATTCTTCACCTCATTTCACTCTTTTCTGGTTATGAGGCATCAGATTACATACAAACAGAGAAAATGGGTTGCCACGCTTCCACAGATACTTTTAAAAAATGTTTTGAGCAATTTTCAGTCACTTTCACACTCCTGATTTATCACTTCACAAGAAATAGGTACACGGAAAAGCCTCTCTTTGGTGCTTGGAAGCACAGAGGAAAAAAAACCACCACTGCTCTTTCAACTCAGTTTTTTGCTACTGTGCAAACACAAAAAGATTGTACTTGCTGTAAGAAAAAGAACTGATGACATAGCAAGAAAGAAAAATTATTCCAAAAGTGCTATTTGGGGCCTAACTCACATTTTCTCCTGCTTAAGTTCACAACCTATTTTTAGTTGCATATTTCTTCCAAGATACAAAAAATCCTTACAAAATTTCACATGTAATGCTGCTTTGTTGACTCCAGATAATAACTACCTAAAAAAACTATAAGAAGCTTTCCATTTAATGGACTATATTCAGAAAACACAAAGGCTCATAAGGAGCTTGAGAGCCACATAATTGCAGCCCCAGCAGCATGTTTGCACTTTTCCACTCCATGTTGAAGCTTCTGCAAGTCTTATTAAAGTAACCAATTAAAAGTATCTTCCAATTCACATGTTAGACCTAACTTCCTTAAACATGAAAATAAACCACAACGGTAGCAGCAGGTCAATGGCCTGAGGTTTTACAAACAATAAAAGTTCAAAATATGAATTAAAATTGCCAAACCATTTACTTTTTTAGTGTGCCTACAATAAGAATTTTCACATCTTAAGTAATTTACTTTTTATGCTTCCTCTTTGATAACATACTGAAACACTACTCATACTGCAACAAGAGCAATTCGATACTATAGAATGTATGCCTCTAAGAGGCCAAGATGATATATTCATGGCCCTTTTAAAGATGGCACACACTTACATAAATAGCAAACTGGAAACATGGATAGTGGCAGTTTTAAACAAAGCAAGTTGTCTAACTTACTACCACAAGTCTTTTGAGAATATTGTATGTTTAGAAAACCCACACAATAACACACTGCTTGTTACTGTATCATCCAAACACTTCCTACAGCGTATGCATGAGGACGGAAATGCTTAGCTTCCACATTGTCAATACTAAAAACACATATAAATCCAATTTCTGTTTAATTACCACGTTCGTGTTCCAGAACAAGAATACTTTTACTCATTTGTTCTTAGAAGTTGCCACAATGTGTTTGTGTGTAAATAACTCAGATTATTTAACTTCAGATTACACAAAGCCTCTCACCTCTGTAAAGTCTGACACAAAAAAGGATGTTGTTCCATCATGTTCCACAAAATGCTTTGGAAACAATTTAACCCAAGTATCATCACCATAAAAAATTATTCTTTTTCCAGTTGTTTTTGCCTGCCATATCAGATTGTCATCCAACAAGGCTGGAGAATTGAGGTTCACAATAACATCGATGAAGCCAGGTATGCTACCCGTCATCAAAGCCTACATAAAGCAAGAAAAGAAAAGAGACATATTAACAGAAAAAGAAGTTTCCAGTAGTCAGAAGACAGTAATAGTGTAAGAGGAAGTAATGAAACAGCAGAGAAATTACACTTTCAATAAAGAAACATAATAAAGTAAAAGAACACGTGAGCTGCCATGTCATACTACATCATCTGCCACAACACAGTGCTAGCTGATGTCAGAGAGAATAAGTGCTTTGCAGAAAGCCAAAAATAATGTTTTCTTAATTAGCGGACAGCAAAACGACCTTGTATGCGAGTTGAAATTTGCTTCATTTACTGGTCATTAAATCAGAATGGTTTGGGTTGGAAGGGACCTTAAAGACCATCTAGTTCCAACCCCCCTGCCATGTGCAGGGACATCTTCCACTGGACCAGGTTGCTCAAAGCTCCATCCAGCCTGGCCTCCAACACTCCCAGGGATGGGGCATCCACAGCTTCTCTGGGCGACCTGTTCCAGTGTCTTGCCACCTTCACAGTAAAGAATTTCTTCCTAGTATCTAACCTAACCTACATTTACTCTCTTTCAGTTTAAAGCCATTACTCCTTGTCCTAACACTACAAGCACTTGTGAAAAGTCTCCCTCCAGCTTTCTTGTAGGCGCCCTTTAGGTACCGGAAGGCTGCTATAAGGTCTCCCTGGAGCCTCTCTTCCCAAAGCTGACAACACCAACCCTCTCAGCCTTGACTTTGTAGGAGAGGTGCTCCAGCCCTCTGATCATCTTCATGGCTCTCCTTTGGACTCACTCCAACAGGTCCATGTCCTTCTTATGTTGAGGGCCCCAGAACTGAATACACTGCTCCAGGCGGGGTCTCACAACAGCTGAGTAGAGGGGAAGAATCACTTCCCTCAGCCTGCTGGTCATGCTTCTTTTGATGCAGCCCAGGATACAGCTGGCTTTCTGGGCTGCAAGCACATATTTCTGGGTCACGTCAAGCTTCTCATCTACCAACACTCCCAAGTCCTTCTCCTCAGGGCTACTTTCAATCCATTCTCTGCCCAATCTGTACTTCTGCTTGCAATTGCCCCAACCCAGGCACAGGACCTTGCACTTGGCCTTGATGAACGTCATGAGGTTTGCATGGGCCCACCTCTCAAGCCTGTCAGGGTCCCTCTGGATGGCATCCCTTCCCTCCAGTGTGTCAACCACACCACACAGCTTGGTGCTGTCTGAAAACTTGCCAAGGGTGCCCTCAATCCCACTGTCCACGTCACCAGCAAAGACATTAAACAGCACCGGTCCCAGTACCAACCCCTGAGGAACACCAGTCGTCACTGGCCTCTACCTGGACACTGAGCCGTTGACCACAACTCTTCCGAGTGTAACCCATCCAGCCAACTCCTTATCTACCAAGTAGTCCATCCATCAAATCCATGTCTCTCCCATTTAGAGACAAGGATGTCATGTAGGACAGTGTCAAATGCTTTGCACAAGTCCAGGCAGATGACAGCAATTGCTCTTCCTTCATCCATCAACACCATAACCCTGTCACAGAAGACCACCAGATTTGTCAGGCATGATTTGCCCTTAGTGAAGCCATGTTGGCTGTCACCAACCACCTCATTATTTTCCATGTGTCTTAGTTTCCAGGAGGACCTGCTCCATGATCTTGCCGGGCACAGAGGTGAGACTGTGCTGGTCTGTAGTTCCCCAGGTCCTTATTTCCTTATCTCTCTTATTTCCCCTTTTCCAGTCAGTGGGAACTTCAGACTACCACCTCTTCTCAAATACAATGGATAGTGGCTTAGCCACTTCATCTGCCAGTTCCCTCAGGACCCATGGATGCATCTCATCAGATCCCACGGACTTGTGCTCACTCCCTCAGCTTCTGCTTCTTCAGTGCAAGAAATATCACTCAGATCCACCACTGAGAAGCCTGCCTGATCAAGTATTTTGATGACACAGCCACAATTCATCTTTTAGTTACCTGGAACTAGGCACAATTTTCTTAAGCTCTGCAAGAACATCCCTATGACAAAACAGATTTACACAAAACTGGACTTCGTATCAGAATTTACAAGAACACAGGTAAATACCAACAAAAAAGTTCTTGGAGAGAAGACGACTGGAAAGTTTAATGCCTGAGAGGCTACTGCCTTCCCATCATTACAAATAAAAAAATTATGTCAATCATTTCATAAGCACTAGAGCCTTAACTGCCCTTAACTGATTCTCACAGACCTTCCTACCACAGAGCTACCAAATAAAAGAACAAAACAAGGCAAAGTGATTTAAGTGGAAGGTGCCACCTCTTCCTCTTACTCAGCCTCTCTACTCTCCTTTGTTCCCTGACCTGATGTTTCTTGCAGGAAGCACCTCTGGGCCATGGCAAATCAGGACTGTCACACGCTCTACTACAGCAAAGCAAGTTTCAGCCCAAATTTCAGTAACACAGCAAACCTGCCCTTCATGTCAACTCTGAGCACATGAAACAACACAGCCTTCAAAACTTTCCCAATGGAACAACCCTAAGTAGAAAAAAAACACTTACCTTAATTCGAGGCATTGTCACAGTGGGTGGCTTCGCTTCAGCAATGAAACTGTAGGATGTCCCTTTCTCAACAACTTGTGTAGTATATGGCATGAACTGTTTACCTTTGGATCCAAACACAAAGTCATCTCTCAAAGCATCTATCAGCACGAGGACAACTTTTTTGAAAAGCGGTGGTGGAATTTTGGTCCAGTTAGAAACCATTCCTAAACAACAACAACAAAACAAGGGTATATAAAAGTCATCAGCAAATTTTAACAATGGCTAGACAGAAGTTGAAGGACAATATCACAGAAATAAGTACTTCCAACTTCTTTATTAAATTTACATTCAGAAGCGAGAAGTTGCAAACAACAGCAAACACAAGAAGTAATCAGAGGAAGCTGAGTTTTCAGGCCATCCAGTACAGGAATGACATGACAACTACAACAAAAAGTCCAATACAGCTTGTAGGGTGGAAGACAAAATGTGAATGGAATGCACGATGTGCAATTGGAAGAAATAAGGAAAAGCTGCAAAACTGAGAAGGTTCAAAGGAATAAGAAATGATAGCTGCTACCTTCTCTCTGTTTAATTTAGTAAAGCTGAACTACATATAACCAACAGACAACTTTTGTTAGAAAAAAGATGCAGCATTCACCTGTGCTAATACCCAATTTTGCACATCAGAAGGTATGTCAAGCAATGCCTCTCAATCAAATCCCACCAAAAGAGAACAGGAAAATTACCAAGAAACAGACAGTTTCACTGAAACATGAAGGGAAAAGATTTGTGTACGCTTGCAGCCTTCAAGGTAGAAGGCTGTATGTCTGGATAGTTCGGTGATGGCAGCTGCAGGGCCAGAATCCAATTCCAAAATCCCCTGAACATGCTACATGGGTGGGCACAGCAAAATGCTGCTGTGCATCGGGTAGTGGGCAGTGTCATGCCTTCAAGTCCACGTCTTTCTCTTGTACGGACTTAATGCTGGCCACAGCAACTCTGCATTTGCAGTGAGCTTCGTCCACATGGTGACATTTAGCTTTTACAGCAGCAGTTATTAGCCCAACCTCTACAGGTCCCATATCTCTACCAGGAAAAAAAAACACAGAAGGACAAAATGGAAGCAGAACAGATTCTACCCACAGATCTCTCCTCAGACAGCATTGTGGCAAAGCAACTTCTCAGTACATGCATCATATAATGTTCGGTTAGTAAACACGTCAGAAACTGTATTTTTGAGTACATATATAAGCATCAATAAATTGACATTGACAGACTCATTACTGCTAGTGATTTTCTCAGGTAAGGAAACTAGGGAGGGGGGGCACAGCAAGGGAAAGAAGGAAATCACAACAACAACAAAATGCTATCTGATTAGCATTTTAATCAGCTACCCTGAGTTTTTCCAGGACGAATTATCAACTTATTAGCAGGCATGCTTTGCTTTGGCTCTCAGCAAAAAACAAGAAGGCACAACTGGATGTACTGTGCTGTCAGTTTTATCCTCATAATTTACTCCTATCCACTTGCTTAGGGAAACAAACATTGCTGGACACCAAAAATGTTCAGATCACAAACACATATACCCTACTCACAAGTCCCTCCTACAGCGTTACTCATCAGTAAGTCAAAGTACTGAGAAGTGCAAAGGAATTAGGAGTCAATTACAGGCCATCTAAAATAGTTATAATAGATAAGTAGATAGATAAAATAGCTAGAGCAAACATTGTGCAACTCTTGGCACATGGCATGCTTATTTACCCCTGCTATGGTTATTTAGAAAACAGTTCTTTTAAATGAAGCTGAACTTCTGTAAGCACTGAAAAAAACCACAGGTTCTACCAAAAACTTACCACAACAATGTGCTGCAAGGCTTTATTATTATACAGTCATCCCACAGGCAATACAGCATGGATTCATTTTGGCCGTCAGGGCTCACAAAGTGAAACATTGAGGAAATACAGAAGCACTGAATAAATATTATTTTCTGAACAGATCTAAAGTAGGCTGAAAGTCTTATGTATAATGGTTTAGTAAGCAATCCCCTGCCTTTTAGAGCTTATCATCCAAACCAAAAGATCACTCTACAAAGCTGTAACCCAAGAACTATAGAAAGGAAGAATTCTTCCACTGTCACTCCATTTTTGCCCAACTATACCTAAGATTACTAGCAACATGCCTAAATTTAAACTGTTTGTGGAGCCCTGTTGTACACATTTATACTTTTCAACTCAAACTAGTCTTTTTAAAACGCAGTTGTCTGACACTTCCCTCCCACCCAAAAAGCCTCCTTCCATGTCAGTCTCCTGCTAATAATCACATGTGAATGCAACATTTCACTCACAGCAGCCCATCAAACATCTCTGGCAGTCTTGGTAATCTCCAGCTAAAAAGCAACCTGCCGTTTGGCAGCATCTACTCAGGACTTTTACCAAATTAGATTCTTTCAGTTATTCATCTTAACTGGTATCAGCACACCACACTCTAGTTTACACAACCTTCTCTTCCCTCCACTGTTTCTAGCAACGTAAGTAAGCTTGTCCCAACACGCATAGTATGATACAATTAGAAGAATTAATAATAACAAGCAGCTAAACACCCAGTTTGGCACTCACAGCCCTATTCCATCAAGTAACCATAAGCAGATGTTCCAAGTGAGAGCTCTGTATGAGCAAAATACCACTGAATCCAGCTGTCCACTGAACCTGAAGTTTCACCCCACAAGTTCCAAACACTGGTGAAGAACACTCCATCAAGTACACATTTCTTCACATTATTTTAATACAACTTGCCACTGGACATACATATAAGATGGCTATGTATCAGCATATCCTCTACCGACTCTTCATTAAAAAGAAGTTTCACAATTTCAACTAAGGAGTACAGCAGGACCTGTAGAGACCCTGATTTCAGAGAAACTGTAACGGACAGTGCTATTGTGCATCCTGCAATCTGACCAGTCTGTGAAGGAAACCCGTATTACTACAGTTGCTTTCCTCACTACTGAAGCATTAAAAGTCTCACTAAAGTGGCATTAAGACACTCACACACCTCAGTGACCGTCACAGAAACACTGATCCCCCAAACACAACACAGCCAGTAAGGTAACAGAGCAAGCACAAGAAGCGTTGCAAGTGAAATGGCACTAATTAATGCAAACAACTTACCATTAGAGTATGGATATGACAGCTGTACCGGATAGGGAAAGTGTAATAAAACGACAGAAAAGTGCACCCTACAGAGACGTGACAGGTGATGCTTAAGGCTTTTTGCTACCGCAAGCTGATACTGCTGGCAGCGATCGACAACTGCATGCAAAATTAAGAACTAGTTACTATTATTATTTAGAATTACTTTAGAACTTAACAGTTCCAAAATATTTCGAAATGGGTCTGGAAATACGGTGGCGCTACAGAAACCCGTCGGGCAGCACGGCGGACCCCGCGGCACAGGGCTCGCACCGGCTGCAGTCCCACAGCCCGAGACCCGGCACAAGCCGGCGGCGGCGAAGGGCAAAGGCGCCCAGGGACGCCGGGGCTCCGCCGCCCCGGCTCCTCGCCCGCCGGGCTCGGCCCGAACCGCGCGGCGCAGCCGAGGGCGGCGAGGCCGGGACGGGGGGTTACCGCGGCCACCGCTGCCCGTAGCTGCGGGGGGAAGGAACGGTGGCCCCGGTGAGCAGAGCCTCGGAGGAGTAGGGTGGCCTCGGCCAACAGGGGAGGGGCAGGCTGCTCCGGTTACCTGGGCCGGGCGGGGCCGGTTCGGCGGGAGGGTCCCCGCGGGCCTCCCTGCGGGGCAGGGACCTGACGGCCACCGGGAAGAAGCCGCGGAGAAACAGCGCGACCCCCAGGGCCTCCACCAGAAGGCAGGAGGCGGCGAACACACCCGAGCGCAGCCGCATCCTGCCCCGCCGCCGCCGACGACCTCCGCCGGCTCTCCGGGGCGTCACCCGCAGCGCTCCGCCCCTTCCACCTCTCCCCACCCCTGCCCCGCCGCTGACCAACCAGCGCCCACCGCTCGGTCCGCCGAGCCCTACTATTGGCTAGCGGTCACCCAACGCCTCCGCGAGAGGTGTGACCCTGAGCCGGAAGTAGACCTCCGCAACTCGCACCAATGGGAAGCCAGCTGGGGGGAGGGAGCGGCCTGTACCGGCAGGGCAGGGTCTGGCTGGGGGCCGGTCCCCGCGTCCCCGGCCGTGGCGGAAGCCCGGAGCGTTAAGGGATGGCGTCAGCAGGCTGCGTCGGGCCAGCGGCTGGTAGCATGCTGCACTCCGGCGATCGAAGGGCCCCAGGACGCGAGGCCCTGGCGAGCTACCCAGCCGTGCGGCCTCCTGCGGCCCAGCGACAGCGGGATGCTGAAGGAAGAGGGAAGTACTGAGGTGTCGGAGCTTCGGCTTCCCATGGGCAACCTGTGCTGCGACCACTTGCTTGTGCAGCCTGTGCTGAGAGCTGATGTTTCCTCCTGGAACTGGGAGCCCTGTGAGCTGCTTCCTGTAAAACACAGCACCAAAGCCTGAGCTGTGATAGGGGGGAGACTTTATGCGAAGTTCCAGCTAAGGCTGTATGGCAAGTGGGGAAGGAGACTGAAGTCGGTGACTATTGCAGGTGTTTGGCAAACAGAATTCTACCCTCGCCCCCCTTTTTAAATAACACAGAATAAGTAATCTTTTAACCTTTCCATTGGAAAGGAAGCTGACTGTAGCAGGTGTGTCATGGCAGATGAAAGAGGAGAAATAAGTTTGTAAAAGACTTAACTTTCTGAGAAAGGAATAAAAAAAAGTTCTGCAAAGTGAAGCAGAGTTTATACTGGTCTCGCTGTGTTCATTGCTACAGGAAGGTACCCTGAAAATTTCATTCCCCAAAACAAAACTGCTTCTCATCTGTACCCAGGCAGGTTCTTTACGTCCCACAAAAAAAGAACGTTTTCTTGCAACATGAGTAACCACCCTTCGGCTGCACCTGTGGGTGGCGCGTTTTCCTAGATCTGACAAGAGCAGCGTCCCACCAGCTACAGCCGGCCTGTCAGGCAGCCACCGTCCTGGGGATAGAAGAATTATTTACTTTAAGAAAAAGAAATATGTAAATATCTATAATGAAAATCAGGAAAGAATTGGAAAAACTGAGGACGTTAACCTTTACAAACAGTTAACAAAACATGGCCTTTGGAGAAGGAATAGACACTGTAAGTACATCAGGCCAGGAAATAACATAAACTCAAGGAGAACCAAATGGTTAATGAGACTAAACAGAAAATTACTTGAACTGTGTGAGTTTTCAACGTCTGTGAAAGTTGGTATTCAGCAGTGAAGTGCAGCTGACTATGGAAAGTGCAATGAAATTCAGACAGAACGTGCAAGGCTTTAAATCAGTAGGAAAGGGCAAAAGGAAACTTCTGGCTCTTACTGCAGACCATTGTATGTCTGCTTCAAGCTCTGAAATGTCTTTAGGTAATGTGCCTCAAAGTTACATTATTTGTATGTCCAGAAAAACATATTTGTTACTTTTTATGGGCATTTTCTGCTTTCCTTTAAACCTTGAACTAGTAAGACTTTCCAAGCAGAAAACAAGAAAGGTTAACTCCACTAACAAATACAAAACACCCTAATGTAGGTAGTGTTTATAAATCACAAAACAGCAACTAAAAAATTTCTGTCTTCTTTTTATTTCCTGGGCACATACTACAGCACTTTCCCTTTACAGCAATAAGGTTGAAATTTCCCAAACACTGCATCTTTCTCCATTGTTTCTACCTTCAGATTGCCACATAAGATCATAATTTCTGTTTTCAGGCAAAAGGATTTCTCTGCAGACATTAATATACTAGCTGGCTTTGGTTCACACTCCCCAGAACTTGTGTCTGAGCATTTCCTGAGTAGCATCATTATTTCACCCCCATCATGATTTGGCAAGTTCTTGCAGCAACATGATTTCAGGTTCATTATTATTGCACTTAACTGCAGTCATGAAATAGCTAGGAAAAAATCTGAGTGCTACGCAAGACTTTAGATCTCACTGAGTAATTGTCTATGAGTCTACAAGGATATGATAGCATAATATACTCATAATCTCTGCCGTGCATTTCTGTGGCCATTTTACAAGTTTTTGGGTGTAACCTCTCCCACTTCGTGTGACAGGTTTATGCCCTGTGAGAGCTGGTCATTTCATGAGAATTCAGAGGGAATGTTCGTGTCCTCCCTAGTTTGTAAACACACGACCAGTGTTGTGTATACCAATTTATGCCAAGGGGCACTGACTAACTTGAGTAGCCTTAGAAAGTTAAATGTTTGCGTCAGAGTGTCAGGAAAGATTGTATAGTAAAATGCAATCCATGCCACTCAGAAGGCTGTCACTTCATCAAAGCCAACAAGCGTTTTAGAGCACAGTGCAACTAACCTACATGGGAGATGAATCTGCTTCGTTCTCTGCAGGAGCAGCATGTTGCTACTGCAGCTGTTGTGAAGAGTCACTGAAGCAAAGAGCTCTCCGTCTTGAGGAAGAAGAAGGGATTTAAGGCTCTGTGCCCAACCCTCGCTAGAAGCATTGCTCCAAACCTACTGAGAAATCAGCAGACAGAAAGCCAACCAAACCTTGTCTTCTCCAGGCTTATCGCTGGTTGTACTAAACCAGTAGGAACACATTTTGGTGATGCTCTTAGCAACCAACACTTAAAGGATCCAGGTGATGTTGATCTCTCTGGCATTTCTAAAGGCTTTTCTTTACCAGGGCAACAATTAAAAAGATAAGAAAAAAATTTTGTGTGTCCCATGAGGGAGAAGCACACCACCTTCCAACAGTCTCTGCGTCCTCTGCCAGCACTTAATGAAATGCCACACGTTAGCTAGTACCCAGCATGCCCACTTCCGCAGCTCCTTTTCTCCTGATTTCACTTATGTTTCACATTGTGACTGGAAAATAAGGCCCAGTCTTCCCTTCCACTATAGTTTCAAATACAGCCAATATGCAGCCAGTTTCCTCAGTTTCTTTTTCTTCTTTCCCCTTCTCTTACTTAACCTTATTTTGACTGATTCCTTTGTAGTCTTGCTCTCAGGTCTCTTTAGCTACTGCCAAGTTAATAACTTCTGGGGATCTGCAGCTTACCAATTTGCTCTTCAAACTGCCTCAGGTATTCTCCCTCTCTGGTCCTAATATCACAATTTCACATTTTGGGGGTGTGTGTGTAGGTGTGTTTATGTGAAACCTGCACAATTTTTCCAAACTTGACAGGGTCAGGTATGTTAACATCTCATGCTGGTGGTTTAAACGAGCATCCCTTTTCTGTAATTGGAGTGATACTTCTTAAACTTGTCTCTAATACATTCAATACTGTATTGGAGAACACAAGAGGAGCAGGAATGCAGACAGTGGCAAAACGGGCTGGTATAAGTAAAAGCCACCACTTTTACGTACAGGTGTTGTGTAGCATATCAGTTAAGTGAGGCTGTAATAAAAAAAAAGAAGAAAAAAAAAGACATTCCAACGTGATCTGACACTCTGAAAGCACTGCTATATAGTTAGAAATACAGAAAGACATATGGTAATATTTTGTCTCCCATCATTTCTCCGTTCTTTAGTACCTGGCAATTTGAATGTATGTCAGGTCTGTGCTGTATTTGAGCCATGGTAAAACATCAGAAAAAGTTACCAAAGACTGTCTGCTGAAGTGTGAATCTCCCTCCTCCATTCCAGTGCACTGCAAAATCTTCAGAGGTTTGTAGTTGCTGAGGCAAGAGACAATGCAGAAGCACTGTCGTTATAAACCCTGCTTCTCAAAGCTGAGACCAAATGGGAATTTCTGCACATAAAGGAGAATTAAACAGCAAAAGTGTATTAAAAAATGATACACTAGCTTTATGCACATCAAATAATAGATTGTCTATCTTTACACACACGCACGCGTGCACACACGCGCAAAAGTCTACCTCTGGGTTTAAATACTTTGGGGACCATGCTTGCAGAGCTTACGGGATTTGAGATGGAGTCAGCCAGGGATCACTGAAGAAGATAACCCCTGATAACCCCTGAGGTGTTGAGCTGTAGGAAGCCAAAGTCTGTTTTGTTTCTGTAGACTGCAGACTTGCTCCCTGCTGCAGTATGAAATTACTTGCTTTCAAAGGGGAAGCAAAGCTGCAGAGCAAGAATTAATTGAAGAAAGAGGCTGGTCATTAGTTTCCCCTAGAGCCTTGCACTCAAAGCTTATACTGCTTGGTAGCAATATCTGTGTCCCCCTTTCTATACTCAGGGTTGTACAGAAATGTAAACAGGGTTGTACAGAAATGTAAACAGTCATTCCTGCTTAAGAAAGCCCTGGCTTTAGAGCTGCATTTGTGCTGCCACCAAGTCCAGTTCCCTGCGAGCTGCAGGCATAGGCTGGGATTGCTGAGCCTGATCCCCACGCAAGCTGCTGATTAGAACAGATCTCAGGGTGCTCTAATCCAATGTTAGTTTTTCATTCAGTCTAAGTGGGCTGGATAAAACATGAATGAGAAAGATTAAGTCCTCAAGGAAACTTTCCCAAACCACTTAAGTGGGTGGACTGATTTTGGTGGTACAAATGTCTGAAACCTCCCAAATGTCACCAGCTAGAGTAATGCCAGCCATTAGCCTTCAGGGCAGGCACTGAGAGAAGGAGCCAAATCAGGGCACAGCTGAGGCAACAGCTTTGCTTTACACGTGAAAACTGACCAGAATCCCTCCTCCCTCTAATTTTGCACCCTTACATTACTGTGTCCTCCTTTAACCCCATTTCCTTTCCCACCCTACTTCTTATTCCTAAGGAAAAAGCTTGCACAGCTATGCTCTATGTCTGGCAGTCTCTCTCCTGCTCATCCTGACAGCCTTAGCTTGTTTCTAGAGAGGCAGTGAACAGGGGTCCTGGTTCTTCCAGGTTTAATGAGAAACTGGAAGCAACAAAGAGACTCTATTAGTGCCCCCATCAAGAAAACCCTCTGTGGTGTAAACTGGCCCCTTAGCAGGTGCCAAAGAATCTCCGAAGTGGGAGAAAAGGGGCATGATATGAACCTCCCAACCAGAACACACGCAATAATCACATTTGCATTTTGGTCGCCAGGGAATCCAGCAATTGCACCCCACAACTGCAAGAAATAAGACTGCCCCTTCTCCTGCTTAGCTACTCCCTCTCTGTGACATTAATACAGTTGTCCTACCATGCAAGTGGTGACTTCAGCCCCCTCCAGCCCTCCTTGTCTGCCTGATCTGCCCAGTGCTGTAGGCCTTTCTTTAGTCACATGGTCTTTGTCCTACTGACAATTTCTCATGGTGCAAAAATCCTCTTTCCTGGGTCCCTGTGAACAGTGGTGATGGACAATGTCGATAAGCAATTACAATGCTGAAGCAGGAAATGTAGCTACATTCTTCCATGACATATGAACTTACCAATATAACCTTCCTAAGTAAGGAATCCCAGACAGTCTTTTTATTACCTTTATAGCCTTCTTGCCTTACATCTCTCCCTTTTCGGAGCCCAAGTCTTCATTTTAAAATGAACTAACTTCAAAGTTCACCCACAGGTGCCAGTTGTTCAGTAGCACTGTCTTTGATTTACTTTAAAGTTAGGTACTTATTAATAGCTAAACACCACATTCTTTATGTTAAGAAATACCAACATGTAATGTAAGCACCTCTTGTTTTAGAAACCAGCTTCCTCTCTGACACTTCTTCCACAAATACGTGTATACAGGAGAAAGGTCTTTCTGTGTTGATTTTCACTGCTGGGAAATGCCATGCTGTATCAAGCTGGCATCATAAACCTGCTCATCTTAACACTCAGGCAGTATTCAGCTGTTTAGCTTAAGAAAGAAGAAAATGAGAAAGTCTAGCAGGCATAAAGAATGCAGGCTGTTTGCCCATTTGCTGACTGAAGTATGCACTTTGTCAAATTTGATGCCCAATAGCCAAGGCATCACCAAGGGAGAAGCTGAAGCTATACAAGGGTCATTAATAAGACGTGCCAGTGGATGCAGAGAGATCAGAAAGTGCTGCTTGTCACGGTGCAGGCACAGGAAACAAGAAAGTGTCAGCAGGCAAATTTTTAAAAGCAGGAGTATTTGTGAGGCGGGAAGAAAGAGTAACTTAGCTGTCTTTAGTCACCTAAGGTAATGAATCAGCATTGTCAAACTGCGGCATCAGTCAATTCTCAAAGAGGTTTTCAAGTGCTTGTATTTTCAGGATAAACCTCTTCCAATACCCTGTAGCTAGAACTTCTCGCTTTGATAGCTTCATCACCGATTAACAGCCTGCCAGGCAGATGTACCCACTTGCCCCCCTGCTGGGACAGGCTAGCTGCTCCTGCATGGGCCAGCGTCACCCTGCATCAAACCTGGGTCCACTCTTCTCCATGCCCAGAATCGACTAGACCTCCAAGACCATTGCTTGGGGGAGGTGTCCCAGCTTGCTTCTGCAATGGCAGGGTGCTGTGTTTTTTATGGGGTGAAGCTGGGAGTCAGATGTTGTGTGCCCTGGGAAAGAGCAGAGGGTGGCAGAGGGAACTCAGCCTGCCTGGGTGGGTGCAGGGAGCCAAGCCAGGGACAGTGTCACCCGATAGAAGCTGGTCCCTGAAACAGACTAACCTGCATCACTGCGTTTCGGTTACCTGTGTTCACACCTGCCTGTTGCATGTGATTTGCCAAGCAGAAAAACAAAACCGTCCAGGCTTTTTACAGTTTCATTTCTTAAAATGGGTGGACCTATTGCTTCGTCTGCCATTGGGGCATTTATGAAGCCTCACAGATTTCCAAGGTCTGATAAGGCAGACATTTGCCTTGCTGCTTCCAGCCTCTCATAGGCCTTCCCCACTTTACTCAAGTCATGCAGCATTGCTGCATGTCTGCCATGTTTCTTTGTAGCTGACAAGGGGATTAAAACATCAAAACAGACTGACATTGACATATAGACACTATGAGCCTGCAAGTTCTATTTCTAGAAGAAATCAGGCAAGGAGTCCTTAAATCTGGTTGCAGAAGCTTATCTGAACTGGTAAACTGACAAAGTTTCCTTGTCTGAGCTTTCTTTTCATTTCCAAAACAGCTTCTGACACATCCATCAAGCCAAAGGAGGATTAAGCAAGATTTCTCCCTTACTTTAGCCATTCTCAGTGCCTATTTTCTCAAAGTGTAGATGTAGAATCAGGTTTGGGTCATAGAAACACTGAAATTGGCTGAGCTTTCAGAAGATTTTTAAAGGTCACCAGTGTTCCTGATAGCGGGGAGGGGGGAAAGAGGACTATTTTGTGTCCCTTTTAATGACTTCTGAAAGCTTTCAGTGAGCACAAGAATGACTGTAACTAAGAAGCAAGAACTGTCAAGAAGATGAGATTTCTATATAGCACTTAGTAATAATGGGTTTCTGTTCCTTGAATGCCTCTACTATTAGGGCAGGCATCCTAGTGTTCTCTTTTATTGAAGCAGAAGTCTTGCATTACCCACTCCATTTTGAACTGCAGCAGACTGAACTGTGAGTTTCATTACCAGCATACCCAGAACACCAGAACCACGCAGTATATTTGCTACAAAAGGAAGGAGGGATTTTTTTCTTTGTTTTTCCCTCTGATTTGTGTGGGGGTTTATTTGTAATAGTAATTAAGCTCAGACCCAAAAATTCTGCAAGGAAGAACTAATTATGACAAATCAAATCTCTTTTTTCAAGCAAAACGGAAAGTAGGTGAAGAGGGCACCCCTCAGCCACTGAAACCATCTCTTTCCCATCATCTGCCTTCTATAAACCTGTCACACTCCATCTTGCTGTTCCAAAAAGATGACTTGCAGTTGCTAGAAAGCTGCTAATTTCCACCCTCAGCATATCGGTGACCCCTTGTTCATGTGCCAGCACTGCGTGTCATCCAGCTTAGCTCCTCTCACTCCCAGCTGGTTTTCCACCCCCTTGCGCTGATGACTTTGTAGAGGACACTGTCATTGCACCTTGGCCCCTTTCGGCTGTGCTGCACCCACCCAGATTATAATTTGTCACTCCTGACCTCATTTCAATATTGCAAGTGACCAGCGCTGCTCACAATGTTTCAAAGGACGCCTCAGTAGGTCGCTTGTGACTCTGAGCATCTCTTTCCTCCCTGCTAGCAATGGCCAGGACATAGCTGAAGAGCTTCTCTGCAATTGTGCCCCACCAGTGCTCTGATCATCTTGTAACCACCTGGCATGCTGTCACATGTTTCATTTCTCCTACACCACCTCTGAGGTATTTCCAGCTGATAACAAAGATTCTGGCTGCTGGTTCTCAAGAGCATAATCTTACCGCTTTAGGTTACTGAAACTTATGCCGTATCATTGTTCTCACCTCCTTAAATAATCCAGTTCTAATTCTTGTGCCAAAAATCATTAGTAAAAATGTAAACAAGTTATGACTCATAGGACATCACAGATCGGTCCTGTTTCTGAATGGGCTACTGCGGTCAGCACCTACTGCCTCTGTCCTTCTCTAAATCAGTTATTCCTCAGCAGCCCAAACTCAATAACAGTAAGTCTGTCTTCCTCATTTTGTTGTTTTAACATGACTTTACAAAACAGACATTTTCTTTCTTTCTGAACCTTACCGTTTCCCTTACTAGGTGAGGAAAATAATCCTCTCCATCTGACAACAGGTTTCACCACCACTATGCTTCTCTCCCTGGACATTTCTATCAATTGTGTTACCCTGGTTTTATCTGGTCCTATGTCCCCTTCCTGAGTACTGAAGGCAACAACAAAAAATATTCTTTGGCTTTTCCTCAAACTGTAGCTGTAGCAATCTTAGTTATTAACTGCTTAGAAGTCCTTTATTAGCTTGCAAGTCTGTCAGGAGAAAAATGTATCAAAGTTGTCTCGGTTTTCCTCAAGCAGTTGAAGTATGAGTTAACAATGGAAGCAGTCATAAAAAGGACATTAAAAGGGGGAAAGAAACAACACACCCTTGACAGTAGAAGTATGGAAATTTAGAGCTGCAAACAAAGACACCAGGTTATAAGCACGGTACTTCAGGATATACCATCTATCCAGATGCAGCAGCATCTTGCTATCAGTTTCTTGCTGCCTGCAGTACTTGAAGAATATTCAAAGGTGAGAGAGGAGAAAATCTATTACAGGAGGAAGGGGTTTAGGGAGAACAGAGCATTATGAAATACTGACAGTCAGAAAGAATGAAGCCGTTTCTACAAGGAAGGCTCCAAAACCACAAAGAAATAATCCCTTCACCAAGCCATGGTTCCTAGAAAGCAACCCTTCCTTCTATATGGAAGAATATACCATTTCTTCAAAGACTGTACACTGTCTATTAACTTTAAAAAAAAAAAATTGGCAAACAAGAAAAAACACATAAATGGCCAAACAGTGCCATCTGGGGACTGCTGTCATAAAAATAGGATGAGAAAAAGGCAGTAAAGTTATCTAAGGACCTGCTTTTCCCACTCAGAATGAGCAGAACCTTTTCTGTAAGAAGATTCAACTATTGGGACCAGCAGTGACCAGCACACACTGCTGCGTTGACAGCCAGACTGCTCCAGGGAAGGGACACCAACACACCTCTGAAGTGAAGAGCTGTACTCAAACAGCAGCTTTGTTACATTTTCTCAATACAGAGAATTTTTTCATTTTAAGTTTGTAGGGAACAAGAAACTACATGGAAATCAAGGAAAGGACAACATGACATAGCACCGAGGGAGAAATTCTTTCAGACCTTCGTGTTTTATTATGCTAATAAACAAGATTTTATTTCACAAAGCCTCCAGAGCACACTGTTCCCCCATTTAAACCAAATATTTTCAAGTGAGTCTCTGAGATTTTCCTTAAGGACTGTAGTGAAATGGCAGCAGCTGACAGGTACCTTTTTAAGATTGTGCTAGGAGTCCTGCATTATTTTATCTCTGCTGATATTTGCTGCAATGAAGGTGGTTCACCTCTTGGACAAGGCGCAGGTGTTTGCATCAGTGTATCACCCTATAGAGATGTCCCATAGAGATGGGACACAGCAAGCACAACCATGCAGCTGTTCATACAAGCAGGGGGAATACATTTGTTCTCCAGGCTGGTGCAGCTGATATGAATCCTGTTCTGGGAGCAGAGCTCTCTTGGAAGGACAGATGCATTGTTTCAGAACTGGCATGGGGCAAAGGCAAGTGCACGAGCAAAGCACCTGGTAGTGACTTCGATCAGCCAGAGATCCAGTCTGGGCTCTTGCAGGAATGCAAGCTTGATAGATGCCTGAAGAATGTAGGGAAAGTTTCCAGGCTTTTCAGCAGAATGTAGAACCCCCAGAGACAGACCAGATCTGCTGAGCTGGGTGTTGTGTGAACACAATACAGAGTGGCTGCTTTTATCACACAGTTGTATATACAAAAATAAGCAGGAAAGTAACAAAGGCGGTACATTTTTGCATTTCTTTCAGAGGCCTTAGTTTTCTTTGAAGGATTATGAGTATTATGTCAACACTTTCGAGCTTAAGCTGGATCAAATAGAAAAGAGGAACCAGAGAATGTGGGCTTCAGCAAGAAGCTATGGAAGCAATGCAGACTTTGTTTGTTAGTTTTACTCAAACTAACAAGGTAGAGAGCCAGGCTAGTTCTTGTAAAATGAAGGTAACAAAACTAGACTGTATCAGAAGTCTGTGCAGTGTCTGGCTACCCATCTGTGGTATTTTAACATCTTCAAGCTTACAAAATATTTGGTACAAGTATTCTCTTCTGTTTTATTTATAGAATTTATATCACATGCTATTTCTTTTGTTTAATATTTGTAGTGCATGCATTTCAATTCATCTGCTGTAATATACCGTTCATTTTCAATACATTACTTCTAATTTCAGTTCCTTTGCAAAGTTTGCCTTCTCTTGAGTTAATCCCTGGAACTCAGTTCTCATCTAGAGACCAGAGGCTGGGAAATCTGCTGAATCAACAGCACACGCTCTGCATCCTCACGAACTTGCCTGATATTTAGGGTCACCACAGAGCTGACGTTGTACCTGCTGAGTCTGGAGGGAGAACAGCAGGCACCAATCTCCTTCCCTCTTACATGTGCAAGGAAAGCCAAAGAAGTCACCCAACCATTTCTGCTAGAGTGAAGCCCATTTCTTCACCTTCTCACTCGGTCTGAGCAAACGTAAGCAATGTTTTGGCCATCTCTCTGTTGTGGTCACAGTCACCGTAGTGCAGCCCTGAAGATAACATTTATTAGAATGACTTGGCCTTATGACTTAAAAAAAAAAGAAAATTTCTTTCTGCCTTTACCTGTCCCATGTGAGAAGGCATATTCTGGACAGTCTGTGACAGTAACAAAGATCAACTGTTTTCACAGGAAGATTTGGCCATTGTACATTTCATGGAAAACTAAAATCATTTTGGAAATTAAAGACTGCTAAAGAACTTTTGTTTCTGTTTCCCAAAAAAGAAAACCTGTGCTGATACCCAGTGAGGTAACCAGATTCCTTTACCAACAGTGGTGGAAGGTATTTCCTTTGGAATAAACTAGAGTATACAGATATGGGCAGATACATCCCAGCCCACCTCTAGGCTGCCAGGAGGCACAGCACAGCATTTCCAGTATAGGAAAAGCTGCTTCCCAGGTCTTCTGTGAACAACTCCCAGTCCAAGCCACAGTCCTGCTGACTTGACAGCAGAGAGGTGTTCATAGTGAGGAGCTGCTGTGTCATGCTCAAAGGGACAGGCTGAGTCAATACTCAGACTCCTCCGTGCGCTGTTTAGCAACTGACTCTTGCTTTGAAGGGAGTTCTCTGTATTAACTTACAGGATCCTCTGGAGGGTCCCCTCCAGGTGAGAGCTGCTGAATGCCAGGGCTCAAAATGCCTGAACCCCTTGGTCAAGGAAAAAATGCTGTGTCTAAATTCATTGTCAAGCAGTTCCTCTTTTTTTTTTTTTTATATCACTTTATTTGACCAGGGTTCAGTGACTCTTGCAGTATATCGTGCACTAGCTGCTCAAACATCAGCACAAACCGTAGATATGATAACAGCATTTGCACTTCTAGGACAGTTTTTGTGGGTCTGCAGAGGAACAGCTGTGTCTCACTGTGCTGCAGTTTGTCTGTATCTCATCTTCTCACTGCCCTGTATTTCGAAGAAAGAAAAAAAAAATCAAAACCAAAGGAAGCTTATGATGCAGTCACAAGGGGGAGAACTGTCCGGATCATCTGTAATGTTGCATTTGGGTTGCCAAAACTGAGGGAACAACATTTCCGCATCCCAGAGTGCACGCAGGGAGTGCTCTCCATTCTGGAGCTGTGGTTCACACACTTCTGTGCATTGTAACAGAGGTGTTTAAGCAGGGGTCCTCAAACTACGGCCCATGGGCCAGATACAGCCCCCCAGGGTCCTCAATCCGGCCCCCGGTATTTGCAGACCCCCCTGCCCCCCCCCCGCCAGGGGTTGGGGGGGAAACCAAGCAGCCGCAGATGGCTGCCTGCCACTGCATCCGCGCCGGCCCCTGGTTAAAAGTGTGAGGACCCCTGGTTTCAGGAAGGACTGGTGGTCACCCTGGAGCTCAATTTCCTGAATGAATATCCAGCACTTCTGAGATCCTGTGGCAGTGAGAGCTGCAGGTACCAGCTACCAAGGCATATTTCAAGGTAGGTTTTTTTGCATTTTCTGCAGCTATACTGTCTGAGGACACACAGGGAGCCTTTGCATCTCCCTCTCTCCCAGCGGCTGTTTGCTGAAGAGCTGTCTGTTGCAGATGTACCCAGGGCAGGAGAGTGTCATGTAGAGTACTGTCTTCCTACATCAAGATCAGGCCAGGAACTCATGCAATTTTTGTTTCTGTGCAACTACCTCCTACCCAGAAACCTATTGAAAAGAGGGAGAAACAAACCCTCTTTATTCTCATCAGCAGAGAGGAGACTTTGTAAGCTACTAGGTAACAGGTGTGAGGGGGTGGTGAGGAGTTACTACCTTCGTAAGTTTTTTTTTTTAACAGCTGTTTGGCTTGCAGTGTTGCTTGGAACAACTGAACATGAGTATTACCCCTGCTCCCTGGGGTTCTCATTGATCAACCCACACGCAGGGATCCAGATCAGAGCTAAAGACCTGTCTAACAGCTTCAAGCCTTTCCTGTATTATGAAAAGGAACTACAAGGCAGTTTTTCTCAGGGGCTATTATGCTACCAGTACAGCTTGACCATTTGAGCCCTGAAAACAGGCCGCCACAGAAAGCACCAGAACATCAGCTGGCCACAGAGCTTAACGGGAGCTCAGCAGAAAGCTGCCAAGTTAGAGAGGAGCAAGGCTCTGCAGGGCTGTGTCTTGGTCTGTGCTCTCCAGCTCCCCACTGCTCTCATTTAGAGATCCCTTTCCAAGAAGAACCTGGTTGTGTTTGGTGGATGCAGCAGCTTCCCACATCTCAAGCACCACCTTGGACACCTTGCTCCCCTGCCATTCTGCAACAGCATTTTAGGCATGTGGTGAGAAACACGCTGCCCTGGGTTAGCCAGAGGAGAGAGTCTCCTGTTTGTCTGTAAGGCAAATCTGAATCCCTGGGTCCAACACCCTCACCAAGCAGGGAGGAGAAGGAAGCAGTGGGTTTCCCTGGAGGTTTTTTTTCTCCACCAGCCTGGGGAAAAACCCTTTTATCAGGAACCAGTTCCCAGCAGTGGAGGAGCAGGGTAACAGGCACCTGAGAGAAAAGCGCCACTCTGCGATGTTAGTTAGTGTAATACTCACCAACAATCCCCTGCCCCCCTCCCCAGCTTAGCTGGATTGAGATTCAGTTTATGAAGGAAGGGTACAGAGCTCCCAATGAGCCTCTCTGCAGAGGCCAGGCCCCACCACACTCTACCCAAGGCCCATCAGTTCCTTCTTGGGGTGTGCTGGGACTGGAAGAGACACAGCTCCAACCCAGAGTCTGGCAGTGGAGCACTTTGGGGGCTAGATCAGATGGGAGAGGTCCCTTTTCCTAACTCTGAGAGCATTTGGAAGAGGAGCACTGACCCCCAGACCTGAGAGATTTTCTTCAGAAGACTTTCTTAGTGCCAAAGCCAGTTACTCCACTTTCCCATCAGTGCCCTGATGAACGAGCCTGCAGGAGCTTTGCAAGGTGGGAGGAAGCCATCACCCATCTGTGGTGTGAGGCTGTGTTTGGGACTCATGCGAGTAGGGCAATACCCTAGCTCCAGCCCCAGCTCGGGGGTGGCGTATTGTCCAAGGAGGGCAAGATGGAGCTAAAACCTACCTGGGATGCTCCCACCTCCATCCAGCCAGAAGGACACGTCAGGGAGGTAGGGCTGTGCCCAGTCTCTAAAGGACTCTCACAAGAGGAACTGGGGACATCAGGATACTACAGGAGCTTCAATTAAAAGTCAGTCACAGGGCAGCTGAGTCATATCTGTTTCTCATGAGTCTTCTCTTTCCCTGCTGTGATGAAGAGGAGTGGAGATGGAGTACTGATTAACCCATGGATGATGCTGGGACATGATCTTGCACGGGACTTTACCAGCTCTTCAGGACAGAACGTGGTGAAGGAAGAAGATGGAAATTTCCAGGTCACTGTGAGGGCTGGCTGGGTTTCACAGACCATTCAGAGATCTGAGAAGTGGCTGAACTTCACAGGGAGGGGAGTTTTGGGGATCTAGGGGGGAATAACTCTTGCCAGGCCAGCAGTGATCTGGGAACTGCATCAGTAATAGCATAAAGGACAGACTGTATGGATAATCATATCAGAAATACCAAACTTGGGTATGAATGTGTTATCCCAAATCTGGGTTCTTCACCCGGTGTGCAAGAGCCAGTCCACGCACGGACCTCAGATAAGTGTTGACGGCACATCTGTCTGGAGATGGGTGCTAGGTGGTGAATCCACAAAGCTGACACCCCTTCTAATACGTGGTGAAACACTTTATACTCTTTGAGCGATTATTTACAATTATGTTTAGTCACATGGGTGGATCTTTTAGTCTGCTAATTAGGACAGTTCACACACAGTTCCAGTAATTTTCTGTTTAGTCTCATTAACAATTTGGCTCTCCTTGAGCTTATCTTGTTTCTCCTTACCTTGTCGTATTTATGGTGTCTATTCCTTCTCCCAAGGCCATGTTCTGTTAAATTTGTAAGGGTTAACTAACAGTCTCTGTTTTTCAAATTCTTTCTTGTTTTTCACTATAGGTATTTACATATTTATTTTTTCCCTCTTTTTCTTTTTAAAAGTAAATAATTCTTTGATCAAATTGCCCCTTTGAGACTGTATAAGCAAAGAATTTATATTTCCCCCTTGTATTAGTCTCAACTTTTCATTAATCAATCTACCCAAGATAAAACATCTCCATGTAAATTGAATTAATACATATAGTTACAGATATTAGAACTCTTACAGTCCCAATACATACTATTTTCTTTATCCACAAACTTAAATCTGATACCCAAGAAGTCAGCCATTTCCACATTTCAGCAAAGCCAATAGAATTGTCAGCCTTTTGTATCTCATGTTAGATATTCTATTGCTTTGGTACGCACACACCCCTTAGATGCGAATAGCATGTCAGTCTAACTTAACTGTTCCTTCTGGGGGATTGCATCTTTGGAAACAAGTGCAATAATTTTCTGGGAGATCAGGGACAGTTATTTCCCATTCCTCTTCTATTCCTCAGCTTATAGTAGAGGATGTTATTTGTCCATAATTCTCCCCAAGGTACATTAGAAAGGTATTCCTCTTTCCAAGGCTTCTGGGAACTGTGTACAGGCCCAGAAATTGGTTCTGCTTACTATTTGTATTGTTTTCTGCCTTTGTTTAAAAATGCATATTTTCCTCCCAAGGCATCCCTTAATGGCTGCCTCTCAGGTTCCTGCATTGCTCTGTTGTTGTAACTAAGCAAAGGACAGCCGTTTTAGTGCCATTTCTCATTACAAGGAAGTTAATATTTTTCTGGATGCACTCTGTTACTACTACAGTTCTTATTACTAGCGTCCAATAATACGGAATTAATCCTTAAGTACAATCTAATTCAAGGCATGGTTTTCCAGAATCCTTTGTACAGTTCATCGAACTTCAGTAAATTTCAGTTTACAGTCCATGGTTTGTTCAGTGGCCCACTGTTTTGTTATAGGTGCCTTCTTCACATGGGTATAATTATCCAGGAGTTGACTCCTAATTCCACGCCTGTGTAGGTAGTCAGTAAAACTCTTTATGGTCCTTTCCACTTTCCTTTTAGTGGTTCATCTTGCCAATTTCTGAGGTAAACTAAATCTCTTGGTTGAAACGATGTACTGGCAAACCCAAAGGCAAAAGAGCTCTTTGATTTACGTATTTATGTTAAGAATTATAAGATTCGTCACAGAGACGTTAAATATCTCCTTAACATTTCTTCTTTTTCAATATGCATTTTGTCCTTTGTTGTGGTTAGGCTGTTAACTGGGTATGGTTTCCCGTATAAAGTTTTAAATGGCCTTACCCCCTTAATTTGTTCCAGGAGCAACCCTAAGTCTTACTAATATATTAATATCACAGGTAATACCTCAATCCACTTCATACGAGTTTCCTGGCACAATTTTGTTATTAGTCTCTTAACTGTTTGACTCATCCTTTCTATTTTCCTGCTAGATTTTAGTCTCCAAGGGGTGTGCAAATCACATTTAAACTGGAGGAATTTGGATACTCCTTGGATTATCTCTGCAACAAAATGGGGTCTGTTATCAGAAGAAAATACTTCCGGAATCCCAAATCCAGGAATTATTTCTTTTAATATTACCTTAACAACTTCTCTTGCCCAATTGGTACAGCAAGGGAAAGCTTCTGGCCATCCTGAAAAGGCGTCTACTAAAACAGGTAAATACTTACACTGATTGCATCTTGGTAACTCAGAAAAATCTATTTGCCAGTGTTCCGCAGGAGCAATTCCTCTCTTCACATCTGCTGCTGGTAATTTCTTTCGGATTTTAGGATTATTCATAGAGCAGATCTGGCAATTCTTCACAGTGATGTCCGCAAGGGTCTGCATTTTTGTTCCTAATGCGTATCTTTTGATCATATGTCACCCACCATCCTTCAGAATTTTTGGAACATTTTAGTGTTGTGGCTAATTCATCTTCCTTTTCAGTGTATTTTGGTTACCCCAAACTCATTTTTCTTTCAGGTGTCAGTGCTTCCAGTAATGAGCCTTTTATTGCCGTCCTTCTTGACATTGCATCTGCTTGTTGATTTCCCAAGATTAGATTCTTGTCCTGGCAGGGTCAATAGGGTGGCAGAGTTCAGGGACGTTACTGTTTTAAGATTGGTGTCAGCTCGTTCCAGCAACGCGGCTTGGTATCTCGCTAGTCACTGTTCTAAAATGGCTATTACTGCATGAGGCACCAGGACAGTTACTGGTTGTCCTAAAGCTGATTTTCAGTTAGCAATGCTATAGAAGCTACAGATCATAGGCAAGCCTTTACTTACTTCATTTAATTGTTTAGAAAAGTAAGTGACTGGCCACTTCCAACGACCAGGCAGCTGAGTTAACAGCCCCAATGCCACCTGCTGTCTTTCATGTACGTAGAGCTGAAGGGGCTTATTCATGTTAGGTAAGCCCAAAGCTGGAGCTTCCATCAATTTTGATTTTACTTCATATTGAAGCACAGTAATGTTGTGGTATTTACCTTGCTGTGGCTCCATTTCCTTTGCAGATACATTACCAAACAGAGTGGGGCTGTTCTTGAAACCTTGTGGGAGCACGGTCCAGCATAACTGCACTTTTCTTCCAGTGGTCAGGTTCTCCCATTCAAAGGCAAAGACAGTCTGACACTGCTCAGCAACAGGTATGGAGAAGAAAACATCTTTCAAATCCAGAACTGTAAAATAAACATTTGTCTCAGGTACAGTGTCTGAAAGCATATATGGATTTGGCACCATAGGATGAACAACTACAGTTATCCAATTTATTTCCCTTAAGCTTTGAACCAACCTGTACTCATGAGTCTTGGGTTTCTTGGGTCCCAAGACCTACCAGATTCCCGATTTATAGTCTTAAATTTCCACTTTTTCTTGTGCGCAAATCTGCATATGAGTGCGTGCATAACCCTCAGCAGCTTCAAATGCACGTGCAGGGAAGCAGGGAGACCTTCACAGTGTGAGACACTCTTCAAAGATCTCTGGTTAGGTTGATCAGGTCAAAAGCTGCAGTGATACAACAAACGTTGCAGGTGCAACTTCAAACTGACACTCTAAAAATGGATTAGAAGAAAAATAGACACTGTTATCAAACTTATCAGGAAAGCTGGAACACAGAGGGGAGGTCTGCTTGCATTAACTAAGAACAGAAAGAGCAGATGACCAAAAGGAAACCTGGAGTCAAAGCCAGTTGATGAGAGAGGAAACTGATTATAGAATCTTTCTTGAATGAAAATGCAAAGTGAAGTGTGAGCAGCAGTAAGCACCTCTTTAAGTCAACCTTCAAATGTTCCTATTTTCATACACAATTAGCCTCACTAGAGCAGTAAGAGCTGCCTGAAGCCTCTTTAATGTAATCATTGCTTGCGGAAAATTTCCTCTTGCATCTTTGTTACAGTTTCTCCCACAACATTTCTCTCTGAATAGGTGATCATTTCAGTGAGTGGGAGGAAACATCTGGGCCCATCTGGCTCAATTAAAGTGCCTTGTTCCAAAAGCATAACCCATCATTTTCTGTTCATCTTGTTGTATTTTAACTTTTGTCTGAAATTAGGACACACTTGGAAACGCTAATTATTTCATGAACCATCTAACATCAGAATTAATACATCTTTGTTGTTGTTATGCAGAACCCTTACTTTTGATTCTTTTGTCCACTGATACCCAGTGTAAGGCTCTTGGGCTTATCTCATTTCACAGCTCCTAAAGCCTTCCCAGCAGCAACATGGGCTGTGCGCACCACAGCGTGATCTGCATACCCAGCACGCCTCCTCACTAGCAAATTAAGTCTTTGTGCACTCTGGAATAAAGGAAGGGAGAGAGGAGAGGGCAGATCATGCTGTGCGGGTGACAGAAAGGAAACGTTAGCCAGTTCCCACCACCCAACAGATGGGGTGCATTGCACCAGGGCTCTACATCATTTGTAACCCATCAAGCCTTTCATGCAGACAAGCATCAGGACTCCAAAGTACATACCTAAAACCTGTTCTGGGGCCAAAGCACACTCATTCTAGGCACAGACCTCACCACCTCAGGCCCAGCCACCGGGCAGCTCCTCAGGCAGACAGTGGGAAGCATTAGAAGGTGCCCTGTGGCTCAGAGCAATCGTTGGATGCAGGGGGAGCAGGAGGGGAGCCTGTGGGAAGTGCAAGCCCCTCTGCAGCACTGAGGAAGGACCAGACTGAACAGCAGAGCCTCTTGTGCTGTTGTGTTAGGCACAGATGTGTCTGTTGCAGAAGGGCACGTAGAAGACTTGAGAAATGCAACTTGGGATCATGAGGAAAACATGTCCCATGCTTTGTAGCTGTTGTGACGGGAAGAAGAGCAGGGATCACCTCCCTCTCCTAGGCATTTGGGACAGGATTTACAGGGCACACAGAAGTGGATAGGTTCCTTTGGTGTCCTGCCCCACCCAGCATGATGTATGGCATGGGGAAGCAGCAGAAGCAGGACAGCATGTGTCTCCGCAGGGCTGGCAGATGGCACCCAATTCCTTTCACTCAGTCCCTTGCCCCATGGCACAAAAGGGTACGTTGCCATGACATGAGCCTCTGGAGAAGGGCAGATCCTCTCTCTGACTCTGAACCTGTGTTTGCATGGTTGGCTGTTCCAATGCTTCAGACTCACACCATCACAGTATTATCAGGGAACTTTCCAGAAACCCTGAGGTCTGATCCGTCCACAAGAGCAAATGCACCAAGACCCTGTTCCAGAGGCCCAGACCACACAAGGCAGGTGGTGTAGGACAGAGTCCCTGGGGAAGCAATGTGCAGATTTCCAGGCATCATATGATGTGTTTCCAAAATATCTGCCCTGATGTCAGAGGTCTGAGACTGCAGCAGGTACCCAGCATCCCAGAGCCACTTTGCTCCCTGCAGCAGCCCCTGCAAGCCACAGAGCAAGCTCCTGCAAACAGTTCTCCCTGCAGTGATGTTAAGCCAGCTCCCTTGTCAGATTTCAGTGCTGAATCTGCAGCAGCAGGAGTAGAATCAGTTCTGCCTAGCAAGGTATTTCTGCTAGCCAGCAGTGGCTCATGCTGCACAGGATGTGCCTAATCCTGGTGACTATGCAAATGGTGATGTTGCAAGCAGAAAGGAGGGAACTGGCTCATTCCACCTCATCCTCCATGCCTCTAGAGCTGAACGGTCCGTACTAGCATATCTGGAAGCAGGAAAGATGCTAAGTGGATGTGTTATTTGCTAGAGATCAATTGTGGACCAGGGTAAATAGCTGAAATACTCAATTCACTTATTATGCAATTTATTGGAGGCTTATTCAGACAGCTCAGCTGGGTCTTACTAACGCTTCGATATTTATTCTGCCCCTTAGCAAAAAGCAGAACTGCAAAGCATAAGTTTCTTACTAAACTCTCCTGCTGGGAAGACAGCATGTTGCTAATGCCACAGAATCCCTCTCTGTCCTCCACAAAGGGCTATGGCCTCCCACAGACCCACCCCTGGGCCCAGCTTGGTTCACACAGGGCCTGCAGCAGCACTGCTCCCACATAGGCAGGCCCTGGCACCACCTATAATGCTTTCCTCGCACCTACGTGCCCTTTCCACAAGCTCTCCTATACAGGCTGCAGGGAATTTTCTTGCACAGGACTCAAGCTATTTCCAAGAAAAGAGAAGAAGAAAAATGTTTGGCTTTGCTCACACTGAACCCTAGGGACTCCCCGGGAGAAAGTGTAGGGGTGGCACAGGTGGGAGCTGCAGGGGTGTGTGTGCCTTCTCCTGTGCACTCTCCAGCAGGGATCATTAAAAATGATGCAGCCTTCATCCAATTAAGGGATGCAAAGGTCACCCATGTTCTGCAGACCTGTGCATGGTCTTTTACCATCTCCTTCTTTGTATGCTTCTGCACAAACAACAAATGCTTGTGCTAGGAAAAGTGCCTTTGGGAAATGCATTAGCTTTTCAGTCTGTCTGCGGAGAAGAGTAAGAAGTATTACATGCCACCGTGGATCACAGCAATAGATCTTCCACCCTATGCTAATCTTCCAGCTGATGCTGATCTTCCAGCATCAGGAGTAATCTTCTAATAGTATTTGCATAGCGTTGAAATTAAAGAACTGCATTTATCATTTCTCAGTTGAAGCAGACATGTTACACTTGACAGCAACAGAAGTAGAAGCTGAAGCTCATCTGATTTTATTTACCATACACAAGACACTTGATCATATTAAAGATGCAGTTTCCAACTAGTCCTCCAGGTAAAACTCAAAGTTAGCTTTTAAGGTCTTGGTATCAAATCTGTGTGAATTTCTGTCAGTTAGGCTGAATGTAGGAAGGTCTACTTCCTGCATGCCAGGTCAAATTTGCTTTGAAGTTGCTGGCATCTTTCTTTGGGCAGGAAACTTCCCAGTGCAGAACTTAATTCAGCACTCTAGGTATTTAACATGCCAGCCAGATGAATTTTGCGGCATTCATGGTGGGACATAGGAGCACTAGTGACGTAGCGGGACATAGGAGCATCTTTTCTATGAGAGCATGTGTCAAGGGTGCCACCTCTAAGCCTTGTGCTTGACAGTGCAGGCAAGCATCCTTCACAGCCACCCAGGAGCAGGTGATGGCTCAACCACCTCAGCGTAGGTGAAGCAGCCTGGGCTGAACAGTCGGCACAGCTTCATTTACTGGGGGCTTCAAGCAAGTATTGGGACAGTATAGCAGACTGTGCCACCAAGAAGCTTTGGCTCCCGAGTTTATTCTTCCTCCCTTTGTTGCAGGCAACTATGTCTGAGTATCTGCACTCTAAATACTTGCACATGTGTACCGAGGGTCACATCTATTCACCATAGCCCGGCATTTCCAGTCCACAGCCCTGTGATCTCCCTGCTTACTCCTTAGCCCTCTGCTCTCCTACGCAGTTTTCAGTCACATCCCCACGCACCCCAGTTCAGTGACTCCTGTAGTGCACGTCTCCCCCTTTTCTCCAGCTCTAAAGATGACCAACAGCAAGGTAGATTACTTGCTCCTGCTTCAAGTAGTGGATGCCCTGTTAAACTGGGGTAGCAGTTAAAAAGCAGCAGTGGTTGAGCCTGTGGGCTCCTGGAGGGGGAAAACCAGCAGCAGTGCCCCGGCTTGAAACGGCACCAGTGGCACAGCATGTTCCCCAGCAAAGCTTGGGGAGATGAGCTGGGTGCCTCTGCTGCTCTTCCAGCCCCATAGACAGCTGTGAGTCTTTCCTCAGGCATCATCAGCTCTATGAATTCAGACATCCAAAACCAGCCCCTTTTTTTGCAGCATTCACACACAAAACACTGAAACACATGCAAAATGATTAGTGGCACAGGTTTTGTTACAAACAAACAAAAAAAAACCCACAAAAAACACAAAAAACCCCAACCCAAAAACCTAAAACCCAACCCAAAACCTGTGAAATGCCTACGAACCTATCCTTCTTCCAGCAGATGGCTATCAAAATAAAGGAACATGATTACATCCGATTATTAATTCCACTGGTCAGGTTCATTTTATTGAAGTGAGAAATGCAGCTGCCACCCACCCTGAGGGGTGCACAGTAGAGGGTTGATGCTTCTCACCCCCCAGCTCCTGCCCCCTCTCCAGCAGGGACTGCAGCTGTCTCTTCTGGCAGAGCTGTGCTGGCCACAGTCCTGCCTGCCATCAGAAGGGCTGGCTCAGGGCAGCTGCCTCCCCATCACTTCCCCTCCTCCTCTCCCGGCAGGATGGAGAAGAACACTTACTGTGGAGCCCACAAGGCCAAGGACAGGCTGAGAAGAGCTGCCTGCATTAGGAAAAGCAGACCACAGAATGGAGTCCCTTCTGGCTCTCCTCCTTAGCTGAATTCCTAGGAAGATTTTACAGTCCCAGGAAATTACCATCTCTAGATGTAAAAAACCAGGGAACAATTGCAGCTCAACTCTCCATGGGGGGTGTGCTCCTCATGATGCCTCACACACAAGTAAAGAAACACAGAGGTCTGAAAGTGACCCATACCCTGCACATGTGGGGAAGCAGCTGCAGCAGGTGGGCACAGAAACAGATAAGGAACTGCCAGGTCTAATAGGTGTTAGACTCGTGCTGGTAGGGGCAGCAGAAAAGCCCGGTGAGGAAGTGGGGGAGTGGGAGAAGGAAAAGGGAGAGCAGCTTCCATGGTGAAGTGACAGTTGTGGGGGAAAAAAAAAAAAAAAAAAAAAGGTATTGGTAATAAAATCCCCGCACTCATCCCTGGTTTCATGGTGACCCGGTGAAGACAGGAGAGGCAAGTTTAGTCATAATATACAAAAAAGTCTCAGAGTGAAATTACACAGAACACACAGTGTTTCAAGAACCTTAATTCAATCCATTGAAACAGTTGTGAGGTTCCGGTTCTCATGGTTCATACGTGCCTGTAACAAACCCGACACCTCCGATTTGCTGGGTGAACCACAGCTAGGATTCAGACAGAGCAGGGATGCAGCAGGAAAGGAGGATCCATGACACACCACAGCTGCTTGCTGCTGCAGGTTACTGTTTCTGGTTCTGCTTTGCTGCCGGTCAGTTTCCACATGACGTCTTACGAACCCTTTGCCTTAGAAATTCCAGAAGCCTGGAGGAAGCTGGAGTCTTGGAACCAAAGACAACGGGAAAGGCTCTGGGTCAAGCACTCCATTAACAGCTACTAGCAAGGCTGTCAACATCACTTTGCATTTTTGAGCTTCATAATGAAACTGACTGGCCCCAGCTAGCAGAGATCGGGAGAGGAGCCAACCCAACGGAAGCACCGAGCTCAAACACTAAGCTAGGGAACACTCAGCACCTCACAGCACACAACATGCCCACGTTAACAAGCACCAACTACAACTAGCTCTCCTGATTTCCCTGGGTTTTGAGGCATTTTGATTCTACTTTCTACGTAAGTTGTTTCACAAACACAGTATTCCTCTTTCCAAAGCCAGCAAGGTTTTGGCCGGTGCTCAAAATTCACAGCTATGTACTTCAGTTTGTTTCATACAGGAGAAATAAACAGATTTAGCAGCTGCAATCTTAAACCTTTGAAGAGGCTTATAATTTAAATTAGCTTCCTGAGCAACTTGGATGAGCTGTCCTTTCAGGTTTCATCTTGCATGTTAGAAGTCTGCTGAATACAATGCATATTGTTTGGCAGGGAGGCAGCACACTGACAACCCCATCTCCTCAGAGTGCTTCTGCTGTCCTGCTTCTCACCAAAACCACGAACAAGGAAGCAAACAGCGAAGTTCACCCGTTAATAATGGCCAAGTGAAGCCTTGCTAAGCATGAGCCCCCAAACACCCACACAAAGAGAACTACTTAATTCTTGTGTCTGTCAGCAGCATTCCACACCGAAGAACTTCTGAAACATCATTCTGTATGTGCCTGGACCTTCGACTAGGAGCAGAAGCCAGCCCAGGAGAACAGCCAGCATTGTTCTACAGATTACAGGAGCTGAAGAACCCCTTGCAAGTTTGTTCTAACAGGGATCATTCCAGTTCAATCTTCACCTACCCATGTGCTCCATTTTCCCTTCTTCAGCGCTTTTTGCTCTGTTCTTCCATAGAAGGTAAAAATCTGTTTGAAATCCTCCTCTCACCCTCACGACAGAGGGTGGTGCTGAGGCAGGGCAAATCGAATCCTCTTCATCACTCCAGCATCCGGATCAGGTGTCTATGGTGCGAACTTTGAATGCTTTGGCTCGTATTTGCTGCAAGCTGCTCTGCACTCCACAGTACACAGTGTTCTGCACAGCGTTTCTTGTTGCCTTTTTTGAATCCCTCCATTTGCTCTTGCCATTTTATTTGCCCTACCTGAAATTGAATTTAAGGCCATGCTACTTCTTTGTTACAACATTCTGGTGTAATTACTACCTACCTGGTGTGATTACTTACTGACACCTGCCAGCTTGACACTGCAGGGCTTCCATCTGCTGTGGATTGTACTCCCAACTCAAGTCTTTCTAAATACACGTTGGGAGTAGACAGAGGCTTTGTATATGGCAAAGAAAGGTGCAACTGACTGTCATTACCCTTCCTCGCTGCAGCAGTAAAGGATTGGAAGCAGCTAGCAACACATTTTTCAGCAGCTTTGCACACTGAACAGATTAACAGCCAAAGGAGCAGCATGTTCTTTATGGGATACAGGTAGAAAAATTATTTGATAAAAAAATGCTAGAAAAGCTATCTTATATTAAGTTCTTGTAACTTCATCAGACTATTCAGAACGGTAAGCAGAATATGCAAAACATTAGCAATGGCAACAGCCTTTCCCTAACAGAGCTTTGCTTTGCTTGCTTCTCAGCTTGCTAACGCTTCTCCTCCCTGCCCTATGCTTATCCCACCCATGCTCCTTTGGTTACGTCTCCATTTTTCCCTGTCCTCCCTGTTTTCCACCCTTCTCCTTGGGGATCCTCTGTGGTAGTTCTACATTGCTATGCTTTTCTTTTTTTTAAAAAATAAACTTTTTTTAATGTCACCAAGTGCTTTGTTCCCAACTCTGAAAGATTCCACTTCCCTTATTCTTGTTTGAGAGCATGGAGCCAAAAGACACTTCTTGGCACATTGTAAGTACTGTCCCAGCAGTGACTCCTCCTCCTCCTGCGTTCCCTCACAGATTCCCCATATCCATGAAGACCTTCATCACTGTACGTTACACACCCCCACTCCCACCGCCCATCTCCCTTCAGGCTGCTCATTCCTCCCTCAGTCTTGTCCACTTGTTCCTGTTCTCCTTCCCTTTGAGTCCTGTCACGCAGATATGCAAGCTTCTTGTTTCTCTTAGGGGATGGGAGAGTAAGTTTCTCTTGGGGGATGGGATGGCATTGCATTACACCAAGTCCTGTGCAAGAACCCCTGACAGCACCATACAGGCAGTCTAAGAAATTCAGCTGCCAAACCACAGAGCACACTGCAGGGACTCTTCAACAGAAGAGACACTTCTGATGACACACTTGGTTTCTAAGAGGTTCAGTCAACTAATGAGAACCACTTCTCTAACACTCGCATATTGTTCTGAAAGAGGCAGTGTAAATGCTTTGTGTATTCGGGTTGCTTCTCCCTTGGGAAAGAAAAAACATGCAAAGTCATTTTGTTTGTTTTAATTGATCACTGGTTAAGTTGTAATACATTTCAAAGCAAAATATTCTGTGCAAGGACATTGTGCTAAACATCAAACCTACTTTGAAACAAGGCTTAATTTGACAATATTACCATTATATACATACAGGTATAATTTTCTTTTCACTATTAGCAAAATTACTCAGTACATTGCATTTCCTGAAAGATTGCAAAGAATGAATATCTGTTCTGTCCTTCCACATCCCCAAACTAGAAAAATCACAGGTATAGAAAGTACAATCACAACTACAGGTAAATACAATAAGGATCTCAGAACAACTAAGTCCTTATCAGAGATGACAATCGCTTCTAGAAGTCTACATTGCAAATATACAGTACATTCCACTAAAGAGTTTTGGGAGTTCTCACAATGCCTCTTAATCCTCTTTTGGTAATAAAAAGTTCCTGTGACAACATGTATCCTTTATAAAAATGACTGAATTCTTATTTTTGGAGCGTATGTTAGAAGCTTAATGCAGTCTGAACTGCAGCCTACAATAAACTCACCCAAACAGAGAGCAAGTGAGCACTGCAAGATTCATCAAGATCAGAACCACAGCTCAGCTGAGTCACACCCTTTGCTCCTTGTCACTGGGCATTCTGCACCAGGGACAGACTCAAGGGGCAATAAATGATACATTCCTTATACAGCTTTCGCAGGTCAATCACCCGCAAATCCTTGACAGAAAATGTCAACCAACTCACAAAGCACAGGCATCTGTAACAAGACTAATCTGAACTTATTTACAAAGCATTTGTTACATTGCAATTGTTATACAGTTAAGGTCACAGCTAAGGAGCAACAAGGCTTCCCCATTTATGCTACCCCGAAATATTCCTGTGAGCAACAGAAAACGCAACAGCCAATCACTACGCAAACATACTGCTGCTGCTGTGGCAACTGCAGTCTGGCCCTGAGACGTGGAACGGTGCATGCAACCTGGCCATCTCAGTCCTGGGCATGCAGCTTTGGGACTTAGCCTGCATTCAGGAAGGAACTGTTACTCTGTGCTTGGCAAGACAACATTGGAGGAACTTTCCAGAATTAGCAAGAAAGTGGAGGTAAACAAGCCATTTTTCATGAACACTAGTTACCCTCACAGGTGGAATGCCAAGGGCTTAGCCTCTATTTGAAGGAAATGCACTTCAGTACCGTTGTAGGTTTTCCATTCTGTACTTGCTGAATGAAGTTACCACTGATTAGCAAACTACCTGAACTTTACCCAAACGACAATGCAGAGGAAGTTTTCCTCCCAGGTTTGATGTTTGGCAATCGCTACCCACTAACAATACGGAGTATAACCCTGTGATCTAATATGAATGTATGCTCATTTTCTTTCTCTTCCCTGTTGTGAAGTTCAAGGAAATTTGACAGCATCAGGAAACATCAGAGGCATGCCCAAGGTTAAAGACACCAAGCGATTTCCTCCAACATGGTCAAAACACACCACTCTTCCACATGCGGCAGGTTCTAGTCACACGCACTCCTAACACAGATTCTTCTTCACAGATCTCCATTTTAAGGTAGCCTCCAGATCTAACAGCAATGTAACATAAGCAACTTAATTCAGAAATAACTAGTGGAAACCTGCCCTACCATTTTATAAGCCCTGCTTTATAGCAACTTCTGCAGAAAAGCCTAGCACTTGGTACTGCCGCTTGTCTATAGCTTACCAGTAGCACTTCTAAAAGGCCTGGAAAAGCAGGCTACAAACCTTTCTAGGTTCATTCTACCAGTCTAGACGACATTTTAGCAGAGGAAGGTAGGAATAGGTCAACTTCAGAAAAAAATCTGAGATGCAGATTAGAATCGGGATGTTCTTCTCTACTCTTTCCTTAATTTACGCTGCATTGTTTTTCTGTGCTCCTGCAATAACCGTGTCAAGCTACTGACTTTGAAAAACTGGATCCTGGTAGGCTACAAAGGCGGCATGGTATGAGTCAGTTGTCACTAACAGACAAAAGAACTTAGAAACATGGGCCAAAAGGCACTGTGATTTGCTACAAGAGTAAAGGAGATCACAACAGAACTTCAAGTGCCACATGTGAAGTCTGGTAGACACATTAACCTATTGGCAACATTCAGTCACCTCAACCTCAAGCTTTGCAGGCAGCAGAAGCAGATATAAAGTCTAGCTTTCAGGGCACAATTTCACTTCAACATTTCAAAATCTAACTGTGCAATGAATAATAATATAAGCATGAATGGAAAATACACATTTTAAGCCCACAGACAATTCACAGTATCTAATCAAGTCTCAGCTTAATCATTTTTTTTCTGTAGCCTGTTCTAAAAGCTTTTCAGCTTGTGGACATTAAGAATATAGCTACAGTGAAATGGGTATGTAATAGTTTGAGTGCAGTCCTAGCCGGTACAGCAGACAACCAACTAACAATGAAGTACAGAGCATGAGAAAGGCTGAAAAGCCCTCATTCCCAGTTGGTTGTTTTGGGGTTTTTTTACCACTTCTTACTGCTTTAAGATAACTTCAAATGGAACTTCTGGATTTTTCTTCCAAATGACCCTCTCCTTTAGAAGGAACATTAAGACTCAACATATGTTTCTAGAGGATTTACCTTAGCTTCCCTCCCCCCAGACTGCTATAACTAAAAAAATAATAATAATATAAGCCTTATGAAACATCTTTATTGGTCCTCATGCTGCTTTATCTTCTACAGAAAACAAATCTTCGGTTCACTATGTTCATCAGTGCATGGCAGTGGAAAGCCTCATCCAGAACTGTTCAGTTGGAATTAAAAAAAAATCTCACGTTTTCTCTTCAGATGTTGTTCAGCTGAACAGGTACCTCTGATAACGGTACAGCTTCACTCTCAGTTCAGCATGCAAAATGTGTAAAACAGTGAGATGATAAAAATATCCCCTTAAATGCCCAACTGTACTTTCTTCAAGAGACTGCTGCCAAAGCTTTAATACCACAACACTTAATTTTCTACATTTTCAACTTGATACAAAAATTGCATTTTGTTATTACACAGAGTATAACAGTCATTGGTCATTTGCATTCATTCACCCCAGCACTAGTGAAAAACCGCCTTCTGGACAGGGATGAGAAAACATGGCAAGTTTTGTTACGAAGTTTGTGTCTACTCATCTTGCACTAGCCAGTGCACGGAAGGTAGGTGAGCAGATATGCAACAGTCTACCAATACACTCTGTATTTTCATGTACACTGATGTCATGCATATCTCAAAAATACGTAAGTTCAGACATGCAGCAAAATGTGTTAAAGCACTTCAAATGCTCCCCAGATGGTAGTGAGTAATGTAGTATTACTCAGACAAATCAAAGCAGAGTAAAATGTTTTGTGCTTACACTTCAAGTTTCAGAGTAACATTATTTCTATCAGAGTAGCTGAAAGTCCAATGGAAGGAACGTTCCACTGAAATCAGAAGCAAGAGACACCATTTTAAGAGCTAGGAAAGTAAGTTCTCATCAGAGTACTGCCTTCCAAAGGTTCACAATAAATAACAAAACAGCAGGAACATGCAGACCTTAAATTTAGTCAGGATTTGTTTCTAGATTCATGGTATGTAAGAAGACTAAAGATCAAGAACAACCCTGGCTTACTGTCCCATATTTGGGGTCTTTTTGGCTAAACACCTGTTACTTTGTTGTAAGAAACACAGGTATTGCCAGAAAACATTATTTACAGAATGATTATCAGATTGATTACAGAAAATACAGATAAAAATATACACCTTCAGCTCTGAGATAAGCCAAGCAAATTCACTGCTGATAACCAAAACTCAGTAAGGCGACAGGCAGCAAACAAAAAATGAATGACAAAACTACTGAAAGATAGTAGACAAATTGAGGAAAGCAGAGGGAAAACAAAGACTGATGAAATTGGAATGATTTCTAATTAATACTAGTATACCAGAAATCATGGAGCTTCATTAAAAATCTATTTTACCATATACAAATCTGAAAGGAAATCTTTACTCCCAGGCTGATTTCTTCAAGTACTAAGCAGCTGGTTTTTTTAATGCATCTGTGTAATGCTTTGTACTCTACATCTTCCAAAATACATCACCACACTAATGAATTAATAGAAACTGCTGAAATCATGATAAAGCTCTTCATAAATCATAGGCACAATAAAGTCACAACAATGCTCAGCTCCAGCTTTTGGAAGCAGTTCTGGAACAGATTAAGTTTTAAAAAAGGGATTTTGATCCCTGGTTTTCAAACTCTGACCATGCATCATTCAATTCCATGAAGATCATTTTGGCATACTGCTCATAAGGTTGTCCTGTGGCCTGAAAAAAACCAGAACACATTAGAAGCTTAAAAAGAATAGAAGTTGTGTGACTCGGGAAAGATCTCACCCCTTTTATATTTGCTATCTTATTCAACAACTTTAGACTGCTGCGTGAATATAATTTTGCAGACCCACAGCTCTCTCCAATCTTATCCAAAGTTTGGCATGATTATTTTAAACAAAGCCGAAGTCTTGGTTTCCTTACATCACTTCAAACTTTTAGTGCAATTCATAAACAACTTAAAGATTTTGAAGCCGTTCTTTTCATAAATAGTTTTAGTGAGTATTAGTTAATGATCAAATCCAGTCATTTTGGGGATTGCTTCCTGACAGACCTTGCAGTAATGTACAAGAATAACATTTAAGCACTATTTAAGATGACCCCTTTGGGACAGATTTCCTGGAGAAAAATCTGTTGCTTATTGTGAATGATACTAAGATTCAACATTAACTACATAGCACCTCCTGTGCATATGCCTCCATATTCAAATGAAGATGGTATGCTCCTGATTCCCTGCCTGTTTCACATCAGCCCTGCCTCTGGGCCAACCCAACCCTCATGCTTAGTAAAGATTCAGTCCCACAAGACGAGCCATTTTAACAGGTTCTTTCCAACACAAAAAGGAAGCCCCAGAGCCCTCTCCATTATCCCTCCCTTTCTCCTGCTGCTTGGCTCTTGCCAGCTGCAGTACTTTAGACACTTCTACGGACTGCTTTAAGTCAAAGTGGCAAACAAAAAAACAAAAAAAAAAAAAAGAGGAAGAAAATGCCTCTAAAGACCTGCATTCTGACACTGATGCACTAAGGGGCTTACAGAAAGCACCAAAAAAACCACCACAACGGTGGAGGAAGGCACATGGCCAAGAACAGCAACATGGCCAAAATCAGCAAAGGACTGGGGGGAAGAAAAGAATGAACAACGTCTTGTTTCTTTGTTACAGATACAGGAAAACATATGGCTTAGAATATGGCTCACTGAACCACCAGTGATACAAAACCCTTAAAATTCAAACCAGGTATATTCAATGTTTATCTTTTTATCTCAAACACAGCCTAGAGCAGTAACTCAGGATAAGAAGCTACCTTTATACATTGGGAGAATAACAAACAGCAACAGAATGCATTAAATATTTTTAAAAGACAACTGGAATGTCACATTCATCAAGTATTTTTTAACTGCTAATTTGTTTACTCTAGTAAAGTTTACTTTTTCTGGTTCCTAGTAAAGTTGTTTATTAAAGGAGGCTCAGCAGGTTTTTTCCACCAGTTTTGCTGTGGTGGCCTCCAAGTCTTCATACACTGGTGAATAGTCCTAAAAGACCTGAAGTATCAGCTGGCAGAAATAAAGCAGATTCTACTAATCAGCATTAAACCTGCCTGCAGTCAGTCAGAACTCAGCATAACTGACTTTGGTGCTCAGTACAACCTTAATGGGATCTTTCATTTGTTAACATTTACCTGTTGGAACTCTGCACTGTGACAGGGTGACAAGAAAAATCCTGTACTACCTGAACACAGGAGGACACCAAATCCAGAAGACAACAGAAGCAAAGTGAAGAGCATCTAGTGTGCTAATCAAGAAATAAGGCTGCATCACCTCAGGGACTAGCATGGTGTGGTAAAAACAGTTCACATTCCTTCTTAGAAGGAAACAAGATCCGAGGAACATGCTCACCTTGTCTGGATGTACTACAAGCACTGCTTTCCTGTAGCACTTCTTTACTTGTTCAGGAGTTACTAGATCTGCCATGCTGACTGGTTTCCACTTATTTTCCCCTTCCCAAAGCACTGTATGAAGCGTGGATATTAATGCTCTGATATTTCTCTCCTTTCCTTCAATCCATTCAAGAATCTGGGAAAAACAGAACGTATAGAATGATGCAGCACTGTAAACGTTCTCAGTCTGTCTGAAGACATAATCTTCACTCTGTACAGGACTACAAGATTAAGACCCAAGTACGGTTGTCTTGCTGCATTCACCCCAGAGGTCCAACTGCCCTACTACATTTTTTCTTTCTGGTACCCAGACCATTAACCACCTAAAAGTGGTATTTTACATCTGTCATTACAGAGTAGCTCGTTGTTACCAGTTCACTGCAGAAATTCAGCTGTTGCAAGATAAATTATGAGAGTAACATTATTACAAAACCTTGTAGAATTAATGACAAGAAAACTGACTGGAGTAATTAAGAACATCTGTCACAATTACATTAACTCCCTGTCAAGCCACACAGCATTAGTTTACTAAAATTCTTTCTTTATTTGTACAAAAGTTTCAGATCATGTATATTAATAGTTAATGTTTACTTACGCAACCTGCAGGGGTGCACAAACTGAAGTGTTCTTTCAGATACCCCCAGGAAAGTTGATTAGAGTAACTAGCTGTTTTAGAGACTTCAAGAGAAATATTCAAGTCACTGTGATACAGTGACACAGTGTCTTCACTGAACACTGGTTTCAGTAATCTGAAAATCTCTGCCCTCTATCAGCAACAAGTACTGTAAATAAAAATCTGTATGTATTTCCATTTATGGTGATTTGTGTGAAAAGGTAACCATGCAAGCTGTGTACACTCTCTTCAAGTAAAACACTTTGTGAAAACAAATTTCATCATCCCTCCAAAGTTCTTTTATTAATTTCTGAAGCACCATAAAGACTACAAAACTGGAAGTTACTAATATTTGATATTATGAGTAATACATCAAAAAATCTGAACAGCCAATCAGGCAACACCCCACAGATTAGTTCTACAGCCTATCTCCAGAACTGTACCTTTTCATAATTTCTTAGGTTAGCACTTGTTAACCGGTAAATGCAAGGAAGTGGTCACCCTGAAGACAACTACTCACCCACCTGTTTTTTGAAAGTGTAGTTTTGTATTATCAGCCAAACCCACCTTTTCTAAGGAGACCTTTAGGAATATTAGAGATAAAGAACAGTCTGGGCTTCAAGAAATGGACAAAATCCCAGGTTCTTAATTCTCCAAGCTTAGCTGAAACAAACAGGAACTCAAGTTCCATCCACACACTTCTTGTGCTATATTCACTGCCAACTGCTTCTTGCTCATGCTAATTAACTTTTACAGTTATATTCGTTTAAATACAGATAGAACTTCATTCTGTTCTATTAGTTTGCTCTGTTAATCATTGTATCCTTCTGCTGTTATCAGTAGTTCCAATCACGAGTGCAGCTTTTCACTATAAACCAAAATCAACATTAAACAAACCTTGAGTTTCAAGGGATCCATATCTTTGGACATTTCTTGTTTTCTCATCTCAGCAATGGTCTTTGGTCCCTTTTTATCAGATTTAGTTGAAAACCCTTGATTAGATAAAAGATCCTCAAAGTCATTTTCTGAAACTTTTGGCTTTTGACCTATGAAAGAAGAAAAACATTAAATGAAAAGTTTAATAGAAGAATACATTAACGGGGAAAACACACTGCACTTAGACATACCTGCATGAGATGTCACTACCATGACAAATATTCTTCAGTGGCCTGATAAATGAATTACAAGACTACGGAAGGATAAGAACAAGAGGGGTTACTGACAAGTTCTCAGCCCAGCAGAGCAGATAACCTCGTGTGTGTACATGTGACTAAATACTTATACATCCTCTTTTTTAAAAAATGGAGCACGAGGGAATACACACCTACCTATTTATGATTTTGGAAACAGTTCCACTTCTCCACCATAAAGTAATTCTAACTGCCGCGCAGCAGTTTTTCAAGTGACCATATACTCACTCTAGTCCAAAGTATTTACTCAACATTTAAGTATGTTGAAACAAGCACAATAATGAAGGGATAAAACATGAATAGTCATTATAGAACCAACAAATTTCAGAGAGCTGTAGAATAATTAAATTCTGAAGATGTGTTTGGATGTCATCCAGCCCAATGCCCAATCAAAACAAGGACAACAAGATAAGTTTCTCAGGTCCTTGTCCAGTTGAGGTCCACCTATTTTCAAGGACAAGGAACCACAAGATCCATTTCCCCATTTCAGCATTTCATGATGCTAAATGAAATTTTTTTTCCCTGTTCTCCAGACTTCCCTGGGCTGCAACTTATGCCCACTGCCTCTCTATCCTGTCACCTCTTTGCAGATACAGATCAACAGAATTACTTCAACATACATAAGTACCTACTGCTCACCATAATCCTAATAAAATAAAATAAAATTTTCCAAGAAGGTTAACATAGAAGAGGCTATGCCCATCCCTATATGTCTAGGCTTGCCTGTTCAGTGGGAATATCTTAAGGAACTAGTTCCAGGAATGACTCCACCTGTTCCTGTCCCCATCCTTGTTGGAAACACAAGAATTTCCAGTAAGTTTAACCTCAACCTTTCTTAAGGGTAGCTGCTATTCTTCAGGTGGGAAGAATGTTGCATCCTTTTACCTGTGTATCACAAGTGGACTAGCATGAAGCAACATTACCAACCACCTCCCCCTGGATAGGTCAAATTTACCTTTTTAACCCAGTGATGCAAAACCAGTACCCATGTGGGTTAGTGAATATAGCCTTGAGACTTTATACCCGCACCTGCAAATATTTTGGGGTCATGGCCAGTTTATCTCTGTGATATTCCAGTGTAGTTTTGCAAAAGCAGGACACCAGATTTGCCAAGCTTTTTTCTGATTTCTACTAGATAATAATCTGAACAGAAATTAAAAAATGAAGGTACAAGAGCGTCTGCAGCTAACAGAGCATCTGACTAACTTCAGCAGGCCATTATAAGCGATGCCTTCAGAAAACTTACCAAAGCTCAGGGTTCTGACTCCTCTTTCTTCTCGTCCCCCAATGACACTGAAGTTTACTGTGTAATTGGGTTTAGCTGCTGTGCTGGATTTAGGCTGGGACTGCCATGAAGTACTTTGTGGTTTCGTCGATTTCTGCCACTGATTTCCCAGCTTCTGAGATGGAGCAGTCTTCTGACCAAAGCCACTACTTGAAAGTCCACCACTGGAGGAACCTAACAATAAACACCTAATTAAGTTTTTCAGCTCAGTATCTGTCACCTGTTTAATACAAGTAAGACAGTTTAGTTTTGACATCCAACCACATCGTTTATAGTGATACCATTATACAAGAGAACACTTACAGAAAAACTTGTATAAAATGAATTGAAGAGTCTCATTAACGAGTAACTTGGATGGCAGGAGCTAGAACTGTTACTGAAAGTCTCGGTCTCTTATCATTAAAGTTCTCAACTGTTAGTTTTAGCAGAAGCATCTGCTCTTGCCTGGTCAGCTAGGCTTGTGTAAGGTCAGAAAATAATTTGGCAGTGACATTAGTTCTGCCTCCCAATTCATTATACTTCAACAATCGTTAATATGCAGAGGACAATGAAAATATTCTCAATATATTACATTTTCTTGATCATAGAATTAGTTTTTCAAATAAATGCTTTCAAAGTTTCTAGTGATTTCTTGCACTACTGTTTAAGAAAGATGAAAACATTATCCTACAGCAGCATTAGCAGGGAATGTTGCACATGAGTAAAAAAAGCACTGAAACCTGCAGGAGACTGTTGTAATCACCTTGGTGTAATCAACAAGCCTCTGTATCAACACAATATTGACTCAGTTTTTAGTATCCCATTTCCTTTCATTAAACCAGTATAAAATAACCCTGCTTAGCAGCTTCGCTGCTCCTTACTTTGGGAAGAACGTACAGGGCCTTTTCTCAACTCTACAATACTCATTGTAAACAAATTGAGCTCCAACCTTCTAAATTCATTATTCAGCTTTTTGTCTCACTGAAGAAAATAAACCTGATTTTTTTTTATTCTAAACCAAGCCACCATTCAGTTGCCCTTGACTGACTTCCTTTGGAAAGATTCCTAGAAACCGAGTTCCCTTGACAAGTTGCATATACCTGGCATTATACCGAGGCAAAAAATAGAATGACGACTGAATGTAGATACATATAGATTTTTTTGTAAGAGAAACATTTGATATATGTGGCATCCTAAACAGCTTAAGACTTCTTCATGTTGGAAGAATTCCCTAAAAGTGAGAGAACCACAAATTCAAGACTAGTGGTCAAATGTAATTACACACCTGAAGCCAGTCAGGAAGTCTAATATGAATGAAATACCAACACTTCAAAACCAGAAATCTTTATCACTGGTCTTGAATGACAAACTTATGATCCCATCTCATTATTTCTTGGAAGAAGGTAGATTATTATTTGAATCTCCACATACATTACTGATCAGCTGCTGCTGCTTAGAACCGAACTTTCAGATCAAACATATCCCAAGCCAGCTTAAACTTACTTGTTCTTATTTTTATCCCCTTTGATTCAGCCTAAAGCCTCAGAAAAAACACCCAAGCTTGTCTGTGTAGACACAGCAATGTAAACTTCGTTTCTTCTTTCAAAACTCGTTCCCCACACCTCAGATCTCTTGATAGCTCTTTCTGGTAGCCACTGCTCATAGTTGTAACAGTTTACACAAAAAGTCTCCCCAGGGCCACCTACAAGATACCATACTATACCTCTAATACCATACCTGATAAAACCTGGTACTGCAATACAACACCTGATAGAATCTACAATTGCACTAGTTTTTTTATGAAAGCATACAATTGCATAGAAGTGATTGAAGACTCAGTTAACTAATGTGTGAAATTCACAGGAATAAAAAATAAAATAGCCCCGTCACTTGTCAGAGTACATAACCTTCCACACTGAAAAATAATCTCATTCTACTACTCTTTCCAAGCATTCTACATTCCTTATTTCATTCTTGAAAGCCAATAAATTCTTCCTGTAGAACAAGCTAATGCCTCACTAGCAACTTTTCAACACTACACTCCTACTTTCTGGTACAAGATCATCCCTAGAAATGAAGGGTGTGAGAACAACTATTACAGAACAGTCTTGGTATCCCACCACTAGCCTCATACACCACTAACACCTCCCTCTAGCTATTGCTTGTTTTCTGTTTAGGTAGCACTCCCAATTAAGCAGCTTTCATTATGACTTTTATATGAAGGCCAAAACTCCTATGAAAAATACAACACCGAGTCTAAACTCCAGTTGCTATAACTCCCTGAAAATTCTGTTCATGCCTAAGAAGGTTAACTAGCACAGTGACACCTGGCTACTTTCTAATGCAGTCATTTTTCCTATTGAAAGTTACCTGAAAGAATAACAAATTGATCTAAATCCTGCTAAAATCAGTAAATTTCTCCCACTGGTTCAGTATGTCAAAGATAAGTTGATTTTTTTTAATGTCACACTATCTATAGATTTAAAAAGTCCATAATAACCTGAATTATTAAGCTAGAAAGTTTTTGTCAACTGTTTACTGCAGAGCAGCCTTATTGGTACTGCTTCAACACCGAAATTTTGCAAGTAATTATGCACAGGCAACATAAAGAAGCCAAATAGTGTATGTTACCTATGTTTACATAAGATAATTCCACCAAGAGGGTACTCAATGCAATACACAACGCTAATCGCCAAGGCAACAGGATAAAACCTCTGTCAGCTCCAAGCTAAGGGAAAAGCACATCTCTGTAATTCAGCAGCTCAACAAATACAGGCTGTTCCAAATCATTCCTTGGACTCTTGGCAGCTAGGCAAATTTAGCAGCTACAAATCAGCCATTTGCTATGGCAGTGTGGTCCTGAAATGCACGGACCTCAGCTCTTTTCATTGTCCTTAGTTTTTCTGCTGTTTGAGAATGCTGCAGGGCTAATTCCTGAGTCTGGGGTGAAGATAACATCCTGGAACAAGTGTTACTCCACGTTGTGTCTTATCTTCCATAATTTCTTGTGCACAGCAGTGCAAACTGACAAATAATGCTTATGCTATAGGTGTACAAGTATGGGCTTGATTTGTGCTCATCTTGAACATGACAGATTTGAGCAGCGGAGCTACAAAGGCCTACTGAAATAAAACAACTGCTGCTTTGGATCTAAAAGAATTTAACTCAGGTTTCACTTTATATCCTTCACAGCACAGCATCAATCAATGCTGGATAAGAAACTTCATGCTCAGTTACTTAATCAGCAACCCTGGGTTTCTCTTACCCTCTGAACTAGATTCTGAAGCTCTACGTATTACACTGTTTCTAAGTCACAGTGTGGTTATCTTCTTAAATACTATTCTGGATGTTTCATGCAATCTGAGTAAAAATTCAGTCTTTTCTTGTTACTTGTCTGCTCCCAGCAACTGCCTCAAGCTGTTTGTTAATTAAAAGAAAATGGTTTACATAAGCTATCAGTTACATTTATTGGTACAAGAAGCAAATCAAATGTTAGTGGCATTATGTATAGTCTCTTAAAAGTAACATCTTACCTGGAAGACCAGATCCAAGATTGGCAAGATCAGCAAAAGGATCAAAGTTCTGAGACTTAGCCTGGCTGAAAGACAGACCTGAAGACACACTGGACTGGCTCCCTGTGGTAAAAGCTTGGCCTATGTGATAAGAAAACATATCATGCACCTGGTGTATTTGGAAATTGAGAAAATGAGTAAACACACTATTCCCACAACGCCTCATGTAAACCTCCCCACCATTCTGCCCCACAACATCTTTCACCATGGCAAGAATCACCATTACTATAGACAACAAACTATTTGGTTCCTCAGCCTTGAATGTACTTTGAAAAACTACACAGGTGCCTTACTAAAGAGGCATTTAAGCACAAGAGCATGGAGTCCTTTAAGCAACAGAGCAAAAAGGCATGAAGGCATGTTCAGCAGTATCAGATGATTAAACTAAGTCTGGAGTATTTCTTATTCCCTTTAATGGAAGAATTTAATACCTTCAAAAAGAGGCTTCAACTGTGGTGATGCTACATCACTCGTTGCCGAGGAATCTGCCCAAGAATCCCATCCACCTAAGAGATCTGGATGGCTTGCAGAAGATGCTATTTTAGGTGGCTCTGGTGTCAAATTCCCTACAGAAAAAGAAAACCATCACAATAATTGATATCCTGCCAATACCAATAGAACTGTGTACCACATTGCCAGCTACAATGACCAACTACACAGCTTGCTTAAACTTCCCCGTAACACAGCCATGCAGTCTTACACAGGACTCAGAAGGGTTTTACCACTGGAATTCCTTCTTTTGTATTTGAAACATCTCATGCACTTCATAGAGGAGGTATTTTCATGCATAGGCAGTGCTACGATTTTAACAACTTCGGTCTCCGGGGCAAAAGGACTAGCTAAGGGTTGGCTTCAGGGCACACTGATGATCCTGACAACACAACGGCTAACGAGAAAGCAGCAGTGCTTAAGAAACAGTGCTCCATATCACTCAGCAGTCTGGGTGCTACACAGGTGGAGCCAGGTCATTTCAAACTGCAGGTTTGACTACTCCAGGCCTCATGTGACAAAGGGAGCTCTTGACAAACTAATAGCCCTTTTCAGTTCAATACATGAATGAATGCATGCAATTAAAAAGCAGAATACAGGAAGAGTGATCTCTTCTGCGAAAAGATTGAGAATCACTAGCTCAGTGGATAAAAGCTGCTTTTCTATGTGCAAAGCAAAAGCACCATGCTAACTGAGAACAGATAATGAAACAGTCACATTCAAAAGGATGCAAGGCTGCTTCCACTAACTTCTAGAATGTGCCCTATCCCATACAGGGTTATAACTGCCACCACCTGACAAAAAATGATTTTGCACTTTCTGACACACAGAGTATGAGGTGAGCCATCCTTGGAATGAGAAGTCCTAGATAAGGAACACTCAAAAGCTGCATGCCAGCTCTGAGCATTCCCTTCAAGCACAGCTTGCAGAGACAAAGCAGAACCGCCCCTTCAATGCTATGACAACAGTCAGTGCTACAGAGCAAAGGTGGTATTTCAAAGCCAGTATGTTTAGTGGTACTCGAAGACATTTCCAAAGACCTAGAATTTGGAAAGCTAACCCAGCCATCCTTTCAGAAATTGTGATGTTTTGATGCTTTGGATGTTCAGACACTACATCACAGCTTTTCACTTCTCTCAGCTTTACATTCTGAATAGCTACCAAGTCACAGAAACTATTTTATCTTACTTGAGGAAATAACTTGAAGCAAATTAAATATCCCTTCCACCACCTCAATCCACTAATTGTATTTATACTTAGATCTTATGGTTGCAAACAGAGAACATTAAATACTCTGCAGGAAATGTCTGCCAAGAGCCTGTATTTCAGCATTATCATCTCTGCTGCATGTGAAGGAAAATATCAAAATAAAATGCACAAAGACTCCAAAGTCTTCTGAAGGTATGGTACAATTTTCAGCCCTTTCTCCAGACTTAAGCTTGAGAGAAATAAGAGTAAGCTAGACTAAACTACAGCTGAATGCACTTGAAAGACTGAGAACACACTATGGGAATCAGCTCTTTTATAACTGCTAGTTTAAGAGCAATCAAATTCATCACATCCCCCACCCTGAACAAAGCAGGGAGCAGCCTAGTTGTTCAGCAGTAAATTCACTATAAATAGTACAAGCTTACACTCATCCGTTACGCTTTTATCACAAAAATCTGAAACAATGGAGTACAATGTGCAATACACTGAACAGGTAAGATGTTCCTTCTGCAACTGTTTATTCTTATGCTACATTCTTTCTAGTTGTACAATTTGGGCATTACAATAGATTTCACATCAAGAAATAGTGCTACCAACATGATACTCCTACCTCTACATATTTTTGAAGAGACCGCATGCTGAATCCCTGATTTTTGTAACCTGGCACACTGGAATCATACAGATACATTACGGTAAAGGAGCAGAATATCTAAAGAAAGAGTAAAACATGAAGCATAGCTAAACGTTCAGAAAGTTGAAGCAATTTATTACGGGCAAGGAGATCCATAGCTGCTTGCCCCTTAAGTTCTTCTTTAATGCACATGTATAATCCTTAGCCATAAAGCAGTAAACTGCTGAAGGTCAGAGCATAGTGCTTTACTAACAGTGCTCCAACCAAGCTAAGATACAAGAATAAGTTGGTGGTAATCAGATCACACTTCCCAGCTTCCCAAAATAAGAGCCCTACATTTTAGTCTATCAAACACACCACCTCACATTAGGTTTTCTTTATTTAACTTGTCATCTCTACAGGAAATCCTTTAATCACAGAGGGCAACAGGATTTTCTGTGGACCAAGAGGCTGGTTTAATATGACGCAAGGTTTTTTTAACCTTCTCTAAAGCCTGACTGAGAACAGCCTGAAACTAACTTCTACACAGGAGAATACTACATTGGTCAATCAGCTTTCTTTTGATCACCTTCTGCATCTCCTGCTATCTCTTGATCAGATCAGTTCATTCTTGCAAAGGGAAATACATTCCTGACTCAACTTGCATTAGAGATGACCACCTACTTGCATATCCAAACAAATCATTTCTGTTCTCAAAAATGCTCGCTGAGCAGGTACCTACTAAGGAAAAAAGGATACTCCTCCAGCTACTGGTGACAGCTTGTATTTGCAAGTGTGGCCACTCAAGTGCAGGTTATCGATTCTGAACTCAGTCATCCTACTAGCTTCTCTAAATTACTAGTTTTTTCACAGAAAATTAAAATACCGTGTTAACATACTGCCATTTAGCAAAACTGATCAACATTTTTATAGTACAGGATAGAATGCCTTAACAGATCAGATATTCTTTAAGACCCATCTTTCCTACAAATTGAAATCACATTTTAACACTCCTATGATTTTAAATTTCAAGGCACCCTAAGAAATACAAGCCTAAAATTCTAATTCTTGATTACGCTCACTGAAACCGCTTTTCTCCTGTTATCTGTAGAGGTTCAGTAACTGTTTACTACTCCAGAAAGCTTACCCATCACTAAAATTTAATTCTAGACACGTATTACCGCTCTAACAGTAGATTCACCATGTCTCATGGCTGCAGCTTATTTTGAATGAACACTGACATTACTACTAATTTTTTTAGTGTGTTTAAAATTGTTCCTCACTTTAATGACTTCCTGTTTGCACTTTCTTCTGCTTGCTCAACATAATTCTTCCAAATACGTCATTTGAAAACATGCTCTCATTTGCCCTCTTCTCCAGTTGCTAGTTATCACGTCCTTTCACTCACTCACGTTAGAAGCATTACAGCTATTAATTTTTCTAACTTCCCTGCTAAATACCTGAGCCTTTAGCATTCCATCTGGTCACAAATACATACTCCATTTCAGCTGAACACAGAAAAGTTGTCCATTTTAAAGTCGTCCTTTTGGTAAAGATAAGGAGCATGAAATATTATCCCAAGTCCTCCACTCCCACAGGGTTTTTAAAGCCTGAATATCAATGGAGAAAAATTGGGAAATCCCTGTATAACTGTAGACTAAACAAGAAGATGGGTACATTTTAAGCATCTTTTCCTTGTGTTGACAGAAAGCTCCAGAAATCACATTAAAATAGCAGTATGCTAATGCATTTACCACAGTGCAAGTTTTCAGCCAAAATAAGGAATAGTACACATGAAACAATAAGCAGTGAAGTCACGTGTCAAAATATTTCTTTTCTTCTGTACTTGCTCAGATGTTACTAACAGCTGAACATTGATGGTGGTCTCCTAGAGGTTGCAGGGAAACATTCAGAGAGCAGAAAATCAAGTTTATGTATTTTTACAACTTAAATTTAGTATATGAAAGAGTTCTCTGTCATATAGGGATTGAAGCACCTCTGATATGAGGACAGGCTGAAGATCCTGGTATTGTTTAATCTGGAGAAGAGAAGGACTGGGGGTGGGCAATCTTATCAATGTGTATAAATACTTAACAGGAAGAAATAAAGACAGCCAGGCTTCTTAGTGCTGTTCAGTGGAAGGGCAAGAGGGCAACAGGCACAAACTGAAACACAGGAAACCCCATCTAAGCAGTAGTTTTTTCTGTAAGAGTAGTCAAGTACTGGCACACAAGTTGCCCATAGAGGTTGTTGAGTCTTGTTAAAGACTGCATCCTTGGAAACAATGAAAATCAGCAAGGTCATGGTCTTGAGCAGCCTGCTCTACCTGACCCTGCTTTGTGCAGGTCAACTAGATAATCTTCAGAGGTCCCTGACTCTTGAGTGAGATGAGATTTTTTGGCCAAGATGATGCTCCACAGATCAGTATTGATTAAAACTTCTACTTTACAGGAAAAAAAAAAGTATCATCTGCTTGGTAATCTCATGTAGTGACAATGAAAGTCTCATAATTAAAAAAGTGGCAAAAAACTGGCAACTATACAACTATAAAACACAGCTGTTACTGTATCCAGGCCAGAACAAAAATGCTGCAAAGAAAGCAGCAAGTGGGATCTTCTCAGCAGAATCAACCACAGCTCAAATATAATGCTTAAATACATGGTAGAGAGGCTAATCAGCTGGCTAGTCTTATTTCAAGGATGAAGGCCTCATCTCAGACAGGCAAATACTGCATTTTTTTAAACCAGTTTCTCTGTAGCTAACACTCAGACTGCATCACTCAAAGGCAGGGTCAACTAGACAAGACTGTCCAACAATGATGGCAACTCAAAACTGCATGCAGTAAGTGCTGGGAAGAAAATGCTGCTGGATTCAGGGTGAGGAATGTGATACCACCATTCCTAACTACATCCAATTTCTAAGTAGGGGTCTGCAAGGGCAGACTCTGTGAGGAGAGGCCTAACTGCTCCATGCTGGACACAACCAGCTCCAATAGACCCACTGCAGGATACAGCTGCCAAGTGCTGCTCAGCCAAGAGGGGATGTTTTCACCTCTGGAAACACATACATAAATAAGAAAGGGTAAAAAACACTGCACGGCAGCTGTGAGAAGAGTGAGAAAAACGAATGAAAACCAGCCCTGCAGACACCAAGGCCAATGGATGAAGGGGAGGAGGTGTTCCAGGTGCCAGAGCAGAGATTTCCCCACAGCCTGTGGAGAAAATCACAGTGGAGTAAAAATATCCATACTGCAGCCTGTAGATGAGCCCGTGCAGATGGATGTACGCTGGACACAGACACAGCCCATGGAGAGGAGCCCACACAGCAGCAGGCTCCTGGCAGGAGCTGCAGCCCCTGGAGGACCCACACTGGAGCAGTCTGCTCCTGAAGGACTGTACCCTACAGAGACCCAGGTTCCTGAAAGCCTACCCCATGGGAAGGGCCTACACAGGAGCAGGGAACAGTGCGGGATGAGACAGCAGCAAAGAGCTGTTACAGACTGGCCACAAGCTCCATTCCTATGGAGAGGACCTACACTTGTCTTTGAAAGTCAGATTTAAAATGCCAACACTTCTGGCTCTACCACTCCGTTTCTGTAAGGGTATGCTTCTCTAAAGAATGAGCATGCTCAGAAGCTCTACTTAGTAACACTTTGAAAATAATGTGTTTAGCAAGGAGATATGAGAAGACCGAACAGATCACAAAGCTTTTTGTTTAATGACAAATAGATTTTAAAATAAATGCATGAGGAAAAGACATCACCAAGAATACGTCAGAAATTAAATGAAAGAAATAAGATTAGAGTATTACATAATGTACTCCATAAGTGTATTACCAGAACACGTTCAGATCAAGAAGGTCCAAGCTAGCTTCAGCTTGCATTTAAATAATTGGCTATATTATAATTTGACTTGCTCATTTCTTTTCCAAGTCTTTCAGAAAAAATCTTTAAAAACTGAATACAATCAAAATAGCATTGTCATTAACTTTGCAGGTGTTTGTGTACTCTCATTTCTAAGTACTCTCAGAGGAAACTCCAGCTCCCAACAGAAGGTGAGCAATGCTAGAAATCCTCTCGCCTCATAAATATTAGCATGACATTATACAGGAGACTCTCACTACTTGGTGCATTTGTATTTGCATTCCCAGAACATGGAGCTAATTAAAACAGCAGTCAAAACAAGTGGATCTGTTAAGACACTAATCCACCTTGACTAAGCTGAAAGACAAATGCACAGAGCAGCAGCAACTGTTCAGAAACAGAACACCAGAAGCACACTTACCTAAATTTAAGAAGTCTGAGCTGGAAGAAGGCGGAAGCGAACTGTGTGTGGAAGGAACTGTACTAGGTGTAGATACCGAGCTTGGATTAAGGAAGTCCCCAAAGAGGTCTGGACCAGACAGGGCTTGATTCTCTGAAGTTGATGACATTGTGAATGGGTCAAAAGGATCAGCTAAAAAAGAAGCAAAACCAAAAATTATCTTATGACAAATTTCAGAATAAACAAAGTTGAAAAAGCCTTACTCCTCTGGAAGCACAGACAAAAAGCAAAGTTCATGTCAGTAACTGCAGTAGCCTTCTAAGACTTTTTCCTGGTACAGAGTCACCATTTGTCCCTTCCTCTAGACATCTGTACTTCAATGTTGGTACATACACAATACGAACAGCTATGTTTTCAAACAAAAGTCCTTGAAAAGGCTGCATACTTTCAGTAACATTGTTAACTTCATCCATGTAAGAAACATCTTAAATTTTACCGATCAACTGCAAACAGAAGAATTACATTTTTTAGATGCTCTATAATGCCAAACCTCCAAAGAATTTAAACAAATCTACTATCAAACTACTAAAAAGATAAACTAAAACATTCATACCACCGTTTCGACTTGAAGGCATTAGTGACTGGGGTAGAAAGCACGTCAACTCAAAAATGAAAACCAAAAGAAGCCAGGCTTTCAACAAGTCTCTAGTGATCACAATGAAAAAAAAACTAAGTGGAAGAGTATTTATAGTCAGCATGGGGTAACACGTGACAGTCAGCTGGAATCAAGGCTCGAGATCTTCTGCTGCCCTCTAGGGTCAAAATCCTCAAAAGCCCAGGGGCTCCTGCCACAATTCACTCAAACTGAAGAAAGGAATAACCCTGCCATAGTGCCCTAGCACATCCTGAGGTGATGGCCACATTGTACAAGACTCAGTAACACTTCGAAGAAACAAACCCTGGATTGTCATCAAGCTATCTTAATATAGTATCAGACGTACACAAAATCTCAAGTACAAGTTTGATGTGTAAACTAAAATACAACAAAAGTCCAAATATTCTCACTTCTGCCATTATCTTTCTCTTATCCAATTCAAAGGTAAAATTAGATCCATACATGGCTACTACCCAGGTGTTTCCTGGAGTAGATATAAGAAAGGCATAGTTAAAGTATTAAAGATTCTCTTTTATGGACTTCTGCCGGTGTAAAAAAGGTAAATTGATTCCTCATTCATCACAGTATAATACTGCACTGCTTCAGAATAACAGTATTTGAAATCACCTAAATGTTCTACAAAAACACTTTACAGCTGTATGTAGATCAAAGCTTTTAGTCTAAATGAATTATCTTTGTGCAAATAAGCTAAATCTTGTAACAGTTACCCAGATTATTAGACTTAATATTCTCAGAAATCTTAGCGTTAACATCAGGCAGAGAGTTGCTGTTCCCTAAAGTTTAGTCATGTGACAGGGCTAATGATCCATTGCTAAGAGGAGCAGAACCTCTGAACTGGAATGTCTTGTTTCAAATACCAAATACAACAGGACGTAACATTCTCTTTCAGGATACAGACCTGCCAACAACATCAGTAAAACCAGCAAGAAACACCTTTTAGCAGTACCCTTATCCTACTGGTTTGAACAACAACCTACAGAATTTCCAGCTGCCTAGCAATCTTACACGATTAACACAAAAAACCCACACAGATGCTTGACCTAAACTCACAGCTCTGTACCACACCTAATGCTACTGCTTTCTCCCACTTCGTGTAAAGCAGTAAGTTACTACAAGTCTATGCCTTAGTAGGAAAAGTTATTTACACATGGATTTAGAAAAGGATGTAGCATGTAATGTTTGTATGGGGAGGTTATGGATTCTTTAAAAATACCGAGTCCCCTTTAAATTCAAAATTTGATTCTTTTCCATTTACATGGTTTGAAGTTAACAGGATACTAGCAACATAACAAAATACTTGGGTAATATACAGCAACTTCTCTCATTCATGCAGTAAAACACCTGCTCTATGTAGATTCTTGCTATAGACCAACAGGGCTTCACTGGACCAATAAAAATACAGTACTCATTTTCCAAACACAATGCAAGCAGCAGCTTTTATCTTTTGGCCAGCTGAAGAGTACTAATGTTAATTTTATGTACCTGAAGACATGGTTGCTGCTGAAGACACACCCTGAGTAGCAGCTGGACACTGACTGCTGAAAAAGAAATCTGTTCCTTGTCCAAGGAGATCTCCAGTGGGCTCTTCTGAAATCTGTGATGCATTATTCACAAACAGATTGTTCAGCAAGTCTGCATTACTTGATGAAGAGTTTATTTCTGAGATAGGTTGTTTCTGTTCTGGTGAAATGTCGGAATGTAGTCCAAGTAAGTCTACATTCTCTTCAGGAAGAGATTTTTGTAATGGTGCAGATGGAGCTTCAAAATTTGCTTCAAAAAGCAACTCGCCTTCTGGAGTAACACAGTCTTTTTCATTATCAGCGACTGCACTTTCTTCACCTGGAAATGTAGGGAATTCCTCATCTGAAGGATCACTCTCCTCCCTATCATCAGATAGCTGAACACGATCATTTTTAGATGAACTGTCCTCTATTCCACTTTCTGGACTTTTTCCTTCTTGAATAAAAAGAAACAGCTTTAGATTACCAGGATTCTTCTGTCAACTAGGATAAGACAGACTTACACAGTGACATCATATGAAACCAATCATTAATTAAACAAAGCTCACAAAAGCACTGACGAAAAAAGAACTTTTGCCTACCACCTCTTTATACAGGGCAGGCAAAGGGGCAGCTCACTACCACGCTTGCCACTCTGCATGGTCAGGTGTTAGGAACTTTTTCAAAATGAGACTGACTTGGACATTCACCTCTGGACATAGTACCACTTATGGCTTAGAAGATGTCCTGGTTTCAGCTGGAACATGCAGTGCTGTGTTCCAGATTTGGTGTGAGAACGGTGTTGATAACACACTGATCTTTTTAGTTGTTGCTAGGTAATATTTATACCAGGACTTTTTAGTTTCTCAGGCCTTGCCTGCAAAAGGGCTGGAGTGACATGAGAAATTGGGAGGGAGCACAGCCAGGACAGCTGACACAAACTAGACAAAGAGGTATTCCATACCATGGGACATCATGCTTGGTATATAAACAGGGAAGGGTCAGCTGGGGCCTGCCAATAGTTGCTCAGGGGCTGACAGGGCATCTGTCAGTGGATGGTGAGCAACCATACTGTGCATCACTTGTTTTCTTTTCTCCCTTCCCTTTGGATTTCATTCCTCTCCTCTCCTCCGTCCTTTTCACCATAACTGTTATTATTATTATTCTTTGGGGTTTATTTTATTTCAATTATTAAACAGTTCTTATCTCAACCCTTAAGTTTTACATTCCAGTTCTCCTCCCCATCCTTCTGGGTGAGGCTGGGGTGAGTGAAAGACTGTGTGGTACTTAGTTACCGGCTCAGGCTAAGCCACGACAGGGTAACATACTAACATTTCCAGTTGTTGCTAAGTAATGTTTATAGGAAGTCAAAGAGTTCCCAGTTTCTCAGGCCCTACCAGCAAGAAGATTGGAGGAGCACAAGAAATTGTGAGGGGACACAGCCAGGACAGCTGGCCTGAACTAGCCAAAGGGATACTCCATACCACAGAATGTGATGCTAAGTATATAAACTTGGGGGAGTTGGCCAGGGCCCACCAATCGCTGCTTGGGGACTGGCTGGGCATCAGTCAGCGGCTGACAAAGCAATTGTACATTACTTGGGGGTTTTTTCCTCCTTTCCTTTGGATGTTATTCCTCTTCTCCCTTCTTTTCATTACAATTGTTACTATTATTATTAATTATTTTATTTCAACTATTAAATTATTCTTATCTCAGCCCTCAAGTTTTACCCTTTCCCTGGTTCTCCTCCCCATCCTGGGGCAGGGTGTGTGTGAAACGAGCAAGTGGTTGTGTGGTGCTTAGTTGCCAGCTAGGGTTAAACCACAACAGATCACTAACTGCTGCTCCAACTCAACGATAACATCAGCGACAGCATGAGCAGTTACTGATATTTTTGCCAATAAAGCAGAACCCAGAAAAAGGACTTACACATGCACTACAAATTTACATTTTCTCAGTCCAAACACTGATCTGGACTCCACCGGCTAGTCTACTTTTTCTCTGTTCCTCAGCCAGCCTAAGGGGGCTGTGGGAAGGCAAAGGTTTCCTTGCAGACCTTTAAGGTTAAGATTTGTGCAGAAAAAGAAAAACTTAGCTCTGCGTTTAAGCCACACACAACACCAAAACAAACCATTACTTTACACAAATGAAGCAGAATGGCCTGTAGAGCTCACTCTTTAAATAGTTTTTTGTCATGGTCTGGTGAAATAGTGACTTCTGCTGCATAAGAAGATTTAAGCGCTCATTGGAAGGTGTATAAGACAACAAGCATAACAAATAGTTACTTCAGAGGAAAACCCATACCTTTCCAGTCCAGAGAATGAAAGAAGTTATTTGCATCAGTACTACTGCTGTGTGGGGATTCTGTATCAGTAGGTGCACTTTCTGAAGACTGCTCCAGCTGGGATGCTTCTGCTTCATATTGTGCAGTTGAACCTGGTTGTCTAGGAAGCTCTGGTTTCCCTATAAAATAGAGTTTAAGTCAGAACCCTTGGGGAGAAACTTCCAAAACTCAATCCTGGTCATAGCAGCTAGTATTTGGCTTACAGAATGACTGCTGTACCACAACAGTCTCAAAGTGCCTATTATTCTACAAAGGCACAAAATTCCCTCCCTCACACTCCATTCGAAATTGGCATTATTGTTTCAACTGCAAAAGCTATCAAGACCCTGTTTTCAACTTTAACATCAGATTACATCAGATTCATAGCAAAGCACTCAAGCATTCTGACATTTGAAGGAAAATGTAATTGACACCTCACTTGTGCCATTGTATAGAATATGCAAGAGCTAGGAACAACATCCGCAATACAGAACAGAACAGCAGGAAAGAGCAAATGCAGCTACAGGAAAAAAAACAACCAAGCAGAGTATAAAGCCAGAGAAGAACATGGCAGTTGTTAACAAACATCTCCAAGGAGTTAAGTAATACACTGTGTTCTGTGATTAACTACTCCTTACATTTATTATTTTACTGAGGTCACCAGATTATGTGACTCTCGTGTAAGACTGAGTTAGGCTGAGTTACCTACTGCTGTATCAGCTCTCAAAAAGGAGATTTCTCCAAGGCAAATATGTAGACTCCCTAAACTAGTAAGTGTTCATTCACTGTTTGAAAAGAATGTGATGAATCCTTGGAAGAAAGCTAGCTGTCTAAATCTAAATACCAAACCAGGAGAGCACCCTCTTTCCACATATTCAGTTGTAGCTTACAGAGAAGCTGAAAAAAGTCTGTCTCAGAAAACATACATGAAAGGTCATGAATAATGGAATAGTACAAATTCAATTTTAATAAGCAAGTTTTATAAAACCTATCGTCCTTATCCTATATCCTTCCCACCAGTTTTAAGAAATATTTTTAGTGAGATTTGAAACTCTTACATTTCATTTATCAATCAGAAAATGAAAACAACTTTAAAAATGAGTAATTGTTACAATCCTCATTGTCAATGAAACAACTTTAGTGAGTTGTGTTCAGAGATTTTTAAAATATACATAACCTAAGTTAAATAGAAAATTATCTATATCATAATACTAACCAAACATAACCTGCTAAAAAAAAAAATAAATGTAAGACAGCAGCAACTACCTTGTATCAAAAGAAATGTAATTAAGATGTACCATATTAAGAGCAGAGACTAAGATGTCGTGTATGGTGTACTAAAACCACCACAGTAATCTCCATCATGCTTTTTATTCTGGAAGCACAGAGAAGGTTTAAGAGCCTTAATGAAAATGTCAAAGCTCATTACTGATACCAGGAGAAGAAGAAAGATCCTGAACAGCATTAACCAGAATTAATGCAGACATCTACAGATGAAGCACAGAATACGTAGTACCAGAAAAACTGAACATCTGCTGGAGCACAATAGAGAAAGTTGAGAAATTGAATTATGACATTACTTGGCTATACGCAATTAAAAATATTTTTATGTTTTATTCTTAAGACCATTTGTGAGGAACGCTCAGATGATTTTAAGTGAAATAATGGTGCCGGTTAGCCAAGTGAAGTTCTTTCAAGACATTTTGCCTACAAATCCTGGTTGTTACAATTCCATTTGCTAAAATCCCTGCAAATAGGATATTCATAGCTATCAAATAGTAAAGCAAGCAAATGTAATGACAGTGGATAAAGTGTAAAGACAAGGAAAATTATAATCCCTTATTGAAGGATAATTTATACTCTTTCATATAATGGAAAATTTTAAGTGATATTTACAAAAAAATACACCTTTTAAATTTCTTTCATTTAAAGGAATGTCAGAAATGAAACAAAAGCCTCAAACGTTAAGGACATTAGAAACTTTAGCATGTTCTCTAGTTTTTCAAAAGATTCATTACCAAATTTTGATAAAATCTCTTGTTGCTCCTCTCGGGTGGAGAAGAGGATCTTGGGATTCAGTCCCTTTATATTCATGTTATCCCATGGTGGCTGTTCACAGCTAGGTCTGCCTCTGGGCTCCACCTCTACTTCCAGATTGACTTGAAATAAATCAGGATATTTTTCTTGTATGTCACAGGCATCCAGATCATACCTGAAAAGATGCATACAAGTAGGTTCTTGATACTGATTGCTAACTAGATTAAGTTCACCACAGTCCAAGGCAATTTTTTAAAGGAGTTAGTATCAGGCTGTATCAGTATCAGTTAGTATCAAGCTGTATTTGTATACTTTTTCTACAAATTTTAAACAGATGGTATATTGGTATGTGGGGTTTTTTTGCTGTATTATGAACAAAACCTTCAGTTTCCTTCAGATGAGAAAACAAAAGAACCGTATTGCAATCAAAGTCATTTACTTCCTACACTAACCATATTTCCTCCCCCTGCCACATGTTGGTTTGGCAGACTAAACAGTTTCAAATAAAACTTCTGCCAGATTCCTACATAGGAACGGGTGTCAACATACTTGGCAAATTTCACTGTGGTAGCATTTCGGGGCACAAAACCTGTGTGGAACTGTATCTGAAACATCTTCATTGAAGCCATCTGTTGAAAACAAGAAATACAGGGAAAATAGATAAATCCACATGATTAGTATTCTGCATAGTGTTCTGCCTTCATTACAAAACAAAATATTTTCAGTATTAAAATATTTAAAGTGTTTGTTTTGCTACCATTTCACCTTAATTCTACGTATACTTTATCTTGAGAGACTTAAATGCAGCTTGAGACAGAATGTAGACAAACCTATTACTACCAGAAACAAACCAAAAGACCTCAAACCAGCTATGTCTCACTAACCTAAGGCTATCAAAGTCTGTTAAGCACTTCCAGACCCTGTTCTAGAGGCTGAAACTGCATGACCTCTGTTGCTTTCCTGAATATCATACACCCAGAAAACCTCATTGTGCAATACACTAATCAGGAAATATACATATAGACAGGAGTCCATTCAGAACAGTTTTAAATGTAGCACATTCTAACGGACACTTCGTAAGAAACGCAGAGCTCTTTCCTATGCAACTTCAAGTCAACCATCCATCCCAGAGAGAATTATAGGGCTTGTCCAAACTGATTCATTATAGCCATTCAACTTTCCCAACTCTTTTTTTTCTGCTGACAGAAAGACTACTTTCCCATGCCTGATCAGCATGTGAGAGTCCAGAAAATGCTACTATAGAAGTTTAATGTACCTCCTGGTCTTGCACAAATCTAAATTACAGCAAACTGATACATCCACAATGTATTTGTTCACTGGCTTCAGTTACAACACATGTGGAATAGTCTTGCCAGTCCTTACAAAGAAAGTATTACAGTAAGAGTCAAGTAAATATGACAGACTAAAATAGAATTATGGAAGTTCTTGTAAATGAGCATTTATTGAACATCATAACCAAAAGTCAAGTGACAGACAAAGCACTGCTAGCAGGTTGAGGGAGGTTATCTTTCCCCTCAATCCAGCACTGGTGAGGTCACATCTGAAGTCCTGTGTCCAGTTGCTGGGCTCCTCAGTATAAAACACACATGGACATACCAGAGAAAGTTTTTCTGATCCATCCATCCCTACCCTGATCTACATATGAAAACCTGAACACCCTATTAAATCAGTTTTCTTAATCCCTTGCTGTGCAAGACATTTCCTAGAAGATAAACCAAATCCCCCCTCAGATTAACTGTGAGCCAGTGGGAGCCATTCACAATGCCCAGCTCTAGGCACATAACAGCAATATTGAAATGTGGTGGTTGATCTCTGTAAGAGTTCTGCACAGAGCTTCACGGAGCAATTTAGAGGACATGCACCTATGGACACATTTAATACCTTTCCACCAAGGCTCCACACCAGGATCATTACAAACACTGTTGATGTATCAGTTACAGCAGACGGATGGGAAAATCCTAATGTCTTCCAATCAGTGAATAAATGCCAAAGAAACTTATCTCTGAAACTGAGATCGCACAAGGAGTATAAACTCAATTTTCCCCAGCTGCATGCCTTCTTCACTGATGATCTTGAACCATATACTAGTTATTTTTGTGCATTAGAGAATCTTTTCACTGAGCTTTCAGGTTTAAAGTATCTTGCATCTGTCCCACAGCACTCTGGTGACATTAAGAAAGTTCTGAATCTCTGCAACATGACAAGATTTGATACTCACCTTTCTACGATGTAGAAAAAACACAGGGGAAACCATGTATTTCAGTAGTAGTAGATATGTATGAATATGCTTGTTTGCCCCAGATGTATGGAAACTGTCTGAAGAACCCCTGGATCGATTTTCACAATGCTTTAAGTTATCCTAAACTTTGCACTACCCCTTCCTATCTTCTACATGGATCTCCAAGTTTAATTTGGGTTACTCATCTAGAAGAAAAAAAAATCCCATGCTTCATTCTTAGAAATTGGAAAACAGGCTTCATTAGCAAGTTTTTTGGGATCCTGCAATACACTTGCATCCATAGTTGAATTAAAGGAAACATGCATTCTGCCTAAGAAAACAAAGGCCAGTAAGAAAACTTGCTATAAAAACTTGACCTAGCTCTCCAAACAGGATACAAAACCACATGGTTTCTTCTAGCCTCTTATGTACAGGCAGTCCCTGAAATTCCACTTTTTTACTGGGTGGAGGCTTTCCGTGCAAATATAGTGAATATCACTACTGAAGTAATCTCAAGAAATGCTTACCAAAGCACCTACATGCAAAGCACCAAGAACGGACATACACATTACCCTTGAAAAAGCTGAATTCCCAAGTGCATGAAAACCTCACATGTCTTTGTTCAAAGGAAAGGAAATAAAGCCATGTACTTAATGAGATCACAAACACAAGTATAATACAAAATTGTAACAAGAAAAAGCAAATCTTCCATGCAGGCTGTTACATTTATCATTACCTTAGCTTGTAGTCGGCCTCCTAGTGTTGACCTGGCATGATAGATCACAATGAGAACATCGCCCTGGACTGTTATACCTAGCGGAATTACTGCTTTCCCATCTTCAATTTTAAACTCTCTAAAGAAAAAACATAACCACAGTTAATTTCATTTTTTAAAAATAATGTATTACCTTATGTTTTGTTTGGTTTCTCCAAGGCCTTCAATATCAACCCATAAAAAACTGCTTCAAGTTCTTATTACAGAGAATTTGCTCTAAATGATTAAAATTTAAAAGCTGCTCTGTAACACCCCACAGCTGTTTCTGTTCCTGCTCTCTTCAAATTCATTAAACTCCTTAAGGGGCTTGGATTTATAGGAAAGCTAGAGGTATTCTCTCATCTTTCCTCTCTCTGTGACTACCTACACCTAATACTGTTCGTACCCTTTGCAATTCCTGTGCTGTATTACAACTGCAGATACCAGAGCTGTACAAGGGCTAACAAGCACTCCCCTTACAGCTACCATGCCTGTGGGATCCTTATTGTTTCCATGACTGAAACATGGTGTTCAATTCAGTACATGTACACCAGGAATCAGTCTTCCTAGTTCACATCACGTGGAGTGAGAGGAAAGAGGCTCTTGTTCACCTCTGCTTTGCCATGTCCACTGTGCCAACCCCACCATCATCCCCGCTTTTTGCAGGAACAGATATAAGCTGCTATTGTAACTATGTTGTCTCTTCCACAAGAAAAAGGGGACAGAGGAGCTGTTTCATATGTTAAAGAAGCTTTGGGCTCAGCTGGGACACGCAAGATCATGCTTTCTCTTAACAGTGAGCACTTAATATTAAAGGCGGTCCAGAAAAACGTAATGTGCTGTTTCAGAGCAAATCATAACCTGTACTTACCTCATTTTGTCATATTCCTGGGAGGTAGTGGTTACTCTCTCATCTCCCACATAAACTTCACAGAAAGGCCTGCAGCCATTACGCTGCTTACTGAAAAGAGGAACTGGAGTCATGACTATTGATCTCACAAGGATGGGCTTGCTGTGAGGAATAATGGGTTCTTCAGCCATCATGTCACACATATATTCGATGTATCTAGCAAAAACAAAGAGGTACTCATTTAGCCAGAAAACAAATTGTAAACATAGGTAAACACACAGCTGAGTTACTTCTGTTCATACCCAGCCACTGAGCAGTGACAAATGGTAACAATAAAAACACTGGGAACAGCATTTTCAGCAACCACATTTTCAGGTCTGATAGGAATTCACAACAGGAAAATGAAATGGAAACATGGAGAAATATTTATGATCCCTAGCTGGCCTCCCAATTTAAGGGTAGAAACAGTTTCTGTACAAAAGCCTGATGGCTGCACCACAATGGAAAAATGCACTGCCCAGAAAACTGAATACAGCACTGCATATGAACTCATGTGCACCTGTGTCCCACCTTCCAGACAACTCTAGACATTGCTTTAGGTCTGCAGCCTTACATATATTCAGTTGTAAAACAAACTAGCCACTCTTTCCAAAGGCTTTAAAACACCAAACAAGGAGAACTATTTATTATCTTACACATAACTGATTGAAGTTGCATAGCAGTTCTGAAGCTAGTAACTCAAAGCTTCCTAAGGACTTTAATTCATCCTCATTAATATGTTATCTTGTAGACAACCCATTAAATATACTGAAAGTAAACCTGCACAACAGCATAATGTCATTTATACTTAACTAATCCTTACTTCTCACATTTCTAAATCTAACCCTTTTTGTAGGAAACGCCCTTACTGCCAGTGTCACTTGCTACTAAGACTTCATTGTTATAAGATCTATCAAATTAAATCTAATATCAGTTTAAAATATTCAAAGTATATGAAAGTCACCTCTTCATGCACTCCTTTAAAAAAGCAGAAGGCATCCCCTACCTAAACAAAAATTGTTAGTGGTCTTTCCATAGAACCTGCAGTGTTCAGACACAGCAAAACCTGTTCTAATAAACTAGTAAAAGTGGAATAAGCCTTACACACATGCAAGAGGATTTTATACTTAAGAGAGCATTCAAAAGCACTGCATACCCTTATTTTCATTCCTGACATTTCTTCACTACAGGTCATACTTGACTCACTTTTAATAAAAGCATCACAAGTAACTCAAGGGCTCAAAAAATTCAGAATTACTTTCCTTACTCATAATATATTCCAAGCATTTTGCCATTCAAACACAGACACAATTGAAACAATTTATTTTCCTAAAAAGCATCCTGTAAAAGTAGTAGCATATTCACAATTGCATAATGACTTGCTTCAACAGTACCTACAGACTGATACCATACCTCTTATGAGAGGGCCAAATGCCAGGAGGACAGCGTTTCATACTGAACATATAAACTGCAGCTTCAGCAGTAGTGAAGAGACGGCAGAAACACAAAAAAGAACAAACTACAACAGCAGACGCAGCTCTCCCGTCCTACAAAAAAAAAAAAATTTGTGACCGTTATTAAACCCAGTGGAAAAAGCATTACAGAAGTTAGTGAAGAGCATGCTATCTCCCTATTTAGTGTAATGAAGTCCAAGGACTACTGCAGTCGTCAGATTTGCACTTTCTATCTGAATGTGCAATGTTTTCTTTTTATTTCTACACACTACAAAGGATACTACATATTATCTGGTTGCTCAAATGCGAATAGTTGCTTTAACTTAACACTGGTATTTCGAATTGATGCTTATTACCTTACTACCACTACTATCTTTACATTTATTTCCTGGCTGCTACCTGTAACTCCAGCTCAGTGCTATTTTTGGCTGATAACCATGGATTTTTGCTACAAGAGGCGTCCTAAGATTCAGAAGAACTAAGCCACACTAAAAACTCTTTAGTCTTCTGCCTGAAACTGCCTGAGGTAATAAATTACCATGAAACGCCAAGAAGGAAATTAAAACACTGAACATCTTTCTGCAGGGCCCACAGCTACACACAGCCCAGATTAATCCCTACATCATAAAAGACTGAAGATTCAGAAATAAATAATGGTTCACAGAACAAGACCTGTCAAGTTTTTTCGCTAGCAATACAGAACAGATTTTCTTTTGGTGATCATTTGGCATATAAGTGTGGAAATGGGAAAGAGGGAAGTGTTTTTCCTCAACTTGTTTTAACAGGCATTTCCCTCAGTGCCAGGCTTTAATTCTAACCATTACTTAGATCAGTGAAGAGAAGATCTGCCAGCACCATAAAAGCCAGATCTTTAAAGATCAGTTCAACAGATCAGTATTCTTACTGCTGGTGTACCTAGCAAGCCCAATGATTTCCAGAAGTCACTAAACTAGTTTATGATTACATGGTCTGGATCCGGCTATTCAGTTAAATTTCACACAAATGCAACAAAAACATGGCCCCTACGCTGAAAGGCCTACACTTAGGACAAAACATTAATGAATGCAAGGGAAGAATGAAACAACACTGACCAGCATGACAAGCAGTGACCTATGTACCCTTGCATTAAAAACCCACTTCCAAATTACAGCACCACACCAAGGGGAGAAAAATCATTGTCCAATGAGGTCAGCTAGCAAGTCACAGCAAACCCTTTGCAACTGCAGCAGGAAGTCAGACAACAACTTTACAAGATTTAAAAGACAACTTTACAGCTAAAAATACATCATTCAAAATAAAGAGTATCTTATTCATTAGTAAACAAATTTGATGACAGAACTTTGCACTTCAGAAAGAAGCTTTCTAAGTTGCAGAATAGAAACAAAATAAACACTCCTATAGGGAGATGAGACAGTAGGAATTTCAACTGTCCTTGTATGATTTTACAAGGATGACAGATCTTGGCTACGAAAGTATAAAATCCTCAGGCATAAACAATCACGAAGGCTGCCATAAAAAACAATGATTGGAAAAAGATACATTATGAGTTAAGTTTTGTTCCAAAGCCTCAAAAAGCCAGAGGAGTTTTGTGTCTGAACTATTTTGAAACAAAATAACCTTCATAAAATAATATTAAATAAAATAAATATTAAACATAACTTTTCATAGTGCATGCGAGATTATCTCAGCTTGGTTGATTTAAACACAGGTCAGATAAAACTACCTGAAGGAACACTTAAGCACACTTAGAGAGCAGCAGCACACCCAACTGCAAGTCTCTTTGCCATTAAGTTCCATGAAGATGATCTTTGTACTCACACCTTCTTAAAGCTGTGCGAGTTTTCAAGAATGACCATCACTGCATGGCCCCAAACAATTACACAAAGTATTACTGCACGTATCCAGGAGTTACTCCAGCCTCTGGCATACATGCTACAGTCTTGTGATATCATCAGAACAGGATGCCCCTTAAAAAACTGATCCCAGGCATTGCCAGTGGAGAAAGACGTAACTAGCTGAAGCAAGGAGCTGTCACCTAAACCTTGTTTTCAACTGCTTCTAATTTGAATAATCCAGTTGAGAATAAGTAAAAATTTAACAATTCACTGTATTACTGCAAACCTCTACAGTAAAGATCAAAAGACCAGGAAGCCCTACCTGAATCTTGGCCAGCTAGAAGCAGTTCCACCTTTACAAGAAGCAACTCTTATGTTTTGTTATTCAAGGAAGTTTATTAGACTAAAATATTCTATCTCTACCAGACAAAGGAAATCTAGGTTAAAAAAAAAAAGAGTGCTAACTTTTAAATCTACAAAATTTCCAGCTAAGTGAATCCAGGACACATTTTGCAACTACTATTCATTTCTAGTAGCTCTGGTCTATGCTCTTTACATGACATTGGGCACGCAACCATACATATACAAGCTTCCCTCACATCTGAAGAAAATTAATGAGTTAGGTACCTTAAAGGAAACACTTTAAGGGAAAGATGTTACAAAAACTAGCGCTAATTCACCACATCTGTCTCTTCCCTACTTGATAATACACGTATCATGTTAATATAGAACTAGATTCCTAACCTCACAGCAGCACTGAAAATCCGATTGGTTTTCAGGAGCTGGCATTAACCAATTTTTTCCTTGCAAAACTCTGTTTAAGGAAGTACACTATACCAGATTAACAAATCCTCTTTTAGGCTCTGATAGTGATATTCCATATAGACTACTATATCACATCAAAGGACTGGTTTTGAACGCTTTCTAGCAACATCATAAGCCTTGTAACAACTGTCATGTTTCTCTTCTTACTCTGCAGGAAAATAAGAATATCAAAATACCACATGCAATACTCTTACACAAACATAAGAGTAACCTCATGTTTTCAGATCCTGAGTATAGTAAGTATTTTTTAAATTATTTCCCACACACACACATTTGACATGAATTGGCTCTACCCAGAGATTTTGCTCTTTTGGGTTATATCAAGGTTAACAATACATTAGAGAACAGCAGAAGTTACATAGCAATCTGCTGTCAGCAAAAGCAAGTTGGGCAAAAAGTCTCAGTCACTTTCTGCAATTCTGCAGATACAGATTACATTCCAAGCAGACCGTAGTGGGAAATGCTGTACACACTCAGCTGTCACTCAGAAAATATGAACAAAAAAATGGAGCAAACACAGAAATAGTAGAGCAGAGTGTTTCTCCCAAAGGCTGTTTTGTCTTAATCCCTCCTATATACTTACTGCCTTCCATGCTACATGCAAGTAAGCAAGGGCTAAACAAATTTACCTGAAGACAAAATTTCTGCAAGTAACTTTCCTAAAGACACAGCCAGATAGAACTGCCTCTTGGCCTCACAGTGAAGAAAGCCAGTAATCTTCACAAACTGAGTGAATACTAGCATACAATTTATTATCCACAATTTAAAGCTGGATTGAGCAACACACTTTAGATTTAAACCAATTTCTTACAAGGCAGTGCACAATGCAAACATTTTTCTGGTCCTGTTTCAGCCACAAATGCATATTCTTGCATATGCTATAAAGATTCTGAAGATTTGGCGCTCGTCTTGCTGGCCAGCCACATTCAGAAACCTGCAGTGAGAGAGACAGCAGAGGTGAGAAACAAGATCACATAATCACATACATTTGCATAGCATAAACTGTGCATATAAGAGGCAATTTTAGACTTTAATGCCACCTTCAGGTAGAAATTAAGCAAGCTGCTCAAGAAAAGCAGTCTCATACAGTGTAAGCACGACTTTATAGGATGCAATGCAATAAAACTCCAGTCCTGTTTATCATCTGCTGCACTAGAAGAATCAACAACTCAGATTCCTATCTGAAATTTTCTTAGAGCAAGGAATAAAGTAAAACAGCTTTCAACTCAATCCATGCACATATTCCTAACCAAAAATAGAAACCAAACCAGACTTCGTTTGCTTTTACACTTGTTCATTACTCAAAAAACCTCAACAGTTCATTAATATCCCTTCTGCAACTAGTATTGCAAAACACTACTGAATAATCAGCTTCATTGCTGAAAGTCTATTTTCTTAGAATCAGCTGTCCAGTTAGAATGCAGTATATGAAACCTGATCCTTAAGCACTTGCAACAACTGAAGAGCAAATGTTGTGCCAGGACCAAGAAAACAACTTAGACAGCAAGATTTTTCTATTTCTTTTTAGCTAGGATCACAACTGCTGGATGTAGAAGACCAAGTTTTTCTATCAGCAGCATGTCTTCTTACCCAGATAAAAGAGTTCAAGGGTTATTCTGGGATGAATTACTGAAATAACCAAGTATTACAGAAAATTCTTAATGAGATTGTTTCTTTCAGTCTTTTGTCCTCAGCTTGGCACAAAAACAGTCTGATACACAAAGACTCCTATAGCATTTCACTATATTCTAGTATTTTAAATAAAAATGAAGGCAGTTTCAGGAAGTGTCACTCTGATGTATTTAAATTGAAAGTTCTTTTGTTAGTGAAAGTTTATGTAAAATCACCACTGAACAAATAAAAGGTAACACAAGCAGTCTTTTATATTTCTGTTCATAACATGATTCGATGTGGGCTTCATTACATCTCAAATATTAGAACAGCAGTAAAAGATTCATACTGCAGTGTTACAACTACAAACCAGAAACCAGTCTAGAAAAGCAAGCGTATTCAAAAACAGCAAAGAGAACTGACTTTTTTCTGATTTACCATTCACTTTCTGCCCAAACACTAGTTCTGTTACACAATGCATACCATAAAACAGCCAACGCAGAGAAGGTAATGTTGTAAGTTCAAAATGTTCTAATGGTTAGCAGAATGATGGAGAATGCACAACCTCCTTGAGCAAGCAGGACTCAAAACTAGCACAGGAGGCTTCCAGACTACCATTAGCTTTAACCACGGTTAAAGAAATTTGTAAGAGTTATGTACAAATAGCATACAGCAAGAGAGCAAGGATACATAATTTCATAAATACTTACTAAACAAAATGTCAGAATTAAGAATTTCAGAAACCATTCTCCTTTGATCATGTCTGAGACTTGCCATAATCTCTTTTGCAGGTACTGAAGAAAAACTAAATTTCCTTAGCTTCCTATGTGGCTGCTCTCACTCAGCACTGAATAACAAAATCAAGTCAGTCATATTGCTCGTTGTGCATGTGGGTTTCAAAGATGGACAGGGAAAATTTCCCCAACATCTTTAAAGAGTATGTTTTCCAAGTAAAACAGCTGCCTGCCTTAAAAAACAAAACCAAACCAACAGAAGGCAATGTTTTGTAGAAACTTCGTAAATACTCCCAGTCAATGAACCGGCCAGGAACCTAGAATATTTTGACAAAGTGATGATCTACTATTATTTCCCAGCAAAACAAAGATGGTAAGACAAAATGAATGTCAAAAAGAGTAATGTAGACCAGAACAGTTCCAGGTCACTGCTAGATTTAGCAGTGCTCCTATTTGTACTGTAAATGGCAACGTATCAGGAATATCACTATATAGGTATCTCAGACTTGCATAACCAAAACACCATCCCCAGGGTAAACAATTTCCCAGTCACAGAATTCATCACTCCATAAACAGAGATTGTTAACATTGTTGGATGAGGAATAAATGTATTCCCTATGTCTGCTTCAGTGGGCTTTCCAGCAACATAGTGCTAAAGATTTTGCTTTGAGGTACCTGCTCTAAATAATCATGCAGGAGGAGGCTTCCTGTACAATTAAGCTTTGCCTTCCATGTTGAACAATCTCTGTCTGAACCTCATACTGAACCAGATGCAGGTAAGAATTTGATCACCTCCACCCAAAGAGGCAGTGTAGTGGGCTTGCATGGCAAGGTTTTAGTAGCAGGAGGCCTACAGGAGTGGTAGTGCCTCTGTGATAACATATTAAGAAATAAAAAATAAAACAAAAATAATAGAAAAATATCTGCACCAGTAAGACAGAGGAGTGAGACAATGTGAAAGCAACAGCTCTGCAGACACCCAGGTCGGTGCAGAAGGAGGAGCAAGAGGTGCTCCAGGCACCAGAGCAGAGATTCCTCTGCAGCCCATGAGTGAAGGCTGCAGCCTTGAAGGTGAAGCCCACGGTGAGGCAGGCTGTGCCCCTGCAGCCCATGGAAGTCCACAGTGGAGCAGATATCCACATGCAGCCCATGGAGAACTGGACCAGGTGGGTGCCTGAAGGAGGCTGTGACCCATGGGAAGCCTCTGCTGAAGCAGGTTTGCTGGCAGGACCTGTGGACCCATGCAGAGAGAAGCCCACGCTGACACAGGTTTGCTGGCAGGACTTGTGACCCTGTGGGAGACCCACACTGGAGCAGTCTGCTCCTGAAGGGCTGCACCCCGTGGGAGGGACCCGTGATGGAGCAGTGTGTGAAGAACTGGAGCCCTGGGGAAGGACTCATGTTGGAGAAGTTCATGGAGAACCATCTCTCGTGAGAGGGACCCCGTGCTGGAGCAGGGGAAGAGCGTGAGGAGAAAGAAGTGGTAGAAACAACTGTGATGAACTGACTGTAACCGCCACTGCCTGTTCCCCTGTGCCACTCTGTGGGAGATGTAGAGAAATCAGAATTAAGTTAAGCCCAGGAAGAAGGGAGGGGTGGGGGGAAGGTGTTTTTCTGATTTGAATGCTAATAAATTAAATTCGTTTTTCCCAAGTCGAGTCTGTTTTGCCCATGATGGTAACCGGTGCATGATTTCCCTGCTCTTATCTCAACCCATGAGCCTTTTGTTACATTTTCTCTCTCCCCCTGTTCTGCTAAGAAGGGCAGTGATAAAGCAGCTTTGGTGGGCACCTGGCACCCAGCCAAAGTCAAACCCACCACAGGCAGTAACCTTTTTTTAAGGTGTGACAATACTTTGTTTACAGGAAACAAAAGGAAGTGACAAGCACTATACAGAACACATTAGACATGCCTCAGTCTGACAGTTTAAGTGAAGTTGGGTACCTGAAGTAATGCTAAGGATGGCTCTGCAGGGTGAAGTCCAGAAGGGGATTTCCTGTAACAAATAATGCTTCTAGACTCTCTTCTGGACAGTTAGTGTCGTGGGGAAGGGCCATGATCACTACAGACTGTTCAGGTGAGGTCTAATGTGGCCAATGCTAGACAACTCACAACACAGTAAGCTGTGGACAGGGAGTGGAGAGTAAGTCTTCACTGATGAGCTACTTACAGGACAGCTGAGGTGTATTTAGCAGCAAACAGTGAAGTTCAATACCTCAGCACCTAACAAGCTGTCCTTACTACCTTGTTACTAGGCAAATGTCTTCACCCTAGTATCAGAGAAATAGCCAGGAAGGCTAACAGAGGCTCAGCTAAACTGTATCAATATTTCAGGCAGTAGCAACAAGCAGTCAGTTAGGGCTGAGTAAGCCATATAGTAGTCAAATGATAGTGGCACAAGGAGAAAGCCCAGTAAACAGGTTGTGCAAATCAGTTACCAAAGGAATACTACCTCTGACGAAGAAAAACTTCTGAATGTAGGAGAGACTGAAAATTTAGTAAGATTTTAAGTTTTCTCCATTTAAATCTGAAGCATGTTCAGGACCTGTGCGTGTTTTCAAAGATATCACTAGCCTAAGAAATACAGGCTCTAGTCGGTAAGATTAAAGATTAGTCTTTAATCAGTTAAGTTTGGATTGAAAGCACCCAAGCAGAATACAGATCACTCTTTGACCTCATGTTTATACTTATTGTCACCTTTTTGGATTAGGCAGCCTATTTTAACATATTTCACACTAAAATGTTGAAGGTATAATCAAGACATTGTGTTGAAAGACCTTTTAAAGAAATACACAAAAACTATACGCACCCTATTATGGAATCTTGAAGGCCTGTATGTTCTCGGAGAGAGATTGTACACAGCATAGTGGCCAGGATGTTTAGAGTCCAGATATAACCGCACATCTTCTATGTTATTTTTGATGGCAGATTCTACACCTTCAGCTGGAAAGGACATCACTGAAGACAGAACAACAAACACCATGTAAAGTATTGATTTTTTAATATATATTAAGAACAAACAGAAGTTATTCTGAAGACAGACATAGCTATCCTACCAGCAATTCTGGAAGTGATGTATGATATGTCCAAGTCTCCTTTTGCATAACTGAAACAAAATATATTGGAGTTAATACTGGGAAGTAGAACCATTCAAGCTGTAAGGCTAAACCCCAGTTCTCTCAGGCCACACCCACTACTATGAATATTTCATTTCTTCCATCAGAGGCTTGTCACCTCACATTTGAAGGTTTTTAGAACAGGGGTTGTATTTCAATTGTTATGCATTCACATCAGTCACAACAAAATAATTTCTCCTGATTTTGCACAGATGCCTTCAGTGTTTAACTTCCTTAACTCTAGCCCCTGCTCCTACCGATAAATGTTCATAGCAGGTATATAATGAGGATGCATTAACAACTTTTATAGAGGACATCAAAATGCTTAAAACAATGACCATTTGTTGAAACATTACGTTTTAAATTATGTAGTTCTCGCTTATTACTATCTGGCCTAGATGGCCAAGCTGCCCAATTTCTGGATTCCACATGAATCCACAGGTACCTGAATCTCTTTCCTCATTTAAATAATTCCTCCAAAAATTCACTTCCAAAACTCTCAGTGAGCAAAGCATTAATCATTACTCATCCCCTTCTCATATAGTTGTCCACAGTTTTAAAGAGCAGCCTTTTTTGAAAAACGGTCTCACGGTGATTTTTTGTTGTTGTTGAAGTCCATTCCCTTCATCTCTATCCAATTACCCACATTATGCCAGCAATTTTAAGACCACTGTTATTTTTTTGTTCCTAGCGTATCTGCTAGACTATTAACTATAGGCCTGTCCGCCTGACCTTGATGCCAGGGAAGGTTATGGGGCAGATCATCCTGAGTGTCATCATGCAGCATGTGCAGGACAACTGGGGAATCAGGCCCAGCCAGCAGGGATTCATGAAAAGCAGGTCCTGCTTGACAATCCTGATCTCCTTCTATGGCAAGATGACCTGCCTAGTGGATGAGGGAAAGGCTGTGGACATTGTCTGCCTGGACCTTAGTAAAGCTTTTGACACCGTCTCCCACAGCGTTCTCCTGGAGAAACTGGCTGCCCATTGCTTAGATGGGCATGCTTTACACTGGATAAAAAGCTGACTGGACAGCAGAACCCAAAGAGTGGTAGTAAATGGCTGTACATCCAGCTGGCAGCCAGTCACAAGCGGTGTGCCCCAGGGCTCAGTACTAGGGCCAGTTCTGTAATATCTTTATTAGACTATCTAGACAAGGGGATCAAGTGCATCCTCAGTAAGGTGGCAGACACCACTAAGTTGGGCAGGACTGTAGATCTGCAGAGGGATCTGGACAGGTTGGACCAATGGGCTGCGGCCAACTGTATCAGGTTCAACAAGAAGTGCTGGGTCCTGCACATGGGTCACAACAACCCCACACAATGCCAAGGCTTGGAAAAGAGTGGCTGGAAAGCTGCCTGGTGGGAAAAGACCTGGGGGTGTTAGCAGCTGGCTGAACATGAGCCAGCAGTGTGCCCAGGTGCTCAAGGCAGCCAACAGCATCCTGGCCTGTATCCAAAAAAGTGTGGCCAGCTGGACAAGGGGAGTGATCATCCCTCTGTACTTGGGACTGGTGAGGCCACACCTCGAACACTGTGCTCAGTTTTGGGCCCCTCACTGCAGGAGGGATGTAGAGGTGCTGGAGCATGTCCAGAGAAGGGCAACGAAGCTGGTGAAGGGTCTGGAGCACAGGTCTTATGGGGAGCGGCTGAGGGAACCGAGGTTGTTTAGTCTGGAGAAGAAGAGGCTCAGGGGGGACCTTACTGCTCTCTACAACCACCTGAAAGGAGGCTGTAGGCAGGTGGGAGTAGGTCTCTTCCCCCAGGTAACTAGCAACAGGACAAGAGGAGACTACTTCAAGTTATGCCAGGGGAGGTTTAAGACTGGATATTACGAAAAATTTATTCACTGAAAGGGTGGTGACGCATTGGACCAGGCTGCCCAAGGAGGTGGTGGAATCACCATCCCTGGAGGCATGTAGAAAACACCATAGATGCAGTGCTCAGGGACATGGTTTAGTGATGGACTTGGCAGTCCTGGATTAATGGTTGGACTTCAAGATCTCAAAGGTCTTTTTCAACCTTAATGATTCTGTGATTCTATGCTATATAGCAGGGCAAAAAAACTCGAAAAAAAGACTGAAGAGCCAGAGTACAAGCCAATACCCTTGAGTATAATCAGAGGTCTGCACTCCTGATCGGCAAAGTAAGAACAAGCCTCCACTACAGAATATAAGTAGCATATTATCTTCAGAATATCAAGAAGTCATCACAACACTATAATGCAGGTTTAAGAAACGCAGAGGCACTATCAAACCAATACTTCTGTATCACTACAAAGTTTCAAGACACTGCTTGAAAGCGCAGACAGACCTAGGATACTGCACCCAAATTTTGAAACATTGCAACAACATTATGCTTTAACTCCTTATTGTTTGCTAGTATACGTGAAGGAGGCTGGAGGGACTGATCGGAAGATGATTGATTTTACAAAGACTGGGAGCAGGATTTTAGATAAGGCAAGAACATCTGTTCAGAAAGCAAGGACATTATGCCATTCCACATAAATGTTTAATCAGTCTCCTAACAGTAGTAATGACCCAAGGTCTCAAGGGAAACTGGTATCACCACAAGGAAGTTTGAGAGTCTCACCAGACAAAGACCTAAAAATACTCAACCTTGAAAAGTCTTGCATAAGAAGGTAGACAAAACGGCTAAGTAAACACTATTTCAAAATTCTTTCCATCTCTGGAAGGACATAACTTCATCACCTAGTTCAAGTTGCAATACTATTGCAGTCAACAGCAAACTAAGGTAGAAATTTACGTTCAGAGGTAGTGATGAGCACAGTCCTCCACATGATTGAAGTGTCATTAGTTGCTTACATGCACCAGCTTCAAACAAGAAAACATGCAGGTAATTCTAATGATATCAGCTTTCTTTGACAGCAAGGTAAAGAACCACCTAATACGATAGCCTGAGAACAAAGAACCATCAGCACTTTGATGCTATATGCTCAGGTTAAGGAGCAACTTGAAACAGAAGTACAGAACTATTAAGAGAAAAAAACAATTATAGTCCTCACACCCATTCCCTTGAGAACACTTTCAGAGACTGACTTCTTGCTAGCAACACCACTCAATTCAGCTTTGCTTTTTACATCTGTGTAAACTGAAATGCAACATTATTAGAAGCATGGATCTCACCATACATACACTTCTCGAAAAGTGCAGCTTTGGACGTCAACAACAGAGCACAGCCAATTCAAGCTTGATGTCCTGCAGGAAAAAAATCTGTATGCCTGTTACAGCTGAAAAAGCTTTAGAATGGTTGTGCTGCCTTAATTAAAACGTAGCTGCTAAACTGTGAAATCAACACAAGTCTCCTAAAACACATGAAATTGTCCCTGAATTACTATTCCTTGTACTTTATTCTGAAGATTTCAGAACTATTCCAGTAGTTAAGACTTGAACACAAGGTACTCTTTTTAGTGGAGTGTTTCATGTCAGATTGGCAACTGAGATTGCTTTAAATGGCAGGGAGGTGGGAAAGAAAAAAAAAGGGATATTCTTCACACTGGTAAGTAATCCCACACCAAGATACAGTCCTGTAACTAAGAATCAGGAATAAGGACTTTCTTTTCATGTTGTTAACAGCAGACATTTAATTTACATAGTGATGTTGCTGGCAGGTGTTAGCAGCAGAACACGCAAACAAATCAAGAGACTGCACAGAGGGTTTCTGGCTTGTGATCCATACGGAAAACTGTGTGCTTTTTAAGGCTCTAATTAAGCTAGACAGGACAGTAAGTTATGATGCCAATATTTAGTCACTTTTCTGATGATATCAGGCTACTACAAGTTTTTAGTGAGAAGTCTAGTGGAAAATGTAGCAAACAAGATATGAATTCTCATTTTGCGGAATAAATACCTCAACCAAATCATAAGTTTTAATTAAATGTTAAAAACTTTTCACTGTGTAAATGGTTGGTGTCATCAGCCTTGCCAGAGAACAGCTGCACTTAAAGACCACAACTAATAGTAAACAAAAGACCATTCCAGCAAATTAAGAACAATTAAGTTAAAATTAACAATTCACAAAATAAACTAATTAGCATGCACCACAAAATTCTACAACAGCATATAGTTACCTTGTATTACTAACAGCTGCAGATGGGAAAGAATAAATGACAAAACTAACCAGCACAGCTACAATGTGAGCACACAGTTATCTTCAGTTAAATAATGCTCTTAACACCAAAAAATCTTCCTCCAGACATCTCTACACTCATAAGAGTAGAAAAACATCTATTCATTAGCTAAATACCACCATTTTAACAGCTTATTTTCTAAAAGCCAGGAAGAAACATAGCATTGAAATTCACATAAATCTGTTCCCACTTGATTTTGCTTCATAAAACTGAATTAATCATTCAACTACTTAGTGCCACACAGATGCATGAAACAAAACATTAATGCAGCATCAAATCAGAAAGAAAGTCACCTTAGGAGCAAAGGAAGCTAGCAATAAAAGAGCTAATTGTTCCCTAGATTACTAGATCATAGACTCTTCAGTGAAGGAGACTGTTCTCACACACCAAAACAAGACTGATCATAAGTTTTGCATGCTGCTTTCGATACCAGTGAAGATTGGATACTTAAAACATTTAGATACGTTTTTTGGCAGGGCATCTGTAACCCATGTGGATGCAGGTATCACTAAGCTAAAAGCTGGTTAAGGGCACAGCAGCATCACAAGCAAGAGATGGATAAGCTGAACAGAGGTATGTTGAGGCTGCAGACTGAGTTGTCAGCCATACACAGGTACATCTGCTGGAACCAAGTTCCCTTGCATAGAGACACTCCTGTGCCAGTATCACGCTCCTCCAAAGAGCAGGGTATATCTGGTCAAAGCGTGTATACACCCTAGTACTTCCCTTTAGGTCAGTTGGTATCAAAGGAGGGCAGAACCTCTGTTGCTCTGTGTTCTCTCTCATGTAGCTATAAACTGCTTCTGCCTGACCTGAATCTGCAACAGAGGTTGTGACACCTGCAAGTGAGGTGGCCTTGGGGACAATCAAGACAGCCCTCATTCACTCTCCTGTTTCTAGTAGCCTGTGACATATGTTTCAGTTTTCAGACTTCATTACTTATTAGAATAAACAAGAGACCAAAATTTGAATTAAGATAAAGGCAGCTATGGAGGAGAAGAAAAAAAAATTTTTGTAGCAACTACACAATACTAACTCTTCCACTGTAGTTTGGATTCAGTAAGAAGTCTGTCCGCAGGTAAAGGAAGTAACTCCACAACTCAGAAAAGCAACAGTAAGTAGGAAACAGGGAGCCTGCCTAATGAGATGACTCCAACACAAGAAGTGCTTAAGTGTGGCGGGGAAAATGCATGACAAGGAAGAGAATGTCTGCTTCTCGTGTTGGTTGAAGAATTTTGGAAAGGCAGTCAAGAGTACAACAGTAAAGAAATATTCTCACATCCCTGATGGTATCGGCTGTAGCCACAGCACAAGTTTGCAAAGGCAGAGGATGACTATAACAGAAAAAGCTATGTCCTATTGTAGATGTGAACAAAAGCATTAACACTTGGATTGGTTAAAGCATAAATAATTTAAGAATGCACAAGCCCAGTGGTGGGACTCTCAGCAGCATGGTGAATGTTAAATGCTAAAGACCTGAGGCTACCTTAACTATTACATTAAATATATATCATTAAGTATTGCTTACATTAATTCATGTTTTGCCATTTCAGTGAACTGTTAAATACAGTTAAGATTCAAAATACAAAACGGACTTATCAAGGAATGAAAATTACAGAACAAAGAGCCACTGAAGAATATTGGCAAATTACAAGTGGACAGTTTCTCTTTCGGTATTGATTAAGTATTATCTGGAAATTAAGTAGTGAAGTAACTGGTTCTTATTAGCGTAATTATGTACTTGGTGTGTTCCCTCCTTTTCTTTCACTCCCCAACCAAACAACTAAATTTACTCAGATAACACAAGAATACAAAAAGGCAGTTGTATGAAGACAGAGGGTCCTCCAATTAAACAAAAATCTGAGTTTCACATACCCTGTCAGAGATGATGTGCACAAGTCACTTGAATACAAACCCTTATTTAATCAGCTTAATCCAAAACATCTGGTGAGGGACTGATCTCTTCATGATGAATCTTGGGACTTAACACACACTGACAATCCTCTGTCAATCCATCACAGCCCATGGAAGTGCTATTTTCCCCATCAGCTGGAAAAGCCCTGTGGTTCTTTGATCAAATTCGGATATTACAATACTCTCAAGCCATTAAGAGGTACAAACCAAAACCTGGTCAGTTCTAGCGAATATCCACATGACTAATTAATACAAACAAGATGTAAAAATAATGAGCTTTTCTTTGACTAATATTTGATAAGTTCCGCAAGACACGAACTGTCTCCAACAGTACTTGCATTCCTGACAGAGGCTCAACCGCTACCACAAAGGAAACAGTCACGCCAGAAAGTTTGAAGCAGCATAGAGGATTCTAGCAGTTCCTTACGTTCCATACAAATTTAAGGCATACCTGATCCTGCTACAGGGCTCTGTGCAGGACTCTAGAGACTCAAGTTCCATCTCAATCATACTTTCCCATCTTTGCCAAAAACGATTCTAACTCAAATGCCAAGCATATAGTTAAGCTGCAGAACACCAACTAGAAATTCAGAAGTAGCATAGTAGAAACTTCAAGACAGACGCAAGACTTATTTGGGGCAGTTACTATAATCTAAGCAAACAATTGCAGAGAAGAGCATGTGAACTGAACCGCATCTTTTCAGACAGCAAATAGTCACTGTCCCATACTTCAGAAGCTGCCACATGATCTCTGCAGATGCATCTGGATGTACAGTTACCATTTTATTCTTTGCACGCTACACCTACTACAGAACCAAAGGAAACCACACAGACCAAAAACCCACACACCCCTGTTAGGCAAGAGAAATAAAAATAAGGTACAGGCACAAAGTAAACCATTCCATATTAAAAAGTCAATTTTAGACAGTCCTAATCCACCACTATGAAAGTATGGGGAAAATGGCACAAGATTAAATTTAAAAAAGTAATTAAACTTCCAGTGTCCTTTAAGGAAGTAACCGCTTGCAAGAGTGGGAAGAGGAACTTCTTCACACGTAACTGACTGATGGAGGCACAATAATCCAGAAAGTCATGTGAAGACAAGAGCACAAGAATGTGAAGTATAGGAATACTTCAGAAGCATATAGTGCACAATCAAAATACAGTATCAGAGTAAGAACTAAAAGAGGAACACAGGCATGGGAGAGCAGGGCTTACAACTGTCAAAGGTAGAGAAGAATTTAAATGTTATCTGTCCCAAAGGATGAAAAGTAATTTCTCCACTGTGAGCCTCAAATCTAAGCAAAACCGGCAGAATTTAAGACAAAGAATTTAAGTACCTTTGAGTTTATAAATAGTAGAGCTGTCAAAGGCAAGGAATCTGCAGAATATTTCCATGTTTTACCACACAGTAAATTTCATTTAACAAGATACCACAAAAGGAACAGAAGTAGGACTGAAGACCAGTTCCACAGAAGGTAGCAGGTACAAGAAGGTAAAGAACAGAAGCCTGCAAGACAGCACAGTCAAAGAAATAAAATGGAGAGTAGTTGCTTAAAAGTTGTAGCTCATCATGTTACTTCATACATGGAATTCCTACAGTTCTGCTAAGCTGTTAACAAGTCACCATTTTTCATCATGCAAAAGTTCACTCCCCTTGTACACCTCCCTGTTTTCTCTTGAGTCAGTGTGGTTTAGTGTGGTTTCCACAGAGTGAAAAGTTTGATGCTACTGTGCCAGTTGCTTCTGTAGAAAGCTTAAGGACAAACCAAAGCTGCACAGCCTTTAAAAAAAATACAGGACCTGGCCTTTCTAAGCCAAGCATAGGAAATTTAAACAGACTTAAGTGTAAGAGCAAACCCCTAAAAATGCACTTGAAGTTGCTACAGAGGTGCAAGATCTACAGGTCTAACTTATATGACCATTACAAACATTTTAGAGCAGCATTATGAACAAATTATATTCAGTCACAGAAAAACACAATGCAAGCAATAGATTTCAGAAACCATAGTGCAGTATCCCAATTAAAGGGCCACAAATACTACAGTGATGGATAAGGTTCAGTATTCCTTAGGAGGTATTCAGTAGTGACTTACCTGCTCTTCCTAGAATGAAGAAAAATGTTTTACACTGCGTAAAATTTTATTATTAAAAATTTATAAATCATACATATTGATCAATATTGATCATACAGAGGTACTAGAACATTTGGAATGGGACTGCAAGTCTGATTAGAAAAAAATAATCACACACTAGGTATGCGAGTACACATACATCAAAACAGGAGAGTATTGTTCTATGCAATACAGTGCAGATCCTCTGCCTTGAGGGCACAGGATTTGACCTGAAAACTAACCAAAAGAGCTCACACAGTATTTCCCCGCAGTTTTTCTTCTCACCTCCATTCCCTTTATTTGTACCTTTCACCACTCCATCTTTCTTATTTCCTCTCTTATTTATGGAGGCCCTATCTATTAATTCAATTCATTCATTTTGAATCATGATAGTCCTGTTCCACACCTCTCCACCCTGCTCCAGCCCCACCTGCTCGTATCTCTCCCCAGCTTTCAGTATCTAAAATACAGCAGGGAAATTAGTACTAATGGACAGGCTTTTGCACCCATTCTCATTTCTAGTATATGACTGCTATAGTAACTTTTGTATTAATATAATTCATAGTATCTTTGGGCTAGCTACTAGAGCTCATACTTGGAAAAGTATGCTGAATCTTATCACTTCTGGAGTAAGCTCCTGACCCTTCATTTAGAAATCTTACCAGCAGAACTTGGTTTTTGGTTTTTTACTCACTTGGCCACAGACTGGATAACTTTAGAAGATGTATCCTTAATATTAGTGAAAAATCGCTCTGTTCCACCCCTCAGAATATCAAAGAACCCTCCATAAGTCTGGTCACATTCCGCAACGGTCAGGCCTAGAGTAGTTGAATAAAAATAATTGTACTTTAAGTCATATCCTGGAACGGGCTCCATACTAAAGCAAGTTGCCTACAAAGCTGGAAGTGAATGCACATACAGCCTATGCCTTGCTGTAAGGCTCACAGTTCTGAAGCTCGCCTTCATTATGACCTATGCAAAAAACAATACCTCCTGTGGTCAGGAGGTACCAGCAAACTACTAACACATTTTTAATAAACTGTCTGCATTTAAAAGAAAACAAAGTAAATAATTTCTTAAAGTCAAGCATTTATTTCATATTGCCAGTGAAGCAAAATACTGTATTTTTTTTAGCATTAGTCTCTTAAAGTGCAGCTTATTATTAGCAAATGCACTCAGGCACCCCCAGCTGACGCAGTTTAATGATTTAATGCAGGACTTCAAAAGCAGCTGGTATAATTAAGTTTACTTCTGAAGCACAACATCCCAGCTAGCACAGCACCCCAGCATAACATCCCTATTAATATGACTGTATACAACAGTACTTATTCTTGCACAAAACAGATGGCCAGACAGTCTTTTGACTATAATCCTATTAGGAAGCTGGATTCTTCCACAGGAACTGATACACCGATAACATTACTGCAACAAATATTAACCAATTTTAAGTTTCCCTGGAACATTAATATCCTTTGTCTCATTGGCAATTCAGCACAAGGAGTATCAAGAAAAAAATATCAAGCTGGAAGGAAAGTTGAATACAGTATGAAATATTCCCTCAGTATCTTTTACTTAACTGAAATGTTCTACATTAATATATATTAAGATGCGTGCAGAAATTGCCTTTTAAGAAAAAATCAGATGCAAATAAGCTTATCAAGCTTCTAATTTTCTTTTTTTATTTTAAATGAAGTGCAGGTATTTTCACCTAAATGAAGTGTAGAATACCTGTTTTTCCAGAATAGGTATATCAGCCTTCAATTGTCTTTCTAGAGACATGTTTTGGTTGACTCAATTTATTACTGCTACTCAAACTACCATTTTACAGTTTTCTTAGATGAAACCACACCTTCTCACCGCTGATGTCCTACGGTGCAACCATCTTCTGAAGTCCTCCCTGCACAATCCTCCCATAATTAGCTGGGCTCAAAGCAGTACCAGCTATGTACAGAAAGTACTGACTCGATAGCCAACAAACTGAGTTTAGGCTGTTGCTTTTTCCCTTTTAGTTTTGTCACTTCCTAAAGGCTCATGTCTCACAGCCTCAATAGCTTGAGTCTTTGATCACTCTATCGGATGAACTTCAAACTATTGCAAGGGGTCACAAATCTTTTTGGCAGGGGAGAGAGGAGAAGAGAGGGGTAGATCCTCGATGCTTACAGAGTAATTTTTTCCTTATACAGGCTTTCTGCAGGCTCGAAGAAATACATGTCAGGTCCATGACTACTTAGCATTAATGAACTACTGTGGTCCATAACCAAAATCCCTACAACTGCTTCTGTTTCTTTACTGGACTACCTCGACTGTTAGACACCAAGCCTGTTTTAGCATACAGTTATACCAAAAGCCACAGAATGGCTACTATCTTTAAGTTTTAACCTATCTGATGTTAAGTAGCATTTATTGGAAAACAAAGACAACTGTCATTTTCTTACACCGAAGAACCAATATTGTGCACAAACTCAGGATATGTAGTGATTTCAGTAACTTCTGCCACAAAGTAACATGGTTTCAGTTAAGACACAGCAATAAGATTTATTTTTTTAAAGAGAAATGTAAACTCTCAAATTCTCTTTAAACAAGACACTTACAAGTATCACCGCCTCACTGAACTGGAAGTTTTGGATTTAAAATAAGCCATTTTTGTTGGTTTGTCATAACCTGAAGACTACTTTCTCTATAGCTTTTGTTCTTAAGAACATTATTGCTTATTGTATCCACCACCCCCCTCAAGTTTTAGCTCACTTATTTCAACTCTCCCACATCTACAGGTTGACAATGCATTTTAGTTTCAATTTTACATAGGAAACCAGATTTTAACTTGCCCAGCAATGAAATTGAGAAATTCAGATATGCATGTATCTATGTACAACCAAACCCTGCAAAAAAATTAAAACAAGGTTAGAAACAATGATATAAATGCAAAATAGCTAGTACTTGTGCAAAATGTCTAAAATCCTCAAATTTTTTTTTTCACATAGAAGATACACATTTACAAAGATGATGTCTTTTACTGCACTCACCTGCATTGTACATGTTGTTGAGCTGTCCTGCAGGCTTGGAGCTCTGTGAAATGGAGGTCACTGATGTCCGAGGCTGAGCATTGTTTCCATAGCCTCCATTCTGTTCCAGGAGCTGAGAACATTAATATTCACTGTGAGTATTTTCTGGCCAATTCAGCCAACTTCTTATGCTTTGTAATTTACTACTTCTTGGTGAGAACAAGCAAGCTGAACCTCAGCAGAAACCAGGAAGTTAAGAAACACTAACTGATTAACTTGCAGTGTTGTGCAAATTAAATATCGAACAGAAGACACCTAAGTGGGTTTCGAGTTCCTATAGGCATGGTCTTCATATACTAGATTTTTCTGTGCAAGTTCATTATGATTGAATGCAGCGTGTCACACAGAACTTGCACATCAAAGAATGACCCAGTATATGAGAAGTTTTTCAACAAGAAGTAAGAACAACTAGTTTCCTTTGATGTCATGCAAGCTCTGTGCTTTAAAAGGCATATTTTCAAAGATCCTACAAGTGATACAGATCAATTCACAGTTGAATTCCAAAACAAATGAGTGTGAAGTTTACAGAAGACTAAGGAACAGGGGATCTGCTCTGACATGTTACTAAACTCACACTCACTAGATAAGAAAGGAGAGAAAGGAGGCCTAATCAATAATACTCCTTATAAGGCATCTTTACCTCTGTGATGGGGGATTTAGGATTCACATTCCTAGCTGCTGCAATCTCCTGCAGTTGATTCACAAGTTCAGTGATTGACAGTCTCTCCTCTGGGTTCACCTTTAAAGTGGATCCTAAAAAAGGAGATTCAGACAATGTAACAGAAACCCTTCAGAACTTTTCTCCCATACATAATTATTTCTTCAATGCGCTCCAGTGCAATAAGCAATCAAACACATGAACAGAGTGGAGGAACTGCTACATCTATATCAAAGTATCATTGCCATAACAGGTATCCATGAAAAAACATCATTTAGTGTAGAAGAATGGCTGCAGAAGCGTGGCCTTAGAATCTCTGAAGATCTGCACAATCCAGGCCTGGTATTAGAATAGGCCTGTAATCAGAATTGTACTGAAGTTGCTGTGCTGAAGACAACAAGAAAGGTAGCCTTGAGCTGTTCTTGAATCCTGAGACTAAATTATGTTGTGCCAACAGGCCATGGCTGTAACAAGCTACAGCTGCTGGGAAAGCAGGTGCAGGGCCAAGAAAGATGGGGACCAGTATGGGAAAATAGGGAGTAACAAACTACAAGGCTGAAGCACAGCAACACAATTACCTACATGGATAGAATGCTTATTTTAGTCATGATAATTAGGGGTGTGAGAACCGCGCACGTTTAGAGACTACTAACCAATTATATTTCTGCTTTACGAATATGCATGTGTATCAGTTCTATATAAGTAGTGCTAGAAACTAATAAAGTTGAGCAAGATGCATAACTCATATTGAGCGTCTTCTTGACTCCGGCGAACCCTTCTTCCAACAGTTTAGGACTCAGAGTATTTCTAACAATATACTTTAGGATCAGTCAATGAACAACCTCAAAAGTAACTTTATATCCAATACTGTTGGAGCTGGAGACATATTTCTGGCACTGTAATTAAATTTTCCAGTTATCTATTTGAAATTTAAAGAAAATAGTTCTAAAGCAAATTCAAGGAAACTATATCAAAACACTAGTTGCTCCTACGGACTAATTCAGATCCTAATCAAGACAAGCCACAGCACTAAAACAACCAAAAGTTTCACTTACAATTCCCAGATTTATAGATAATGGATTAAAATTTTTAATAGAACATGAGGTTGTTGAAGTTAACCTTTTTCACTATAAAAGGTCAATAACATTTAAGTATCAATAACACAACATTGTCAATAATGAGATCTATGCATAAAGATATCAAATTAAATAAGACTGTAAACTTACGAATGAGATCATGAAACACAGAATAGCGGGTGTCATTTTGTGGGAAGACATATTTCCCATTCACTATGCGAAGCTTCGCTCCATCTTCGAATGGATGTTGCCTAAAGCACAGCAAGTACAGGATACAGCCCAGAGCCTACACAGAGATAAAGGCAGAAACATTTCATAGAATCATGAAATTATTTAGGCTGGAAAAAAAACCTTAATATAGAGTCCAACTATTAACTGCCAAGTCCATCACTAAACCAGGTCTCTAAATGCAACATCTACACGTATCTTAAATACCTCAAAGGATGGAGACTCAGCACTTCCCTGGGCAGCCTGTTCCAATGCTATCGTAATAAGCAATTTGAATTTCCCCTGGCACAACCTGAGGCTGTTTCCTTCTGTCCTGTCGCTTGTTACCTGGGAGAAGATACCTACCCCACTTGCCTACAACTGCCTGAAAGGCAGCTGTAGAGAGCAACAAGGTCTCCCCTCAATCTCCTTTCCTCCAGACTACACAACCCCAAGGATTAAGAAACACCTTATCCTGTACCTCTCTACACCTTATGTTGTGTCCCATGACAGATAGCATCGTGGTCCTACAGGAAGCTGGTAGGTCTCCACAGCCATGGACAAAAGGAGCTCTGCAGCATCCACCTTCTTTCTGTGAAACTTATCACAGAATGAACAGAGTTTATAAATGCAAATTTTCTGATTCATGAACCCACTGGCTTGTTCTTCTTCTTGTTTGTGCTGTGTTTAATTCAGGCAATGATATTTAAAGCAGAATTTTAGACTATGGAATTGATTAAGCTTCCTAATACTGCCTGCAAATCACAGTTTTCCACCAACTGCTGATTCATGCAACTCTATGTATATTCCCAGTGCTTTAGACATCAGCTTCGTAGGCTTTTAGAAATAATTAGTATTGATGTTTCTCTGAGGACAGAACACTAAGTGAAACATTCATTTGTTTGGCATGTCAATTAGAGAACTCCAAGCAGCAGTACTGCTACTAAATAGGTTTGTGGGGTTTTCAGGTTCAGGGATTCTTCTATTCCTGCCTCTAAAAATCCATTTTATGAATTTCTCAGTATAGAAAAAATTACTAGTCTTACAACACTGAACATGTTCAAGACCAGGATTTTTCTTACAAAAAGTCTCAGAAGTTTTATTTCATATCTTCATCCTGTGCTTCAAGAAGACTAATATTATTTGTGGGGACAGAATTTGGTCTTTTGTGTTTCTAACTCAGATGCATTCTGCTATGCAATCCACCAACTAAGTATAAATCAGTTTAAGTGACACTAGGGTGACAACATCATCTCTAAAAGACTTGCTTTCGTAAAGATTTGAAGAAAATAAGCCTGAACTGACAGCCCCTTTATTCCCTACAGTCAGAAGGCAATTCTTGTACAAAATTTAAGATCATTTTCAGACAAGTTCATACAAGCCTCAAAAATCACAGAACTGGGACTACCACTTTCTGGGAGCTCTGAAATTCCTTGGTATGCCCAAACCCAAGACCTGTGCAACCTGACAAGGGAACAGGCACCAAAGCTAGAAGTCAGTTTGAACTCTAATCTGTGAATAGTCCAGGTGTTACAGATTAATTAGGATAATCTCATCTGTTACTTAAGCAAAAGTTTATATATATATTTTTCATATAAATTAACATATGAAATATACTGGCAGAGATACACTATTGTAGTATAACCATCTCCATCTGACCTGTAAAAGTTTAACAATAAAGCATCCAATACCTCCAAGAAAATGTTTGCACAACAGAATTCCTCCTCAAAGTTTATGCTGAACCCTGTCTTAGCTGCTTGACCATATGGGCTTCTACAGCACCCACAAATAAAAAAAGCCAGTGAATATGTTAGTTAAGCAATCTGCTCACTATCTCCAGTCCTCTACATGGACCACCTCCAACTGTCCTTGGCTGTCAATTTATCCCAAGAACAGTTTCAAAGATTTGAATGTTATTAAAATCTCAAAGGTTTAAGATTTAGTTACTCCAGAACACTTACCAAGTCTCTCAATCCAAGGCCAGAAATAAACTGTATATATTAATTCTGTATTATTGTATAGCAAGTATATTTTGTCAGTCTGTTGACAAAAAGCTCTCCGTAGCGTATACACCGAGGCATCATATAGTCCACATTAATTAAAATCCAGCAGGGGAGTACAGGAAATACCACCTACTCTGTTACGGAAATGCCTGTTTACAAGTATGTAAAGCAGATCATAATTTAGTTGGGAGGAATGAAACTACTCCCTGCGCACCATGCACATCAGAAGACAGCAGCCACAGAGGAAAGCACAAGGGCAATCAGCTGAGCACACAGAAAGTGAAAAGACCACTTAGATTTTATCTTTAGTTTAATTGCTAGAGAATGTTTTTAATTCCATCAGCTTCATCTGTCATTTAGGACTGTAACAGTGATACATTTAGAATATTTTAAACACCAGTTGGGATTCCATGTGGCTAAAAGGCAATTCCAGTTGCAGCAAGGCAATTTCTCAAAGCCAACATCATGCACATAGCCTCAGCACCAATACACTTAAGAGAAGGGCCCATTATCTGTAGATGTTGCTCAAAAGCTGCATCTATACATCTACTGTAGTCCATCTACAGAAGCTACCTGGATCAGTCTGACACTCACGTGCCAGCACATAGAAAAGCAGCATGACAGAGTGACCAAACATAACTAGGAATTACTTTTTGACCTGCTGCTGGGCCTTCATGAGCAGCTAATTTAACCTTTCCTTAAGGGGACAGTGGGGTTGGGTGTGTGTGTGTGGTTCTAGTAATGTTTGGCGTTGGCAGGGGTGCTTGAAACAAATCAAAATTCTGTTATTTTTCCACTGACCAGCTTCAGGCAATAATGAGCACACTTCAAATGATGAGAAATTCTACAATATAGCTGCAGGATGACACACAGGTATTACAGCAAAGTACTTTCTGCATAGAATTAAAGTACATGAAATCTAAAGAGATCATTCGGCTCCTGCAGAATTGAAACCTGCAAGGTGTCTCACACTGATCAGAACAATTTTTTACCAGATATTGATAAGGATAACCTAACTTTGAAATTAACACACGCTGAAATTATTCCAAAGCACAAATTTCTGAAAAAGCAAAGAAGTGCAAGAGTGGGAGTACACAAAAGGCCTTTCAAGCCAAAAGACAATGTCAATGAAGAAGAATCTTCATGCCAAGGTAAAGCCTGTCATTTTAGTGAAATTCAGTTGAATTTCAGTTCCACAGAACTTCAGAAACCACATTAATTTGGAAAAAATGGAACTAAAGTTATTTGAGTTTAGTGTTTATTTTCTGAAGATCTCTAGACTTAGGTAGGAAGTGTACAGAAAGCAGCTGACTGAGCCTAAGGACCTCTGCTCTTACAACCACTATCTAACCACATTCCCACTGTGGCATCTATGTGGTTGATAACTAACGTTTCATCTATGCCACTGTTCTAAGAAAGGTATTTCTATCTCCTTTATGCTTTCAAGCCCACACAGTGGCAAGCACACAGTCCTTACAACCATGAGTGTTACTCACCCTAACTGCTCTCTTCTTGAAAACTACTTTGTTTATCCTAATCACAAACCACACAACCAGTGATGCTTCCTGAGACAGCGCCATATTCTATTGCCAAATACTTTGCATGTTTTCACTGAACCCAGAGTGCAAAGGAAAAAACACAGAACAACATGTTCCAATAAAGGCATGGTAGATGGAACAGCTCTTCCAAAGATACAGCAGGAGACAACCACTACGTTAATTCTAATGGATACAGAGTCCTTTAAACAAAAAATAAACTGCAAACTGCCCTTCCAAGTGTGGTTTTTGTTAAGTGCATTTGTAGCATTGTGTTTAACTGGATGTAATATTGGCTCAGACTGCCAGCATTTAACACATGCAAAGCAGCCAAATGGACAGAAAAATGTATTTTTCCTGGTGCTTCTTCACATATCAGAAGAAAACCGCTAACAGCTTTTGTAGTGGAATAAGAGTTTCCACAACATCTTGTAACTAAACTGAATGAAGTTCTGTGATTCCTAACAAAAACTTTTAAAGCACCAGTATTTGTCTTTTGACACGCTCCCAATGCAGACAACAGCTGAACATCTTGACACCTGCCTGTATGAAAAATATGCAATAAACAAAGTCCCTAACCACAAAGTCACTGGGCAGTACCTCTGTACTATTACAGTGTTACACAACTGGAAAAAGGTACAATTGAAGATTTAAATATTTACCTTTAATTTTAGCTACAGATTTTTAGTGAATGTTAACAGCTTATCATGCTCCCTACACAAAGCATGAATGATTTCTGCATCATTCTCATCCTTCCTACCTGTCAGTATTTTATCTAGATTCAGTACCTAGACATAACCATTCTGAACCCAGCAACAGGCTGTCTCACTCATGGCAGCACATGAAAAGCAAGAATCTGAATCTAAGGACTGTAAGTATTCTGCCTCTATGGCAGCAAGTTCCAACTAGGCAACAGCTCTACTGAATGTCAAATTTGTTGAGCAATGTCTCTCATAGTGGAAGTCAAGCTAAATCTGAGAGAAAATCTCAAATATGACATCTCGTTCTTTTAATACTTAGATACACAGTTCATACTATTCAAGTTTTATTTTGACATGATAGTCTATTCTATGTTTATGAAGGTGCTTTTATTTATTTAATAAGCAAATTAACATGAAGATGGCAAAATCAGTTTCACTATGACATAAGCAGCTATGATACAGCAAGAGAAAAATTTCTTACCCAAATGTCCTGTTTTTCACCAATTGGAAAATTTGAATACAAGTCTATCATTTCTGGTGTCCTGTACATTGGCGTTGTATTCCTTGTGATCTGCAGAAAACAGAATTGCTTGAAACCAATTTGCATAATAAGTTCTAACTGCATTCAACCACGGAAACAGTCTTAACTTTGAAAATTGATTACAGAAATACTTGTCAAGGCAGAAGCCATCAACTGAATCCTGGAAAAGTCACAATAGCTTTGATTTAGAGGCCAGATAAAGATGTTAGTACTCAAATAACACTGTGATATTCAAGAGTCCTTCCAAAGTGTAAAGCACAAAGTAAAATGACAGTTCTTCATGAAGGAAAAAAAGCAGTATGAATATAAAGAACAAAAATCAACAATAAAACAAGAAGTGAATTCATGCTCCAGTGTGTATTTCTCACTTCCTCATCACATTTAATGACAGTGCAGACACATCCAAAGAGTTAAGCCATGCTCTCAAGCATCCTTGAAGAGACCTTTTCTACCATTTTCTGGCATAGATTATACAAGACAGTGGTACAACACCATCATTTCTTCTCCAGAAACTGTTGGATTGCTCTCTAAGGACGCTGGATTCAAAAACAAACAGAGTTTACAAAGACTTACGATATCACAAGTTGCACACAATTTGAAGTGACTGTATTTTGCTATACTTGAAAGTCTGAATCCAGTTGATGTAATACATGAGATTTACCAGCATTACTGTCAACTCTAAGAACAAATGCACTTTGCAATATTACACTGCATGCCTGACACCACCACTGTAGTCCTAAAGGCACTGCAATACTGCATATTCAAATCCTGCTGAGCAGACTTGCCACCTCTTTATATATCATTAAACTGAGAAAAACAGATGAGAATGTGAGAATCACTTTGGCATAACCAATTTTTGACTTCCTGTTAAGAGTGCAATCAGAATAAACTCTAGTAAACCCTTCTGCTTTCACACGAGATTGCAGAATGGACACTGCTCAAGTTGAAGTAGTGTTTGTATATGCAGTACAGAACACAAGCTGTGATTGTCTCCAGTCAGTGTTTAAACTCTGGCAACACAAATACAAAACCAAAACTTTATGAATGGAAACAATCTTCAGTTGCCTTTGAAGTCCCATGAATCTGTATCAGATTAAGAGCAACAGTTAAATGAATCCACTGTTGATATTAATTACATAAAAACAGTCTCACCTCTTCTTCAACCAGTGCTCTCTTTAGTGCAGACCAGTTGTAGTCAGGATAGTAAGCTATAGTTGTAGCACTACCGAAGTCACAAAGTTTAATTGTTCCTTGGTTACTAATAAGCAAGTTTTCCACCTTCAAAAAGAGGTAGAATAACAAATTAAAGATGTCTTTATTTTTATTTTTCTACACTAACACACATGCTTTTAAACACCAACTCACTTGTGCATATATATAAAAAAAATATACTCACTTTAGCCCAGAGAGTTTTCAGACTGTGCTGTAGATTTATATGGTAGCAATACAGCCAGTTTTTTTAAAAGCAGCACCAAAGCCACTATGAGCAGAAAATAAACCCCAGGGAAAAAAAATCGTTTTGTTAGTGCCTAAGAGGCCAGTTTTTCAGAGGACCACTTGTAGAAGCAGTGTCTTGGGATCCAAATATTTTCATGCATAAAAACTGAACACTGTTAGCTTAATTGCAGTGGATTGGATGTTAGGACTGCTGCAGACACAGAACAGGAAGGTACTAGTAGAGAGGTAGGCTGCTGGGTGACACCCAGAAAGATATAGCTGTGACCCTGTGCAGAGACAGAAACTAGCTATTTGAGGACCATGTGCTGCCAGAATTTTTTCTACTTCATAAAATCCAGCCTTCCTGGATTGCTAAATGGAATGCAGAAGAAACTTAAAGGGAGGGTAAAAGTAGGCAGAAGTATTGTGGAGTCATAACCACCAAAGGGCTGAAAAAAAATTGTACCTCTGGATAAAAATCAGGAAAATATGTAGAAGTTAAGAGGCGTATCAGTAACATTGCAACACCACACAGAGGGCTAAGTTTGTCTTCCCTCTGAAACCACAACTTCTCTGGACTCCCTTCTGTAAAACCTGTTTTCAGAACATCCTATTAACCTCCCCAAAAACTACACTAGCATCTCAGGTCTTGTTGCAGGTTGGCTCAAAACTCTGACCTACAGTTTTTTATGCTGCTGACCTTAGTTCACCCTTCTAGAAAGCATAGCAAAGTTAAGTGATCCCTGTTTGGCTCCTGGTTGTAGTAAGGTCTCTGCCTGCTGCAGAACAACTATCATTTGATCTTGCTTTGCAGCCTCTTTAACATGAAACCAACATGCAATCAAATTCCTGCCTTTTCCCGTATTTTATTTCTGCCAGGAACTTGCATTACTTGACAAGAAAAAAATGAATTACAGCATCAGTTCAATTTCTGTGGAGCTGGCTATGTAAGAAATTGTGTATTTATTTGTAAATAGCTTTCCACCCTGTTTTCAGAGAAGAGATGCATCTTTTCTATGAGCTTTTCTAGGCACTAGGGTACATGAATTTCAGTGAAGAATAAAAGATTTTATTTTAGAAAGTAATGCCAAGAAAGTTCTGTTCCAGCTGGGTTAAAATTTCTTTGACATGACCTAGAAGCCTGCTCAATGGTACTGAGGGGAAAAAAGTGCATCATAATCAAAATTATTTTTATATAAAGAGGCTATACTAGTGCCTAACACGAAAGCTTTCAACAGGCTTGAAAACACTTAGCACGTATTTACTTTTAAAAAGCCGCTTGGTTTTCTTCTCCCCAAAGTAATCTAATACATACTTAAGAAGAAACAAGTTTTCCTTTTTTTTATATTCAGCTGATATCACATCAAGCAGGAAACAGACATGTAAACTTCAGACACTGTTTCAGGAATAAAAATCTTCTTTCTCTTATTTTGTTTATATTTACAGAGACCAACTCCTTCCACTACGTTCAAACGTATATGTAGTACAGCAGAGACTCACTGATGATTAGAGCTCCTTTCTCTAAAGGGCAAAATACAAAATTCCCTGCCTTCAAAATACAAAATTCAAAGACAGATAGAAGTCCTTCCAAATCTCCAGAGCTTCTAAGGGAACACCACCTTCTACAGCATAACCTCAGAGCAATCTTGGTAAAGGCAACAGAATGAAAATTAAGAAACAAAATAGATTGTGAATTATGCCTACCAAACTTTAAAATTCAAGTTAAAAACAAACCATAAAATGCAACGCAAGTTGTTAGATCTAAAACTAAGAGCTTACTACACATTCTTAAAGACTATGTAATCTTTCACAGAGAATGTTATTTCTTTCCTCCTTCAAATCTTTACCTCTTCTATTTAGCAATGTGCTCACCTCTAAACTGCAACTCACAAGTTCTAACTGGTTATTTTATCAAAAGTCAACTACTTAAAGACTAACTCAACCAGCTAACCATGATACACTACTTTTCTGTCAGCATGTTCAGAGAGAGTACAAGTAGCACTAACCACAAGGAAAAGACATTTGAAAAGATGCAAGTATTGCAGTGAGGAAATTCAAGTGAGTGACATCCAAACGGTCCTGGCAAGGCAATACACACAAGCACTATGCTCAAGGGTGTCCGCTCTATTCGATCAAGTCATAACACTGATTCAGCCAAACATGCTCTCTGCTGTTTAAAAATTCAGCCTTTATTTAAACATTGTAACATACCTTTAAATCTCTATGGATAATAGGAGGCTTCTGTTTATGCATATGCTGCACTGCTCTGCAGGTCTGATAGAAGATCTTCAAAACTGTGTCACAGGAAATAGCTCCTTTGGACTCTACTTTCTTTAAGAATTCCACCAGCTGTCCTGCAGGAAATCAAAGAAGTTCACATAAGCACACACAGTACACCACAAATTCTGAAAACTTGGCATGAATAGACAAACACTTCTTGTCAAGGAAGATTTACAGTTTCGAGTTGTAATATTAGATGAATATTCTGAAAATGGCAAATTCACACCAACTGCAATGCCAAAGGAAAAGGTGCTCTAAGGAAGTATTCTTTCCTTTCCTTCCTCTGTCTAGTCTCAAACACTAAGAACTTGATGATCACCTCATATTTAAGATGAGGTTGAACTGTAGTCTCAAAGAACATGATCCTTTATCTTATGAAGGATGCGGCTGAACTCCAGCTCATGAACTGAACTACGCTATCTTTAAGAGGATTTCAAAGCTTCTAAGCTGTGAAGAAACCTGTGCAAAACAGCTGTCAGAAACAACATGCACTCTGGGAAAAGAAAGTTTACCTTTACACAGCTCTGTAAGCAGAAGAAACTCTCCCTGTCCTGTATCAGATTCTTCTTTTCCAATAGATGCAGCAGAACAGAACTGGACAATGTTGGGGTGACCGGAAAGTTTTTTCTGGAGATAACACGTTCAAGGAAGACAACTGCCAAGTTTATTGATACTACTGTATAAAGCAGTTCACAGCCAAGTCATTTGAAATGTTAGCTTAAAACCACAGAAAACATCACAGCTGCAATTAAAATGCTAAGTAGAACAGAAAAATCCATGCCTCAGCTGAAAAAAAAAATACTTCAGGGGAAGACACTGAAGGTAATGTAATAAAAACACAACATAAAACATTAAAAAAAATCCTTGTGATTAAGGTTCTCTAAGAAAACTGGACTTCAGTAACTAACAGGCCTAGTTACTTCTTTTTCTCTTTTGACAATGACTGCAAGGTATTAGGTACAAGTACAAGAGAGATCTTTTAATTGTCAGGTGCTTCTTTAGTTGGCTGATCAAGAAAGGGCTGTTATATCAACACCTGTCTTTACCAAGCAAGTATTTAAGCAAAACAAAGTTCAAAACAAATGAAAGCTCTAAAGGACCCAGGATCTTATCCTCCCATCATTAGTAATAATTCTGTACACTAAAACCTTAGCCATGTTTCACTTCCAGTTCAAGGTATCCTTTTTTAAATATGTAAAGGGGAGTAAAATGTGAGTGATCTCAGACCCTGCCAGTGGAAGTAACACTACAACATGCCTCTGTGTTGTCCCTGGTATGCATCACCTCAGCCATATGCTGAGACTCATGCCTATGAGAAAAACACACAATATTTACAAGACGCATTCACCAAGTTTGGAGAGAAAAAAGTGAAGACACAATAAGTAAAGCAAAGCTATACAAAAAAGGGCAAGCTGGATCCACCAAATTAGAATGACTCCAATGTACTACTTTATCTTATGCAGTTCTTCACAACCTTGTACTCCAAGCCGCAGGAATTAATTTCATTTCAAAATTATATCTTGGAAAGTCAGCAACAGTTAACTCTTGTTCATGTCATACATATGCCTTAATGAGCCTGAGCTGTGGAAAACATCCAAAGAATATTCAGGTTCCCTACTGCTGGCAAGATACAGCGTAGCTAGAAAATATACAATGCTATGGTAGTCTGTTCTTTGCAAGTGTACCTCTAGCGAACAGTGTTTAGTGTTAAGATTTTGCCAAGCATTTCACTAATCATAGGAAGAGATGTTTGAGTGGCTTAATTTAGTATCAGTGGGCTTGCCTAGTAACTTAAAATGAAGCTAAATACTAAAGAGTAGAAAATAAAATAACAGCACACCACAGCTACTCACTGACTCTTGAAATAAACTGAGGGTCTGAGTAGGTGCTGTGGAGCAAATACTCAATTTTCTGAAGCCAGGGATTAAAACACTCTGAGATTGCTTTATACCCCCAAGATGACATTATACCCTACCATCTAACATCACTGAAGACAAAAAGGACAGCAACAACACTGAAAAACATCTGCTTCTTGTTTCTGATGCTGAAGTGCTGAGGCCTGAGCAACAGGCCCTGAGCTAAAGTTGACCTCTACATGAACCTGCCAAACAAACTTTATATATACATATATATATATATATATAATTTTTGGTATCCTATCATTAGCAAAATATGCTTAGTGAAAGATGTAGCTTCAATAAAATGTAATCATTAGTGAAGATACAGTGCATCCCTCCTTGCTTAGAGGCAGGGGGACAAGGCTGTGAAACCAATGGTTGGCCTTGTTTGGAAACTGGTGGTTAAAATCCAGTAGACAAAGGAAACTCACTTGGTTCCACCCTGAGCCCTGGCCAGGCTTGGGTGGGATCTGAGGGGAGTAAAGCCAGGTGTTTCCACATTTGATATTAAGTGAACTTGTTTATTCAACAGTATAAAACAGGGGCCCTCAAACTTTTTAACCAGGGGCCGGCGCGGATGCAGTGGCAGGCAGCCATCTGCGGCTGCTTGGTTTCCCCCCCAACCCCCGGCGGGGGGGGCAGGGGGGTCTGCAAATACCGGGGGCCGGATTGAGGACCCTGGGGGGCCGTATCCAGCCCACGGGCTGTAGCTTGAGGGCCCCTGGTATAAAAGCTGGGCCCTCCTGCAGTGACTTTGGAGACATCACCTATGAGGGGATGCCCTGTGTAGGACTTCCCCATTGCTGGGTCAGGCTTTCTAAATTGTCCCTGCAACAGGGGCTCCCCAGTGACTGCAGATCTGGCTGATGGTAACGTATTAGGGCAATGGATGATGTATCTTTCTTGCTCACTATAGCTAATCTTGAGTCATAGTAACTACGTGCATTGCATTGCTTATCTGTTTTATTGCTTGAATCAGGGTATCATAGGCTAATCCATTTGTATGTGCATATTGCCTTATTTTCTGTATTAATTTAAAATGAACAGTAAATCAAGGTTATCTTCTCTGTTGGTGTCTGTATGCTATCTATTGACCCCATCAACTGGTAAAACAGATGCATGTATCCTACTGTAACTTCTTCCTTAATATTCAGTATTACTTTTTAAAGCCAGATGTATCTGAGGCAGAAATTAAGAAACATTGTGAGTAAAAGAAGTTCTGAATAATCAAAAAGGCAATAAATCCAGTGCATGTGAGGGAAGTGTACTTAAGATCCAAGTATCATCTGAATGGTCAAAAGGTCTGTTTACCATGGTCAGAGGACTGCAAGAAAGCCCAAATATGAATTTCACTTCTGGCTAGATAAAGTCTACACTAGCTACAGAAGTTTTCTGCACACATTGAATTCCTGCAATTTTTTAACAACTTGCTGGATGTTGGTGTCAGATTCAGGACAAACCAGGAACCTAGATCTTCCTCAGAAGGTCAGTCCTCTTAAGCATTGTAGGGCATAGAAAGAACTGAATCTATAGAGCAGTCCTCTATTTCCCAGAAACATTTGATAGCAGGCAATTAAATCAAAACTTTAAGATATGTTCCAGAAAAGATACCATAAAACAAACTTCCTGAATGATGGCTTTGTTCTTTTCTTCTTCATTGGACAACAACCGCTGTCAAAAAATAAGAGTAATTGAGAAGATACAGTTATTAAAACTTAGAGAAAAACAGTTCATTGATTTTTTTTTTTCCAGACCACAAAAGATAAGCTACAGTCAAAAAACTAAGGAAGTGTGATGGGACAATAAACAAACTGGGCTTGTTGTACATTTGGACATACTGCCATAAACATACCACCCAGTTCTGCAGGTACCTGTACTATTCAGGTTTAGTGATAACTGAGCAGCTGTAAACTTTGACACTCAAAAAGTAACTGCTCTGACAGCTTTGTGATGTGTAAAACACTAAAGTTTGAGCACCGTGCACTGACAAAGAAAAATTATTCTTCTGCCTCAAATCTTTAGACAGAACTTTCAACCTCCTCTAACCAAAACTTCTCCAAATTAGGCAGCCCAATTTTTTTCAACAGTACTCAAGTAATCATCAGCAAAATCAACCGTAACAACTTCCAGTATCTGCCTGGATTTAGACTAGAATCAATCTACAAAAGTACCAGTTTTACAAAACACAGAATGTACAGTAATTGTTCACCTTCCATCTATTATTTTTAACTAGGGCTACTTCTAGATGACATTTTGAACATATATACTATATGGATTTGGTCACGTTTTGTTACTGTAGGATGCGGTATGAAAAGTAAAAACACAGACTAAGGAACTACTGGTCGTGTAATGCCAACTTACCTCTCCCAACTCTCATACTACTATCCTTTCCACTTTCTCTCAAGATAGGTACAGGCACAGAACATCCCCACCCCAAAAATGAAGCCATTTTGTGGTAAAAACAAGTGACATGATATTTTTTTGCAGCAAAATATGACCAAGTAAATTACTTCACTTTATTGTCCTTTACATAATACTTCAGTTTTTCAGCTGTTACATGACTATTATAAGCTTTCAGAAAACAAGAATCCAGTGGCGTGTCTCTGAAAAGTGCCAGGATTAACATTTGATGAACGAGTCAAGAGTGTGGAAACTTACTGTGTAAGTACAAAGGTAGGCTAACCAGCAACCTAAATCTGCTTCTGAGGAGTGAAAACATTCCCATACAGGTAACTAGGAAAAATTCCTTGTACTCATGTAACAGAATGCTTGGGAAGGGTCATGAATTTCTAGACCAAATGAAGACAAACAGCAGTAGCACCCAACAGAGCAACTCCCATCTTCAACATCTAAATGTAAAGTGCAGGCCCCTAACAGGAATGACCATTCTGAATACAGGTATGGTGTGCTAAAAACACCACTTCATCATTCTGATGACTTGTTCAGTGGCATACACAAAGGATTAACTATCATGCTAAAGCACCAAGCAAAAAGACAGACCTTGTAAACTTGTGGTGAAGTAAATTTGTTTTACCTTTAAAGCATAATCTTTGCCACTTCCAAGGTCTTGAGCTTCATAGACAAAAGCAAAACCACCTACAAAAAGAAGGCACATAAAGTCAGTTTTAATCTCAATATTCGGGTAAATAGTTATTTTTAGTCTAACAAATCTAGCACAAGAGTATAGACACATCTCTGAATGTACAAATTATACGTATTTTTCAGTGGCTTGCCAAGAGCATGGGTAACCTACATACAAGAGCTAAAATATTCTCTTCCTTTCTTTTACATATGCCAGAAGCACTGTTACTTTCGTGCACTCTGTCAGTCTGCATATGCAGATTTCCTAATGAAGCAACCTTTTTTTTAACGCAGGTCCCTATGCAACCAAGATTCACTACCGCCAATACTACCTAATGATTTTAAGTAAACTACTCCTTTGTTTTACACTGTTAGGCTTTGTATAAAAACAGCAATAACCAAGGGAGATAAAATGTTAAATACATACCTCCTCATACTTTTAGGATAATTTCCATGCTTCAGACTTCATGTTAAAAGTGGAAAGCATTTTCAAGCACTGAAGCACATAATTCCAATGACAGCGATACTGTTACTAAATGCAATTTGTCACTGCATACAGCATTATTTTCATTCCAGCTTCTTTTGTCAGAATATCTATTTCATCAAACACTACCGATTTGTTCAAGAACACTGCAAATTTCCACAAAGTAAAAAAGACTGAGAAAAAGTTACAGGTCTACTAAATTTCCTCAGTTGCTAATTATGTTAATCTAACTATCAAAAGAACATACTTGAACAGTTCTACTCCCATTGTAAAGATCCTGGTATTACTCCAATTTCTTCTAGGAATGTCATCTTCATGGTTACACAAACACTGTAGTTGCATACATGCTCACTGTGCATTACAGAGTATCTTTAGTAGATTAACAACCAAAGTGACAAACTTCAATGATTTGCCTTTCCACCCTTTTAATATAAATGCTATCTTCATTGAACCACATAGTGATGTTTTCTCTAGCAATAATTTGGAGAATAAACACAGAAGATGTCAGCAAACCACATAAGCCTAAGGGAATAAGGTAACTAAAGAACGAACCACCACAGACAAGAAAGAAGTTGACAAGGCCCTTTTAAAAAAAGGTGCAGAATCCAGGTCAGTACAGTCACATTAGTACCCAATACCTTCTTGTGGATGGGGAATATTAACAAAAGGCTTGAAGTGGACACAGCATTTGCTTTCGCAATTCAATAAACACAACATTTTTCAAGAAGAGTTTTACATGGCAATTGACCAGAGTTCTCCAAGTACCATTCTGAACGGTACTGCCCACACACCTTGTCATTTTTCCAGTAGCATGCAAAACACTAAATAAGTGACAGGCTGCTGAATATTACCTTTGCTTTTGATATCTAAATAGGAATTACACACAAAAACAGCAAAACCAAGACTGCACTTGCAGGAAGGACAAGCAAAAGACAGGGAAGAGTTAAAGTACTAATGAGAACACTGAAGATGACAGACAGCAAGGGCTGCTGTTCATTCCCACCATGTATCACCTATGCATGCATTGTGCTTATCCATTTACTTTGACCTATCCTATAAAAACAGTTTTGGTACTTCCCACAACAGAAGTTTCCTTAGCTTTTCTAAAGCCCCTAGTGCAAGTCTTCTGATCAGCAATTACAATCAGCATTTCAGGCACAGATGGGAGAGGGGCCAAAGACAGAATGAAGTCCACACTTACCATCATCTTAAAAGCATTACCTCAAGATACTTTGCTTCTTTTTGAATGAGAACATACGCAAGAAGAACATGGTTCTGGACAGTGCTGATCAGTTATGACTATTGCTTACAGATTGCATAGAGCTGGTGAAAGAAGCAAGGTAATTTGTGAGTCATCCTTCCACTGAAGCTGGATGCTGGGAAACCATGGGTTTTGATTGCTCTTCCCAACCAGTTCCCTATTCACATCTGGGGGCATGTCCCAGGTTTCAGAGGCCGCTATCCTAGTGAATTGCAAGCCCCCACACCAGTGTGTACCAGTCACTACATTACAGAGCTACTGCCTACACATCTTTGACCTACACAGATGCTGCAGACTACCTACACAATGGAAGTACTGCTGGCCCTACAGAAGGAAATCATTACATTCATCCTGATCAATATTTGATTTTATTCTAATAACCCTTCAAACCCGCCTTGAAAATATATGCTTCCATTTGCAAAATTAGGGACTTCAGGCCAGCACAAACTTCTAGAACATTAAATCACTCTGATCAACTGTGTACACTGCCAAGGGTTCCAGGAGGGCTGGAATGGGGCAAGACTACTCTTAATTGCAAGCATACACCTTGCTAGTACCTCTACAAATGTCCACAGACCTACATGCATGTTGTAAAAAAAAAAAAAAAAAACTATCTATGCTTCATTCAAATGCATTAAGGGCCCTCCTGGAAATCACACATGTGAAAGCACCTATGCATCAGAATTAAGTCATCAAATCAATTCAATGCATCACTTTCAAGCATGTACCTGATTAACACCCAAGCTGATCCAAACTCTAAAGAAAGGCCCTAGAAGCACTGCTACCTTTCCAACTACTTCAACTGGTCTGATAAGCTTTCCTACAAGCTCTTCCTACAATGTAAGAAATGTTTACAATATAGACCAAGTTTCACATTATCACTAAGCTTAATCCTGTTGACACTGAGTACAAAGGAGTAAAAGGAGGAATCAGTGTATACAACTAGAAAAATATTACAGCGAGTCTTCAAAAAGAGGTATTTCTTAAACTTTCACAGAAGTCCTGATCATCATACAGTCCTCCTCTACACACATTCAGTTGCCCCAAAATTTTCTTTCTGTTCACAAATCTTGAAATTCATGCTTAAATCTCAGCCACTTTTATGAAAACTACACAAGTTCATTTCTTGATGGAAAAGGCTGTGTTTTTAACACTTAGAATCACAATATTAAAACCACTTCAGAAGGGCTCCTGAAGTTTAAGTAATTTCTGTTCAATTTCAATAAACCTCACTTCAATCAAAAACAATTAATTTCAATCCTCTTAATAGCTAGCTAGGAATCTAAAGAAATCTTATATTCAGCGTCATAACTACTTCAAAACATCCACTGGATGTAGGTTTCACTATTCATTTAAAGTCATTAATGTTCATTTTGGCCTAGCAGCACAAGTGAACATTTTGGGCAATGCAAGCCATTTAAAAATTACTTCCTGTTATAAACAGAAGTTAATACAAGCTCTGCTTCAGTTAAAGCACAGGTATTTAAGTGAAGCATAATTACCATTATCTGAAAATCCAGTGGAATCTGCATAGAAACTGTCCATACTAGGATTTTGCTGCAGTTAAATACAAAGCTGGCAAGACCTAACTTGCGTATTAGCAAAATACTTTGTTTACTTACTACATTTTCATAGAAGGGGTCAACAAAAGGAAAAGTAATGAAGAGAGTCTTCTTTAATGTCATTGCAATGGTGTCACAGCTTACTAGAGCTCCTCATGCAGTAAGATCTAACAATTTATTAGAGGTATTAGAATAATAAGCTGAAGGGAGAAACTTAATTAAAATAGTGATACCTTCAGAGTACACAAGTAGTTTAAAAGACGCACTTTTAGTTCAGTGACGGTACCTTAAAATCAAGTACTGAAATGCTAAACAGATAGTTAAGTTCATTAAACTTTTCAGAACTCCAAACAAAAGCCAGTGGTATCATGCCTGATTAAATTCCTAATTCATTGCACTGGTTTTATAGGTAAGTTCACTGCTATGGCCTCTAACCTCACCCTTTATAGCTATGCCCCTGTCAAAACATCAGTTTTAAGTTTCTCATTCAGTCACTTCATTGTTTCACCTGAACACAATTCGTTCCCTGCAACACTGCTCATTCCAGGTGGTGGTTAGTTCACAACTACTGCAGCTCTACAGCTGATAGCAATTTTAAATTATGGATTTTCTGGGGTACCAGAAGAGGTATAATAAGTTGCAAAGATGGCTTTTAAAAAAAGTAAATTAAAAGTATCTGTTATTGGTGATTTTTTTTTCCACAAAAGGCAAAATTAGTCCTACTGCTTCCTTATTGTTTTGTTTAGGGTTTGAAGCTGGCTTCCTTGTGGAGCTAGTCTATTAAAACAGTTTTAATATAACCTGAATAGGGACAACTTCACTGACAAAACTTCTTTGCCCTAACAGCTTACTCCAGGCCTTCTGACCAATGTAGTCTGCAATATAATTCGCAAAAATTTTAAGAAAGTTTCACCTGTTTAACTATAACCACACCAAGGATTTCACAGTCAACACAGCCATGGCAGTTAACAGTCACACTCCTACACCAACATACCTGTATGAACAAACACCTGTATAGCAGACCCAACTGAGGCAAATGACAACATGAAAGTTAAGAGTAGGAGGACGTTGGTTTCTTTCCTAGGGGTGCAGAAAGAATATATTTTTATTTGGGGTGGTTTTGCTCATTATTTCCACTCACATAAACACCTGAGACCATTTTAAGTCAGTTTTCTGAAGTTTTTTACATCAGCAGAATCATCTTAGCATCTCCCCATAGAGGTTACCAGTGTGCATATATGTACACAGCCATCCCAGCTCTTGCCCTGAGACACTAAGTGAGAGGGCTGGAGGGGCACAGGAAATCGGGAGGGGACACAGCCAGGACAGGTGACCTGAACTAGCCAAAGGGATACTCCATATAACAGGACATCATGCTCAGTATATAAACCGGGGGAAAAAGGAAGGGGGGACATTTGGCATTATGGTATTTGACTGCCCAAGTAATGGTTACACGTGCTGGAGCCCAGCCTTCCTGGGGATGGCTGAACGCCTGCCTGCCCATGGGAAGTGGTGAATGAATTCCTTGTTTTGCTTCGCTTAAGTGCACAGCTTTTGCTTTACCTATTAAATTGTTCTTATTTCAACTCTCAAGTTTAACATTCCTTCCTGATTCTCCTCCCTATTTCTCTGGGTGTGTGTGGGGGTGCGTGAGCGGCTGCGTGGAGCTTGGCTGCCGGCTGGGGTTAAACCATGACACTAGTTTTTCCACTGACTAAGCATTTCATAGTCCCTTTCTCAGAACACAGCCCAAGCCCTAAAAATGGTCTCAGATTATTATTTTCTGCCTCAAAAATTATCACAGAAGAAAACTAGTTTTCTTTCTTTTCTGCAGCACAAGCTTAAACATAAGAGGTTCACTATAGCGTACCACACCAGCTCATGAAAATGGAGTAGCCAAAGTACAACAGTCCGTCCTGGAATCAATCTTGGCTCGTAGCAGATCCAGAGAAACACGCTAGACCACAAAGCTTACCAGCCTCCCCTTTCTGGCCCACACTGAGACCATCTGATGACTTCCTCTGCATTAGGAAATTAGCCCTACCTCATTTGCTTTAATAGAAAACAATCTACACTCATCCTTACACCACTGCAGCCCACAGGCATTACTCCTGTCAGTATTTTAGCATACTCTTGTAAAGATTAGAAGACCCTTTCTTTTCCAACCCAGAGGTTTGCCTTCTCCCTCAAGTTAAACCTTGGCATCAACATAATATTGAATAAGTTCACTGTACTATAAATCAAATTGGATTTAAAACTGCTCCTTTTTTTATCCTGTCCCTGTTTTCTCTGTCTTCAGTGATTTTTTCATAGAAACCATTTCAGTGAAATGACAGTTTTCCTACTTATCAGCTAGTGAAGCATCAAAATAGGGACATCAACCACAACATTAAAACTGCTTACCACTGTAATGTATTGTTTCATTGCACACTTAACTAGTTATGAGAAAAGGGTGGTGTGAATAGCTTCCTGTTTATAACAACTTGGTATGACTTGTCCACTCCCTTCCCAAATACTGACCAAATTTGTTCCCTTATCAATACTAAGTAGCTTATGTTTCAATCATAACTTCATTAAAAATCTGTAATTTTAGCCTGGGCTCCATGTTAGCTGTTTTTCCACCAGAGTACAGGCAACATCCTTAATCAAAGCAGAAAGGATGTTCTGTGATTGTTGCCAAGCATTGATTCATAAGCATGTTTTTTGAAGTCCAGTCACATAATTGTGTCAATTTCAAAGTCCTAACGATATCAGCAGAGTTCAAATTAAATGTAAATATGCTCCAGTTACTGTAACTTTAGCTATTGTGCTGAATGCTCATGAGGTCAAGCATGGAATTTTTTAACAGGAACTTATCTTAGAAAGCAGCTTTTCTTTATTAGAAAAATAAACACCTGAGCAGTTAAGGAAGCACAGGATACTTACAGAATGCCTACAAAGCATACGGTGAAAGTAACAGCCATAAGGGTATTTTGGAGTTAACTTTGAAATGAATAGGGGGCACTGACTCAAGTGACCACCAATGACTAACCAGGATCCACGTGCATTCATAGTATAGCTTTGCAATGATAGCAATATGGAAACATAGTAGCTAGGAGGAGTCAATGTGACATATATGCTATACTAACAGTCTATGTAAATTTGAGCATATAAATACACTAAGTTTTCTGTCCAACTTTGCACTCCATTTGGGGAGTTTTTCCCAACTGTCCTGATTCTGCACACAATCAAATAACGCAATGTCTCCTTCCTAAATGTAGTCTTTTCTGCATTTCAGGAGCTCAGGTAAAACAGTAACACTAATAACAAGATTAAACAGGCCTCAAAAATGAAGTATGGCTCTAAAATCTGGATTTTTTCCCATGACTTGAGAAGTAGAGAGGTATGACACCCTAAAACTTTCAGCGCTCACCTGCAAGCAGGAACTGCTATACCTCAGAAACACCAGTTTTAAAAAACGGCACTGTTCCGCTTAACGTTGAAAAACTTCTCTACATCTACAGTAAAGGGAATGCAAACTGGAAAGCTGCTAGGTCAGCGTGCTTCAGCTCTTCAGAGACTATCATATTTTTCTCCTACTTCCAAAAACTCTGCCTCACACATTATTTGCAGAGTAACTGTCAGTTCATCCTTTACATGACACGCTGTTGCAATTTCTCTCTGATTTGATACGAGCTCTCCTCCTTTCATAGTAACTCCAAGCATCTGTCAGCAAATCAAACTAAAACAATGTTTGCTGAAACTTGACCATTAAGTGTCCATTGTAATTCTGCTGCCCAGAGTTTTATGAATTACTTCCATTAAAAAAATAATCCACATTTAATTATGTTACCACCATCCTATAAATCCAGAAGTTGCAGAGACCATGAAATTGTATCTGTAAATTTGGTAAACTGTAATACTGCCTATTCACACTCAATTTACTGAAGGAACCTTTAAGTCTAAAGCAGCAACTTTTTGATACTTTAATGACAGATGCAAGTTTCACTTTGTCAGAACAATGACAGCTTTGTAAACTCCAAAAAAATTGAAGTCTGTAGCTGCTACCTTTCTGACTAAGGAATGATGCTTTCTTCACAGTGAAGAAATGCATCAGCAGTCTCTCAACAAATAATCTGAGAGCCCAGTGACCAGGTTCTATTCCTTCTACAGTATAGGTGGAAACCAAGAAGTTTCCCATACTTACTTGTCCACCATCTTTTAAGTGTCACCATTATCAGGTAAACAAGCATAAGGTCTTAACAGAAGAGACACTTGGTCCAGTGCAGGCAAAAATGAAAGCCAGCAGCATCTAGCATTTGAAAAACACATTTGCAAGGTTGGTTGTCTATGCAAATATGCCAGTTTACAGGAGCAAGAAACAAGAAATTTCTGAAAACTACTGTTTAGCCTGCTGTGGTCACTTGCTCTCCCCATTCTCATCTAAAGTCAAATGTGCAGGCTGCAAGGATTCCTGAATCATTAAGAACTACTTTAGTCCCTCAACTACCTAGTACAGATTGATACAGGAATCCTGACATTCCTGAATGAAAGCGATGGATACTCCAGGATGTTAAATGACAAAGCAGAGAGTCAGCATAAAAATGCACATACTGTTCATGTGAACAGTAAGCGATCTGACTGAGGCTTTTCAAGAGAGTTTAAGCCTCTCTCACCTAACCCTACAAAACCCAAATGTGTTAGCAAGCATTTGGAGAATTACCACATATATCTGGACTATGCACATGCAGTCACCCTGGTGACAGCAGACATCCATGTTGTGATATAAACAGGTACGGTATACTCAGACTGCAATGACTTATGGCCATACAAGAGAGTGCCCTCTGTCACAAGAGTGTAAGATAGTTACTTTTACTAATACTGTCTACTTCTATACGCAATCAATGACTATTCTACTTAAGTAAAATTGTGTGGCAGTCTGTGCACTTAACTGGAGGACCCAAAAGAACCACAGCTGAACCAGCATCACACAAAGGGCAAGTAGGGATTAAATGTAAAGGCCCCAAGCCACCTTCTCTAAAAATTTCTTAACTGCAGTAAGCTACCAAAATACCCAAGTAGAAAATACAAGAGACACTATTCTAGGAACACTCAGTCTGTCCTGTGACACACTTCAGTCTGCTCATGCATTTGGAGGTAGTATCAGCACTAGAGATCATCACCAGCCTGTCCCCCCCAGGTGGCTCTCAACTTCCTGCAGCAGCCCACCACGAATCCAAAGGTGGTGCTGCCAGTTTCTCAGCTTACAGCTTGGCCAAACATGTATTGCACCGACACAGATGGGCAGCACACTCCAGAGCTGGAAAGAGCTGTAGAGTGCGAGAACTGAACTTACACTGCCATGTAATACTCGGTAATGCTAATCCACAGACTGTGTTCACACCAACTGAAAAAGCAGCAGACTGTACGATCTTATGGAAAAGGCTACCCCTCTGCACTGGCTGATCACACACAGTTCATCACTGATTTGAAATCTAAATTCAGAAAGCAGCACTTTACGTTCTAGTAGTGAATTTAGCATGAAAGGACTCCATTAAAAAGTAAAACAGATTCTGAATTTTTAAGTATGGAAGAGAATGCTTATAAACCACAGTTATGCAAGCATGTATCAGGAGGTGTCAAACACAGGTTCAGAGCTCAAAGATGAATTCAAGTTCAGCCACAAAATAAATTATACACCAAGACAAATACAAGTCTGAAGACAGCAAGAGGCTGGGACTTTTGCATTTTATATTTATACTGAATTTACCTTAAGGGTTGTTCTAGCCCAGCTATGCTGGCTGGAAAGTCTTACTTTCTAGGTAAAGTAAGCAGTTAGGCCCAATTTCAGTCAGGGAAATACAGAGAAAAACAACATGAAATGAAACATGGAACACAAAGCAGTGGTTACAGATCAGTTCTCAAGAACACCAGACTTAAAGCATGTCTCCATTTGCTTTAAATCATCTAACCTGGCATCCTTCCCCTGACATTTTAGAAAGCCTGTGTCAGATTGTGGGAGACAGCAGGCTGCTGCCAAAGTAACATATGAAATACTTGTTTCAGAATCAAGAACTGAACAGCAGATATATCTCAGATATAGCTTCCTGCCCTTCCTTTCCTTTGTTGTTCTTTGGAAACTGCTGTGGTCACTCCTGGTAGGAATGTCACAATAACAGCAGCACCAGCCAGTTCATTCAGCATTCACGCCACATTGAATGCCAACATTTCACTTGCAATTCTCTTTCGTGAAGAGCATCTAAGTAAAGGCTGAAGGCAGCATAGGACCTGACATTCAGTGTTCTAAATGCAACTCATTACCTACAAAACTGCCAGGTTTTGTCTGAGATCATATGCCAGACGTGTTTAAGCATTAAAAGTAACAACTTATTTGTCCTTAAGAAAATAAAACATCAGTGAAGACCATGTCCTGTTGTTTTACATGAGCAAATTTTGGGGGAGTTTAGCTAAAGTAGCTAGTCTTGAAGAATCAAATTTTTCTTCCACACTGGTCACCAAGATTTCAATGAAAAACTACTCAGGGAAAAAGATAATCAATACATCTATTTATAAAACTACTTAAATACAAGACAATAAAAAGCAACTATAAAAAACAACTTAAATAATGGAAAGGGGCTCTGAAGAGAGCTTTGGGATATTTAATCTAAATAATACTAACCATCTGTATAAAGTTAATCAACTATAACTGTATTAATATGTACAAATTCACCTTTTAGTCTTTTGAGACAAGCTTCCAATGTCTCTTCTACAGGAAAAAATAAAGCAATTCCTGTGACCACAAGCACAAGATCCAAATCTGCGCTAATTTCCAAGTAGTGTGCACACCCCAAACATAATACTTATTTTAAAACAGAGCAGCAAGTAGTGTGCCAAGGTGCCTACCCAAAAATCCAATGAAACTAAAAACTGTCCAGACATTCAATTCCTGTGCTTCAGTAAAGCCTATATGCAGGCCGAGATCAGCTTCCTGACATTTGTGTTTAAAGTTAATGTATTTTCCTGCCTTTCCGCTTTCAAACACCCCAGAACGGCACAGGCAAACATGCACCTCGGCATAGTACTATACATCTTTGTTTATTTTTTGTAATATGCACGCAACCCAGCACTTCCATGAGGACCTCCCGTGGATCATGAACTCCTTGGAGAGTTGTATTACGCGGTGAAAGCATTCCACCCCGTAACGCAGGCGAAGCTGCGGCCGCACAACACGCCGGCCCGCAGCGGGTGCTCCGAAGCCCGCTAACAGCGGCAGCGCCGCGCACCCCCGCTAACCCGCTGCGCGGCCCTCACCGAAGCCGCACTCCGAGGCCGCAAGCCCCGCGGCGGGGCCGCCTGCCCTCGCACCACGAACCCGCCGGCCCCGGCCCGGCCCGCGGCGCCGGCCTCTCGCCCCCACAAGGCCTCCCCCGGCCCAGAGGGCAGGCCGCCCGGCCGGGCGAGGGGCGGCGGGAGGCCCGGGCCCCGAGGGGAAGCGCGGCCCGGCCCTGCACCGCCCCCGGGCGCGCCGCCGCCGCCGGGTCTTACCTTCTGCGATGACCCGCTTGATGCGCAGCTTCATGTCGCCCATCTCCACCGTCTGCCCCACGAAATCGTTCTGGTCGCGGCTGGCGGCCCCCAGGGAGCCGGGGCCCGCTAGGAAGTCCAGGGCGGACTGGAAGAGCGACATGGCCCAGGCAGGCGCTGTCCGGCTGGCTGCCGAGAAGGCGGAGGGGCCAGGGGGGTCGGTGAGGTGAGGCGGGGTAACGGGGCGCGGCGGCTCTGCCAAGCTACTGACTGCAACGGCCGCAGGCCGCCACCGCCTCAGCCGCCATTGCCTCCCCTCCTGGCTGCTTCCGGGAGCGATACGTCCTATGTGACCTCACGGGGCCGCCTCCCGCCAGCCCGCCCCGCCGCCGCAGCCCGGCCGGCCGGCACCGCCCTCCCGGCATGGCAGCCGGGGACGGGCGGGCCGGGGCTCGCCTTCCCGCCTCGTGGGCGGGGGCACTGGGCCGCGGCGGGGCGCAGGGGCCTCCCGCCGCCGGAGGAGCCGAGGGCTCGGGGCGGGCTGGTCCAGGCGCCCCCGGCTGCCCCCCCGAGGCACCTTGCGATGCCGAGCCGCCGCGGCCTGGCTGAGGAGGAGCGGGCCGGGGCGGCTGGGCCGTGCTCGGGGTTGGGAGCAGGGGCTGGGGGCGGTGGACACCGGGCTGGCCGCCGCCGTGAGCAGCCGGCAGCTTGGCCACCGCTGAGAGGTAACGCTCCTGGCGTCCGCCGCTCAGCCCCGCACGGGTGGCACTCGGGCAGGACATGCGCGTCCCCCACGGAGGCTGCCGTAGTCCTGGCACTGTGCTTCTGCCCTCGGCACCGCCCGCCTTCGCTTTTCCCTGCAACCCTGGCAGGCCGGCCCTTGCCCAGCCTGCATCCCTGCCGCCCGCACCTGAGCGCAGAGCGGAACGTGGTGGCGGTGCCTTGGCAGCACGACGGGGACATGGGTGTTGGTGGTGGCTGTGGTCCGCGTTGAGCGTTAGCCTGCGTGTTCAGGTGTGAGGCCTGGCTGTTGGGTTCGCACCAGCAGGTCAGTAACTCGTGGGGCCTGTCAGCTGCGGAAGGCTGTACGGCCTGGGACAGCAGATCGCACAAAGCAAGGCTGTCTAGAAAGCTCCTTTCAGAAACAGTCCTGCTAGCCGGGGCTCTGCTTCCAGAAGCTGTGTCTCCTCACATTGTGGTCTGCGCCCTGCTGGCAGCTGTCACTTTGAGACAATCCCAGACACGCCCAAATTCCATAAGATTTCAGGTGGCTGTGCTTACTTTCTCCTGCACAGATGAACAGTCAAATGTTTTAAAGTTGTATTTCTCAATCAACCTCCATAAGCCAAGAACTTGCTGCTCTTCATGCTACTGTGTCAATTATGAGGGGCATGGCTCTTGTACTTCCCTCACTGTCGTGCTTCCCTCTCACTGTTCTGTAATGCTGTACCAGTCAAAAAGTGTGGTCCTAAAGGCCAGTACATTTGTCCAGAGATCCCATGGTTTAATATCTCTTCTAAAAAAAAAAAGTTTAAAACATCGAAGTCAGATTATATGAATAATCTCCTCCTATCTGTAACGGAGGTCAACTGCTATTTTTCAATTCTTCTTATAAGAAAACCTCTTTTGCTATTATAAATCATACCACCATCACCACTTTGAGAACAGCAGATTGTATTCACAGCAGGAACATTCTGCCTTCAATCCCATTTTGGTTTCTGACTTTTCCAATTACTTTTTTTTCAGGCAAAGGCCAAAATTCTTTTGGACAAACGAAAACTGCTAGTTAGACTTGCTACGCCATGCTGTTACACTCATTGTCTGTTGTCCTATCATTTACCTGCATATTCCTCTTCAAAGACTCATTCACAAGGCCACTGGAAAAGGAACAGGATCCATTATAAGGAACCACAGAAGTAATCCTTCTGTATTTGAAAGTCTAGATTTTACGTTAGCAACTTTCTTATTCCCAAGAGCAGGACTCTGTTGTAGATAGAATATGAGGCAACTAAAACTCCAGCTTAAATGGAGACTGATGTTTCTGCTATACCTTCAGTAACAGATGGAGTGACCTGGGCTAAAAAGACCTCTTCTTTGGGGTGATTGGTTTTGTGTTTTTTTACTAACCAGCTTTAATATGACTAGTTCCCTGACTGTTCCACTGCTAAGCCTCACCTCTACCTCAACACAGAAGTGACATCCCAAAGGTCGGAAGAAACAGCTGGGGCAGGACAAGGCAGCAGGACTATTTATTTCTTTCAGCAGTAGTACAGGCTTATGCCTGCTTGGAATGCCCATAAACCTACTGTCTCAGAATCTTGATTTTCTTATCAATGTGTGCATTTTTAGTGCATAAAATTTGGCAAATAAAATCCCTTCAGTGAAAACTGATTGTATGTAAAACTTTGCATTTTTACTATTTACACAAGAGAGATTTAATTTGACTGTTCAGAAAGAATCTTGGCACAAATAATCCAAAATTTCAGTCCAAAAATTATACATAGATAGGCACCAAGTGTGAGGTATGATACTAAAAGCTCAGTCCAAAGATTTGTACAGTTCCTCTGGTTGCTTGAAATTGCTCTAATAGGACAGTCATAGCTTACATTGGGACTTTGTCCTAAGAAAGACTGCAGGAGCGGTAACTATCTGTTACACATGAAGGAAGTATAAGAAAAAAATGCAGGATAAGAAGCAGGAATGTTACATTTGAAAAAATCAAGATGGATTTGGCACTCCAACTACTGCAGGTACGCTAGAAGAGAGCCTTGATGTAGATGCAGCTTTTCTGGCCAAAAAGTTTGAAAGAATGCCTAAGTAATATTTTACTGACCTGTCTTTTTTAAATATCCAAGACTATACTGGAGAGGTCAAGCAGACCACTAAGTAAGATGCAGTCTGAAATGTGTGCAGCTGTCTAGAAGGTTCCCCATGAGTGGGGCTGACCTTTTTATTTATTGCTGAGACAAAAGTGCGGTAAAATACTCTAGTTTTTAACAGTGCTTGGCCAAAAAGAGTAATGTATTCTTTTTATTTATGCAGCTTGACAGGCCTATAGATTTTTTCCTCAAATTGTTAAAGGCAGTAAGACTTACCCATTTAAATACTGACATCATCCCTTGAAAAGCAGAGGAAAACCAGGTTGTGCCATCTGTTACTAATTTGCATCCTAGTTCTGACAACCACACTGGACTGCTGCAGGATGATTTTGCTCCTGATGAAAAAAGCTCTGCTTCAGCCTTCCCATTTTAACATTCACCCAGTCTCCTCTTCCTTCTACAGCCTCACCCAGAATGAGCCAGGAGTCCTTCTGGCCAAAACTCCTGGGTGGGGATGGTGGTAAAGAAGGAATTTCTTTTTGTATCATAAGGTCAAGGCAGGACAGAGCTATAAACTGGAAAATTATTAAATTAAAAGTTCATTCTGTCTATTAATATGAAGTAAAGATATGCACTTTAATTTCTATTCCAGTAACTGCATTCAGCTCCTTAGGAATTAGATGAATCAAATAGTAAAAAATTAGCATTCTACCTTGCATTTCTTTATATAGCATTTAATTGAGATATAGCTAGGAAAATGTTATATATGATAATGTCTGCATGGCTCTAAATAGGCTTTATTGGGTTCAGCACAGCTGAAAATCTTTTTCAGAAGTACATCTTGGAAGGAAGATTAAATACATCTCCAAGGTTTGTATTTTTTAATGCAGCTGCTCTTGTGATGTACTTTGAAAGCATGAGTCACAAAGCTAATCCTGTCACAAAGCACACAGAACAGGTTTGACCTGTCTCATTTAGTGTCCTCATTTTGCATGCTGAGACCCTTCCTCCCTTCTGTTGCCAGGAAGATGGGAAAGTCACTTTCAAAACCAAGATGACATTTCCGTTTCAGTCATTTTCTTCCTTAATTCGCTAGTCTAGGTTTGTGTGAAACCATGCCCTTTTGAAAGATTTAGGTTTAATTTTGCCTCACACCGTCCAGTAAGAATCATCAGCTTTTGAAAGCACGCATCCAAATAAACTATTTGAAAAAAAAAATTATAGAACAGCCACTACCTCTACATGTTACACCCAAGTAATTTTGTGTAATAGATTTTTCATTCATGTAGCTTTATTGTATTAACTGAATATCTGTGCAGCCTGCTACTTTGGATGAAGTTGCAAAACACAATTCATAAACAATTGTGTTCTTTTGATGTGCAGTTACAATTTTTTTTTCTTAAACAGATTATGAGCTACTGTACTTTGGGTGATTTTTACAACATATTGTAACCACATATTTCAAAGAAGGGCCTGTTCATTTCGTATTAAAATAGCAAGTTTAATAAAGCAACAGTTGCAACATTTGGAAATACAAATATTTTGATTGATCCCTGTATGTAGGCTACATTACAGTTTAGCTAAACTGTCAGCAATAACTGCCATCTTAATGCTTATGCCTGATTTGGGAACCCTTTTTCATTTTTTGAGGTTCCAATTTAAGTGATTAATTTCTAGAATAAGAATGGTAAAACATGCCAATCATTAAAAAATAATCACTGATTTTATGGAGCAATAGTTTTATCTCTGACTTCGGACTAGACACTACAAATTTAGCAGAGGTAGCTTTTCTCTGCTTGTTTCAAACAAGACGTGTGTCTTTTTCTGTTCTTTGGAAAAATTTTACATAGGGCGAATAAGCTACACTAAATAAAATTAATTCACTAGTTATTAGAAAACTTGCTAAAATTTGTATACAGGATCTCTGGAGATTGGTTGTATAACATAGCTGTTCCAAACTGTGGTTTGGGGTCTCTTCTGCAGCTGGTGTTCTCTACCATTTGACCACTCCCTTTTCAGGCTGTTTAGAAAATGTGACTCATTTATATTGGAAAGGGAGAAACCTCACTTTTATCCTAGATCAAGAGCAACAAGTAACTTTGTACTAGCATCCTGATATCTTACCCCAAAGTAAATCGAGTATATCTTTGGAACCTTTAAAGCACATTTTGAAGGACACTGAACACACGAGGAAACATTTGGCTACAAGAAATAAAACCTTGACTGATAGTCAAATACGGACTGTGATAGTGGGTCAACAGCTAGTCAATTTTGGGCATCAAATAGAGCATGAAACTGCCCGTCACTGGTGGGATATAGTTATTGGATATTCACCTTCTGCAACTGAAGTGTTAAATATTTTACTTCATCCTATAATTGCAATTTTTATTTCTATTACATTGTTAACATTGTGGAATTTTCATATACGATATAAAATTTGTAAGATAACACAAGATCCTATGATGATACCTTTATTGTATGTTTTTCATGAGCAATAATCAAAGGACCAAATGTGGTGAAAATGTATTAAATCAATTACTGATTATGAAAAAGTCTTTGTATTTCATTTGGAATTGTTTAACTTGGACAGGGAGCTCAGGAAGCTCAAGGACAACTTTAATGGGCAGGTAGGGTTTGTCCTGAGGCCCCTGAACAAGCAAGATATGAGCAGGAACATCCAGATAATAAATACTGCATGTCGCTCTGGCCAACATCCCTGGCATGTTTGAACCTTGTGAATCATGAGATAGTACACTTCTGCACTTAGCATAACTTAAAAGGTTTTTTTGTTATTTTTGTTAATTATAACTTATAAAAAGTTGTTTTTGTTTTCCACTGAGTACAAAGGCAGGCAAGCCCCAGGACTGGGCCAGAAGCCTCATGTACAGGTGGATGCACTGCATAGGAATTTCCCAGTTACAGGAAGACTCCTGGCACCAGCTGCAACATGGCTTCACAGCTGAGGTGTGGGCCTGGGTGATGTTATTAAGGTGGTAATCGGTGATGCATCCTTTTCTTAGTCTTTGTAACACTTTGCAGTAATGATTTGATGCTTCACTCCTATTGCTCTCTTATCATATTGTGCATAATAACTGTTTCATTTTATCATATTGCATGATATTTTCCTTTATTATACTGTAATAGATTAAACTGCATTTATTCTTATATTTGTTTTAGAGTTCATTTTTGCTTGGTATCCAGTCAATCAGCAAAACATGCTCCCGGCTACTTTGAAAAACAAATCAACAACAAAGGGAAAGAAAGGTTTGTAGTCTGGAGACAGGGACTATCCAACTCCTTGAAGAAAAGCTCTGTCACTTTGACCTCAAGTCTTTTATAGGAAACCAGAGAGCAAGGTGAAAGAAGTGTAACAGAAATGTGTTCTTACTGTCTGAAACTCACCGTGGTCCAATTTGGCTCCTGTAGGCTCCTGCTTTCTAACAGAAAAGCCTAAGCTCTGCTTTTTCTTTTTCACAATAAGCAGTGATTAAAAGACACCTCCATTGAACAAATAATTTCCTTGTTGAATTTAATAAGAGACTTTTTCATTATCAAAATGGTCTTATCCTGTGAGAAACAAAGCATCACAGCTTCTTACCAAAGCACTATTCAATTCTGGAAGTGTGAAGCATCATGACAGTAAAATTCATACTAGCTGTAATTGAACAGCTAGTAAAATTGATACTACATGCCCATTTAGCGAAATCTCTTTCAGAAGGTCATTATAGTCAGTTTACTATATAGTGATCTCTGCAATCTCTTGCCAATTAAATATTGTACCCCTGTATTACTAAAAGCATTTAAAAATTTTTAGCAAGTTACATTACTATTTCCTAGACAATACCAGTTTGAACAAATTTTAATGAAGTTTAAAGACATATTTTACACCTACATGGCCATATGCGTATTAAACTGGATTAGTTTCAGGCAAAGACAAGTGTCCAGGATCCTATGATAAAAACAAGTTTTCATTAAATAAAAAACTCAAAAAAAGCCCACAAAAGAATTTCAGCTTTTATTCCAGGAACAAATTTGGTTTTCTTATGGAAGCAAAAAAGCACCTTTTTTGTAGGTCACAAGACTGACTGCAGACCACTGTTGGGTTAACTGTACCAGGCCACAAAAGGTGCAGGTACAGCTGTACAATTACTTCATTTCAGCTCTGGTCTGTCAAAGGAGCAGTGGATCAATCAGTCTTTACGTGAAAGGAAGCAGCTTTTTAAAACTTGCTCAAGACTAATGCTATATTCAACTACTTCCATTTGATCAGACTTACCCCTGAAGCCTGTATTTTTCCCTTATTGAGGACAGAGTAGCCATATTTGTTTGTCTATTAAAATTCCCTGATATTGAGTAATTGCAGTTAAGTAATGCAGTTACAGCATTTAACATTGTTATACTTCAAAATTTTATGATAAATTTGCTTGCCAGAATTGCTACTTTCTGTATACAAGCCTTTTCATGCTCTCTAGTCCTTGAAGAGAAGCTAAATGATTTTGAATTATATATATATATATATATATATATAGTGCTTTCAGTCAGAAAAGTCAAAGGAAGGTAATATCCTACATGTGTTTTTTACAAATTGTTTTACATTTTAGAAGTGGCCAAATGAAACTTAATTGAAACTTTATACAGCCAATTGCAATTCATGCAGACAGACAATTCCAGTTTGCAAAGGAGTAACTATAAATTAGTAAAAGATTTGCAACATAACAGTTGATTATTTTTCACAGATATGCCTACAAAACTGTAAAGTTAAAAGCAAACAGACAACGCTATCTCAAAGCTAAGTATATTTGGGGTTACAATGAACAGTGTTCCAAAATGGGTATTTTGACTAATTCGCTTGGACTAGAAGGACCATAATTAACACTGTAGTTGTGGAAGTCGGCTCAGATAATTAGAATGTCATTTAAAAAAGAGTAGATAGTCTTTCCTTAAACAGCTTGAAATTTTACCTGATTATTAAACCACCTGTCTATTACATAACACATTCTGAAAAGCTTAATACACAAGCTTTTTGGGTATTTCCCATGTAAATTCTTCTCTCCCAAAGTGCCCATAGCATGCTGTTTTTTGATAGATTGGCTTCTTCAAATCCAGCTCCCTTAATGGAAAGAAAAAAAACCCAAAACAACAAAGTCTTACACTTAACTCCAACATATACTAAGAATTAGACACATGAGAGGGATCATCAGAAGAAAGACAATAAAACTTAGGAGTTGTTCCCTTTCCCAGTCACTCAGATTTACAGCAGGAAAGGTAATGGTTGGTTTCAGGAAAGGTAAGAGCTGATGGTTTCAATTTTAAGGTGACTAGAAACAGTCAGCTTTCTTCAAATGTATCATACATGCAAATGTATCAAAAGTATGCAGTTAGGTTTTATAAGCATTACAAAGCAGAAGCATTACAATTGGAATAAAGTTAAACTATATCTGTGCAAGCATCCAAGCATCAATGTGTTTTCTGTTATTGCAAGTGTAATATAGAATATTTTCTAATACTACTGTGCCAGAAAGACAACAGCAATCTCAAAAGAAGCAGCCAAAGATGATTTAGTAGACTGAGTAACTGTGGAGGGTTAACGGCTCATACAGATGCACAAATTCACGGTTTAGAATAGGGATTAACACTGATTATTACTAGATAAATAATGAAGATGCAAGTCATGTTTATTGCTTTTTGGCCTGCACAATATAGCAGAATGCAGCTGTGCTAAATGATTAGGCGCAAGTATCTACACAGAAGTTTTTCTTCATTTCTTGAAAGGCCTGAAACACTTTTTTTCTGCTTGAGCTTTCTTCTATTTGGTATTATGTTGTTTAATTACCTGTGAAAGCACATTTAAAACAGATGATTCATATCATAAACTGCTGGAGAGAAAATTGGTGGAGAAATGGCAAAGTGAGGAAAGAAGCACAAATACTAACAGGATAATGAACACATTTCAGACAGTGAAGAGATTACACATTCTCACACTTATGGAGTCATTTATGATATACAGCAGCTTAGTCTTGTTTCAAGTAATATTTTGTTCCAACATAATCATGTGTTCCAAGGGCTACTACAATCATTTGTGCTTGACCATAACACAGAAGCCATCAAAATGTGAGTGCTGACTAAATGAAAATTAAGACATCATGAAGTACTTTGGTGCATAGTTGATTAGAATAGATAGCCAGCACCATTTACAGGAGTTTAAATAGGTAATGTTTAACAAGGAAATATTTTCTAAATAATGTTCATGTTTTCACCTGCTTTCTTCCCTTCTTACTGCCCTACCACTTCCAGGGCTATGATGACATAGTTTAAAAATGAAGCATTTCTGAGCGCACCAAATTGAGGAGAGTGTCTGGAAAACACCACACAAATTTCTCATGGTGTTGAACCGCCATAATGACAAAGGCAAAGAAGAGTTTTGATTATACTTGTGAACTTATAACACTTGGAAAACATTACTTAGCCACAGAGGTTGCCATAATGCCTTGCCTTATGTCATACTATTAAAAATAAGTCCACTCTATTCTCAGTGTGTATGTTCAGGAAACATTATACAAAGGAGTGCAAAAGGCTGGCTACACCAGAAAAATGTTGACAGAGCTTGTCAGAAATGTCTTACATTTTTCAACGGACAAAAGAGACTTCCTATTCACTGAAAAGTTGACATTTCTCCCCTCAGAGTTAAATATGCTCAAGTTTCCTTTGGAATATAGAGACTAGAATGATATTAACAGCTCTAGATTTAAGAGAGAAGTGAGTCATTAAAAGAATTTTTCTCAAATAATGAGATAGCTAACATGTATGTTTTAGCATTTAGAACAGAGGTTTTAAAACCTGCGTTGCTCAAACTGACAAAGTGACTCCCCTGTGCATGTAGTCAGATTCTTGCTGATATCTATCTCAGGCTTAAGCTCCAATGTTAATTTCACAGAGTTGAATAAGGGGTGAACTCATAGTATGGCTGCTCCATTAAGAGTGGACAGAGATAGTGTTTCTCTCCATTAGTTGCAAATTCATGAAACTTTTAAGAAGTTCAGCCTGTAAAGTTTGGTGAAAATCATCCAAGAGGTTCAAAAGTTTTTCAGGACTGAGAAGATGAGCCTGTACCATTAGGTCTTAGGAAGCTGTACTACAAATAGGCAAGAAGCTCTGCCTCCTAAAAGTACACATAAGGAATCATATAAGTCACAAAAGGGAGAAGAAGAAGGAAAAATATGAGGGTCAAATTACAGCTCCCTGAAATATAGGTGGGTAACTGCTGGTAAGGGCAGGTGCTGATCTGCTTCTGTCCTCTAGCCTTTTCTTCTCTCAAAGAAAAGGGTAATTCCCATGCTTTTTTATGTTTAAGGATGATGTTTGTCTAAAAGACCTGCTTTTTTGGGTCCAGCAATATTCCATAAAGGAATATAGCTGGATTTGCTGCAGGAGGCAATGTAAGTAGGTTTGATTTTTCTTGTCCTCTCTGACTGCATGGTAGCCTCAATGACACTTTTGAATACAACTGAATTTTCACTTCAAGACAGCCCATCTCATAGTGGGATTTTTATTCTTGTTCTGGTTTTTAAGTGAATACAATAATTCAATGGCTTGCCAAATCTTAAAAGAGCATTTGAGAAACTCAGATTCCTTTTAATTAAGTTTAGTTGCCTTCAAACAGGCTGCACAAGACTGCATGATGACCAGAGACAGGCTCTCAGTGTTCAGCTTTTCTGATGCAGAAGGTAGATTACACTTAACACCTAATGAAGAAGCTAATCACTTAATAGTGTTCTTTTCTCTTCTGGGCTAATGGCCAATGGAACACCATACTGCCAGGATTGTGGTACCGTGACACTCAACTTCTGTGTGTGAGCAAGGAAAGATTACAGCACGTAACATCCCACTCATTTCAATGGGCTTGCTTGTGAAATGAGAGCACCAGAACCTTTCTGTCCTGTGGCAGGTGTCTCACAAGTTGTTGCCACCTAAAGATCAAAGGCAGGAGACCATACTTACACCAGTACCCCTTTCAAAGAATCATAGAATGGTTTGGGTTGGAAGGGACCTTAAAGACCATCTAGTTCCAACCCGCCTGCCATGCGCAGGGACACCTTCCACTGGACCAGGTTGCTCAAAGCTCCATCCAGCCTGGCCTCCAACACTCCCAGGGATGGGGCATCCACAGCTTCTCTGGGCAAAAGGAAGACCCAGTATTTCTGGTGCCTTCCAGATAAGGCAAGGATTAGGAGCCTTACATATCCTGTAAAGAGACTGGAAAACCTAACTACATTTAATGTTAAATTCTAATTCTACTTTACCAAGCACGTTACCATCTGGCTAATGAGCTGCAATGCAGCACACTACCAGGGCTACTGGGAGATATAACATGGTGTGGTTTAGACCAGTCTTACTTATTCAGTACATCTTGTGACCAAATTTATGAATTGACCCTTGTATGTTGTACTGGGTGCATGGGTGAGGGAAGAGCAGAAATGACGGCAATTATAGATTTATGATGAAGGTGAATTTTGTGAAGTTAGGAGCCAGAAACTCTAACATTAAACTGTTAAAGACAGCATTAAAAATTATTCTCTTCAGCAAATACTAATAACACACAAACCTTATGATAGCTCCAAGGCGTAGATCAAAGTTTTTCTGCACAATCTCAAGCAGTTCTTCTTCAGATCTGTCTGACGTTCCGTAATGAAACACTGAGATTGCAAGAGGATGACTCAGACCAATAGCATATGACAGCTGTAGAACACAGGCATACAACCCAAACACAGTTAAACCAGTCCTTCCTACATTTTGCTTAAAAGAAACGAAAAGCTTATTTTATGTATCAGGAAGATTTTATATACATCTTTTCTGCATAAAGAAAGCTAGGAGATACGTTTTGGGTATTTGTCTTTTATGTTAGAAAATTATCTGTTTTCCTCAGAGAATGCTCAGCCTAGGCAAATATCAAACCTAAGTGACGTTCCTTAAAAGCAGAAGGGGCACTTTCTAATCATCCTCAGACACTACCATTCTGCATTCTTCAGCCTCAACTAGCCCACAAGGATTTCATGCATTTGAGACTGGAGACTCTGAGATCTACAAGTATTTCTGGGGTTGGTTTGGGGTTTTTTTTTGGCTGAGGAAAGATCATGTAGGACAAGATGAGGGAAAGCTCCATGTTCCTAAAGCACTCTCAGACTTGTTTTCCCAGAGTGAGTTATTTCCATGTACTCCCTTGAACTTCATTCAATATTTCCACCTACTTTTACAAACACAGTTATCAGAAGTAGACAAAGTAACCCAGAAAATATTTGTTGTAATTTCACCTCATACAAAGGAAGACAGAGGCACTCTATAGTTCCCTTCTGACAGAAGAATCACATTAGTTTCTTTTCACCACAGCACTGAACAGCATAGCACTGACAGGTTCTCCTGAAATATATTTGGTTTTATCATTCAGCCCCCTTCCAAAAACACAGCCCTGCTGCAGTATAGACCAACATGCACTTCATTTTCTTCCGTCGTAGTGTATTTGGATGAAAATATGTTTTGCTTGAATATCACTTAGCAACACAAACCTTTCTGTTGCTTTAACTGGTCTTCCTCGTTGTGTTTGCTTCCTACAGATTTCAATTACCAATAGTCCAATGGCTCAGTTCTACCTATATACTTCTCAGTAACCAAGAACTGATTATTGTTAAAAACTGCCCTCATCACGACCATCTTCCCCTTAGCTAATTCTGAGATTGAGCTAAGTCTGTTTTTCATTAACCAATAAGATGACAGTTCTATATCACACTAAATAAAGCGTACATGGTATTTGTGGTAATATACAGCTAATTAGTCTGCAGTCCCCTCCATTATCCATTTTGCCCTTTCAGTATGAAAAGGTGGTTAGCATGGAAACAATATCCATAGCAGAGCCAGCTCAACTGTCAGCCTCAGTGGAGGCTGGCAAGACCTTACTATAACACACAGACACTAATGGTTTGAAAACACATTTGCATTTCCACTAGAGACATTTTTTCCTTTTCTTAATCTTTAATCCAGCCTTCAATGACTTCACAGGACATTTGCTTTTCTGCTTTCCCATCCTCCTCTCTCTTCCCCCATCTCACCTTCATTACTAGTATCTGACATCTCCATAGTTTGCTGTTAACAAAATCAATCTTGCCCCATCTAGAGTCAGGTTCAGGTATTAAGGAGAACCTCTGGGAATTACTGGATTTGCAACATTCCCAACTAACTCAAGAATTAGGACAGTGATGTGTATGCTCAAAAATGCGAAATGTGCTCAAAGTGTGCATACCAAGAAGTCAGAAGTTTATCTTCTGTCCATTCAGAGAAAAAAATTATCAACAATTTGCTAACCATCACTATTTGTGCTTGGCTTATTCACAATCTCCCCTTTCCTTGACTAATTCAAAACTATAATTTTAATCAGCTATTGAATGCATGCAGAACATCTAAAGCAAGAGCCCTTGTTCCTAATTGGGATGTCTGGATACAATGTCATTGATCATAACCACATCCAGTGGGCCTCTCTGGTCAATGGAGAAAATAAAAGGTTTTAAACACACTGCTGCAGCAAAACATCAGCCAGATCACTGCTGCTTTTTACTGTAGTAATTTGTTATATTAGGATAAAGTTATTACATAGCAGCTACTTAGAATAAGTATGTGTATAAACTAGTATTGCAGACTCCCTTGATAAACCTCAATTGTTTAGCATCCACTTGGGTTCATGTTTAATGGTGAAACTGTCCAGGGGTCAATAAAACATCTCTTTCAACTTCTTAGATTTAGTAGTCCCAAAAATTCGTGCACAAGGAAGGAAGAGTATTTCTTCTGAACATGTAAGACTGATGATAATTGTTCTTGTTTTAAACTTTAAAACAATTGAATTTTGCTTTTAGTCACACCTTACACTGTAGTACTATACTAGGAACACACAGCAGAGCACTCATTTTAACTTTCAGGTATTTTCAAATACATCTTAAAATGGTTAAGTTACAACTAGTATGACCACATAGTACAGCAAGTTGTACAACTACATCCAGACACTGCTAGCATAGCTGTCTGTAACATGCTCTGCAGCCCAGGTTGGGCTGCTTGGCATGCATGTGTGTGCAGAGGACCACTGGAGTTACTGGAAGTAAAAGCAAGGATGATACAAAGATGTACCTGGACCAGGGATAGCAACAAGAGCCGGAGAAAGAATACTACTGAGAACAAAATCCTTGTGAGGACTGTCCTGCCCTGTGTCTTTGGCTTCCCTCATAGGACTCCTTAATAACACACCCCAAGAGGAACTTCCTGGAGCCCCATTCTAGTATGAGGAATGCTCTTCTGAAACTGGAGCAGGGCTGTGGTGGTAGTACGGATTCTGACAGGGTAACCACACATGAGACAGAATTTCTGTTATGGTATATTACTTTCATGGTTGCTTTTACCTGGATTAATACTCTTTTACAGAGACCAGCTTTCACCAGAGATTTTGCAATCCAGCGAGCTGCATACGCTGCAGAACGATCAACTTTGGAGGGATCTTTTCCAGAGAACGCACCTCCACCATGGGCTCCCCAGCCTCCATAGGTATCAACAATGATCTTCCTGCCAGTCAGTCCAGCATCACTCTACAGGACAAACAAGTGAATATATTCACGAGACACAACAGTTTACCCAATCCCACACTAGGTTATCGGGTACAGTTTTGTTTTGTATTTGCCATAGATACGACTCATTGTTCACCTTCACATGCTACATTCACATAATGAATGAGGTCTACGTGACTGAAGTATTTTTCAGACATACTAAGGTGTCTGTGCTGCAGTCACTTCTGAAGACTGCTAAGAATATGGCACAAGCTGCCTTCAAATCACCGGTCATGAAGTACTGTCTCTGGATTACCGGCCAATGACTCCATTCAGTGATACTTGATGGAGGCCAAGAATTTAGACAAAAGCCTTCCTGAAAAACAGATCACGTGTAACCTAAAAGGTTAACAAGCTTCACTTGGATACACATACTAACCGGGAAGTGGGGGCTTATAGAGATGCAGTTTAGTGCTACCAGCATGAGAGTACTAAGAAATTCTAGCTGCATTCACCTAAGCCTTCACTAGTAGCACAAGGGCCATTTGGTACTACTCTTCTTTCTTCTTCCTCCCTGCCTGTGCCTCCCTGATAATGGAACCCACCCTTTTGCATGGACTTTTGTCTGCCTGCAACATGATAAACTGATCCAACTTGTTCAACCAGCAGAGAATTACTGCCTTTCTGCCAGATTAGAAAAGCTGCTGACTGCAAGCTGATAAATGAACTCCAGGGTGTTGAGAAACTCCATCCTGAAAGAGGATAAACTGCATTAAGCCACTAATTTAAAATCCCCAAATAAGTAATATGGGAGTAAAGCTGACATTTATTTCACAGTGAAAGCAGTATCTTTACATCATCCTAGTGTGATCATAAGCACACCTTGTAGTTTTAATCCTTCACTGAAGTCTTTATACAAAACTAGACAGTTTTGTGAAACAAAACTTTTTACAATTTCACAGCAATGATCTGCTTACATAGTACCAGTACCTGGAAAGCAGAATACATGTCAAATTCTAATGACTATTGAGACTTAGCCCATTAAGGCCTCCCTTGAAATTTGTTCAGTTTTCTGACTAATTTCAATGTAGAAAATCGGATCTGTTGTTATTTCTTGTTTTGATTTTTACTGTGAAAGTGAAGAAACACTTCATTCAGGCTTTTTAGCATATAACTTAAGGGCTGGCTTTTGGTAATTTAAAATATTTTCTGGGAGAAAGAGAAAAATCAAGAATCTTTACATTTTGCTGTCCAAGCAGGTACAGCTTCATTTTAAATGCCAGCTGTCCATTAGGAAAAATCCAATAGAAATGATTGAAGCTTCCTTGAAACAAAACAAAACAACCCCTTTCTTATTCTTAACCTTTATTCTTAAAGGTATACCAGGTTTTTGCACTTCTGTTCAAGAGAATGTTTAGAAGCATGTGGCAAAGTAGAATCCAAGTCTGTATAGGCTCTGTATAAGCTATCTTCTTTCAAAGTACCATACCTTAGGACCACCTTCTATAAACTTTTCACTTGGAAGGAGATGATAAATTGTGCCCTCATCAAGATACTTCTGTGGAATTACTTCTTTAACAACTTTCTCCATTAGCTCCTTCTGTATTTGTTGTAGAGGTATGTCTGGGGCATGATGAACTGAAATAACAAGTGTGTGCACTCGGATGGGCTCCACTGCACCATTACTCTCCTTGTATTCCATTGTGACCTAAAGAGAAGAAAAAAGGACGGTGAACACTGAAGGCCAAGAGCATGTTTGAAAACTTAAAATGCACCTCACAGTTACTTTCTGCAGCAAAAAACAAATAGATGAAGTGAAATGGGATGAAAATTGATGGATTGATGCTAGTGCTTAAAATCACTGTAAGAAAAAAAAAAAACACTCAAACCAGAAAGTACTAAAGTACCACTACCAAAAGAATTAACTAAAGGATATTACATGTGTCCTGGTTTTGGATGTGATTGAGTTAGCTTTCTTCTTAGTAGCTGGTACAATGCTGTGTTTTCGATTTAGTATGAGAATAATGTTGGTAATGCACTGGTGGTTTAGTTGTTGCTAAGTAATTCTTACTTAAAATCAAAGACTTTTCCATTTCCCATGCTCTGCGAGTGAGCAGCTGCACAAGAAGCCAGGAGGGAGCAGAGCTAGCACGTCTGACCCAAACTAGCCAAAGGGATATTCCATACCATAGAACATCATGCTCAGTATATAAACTAGGGGGTGGGGGGTAGCCAGGGCCCACAGGTCACTGCTCAGGGACTGGCTGGGCATTGGTCAGTGGGTGGTAAGCAGTTATGTTGTGCATCACTTGGGGTTTTTGTCCTTTTTTATTCCTCTCTCCTGCTCTATCCTTTTCATGACAATTGTTGTCATTATTATTATACATTATTTTATTGCAGTTATTAAATTCTTCTTATCTCAACCCACAAGTTTTCATCTTTTTTTCCAAATATACTTCCCATCCCGATGGAGGGGGCGGGGAGGAGTGAGCAAGCGGCTGCATGGTACTTAGTTTCCAGCTGGCATTAAACCGCAACAACATGTATCATCAGAGAGAAGCAAAATTAACAACAAGAAAACTGCAGAAGCCTAAGATTTTACTGGCAGATTTAAAAGCATTCATGGTTTGGCATGTTAACAAAACTTTAAATAGTGAACAACAAAAGTAAAGCCCAAATAACTTTTGGGGGACCCTGCTAAAATGAGTAGCTGTTGATTATAATATGATAGGGTGTATTCTTCGCTACCTACTGCAAAGCTTTTATGTACATGCAAATATATGCAGGCATTGCTCCATCCTTGGTATGGGTTTTCTTACAGACTAAGAAGGCCTTTCTACTTTGCTACCCTTAAAAAATGCTTGGCTAGATACATCACACAGAAATCGATGTATTCACATGTTCTATGCACTGCTGACAAAAGCTAGGGACACAATCCATGCTGCACTGCAACAACAGCAGCAGTATAAATCAATGTGGTTCTTCCTCACTAAACAACATAAATTAAGACTATTTTAAACACTTGCTGTCTTGGAAATGCCACATGTATGCATTTTCTCTCCTGCAGATTTCACAGCCTGGAAGACAGAGAATTTACTGCCTTTGAGACTGCCAAGGTGCATCAATCTTACAGTAGGCTCAGTGACTCATCCACTCAGCTCCGCAACACAGATGTCAGTGGCTGTGACTACTGATCATTTGAGGTTGAATCAATAACAGTTCTGACTGAGAAACCAAAGCAATATCCCAGTCCATGCTTCTGGAATTATGATATTTACTCAGATAAAACCCATCTGATTATCAGTAATTTGTTAATTTTCTTAATCTCCAGAGTAAAAGAAGCAAAATACAAGAGTTATTTGAAGAAACCTGCTAAGAGACTGATAGAACAGTTTAAACAAACCATGTGTGCTGCCTACAAATGTACCTTATGAAACTCACACCACCTTGAATATGACATCACCATTTTTGACAAACATCAGTTCTGATTTACTAGCAGACAGGGTAAATGATTTCTATTGTTTCTCACCCTTATGGTTTATGCATCTATATTACAAACCTGTGTTTTCCCATCTGGTCTAACCCAGGGCCATGTTCCATTTCGTTCCAAAGTCTTTATCCTTGCAGTCAATTTGTGTGCCAGGAGGACTGTTAAGGGCATACATTCCTCAGTTTCATCGGTGGCATAGCCAAACATCAAACCCTGCATTGAAAAACAGGGAAATAAGCCACTCATTTCTGTGTTCTCTTTCCATTTCTGCACCTGTCTTTGCCACATAGTACTTTAAAACCACCCAAAACCTAGAAAGAAACCGCAGTAACAAGCAGAGTGACTACACTTTGACATATAACCAGCCTGAAATAACGTTTATGTATCTGCATGCACAAGAATCAGAGCCACAGCAGGGTCTGGTTCCCAAGAACGACTCTGCCTTAAGCATCCATAAGAATCCACTGCAAAGGCTTAATAAACATATAGCTCATAAAGGCTGCTCAGACTTCTCCCTACACATGACAACTAAAATAACACAGCATTTGATGCCTAAGAGATGAAACCAGGCTACCCAAAGGACTTGAAAGACCAGAACATGATAAAAAGCTTAATTGTAGCTCTGTCCCGCAAGGCCGCTGGATATAGGAAAAGCCACTTTCACTGAAAAATAGTGAATCGTATGTTACTCTTTTTGCACTTTGGGTGATTAAGAGAGTGCACGGTGTTTAGCTGCTAATTTTTACGCTTTGCACAATAGCTTTTAAGGAAAGGCTCTGGTCCAATGCAGTTCCAATTGCTTGTACATAAACTAAATTTGAGTAAGTTAATTAAGCACCATTACCTGATCGCCTGCTCCAATGTCATCATCGGTCTTGCCATGGCAGACAGCATGCTTGATCTCTTTACACTGCTGTTCTAAGGACACTAAAACTGTGCAAGTCTTGTAGTCCAGTCCTAGTGAAGGGAATTTTGTAAAATTAGGTCATATATTCTTGAGAGTTCACAAATCGCTAGAGCAGCTTTTAGGAATTATCTAGTTGGCTAAAACTTTTAAAACTCTAAGCCTCCTAAACTACATTTTTTGTTGCTAATAGAAGCAGACAATCAGCACATTTATATAATTGTCTCAGGATGTGGGCAAGTTAGTGGTATTGGTTCAAACTTGAGCTCTTGAAACCGAGAGGATATGTGTAATCCTACAAGCTGCCCCACCAAATCTTGTTACACTGCTTATGATGGCTAGGGTTGAAAATATTTATGTATTTAAGCTGGGAGAGGAGCGTAGAAAATGTTACTGGCAACTGGTATTCAGCTTTTCTTGTAGGTTCTAGAGTTCAATAGGTTTAGAGAAAAGCTATATATATCATGCATGAAAAAGGAAGACTGAAGGGGAATAGTCATCTAAGGGGTTCAACTGCTGAAAGGAAGCTACTTTGGAAAATATGTTAAGAATACATAAAGAATTCACTTGGTGTGAACTTCAAGTGTCATATGCTTATGCACCCCAGAGACAAGGAACATCAGCGTTAATGCTTTCACTGTACAAACCTGAAGACGTAACCACCTTCTGACACTTGTGCAACCATCAGTTCTCCTGCATCAGAAGAGCAAGAGCAACCTGGCACTTTCAAGAATAAGTCTTTTCTAAGTATGCCACCTTAAAATAGCTTCATCAGTACCAGGCACTGAAAAATGCATATCAACACCCGTGCAGTTTCCTCCTAGGCCTAGATACACATGTCATTTTATTTTCCGTAAGATCATAAAACCACAGCTTTGGTCACATGCAGAAAGACCCAAGACTGAACACATGAAAGATCTCACTACTCACCTTTGGAAGAGTCATCATACCCTATCCTCTTAATAGTCTCTCTTACAATTTGTTGGTAATCTACTATAGCCTTGGATGTGATCTCTCCACAAAGCAAAATCATTCCAGTTTTTGCTACACACTCTGCAGAAGAAAGATGAAACATGAAACTTTTACCACTGTTTACACTTACACAGGGAGATCCAGAAGATGGTGCTATAACAAAGGATTAGGTATAGGGGAAACAGTGTAAAGCCTTACCATCTATACACAGCTCTGTATGCAACCACTCTTCAGCTGATATGAACGTTAAAATGCTTGCAGGGGGTGGGGGATCCATCTTACCAAATTATCCTATCTCCAGGACAGCAGCAAACGTCTCTAAGACCAGGTCAAGTATATAGTGCTATTTCTTCAAACACTTCCCTGGTCTCCCTATGATTTCAGCTCAGGGTCTTCCTAAAGCTAAATGGACATAATTTTATAATAGAGGGCATTACCAGTGATAGATTTTTGTTACAGTAATTTAGCCAGTTGCCCTTGGCAACCACAAAAACTTTTAGCATCTACAGGATCCTGGAGCAAGAAGATATGCAACTTCGTTACAAATTCTGTGCAGAATCATTTCATATTTTATCTCATTGTTCCTTTCAAGCATCCACCTGGCTTCTAAACTTTTCCATTTTATGTAAAAACATAGAGAAAATAATCTTTAAAAATTCATCACAGTAACACAACCTACAACTGTATAGCTCTATTTCATACCCCATTCAATCCTCTTTTCCAGACTGAGAAGGCCTAGGCTATGACACTATCAGGCTATGATTGTATTTGATACTCTTGACATATAATCTTACTATAGACTTTTGTGGGATGGGGAAAGAGAAACAGATTGCACACAGTACTCAAGACAGGCAACCATGGATTTATATGACTTAATGATGTTCTCAGCTGCACTGCTCATTCCTTTCTCAGCAAGCCCTAATAGTCAGCTTTGGCTTTTACTGCTACTGAACACCAATTCTTTTCACAGAAATGTATGTCTATTACAACCCCAAAATCTCTCTTCTGAATGTTTGCAGTGAACTGCAGACTTAGCTTCTATACATGGGGATTAGATTGCTCCCTTCCCCCTTGCATATTAGCCTACACTAAATTTCATCCATCACTTCTATCATCCAGACACCATCTCATTTGAATTTTATTTGATTTCAAGATTAAGTATTACAGGTAGGAATATGCTATAAAATTGCACAACTACAGACTGTAGCATCACATAAAGATCATCAAACAAGCTTTAACTGGCAGCTTAGCTTAGATAATCTAGACAAGCAGTTGAGAATTTAGCACAGGGAAATGTTCTCTGTCTGTAGGGGCAATTAGTCTAGACTTAACTGTTAAGCTACACCTTAACTGGCATGCCTGAATTGCACTGTGGACACAGTGAGAGTACATAATAATATCATAGTCCTAAATATATACAGCATATCAACCCCAGCAGCGATACCACTACAGTGCAGGGTGTCCTGGTACCATTATTTTCATACTCAGTCTTGTGTCCCTGCTCTAATGATGAGTAGTGCTCTTTCTGTCTGCTACAGACCACCTATGTGTGCGAGACATGTATGGTGCTGTGAATCCTGTGCTGGGTGGTCATTACAAGATGCTGGTTATCATAAAAAGGGGAAGCCTCTCTGGAAGAACACAAAGTAGGGGAACTGGGCCTTAAAAAGATGGAAGAACAAGGCTGCAATCAGCACCAACAGTTCCTAGAAACTCTCCCTGGCCTCTTACAACCAGGCAAAGCTTGATGGTGATACACTTCATGGCATGATGATCTTTTCTTAGTAACAGGGTAAGATAGATTCATTTTCCTGCCTTTCATTGCTTTCCATCCTGACTGAAAGTCAATCCAACCAAAAGAAAATACATCTCAGGAGCTGCACTACAGCTGCAACTTACAAGTGAGCCCAAGCAACACCCCCATCTGCTCTATCCAAGAGAAAGTTACTGTATAAAGTTTTGGGCTTTTCACTGGGGGGTGACTTCTTACATGTTTAAGTCCCCCAGAAAGAATATTTTGGACACCATTAGTAGTTAGAAACTGCCACCTTCTCTTTTGTACTGTCTTGATTTATGGTTAGTTATTTTTTTCTCTTGACTCTCATTTGTTGGGCACACTGGGAAGGATTTTTTTTTTAAGAAAGCATTTGGCTTCACTTAATCAGAGAGGAAGTAAAATAATTATTTTTGCTTCTGCTTTATGCTATTTGCAGCCAGTGTTTTCTTGCTTGATTTTACTGCTACCTAGTTTGTTGGCAGCACAGACACCAGCTCTGTTCTGCTGAAATGAGGTAGCGCCGGTGTAATAATTCAGAACATTGCATGCAAAAGTTGTTGATACTCACAAGTCCAAGCAGCAAACTGTCGCGACGGAGGGAAGACACAGTCACTCAATATGAGTGATCAGCAGACTTCATTTATTGTGCCTTACGGTCATCTTTTATACCTTGTTATAATTAGCTCATATATATTACAAAAGTTAAGCTCATTATTGGTTAGTTGCCTAAATACCAAGCCCGCCCCTAGTTTCTCTTCTGTAGTTATCTGTTCCCACCTGTAACATTCTTTTCCCACCCCGATCTTCCTGTTACTGTGTAACAAGAACAGCCAAGGATAGTGTATTTTTGCTTTACTTCAGATAAGCTGAGAGGGATGTGCATTGTTGTCCAGCCAGCTGGACTATGTTTATGTGAACTTTTTCAGCTAGCCAGTTATCCACAGCAAATAAAACTCATAGAACCACAGACACATTTTCTTACTGGTATAGATAACCTAGTTTAAACATCTTTATAAACTACATTTCATAGCTTTGTAAAATACAGTGTTACAGTGACTTGCTATTTACACAATGCTTTGAGATTTTTTCTGAAACTTTGAGGCAAGGCCTGTACAACTTAACAGAAATTCTATTTTTCACCTGGTAAACCCTGTATTCAGTGCCATAATTGCTTTCTGTTCTCCAGTCCACTATTTATTTTAGCAAACTGTGTCTGCTTAGCCAATTTATCTTTTCCAGACTTACACTTTAATGTTATACTCAAGTTCTCTGACTCCAGTCAGCATTTTTGATATGTTACCCTACAGATTACACAGAATTTATCTATGTAATCATGTCACATCTCAGTCTTCTTTTTTGGTAAGACAAAGTGATCATTTTTCTCACATCTCTTATGACATATGTTTCAGTCCTTGTCATTTTTGCAGCATTTCTATGCTACCATCTCTAGCTTTTTAGCAGTTTTGGAAGAATAACTGTTTGCAGTACTGAAATCCATGCTTCATCAAGTCTAACAAATAAAGCTAAACCGTCTCCCCCATGCCTCCTCAATGCTCACATCTACGCATCAAGGATCACATGAAATTTTTCAGATGATGCATCATATTAGATCACTGTATTTGTGGGATGCAGCTAGTCCTCTGAGATGAAACTACAGCCTTGATGGCTTGTTCTAAGAAAAAATGACTGCATTCAAAGAGCTCTTTAGACATATTCCCTTTCTGTGTTCATTTGCCTTTGACAACCCAGATCATTCCAATTTGATGATATGTTCTTAGCCTCTGGAAGAGGTTATGTTGATAGTGACATCCATGCAGCATAAAGGGTATTCATAATATAAAGTCCCATGAACAAGGCAAGCCACTTTGATCAGAATCACACTTAAATCACAATAAAATTTAAATCACTGTGCACTTACTTTCCTGTGAACCAAGGGCATCACTCTGCTACTGTAAAGGCATGGTAAATATCTATTTAGCATTTCTGAATTTTGAGTTTTATTAACAGCTTTTACTCACTCTGTGAAGAAATATATCTTGACATACATCTTTCCTCAGTTCTCTTTTTCCCTAATTTTATGAGATTCCTCATTATCATTAGCTCTGTCAACCATTGTTTTCCCTGATACAACTGGCTTTTTCTCATCTATTTCTTACATGTCAGCATTTTTAGTTTGTATTGGAGTACTGTGTATTTCCTCTGCTCTGCTTATTTTTTGCAGCGTTTATCCTGCCTTCTCTTCTCTTCTTAGTCAGTGTGCCAGAGCTGGCCTCTTGACTGACTGTAGAAGTGTTGACTGCCAGTCAGCTACTGAAAAAATTTTTGGATCACAGGATATATATCAACATGGATCAGTTGTTGTACTTCATCAATCTGTTTTTCTATTTGCGTTGTACTCACCACAGGCAACCTTGGCATCTGGATCAATACTGAGATGAGCATCTAGAACAGCATCACTTATCTGATCACACATCTTATCTGGAAGACAAAAATAAGAGAGACATTTCTTTCTGTGATGAAAACAAAAAAGTGATTTCTCAATAAAATTTAATTTCCAGTAGGCAAGAGACTTCTGTTTATAGACCATCTGCCAAGAGGCAACTTTAGCAATGTATATTCTGAAAGGTGTGTTTTACCCTGTTTTCACTCCTCTGATATTTTACTGTCATCTGCACAGGCCAGCAGCCTCCCACGTGGGGGAACAATGAAAAAGGCCTGTGATGGCATCTTGAAATATTAGTTTTATGGGAATAGAAGATACAAGTAGTAACTCTGGAAGAAGTATTTAAGCTAAGAACTTTCTGTAGGGGTTTTGCATTCTTCCCCTCTTTATTTTAACTTTGTATTGCATTTTCTGTGTGAATTGCCTATTTTGATCTACATCTTTTAACTGTCAGAGGTCTGTGCTTAAGGCAGTGTTTATCCCTTCAGTACCACCAGTGGGGACCTCTGAGATCTCTTTTTTGGATGCCAAGAAGCATTGTTCGCCCTATAAACAGCTGCATTAGATTTAAGCCACTGCTGCAATTACCCACAACTATTTGGCTCAACTGAATTTAGAAAAGCATCTGCAAATATTATCTCACAGACAAGCATTGGCCACTTACAAGTTTCCAGTTATATATCTGAGGTTTGGTCTTTTTTTTTTTTTTTTAGGACAAAAGCACTGGAGAAAAAAATTTTACCTATTCTGTCTTTAGCAGACAAGTAAGACCTGAGTATGTCAAACACATTTGGTTTGTTAGAAGTTAATGAACAATTTAGGGGACAAATTGAGTTTCTTTCTCCCATCAGGGTAACTGAACCAGGTAAAAGCAATTCAGATTATTTATTCAAATATTTATTCAAATTTATTCAAGTACAGGTTTGAAAGGCATCTGCAGATCAAACGTTAGACATGTGAACTAATTTTCACCCACCATCATTACAAAAAAAGGTAACCAAAATATGTTCAGCCACACAACTACACAGCTGGATTTACAACACTGTATCAATGATCCAGGTGCCTATATTGCTTTAAACAGCCTATGTAATTATCCATTAATTGCCAATCTAAAATAACTTCTCTTGAGGGTCCGAAGAGGAAGTTGATGAAGAAGCATAAGTGAATGTCCAGTTTAAACTACTTACTTACTTACTTTTAAAGATAATCTGGTCTGGAAGCAAACAAACATTAGAATGAAATTATTAGGTAAGAGTTGAGTTATTCTGTACCCCAAATGATGTGTAATTCAGTGCAAAGTGTAAGTGAAAACTGCATTTTAGTATGAAACTGTAGAGTAGTATTTTCCAGCACAATGTAAAAGTGAAGTGAAACATGCTAGCCTGTAGCTTTGAATGGATCATCCATAGTGCCATCAATGCTATCTCACGCAAATACAAACTAAAAACAGGCTAAAAGCAAAGCAGTAGTGCTAAAAATGTATGTGCCCCTTTTATTCACACAGGCTACAGCGATCTCAGTGTCAGCATGAGATTTGCTTATGGAGGTGCACAGCTCTCTCCTTCACTGGCATAATTTTCACAATCTGAAGCAGCAATTTCCATAGCTTTATGTTTTATTTCTAGTGCTTTCCCCAAACAAGCTGAAAACATTTAACTCTGCATTTTATAAGTACTTGCAAAGTAAATGAAACAAATTAGAGGCTTGAAAAACATCAAAAGAAAACACACAAAAAAGCCAACTTGATAGCTGTAAAGCCTGTCTTCAGCTATTTGTGCTGCATTGATCCTCAGCTCAAGCCCTATCTTACTGAAATTTCTTGCTAGCATATTACTTAAGAGAATCAGAATCCTGGTCAGTTACTAAAGTTGTATGGTACCTTCACTGACAAAAATTAACCACAGTTTCAAGACACAAGGACGTAAGATGAAAGACAGAGACATCATGTGGTCTTTATTTCAGACCCAGAAATCATTTGTGCAATCAACTATGGAATCAGTAATGTCAAGTTCCAAAGTCTGTCATCGGGCTAAATTCGTCAACAACCCAGATGCAAACAGTCCTGAATCACATCAGAAGGTCCGATGCTCAAGCAGGAATGGCATAACCTGGAAAAACTGGTAAGTTTTATTGCCTTCAATTACTTGCACCATTACAACATACCGCACAGTGTTTTGTAGCAAACAAGTGGTTGCAGCGGTTCGAGATATGATGCTACATGCTCCAGTGGTCTTGCAGCTGTTGGACTGTTCACTAGGGGCTGGGCACACAGCATAATGTAACTGGTCTCACACTGTGCCACTCCCACCTAACGAATAAGAAACCTGAGAACACAGATACACAAGAAAAACTCTGCTGCAAACCTTCAGTGTTTGACACCACACTCGTTTTTCACTATTGGGTCTTTTGTCTTTCCTTCTACTATGGAAAAGGTAAGAGGTAGTCTTAACATTAAAAAACACTCCATTTGAATGTTCCACCATAAAAGGAACTGTTGCTACCTTTACGGTAAATTTGAGTTACTGGTATGTGTGCTGGAGGTCCAAACCTCCTCCGGTCTATCAGTTAACACAGCTTCTAGATAAGTATTTGTATAAACAAAACTGTGTGGAAAATAGCTAAATTTAATAAATAGCAATTACAGCTGAACCAGTCGTGCAGTCCCAAACCTGAAAAATACAATGGCTTTGTGCAGCCTACAGCACAGGTAAACTTGTGGTAGGGAGAGCAGCATGGCAAAGAGGCATAAGCAGTATTACAGCTGTATCTGAAATGCAGCTGGACTAAAATCCATACTTAGTATTCCAAACATTTCAGACATTCAGAGTTCAGTGATCACCTATAATAAACATGTGCATAGAGTAGTATTTTTTCATTACAGAATTAAAAATTAAATTGTAATTCCAGTACATGTGGCAGCTCCAAGTCTACCTGTGTAAGTCCTCTCCGTGCTTTTTTCTCTCAAACAAGGATTTAATGTTGTCTGTTCCAGATGATGTTGCATTCTGAACAAAACAAATTCTTGTCAAGTAAACCAAGACACTAATCTGAAGTCTATTCAAAATAACTAATTGGGTCCTTCGTTTCCTCTTTTGGAGGCGATATGAATGAACTTTCATTAGATACCATTCTTCAGTGCAAACATTAATAAAAGCAAAGATTCAGTCACCATTTTTACTTACCAGAATGTCCTTCAGCAACAGATTCTGAGGTAAAAAGAAAACGTTTTTCCCTTTTTGAGGTATGAATTGACATGACTTGGTACCTTCAGCAAGCCTGCAAATGAGAAAGACCCAAAGTAACTGGGCTACAGAACAAGCACAGGCAGAAGGTGACGTGGAAAGGTTAATGTATCTATGCAAACAGCTGAGGTAATCGCTTCTGCATGTTTGTTCCTCAGAAGTTCAATAGATTAAGACTGCTCTGTGTGGATTTTACAATGCATTGCTACAGAAACTCCTTTCATAAGACTTTTGTGTTTGGTTAATAGTGGTCCTGCTAAACTCTGCAGAAGCATTGTCATGATGTGAAAGGTGAACGCAGCTAAGCCAGAGTTCAATACTTTCACACACTTCCCCAAGCCTCCATTCTTACTGTTTCTTCTAAGTGCAAACTACTCAAGATAGTAACCCAGCACAAAGATCTTATCTGAATTTGTAAGGTCAAATAACACTTTCTCCTAGGTATAATATCTATACATTGTACTCAGCTGCAGCAGTGAACCGTGCGGAGAAATGTCTATGTGAGACAAATGTTCCTAACAGCTCCAGGTGGTGAACTGTGCTCTTTTCCCCAAATTCTCTTTGTGTCAGTGGCTATGTGAGGAGCTGCAGAGCAACCAACAGCACACCTTGTAGAAACAATTATGAAGACAGTGGGTTGGTAAGTTACCTTGGATTCTGAGACTAAAATATATGTCCTAGCTTAATAAATCTTAAATTTGTCAATGGTCAGGCTCTCGCAATTCATTTTACAGACCCCTTTTCTCCCACTGTTTGCCTTGATGAAGAGATACTAGCAGGAAACAACTGGACTCAAGTATCTAAACTAAGAAAAGAAGCACTGCCCCTTTGGAAGCATTGTTTGCTTTGGCTTATTTCAGAACGCAGTGCAACAAGCACACCGGAGCACCTGAGTACAGCACAGTGTTGCAAAGCTACCTAGGAATGACAACAGGTTATCTGGCCATAACAACACTTGTTCTGCTGAGCAGCTCTACACTGCTGCAATACATCCTGTTGAGCTCAGCTTCTCTAAATCAGTAGTTGTTTCTGAAAATGTTGCTCCATAAACTAAGCATGTTGAACAGTAGCAAGAGTGGTACAGAGATCAGGTACAACTTCAGCTACAACTGAAGGCTTAACAGCTGGCCATCACAAGCAAACCACATCCCCTACCAGGACACCAGCAAACTTCTCACAAGAGATGTGTGTTCATTCTGCAAAGAAGTCTTCACTGCTAAGAAGTATCATCCCTTTACTTCAGGGAGTGAGGGGTATGAGGGAATGAAAGCAGCAATGAAGGCAAAGCGCTTAAGACAAATGAGTCAAAGCCAACCCTTAAAATAACCAAAGCAAAATTATAGCTCAGCTGCATGAATGACTAGAGGAGGCACTGGCTAGCTGTGGTAACTCAAGTGGCTGCTAGTGTGCTGCAACAGGCCAGTCAACCTCGGTGAAAACCACTGCTCTACAGGGCAATACACAAAGAGGTGAAAGGTGATCTGGTTGGAGAAAGGAGATCATCTGCACATCTTTTGATTTTGCCCCTTTTATTTGTATCTCAGGAACAAAAATTTTTGGCAGCTAACACCAAAAAACACACTAATTCTCAGAGGACAATGATTGCTTAAGTGTTTGTGAAGGAGAGCAATAAAGAGAAAGACTTTAAACCACAGTTAATGATTGCCAGAAATGCCCTATGAAATCCATTAAATCATCTATTTATTTGCTTTTCTTTAGCTTCAGAATTTATTATGATACAATACAAAACTAAACTAGTAATACAGAGATCTCTGTGCCTGGAGGTACTTCAATTCTGTGTAATAAATACACTTTGAGCTCAAGTTAAACATTCCATAAAACACTTCATATAAAGCATAGAGAACCACTCACATGAAGAATTTCTGTGTCCTGTACCTTGAATTCATTATGCTGCATGAATTATGCTGCATTCTAAAATACTTGTGCTTTCATTGTGTCTTACACACAATTCTTATAAATATAAAATATAAATATAAAATAAATTCTTCTCAGCATGTTTTATAATGTGGGGTATACATATACCCAACCCTAGCCTTGAATGTAAAAGAAAAAAAGAAAAGAAAAAAAAAGAAAATAGAGTCAACCTTTGTAAGTGAGAACCCAAAAAAATGGAGGCAAGAGACACTAGAGCATAGGGAAGGGGTGCCAGGGCAGAAGAGACATGAAGGAAGGAGGATGCTAGAGAAAAAGCAGGCACAAGAGAAGTTGCTTGAGCAGGACAACAACAGAGACATCCACAGCAGGGGCAGACACACAAAAGAAGACCCAGGGTTGGTAGGCCTCCAAGGGGTCTGCACATGGTGGAGAAGCCCATGTCAGAGGAGTGGAGACAGAAACATGGAGGAGCAAAAGAAAAGCAATGACAACACACTGAACCCAATCTTGTGCTCCCCATCACCTCACCCAAGGGACTGAAGTCAGGAAGCGGGGAGGAAAGGTGTCCAGAGTGAAGTCAGGTCACTTCTCCCTGAGTGATCTTTTGTCTTCTTTTCAATACTAGAATCAGTAATTAAAAGTTCATTAATTGGCAATAAATTCAGTTAAAAACAAGCTGTTCTGTTGCCTGTGGCAGTGGGGTTGTGTTTTACAAGGCAGCAGTCCCAGCCAAGATTTATCTATCACTAGTGAATTTGTTAAAGGAATATCTGTCAGAGCCATGTTTTCTTTTGCCTCTTCTGCTGATGTTTCTTGACCAAGTGTAAAAAAAGCCATCAGTGTCACCAGATTCAGAAAGCTGCTATGGAAAATACCAAGATGAACTGTAAGACCTTTTAAAAGCAGGATCACTTCAGCAGCTGAACTTTCAGTATTGCTCCGCATCCCAGGACCTCACAAAAATTTACTGTTGGAGCCACAGAACTGTACCTGTCCCAGCTGAAGTCCATGCATATTCTACTTATATTTGGCACACCCATTCAGTATTTCAGCCAGTCTTGCCCCTTTTTGTTTTACAAATTTATTTTTGCCACAGTTCTGCTGTTTTCTCTCATCATCTATACAATACTTCAGTTCAACTTGCTAATGAAAAGAGGTTGACTTCTGAGATCTTACAGCTGAAGTCTTCTGTAATTAGTTCTATTAGAACAATGTATGTTCCAGCTCAGACCACTCAGGTCAGCCCCAAATGAAAATGCCATTCATTCATATTACCTGCCTCAGGAAACTTTTGTGGAAGAAATGCTGTTCTTATGGGCAAATGTATTCAGGTCTTTCTCTCTGGACTGTTCCTGGCACTCCAACAAGCTGTTCCAAGGTGATTTCCAGCCCGTTCCCTCCTAAGGCCAGCTGCTAATGCCTGATGAGAGTCTCCTCATATACCTAGTCAAAAGCTGTTTGGCTGCTCCTTTTTTCCCAGATGAGACATCCCAGCTTTTCAGCTCTTTCCTCCAGCCTCTTCCTGCTTCTGAGTGCAGCCATGATTCCTGGTTTTTCTCACATTCTTCTTTCCAGGAAGACCACCTGAAGTTTCAAGCATATCACACTCTCAGGCTGATCAGTTCTGGCATATAGGCAGGTCTACAACATCCACCCACTTTCTTGCATACCCTAACTGATTTAAGAGCTGACTTGCACCAGAGGCAGAAACATCTCTCTTGAGCAGAGACTGGGGCACAGCTGAGTGATCTCCACAGGTTCTTCCAACTATTTACTAGATTGTATTTCCAACTCCTAGTTATGAATTTTAGAGATTTCCACAGCGGTTCTAGCACATCTGCTGGGCTCTTCCTTCCCAAAAGTCTACAACAAACTCATTCCAATTTACAGTACGTACTTAGCTGTGTATTTCTGATCTGGCTATTGTACCCTTAGCTTCAGTTAATACAGGAACTGAGGAAAACCACTTACCATTTACGGGAGGCAGCATCCTATACTACAAGAACACAGTATCATGAAGCTTTTCAGTCTAGAACATCTTGGATTTCTAATTCCCATCAGTAAGCTAGGCCAACTGTTTATGAATTAAACTGTATCTTCAGTGTATTTTCAGATCAGAATTTGTGCAAACCTAGAGGATTTTCGCCCCATCAGACTGTGGTTTTGCTCCCTGTAATTTGCGTTCTTTACATGATATTTAAATCTTGGCCTTTTCTCTGGTTTTCTCTTATGAAGTCCATTATTCAGTGAATAGGCTTTCTTGAAACCGAAAATACAACTTTCAGGATGACAAAGACACTGCCAGACAAAAACCTCTCACAAATTCAGGCATGTTTCCTTTAAGACCTCAATTCCCTTTCAGTTACAGAAGACTTAAAAAACACAGCTGTTCCTCTGCAACAAAACCACTTTGCAGCAGCGCTGGAATCACTTGTTAAAGCACAGCTGGAAACTACAATAAGGCCTACATGGGCCAAATAAACTATCATTATGGCATGGTCTAAATGTGCCAACGGAATAAACACCTGAACGTAAAACAAAAGTCTCCAGTTCACAGCTCCAGAGGACAGAAGGTGACAGATAGAGCAAATGCCAAATGGTTTGAAGCGGTGGGACAAGGTTGGTTAGGCGGGTAAAAAACCAAACCAAACCCAACCCAGGTGGGGACAAGTTACGCTGGAATTCAGATTATAGATTTTAACATACAATTTGTAAACAAAGCAGAGAATCTCCAGACGCTACAGCATCCAGTGAGCGCAATCTTTGGTGTGCATACATGTGCTATGAAGACCTCCGGTGGCGGGTAACACACCGACACGCCATTTGTAACGCGGTTGCTCCCCCCGGTGCCCACCCACCCATGTCACCCGCACCAGCCCTCGGCTTCCAGATTTCAAGAGGTCACGGCAGACACTCCCAGACCCAGGGGAAAGCACCCTCGGTTCGTGGGGATTGCGGCATTCCGGCAGCAGAAGCCCGAGCGGCGGCCGGCAGCCGTGCCCCGCGGGGGGCCGGAGGCCGCTGCCCCCCAGGCCAGGCCAGGCCGGCGGGGGCCGCCTCCCGGCGCCCGAGGAGGGGCCGCGCCGCTCCCGCCCCGCCCACCGGCCGCCGCCGCGGGCGCAGCGCACCGGGGCCATGTCGGCCTCGCGAGCCGCGGCGCCGGGCCCCGGCGGCGGGGCGGGGGAACCGGAGCCGGTGCCGCTGCGGGGCCGGGGACTGGAGCTGGAGGGAAGCAGCACGCCGACGTCGCACCGGCTGCTGGCCTACAGCGATGCGCTGCTCTCTATCATCGCCACGGTGATGGTGAGCGCCCGGCCCTGCCGCGGCGCGGGGCCTGCCCGGCCCGGGTCTGGCCCTGCCGCGGGACCCGGGCGGGCGGCGGCGCCGGCGGGGTGGCGGGGCCGGGGCGGGCTGGCTCCGCGGGGAGGCGCGGGGCCCGCCGTTAGGCGTCGTGAGGGAAAAGGCCCCCGAGCAGCCGCAGCTTGTACCGGGCCCTCCGGACCGAGCCCGTGCGCGGGCCGTGGGCCTGTCTACCCGGCGCTTTCGAGGGGCCGTGTTCGCCCGTTCCCCCGGCCCCGCGGGCCGCCTGGGAGCCCGGTGCCGGCGGTCGCGGCTGGCCGCCCCCGGGCCGCAGCGCTCGGCGGGGCGGGGCGGGGGCGCGGGCCCCGTGCGGCGGCCGAGCGGCGCTGCCGGCCGCACCGCGGGCAGTGGGAGCGGCCCGGCCCGGGAGTATCAGCGGCCACCTGAAGTTTTCCGGATTTTAGTAAAGCTCTCCGTAAGGAAAAGAATGCTCTGTACTGACGAGGTTTTGTTTTTTCAGATTTTGCCTGTGGCTCACACAAAAATACATCCCGATCAGGTACCGTACGTCTTCTGTTTTGCTGTTTCCCCTGTCTTTGCAACTACATGTAACGTCCTACTTTTGCACCCCCACTTCAAGTTCCAGATTTGCAACGCTAAAGCCAACAGAAACTTCCCATAGGGGGAGGAGCTGTGGAACTTGACGTGAAGAACTTAAATACTGAAGATCTGTGTAATCTGCAGAAGTTGTGATGTAAAGCCTGAATGAGGTGTATATTGTAGGCCACAGATTTATCTAGTCACTTTTGAATGCGAAATGAATTGCCCGTCTGACTAAAACACCTTTCAGAAAGCATCTGCTCCTTTTGGTAATACATCCTCGCATAGAGAAACCACTTACATAGTGCAATCTAAATGCTGGTTTTAAGATCAGGTTAATAATAAATGTAATCAGAGTAAGCAAAGGTGGAAATAGAAGACTAGAGAAAATAAATTAAATCTGAAAAAGCCAGGAATGTTAGGAAACATAAATTAATAAATTGAGAAAGTACAAGATTTTGTTTAATCAGGATTTATTTTTCTGCTGTTATAAACACATGTAGATGCAAATATCTCTTCTCATTTAGTACAGGAAACTCAAGTATGATCCCTAACACAGCAAATAGCCACATGAGTCTGTTTAAGCCATTGTGGTGGTACATGCAAAATCTGTTGTGGTTAAGCCTTCCTCTTCCTTGTTAACAATCATCACACGAAAACCTGTGTGATGCTTCTACTGCAGAAGTCAGTGCTAAGAAAAAAAAGGACCATTTTGTGGCCAGCCCTCCTCTGAAATGCATTGTCACGTTACCTGTGTGATAGAGAGTGTGTGTAAATGGATCACATTGGGAAGCCCTCTTATAGATTAAAGAGAGATGTTGGTTCATCATAGGCCACTAACTACACACTTCAGCATACTCACAGGTGTCTAATAAACCAGTTCCTCTGCATGGCAGTGAAAAGATTGTTGGAAGAGAACAGCGTTTTTGGCAGGCATTTTCAGAAAATCTGCTACGTGACTGCATGCCCTTCCTCATTTGCAGATGTTGCTAATAATTTCACAATGTAACATTTACCTTTCATTTCTCTGTCACTGGGTGTCACTTTCTGTTTCAGAAACTCGGTGAAAGTATTCAGCAACTTCTTCTCGCAAAAATTGCAGTCTACTTGATGACCTTCTTAATAGTCACAGTGGCATGGGCAGCTCATGTAAGGTAGGAACACATAAAAGTATTGTTTAAAAGGACAGGAGGTAACATTTCTGTCTTGCTGATATATTTCTGAATTGTCTTTTGTTGGGCAATACCAAAAATTCATTGTAAAGAAGTGCTACCCTAAGCAGTGAATAACTGTACGCTTACACCACTGACACAGTGATACAATGAAAACCAAGCATTTTGTATATTTTAAATGAGAGTTACTCTTCATTTTACTTCATATTCTAGATGAAATTGAGCTTCTGATTATGCTGCAAAAGCATGACTTTGTATGCTACACAAATAGGGTAATATTTGCGTAGCTGATGTAGTACAGCTGAGCTAAAGCTTGTCTTAGTCCTCAGCAGTGCTTCTCACAAAATCAATAGTGATGTTGCAGATGCTGCATTTTATAGAGCTGTGATCACTGTCACCTGCCCCTGTTGTGGTAGTTAAGAAATTGATGTGCAGGCATCACAGTGGAATTAGGGCAGTTTTTGTGTGAATTACGAAATTTACAAATGTTACTATATTCTTTCCTTAATTAAGTGGATTGAGAGCATTCTAATAGAGGTGTGCAACCTGTAATTTGATACTTGACGCTGGTACTTCACATCTAGTGCTCTTACCACATTGTTTTTCTTTGCATAAGTAAATACTAAGGCATATAGCCTTTGAATAGTTTAGGGTTTGGTGGAGGGCGATTGGTTCTATCGTTTCTAAGTGACACTTCTGTGGATCTGGAGTTTCAATAACAAGGTGTGGGGCAGTTTGGAAGAAAAGCTAATAGTAAGAACTACATTGTATCTTCAGTAGAAATAATTTTAAGCCTTAAAATTCTGAAAATACTGTGGCCCTAACAGCGTGAGCTTGTCTCTGTTCTCTCAAGTAAAACTTAGAGAAAATCAGAATTAATAGCTCTTTACAATGGCATATGAGACAAAGAAAAATCTGAGACTCTGAACATCTGCATCTGCTCTGGAAGATCTGTGCAGTGCTACTGCAGGGCTCAGATCCCTACACAATATTGCTTCCTATGACAAGCTAAAAGTCAGCCTTTTAGCTGGTGCCTGTGTGTTTGTTTTGGCATCAGAGTATGAAATGAACTTGTTGATGTTCTCGTGTGAGCAGTGAACAGTGACTGCTGATGAAAGTCTGCCTTTGTTCATGCTTCAGAAGCATTTGCTTGAGCAGCGAGCACAGGCTGCGAGTCTCCAGTTAGTTCTGGGCCTTGCCTGTGTTTAAGTAAACAGGCGATTAATTGGCAGTTAATGATAGTTGTCATGTGACTCCAAGCCTTGTGCAGCTCACTAGCAGTTTGCTGGCTGTCCGGTCCCGGGTTTGCCAGGTGGCAAAAGATAAGAGTTGTTCTGGAACAAAACTGCCATGGAAGAAGGCAAACCAAACCTTGTGACTTGGCTGCATTTCATCCTGTAGTGAAGTGGCAAGTCCTGCAGAGAATCGTCATCAACTCCTGCTCTCAAATCATCCCCGTATCTTCCATTTTCCAAGGAAATATATCAATTTGTAGCTCACTGCCTTGTTAGGTTTTGGGTGTGTGACTCAATCAGAACTAACATCTGGATCACTTCTTCACAGGTTAGTTGGCTGTTAACAACAGTGAAGTTTACATCAAAGTTTATATATAAAGTCAGGTGTAGAGGAAGGATAGAGTGGGGGTAGGGGGAAGCCAGTTTGCTACACCATATGCCACTTGTCCTTCAGATAAAAGTGAGGTTCTTAATAACTGCTCCGTAATTGAACTTGACTGTATCTCATTTTTCAAATTTTTCTAGCAAATTACTGCCATGTTTGAGCCAATGAGTTTTGGTAGACCTGCACTACTTGCATAAATTCTGGAGGAAATTAAATCACATTCCCCTATAATATTATAAAAGTGCAATTTTTATACAGTGTTGTAAAACATTTTGGGAGATGGCTTGTTCATGATATCTTGCCTTGCCTTGCCAGGTTGTTTCAGGTGATAAAGCTTATAGATGATGTCCTCGCTCTTCTAAATCTGGTGAGTCTTGTCAGACACGCTGGATGTTTGATGAGCAAATACAGGTCACTTTTTCTTAAGTCTGTATGTACATGTCCAAAAGTTTCTAAATTACATAGCATAACTCTACCAGATTTCCAAGTCAGGAAGATACAGAGAGCTTGAATTACTCCTTGCCAAAGTGAATGATTGATAACTAACTTGCTTTTAACTTCTGCATGGTTTACTATAAGTCAAAAGAAGTTCTGCAACAGGTTAAAGTGAAGGTCATCTGAGGGAACTGAAGAGGCACCTATGGCAAAAGCTTTTTACCTCTGTTTATCTCTGTCCAGCTGAACTATCTGTCCTCCAGGCTTAAGAAAATGAAATGCTATGTCTTTTGCGGCAAAAATATCTTAAGTGTACGTTTGATTTACAGTTATGTTTTCAGTCATTTCTTTGTTTAAGTTGCTTAGAAAGTCATTCTGAAGCTTATTTGAAACAGAGGATTATATGATCTTTCAAAAACTGCCACTGAGGGACCAATCCTGCATCAGTGTTCTGAGCTTTACACTTGCCTAAATCTTATCTCTTAAAAACTCTTCATTTATTTGAGTAAGTTTTTTAACCCTGTAATATCTTGGTTACTAATAGTTGTAATGGGATGCTGCAATGGTGAACGTATTCTTGCTCTCAGCTTTTTTTTTTTTTTGCGATATGGTTTAAAATTCTGTTCTCTGACAGTGCAACTACACAGTTAATTTAATTTTGGTAATAAAAATACTGCATTTAAACTCCATGGGATAACGCTACAGGAAATAATGCTAGGAGACTAGCTTAAGGCATGTAATTCTTATGTAATGTAGCTTTTAAAGCAATGCATTTCTTTGTGCTTGAGGTGTTTTTTTTGTTCTTTTTTTTTAATTGGATTTTTTATATATGAAATATTTGTCATCAGAAATTAATGTTTGTGACCAATCAGAAACAGCTGTTTAGGAGGTGTGGTACTTTTGGCATTGCTACTGTAGAAAGAAGTCTGTTAAGAACCATACCAAACTTCTACCTGTGGTATTGCTAACAAAACTGTAGTGTTTACTAAAATAAACCTGTACAGTTTGGATAGCAAACATGGAAGATGTGTACAGAACTAGCCATTTGTTACAGTCAAAGCTCAGTAACCTCAGAAATGTGGTTTTTTTCATGATACAGCACAAGTATTTGAGCTGTTTGTGTTCCATTACCTGGACATGTCTTTAATGAGGGAATTCTCTGCTTTGTCTTTAGTGCTTCAGTACACTTCTTTCTTTTTTAGGCTTGTATGATGATCATAACTTTCTTGCCATACACAGTAAGTACTTTTCTAACATATATTTTTAAATTAGAGAGTTTTTTTCTTTCTTTAATTGGAAAGACTTTTATCAAAATATTCAGAAACCCAGAAAGTGTTGTTACAATATAAACCCTGAATCCATTGTAGTCGTTAAGCTTTACTTTTTAAAAATTCACGAGGACATGTTATAACCTTCAGTCACTGCATGTTATAGACCTGGCAGAAAACTGGTATGCTAAAAGAGAACTTATAAACATGGAAAGTTATCGTTTCCCATGATTTCTTATAAAAAAGTAGCCATACTGAAAAATGTCAAAGTTGCCTGATGAGAATTTTGCATTTTGTAAGGGAGCTAGCTGTGTTTCAAGCTCCTCTTTAGATGACAGAACATTTTCCTTTTGTAATCTAGACAGGTTTTGGATTAACTTCTGACTTAATTCAGTAAAGTTCATTCTGGCAGCCAAACATTCATTTTTGAAATCTGTGAATTTGATATTTCGCATAATTTCTGGTCAGATGACCTTTAGACCTTACAAGAATATTTGCAGCTGAACACCATATTCGCAGAACAAAACAGCAAAAATGCATCTTGACTTTTATTGTTTGTAGAACATATATATATATATATATATACACATATATATATACACATATGTGTATATATATACACATATATATACACATATGTGTATATATATATATGACAGGCACCTGTTTCTCATGGATATATCTGCATTATATATTAGTCTGCAAAGGATAAGGCTGTGGTCAATGAAATTACCTTTATTAGCAAGAGCACATACTTTCTACTTTGCCTTGAAGCTGAAATAATTTTTTAAAGTTGTCAATGTTACCCTAATACTACTTCCCGCTTTTTTTCCCCCCCTCTAATGAAGCTGCAGAAATCAATACAACAGGAAGCCATGGAGACAGAGAAATTAAAACATTCAAAAAGGTGTCTGCGTATTAATTTTCACAGCTATGAACATCTTGTCCACTGAAAACACTATTAAACTTTGTGCTGAGCTGCAAGCCAGTCTGTAGTTAGTATGGAGACATAGCATCAGAGAGTTTTGGTGTATCAACATGAGAGCAAAGCCACCTCTCCAGATGCCTTTTGGTTGTGATGCCTGCATGTATTTGTGGTTAGAAATTACATTTCATGGAATTATATTGAAATGCAAAGTCTTATTTAAGTTTTTGAGCTTCTGTATTGAATGAAAAGTGCTTCCCTTTCTCTACTGTTATTCCTACATAGCTTCATAATTAAATATTTCACCTAGTTTCATTTTTTTCTAGTTTTCCTTAATGGCCTCCTTTCCAGAGGTACCTTTTGGCATTTTCCTGTTCAGTGTCTGTGCTGTTGTCATTGGCCTTATACAGGTACCGGAGCTATCCATTTATGTTTTCACTTTTAAATAGATTTTCTTGAGTAGAACTACAATAGCATTTTTCAACTATGGATATAAACTGCTAAATGTCTTTTTGTTTGTTTAGCATTCTTTTTCAAAGTTGTGCCTGTTGTGAGAATACAATATCTGTACATAAGATGAAAATTTGCATTGCCACTGTCTTGTGAAGTGGCGGGGCCTTAACATCCACTGAATAGTAATTCCTTTCCCACTCTTTAAGTATGCCTTGGGGAAACAGCAACTGATTTATGCTGAGGTTCTTACTGAGCCATGCAGCAATGGCTGAGTGAACATGGGCTTTTAGCCTCAGTCCAATGGCACTGGTTTTCTCCTGGTGCAGTGCCTTGTTGCTTTCTGTTCCTTATTGTGGAGGTCTTAATTCCTTTTCATATAAGATACATGGTCATGACAGGCTCTGCAGAGGAGACCAAAATCTTGACATGCAGTGTATTTTGAAATTTCAGAGTTTCTAAGACCAGCCCTCCATGTAGGAGTGGATAAGGTTGAAAGTGCTTTGGAATTTGTTGATTGATAGTTTTACAGTTTTATATTTTCATTACTGCATATATTGGTATGTAATAACTTCAGTAATTATCTTCTTCTTGCAGGCTGTGATAGTAGTATATGGATTCTATCACCCACATTTACTGAATCATGAGATACAGGTGTCTGAAAATCAGAATTTCTATAAACGTCGTATCTTAAAGATTATCCTAAGAGGACCAGTTTTATGCTTTTTAGCAGCCATCTTTTCTTTTTTCTTTATTCCTTTGGTAAGTTCTCCCAGCTAACTGAAAACCTTGATGCAGCGGTTTATAACAGTTGTATTATTTAGGACTGTGTATTAAAATAGTGAGTTCCATGCTAAATAACACAGACTTTATCAGTTGCCATCTCTGTGGGGTTGTAATCATGGCTGCTGTTTTGCTTTGAAGGTGTTGAAATCACAGATACCAATCCATAATTTGATCCATGAGTTTGGATAGTTTTGAAAGAATATTCTGCTACAGTATTAGCCTTACTTGCTTCGCCTGATTTTTTTTACTGCTTCTCTTCATTAGAAGCAGGTCTTCTAAGCTGTAACTTAGCACCTTGCTTATTAGAAGTCAGTGAGGTAATGTGAAAGGTTATATGAAATACTCATTACATTGCACCAGTGTGCACAAATTGAAGACAAGTGAATATAATTGCTGCACTAATTCAGGGTGTAAGAACAAACAGAATAAGCAGCGCAGTTAACCAGCCTGCATCTTAAACCAAATGTTTTCGGCTAAGGCCTGCTCTTACACAGCCTTTTTCTCTGCCACCTTTATTAAATGGCAGTGAGCTGCTCCTACTTAACAGCTTTTATCTTTCTCAGAACCCTCACTTGGAACTGAAATCTAGGTTTTTGGATGTATCCTGAGCTTCCTTTCCTCTCTCTTGTTCTTTAGAAAAAGGTGGATTGAACTGAACTTTGAGAAAGATTCCATGGGAATTAACAGTATTTAAATAATCCCCTGATTTAGGAGGAATCGGGTTGCTGTTGATAAAAGGGACAGTTACAAGTCCAAATGTGAAAAGGCCTAATTTTAACTGAAAATATGTTCTCTTCTTACACCATGACTTCCCTTTTCTCCCTCACCTTGTTTATTAGTGTATTATATTTTAATATTAATAACAGTGACGATTGTCTCCAAGTTGCTGTTGTGCTTAGACCTGTACAAAGCCTATGAACCACTGTGATGTCTTTGGGACACAAGTAGTAGAATCATAGAATATCTCAAGTCGGAGGGGTCCCATAAGGATCACATGGGATCGTTCTCCAGCTTCTAAAGAGAAGGCATTACTGAATTTTTGTTAGCTGAATTATTTCCCTTCCTGTTTTAGCTTGCTTCATTACTGGTACTAAATTAGCTATCAAAAAGCAGTATTAGTTTGCACATGCAATATTCAGGAGGTGCATGTGCATTTCAGGTGAGCAGTTTCCATATCATAAAGTCAAGATTTGTTTTTCTCAATGTGATTATACCTAAAGATTGAAGTAGTATTTTCATATGAGACTTGGAAGGTAATTTATATTTTGATAACTAAATTTAAACTGTGTTCATTTTTCTCTCCATAGTCTTATGTACTTCTTGGGCTCGTAATTGTTTTTCCACATCTCACTCGATTCATTACATGGTGTAAAACCAGGATTGTTGGTGAGTAACAATATTCATTGTATGTATGTTCAGGTATGTTACTAGGTTGTCAACACGTTATCCAAACGGCCTGGTATGAAGTAAGTTTAGTTCTACTTCCATTTTCAGGCTTGGAACATAATTTTGGGGTTTATTGCTGTGCTTCCAAACAGTTTCTCCTTTGCTCCTTGGTTTCCCTTAATTTGTGACAAGATTTGTGTAAGGCAGAACACATTCAAAGATGATTTCTGAGTGCGAAACTTCTCTGGTTTGTCCTGAACATGCACATGCGTGCCCACACAGACAAGTACATGAATGATGGCTGCAGGCAATCCATTCCTTTTCCCTCTTAAAAAGGGAAGGTGGGTACTGAAGAATATAGGAAGCAAGCTCTATGCCTGTATCGCTTTCTTCCCAGCAATACTGTATGTTCCCACATGTTCAAACTGGCAAGAAGAGCACCTATAAATCAAACTTCTTCAGGGTAATTAACTGTTTAGGGTGTTACATCTCATTAATCTAACTGCTATGGTCTAAAGGTCCTCACACATTGCTTACGTCAGCCTAAATCCATGCTTCCTTCCCTCATGCTCATTGCTTATGTTCTTCTACCCTCCTTGTGTCAGCACTAACAATTGCACGACACCAACAGCCAGAGCTGCTCTTAAACTCTGCTGAGAGGGAAGTTGCCAGTGCCAAAATAAAGGAAAAGGTGGTAACATGCAACCTACTTGGCCAAAAGGTGGAGTGTTCCTCTTTGATAGCAATATAAACTGACCACAGAACTGCTGAACAGATCATGTCTTTGGCGCAGCATCTGATCTGTTTAGCTCAAACATTTTGTTCAATTAGACCTTTGAGTCATTATTCACTTGGTGGAAACAGTCTGCCATACAGTTCAAAGGACAGGGCTTTTTTGTCCCTGAAGCACTTGTCCTGAATGCAACATGAGCTTAAGGGAGAGGCACAGCTGCTGAAAAAAGTGGAGTGACAGCTGTGTGAATGAATGGCACCCTCCCTTCTACAGAAATACTTTTGGCAGGTGGGAAGAAAGACAAAGGGAGGTCACAGTAGGTTGTTTAACTACTTTGTTTTATACCACCTGATTTTGTCTTTCATTAGTAAGCGTCTGAATTTGTTTCCAGGTCAGAGAGAGGAAGAAGAGGAACACCATAGCTTAGAAACCTTCACTTTTTACCTCAGTGAGCCTCTGAGTAAGGAACGGGTGGAAGCATTCAGTGATGGAGTCTATGCTATAGTAGCAACCCTGCTCATTTTGGATATATGGTAAGGCTTTGTGTTACTTCTTACACTTTGTGTTGTTAAATACAATACTAACATTTGTCTGTATGCAATATTTGAGGAAATAAAATTAACCAAACATTGACTTCTAAAACCTGCAGTGGTTACTTTAAGTATGATTTTCTGGAAAGATACAGAACACAAACAAAAGATACTTCTAATGGCCATATTTCAGGAGAAGTGATCATCCCTGTAATGTATATCGGCGTGGGGAGTCTTGAAGAAGAAAGTGTCCCTTTTGCTTAGTTGTGTTTTCAGATAAAGGGCTTTTATCAACAAAAGCTGTTTAGTCACTGTGGCAACTTTATTACATTAACCTAAAGAATGCCAACTTATTTTCAGATTTCCTTTCAGATCTGATTTATTTGCAGAGCTGTTATTTGAAATGCTATTTTAAAGTTACAAATTAGAGAGCTATGGAGTGGGCCCCTGTTGTTCCTGCTTGCTCACAGTAAAGAAATATAGTTCAGTGTTGCTGCAGGTGTGTTTTTATAACAGTAATATGCAAAGAAAGTGTTCTCTCCACAGTGAAGACAACGTCCCTGATCCCAGAGAAGTAAGGGGGAAGTTCCATGGAAGCCTTCTTGAAGCTTTGAGTGAATATGGGCCAAACTACCTTGCCTACTTTGGCTCATTTGTAACAATTGGTCTCCTGTGGTTTGTCCATCACTCACTTTTCCTCTATGTAACAAAAGCTACACGATTAATGGAACTGCTTAACATACTTTCGCTGGCTTTCATTGGTGGGCTTCCACTAGCTTACCAACTGACCAGTGAATTTGCAGAGAAGTCTCACAATGAACTAGAAGCCATTCAGGTCAGCTGTGTTATCACTTTCTTTGCCAGCATATTTCAGTTTGCAATATGGACTACAGCTCTCCTCCATGAAAGGGAAACTTTGCATCCTTTTGCTCAATATGGTGGCAACGAGCATGCCTTCATGTTTGCCAAGCTGGCTCTCTACCCTTGTGTAAGCCTTGGGGCCTTCTTTCTAACATGCTTGTTAAGTGAATTTAGCACAGCAATTTTCCATCTTATGCAGATTGTAATCCCATTTGCTTTTCTTGCCTTGCGCATTTTTGTTAGAATTTCTTTAGCTGTTATAAAGTCCATGGTGTCCCTCTCCAGACGGAAGGCTGTACTGTCAGAAGAAGAGGAGGCATGTTTGTCTCCTACTGAAACATTGTCCTAAATTTCCATGTAGTGCATGTGAAGTTGTTGCATTAACTTCGGTTCTTCACATTATCTTCATGTGTGGATTATGTTGATCTAAACTAATGCCTGCATTGGGCATAACCGGGGGATATTAAATTTTTAGCTGGTCGTGCTTGAGACCCTTTTTCCAAAACCCGTAACTTGGAAAAACTGGGTGAATAGGGGATACAAAGAAAAGCATGTTGCCCTTCCTTTAGAGTTACACTTTTGGAAAAATTGCTGCTTGACATGTAACTGCAGTGGTGATTGATTAAGAACTGCACAGGCAGTTGCCCAGCAAAATGCACTTTTCTGACATGTGGCCACATCATGGCAGCCAAAAACAGGTATAGAAGCTGATTGTGCTAATGTAACATAGGGAGTGAGATCTGGGAGACATGGAGACCTCTGGATTTCTGGATGGTGCATGGTGTTAAAACATTCGTGCATACAGGTTGCTGGTGTGGGGTTTTGTTTTTGTTTTTGTTTTTACTATTTGTTTAACGGTTACCATGTCTTCTGCATAGTCACAAACTTGTGATAGCTTTTTGAAAACTTGTGTTGAATGGCTCTGAGTGTGAGTTTAGAAGGGAGTTGCAATTGTGACCCATATGGAGTCTTCCAGGCTACTTGAACACAAGTTCTTAAGGCACATCTGTTCTTTTAAAAAAAGATGGTATTTAATAAATGAGGATTCTTGTGGCTATGTATCCAAGGTCTGAACTAGCTTTAATATCTCCCAGGGAAGAGATTCAAAGAGCTGTGGGATTAGAGGTAAATTTATTTTCAGTTTTGAAGCAGCTGCTTATCTGAAATGAAAGGTTTTGATTTCTCAAGCTTTTTGTCTGTTTTCATGCCTGCTAAAAGCAGCATCCTTCTGTTATTCTGAAGGCATGATGTCACATTCAGAGAGCATATGAGATGTTCCTGCCTTGCCTAAGAGTTACCCATCAGGTAAGGGAGATGAATTTTTCCCTAAGCAGAGTCTAACTAAGGGATCCCACAGATTTCTGAGACTCAGCAAGACAGCAAAAGAAACTAACCCTGTAGAAGTTCCCGTCTATGACATGTTGATTTTTTTTATGTGCAGTTTTTTCACACTTACCCTGCAGAGAACTGTACAGAAGGAGTGGGCAAAGTGATATAGCCTCTGGCTGCTTTGGAAGCCTTTGCATTTCTTTTTGCAGAGCCATTAGTTTGTGTCTTGAACTGTCTTAGTGCCTGATAACTTTAATGCTGTATTTAAAGGCATTTGAGGGATTTCGTTGTTCCTCTAAAAAAAAAACTTAAAAATACTGTTGCAAAGTATGCCTGGAGTGATTGTTAGTGAAAACAAATTCAAATATCTCATTTCAGTTGAGATCAGTCTTGAAAGCGCTTGTGCTTTTTGGTTTGAAGTACTTTGGTACCAGTATGTAATTGTTAGCATTAAGTACTTCTTGTGAAGAAAGTATGTTCACATATTCAAGGGGTTTTATACCTGGTTGAGGTTAAATGACTTGCAGTAGAATTCTGCACTGTGTTGTGTATCACAGAGTTTTTCTGTTATTTATTGAAAGCACTTTTAGTTCTATATGGTTTTGTTTCTCATATGCAGTGGGCACATAATAAACAGTGAATATGTGTATTTGTAATAAATTTCAATCAGTGAAAAAACAAAGCTTCTAGTCCTTTATTTCTGCTCCGCAGATGAAACTTAGATCTGATGTCTACAATTAAAATTATGTTGGAGATCTTTTTTATTTTTTTGTCTTCAAAATCATTCCTGCCAACTTCTTCCATTCTGTGATTTTGTGTGAAACACCCAGACACTTTTAATGGTATGCAAAATATGTTGATTCTACTTCTGTGGTACTTGAAGGAAATGAGATCTGAAACTGAGTCTGACCAAGGAGTTTCACACAGGGGTGCTTTAAAGAGCAGTGAATTGCAACATAAAAATGCTACAAGATACTGTACTGGTGTGCATTTTTCCTTCTTTTTTTTACCCCACTTGCAAGTGAGTAATCTGTTCTGCAGAAAGAACAATTATATAATTTTTTTGGCATGTAGTCAAGATATATTATTCAAATCAAATTTGGTAGTATCTCAGAACCTAAACTTCAGGGCAAACTTGACCTGTGGTTTTGTATAAACAGGGTTGGCTTAGGATCATTCTGATAATTTTGGTAATAATTTACCAAACTGCAGAAACAAACCACATTTCAGAATGAGGCCTTAATCTGAATTGTGTGATTCACAGGTAGAAAGAACATTCCCAAATTGAACTGTACCTAGCTGTTCTTTACAGAATTACTAATGACCCCACAGGTTTTTGTCTCCAGAAAAATTAAAGTGAAACACTTGTAGTGATTATAATAATCCCAGAATCACAGAATGGATGAGGTTGGAAGGGACCTCTCAGGACTGTCTAGTCCAACCTTCCTGTTTAAAATAGAGATGAGTCCAGTCAGACTTTGAGCATCTGCACAGATGATGACACCACAACCATTCAACAGGTCAACCTGTTAGAATGCCCAGTTGTCATTAGGGTAAAAAGAAGGGGTTTTTTTCCCCCTTTTTTTCCCCATATAAAAGAAATTCCCTTTATTTCAGTTTGTGGCCATCACTTCTCACCCTGTCATTGGGCGCCACTGAGAGGAGTCTGGCTCAGTCACTGCTCTTCCCCATCAGGGATTCATAAATGTTGTTAAGATCTCCCCCGATGCTTCTCTTGCAGGCTGCATTGTCCCAGCTCTGTCTCTCCTTGTATGAGCATGCTTCAGTGCCTGTGTCATCTCCATTGCCTTTTGGTGGACTGGCCTTTGAATGTCCATGCCCTTCCTGTGCTTAGGAGGGGAGAGCTGGAGACAGCACGCTGGATATGCTTTTAACTAGTCACCTCCCTTGACCTGACCTGCCAGTGACAATGACAGTTTTCCTGAGTCCGGGAGGTTGCTGGCCACCTTTGCCAGAACAATAGTTTTAATTACATAAAATCTCCTGGAAGCAAGGAAGTAAAATTGCAGTAAAACGTTGCAGTAAAACTTCTCTTCTAATGACACTGAAATCTTTTGCCTATGGTACTGGTACCGCCAGTCAGGAACAACTGCCTCCTGAACTGAAGAGGTCAGGTTGGACAAAATGTGGTTATGCATGGTAGGGTACTTGAGAAGTCTGTTGTTTCTCAGTTCATAACTGTGATTCCATAATAACAGCTGTTTTGTTTGCTCAGACTGGTTGGCCTTGTTAATGGGTTCATGTTCAAGATTAATCCATTCAAGACATTAAAAGATGGTAACTGCCACTTGCAACACCGTCATCTTTGCCTTCCATTACAAATGGTGCTAGCTGAAAAAAAGACTGCTGAAGGATGCAGTTTCAGCTTGGAGCCTTCAGAATAATGATAAACATAGGGAGCTTAAAAGAGTAACAGTAACAGCTGGAGTTATTTGCAGAGACAGGATTTGCGTTTAATCACTGTAAACATTGTAGATAGTTGACTTTTTTCTATTGCATTTGAAAACAACTGAGTTAGTGCAAATAGTTCTCTTACAACTTACTAGGAACATGCTTCTTACAGTGACTCAAACTTCCATATAAGTTTGGACCAGACATAGTCAAAGCTATAGTTTGGCATCTGATTAACCAAGAGCAGCTCTTGCAATTGGATTTTTCAGTAAAATAAAGTCAGTCACCAGGAATTTTGAACTTGCTCAGTTTGATTTTTTCCAGTGTGAGGGTGCTTGACAGTAGTGTGCAAAGCTTAAATTCACTGTAGGAACTTGGTTTTCAGCCTTCAGCTTGGTAACCTGTGGGGTTAATCGGGATAGTGTCAGGCAACTGCAATCCATTTGCTTGTTGCTATTGAATGGAACACAGATAAATCGTGTTTGTGGTGAGAAGAAAACACACAGATCTCTTTTAATGCTTATAATTCGAGATTTTATTGCAGGCATCTGCATGATGCCATCTACTCCTCCTTTTCTTCTTCATGTCTGATGGTATAGCATCATGGCTTGTAGGCCAAGTCGCCTGCTGCATCAGTAGGGGAAGACCAGAACATTTGTTCTGTCTGTATATCATCAAAAGAAATGAAGAGCAGTAGTGATTTTTTCCTCAGAGCTTTAGTGCTTTTTGTTTAAATATCCAGCACAGGGATATAATTCAATTAATTGCTTAATTAAAAAACATTGCAAAAGTATAAAAATCATAATCATGTTACGAATCATTAAAAAGGAGCACTTCACTGCTTTGAATAAATCAAGCTCAATCAGTAACGCAGTAAAGCACTTCCTCAAAGCAAAACCTCAAAAAATGAGTTGGTGCAAGTTTATAAAGATGCTGCCTCAAAGAGCAGAATCGGTTGTTACTGACATACGACTTCCTGTAGGATTATTTTTTTCTTGAAAGATGTAACATTTTTCTCACTCTGCCTTAGGAGTTTGTAAGTTTTAACATATGGGAATTATTTACTTTTTAAAAAGCAATTTGTATTTAGCACCCACATCCATGTCAATGACAAAATGAAGTCAGCACTAAATTTGTTAGCCTGGGTCATCAGAAGGCATTTCAGGCTGGTGGTACACAGAAAAGTCTTGTTAGATGGCTGGTTAACATTAGCTGTATTTCAAAGTAAGTGATTCAGTTAATTCAAGACCATCACAGTTTGCAACTTTTTTCTTCTTAGTACCAAATTGAAGAACACTCCTGGCTAGTATATGATCTAACTTGCACTGCTTGCTTTTAGAATTGGTATACGAGCATATGGAGAAATGCTGGACTGGTTCTAGTTCTGCAAATGCCCCTCTCCAAGTCACTATGTGTTCTCTTCACAGACCAGCATAAAGACTCCTAGTTAAAATACAGCTGCTTTGTGTTCGGGAGATTTATAACATTTCATTAAAATCATGCCACTGTCGAGTACCTAAGGATTTTAAAACTGTCATGTGGATATGCATTAGACAAAAGTGGTTGAGTAAGCAATTGTCCCACTAGAAGCTTCACCGGTTTGTTACTGACTTGGCACTGAACTTTGTGGTGAATTACTGTGGCATTAACAACTGATATTGGTGTCTGGAACTAAAGTGATATCCACCCAGCACTGACCAGTCTCATCTGTAATGCTCCCAAGTGTCTTTCATAGTTCTTGCTATTCAAAGTAAATAAATAAATGGTGGAATGGTGGTGGTGGAGGGGTAGAGGGATAGCTTTCCATCCATGAAAGAAAGTACTTTCTGGTCTTACTGATGCAGCACATACAATAATTGAAAAAACTTCATGATACTACAAATGAATGGAACACTAAGAATCTTCCAGTCAGCTCCCTAAAAACATTTCAGACCTCTCTTAATGAAGGAATTTAAATTACCTGTGGTTTGATGAGCAGAAAAAAGCACAGGTAATTAGGTTCCAAGGAGTTTAATAATCATGTCCTTACCCTTCCACTGTGTATGTTTAACTTTAGGCAAGGATTTGAAAAATGATGGCACTACTGAGCAGTCAGCTGAGGCTCAGATTAATTAGTTTTGTGAGAGAATGTGAAACATCATCCAGATTTCTTGTTGCCCGGCACGTAACAACAACGTTATGTCAAGGTTCAAGAGCCAAACACAGAAGCGCACGTCGTAGTCTTTGCCAATGGGTCCTCTGCCCTCTGGATCCAACATCAAGGCGCTGTCGGTGCGGTTCCGCGGGGGTCACTGCCCGCGGGGCACAGGCGGTGAGGCCCCGGCCCGGCCGCAGCCCGCCGTGCCACGGGCAGATGCGTCGCCCCGCTCCCCGCGGCGGGGTGGCAGCCCGGGGGGCTCCCGCCGCCGCCCCCGCCGCCCGCCACGCCCTTCCCAGGTGGGGGCAGCTGCGAGCGCGCCCCCCCGCGGCGGCCGAGGGACGCCCGGCCGGGACGGCGCCTCTATCTTCTGTCGTAAGGGAAGCGAGCACGGCCGTTTTGTGGCGAGATAGCTCCCCGCCCCTGGGCGGTGTGTGACCGGTCACTGAAATGTCACAACACGCACAAAATGACGGCCACACCTCACCAAATCCCCACCCCGGGCACCCCCCCGCCCCTTCCGCCCCGCCCCTTCCGCCCCGCCGCCGCTCCGCGCCGTCACTTCCGGCCGCCGCGCCGCTGCCGCCGCCGCCAGGATGATCCCGCCGGTGCAGGTCTCGCCGCTCATCAAGGTGAGGGCGGCGGGCCGGTGCCCCGGCGCCGCAGGGGCGTCCCGCCGTACTGCGGGGCGGGGGGGCGGTCTGTCGGCGGGCGGGCGGGGGGGCAGCGCCGGGCCGGGCCTGGCGGTGCGTGTGAGCTGAGCGCAGGTCGCGTCCTTGTCTCTGCCTCCCGCAGTTCACCCGGTACTCGGCGCTGCTGGTGGGGATGATCTACGGCAAGAAGCGATACGGTGAGTGCGGCGCTCCGGGCGGCCTGTCCCCTCCCCCTCACGGCCCGCAAGGGCACCTTGAGGCGGCCGGCGCGGCCTGGCCGCCATTTCCCCTTCCCCGCCGCAGCGGGAGCAGCCTGGGCCTTGCCGAGCAGGCCCTCGGAGAGGGGCCCGTAACTGGTTAGAAGCCACAGATCCGTGTGGAATGTGCCTGTGTGCCAGCGAAACTCTCTTTCTTCCTTTTTGAGTAAGCTAGCAGGCTCAGAGCTTTGTGCCGGGTTCTAGAAATTGTGTTTTAAATCAAATGTGTTAATGACAGACTACCTAAAGCCTATTGCTGAAGAAGAGAGGAGAATAGAGGCTGAAGAGAAAAAGAAACAGGAAGAACTTCAGCGGATTGCAAAAGCGCTTGCAGAAGGTAGTCCCATGGTTTAATTTACGCATCTCTTGCCAAAGTGCACACAGTGGCTCGCAAGTGGGCAGCCGTTTTGCTGCAGTGTTTTTAGGAGGAATTGAGGCTCACGGCCAGTGGGCTGCAGACTCGTGGATTCATGGAGCAGTGGTTAGAGTTATGTGAAGGGTAAATAGTGCTGCTGTTTGACAAGCCCTGCAAAACGTAAACAGCAGTAGAGGAAGAGTTAAAAACACTTTTGCAACCAAACGGGATTTGTTAAATGACTATTTGAATTTCCACTAGGAAAATAAATTGCTAAAAGCTGCAGGATTTTCTGCGAGGAGTAATTGGGACTGTATATTAACTGTACTTGGATTTGCCTTATTCAGCTGGACACAGCAAATCTGTGATCCCTTTTCTCCATGCAATACAGAAATCTCACAAATGTGACTGATAGCCTAAACCAGAGTACATAGGCAACTGCTTGTAGTTGCAACTCAAAGCTTTTAAGTGGTGGTAGTAGCACAGTGTTAAGAGATCAACTTAATTTGTTATATTTCTTGTGAGGAGAATATACTGAAGGTGATCAGTTGGTATTAGTATTGCTGCTTTTTTCTCAATGCCTTCTACCCTGTAGTAGTTCTGCTGCAGCATGCTTTCTCTCATCCTTAGGATTATTTCTTGGGACCCCTGTGCGTTTCTAAGGGAGGGTTCCTTCCCCCACCTTAGAAAAGTGTGTTCTGTAGCTTGAATTCACCTAGGCTTTTTTAGGTGGACTTACAGTTAAGAACTTTAAGAAAACTGATTTATGACTCAAGCTGTTCTTGATGCAGCTACACACTTAGTAACCATTTCACTGGGAAATAGTGACATTTGCATTGTCCTAAAGAAGACTAATGTTGAACAAGACCCCATAATTAAATTAACTGCACATATATAAAATCAAATATGTAAGTAGGTGAATTATATTGCTTACTAGAGATAAAGCTATTTTGCGCAGCTGTTGTACCATCTTAAAATACATGGTCCCCATTTATTTATTCCATAACCAATGGGTCTTTTAGATATTCTCTGGTTTAGCTGAAACTTCACATTTTTTGGAGATAGAGGCTGTAGTGCAGTGTTACTCTGCTTAATGGAATTACATGATTATTTCTTTAGAATGTTTAATCTGTTTAAAAGTAGCACACAGATGACTGTTCTGCATTCCGAACAGGGGTTTTGTTGTGGTTTTCCAGTTAGAAAAGCAACTGTTAAAACTTCATTCACTGCAGTGCAGTTGTTGAAGATTGTTCTTTAGAAATGAATAATTGGACATACCTGCAATGATAGCTTTTTCTGGGCTTACTTGAATTATCAGTTCAGAAAACTGTCACTTACTAATGAGTAAGCCAAAAAAGTGCCTCTACCCCAAAGCAATGAAATAACAGTTCTGTTGAATAAGCAGAAGTGGGAATCATTAAAAACTGGCTAGAAAGAAATGGCATACTTAAAGGAAGCCTTTGATCCCACTAGTGCTTTGCATATTTTAGTACTGCATGGGAGTGACTAGTAGTCCTAACTATGTTTGGTTTTTTCTTCCCTTATAGCAAGTGAAGATTCCATATTGAAATGAACAAAGGATTGGATATTCATTTCCCACATGGAGATACATGGCTAGGCCCTGAATTGTTCAGTGTTTGGTGGGCTCTGCATGTTATTCTATCAATAAAGGTCTTGCAACACTTCAGTTGGTATCTTTTGAGAGAATTGCACAGAACAGCTGCAAAAATAACTTGCAGAATGTGACAGGAAGCATTTGTCACAAGCTGGCCATTGCTGCAGCTGAAACACCCTGTTGTATTCCTCCAGCAACAGCCAATCACTACACCTACTACTCGTAAGTAATATTTGTGATCAGAAAATACATACAATTTAATGTATATGGGCATGTGGGGGAGGCTGACATGGCACTGGCTGCCTGAACCAGCTTATTAAATGGCTTGACCGAGGAGTTGCTGCCATCTATTTTCAGCGTTGTTATCACAGTAGATTATTGCACGATTCTTGCATTTGACAGTGCAGTCAAACTTGATGGTGATTTGTTAAGTTAAGCTGAGGAGATCTGAAGAATTGGTGCTGGCTCACTAGTCAGGTATTTTTAAACGTATCTTTTCAGATTTAACAGAGGGTCAAATGTTGTTCCCCAAAACTATGAACAAGATACCGTTAAGTTGTAATCTGCCGCTTTTATAGGAAGTGACTGACAATGCAGGGGGCTGAGATTTTAAAAAGTAGTGGCCTTTAGCGTGAAATTAAGTCTGCCATTAGCATGTAAGCTGCTAAGGTACCTCCTCAGCTGTATGGACCTCAGATACCCCAGAAGGTAAAAAGCCTATCCTGGTAGATTGTGGTGGTGGTCTTGGGTTTTGTCACTGTAAATAATACAAATAACTCAGACATTCAGGGGGCCTTGTTTCTAACTTGAATGATGGCTAGCTTCCTTCTGACATTGCAGATCAGACAGCTGAAGCGGTGATTTCAGGTCTAAATCTCTCCCAAGTGATGGCAGTCTTTCAGGAAGCGTCATCATATGTTTTATTAAACTAATTGCTGTTGATAAATACACAGCCTCTTCTAGATTATACTTTGAAAGAAAAAAATCCTTAAACTGCCAGTGCACGTTCTGAACTAATAAAGCAGTCCTACGGAGTATACGGGAATGAAGTATAACAAAATTGGATTTGAATTGGAAGTGTTGCGTATCCAGTAACTGCAGGGAAAAGGGGTTAAAATGGGGTATTTTCAAGGAAAAAAGAGGAATAGGAAAATCAGCTATGTCATGATTAGGCTTTTGGTTTTTTTACGTGAATGTATATCTCATGGTATTGAAATTACAAGGTAATGCTTATGAAAGTAAAGATACAGACTGGCAGTTAGTTTCAAATCCTCTTTCTGCAACACAGAAATAATGCATCATATCCTGAACTCTCAGGTTAACAGGATGTGTTGCACACTTAAAAGCCAATATTTTTCCAGTAATTTCAGGAGCTGTAAATCAGATCTGATTTGCCAGAAAACCTAAAGTTTTTAAAACATGGGTGCTGAATTCATGTCTGTGGTGCTAGCCTGTAAGCTGTCAAATGGTGTTATGTGAAATAAGGGCTTCTGAAAAACCTCTGAAACTCAACACTTGGGATTCACCTGTGACTGTGCTTGAGCACAATGTGATTATACACATTATATGTCCTTTTACATTGGGATGAATTCCCATGTGGGTGGGAAAGGTGCCACAAGCCTCACTACAGCTGCCCCATGGTGACTAAATTACTCCTCTGCCACCCCATTCTGGCCAGGCAATAGTTGATTACCAGGTCTGAGACAAAAAAAGCCAATGCTAAACAGCTATAGTAAGTTTTAACACTATTTACAGCAAGACTAAGGTACCTGTGAAGATCAAGGAGTGAACCAACTGTTGTCCTCAGCTGAGGGAAATTCTGGGAAATACAGTCTCGTACTCAGAGGTGCACAGCAAAAGGAAGATGCTGCAGGCATGCATTGCAGAAGTACAGGGAAAATTCTGACAATGTGGTCAGACTTCATTTTAGTAAGAGTCCAGACACAATTTTTTTTCTTTGCTTCTGTGGCAGGCTTGGGTACTCCATTTCATACACATGTCCTATGAATAGAATTCGTGCAGGTGTTTGGGTCCAAGGCTTCCTTTTTTCATTTATAAAACACATGGAAGAGAGGGGCAAGCCTATGAAAAGTAGAGGTGATCCATCTGACTGTACATGCAGTTTTGGAAGCAGTCATCCAAAGGTGCTGAAGGAAACCATTAGGCTTTGCACCTGTGCCAGACTAAGAGCACTTGCGAGGTTAGGGGGTGTATGATCAGTCTGCTTGTGGTTGAAATTCAGTCCCAGTGTTTAGCCCCTGCAATGCTGAGGAAGCTGATGGAATTGCCTCTTGAGGAAGTGGGGAATGTGGGAACAGATTGCACATACATCTAAAGACTGCTGTGAAAATGATGGGCATAAATTCTTTTCCAGACTGCTATCAACAAGACAAAAAATGGGGTGGATGTATTAAATAACCCTTTGATAAGTATCTGCTGTCACTGAGAAATAAGTGAGGCCACTCACTTGGCCACATGACTGCGCACCAAGCCAAGTATTTGCCTGCAAACTTGATGAAAGTTGTGTTTGGCAATAGATTTTGAGATAATTGGAGAAAGAGCTGTGTTATTTGAGCCTGCGGCTGCTGCAACCCCCAGCAGCAAGAGCAACCACAACTTGATGAAAGGTGTAGAGGAGAAAGCAGTAAAGACAAGAGTATCCAACCCCAGGTGGCATTACACAAGTGTAAGGTGCCAAGGAAGAAAGCAGGGAGAAAAAGATGGATAGCTCAGTCAACGGACAATTTTTTCTTGGAAAGAGGTAAAAAATGAAGCAGAAAGTTAACTTGAAACCTGTTGCTTGAAAATGCAAAGATGAGGAAGGAGGCAGCAAGAAAATGCCTTTCCTTTCATGTTATGAGGGAAAAGATCCTCATGTTTGTTTTGTGGTCTGTAAAACACAGCAGCCACCTTTTTGTCTGCTGGAACTAGGTTTGTCTTGCTCCTCTGTTGCTGCTTGAAAAGGAGTTTCTCTCTCTCTCCGAATGCTTTTCCTAATCTTCCCCATACCCCACCTTAAGATTTTGTGGAAGGAGCAGGTGAAGAGGTACAGAGAAAAGAGATTTTTCTCTTGCAAGCATTTGTGATGGGTGATGCAAGCCACATTCAGCCCAGACAGCAATAAAGCCTTAACTGGATCCAGTAGTCTCTGGGGTCTTGTGGAGGTTTTCTTATGCAGGAGCTGGAGCTGCTGGAAGGACAAAGCCATCCAGCCGAGTGCCAAGGAATGCAACCCATCTGCCTGGAGGGTGGAACTGGGATCCATACCCCACCTGTGCGATTAAACACTGTCTCTTCCTTTGAAGAGTGAAGGTTGATTTGCTTGTGTTCAGCCTCTCTGGGAGGGAAGCAGCACTTCCCAGCCTTAGCTGGGGTCAGACCATGGCCAGCTGGGAAAAGACAGCACTTTTCCCAGAACCACAAGAGGCAGCTGAAGACGGGACCACGGGCTCCAGTCTCCCTGGCAGATTTTTCCCCTCTCTGCAGGAACTGCTATCCTCACCGCTCTGCCAGCAGCAGAGACTTCATACGTGCTCCCACATTTCTGGCAGTACCAGGTCAGGTACCTCCACTCACAACCCACGAGCAGCAGCAGGCTAGGCTCCAGCAGAGGGAACAGCTGAAGGGCACCTACATGCTTTTGAGTCACTTTGTCTTACCCCTTCCATCTGAGACAGCAGATGATGGCCAAGATGCAGCATTAAAAATCCCTTGGCAGCTCCCAACTCGAGGCAAGCCCCTTCTGCATGGATGGGAAATTTCCTCTCTGCCCCTGAGCCCCTCTCTTGAGAAACCTTCCCTACAAGTCTCACAGGGATATTCATTTCCTTGCCCCACTGCCTTCAAAACTAAGACTGGAGGTCTGTATACATTACTTCCTTCAGCGAGGCACTTACAAAACAGGCCTCCTCTCACCTCCCTCTGGACTTGAGAGCCAGAGGTAAAAATACTTCCTGGCGTATAGGCAGATATATGAGAAGCCCAGCTACCTGACCAGACATATATCATACCAGTATACCAGTATACCAGAAGCTGCAGATACCCTGCAGCACTCAACAGGGCATTGATTGGTCAGGAGACTTCTGAAATTGTCTTGCAGGCCTGGGAAAATCCTGGAAAAATCTATTTCTACCCTTCTCCATGCCCAGCAAGTCTGGCCAGCTGTCACCTGTGAATGAACCCTATGCACTGCAGGTATGAACTATGCCAGGCCCTACCTGCATCTACCGGGCTAATACCTCTGGTGGGAAGCAAACCACAGGTGGTGTGGTTGTGGCATGCAACAAGCTGTAGAAACATCTGTTAGTAAGGGATTGCTGACCAGAAAGCACAGTGGTCCCAGTCTTTTGGCAGAGTGGCTTTGTGGGCTGATGGTACCATTTTGAAAAAAGAAAAGAAAAAAAAATATAAAAATTAATTTCATCACCTGGTCTACGTAGTACAAGGGAGTCAGTTTTTCCCTCAAGACACTCAGCGTGTTAGGCAGTAGGACCGAGAGACACAGTGAGGGGCAAAAGGTAAGGGCAGGCTGCCTGCAGCTCAGGGCTGTATGTGCCGTGGCTGGGCACGACTTTTGTGTCAGATGAGAAGACAGCGGGAGCAGCAGATGAAGCATCTCATCGGAGCACCTCCCCAGCTGCGGGCAGGGAAGGTTTCCCTCCCAGCAGCTGCCCCACTCTGGGGCACTGCATTGTGCCGTTAGAGCCTGGGACGTGAGGGGCCGTGGCCTGTCCTAGGGTCCCATGGGTGAGTGACAAGTGCTACCTGCCACTTAACTGTTGGGTAACCTCAGACGGCAGCGGCATGTTGTCACCCCACCCTGCACCCACCAGTGCAGACGTGCTGCTCGGCTACAGACCTGTGGATCACCTCTGCCTCCTGCCGCCCATCTTTGCCCTCGGCGTAGAGGCTGCCGATGGCTGCGCAGCAGGGGCGCAATTCCTGCGCAGAAGACAGGCAGGAACTCTGCAGCCACTGCGAGGAAGCTGCACGGAAAAGTTTTACCCACAGGCTGTATCCTACCAGAAACAGAGTGCAGGAGGAAAATAAAAGGAAAATGAAAGGTGTTGGCATGCTGTTTCTGCTGCTGCCTTCTGATTGCTGCGTGTGGCTTCCCAGCGCGAAGTGGGACGCGGGCAGCTGCGACCTGTGACCGCCGCCCGACAGGCGCCTCGCCGCGGACAGCCGGGGGCGGACGCGCATCCTGCGCTGCCGGGCGGCGCCGCTGCCGCCACGGGAGGGGGAGGCAGGACCCGGTGGGGAGGGACAGGGGCGCGGCTGGCCCGTCCCCCCGGCGGGGCACAGCGTCCTGCGTGCGGCACGCACGGGCGAGGTCCCCGCTGCAGGACCCTCCGGCTCCCACGGGAGAGGTCCGTCCGTGAGAGACACCCCGTCCCCTGGCGCAGCACCCCGCAGGGCCGGGGGCACCGCTCCGCACCGCGCGTGGTGCCGCTGGGGCCGCGCGGCAGCACGCAGCACGCCCGCCCCGATGCGGGAGGCGGGGGCACGGGGCGGGCGGCACAGCCCGGCTGGAGCGCCCCGCGTGGGCCACCCCGCGCAGGACCACTAGCCCCCCGGCTTTATCTCCCGGACGGTGCTTGAGGGCGCAGGGAGCTTTTGTCAGCTTTGCGGTGTAGCGCCCGCCGTGGTCTTTAAAAGCCCCCTGCAATATGTTGACCTTGTGGCGTTTTTCGCGCTGAAAAAATACTTGACTTCGAATGCTGTGTGAGGAAAGCCTCCTACGTAGCTCTTGATGAAACTGACACAAAGCACGAAGCCGTTACTAGTGGCAGGTTTAGCTTTCGCGCAAGCATACGGGTCTCGGTGTTTTCCTGAAAGACAACTTGCTGCTCGCAGAACTGCTGCATAGTGACAGAGGACTGCATTGTGCGTACCGCGCTGAGACACGGAGAAATGATCACCAGGTATCACCACAGCTCTAGTTTTCCTTTTACTTGCAGTATTTTTGTGATGCAAAACAAGATACTGAAGGGTAAAAGTACTGAAGGTAGTGGGAGTAACAGAAGAAGAAAATCCCCAGCAAAACATATCTCCAAACACTTAAAAAAATAAGAGAGAGAGAGAGAGAGAGAAAGAGAGGAGTAGAGAAGGGTGTCTCTACTGCTACAAGAGTGTAATTGTGTGTTCTAATATGGTCACGTAAATAAACATGAAAACTAACTTTCATCTCAAATAAAAGAGTACAAGTCATCAGTCTTTCAAAGTCTGGAGGGGAATCTAAAACCCAGACATCTCAGAACAGGAAAAGTAAAGTAAAGGAAGGAGGGCTGGTACTGATTGAAAGGGGATTAAATAATGTTAAATAACATTGGCATTATGAGGCAAAACAGAACAAATTTAGGAGATGCCACAATTCAGGTTGCTTGGGTAACTGTAAATGGAACTGTGATGAGTAAAGATAACACTGTCTTCTTACAGTCACGTGTTACAGAGCAAAGCCTTGGTTAGCGCCCAGCGTGGATCCTGCTTGTGCAGACGGCAGCTACTGAGTGTTGCACAAATGGCTCCACGCCTTAGAGCAGCAACCTATTCAAATTCTTGAACTGAGTGCAGAACTATTATCTCAGTCAGTGTTTCTTGGATTTACATGGAATCATAACTTTTTAGAGCAGTTTGAAGGTTTACTATGGCCAGATTTCATGCTTTATCTTTGTTCCTACCCACGGATTTCTTTCTGATATCCTGACAGATGAAGGCTTAGATATGATAAAATTGTCTCTTTTTTGCTACTCTGCAGGCTCTGATTGCATGCACTGTCAATCACACAGGGTTGTGTGGAGCTGGATATGAGTTCAACTGGGTCCAACAGCTTTTGGGGGAAGAAGTGTTTCAGTGCAGGAGAAATGCTCTTCCATTGTCATGCAGCCTGATTTATTGGGCCAAATGTTGTTCTGACTTGCCATATGCCATCTGACATCAGGTGCATTAAATGGAGCAAGAGAGAACACAGAACGGGCTCTTCACCATCAGGAAGAGATGCAATTAAGGCAAACGAGATGTAGCCCTTCCCTGGTTGGTTGTAAGCCTAATTAAAGTAGCAGAACAGTCCAATCAGGAATATATCTGTATTGACATGATTATTGGGTTTTTAAAAAAAACCATGGGCATTCTCATTTTGGGTGGCATATATTGCATCGATAATAGGTCTAAAGTATGCTACAGGTTTTGGAAGCTGGAGCTGTTCCTCCATTACAGGTTATTCCATCTGCCATATAAAAAGAAACACAGAATTAGAGGCACAGTCATAAACATCCTTCTCAGTCATTAGAGATTTTAGCACTATTAAGTTATCCAGTGATCAATGTAGGTCATACCTATAGTACCCATATCTAAGGCTGGCTGCTGTGCAAAGTAATCATACACGTAAGGCTGCTTGGAAAAAGCGTTTTAGAGTTAGTAGATACTTTCCTCATTTAACTACCTATTACTCAGTCAAGAAATAATTCTTCAGAAATTTTCCAAATCATAGCTAAAGCACTTACTTTTGATATTTGAAGTTAATTGCTATGAATTAAACTGAGATAAGACATCTAGATGGCTCTAATATGTTCTAAACTGTATCTGAGGAAGGCCCACCCCATGGGCTGTTGGGATTTTGGGCCCAAAAAGGGGACCAAAGGAGACTTCAGATGCAGTTGCTGTGGAGTAGAGGCACCAAATTCTAACAGTTGTTTGCTCAGACACTTGGGAGAGGCCAGGAGAGCCTTCTGCTTCCACCTGCTTGCAAGTCAAATAGTTCCCGAGGCTATCAAACAAGCTTTCATTAAATGCCCACTGCAGCTGATAAATTTCAGTGCTACCCAGTCTGGGCCCACAGAAGAAGAAAAATGGATTTGACCAGAATAAATCGCTACTAGGTACTACTACTGCTGTGTGCTTCTAGGTAGTACCTAATCTAAAAATCTAATCTGGTAGTAGTAGATTAGGTAGTACCTAACATATATTTAAAAAAAAAGGCAAAAAAAAAAAAAAGCTAGGAACAGGATGAACTGTAATTCCTTAAGTGTTCTCCCTAGGACTGTGTTAGTTTTTCTTAACTTCTGCATCATGACCTGTGGAACAACACATCAGCCACAGCCCCTGCATACAAGGGGATGTCTCCCTGCTGTTTTCCAGGGACATATATATATATATATATATATATATACACTGCAAAGGACTTTCTACGGCCCCCAGCTGCACGAGTGCTCATGCTGCAAGTAGTCTCACTAGTTTCTCAGGCACTAGTTCCTGGTCATTTGAGCAGGTGGCCTTTTTGGCAGCCTGTCATGGTGTCAGGTTTGAAGACAAGGTGTCTTCAGCTTTGCCAGTGGAGCAAGACTGTGGAAACCTGTTCTGGGCATCTGACTATGTTCCATGTCAGCAAAGCCTGCTGCAGATCTGGGAGAGTATCACATGAATGTGTTTTTGAATGAGAAAGAAAAGCTAAGCATTGTTTCTGACCTTTCCTTGCAGCCATCTTCTCTTCCTCTTTTTTCTTCTCTTCCTCCAGAGCTTTCATTTTTTCATCATACTCATCAGCACGGGTCTTCCACTCATTTCTGTTGTTCAGCAGCCCATCAAGCATAGGCTGAATTTCCTCATGGAAACGGGAGAATTCCTAGCCAAAACACATCCATCAGTGCAATGCAGCACAGAGGCAGTACTTGTCCATCACACCTGAGGATGGACCCTGACTTCTGGCCTCCCAGCCTGGCTCATGCAGGGAAAGCATTAATGGCATTAACAGGGACCATGCTGCAATGCTCTGGAGAGGGGCAGCTGTTGTCTCCTCTGCCTGTCCCTCCCCCATGAGTTGTTCTGCTTTACCAGGACTTACTCATCTGGGATCTGAACCCCTGCCAAGAAGGTTGGGGTGTGCAAGGGCGTGCTTTGCTTACCTTATAGACAAACGTACACACAAAGTCAATGAAACCCACTTGAAGTTTTGGAAGCTCAGCAGCTTTCCTCCGGTCCATCATGGGCTGTGGGAGGACACAAGTTGACCACGATTTATGAGAACTGTTCATTGAAAAACACACCTCTGCTTTCTCCCCAAAACTGCCTTGTGGTGTCAGTCTGGCAGTGCTGCCATGCTGTCCATAAAGGCTGTCTGTCACAGCCCTCTTCCTCCACTGCAGGACAGTGACATGAGCTCATCTCCTTTGCCATTTTAGCAGAAATTTTAGACAGCTCTTTCAATGTTTATGGATGGGGAGGAGGGCAGAGAGATTTTCCCTTGTGCCTGTCAACCAGATGCCTGAGGGCAGGTTTGTGTTATAAAGTACTGAAAAGGTTTTCAATTCTCTAAAGTGTAGCTGAGCATGAAATTAAACGCTTATAAGGCCTTGTTGCTTAGTATATCATTTGTGATGCCTCTGTGGGTAGAGTGTGTGTGTGAAAGTCTACTTAAAAAAAACCCAAACCACACAGCTGGAGACCACATCAAGGAATGACTCCTTGTAGAGGAATTATAGAGGACTGTATGAAAAATGTATTTGTAAAAAGGTTGTAATAATTGTTAAAAACATAAGGTATGAAATGTTAAGAAAAAAAAGGGGAAATTGTAGAGGAATGAAGCTGGGTTAATTATCATCGATAATATACAGCTGTGGGCTGGCTTCAGGGGTGGTGGGTTGGCTGATGTGGATAAGGTGCAGCTGTGGCTGGTTCTGTTAAGGGGTTGGGCAGCCAAGGAAAAGGGAGCAGCCAAGGAAGAGAGAGGAGGAAGAAGCAGAGAGAGAACACGTGCCCTGGATGAGGAGAGACTAGGAGAAGGCAGCAGAGGGACTGGCATTAAGAGTATGCTGGTATGAGATGGTAAAAGATCTTGTTGCAGCTTGATAGTTTTGAGAGTGTTGTGACAACTCCTGGCTCTTTCAATGCCAAATTTGTTATCATAGCAGAAAAGACATTTAAAGAAACACTGCTTTAACGCACTTCCAATTACCAGAAATAATTTCTGGATGCTACAAAGGTTGTGTTTGTAGTTTTTATTAGAAACTCAGCTTTTCTCTACAATGTATGTATTTCATCTTCAATTTTTCTATAAGGGACCAGCACAAAGTCTCCAGGGGGACAGTCACTCCTCACTGGTTCACAGCCACTGAGACCCCTCTAACTATATGGAGAACTGGACAAGAGGGTCTGTCACAGAGGGTCTTCCCTAGCCGGGTACCTACTTTTCCAATGGATTTTGGCAGGCAGAGTGATTTCAGAAAGACTCCCAGTGCTCTGAGAGCAGCATTGCTTGTGGTAAGTCTCTGCCAAGACTTGCTGTCTGAACTGAACTGTCTGGTTCTTGCATGGTACTTACAATAGGCTGCTGCTGAAGGACACTGATTTCTAAGTCTCCTTGCTCCCAGAACTCGGCTGCTACCAGGAGAGCTACCTACATTGCCAAGGAGGGAAAAAGAAAAGTTAGCACTAACTTCGACTTTATAACTTCATGCACTTCAGGTCTCCACCATGAAGTAAATCATTTAGCCCCACTGTTGCTTTGTGCCCAACCCCAGCACCAGCCTTTCTCCTGGGAAGGGCAGCAGTGGCAATGGGATTGCACCCATGTAGTGACAGCTCGACAACCTTATTGCATGGGAGCTCATTAGTCCACTGCTCATCTATGAAGAAATATTTCCATTGTGTCCCCCTCAAGGATTTGCCTCTCGGTCACAGTTGTGGCTGCCTATTATGATTTTCTCAGTTGTCCTTTCTCCATGCTGAACAGGAAGGTGGGTTTTATTTCTTTTATCCTCCTTTAAGTTAATATTTCTTACTTAGCAATTGCTCAAGTACAGTTCTGGAGGGAACTCCTAAAGGAAATCAAACAACTGAGCAAACATCAACCCATATGTTATGTGCAAAAACCCCCTCACTGTAACCCAAGAAGCTAAATACTTGGGGTGGGGTGGTGGGTGTCTTTTCTTTTTTGGTAAACATGAATTTTCTACAGAATTCCCAACTACAATCTTTAAAGATTGGTTTATCCATCAAAACCATAGTTATTCTAAAGTCCTTTTTGTAGTTTTGGTAGAAGGCTCTGATTCAGCTTCCAGGCAGCTTGAGAAACTGCACTACTCTGAAATATAAGCTAGAGAAATCTAACAGTATATCAAGCACCTGACCTTACTCTGGACTTCCCAAGGCTTTGTGATTGCTGACAAATCACAGGCAGTCATCATCATGGCCCTAGAAACAAGAAAGAAATCAGTTCTTCTCTACAGCCTGCACCCTACTTCTTGCAGGCTCAGGATGCTCACCCCCCAGTACTGTGGCAGGTATCCCCCAGGCCCTGCTGAAAGAGGGAATGATAGGTTGCTCTAACATCCTTGGCTCTGGCTGGGACACCATCAAGGATTGCTCTCCTGATTAAAATGGATTTATGCTAGGGAATTGCTTGCTTCTGGCACTAAGATGTTTGCTGCTTTAGTCATTGCTGGGCTGAACTTCTTGACTCTGGAGTAACACTTCTGGCTCCCTCACGGACGTGTAGCAATGCAGACCGCAGTGAAGCTGTGGGTACACTTCATCACCAGTGCAAAGCGTCCTGCAAAGCATCTGTCCGGTCACAACAGCAGCATGGTGCAATCCAGATTGGTTGCTGCTGGGAAGAACAACTAATGGATTGTATTCCTGTAGATCTATGGCAGATCTGCCATTGCAGCCTTCCCCTGTTTGTGGCCTACAGGGCAGTCTTCTAGGACTATAAGGCCAGAAGGTATCCTGCATCTTGTTAGGGGTATATGAACAGAAGGACACTCCAAAATCAGTCACTCACCTGGATGAAGAACCACTTTAAGCTTTATTCCCTGTTTCCCTGCTTCTCCAGAGCATCAGATTTGAGTGGGTAGCAGTGTATCCCATGCTGATTTTGCACCAAGTGCAGCACAAGGCATGTTCTGGAGCTCTCACCAGGGGACCAGGTCACTAACCTTTCCCGAGCTGATTACTCACATGACAACCTCTTTCTTTGTTGTCTCCAGAGACAGGTATTCAGTCCAGGCAGTTGTGCTATCGTAGGTCTTGGACTCATCAACGATCTTTTGAAACATTGTTCTCTTTCTTTGGGGGAGGGGAAAAAAAAGAAAGAAAAAGCTCCAAAACAAGGAAACAAATGTGTTAAAAACAGATGGCTGATGCTGGTATTGACAACCCTTCCAGGAGGGTTTCCAGTAGTTGCTATCCTGGCATTTATGTCCTCAAGGAAGCCCCCAGCAAAACCTAGTACTGTCACCTGCTTCTCTTAAGTAGGGAAGACTATTGTAAATGCCTTAAAAATATGTATCATGGTGAGACATGAGCAGGAACTTGGAAGTATGAGCTACTGCAACGTATCGGCTAAGAAATTCTTTCACCTTTGCTGCCAGCACAAGGCAGCTTTTCCCATAAATGTTGAGCAAACTGCAGAAACCTAGAGCTGGCTGGATTTGTAAAGCTACCTGAGTTTACATATTTAATCTGACCTTGTTAACCTTGTTTATATACCTAAATATATGCAGCAAATTCTGGGGAAGGGTTTATACACAACATACTCATGTGTTGCATGGTGTGAAATCTGGAAAAATCTGCTGTTTCCATGGTAGCAGAGAAGACATTTAGGACAGATTCACAAAGTGACTTTCATACATGTTCTGTCTCTATGATTTTGCCTGGGTCTGATATCAACCAAGCTTTTGCTTTCAGACCATGGACCAAGGAGGGCAAAGACCAGTTTATTCTCATCTGGTAAGGAAGTGGTGGTATCTGCCCCCATATAGCCACCCTACCTTTGGAGTAAGAGGACCAGCTATTTCACCCTCCCTCATATTCCTCTATTGTGGACTGTTTATATTTTGCGTAATCACTCTTCAGTGCAAAACACAGAAGCAGTCTCTGATCTCAGCACTGTACTTCGAAGCACATTTTGAAAGCTCCTTGCTAATTAGGAAGCCATACATTGTTGAATTCCAGACTTAGGTCTCAGGAACTCAGTGCATGCTGCTCCAACGTTCGCCATTTTTGGCTTTTGGATGTGCAATAGAGTATGAACTGGATATTCACCTACAATGGACCGGTTGTTATTTGGGTTGTGCTGCTCTCCCAGAAAAATTAATGTAGCCCTGGCCAGGCCATTTTGCCATTCATGAGTATTTTTAGCGCTGAAGTCCTAGGTAAGATAAAAACTGAAACATCTCTTTCTATTGGGGGATCATATAGCACTGCCTTGTTGGAAAGAGGGTTAAAAAGTCACATATGTGATCTAATGAGTAAATGTTCAAAATTCTTTTGAGCAATTTGAGTTCTCTCCACCAGCTCTAATGTCATTATTAAAGGCAGCCTCCCAGAGGCAGCGTCTGTGGAAAGGATTGCTGCATGAGGGAGCTCTGAGAGCAAAGCTCCACGTTTTGCCTTTGTAAAGTACCAGCTGCTTTCTGCCCTTCACACATCGAGTAATGTGACCAACTTACTTGAAGTAGAGTGCCAGGTCTGTTGCTATAATGGCAATGTCCATCAAGTGAATCATGTGCTCATGCTGTCTGCGGTTGAGGTTCTGACATATATTCAGCGACTGAAAAGCAAAGCAAAGGGAGCTGCAAAATCCAAGCACTGTAATGTGAGTTCCTGGCCATCACCATCTCCCTTTCTCAAATGTGCTTGTTTGTTTTTTTTAATAGCTTCAGCTTGAGCCCCTAAGGCTCAAGTGTTGTGAGCCCTGACCACTGTGTTGGTGCCTAGTCTCCCCTTTTGTTCATTGAAGAGGGTCAGGGTCCTGAAGCTTGTTACACAGTGTGTGCCCAAACCCTGGGCCCCAGCCCCAGGGCAAATTTGCCTGAAATTGAAAGTTGGCTGGGGGAGTGGTGCCACCCTTGACCCTGTCAGAGATGCGCACAGGAGAACAATCCTGTATGTAACATATTTCTGTAGAGACAATGATATGACTTCTGAAGAAAGCAAGTCATGCATTTAGGAAACCCATGTGTTTTGACCCTGGGTGAGCATAGAGTAGTTGGGGAGTGAGGCAGCTGCAGTTCCTCAGGTGTTCAAACCAGAGAAAGGTCTTGTGCTAAGCTGACAGCTCTGTTGCTGCTGAAAAACTTCCTTGAAAGTAAATTATTCATGTCCTTACATTACAGTTCATTACCAACCTCTTCAGAGAGCAAGAATTTTCCAAATTCCAAGTGATGTCTCTCTAAAATTGAGGATCCATGAAGCTTAGCTAGAGGATTTTGAGATCTGGTTGCATAAAGGAAAAATTAAAGATGTTAGTGCAACACTTAAAAATATAAATAAGTGCCTCATTTTGTATTTACTTTTGTCACACACACAAAAGTTCAACACATATTAGAAGGCCTAGGAGTAATGCTTTTAATAGCTAATGACTTCAGTCTAGTAAAAGACTTTTGTGACACTGCTAATAACACTTTATAAAACAGTCTTACAACTACAGACTTCACCCAAAATGTTGTTTATTACCGGACTCTTACTACTCAGCATAGCAAGCTTGTTTAATTCCTGAATAACCACATGTTGATACCTAGTAACAGGAACAGAAAAAACAGCGGTCCTTGGACACTGTCCTAGCTGAAAAGCAAGACCGTTTTTATATTCAAAACACCAACCAGCTTCATTTATATTTTCCCAAAGCTCCAGAAAACAGCAAGACTGTATAGCCAGCAAGCATTGCAGAAGAACTGTGATCTGACACTACTTTAAGTGAGACAGAGTCTTGACTGGTCAGTGAAATCATGCAATTGTTTTTCTGTAATGAGTAGCTACCTACTGAGAGAGAACCCTCACACTCACAGGTGCTTTGTTTCTGCAGGTGGTGAGGGCAGTGCCATGATACCATAGATACCAGTATCTTCATAGACACCTTCCAGCAAAAAGTAGGTTTCTTATGTCCAGGATGCTCCTGGTGGCATCCTGAGCCTCCTATGATGCTCAGGCTACTAAATGCCTGCTCTGTACTTGTTCCACCCTGTAACGGTAGAGTGTTGTTTTAACCAAAGGACGTTTGCCAGGACATAAAGAAAACCCCAGAGAGCACCGCAAAATTTCAGTTTCCCCTCTGGCCAAAGTATAAGCCCAAGTGTTGTAGCAAGCTGAAAAGCAAGGCTATTTGCAAAAGGAAGGTTGTTACATCTGTGTATAAACCAGAGCTGTACAGGGGTTTGGTGTGATCACAGCTTGATCGCACTCCATGTAAGAGCAACAGTAAATAGTTTGGAGTGATAGGAAAGTGCTTACTTCATTTGGTAAAGGTTGTTGGTTCCCCTGTGGTCAATATCATGGCACAGAGCAGCAGTTACCATTGCAAGGGCTTCGAGGTCTGTGTAGTAACGCTTCAGTTTGCCAGTCTGGAGGGTAAGAATTTGCATGTCATCTGTCAGTATCTCTTACAGGAAAGGGTAGTGAGTTGTGGTGGCTCTGTGCTGGGCATCTCCTCGCTGGAACAGTCCAGGAGAACTGAAAACACTTGTGAAGCTGAATGCAATACACAGTACACTTAGGTTAAAATGGGGAAGCAGTTGGAAACAAAAGGTTTCAGACTCAGGTGGGCATGCATGTCATGCATATGTGCTTGATTCCCACCTCTGATGCTGGCTACCCACTGCTATAGTGGTGCCCTAGGGACACCCAGGTCCTCATAAGCACCCCTCCAGTCACTGAACACAAGGTACTTTGCAAAGCGGCTCTGCGTCTTTCTGGGCAATGGTTTCTCAAAGCTGAATTGCCCAAAGGATTGTCTGGGTGTGGGAGGCTTAATTCTGCTGCCAGCTGTGTGGGCCATACTGCCTGCACCGGGTCCTGGTGCTGGTCCATCCCTGGTGTGGAGCAGTGGTCTGACACCATTTTCTCTTGTTGAGCCACCTGTTGCCCTGACAGCCTGTGAGAAATGGCACTTGCCACATCCACAGTAGCAGTAGAATCACACTGGTGCCTGTTCTGGCTGGAAATGGAAAGTGTGAGGTTGCCTCCAGCCCAGCCAACTGACTTCAGTCTGGCTCTTACTGTCAGAAACTACTGGAGGAAGGAAAGTCCTGTAGTGTGTCTCCCCTACCCTGCAGAAGGATATAATCTGGAGGCTATTCAACACCGTACATGTCTGCACCTATGAGAATTAAAGCACTCCATACACTGGGCAGTGTTGGCCATGGCTTTACGTGTAAGGCAAGGACTGCCCCTTCAGAGAAATGGAGAGCTCGTTTAGCAGGACCTGTGCGAGGAGTGACAAACTTTTATCCTACACCAGGATTCAAAGGGAACCCTGCATATCTCCAGGGTGCAACAGAAGATGTTCTGTAAATAAAGCCAAGCCACAGAATTAACTGGGGTGGTGTTACCTTACCGTCAGGAGCGTGAACATAGTCTGTGCGACGTTGAAGCCATGGCGCCAGTTGTGATAAGTTATCTTCCGGTAGCCTTTGCTGACAGAGTACACAAACCTTACCAGAACCTGCAAAGAGGGGAAGAGAATGTCAGTTTGTGTGATGAGGCTGCAATAAAGACCACAGAGAAGTCATGGATGAAGTTCTGACCAGTTCTACAGACATGGCCCCAAAAAGGAATCAGAAGCTTTAATATCATCAGGCTTCCCTGACAGTGTTTTTATAGTAAAGCCTAGTGGACAGCTAACAGGGACACTAAAATTAATATCTTTCTCTTTTCTTTTCTTTTCTTTTTAAAAGAAAAATAAAAACACAGAGGTGTCTGTGAGGGAAACAAGAAACACCAAAGTCTACAGGAAAGGAGTTTTCATCCTGGTGTTTATGAATTTATGGAATTTTTGTACTTCTTTATGTTGTCACTAGTAAGATTTGTCCCTCCCACATCTTGTGATTTAGTAATACTGATACTTTTCTTCAAGGGGTATGGCTCCATAGTTGTAGAGATAGGTGATGTTTATATCACCTAAACAGTTACAATATAGGGCATTAAATAACCAACTGTTTTACTCTATCCTAGTCAAAAATAGGAAAGTATTCTACTTCTCCATGTGTACTACCTCTTGTAGCTATGTAGGTTTTCTCATTAGAGAGCAAATTAATCATGGACGAGTATTCATTTTTAAAAATCTCAGCTTCTCAGAGTGGCAGCAAAGAATGACTACTTTTCACACCTGTATCAGGGGTTAGTTGTTCCAGAGTAGATGTTTTGAGTAGTTTTTGACATTGACTTGCTATAAGTAAGAAGCACAGAAATAATTCCCGTTCAGAGCCCTTTACTCCCTTCTACCGCCCAACCTGCCTTCCCGGAGTGAAAACTCTTCCTGCAGTTTCCTCCAGATCCCACTAGATGGGAACAAACCTCACATGATGTGCTGAGAAATCCCCTGGGGAGCGGCAAAGCTGCTGAAGTGCCAGATTCACAACTCCTACAGGGGCTTAGACTGTGGCAAAACCCGTGAACTTCCACATCAGGTGCTACGGGGTCCTTGTTCCCGCAGGGTCACACCACTCCTGTCACCAGCAGTCAGGAAGCTGGTACCAGCTGCACCAAATGAAGGCACATATGTCTTCACAGAGCAAAGAAAAGCAGAGTGACCTGCCACTGTGGGTTGCAGCATATGTTGGCTGAAAGCTATTGGGTACATACTATACAAACAAAACACGTGCACAAGTATGCACTGTCCCGTGTTGCACCTGGAAACTGTACTATTACACTCCGGCTGTGAGTGGCATTAGACACACGAAGTGCAAGCAATTTTTTGCATGGTGGAGCCTCCATCTATATGGACCTGATAGCAAACCCACACCTGTAGCAGACAGTGCGGAGGAGAAGAGGCCAGCTTCACACTCCAAACCCACAAATAGCGACCAGGGGCTTTGAGAGGGGTGTTCCCTGCCCTCGGCAGGGCTAGAGGCTCAGAACACACACCCCTCTCCCTGCAAGCTCCCATGAACCCAGGCCTCCAGCCCCTCCGTGAGCTGCACGGGGCATGCATGGGGACCTCAGCCATGTGGCAAGTCTGCTGGCCATCCAGGACAGGAGTCCCTCGGTGTTGTCAACCCCTACCTCCTGTGGGATCTGGAACTTTTTCACCACGCCGAGTTCATAGTACATCTGAATGCCGCACTTCACCAGCTCTAGCTCGGTGCAGTCAAAATCAGAAAACCTGAACTCATAGATTTCGAACTTGGTGGGTCCTGGGAGTTCTTCTTTCTGTAAGAGAGGTGGGATAGTTTGTTGCTGCGCTACTTATGCCATCCCTAGAAACACCTAGAACGGGTTTTGCTTAATAAAAATTTTACAGTTTGGTACTGCTGGAAACTTTTCTTTTTAGAATGTAACACATAAATAGACTGAAATGCAGCTTCTCATGATAACCCTGTTAGCAGGGCAAGAGGGAGGGGCATTTTTGGTCAAGTGCCAGAAATATTGCTTGTTTTCTCTTAAGCACTTTTCTTGTTGATATGATATAGTTTGGAGACTCCAAACTTGACAGGTCTTACAGGAGAAGACTTACAGCTCTCCATGTTTACTCTGGAGAACAAAATGCGTGACAAGTCAAGGTGACTGACATGTTTCCAGATGGACTTTGAAACTCTTGAGATAAAGTGGCAGAGAGCAGGTACTCCCTGGGAGCTGGGGAAGGCATTCGCTGCCACCTGATAATAATGTCAAACTCGCACGGCAGAGGAGGGCAGGGTATGCTTTGCCTTCACCCTTCACCAGGTGCCTTGTCGATGTGTAACACTGTGCCAGCACAGGAAACTCTTTCCTGCATCCACGCAGGCAATATTTGTTTGCCAGGGCTGCCCATTCCAGTGGTACATTGCTCTTACCAGGATGCTTGCCAGCTCTTCTTCCTCACACTCACTTGGCTCCTTCCCCAGCTTTTCTCGTGTTGGCTGCAAAGCGCACAGACATGTTAAACTGACGACCGAACCGCACTGGACTTTGCACTGTGCAGCTTTGGGGCAATCTAGGGCAGCTCCCATACGGAAGCTGTTTTTCTCTTGGACCTTTCTTCTATTTCTGGTCTCTCAACCCATTCTTCCTGGCAAAATGTTCTCCTTATCCTTGACTTTGGTTTGTGTTTCCCCCACTTGCAAATGTCCTCCTAAAGACAGTGTCCCAGCTGGGTCCTCTTACCTCCATATCCTCTGCACTAAGGAGGTTTTGGGGAACAAATTGGCTCCTCTTCCACTCCCACAGCCCTGCCCTGAGCAGCACCTGCATAAGCCCACCTCCAGGGCTGCCTTTGGTGATGAAATTGGAAGCACACAGTGCACAAAAACTTGTTCTGCTACTGTGCAATAGCTGGGGCTCCGGGTGCTGCCTCATCTCATGCCTCAGGCATGATGACTGTGAGCATTTCTGAGGGATGTGAGGCCTGTGTCTGTGCCTGAAGTGATGGGCCAGACACCCATCACACTTGGGGGTGTGCTGTATGTTGTGAGGCATTACCAGAATTTCTTGGATTTCATCCTTGTCACATTTCACATGGTAGAGCACCATGTCCTGAGCAATGTCCTTCCGGTTCTCCAGCTTGTTCATCTTATCGTACGTGTCTGTGTTGAGTACAGACCAACCCAGGAACTGTGTCAAGGACTTGGTGAGGGGAAAAGAAGGAAATGGTGAAATAACCAAAACATCCATTCTTCAAAGACACAGAAATATAACACTGCGTGATATATATATTTAGAAAAACACAAAAGCACCCAGCTGCTACTTGCTCCTCTGCAGAGCAGCTTCCCAGCTATTGAATCTGCCTAGGCTTCCAGGGCATCCATTGTGTGGAGATTCATGGACCCTCAGTCCAATTCAGCATATGGAAGGCTGTTTCTCTGCTGTTGCAAGTGTCTCCATGCATGTGGAAAAGCTGGTGTCACAATGGTGACAGCAGTTCAGGAATTGTTGTATCAGGGGAGAGCAAAGTCGTCTCATCATCTTTCACATATGTTCACCCACACCCTGTGTTTGCTCTCAACTTGTTTGCCATCCAGTGGCCTATTCAAACTGATATTTTTTCCCCACAATCTTTTTGTTTGATAAGAAAAATCTTTTTCAGGAAATACTCTGATTGGTAACAGATGCCAGGAGCTGAATGCCTATGTTGGACTGAAACTAGCATAGCAGCATTTCTAAGAAGCAAGGTCTGTAATTACAGCTGCTGTTACCAGATTCAATAGCTGGCCACCCTTTGTATCTTAGCTACACAGACAATTTCCGTGTAATTTCTCGAGGGAGTTGCCCAGGCATCACGAACCAGCTGTCATGTATGTGAATACAAGTCAGAATCATCGTGTTAGTACATAGTAGCTGCTCATGGCTAGGTGTCTAATCCAAGAATACTGAAACAAAATAAGGCAAACACAGCTGGGCTTCCAAGACTGAAAAAAACTTTGTATTTTGTATAGTTGCTTTCAAAAGCAAAGTTGATTTCAAGCTGATGCATAACACTTCTATAAGCAACGAAGAAACTTAGCCGCAAAACACTGGTGGCTGCTTTGCAGGTGTACAATGAGCAATAGTGACCTCCTCAACCATATGAACTACTTCTAACTGCGGCAAGGAACTGTACCTCCATGAGGGTCTCATCTTGTTCATCAAATGGCTTCCCATCTTTTCTGTTATAGAATGTGACAACGCCAACAATTTCTTCCTTTTTGTTGACTATTGGCATGGAGAGAACATTTTTGATAGTCCATCCTGATTCATCTAGAGGACCTTCCTTGAAGCAATAGCAAGCAGAAAGACACCATGTACTTAATGTGTTTTCTAAATACATAAGCACTTCCATTTTACATCAAGACTACAGGCTAAAGCAATATTTATGTGCTTAATATCGACTCTAAATTACACTTCTACAAACTAAGTAGGATCCTTGATGGGACTGGAAGTTTTCACAGTACCTGAAAGTTAAACATCTCATCTGCAGCAGCATTCATAATGTTGCAGATCTAGGGGATTGCACAAAAGGAGAAGTTTTACAATATGGGCAATGAGCAGTTTAAATGCCAAAACAAAAAACCTGAATTGAGAACACAGCAGAATTAGCATGACTTCATCTCAGAAAGCTTTAATGAAGCCTAAGTACTTACAAATCCACTTTCAGCCACATAGGTTGGCAGTCCAGTAACTAGTGCCCAGTGATCTGGTGCAGGATTTCTGAATGAAAGAAAAACACATCATAAGGGGAATTAAGGATATATATTTATATATTTACTCAAAAATTATCATGGGACTGAAATGTACCTAGCTGATTATGCAATCCAGGTATTTCACCCTCAGCTACTGAACAGTCCTGTTTCTTTCAAAGAACCCATGTGTGCAAGCAAAAATTTTTCACATAAGTAAATACTTCTCTTTCAAGGATTTGGTACAGAGTAATTCACAAAATATCATAGTCTGCAGAGATTTAAGAAAAAGTTGTTCCTGGGGGTGAGTGCCATATTTCAGACCTTCAGCACAGGGGAAAATAAAGTTAGATCCTGGCTAAGAGTGTCTACCAGCCTGAACTTTTGAACAATGCTGTACCTAAGCAATGGAGGCCTTTCTCATAACACTTTACACTGATGCAAAGCAGAATGACCAGAACTGGGCAAAACTCCTTAACATCAGATTTGTACAAGATTCCTCTGAAAAATTCAGTGCCAAGAAGAGAGGGTGGTTTTCAGAAAGAGGCAGTCAGTGGGTGTCAAGAGAGGAGGCAAGTCCAGAGGTACAGAAAGAGGGGTCAGTGACTGGAGGATAAGAGAGCAGCAAGGAAGCTGGAAGACAAGCAGGAAACAGGAGTGACCATGAGAGGCCAGAAGGGTAGCAGAGGGGTGAGGGGCAGGGCTGGAACAGTGAGTGCCTCAACTCAAGGGCAGCCTGGACGGGCTTACCCACTGACACAGGGAAGGCAACAAGTGATGCCTCAGCCTGGCAAGGAGAGTGGCAAAACTGCAGGCAGTCAAGGTAGTTCACTTCTGCATCTAAAAACAAGCACTGGTTGCCATGACTTTTGGAGTCTGATTTGCAATCCAGGATCCTAATGCCTGGAGGAAATCTGTCCCACAGAAATGTGAGTCAAAGTACCAACTTACATTCTGGCTCTCTTAGTCCTCTATGAGTCCTTTGCATATCTCCTCATCAATGTCTTTAAAAATCATGGGGAACTTCGGTTTTAGCTACACTCTGTGTCAGTACCTAGCACTCAGAAACTGGGAACTTACGGGATGACTTTAATGTCTTCTTTTCCATGTAATATGTAATCAATGACCTTGTAGAAGACTATTTCCTACAAATAAAAAGAAGAGTGGTGTTAAAATTAGTGGTGAGGCAATCCAGTCAGACAGGAGAGAGTTTAAGAAATCTGGTTCTTCACGTACCCTGCCATCTGGGGTGCGAGGTCCTGAGTAGGGGGGGACTTCTCCCAGGAGGACTGGCCACAGGTCAAAAAATTCCTGGTTTTAAAATGAAAGAAGTACTTTTAGAGTAGAAAAGCATATCCTGCCTTGAGCCTCAGAGTAACCACTGCTCTACCACGCTGGTTTTGGTACTGTGTAAACAGGGCCGGACATAATAAGCCCAGTTCAATATTAGGCAGCAGAATGGTATGTCTAAATCAGAAAGTGTCAGGTGTATTATATGGCTGTATATAGGTCATATACTGCCTATATACAGGATGCTGCTTCATTCGGTGAACAGCGCAGGCTGTACTCACAGAGCAAATGGCTATGTCAACATTTTATGTGTTCTTCATTTTCTGGAGTGATATAGGGCTGATGTACTACTTGCTATCTTGCTAAAGTGGAATATTTTTTTTCTCTTTAGATGGCATTATAATGCTGATCAAAGTAAAGTGCCTTCAGCACACTAATGATCTGTTAATACACCTCTCCACAAGACAGCATGCTGTAAAGGCTCTGACAACACGGTGGAGATCAATGTTCATGGTAGCCCCAGTCAGCCTGACCATGGAATAAACAGGCTCCTATGACAAGGATGCTGTGTAACCCCCACGTAGAGCTTACCCGAGGTGCAAGCAATCAGACCAAATCAGAGCTGCAGAAGTAACTTAGCTTCTGTCAGCTTACTTTCATGAAGCCAAATTTCACCTAAAAGCCTGGATAACACGCACACAGATGAGTCCTTGAGGACGGTGGCTGCTTTGTTGCTGTGGCTTTCCACAGGTATCTCACTATATTTCTGATATCCACAGACTTTGTGAGGCTATGCTTATGTTGCAGGCTTTGACCAGGATTGCCAAGGACATGTTTGCCCTTCCTTAGTCTTCCCAGCCTCTGGCTCCTTCAACAGCTGCTCAAAGCCCCACCCAGCCTGACCTTTAACACTTCATTTGCACAGCTGAATAAAACAATGCCAACCAAAGCATGAATAATGTCTCAAAAGCTAGTTTGCACTTTGGCTGACCCAGTAAAACTCACGTCCACACATCACCCCTTAGTAGATAGCAGCAAAGCAGAAAGATGTACAACACACAGGTGAACACTCACCTTCTGCTTCGTCATGTCCAGGAGACCTACTGAGTACCGGTCACAGTTCAGGTATGCTCTCACTGTGTAAAAAGCCTTGTGAAACTGTCTCTCAATGTCTGTCAGTTCCTCAAAAACCTTATTAGCTGACCACAACAGCACCTGCAAGATAACATCCAAATAAGTGTAAGCATATACTCTCCTTGAAAGCTGGGCTTCCCAAATGTGTTTGGAGTAACGAGGCAACAGTTCCTGAAAAGAGTAATAGCAACCTATACTGCAAAATGCAAAACCATTGCTTATTCACACTGGGAATTACTAGGGAAAGGTGCACTCTGAGGAAGAGTCAGATCATCATGGAGTGCTATTTAAAAGTCCATTTTTTAAAATATAGCATGAAAAAGTAGTATTGGCAGGTAAAAAGATGGCCCCACTTACATTTTATACACGTAAGTAAAATCTTGCATCCAAAACCAGTTAACACTAAAAGTGTTGCAAACTCCAGAGGCTGGAGCTGGAAGTATCCTAATTAACACTTTCCTCAAAGCCTTTGCACAGCTGCTTTTCGTGAGCGTCAGCCTAGGATCCTCTTCCTCATCCTGTGCCCCACAGATGTACCCTTAAGAAAGCTGTTGCTATTAGTCTCTTTAATTTGTAAAAAAGGAGGATATGCAGCAAATTAGGCAAGTATTTCTCATGGCACAAGGAGGGTCTTTGTAGTCTTAATGGAGAACTTAATCTTTTTCTGAAAAGGTAAGGAAGCCATCTGTGCAATTGCCTAGCTTAACTGGTGCATGTGTGCCTGTATCTGAGTGTGTGTGCTTTGTTTTCTGAGCCCAGGGAACATGAGGCACAGTGCTTCAGAAGCACTGAGAGCTGTTACCTGACGATGACTGGACCTGTGCTTTGAACAAGAAGTACCGCTACAGAGCCAGAATCAGAAAAAGTGTGTCTCACCTCTTCACTGGCCACTAGTAGATATTTTTAACAATTCTGAGCTGCATCAGTCTGTTTCTAATCCATAAAATGTGACAACTCTGCCACTTCTATAAATTCTGAGGTTTCCAAGTGTCACTGGCCTCTGAGCATCACTCAGATATGATACTGGGTTTGCCATACAAACCATTAGAGGAAAATGAGCAACGGTTTATTTTGACTTTTTACAGCATGCAATAATCGGTGCTGAAAGCCACAAGTCCAGACAGGAGGAAGAATGGCCAATTCATAGAAATGTAAAGGAGCCAGGCAAAATGTGCTATATAGCCTTCTGATAAGACTCTTAAGCAGTACCTAAGCACAAGCAGACTGAACTGTCTTTGCACAAGCCATTTTACTTCAGTATCCCCCAGTCTTTGCACTTGGGATTTGCAAAATCCTAGACCACCTTTGAGAAGGTCATTTGCTCACTTTGTACTTTGGTACTTTTAAGTCTAACACGATGAACCCTATTAACCCTTGCACAGACCTTTAGACCCTGATGGCCAAAGGTCTGCCAATTGAACTGTTGGTACAATTAGAAGTGTGTCTTGCATCTCATTCTCGCATGCTTCCCTTTCTGTGGGATCTGTGGATGCAGCAGTGAAATATGAACACATGACTCTTGGGTTCTGCCCCAGATCAGAGCACCTTGTGGGAGACATTAGATCTTCTACCTCTTGGGGTCTCCACTTTGTCTTCTAGCCCCTTCCTTACTTCCCCCAGTCCTACTGCTAAGGCCTCAACAGGAATAAACCTTCACTAGTTCTACTTTGGTTGAACTACTCAGCATTGCTAGATAGCTATATTAGTTGACCATCATTCATGTTTTTGATAACTGAAAAAATCAGATGAAACACATAACATAATGAATTAATAAGTATAACTGCTGTCCCAAACCTTCTAAAATAAACTTTCATTCTGCATCCATTTTGCTGAAACAGGTGTTTATCCCCCACAGGAACACCCACTGAGACAAGAGCATGGCTGCCCATGAAACATAAATGCAATTTCATGTCCTCTTCAATGACATCCAGTGGACTGCTGCAGAAAGTAATTTCATGGATTCACATCCATCCCAATAAATTTGAGAATATTTTCATAACTCAAGTCATGGAAAAGAACGGTAGCTGAATTGTTTCAATTTAGAATACCCTAAACCCCTCATCTATGTTCAGTTCTACCAAGGCCAATACAACAGGCATATGAGAATCATTTTACTGGCACTAAGAAGAAATTCAACTGCAATTTTAATAGCAGATAAGGAAAAAATGATACATTCTTGTTTCGGGAAGTCTCTTGGTGCTGCTGGCTGAAGTGGTTAAATGCCCTAAGAGCGTTTCATAGTGTCAGTTCAACAAAATGTCTGGAGCTCACTCCTGCTGAAGCTGGTTCCACGGTGTCAGTTCCTGCAGTTCTGCCAAGAGCAGGAGGAAGAGACTAATGCAGGACTCTGGGGAATGAACGGTACCCAAAAGCAGATGAGGGCACTTTTTTCTTTCTGCTCTTCAGGCACAAATCTCTGAAGCAGACCAGCTACATCTCTGAACTCAGAAGAATGCACTCATTTGATTTTAAGATACAGCCCAAGCTGCATTTTCACGCTTACCTGGCCTCTCCGAGTCTCGCAATTGTGAAGATAACTCAAGTGATAAATTTTCAAGTTCAAGGAGGCAAAATTCAGGTACTTCAGAAAAAGCTGAGAAGGCAAACAATGAGATTGAGTCAAAGGCAGTAGCAGCCTTGTGTATACTGGATTTCATAACACCCTTTCAGCAACATCATGGTAATGCACCTGGATAAATGCTTTGCTTTGCTTTGCTTTGCTTTGCTTTGCTTTGCTTTGCTTTGCTTTGCTTTGCTTTGCTTTGCTTTGGTGTGAGATGAGGCTTATCCCACAGTAACTTCCCTGAAAGATTTCTGAGATAAGCATCTTCATAATAAGCCTCTTCTGTTAAAGACTAAGTCCCCTCTAGGGAAATTCACACCAGTGTAGCTTCACTAAAGCAGACATCCCTAGTGTAGAAAAGTCTGTTACTTGGCAAAAGCGACAACTGCTTGACAGAAGCTGAGCTACTGACCACTTACTGTTTCATCAGAGCTGGTGAAGTGTGGGCCGTTCAGCTTATTAATAGCCACAATGACAGCAACTAAATCTTTGCCATTCAAGATGGGTGTTGCAAGGATGCTTTTTGTAGTGTAGTCGGTGAGCTCATCAACAAATGGACTGAACTGGGCACACTGTTCAACAGAGAATTTATAAATTAAGCATTTTCCACAACACCTGTAGTCTTAAAATCAAGTTAAAGCACAACCTCTTGAAGTAAGCTGCCTAAACAAAGTTTTGCTTAAAAAAATACTGTGGAAGATAAATGAATTAGCAGATAGTTGGACAATATACAGGTGATAAAGCTAGTATCAAGAGAACTGGCTGTGGTTTTTGACTGCAACAAAGGCACTCTTTCACTTTTTGCAGAGATCTTGCAAATCATAAGATTTAACATATCAGACTCTCTCAGAACAAGGAGGCTCTCCACTGGCTGTTTTCAGATCACTGACGTTCTTCATAGTACCTCCTCCGTCCTTTCCTCCAGCTTCTCGTTAACACTGCAGTGTGGGTACAGCCAGTCACCACGCAGCACTGTGTAGCCACAGTTTATAGACCAGTACTATCTGGTACAGCCACTGGGAAGTTCACTGATCCTCATTTTGCTTTTGCTTTTGCCTAGGCCCTGAAGCTGCTGTCAGCTTGCAGCCACCATGAAGCTGTCTATCCCTCGTTTCTCTTGGAAGTGTTGTCCCAGGCATTCCCTCCCATGTTGTGCATGGGAAGGTAGATGGTAAGGAAGGCATTCCAATGGAAGGTGCAGCTGGCACCAGCGGTGTATGGTTCCTGGCACTCTCCCCTTACCCCTGGGAGTGACCCACTCCCTTCTGCCCCAGGAGCATTGTGGCAGCTGTTGCAATGTGCAGATAGCACTGCTGTGGACTGGGCTGCCCAGGGAGCTGCCCATGAGGGCATCACCATTCGGACCACGGGGAGGGTACTAGGTCATGCTGCAGGGGCAGCACAGAGAGAACTCACTCAGTAGTTCCTTATGTGAATATCATTGTCTCCCCATCCCAAAAGAAAACAAAGCTGAGAAAGGGTAGTAAGGGGAAAGCAGATGGCCCACCACCCTCATCACCTGAGAATAGGGAGTGCAGGGATAGTCGTGCTGACCCAAGATCTTCTCCCTGCTCAGCTGAATAACTTGTCAGCTACAGGTCCCTCTAACTGGGTTAGCAAAAGCCCTTCATCTCTGGTCATATTCAGAAGGCTGCACTAGAAAGACTAATCAACTCTAAAGCACCTTTTCCCCATACTTTCCCCACTACTGGCCTTCCCTGCCAATTGGGGTAGACCAAGCACTTAGTCTGTGGGTCTCCTACAATGGCATTGCCTTCTGGCAGTGCCTGAAAACACTAGAGATGGAGGGCAGCGCTTGGCTCATAGCACTGAAATTCTTCCATGCTCTTGGAGAAATGCTTGAAGACAGAGAGCTCTGAAAAGTTTAAGTCACATTGTGATGCTTTTCCTCCACTCCTTCCCTGAAAAATCAGCATGTCAGGATGTTCTGTGGACAGCAAGGAAATTTTTGCTGAAGTGTTTGCCTATGCTTGTATTGAGTGACAAATGGATGACAAACAGATGGTCTCTTTGTAACTAGCGAACAATAGATGGTGTAATCCCAAATGCTATATTTGGGTCACATGGATTTTAGTTTTGTATCTATGATTAGAACAAGCAGATTGCTGTTGCTGCCATTCAGGTTTACATGTTTCAACCCAGGAGTATGGGGGGTAAATACTGTTACGAAGGCATTAAAATAAAACTTTAAAATTCCTTGAATCCCTCCTGGTATTGCAGCGTGCAGCGCTTTCTGAAAGAGATTTTTTGGTCAAAGTTTGTCGTTTGCTGCTTCTGATGTAGATCACCCATAGACAGGTTGCAGTTAACCCACCTGCTCTGAAGTCTGCTCCCTCCAATTGACAAAAATACCTCTAAATGCCCTTGGCCCAAGCTTCATCAGACAGCAGACATTTTCAAATGTCATTTGTGGTGGAAAATCCACTGTAAAGGATTTATTTCTCTATTTATGGAATATAAATATGTGTGGAAAATTCCATGTGTATTCAGTGCAGATCGGACTGTACCTCAGCCTCTATTCTCTGCTGGACAAGATATGATTTTATTTATTTTTTTTTAATTAGACAGGCAAGGTGTGACAATGCACTTGTTTTCCAGCATTAACACCTAGTGTAATTAACGTGCTTAGCTTTACCTCACTCCATAAATGAAACTGGAAGCAACTTACAGACTTGCTACTGGTGCTTTCATTTCCACCACACAGCCTGTACACTGCAAGAGGTTTGACCAGCACTGAGATGCCCTGATACCTCTTGACCCTTTTGTACTAGTAAACATGTGAGCTTTTCTTCTACCGAGTGAATGAACAAATGGCAAACCTACCTCACTGACATCCTTGATGTTCATGGTTTTCTTGGTTTGCGCAACGTAGCCCACAATGCCTATGTCCAACGGATAGACAATCTCACAGTCTGGGGAAACCAGGCATTCCTCCAGGGTGCTTCCCTCTTGGATGTTGAAAAGCCTTGTTGCCAGTTCAGGTGTGCCATTTCTCTGCCTGTACATGAAAAGACTACAGCGGTCAGCGTGAATAAGGGACCTGATTCTTCTCAAGGTCTTGAAAACAACTTTCTCCATGTTGATGCTTTCTTGCATGTCTTGGATCAACTCAAAAAGGATTTCATTCTCATTGTTATCCCAGGACTCTGTTTTTAATTTCTTCTCAAAGTACTGCTTGGCAAAAGCAGGGTTGCCATCAAGAAACTTCTCCACGTCGTCTTCACTAATGCTCATTGTGAATGCCCTGGGTCTTGTGGTAGGTAGTACTCCAAAAATATGGTCTGTGCAAACAGCACTCTAGTTTCCGATGTAGTTCCTAAGTTTTTGCAATCGAAGATGTTGCTTCTAGAAGGACTAGGTACTTAGTACCTTAGTACCTCAAGGGTGAGGTAACACTGCAAAGAGAGCTTGTCATCAGGAAGAGGTATTCCTTTATAGTGCCGAAGGTGAGTCTGTGGGAGGACAGATCTTCTCAACCAAACAGATTAGATGACCTCTGCAAGAGCTTTGGGTGAACTTCCTTCTTCTTAATCTAAATGCAAACAAAAACTGAGTATTCACAATATCTGAAAACACTTCTTTCTCTTGAGAAGCAGGACACTTACTGAAACAATTATATTCAGGCAGCAGCAACAGGGAAGAACTGCATCTCCTAACATTGAAATAAGCTCTTTAAAGTCCAATTAAATATATACTGCTTGGGCCTAATCCTTGGCTAACAAGGTGAGCATCTTATTATTTCTGCTCTCCCAGCTCCGTGCAGTAGTAGCAAGTGCATCCATCCTTCACAAAAGTGCACGGTGGTCAGAACAGAAATAGTGAGGTAATGCTACTCTTTCAGGGTTCCCTCTACTATTACATGGTTCTTTGCTGCTGTAAGGGCTGTTCTTAAATGGAAGCACCAATCCTGAATGCTTTAATCCAGGATTTGAACCAAATTTGCAAGGTCTGTGGCATTTTCTTCTTGCTAGCCAGAACCACGAGAGGAAAACATGCCTCTTAGTTGCATCCCTTTAGGAAGAAATCTGGAGAGCTTCAGGTGGGGCAGCTGGGTTGAAACACTCTGAGGAATCATAGGAACACCTGCAGAAAAAGAAAAAAAAAAAAAACCCAAACACCAAAACCCCACCAACCAGGAAGGCAGAAAAAAATCCCTCATTGCTGTTAGTGGAGAAAGGGTGGGAATTATGACTGTGAGGGACAGAAGTTGTTTCACATCAGTGAGGCCACTGTGCTGTGCAAACAGCAGGTGAGGGTCAGCATCACACAGAGAGGCAAAATGCGATGAAGCCTACTACTTTTCAGGGAAATTAAACAATACACAAGTGTTTTCATCGGGGGGTGCACAAGTCCCATCCTCCACACTGATGGGAGATAGCCAAGGCTCATCTGCTCAAGGAGTAAAGGTCCAGGCTGCCCATCCCTTTGAGCACTGGCACTACTGCCAGCAGTGGTGCAAACCAGCCCAAATGAAAATGTGGGTGCCTGGGAGGACAGTGACAAGAGAAGAAGCTGTGGTGGCAGGGTTAGAAATGCTTACACACGTGGGTCTGGAGCTCAGGAGGGAAGACAGAAGAGACAGCTTCTGAGCATCCATGTGCACTCCTCAAACAGGAGATGAGCACCATCACACAAAGGCATGGGAGTATAGTGGAAGGGAGTTGAGAGAGAAATCATTTCAGAAGATTGCAGGTAAACCAGTGGAAACTGAGACAAAGATCTAGAAATCTACTATTTATAGTTCCATTTTCTCCTTTCCCTCTTTCAGCTCCCTGGATCACAGGAGATGCAGTAGGATGCAGTTGTTGGGTCAACTGGTTGAATGTCTTATGTCTTATTGTGAACATGGCAGAGACTTGCTCTGGTCAGGATATTAAAATAGACTTATTGCTTATGAAGACTTGGAGAAGCTGATGTGTGCCAGGGGTGCATACACATGTTCTAATGGAGGGACAAGGACCTGTTCAGCACTAGCATGGTGGAGGTCTGCACCAGATATCCAGAATGGGGGTACATGAGGCCTTCTTGTGAGTTACAAGCAGGACTGTCCCAAGCACAGAACTTGGTCAGTGGGGAATTTTAATTGCCTGATATCTGTATGGATGGCAGCGCTCCAGGTTACAGGCTGTTCAGCAAGGTCTTGCATGTTGCAGCTGTTTTCTGGGTAAAAAGGGTGGCAGAAAGAGCAAAAAGAAATTTTCTTTGGTTTTGACTGGAGGCAAGGGAAATAACTAGCTGAGAACTTGAAGGTGGGAGACAGTTTAGGTGAGTTAGACCATGAAATAAGCGTTTGAAACTGGAAAAAACAGGCTATTTTGTAAATTGTGTGTTCTTATCTTAAGCAAGAGAAAAACAGACAGAAAGTGCGCAAGCATGTCAAAATTATTGATGATTAGTACAAAAATACCATGAAAAAAGAAAAATGGGAAGTCAGAAAGGTCAGGATCCAAAGTGAGATTAAATTAGGAATATGAAGGGCAATGAACATCTGATAGAATGGGAAGAGTAGGAATATCAAGGAAAGTAGTGAAGGACAGGAGTGCTTAGAGTGTTATATGAAGTAATGTCTAAGCTCTTAATGGCTTTTTCTGGCAATTAATGGAGGATCTTCTGAAGTTCTGAAGTGCTGGAAAAAGGGAGATGCAATGATTCTTTCAGCAAAACAGGGAAAAGGAAGAACTGGATAATTCCACAACAGACTGCTTTAAATCTAGCTTCTAAGAAAATACAAGAACAAACGTGTTCTGTAAGTAACTACAGGACATACATAACAGCCAGTGTGATTTTGTTAAGAGTAAACTGTGTCATGCCCGCATAATTTCCTCTATGCCAGAGTAAGAAGTCTGTGGACAGAAGGAAAGTAATAACTGTCACAGATCTTAAGTCATGAGGAAATGACACGAAAGTACTCTGTCTCTTAAGGTGAGGGCTTAGATGAAACAGTTAAAAAGTGGTAGCATATCTGTTTGGAAGAGGAAGAGACATTGTTAGCAGCTCACTATGAAATGTAAGAACTTCTTGAGTAGGATTCCCCACAGAGGCTGTCTTAGGTGTAGAGCATCTCAGTATTTCCACTGATGAATGGGAAAATGCATATTAAGCCAGCGTATGAGCCGCAGTCACATGTCTGTAAATGTGTTTGAGCACCATCTTAAAACTACGTTGCGGACACCTATGTGCAGGAGGACTAGAACTCACCGAGGGTGCACAGAAAGCCCTGATTATGTGGGGAACAGTCACCTGGTGAATTCATGGGGATGAGTCACTATCCGAGCTTATCACAGGCTGAACATGTGTCAACACTACCAAGTAGGAGGTCTACATCCATCAGGATGATCGTTCTATTGTATAACAGGCTATGCCAAGTTGTACTAAATAGATGTGTCACCTGGAAGACAATGGGAAAATGTGACATGAGGAACTGAGGTTTTTTGTGTCTCTTCTGAGTCATCTCTTTTCTAAACAGAACTGTCCTCAATTGTATAGAGGGCTACTGCTAAGAAAAAGCGAACAGTCTGTTCTCCATAGTCATGTAGGACAGGAGATTTCAGATTTGCACTGGAAGGGCTTCCACAACAGTGTGAAGAGATGGCTCTCACCTTATTTTAGGTACCCCTAGAAACAAAGATGCCATTCTTTTTCCCAGTGAACGCCCCTTGTCAGAAGCGATGCGCACATAATGGCACCACCCTGCTGGGAGTGGTATGGACAAACTTCTTATAGCTGGAGGGGAACACATTTTTCTGTGGGTCCAGTCCTCCACACTCCATGGCCTCTCAGGCCAGTTATATGTGAGGAAACCAGTGCTTGCACACCAGGAAAAACTTCATTTGCATAAGAGTAAACCTGCCAGATGGGAGTAATTTTAATGATGATCAACGCATGATGAAAGCCAGAGGCATCCTTCTGCCTTCCAGGGCCTCCAGACCAGATCAACCCGGGCACTTCCAGTATGCTGTAAAGTATAAGCCTTGTTTCATCCCACAGTGATGGGGAGGAAAAGGACTGGGTAAAGTAAAACCAATTAAACAACTTGCCGGGGCACTAATGAACTTTGGATTCTGGTATCCCAAAGTGTCACGGTTAAGCCCCAGCCAGCAACTAAGTACCACAGAACCGCTCGCTCACTCCCACTACTCAGAGGCATGGGGAGGAGATGCAGGAAAAAGGTAAAACTCATGGGTTGAGATAAGAACAATTTAATAATTAAAATAAAACAGAATAATAACAACAACAGCAATTGTAATGAGAAGGAGAGAGAGGGAGAGAGAAATAAAATCCAAAAGGGAAAAAAATGAAGTGATGCACAACACAATTGCTTACCACCCACTGACCGATGCCCAGCCAGTCCCCGAGCAGTGACTGGCCAGCCCCAGCCAGCTCTCTTCAATTTATATACTGAGAACGATGTCCCATGGTATGGAATACCCCTTTGATTAGTGTGCATCAGCTGCCTGGCTGTGCCCCCTCCCGATTTCTTGTGCCACTCAGCCCTCTCACTGGCAGGGCCTGGGAGACTTGAAAGTATAAACTTACTAACTTAATATAAACACTACTTGGCAACAACTAAAACCATCAGTGTGTTATCAACATTATTCCCACACTAAATGCAAAACACAGCACTGTACCAGCTACTAAGAAGAAAATTAACTCTATTCCAGCCAAAACCAGAAAACAAAGAAATGAATTTTCCTATCACCTGGACTTTGAAGAAGGTCTGAAGTGAAGTTGTAGCTCCTTTTACAGTCTAGCAATTTTCCTGATCTAGTGGAATTGCCTTGTACCAGCTCAGATTTGTGGAAGGAGGGAAGGTCTTCTGGGACCTCATAGTCACATTCCTAAATTATTTCAATATCCAAGAATCAGTCTGTGTATGAAATGAGTATCACAGTGCAGAGCTATGCAGTCAGAGGACGTACTCAGGATGTCCTATGTCTAAACATGAGGTCCTTTGGGCTTGGTAACATAGTGTTTTGCAGGCTGTACGGCTTCAACCTTTATGTACAAGCTGACATAAACAGGTTTGGTGGCTGTATTAAGGTGTATGCAAATCATTGTATGTGCTTTTGGGTTGTGATTTGGGAGCTGAAAAATTGCAAATGGGTGAACTATTAATATTAAATCAAAGCTGGCTCTCTTTGGGATCCAAACCTCCCAGATACTTGGACTGTGTTTAGTATGAAATGTTCTGTTCAGTTCAAGATAAATGTTTTTGTTTTGAAACACTTGTAAGAAAAACAAGCACTGTCCAACAGTGACGCTCCAGGCTCAAAATATAAATGATCCAAGCCCAGTTCCTTCCTCTGCATGCACGATTTGGAACTCAACTAGAAGATTTCCCCATAGCAAGGGGAAAGAATAAAGGTCCTAAAGTATTGAAGTTTATAGCTGAAGAGGCAGAGAAACTGAGGCAGTATCAGTTCAGCCAAGCCAGGGCTGTATAACTGCAGTGCGATTGAAACCACGTAGGAATGGTGGGTGCAGCACTAAATCGCCCCTGCAAAGGGAGCCAGCAGTGCCAGAGCAAACCCACTGGAGAAGGCTGGTGGCCAGATGTACCCAGAATTTAAAGTGTGGTTCAAAGGCTACGGGTGTTCCTGAGGCCTTCAGGGAAACTTAGGTGGCACCATGAAAGCCATTGCTGGCACACCAGTGGTAACTGAGGTGGATACAGTCTAAGCCTGCAGCACGATAATGCTGTTTGATTGGACTTAGGTAGACAATGGAGGATTTTGGAGGAGGATGAAGCTGCTATTTTAGGAAACTTGCACTAGAGTGTCACACAGCATAATAATATCTGAGCACGTGTAGCTGCACACATTTGTTTTTAATAGTTTTAAAACTGAATTGCAGAGTTGGCATAACACTTCTGCCTTGCTGGGTGTTGGTGGATGTGCTTTACACAGTGTTTCAAATGGAAACCTCAAATGCTTAGGCTGCCCTGAAGGCTTGGCTGGTGGCTGGGAAAATGAGCTAGAGTCTCTGGGGATAAAATTCCTTCCCTCCCAACAACTCATAGCAACAGTCTCTCCCCAGTTCTAAGATGGACACTACTAAAAACTCCAACTGCAAAATAAAATCATCCAGTTGATGTGGTGCAAAATGTGCTGCCCAAGAGAAGCAGTATTGTTAGAGCCATTTATAGGATTGTGTCCAAAGCAGACAGGGCAGATACTACCTGAAAAGCAGAAAGGGTGATGGCAAGTGTTGGGGATATTAGGTCTGAAGATGCTTTTGCCCCTTCTTCATGGGAACAATGTTTTCATCCTAACCAAGAGGCTGTGGGGAGGGGAGCCGCAAGTGACTAATTTGCTTAGGCATTATCTTTACAGGACGCTGTATTGACAGCTACATTCAAACCTTTCTGGCTCACTCATCCGTTGGCATAACAAGATTGCAGCTTATCTGATTTACCAAGTAATATTCTCAGGCCACCTGCTTGTATCCAAGAATAAGCTTTCCTGCCTGGAGCCACAGGAGCCCAGTGAGGATCAGAGTTGTGTCCCTCACCCCTCCTGGGCCATGGTCTTCTGTTGCTGAAGTCTGGCCCACTCCTGCAGCCGCACACGGATTGTCTTTTGCTGCATGGAGAGCTAGCAGGAAAAACCTCAGGACTCCTGCTCAGCATCATCCCCTGGCCTTCCCTTCTCCTCTGCATGGCCAGGGACTTTTAGATGGCATCACAACATAACCATGCCACCTGGGCTCTTGCCCCCACCCCGTGCCAGGCACTGCTGGGCCCCATTCCTGCCTCCAGCCCCAGGTGGCACAGCCACTGCGCAGCCTCCCTGCGGCCCCGTGGGCAAGGCGGTGGGAGCTGGAAGAGGGGCGGACAACAGTCAGACAAGTCTTGGGACAGTACCGAAATGGGGGAGCAGAGGGCAGGGCTGCCCTGCGGAGGGACCTCAGGGGCTGGAGACATGGGTACCAGGAGCAGGGTCCTGCCCCTGGCTGGCAGAAACCCAGCAGAGGTGCAGGATGGTGGCAACGGGGACGTGTGTCAGCTGTGAGGTGTGCATGAGCACAGCCTGAGCTGCACGCTTGTTTTAATGTAGTTGGCTGTTACACAGAAATACAGCAGTGGAGCACAGGAACACTGATTAGTGATGATCCTAGGTCTGTAGAACACGCACCTTGAGCAGTAGCTGGTTATGCTAGAGCTCTGTTTTCTTGCTGGCTGGATAGGTGATACCTGAATTGTCAGGATCATTAAATGCTTATAATGAAGTATAAATCCCATGCATACTGTGAAAAGTGTGTTGCCCGCTGCTCAATTGCAAAGGGTGAGTAATGTGTTCTAGTGTCAAAGTTAGGACCTGGACACCCCTCGGAAATTTTTTGCTTGCATTTTGGCCAGAATGTTGGCTCCATCTTGTCAGGGGTAAAGCCAGGAAAAATGAACCTTCCCCTTATTCTTATATAATTGGAGAATTACTTTATAATTAGCACACTAATTTAAGTATTGTACTGGTGGATTGCAGGAAATAGATATTTGAATCTGAATGGTTCTCGCAGAAAGGAGGTGATGCTATGGACATGCACATAAATACAAAGTTTTACTTTAGATAGTGTGTTCTGAGTACACAACAATCAGTAGGCATGCTTGGTTAGCTTGCCAAAATGCTTTCAACCCCCATAAAAGGATAAGACACAGAAAGTACATCTTCAGGTTAATGTGAGGCTAGTTCTCAGTTAATTGTTTCATTTTATTTCTGAAAAAAACCCACCAAACCTCTCCTTAAATGCAAAATCTTGCAGACTCTTAAAATAAATGTTATTATTATTATTATTTTCATTATTATTCTTATTATTCTCATTATTATTCTTATTATTCTCATTATTATTATTATTATTATTATTAAATAGCCTAGTGTTCAGAGGAGGTATAAGAACACCTGCTATACTGGACTTAACCTCACTCAAGGGAATGGTGGTGTGTAAGAGGCTGAACTTTACACTGTCCAGTGCTCCAGGATGTCCTGGGTTTCTGAAAGTGGCAGCCCTTCCCTTGCACTCTTGGCCATGTCAGTTTGGAATGTGGCAAGTCTGGCTGTTGTTTTTTCAGAGACATCTATGACAAAAAGTATCTTTGCCATGCCAGAAGACTGGAAATGCACCTGAGCCTTGAGTAAGTCCACCAGACCTAGCATGGTGATGTGCCTTGTCTTTATCCTCCTTGTATACCTTGTAAACATACACAGATTATCTTAATTTTTATGGAAAGATGGATCAGTTAAAAAAATTATCACAGTACAGTAGCAATGGCAATTTCTGCAATAAGACTACATGAGTTTATCTTTCAATTGACAGATTGTATTCAAAGCTCTTAGAGCAAATCACTGAACCTTGAATAAGAAGATTACTTAGTTGATCAAATGTCCTGTGAAACGGAGGAACAAAAAAGCTCATTAAACTCTTCCAAACTCTTATCATTTGCACTCCTTCTGCAACCATCTTCCCCAAATACTCTGGGCATGGAATTAAGGAAAACACAATGGTAGGTCACATGAAACTTTAATAAGGAACATTAATAACATTCTATAGGTGCTCAGATCTACCCAGAAGTAGGTTTGCTTGTGCAATGTCAGGAGGAAATGATAAAGAAGAGAGAAGAGGCTCTAAGAAAAGGTTTACAGATGTCTGCAGAACAAGAGGGCAGCATCCCAGATGACTGAATTGATTTGTAGGAAACATGGACACAAGGAGGGGGTGGGGGGAAGACAGAGAATAGGATTGTTTAGCAGGAAATAAGTGGAGCAAAGAAACTGACTCTAATTTCACGAGTAAAGAAAGAGCACAAGAGATGATGAAGTAATGAAGAAGAAAAGGGCTAGGGTCCATAAGAAGCTGTGGAAACAGCCAAGGACTGAAATCTGGGAAGGAGTACGGACAACATGGAGAGTATGGTGATTAGAGAGTGCTGATGAGCCAGGAGGGCCACACGGCAAAAGCCAACAGAAAATGCCCATCCATACATCTGGAATTGGTTATTGTGGAATAATCTTGGGCCCCTTATCAGGGAAGAACCAGGGTACAGAAGCATTTCTGCAAGCCAGGGGGCTGTTGGGTAGGAGGAAATCAAGGCTGAAAGGATCCCACAGGGAGTATTTCAAAGTTTGCTTTTGGATATTCAGATCACGTGAAACTGAGTGATTCTCCACACACCTGCTGCAGGACAACTAAACCAGGCTGGGAAGGTGTTCAGAGAGATACACGTTCAGGTGAGTTTAGAAAGAGGCTGGTGGCACACTGAGATAATGAAGATGGAGATGGCTCAGGGACAGGCCTTGCCAGGATGGGGTGACAGTGGTGTGCACAGGGATGCAATCACAGGAAGTGGCTTTAACTCAAAGGACTGTGAACAACCAGGGAACCAGAAAATGTGGGACACAGCATGGCCACCATGGGTAGGAGGTCAAGCCAAGAAATCACGAGAAGTTGGGAAAGACTGTGTAGTCTCAGTGCACACAGCAGAACAGCGCAAAGAGGAACACAACACTGGCAGGTATAAGGCTGCCGCAAAGAAGCAGCAAGTACTGATAGTCCAGAGACCAGCAACAGGGCTGGCCATACAGGTGTTTCACTGGTCATAGCAGGAGTGGCTGTAGCTCCCTGTGGTGGGGAGCAGCGGGTCCTGAAGAGGTTTTGATGGTATCTGAGCAGACTGCAGCGTGTCTCCTCCTCCTTCACTCCTTCTGGGCAGAGGGACACTTAAGGTCCACTTCCTGCAGCAGAAGTTGCTGTAGTGATGTTATTTCTAGTGGGCATTAGTAACTATCTCTTTGAGGCAACACTGCAATTTTCAGTGTTTCCAGCTTGTTGCTCAGGCTGAAGTGGATGTAAGCTTAGCCTTTGGGTGAAGTGTATTCCAGTTGAAAGCTTACAGCAGTGGTAACACGTTGGGACCTTCGAATTGACCGGAACCTCTGGGTCCTTCTGTAAAATAAATTGCTTTGCTATGTAAGTGCCCTCAGCTGATGAGAAGCGTGTCATGATGAAAATGGTGAAGTTTCCTATCCATGGAATATTTAACCTCTCAGGTCTTGCACTTTCAAAGAAAATCAGCTGTTGAAAGCATAAAACAAACAAAATCCTCCATGAAAAAAAAATATTTGATCATCTTTCACAGCTTAGAAAAAACCTCACTGTTCTTTTTCCATAGATGTGGTACTCAGGGGCATGGTTAAGTGGTGGACTTTGCAGTCCTGGGTTAATGGTTGGACTTGATGATCTTCAAGGTCTTTTCCAACCTAAATGATTCTATGATTCTATTATGAAAAGACAAATATTGCATCTTTAAAGAAATGTTGCAACTGAAACGAAGAAAACTGGTCTGCAAATGGACCGGTTCAGTTGCAAATACTAGGTATGTATATGAATATGGCAACAGTATGCCCAGTGGTAATTACTAGAAAACAACCACCAAAACATCCACCTCTTTATTTGATGGTCAAAAATGGTCTTTTTCATCAGGTTGCCTCAGGCCTGGGTGGTCTTTTGGTACAGAGTCGTTAGGGAAACTGTCACGGCTTGGAGAGTGAAATCCAGCAGCTCACTGACCAAGCTGCAACCATCATCCATACAGTTGTGCAGAAACCAGGAGATGGCACAAAGCCTGATGTCTCTTTGGCCAGCAGATCCCTGTATGTCAAAATCGCACTTCAGGAGAGATTTTAGGCAGCTCTGCATTCAACCCTGTGCTGCCAAAGCAGCAAGATACTGAAGGGTTTGGAATACACGCTGTAACTTAGTTTTGCTGGCAAGTCCTTGAAAATGGCCCTGATAAAGCCATTCCCTCTGGGGCTGGCTACCCATGACAGCAGAGGTGCTGAGGCTCCTTGACGCTTCTTGTGCTTTGAGCAGTCTCCTGTTTTCACTTGCAAACTGGTGAGACCTGTGTCTCTGTGTCTGAGACGTGTTGTATGCATGGCAGCATGGGAGCCCCTGCTCTACCAATTGTCAGTCAATATGTTCAGCAAGAATGACACTATCTTACTTCAGAAGGGAAAGGTGCCTTTCAGTTCATGCCATTTAAAGCCATCAGATATTTGAATGGCACCTTGAAAGTCATAAAGCAGTGATTTATGATGCTTTTTTATCTAATGATGTGACACACCCAGGAACCTTACCCTGAACCACAGAGGAACAAACTTCAGATTATTTCCTCTTCATCTGTATTGCATCACTCTCTGTATTGGGAAAGATCAGCATTTCTGAGCAGAAGTCACAGAAACTAAGAACCTCAGGCAACAGCCTTCATGTGATGTGCCACTACGGGAAAGCCATATTTCTCCTGCCTCCCACCCCAGTGAGGGAGTAGAGCAGACTATCACTGTTCTCTGTGTCCTTGGAAGACCTGGGCTTGGGACGCAGGTCCTCCAGCAATGCAAGCACATGTGTGTGACACCCCAGAAGGAAGCCCTCCATCCTCAGCAGCATAAACTAGATCTAAAGCTAGAGCAGGAAACCCTGGCAACTTGCAGTGCAATAACCATGACGATAGCTGTAAGGGGTGACTCAAAATGCACCTACATGTAGTTCTCCACCACCCTGGTAAACAAGCCCACACCTTAAGGGAACTTAATGCCTGATGTAGGAGGCTATTTAGAGATCTCACACTGTACCGTTGGCTGCTGAGCTAGCACATGTTTGTAAATCTGAGTCGGCAGTGCAATTGCAGTAATTCCCAGAGCAGTTTACCCAATGCTTATTCCAATAATAAGGCAGAAGGAGGGGGGCTGCTAGGGGTGGGAAATCCAAAACTGCTGCTGCTGTGCTTCATAGGATAGGGCAGGAGATAAAACTAATCATCTTGCCTGCATACCTGTTTTACTGCAGGCCATTAAAACAACCAGTTACTCTTGTGCTGAGTCTAGTACACTGAGTATATGTTTTATTTGTTCAGGCCATCTTTTCTATTAAATACAACCTAGTTTTGATAATCAGGTCTGGAACAGGCCCTTGGATGTCTTCTTTGACAACCAAACCCTGCAGTGCAACTTTGGTTTTATAAAATCTATTCCATATTACATAAAATTTAACCATCCCTGGAATATGCCTCAGGGTTTTGAAGCCTCCCTTTTCTTTCTATGCCCAGCACAAACCTCCATAATACTGTGAAAATGAAGATTAGTTTGATTTTGTTTTCCTATTGCTCTAAACAGCAAATAATGCAGTGGCAGATGTTACAGTCACTAACCAAAATCTTATGCTGTGATTAGCTATTATTAGCATGTCTCTAATCCCCGCTGGATTAAGTGGTCACCTAAGCATGGCTTCGAGTGTCACCCATGTCTCACATGGACATAAACTAATCTGTTTTATTGGAAACAGATGAAGTGATAAATGTTTCAAAGCCCTTCTAATTTACAGAAAACACTGCCATTCAAATTTCTGTGTCAGGGTGGAAAAGCATACTTCTGCACTCAGATTCAGTGTCAGGGGAAAGTCCTTTGAAAATCTAGTTGGCATCTAGTGGGCATCTGCCCTCCAGTCGGCAAAAAGGAGTTTAAGAAGTTACTTTTTATGTCATTCTTTAAGTGGCCAAGCATTACTTGGGCTTTCTGGGCCTTTCTAAATGAAGTAAATGCTGCCGCTGAAGAAGAGACAAGTACAAGGAGCATGTGCCAGGGGAGGTGAGTGTGTTCTCAGGAGCACGGTGTGTTTGCAAGACCATAGGTAACGAGCTGTGCCTGAGTTAACAAAGCTGGTTATCTTCACACTCAGTGCTGGAGGCTGCCAGCCCTGTACAATCCTTTCACGGACTCTGCTCAACCCTGGAGCATGGTACATATGGTGAGCAGACAGCTGTAGCTAAAGGATTAGTTCAGCAAACGGCTGTTTGGCGTCTTTGTAGAAAATCAGGCCAATGAATCCAGGCAGGAGGAGGTAGATCCACATTGCCCAGGACCAAACTGGCCAGTACCTTGTTGCAGCAGCTGGATATGTGCTACCTCCCCACACCTCTAGATTTTGGTGTCCCTGAATGAACCCAGCCAGAATGCCCAGGGAGAAGAAGGAGCCATTGTGCATAACTGGCCAGCCCCAGAGTTCTCTACCTGCCCCAAAGAAAGCCACTTATGAAGAGCCAAGAGCATAGGGTGTGATGGCATGGCCCCACCATGTGGTGCTTGCTCCTGATCGCCCCTGGCCTGGGATGGGTGGTCTCACCTTCCTGTCCCAGCTAACAGCTAACAGTGATTACCCAGGTTGCCTTTGAAGCCATGCAGGTGGCAAGAAGAGGGTATGCTCAGCCCCTCCGCCAGACATGCACATGCAAAGTATGATTGCCTCCCTCCAAAGTGTAAGTGGAAGTTGCACAGAGGCCATATCAAAGTTTCCTCTGGCAGGAAGCAAGGACTGTCTTTCCCAGATAATGGCAACCCTAAACAAGCTGCTTGGAAAGCAACACAGTTCACACCAGCTACAGGGCAAGGTTGTGTGCTTCTGTTGAGGAATTCCTGGGCAAGTGACTGTAAGTCACTGCAGCAAGACCAACACATCAGAAGGTTTTAGCATTACTCTGAAATGTCCAGGTTGTTGGATGAGTACCAGGAGGTTCAGGACTCCCTGGGCTTACTCTGTAGGAACTACACAGTTGTCTCTAATAGGTATGTCCAAGGCTCTTCAGCACCCGGAAGCCCAATGGGAGAAGTAACTGCTAGTGCTGGTAACTTCTAGATGAATGTGTGAAGTCTTAAATCTCCCAGGTGAAAGTGGCTAGAAAGAATACATGGGCAGCCTTTGTAGTTGTGGGAATTCTTTGGGCACTTGGGGAAACTAAAAACAGCAGGCATGGTTTGCTACCAAAAATGTTTTTCTAGCCATTTCTGCCTTTTCATCTTTTTGTGCTTTATTGCATTCCCATGGAGGGCTTCTAGGAAGAACATCTTGGAAAGGACAGAGCTACAGTGTTCATGTAACTGGAAATGTTGATAAGATGAACTGGGAATAATGTGTATAAAGATCTTTCAGTGCACAGGAGAAGTAGGGACTCTGAGACTTTAATGTGAACTTGAAGGCAATGTTTCCTGCTCTTGCAAGAATCACCTTATTTTGATGATGCAGATATTGGAAGAACTTGTTATATATCCAACCCATGCACATTATCAAATATGAACACGTGCCTATGCAGAGAGGTATGTATAGTCCATGCGTTTCTCTGCTTAATGCTCTGTGCTTATTCTAACACGTGTTAGAAGCAGAAAGACTTCAGTGAGACAAAGGTGTGATACAATCACATCAGTAGACTTATTAGCTTTCTGGGCAGCTTTTTCCATGATGTAAAAGCTGTGTTTGTATTAGTATAGCAGTTAGACCCACCAGTGTGAGGATTACAGTTGGTTTTTACATAATGGATTATCCAAGATTAAGTGTTTTATTCAGGCACACGAGCAAAAATAACCAATTAGTGACTTTGCAGATCCATTATTTAAAGGCAGCTGGAGGGCAACTGACACAAGACTCTTCTGCTGACTGCAGCCCGAAGACTGAAGCAAAGAAGTCTCAGGAATCTCCAGCATCTCTAACCCAACAGGTAGGTCTCTCTTCAGCAGAGGCAGACCAGATTAGCATCTCTTACAGCAGGGAAGTGCAGCCTGCACTGCAGCAGCCAGGAACAGAATAGCTACTTGGGTGTTTAGAACTTCTGGGTTAGTAGTTCAGCTTGGATGCTGTAGGCAAATTTCAGGTAACTGTGTTTTTTCTTGGCATCAGAACAGGTATTCAGAGTCAAATGCTCTGCAAGAATGGTCAATGCAGGTGCTTTCTTCCTGAAGCGGGAGAAACAAATATGCTGGGATACCCAAGGGGACGAATAAAGCCATGGCCATCTGGTGGCTGTGCTGCCATGGCAGATCAAGCCTCTAGGAACTGAATATTATTTATCATGTTTGTTGAGAGAATGGTCTGAGGGCAGACAATATCAAGACATACTTTCCTATTAAAGTAGGCAGCTAGGAAGAGCCTGTTTTGGTCATGAGAACTGGTCTTAAAGAACACAGTTTTGCTGGCTTGAAAGCAAAGTGGACACTCACCATGAAATAATTGGGAACAATATCCTTATAACCTACAGTGCTTTACCAGAGCTCATCAGAATATTATTCTTCTTGTGAAAACAAAAATTTAAAAAATATCAAAATTTTATCAGTTCTTATGAACCTTATACAGTCAGGCTTGATTTATAATGTAAAAATATAATGAGCCAAAATACTCCTACTGGCAAGCAAAATACTATTGCAAAGTAATGGCCATCAATGCTCAGTTTTGGCTGGATTTGGGAACCACAGTGACCCAGTGGTTTTTCAGTGGAGGATTTATAATCTACTCAGCGTGGAAAGAAACTAGTCTTAAAATGAGGGGAATGTATCTGTAGGCACGCAGTGCAGGCTACCCATGTCTATTGCATTAAATAAAACTCCATGTTTGCTTTTTTCTTGCAGAATGAAATACACACACTATGTTTTCCTGGCCTCGATCTTCTCCACTGTTGAATACAGCCTAGCTCAGACCTGTGCAGTGGAGTCTTTCTCTGTGAAAGACAATTTTGATCCAAAAAGGGTAATTATGGCTACTTCAACAGTATATGTGAAGAAGCTTCACATATAAACTGTCTTTCCAGGTTATGGGTTGTGTTAACTAATGAGGTTCGTCAGTAAGAGGTTAAGTCCTTTTGTATTCTGTCTCTCAGACACTGTTCCTGGAGTTTGCTTTTCTCACTAGTGATTAACCTTCTGAGCATTATGGTAAAACAGGCCTTGAAAGTCATGGATGTGATTCTGTAGGATGTCACCTTCTGCTAGCTCAAAGCTCAGTACAGACTTCAGCTTTCAGTGGTCCCAAGAATGAAACAATTTAGATCCCCATCAGAAAGCCCAAACACATGCCCTAGGGGACTATGCATCCACCACCAGCCATTCTTGGGAGTCATAGCTAAGTGAAAATTCACCTAGCTGGGTATCCTGAACACAGACTCACTCTTGCTTAAACACAGCATTTAATCTGCCTGCCTCTGAGAAGGAAATCAGGGCTATCTCGGTGATGAAAAGGTCCAGACAGGTGTGCCAGATTGCCACCATCCCTCAGCAAACATCCCCTCCAGCTGCAGCTGGGCTGGCACCAGCACTTCCTCTATACAAAATTGGCTTTGCTGGAAACAAACCCATGTCTGGAGAGATCTTTGGGAATATCCCAGTTTTATAAAGGCAAAGATTTTCTCAGGCTCCTGTATTTGAGAATTATGGACTCTGTTTTAGACTTAACCGTATAGCTTGCCAAACAGATCTCATTAGCTTCAATGAAGAATCAAATTTAACACAGCTAGGTTCTGCTTTCCTCAATACTTCTACTGCTAATATTATTTTTTGAGGGCCTTCCTGTCTGTCAGTCACCTGTTTAGGTCTTGTTTTCATTTTACTAGATACTGCTTGTACATTTTCAGGGACTCATTTTTTCCTAGACATTTTCCTTCCCCTAACCTCATTTCACCTCCTCCTGCTGCTAGCTTCCCCAGCACGCTCTTTCCTCTTCGTAGTTCACAGAGCCATCGCCTTCTGCTTCACTGGGTAGACCCTTGTCACCATTGGAGATTGTGGCCCCCGGCGGCCACAAAATGTCTCCAGCAGCTTGCTAAGGTCTTTGTGGCTGCAGTTCAGTATCACTGACGGCAGCTTCCACAGAAAAGCAGAGGACTGAAACAGGGAAGAACTGACTCCCAGCAGGCATCTCAGGATGGGAGAAGCTTCTGGTGTGGGGTCACTGTGACAGGAACATTCCACATGACAATGAGTACAAGCACTCAGCAGTGCAGAGGTGTGTGCTACACACCCACCTGAACGAAGACTGTCTCCATAGGCCAGGAAATGGGTAGCCAGAAGGGCATCATGTTTACAGAAATGCTTTTGTGCTAATCTTGCCATGGTGATTAATCCAGATACTAACAGTATTTCATGTCAGTATGCAGGGAAATGGTATGCCCTGGCCAAGAAGGATCCAGAAGGCCTTTTCCTTCAGGACAACATCTCTGCTGAATACACTGTGGAGGAAGATGGCACAATGACAGCATCTTCCAAAGGCCGAGTGAAGCTTTTTGGGTGAGCTCTCTTGACTTTAAGGTCTAGCTGCTGCCATGAGGTACTACAATAGGTGATCTATCCTGAGCACACAACACAACCTGTTGTCTCCACCAGAAAGGGAAGCTCAATCAAGTTAACACATTCAAAGCCGGAGGTTAGACACTTCTGAGTCCTGGATTACTTCTCAGCCTGTCTCTGGTATGGGTCCATCACAAAACTACTGCATAAAGTAAATTATAAAGTCAAATCTTGAATTATGGAGTGATCAGGTAAATGAACTGCAACCAGGTGAGAGGAGCTAGCAAAGTCTGTGGGGCTGTGAGGGCAGGAGCAATCTTATTTCACTGAGTGGTTCAGGGGAAGGAGTGTAAGTGAGCATTACTTTCACAGATCTTTCCACACATTGTTGGACAGACTTCTGAGGAAAACGTAGTTAACTCTTCGATGCCATTGCAATGCCTGAACAGACAGATGGAAGGATGCTTAAGAGTTTTGCCAATTGGTCACGGTTACTATAAGGAATTACAGCACTTAAGGGGACCAAACAGCTTTCTGGGTGTAGAAAAGAAAACCTGGGGCTTCCACAGACCAGCCCTAGTCCTGCTGTCCATTAACTACCAAAAACTGTCTAACTGCACGAACAGTAGAGTAGAGCAGGTGACTATGAACCTTGTAAGTCTTAGAGCAGAGCACTCCAGGGTATTTTGGAATGGGGCAAATGAAGCTTTGCAGGCACACTATGCAATGTGGGTGGGAAGATTCCTGAAAAGACCCTCTGGAAACCAACTGGGGTCTCAAGGCTGCTGGGAATTTATTTCTACAACAGCAGAGTAAAGGGGAAGTGCAGCCCGTGCAATGAAGGGAGTGAAGGACCTTCCATTGTTTCACAAATCCAAGTAATGCTTGACAAAGTGTGCTAAGACGCAGGTGGTATTCAAAGCAAACAGATGCCAACCAGAGAAGAACATTAGAAGAAATGGACAATGAAGACAGGCTGTCTGGGCACCTACTGGGCTCCCACAGCCTGTATAAAGTCCTTTAACTAGCTTGGACAGCAAAGTGTCTGTAATTATTTTTGTGCTTGTAACAGACATCCCTGTGGCAACAGAGCTAGGAAGGGTTAGAGAGAGGAGAGCCAACTCCCTGCCTCTGCCTGGGGACACAGCAAAAGAGCCCAAATGCAGGTCAGCTCACTCGGCAAACTGCTAGCAGGGAGCCAAGAAACAATGTCCATCATTTTGCTTGGTAGCTATCTGCTTGTACAGAAATGGGTGGTAAAAAGCCTGCTGAGCTGAAGGAGGGTCAGGGCACTGCCCCAGCTGCAGCGGCGTAGTTGTACAGCAGGGCAGGGACCAGACGGACCAGACACCAGCAGTGCACTGCCAGTGGTGGGGAGGGTGTCACAGATTTGCTTACTTAACAACAAACAGTGACTTTGCATTAAGAAAGGCCATACCCAATGCTGAGCTGAACTGTAGCCTGGTTCTTGCCGGAGCCCTGAGTGAGGGACACCCATTCAAAGCTCAGAGGGCACAAGGTTTTACCTTCAGTCTCATGGATCTCGTTGCAGGTTCTGGGTGATCTGTGCTGACATGGCTGCTCAGTATACAGTACCTGACCCAACCACTCCAGCAAAAATGTACATGACCTACCAGGGCCTGGCCAGCTACCTCTCCAGCGGTGGTAAGTGAACTGCTCCAGCCCCCCAGTGCTGGTCAATAGCTTAGAGCTGCCCAGATTTGTGTGTTTCAGTGTACGAGCAGGAAAAACAGTTGAGTTTAGATTGCTTCAAGTGGAGACAAAGCATCCTTTTTTGAGAGGACGCTTTAACCAAGAAATGCTTTTTATCTCCACAGAAGGGGCAGGGTACAGAGACTCCCTAGAGACCCCACCTACACACCACATATGTTAACAGGGCATATGCAGCTTAGAGGCAATGGGCTGCACAGATTTTATACAGCCAAGAGGGGCGCTGAACCTAGGGAAGCAGTATTTCCTGGGCCCTGCAGTGGGCATTACAAAGGTGCTGAGGGCAGTCATCCTTGTACTCCTCATAACTAATGGGAGGTGACATGTGGACCCAGACCCACATCTGCATTCCAGCAGCAAGACGCAGTTCTCCTCAGACAGACATAGCTGGACTCAACAAAATGGAGCTGTCAACTGAAGTCCCCCTTGTAGAAACTGCTCATGCTGAACCTCACTTACGCAGCCTTCACATCCCATACTTCGTGCCAGTCTCCCACAGCTGTGGGACTCCAGCTGTGGAGTTGGGCAGTGCTTGGCCTGCTAATGCATAAGAAAGAAGTACATTCATTTAGTACAGGCAGATAAGCCACACCAAAATGCACTTAGTTGAGCGAGCCTGGAAAACAGGAGGAATGTTTTTTTTTAACTGAAGCTTCTTCTATAGGAAATGTAATCTGTACAGCCAAAATTTAATCCGTATGCTCCACCCACCATGCTTGAGAGAGAAAAATCAAGCCATTTTTTGTCATTGAAAACCTGGAAAGTCCTAGTCCTCCTAATACTTCTTGCCTAAGAAACCAAAGGTGAAAATGTACTGAGCATCGTGGGGAGTAACACAGCCTCAGGATGCCCCGTGCTTGTCCCAGTTCTTCACTTCATGGTGTGGGCATAAGATGGATGTGGGAGATGACTTCACATACTTTGGGATGCTATCTCTGCCACGTGCTGAAGTGAAGTGTCTACCTGTGGGATGACTAGGTCCACCTCTGCTTTGTTTTGCCTGCTGTGACAAACAATTGTGTTCTGATGTTTCAGGGGACAACTACTGGGTGATTGATACTGACTACGATAACTATGCCATTACCTATGCCTGCCGCAGTCTGAAGGAGGATGGCTCCTGTGACGATGGCTACTCCCTGATCTTTTCACGCAACCCCCGTGGCCTCCCCCCAGCCATCCAGCGCATTGTCCGTCAGAAGCAGGAAGAAATATGCATGTCTGGCCAGTTCCAGCCAGTGCTTCAGTCAGGTACTTCGGGCTAATTAGCAAACTCACTGATATGGCTGCGCTAGCAGCTTGTAGGGTAGGTGATAACATTTGCTGTAAATACAACAAGAACCATAGCAAACTAAGTTGTAGTCTTTTAGCAACTTTTAAAAAAAAAATTCTATCTAATAGGAAAATAGTTGCAAAGGGAAACCCATACAAGGGAGACCTATAGTTTGCCCTTATATGAATCCTCTGTGCTGAAACTGGCACACTACGAAAGGAAGATCAGCTCTGTTACTGTAATAGATAGGGTATGGACGGGTGTAACAACCTGGTGTTTCTGCACTTAGAAATGCTTGTCTTGGCCATCTGGGTAACAGCACCTTACCTTATGTCTGTGTACTGTCCTTCAGGAAAGGAGGATAAGCTGCCTCCAAGAAGAAGCACCCTCGCTCTTAGCTCCACCGTGACTTGTGTCCTGGGTGGCCTGAGTAGCAGAGACGAGGGGCTCTGAGCAGTGGTTCTGACTGTGTCTGCTGGCAGTGGGAGTCAGCAGTTGTGCCACATAGATGCAAACAGAACATGTCCAAAGCCTATTTTGAGATAACTTTTTTGGGGGAAGCATGGCAGATGATCTATAGCTCCTGTGCTAGTCCACAAGATAGGCAGATAATTTTTGAGGAATATGCTGGAGGCAGAAACTCCTCTTTCTTGGCAGCTGAGTGCCAACACCCTTCACCTACCCACTGCCTTGCCTGGACACTGGCCCCCTCCCAGCCCAGGCATGGGGACCTGGACTGGGGGATTGCCACAGTAACAACACACGTGTTGCTGCACTTCTGGACAAGAATTAGCAGCTAAAACCTTCTGAACAGCACACCATTGCATGAACGAGTCCACTACAGAGCAGGTGCCAGGTGCTGGCATCATCCGAGTTTATGGGCCTGGTATGGGCACCCCTGCCCCATGCCCTCCACATTGCTTACTGTATCAGAGGGAGGGTAGCTGGTTTGTGAGCTCATGTCTAGGTGCTGACCTAGCTGCAAACTGATGGCTAGCTGGGATTACCAAAGGCTGCACAAGTGCCATGCCAACAGACACAGAGCAATGCAAACAGCAGCTTTTGCAACCCCCATTCTAATCTTGTACTGTGATTCAGAAGTACCCTAGGAAGGCTGTAGCTACAGCTTCACTGAAGACTGAAAGATTGTTAGAGCTCTTTGCAAATTACTTACTGGGACTAAAGTTTGCTTTTCTTTCTTTCCAGGGGCCTGCTAAAAGTACACTTCTGATCCTATCCTTAAGCACAGAAACCAGACCTCCTAGTCTTGAAGTTGCCACTCAGCTAATAAAAAAAATAAAATCATAGTATGGACTAGTGTGTTTTTCCTGAAAAACACATGAAAATGTTAGTGTTTTTGTAAACTGTGTGCAATACAGTACTGATATTTGGATTTTCAGGGGGATATTTAATGTGGCATTTGTCAATAAATGTTTTTTTAAAACACACCTCTGGAACTGTTTTTTGTTACGCGCTGTGCTCTTGAGGAGCAGGAAGAGTGGGGCTGCTTGCAGAGGGGAGGTGAGACAGCAGCCGGGGGTGGCCCCAGCACAGGCAGGGAGGGCTCTGTCCCTCCCCAGCACCGAGCAGGGGGAGCAGGGCAGCAGTGGTGACAGGGACAGGCCCCTTGACAGTGCTGATTGTCAGACAAGTGCACAGGGACAGGCCAGGCCTGGGGTTTGCCTGGGAAGTCCAACCAGCGAGCGAGGGCAGCAAGGCACAGGACAGGGCACAGGCGTGCCTGCGTGGTGTCTTCGGCCAGAGACAGGACTGGAGAGTGGGTCAGAGGCAGAGCTACCTGCGGCAAGGCTCCCAGGGGGCAGAGGCCCAGACTGAGCTGAAAAGGGTTTGTGGACCACAGAGGTGTCCCAAGGGGTCTGCATACAAGCAGTATGGGGGTGGCGGTCCCAGGTGAGGCTGCACAAAGCAACCAAGGGCTGTGGGTGCCTGCAGGGCCCTGGCATACACAATGTAGCTCTCCCACGAACATTTCTATTTAAATTCTGAAGCTACGAAATCCTTTTGAACAACAACCTGAGATGAGGCTGATCGTGGGATCCTTGCTGCCTGGTAATATGGTTATTTCTGGTACACGGGAATACTCCAAAGTCTGCACAGAGTATTTCTAACTAGCACCTGAATCACAAATGCAATAAAGCAGATGTTCCTGTCAGTAACACCAGGACATTGCTTTAAATGAGCAGTTACTTCCATTTCTAACGGCATAAGCAGTAATCTACTCCACACTGCCTTTGTAATCCAGCCTCCAGTATCTGAGGTACAGAACTGAAAAATACAGAACTGATAGGTTTTATGGCCAAGAATTTCACACATAGAGGGAACCAAAAGAATAGTATCTAGATAATTCCATGTAGAAAAAGTAACCCAAGTCAGCATTGTTTATATGTATCTCCCACTGCTCGTAGTAAAAGCATGTTCACTTCAAATGTTTCCTATGAACAAAACTACCAGTCCAGAACACCTCCAGCAACCTGCTGAACCCTGCAATTTGTCAGCAACACTCATTTTTACAAGTCATGATTACCGAGCGCAGAGGGAAGACCAAGCTGAACAGCCCCCACTCCTGAGGCTTTCAGAAGGTACGTGGCACAAGGCTGACATCGAGTGAAGACCTTCAGAGCACTGCACTACAAAACAGCTTCTGCAAGATGCATACACAATCAACAGCATCCAAAGATTATCTACTGCCTCTCTTGGAAGGCACATAAAAATCAGTGACTGAAGACTCTTCTCCAAGGCCGGAGGCCTTACCCCAGATATGCAGAGAAGTCTCTCAAGCTTGCGTTTCCCAGGATTTCCATGCAGGACTCCTAAGAATCTCAGCCAGCATCAAAAAAAAAGTGTTCCTTGCTCTTGTGGTCTAGGGAAAGTTACCCTGATGGGGAACAAGATGGTGAACTACCATCTAAAGCTAAGGACAGAAACTGAAGAGCAGCAGCAGGCAATACAAACAAAAAATCACACAGATACAGACTACTGAGTGCTGAAAAAATATCAGCCTTTTGTGCGGGACTAAGTGCAAGGTCAGTGCATTGACTGAATGTTCACCACTTGCCCGCCTCTCCCATAAGGAAGTATTGGGGTGGAGATTGGTGAACTTGGGACTTGCATCGCAGGTGATCAGACAACGCCAGACCTTAACTGAAGGAGCCTGGCCTTTGGCCGGGACATTCAGACCAGTATTACCAGTCCTAGAGAAGTGGAATTTTTCATGTCTATCATTATAATAACTGTATGACCAGAGCAGACGGGAGAAAGATCTACATGCAGGACCAAGTGCATCCTTATTGTGCTTGATATAGTCTGTCCAGATGAGTTAGGCAGTGAATTCCCTCCTCTGCCACACAAGGTTGTGCCTTTAGGTTTGTAGGATAGCGGTGATTCTGGGAGAATATACCATGGATTTACACATGCCCTTGGCATCTGCTTTGTACTTGCAGGAATTGTGGGAACATGGTCCCATCAGGACCACATGCAGACCCTCATCATACAAATCTTGTGAATTAATAAACAGATGGGAGTTAGCTGATATCCACTCCTCTCCACTGACTGCAGAAAATGCTAAAGATGAGGTAGGGTAGGGCAGGCAGCTGTCTGATTTACACTTCTCCTGTTACTCCATTGAGTTAAACATAAAATATCTGGGGTATGTCTAGAGGCAGACACACTTTGGTCTGCAGTTGAACTGGCTGATGAGAACTAGTCTATTATTCCTGGGTTTAACTGGGTGTATAGGTCACAAGTCATAATCTCTGTCCTGCACAAACTTTCCACTAACAAGAAAAAAGAAAAAGCTGTTTACAAATGAAAAGGACTGTTGTTTTATCCTCAGAAGGTCCTTTAGTGCTGGCAGAAAGGCTACAACTGTGCAACAGCAGGAGGAACCCTGCAAAGACATTGTCCTTCACACACCAGTGAACCTCCTCCCAGCAAGGACACTGCAAGTCCTGAGATATATGTCCAGTCCATATTGTCCATGTTCAGTCCAATACCATGTTGTGTTAGACCACTTTTCCCTGGGCTGTGGTAACTGCAGCAACTCAAGCTCCTACTTCAGCCTTGAAATTGCTTACGGTCACACTCCCTTCATGCTTCATTTTTGTGTAATACTGGAACTTGTACCAATCAAGTTATCTTTTATACCTTGAGAACAGGCTTTACTTCCCAAGATTAAGTTGTTGACACGAGAGTTTTGAGAATTTTTCAGAACACAGTGATCACATCCTGGTTTTAGAGGGTTCATGTAAAAGATTAAAACCTGGTTTTATTGGGTAGCACAAAAGACAGTAATTAATATAGTATATACACAATTAGACAATATAAAGCTATCCTTTGAAAGGTTCTTCCCTAGCATTCATTTTAACAAACAATTGCAAAACTGTTACACAGCCTCAGATGCTTTTGCTTAAAGACCAGGCAAAAAATCTCATTGTGCAGTTGCAGTTACATTTTCCTATTTGGATTTATGGCCAGCAAGAGACATACCCAAGTGCTCTGCAGTCTTACTTTGGTTCTGATGGTACAGAACTACTAAGCAGCTGCTACTCCCACTCAGTGCTATGCACCTCTGGTACTTCTGAAAAATGAGACTGTGAGGGGGAGCTGATGACTACCCAGTAACGGAGAAGATGGCAGAGTTAACCATGCAATTTTGGAAGCCCTATTAGACAGAGTCAGTGACAGATGGCTAAATAAAACTCAAGTTTTGAGTATTAAATAGCATTTTTCTGTAGACATGAAATTACAATAAAGAAAAGGGCAGCCCGAAACTTCTAAACTTTGTTAGAAATAAATTCAAACCTGGAAATACCGAATTCATCTCTGCTACAATTGTTGAGACTTGCTTATTGCTTAAAGGAATAAGTCTATACCAAAGCAGTAAAGAAGAAGAAAAAAAATATCTTACTGAATATTCAAAACTTGTTTCTGAACAGACAGTGCATCGTTTTTGGTCATCTCTGCTTTCCATGAGTATTTGCCACTGCCAGGAAAATACCTGAAAAATTACCGTGCCTTCCACATATGGAATGATGTTTAATCTAAAAGCCCTAGAACAGGGACCTAGTGACAGATTTTCAAAGTGGCTGGACTTGCCCCTAAGAAACTCAATTTTACTTGCATCTACAACATGTTAAGCTCTGCCCTTGCATGTAAAATTTCTCCTTTTTTTGTGGCTTCAATAAGCAATATAGTAATGTATGAAATTTTACCTTAAAACTTTAGAGAACACAGCGCTCTTCCCTGCTTTTTAATAAGGCAAAAGAAGTAAGCATGAGAATTACAAACCACTCTGAAGAGGCAGCTGCAAGTCTCATGTCTGTCACCGCTGAGAAGCAGAAACCCTGGGCCATCAGAACTCTCCCCCTAAAATCTTCTAAAAGGTGGTAACTTGCCCTAAAGGAAATCACTTGCCATAGGGCCAGACTTCAATACAGTGAATGAGTAAGAGAATTGCCATTCTCTGTTCTGCTCCTTTGCAAAAGCCAAACACTCCACAAGGACTCATCAGCTTTGCAAGATTTGCCTCATATATGCCATTACTGACCTCACTATGTGAGGTATAAGTTGAGTTTGTCGGCTAAATAAAGCGGAGCAGTGATTTTTGGTCTTCCATTTTTCATGATTTGCACACCTATACATTTTCTGTTACATCACTGCATGGCAAAATCAAAACTCTTCATAACAGCTATGCTTCAGTCTTTTTCACAGACCTGTAACTACTGCATGGTCCTTGGTTTGATAAAGACTGCTATATTCAATTGCCAGTGTGGGAAAATTTGGCTACTCTAATAGGACAGCCTAACAGGGTAAACTGTCCACTCTAGGTGCTGTATCTTCCCTTGCTTCAGATGTACTAAAATCTCTTAAGGACCTACATTTGAACATTTCTAAAAGTCATTTTTTCTGTGGTTCCACTTCATACTGGCAAAACAATATGTCTTAACTGCTAGATTTTATTTAACTGCGTTTCTGGTTCTTCACTTAGGGACAGTTACAACATACTTGAAATGTATTTTTGCTATCTCCATCCAAGTAGAACTTCTCACTAACTTTTCTGAAACTGAGAAAGTTATTAAGTAGGTTCCAATAGCCATTTTCTGTTCTGCACAAGCCTTTATGGGCAAGGAATTGGCAGATTAGGAGGTAACAAAGTGCTCCTTATTCAAACTTCAGTGACGCAAGAGCTATTTTGTCTGAATTCTGCAATAAAATGAATCTTTTAAGGCTAACTTCCAGCACAAGCACATGAATAAGGAAGCACAAGGTAAGGAGATACGAGGTCTTGTCTCACATGTACTGACTTTGCATATATGTTTCTTTCTGTGCTGTAGAAGTGAGGCCATCTGAGGTAGTTCAGCTCTCTCCTACTGCCCAAGCTTGGGTTTTTTTGTCTGAGGCCTGAATGTTTCATCAAATATGCAGTCTTTGTTGTTACGTTGGTGAGATAGCTGATGTCAGCAAAGAAAGCAGTAGGGGATTTGTTTGTGCGACAAAGTTGCTTCTCTTACGGAAAACACACCAGTTGTTTTCACTGGCATTATGCCTCCCTCTACAAGCATTTTAAAGGCACAGTTCAAACTGTGTCAGTTGCGAAAAGAGGAGCATTAAAAAACACCCCTGCAATGTCAGGGAACTTTGCTGTTACATAAAAGTTTCTGGCAGCTCCAAGGACTGCCAGAGGCGCCCTGTAGCATGATCTGGGGCTATCACACACTTGTGATACGCTCTGCAAAGCACAGAAGCTCAAACTGTTCTTCACTGACTTCCTAACTGGCTGTCAATAGCAGCCCTGTTATATTCAAGAATATGGTCTCATAATATGAAAAACACAAAAGGCTCTAACAAGCATTTCAGCTTTCTCCTGGCCACCTAAAGCCAAGCCTCAGCTCACTGACAGTCTGAGAGGGTAGGTGTGCTGAGAGAGACATTAGCTGCAAGTGCAGTAGAAGGCCAGGCTAGGTGACCACAATGGAAAGAAAGGGGTTTTCAGGGTCAGAGCTGCCACCACAAAGAACCAGCAGCTGATGGCCACAGTGCAAAGAGGTGACTTGGGCAAAAGCAGAAAGCAGAAAAGGCAGGGAAGTCTGGAGGCTAGAGCCTCCTGTGTCTTCTTCCCCTCTGAAGATGAGCTGCTACCCCTTCCTCTGCCTGCATGAAGAGAATAGCTCTGGCATCCAAGTAACAGCCACAAATGCAGAGAGCTGGGTGCAAAACCCTCTGTGAGAGGGTAAAGAACCTCATACATCTGAAGACATGACAAGTGCTCTGAAATAAGCCACTGGAGCATGTGTAACTAACCAGCAGGGAAGCAGGGATCCTTCACTTCATGCTCTGGATGCATCTGGTTGCTGTGCACTTCTCCATCAAACTATTACATCAAGACATCCTGGCACCTGAGGCAGGCAGTTCACTCTCAGACAGGTCCTCCTTGTGCTTCACTGCCATCCTCACCTGTACCGTGAACTGATGGTCCCGTTCCTGCTGCAGTTTGTGACCTCCATAAATCTTTGGTTTCCTGGCCATTACCTCAGTGTATATAGGGAATAATATTCCCACAATTCGTAGTTATGAAGCTGAATCCCAGTCCTACGGCAGCCTCTTACAATTGTACCTGTTGGGTTGCCAGTGGTGGCTGTTTGTTTTTTGAGCTCTGAAGAGTTAACAGGGGCAGTTGCCTCTAACTTGCATTCCTAACCTGCTTCATCAGGTCCTTTCCATACTCCCTCCTCAGCCTGGGAGGAGTTTATTTTTCTGGGGAGTTATCATTTGCTGGAAGCATACACCACTCAGTCACCAAGCCAGGCACCACTCTTCAGGGTCACTTGAAAGCTTCAACATACTCTACAGGAAGGGAGGACGGGCCTGCCTTCCCCCAGTAGTCAATGGCACGCACTCTGTAAAAGCCGGAGACTGACCTTCCTGCAAATGAAAAGGTTAGAAATGGTCACTGTGAAAGGCTGACGCCTGTGGTGCTTGCAGTATGTGGAGCAGGCACTACTCCTATAAAATGTAGGTTTGCGGAATGGGCTGGAGAAGTGGTGAAATCAATTCTGCACCCTGTGTATGTGTACCTGTGCCTGTCTAACTAAAACTGATTATAAATTACTCAGGGCCAAGTACTGGCTTTTTTTCTTTGTTGCACCAAGGACCTTTCCTCTCCTCATTAGGATCTGCAAGTACAGCTAGAGGACTGCTGTCCCAGCCGTCCCTTTGGAAGAAGGATATGACATCTTCTGCAACCCACAACTAGTAATTTCCTTTTTTCTGACTTACTTTTCTGCCTGAATTGTGCCTTTGGAACAGGTTATGTGGGGACAGAATCAACAAAGAAGCAGAACAAGAAGCATAAAGGCTGACTGAAAGCCCTCTGCTCATCTCAGGAAGCAACACCAGTTGCTCCAAAGGTATGTGAACTAATGTTCTGTGGCTCTGCTGGTTTTCATCCTTGATCCAGTTCAAAGGACACAGCCTTCATTAGCAGTCTTTAACCTCACAAGCAATATAAATGCTTTTTTGTAATCTATTCATTTTATTTTTTTAAAGAATGATAGCAATAGTGAGTGAAAAGGAAGTACCTAGCAATAAAGGCTGCTGAGATGTGAGATTTTTTCAAGCAGTCTTCTTTTTTGTTTTAGAAACAAACAGTTAAATCTGGTAGGTTCTTCAGATGTGCAGCACGAGATGATAATGAATCCTAATTTCAGTGATTTGCCCTAGCCATGATTTACGGTCTTTGCTTACTTGTGTAGCCTTTACATTGCAATAGGAGCTCTGAATATTATCATGCACCCACTGCTGATGCTTAGCCTTTCTCAGGCTAAGATGGGCTCATTTTTTCTTGGCAAAAACCTCTCTGAATTGCTCTTATTAGAGTAACTTTGAGGCAAGGTCTGTCTGTGTTTCACACAGCTCTGATCAGCGCTTATTAGTAACACTTGCTGGACAGTCACATTGTGGATTAAACCACACTTTGTTAACAAAGCCCCCAGACCAACAAAAAAATACCCAAACAAAACATCACTACCTTCTTTCAGTATTTTTCATCTGGCTATGTTTCTGTTGCAACTAGGCTGTACTTGAGGAGAAATGACCACAGGCTCTGGGAGAAGCTTTGCCCGTTTTCAAAGATGAAATTCACTACCCTCTAATGTGAAACATCTAAAACTTAGGCAGCTAATCAGGGCTAAAGAGAAAGTTCTAAGAAACAGCAGAGAGGAGTGGTTTCTCGGCTAGGTGTTCAGACAGCCAGGACTAACTGTCCTACAGGAGCACCTCTTCTGCTCTTGTAAGGGAGCTTCTCACTAGTTTAAGATTGCCAAGCCATAAAAAACATACGGAAACAGGGACAGGTAGCCATGACAAAAATAAAATTGCAGCCTTCCCTTGGAGCAGCTCAGAACATAATAAATGCCAGGCAACCAACCACTCCATGAAAGGTGGACATGACCTCCCACTTATTTCTGTGTTGATGCCGTATCCTTAGGCAGTCTAATACCTCAAGACTCAGCAGTACAGAACAAGTGTTACTAAGGCAGTTTGCTCCTACTGCCCCACCCCAAAAACACTGCACAAATTTAGGCAAAGGCATGGCCAATACATGTGGGACTGAGCCCAAACCTCAGACTTGCCTTGCTGTGAGTCTACCACCAAGAGCACAACACCAAGGTCTGGTCACATGGAGCAATTTTTTTTTGTTCTTATTTTTGCATGCTTCTATACCAGCTACGAATAGAGACAAAGTGCTGTGTGGCCTCTCAGGCAGCTTGCCAGGCCTGCAGCTGGGTGACCTTGGTTTCTGTGACAGGGAACTTACTCATGACAATACAACTAACAATGTCCCCATGACTACTTGTCAATTAGTGTTTGTCCTTGAGAATAAGGCTTTCACCAAGAACATGGTCCTAAAAGGACGTGCTCTTATTTGTGATGGAGTGTATGTCACTAGCAAGCTATGTGCCTTCAGTAGTTACTAAATGATATTTCACACATTCATGAGTGGCACTATTAACATGACGGATTACATAATACATGTACCTGGACTGTAGACCCAGAGAGTGAATATTGTGTCTTTGGCATTAATCCGCTGGTACGCTTTTCCATCTGGTGAGAACTCCACTTCAAATGTCTTTATACATCTAGAAAAAAAAAAAAAAAGACAGCTCATTAAATACAACCGATAATGCATCAAGCAATCAAATCTTAATGTCAGGGCCATTTCAAAAAAGAAGGCCAAAACCAGGAAATACTCAGTTGACTCATTCCTACCAAATGCGGGACTGGTGTGAATTGTCATTACCACGAAGAACCACAGCTCCAACAGCCCACAGAACAACACCCAGACTGACTTGCTATAACTAGGTACTTGCAACATCACAAAATGTTATGCATCTTTTACTCTCAAAACAGGGTTATCAAGGTTGAAGAGTCTAGGGAGACTGGTCTGAAAAGGAACTAATTCTGTGCTTCCTGCAGGAAACTGGACATACACTGGAATGCCTCTGACAGTTCACCTACAGAGGGCTTCCAGTCTAGTACAGCTTGCTGGAGCAAGGAACTGGAGGTTTTCTCTTTGAGTTCACATCCCTTATAGGGATGTACAAGATTCCTCCTAGGCACCTGCTGCTAATGTAACTTTTAACATAGATGCTCCTGTCTGCTGTGCTTAAGGCAAGTCCCTCAAAAATACACCAGAAGGCTGCAATGCCATTCAGGATGACATGGACAGGCCAGAGAGTTGGGCAGAGAGGAACCTAATAAAGCTCAACAAAGGCAGGTGTAAAGTCCTGCACCTGAGGAGGGACAACCCCACCACCAGTACAGGCTGGGGGTGACCTGCTGGAAGGCAGCTCTGTGAAGACAGACCTGGGAGTGCTGGTGGACAGCAAGTTGTCCAAGAGCCAGCGCTGTGCCCTGGTGGCCAAGAAGGCCAGCGGGATCCTGGGGGGCATTAGGAGGAGCGTGGCCAGCAGGCAGAGGGAGGTGATCCTCCCCCTCTGCTCTGCCCTGGTGAGGCCACATCGGGAGTGCTGTGTCCAGTGCTGGGCTCCCCAGTTCGAGAGAGACAGGGAACTGCTGGAGAGGGTCCAGCGGAGGGCTGCAGTGGGGACTGGAGCATCTCCTTTACGAGGAAAGGCTGAGAGAGCTGGGCCTGTGTAGCCTGGAGAAGAGAAAACTGCGAGGGGATCTTATCAATGTCTACAAATATCTGAAGGCTGAGTGTCAGGAAGATGGGGCCAGGCTCTTTTCAGTGGTGCCAAGTGATCAGACAAGGGACAATGGGCAAAAACTGCAACACAGGAAGTTCCATCTGAATATGAGGAAGAACTTCTTCACTTGAGGGTGACAGCACTGGAACAGGCTGTCTAGACAGGCTGTGGAGTCTTCTTTTCTGAGGATATTCAAAATCTGCCTGGATATGACTGTGCAACACGCTCTAAGTGAACCTGCTTTAGCAGTGGGTTAGACTAGAAGATCTCCAGAGGTCCCTTTCAACCCTGTGATTCTGTGAAAAATGCCATTGGATGCTGGTGAGCAACAGGCAGATTCCCTTGCTCAGACTGCACATTAGTCAGGGTTGCTGTCAAGTTACTCCATGTAGGTTCTACAGTTCATTTTGTCAGACAAATGCACCATAGCATCTCTCAAAGAGCAAGCAGTCATTAATTTGTGCACTCGTTTCACTTTGTAGGACTGGTGGCAACTTAGGGAGAAATGTGCTGGTAACTCAGTTATATCAATTTTATTTTGAATGCTACTTACTTTGAATTTACACAACCATCGTCCCACAACACAATGACCTGCCCTTTTGTGAGAGGGATCAAACGAACACCGGTCACCTGTCCAAAGACACAGGTCCATGTAAGAAAACTTTACAAACGAAGCAGCCAGGACAGATTTCTGTGTGCATCCTTCCTTATTAATTACTTGCTTTGATTCTTTCCATAGAAACTAAGGGAAAAAACAGAATTTCTGGCTCCATGGCTTTGTAGCCTATGTCTCCAACCTGTCAACCTTGCAGAGGACCTTCAGAGGCTCTGGGTACCACTATGAACATGGGTAGGACTAAATGAGCAGATACAGATGTCTAATCTATGGCAGCCATGATTCCATTTTATTTTCAGCTATCAGTTACTAACTGGAGGGCTACTGTCAAGCCTGGTAGTACGTGTGATTTTTAAAAAGATACTGCCCTTTCCAGTACTGCACTGTTATTTCCCCATCGAGGATAAACTTGTATTCATCTCAGCAATGGCTCCTATTACTTGCTGTGGAATGCTTTATCTTGAATTACGCTTGGAGAGCCTTCTCATCAAAGGAGAGAAGAATTGTTTATTTACTAAGTCTTAGATGGTACCTTTATCATGTAATAGGTCCAAATATTAGTCTAGCTCTTCATAGTGAGACTTAAAGCAGGACACAGTTTCTAATTTGGTGAGTCTGACAGTAGAATACAACACATACTTGATCAGGAAAAGATCTGGGTCTTGCACAGACGTGGATCAGAAAGACTGAGGGAATGGGAAGGTCTTGCTTCAGTGTCAGGATGCCATCTTCAGGAAATGGGAATGGGCCTGTTGCCACCGGGTCCTGTTGAGCCAAAGAGAAGTGTTATGAACAATCTTTCAGTACAGCACCTGAAGACCAACTGTTACATCACTGTGAAGTGACTGTGTGTTTACTTTGGGACTGTAAATTTCCAGTAGTGTTGGTGCTGGTAAATGGCTTACAGCCATCAAAGTTCTTCAAGCTGAGAGGCTTTTCTGTCTTGCCCATTTTCCAGCTCTTCAGGAAGCAAGAGGGTTTGTCCATCTCTCAAACTGGGCTGATCACAAATGCCCTTTAGGTGCAACCTGTCATTTTTAGTAACGTCCCATGGATGGTTTCTTTCAGGCTAGCGATCTTTACAAACCACACCCTTGTCTCTTAGCTGTGGACTCCCAGTGTGCAGTGAAAGCTATTGCTGGCTACAACAGCCCCCTCAGCTGGTCTCTGAGGTTGAGATTTCACCAGATGGCCAAGAGTATCTAAAACCTTGCTGCTGCCCTGTTGAAGGAAGAGCTGATGGCTCCTGTAGTATCTCACAGGCCTTAGCAATAGTGGGTTATGGTGACTGGGAAGAGAAGACACAGTACTGCACACTAAATTCAGAAGGCAGTTACTGTCTGTAAGCCCCTAAGGTGATAGAGGTGGTCTCCTTTATTTTAACCTGTGGATCTGAATGCATAAGGAGACTACAGGAGAGGGAGCTGAAGTGACAGAGTGCTCACATATTCTCAGATACAGTAAGTAATCTGGCCATGGCTTTTCTCATTAGAGAGGAGAGAAGTCCTCACAAAGGACTTATTCCTCAGTCTCCTCTGGGGTGCATTCAGAACTGGTAAGGATGAAGGTATACTGCAGGCCTACCTGTGAGCCCCTGGGAGATGTGTCTTCTGAACTTGCACTGGGTAGTTTCCACCTCAAGAGAGCTGTTTGGTTTTTTTGTTTTCTGTTATTGAATGGGGTTCATTTCAACTCTCTAATGCAGCAATATGGCCCTTCTTTAATATACACCAGGCCATGTGACTTATTTGGTGAGACAGAACAGAAAGGGTCTCAAAGCTTATTGAAGTTTCAGAGAGAAGGTGGAACTTGCTCTGGAGCAACTCCATCTCCTTAGTTAAGGGTAGGCCAGTAGCAAAGAAGCTGGTGATCTACATTTAGACTCTTGTATAACATAAATGCAAAGGTATCAGTTGTGTATCAGCTACATTTCTCTGCGTGCCTGCAAGTGCATTTTCATATGTATGTAAGATGACAGTGAGATAAGAAAATTTTGACTACTTGAGCTTATTTCTTGTCTTTCTAGCTGTAGTTAACCAATTCACAAGCACTTTACCCATGCCACACTTCAGGCAAACACATGGTCATACCTCAGCATCCCTTATTTGCTGGAACTGTTCTGGAAAAGGAAAGTCAGGGCTTCCCAGGTTTTTCCACTTCAGGTAGGGATTGGTTTGGTTGTTATCCAGGTAATATGTTACATACAACATCTCTTTAGAAACACAAATGAAAGTAAGTAAACTCTACGTGGATTTAAAGGTTAACAAGAATAAATTCAGCAGAAGTTGTTTAAGTCTACTTGCTCAAAAGTGATAGCAGCACTTCAGAGCCTGACCTCCACAGGAAAGCCATGAGGCTAGCACTCTTACAAGGCTCTACAATTCATGTTTGCCAAGTTTAAATTTCAAACTCTTACTTTCATAACCAGAACTGAAACCCTCTTATTTTTTGCACAGATGCTGCACACATTTGTTTGACAACTGCATCAGCTATGTAATCATGAGGTCATGTTGGCTGTCTTGGAGTCATCCCAGTAAGAAAATTGTTGCTTGGCAATATACAGCCAAGGACACTGAGGTTAGTAACTTCCCAAAAAGGGAGCACTTAGAGCTGCCATTAAAGACAGGGTGAAAGTGCAGGCATTCAGAAAAAACATTTCCTAGAAAAGCAGCATCGTATCACAGAAAATCTGGGAGTGTCCAGAAGAAAGACAGCAAATGAAACTCACTCATGCAATGAAAGCAACTCAGCAGAAATGTTTCAACAGATGTTCTATCCTAAAGATAAATTATGTGAGGTGACTACTTAATGTTTGGCTACCTTTAAGTTTGGGGAAGTGGGTGGCATTCACCGTGATGGTGCTGATGTTGGATGAAGTTCTGTTATCTTCACTTGAATACATCAGCAGAGCAGCTTGCCAACTGTCTGAGGGCTGCATCTCAATTGGGGTGTGTACAGATGCCAAGACACCAATTGTACCATTTTCAGTGTTTTCGCCTTCACTGTTGTTCACTTCTGCAAAAATCTGTTTCTCTCCTTTAAAAAATGTGACAACACTGTAAGCATCACTGGTAGTCAGTCCTATATCATCTTATGATAGAGGAATGGTCAAAACATGGGGATCTATAGGCTGAGTTATCTTCTAGCTTATTTTACCATGTATAGCATTCAGTCAGGCTTCTTTTACAACAGCAGAGCATGCACATACTACAGCAGTTCTTATGCTTAGCAGTTCAGCTAGCGACAATAAGCATGTAACAGTGATTAGCATCTTCCTTTAGCATGCTCTATGGGTCTTCCAGCTGTAGGAATTTTTAAAGACATTTGCAGCCTGATGAGATGCCACAAGAGGGAAGTACCAGTGAACAAAAAAGGAGTGGTTGGCATGCACAGGGTCTAAACAAAGCAGTAAAATAAATCAAACGGATAACAGACTGTCAGGAACATCTCCTGAGCTATGAATCTCTCAGAGGAAATGAATTTTCATTTTCTTAACACAGCTGGTAAACAAAGGGTAGGAGAAATCCTGCTTTTATCAGTAGTGAAATGGCTGGAATAATCTCTCTTAGGCAGGAAGCTTCTAGGCAGAAAAGGTTATTGATATGCTCTTTAATCAGTGGTTACTATACCTAGCAGGGCCAGCAACCCCATGACAGTCAGCACTGGTTTCCGCACCATCTGGACATGAGGTGGCTTTGTATTGTTCATCTGAAAACGGGCTGTCAGAGTCCGCTGTGTGAAGTAATGGGGGTAGTAGCTCAAGAAGGCATTGTCATTACTCAGCAGTGTGTAGTTGATGCTGTTGTTGGCTTTGGAAATGAGCAGATTTTGATGCTGGATGATTACCTGCGAAGTCATAGAGAACTTCACCATGGAGAAAATCTAACAAACACACAATGTTGTTGTTTCTTTTAATTTTTTTCAGCATATTGAAAAGAGCTGCCACTCTACCATTTAGAAAAGTTTGAAGAATTAAACTGTTCCTCACAACTCTTGGAGAAAATACTCATTAGGTGATACATTAATCACTGGAAAATCTGAAGTATCCACTAGTACTCTGCATAAATTATGAATACATTTCCTTGGCTACTGCACTACAAACCATGCTCCTGTCTTGAATATTAAATTAGTAATCCAGATTTACCATCTGAATTAAGTCTAAACGCTTATTCAATTCTGGAGTTACTTTGTAACCATTATACGCATGTCTGGGAGCTGGTCCTGGATTCTTGTAACTCAATGAGTCACTTTACCCACTTGGTGCTAACACAGAATTAGTTCTGACATTTCACTGGTTGCTATGCTGCTTCCCTGCAAAATGTCAGCAGTCCCAAGCTCTCTGTTTACCAGACTGTGCCAAAGTATCAGAATCAAATAGAACTTCAGAAGGCTGACAACTGAAAAGGTCTCATAATTGTACCACTGAAGGAACACAGGGCTCCAGATCCCATCCACCCAGGTGCTAATTTTCCATCGGATGTGGGTTTTTTAATCCCTTCATATTGTCAAGTCATTATAAACACTGTTGTTTGCTCTCACAAACTCACTGCAATACAGTCAGTAACTTGTTGCTTTGAAGAAGACTGCTCCTGTACGCAGCCTAAACGAACTGGGAGCCTCTGTCTCCACAGGAGCAGCTGATAAAACATATCTTGTTTCTGGGTGACATACATGCTCCCAGGTTTGGGAATTACTACTTTGCACAGGAGTACTTGGACTTTGGATGCTGTGTAAGGTAGTGGCTCACAAATCAACAGGCCTGCAGTGGGAACTATTGCTATGCAGGGGAAACAGCTGTGCTTGCTCTGGTGCCAGGCTACAATTTTTGCAGGGGCAGGAATGCTGACCATTCTCTTCTTCTGCTTTTCTGATGCAACAGTCATCATTACTAACAGTAATCAATAACACCACATGTACAGTCATTATCCAAAACCAAAGAATGGGCTTATGCAGAGAGCTCAATGGACTTATTAATTGTACCTGATGTCTCTTGATGAGATAAACTTATGAAGGAGCTGGGAAATAATGTCTCACATAAGTCAGGTGACAGCTAGCAGTAGTGAGATGATAGCAGTAGTATTACATGGAGAGAAGATGTGTGGGTATAGTCTTAGCAGGTGGATCTAACTGGGGGGGGTGTATACAATATATGACACGTTATCCAGCACATGGAATGCTAGCCCTCAGTTGTTTGGTTTTTTTGAAAGGGAAGATAAAGAAAACGAATACAAACTAAATAAAGCTACTGAAACCAGACTATTAAGGGAAACCCCAGCTGTATCAATAGTGAGCTGTCCTTTTGTTGGATCTATTATTCTGAGTAGCTGCTTAAAAATTGACTGTCAGTCTACTTTTGTAAATGCATTAACCCATCAGGAGACCCTACTGTGACAAGACTGTCAATAAACACTTACCTTTACAACCATAGCTGCATAGGTCACATCAGCTCGCCACAGCTGTGGAATGGACCATCCAACCATTGGATCTGCTTCATCATTGTATATGGCAATAGAAGCAAAATTTGGGAACAGCTTCTGAATTTGTTCAACTGCTTCTATTTCTTGTTGCAAGATGTAGAGAGAACTCCCACTTCCCTGCAACAATATTTCATACCTGCTTAGTAGAAGTGAGAAAACAGTAGTAAACACATAAACATCAACATATTCTAAAAACTTGTTTATGGGGTCCCTAAAGAGCCATGGGTCAGACAGTATTAGTATTTTTACTTAATCCACTACAGCATGTGCTGTTCCTCCTAGAATATAAAATGGAAAAGAGGTAGAGGAGTTGTTTCCCCCTGGGAATTAGGCAAAGGCAAATTTCCTTTGAGTTCAAGTCTTGCAACTGAACATCTTCAAAGTTTCACTAGAATAGGTAGCCATGCTTCCTGCTACAGGCTGGACACTCATCTGGAAATCAACTTCATAAATCAGAATAAAATGTAACTTGGATTGAGCTGATTAACAAAATAGCCTTAAATTCAAATCTTGGGCTGACCTTCTTATGGAGAGAGATGTAGTCCAGCCTTACACCAGTTTCCCCTGTGAAGAAGTTGGTTCCATTGTAGCAATGACCCAGAAGACTCCAGCATATGGGTGACTTTGGTAAGGGGTGGAAGGAATCCCCAGGCCCTCCAAATTTTAGTAGAGGACTGGCTGCTCTTAATCCTTCTGAGCAAGCATCATAATAGTTGAGAAACCCTGAAGTCCGAGCAGATGCATGTATCAAAGACGATAACTCAAAATAGAGTTTTGATCTAAAAGTACTGGGAGATGTCATAACTCTATTATTGCATTTATTGGCAGAACCTCACAAACTGAGGCTACCCTTCCCTATACACTGACAGCATGAGAAGACATCCAACCTCAGCTGCATTCACAAGGTTCTTCCAAAGATCTTGTGAGGACAAGTTCCCGAAGCATACATCTATCAACGAACAGTTTTGCACCCTTTACCCACTTAACCCCAGTAACCTTACTTTATATTGAAATAATGAACTGCATCTTCTTCGTGTAACTTCTCTTCTGTTTTCCCTGTTCTGCTATCCCTGTATTTATATGGATGTCCAAGCAAGGAACAAAGTGTTATTGATCAGCAACATGACCTTAGCAAAACAGACTGGATATAACTTTCACATTCCTTATCTTTCTTATCTACCGTATTTCTTTGGAAGCATCTCTCCTTTCCCACTGTCAACCCTCCACCCACCCGACATACCTGTCTCACTTTACTACACTAGTAAGTGCTCCAAAACATGCTTACCTTTCACTGTCATAGAGACATTGTCGAAGTCATGGTGGTCTGGTTCATTCCATGTTTCAAAATTCCATTTAGCAACATGTTCCAATCCATACCTATCTGCAGAAGGCCTCATTTACTAGTGAGCTATATATTCAGACAATCCTATCAATTAGTAACTCACTGATCCAGACAATCCAATAGCACCCAGAGCTATAACAGAGTACATATATTACCTATTTTTAATAATGAGGGAAATGTGGTGTTGGTAGTTTCAAAATGATCTCTCATTTTTGATGAAACACAGCAATATTTGAAAAAGATGAAAGATGAGAGGGAGGTGATGTGCATTACAGCCTTGTGGTTAGGGAACTCACCTTGCCTTAATGCAGGTTGCAGCTTCTGTCTCATTAGAGATACTTGAAGCTGGCATGTGGGAAGTATTCAGATTACCATGTCCTAGTGCAAGCTGGTGGTTTACAACCACAACAACATAACAAAGTTAAAAAGTCAGTCCTCAGAGGCAGGCCAAATGTGGTACCCAGAACACACTACTCATTCAGGATGTTAGTCACAGATCAGCAAAAAAACCAGCTATTATCCCACTGTCTGCTCCGGCATGCTGTCTTTCCAGTTCTGTGCTGACATCTAGGGTCTTGAAATTGATCACAATACACAGAACTTTTTGAGGTAGTTAGAAGGGATTACAACAGAACAAATAAAAGGGCTTTTTTCAAAACTTACCTATATATCTGTTGGCCAGAAGTGTAATTAAGTTTCTCCACCTTACTACCTGTTCTTTATCTTCAAAATCAAAAAAATATCCTGATGGATTCCCCATCAATTCAAATCCTAAAAAAGGCATCAAAGATTGGTTTTCTTTTTTTGTGAATGGTATTGACTTTTGATTAACAAAGGGATTATTGCATTATCTGAAACAAACTTGTTAATGAAGAAGCATCATTAAATGGGCTTTCATGTTTTAACATGTTCCCATCGGGAATATTTCAGATTTGAGGTTGCTCAAACTTGTTACTTGTCAATGACTACAGTAATCAATACTAATACTTACCATCATAAATTCAGGTCTCAGAGGGAACCTGGATATTTGCCGAAATTCAGTGGAAACTATACCTTTGAGTAGATGCTTCACTGGCACTTTTAGGTACATGTTAATGTAATTTCCGAATTTATACATCTCTAATTGTTGTTGAAAGCAATGTGAAACTATTCATGTTGTCTTAATTGTTGTAAATGTGTTTTGCTCACACTTTATATTTATATGGATATAAGGTAAAGGCAAAAAGGAGAAGAATGGATTTTTATCAAAATCAGCTTTGGCAAAGCTAAGAATTCTCTGATGATTGCACAACATAGGCAAACAGATGTAGTACGTTGTGGAGGTAGGGAGCTGCCCTCACCTGGAATTAGCTTATTTTCCCACAGGCGATCCATAAGGTTATCCAAGGCAGTAAAATTGTAGTGAAGTTTCCCATTCATCACTCTGAAGAATACAGGTAATAAAAAGGAAAAATATAAATATTATATAGCAAAGGTGGCACTTAGTTGCAGATAATGGGTCAGATGGCTGCCTTCTTCTGGCTCTCTGAATTTACATGTTACTAATGTTCTCAGAATTATACACAAACTTTCCTCCTCTAAAGTAATGGGTGCTCACCATAAGCAAGTCATGCTTCTTGTCCAACCCATGCCCCTTCCTATTCCAGCAGCAGCAGCAATAGAAGCAATATAATGAACTTGCTTGCTTGATTTTGAGTTTTTAACAGGATATTAAGATTTCTACATCTTTGCTGAACTGAAATTTATCTAGACTTCTTTCAGCTAAGCTGTTTTTTCCGTTTCCATTTGATTACCTACTGCTAGGCCAGCTGGTTTCCACCTTGTCTCATATGCAGTCTTTCTTAATGTTCTCTTAATTTGCAATATATAATACAGCTTTCTTAGTAGTGCTTCTTATGGGCTTAGGTCCAGCTGAGAAACAACTTTGTATCTTTCGAAGAATGCTGCATTTATGCACACGATGTGATTTTTACTTCATTGTTAGCATTTGCTTACTACTTGTCCTGTATTCCCAGGACCTCAGGCTGCAACCCTTTTATCCAGCCTTGAATATCTGTGTTCAAATACTTAGGAGTAGCCCCATGATGCACCCCTTTGTGCCAATGAATCTTGCAGGAGCACAGGTAGTAAAATTTGGGCATGCACCTGTATAGGAACACTGGAGTTCTTTTACCCAGGGGATGAAAACTGGCATTTGAAATTTATCTATGACACATTTGAAGATACCCTTTAAACTCCTGAAAGGCTTTTCTTGCCTGGTTTCCAGTGAAAACAAACATAATGTAATATGTGGGTCAATGTATGATTTCCTGTAACTTCTGAATCTGTGGCCTGATTTAACTGAAATCTGACAAGACAGAAGTTTTGCCAGTATGAAGTGCCAAATAGGAATTAAAAATGAAGTTCTGTTGACAACATTCCGGTAGTGTGACTTGCAGCCATTTGGCCCAAGCCAAATTCTGACTTCAGTATGCCCTAAGCAAAAGGCTTTGTAAGCACCCCTGAGGTAGGTCCAGCCCTGGTCATATAAGAGGGATGATCAGGGTCTTGCCAGCAGCTCTCAAAGCTGATTTCTCCATCCTTGCCAGAGCACTACACCTAAATTCTCTGGTACAGTGCAGCCTGAGCCCTGCCTCTGCTGCCTTGCCTACTCTTTCCCAGGCACACTGCTTCTGCTTGGGTGGAAATCTGTACAAGTGAACTGCTGATGCAATGTTCTAGATGTGATGGAAGGGGGAGACACAATCACGCACAGTTTCTATAACAGATCAGTGCCAGCTGGACACAAAGGATAAAAAGTGTGAATGGGGCAGTTGGCAGATCTCTTAAATCAATGATAGGCTCTGTGCTGAGATTCACAACTTCCTTCTGTGCCTTCCCATGCATTTGTGAGCCTCTTAGACTGGGCTTTGCCTCTGTGCTTTCTTGCCAAGGGAAGGTTTCAGTGAAGAACCTGTATTAGCAACCCCAAAGTTCCCAGAGAATTAAGAAAGGCAGACAAAATTGCCTAGGGAATAAAGAAGGGAAGTGTACAACCTGAAGAGGACAAAGTGCCATCAGCATCTCCGACTATGATATGGAAGATGAAAATAGGACAGGCAAACCAGATGTAACATAAGCTATATCCACTGTACCAGCTCCATCTGTGATGTAACCAAGCACACAATCTCAGCCCATGCATGGTCACACTCCTCTACCAAAGACCTGCAGCTGGCTTTTCTCTTTTAAAGTATGCCCTACCACCAGGACAGAAATTGTCATGTCTGCAGCCATTGATGGGCTTGCAGTTCCTGCCAGAGTCAAATGGAGCAGAAAGATATTTATTTACTTTAGTAGCCATAAGAGCATTTTAGAAATTACTGCTGAATGAAAGAACAGCCATTTGGAACTTGGGGGGGGGGGGGTTGCTTAGACAGAGGTTAAAAAAAAAAAGTCTGACAGTCCTATTCCAAAGTTCAAAGACAAATGTTCTGTTGCAAAAGGTAGCTCTGTTCCCTCAGATCCATTAACTATTTCCAGTTGTACCCTGTGTTCTATTGAAATATTTGCTTACATGCACACTTACAGTCAGTGAGCATAAGAATGATTAACTGTACTGTCTTGTAAAAACTTAATAACACCATTTAGATAATAGCAAAAGAGCTATTGTCTTCCTGACTCCAGTCTAAGGTCTACACAGTACTATGTGAAAACATATAGGTAAATAAGGCCTTCGATGTGATGCATGTACACTTAAGGACCCAGCACATTTCTCCTCCTGTATCAATTAAGTAAAGCACGTAAAACAGAATGCCATTGCTAACCATGACTGAAGTGACAGTACATGAGATCCTGTGTTATATGTGTAGATGTAGAGGTACTTCTTATATCCTTGGGCTGATCTGTCACTTTATGGGAATCTTTTCTTGCTTGCAATTGGATTAAGGCAGTATGCTCCTATTAGTGAAACTATTACTTAACTGCTAGGATTGCAGCTTTCTCAGATCTTGATCTTATCCACACCCATACTACTTTTCTGATGTGCTGTTGATGGTTGATTTTATTTTTTTATTATTTTTTTTTACATAACCTATACAGTATCACTAGAATTTGGGTTGCATGGTTGCATGCCATGAGGTGGCTGGAAGCCGTGCTGACTGCCATGCATGGGGCACAGCAGGAATCTCACAAGCTGGTATTATTTACAAACATTCTGCAGAGGGAAGATTGGCTCAACTATCAGGCTGTTACCAGGAGTCCTATAAGTATAATTTTAGGACACTGAAGACCATATCAAAACTGTCACAGGCATGTGACAAGGTAAGTCCCAGACCCAGGATAAATTCACTTAACATTGTCAAAGTTGTTCAAAACAGCTTGGTATATCTGACCTAGGACCTGCTGGTGCAGCACCGCAGACCTATGACTGGGTCCTTGGCAGCAGGCTCACAGACTTTTACAGTCTTCTTTTTTTTTGGCCTGCTCATCTTCTGATCTCTCTACCCTTAAGTTATGGTTTCTAGACACCACTATCTTCACTTACGAACATGCAGAAGGTTATGTCCTTGTCATGTCATGTGAGTGCTTGCCAGACTGGGATTGTTCATGGTTTGCTGTTGAGCATTTCGATGTGGAACAGCGATCACTGTCTTGTCTGTGTCTGGCTTTCAAATGTTCCTCAACTAGGCTTTTTCTGGGAGACCTGCCAGATAAGGCCTTCATCATCTTCAGTCATAACAAGCAATGACCCTAAAACATGCTTACTGGCTTCCTGGCACCAATATAAGACCCAGGCCTCAGACTGCTATACTGCAGACACTTCTGCCCGCTGGTGAGATGTCTTTCCAGTCTTTGTCATGGTGTCAGTTCCAGACCCATTTGTACACGCCTGCTCCTAAGAGCAACAATGGTGTTGTGAACATGAAGAGTAATGATGAGTATGGAGCAGAGTCTGCTGGCTGTCATAAAATCTTGGTGCTCACATCCTTGGAGAGGCTTGCTTTGTGGGACATCCTTTGCTGAGTCAAAGGTTACAGGCCCAGGTTAACATCTGTCCGCTTGCCTCCCTTTACTGGAGTAAGGTTTTTCCAGTATGGAAGGAAATCCTTTTCAGGTGCACAGGCAGCTACCGGATAGGCTGCCGAAGTGTTGTAAGATAATCATATTGTGCTTCTTATTCACACCACTTTCAGCCTACTCCCATCAACAAACTTAATCTCTCGGGAGGGCAGGGGTAAGCTAGCTTTGGCTGTGAACACGCTGCATCACAGCCAGGTCTGCCCTGGTTAGTACAGCTGTGGATACTGCTCCTTAGCCTACAGCTACAGCTTCCCTCTTGTGTCCAGTAATCTGCTGCTTCTGTTCTGCCCTGGGTTGATCCTGCTCAGGAACATCGTTGCATGCCCTCGGAAGCAAGTGCACACGCAGACATTGGACCAAGTATCTTATCTACAGAGAAGAGAGCAAGAAAAACACAGGCAGGGAGTGTTTCCATTCCAGGTAATCTTCAGTCAAGTACTGAATCTCTGATTACACGTCAAGCTAACTTTATCAAACTTTACTGTAATGTACTGAACAAATTTCCTGGGATAGGAAGCCTTGTGGCTGACCTCTGTCAGTAGCTCACAGCCTGTTTAGGACCTCTATGGTAACAAGTAAGGTAACCATCAACAGAGTGTTGAAGAGAGCTTTGTCTGACCTAGGATTGATACGATTGGGAAATATCTATACACTGGAGTAGTGCCTTTCTCATCCTGACATTCTCACTCAGCTGATGTGGCCTCCCTCTACATTTCTGGTGGACAGTTACCATGCACATCAGAAGCTACCATAATCTGGCTTGCTTTCACCAATGTCTGAGAACAGCCTCTCTTCTGGTAGACTGGCCACAGTGGCTGGCTAGCACCACTCCCAAGGCAGCGGAGTCTGCTTACAGCCTCACTGGGAGCTTCTGCTGGAAAAGATTGCTTGCCTAGTGGCAAATGCTGCCAAGAACTAGCACACAGAACACTGGCACAAGCTTTTGGCAAAGGAGAGGTGCAAATGACATCTTAACAGTAAACAAGATTATTCAGCAGGGTTATTCAGTATTGGCTGACCTCAGATTTGAAAGGTGCACTCCATGAGGGAGCCACCTAAAAAAAGACACTGTTCCATAGGTTTTCTGTGTTACAGTCTTAGAAAGAAGTGAAAGAGCAGTCTAAGCCACTACCCTGCTACGGTGTCTGTTCAGAGAATGAACATATTACACACCATTATTCATTTGATAGAGATGCTTAGCTGTGTGCCAGACCATCTTTGGCCTTGTAAGCTGCTTCCTGCAAGCATACACTCCCTTGGCCATGGTGCCCAGATGTGGACCAATGGTAGCACAGTCATCATTGTTCTGATAAGTGTAAATATTCATGATAATTAAATTCCTCCTCTCATGAGTCAACTAAGGGTCAACAGTTGCAGTAGGTGACTACTATCAGGAGCATCCTTAGATACAGTGTCCCAAAAAATTGATTTTCTAGAGTCCATGACACCATCTTAGGGACCATACAGACATACAAGCCTGTCTAACCTGGAGAGAAGCTCAGTGTCCGCAGCCAAAATGTTCACTGGAAAGAAGTAGGAACAAACAGTGATAAACTATGCCAGTTCAAACTCTTGCTGCTACCAGGTTCTCCAGAAGTAACTTACTGCTTTAGCCAGAGAAGCAGACTGTTGAAGTGACAGTGAAGCATGCAAGCTGTGAGCACAGCATCTTCAAGATGAAGGTCAAAAGCTCCAGATAGGAAATGTCAGCAAGTTTTCCTTTTCCAAGAAGGCAACTTGTTGCCCTCCACATCCCTGTTACAACACAAAAGGATCCTGCCTCCTTGTTCTTTACTTACTTTTCCAGCTCTGAGGAATTAGATGAAGCCTGTTTAAAGTTCAGGTTGTAACTAAGACCTTGTTTGCTCCAAAACCACCAACTCTACATAAGTTTCTTGTTCTGAAAACCTCTGGACTGTAAAAGCAGATACTAAGGGAGAATGAGCACTACAGAAATGATACTTCAGAGTATATGAAGGGTAGAATAGCCATCATTAGCATTCACCTTTCCAGAGGCTGCCTTCTCAGCACCTACTGCTCCAGATTTCCTCAATGTCAACCAAAAAATCCCTACTAGACTGGTACTTCAGGTTTGATCACAAGATCATTAATAAGTAACTATTAAATCAGCAGGCTCCTGGGTTATTAATAAACACTTCCCTCTTCTGAATGCAGTGGAAGTTGACAATACAGCACTCATTTACAGCAGAGCTGCTTCTACCATGTTCTTGCTCCATGTGCTCTGGCTTCCTGTGATCATTATGATATGGTAAATTGGCTGCCTTCCATGAAATCCCCATATCCCAAAATAACCATGATCACTTGACCTTTTCAGGTTCATGAACACCGATTCTTCCTCCTTGGCAGTCCTCAGGCAAAACACAACCTGTGCTTTTCACATGTGCTTTGCAGATCTAAAACCTCATTCAGAGGCTTTTTCAAAGTTACAAGGCCAAAGACTACTGCATCCATGCTAAAGAACTGGCATATTTTATTACTTCTTCATTTATTTGTTAGCATTAATACTTGCCTGCATTTGCTTCTCAGCTATATTGTTTGTATAAGCAGGGACTGAAAATCTGCTTGCTTTACAATTATGGCACAGCTTCTGCACTGGAGCACAATGCTGAAGACTTCATTCAGTCCGTGCTGCCCGGGCCCATAACATGCATAATTCACTCATCCTAAAGTGTGCATGAGTCAGCCCAGCAATAATGGGAGGATGCATTACAAATCCACATAGCCAGGCAGCATCCAGCCCTTGCTGATGTCACAGCTTGTCACAGTTAATCCATCCATACAACCAGCCAGCATGACACATGCGCAAAAAGAAGGACGGGTATGAATCTTTGTGGTTTAGGAATAAACTGGCTTCAAAAATGCAAAATGCATCCTCTGTTATTTATTGGAAATCACTGCCTCTTCCACAAGCTGGCGAGGAGGCTGTGCATTCAGCTGAATCTTTTTCTTCTTTTAAATACATAAAAATAGAATTGACTTTGATTTATAAAGCATCTTAATTACCTTCTTTCCTTTTTGAAATCAGCGTTATTTGAGCTTCACCTTGCAAAGCAACTCACAAAATCTTTGTTGTGATCTGGCTAAAACTCACATGCATAGAAGTGCAAGCAAACAATGAATGCTTTCAAGCTGATGCTAATCACGGCCTATGATTTTCCATTTCTTACTCAGCCTGCTTTTGTGAGCACAGCCTCAGTCCTTTCAGCAATGAGCGTGCTGTGTGTGGGGGGACGAGAGGCAGACAAAGCATCAACAGCTTCCTGTGCCAAGGTGAGTTAGCTTGCTAGGAATATTGTTAGACTGTTGTGTCTTGTCTCCCCCCTCCCCTCACTCCCTCCCTTTTAAAACAAATTCAAGATGTAAAAGGGGAAACAGGCTACAAAAGCATAGCAATCTAGGCAAAAGCTATAAGGTATTTCAGTGTCTTGCCTCTCCAGACACGCAAACACATCCAATCAGATCATCTAGGCATGGATAATTTTGACTGTTGTGAGATCTTGTTGTGATCGCTTGTTGAGATCCGTTGTATCTACACTCATTCACAAAGAGAAGTAATGAAATAACAATAAGGCAAATCCAGTAGTAGAAAATGCTTTTTCACTGACTGTTCACTACAAATTCAAAGGCTCAGTCAGTGCCTGAAAAGCAGGCTCAGTCTATATAGCGAGTAGGCTCACTGTATGTGACCTGCGCTGCTACAGGACACCTTTCTTTCTGATTGAGTTTGATGTATGGAAGTGATTTCCTCCTGCATAACACATGGCTCTATGTATAATATTCATTGTAGTTTTATACTGTTCTTGATGATGCAACTCCAAATAATGCCATCTATAAGGAAAAGTTTTAGAAAGAGGGAATAGGGAGACTAAATCCAAAATGAAGATTAAAGGGTGACTTTTGAGATGCACAAGGAAAAGGAATGATAACCAAGTGCTAAAACTTACTTGCTTCAAGTACATAACTCCTTTCGGCACTGCCTGGGAGAGCTGTCACTGAACTTTTCTTTCTAAGCAGCAACAGAACTGTTCTCTGTATGCATCCAGCATTCTAATTCAAGCACCCAGCCTAATACCGCACCTTCAGTAACAAGTCTAAATGGTATGTGGCTTCATTTCACAATACTGTTACTGTCACTCCTTCATTTTCACATCTTTATTTTCTGTTTATGCTCATTCCATTCTTTTGCCTGTTAGTCCTATGTGGAAATATAGTCCAAAAGTAAGTGAATCCAATTATAGCACAGGACATGGCTTATTTACTGTTGTATTATATCACAACAAGGAGTTGGAATGGTTGCCCTTCCTGCTGCCAAATATGCAAGAAGAACCAAATTCAACAATGCTCTACTTAGTCTGCTCTGTACATCTTGCAAGCACCCAGGATCATCATAGATTCCACAAACATACTGCAACTGGACCTGAAATGTTGCATTAATGCACACTGTGTTACTTTCATGAGGTGTTTAACTTTTTCCATCTTACATTCTCAAAACTTGTTTCCACTTGGTGAGATCTGTATTGAGAGGCATCTAACAGGACAACTAACGAATGGTCTAAGAAGAGAAAGACATGGAGCCAAGCACTGCAGGTGTAGTGATTTGCAGCCAGACTTCTCAGCTGATGTACTTCTCTAAAAAGTACAGATAGCACATGGTGTCTGACAAAGTCCAGCTGCTCCTGGATCTATTTGCATGGCAGATGTACTTTCAGGTGTGTCTTTCTATATTAATCATTGCCTGCCCACAGGCAACTGTATGTCTAACTTGAATATATCACTTATTTGCAAAACAAAAATTAGAAGAGCTTCACTAAATGATACCGCGTTAATTTCCTAATATTTTACTGATGTTTAATTGATGGTGAAAAAGCACAATGAATGTGTCATCCACTGTCTTGCTCCTATCTTGCAGAATTTTTGGGATGAGTGGTTTCTGAATACTTCAGAACTAACAAAAGAGCACTATAACCCAATACTGGAAAGAGCAGCACTTCAAATGACATCCCAGTGTCTGTTTTTTGCTCTTGAATGTAAAACATAGCAAAACCTCTTACAATTAAGGAGGTAAAACCAATTAATAGCATCTATAGGGAGTTTTCAATGAGATGCAAACCTGCATGTCTATAAACTGAAAGCTGATCCATTCCAAACCTGGTTTTGGCATTACAATTCAGGCTAGTGATGTATTATTAAATACAGCAGTGACAGCTCTTCCACTCCATGAGTCTTCATGTTCATCTATAATCCTTTTTTCTTCTTTCTTCCCCCATCCCAAACAGTTTCCACTAATATGAAAAATACCTCCCTTTTCAGCATAAAAGTGCATTACATTCTGTTCTTATGAAACAGGAAAATTTACCTCACAATGCAGTAAGAAACTCTATTTTATTTGTACACAGAAATGGGTTTTGAATATCCAGTTAGGATTATGCATGAATGCAAGGAATGGGCAAAGAAGCTTCAGTATTCCTGAGAGACAATCCTTGCTACAGTAAATTCACCACTTAAGATTTACAAATATCAGTGGTAATGTTCATCCTAAACCAATCAATAAGCAGGCTTTGGTACCACAGTTCTGGCTGTTCAGGGATGAAACAACAGGCAGTTTTGTTTACCAGGCAAACAAGCTCAGGCATTTCACACTCAATGGCAGTGGAAGGTATGTAAAGTCTTCCTAGACATTAAGATTCCCTCCATGATGTATTTTAATAAAAATACTTTTTTCAGAGGACACAACTCCATTAATAACCATAGACAGTTCAACACTGTGTGTAAGGACAGTTCCACACATTAAATCCCATTTAATACATTATTTTTTTGTTTAATTCAAGTTAAGTATACAAAACCCTTCACAAAAAAAGTGAAACTGATAAAGCTAAGTCAGAACTGCACTTCTAGTTGATCCCCATGCACTGCAACTGCTCTATTAAATAAAATAGCAGGGATGAGTAAGAAGGCAGAGATTACCACCAGCCCCTGCAATATAATGATTTTAAGCTTATCTTCCACCTGTGATTACACTCTACAGGACAAAGATTTTTTTCCAGAGCTACTGTTTATATATGTTATCTCACTGTAAACACCATTGGAGTAATAGCATTGGACAGACACAAACCATAAATACAGAATTTCTAATCTACTCTTGTAGAAAGCTGTGCTCCTGGGGAACTGTGCTACTGTGTGCTGATAAGAAATCAGTTGTGGAGCTACTGCAGCTACTTTGTGCCTCTGGTAAGTGCTGATCAATTGTTTCTGTTTGTAAAGGGAAACAGGAGGAGGGATGCATAGTAAAGGATGGTCTTACTCTGTTTTGAATAGATACATTTGCACTGAACCTGCAGATTTCAAAGGTTTCTCCTGCAGCAGGGACTACAGAAGATTTTTTTTAAAAAAAAAAGCTAATCAATAACATGTCACTCCCCTCCCACATACACATAATTTTCAGCTGTGCTGGACACTTGCAACAGCTAGAGAAGGACTGTCAGGGATAGCACATAGAGGTTTTTAAAAGAGTAGGTGCTTATTTTTAGTTCTCTCATCTTTCCTATTAAATAGCAATAAAATGTATGCCTTTTAAGCACATCACCTGGTCACTATGGTATAAAGACAAACTGTACACTAATTGAGGCTTGAGGGCATTTCAAATAATTCAGACGTTAGTCTTAAGTGTTTTTTATGATTCGCTGAATTTATGAACTTCAAACACTTGCACAGAAGGAAGAACAAGGCTATTTGTCGTATGTACTTTTGAATATTTGATGTTATTGATAGTAGCCCTGTAAACAAACACTTTTAACTATGGTTCTGTGATTCTATGATTAATTTTCCCTGTAATATTAATTCAGTGTTATTTCTTTAAGCATATAATTAGGTTACTGGATATGAATTGTATGTAGTAATGTTGTGAATTATTCTGAGATCTTTGAAATTCTCAAGTAAGTGTGTCAACAAAGCCAAATATGTTTCATATGTTTACAGCATTTATTTCACAAATACCACCAGGTAGATTTTGCTTTTAACCTTTTGCAGTTCTTAATCCAGTTAATACTAGGCATCTGTTTATAAGGATAAATAGTAAGTCACACAAAGGAAAATCATCTGTAAACTCTCAATTATTGGTCAATGGTCTTTTTCTTTTTTTAATGTAGTTTCTATTGTTGATGATAGGTGTTTCATTGTAGCATGTCTTTTGGTTATTTTGGCCAATTACCATTGTTTGTTAAATACACAACTGAGCATGTGACATGGAAACACAGTTCTTTTAGAACTGAGTCCTGCCTTGTTAGTGTCAGTGGAACTCAACCAGGATGCCAGGGGCTGCACACTCAGAATTATTGCTGGCCTGAAGCCTTGATGAATTGCTTCATGCTATGTAGTGTGGATTAGGATCCCTATAATTAAAGCAGTGATGAACCTTCTGCTATCAATACTTTTGTAAGTTAAGTAAAGCTTATTCATCATAAAATGTAGTTTCTCCAAAATTAGATTATTTTCACAACTCCTAGAGACAGAATAAGAGACTGCTTCATTTTGTCAGGTTTTTTTCCCATGTGGAATTGTCCTGTCCAGACATATTCAGCCCCACTTGAATGGTGCTGTGCCTAAACAGTGTTCATGTATCTCAAAATTATGATTTGAATTTTTTTTTTAGATTTCAGAAAGCACTATTTTTAGGCTAGCCTGAGCCACAACAAAGTTAAAACTGACTCTATATGGTAGGGGTCAAGTTATAACGCAAACATCCTGTAGTACCTTTACGAGCCTGATATTAGGAAAAATGCTGTGGAGAGAAATGCAGAGGTTTCTTTTGGGGAAAAAAAAAAAAAAAAAAACAACAAGGTAAGTGGGGCAAAACCCAATTATTTTGCAAATTCCAGGACTGCAAATACTAGACAGAAGTTGCACAGTTTCCAAATACTGGAAACATGCTCTAAAGGAGGACAGAGTAGCCAACCTTACTTTGGTCTTGAAGCAGATGGCTTGAACATTTTAAGAGGTCATTAGAGAAGATGACTCTTGGTTCTAAGAATTATGTAGTAAAATGGATGAAAGAACAAATTTGAGAGACTGAGTTCAAGTCACTTTATCTTACAGGCCTGAAAAGAAATCAACAGAAGCAATAAAGCCATTTTCTATTCTGTGGTGCACAAGACTAAACAGACACACTATTTTACTGCCACCAGTGTACAAAATTCATTATGCAAATTAAGTGCAACTGCTTCCCTTTTATTCTTAGAGCTACCTTGGGAATGGCAAAAGAACAGGAATGCTTGACAAGACTTTCTACAGGGAAGGGGCAAGAAAGAGGATGTTAGTAAGAATTAAATGACCACCTTTAACTTTTGGGATTAGAATGTCACAACTACTGTCACCAAGTTTGAGTTCTTGATAACAGCAGTAGTTTTACGAATCTATGACTAGTTGAGCACAGAGGTGATATGTGCTTCCTCTTCTGTTCCACCTTCGTGTTGGTGTTTTGACTTTTCACTTCCATAATTGTCAACTTTTCTTTTTATTTTTAAAAAGCAACAAACAACTTCTTGTGCTGGGATAAAAGACAATGTTGTAACCTGGCCCTCTGTAGACATGCTTGTGCACAGCACCCCCCTGCAAGCACTCCTGCTGGCAGGAAAGGAGGCACCATGTTTGTCTATCCAGCAACACAGTCTTTTTCAGACTTTGCACTTCCCACCTCAGATTCTTATTGCATGCATGTTCACGTTCTTCCTTGGCTGAGAAACATACTTCCTCATCCCTTAACTTCTAGGCCAACTGAACACAGTTCCTGGGAGACCTGGCCTTCTGCTCAACTGTTAATCTACACCGCTTAGTAACCATTAAACATAAACTATCACCTTTGTCAAGAAGAAGAAATGGATGATTATTTATCATTTGGACAGGTCTGCACCTATCCAAAGAGCTGAGAGGGGACTCAGTCACTTACATACCTCACAAGAATGAACAGAGAGTCAGTCTTTGTTCTGCTGATCTGCCTACATTTTACAGTCTTCTGTTTACAGAAGCAACAACAGATCTTGTGATCTGAACGTGCTGACGTGTAGAAATGGAACTCTGACCTCCAACAGTCCCATCCTATGTGCTGAGCAGCACAGTACTTATTCCAGCCCACAAAATGCTCAAATCTCAGGCAACATTGCAGTTCCATTCTTATACCTTGAAAACGCAAAATCAAAAGCTAGTGCTATATGAGGATGCATAAACCAGGTCAAATCTCAGATGAGAAGCAGCTTCAAAGGTCAGAGATGTACTAGCCTGAACTCAGCATAATTTTTGGATCAGCGTTAGTTAATTAATAATCTTACACATTATTTAAACTCAAATCCTCAGTGAGTGCTGCACATATATCAAGTTTTCAGAGCAGTACAAGTGGCAACACACTACCAAGCAGCAAGCTCAAGATTCCATAATTACCCATTCTTCCCTTGAGGAATACTTAGCTAATAATTATCCTTTATGCAAATAGAGCAAAGCCTGACTGAAGACGTTCATTCATTCCAACGTGCAAAAACAGAGCCGAACGTTCCTGTCAAAAAGCTATCCAGGTAAGAGATTTGCCTGCCCTCCCACACCTCCGAGCTCAGGTTTTATTCATTCTTTGCCTGTTTGCAAAGGTGCAAATCTGTCTCTTTTCAGTCAGTTTGCAAACTGGTGATGCTTTTTAAATTCTGTCATTATTCTGTTTCTCATAAATATTAATTATAAGGTAGATACTGGGCAAAGGTTTGTAAAACACATAGCCAGCTGCAATTGGTATGAAAATAATCTTTCTTGCAAACCCTGATTTAGGAGTTCAAGATCAGCCATTTGGTTAGTTTTTATTTGTAGTTAAGAAAAGTGGCCTATATGATGCTTGTCTGGTTCTCAAAGTATAAATTATTATTAAAACTGAGCATGTTCTTAGTAATTAAATATGAAAGAATGTTTCCAAAGTATTGTCCTCATTGCCTGTTGTAAACCCAAGATATCACAGAAGGCAACAGGAAAAAACATGAGAATGTAACTCAACAAACTCCAGCAAAACCACAGGGCAGAAAACAGCATAGTGTGTAGCTCTGTGGCTGGTGACTAAGGTCTTGGAAAGCTGTCTTGGAAGATTATTTTAAAAATCAGACCTTCACTTTGGACCAGCTACCTTTCCGAAAGCAAGAAGTCTGATATTTAGGAGTATCTTTTTAGTGGTCATGCCCTAGGACTCTCCAGAAGAGTAATGCTGCCTTGCCTTCAAGTGCACGCCAATATTTTGACCAGCACATTCTGGAACCCCTGAAAAAAACCAGCCCCTGGAGGAACAGTGAAACTGCTTGATCATTTATTTCCAAGGTCTGATCATTCCCAACAATGATCTGACGGGCCAGCCTTTAACAACAGCTGCTGGCTGGCTGTGTGAATTCTGCTGTAGCCTGCTTGTCACCTCTGGGATTGTTACATGTCATGGTTGTCATCTCACCCAGTGGGACACTGCACTGAGAGTCCTTGAGAAAATATGAATTGAACCACAGCTGCTGGCAAATGCAGGCATTTGAAAAGGAGCCTAACTTGCCTTGGAAATCCTAGATCAATCTATAGCTGTACGTAGAAGTTGTGAATTGGAGATTTTAATTAGAAACACACAAACCTAAAAGACTGCTTGACTCTTAGAGTAACTTCTTAGTATAGCAGTGTTAATTTGTAGAGGATTTAAGACTAATGTTCTGCCTTTTCTGACTCACAGAGACCAATAAACTGTAATATTTTTTCCTCTTTCAATTTTGTATTACCATAACATTGAAACTTAATGGGAAAATGCTTTGAAGCCACAGTCCTTTTCCCAAATTTAGTAAAAAACTAACTAAGCTCATGAAGTTTCACATGATATTTCTAAAAAGCACTGCAACATTCTTTGCCTATAGCCTGAAAGCTTGCTAGGTCAGTGCTCAGGTCAGTCAGTTAAATAAAGGGTTTTGGTTGCTGGCACGTTGCTGAAGCCTGCTTCCAAGTACATCTAGGTCTTGATGCTCTAAAGCTGAAAATACAATAGCTTATGCAAGACAAAGAGAAATACCATTTCACTTGTTCTGTCACTTGATCCTTCTAAAAATCATAGGTTATGTCGACATTTCTAAGTAATTCTGCACAACAAAACAGATTAATAAATCAAAGTAGTAGGTACTAAAGCAGTATTGTACCGTATGGTATGCATTTCAGGGGATTTTATTTCAGACCAGTCAGGTTGCACAGACTAAATGTCCTCACCACATCTGTTCAAATTTACCCAAAGAACCAATTTCTGGCTCAGGACTTTATGCTACCATAAAGGGTCGAGTGCACTGGGGCAGAGCTTCTGGGTTACTTTCCACTGAAAAAGTGTCTGGTTTGCAAGCCTAACATGTCTCTGTACATTGAATCTATGCACTGTAAATGAGGCTAACCAGGGATTTTTTTCAAAACTGTGTTATGCTCAAAACCAGAATAGTAATGTCGTCATAGCCATGAGAGACCAAGAGAGGTTTCTTATAGGCAGAAAATGTTGCTAGTATAAAGGATGAGTAACATGAACAGTTTAATCAACATCTATATGTGTTTTAAATCAAATGCTTAGCCAAACTGTCTCTCATGTTTTTTCTGTATTTATGCAACAAAAATACAGTGGAACTTCAGGTGATAAATACAAAACCTGCTCTACCACATTAGATTTTCAGCTGATTTTCCATAGTTCGAACATAAAGAAAATTGCATCACCTGGCTCAAACTAAAGGGCTCTATCCTAAATTAACACTCGCAATCACTATTTCTGCAAGAGTGAGTGATTCTAGCATACAGTTGTGATATAGTCAGACTTCTGTCCTGAATACAGCATTTAAGAGACCTTAGCATAAAGAAGCAGGCTCACCCTGCCTACTCACTCTTGGACTTCCTAGAGATACAGCTTCAGATTTTCTGGTGGACAATCATAATGGGAAGACAAAAGGATGCATCAGAATAAATTTTTTTGCGGCTGTGCCGTTTCACAACAAGAACAACTCAACTAGCCAGAATGGTTATATGTGTACCAGCAGAAACTCCTTGCCAAGGAATCTGCAAAGAGAAATCCCACCATGTTGTGATGGATGTTTCCTCCCCTTCAGAGAGATCCCGTCAGGTCAGTGGCATGGTGAAAAGACAGAAAGGTGGGACTAGGGCCAGCTGGAAAGTTAGCAGTTTGTTTGACCTGAATGGTTCTTTGCTCTGTTTCTCCTTTTCACAAGAGAAAGTCACTGCATTTAATGTGAAAGAATGGGTGGTTCAGGCACTGGTTCTGCTCAAGCAGGGGAAAAAAATTAAAAGCTTTTTGGTTTTGCTTATATGGTCACTTGACATATAGTGACATCAAGGACAACTTGAAAAAACTTAACTGTGAAGATTCCAAACATCAAAATACAATTAAAAATAACCAAGACTACTTTTCATTGTAACGATATGGATGATACATATGTATATGAATGTGTAGGCGAGCAACTTTCATTTGTATTAAACAGCTGAGAATGTTCTGATACCAAAGTCAATGGACAGGCATGTTCTGTGTTACATGCTGCTTCATCTGCACAACACAGCTAAGAACAGCAAGTGATGGGAAGCCTCCCCTTGAATAAAATACAAGCATTACGTTCTGTGAAGCTCGGGGGGGCAAGGGGGAGCCTGAAGTAGCGGTTGTCCCTTTTCTTATAAACCAGTTAGTACGGACTAAACTGAAAATAGGTCAGTTTGGTGAACCAGTAGAGGAATCTATTTACTGACACCCCTAGGGGTCCTGAATGTTCTCAAGTATTACTACTTTGGAATAACAGTGTTGTATCTCAGTGCCAGAATCAGAAGGCTGGAGTATACTCATGTGCACAGGCATAGACAGATCTGCTCTTCACCCTCCTGTCTTTGGAGATGGCAAGAGCACTGGAAGCTCCCAGCTCTCTGCTGGGCTGCACAGATGTGCAGGGGATAGTATGCAGCCATGGTGGAATCCTGTTTTGTTCAGGTGAAGCAACTAAGTTATTACTGAGCTACAGGCATCAGAGCCTGAGAATTCTTGGGTTACACAGCTGAAAAATGTTTCACTGGTAACAACATCACTGCAGCTTTACCATGTTCTAAAAGCAACAATTTAACTATAAATACTAACAGTTTCTGGAAACCGAAACCATCTCATTGTAGAGCTGTTTCACAGCTAGCACGTTCATTTGACTTGGCTTCTGAAAATGCATCTAGCAGAATAAATGGCTATTTACAGGAAGGAAACTTCTATTTTCAGAAGAAAAAAAACTGAAGAAAATTACTTTCTGTCAGTATTTGGCTGTCTTTTAGCTCAAATGCATTTATTCCACCAGGAAGAGTTTTTTGATCTTTGTCTAAAATGCATCAAAACTGCTGAAAAGATATATGCTTCATCATACTAGCTTTTTTGTTGTTGTTTTTTTTTCAAAAAGCAATTATTTTGATTATCCATTACAGAAGTACAGCTGAGATGCATTACTAAATTATCATTCATACACAAGATGTCTTAATAGATTTCCAGAGTAATTATATTCCAATAATCTGATATATTAAAAAATATCATCCCTCAAGAAGCTGCACAAACTGCATATGTGTGACTTTTAATGGGGGATTTTGAAAATACAAATTTACTTGCAAGTGAATTGTGTGAGTTTAAAGAGAGACAGACAGCAACTGTACAATTAAAATATATGAGCCTAGTGTACAGAAGCTGATGCAACCTTTTTTATGTAGCCTACCAAAAACACTCATTGGATACTGAACTGCCCACTAGCTTTTAAGTATGTAGAATAAGGGCACCGTATTTATTTCCTGGCTGTCTGAATTCACTTGGCTGTAAGAAGCAGGTGGCATTTGAATACGACTTGCTGTCCTCACACACAAGCCTCTCATTCTCCAAACTAATTTAGGTAAGACAGGACGTTTTGGGGTTTTGTATCTGAAAAATGAGTCTCCATTACCATTGATAGCATTGTGTACTTGGTAAGCTTTAAGTGTATGCTCTTACATATTTCTCTTGGTGGTGTAACTTTTATCTTTTCTCTCACCTTTGCATTCTAACAAACACCAGATCCAACCTATTTCTTGCCTTGTCCAAGTAGATCTTGCCTAGCATAACCACACAGTACATTAAAGTCTAAAGTAAATTTGGCATTACTGATAAAAATACCCATCAATCTTTCCAAATAATTACATTAAATTGTAATTAGCTTTCCCTTATGATGGAAATAAACCTTACTTACAAACATAAAGAAAATTATACAGTAGGAGCTAAAAACTGTTTAATGTAATTGAGATGCATAGAAATCTACTGATTTTTAAAAACATATTTAGTCTACTATGCAAGTCATTTTCAAGTTGGGCAATGAGTCCACATACATCTAATAAGAATCTCTTTTCTGCCTTCTACCAAATTATGAATTACCTACGTGCAACACTTAAAACATCCTGTTTCAAGTTGTGGTTAAATTTTGCATGGCCTTAGAAATCACACTGTGTCATTTAAAATAATACCTAGGAACTTTTTCAAGACTTCTGCTCTAGTTACAAACACGTATCTTAGTGTTTTCAATTTGCTGGCAAAAGGTATTTGTTAAAATCTTGACAAAATCACTAAGCATGATAGAACACTTTGTAATAAACCACTCCCTATTTGGAGTGCTACAGATTAAAAGCTGTTGGTAATCTATTCTTTTGCTTATTAATTATGCTTCCGGTTGGTCTCATAATCCTTTTGGGTTTTTTCAGCTTGGAATTCTACACTTTACTGGGTGTTACCAAACATTAACAAATCAAAGTACTCTTACTAACAAAAAAAAATTACATATGATATTTACACAGAGAGTGATTACTTCTGTCACTAGAATCTAAGCTTACTATCAACTGATAAAAGCATCAAAATATACCAACAGAATACTGTGCCAGTGAGTGTACTTCCAAGTTTTAGGAAATTGATGGCTTCTGCCTCTAGATGCTAAAAGAGGAAAGAAACAGCTTTAACTTGTAAGTGAAGACAAGCTTTGAAATTATACTGCGTGTCACATCTGGCACCAAAAAGCTCTGTTGCAGAGATCCTGGCTGTTTATGACAGTGTGAGAGGCTAGGCTTAAGAAATTCTTCTTTCATCAAGATTCTGCATACTGTTGTACTAGTACATATACTCTCCTTCTAAGTCAATACAAGTCATTCCTTATCTCCCAGTACTTACATATAGGCATCAACTCTTGGAAGTCACTTCTTTATTTCCATGGCAAACCAGAAGCCAGGATTTGCCACTTGGCATAATCTATTTCACATTGTCCACCTTCCTGCTCTTATTTTTATTTTTAAATTGTTTCAGGTAGGGCTCTTGCATGTTACACTGTTTTGCCTCTCAGTCATGTCCCTACCTACCCTGAAATGATTTATGAAGGCACTAAGTTAATTTCAACTTGACAATTGAGTAAAAATGCAGAAATTGAGTTTGGTGAAAACGGTTGTGCTTATAGAGGCAAGAGACACCAAAAGCACTTCCATCTGGAGAATACAACTTTTCCCAGTCTTTATGAATGAGAAAACCGACATGCAAGAGAACTACATGTTTGTTCTGCTGCCCACATAATTATTTATTGTATCTTATTCCCCGGAGAACAAAGTTAGAGTAACTATGGGTTTAAACTTGAAAATACTAACAAGTAGCACTCTTCTGAATGGTAATAGATTCCATCATGACGTATGGTCCATATGATGCCTAAGTGGTATCTGTGAGGAGATGCTTATTAATTAATGGAAGCTGCATATCAAAATAATCTACAGTTCAACAGGTCCATGTTATGTAGCAGCCTCTAAGAGTCCACCAATGGTTTGTGTACAAAGTTTTGCATAAGACTAAACTCCAGAAAACTGCTTTACAGGTTCTACTAGCAAAATTTTTCTCCTGTGCATTGAGGAGAGCTGCAGTGACAGGTCACTACACCACATGTGACTTCCACATCAATGACTACAAGATGTGCTATTAGAAATACCACAGCCTACCTCGTTAATATATGTTTATTTCACACTACCAAGTGCTGCCCCTGATCACAGACACCTCTATGATAGAGCATCGGAAGAGCTGATGAAAATACCTGTACAAAGAAATTACTAATTTAACTCCATTTTTCCTTAGTAAAACAAACCAGATTCAATCAAATATACTCTTAAATGTCTGCAAGAAAGGGCTCAATCTGCAGACTTATTTTTTAGTGTCACTGAAATTTGTGTCACTGAAGCCTTGTGGTGGTGTTCTTGCTGGGATAATGCTTCCTTAAAAGTACAACTGTGACAAACTTTTAGAATTAAGCATCTATGCTAAAAAGAAACCTTCACGAATGGCAACCTAATAGCAGTTTTCTTCACACTGCAGGAACACATACATGAAGTAAACACCGAGATAATGGAAAGAGGACTTGAGGCTACCAGGATAGAAAAGCATGCTTCTTCCTGCTTTCTCATGGAAAGAAAGACTCATGCCAAGATTAACAGAAAAGAAGTCATGCTAGCTAAGCTGAGGAAGAGCTGCTCCTGTACCCCAAAGAAGATGAAGAACTTTGTCATGAACTTCCTTCCTGTTTTACGATGGCTTCCCAAGTACCAGTGCAAAGACTATATTTGGGGGGATGTTATGTCCGGGTTAGTGATTGGGATCATTTTGGTGCCCCAAGCAATTGCATACTCACTGCTGGCAGGTCTGAAGCCCATTTATAGTCTTTACACATCATTCTTTGCCAACATCATCTATTTCTTAATGGGCACATCCCGTCATGTCTCAGTTGGCATTTTCAGCTTGATAAGCTTAATGGTAGGACAAGTTGTGGATCGAGAACTTCTCTTGGCTGGGTTTGACTTAAATGATGATGTCCCACCAGCCCTGAGTGGTGGCTCTGCGCAGAATGACACTCAGTCCAGCACAACTGCCTTCAACCTTACAATTGCAGGGATGAATGCTGAGTGTGGGAAAGAATGCTATGCTATTGGCATTGCTACAGCTTTGACATTTGTGGCTGGAGTGTATCAGGTAAGTGGTTGCTGACATCCAGAGGCAAGGTATGAAGTTCCTAAATCTTCTTTGCACGACCTAAGCTTCGTTTGACTCTCATTTCAATAAGAAATAGAGCATCAGTTCACTTGAATGACCTTGGACTGTTTTCTCCAGGAAGCCTAACTGCAGACAACACAGAGAAAGCAAGAGGTAGGCAGTTTTCTTAGCTACTAGTAAGCACAGGTAAAACAAGAGTCTTCTGTGAGACCATTAACATTGTTTTGACACTCTACTGTCTCTTAGCCTTGTTGTTTTCATGGGACCATGAATCCAATACAGATCTTACCATGAGGGAAATTCTCAGGTAGCTGTGTACTTTAACAGCGAAGAAAGAGTTCTCTTCCCCTCGATACTTTAATGAAGGTGCAGACCCACTCATCTACTTCTGCACAGGTTCAGAATGTGCAGCTCCGTGTTTTGCTAGTGCGTACTATGTTCTACCAAACTGCTGCCCAAAGATATTTCAGAAGCAGAAAGGACAAGAGGGGAAATAGATTGACTAACCTATGTCTCAGACCATAGCTGTGCTGACTCTTTGAGACTTATAAATGTGCTGCTTGTTACAAGGATACCACGAGAATGCAAAAGGAAGCAAGATGAACATACTGACCTATTAATTGTGTGTGTGTGTATATATATATATTTATGAACTATGACAGAGCTAGCTATCTTCCAGTTTACTGCGAAATTACAGATTACATTTATGAACAACAAAATGTCCTTGTGAAGCTATTCTTCCCAAAGTCATGGAAGGAAGGAAAAGCAACTAGTTAAGGACAGTATCCTGGGATTTGGGAAAGTTTGTGAGCACTTCTGGCATTTCTGACCTTAGGCATGCCACAAAGGCTGTCTGTGCTCCATTCTTCCTTCTGTTCACAGGGCTCAAATTAAAAGCTGCTTAATGTAACAGTGCCACTAAAGCAGGGATCTTAGCTGTTATCATTCAAATTCGGTTTACAAAGCAATGGTCATAAGTTTTAACTTTATTCACTTTAAGACACGAAAAATAGAAAATTTGCTTTAGTATAACGTAAGCCTTTTTTGGATCCATTGCTCTTTTGTATTGGAAATAAAAGGCAGACAAGCCACTTCAGTGGAATCGCTTCAGATGAAGGTTTGATTGACCCCGTCTCAAACTCCTCATTCACCTCCTGGTTTTGTAGCATCCCACAACAGTAAAAGGAATCCTATGTTTTAAAAGCAGACTGGAAACATGAAAGGGTAATTCCTGTTCTAAGATTCAAATAGCCAAATGCTATCTGCCTCCAGCTAGTCCTCTCCCATCTGTACTTTATTTGCAGCACCATTCAAGGCTCAACTGTTTTTTTAAACTTTTTTTTTTTTCTGTCTCCTCAGGTTCTAATGGGAATCTTTCGTCTGGGTTTCATATCTATGTACCTATCTGAGTCTGTACTAGATGGCTTTGCAACTGGTGCTTCCTTAACCATTTTAACAGCTCAAGTGAAGTATCTGATTGGAATAAAAATCCCACGTAGCCAAGGGCATGGGATGCTTGTTATTACCTGGATTAACATTTTCCGGAACATTTCTCAGGCTAATCTTTGTGATGTCATCACAAGTGCCATTTGTATTGTGGTGCTGGTCACTGCTAAGGAACTGGGAGATCGGTATAAGCATAAGCTGAAATTTCCTCTGCCCACAGAGCTGGTAGTTATTGTTGTGGCAACACTAGTGTCACACTATGCAAAGTTAAATGAAGTATATGCGTCCAGTGTTTCTGGAGCTATTCCAACAGGATTTATTCCCCCCAAGGTACCACATTTCAGCTTAATGCTCCAAGTTGCTATAGATGCTTTGCCTCTTGCCATAGTCAGCTTTGTCTTCACTGTATCCCTTTCTGAAATGTGTGCAAAGAAATACGCTTACACCATCCGAGCCAATCAGGAAATGTTTGCTGTGGGCTTCTGCAACATCATTCCTTCTTTCTTTCACTGTTTTGCAACCAGTGCAGCTCTGGCAAAAACACTCGTCAAAACATCTACAGGCTGCCAGACTCAGGTCTCTGGAGTAATTAGTGCAATGGTGGTTTTACTGGTGCTGCTTTTCTTGGCACCTCTTTTCTACTCCCTGCAGAAGTGTGTTTTGGCTTGTATCATCATTGTCAGCCTCCGAGGAGCCCTGAGGAAGTTCCGAGATGTGCCAGCACGGTATCATGTGAATAAGGTGGACACGCTTGTTTGGGTTGTTACCATGTCTGCCTCTGCCTTGATCAGCACAGAAATAGGGCTGTTGGTTGGCATTGTTTTCTCCATGCTATGCATCATTGTTCGGACACAGCGGCCACGGACAACCCTGCTTGGTCAGATCCAAGACACCGACTTTTACGAGGATGACTTAGAATATGAAAATCTCTCTTCTGTTCCAAAGGTCAAAATATTCCGTTTTGAGGCCCCACTTTACTATGCAAATAGAAACTACTTCCTGAAGTCTCTGTACAGACTGACTAACTTTGATCCTAACCTAGAAGCTGCTAGAAGGAAGAAATATGAGAAAAAGGAAAAGCAGCATCTGAAAAAGGGAGATCACACAACTGCTAATGGATTGGGCACCAGAGAAACCACTCTGCAACTAGTTCCTAAGCAAATTGATTTCCAAGCCTTAGTTTTAGACTGCTCTTCCATCTCATTTTTGGACACCACTGGAGTTAATACTCTAAAGGAAATCCTGAAAGACTACAAGAACTTAAATGTTTCTGTTCTCCTGGCTTGCTGCAATCCCTCAGTGATAGACTCTCTGAAAAGAGGAGGTTACTTTGGGAAAGATTTTGGAAGTATGCAGGAAATGCTGTTTTACAGTATACATAATGCTGTGCAATTTGCGAAAGACCAAAAGCTTCCAGCAGATTGCTCAGTTTAATCCTGTTCCTTCCTTGATGATTCACTACGAAAGTGACAGACAGAAGGGGCAGTTTGCAATAACTACATTATCAGACACACTGTTGACTGTGTACAGCAATGGGCCTACAAGCCATCCTCCCCTGAAGAGCTTGGCTGTTTGTGAGATGCCACATATAACAGCCACTGGGGATACACTTCAGGACCAGGATGGAACAGGTTGGATTATTACCTGCACCTTCACTTTAAAATCCAGGTGATGTGCAATAGGGCAGTTTGTGATTGACTTCTCTCTTGTGTCATGATCATGTGTGACCACGTATACACCATAAGACTGCTGCACTAGAAGGTCTGCCCAGTGTCAGCTGACTCTCCCAGTGGTTTAATGGCTGGTTTCTGTTAAGAGGGCTAAGCCATGAAAATGCAATCAATCTAGCATCTTGGGGACACATTGGTTTAAATTCTGGCTTGCAGTTTCCTGCCCCTTCCATCATTCTAGTTGCTCCTAAACAACTCCCACTACTTGCATACAAATAATTGTATAAAATATTGTACAATTTAGTATGTCTCTCCACCTCAATTACACAGCCTTAATAACACGAACTGCCACAGAAGAAGAAACCATGATCCATCACAGGTTCCTCTCAAAACTATCACTTCCAAAAATTACTGCTGGAGGCACCTGTGTTATTGGCTTCAATCTGAGGTAATTAGTTACTGAAGGCTGTGATACCCTTAATGATGCTGCAAGAAATATGACTCTGACACGCAATTTTGTAACTAGTAAGAGGATAAACAGAATTAAGAAAAATGAATGGCTTTAACTGGCAGTCACACAGTTACCCAAGTAGTTGTACCATCCTGTAAAAATAAAAGTTGCTTCTGGTGGGCAGATGCAATTCAAATTCAGGGATACATAGGGATGATCAATCATGAAACCTCATAACTGTGATGCAGCACAACATGTTGTTCCGACAACTGCCTGCCTGGGTACAAAGAGAAACAGGAGAAAAGAGGGTAGGGTGGGAAGGTAAATCTGTGATCTGCCTAGAAGGGGAGTGATCAGTCAGTCTGAACTAGCTGGCTGGTCTCTGATGCAACACTAATGAAGCTTTACAGTAGCACACCTGGGCCAAGTAAAGGGAGCAATGCTTTTTAAGTTGTGCATCCCCATATGCTGGAAAAACTCCACCACTGTTTGTACATACTACAGATGTTTGGTGTTGGTTTGTTGTTTGTTATTTTTTTCCTGTCATGTTATTCTTTGATTTGAGGTCTACTAAACAGTGTTTTCCAGGGCTGGGTTGCTTTCTATAATAATTTGCATTAACTGCTGTTCATTCTGCTTTGTGTCAAATGATACCCCCAGAGTCAGTTGTGTTATTATATACATGTTCTCTCTTTACAAATATGTATAGATTTAGATTTTCATTGTAACAGAGTTAGTACTCTGGCCTACAGGCAGAATATCCTCTCTCATACTCAAGTTTATCATTACCTGCATGAAAGATAGGACAGCTGCTCCATCTTTCTCTCCTTATTCATGGCTGGCTCACAGACAGCACCAAGCATGGAAGGAAATTCTCTCACAGCTGTGCCTCTTACAATTAGCAGACTCTAGAAAAAGGTTCCATGTATGCAGAAGCCATTTCTCTGCTGTGTCATTTAAAAACCAGAAAAGTCAGGTCAACACATCATGTGACTTGTTTATTTAAGCTTTTCAGGTCTTAAATGAAAGAACACCCAAACTGAGGTTCTTCAGGTGCCCCAGAGCCTGTCAGGCTCTCAAGAACAAATATTTTGTTAAAGGAAAAGCAGTGCATTCCCAAAAGATAAAATAAAAAATGTCTTCACAGAGGTTGAGAGTAACACAGTATTAGCGAAGTGATTCAATGCAGACATTTTCCTGCACTCATTATAAAAGTGTTATCAGCTGCACACTGTTAGTACTGCCAAAGCAGTAAAACCTGACAGAAATGTCTGTCAAGAGATTAAAGGATTGACCATTGGCAGCATTTTCCTGCCATAAAACAATTTAATTACATTATCTTTCAAACTGCTGACTTGGTATGACTAGCTTCTGTCATAAAAGCAAATGGGCACAGCCCAAGGACAAAGTATTGCTTTGTGTCTGCTTCTGTTTGTAACCATTCTTTGACCGGGGAATATCTCTTTTAAGGACCTACCAGGGCCTAGCACAAAGAAGTGAATTTACAGAAGTCACTGCCAGACAATATAAATACAGACACTCTAAGGCTGTTGTGCCAAAGCAAGCTCTCATTGGAAGAAAATGTAATTGTTTCAGTGCAAAAGAACACACATTCTAGCAATTTAGACTTCATCTGTCTGTATGGGTCAAACTACCAACCTAGAACATGAGGCAAAAAAAGCAAAAATACCCTTAACTCTAGATAAATCTCATTTTAAAAGAGAACAAAAAGCAAGACAGATTCCAATGGAAGGTGTATCCTTGCAACAGTCTCTGGAGAAAAATGAAGAAAGGCTGTCCTTCTCTTATCCAGCAGGCTAAGAAATTAAGAGTCAGAAGTCTCTTTTTCATATTTGTTGCAAGAATGGCACCAAAAGATACCTCAGCAAAGAAACTTGGCTATGCATAAGAGGGTGGGTAGGCTTTAAGACTTTTACTAGGAAGAAACTATTGACCAGAAAAAACCACAAGAACAATTTGTTTCAGTTTCATTCGCACAGCTGGCTCACAATTGTGTTGGACAGTGTCAAATGCAGCCGGGAAACTTTCAGTGCTATGATGTAAGGATGCTGGAAGACTGTAAATTATTTCTAAGTAGTATATAAAAAGTAACTGAAAAAGCAAGCCTTTCCCTGGCACGTTATACCAAGATTAAGGGTATCACGATTGAAAATGTTAAAACCTGCTGATTTTCTTCTTTCCTATTCTATCAGGAATGACTTGGAGAGGAGCTGGGGACTGGCTTGTAATTCCAACTAAGTTAATACTAATGCTGAAATAAAATCATTATATGCATTTTAGGAAATGTTATATCCATCATGTATCTAGACATGTATTTTTTTTTTTGCTGTGGCACCTTGTATAAATCATGTATCCAACAACCTTTAGTACTGCTACACAAGAATAGGAAAGGATTCTTAACTTGCAGACTGTGTGGGTCCCATGGAGCTGGAAAAGAGCTGCGAACCTCAAACTTCCCTGTTGACTAGTGCAACAGGCCAGAATGCGCAGTCTAGCTGTCAAAATGGCTGCATTTATTGGCACTGGTAACTATCAACCAGGGATCTGTCCAGTCCATGAAAGACACCTTGGGTTCCCCTGCAACCATAAGTATTCCTGTGTCACATGACCTAGAGACAAACGCATACTTTTGGTTGGAAAATAAAATGAATAGATATTTGAAAAGTTTTCCTTGTGATATCCTTTCATGGGTGGTGAAATAATAGGATAACTTGGAATAAAGAAAAAGGTAAGAGGTGGGTTTGCTGTCCTAGAAAAGGGTTAAAATACAGGGATGCACTTGGCATTGTGGGATTAGAAGACATAATGAGAAAAAACACTTTAAAACTGAGAAGGGGAAGGTGCTCCTAATGGACACTCTGAAACCCACTACTTCTCTGCTCATATTGCATTTCCAGAATCTGAGCTCTCCTTCCCCTTGTTGTTTCCACAACTTACAGCTGGTTAAGTTCCCATCCTCACGTCTTGGACAGCAGACAGAGTAATGGAGTGGATTGTAAACATGCTTTGCCCAGCAACACCCTGAGCTAGGCAGAACTTTAAGAGCTATTACAACTTTTGATGGGGTTTTATGGTTTGTCCTTCCTGACAGACCAATCATTCTTGCTCTAGGCATCTATATTTGGTTCTTTCCACTGGACATATTGGTATGAATATGTTTTAAGCTGAGTTAAATGGGACCCAAAAGGCAAAGAATTCCAGTGTTGTCCTCATAAAGTCTGACAGGTACTTCCCTAGAGCTATAAATGCTATTATGCATTTGAATCCTTTTGAAAGACAGTATTAACTAAAGTTGCCCTGTTTCAGTTGTCACTATCTGTCACTTGTTGCAGTGCACAAGTAGGTTTAGGATGCAAAATGAAACTCCCAAGTTAAGTGGAAGGAAGACAGAAATAGTAATAAAATAATGGCAGCTTTCACTTAGACATGTCAGTAAATCAAGCTTGTTTTAATCTTTGTGGGACTTTTTTTGCGGTATCATGTCTCCTAAATTAAAGGACAGAAAAGCAAGCCATCTTTCCAGTCCCTCAGCACTGTTCTTAGAATAGCTAATGGTTAGCAAAGCCCAGAACAGGATGGGTGAGAAGCCTTGTTTCAGACAGTATTGCCACCTGAAATGCTTTGGTAAGGAATGGACTGAATTTATGCCTATCACTCTATTCTATCCTATTCCTAGCTTTTGCCAAAGACTCATCTAACCTGGAAAGGGAGCGTTAACACTGTGATCTGAATATTAACAGCAGAACTACGGCTAGGGGGAGCTCTATGTACACGTGTGGACAGCCGGGAAGTGGACGGGACCTGAACTCTGTCTCGCTTCTCCCAGCAGTTCTTCTCAGTAGCGAGTAGATGCTGGTGTTCCTGCACTAAGACCGAAATCCTGGCAGTGATATCACCCAGTATGAGTCTTGAAAACAGCTGGAATGAACACTGTCTGGAACCCTGCCGACAGCTCTCTCTGTAACGTTGGGCATAGATGCCCTGACTGCACAGCAGAACTGTTCCTTCTTCAAGGAACGACTGGAGACTCCTCTAGAGCTCTCTTGAAAGTTGTGCCAAGCAGTACTTTAGAAAGAATGCAGCCAGTCAAAAAAAGCTGCACTAGAACTTTGTACATGCTAAGGATCCATGAAATCCATTTCTGCTAGCTTGAGGCGTGTCTGGGAGTCATAGTAAAACTGGGAATCAAGATGCTGTGGCCAGGCATGGTAGCAGGGAAGACATGGAATGACTGTAGCATATGACCTGAGACACTCTTGGTAAAACTTGACCTGCACACCCACAAGACTCTTCAGATGAAAGGAACCTTAAAGGGCTCCTTAACCTGTTGTCAGGATGTAATGCATGCAGGTTAGCCCCATCTTTCTCAATACAAGCTCTCTCTTTCTTAATCTCATGCACTCTTAAATTGACTCTCCACCACTGGCACTTACCTGACTTCCAAGGAAGCAAAGACATGCCCAGCTTGCAATCATACTACAATAAGTATCAAAGCGAGCACCTGTTGGACATTTTAATGTGCCAATTTTTTTTGTATTTTGGCTCGAGGAGTTTGCTTACCTGAGAGCAACTAATTCCAATAACCAGTGAATTCGAACTTGTTCAATGCCACCATGCGGAACAGAAGAAATATAGGCAAGGTTCATCTCTTGGTCTTTGCTCAGGTCAAATAGGTCAGCACGGCTGTGAGGTAAAGGAGGGCTTCAGAAAAGGAGGGACAGAAAAGAAAAAAAACACATTGCCACATTAACTGGCTGCTCCCCTGGGTATCCAAAGATCCTTGTGCTAAGTCCCTATAACACCTACAAGATCCTCCCTGGCATGAGGACTACTATCTAAGACGAAATGAAAGCAAAATGGAGTTGCAGGTTATTTGGGGCTAACTGGCTACACACATAGTCTGGCAAAACTTGGGTGCATTTCATTGCCATGCTCAAAAGAAAGCATTACAAGAAGTCACTGCAGCACAGATAGTAACCTCTGGCAGCAGAGGCCATACAATGGTAGGCACCTTGTCTCAGGCAGCTCAGTGTCTTTTAGGCTTTGGAGTGGAAGTCAGACTTGCTGAGGTCTGTAGTAAACAAACGCAGGTTTGATCTTCCTGCTGCAGTCCATGCAATGATACCAATTCTTGCTCTGCTGTGGAAGCTGCACTTGTTACAAGCAGAATTAGACACTCAGAGCCTCCATGTTCTTTGGCTATATTCAACTCACCTCTAAGCACAAGGAAGCACAGGAGTATGAGGTTCTATGCTTGATGCTGCAAGCAGTTTTACCTGCTCACAGCTATACAGCAATGATCATCTCACTATGACTTTGGTGTCTACTTATTCCACTGAAATTAACATAACACTGGGGCAAATTTCTGCTGCCTCTGTCTCTGCAGATAAATAGCTGCAAGATGGAGAAAGATTTCACACCACCCTCCACAAGTCAGAAACTTAGAATGCTGCCCAGTTCACTGGATTTGGGCATCCTTAGAGACTCTCATTAAGCTTCCTGTTAACGTGCAAATTCTGAGCATTAAAGTATTTGTATTACAAGAAAGATAAACCAACACTGTTCCCCAAGGTTCAGTAAAATACTTCCACGTGTCTTCACATTGCAAAGAGATGACTTGTGCTCTAACTACAGACTTTTATATTAACTGTACAAATAAAAAACTAACATAGTTTATGCTTTGACTACTGTGATATGTCTCCTCTGATGGGTGGATTGGCTCTGTGGTGACTGTAACTATGCTGGGAAGAGTCACACTGTCATCCTCTGCTCCTCTGTCCCCCTCCACATATTTATCCCATCTCCAAAGGCCCCCCAAATGCACCTGCTACCGTATAACCATCTGTACGCAAAGGGGGAAAAAGCCTGACCCCACCTGGACAACAGCTTTTGTCCTAGCTAAGACAGTGCCTATCTATTACCCCATGTCCTGCATCCTCATCTGAAAGTGCAAGTCTTTACACAGATTACATCCTTGTACTGATCCATACATATCAGCCAGCACAAACGAGCTCCTCTTTGCAACTTCACCAGCATACAAGGCACTTAAAAATCATCTCCCTGAGATGCTTCAAGTCACACAAGTGAGACTGAAGTCACCAATTCCATTCTTACCAGCCATCTGGGTCTTTTTACTTGCCCCAGTGGACAATGTTAACTGACAGTTTCTGAACGAGTGCTCTACTACTTCATGATTCAAACCTGCTTCAGTTCAAGCAGTGGCAAAGCTGGGAATCAAGGCGTGAAGCACTGACACATTTTTTGCTCTATCCACACTGAATAAACACTCTGAAATTCGCACTCTGCTAGAGAGAATTCTAGCAAAAACCATGACCAGATACTAAAGAAAGCTGGCAGTAGGTTTTGTTATTGGTAGTATCAGTATCTGTCCTTTCCTGTTCAGAGCGAAAAGCACCCATCCAAGAAAAAATCAAACCTTGCTCCCAGGCTTTGTCAACTGCTGATCCACAGCTGTGCATTTGCCCAGCTGTCTGAAACTGTGGTGCAGAAAAGAAGCTTTAACAACTGGAACCCAGTTCTGTCTTAGCATGAGCTTTCAAGGGAGCTGGGATCCCACATCATAAGAAATACCAGTGTTGGCCAAGCGTTATAACTGAATAGTTGCTGACCCTTGGAGAGCCTGTGCCTCTGCTGCTGCTCCTCTGCTCTTCCCTCACACGCTTTTCATGTTTGCAGCTTTCCAAAGTTACTTTTACACAATTAAAATAACGGTTGTTTCTTGGGCTAAAGTTTAAATGGGCAAAAGATATATTTTTAAGGCAGCTTTTCATTAATATTTCCTAACATTGCAAGCAAAAATTAAAACAAGACATGAAACAGCAAAAGAAAAGTAATCCAGAAAGCCCAAACACTTCTCTTCACCAGAATGTGTTTGATGCCGTTTTGTTTCCCCTCCCCCCCCAAGATGGAAAACTAATGGGAATTTTTTCAAGTTTTGTCTTAGACTACCTTTATGCATTACACAAAAAAAGTGCCCAAATTCCAGAGTACACACTGCTGATTCCATCCCTGTTGCAACTCTTTTTTCCTACAACTGCTACTTAATCCACTGTATGTCTAAATGAAGGAGGCCATAAGCGGTTTAGAGTAAGATACAAACATGGCTGAGGGATATACTGTCTCCCGCTTTTAAGCCTGCTAGAAGCCTTCATGTATCTCACAAAAGTTGAAGACTGTTTGACCCCAGTTAGCTCAGCAAGACTGGGCTTTCTCTGAGAAGCAAAGCACTACCAAGATGTGAAGTGGTGGGGCTGGGATTTACGTGTGCTCCCACACATCCCACTGACTCGGATCAGCCGGCCTCACTGGCCGCATCAGGAAGATGGCACATGTTGAAAGCGCCTTGCAAGAATAAACTCCTGGAGCTAACAGGCTGGGAAGCTGCGCCCGGGCCTCTTTCAGGACCGTGACAAAAGGAACTCGGAAAAGGAGAGTGAATGAGCTCCGAGCGTCAACACATGTGCAGTGCTGGGGAAGGGGAAGGTGTCCGAGGGCCCTGGTGGCAAGGGAGCGTGTCACAGCCGGGGCGTCTACGGCCTCATCTCCTGATCCGCTTTGTTTACATTCGCTGGCCACGTCCCATGACCAGCAGCAAGGGGCTGGGCCCTCCGACCCCTCCGCAGGGGGCTGGCAGCGCCCAGGCCGCTCCAGAAGGGCCGCGGCCACGGGCCGGGGGCAGCCGGCGGGGGCAGCGGCCGCGTCCCGCCAGCCCCACGCGCTTACCAGAAGCCCGTGCTCCTCCAGAAGTGCGGCAGGGGCCGCGCCGCGCGCCCCACGTCCACGCGCACCACGCAGGCGGCGCAGCCCGCGCCCAGCTGCACGGCCAGCCACGGCAGCGCGGCCATGGCGGCGCGGCCCGCGCCCAGCTGCACGGCCAGCCACGGCAGCGCGGCCATGGCGGCGCGGCCCGCGCCCAGCTGCACGGCCAGCCACGGCAGCGCGGCTATGGCGGCGCGGCCCGCGCCCAGCTGCACGGCCAGCCACGGCAGCGCGGCCATGGCGGCGCCGCCCGCGCCCAGCTGCACGGCCAGCCACGGCAGCGCGGCCACGGAGCACCGCCTCCCTCCGCTGACGTACCGCTGGCGCGGCGCCAGGCCGGTGACGTCGCTGCCCGCCGCCCGCGCTGCCGGAAGGAGCCGCCGCGGCCGCCGCCGTTCTCGTCCGCGCCAGGGCGGGGAAGTGCGGCAACGGTGCGTTTCTCCTGCGGGCCGCACGAGGGGCCTACGCGCCTGTGCTATGGCTCTGCGGCAGCGGCTGCGCGGGCGGACGGAGCGGCCGTTCCCCGCAGGGCCTGTCAGCGGGGCTGGAGCTGTGCCGGTCCTTCCGTCTGAACGTGTTTCCTGGCCGCTGTATGGCACGTAGTTTTGAGTGCGCTGTGTAATAGCAAGGCTACCGATGGACTTTCTAAATGTTGCTTTCCTACAACGTGTATCAGAAGAGTGGGGTTTCCATCGGGACTCCTTCGTAGGATCCGTGTCCTGAAACCATAGTATGTTACAGATTTGCTAAAATCATTTTAATAGAAATACAGAGGAATAAGAAATATATTCTAATGAAACTAGTAGTTGCACAAGAAAAGCTGCTATGAAATCCTCTGTACAGCCCTGTACCAAGGCTAAGAACTTGTATTTACACAAAGAATGTAGGTATAGTAATGAGGTCATGTAACCATAGTTTGGTTTTATGTAAGTTTATATAAATAAATAAATAATGAAATAACTGATGAAAGGAGGAGTCTTTAACTTTCTCTAACAAGGGACCTGTTTATAAGTTATATAGAGGGAGCGACTACAAGAAACGAGGAGAAGAAACAGATGGTCGACAAGGACATAAAATAGCTCAGACCGATAAGGACACTGCAGACTTGCAAGACCATCACATTCTGGGCAAAAGGTGAAAAGTACACTATGAGGAAGACCTACAGCCTTCCTTCCAAAGACCACTGCCCACATCCTGGAGACCCCTGCCCACAATTCTTGGAAGAATTTGCGCAAGCGCGCAAGTGTGAAGGACTGATAAGCTAATTAACATACGAAGCGAGAGTATGTTAATGATTTTTGGGAAATGCTATGTTTATGCATGAATACTTAATGAATATGTATGAATAAGTTCTATATAAGGTGTATGATTTTGAACCATGGTGTGCGTTGATCGTTGATCGTGAGAGGACTCACGCACCGTCAATAAAGAAGGGTCTGCTTATCTACATCACATTGGTGTTGGTAAGTTTTTCATTCCAAGATTTCGGTAACAGTACTGCCCTCAGGAATCTCATCAAGCCCTGCCGACTAGTAGAAAAATGTGGAGTCGGGCCTCCCTTCCACATCCCCCAGCACTGTGGTAGCATCTCATTCTGTGTTCATTAGTTCTGATTAATTGGGTAGGCAGGGTACTGCTGCCTAGTTTGCAATACAGGCTTTGGATTTAGCAGGGGTAACCACAGGCCCCTGTAACAGTGCACACGCCAGGGAAACTGCAGAGCTGCCAGGCGGACGGCTGGGGTGCAGGTGATCTCCAACAAGAGAGTGAAGTGAGAGCTGTGTTCGTGGAAATCAAGGCTATCAGTCCTGGTGGAGCAACCAACACTCACTACTTCAAAAGCTTTAGTATTTCAGCCCCTTTCACCAAAGCTCTCCCTGAAGCAGTTGTGCAAGAGCCAGCAGGGGGAAGTCAAAGAGATGTTTATTCCTCAGCTCAAGAATATTGTAGCTAGTGATGCAGGTCTCAGCAAGGGGTCCCTTTGAGGGGATCCTGCGAGGGGCCCCTGTGAGGGGATCCTGTGAGGGGATCCTGCGAGAGGTCTCTGTGAGGGGATCCTGTGAGGGGATCCTGCGAGAGGTCCCTGTGAGGGGATCCTGTGAGGGGATCCTGCGAGAGGTCCCTGTGAGGGGATCCTGTGAGGCCAGGCCTACCCAGCAGCCACTCCCCGCCGCAGGGCCCGGCCCAGCCCCTCGGCTGCAGCACCCTGAGGAAAACCTGCTTAAGGAAGGGTAAAACACCACGGAGACAACGAGGTGTGAGGGAAAGAATGTGAGGAAGGGCCCTGGGAGCACGGAGGGCAGGGAAGGAGGCAGCTGCAGGCGTGGGATTGCCCTGCAGCCCCCAGAGTGGAGGCCTGTTCACCATGAGGGACCGCAGCCCACGGGTGGCACTCATGCTGGGGCAGGGGAGAAGCTGAGCAGGAAGGCGCGGAGAGAGGAGCTGCCATGAGCTGAGCAGAGCCCCCGTCCCCGGCATCACCGAGCGGGGGCAGAGGAGGTGGGTGATGCGAGAAAATATAGTGAAAAACCTAAAACTCTGCAGGCAGGAGTTGCATAGGTAACAGGAACCATCAACAGGCAGGCAGGAGCCTCACTGTCTGGAGAGAAGGTCTGGAGCTCAGCCCACTTGATATGGAGAAATAGTGTGAAATGGGGACGCTTAACACCGACTGTGATTGTATATGTCTACTCGGAAATGTGGGTATGGTGACTAGTCATGGGTGCGGTGTCTGATCACATAGGCACACAGCTCTGAGGAGACAACTACAGTTTTTGAGGAGACGCCTGCCCTTCTTTCTCTAACAAAAGGGGCTATTTAAAAGAGAATGAGAGAAGATGAGAGACATTCAAATGCTATCTAGAGGGAGGGAGTGCTAAGTTTCCTTGCTGAAGAAGATCAGATGGTCACAAGAACATGAATCACCTACAAACCTGCAGGACCACCACATTCCAGGAAACGGACTGATAAGCTAGTTAACATACGAAGCGGGGTTTAGGTAACGAATATGTATAGGCGTTAATTGAATATTCATTTGTTTCATTGTATAAATGTGAGATGGTTCATAACTTCGGGCATGCACGCTTGTGGAGGAGCGATCCCCCGTGCATCTGCGCGCAATAAACATACCTACTTTATAACTTTCGAGTTATAGAGTCTAATTCCGCACGTCACACTCAGCACTTCAGAAAGGACAGTTAGTACAGATGTAGATGAGCTCCACAAGAGCGTAAATCAGTAGCCTTCTGACAAGGATGTGCTAATTGCTGAAAAAAAAAAAAACTACTGAAGTGGTAAGACTCAAGACACTAGGATAAAATAACTGTGGTAGTGGGAGATCACTACCACCTACTCAAATGACCCCCTGAAGAGAGTGAATCCCCCGCTCGAGAAGCATGCCCAGTAAATTTAAAATTAACTAGGTGTGCAAGTTAGGAGGAGCGATCCCCCTTGCACCCAGCACCGCAATAAACATACCTGCTTTATAACTTCTCCTGCATAATAGAGTTTAATTCCGCACGTCACTAGGAAAAGACTCAGCATGAGAAAGTTTATGCCACGTGTAATCCTGCTTGAGCCAGGATGTTGCCTGTCTCAAAGGAGTGGCAAACTTGAGACCCATCTCTAACTAATTGCAAAGCGTCTTGGTTCTGGTTGCTGTTAATCCTCTGTTTGCAGCTTCATCTGCCTTTCCAGGCCTTCAGTCCCTGTGGGACGTGTGAGCTTACAAGGCTCACAGCCAGAGAATTCAGGCAAACAGTATTACAGCCCAGAGGCTCAGGTAGGAATGGTGATATGGCATTGTGACTTGACTAGTGAGGGGAAATTCCCTGAATTCCCCAGGGCTGCTCATATTGTGGCTCAGATCTAGTACTCCAATGTCTTTGAAGAGCAGCAAGGCCCAGTCAGACTCCAGTGAGGTTGCCATGCAGGATGTTTAAGAGATTGCCTTTATTCTTACAGGAAATGCCAGTTTGGCAGTCAGGGCTTCTGCAGGGGGATAACCTGTTTCCTCCGAACTCTGTTGTTTTCTGAAGAGTCCTGAGGAAGGTGTTAAACAGGCAGTGGAAGTGCAAACTCAGGTGGGATCTGACAGCCTGGGTGTGAATAGGCTGGCAAATCAGCCCTATCCCGCTAGCTGCACCCTGAGCTGGAGCAACAACTGCTGCTGGGTGAGTACTGCTGCCTGGGCTTCATTGAGGGCTACAGGCATTTTGCCAGCTGGAAAGGATGGTGCATGGGGGGAAGGATATCACTGACATTGCCTCTTTTGTTGGCTTCCCCTCCAGAGGGATAGGCTGGAGGAGATGAACATCTTTTTGACATACTGTGGTTTGTTGCTTATTAACAGTGACACTGCACCTTGCTGTCTTAAGTGTGGAGGGTTCATTGCAGGGAAGGCACTGATAGCAGCCCTTGCAGCACCTAGCTGCAATGGACCTGGAAGCTATCCCTTGCAGAGGAGCCAAAAGCGCAGCCCCCAGCCAAAGACCTACCAGCAAATTCAAGCAAAAAGGTATATACAAGGAAGAAATTTCATGAAGCCCATGGTTTCCTACCATAGGCTATCCCTGTTGGCATCAGGAATGCTTGAGCCCTGGAAACAACCCTGACTTTCCCCCAGAGACAGGCAAAACAAAGTTGTGTTTCAGCTTGGCTGATTTCAAAGACAATCTGGAAGACAAGGTGTCAAAGCAAAATGATGTTCATTTGGCCAGGAAACCTTGGCCCTTCTTAGACATGGTATCAGGTGTGTTTGTAGAAAGTCCTGAAACATAAGAGCCATGGATACAGAGGACACTGTGTTGGCATTTTAAAGTGTCTGCCAGAGCTCAAGGGAAGATTCTTCCCCAAGAGTCTGACAGGACCGTGATGTTCAGAGCATTTCCAAGAAGGTCCTTGTAGCGGGTTTGTGTGGCAAGGTTTTGGTATCAGGGGTGCTACAGGAACGGCTTCTGTGAGGAGATGCCAGAAGCTTCCCCCATGTCCAGTGGAGCCAATGCCAGCTGGCCCCAAGATGAACCCACCGCTGGCCAAGGCTGAGCCCATCAGCGGTGGAAGTAGCACCTCTGTGATAGTAATATTAAGAAGGAAAAAAGAAAAAAACCCCATGGAGCCAGCAAGAGAAAGGAGTGAGACAATGTGAGACTCTGCAGACACCCAGGTCAGTGCAGAAGGAGAGGCAGGAGGTGCTCCAGGCATCAGGGCAGAGATTCCCCTGCAGTCCATGGTGAAGACCATGGTGAGGCAAGCTGTGCCCCTGCAGCCCTTGGAGTTCCACAGTGGAACAGGTGTCCACCTGCAGCCCATGGAAGACCCCATTCCAGAGCAGGTGGATGCCTGAAGGAGGCTGTGACCCATGGGAAGCCTCTTCTGAAGCAGGTTTGCTGGCACTGTTTGCTGGCACCGTTTGCTGTGGACCTGTGGGAGGGACCCATGATGGAGCAGTGTGTGAAGAACTGCAGCCAGAGGGATGGACTTATGTTGGAGAAGTTCATGGAGAACTGTCTCCTGTGGGAGGGACCTCATGCTGGAGCAGGGGAAGAGTGTGAGGAAAAAGAAGTGGTAGAAACAACCTGTGATGAACTGACTGTAACCTGCATTCCCTGTTCTCCTGTGCTGTCATGGGGAGGAGGTGAAGAAATCAGAATTATGTTAAGCCTGGGAAGAAGGGAGGGGTGAGGAGAAAGTATTTTCTGATTTGAATGGTAATAAATTAAACTAATTTTCCCCAGGTCGAATCTGTTTTGCCTGGACAGTAATTGCTGAGTGATCCTCCTGTCCTTATCTTGATGCATGTGCCTTTCATTATATTTTGTCTCCCCTGTCCAGCTGAGGGGAGTGATAGAACAGTTTTAGTGGGCACCTGGCATTCAGCCATGGTCAAACCACCACAGTCCTCAGAGACTGAGGTGGTGGTTAAGAGACGATCCCTTGTTTTCTACAACTTCCCCCAAGGCATGGGGAAGTGCTACATCTAGCACATCAACCACATCCAACCAGGAGCTGGAAGGCAGACGATAAGACAAAACCCCTGCCAGAGGAGAGATGGAGAACTGGAGGCATCTGTGCATCACTCTGAGGTTTCTCTTCCCATGTCTGAGAAAGCAGCTAACAAGATTTGTCAACATACTTCTGAAGAACTGCAATTCCCAGCACAAAATCTTTCCTGCTCACCACTGCTGCCCTGGTGCCTTCTGCCAGAGAAAGAAAATTCAGCAGCAGGAGTTACCTGCTCCCTGTGAAGGAGGCTGATAATGTCTCTGTTCCTAAAACATCTGCAGGGATGCTGCATGGAGGTTGGGGCTTTTTCCCAACCAAGGTAGCCAAGTGGACCAATGTGTTGCTGGAAGCATTTGCAGGCCAAACTGGTAAAACCCAGCCTGATTTGCAACTTTCCCAGGGGTAGGGAAGATGCCAGGTTTACCACAGATGACCTCCAGCAAGCAGTTTCCCAGGTGCAAACGTTTGATTCAGAGCTGAACACCTATGTCCAACTTGCTATAAGCGTAGTCTTATAGCAGTAGAGACTGTTGGGCAGAGCCCTGATGAGGACGCTAGCCAAAGGGAAGCTCCCCTGTTGCCTTTGACTTTATGCTCACCCAAGGGCTGGGAAGTGCCCAGCAGGAGGTTTTATGTGGAGCAATTTCCCAGGGAGGCTTCCTATAGCTGACACTCCCCAGCAAAGGACATTGGATAGCAGCCTCCTCCTGTGTGCCTGCACAGACTGGGAGCACCTCCTGTCCTGAGGCATTCATGAGGAGGCACACAGGCACAGGAAAGTGGGAGAATGGAAGGGAAGTAGTAGGAAAGCAGCACTGTACACTGGTCCTTTCTAGTAAGCTGAAGCTGATGCTTCCAAGCTATCTGGCCGGTGTAAAATCCTCCAGTGTCTCAAGCTGGGCAGATGAGAGATGTAAAACCTGTTACTCCTGAGCTGAGTCACTCCTCACAGCAGAAAAGCTGTGCGAAGCATTTGGCCCCAGCTGCTTTCCCTGAAGCGTCCCTGCAGATATTTTGGGAACAGACACATACCAGGCTCCTTCAGGCATATCAGGGAGCAGTTAGCTCTTCCTCCTCTGTTTGCTTTCTCTGTCAGGAGGTACCTGCACAATACAGAGGAAACCAGTGCACAGCAAATTTTGTCGGGGGGCAGGGGTGTGTGTGTGTGTTCTATTCAGATGCCTCCAGCTCCTTCAGCACTTAATTTGTTTATAAACTCAGCTTCAAAAAACATCCCTGGAAATACCAGGATCATGTTGTCACATAGCCATCTAATCCTGCCACATAGCAGGAACAAGAATTTTGCTATAACACATGGAACCTAAAGCTTAGAAAATCATCCAGAGCATGAGTTCAGCTCTTGGTCCTGGAAGGAAATGATGGACAGATATCTGGGTACTTGTAATAACTAAGCGCTAATAATGGTGAGGCATTCCAGGGCTTAAGACAGTCTTTGCTTCTTGGATAACTTCACATTCCTACATGGTAGTAGCTGGACTTTGAGAGGATGGACTCAGCTGAGTGGTCTCCAGTTTCATGTCACATCTAATCCAGCCTAAACAGGGCTCCAGCCAAAAGGGCTGGTCCTGCTTTTCTTCCCTGCCACTGCTTGCCTGCTCCTGCTGTTTCCTGTGTGTCAGGTCTGACAGCTGGGCAGCTGAAGGGAGGATAATTCAATTAACTGATTGGGTGGGAAGCAACCTTTTTTGCATCAGTTTGTTTTCTTGTGGACTGCCAAACTGCAGAGACATGGCGTAGTGTGGCTCTGGTGCCTCATAGTTCACAACAGAGGAAGCACAGGGACCGGGGTGTGAGAGAACGAGACCAGCCTTGACTCAGCTGCATGCAGTTGGGCTGGAGAAGGCACAGTATGAAACTGCACTCCAGCTCGTGCATCTCTATGGCTTCCATATCATGGGGCAGCCTTTGTAAAAAGTTACCTCTGAAGTGATCCTGTTGTTTGCAGGAGTCCAGCAAGCTGTATGCACCCATCTCCACCACCTACTTGCTCCTCGGCTCGTAATTGCCTGCAACATGCTAAAGGTATCTGTTGATCAGACATATATATTTCACATCAGGAGTCTTACCAGCAATGCAGCATAGATCTTAGTGCTGCTTTTTTTATGCAGGGCTTGTTTATAAACCTTAGTTTATGACAATGTTGCAGGTTTCCTCCAGGACCTGCTGGGCTTTGTGAGTCCTGGGGTTTTCTTCCTCCTCTTCATTGATTCATCCCCCGCCCTTGGGATGAGTACTTGAACTGAATGTGGCCTCCAGCTGTCTGTGGCCTTTCCCACAATGGGACAGTCTTACACTGCTTCAAGATCTGCACAACCTCTAGCACTACGTTTCTGCCAACAGGCTGTGCAGATCACAATATCTGCTCCCTGGTGGTGACGCCCTTTGCTGGTGCTTGCTTTTCGCCAAAGCAGCAGTACCCAGGTAGAAGTGGGATGTGGTGCAGGTATGCTGGTGCTCTCCTGAGAGGCACTTAAAAGCTTGAAGGTACCTGGGGCATATCATCCTGGAGTTGCATGGTCACCACATTGGGATTAGCAAGGGGTTTTTTACAACATTTTTCTGCTGGTGGTGGTAAAGTTCTGGGTTTACTCCACTGTCCCTGAGCAAAGAGCTATCCTGTGTCCAGGTGTCGAAATTTAGCTGGGAACTAATAAAATCAAAGCAGACTTCATTAAGAAAATATACAAAAATAGCCCCAAGCAGGGCTCAGGCAATCACCCTACAACCACTACTAGCCTACACTTGGGGAAGAAATTGGCATGCCAAGGACTCAGTGTGATATCCACTTTCTGCTTAGGGAGTGCTTATGCCATCCTTGAGTCTTAGGACTGAGAAGGACAATGATGGGCTAAACATAAGGGCAGAGAAAAGGGATAGATAGTAGGAATTTCATATATATCAGTCTTAATCTTATTTTCAGTGTATTTATATTACTGAAACTGAACTAACGATAGTGATATCCTGTATTTTAGTTAGATTGTGAAGACCTTAACTAGACTAATAAATTCTGAGCTCTGCATATAACCTGTGTTCCCTTTTGCCCATAGCAAAATTTGGTTTATAATGTAGGGAGAATGTTGCACAAGTACCAGAAAGAATGGCTTTGATGTTACATAGCAGTCACCTTGTATACATATATTACGACTGTGGTCATGTGTAGGAGAGATAGCACTCTGTTGGCTATCTGAGAGTGATACTGGGCCCTGCATCCTTCTCGAAAGCCAACTTATCTCCTCAGTTTCCTCTTTGGCTTCATCAGCTCCTCAGGGCAAAAATTACCATTTATTTGTGTGGCACCCCACATAGTTATCTTTCAATTCCTTTAGGTCCTCTGGGGGAATGAGGGTTTGTGTGTACTTACCTACAGTCAGAGTATGTTCCACGTCTTGGTTTGAAGGAGGAAGGCTGAGTGTGGAGGAAAGAACAGTTATCCCTCAAACCTCTGACAGGTTTTGGTATTATCATTGCTCCTAGAACTGGCATCAGCACACAGAGTGGACAGGGGGTGGGGAGCTGATTTCCACAGCTTGCTCTGCCAGGAGAGTACAAAAAGAGCTGAAACATTGGTGAAGTGTTCAGTGAACTTCGCCAAGCCTCAAGCAGAGGTAGAAGATTTATATTTTGTTGCAAACTCTATTTACAGGGCTTCCTTAGAAGAGCGCATTCAATGTCAGCTCCTGTTCCTTACTCATGTTCTCCTTGACTGGGAACAGCTATAAGGCTTTTGCTGGAATTTGTGATGGTCTAGCACATCTCAGGCAGCTTGTGAACATGTATAGATGGTTTCCTCCCATGTCAGACATGACAATTTCCTGGGAGGCCTTCTGGGCAACATGGTCTTTTTTGAAACTGTCTCTTCGGGGTGCCACAAGGATGCAGCTGAAAGCAGGGCTCTGACTTATTCTTTTTACTTCACTTTTCTGCTCTGCTCTGCTCTGTACTTTTGCACAAAGCCATTGTAATGTTCATGCAGAGTAACCTTGAAGTTAGCAGGGGAAAAACACTACTCTCTCTAACCATCACCTATACTTTTGGATAGGCAAAAATGTCAATGTCCAAAGGCAGATAGAGGACCATGTGGCTTCAGAAAACCACAACTGTCAGGAGCTTGGTTCTGAATATGGGGAGGAAAATGTGCCTACCAGGATGAAAGAGAAAGGATTCATACCTGTGTAATGAGCAGGCAGAACCCTGTTGATTTAGCTTTCACTGGAAACCTCGTGCTAGGGAACAGGATAATTTTAGTAGCAGTGCAGAAGAAGCTGCATGCCCTCAGATGTGCCATGCAGAAGTGCCCATCAGAAGTTTTAAGTCTAGTTGTAGGAGGAAACTACACTGTCTGCAACTCTCTGATTCCTTATGTGCATTGGATCTGAACAGGAAAGGGTAGTGAATCTGTTTTATCCTCTGTCAGCACCTTTCTTCTGCATGAGTGGGAATAACTAAAGACCAGAAGGGAAACTTTCAAATTCTACAGTTCAACAGTGGGAGTACTGTGTGCTACCATTCAAAGAACATTAACCAGTGGACCTTTCAGAGCACTGAACTGCACTTCATGGTACTAAACAAGTGGAGGTTGAGTCCAATCACTTCTTGCTGGGCAAGAGCAAATTCTTCAGCTATGGTTAGTTTCCAGATGCTCCTGGTTCCTACAGGATTTGTGTCAGCTTCTGTTTTGCTGACAATCCAGGAAGGAATATTTATTATTTATGTATCTGTTCTTAATGGATCATTTAACTTATAATTTGTAATAATACTTGGTAACCAGAATCCAACAGACACATTCTTTTTGTGAATTAGAATTAAAATTGCCTGTATTCAGTCTGACAGCAAGTTTTGGAAATCTGTGATGCCGGTTGCGTTAATATCAGTGATGGTTCGTGGTTTGAACTCTAAGTTCAGGTTAGATGCCAGTCAACATGTTAATTGATAAGGCTTTGGAAGCCTGCCCCAAAAATGGAAAGGCACAGGGTTTACACATTGCCACTAATTTGTTCCACAGGACATGGATTGTAGCTGACATTTTGTGTGGGCTGTGGAAAGGTGGAGGCAAAAATAATAACAAATCACAAAGTCCTGTAGAAAAATCAGAATGGCTGCTCTGAATCTTTCAAAAACTTTTGTTGGCTCATTTTGTCTGAACAAGCCAACCCAACTGCACTGGATTAAAAATGTATCTCCATGATAAATCTAGTTGCCATTTTGACACTGAGTATAGCCTTAATTTCCATATTAGACCTGTGGCCATCACATGAGCTCACGAGGCAATACATAGAAACTCTTCCAGTTAGGAACTATGTCAATAATTGAGAACATAAGTACTCTCCCAGCACTGTGCTCATGAAGCATTGGGCCACTACCCCATTCAAAACAAGGAAGAAAGATGTTTTCCTCTGTAACATGATCTTCTCAGCTGTAGGTCTGTGTTTCTCATAATCAGTCAAGAAACTGAAGTTCAGAAATAAATACTCTGGCTTTCATTCCACCATTGCTACAGCAAACATATGGTTTGTCTCTAACCCCTTTTATATCTGTCTTGTATAAGCCCTTATTAATGTTTAATTCCTTACCAAAGTCTTCCATTAGGGATTCACTTTATTTCTGGGAGGCATAGGGCCATCACAACTAACACGTATCATTTGTTTGACAGTTTTATGGTTCAGTTGGAACAATTTGCAGAGCTGTCCATCAGTATCTTCCCCGTAGCTTTACAGCCTTTCTATTTTAGTTAGGAACTGCAGAACAGAGCAGAGGAACAGCCCACTGAGTAATGCTTAGAAACTGAAGGAATAAAGTTCAGAAAAGCCACTGGAAATACTTTGCCTAATGATTTATTAATTTGTTTTACTTTGTTTTGCAAAGGCTAATGCTAGTGCATTAGAAGAGGAACTGTGCTTTGGAGACACCTCCTCAGCAGTGCAGGGTTGGCAATATTTTTGTGTTATGGGTTTACACAGTTCTTTCCATCAAGTAGCAGCACTAACTGCCACTTCTCTGAAACTAGGTAGGGGATGACACACACCTGTGCTGTCTTAGTGTTGACTTGACAGTGAACTGTGGAAGGCTGGTAAAAGCCTTTTTGCATTCTTCAGGTGTTAGGGCATCATCTGGTAGGGCAACAGCAGGTGAGAAGGGAAGATGTGTCAACAGCTTCAGCTGTTGGGCAGCTCTGCAGGTACATTGCCTTGCTAAAGAAGGGCAGGTCTGTGCCCTTACCCCTCCAGGGCTGGACAGTCTCTAGTTGTCTGTGAAATGGCTGTGCCTCTCCTCTATGCTGCCCAAAGGTCTCTTTAGGTACTTACATACATTTCTTAGGCATATCCCCTCCCCTGCACTATCTGGCTTAGACTCATAACACAACTTGCTTCTTGACAGATTTACCTGTGGTCACAGTGGTTTGTACACAAGCCATAAATAAATGGTAACAGTTTGTGGTAACCTTCCCATTTCATTGCCATTCCAAATGATATTGTGGGTTATTCATGCCAGCATTTCATACAGCTTCCCTGGGAAGCCCATCCTGAAGCCCATCCTTTTTCTGAAAGAGCAATGACCAGTCCCAGGGCAACAGCCTCTTGCTAGCTGTTCCAACATTTTATGCAGTGGTCTGTAGAGGCTTTTAGTAATGGCAGGAGGAGCCTGCTAAAACACAGAGTACACTCATGTGAAAAGCTTGGGATTTGCACCTCAGACTTTTGTTCATGTTTAGCCTGATACAGAGTGAGAGAAACAAGTTCTGAAAAGTATGCATGCATAGACCCCACCTGGAGCACTGCATTCAGCTCTGAAGCCCCCAAATTAACAAGGACCTGGAAATGTTGGAATGAGTCCAGAGAAGGACCACAAAGATGATCAGAGGGCTGGAACACCTCTTATATTAAGACACCCTGAGAAAGCTGGGGTTGATCAACCTGAAGAAGGAAAGGCTCTGGGGAGACCTTAGAGTGGCCTTTCAATACTTAAAGGGGGCTTATAAGAAAGATGGGGACAGACTGCTTTGTAGGGCCTGTAGCAATAGGACAAGGGGTAATGGTTTTAAACTAAAAGAGGTAAATTTAGATTAGATATTAGGAATAAATTCTTTACTGTGAGGGTGGTGAGACACTGGGCAAAGTTGCCCAAAGAAGTTATGGATGCCCCATCCCTGGGAGTGTTGGAGGCCAGGCTGGATGGAGCTTTGAGCAACCTGGTCCAGTGGAAGGTGTCCCTGCCCATGACAAGGGGGTGGAACTAGATGATCTTTAAGGTCCTTTCCAACCCAAACCATTGTATGATTGTTTGATTCTGTGACTCTTAGTAGCTGGTACAGTGCTGCGATTTGGAGTTAGCATGAGAATAATGTTGTTAATACACTGATGTTTAATTGTTGCTCAGTAGTGCTTACTGTAAATTGAGGACTTTTCAAGTTTCCCATGTTCTGCCAATGAGGAGGTGCACAAGAAGCCAGACACAAGAAGACAGGAGGGAGCACAGCCAGGACAGCTGACCCAAACTAGGCAAAGGGATATTCCATACCACAGAATGTCATGCTGAGTATATAGTCTGGGAGGAGCGGGCTGGGGCCTGCCAGTCACTGCTCAGGGACTGGCTGGGCATCAGTCAGCAGGTGGTGGGTGAGCAGATGTGTTGTGATCACTTGTTTTTTTCCTTTTGGTTATTATTGCTCTCTCCTTGTCTCACCTCTTCGTTACAACTGTTGTTATTATTAATTTCAATTATTAAACCGTTCTTATCTCAGCCCATGAGTTTTACCTTTTTCCTGATTCTCCTCCCCATCCTGCTGGGAAGCAGAGGCAGGGGATGAGTGAACGGCTGTGTGGTACTTAGTTGGCAGTTGGTGTTAAACCACAACAGCCAGATGGAACAAGAGGAGGAAAAAGGATGGGATCTGTCTGACCTAACCTAAGCTACCCAGAAAGCAGGATTAGCTAATCACTGCAGAACAGGCTCAGAGATGTCCCTGTTTTAAGTCAAGCTCTGCAAGCAGCAAATCTTCCGCTGATAGCAGAAGAAGTGTTGAAATGGACACCTCATTTCTGGACAGCTAGACTTTGATGGAATTAATTCCTCATTAAGCAGATTATCTATTCTTGCCTTAAGCAAAGGTAGGAATATCTCAGCTCTTCCTAAACCTAAAACCTCATCACAAAGACTGTGGCATGTCAACTGATCACCAAACACTTCTGCCTAACCCCAAGCCTATGCACAAAACCTGGAGCCAGTCCCCTTCAGACATTGCCTTGCCCATAGTTAAGTCAGTGGCAACACTTATGTAGGTAAAGCAAATGATGTTTTTAACTTTTCCACTTCCTCCCTCTCTCAGTCACAATGCTCATTGTGAAGTTGCTGTTATTCTCCTTTCTTCCTTCCAAATGCAAAAAGATGGTTTCTGACCATAATGACATCAGGCTTTCTCCTTATACTTTTTGGCCAGAGGCACAAGAGGTATTGATGGCTCAGCCTGTCCTAGAAATGTCTGAACTCATAAGGTTCACAAAACCATGCATTAAATGAAGTGTACAGATCTCTGTAACTGTCAGTCATTTAACAAAAATAAAGCATTGCTACATAAAGAAGAAAGTCATTCAACTTTGCTGATGGCCTCCATGCCTCCCTCACCAATATGAAGATGTCCATAGGAGAGATGGACAAGTCCACCAACCTACCAAAAGCAAGATCCTGCCACTTGGCTCTTGTTAACCTGAATGCACCCATTTGTGCTTTCAGTTACAGAGTTACTGTTTTCTTAGGAGGATTGCTCCTCACATAGCAAAGGATAGATTCTTTTTCTTTCTTTCTTTCTTTCTTTCTTTTCTTTCTTTCTTTCTTTCTTTTCTTTCTTTCTTTCTTTCTTTCTTTCTTTCTTTCTTTCTTTTCTTTCTTTCTTTCTTTCCTTTCTTTCTTTCTTTCTTTCTTTCTTTTTCTTTCTTTCTTTCTTTCTTTCTTTCTTTCTTTCTTTCTTTTCTTTCTTTCTTTCTTTCTTTTCTTTCTTTCTTTCTTTCTTTCTTTCTTTCTTTCTTTCCTTTCTTTCTTTCTTTCTTTCTTTCTTTTCTTTCTTTCTTTCTTTCCTTTCTTTCTTTCTTTCTTTCTTTCTTTCTTTCTTTTCTTTCTTTCTTTCTTTCTTTCTTTCTTTCTTTCTTTCTTTCTTTCTTTCTTTCTTTCTTTCTTTCTTTCTTTCTTTTCTTTCTTTCTTTCTTTCTTTCTTTCTTTCTTTCTTTCTTTTCTTTCTTTCTTTCTTTCTTTCTTTCTTTCTTTCTTTCTTTCTTTCTTTCTTTCTTTCTTTCTTTCTTTCTGAATTACCAGAAGATTTGAGTCTTAATTTGCCATCCATTTAAATGGGAATGGGCAGCTAGTCTCCTTTGGCAGCCTTGAAGTGCTCCTCTTCCAGATGCAAACTTAGGTCAGCCCCAAAATGTTAAAAAATCAAAACTCAGAGATCCCAAAGTAGCATGTTTCAGGACCACTGGAGCTTTGGTCACTTATACAGCAGTCTTTGTCCTTTGTGCCTTTGCAGATGGTGATTGATTAAAATTCTGTCAGTCCCACAGCTGTCATTCTCAGTACACTTTGTTTGAGGGCCAGCAATTAAGTAATGAATAAAGTGGATTAAAAATATTTTCAGCTGAAACATCAATTTTTGGCTAATTTTTTGCAGGAGGATAGCACCATTTTTTAAGGGTAAAACAGTCCTTTCCCTGTCCTTCATATAAATCAACTGAAAATTGAAATATTTCACATAGGAGGTGTATCATGGAGAGATTTCATGGGAGATGTCACTTGGCTGCTTGCTCTTCTGAGGCCGCTCATGTCACTACAGTCAGAGCATGTGCCTCTTCTTGCCAGGAGCTCTGTCAGGGAGTTTAGGTTTGGTCAAGTACTTCTTTTCCTCGTTTTTCATTTTTTACCTAAAAGGAAATTAAAATGTCCTGTGAAAATGTGTATGATTTTCTGACCAATTGTAGAAATGGCTCAAAAAAATCGCTCCAGGCTATTTAAAACAACAATGCTAAGACATGTTGGCATAATGTGAATACATGTTCTGTGGCACAGTGCAGACTCAGTTTTAGCACTGAGATAACAATTTTGTCTTTCAAAGAGGACAAAACAGAGACTTGCACCGGTTCCTTCTGGAGGGGAAGACGGTCCTCTGAGAAGAATTCTGACCAAAGTTCTCGGGTGATGGGAAATCCAAGCACACTTATTGTGCTTTAGTGTATGTCTAACTACATACTCTACAGAGCATATATATGCATATATATATATATATATATAAAAAACATACTCTACAGAGCAGCATATGACATCAGTGCTGCTCTAAACCTGCATAGTTTGATAGGTTTTCATGGAGTCAGAAGAAAAACATGTACACAATTTCTTAGTTCCACGTAGAATTTTAACAGGACTCCTGAGGTCTGACTGACTAAATTCTTGCCTGTTTCCATTATTCATTTTGCTCCAAAATGTCTCAAGATTTTGTGTCGTTTTTTGCCAGAAGGGGTCCTGCTGACCAATTTCCAGTGAAATCTGATGAAAAACCAAAATAGGGTCTTAGGTTCAGGTGAAATTATGATTGTGAGTATGCCTGATTGTCCAGGAAGTGTCCCCTTGTGGTTAGTGCCCTGAAGCCCAGATTTTCCTGGCCAATTTTTGTTGACTCCCATGATTGCTCAGTGCTTTGGCTGTTCCAGTGTTCATGTGACCACTGAGGTTTTTTTCCTCCGTGACTTGTTCCCTATCCCAGTTTAGATATTGACTCCTTTGAAGATGAGCTGTCTCTCTGTGTTAGTGCAGAGCTCACGCAAAGTTGATCTTTTTGACACTGGAATATTTGGCTGCCCCCACATTACAGAACCACACTTTCACTGCCCACTGGCTTTGAGAAACTCCAGAAATCTTTAGTGGTGGGTTGGGAAAATAGGTGGAGAGAGAAATATTGGGTTCTTTCAGATCGAAACGTTTCTATTGTTTGTTTTGTTATTCCAGAGTGAGGATATGGTCTTTAGGAGCAGAAAGAGAATAAGCCAGGTTAAAAAAATAACATTAATTCTCACTAATCAGAAGGGATCAAAACTACTTACAAAACTGAGCACAGATAATGCCAAGCAAGATAGTTTCTTCAAAAGCCACAGGACACTGAGGATGAGAGCATCTCACAGACTCTGAAATTAACAGGATTACTTAACCTTCACAGTTCCCTGGCTTGTTTTAACAAAGATGGGAGAGTGGAGTTCATAATTTTTTTGTATTTTTGCTCAGCTGTTTTCCATTCATTTACACTGAGTATGGCAAATTCCCACACAAAGTTTTAGAGGTATGTCTAAGTGAGCCCTTAGAAAATAGTGCAGCACCTACCATGCTTCCAGAATGCTATCCCTCTCTGTCTTCAAGACTCCCCTTTGCCAGGTGCAAACACCCTTGCAGTGTCCATAAAAATGTTGTAATGCCCTCAGAGATGTTGGGGGGCTAGAAATGAAGATTTTTTTAAGATAAATACTTGTAAATCATTCCAGTATTCCAGAATAAGGAATAACAACTGAAGTCTAAACAACTTTCAAATAGAGTTTATGTCCTCTTTATGATCCATGGAGAAGCTGTGTCCTTCAACATTTTCATCACCTGGGAAAGTTTCAAATTTCAGGCACAGGTACCATAGGTATTTTTAAAGAGCATTAGTTTGGTTTTATTACACAAAAAATCTGAGAGCTGAATGTCAGAATTCCTGCTGACACAGATTTTTTACCGCATGTGTTTGCATGTTCTCTCAAGTAGCACTTTTTTTGATACCAGCTGGGGTGCCAGCTAGCAGCTAGACTTTCAGAGTACCCAGTACATTGTTAAGGCTTTCCTCCAACATCAGCTAGGTACAAGGCTTTACTCAGGTGTCTAACCTGATGAAAACTTTTTCCTCACTTAGCTTATCCTCACTTTCTGTCCTCTGACAGAAAATCAGTGACAGAGGAATGTCAAGCAGCCTGGTCTAGATATGATGCATTTCTGAGGTTTCTATCCCAGGTGGAATCATGTGACATTTGATAAGGCATGAATGGATACAGTGTTTATTGCCATATAGTCAAGCATTTATTACCTCTGCTGCACTTGTGCAGGAAGCTTCCAGGAGGTACACCTGTTCTGAGAAGATTTATCCTACATCTCTCTCTTCTGCTTGTCCAAGTGTTCTTCCTGCTCCAAATTTTGGGATAAAAACTGTGAGAGCTACTGTATTTTACTTATTTCCTGTCTGAGGGGTTTATTTCCTATGTATGTTGCTAATGGTTAAAGCAGGAATAGAAAAACTGTCAGCCCAGCATCCTGTTGGAACAATATTTATATTGCCACATATTTCTCTCTGTCTACTCACTGATCCCTCCAAAGGCCAATTTATAATGAATTTTAAAGATAATTAAATTTCTGAAAATTTCATGTGAATCAAAAACTGCACAAAGGGAAGAATCCAAATGAGATTTCCACCTTGTCCTATCTGAAGGAGGAACAGACAGATTATATATCCCATACGGAAGCAGACACATGGATAGTCAGCACATATACATTAATCTGCTAATCAACGTACACATAGCTCCTGCCTAGCTTCTACACTGCTGCTTTGTACCCATTAGGGATCTAAAACAGAGCAGGAGGAATGGTTAAAGCTGTTGAGGTATGAGGAAATTTAGAGACAAAAGATGCATGCACAAGAAAAGGTTTCATTAGTCTTCCAGCTCACTGATGAGCCCATTTCCCTTATAATAACTATGATTACTGGTTTCAATTTTTAGTATTTTTTCCACACTGAATGGTTTAGACTTTTTTTTTATTTTTAATTTTTTTTCAGTTCCCAGCCACAAAGCTTCCCATGGATTTTATTGTTTCTTTGGAACACACCCATGAATTTGCCAAAAAACTTAAGTTTGAAATCTCAGTCCACTAGACTATGTCCTCAGAGAAGTTATTCAGCCAGCATATGAGTGTATTCATGGATTGTCAGATCAGCAAGAGCACTGCTTGGTGTGCTTCACCTGCATGGCTGTGTTCACATCATACTTGAGTTACCATTGCTCTTTGCAATGATCTAGTATTTAATGGACTCCTAAGGGCTAAAACTGGGCATTTGCATTGTCATTTTGAGCAGACTAAACTTCAGATCATTCTTCCAAGAAAGAAATGTGGATGAAGAGGAAATCTGGCTTGATGCCTATGCACATGATAAAGCCAAATTATCCCTTAATAATTCTTTTCAAAGGCCATCATACTCCTCATTTCCAAGCAACATTCCCTGTTGTGCTAAAGCCTCTAATATTCTTTTTTTCCTACATCCCTTTTAGGCTAGGAAATTTCAGACCTTCAGCCTGGGACTCCTTACTGCAGTCACATTCCCATCACCCTCTTGCTCAATCTGACCCTGTACCCTTCATTCCAAGACGGCCACCCTTTCCAGTCATCATACTCATTGCTGTCTTATTTTCCTTAACCATATTGCTACTATACCCATTATCCTCAATACAGGAAGAGGACATTAGGAGAGTCCCCTGCACTCACTTAATCCAACAATCTACCATTTCAGGATATTATGTTATAGCATCCCTTTTAACATTTCCATTTACACTTCTGCTTGATTTGTTTTTTTCCATACTTAGGAGGTTCTAAATTTCTTAGAAGTAAAATGTTGGCTGTACTAGTATCCCTTGAGGCACTGCAGATGTCAGTGTAGAATTAGGTGGCTTCCAAGAGATCCTGCTCCAGCTTTAATTATTTATGTTATCACAACTATGTGCATAGACTAAGATGTTATCTGCTGGTCTGTCTCCGTCATATCCCTTTATAGTTGCTTCAAAATATGTCTTGATTTTCATTTTAGGATCAAGGACAAACAATATCTATGGCAAAGAGGTCAAAAAAAGTTACAGAAATATCCAATCAACCCCTCCTTACAGTGTAAAAATATGCATGCACCAAAGAAAAGTGCACTTCACATTAGTGAAGTGTGTAAACATGTAAGTAGTGTTGAAAACATACTCCCAAGACTTCTTCCTTTAGTAAGAAAGCCAAACAGATGACTGAGTTGGGGTTTAGTTCCTTGAAACAAACCAGGTTTTATCAACCTATACAAGTCTCCATCATGTTGGTCCAAGCTGGAGGTCACTGTAACTAACAAAAGCAATGCTATTTGACCATATATGTACAATGGAAGGTGCTTTGAGGATGTTGCCATCGGTAATGCTTTAGCTTATAAAAGATGGATCTTTGTATTGTACTCTGGGTACTCCAGCTGCTTAGCACACAGAATCACAGAAATAGGCATCCCCATTAATTTACTTGGCTACTCAATGGGTAATGACTGCCTGACTTACCAGACCTTATAGGTGGGGCAGCAGGGGAGTCTGACAGAGGTATTATGGTTCAATCTCTTTAAAACAAAAGAAAAAGGAAGAAAGGACTGTATCACAGAGGAAGCTACTGAACTGAAGAAATTCTGTCCTCAATATATGGAAATGCCCTAATCAATGCAAGGTACAAGGCCTCTTCCCACTCATCATTTAAAATCTGACTAACAAAAAAATGCTTTAATATAAATAATCCTGAAGCATGAGCACGTTACTATGCACATTTGCATGCAGTAGCTGTTGAAGTTCCATGCTCACTCATACATTCGTACCTCCTGCACACCAGCAGCCACTGATCAGTGCACTGATCAAAGAGCAAATGCTGTTGGCACATAAGGTTCCCAGAGCAGGAGAGAGTCCAAAGCCCAGGGCTTACCTGTGGGTGAGATCCAGGCCTTGCTGCAGGGGGTGCAGGACTTGAACCAGCTGTGTGAGTGCACTGCTCAGGGTGTGAGACTTGAGAAGCTGGACTGTACTAACACTTAAGCAAAGGGTAATGACCTAGAACTGCTTCTGTGATAGTTGAATGTCTGCCAATGAGGCAGTGAAAACCAGATTCCTAGTATTCTTCTAGTAAATGCTTTATTAGCATGGTTTGTTGTAGTGATATCCAGGAGTCAAACGAAACAAGGGATCCCAACCACACTCAGCACAAACACAAGTGAATAGAAACTTTCTGCCCTGGTGAGACTGTAATCAGCACAGACAAGGCAGGTACAGTGTGTGAAAAGTCAGAGCAAACAGCAACGCAATCCTCTGTTCTTCAGTGCCCTTGGAAGAACTGTGTTCCTCTGCTTCCCTATGGCCCTCACTCCACAGAAGAAGAATAAAAAAAGAAATGCAGACATGCCACTGTTGATATTGCTTCTGTGGAGCTGTAGGAAATGATACTGGGGCTCTAAAGAATTTAGGGTTTGGCAGGCTGGTGTCCACCAGATGGATTTCCATGTTGAGTGTCTCTGGAGAAGATATGCCACATTTCACACAGGTTCTGCAGGTGTATGTTCATACAGGAGAGAGGACTACATAATATCTTCAGAGCTGTCTGAGAGTGAGGGTGTTTGTGCACAAGATTCAGTGTGAGAGGTGCTGCTTCAGCACCTGTGGAGGCGGATACACGTTTGTGCTTTGTGCTGTGCGTTTTGTTGTCGGAACACTAAGCTGTGGCAGGCAGAGAAGGCTTCAGAGGACAAAACATTAATGAAGGAAGAGAAAGGGGAGTTATGCTGGATGCCAGGTGCCCACTAAAAGCACTCTATCACTCCCCCACTCAACTGGACACAGGAGACAAAATGAAACAAAAGGCTCATGGGTTGAGATAAGGGCAGGGAGATCACTCAGAAATTACTGTCCAGGCAAAACAGATTCTACTTGTGGAAAATTAGTTTATTACCATTCAAATCAGAAAAACACCTTCCCCCCCGCACCCCCCCCCTTCCCTTCTTCCTGGGCTTAATATAATTCTGATTTCTCCACCTCCTCCCCATGAGCAGCACAGGGGAACAGGCAGTGGCGGTTACAGTCAGTTCATCACAGTTGTTTCTACCACTTCTTTCTCCTCACACTCTTCCCCTGCTCCAGCACGGGGTCCCTCTCACGAGAGATGGTTCTCCATGAACTTCTCCAACATGAGTCCTTCCCCAGGGCTCCAGTTCTTCACACGCTGCTCCATCACGGGTCCCTCCCACGGGGTGCAGCCCTTCAGGAGCAGACTGCTCCAGTGTGGGTCTCCCACAGGGTCACAAGTCCTGCCAGCAAACCTGTGTCAGCGTGGGCTTCTCTCTGCATGGGTCCACAGGTCCTGCCAGCAAACCTGCTTCAGCAGAGGCTTCCCATGGGTCACAGCCTCCTTCAGGCACCCACCTGGTCCAGTGTGGGGTCCTCCATGGGCTGCATATTGATATCTGTTCCACTGTGGACTTCCATGGGCTGCAGGGGCACAGCCTGCCTCACCGTGGGCTTCACCATGGACTGCAGGGGAATCTCTGCCCTGATGCCTGGAGCACCTCCTGCCTCTCCTTCTGCACTGACCTGGGTGTCTGCAGAGTCTCACATTGTCTCACTCCTTTCTCTTGCTGGCTCCATGGGTTTTTTTTCTTTTTTCCTTCTTAATATTACTATCACAGAGGTGCTACTTCCACCGCTGATGGGCTCAGCCTTGGCCAGCGGTGGGTTCATCTTGGGGCCAGCTGGCATTGGCTCCACTGGACATGGGGGAAGCTTCTGGCATCTCCTCACAGAAGCCGTTCCTGTAGCACCCCTGATACCAAAACCTTGCCATGTAAACCCACTATAGGAGCACAGAGAGAAAAAGAGACAAAGTGATCTCAGATACTGGGGTAAAGAGGAAAAGAAAAAAGGACTAGAAAGATGGAGGTTGTAGCAGGCATAAAGAGAGGAAAAAGAATAAGCAACAGAAACAAAAAGGATTAGAAGAAGCAAGAGAAAATTTACCACTTTTCTCTCTGTCCCCTGTCTTTCTCATCCCCTCTTGATCCTCTGGTGCTTTGTCCACAAGAGGAAAAGAGGCAGGAGGATGGGCAGATAGAGAAGAAAGGGGGGTGGGGGGTGGGGGTGGTGCAGCAGGGAGGGTAGAGCACAGAGAAAAAAGATGTAAGGAAACATGTTTGGAGGAGAGCAGTAGGTTGGGAGTGGAAGGATTTGTGGTAATTGGAGTGTTTTCAACATGGGCAGATGGAGGAATGCAGGTCAGAAACAAAGAGCAGGAGTAACCAAGAAAAACAGCTGAGACAAAACACCTCCTGGATAACGTCAGAAAGGAGAATGTAGGGAGCAGTGATTTGCTCTGCCATAGTAACAGATGATCACCTGTCAGCAAAGGGTAACTCTGACAACACAATTAGTAGATTCTGAAGTTTTGCTTCCAGAAAGTGTAAATCTTTGTGACCATTTCGCCCAACTACTTGGGTAAAAAATGCCTCTTGGTGATTTCCACTTTCAGCCCAGTGCTCACTGGGACAGATCACTTCTCTCAGAGGGCTGTCCCAGAGTTGGCCTCTGTCTCCCTGCCTAACATCTGCGGTGTCTCAATTGATTGCCCTGGTTTCAGCTGTGATACAGTTGTTTTTTTCTTCTAGTAGCTGGTGCAGTGTTGGGTTTTGGATTTGCTGTGAGAACAACACTGACAGCACACTGACATTTTTAGTTGTTGCTAGGTGATGTTTATACTAAGACAAGGACTTCTCGGGTTCTTGGGCCGTGCCAGCGAGAGGGCTGGAGGGCACAAGAGACTGGGAGGGGACACAGCCAGGACAGGTGACCTGAACTAGCCAAAGGGATATTCCATACCATAGAATGGCATGCTGAGTATATAAACTGGGGGAAGAGGAAGGAAGGGGGAGACATCTGGCATTATGGCATTTGTCTTCCTGAGTAACAGTTACGTGTGATGGAGCCCGGCTTCCCTGGGGATGGCTGAGGACCTGCCTGCCCATGGGAAGCAGTGAATGAATGCCCTATTTCGCTTTGCTTGCATGTGCAGCTTTTGTTTTACCTATTAAATTGTTCTTATCTCAGACCTCGAGTTTTACATTTCTTTCCAATTCTCCTCCCCACCCCTCTCGGTGAGGGGGAGTGAGCAAGCGGCTGTGTGGGGCTTGATTGCCAGCTGGGGTTAAGCCACGACAATGGTCAAAAAGCCTGCTTTATTTCTGCTGTGAACTGGAGTTATGACTGACAAGGGATGGCAGCTTAGCTTGAAAGACCTGGAAGGTGTTGGTCTCCAACTGCCATGGATCAGAACAGAGCATTTTAAAGTAAAATATTACTGTTCACAAGCAGCTGAGCTGTCCATGCAGGATATTTTCCATGTCCATAGACACAGAAAAAGCTCTGGTGCCAACAACCTCTGCAAGCTAAACTATTCTTTTATCACGCATAGCCTGCGCTGCAGCTTCAGATCCCAGCCTGCGAGCTTGTCCTCCATTTGCCTGCTTGATTGAAGTGTCTCTCACTCTCAGAAATTTCCCCTCTGTCTGTGAGCTTTACCAAGGTCCCCTCTTTACCTTAATTTAGCTATCCAAGGCTGACTAAAGAATGGCCAGTAAGATGATTGGATTTGTCTGATACTTTCACTATCCCATTACAGTTTCCTTCCTTTAGCATCATTTTTATTAGCAGCAGGTGTCCCGTGCACAGAGAATTGATGTGTGTGAATACTCAGGTAGGAGTGAGCTGTGGCCGAGTTGGTTGCTTCCTGAACAGCTGTCTGCTTGCAAAAGCAGTAAGTGGGAAAGTAGACATAACAATGCAGTGCTGCTGAGATCCCAGGCATCTTCACAGCTATTTCAGCACAGCCACAACAAGCAAATGTACAGGTAGCCCTAAGCAAGAAAACAATGAGAAGCAGCTTATCCCCCCACAGTGCTTTTAGACCAGCAATGGAAAGGGGAACAGGTGGCCCTAGGTGCAAACTCACTTGCCTAGTGGTAGTTAGCAGTTGGAAGAGCTGGGAAGTGAACTTCTACACTGGGTTCGGTGACTTGTCAGCGGGTGGGCAGGGCATGAGTGAGTCACCATGGAAAAGGTGTCACAGCCCCACTGCAGATGAATCCATTGCATTGTCAAAGCCTACAAACAATTCAGATATTGCTGTCCAGCAGTGAACTAGTTGGTCTAGAGGGAAAAATCAGCCATTCAAACCTGGACCTAACTCCAAAAATCAGAATCTGTTATTAGGCTTGCCAATAGCACTGAGGTGTGTGCCTTCAGCCAGAGCTGCAGGGCACAGACAACCTTCCAAATAGGTCCTGATGTTTTTTCACAGTTAGCAACATGCAACTTTTACAAAGTCAAGCTCCAGTGGTGAAGTGCATCCATGTGCTGGAAACCTTTATACTGGGCAGATTTTGTGCATCCCTGCAAGCTGCTTGCCCTCTTGTGCCTGAGGCACCCCACCTGAAGAAAGGAGGCCAGAGATTTTTCTCTGAGTCAGTATGTTCTTAGAGAGTAAAAGCACATGTGAAGAGACTAAATCAGCCTCTTCTTTTACACATGGAGGGCAAAGTAAGAGTGAAAGCCTGTCAGTATGTGCTTGCTGTTTGAGCCTGGCATATTGACACCTCCCTTGGCCAGTTCATGTTAGATTCAATTAGGCAATGATGCACAAACTTTTTGCTCCACTTCCAGCTGGCTTCCTTGTCGCTGAGGCAGTACCTCAGCTTTTCCCTCTGGACTCTCCATCTGGATGCCTCAGTAGCTGCTTGTCATAGCCCAGTTTGAACTCTGCCTTCTTCTTCAACCTTTCCCAAAGGCAGCACCCACTCCAGCAGGGTCCTAACAGCAGGGCAAGTGTGGCACAATCCCTCCTGCCATCCGCTCACTGAGTGATTGGTATTGCCTCCTAACTCGGCCTCCCCAGTCTCTTCCTCCCCATAAAAGAGCAGCTCTTTACCTCGTGTAGCAGAAGGGATCACCTTGCCAGCTGGCCTGCCATTGATCTTTCTCTCCAGAGGGAAAATACACTCATTACCCTCACCTCTGAAGACCCTTCAGTTTAACCCAGGTATGCATTCGCAGGTATGTTAACTTCTCACACCCAGTTCCCTGGCCTGTCAGTCCTCTGGAAGGGCAAAGAGTTTGGAAATGTCAAAACATTTTAATTTAGGGTCAGTTTGTTTTCAAATTGCATCTGACTGTGTTACCATATGTCATCTTTCTACAAGCACTGGACTTTAACAAGAGTGCATATGCCATGACTACAGCCAGCCACAGGCATCCCGTGATACTGCACAGCTGCATAATTCTATTAGCCACAGTGCACCATGAGCAGCATAAATCCAAGAAGGAAGTATGAGCTTCATTGGATAAAGTGAGGGAACTGGAAGGTTATGGACCTGAACTGTTAACATCATTCTAATAAACATTGCGACTTGCGAAAACCAGACACAAGGCAAAATGTTTTTTGGTTAAATGTTGGGAAAATGGAAATTTACAAGAAAAATCATTATGCTGAAACCCACATTTTCATCTTCAAATAATTTGAAAGGAGAATTTATAACTTCAGCTCATAGTTATGCCTCATAGCCATGCCTTATGGTCTCTACTTACAACCATGTTTAGTTTGCTGTTGCTTTTGAAAGTATAAGATTACTCCCAGCCCCCCAGACACCCTTGTGGTTTGATTTTTTTTGTTTCTCATCTCTTTGCTCAAGGCTCCCTGAAACCAGTGAGCTCTGGAGTAGGGTTGCTGTTAGTAATCCTCCAAGACTGCCTTTTCACCCACCAAAATTTGCTATGGGCAACTTTGTCCACTTCGGGTATCTTCTCTATGCAGGCAAACCATTCCTAAGTCTCTTTCTTCCAGGCAGACCTCTTTCCTTCTATCCGTATTTTAACAACTTCTGTAGAAAAAAAATCATTTTCTTATGCTGAGCTGCAGCATTGCCTCTGTGCTCTGCAGTATTAAGGGCGTCCTTTTCCTGTTTATGGCTTTTCTTTTTTCTCCACACTCACACAACAATGAAACTGCCTGGAAATCAGCAGCATTTCAGTTTTGGTCAAATCATTCATCCAGTCACTCAGACTGGTTCATGCTGGATTAAGCACACATAAAGGAGATGCCCTGTCCAAGCTGCTTTCCGTGAGACTGTAACCTGTGGTGCCTTCCTCCCTTCTGCAGTTAAACAAGGTCCTGAGTTTTTCAGACCTTTTGCCTACAGATTCTTTTCAGGCATTCCTATTGCAAGGACATGCTTACTGAATGCTTGAGTAGTGAACACACATTAGTCTCTACAGGATCATGATCTCTGTTTTTTTAACTTCTGTGATTAAGAGTAACATTCTGTCCCAGTGAACTCAGCCTATTAGGTACTTCTGTAACAGCACCTGATGTTTTTCCCTTATTCAACTGCTCCATTTCCACCCTAGCAGGATACTGACACAGGAATCACTGCACACACACACCCCCCAAAAAAAAAAAAAAAAGATAGAAAAATTGATGTTGTGGGCTGACTTGCCTGTCAGGGAAGAACTTAGCATGCTTAGCTGTTCCTGTCAGATGGCAATAATAAATATACTTGCCTTAGATTTATTCACTCAGAATACTGTCAAGCATGTCTATCACATGATGCTGCGCTTATTTCAGGGTCTGGATGGTTTCTGGTAGAAGTGTTAAAACTATATAGCATCCATTTCTCCTGCTGCAGAATTAGTCTTTAGCCTAGAAACTGAAGTTTTTTCATCTCTGCACATTCTGACAGACTCACTCAGGTGAGCATCAGGCAATAGCTAATGCAGCTGCTTTTGGATGTGTGTTATTTAATCAGTGGGTGGAGGGCGGAGGGAATTCCTCCCCCAGCTCTACGCCACGCTGGCCACCCTGTGTGTCTTGCCTCCCTTCTCTCTCCTGCACTCATACATTCCCCCAGAGGCAAGATGCTGCCCAACTAGGATGCTGCCCAACTCCCTTCTCTCTGCACAGCATGAGCAATCCTCGCCTGGTGATAGTGGAATCAAATCTGCAAGGCTGTGCTCTGCTCAGCAGACTGCAGAGTTTGCTGCAAATGCAAAACTGAAATCCACCTTTGTACCGCCTACTTACCATCCAGGGGGCTTGTATGTCTTCTTGCCTTCTGTTTCTTTCCCCAAACCTCTCTTGTCAAAAGGAAGCTCTATTCTGCTGCTAGCAATGCATCCTGAGGGGTGGCAATGTCGGTGTTACCCTGCTTTCTGTGTATGGGTATTCGTGTTCACATCCTTGATTAAAGGTAGGCTTTCTTTGATACTAGTCTCTAAAATATTCTCTAGTCATTGTTTCTGCTTCTGTTTTCCTGGAGTGAATTCAATGTAAAGCTTCTACCAGCTATTTCTAACCTGAAATCTGTAACATTTGAACAGTATTTTAAGAGAGCTAAAGCAATACTAGTTTGCACACATAAAACTCTTCATTTTTGTTTGATAACAGAAACTGTTTCTAGCAAAGAATGAAAATTACATAGGAGTTCTAGTAATTTCGTTTGTGCTTGAATTTTGCAATAGCTTAAATAATGCAGGCTGAAGATATGCATGTTCCGTACTCACACCTTCAAAAGTGAGAACTTGATATTTGTTCACTGTTGTTTGTGATCTATGGTTAAATATGGTGAAGTGATTTCCATCCACAAGTCTCACTGAGGTTCAGCAGAATTTTTGCTTTTAAGACACTACATCTTTTTTTAGTCTCACTTCTGCTGAGGACCAAGACATTTATGACACTTACTGCTTGTGTTAGTAAGGCATTAAGGCATTGTCTGAAATCAGCACCAATGGGATAAGTATCTGTAACCGAGATATAAAAATGAAAGGCCTAAATACTTGTCTGTTTCTGTTACTTTATTTTAAAGCATACATCTGTTAAGAAGCCAGTAGGAAATTTTCAAATTAAACATGATTTTAGACTCACCAGTTTCAGTCATGAGACTTTGCTAAGAAACTCATGTTCCCATAGTAGGGTACTTCTAGTCACAGTGTGATGGATAATAATGAGGAAAATCCAAAAATGAAATTACAATTTCCTTTTTTAATGGCAAAATACATGATATGGAAACATCCAAACTTTACAGACATTCATGTGTCTTCTCTGGATGCTGCTAAAAGGATGAAACAAAACACCAGGTCATGGAAGTTTTACTGGAATTTTCTTTCCATACATGTAAGTCACCAGCAACCATTTCAGTTTTTAATTGTGATAATCCTCTGAATATGAGCATGTTTTGTATCATCTTAGAGACAGAGGTGTCATTTTTTTTTCAAATGCAGGGGAAGGAAAGCGTAAGCATGAAAACAGTGCAGTATGCTGAGACTAAGCATCTCCCTGTAGGACATCTGTGCAACCACAGACGCTTGTTTTCACTGAAAGAACTGTAAATTGCAAATTTATATCCTGTGCTGTGCCATAGACCACACTGCCTGACACAAACCCCTTCTACGTTTAACATTTGCAGTCATAAATGCTTCCTATGATTGCTTTCCTGATGTGTTCTAGCACAGTCTGGGACTTCTGATCATGTATCTGAAAAACTATTTTTTCCTCATTTGTATCAGTAATATCTTTGGTGTCATCATGTAGCTTTGATAATGCAGCTGTGCTCAATACAAAGAGCATATTCTAAATCTCTGCTATATGAAATATTTTGAATTTAAGTGCTGAATTATAGTAGTGCATTGAAATAGCAAAGTTATTAAAGAAAATTGTTTTTCTGAGCTGATGTTGTCAGTCTACACAATTTAATCTTTTGTTTTGAAATCTAAGGCTGTAGCCCTTAGCACAGTGAAAATAACTATTTCAAATTTTGTCTGTATGTAAAAGATTAAAAACATTCTTCTTGACTCTGCAGTGAGGCAGCTCAGTGCCTGTTGTATACCTTATTCTCACTAAGCCATCCACTCTGTCCTGCACTGACTGGGGATTACAGCTATGATCTGCTTTTTCCCAAAGAACGGCTCTGTATTGCGAAGATGCATGCTATTTTATAAGCTATTTTAGTATTTTCACATTTTTTTTCTCATAGAACTTAATAAATGAACTTCCTTTAGAACAAAAATTGTGCCATCTAAAGAGCTGAAATAGAAAGCATGAGGATAAAATGTAGTCATAGTTTTTAAGGCTAGGAGGAGTCATTATAATCACCTAATCAGAGTCCCTGACAGATTTTGATCCAGTAGTTGCAGCCTCAAGCTCTTAATTTCTAAGTAGCTATGCTTTTCATAAACTCTCAGTTTTACCGTAAAAACTCCCAAAGATTAAATCCACCACATTTCTTTGGTTTCTGCTTCACACCACCTACTCTGCCTGGGTCTGATATCAGGGTGGGCCAAATGGAGGCCCATAGGCTGGATCCAGCCTAGGACACGTTTCCATTCAGGCCGTTCACCTTACACTTTGAGGATACAGGGAGCAGTGGGCAATGTCCTTCATTTGAAGGAATTGTTCATGTTGAAGGAAAATGCCTTCAACAGACAGCCTACTGGTAGCCCTCTTCTCCCTGTGCTCCTGTGTCTTGATACATGGTCACAAGAACAGGATCCAGAAATACAGCATGGACTAGTGTGTTATCCAGCACCCTTTTTCCCTTTTCCTTACCTCTGACATAGCGGTTCTTTGTCTTTACCAACACAGGTACCACAGCTTGCGAATCAGAGGAACGGTTATTTCACAAACTCTTCTCCCAGTACAACCAGTTCATCAGGCCAGTGGAAAATGTGTCTGATCCTGTCACAGTGTATTTTGAAGTGGCCATTACTCAGCTTACAAATGTGGTAAGACTCGTTACAGAATGCTGCTGAGATTTGGGGATGGCTGCAAACACATGCAAATTGCTAATGCAGCAGATGTAATTGTGATGGTTGCACCTGCAAACCTCATCGCTGACATTGTCATGTGTGCATACGTGTACGTGCCGATACCTTTGCTGTTCATTCTGTCAGCCGAGTTGCTCCAAGTACTCAAATGAGTGGTTCGAGCTACACAGATTCATTTGCTTACTCTGCAGTGCCAAACACCTTTGCTCCAGGCAGCAGCCTCTGGCACCCAGAGCAGCATTACCAAATGTCCACTCTCCATAGGGCTAGCCCATTCCAGAGACACCTGGCTGTGCCCGCATCGTGTGGCACATGGCCTAGTTCTTTTGTGGGGCCAGTGTCATTTCCCAGTGGTCCTGAGAGATGCATGGTTTTTCAGTCTGTTTCAAAATAAAATGTGATGTTTTAAAGCATGGAGCTGGGGATGAATGTTGTGTGTTCTGGGGTGCACTGTATACAAGGGTGAGCGTGTCTGAACTGGTAGACAGGCAGGGCAGGGGAGAGGGACTGTGGAAGAAGTAAAACCTGACCTTAATCCTTGCTGAAGTCTGCTCTGTGAAGCAAATCATCCACAGACCAGAGACAGAGTTTTGATTCTGAGATACGCAGACAGTGAAGAGCGACATTCAACAGCAACCAGGGAACTGAGTTACCTGAGACTATAAGTGAAGGCATTGGAAGTCCTCAAGGTGAAGGCAGGTGTCACCTGCTGGGTTTCCTTTGACAAAGTGTTTTCTTTCCTCCTGGTGAAGGTAGGTGTCACCCGTTAGAAGAGTTCCTTTGTCAAAATATTTTCTTTCCATGTTGCACATAGCTTGGCAGGTTTCAGCAGTTCTGTCTCACATTGTAGCCCCTGGCTCCTAGTGCTGTCTCTGGAGGAAAAAAGGAATGTTGTAAGTAAATCAGTTGGATTTTCTTATAAAATAGTCATGATTTTTACAAGAACTTAGTTTACCCCATAGACAGGAACCCTACAGGCTTTTAAAATTATCTTTGTGCTTAATCTTCAGTATGCAATGTTGAAGATCCATCAGCATTTTCTAGCTTTGGCTTGTAAATATCTTAGATTTTTTGAGTCCACATGCTTAAAAACTAAGAACTACCCAAAGCAATAATCTTGCAGATGTTTTCATTGTGAATGCCAGCCTGCATTCATAAATACATGTAATATGAGTCGTTCTGAATACTTTTAGGCTGAAGGCTCATTAGAACAAGATCCAATATTTTATTTTTGTGTCTCTTGCAGCACCTTCCTGATTCATCGCTGAGTCGCAATAGCAATAATTTGACTCTAGAAAGAAGGACAACACTGACCTAATCTGGTGCTGGTTGAGTGTATCTGCTCTAAAGGTTTGCATAGAGATGCAGGAGCACTGTGGTACAGATGCCTTTTTCCTTGAATCTTAACCACTGCAGTACTGTGTAAACAGAGTTTTTTAAACACTGAACCCAACAAAACACAGAACCACCAGCAGAACCTTATCCCTCTGGTACTTGTCAGAGCAATTATAAGTTTTGTGCTCTCCAGGTCCGCAGGCAGGCCCCCAGCAAAACAGTGCAGCTCTTTGTATGTCTGGTATTTGTGGGGCATAATTTTTCAGTAGAACTTTAAAAATGTTTCAGTAGAGCTGCATGTGACACTGCACAATATGTAAGCCCTCTGAAAATAGCCAGGAAAAATCTGGTATCAGTTAATGTGGAATTCTAGTTTCCAGTTTTATCAAGTAAGCTTGTGGCCATCTTAGGATGCTGTAACTGATATATGGAGTGAAGATGTGCATGCCTGTGTTTCTTTCTAGGATGAAGTCAATCAGATTATGGAAACAAATTTGTGGCTAAGACACGTAAGTGACTGCAGTGCATTTCCCATGCATTTCTTGTTGATAAGATGAAATGTGTCTTACCTTGTAAACTACATCTATATAATAAGGCTTGTTTTGTAACAAGGATTTTAAAGGTGTGAATAAGGAGAAGCTCCATTAACCAAAGCCCCATTTGAAAAAGTAATTTCTTTATTCTGATCTCCATGAGGTTACATCTCCCATCTTTCGTGTTTGGTATATTCTCCCCCAATTTCATGATCATTTGTTTATCTGGTAAACCTAGCTGGATGTACCCATTAAGTGTGACAAAATATGCAGTCCTAGGTCATCTCCATATTGAAGATGCCAACATTTATTAGCAAAAGGAACATGCTTCCATTTTTCCTTAAGGTTTTAGCATTTATACATAGGCAAAGATCCTTAGAGAACCTAAGCTGATGAGAAAACACGCCAGTTTCCACCAAAAACAGTTTTGTTCAGGCATTGATTGCGGTCCCACAAAGTTTTCTGTAAAAGACACTGTACGTATGACCAGGAGCTTTGGGGTAGGCTGTGAGGGCATGGAGCATGGTCCCACGATAGGACACTAGACAGCAACACAAGAGAGCTGCTCGGCATCCCTCACTGCCCCTGACTTGGAAATTTGCTGTCCCTGTGGAACCAATAATGTCCCCTGGCAGCAACGGCTTGTTAGTGTGCTCTCTCATTACGATGCTGGTCTGCTGTGGTGCTGGCCTTCTTTAACCTGCAGGATGCACTCTCATGACAGCAGCAGCAAGGCCTGTATGTCCTCTCTGCAGTGGGGAGGTAAGCTGGCACAAGTAAGGCTCTATACTGATGTAGCAAGACAGAGGAGACATCTCAGCATGTCAGCAGTGGATAACAATTGGCATCCAATCCTCTCACAGAGGAGGGAGTAGCAAATCAACGTGAGCAACATTCATATAGTCCAGTGTTTCTCCAGGACATGGCCTTGTTGTCTTTTGCACCGTTGTACCATTCTGCATGTGCTACACTTTCAGCCTTTATCATAGCCTGTCATTTTACTCCTAGGAAGATCAGAAAAGCAGGTATTTGCTGATAATACAGGGTTTTAAAATCCTTGTCCATTCTTCTTTCAGATCTGGAATGACTACAAATTGCAATGGGATCCCAGAGAATACGATGGCATTGAATTTGTTCGGGTACCAGCAGACAAAATTTGGAAACCAGATATTGTCTTGTATAATAAGTACGATGAACACTTTTCCATTTTACCCTTTCTCTCAAAAGCATCCTCTTGCAGTGTCCGTGAAAGACATTTTACTTTCATGGTAATTTTCTTTTCTTTGCCTCATTTGTCTTTCTAGTGCTGTGGGAGATTTTCAAGTTGAAGGCAAGACCAAAGCCCACCTTCGCTATGATGGAATGATCACCTGGACACCACCAGCTATTTTTAAAAGCTCCTGTCCTATGGATATTACCTTTTTTCCATTTGATCATCAGAACTGTTCCCTGAAATTTGGCTCATGGACCTATGACAAAGCCAAAATTGACCTTCTGATCATTGGATCCAAAGTAGATATGAATGACTTTTGGGAAAACAGTGAATGGGAAATAGTTGATGCTTCTGGCTACAAACATGACATCAAATATAACTGCTGTGAAGAGATTTACACAGACATAACATATTCCTTTTATATTCGAAGGCTGCCCATGTTTTACACCATAAACCTGATCATTCCTTGTCTCTTCATCTCATTCCTGACCGTGTTAGTTTTTTACCTGCCATCTGACTGTGGTGAGAAAGTGACCCTTTGCATCTCTGTGCTCCTTTCTTTGACTGTATTTTTACTGGTGATCACAGAAACAATCCCATCCACCTCCTTAGTAATTCCTCTTGTAGGTGAATATTTACTTTTCACTATGATATTCGTGACTCTGTCAATTGTCATCACGGTGTTTGTCCTGAATATACATTACAGGACTCCAACCACACACACAATGCCCAAATGGGTTAAAACCATCTTTCTTAGCCTACTTCCTAAAGTCCTGTTGATGCAGAGACCACTAGAACAGCAGAAAAAAAACATCTCCAGGAAAACCAAGAAAGGATCAGCTAATACATCAGGCAAGTCAAAGCAGAGCAAACACAAAGATGCCAAAATACACAAGGAGCAGCAATGCAGTCACTGTGACAAGGCAACTGAACTCACTACTGCCAAAAGAAAACGACTGAGCCATCAGTCACTGAAATGGGTGGCAGAGCACATGGAGTACTCCCCAGAAGTGAAGGACGTGATTAGCAGCGTTCAGTTCATTGCAGAAAACATGAGGTCTCAAAACGAAACCAAAGAGGTAAGAGAGGTGACTACCCAGCTGGGCATGGGGTCACACTTCCAGCAAGTGAAAACATGATCTGGGAGGGCAGCCCAGAGGAAGCCGAGTTGTTGGGTCTAGAGAAGAGAATTTTGAGGCCTGTGAATACATCCAGGTTTCCTACAGAAAGGGAGGAGGTAAATCATCCATTGGGGACGGAACAGGAAAAGTGATCTCACCTGTTCTTCCTCTATCTGCATTGGATAATTTAAGCAGCGAGAGAGTTCTGGATTAGACATGAGGCTCACCCTTCAAAGGAAAAGTATCAGCCTGTTGCAGCCATGAGGAGTGAACTTTGATCAGCAGTGGTTCAGGCAGAGCTGATTCTGCCATAGGGCAGGGAATAGAGTAGATGGGACCTTTCAAGGTCTCTTCCAACCCAACTTCTGTAGATCCTCAGAAGCAACCCTCTTCCACTGCTCACCAAATTCTCCGCCCTGGTAAGCAGTGACATCTCAATACTGAGCATGCTGTTTGCCAGGCAGGGTGCTTTTCTGTGTTAGTAATGGAACAAGCCAACCTGGGAACTGCTTTTTAAAGAACAGGGCTTGTCTAGCAGCACACTAGTTGATCTGGAAAAGAACTATTCTCAGCCAGTGATAAATCTGGTAAAGATACTCCTTTCAGAATGCTGTTGTCTGTACTTAGTTTCAGTCTGGCTTTTTGATATTTTTACAGTGATTTGACTAACTGTGACTTTAGCAATACAGTATTTTCAGCCATAAAAAAAACCATAAGTGGAAATAAAAGTTGTTTTGGGGAAGACAGCTGAATAAAAACAGACAACAGATATTAATAAAGACATTTTAAAAAAGGCAAGAGAGAGGTTTAAAAATGAGACTTGGCATTTGAATTAATGGATTTTCTTGTGTGAGGTTATGAATCTTTCATCCTAGCTGGGATTACTGTCATAGAAAATAATGCATGTTGGAATTTAGAGAATTCTGGGACCACTTTCTCAGATGTAAACACCAGCAACTAAAAGCAGCTCCAAGAAAGATTATCTGACATCCCACACACCCAGGACTCACAAGGAATAGGAATTCTCTGACATCTCAAGATGTTTTTAAAAAGTGTTTAGAACCTAATGAAACATTTATTTTTGATCTGTTTTGAAATGTTGGCTTTTGGTTTTGAAGTTTTTTAGATGCTCTATGATGGCAAAATCCATTTCAAAATTAAATACTGCTGTGTTTATATTGAAAAACACAGTATCTTGTGAGGGAAATGTTGAGAGGTATTCTTTATATCAGAATATTTTGTTGAAATCAGCACAAATTCATGCATCTTCTGTGCAACCCCAAAATTACTTTTTTGCCCCTTTTTTATGTCCTGCAGAAGAAATTTCGTCTGAAAACAAAGTCCATAATGTTCTGAATAAAAGGCTACAGTTAAGGCCTGGTGATTGAATTTATAGGCTGTGTGGGTAATACATGCCAGCCCAAAGCAAAGGGCAGAAGTCTATCAGCACAGAGTAGGATGGCAATTGAGTTAAGCCTTGCTTAGTACCTATAGCTTTAATGTTTTGGTTGACCCCAACATCTTAGCCCTGCTCTTAGTGCCACACCAGGTGCATAAAACATATCCATGTACTGTATTAGCTGATTTCTCTGATGTACTCCAAAAAGGAAGAGGCTTTGTGTGAAGCAATCTGAATAACATGCCACTTTGATTATACAGCTCATGATAAGTCTTCCATTGCCAGTTTTGCTGATTTGCATTTTGCAAATCTCTCCTGCCACATGAAATTGTATTCTTAGTCTGGTGAGTGCATCAGCAGCTCTGTACCTTACCTTTCAAAACATACTAGGGATGGGAAGCAGGATTTTTCATTTGAGAAAAACCCTCTCTTTGGGGAAAAAAAGGGAGTTGTTCTCAGGCAAGCACTGAGAAACTGATTCTGCAGGCTGCTTCTGCTTCAGCCGGACTTGAAAAACTGTATGGGTGATATCATGTACTAGTTCTGTATAAATAAAAGTCCCTTAAAAACTGTGGCTACGTTTACAACAGCTGGAGTTCTGCTGTGTTTTGTTTCACAAGAAGCGCAACAGCAGCCTCTTGCAGGGAAACATCAATAAACTGGGAAAACAAGTAGAAGATCCCACAATAGAGAGCTCTTAACCAGTCACTAGTTTTATATGAGTGAATGTTCTTCTGATGCGGTGGTCCCTGTATGTAGGTAACAGTTTAAAGGACAGCAACTTCACTGCATGTGATTCTAAGGTATATCTCTCAGACGTACAAAATCCGTTCTGGCCTGCTTAGCCCATAATGCTGTGGTTTGCTCAGTCAGGACCCTCGCTTTGCTATAGTCCATGTGTCCAGCTCTCCAGTTTGCTGAATAAGTGGAGCTTGACTGGAGTGACAGTGTGACAAGCCAGGCCAGAACAGAAAACTGCCTCTTGTGTGGGCTGTCAGGCCAAATCCTTAGACAACATCTAGGGATGTGCAGCTATGGCAATTCTACCTGCTGTTAAACCACCCCACTCTGCACCCACGTCGTAATCAGGTCCTATTTGTTAATGTCAGCATCACAGCCATAGCTTGCCAACAGACTTGAATATTTAGAAAAATTCAGCAGACTAAGACAGTGTTAAATGTTCTCAGCCAAAAGTGGTAGAAAATCAGGCCCCTTTAAAAACGCTTGAAAACTGCAACCACTATAAGCATGACAAGCAGCATTCCTGACTGTATGTTTCTCCTCACACTCAAAAGCATAAGGGACATTTCTGCTGCATAATGTCAACTTGCAATTTCATGTTACATCACATATAGTTTATCCTTTTCCTTTTTTTTTTGTCTTGCAGGTGGAAGATGATTGGAAATACGTAGCTATGGTAATAGACAGAGTATTTCTATGGGTATTTATAATTCTTTGTGCATTTGGGACTGCAGGGCTCTTTATCCAGCCGCTAATAGCAGATACTTGATCCACGGCTTTTTATCCACTTCTGTTGTTTCGGTTTTGGTTCGGAGCTGTCCCCTATGTTTCCCTCTGCTTGCATAACCTCTCTGCTCATCACCTCCTCAGCACCCAGCCACAGAGGAAAGGGAAAAGAGAGGGAAAGGTCCTCTGGGAAAGCAAACGACCCAAAACAGAATGAGAAGAGGACTGAAAATGGGAAATGAGTGTGTGGTCTTTCTACAGCAGAATGCCTGGGATTTTTAGAGTGCCTGTCTGTCTTTACTCAGTGAGATCTGCAATAACAATCACACTGAGGATCATAGGAGCAGATTGAAGTTATTGAGCTTTCCCCTTGGTTTCAGTACAGGGAGATATTAGGACAGTTCAGGCACTTTTGAGTGCATTGCCCAAAGAGGACTCTACCTGGCTTCATCTTTCTTTCCTGATCATAACTTTTCCTCAGCTTTGAATTAATTTACATTTCCTCTATTTCTCTCCTTGTGTACAACAGTTAGCGTTTGGTATGGTGCTTAGATGAGATACCACAGTCCTACTGACTGAATCAATGCTCTTCATTGTGTTCTTATCAGGACAGCCAATAATCAAAATAAAAGTACAATTAAACCAATCCCTTGACCTGTGACATTTTCAATACAATCTAAAATAAGGGGTCCCCATCTTCTGCAATATATGTACACAAATGAGGGTCCCAGATCAACAAAGCATTTACATTTCTGTTTGAAGTCAGACAGGTCTTAAGCACTTAATCATAGCTGAAGACAAACTGGCAATATGTTGCACTGCATGTAGCCTTGCTGACATTATTTGAAGCATCCTAGAGTCACCAGAGAGGAATAACCTGGATGCACTATGAAAAAGACCTGAAGTATTTTTGGTTACCATGCAAGGCATCCACATTTGAAACCTACCATGCTTCTAAGACCTTTAAAAACTAGTTCATCTGCCATTTAACTTTGCATGTGACTAAAGTCCTCTTTACTTCCTGATACTGAGTATGAAGAGTTTGGTGAGCTCCAGTAGAATTTCCAAGTTGCATGTCTTTTGTCAGGTTAACAGCAGTCCCAGTCCACAGGTTCTGCTCTGAAAACTCTCGCTTTCTCGGGCTAAGACATAAGCCCAGCGGGGAAGGTTTTGTCCCTGAGTAGGTACTCATCACAGACAGAATTGGCTTGACAACATTTGATTGATCTGAGTTTTCCCATGTTTTTAAAACCCAAGACCAGCAGAAGAAGGCTGGCTATCATGAATCCCATGCAAAGCTGGGCACCTTGATCTGAACAGCTCTGCAGTGGTTTCTGTTTGCTGGCTCCTCATAGATCAGGGCTGTGTGTGCAGACCTGTACCTGTAGGGACACTTCCTTCAGGGCTGAGGCTGCTGCTATATAATCAGTGCCCAGTCCTAGTGCACTTAATCCTGAAACACTCTGTAGATGTGTACCTGATGTGGTTTCTATACGACGTGGACAGTTTACCCTATGGTCCCTTGTCTGTTTAGATTCCCGCTGGTTTTGTGCTGAAGGATTCTTCCCTAAAAGGCACCATTTCAATTAAAGCCAATGGTTTCAAGAGTAAAAACTTCTTTTCTCTCACCGGAGGCTCTAAATTTAACTGTACAGTGTCAGTGCGGTGTTTTCAATGTCTGCTTTGAACAATCACCAATCCCTGGAAAATATGAGTCCCTGTTTCTGAAGTCCCTGACTGGCCTTTTGCTCTTTTTTGATGCTCCATAATAAAGAAAATAGAACTGAATAAATGTGTATGTCAGAGATAAAGATGGAATGACAAGAATATAACTGTCTTAATCCAGTAGCTGAAATATGTAAAGTCATGATTTTCTAGAAAAAAACTGTATTTTCTGTAGTCCGCATGAATGTTGCATAATTATGCAGCAACTGACAGACAGATGTATGAACAAGCATGGTTTGTTTTGTCAGCCTGTCAATTAAATATCACTTCTGGGATATACCTCCTCAAAGGATTTGTATTTTGTTAAAAACTCCCTGCTGTACAAATGTGTTCAGAGATGCTACGGAATGACATTTGCTATGCTGGCTCTTTAATCAGGAAGGAGGGGCAGGGAAAGAAGGGGAATTTGAAGAGGAGAGCTGCATTCTGAACTCAAAAGTTTCATTTCTACAGGAAAGACATCTGATTGCCAGCATTTGCTGTTTTCAGTTCATGACCACACAATGAAAATAGTGCAGCTGAAGACGTACTGCATTGGTGGTTTAGGCATGACAGCTACTACCCCACAGCCAGTAAGCTGACTTTGGCAAAATCCCTGACTTTTTGTCAAAACATTCACAATTGTACAGCTGTCATTTACAGTAACACACATCTCTCTGTCTTGCCTCTGGACCTCAAAAATAGGGTCTGGACAGTTTAGCTCATCAGCCTGGTATCCTAAGAAATTAAGATTTACAAAGTCATGTTCTGTCTCTTTCCGAGTGTAGTATTTCCCCTTCCTTTCTCCCACCCAATAACTTCTGGATCCTTGTTTTGCCATTTTCAGCTGTGTTTAGCACATTCAAGACTGGGATCCTGGCATACTCCTGTCAGCATTATGAAAGTAGTCGGCTGATTAGAGAGGATGTAGGGGGACAGGACACAATAAGCATCTCACCTTAGAGAAAGCTGCAGAAAGAATTTAAACCACAGTGACATTTTCTCTTGCCCCAGCTCTTGTTGGCAAATGTTCTAACTGAAATAGCAAGAAAATCTGGCATTTCAAGGCACTGGGTTGGCTGAGTTGGGTGGCACACCACACAACAGCCACAGGAAAAGTACCCATGTTCATTGCAGGGCACATGGAGTGGTCTGTCTATATTTGCCCCATCAGCTCCAAAGCTACATCAGCAATACCCCTTATTATATGTCCCGGTGGTAAGTGGAGCACTGGCAGCAAGAAATCTCTTTTCCTTGAGAGTGATGGCATCTATGAATTACTTTTAAAAGCACAGAAGCAATTTGAAAGCTCAACCAGCTCATTACATTCTATTCCCAAGGGAGACCATCTTTCCACTTTACCCCCACTAAAAGATCCAGAGCATTATGTCATATTTGTCTTTTGGTGAATGGATGATGCATATGGTCCTGCCAAGCAGTGCCAAGGCCCTTGCAAACCTGTGCCCAGAAATCAAGGCAGCACATGTTGCAGCAGCACTAAGGCAGAGGGTTGCTGGGATTTTTTTGAGATTTGCAGTTTGCAGTGATCTCATCCATGGGCAGAGTACATGGAGCAGAGGGAAGGAGCCCATCAGAGGACTGTCTGCCCAAATGTCCTCCCTAGTTGTGTTTTATAGTGACAGGCCAGGCCATGGGACATGCTGAATGCATTTGTGGGCCAGTGGGAAAAAGATTCAGGGAAACTCAAAGAACAGTTATACAAGGAAAGGATGAATAGTGAGACTACAGATGTAGCAGTCCCAGATGAAATGCTCAGAAAAGCAGAGGCCAAAAGCCATACCTGTGCAGTGGTCATACATCTCCCACTCCAAAGGATAAGCCAGGAACCAGAACAAGCCAGAAAAAGCAGCTTGATACCAGACACAGCCACATGAGACACAGCCATGCGTTGACTGCTGTGGGCAACCAAAAATGTCACAAGGTGAGGACAGAACCATCTGCCAGCTGAACAGCTGAAGCACTTGCCCAGGAGAGGATTTTGTCATCCATCATCTGTCATGGCTAACAGGCAGCCCTCTGGCAGTGGTGCTCAGAGGGAAAACCTCTCTCTTATTCATTTCAAGAGTCTGTAAATGCTGGAAAGAAGAGCTTCCTGGCTGCTTTCCTATGGATATTTCACAGTACTGGCCAGAGAAACAAACCGACTTCGACAATGTAAGAGAGGAACAGCTAGCAGTAAAGTCAATGTGTAAGTTTTGTACCAGTGTCTTATGTTAAGACATGTATCAGTATATGCTAAACTAAACAGGTCTGTTCTAAGTTCCTCCAGTATCTGAATGCTCCCTCCTCAAACGCACACACAGAGCTAAAAAGTTTCAAAGACTTTCCAAGAACGAGGCAACCCCTGTGAATAGATTTGAGACAAGGCTTTTAAAATGGGCTACAATCTAAACTTTATTGACAACAAAACAACAGCAAAGACCAGAATATGAGCACTTGCACCCCAGGAATCATTTACTAAATATGTCTTTATTAATAATGATTGCACAAGTGAGCAGGACTTTCTGCAGTGACGCAACAAGATGGGATGGTATTAACTCACAGAGGTCTGGTGCGCACTCATAATCCCAGTGCAAGAATACCTCTATCTATTTTTACCACCTTCTAACTTCTATACCTACGGAGAAATTTCAAGGCTAGCTAAAGCTTTAACACCAGATTCACATTTAGATTGTTAAAAATTGGATCTCCAAGCCCCTTGCTAGCCTTGAAAACATCTGCAAGTTCTGAATGGGATTTTCTAGCACTCCGTGCAATGAAACACTGTCCCAGCAAAAGTGATGAGAGCTTCACCTGTGCATTTTCTGTCAGATCTCATTTACACTTTTAAGAGGTGTTTCTAATCATGCAGAAGGATTCCATTTAAATGAATAAAAGGAATGAAATTATGAATTACCTAGGAAACGTGAACAAGCCAACACCCAAAGTTATACCTTCCCAGCAGCCAGCCCACCCCACAGCTCCCAGGAGAAACTCCACTTCGGCACCAACCAGAACTTGCTGAAAACAATGTCTGCAGCTTCCCTCCAACTGAACTGTTTAGGAAGGTCACTGTTGCCTTATGGAGTAGCATAGCCACCCTTTTCAATGCAATACACTTCAGGTGATCTTCCACTTGTCAGCTAGCAGGTGCAGGAATCATAGTTTCTAAATGAAGAGCACGGGGAAAATCCCTACTTGTTCAGCCTTTTTGGTACATTACAGAGTAGCAGGCAGAATTGCAAGTAATACTGAAAAGTGGATAACACCTGGTCGCTTCCTGATGGGCAAGAAGAAAGATGAGGTGTGCATGCCGTAAAGGGTGGCAGCAGGTGGGCAGAGTGGTAAATTCAGCCACTGTTGAGCTAATCCTGCAGCAAGGTGAGGCCACAGAGTCAAGATTTCAAACAACCCATCTAAAAGGTATTTGTGCTTTTCTTGATGCACATGCTGTGCAACTGCCAGTTCTGACACATGCACAAAGCGATCTGTATAGACTTTGTGGTTTTTACTTGGAAATGCAAATAAATTAAGTACTGATTTGTGTTCCTATTATAACTTGTTTTATAAAGTAGCATTTCAACTGACAGATCTGCCTTTTAAGTATAATCATGGTGCTGGAAGTACTGTTTCCAATTTCAACTAATAATCTTGGCTTTTATTGTAATGAAACCAAGCTACTAGTACAATACGTATAACCTAATTGTGCAGCCCCAATTCACTTCAGGACTCAGATGCACACCAAGCCCTTCTCTGATCTCAGCCAAATCTGTAACTGGTAGAGTTGTATGAAGATAGAAAGCACTATTCAAAGCCTGCTGTTACCAGCACCTTCCCTCATACTTGCTGTTGCTTCCCATCCTTTACACCAGAGACCAAGCTCGAAGGCACCACCATCCCTTGGCATTGTACTTGTATGCTACTGTGGGAGCATTTTCTACAAAGTGCTGTTCAGCCACATCTGTAATGCAGGGGTAAAGATAAGAACTGAACCCATCACTGACACCACCAGAAATAACCACAGGAAGATCCGATCCAGGACTTGAGCTACAAATTTCCAGTCTTGGACAACCTAGGAAGGAGAAAAGGAGAGCAAACAGAAACTGTAATGAGCCTGGTACGTTGTTGATATTGCTACATATATTTCCGCTCCAAAAATCCGTTTTTAAAATTAGAAGTTTGTGGTATGCTTTATCCTAAAACGGACATAGATCAACTTTTCAGCACTCATAACCATGAGCTGCTCAAAACCCCCAAACAATTCCTTCATTTTAAGCACATGGTAATCAGACCTTTTTCAGCATGTGCAAAAGTTTTTAGCTAAGTGCGTATGTGAAAATTTACAGTCTCAGGCTTGAAGATGGCTTTATGATGAACTGGGTTTCTTTTCACAGAACTGCATTTCCCTTAAAGTGCCAGGACTTGGCTCTAGCGCAGCACTTTGACACAGGCATTGATTCCAGTGCAGGTGGTCCCATGGGCTCGTGTTTGATTAAGTGTTCTGTTGGCTCGGATTGTGCACCTTCAGGGTGGCGATTTTGCATTGTGAGTACTGGCACAACCCAGCACACACAAAAAAGCTACTTATAAAAGTGATTCGAAGGACTTTTTTAATTAAAAATTGTTTCAGCTTCAGAGGGCTTCATTCATGGAGATTCTATGTTGACATACTACAGGGTTTACTTTTAAACATAAATTTACTGTTCATCCTTCTGCTGAAGTCCTCTCAACACATTATGAACTAAGCCCTGGTTTCGCTACTAGGAGGGTGCTAACAGAAGTTTTTCTCTTTCCGTATGCTGCTAGGTGCATTGCTCTGCTGTCCTACCCTCTCATGAGATGCATAGTTTATGCACACAGTAATTTGCCATTTTAATAGATGGATTTTCAGAAAGGGGAGAAAAATGGTGGTTAGGGACTAATCTGAACTGGTGTTGGTGAAAATCTAGAAGACCTCCACTCAAAACAGGGCAGCCACACTGTGTATAGTCACTGGGAGGCAGGGAATGAGACCTAGCAACTGCCATGGACCGTGCCTGTAAGTTTTGTGAAAGATACACTTTCAGAGTGTGTGAAGGTTCAGAGGTTTTCCAGATTCATGTCTATCCCCAGCTTAAGCAGGACAAGGTTATTCAAATAATCCAAAAGCAGGAATTCCTCCAGGAGAGGCTGCTGTGGCCTCTTGCATGTGTGAAGAACAGGGACTCTCACAGCACAATACAGTTCTCCTTGAAGCAATGTGTTTCCCCCAAAATCATATTATTTATCAAGCAGGGGAAGCTCCCAGGACATGTTTGAGATGAGAGCAGGAGGAAGAGGCAGAGGGAAAGGCATGCAGAAAGGGTAAGAGCTTGGAAGTCATCGCAGTCAAGGAAACTGTGATCCGCCCTTGCCCTCCTTACCTGTCTGATGAAATGTTCCTTTTTAACATGCCTGGAAATGTATCGAATGGAGTCAGCTGCCTTTTCCAGAAAGGCAATAACAATTTTCTCTCCGTCTTTTGCTTGCTTGTGTTTCTGCTTCCCCAAAAACTTTGATTTCAAGGTGGTTTCCTTTTCTTCAGTGTCTGAGAAGGAGTAACGATCCACATGGCCCTTCATGCACAGCAGCCGAGGCAACTTCTGGAGGAAGAGTCTTTTGACCCAGGGAGCCATGGGATGGTAAGTTGCTGAGGAGCGGTGGTGGACGTTGATAACAAACACAGTCACGATGATAGAGAGGGTCACAAAAATCATGATGAACAGCAGATACTCACCAATCAGAGGGATGACTTTGGAAGAAGAAGGGATTATTTCCTCAATCACTAAAAGGAAAACAGTGAGGGAGACTAGAACTGATGTAGACAGTGAAAGCTTTTCTCCTTCATCTGATGGTAGGTAAAACACCAGGACAGTTAGAAAAGACAGTCCCAGGCAAGGGATTATTAAGAAAAGAGTGTAAAACAGTGGAAGGCGTCTCAACACAAAGGAGTAAGTGACAAATGGGTAAGAGTACAGCCCATCCTTCCTGTTGCCTTTCATACCCTTGGCATTTAAGATCTCCCACTCTCCATTATCAAAGAAATCTTTCCTGTCTACATTTTCATCCACTAAAATTAAGTCCACCATACTGCCATCATATGTCCATGACCCAAACTTCATGGAGCAGTTCTGCCTGTCGAAGGGGAAGAAGGTCACATCCATTGTGCAGGAGCTCTTATAACTGGCTGGTGGTGTCCAGGTTACCACTCCGTTGTACTTCACTATGACTTTGGTCATCAGGGATCCTTCAAAACGTCCATCAGCACTGGGAGTTGGACAGGAAGAAACAGTACCAAGTTCAGGATTACGTTTGCCCCAGTCCTACCCCCTCACAGCTCTGCTTCCTACCCATCACCTGGAGGACAAGGGAAGCCAACATTCTTACTACCTAAAGAAGCAGCCTTCTGACAGCACATGCAAGCTTCGCAGTGGCTGACATGCCTTGTCCAAGCTCTGGTCTAAGTCGGGAGCAAGGACCCGTGCTACTCACTTTTCAAATAAAACAATGTCGGGAAGCCACAGGGACTCAGAAGGAACACGGATGGCGGTGATCCCACCATATTCCTCGGGATTCCAGGAAAGCTTGTGGTCGATCCATTCCTGTAACAAGCCAGCAGAGTCCTCTGCCCAGTCATACACAACAACCTCATTCCTTCTCCCACCACCCACCTCAGAGGGACTGCGTCGCACAGCACAATGGGCAGAGCTTGGTGAAAGACTGCTCAGCTGCAGGGAGGATGCTAGGCAGGCATGGCTGGGAGATGTTAATCCCTGTAAGCATTGCCCCTCCAGCCACAGGTGGGTCTTAGTAACTCACCCTTTTGCAGGCAACCTCAAGGCAGGCACTTCTGGGGAACACTTGACATTCACCACCCTGCCCAGCCCACCTGAGGGTAGTCCAGAAGGAGGAGACACTTCCCTTGGGTGTGGTACATCTTCTTCCCTCTGACAGCCAGCCCATGGTGGTTTTGGCTCTTGATGACCCCATAGAAAAGCCAGCTGGCATGGCACCTACTACCCAAGTGACAGAGAGGTGGCCTTTAATTACTTTTCAGTGGAGACCTGGCTGTATTCAGTGAGTGGAATACAACACCTGATACCTGTACACTGTCCTTGCAAACAAAATCATTGTTCTTTCATCAGAAAGACCTGCACAATATTGTGGGAAAAATAATATGACATTATGATAAAGCATTTGGTACACATTCCTGAAGAGATAACACTAACAAGGCAAAAGCAGAGGGATTCCTGGCCATTTTCATCATGCTGAACTCCAGAATAGTTTTTCTCTCCTCTTTTGTTTTTCAGATGGGGAGATCCTAGCAAAGTGGCTCTCACAACCTGGAGATTTCCACAGAGGTGCAGTGGAAAAGCAGCTTTTTGATCCCCGTTCACTGTTGATGGGGGTTTTCACTTGCCCACAAGAGCAGCAGTGAGAGGAGGCAAGAGCTGTAGACTGTGGTCAATATCAAGAAGCACAAGATGAACGACTTTCCATTAAGCTCCAACACTGAGAGGTCCCCAGGGATGTGGGGGCCTCAGCCTTCTCTGGGCAATTTCCTCCATGATTTAAGGATGAACCAAAAGTGAAATTCTCTGCTTCTTCTCCAACTATATTGTTCCCCTCTTCTTCAATTCCACATGTGTTTCACAGCTATACCTACAGAAACTTGTTATTGCAGTCCTTTACAGTGTGACAGCAACCCAGACCCTCCATAGAGACCTAAACACAGACAGTGAGAACAAGAGTCTTCCTCCTCCCAGGTGCAGGGAAGGGATGGGGCCAAGGTCCTGGGCAGGTGGCTGGTAGACCTGTCCTAAAATCTTGCTGAAAGCACAAGCAAAGGAGGCAGCTGCCCAGGATGGCACCATGGCAGGATTAATGCCCCCACTACCTGTGCCAGAAGAGATATGGACCCACTCTCCAAACTGTTCATAGGGCTGGCATCAGCTGCCAGGCACAGCCCTCCACCCCTGACTCCTGCTGCTGCTGAAGGAGAGGTGGCAGCTGTTCACATGTGGAAAGAGAAGAGGGGTCGTTGCTGATTTAGCCTCAGCGACAGAGCACACAACTTCTAGTGTGAACTGTTCTCTGTGAATGGGCATCTACCAGATGTTTCCAGCAGCCTGGGCTGTTAGGTGGGCACAGACTCCCAAGTATGTATCTTGGACATCTCCTGCAAGAGGTCCAAGGGGGCTTAGGCTGGAAACAGACCTGTTATGCAAGGGGATAGTCAGAGCTGACAGCAGCAGCCAACAGAGTCACCTCACAGCCTGCACTAACACAACAGAAGCAATTACCCAGTCAGCCACCTAGAGATATAATCATCCCTCTGGACCCGAATTGGAGCAGCCCCTTGGCATCTGCAATACTCCTCCACCCCCCCTGCCCTGCATTGATTTCTCTCCCAGCTAAAGTGCTCTTTCATGTCTGCAAGGCAAATTGTTGCGTGCCATCTTACTAGAGCAGAAAATAGATTGTATGCGGAATTTGAAGAGCAGTTTAAAATGGGAATCTCCCTATGGGCTAGGCTGGCACAAACCATAGCAGTGGATTCAAAGGGCCCTTTCCTCTCTTATCCCTTTCTTCCAGGCTGCTCCAGACCCTCCCATTTCTCTCCCCTTCCTCCAGGTCTGCCAAATCCAGGTCTGGGATGTCACATCAGTGCTTAACCCACACCAAGTGGACCAAGAAACCCTGGACCCAGATTCTCAACCCTTGCTAGTATACTCCATAGCTTTCCTGAACCCAGATACTTTCTTAGCAACCACTAAAAGCTCCTTTGCAACTTGTGTGTCTGCCTGCATGCACATCATCAAGTCCCACCATCTTGAGCACCTGGATGTCTAAGGTAAAAAAGAAAACCCTTGGATTTAAGCTATGCTCACCTAAGAAAAGCCAGAGTCATGTAGAGAGATGATGACTGTGATTCCTTCTCAACCTCACGCACTCAGTGTGAAAATCAGACTTCCCTGACCTTCCCAGGTCCTGCAGAAGGTCAGGGTCTGTGTCATTAGAGAGTTGTGGTTTGCTTTAGTGTTTTTTACTTTTCCCTACCCAAAAGAAAAAAAAATATTTTAGTTGTACTTAGTTTTATGGACCTTTTCCTAGCTGTTGCGCTTATGCACTCTAATAATCCCCCAAGGACTGGATTGCACATGAGACCAGTTCACACTAAGCCTAAGTGAATGCATGATTCCCAAAGCAGGACACCTAGGTGAGGCCACAGATATGTAGTGCTCATCCTGACTTCCTAGGAGAATCTGCATGTGTGACAATCAGAACCTGTCTCTCACTTATATTCTGCTCCCTTTGCATTTCATTTGGGCCTTGATGTTCCCAGTCCCTCGGATGGAGAAGGAGTATTAGAAATGGCAGCAACTAGCCACAGCCCCGCTCAGCAATTCTGAAAACCACAGTGCTGAGTTATCCTGGGGAACTGCCCTGGGTAGTCACAGTGCTGAGTTATCCTGGGGAACAGTCTCCAAAGGCCTCCAGAGAACTCAGCATGTCTACAGTGCAGACTCCTGGGTAGTCACAGCATGAGGATCAGATAAAGTGGTTTCCACCTTATCTTCATCCTCCCTGACACCCAAGAGGCAATGAGCAGATGGTGGCGTATCCCTACCTCCTGCAGCATGTTTGGAGTACCCTGCAGCAGAACCTGATTTCCCACAGCAAGAGTGGTGAAACAGGCTCCAGGCTATACCTCTGGCGAGGTCAGTGCTGCAGTACAAACAGGGTGGTCATCCTGGATGGGCTAACCTGAAATGTCCCCACACAGGTTCGTGCAGCAATGGAGAGGATGGGTAGGTGTCTGTCTGCATTAGTGTCTCAGCCCCGATGCCCTTGGGCAGCCTGGACTTGGATTTGGCCTGTTAATGTGAGTCAATACTTCAGGTCCTTCTCTTCTGCAGTCACTGTAACCTGAGTGAAGATGTCACCCAGCCAGAGGGATGAAGGCAGCCCCAGGACATAGGAAACTTTGCTGTCCTGGATGAAGCAAGCAGCCAACCCTTCCCTAAGAAGGAAATGATCAGGCTGAAATATTCTGTCAAAGGCTGCAAAAGGCTATAAAATCTTTCTGGGGATACTTGCAGGAAAAGGGAGATGAGGAGTGTGAGTGGGTGGATTTCATACCTGCAGATGGCAGGGCTTGGGTGTGCAGGGGCAGGTGGGTGCAGCAGCCTGCAAGGAGAGAGGGTGGGAATCGGGAGAGGACAGATGGGAGGTGAGGGGCTACCTTTGTAACCTCTGTCTGGCCAAGTGGCTACTCAAAGTAAGGAAGCCAAGATCTGGCCCTGTGCACCTGAGGGGCTCTGCAATTGCAGCTGAAGGTGAGAAAAATGTAATGCTGCAGATCTTTCAGGGTAGGGTCTTAGCAGCTGGATTTGGATCAGCAGCAAATTTCCCCAGCAAAAGGGGAAATTCCTGTCCTCCCTGCAGCCAGGGGAAGTCTGAGCTTCTTCTTCAAGGGAGAGACTGTCTTTACGTATAATGTCCATACGGTCCTGCTCCACCCAGAAGCTCACACTCACTGCAGCGCTACAGGTACCACACTGAGAACAAAAACTGAGCTGCATTTCTCCTCCACCAGCCCAGTGACCCCTGGGAACCATTTCCCATAGCATCATTTCAAGTACAGTTTGGTTTTTATGTCCTCTGCCTAAGATCAGCTGACATGTTTATACTCACGTGGCTGAGACTTAAAATAACTGTCACAAGGTCACTAAACTGGTGCAATGTAATCTATACCAAATGCAGTGTTCTTCAGGAGTGAACAAGAAAGGAGACTTAACGGTCTGACTTGCACCTTTCCCCCATTTGTATAAATTATCATCACTTCCAGAAGCAGTTATGTTAGAGAGGTCTGATTAATTTGCCACAGATTTTAATTGGGGGTGGGTGGGAGGGTGCAGGGGTTGTAACATGCTGGTCTTACCCTTCTCTTTAGTTATGCTGAAGAAGAAATCCATCTGAAACACCAACCTTAGCTCGGGTGAGAGAGACAGTATTTGCTTGAACTCCAGGTCTGGGACAGGACGGTCCCTCAGGGCACACACAGCATCCCAGGGACAGCCCTTGCAGTATCAGGAGATGTTTCTTCCCTGAAATAGCTGGCTTGAGTACACTGCTGGAGTGCAAGCCAGGAGAAGAGGCCTTTCTGCCTGCCTTTCTGCCCCTTTATGCATTTGCAAAAGTGAGAGGAGTAAAGTAAAAACTTCAGGTGAGGTGACCTGGTGCTGCTTTTGTCTGGCCACTCGAGATCATGAAAGGGGATGGATGATGTGGTGGGCAGCAGGCTGGGCAGGCCACTCAGCTCAGCAACCCCACACTGGAAGGGGAGGTCTGATTTGGTCTAACTTACCTGCTTCAGCCACACATTGGTTGTCATCAGCTGATTCTTCTCATCCTAGGGTGACACAAGGTAGAGAGGATTGCAATTTCAAAACAGCCAGCAGAAATGGACCCTGTGCCTGCTGAGTCTAAGCCTGCACTGAGCAGAGGAGATCACTATCATCCTGTTTACCCACAGGCCTGGGCTCTTTCACTATTGGGAGAAGTGAACTGACTTTCTAAATCCAGTCCCTGCTCTCGCTGGGAGCTCCTGAGGCTGGAAAACCGAGGCCAGGCATTTCACAGCAGCCCAAAGGAGCCAGATGCCAGAGCAGGGAGGCAGCAGGGCTTAGCCAGCAGGTGGGGTCAGGACAGACATGTCTGTGGGGTCCCAGAATAGCTGGTCTCCCCACACTGCTCAGCCTGGAGTCACTTTGGGAAGATACAATCTGAAATATTGTCCTGAGTATGTAAAGCACAAAATTAGTCTGCCTTCCATGGCACAAGGGATGCTGCCAGGGGCCAGGGAATGGAAGAACACTGTTGTGTGGGTACCTCTGGTCCCTGTGCAAATTCCACTGTGTGTTGCAGTGATGGAGAGGAAAGGGAAAAGAAACATTCCAAGTGGGCAAGAACATGGAATTGTCTGTTATGCCTCTAGTGTCTTTTCTGAGTGGCCAGCTGGGTCAAGATACAAGCTGCCTTTGGCCTGGATACAAGCTTGCTTAGAATGAACAATGTCCAACCATCTCTAGCCTTCTTCACCCCTGTCCTGTAGCTGCCTTGTCATTAAATTGCAAATTTAGTCATCAGGGACAGTGGTATGGACTATTTGACTAACACCTGATGCGATGAGGCCTTATTCCCTGAGAAGAGCGGGGAAAAAAGGACCTTCAGGTTTGCTGCAAAACAAACAAGTCTTACAGCCTGTACAGCATGTCAGGCAGGAGGTCGTATCGCCAGCACCACATCACGCTTGGCATTTCGTTGCCTGATCATCACTTTGCATTTCACATGTCAGGAGACAAAAGCCAACAGCATCACCAGCCCTTCCAGGTGGATGCAGAACTGTCTACAAAAGAAGGGATGTTTTACCAAGCCCAGCACAACACTTACCACATCCACAAGCTGTGATATCTTTAATCCAAAAAGGACTTTAATGGTGTCATTGGAGTTTTCCACAGGGCGGACCCATTTCTGATAGCCTTGAAATAAGTGCTTGAGGAGTGCGTCCTCATTTTCAGCAATTGAACTGAAGGCAGCCACATCTGAAAGAGAGTGGGGGCATGCTGGAAAGCAGACGTGGAGAGCAGCACAAGCTGAAGTGAGGCAGAGCAATGATGTGAGACTAATTTACCTCTAGGCAGCTCTTGTCTGGTACAATAAAATCTGCAGGAATTCAGATGCACAGACTTTCAGCAGAGCCAGGGCAAGGGGAGGGGAAGGCAAGGCACCCCAAGACCAACTGACACACACAAAATGACCATCAGACCACAGCAGTGCTGACTTTGTACTAGGTTTCTGTTTTCTGTGGCCTCTTGGTCTTCAGTCTTTCTTGTTTATTGTTCTTTGGGAGATCTGCAGGCTTAGAGCACCAGGTGCTCCCTTTCACTCTTGAGTAGTAAATATCCAGCCTGGTAAATGCCACCCTGAGGAAGAGTTCTGTTTTCTCGGAAACCTGTGGTGTACCACAGAGAGCTGGGGCCACAGGGTAGATCTGGTCACTGAGGGGCAAACCTGCGGGGTAAACCCTGGCTAGCTGGCTTGCAGCTAGGAACAGCAGCAGCACACGGTGGGCATTTCAGGGCCCCGGGATTTCACTTGCACTTGGTTGGGTTCTATGGCCTCTCTGAGACAGGAGGCTGCCCTGCACAAGGATTCGGGGTGGTGGAAGCTGCAGGGCCTGTAAGTCAGATCTGAGGGAGCCTCATAACAGAGGAAGTTAATCCTCCTTCTGGGGCTAAGCAGGGGGTAGCAGGAAATCATTGAGAAAGCTGAATTCTCCCAGGTGGGGAGACTGTGTTGGGTGGGCTGTTGCACTAGTAGAGCGAAAAGCAAAAGGAGGTCATCCGTCAGCAGGAGGAGCTAGATAATGCAGCTGGATGGTCCTCAGTACAGGAGGATGCAGGTCTACACCTGCAAGACTTGGGACTCCCCCAGTCCCTGCCACCACATTCCCCCTTCCCCCTGCTACCACGAAAGGGGAAGGGCAGTTCAGACCCTCCATCCTTTCCCAAGTGCCAACCCCACTCTCTGTAATGCTGAGGTCCTGACATGACATCCACCTCTTCCCTTGTGCACACACACAGAGCGCCCAAGGATGAGAAGGACTCCACCTTGAGAAGGATCTCACCTCTCGCCAAAGGCACCATGCAGGGAAAAGGAGCTTGCGCTGATCAGCCCTGCGCCATGGGGGTAACAGTCAATATTGCCGTGCCAGCAGTCAAAGGGGACCCCACAGGGTGATGCCTGGGGCCCACCTTGTCCCCTCACCCCCCGTGCCCTGCCAGCCCCAGTGTGAGCAGGTCACCTGTGCCTAAACTGCCAGCCATGAGGTGCAGGAGGTGCCTGCAGGCAGAGGGTCATGGCTGAGAGACACGACGGTGTGAGGTGGGCGATGGGAAAGCCTGGGCAGGGGGGCACAACTCAGGGGCAGCAAACATCAGAGGTAAGGTGGCCCCCAGCAGGGTCCCTCTGCCACGGAGAGAGGCAAAAGGGCATCTGAGCCCAGCAGCCCCTCCAGAGAGAAAACCAGAGGCAGAGGGTAACGCTCTGCCACATGCATGGAGGAGAGGGCATGACCACAGACCACCGTCCCTGTCCATGCCTTCTTCCCCCGGCAGCTGCTGCCCTTCTCCTGGGAGAGAGAGGCCGTGCAGCCTCCCCTCCCCCACGCAGCCTCCTCTCCCCCACGCAGCCTCCTCTCCCCCGCGCAGCCTCCTCTCCCCCGTGCAGCCTCCTCTCCCCCGCGCAGCCTCCTCTCCCCCGCGCAGCCTCCTCTCCCCTGCACAGCCTCCTCTCCCCGGTGCAGCCTCCTCTCCCCCGCGCAGCCTCCGCTCCCCTGTGCAGCCTCCTCTCCCCCGCACAGCCTCCTCTCCCCTGCGCAGCCTCCTCTCCCCCGTGCAGCCTCCTCTCCCCCGCACAGCCTCCTCTCCCCCGCACAGCCTCCTCTCCCCTGCGCAGCCTCCTCTCCCCCGTGCAGCCTCCTCTCCCCCGTGCAGCCTCCTCTCCCCTGCGCAGCCTCCTCTCCCCGGTGCAGCCTCCTCTCCCCCGTGCAGCCTCCTCTCCCCTGCGCAGCCTCCTCTCCCCGGTGCAGCCTCCTCTCCCCCGTGCAGCCTCCGCTCCCCTGTGCAGCCTCCTCTCCCCCGTGCAGCCTCCTCTCCCCCGGTGCAGCCTCCTCTCCCCGGTGCAGCCTCCTCTCCCCCCCGCAGCCTCCTCTCCCCCGTGCAGCCTCCTCTCCCCGGTGCAGCCTCCTCTCCCCCCCGCAGCCTCCTCTCCCCCGTGCAGCCTCCTCTCCCCTGCGCAGCCTCCTCTCCCCGGTGCAGCCTCCTCTCCCCCGTGCAGCCTCCTCTCCCCCGTCAGTCTGTGTGAGGCTGTGGGCAGGGAGTGACCCAGCAGGAAGCGGCACAGCTGAAGGACTGCCTGAAGCAAAAACCTGCTCCCACACCAGAGCTTTCTGTTGGACAAAATCCTGCCCGACTTAGTCTAGATTTTCTCAGGAAAGCACAGGCTTCAAGCAGCACTGTCACCCCCCACTTCCAGCCATAGCAAATGCCCGCTTTTCTTGGAGAATCTGTAAACTCTGAAGCCTAGCAGTTCCTACACACAGGGTAACAATGACTTTACTGTCAGGTGTTATAGCACAGGCTGTGCTCATCCTCTGTTGTGGATGTGCACTGGTGGTGGCATTACCAAACCCTGGGGAGGTGGAAGCCCGCTGGTCAGAGGGAGCTTTCAGCACTCCTTTCCACCTGCTGTGCAGCTTCTGTGGCCACCCTTTGTCTTGCTGCTTTGTCATAAGCCTTTGAAGTCTGCTGTTACCAACCAGGAAACCATAAATGCCCCTTCTGCTTGCTTCAGGGATTATTTCTCATGCCAAAGATAGCCTAGCTCTACCACAGCAAATGGAGGACAGAGTCTGGGGTCTGTCCTAGGAAAATGGATTGCCTGCCCAAACATGCTGGACCAGCATTGCATCTGCAACGAAAGGAAGAAAAAGAGCATATTTTCCCCACTCACTACCCACAACCTCAGCAGTCCAGTCCCATGACTCTCTGCAGAGACCCTGGCTCCCAGCCCTTTGGATTTCCCTTTAGGAGGTTCACAGGGGTGTGTTGTTGTTAAACACGGGAAATTTAATGGGAAAGCCATTGAATAGGAAAAATCTACAGCCCGAAAACTTGCAGGATCAAACCCATCTTTGTCTTAATGCTGGAATACATTGCACTGGGTTTATTTGAGTATAGCATCACACACACACTCAGCCACACACCCCATGGGCACGGTGTCCGTGGCTGTGTATGGAACTCCTGCTAGGAAAACGGCGCCTTTTCACAGCCCATATTTCACATGAACTCCAGGGCCCTAATACTCCAAGAGGATATAGCAGAGAGGTGGTAAAGCTGGTTTGGGGGCTGGATGTGTTGATTCTCAGCTGCCAGGGAAGCCACAGAAAAGAGTGGGAAAGACTTGAGAAGTCTCACAAAGAAGAAAGCCAGAAGGAACAAGATCGGTGCCCTTGTAAGACAGCCTTAGGACAGTTTAAAAGCAGAAGTTTTTTAGTGAGAAGGAAGACATATCAAGAGGAGAAAATAGCCTAAACAGCTCCTTTGATCAAGCCCCATCTGATGACTAAGTTAGATAAAGTCATGAAGAAAATACTGAGCAAAATAGAGAAGCAGCTGTAGGACACATGCAACCCTGAATTTACCATATGGTGCACAGAGAAGACAAAAGTTGGAGAGCTCCCTCGCAGGTTACTGTGTGTGCAAGTAACTGAGCACTATTTGCCATCTCCCCTCTCCCCCGGGTTCCTGCTTCTCGCTGCAGTCCATGCCGCGAGCAGTTCCTCCCCCGGCATAGGGGCAGGAGTGCAGGGCAAGGAGTCTGCTAAACAAATGTGTAAAACACCCCGAGAAATAAACCGGACATTCAGCCTTTCATCAGCTCACCTGAGGCATTTCAGTTTTCCTCCTGGTGATGGAGATTCTCCCACAACTTCCTTTAGCAGTGAAGGTTGAGTTTAGGGGTTTTCATTAACTTCTACCCGGTGACCACCCCACCACCCCAGTTAATAAAACTTTGTTGCCAAACTGCTCGTGGTTGCAATACAAAGGCAGCAGCTGATACAACCCTCTTTTCCTAGTCAGACGGTGTTAAGAGGACTGAGGGAGGCTGGTATCTCCCCTGTCTCTGCAAGCAGCAGCTAACTGGCCAGCAGAAAAGAAATCTTAAACATCTGCAGCTCGGCATGGAAGAAAAAGAAATTGCACTTACCTGAGTGGCTCAGACACAGCACAAAAAGCACTAGGCAAAGCATGGGCACCACGGTTGCTTTTTCTTTAAATCTGATCTTTTGTCTCATCTTAGAAGGGTACTAAACCGATCTATTTAAAAATCAAGGCAGACAATTGAGTCTGCAAGGCAAGACAGCACCTTTGAGCCTTATCTTGCCTCATTATGATGCTCCACTCTGTAAATCACAGTTCATTGATTTTCAGTCAGCTGTCACATCCCGTAAGCCTAAAACAGGGCTCTGGGTCCTAAACTCTGACTGATTTGTTTGCGGTGGTATTTGGGTGGCTATATCCACTGTGGTCTAAGAGTAGAAGCGAAGCAAGGTTTTTAACGAGGAGAAAGGTATTTTATTATGCTGCCAGTTACAGCTAGGGGAAAAAACAAGCTGCAGATCAGACCCAAAGATAGATCACATACCTGAAAGGTTGTCTGTTTGCTCCAGCTGTATCAGTTGGTCTAATGAAAGAGGCAGCCTCCCTACAGACCTAACTTAGCTTATTCATTTTTCATATGACACTTGCTGTTTTACAGCTATAAAATGGATTTGGGGAGGAAAAAAAAAACAGTAAAATATAGTTGGGAAAACGGGGCTCATTTCTAAATTTATATCTCATCACTCATGCATATGATGCCAAAATGGCACAGAGTAACTGCTCAGAGATTAATTTTGTCTTTAAGCAGCAAAGGTATTTATTTCATGCAACACTGGGGAGCTAGCTGATTCCCACCGGACAAACTAGCTCCCAAGTTTTCAGTGAAAAGTCAGATAATTCATACAGTTTTCATAAGAGGTTACAACACCTTTACATACATATTCTTTTGATTTTGACACCTAATCGTTCTATTCATAATAGGTGGGATCTAGGTGGAGTAAACCTTTCAACTTTGTTCAATGATTTCCTGACTCATGGTCTCCTTATCTCCTTCAGGTGCCCACTTTATCTTTTCTAATTATTCAGAGTACATTCTTTTAACATCATCAGTGGTACATTCCTTTACTTTAACATCCTCAGTGGAACCTTTTCTTATTATTCAGAGTACATTCCTTTCTCAACATAAACAGACCATCACCCAGAGATTCGCACCAAACTCATCCTGACTAATCTTTTTAAGACTCTGTTTCACACAAAACATCACAGACGACAGCACAGAAATACTTGTACAGTACTATCTATTGGCACTGTTTAACAGAGTATGTTGCCGCAGGGGCCTTGTGTCAAGGAAAGAGAATGATGGGGCCCTTGATTATTTAGCCAGTTCCTCTGTAGGTGTCACTCGGACACTTGGACAGGGCTCCTTTCAGAAGCTGCCAGAAATTGCTGATATCAAAAGGGACACAGGTTCCTCTTTTCCTGTCTTCCTGTGACTCCTCTGCCACGGGATCTCAGGATCTTCTCGGTTTTCTTCCCAAATGAAAGTCACTTTGCCACCTCTCTCCAAAGAGGAGCTTTCACCCTGAACTTTTCAAGTTCAAGGAAAAGTGTTGCAAAATTCTTTTAGTTTTGCACCCAGACCTAAAAGTCTTCTTGCTTTGATTTATTCTTTCTGGCTAATTAATTGCATGCTGACTTTTATGTAGGAAGCCTGTTTTTTTAATCAACAGCATTTCTTGCAGTGACCCAGATTTTGGTACAGTCATAAGCAATGTGATTGAGATTTGCCTTATCTCAGGTCCTCACAGAGGACTGACAACTGGCAGCTGTAACCTTGTCAGATTATTCAGCTTCCTGTAATGAAAAAGATCTAATTTCAGCATGGTTTGAAGTCACGTTGCTGCTACAAGTAGCCTCCTTGTAGCATTCTACCACCTTACTCATGCCACTGTGGGCTTGCAGCTTGCCTCATCCACAGCTCTCGGGCAGGCCGCTGACTCAGTGGTTCGCCTTTCCCACTACTGTGCTACACACGGGAAACTGGCTAGGGCCCTCGCTGGCTCCTCAGCTCTGCCAGTGCTTGCCTGGTGGGACTGGAGGAGTAACTGGTTTCCTCTGCACCTTTCCTCATCCCAGCTGCAGAAAGGAACTCAAAACCAACAGTGTTACCAAGAGACTGCCTTGAATGAAGTGCCTTGTTATGAGCAGCTGCTCTGTCACTACCAGACTGCTCAGTTTATCTGTTAGACCCAGACCAGGCACAAGCACACGACTCATCGAGGTACACAGTAAGGGTCTTTTTTTCATGTTGGTATCAAGAGAAGAATGGTTGTTTGGCTGGAGTGGTACAGACAGGCACCGCCACAACCTGCCATAAAGTTGAGCATGGATTAAACACAATTATCCTGCCTGATGCACATTTTTCTGCAACAAAGCTACCCCTTAAAAATGCTCTGTGCAGACTACCCCACGCTTTCCAGCATGTTTCTGGTCCTGGACAGGGCTCAGCACCTTCAGGCATCATCCATCACCTTTGCTGAACCAGACCTTCATGACTGCAAGCCCCAGCCCCTGCCCATTGACACCTGATTGTAACCGCTGCCTGAGGCTGCATCCAGGCATTGCCTGTTAGACAATGCTGTATCACAGACTGGAGAGAAACTTGTTTTCATAAGGCTTTAACCTGCTGCCTTGAGGTAATGAGGTTAATCTATTAGCTGCCTATAACAGCAGGTTTTTTGCTACGTGGTAGTTGCTTGAAGGGAGATATGATGTATGCTCATTTTACCATTGCCTCCACTCACTGCCTAGGTTGTGACAAGAGGTAAGGACCTAGCTCGCCTGGTCTTTGGCTTCCAGAGTTATCAGGCAACAAGAGGAGGGTACTGGAAAGGTAAATTCTGCTTGCTTGATGATGATGCCTTCTGTTTACAAGTCTTTATTCAGCCATGCTCTCCAGCATTTTGGGAAAAGAGGTGTGCATGAATACTCCATTTTACCAGCTGAGCCATGAAGCATGGGGATCATCCATGCTGAGATAGCAAATGAATTCCTGGGTAAAACTTGAATCTTGAAACCTGCCTTTGCTTTTCCACTGGTTTCATGGGATTTGTAACTGACGTGAGGCTGCAATTTCAGGCTGTAAAGGGCCAAGTACAAGCTGCCTGAGCACAAGCAATGCTGGAACTGGGCCTCCCTCTCTAGGCAGCTCAGACTCCTGGGGAAAAAAAAAGATAAATCCATCTAGGGGAAAATATCCATTAGTATGAGCCCACATGGTTATTACCAGGAGCAACTGAAGACCTGAGGTTATGCTGGAGGGTGCCAGGCCACGCTACCCAAAGGCATCCCACAGCTAGAGTGTGGAAAATGCATTTTCCAGTGAGAGGTGGCAGAGCTGGTTGGGGACCAGAGCAGGAGAAAGCTGGACTGCCGCCACTTTCCTCCTCCTCCTTGATCTCCTTCCCTCCCGCCGAGAGAAGGTGCTTTCCCCTTTTCCTGGCCTTTTCCCTTCCCAGCAGCTGCTGCCGGCGCCCCCGCCGCCTCTCCCGCGCTGCTCCAGCACCGCTCCCTGGCAGCGCCCGCGCAGTGCAGGCAGCGCCCGCGCAGGGCAGGCAGCGCTTTCGCGGGAGCAGCCGGGGCCCTGCTCGCTGAAGTTCTGTGGATGTCTGCAGTCCGTCGGACTTGTCTGGGCTACAGCGCCGATTACGCGCTGTGTGAGCTTTATTTGGGAGCCCACCGCAACGTGCGCGGGTTTGGACACTCACGGTTTGAATGATGCATTTGTAGCTGGAGCTCTGCATAATGTTAATTCGAGCTAGATGACAAGCTCTAAAAATACGTAAGAATTTTGCCCTTGTGCATGGACCTGTTCGTGGCAGCAGTTACAGCTTGGCTCAAGAGTTTTAACTTCTTTCACACAGTGGGCAAGGCAAAAAAAGGTCTTTGCGTCAGCTAGGGAATGAACAGCCACTTAACACAGCAAGCTGGGAAAGGGCTGACAGGAACCCTTGAAAGAGGCTGCCAGAACTGCACACACTTTCAAGCTGCTTTCGGACAGTTGTTTCAGTGGTGACCAGGCTGTGCAACTACAGCGACAAAGTTTTGCAGAACAAGAGCTGTTCCAGCTCTGGGTTTCCTTGGCGCCTTCCTACCACGACGAACTCCAGCCCTTCTTCCCATTTCCACCACATTTACGTGAATGCAGACTTGAGACGGCTTTGAGTCCCTGTGCCTTCTGGCAGCGTACAGTCCATGCAGTTGCCCACTGCCCATTTCCCTGTAAGAACCTTCCACTGCTCCGTTGGGACTGGAGGCACATGGGGAGATGGGCCTTTTGGAGGCACACAGGCTCTTAACCACTGCATGCACATCAGCGTTTCTGACAGATAGTGCATTGCCCTCTGCCTTTAGACTTTTTGTTTTCCTTCTTCAGTTCTAACTTTATAGTGTGGTCTTGTTCAGGGTGTGGCACCAGGTCCTGGGGCTCTGTGGTCAGTTCCTGCATTTTGGGGACACTAGCTAGCTCTGAAATATGGTAGTTTTCACAACTGCTTGTCTGAATTGGTAACTGTAAACAAAGATATGGCTTGGCTCTGCTGTTTTCTCAGCTTGTCCTTCCATTTTGTCAAGCTCATCTCTGCTTTGGTAAATGCTCCTGGCAGACCAGATTTTATCTGCAGCATCATGGACTTGCTGTTCAGATGTCAAGGCTTGGCAGGCTGCAGGGGCAGGCAAGCTGTTAGCGAGGGTCAAGACTTTGCAGGGTGTGAGAGAAAACACTGTTTTGAAGACAGGTGCTCTGGTAGTGACAGAAATGCCTGGTTCACCTCTATCTCTGCATCAACTTCTCAGCCTCTCATTTCAGTGGTAACACCAGGTGCCTGGGAGCCCTTATCCCAACACACAGCACCCCATGACAAGAGGGAGTGCCATTGTCCTATTTTCTGCTTTCTCTTTCTGCATTAACACAGGCTTTTTATCCTCAAGGTAATTGTGTAACTCAAAGGACAATTCCTGCCCCTTCCTATGGCCTCGATAAGCTGCCTGAATCCAGGTGGCAGCTTTGTTCATTTCATCCACTTCTCCTCAGGTGCAATAGCTCCGCCATATAGCCTGAATGGTGGTAGCTGACAGACTTCCTTTTGGGAGCCACTGTATCTGGCATGGGAGGGTGGGGGACTGCCTTGGAGATACCGCAGCAAAATGAAATGCTTTCTCAGAAATTGGATGAGGTCTACAAGCTCTGTTCCTGCCTGTGTCTGAGGGCATTTTCTCTTTATAATCTTTGCCTGAGTTAGCAGAGGTGGTTGTTTTGTAGGTCCACATCATCCACACACAATTCACAAGGAGATTTCTTTGCAGCTTTAGAAATATGGCACAGATTATTCTCTACTGCCCAAAAGATGAAAATATATTTTCTAGGAATGCTTGGAGGCCCATATTCTTTTGTATCCTTCATCATCATGCTACTGGATGTGGTGCTTGTGGCTTTTTTCACAATATTTCAATAAAAAGAAAAGCAATTGCTCTTGTGCATTTTCTAATGCTGCTCTATGTCTCTTGCTACCTGCTTGGATTATAGAAAAGCAATTATTTCCACAGTTAATAAGTTCCACATCATGTGCACATTCAGCCTGTGTATTAGGAGTTGCGTTTCTGTGGGAAAATGTTATATATTATTGTATATGTTATGTATTATGTCTATATATTACACACACAAATCTGTAAGTACACAATAGCCTTACCAGGTTGTGTTTCATGAACATAACCCTCATACTCAAATTTTTGTACCTTGTGAGTAGTTCTACATACTTTTTTTTAAGCTACTATTTTTACAGAAAATGCAGCAGCAGCACCAATTGCCTCAGCCACATTCAGCCTCACAAAACTCAGGGGCTGAGAAACAGCTCTTCACCATGGGCTACAGGACAGAAGCCTGTGTCCTCATCTTTAGCTTTCAGATATAGATTGGAAGAGGACAGGAGGGGGAAAAAAACCCCAAACAAGTGTTAAATCCTTGTTTGGGCGCCAAGGGGGCCACTCTCCAGCTGATTCAAACTTGTTCTGACCATTTCTCTTCACCTTGAGAGCTCTTCAGAAACTCCCCTGCCAACTGTTCATCAGCATCACGTCTTGTCACCCCTTACATGCCCTCCCTCTAAAAATCAGAGCCAGAAATGTTAAAAGGCTCCCTGTCTGGCTGACAGATTATGGCCACCCCATTCAGGCACTGCTTTGCTGAGGTCTTACATGAGAAGATGCTGAAGTGGTGCAAAGGGAAACTGAGCCTGCTCTGCTTAGAAATGGTCCCTCTCCAAATGGTTGCTGGGTTCACTTAAGTTAGGAACCACTGGCGATGCCAAGCATCTTCAGCGACCCAGGATCCAGGCTGTTTAGTCCTCCTGTGAGCAAGACCACTGATGTTTGACATGCATCCATCTTTTTTCATGATGACAAAGGACTGCAAGTCTTGACCAGGAAGAAGAAGGTTTGGGCCCTGGGCTGGACCCAGCCTGGACTCCTATTTTAGATCCTGTGGCATGTGAAAAGCGAAGTCCACTGACTCAGCTACATTACAGCCAAGAATTGTACAATGTGGGAATTTCAACACAGCAGTCAGGACACTCAGCTGAAGAGGGCAGCTCCCATGAAGTTCATGCATTTTACTTTGGATCATCCCTGGTTAAAAAGCAGAAACTGCTCTGGCAGCAGCCAGTCAGCAGATCATAGCCCACCTCTGTCACAGTGGTCACCCTAACCAGCATCACAAAGCCAACTTCTCCATGGGAAAACAATGCGGGGGGTGTTTGCAGGAGGTTCTTCATTTAATACTTCCCACTAACTCGCTTCTGCCCTCCTCTAGTCATACCACAGCAGGGCTCAGGCCAGCCCCGCTGGTGTTCTGAACACTACCTACTGATGGTTTGAGCTGGGATATGAGCCTTCTAGCCAGAGATGCCCACTCACCATGCTGAGTCTGTGTTGTTTGGGTTAATGTAAAATAATTTATAAAGAATAAGATTTATTCCTTCTGGAGGTTTGTTAAGATCAGATAGAAATGTACAAAGGTAGGAACTAAAGCACATATCTAGGACCGTCATTTTGAAAGTCTGTGGCATAATTTGGACTTCCATTTTCACTGGCTTATGAACAGAGAGTACACTTAAATGTAGACCCAGAAACCAGCTTTCATATGCAATAACTTCTGGAATTTCCTAACCATAACTTATTTTATGAAGCCATTACAGTCCCTTGAATGTCTACCTGTGTGCTTAAAATTCAGTCTCCTGAATACCCACCTCCAGGTATTTGCTTGTTACATTAAAGGTTTTCACAGTTGTGCTCATGAATATGTACAAACAAAACCCACTTGGACTTCTGAGTAGCACAAATGAAACTATGGATATTAGGTGATGTTTTTGTGGTTCTTCAGTTTTCACACCAGATGTCTAAGAGGACTGAGTACAGAAGAAATAAAGGCCTTGGACATGAATGGTGCCAGGTAATACCAATTAGCCTGGGACTATGGGAACACTTGATGATAAACATGAGTGTAAACAAAGCGCCACATATTGGATGCCTTCACGGTTTCTGAGTGAAGTATATTTTATATGTAATGAACAAAAATTAAATTTTGGGAAACGTATGATCATAACAGAAGGAATGTGAAGGTAATGTTAGCTTAGTACATCCTGTAATTATTTGGTGGCATATGTAATCAATGGATATATCTTAAAACTGTAAGTTCATTGAATAATTTAGTTTTAAAACAGCAAACTGAGAGGTTTTGACACCCAAAAAGCTACCTCTACTGGATGACATCTTTGATATCTGTCATTTGTCTCACTTCTGACAAGCCAGAGAAGTTGAGTACAAAACGCAGATGTTTGCAGCTTCATCTCACTAAAAAGCATAATTTATGTTACTTACAAAAATACGTAAAAACTAGATTTCCCTTTTGCGCCATGCCAGAATATCCTATTTCCTATGACTAGTTTTAATGGTCTGTCTGTGTCTAATCAGAAGAATCAACCTAATTAAAGTTATTTAGGTAACTTCATCCAATAGCAAAAAAAGGCTGGGTTGAAGTAACTCCCTGAACTGGGAGCACAGTCCGACAGTTTGTATTAGTATGAGGTGGCCCTTACAGCCAAAGGCACAGCCAAAATACTCTGCAAATTTCTCCTGTGGCACAGGGAACCTGGGGCTGGGAAGAAGTCCATCTCTCCGTAGGAAGGCTGATAGGCACAGGGCCAGGCCCTAGCAGGTCAACAGATGATGGGGAAGAGTGCCAGGAGACAACTTGCCATGGCTCCTGCAGAGCTTGCAGAACAAATGCCATCCTCACTAAATGCCACAAAGGCCCAAAAATACCTTTTAGCAGCCTCAGGCCCTAGTAAAACAAACTGGGCTACTGTCACCCTTCTTCGGATTTATTTGTTTGCACTGGGGCAACTCTTCACATTCACTTCTAGTGCAATGTGCCTGCCTCAAACAATGTTTCAGTCAGCCAACAGACTGATTTCATAAGGTTTGCAATGTTTTGAGGCTCTCAGCAAGCCCAGAGAGCATGACGCATTAGCTCCAGATGCATCAGATAATCAAGCATAATCAGAAGGAGAGAGAGAAAAAAAAAAAAGAAAAGAAAAGAAAAGAAAAGACCACAGGAACACTTCAGAGTTTATTTCCTCTATGGGTAAGGGGGAATGACCATTTGGCTATGAATACTACCAGACACCTTTATTCAGTCAGGTAAATAACCATTTATCATTGCAGCTGGATTTTACCTTACCACAATCTCACAGCAGCACAGCAGACTGCTGCAGAGCCCATCTCCCATTGTGACATCATGTTGCCAAAGAAAAATGCTGCTTAGTCTTGTCTGAGAGAAGGACACTGCCCCAGTGTCCCCTCTTTTGCACAAGGCTGATGATAAAAAAACATGATGGACTTCCCAAGGATACAACAGTAACATTTCCAGCAATATAAAGCCCCTTGGGACTCAGCAAGGCTTTGCCCAAAATGTTCAGTTAGGCTTTCAGCATTTCAGCACAGGCAGGACTTTTACTGCTGATTTCTGTGGGAGGAAAGTTACACCAGTGGTGAAGACACTGCTCAGAAAGCTCTCATCTCCCCTGAGAACTGCTGAGCTCATTTTTATACCTCTTAAATAGATTGTCTTATATATAGGAATCAAGAGGCAAGTAGAATAAAAGGAAAAACTCATCTTGAAAGCACAGAGTGAAACCCATTGAAACAATAAGCAAGCCTCCCCTTTCCTCAGGCTGAACTCATCCATTAACCAGAAGCAGTCTTCAGCTGAGACATGCTTTTCATTCCAATGCTATTTCCAGCAGTGTTCTGCATTTTCATCTCTGTGGCACATTTTATGGTATGAAACAGTAAAATGCTACCAGTCCATAATAAAAGGTTGCTGCCCCACGTTCCAAATACCGCAGTGCTCAATGCTGACAACTGAGCAGGTCAGTGTCTCATTCCTGCATACAGAATATTAGAAAAGGCAAAAGTGGTAAGAAACATAGATGTTCAAATTCTGCAAGTATTAATAGAAAAGCTCAAATTAATCTTTGGTAAGAGGGAAGAGCGATGCTGTAGAGAAGCAAGGCAAAGCACACAAGAAAAAGTTGGAGAACATGAGATAACGTTCAAGATCAGAAAAAATTTCTAGTAGACAGAAGTCTTCTACAGTCAAATCTCATCACAGAGATGAGAGGTTCAGTAGACACCATACTCACAAGACTTTGTGATGATCATACTGTGAAAAACAAGCAAGCCAATGTCATGTATCGCATAGAATGGTTTGTGTTGGAAGGAATGTTGAAGATCCCTTTAGTTCCAACCCTCCTGCCACGAGCAGGGACAACTTACATGTAAGGGCATGTGTAAGTTTATGACTTCTTCTGTGACTGAAGGAGTAAGAGGTGTTGAAGGAGGCTGATTTTTGATTTGGTATAGGAATCAAGTCTGTCAGGCAGCATTGGGAACAACACAGGAAAGCACCACTTGCAGATATTAGTTTAATTTAATTACATCTTATCACTGAAGTTATAGACATGTCAATTACCTGGCAGCTACTAAGCTGATATACCATGAAGCAAAAAAGGTAAGTCATAACAACCTTAGTAGACAGGCCAAGAAGTAAATGTCAATATTGATGGAAGAACAGTTATCAACAGAGTGATACTGTTAATTATAATGTCATCATAAGCTTGCTTGAATATTTAAGTGTAAAAGTTATTTTATATATATATATTAGTTTTATGGAAAGTTAAGAAAGGAAATCTAATTTCGTCAGCTGATGGCAGTATCAAAAAAACCTCCACTGATACTATAACTGTGGTTTGTGTGTGTTCTTCAAGCTGAAATAGCCACATGCACATTCACTTAGGGGGACAGATGTGCTTTCTATTATCCATGACCAGATTTCCATGGTGTAGTACCTTAGTGCAAACCTTCCTCGCAGCGCTGGACACATAAACTCTGAGCAATTTCAGTCCCTTGACAGTGAAAGAAAAGAAAACTAATAAAAATATTTTCCTGCCTGGACTCAGAAAGAGAGATATGAAGATAAGAAATGAATGTACATACAGGCTATAGAATATGAGGTTATTGATAAATACATTTTTTCAGTCCTTGGACATAACACCACAAATATTCATTTATCTGGCAGTGACTCCTGCAGTCCCTCACATGAACTGCTACCACAAAATCACTTGATAAAAAAACCATATCAGCTCAGGACACCTACGAGACAAGCCTGCAAGTGTAGATCAAGCTTAACATACTAGAAATGGAAACACTTATCAGTAAGGCCAGCCCCTGTGGCCTGAGCTCACATGGCATGTGCTCTAGCAAGAGCTGAGGACTCCACCCTTGTGTCTCACAGCCAGCTTGGGAACAAGTCTCTCTTCATTGAGATTTTCTTTGCATGCAGGTACTACTTCTTTGGACCCGACAGCACCAACTGATGTTGACATCAGTGAACTGATGAATAAAGGTTTGATCATAGCAATACCAGAAAAGAAGAAGAAAAGCAAAAAAACCCACAAAACAACAGCACAAAAAAAGAGCAAGAACTCTGGACTGAGCTGTGAAAGCGGGTACCCTGAATCTTCCTTCTCTACATGCCAGCTAATGTGGTTATTATCCTAAACCTAAAAGTGCAAGTGGAAGTCTTGGGATTTCTTAAGCCCGGAACAAGATCTTTTCCTCTTAACATAAAAAAAAGTACTACTCCTGAAAATTTCTTCCTTTCTCAGCCATGGGTCCAGACTACAAAGTACCTGAAGCCAGAAAAGTTCACTTCCTCCTGCAAGAGACGTGTGAGGACACACCTGAAAAAGAGATGGGGATGTGTGACTAAGCCCTGCAATGGAAGAAGACCCAGAGGAGATGGGCAAGAATGAAGAGCTGGGGGAAGAATGGAAGGAATAATGACAAATTTTCATAAAGAAAGCTGAAATTGTCTTAGCACAAGGGGGACTGAGTGCTAACCTTTGTTTTACGTTCACAGCTGTATCAGTCATCGGACTGCATAAACAGCCTTCCCTGAAATAATTAGTTGAGAGTAATGTTTTCCTGAGCTAGCCAGGCCAGGGTGGGAGAGGTGTCTGTATGTGACTCAGCCCAATATAAAGCATAAAAACTGAACAACTCACAAAATGAGCTTGAAAGAGAGCAACTGGTGTGAGCTAGGTGGGTTTACACCATGTATTTCTTCCTGGCAACTGGGGACACACAGTGTCATGACAGTGAACATTTAGAGACCAGTAATGGGAATTTGTACAGTACATTTGTATTGTGATTCTGCTGTATATTGCAATCGCTCTACCATGCTTGGGCTGCAATTTCAGTATATTGCTGTATTGCTCTGCTAAATCAAAGTCCCGGGTACATCCACGAGAACCTGATCAAAGTGTATTGATCTCTGGCTGGGGGCTGGTTAATGAGCCCAAGACAACAGACGAAATCATTACGAAGGCAAGACCTCCTCCTTTTTCTGGATTACCTGTCCCAGGTCACTGAATTGAAGATCTCCCAGTGAGAAATCACACGTCTTTCAGAGACTCAAATACTAAAGAGTTGGTTCATCAACAGATGACTAGTATAGCCACAGACCCTGAACCTTTAATAGTCACACCCAGCAATACCTGAAAGGAGATGAGAAGCCTGCCTAATTTGTTCATGTCTTCCCTGTGTTTAAAACCAAATGAAACCAAACCAAATTACTAGCCTCACAGTATTCTCCATACTCCTCCCTAACTAAAAGACCTTTTAATAGCCCACTAGAACCCAATTAAGATGCGGAGGAGAATCACTTTTTCAGGGGTTCCAGGAACATGTGTGCTCAGGCCTTACAATCTATTTTCCCTGTACAATGGGAGAAAGCAGCTACAGGTGTATCCCTGTACCATTTTGCACAACAGGCAATCAAAGGCTTGACACTCAACGCTACATGAACTAACAGTGGCAGGACAGTGAAGATATTTAATTATTGCAGTGATTTAATTATGACAATGTAATGTATCTGTTCTCAAGAGAGGTTCTTAAAAATTTCCTTCCAACTGATTTAAATGTTTTCTTTGACTTATTTAAGATTACCTTCCTTTGGGAACTGTTTCAAGTTATTCATAGTGGATTATACAACAACTTTGCAACACATTTTTTTGCACACTTTTAAACTCCTTCAGTCTGTAAAACACTGTAGGGCCTTCTGCCCCATTTGCACAATTAAATGCTGCAGTTCCATCAAAAGATCTCTGTAAGAAGATAAATGTTCCCTTTAAATCATTGAACAGGCACAAAGAGAAACCTGTAATCACAATTACTGTCACTATTATATTTTTGGATCAGGTATCCTGTTTTGCTCTCATTTATTAATAAATCATTATCATGGCTCAAGTATGGCAGATAACTGCTGTGTCTAAAACAGCAGGAGTTACAGACCTCAACTTGCAGTCATGACAGACCAAAAGCATCAATGCACTTTAGCAGATTGTGTTTTGGTTGTTACAATTACACAATAGCTCAAAATACCACCTTCCACCCTGCCAAAGCCACCTGATGAAGGTGTAAGCTGACAGGAAACAGATAAGCCTATAGACTAAAACCTAAAGTAGATCTCAAGAGAGAAAAAAAGCAAAAGGGCAACTAGGTATAACTGCCTGGTTCCAGAGAAGCATGTAATAGAAGTCTTTTGAATCAGACTTAGAAACTGTTGTGGTTCCAGTTTACCCAAGCAAATTTCTCCTTGCCTCCTTCCTACATTCAAATTGGGATTTGCTTTGCACTTTCTTCAGCTGCAAGAACGCCTTCAAAATTCACACAGAGGACCCACACCCTAAACCCTATGTAGAGCCGAAGGAAAATGAAATCTCATCAAGACAGGAGATCTCTTGGAAATTTGTTGCACTAATTTGTTGCGTTATTAAGACCACACTAGCAACAATACAGACAAGATGGCAACTGGAAGCAGAGGAGAAAAAAGGGCAGTGATGAAGGACTCCCTTAGTGTGACAATCAGTAATCTAGCTATTTAGCTATTCATTTTTCCCCTCTGGGAAACATACCTCTGGGTTTCAACTGTCCTAGTCAGAAAGGCAAATCAAATACTCTGCAGAGATGCAAGGAGAAAAAAAGTAAACACGGATCTGATACCCTACCACAGCAAAAGGGAAATTGGGACAACAGGGACAAGTAAGTGAATACTTCTCTTTAAAGAAGCGGCTCTAATTTCTGCCTGTTGAAGGATCAGCCCATTTCAAAACAGATCTCTCTGTCCAGATTTTAAGGATGGAACATTTTTGCCAATTTTGCTGCTTTGTAACTTCCTTTAATTGTTTGCTTTATAAAATAGGGTTCAGTGAAGTGCAGTTACATGCATTTAAACAAATGTCAGCTACTTCATGCACAACTGGATAACCACATGCCACTCTGCAGTCCTACCTCCGCTTTTTAACTCCCAATCACTCTTTTCATAGATGTTTACAAAATCGCTGCTATGTGCTGGTACCAGTTGCGGCCAATACAAACAGTAAGTGATGCAGCCTTTTTTTAATAACTGATTGTGTGCATGTAACAGATCCCACTTTAAGAAAAGACAAAAATTTTAAAAAAAGGCTTGAGGAATGTATTGTGCTTAATTTTAAATGAAAAGCTAGAATTCGTTTCCTAGACTCACCAGTAGCAGATAACAATATAGAAAGAGAAGATGAAGGCTATCAGAGAGACTGCAGTGCAGGGTATGACACAGTGCAGGAAAAGTCAACTGCTGAAAAACTATCTGTTGTTTCCATGACAGCCTTTTTTCGCCACTTCAGAGCTCTACAATAGTAACAGTCCTCCTGGACCTAGCAGAGTCCACACCTAGCCCTAACATCACTGCATCGGGGGTTAGCAAGCTTTTTTTTTTTTTTTAAGAGGGGGTGGGGGCCAGGGGAAGTTGCTGCAGGAGAAATTCAAGCCTGTTGTCAGAACGGACTGCATCTCTTAAAAAAAATTCCTTTGATAATATGAAAGGAAGTGTCAGCAATTGGGCAGCAGTCCCCTCTTCAACCCGGTACTACTGAAACCCTTAAGACAAGCCACCCCTCTCAATGGAAGGAACATTTACTTGTATCAGCCATTACACCAACTTCACCAACATGAAAATCTTAAACACTTAAGAACACCACACACAGCCATCTATCAGCATGCCTTAAATTTACCTTGCTGACTTAGTTTTGTTGGGCAGTTTTCTGGAGTGTTATGAAGCTAAAATACCAGCAGGAAGGGCCCAACAAGCACAGCAGCCGGAGTTTAAGGTCAGGGGAGACAGGGATCTTCGGCCAGGGTGGAAGGAAACAGTGCTGAACATTAAGGGCACAGAGTTATCCTTACATTTTCAGAAGCATCTCACGTAACGCACCAGCTCATTGCAGCCAGAGGAAAGGACCTACTTCTCCCTATTCCCAGCTTCTGGCCTTGCCTTTCCCTTGTATCAGACCTGATATTGTTGGTCTTCCTCTGCCTCTCCACTGCAAGCCAGACCTGCTGCCAAATCCCCACAGAAGGGGCACAAACAGCACCCATGAAATAAGGAGGATGGTAATGGGAGTACACAGCCAAGTGGCGGTGGAAAGAGGATGATGGCAGGAGCACCCCAACCACAGGGGCATGGTAATGCAGCAACCCAACATGCATTGGGAAGCCACGCTTTAAATTCCCAGAGAGTAAGGAGAGAAGGTATTTTGCAGAGAAAACTAAAACAATCTGCTAAGTGGTCACACATGCCAACAGCATAGCAACAGTTGTTTAAACGTCTTTTCCCTGTCATTTTTTTGAATTTGAGCATTTTCAAGTTTAAGCATGAACATTAACAGCAACAAGACTAAAAAACACTGTGAGAAAAACACAGTATCTAAACCAGGGAACTACTTTAGAACAAAAGATACAAAATGTCAGGCTAGTTTTGGCAAAGCGCTGGGAAAAGAGGAGAAAGAGTAGGTAAAAATCTAATGCACCGTAGAGGAAGTAGATGCAGAACTATCAAGACAGGTTCAAAACATTTCAAATTGTCATGCTAACAGGATATTAAGGGAAGCTTTTAAAGCCATCACAAACAGGGCTCGATTAATATCAGAGCTAGAATTCATACCACACACAAGTTTGACACGGACTAAGAAAAGTAATTTTTCTCCTGTCTAATACATCCAGGAATTTCTGCTGTGAAAGTTACAACAGCGTTAGCATGATGCTATTTTCTCTGATTTTTAAATTAGCTCATTGACTAAACAAATTATCAGACAGCAAGTGCAAACTGCTGCACTACTTTGTCACGCTAAATTAATTTTTAGGAAGAGTCTTAGTAAGGCTGAAGGAGAGGCAGCAGCATTTGAGATATCAGTCTAGCACCCAGCAACTTCGAAAGTCTAATTCCATACCTGCCCTTTGGTGGATGCTTTTTTGGGGAGCTGGGGAGAGGCAGAAAGAAAAAAAATCACAGTATACTGCAATGAAAGTCAAAATGCTGATGTTCTGGGTAAGTAAAAAAAAAAAAAAAAAAAAAAGCACCAAAAAAACCCACCTTCATTTCCTGAAGTGGTTGAGATATGAGTTAAGACCAACAAAGAAGAGGAAAACCTTCTACCCGTTAGTGTTATGCAAATGTCACACTCCAAGATACTGGGGACTGTATATTATTAGGGTACTTTTGAAAAGTAGTCACCCTAAGCAGTACACTGCCTTCTTGATCCTGCCAACAGTCCAATAACATACCTGTTCAGTGCAGCACTGCTCTTCAGGAGTACATTTAAGTGCCTTCAAAACAAATGCCTCTTCTAGAGCTCTCATCAGCTATGCTAATGAATTCTCCTCATCTCACTTACAACACAGATGTGGTGAAAGGTTAATCTGAAAGAAGTTAATTTACATACTTCACCAAAGAGATCCAGGAATTTAGACATTTTGCAGTGCTTTGAAGGCATAGCAAAGTGAGGTTGGAAGTTCTCCCAGGCGGAAACATGTATCTTATCTTTATGTTTCTGCAGCACTTGCCGGTGTTCTTAGCTGGCCTAATTCTGCTCCATCTGAAATCAGTGAAAACTACACTTCCTGCAGATCACCAAAGCTGACATTAAACGTCTTGACAAAGCTTTGCACTGAAAAAGAAAAAAAATTAATAGATTTTAAAAGTATTCAACCTTGTATCCTTTCCTTCTGCAAAGCAGATTTTGTAAACTAAACACATAGTCTAATTCTCAGATGCTGGCATTTTCAATATATTAAAAGTGTATGAAACAAACAACAACGAAGAAAACATGATCTCATTTGTATGACTTATTTATTATTTTAGAATTCTGAAGAGTCTTATACACAGAAGTAAGGAGCATTTCATTTTTAAACTAAATTTTTTGGCCTAGCAAAGTGAAAACTGATGTTCACGACTTCTAAGCAGGTACTTCTACAACTTCAAAATAGTCATTGGGCAGAATCACATAGCCTTTTCCTGACAATATGTCTTTTTCTTTCTGAAACTGAACGATCTCTCTCAGTTTTTCAATCTGTCTTTCCTGACGCCGGCATCGCTGTTGTGCTGTCTTGAGCTTCTTCCGCAGTTTTTCAACTTGTTCCTCCAGCTGCTGAATTCTTTTCCGCTGATGAACTGTATCCTCCACAGTATAGTTGTGATCACAAAAAACAGCAAGATTGCTAGGGGTCTGGAGGGGAGGCATCAATAATCCAATACTTGGATCTACAAATCTGGCATCTATTTGAGACAAATGAAAAGGAGTTGATGGAGACTGCAGTAGTACTGGAGTTGCTGCTGGTGGTGGTGGTGGCGGCGATGGCAGTGGAGGAGGTGGTAGTGGATCTTCTGTCTGTTCTGCAAATTCTTCAGCCTAGAAACAGCAAGAAAAAAAAAAGTACATTTTCATGTTTAACATTGTTTACCACACAACTCCCTTACTACAGTCCCAGAGTAACATAAACAACCATGACTGAAATTAATAAAATAAGTTTCAAAGCCTTCATTTTCAAAACTGACAAACAGTTCCGGGTCTGTTTTGTCTGTCTTCTCAAAATGGAGCCATTTTTAAGCAGCTTCATTTTCAGAGCTCTTTGAAACTCAAGTTCTTGATGTCTCAAATAAATAAAAAACTTAATAACATAGTAATTACTCTCACCTGAAGACAGGTCAAATACATACCCACAATTAGCTAAGAATGAAGAACACAGGCTGCAGTTCCACAAAACTGAGTTCAGCTGACCTGATAACTCATCACTGCCACCCCATTCCTCTTTATACCTCCTCCTTTCTGCTGCGTCTTACCATTATCTGCTTTGAACCTACCAGCTAACTTAAATCAAAAACACAGCAGAAGCAGATAACCTTCTGCTCAGATAGAGTAAGGGTCACCTACTGAGAGGGCTGATAAAGCTGACAGAGGAGACAGACACACCAAGACCTGCCTCTCAACAACTGGAAGGGACCGTGTCACTGGTTTTGGGGTGTAGTGTAAGGGCTTGGTTTCAAGAGACATAATGAGCCAAAATAAACAGCTTCTCAAGAGCAAAGCAGCCCTCCCAGCCCTCATATTTACTCTTTGCTCAAACATAGCAAGTTGCTAAGATGACAGAAGGCTATTCGCTCTCCAGCCATCACTGATGAGAACTCCTGTCCTTTATTAAAAGCCAAAGCAATGAAGCAGGAGGTATGAACTACACCTGCACTGGTGCGTGGAAGGAGCAAGAAACAAAACTGCACAGCTGGCAGATGGGACAGAGAAGGGAGAAGCATGATCCTCCCTTTTGGCAGCAGCAGAACATCAACTGGCTCAACTCCACATGGAACTGCAGTCCTCACTGTACTGCTCTCAATAGGTTCACTTGTACCGTTCAGGACAACACAGATCCCACACCACCTGAGTACAGGCCAGAGCAGAGAATCAGATTCTTTCTGTCCCACAGGAATGCAGTGTAACTCAGAAATGCTTCCCTACACATGATGATAAAAAAACCAGGACTGTTTAAACAAAAGAGCTTGCTTATTGCCTGTGAAAAAGAAAGCCTAAGACATTGTCAGTGAAAGAGGTACTGAACCAATTTTTTAACTATCCACCGGTTGGCATTATTACTACACATAAAAGCATAAGGACAGGGACAATGCTCAGTATAAAAGCAACTGGCAATACTCACCATTTGAACATCAAGCTCATCAGATCTGAAGGTCACATCATCAACTTCCTTGACTTAACATGCAAACAGCCTAATACTCAATACTGGGGGGAGTCTAGATATGCCTCTTGTAAAAACTACAACACTTGACAGACAGTAACTAAGAAGGCAGTTTTGTGATTGGTGTTGAAGGGAAGTTCCATGCGCAGCCAAATATTTCTGACCACTTGTACAAAACCAGCCAACTACCAGTCTTATTTCTCAGTTATAAGAAATTGCTGCTAACAGTATGACCCTATCAGCTACCACTTTCAGTCTTTCTACTAAAAAAATCTACAAGGCAAAGATGTAATTGGCAGAGAAATCCACCCTTGTTGGAAGCACACAAAAAACATATCATTGCTGGACAGCTGAATTCATGCAGACTTCATTTGCAGCTTATCCAGTACATGCTACCTCTATAAATATGTTTCCATCGCCACAAAATATCATGGAGAACAGATCATTGGTATCACTGACACAGTAAGTGAATTCTAATTAGTTCTTACAGCCAATAAATGGTTCTCCTAAGACATAAGTAAAGAAAAGGAAGTATTTCAAATTACATAGTACAAAAGGTAAAAACCTGTATTTCAAAATCAGTGTGGATTCAATTCCAAAACAACCACTAGTATTCTTCATTACTATGTTACTTCTTGAGCATATGTGGCAGTTCATCTAAATGTGCCATGAGATAAACAAGAATAGCATTAAATCCTTCTCCATAATTAAAAGGCACATTTTGTGGTTTTGTAGATCTAGGCATGATAATGAAATGGGGAATGTGGCTTACCACTAATCCTGCTGTACCAATCCCACTTTTGCAGATTACCCTATACACCCACTCAGCTATCAGACTGTGAAAAATTTTGCAACTATTTTACACGTGACAAGGAAAACATGTCATACTGACAGCAGGGAAGCATAGTCAAACAAAAAACACAGTCGTACTTACCTGGAAATTGTCTTATAAACCTTCTGCTTATATTCCCTTCTCTGTTATTAGCCACTTTTCATTTTTCAAATACATTTCCCTTTTATTTCTTCATCAAAACCAATATTGTATATAAAGAAAAAAACGCAAAAGCCCCAGTTTTCCTCTGTGCACTTCATCCCATTTGAGCCTTTCACTCCCCAGACCTATTCTATCCATTCTCTCCTTTGCCACTTCCTCTACAGCAGAGTGGCAAGAGACTTAATATTTTATATTCTTTATAGGAGTTAGGAATCAATCCTTTGCATTCTTGTCTTGCAGTTACTACACTGAGAAGGAAGAACTCATAACTGATTTGCAACTCACGGTAAGCTGCTTTTAGCAGTACAGTGAAGGGAACCATGCACCTCACAGGGGTCTACCATGATAAGTTCAGAGACTAGTTAGGGACCAGTCTGGCTTATGAGCAGAGGGTAACTGTGAAGGCAAGACAGAGATGTTCTCAGCCCAGACAGGCAGCAGGTGCAGCTACTGTTCTGCCCCTCTGCATCTCACTGCACAAAGCTTCTGCGTATGCACACAAGAGCAGATCAGAACTACTGCACATCTGCACAACGGTCTACATGCTCCAGAGCCTCGGACAGCCTACATTTCTGCTCTTGTCAAAGCAAATGAGACCAGCTGTCCGACACAGTTCAGCCACTACAGCCCTCCACATGTCTCCAGGTGTACACGCTCAGCCAGTATCCTTCAGCCTGCATCTTCTCCCCACTGCTGTGCTACACCAAGCCCCGCCAGGCTAACGCGAGCAACACACACACGTTCCACCATCTCAAACCGCGACTGCTTTGACTTTACCTTTTCATTGGGTTCAGTATAACAAAATATTGTGGGCACAGCATTTTCTTTCAGAAGCTTGTTGTTGCATTCCCTTTTAAAGCAATCGGGAGTAAAGTGTTCTGAACAAATGCTGCTGTACTTGGTTGGCTTGAAGTTTTTCCTTTTAACAGCGGCTTCCCATTTCTTGCAAAGATCAGGTCTTGTAAGAGGAAACCTGTAAGCAAGAAGTACTTTCAGCTTTTCTGGAAAGCTTTTTAACACGGGGTCGGGTTACTGCCAAGCACCGCTGTAACTGACTGCACGATCGCTCGCTTCTTCCTCCGGGAAGCTTCCTCCGACGGGCTCATTCGGGAGCCAAACCCCTCCTGCCGGCCCGGACGGCGCAGGCGGACCGGGACGGGGTCTCCGCTCCCTGAGAACGGGGCGGTGAGCGCTCCCCATCGCCCTGGGAAGAGCAGCACAGCGCGCCGCCGCTCGGCTCTCCTCGGGCAGACCGCCGGGGCTGGGAAGGAGCGGCGCTCGCGGGCCCGGCGGGGCTCTCCCTCGGCGGCCGCAGGAGACCGCTGCGCCCCGCCCCCCATCGGCACGCCCCCTGCGCTCCTGGCGGGCAAGCTGCGGCCCCGGCCACGCCCCCGCCCCGGCCCCGCCCGGCCCCGCCCGCACTCACTTATGGAAGGAGATGGGCTTCTCTTTGTCGTATCGGTTCCGGCAGCGGTAGGCGGAACAGGACTGCACCATCCTTCCTCCCCCGCGCCCGCCGCGGCCCGGCGACAGGGAGGCGAGTTGGCGGCCGCCGTTAATTCACCGCCGGGCGCCCGTCCTCCCCCTCCTCCCCCCCCCCCGCCCGTGACCCTCCGAGAGCGACAGGAACGTTACGCTGCCTCTCCCAATTCCAAGATGGCGGCGCCAACTTCAGCGCAACCCCGCGGTCGCCCATTGGCGGCCCTCCGTGAGAGGGCGGAGCTTCCTCAGCAGGCCCTCCAATCAGACCGCTGCGTGCGAGCGCGAGGGGAAGTTCCACCCGCTCCGCCCCCCGCCTGTGCCCTGCCCTCTCCCCCCCTCCCTGCCCCCCCAGTCACTGGCACATCTGGTCAGCGGCGGGCGCGGCACCCCCCCGCCGCCCACCCCCGCCTGCCCTGGCCTCCGCTGTCCGCCGGGGAGCGCCCGCGGGGCTGAGGCGAGGGACGGACGGGCCTGCGGAGACCCGCGCCCCCGCGGGCCGCGGCGGAGGGGGCCGGGGCCCACCGCGGACCGAGGCCTACCGAGGCCGGCGGGAGCCGTGCCTGCGCTGCGGCCCTGCCTGCGGGGAGGGAGGCCCGTCCGGGGGCTCTTGGGCCCCGGCGGTGCCCGAGTCTCTGGTGGAGTATGCTCGTCCCACCCGGCAGGCGGCGCTGCGGGCGGACGGGCGGGCGTGCACGACGCCGTTGTCACAGGGGAGGAAGCTGGTTCTGTGAGCCCTGGAGGGTTTCCAGACACTCTTCACAAAAAGCGAGGGGTGGGTGGGAAGCAGAGAAGAGCCGAAAGGCAGCGTTGCCGTAACGCGCAGTTGCATTAAGGATGTGTAAAACAACTCTATTTCACCCACCAAAACTTGGCTTGCAGGTGTATCAGCAAGTATATGACAGCAATCTAAGTACATCGATGTGTTGCTACATGTAAGTTTATTTCAAGCAGCTTCTCCATCTTTCTGTTCTGTAGGATCACCTTCCAACGCTGCATTAGATCAGCGACTGAAATGGTCCTATATAACTGACCGACAAGTTGTCAGAAGACTGATGAAGGGACCTAGCTTTAGTGTTGTTTCTGTCATATATCACATCATAGCTAGAATTTCACTGACAATGACCCCCAAGTCAAGTGAACCTCCTCAGCTTTTTCTCTGTCCTCACCCAGGACCTCATTTTCTCTGCAGTCTACTTTTCCTCTCTGTACTTGCTTTGTAACAGAAAAAAGAGAAGCTTTACTAACTTAGCTTGGAGGCTATGGCTCCTCCGCTTTGACAGCCCTGTTTTCCCAGCTGCAGAGAAGGTACCAGTCGCTGCCATTTGCTTGCCCAGGAGTATGACACGAAAAGCCCATACAGCCAGCAGCCACAGCAACCCTTCCACAAACCCACTCGCATCAGCTGCTCTTCAGTACTCTGTGTTGGCTTGAGCACTGCTAGCTCTGCCCCTCTGCTGCTAGGTCAGCAAAAAGACAAGGAAATAAAAATAATCTCTTTCTAGCACCACCTTCCTCACCAAGAAAGATGTGATTAGTCTTCCCCTATCCGTGCAAATGCCTCTGTTTCTGCTTTTGCCTGATGGCTTTCTTCTCACTCGAGTCTTGCTGCCACCAGTTTTCTGGGCACCGATTCTGCCACAGCCTCAGGGAGCAGCAGGAAGGGCATCTTCCGTGGGGAAAGATGATCTGGGGGTAGCTGGAGCCAAGGTGGTGGCCCTCACCAGCCTGGGCGTGCCCTGCAGCACCTGAGCTGGGTGGGCAGGGCAGGCAGTGTTGGCTGGACCCACTGACACACCCAAATGAAGCGAGGTGTGAACCAGGTACGAAGTCCACCCAGGGAGTCCAGGCAGGAGCAGTGGGAAACAGTGCCAGGAACAAAACTGCAAACACAGGTCCGAGGTCCACCCAGGAGATGGGGCTGGAGAGAGGAGCACCTGTGACGTAGCTGGGCAGGGACTGAAGGCTGTGGGCCAAGTTGAAATAGAGCTCCTGTCCCACGGGCAGGGTGTGTAGTTGGGGGCCCCGAGGTATGGGAGTCAAGGTCACCAAGGCCTTAGCTAGTGTGCTTAGACTGCGGTTCTCCTTTGGATCTGAAGTGGTGTGTCTGGGGCAAAGTCCTTCCTGACTTGACACTGGTCTCTCTGCCTCCCCCCCTGCTCCAGTTTTGGAGCAAACCTAGGCACAGTGGAGGCTCAGTGTGGTCATGTACGTGGTGGGACTACAGCAGAGCACAGCAGTGTCAACAGGCCTTGGGAGAAGAGGCATTTGGTCTTGGTGTACAGAGAGGAAATGTCCAGGGAGAAAGCATGAGCAGATTGTGGCAGGGTGACACCTAACTGAGGGGATGCTGGTGGATCCCACCACGTATGGGGAGAGCAGATGTATGTGTAGATGAGCCACCCAGGGCCTGGGTCAGCAAGTCCACTTAGAAGAGAGCTTTCGGCAGCTCTGTCAAGATCGCATTGGTATCCCCAGCAGAAAGGATTTTTAAAAGACTGGGTGGAAAGCAATTTCCTCATCGTGTAAGAATTTGAGAGACTTGGAGCGGGCCAGGGGGAATTGCCTCAAGAGAAAGATAACAAGTAACACATCCAAACTGAAAAGGTATACTTTAATGTCTCAAGAAAGTTGAAAAGACGTCTAAGCCGTTTAAAACTCTTCTTTAAACTTTTTTTTTTTCTCTCCCAGAAGAAAAGCCACGTCAGATCCATCTCCTTCTTGCGAGAGGCTTTTGTTTTGACGAGTCGGCACGCTTCCCGACGGCCCAGCGTCTCCCCGGCAGACTCCTCAGCCCCTCGCTGTCGGGAAGCATTAACCCTCGACACCTGCACCACTACCCTGCGCCAGTCCGTCACGGACCCGACGCGGGAGCCCCCGCCACGCGTGCGCTCTGCTCCCTCTCCCCTCGCAGGATGCGTGCCGTGGCCGAAGCATCCCCGGGTAATGCCCACGGGAAACCCCTCGTCCCGGCCGAAGCCGCCGGCAGCGCCGCCTCTCCTGCGCCGCAGCCGCCGGGCGAGCGTTCGGGGGAGCGCAGCGGGGGCTCACCTCGGGCGCTGCACCGCGGCGGCACCGGGGCTGCGGCGGGAGGCCCTTTCGCGCAAGCCCGGCGGGCGGGGGAAGGAGCGCGGGGACCAGCGGCGGCGGCGGGGAGGTGGCGGCGGGGCGGGCAGTCGGCGGGCCCGGGGCGTGGCGTGGGGCCGGTGGCTCCGGGAGGCGACTCAGTCCCCGCTGCCAGCCGAGGGCGGCCGGCCCCGCGGAGCAGGCGCCCAGCCCGGCCCGCCCCGCGCCGGAGCCGCCGCCGCCGCCGGCCGGCGAGGGCGGCAGTATGAGCGGCGGGCGTAGCGGGCGATCCGCCGTGAAGATGGAGGCGCCGTTTTACCCCGAGGAAGGACTGGAGCTGCTGCCCGACTTCGTGCCGCTGCCGAGTTTCGGTACCGCCGGCGGACCCGGAGCCGATGCGGCGGCGGCGGGGCAGAAGCTGCTGCTGGGCGCCGGGAAGAAGCGGGACCTGGCGGCCGCCGCCCCCGCGCCGCTCCCGGGGCCCTTCGCCCTTCGCTCGCCCGCCGGCGCCCGCGGCAGCGCGGCGGCTCTGCGCTTGCTGCCCCCGCCGCCGCCCGCCGCCGCCGCCGCCCCGCCGCCGCCCGCTGGCTCCGCCGAGCCGGCGGGCGGCGGCGGGGCGGCGGCGGCGGCCCGCGGCGGCCCGGAGGCCGCGCTGGGCTCGGCCGCGGAGCTGCCGCTGCTGAAACTGCCGCCGGCCGCCGATCTGGAGCAGCTGCTGATCCAGGGGGGCGCGGGGCTGGGGTCCGGCAGCCCGGGGCCGGCGGCGCCCGGGGCGGGGAGCGGCGGGGCGGCGGCGGCGGGGCCGTTTCTCTACCGGCAGCCGGTGACGCAGGAGCAGGAGGGTTTCGCCGACGGTTTCGTTAAGGCCCTGGCCGACCTGCACAAGCAAAACCAGCTCCTGGCGGCGCCGCCGCCGCCGCCGCTCTCCACGCCGGGACCCTGCTGCACCGCCCGCCCGGGGCCGCCGGGAGCCCCCGCCGCCGCCGAGCCGCCGGCCGTCTACACCAACTTGAGCGGCTTCAGCCCCGCGGGGCCGCTGAGCCCCTCGGGCAGCGCCTACCCCGCCGCCTCAGCCCCGCCGCCGCCGCCGCCGCCGCCGGGCCTGGCCTTCGGGGCGGCGGGTCTGGGGAGCGGTCGGCTGCCGCCGGCGCGGTCCCTGGAGGAGCCGCAGACGGTGCCCGAGGTGCCGCCGTCGGCGGGCGGGGAGGGCGGCAGCAGCGCGCCGACGCCGCCGTCGCTGTCGCCGCTGGACGCAGAGAGCCAGGAGCGGCTGAAGGCGGAGCGCAAGCGGCTGCGGAACCGCATCGCCGCCTCCAAGTGCCGCCGGCGGAAGCTGGAGCGCATCGCCCGGCTGGAGGAGAAGGTGAAGGCGCTCAAGGGGCAGAACGCCGAGCTGGCCGCCACCGCCAACCTCCTCCGCGCCCAGGTCACTCAGCTGCAGGGCCGCGTCCGCAGCCACCTCTCCTCCGGCTGCCACATCAACGCCGCCGGGCACCCGCCTCCCAACGCCGCCGCCGCCCAGCCCCGGGAGGCGCCCCCCGAGGCGGCCGCCGCGCCGGAGACCAGCGCCTGCTGAGGAGGGACCCCCGCCGCCAGCCGGCCGCTGCCCCCCGCCCGCCGCCGGGAGCCACCACGGGCCGCGGTGCTCGCCCGCCGCCGGTCGCCTGTTGTTATTATTATTAATTATTATTATTATTTATTCGCGCCCGGAGAAGGCGGTTGCAGGAGCCGGGTGTTGCTAAGCGTTTCCCGAGGTCTGTCGACGTTGCGGTTAGCGGTGAGGGTCTCTGTGGGTGGTTTCGGGGCAGGTGGTCGGTTTGGTTTTTTTTTCAGTGAAGTACTTGAGGTCTGCAGAGATTTCGGAAATTAAGGAAATTCCTGTTTACAGAAAGATTCAACTTTATTTTCATGGGGGATATAAAAAGTGTGTTTCCTAATACACCTTACTGAACTGTATAGCAATGGATAAGCTTTTCACACTTAAAAAAAAAAAAAAAGAAAAAAAGAAAAAAAAAGCCAGAATCGTACCCTTTTGAAAAGATGTGCGTGTATATATATATTTAAAACATAATATGGCTATGTATATTTTCTTGGTATTGATAAAGAACTTTTTTTAAAATACCGTCCTTTCTCTAGAGCTTTAATTTGCCTTTGAGAGTTAAGACTGCTATGTGGGGTGCTCTTGCACTTGCACAGTTTCGGTTTTAAAATCGAACCCTGGAGGAAAATGTTTTTTGTTGTAAATCTTAAGCAAGATGAAATGCATTGCTGACTCAGTCATATGAAAATACTTTTCTAAACTGTATGCTCCATATTTCTTGTGCCAGTGCAAACTTGGGGCATTGATAGTTATTTATTGAAACTTGAACACTTTTGGACGTTGCTTAGACCTTATTTTTCTAGATAACACGTTAGTAGGGAATGGTTACTTTGGCAAGAATGGCGTTACTTTTTTTTCCTTCACTGTGTACATTCCAGTAGTGTTTGCTCTTTATGTAGTATAGTAACAGTTCAGTGCTATACAGAAAAGGGCTCAGATTTGGGGTGGGTTAGCTATCAAAGTGGTAATTCCATTGTATACTGTTTGAATAAATCGCAGAAATATTACAGAGAAGTAGATTTATTTTTCAGTAGAAATCTGTGTATCTTGCTTCTTGGTCTACTTTGTTCTGAAGAAGCTTTCTGCAATACTCTAGAGACAGAAAGAGTCAGCGCTAGAATGTGAAATGTTTTTCTGGTTGGGAAGAATTGGTGTGGTTTATTTCTTTGTCAAGTTTTTACTAGTAGAAGAGAATAGCAAAGGAACTATTTCCTCTGATAGACATAATCCTCAATAAGTTTCTGAAAGCTTTAGATCCCTTGCTCGGTACTACTGCCTACCTGCTTCTGCTGCACCTGTGTGTTTTGAGCATAGCCGCTAGCACAGCGCTGTCCAGCCCTGTGGCAGGGTGCCGTGGGAAGGGTCTGTCGGAGTGTGAGGTTCACCCCACCAGAAGCCCCTCGGCGCGAGGCCGCGGGCGGCCCACCGCTGGGGGAGGGAAGGACTTCTCCTGAGCAGATCCAGCTGCAGAGGGGGGCCCGCTCCCCTATGTGAAACTGTGCTAAAAACTCTGCTTGAACTCAGAGGCAAAACTTTAATGGGGATATGCGTCTGTGCCAGCTGGTGAAAATGGGGGATTCTACGAGGAGCCAAGGAGGCATAGACATCCTTTATGTGTACAAGCCGTTGCTCAGATCTGTTAAAGCTGCTCAGGAGCTGTTAAACATCTTGTACTTCTTCTGAAAGCTACACTTGATGCTTTGAAATTCAAGGAGAATGGGATAGACTCACAGTTTTTCTTGCTTTTATTGGGGATACATGAGTGCTATCTAATCAGAAAGCTGAGCTGCAGCAGTCAAGTGTGTGAGCTTTTTCTTTTAGCGTGCATAGTCATTCCTGGCACATGTGAAATGTCATGACAACGTGTAGTAATTATGTTATTGTAGCTGAGATGGTCTGAGGATATTTCTTTTCTTAATGCATATGCAAATTAGGTAGAAGCCATATTAATCATTGTATAACTGTTTAATCATGTCACCAGAGCCTTTTTCAGTGGTTAAAATGATTGCCTGTAACAGTACTTTCTGCTGTTGGAAATACTAATGAACAGATAAAAAATTATTTTGACCTTAACACAGGTGTAAAGACTTCTTAAAGGCATTCTGAACCAGACTGCATGCAATCTGTAGCACTGCCTGTTACATAATAACTGGGTGAAAAATAGCTGGCTTTTACTATGTGGCAGGCATCACCTATCTGCAAAGATGCTGCAAGACTGGAGGAACTGCTAAAGACTTCCACCCCAGCCCTGCTTCCCCTAGTGAGAGAGATAATGCTGCCTGGTAGATACGTTGATGTGAGATGCTTAGATTTGCTGTATGTGTAGTGAGGTGGGGGTGTCTTGGAAAAATTCGTAAAAATTTTATGCGTGAATGCTGCTGTTTCAGTTCTTGTACTTGCAAATGAGTATAGGGCTAGGTAAAGATCTTGCAGTAGAACACAAGACAGTGATAAATGCAGTACTTGTTCTTTACTTATTTTACCATTTCTGGTTAGAATAAGTTAACAACGTCCAAGGAGAAGTGGGGGGATCTGTAAGGCACAGGAGATCACTGCAATTCCCCTTCCCAGCTAAAGGCAGGGCTATAATGGGCTATAACCCAGCAGGGTTATAACAAGCTTGCCCTTTTCAGCATGGTGGTGTTAAAGCTGGAAACCACCACACGTTACCTCTCTCCCATTTCAACTTTCTGCAAGAGCAGCCCTGCGTCCAGCCTCTCTCTGCTTGATGTTCTAGTGGACATCTGTTCGTGGTAGAAGTGCTGACAGGCCAGCTCGGTTACCATGATGACTGATGAGAGGTTACTAGTGAGGCTGGCAGCTCCAGCTCTCTGCCAGACACTACTATTCTTGTAGTAGAGTTGTCTGAAAGAAATGTCTTCTGTAGAGTGACAGATTACCTTCATAAATGCCTTCTTTTATCTGGTATTTAGGCTAAGACACAGGATCTAACACCGACATGACCAGATCTGAGGATAGTGTGTGTCTATGGTTGGGGTTTTTTTTACCTGTTGATTCTGCTAGAGGTTGCCGCACCTACAGTGGAAAGAAGTGTGAATAGCCTAAGCACCTAATAGTTTAAACTAATATAACAAGACTCAGGACTGCTTGCCTGCTGCAGCAGCCGTCAGGTTTGATTGTTACTGTCTTCTAACACGTATCAGTACTCTGACTTTACCCCTGAAGTGTTCCCAAATCCTGGCTTCTTTGGTTTGTCCTGCCTTCCCCCCACCCCACCCCCACCCCCCCCTCTTCAGTTTGTTGCAGCATTTTTCATGTCTGTTTCTTCTAGGTTTTGGAACTTTGGTTACTGTAAGATGCTACAAGATAGACACTAGGTAAAATTTTTCCAGACTCTTTATGTAATTTGCATCAACGTAGCTCCTTTCCAGTAACTGCAGGCAAGTTGGCTGTGTGTCATTGAAAAAAAAATTCAAAAGAAATAAAAAACCATTTTATGTTCAGTGGACAGCAGCAGAAAACTGTGCCATGCTTGCCAGGTGTACTTGTGCACACTGTTTGCTAGTTCTTGCAAAGATTCTCACTGCATGACTTGATTTGCAGGCTAGCTTCATGCCCTTCTGATCTGGTTTTGCATTCCAGGTGTGAACCCATGACAAATAAACATCCCTTTTTGTTTCTGTGCCCTAGGTGTAGTCTCTGTTCTGGAGATTATGCAGTCCCTTCCTTTGTCTGTTTTGGCTGAGGGATGCTTGCTTCTGTGCACATCTCACTTGCAGTTTATCATGGGATTCCGAATGTGCTTGAACTGATGTCTTGATCTATATGTGAAGTGCCTTCCTATTTAGGTGCTACAGCAAAATAGTTTGATTCATAAATGACTTTCATTTCTTTGAATTTTTATCAGATCTTTTCTGTCTTAAGGAGTAGAAGGAGGAGGGTTTGTGGTGAGGGAGGTCTTGTTCACTCCTTCCTTGGGCAGAGGGAGGAGCTCCCACCAGATCTGCCCCTGCTTGCTGTGAGTCAGGGAAGGTACTCTGCTAGGACTGATTCAGATGATGTCGTTACTAGAAAAGTTGGCTGGTTTGCTCCCCAGTGCAGAACGGGTAGTGAAAATTGTCAATATCACAGGGTGTCCAGACAGGACCAGGTGGTTGCTGAGTGGTTCTTAGAACTTTCACTGTGACTCCGGGTCGAGCCCATTTGGCAGGCTTAGAGAGCAATTCCCAAAACGCAACTACTTTGCATACTTTGAGAAATGTAGGTGTTTGGGGGTGATAGGTCCTGATTGCTGAGCGGGGTGATTCTGAGGGTGGTGGTGACATTTTGTTATAAGCCTTTGATGGTCTTGCAAGAGGTAGATACCTCAAAGGATTTGGACTCTTCACTGCATGTCATAAATCACTGTGGACTATCACGCACTGTTCGAGATCAAAGGGTGGCCCTACTACAGTTCTTCGTTACCTTGGTTCCTGTTTATGTCATGACTGAAGGAAGAGTCATAAGGCATCCATTTTTTTTTCATGTAAGTATCTGATTGACTGTGTCTGTTCACCTTTGACAAAGGAGTGATCTCCCAAAATTAAGTCCTCAGGCATTCTGCAGCTGTTAAAGTGGAATTTTTATTTGGCAACTAATTTCTAATCAGTTACATAGCTTGATGATACTTATATCATCTATATAAACATCTATATAAACTACATGAACAACTATATGGTGTTGTTTGGTGGTGTCTGGAGTACAGATGCATGCTATGTCTGAATTACAAGTTGGGCTGAAAACAGTGACTTGGCTGCCATTACTTGAGTCTTGGCCATTTGAATCCAGTAGCTTCTCAGAGAAAATGTCTCTATAGCTGAAATTAACATGCAAGAAAAAAACCCCATCCAACTGTCTACTTGTAACGCAAGTCATTCTTCAATGCATTTTATGTGTCCTTCTTCTTCTGGAGTGTAAGTTAAAAAAGAAAAGCAATGAGTTACATTTTCATTATTCTTATGTGCAGCTGTAACTGCTGCTGGATAATTTTGCTCTTCCCTTACTTGATTCTCTGAGTTTCTATGTATAGTAAGTAGGCAAATTGGAGTATGACATATCTGTGTACATACTTGATTTGTACAAAACCACTTCCATTTTCCAAGCATTTTGTTTGCAATTTTCCCGTAACTAAGAATGAGTGTTGAAGAGTTCCTAGGCTATTCTGACACTCTTTGGTCTCTTCATCTGATTAGTATTGTGTGCAGTGTCTGTGCATCTTTCAGCAGAGGTAGACAGTAAAATCTGACAGGGATTCACATTTTTTAACATTTGGCAAGACCTGTATCAGCAGAAAAAGCCTTGAACAGGAAGTTTTCGCAGTGCGTAATAATCCTGCAAATGTTGACTGATTTTTCTAATGCCACAGTCCCTTGTTGTGGGACTGCAGCAGGGTTTACTGTACTTGGTGCACTATGATAAATGTTGCTGTGACAAATTGCAGAAGCTAAAGATTCTTACAGACTTGTTAATCTTGCACATGGTGAAACTTCACTGTGAAGGTGATGAATTACATCTGAATTTATGGAGACTTAGGCCCTTATGGTATGTTATGGAGGACAAGAGGTCTTGCTAATTCTCTTATTCCTCTCCTGTCTTTCAAAGATCTCTCTCTTTTTAATGTGCCTGTGAAGTGGCTTGCAGCTAGCTGTTTGTGTTGTGAAACTTTTCTTCATAATGGCTGGTAGTAACTCAGAAGTCGGGACAGAAGCAACTTCCCCACAAAGTGGTCATGTGTGACAAACTAAATGGAGGTTTCTGAAAGACATTGCAACAGTGAGTTGCACAGTGGAGAACCTGCTGTTGTCCATGTGTTGCTAAAAGTTTAGAAACATGTGCATCTATGTATAGGGGGCAGCTTGTTGACTTGTTGACTTGCTACAGGCATTGATCCTTGCTGCTTGCTTTAGTCTGGAAGCAGTTTTCCTAAGCTGTTGCATACCGGAAGGTTTACTTTCTGCATGAGTATAATCACAAACCGCATCTCTGCTTGGGTGTTGAAACAGTCCACTACATGTAGGTCAACCAGAATGCCACACTTAAGCTGTCTTCACAGGGTCCTGCTGAGGAAACAGTAGCGGGGAGAGGAAGGAAACTAGTCTAGGATCTGTATCTTCACACCAACGCCATGTTGCAAAGAAATGCAACTTTCCGTCTTGACAAAAGCATGTCACTGATGTAAAATCACTGAGTCTTGGTCCTGTGCCTGCAGAGTGTCTGAGTTCTTGGGCTGATGTTTCTGAGACATCAGTTGCTTCTTGGGCTGGATTTCTGCTTGAGGTGGTACCCTCTCAACCCGTACCAGCCACTGATACAGGAAAAGCCAGCAAATCTAGCCTTCTGAAGCACACAGATACCCCCAAAGACATGTCAAGGTGTTGTGCACAGACACGAGCATGCATAAAGAAGGGCATGGCCAAATGGAGGAACTGTGATTTTCTTAGCTGCCGCAGTACACAATGGGGCATCGTCTTATTCTTTGTTGTGGTCAAGTTCTCACAGAAGAAAACTAAGCTGCAGTTCTGTGTGTGAGTGCAAGGTGATTTTTTTTAGATTCCCAGTCAAATTGGAGGACTGTTAAATCCTGCAACGCTAAATTCATGCAAAAAGACCATTTATTTTAAAATCACATGTAGCCTTAATGTAATCTAAAGTGATGCAGTTCATATGTAGTGATTTGCTGTGAAGGGAAGGTTATTATAAGTAATGTTTGCAAGGGAGTCACCCTAAATAATTATCTACCTGCTGTTTGCTTTTTTTCTGCTATCAAAAGGTCTGTATCCATAGCACAGCTAGCTGTAAAATGAGCTTTGCTCTGAATTTCTAGGACTGCAATACTTTAAGGAGTATGTGTGCTGGTGAAATGGCTTTTCTGGAAGAGTTATGATTTCTTTAAGGAATGCTTTGGAGTGATGGTTGACTTGACTGTGAAGCCTTGCTAACACACGGAGATGATAGATAAGACCAGTTCACTGTGCACTAATATGCTAGATTGTGATATTTAGCACACTGCTGATAATATTTGCTACTATTATTAGTTATTGGTTAAGAACTAGTTGTGAGTGGAATTGTAAGCCACTTAAATAAGGTCCACACAGACTGGAGAGCTGTGTTGCAGGAGATCAGTAACAGAACTTGAATCCCATCCCAGAAAAAAAAAATATCTTTGGTTGCAGTCTTTGTTGGTTTTGGTTTTGGTCTTGTGAGTTTTGTTACTTTTCTAGATTAAGTCCTATTTTACCCTACCCTTGAAATTTATTTAAATCTGAAAACCTTTCTGCTAAGTACCTTGAAACATCTTTTGTGACTGTTTAGTCGCAGTTGGTGAGATTTTGGTATTACTTCTGTCATAGACGGAGAAAGCTGAAGCTGTTAAAAGTCTGGCTTCTCACTGCATCCCTGTTCTTAGACCACAGACTGAACATTCAAAAAATCATAACCAGTAGCTGGAACTCTGTGGAAGTGTTTGAGACCATTTTCTTGTCCTTTCCAGAAAGCTTCCCGCTGCCCAGAGGAGTGTGTGGCCTTCCTGCCTGATATGGAAAATTGACCTTTAAGCATGAACAGTCTTATAAAAAAAAAAAAAAAAAGGCTTATGGAGATAGCCTCATGGTTCATGCTGAACCTTTTGAAAGGTAACATGCTGAGCTTGAGAACCTTCCCTGCACCTCTGTTTCATACATCTCCACTTTTTTCTTGTAATGCAGGACACAAGCAGTGTGGTGGCATAGACTAAACGGACTGCTCCAGAAAGCGTATCTAGAATACCCTCCTCCTTTTTCCCTAGTGACTGCTAGGGAAAGATACCAGTAGAAGATACCGGTATAAAACTTGTGCTTCTTGGTAGAATAGAGCTAGAGGTTGAGCTCTTGTTTTTTCCAACTTTTACTGTTCTCTCTTTTAATATCCTTTGTGGACGAGTGACAGGAATAGTGGGAAAATACTGACTACTGCAAAGTTAAATAGTCTTATATATAATATGTCACATAAGCTATGGCCGTAAGTACCTAGGACACCTATTCTGTTTACAGTCTGACGGATGACATCTTCAGAACAGGGATTCCTAAAATGCTACCTAAGTGTCATTATCAGTCCAAACCATTTTGTGTTTAAATTAGTAAAAGTTACTAATAGGGTGTGTACATCCTTGCGATGTTTGAAAGTGTTTCTGGGCATACTGGAACTGAAATCACAGCACAAACTGGTATGTCTGTGGTATCTTTGTGGTATGATATCACTTTCCAAGCAGGCCAAAAGTGTGTAATAAAGCCTACTTCTTTATTCCTTTCTCTGTGCTTATAGTTAGAGATTATAGTTGGAGGAATCAGCAACAGTAAGAAAAACAACCAAGGAAGAAATAAAATTTATCTCAGATACAGTATTTAATGGTAGTATTTATTGTATGATGAACTGGCAAAGAATTAAGATTGCTCTTCAGAATGCTTTTTAGCTTATTTTGTTTTCTTATTATTGCCCAAGTGTCTACTAAACTTCTTTTCTTTGGAAACTGTGCTCCTCCCTGTTTGGCCTGATGACTGGTAATTTCACACTTACCCATATTTATTTAAAGCCATGGCAACCACCATACTGAAATGTCATTAAGTGAAGTCCAGGTCCGACTGCTGACTGATGATGCAAAGGTCTGCTCTCTAATAAAATGCAGCCCGTGAAGGATGAACTCCAAGAGGCAGCTACGCCCTGTCTTCAAGCATTTGCTCTGATTTCAAGGCTTTCCCATGTGGTGGTGTTGCTCAACATGTAGCAAAACAAGTTCTTGCGAGCCCCTTGAGCATTCCTCCGTATGTAACAGATTAGATACTCAGGCTTTGTTAATTTTTTCCTCCCTCTCCCCACCCGACCCACCCCCCAAAAAAAACCCCAAACCAAACCAAACGCAACCCCAAACCTGGAGCAAAGGACCCAACACAAGCAAATCTTGGAGAATTGTTTCACTTTGTTGCAAAACACCACTTGTTAATTACAGGGACACTCAGCACAGTTCTGACATGTGAACCATCAATATAAACATTTACTTTCACTGGTGATTTTGCTTGGGTTGTGCTTAGCTGCTTTGTAAGGGATGGAGGGAAGGGAGTTAAGTGTTGCAATATAGTGTTGTGCAATTCCTGGCTTGCAAATAGAAAATGATGAGCAAGTCTGCATAGGCCTCTCACCCACCAAAATTTGGCCACTGTTCTTTACCACTCCCACTCTTCCTAATTAGGAACGCGTCTACTGGCTTCTTAAGGTTAAAAGGAGAGAAGGGTAGAGATCTTAAGAGGGCAGTATCAGGCCTGTTCTGCTGTGAAAGGCCCTGAGCCTCCTGAACCTTAAGAGTCAAGTCAATCTGCTAGATTGCCTCTAGTTAGGATGTCCGAAGGTAATCCTCAACTCCCTGTGCAGGGTCTGACAGAAAGGGCAGCTGGGACTGTATTCCTGAGTAGGTCTCGTCGGTGAAGTAGCCTTTCAGCTTTCCATGTTTCTCAGCCTGTGGAATTGTAGGACATTATTCCAGGGTAGTTTCTCTTTCTTGGAGTGGCTCATCTAAGGCTGGCTTGTTCTTCCTGCAGTTTTTGCCTAGACTGAAAATCTTTCTGAGGTTTAGGAGACCACACATGTGTCCTTGCTGTGTGGTGTTCACAATGGCTACTGTCGTATCACCCAAAACAGACGCCTGAGAAGGGAGCAGCTCTGGATAGGTGCAGACTGGGAAAGATTAAATCCATCGTTCTTTGAGCAGTGCGTCTTTGCATCGGTTGAGTAGAGCAGCTAACTCCCATCAGCTAAAAAGGAGAGAGCTCTTGGACAATAGGACCCGACTTTGAAAGTGTTTGGTGGTTTCTGGTGCCTGGTTCTTGCTGAACTTCCAGGATGCAGAAAATGCTTCATGCTCTGCAGTACCATCATTGAAATACCTTGCATTATCATGGGCTGGGGTTGCTGCTAGGATCGTGAAAGTCCTGTAGCTCTCATTGGGATTACAGTCGTGCCAGGTGCTGATCAACAGACCAAAGGGATCTCCTGAAAAGGAGAAGCAGCCCCTCTCTGCTGGGTAGCTGCCAGCATCCCCAGGCTCTCTTTTTGTCCAAAAGCAGAAGTGTGAGCAAACTACTGCTTCCTACGGCTCTCGAATCCAAACAGATTCTCCCTAGGCCTTCGGGCATAGCACTGGAACTTCCTCATTCAGGATAGCTGTTCAGAACAAAAGGTGGAGACAGAGCAGTTCAGATTTGGCTTTGCTGTTCCAGCAGTTTACATGCAACTAGTTGGTGGGTGGTTGTCTGCCTACATCCTTTCCTGGGTTCTTGTAAGTTGGGTTTTTGTGTACCTTCTTATTCTGCCTTATTAAATTAGCTGGCACAGAGGAAGCCTCTGAGAAACCCTTTCAAAATCTCTGCTGCAGAAAGAATTTTAAAAAATTGCAGTATTTGAATAGATTAAAAAACAAACAAACAAACCCAAAGAAACAACAAAACAGATTTGTATGGATACAGAAATACTTCCCCCTTTTTTTTAAAGCTGATAATTTTGGGGAACTCTTCCAACAGGTGTGCTGGCAAGGACATTGCACACAGATGGAGGTAATAATAGTGAAACAAAATTCAGTAGCTACTCATTTGCTGGATTTGGTCGGGAGAGGTTTATCAAGGACACTCCTGACAGCTTTTTTTCTGATGCGGTGATTTTTTTTTAAAATGTAAACAGAAGCTACAGGGCTTAATAATATACAACTGAGGATTATGTCCATTGTAATTTTTTTACGTTACTTTTACAAGCTGTGTAGTATTATATTTAAAATACTTATTTCTGAGACAAAGTGGATGATACTAGTTGGCATCTTGCACTTAAATTAATTGTAAAACATTTTCTTAATTTAGTGATGTGTTCAGGAGAATACTGTAACTTACTGAATATACAATGGTGATAACTGTGTTTACAATAATTTTCCAATTCCTACTGTTCAGTGGTAGCCAACTTGTTCAAGAGTTAGAAGTAAGGCATACTGCGATTGGCAATCTTGGAAAAAATTAGCTCAATGCTGCTACCACTAAATACTGTGGGATGGATACCATGGGTTTAAATGGCAGCCGAATTGTATTCCAAGCCTCTGTCTTAAGTACTTACAACTTAAAAGGCGACTTGCCTTGCGCTCATTTTTGTATCACTGTGTGTAGTACATCAGCTAGAAATCTGTTAATGATTGAGTTGTAACACTAGGACCTTTATGGAGATCACAGTGGGGTTTTTGTTTGTGATCAGACAGACATTTTGGAATGTATAACATTGATCCTTGTGCTGGAATTGTTTACATGCAAAAGGTATTTATGATTTTTTGCAAACTGCAATGTGCAATTTTGTACATGTGTTTTAAACAAAAGAGTTTATAAGGAAGATATCGTATGTACAGTACTTGGACATGAGTATTATTTCTTTGATATAAATATCTAGAGGAAAATTAAAATTGCTTTATATTCATATTTTTGGCTGTGTTCTTCATTATTTCAGCAAGAAATCTAAAAGTCAGCTTAAGGCATAGTTGTCATTTTGTTGGAAAATCCAAGAAAAATTTGTTGATCTGGAATCTTAAAAAAAGGTTTTTAAAATCATGCTTAATATGCTGCTTCTTTCAGTTGTATCAACATTTTGAAGTGGAAGGAAGGAAAGATTTCTTCTAGTAAAAATGCTGCTCTTCAGATTAATTTCCCTATGTGCTAGAGCAGATGCAACTCAAAAAGTAGACTTTTAAAAAGAACAAAAGAGTTGAAGAGCAAGTCCAGCTCTGGTGACATCAGATTTCGGGCCATTACTAAGAAAAGCTGGAGTTGTCAGCACTGTGGGACAGGACTCATTGCCCATGTCTTGACTCTTCTGTTTCAGCAGAACAAGGGATGGTAAAAACTTTCTGCCATTTAAACTGTTCCGAAGCCACATCTGGAGCAAAACTGTTAAATAAGGCAACTCTTTTTCTTTCCCGTGATCGTTCTTATGCCTGTTGCTACGTCTTGACATACTCCCAAAGGAGAGCTACTCAGTAAACATCGCCATGTGCTAAAACCACTTCTGAAGTCCCAGTTAAAAGCTCCCCTGCTCTGGGAAGGCAGCCCTGCCTTCCGGATACATCCTTCCAAACCAAGTGATGAGGGGAAGGACTGGGTGCCAAGCCCCACCAAGAATGCTCTGAGGATGCCAAGTTCAAGAAAGAGCCGAGCAGTGCGGCAGCGCCGGTGGCATTGGCTGGGCCAGCTCACACCCCGGCACACGGCTGGACCCTGCCTTGTTCTCTACAGATGCATGGGTTCCAGATCTGACACTGAGAAATGGTAGAGGGGCTAGTTTCTTCTAGTTTCATATATGAATACTAAGATTTCAGAAGCATGCAGAAGCTAGAGGGGGAAGCAAACCGAGGAAGCTGTGAGCGCACTGTAGTTCAAGCTGTTGTACGTTGGCACTTAGGGTTTATGACCACATAATCAGTTTGGTGTGGGATTACTGTGACTTCTAAATGTGAGCCATGCCTCCTTCAGCGCTCTGGGAGTTACTTAATGCTTTTAATTTCCATGTTGTACATGGCTGCAGGCTGTTTCACACATGCTAGCCAGACCACTCTTCGGAGATTTCCACTCCATTCTAATACAGTTTAATTTCTGGGACAGTCTGTAGCACTCTTGCAATAATCTTGATGCTTTCCAAATTAAATACAGATGGGAGGCAGAACAACAAGATGCTGAGAGCCTTGGTAGGTGCTTTGATAGATGCTTGAAAGTTGATTTTGCGTGTCCATTTGAGCTTCAGAGCCTAGTTCTATAGAAAAGTGCTTTGAATGTATGGTGTAGGAACCCCAATGTACTTGCTCTCTTCAACAATTCAGTACTTCTGGCCTTGAGTGTCTCATACTGGTGCCTTCAGAAGTGCTCAGTGAGGAGATAATTTAGACTGACTGTGCTCTATTATCGACAGGGTGTAGATTGAAAGCTGGGTGCTTTGCATTTCTTGAATAACCTGCAGGATTGTGTTCATTTTTTTGCTTCTGAGATGGTCCCTTTCTCCTCCCCCTCTGTCTCTGGTGTCCTTGCAAGAGTGGAACAGGCATGGCCCTTGCACAGCTTCCAAAAGCGGTGTCCAAAGGTAAACAATTCAATGGGTCATCACTTATTCCTGGGCACTGCCCGTGTTCTAGACTAAGGGAAACAAAGGCCCAATGGTGCTTTTGCAGCCTACCATCTCTTTTCCTTCAGCCTGGGTGACTCAGGTTCTGGCATATGCTCTTCAGGTGGATCTGGCAATTGCATCAGTTGCGAGAAGTCAAATAGCACGTCACATACAAAAGCTGTGAACCTCTCTCACTTGTTCTGATGTGGGCTGGTTACTTTCTGTTTCACCTGCAGCTGGCTGCACTAAAGTAATTTTTAGAAGTTTTCCCTTTCTCTGGTGTGACATAGCAACATGTAAGATTATGACACACAAGTTGCGTTGGGTTTCCCCCCACCAACTGTAAATGAGGTCAGGAAGTGTAAAGGACAACATTTCAGCACATTTGGGCAGATGTCTCATCATCTGAGCCATCCTGTCAAATCCGAAATTCATGCCTTTGTCATTCTTGCTACAGCTCTCAAATGTCAGTTCCAGAAAGACCCTGCCGCAGGGGAGGTGGGGAGCCAGTGACTGTAACCGATGGCCAGCTCTGAAACTGAACCCATCGGTCCAGAGAGGTGGTTGGATGGATGGAGGCTGTTCCCTACTGTCAGCCTTCGGTGTGCAGGTTGGGTAGGACTGGAGGCCTGATTCTGAGAGGCCAAGTTGCAAAGGCCAGTCACAGCTCTCTGGCTATGTGTCATGTCCCATGATTTTACTGCTTTGGGTAGTGCCTCCTAATGACTAGGTTTTGGAGGGTATCTCAAAGCTCATTCTTGAGGACTAAAGTAACCCGGACCAGGAAGTGCAGGAGGAGACCAACAGGGCAGCCAGATCACATAATTTCTGACCATCCCCTTGCAGCTTTTACTAATTTTTGGGTGCACCCCAAGTCAGATGCCCTCTAAGCCATACTGTTGTGTTAAATGGACTCCTGTTCTGCTCGGACCTGGCAGCTCCTGTGCACCTGTATCCACAGAGTCTCATAAGCCACAACACAGCAGCTCTGAACACTGCACTACCTCAGCTAAATAAGTCTGGGATTAAATGTCCATCCTTTGGTCAGCTTGTTGGTTGTTTTTCTTCTCCTTTAATCAAGCAAGGTTTTTTTGCTTTGGACCTGGTAGAGCCGTCTCTCTGCAGTTTCCTTAGGGAGCTTGCTGCTGCTGGTGACTGGCAGGCAGGACAGAGGACAATTCCGTTGTCTGTGGCTCTGAGCTGTGGGCCCAGAGGAAAAGAATATGAAATGTGTCCTTGGCTGTAACTATTGCATCTGCTTAGCAGCCTCAGGGAGGGGCCTTAAGCAAATCTTGCCCCTGAAGGAGGTTTCCAGCAACCCGTGGCCTGTGCTTTATGGTGGAATAGCCATGCCCCTGCATTACCCTCTTCCTCAGCAGGCAGCTGGGCCTCCCCATGCTCCGCAAGTCCTAACGCTTATACACAGCGCAAAGAGAAGCTCTCTGCCTTCCTCTCCAACCCGTTCCCTCCCGTTCTGTATGCCTGAGCTCTCCTTCAGTGCCTCCCACTCACTGCTTTTCCCTAACCCTAACGCTGCATCTCCATCTGCTCCCTCCGGCTGCAGCTGGGAGCCTCCCCGGCTCCCCTCCCTCTGTCCTTGCCGTCCTCGCCCAGCTGTGTGGGGGCAATTCTCTGCTCTGCAGCTCGCTGAGTACACCCTCCTGAAGAAAGAAGGGTAGAGAGGGTGCATACCAGCAGGAGCGTTCCCCTCCACGGTTTCGCTTGTTGGTGTACAGAAGAGGGAAATCTCAGCTCGGTGAGCTCGCAAACCGGCCGGCAGCGCCTGACACGTGCGGTGTGCCCACAGGGTCAGCACGCCCTTGCTGACCTGTGCTGGGCAGGATGCGGGCAAAGCCACAGCAAGAACATGGCCCTAAAAACTGGGTGGGCTTTGTGGATTTGCCCCTCGGCTCCAAGGAGCTCTTGGATCTCAGTTCTCTTTGGCGTTTGTGTTCAGCATGCTTAAATGGAGGAGAAAATGAAGGAAAATGGCAGAGGTAAATTACACAAAATTGAGACTAATGTAAATACTTTGTAAAAACACCAGCATGGGGAGACTTGTAACTATTCCCCAAAACACACTTTAGAAAATCAGCAGCTTGAAGGTAATTAAGAAAGCACAACAGATTACCTCCGCTGTTTTGCCACAGGGCAAGGCTCTCCAGTTTCTCCAGCTGGAGATTAAGTAGAGCTGACTGTGGGGGAATATATCCCAGTCGCTTTCTCTCCTCACTGTAATCTTTTGGGGAGAGATGGAGATTTAACTACAGGTGCTGGCCAGCTGGGTCAGTTTCAGGAGATTAGCAACTCTCCGTCCTCACCTATAATTTCTCTTTCACAGTGGGGCTATTTTTAGTGAGTGGTGGACAAAATGCTTCCGTACGGACTGTTCTGAAGCCTGTCACCAGATCACCTGAAAGCACGCACTGTGGGTAAAAGACAGACCAGAGCCAAAACTCAGCTGTGCAAATGGCTGGCCATCTCATTAAATCTCTGAACATCTTCAACCCCCAATATCCTCCTTGGATCACACCGTGCCTTTCTGGAGGTGCCGGAGTCCTACGGATGCCAATTCTGGAGATTTTAAGGCAGGGGCCTCTGTTTGGGAACAGCCGTGTGGGCTTTCCAGTGCCTGCGTAGCTATGGCTCTGGCAGCATGACTCATGACAAGCCTTTCCCAACGCCTTACCAGTTAATCCTTTCAGTTTCTTTAAATGAGACACAGGGCAAATGTGACTCATTGTCACTTTTGGGAAATTACAGATTTGCAAAGCATGGCCCAGGGGAGTGTCCGCCTTGTGCCACACAGCTGGGATCGGTGCCTCCTGCCCTCGCCTACTTTCCCTTCTGCTTTCAAAGTTAGCATCACTTCTTCCTTTTGACAGCCAAAATCAGGAGAGACTTTCTAGGGTCCTCTGTTGCCTTTAGGTGATGAGAATGTGCTGGGCTAGAAAGAGAAATTGCTTGAAGAGAAGCATTTGCTACATGTCAAACTGTGTGCTGGCGTTGCTTTATAAAAACCACACACCAGCTTTGCAAGAAGCTGTGGGAGGGTGAGTCCCTCCTTCTCGGACAGATCCATGGCTGTTACAGCTAAGCACTGTGGTGCTGGCAGCCCGGCTAGTGCACGATATTTACCCCTTCGCACTGCTTCTTACTGCTTCATGCCACTGCAGTAGCCACATTGCCTCCCCAGAGCAGGCACCCAGCAGCAGACGGTGTCCATCTGGCCAGGAACTGTTACAACAGCTGTAGCCTGACCTTTTGATGTGCTGTTGTTCCCTGGTACCTTCCAAATCACAACCATGTGGGGTCTTCTGCAAAGCTTCTGCTTCACTCTGACAGTCCTTAGGATCTGCATTAGCATCCGTGTTAGTCCTGCCTAAACTTCCCCAGGTGCATCAGGGCCATCTTTGCCGTCAGGGCACATAAGGAGAGCAGTCTGGGGGTCTTTGTCCTGATGCTATGTAATGGGAAGGGTCTGGCTGCACTTCTGACCTTTTGAGGTCAGGAGAGGGGAACAAAAGAAAAAAAAAAAAAAAAAAAAAAAAGAGAACAGGGAACTTCAATTTCCTCTTGCTCCTTGAGCACTACACCAGGGCTGTTCCAGGAGAAGTACGGGGTACCCAGCCAAACTGTGCACCTTGCTGAGACAGTCCCGGGAAGGATGGACCTGTAGCTGCATTAATCAGACAATTTTGCCAAGATGAGGAGACCCAGACAACCTTCCAGACTGTTTCAGGTGCAGCACTCCTCATGGTCCACAGCTAATAATTTCACCTAGCTTGCATCTCTTCATGGAAGCACAGTCCAGTGGACTAAAACTACACACATAATTAAATACAGCTCTCCCAAGCAATAGCTCTGCATACAAGGGACCTGCAGGTAGGTGAAAAAGGTGCAACCCCATGCCTCCACTCGTCTAGGCTTGCAGCAGACCAGAGTCCCAGCAAACTGAGAAACAGGGTCTCAGCATTTACAGAAAGGTCCGTGGAAAGCAGGCTCTCTTTCTCTTTCCCTCCTACTGCTGTGCTGGGCATGCTCCCCAGCAAGAACACAGTTGTTGCAAGGACTCCAGGTGAGTTTGACAGCCCGGACATCTCTGTCTCTGTGTCATTTCTTCTTCCTCCCTGTTTGCCAGTGCCAGGGAAGGAAAGCACACAGAAGAGCAATGTGCACCAAGCCCATGCCTTTGTGATTTGGTATCTATTTGAACACCCCAGGGTGTGGGTGGAGTAAGCACAATGTTCAAGGCATTGAAGTGAGAACCTGGGCAAACAGGAGTGAGGTAGCGTCTGAGACCACAGAGCAAATATTTGCCTGCAATGCACTTTGGCAGATAACTGAAAGGCAGCCAGCAAAGGGTGGAGAAGTCCAGTGGAGACAAGGCACTGCTTGTTTGCTCAGCCATGCAAAGGACATAAATGCAAACCTAGAGCCATTCAGGCTTCTCAAGCAGCAGTAAAAGGTGAAAAACAGGAGTGGGCCAGTCACAGCCAGCCTACACGTGCCTAAATGCCCTCCAAGTGCAAGTATGAGCATCACGTCAAGAGGCGGCTCACCTGCCCCTGATATGCTGGCTTGTACCTCTGAGAACCAGCGCTTTTCCAGGCAGGGAGAGGGAGCAAAAAGACTTTCCTGTGCCACCTCTCTTCACGTCTACAGCAGGAGCTGCCCATTGCTCTCTTTGGCTTGAGAGAACGGGGCAGGAGCAGCACAGCTGGCACCAGCTCCTGAACCCGTCTTGAGCCTCCAGACTCACTGTTTGCTTACTGCATGGTCAAACAACTGCATTTCAGTCCTGCTGGGTTTGTGGCATTGCGTGTTTCATGATCCACCCAGCTGGGAACCTTTCTGCTACCTGATAAGGTGCAAGGGCAGAAACCCTTGTTGCACTAACCCTTGCTGCAACCCCGCTTGCCCCCCTCTTCCCCCCAAAACCCATTGGGCTAGGCAGAATCAGACCCCCTTTATGTTCAAGGGATAATATTAAAAAAGGCAGAAAATAGTATTTTGTGGTGCCTTTTTCTGAGCAATAGCAAAACTCAGGCTCTGTCTGGATCAACAATGTTCATGTTGGGATGAAGGGGGTGACCACCTTCTTCTTTTGTACCTGATTTTACTGTTTACAAAACGTGTGTATCCTGCTGCCTCAGACAGATTTGGTAGCACAGGGCAGGCCTCATATTGGCAGTAACAGCTGTCTTGGCCCCAGAAGTGGGTGTCTTGATGTGACTGTGTCCTCCCCAGCACTAGGAACCATTGGAGCAAGGAGCCCTGGCTCCAGGCCAAGCAGGGAGCTCCTTGTGTTTCAAACTGCCCCTCTCTCAAAAAGATTTCAGTTTCTCCTCAGTTTTCTCCCAGTCATCCTTTTGCTGTGAAAATCCACATTGACTTAGACACCATCTTCATGCTCAGGGGTGAAAAGCTGTTGATGTACAGCTGTACCCCTGCTGGGAAGCCTCCTGGCCCTTCTGGAAATAAATAGGGGCTGGATGACATATGCCAACACCTGAACAGAAAGAGAAAGCTCACTAGTGTTCCTGGGGGATGGCTCACCCTCCTTGCCTGGAATGGGTGATGTTTCCTTCCTGCAGTAACTGCTGGGTGTATGAGACCATGGCGTGGGGAGCCCCATGTGAGGTCCAGCCACTGTGACCTGCTCTGCTCCCTGCGTTGTTGTTGCCTTTCTCCCCACCTCTGGGCTGCACGAAGGCCAGGGGCTCCGCTCCCAGGGGAAAAGCCAGCCCTCTGCAGGCACCCACCCCACACCTCCCAGCGAGCACCTGGGGGAGGATGGGCTGTTGGTGCTGTGGGCAAGGAGACAGTTTTCTCAACCAAGCATTGCTTCCTACAGAGTAATGCAAAGGATTTTTACCTGTGTTGCTCTCTACTCCCTTGTTGTGTCAAATCTCTTGCAAGCTGAGAACATGATACTGGGTTCTGGGAAGCTGCTGGTCCAAAGCAGGTGAGCCTACGGCACCAGGGTGAGCTCTCTGGCTGACAGCAGCAGGCACTTCAGAAAAGAGTAAGGTGGGATAAAAGATCATTGTCCATCTACTGCCAATGAGCATCTGGGAACTTTTGGAGGGAGAGGTTGCTCTGGGGCCTCTACCTTTAACAATTCTCGTGGAACTCGTGCCACAGTTTTGTTCAGAAGATTTTGGAAACTGCAAAAATTCCTGGCATCATCAGCCCTGGCAGCAGAACTGTGCAGCTTGTGAAGGAGTTTGTCCTTCTGCTGTGTTTAGGAGTTATTCTCTACTAACTCCATGGGGTGTCACCTAGACCTGGTGACATGAGAAGCAATGAATAGTAGTTCCCCTATTCACATTTCCCATCTGAGTCCTGGTTTCTTAGACCTCTACTATACCTTCTCTGTTTTGCAGGTTGAGAGTCCTAGTAACTTTGCCGTGTCCTGGCACAGAGCTGCTCTGTACTTCCAGCTCCTCAGAGTCTCTGTCCTGTCCTGTCACTGCACCCATCTTAAGATGGGTTGACCAGAACTGGGCAGAGGGCTCATGATAGAGACACCAGAGAATTAATAAACTACCTTTATTCCCTTCCTTATAATTCTCAACCTTTTATTTCCTTTCTAACCACTACCGAGCACAGCCATTAAGTAAAGAGATACAGCTTGCTAGACTCCTGGCTGCCAGGTAAACCTTGAAAACGATAAGTAAGGGAGCAGGTTCCCTGAGTTTGCAAAGGGCCTGAAATAAGAGCATCAAGGTACAACTTACCCTGTCCCAACGCAGCCACTATTACTACTTGTCAGAAAAACAGAGAAAAAGGATTGCTATGCAGAGATCTACCCTATCCACTCCTGTTTGAGTTGTTTTCCTTTCAGGGTGGCCTTTGGAGCTGATTAAGCCTTCGGAAAGCCTAAGGCTGCTCCAAACCTTGGCTTGCACTTCAGTAACCAGTGTTGTTGCTGGGGAATGGTGACTTTCCCCACAGCAGATGGAGCACTCATGTGACACTATGTATCATCTATTTACATCTTTTTTTACATTAGCAACAGATGGCTTGGCATAATTATTTTTTTTAAAATTAGGGGAAAAATGTATCTAAAACTTCACACATATTCTGGAGACTATGGTTTTTACTTTTACAGCACCAATGCTGAGGTCTTCGGCAAAATGACCTCCCTCACCCTTCCATCGCCTTCTGTGAAGAGGTGTCACACTAGAGATGAAGGTAGGGAGGACAGCAGTAAGCAAGCAGAAACTCTCCCAATCATGCAAGGGGGAGAGGAAAAGGCAGCTCTGAAGAACGGAAGACAAAAGGGAGAACAAGCAGACTTAAGGGCTGTAGTAGGAGGGGAGGGGAAGAAGAGAAGCGTTAGTGCTGACAAACCCTATCTTCAAAAGCTAATCGGATTCAAGTCCTACAAAAGCATAAGCATGCTTCAGAAATAGAAAACTTAGCAAAACATGAGTTCAACAGTTGGTTTCTTCTTGTTCCTCTTTTGGTATATAAGGCTGTAGGCACTGGATCTCCGCTATCAACTTTTTCTCAGGAAATATGAGACTTGGTGGGGAGGAGGGTTAATGTAAATGAGGACTTTCCCATGCTCATGTGGCTCCTAAAGCCGGGGCTGTAAGCTAGCTGCCAGCTTGGTTTGACTTAGCAATGCTGATGCTGTCAGAAGAAAGGAAGAGGCTGTTATTAAGGCCATGGGAAGAGATACAGGATAGAACAAGAGCAGCCAAGGTACTGAAATGTCTTTATCAGACTACATTTGCCTGGGAAACAAAAGGCCTTTGAATGACTAGGGATGGAAAACATCCCCAAAATTGCCAGGTGCAAGCATCATACTTGTGCACAGCGTCAAGCCTTGTGCACTGGCAACGTGCAAGGCTGCTGCCATCTGTTGGGAGGTGGCTGGGGCGTGGTGGGAGGCAGCTGTTAGAAGAGGACATTAGAATGCTGTTGTGACACAGGGGGTTTAATCTGCATCCTTACTGCAAAGGGCTGTATGAGAGAGAAAGTAAACCTCATCAATGCTGTACCACTGTCCATAGGCAAGTATCTGATCTGCCTTGTGCCGACAGGAAGGAACAGAGTACAGCTTTGGGTGGAAAGTGGAGAATATTTTTGATTGCAACAGTCCCTATGAAATGGGCAATACCAAGATCTGCAGAGAGAGCTCTGGGCAAAGGTTGCAGGACCTCTCAGTGCCCGATAGACCAGTGGGTGCTGCATTTGTAAGCAGGTCTTTCCCAGCTCAGGCATGTACATCTGCTGTCTGAGATGTCGTTCTTTTGCTAGGTTATTTTGACCCATAGACCTTTGCTGCAGTAAATCAGATGATGTGCCTACTGGTTCTTGGTGTTTCTTAGCAAGCAAACATGGTATGGTGGGTGGATGCAAAGCTAGTTTACATTTTTACGCTAGTTTTACTCCTCTGTAAATCCTACTCAGTAATGACTAATCCCCAAGTTGATTCCCCTTTCCCATTCGGATTATGTTATTTTCACTAGATTTCAGTACTTAATAAAATTTAACCATTTAGAGTCTACCTGTTGTGATTTTTCACATGCTATAAGGACAAGTGGTTGGCTTTCAGGCAGTACCCCAATACTGCTTATATATAGGAGCAAATCCCAAGTTTATAGTAAAAGCAAAGGCAACGGAGATCATAGGGGACGGTCCCTCCCAGAAAGCATAAATACTTCAGGAAAATGCACAGAAAGAGCAGATTGCAAAAGAAACTATGGCAAATGCCTATGAGGAATCAGACGAGACACCAAGATGAGGCTCACTATGCTGAGGAGCCCATCCATCCTGGGTCTATTCATGAAACTCCCCATAACAGCAGGACAGTTTGGGCCATGCAGCCTCTGCTCACCTGCCACCATCTTTACTGGGAACAACACTACCCAGGAGTCACTCTCCTGGCGAAAGCAAGGACAGAAGCAAGCTGCTGCTATGCTCCTTTGTGAAGAGTGTGCAACTAATTAATTCCCGCTGGGCTCAGGTCACTCTGCCTGCAGCTGCCAAAATAAAGGCAGCAACAGACACCCCGAGAAGCCAAGTGGCCCTCAAAAAAGCTGGAGAGCCCTGCAGCCACAACAAGGGGCCCAGTGGGACAAGACCCACCCTCCTAACAACCTGACTGGCTACCAAGGGTGCTGGGCCAGCTGCCACCTCCAGCTCAGCCCTGGCCCCAGGGATGGCCTTGCCCTTCTGGCGTGGGGTGAAGCCGCTCTGCAGCACCGAGGTGCGGTGGGGCAGGCTTGCCTTGCTGTAGCTCCCCTCCGCCGGGCTGCCAGCCAGCACTGGGACGCTGCCTCCCGTTCCTCGTGGGATCAACAGAGGCCCCTGTCAGGATCTGATCCCACCGCCCTTTGCAAGGCAGTGTACCTCGCTGGGGGCCGTTCCTTCAGGCATTTCCCAGCAGGCAGGTGCTGCCCTGGCTCCCTCTGTTCCCCTCGCTCCTCCAGAGGGTGAAGATCTGCCTGCTTTCTGTTCCTGTTCCTGGCAATGCAACACCATCGGTCTCCTCGCTTGTGAGGAGATGTTTCAGCTGTTCCCAGTGCCCCTCTGCCCCAGATCTACTGTGGGATCTGCAGTGCGATTCCGAGTTAGCGAGGCATTCAGTGGGGGCAGCAGCCCACCACAGAGCAGCGTGTAGGGCAGGAAAAGCTGGGCTAGTGTGGCGACTGCTGCTGCTGATCTAATGTCTAAGATTACTGCTATTGATGGCCTGTTTCTTCTGAGCAAGGTGAAACCAATCCGCAGTGAAGATCTGAATCCAGGAAAGGGTTTGCCTAGCAGTCCAGGACGGGAAGTTGAGGGATTTCCAGAGAAGCAGCTTTGCTGACACTACGTTGCCAGTCCTTGTGGTTTTAATCACGTGTCTTACATGGTGGTGTGGGGTTATTTTTCCCCCTCTAGGTCCCTTGCAGTTGCAATATGATTAGTGAGTTCTCTCTTTTTCTTTTTATATTGAGACAATCTTTGCTTGTGGGAGCTGTAAAAAAAAAAAAAAAAAAAAAAAAAAAAGAGAGAGAGAGAACAAGAACCCCAGGGGCTCAAAATACCTGTATGAAAATAAAGGGTAACACCACAGAGATGATTTTCAAAGCAGTGCCACGTTTTTCATCAAGAAAAGACTTGCACCTGACAACCTCAGTGACAGAGAAAACCAGTCTCTCCAGACATGACTGAAACTGTATGCAATAGCTCCTCCATACATGGGCTCTTCTCCAGCCTCCCAGGCACAAATACAGCCCTGCCTCACTGGAGGTCTGCTTTGATGCCATGATTCTTCTGGTCTTCATTCTCCACTTGCAGTTACCAAACCAGGAGGCATTGCTGAGGGAAGTTACAGGCATAAGCCAAAAGGTTGCTGGTCCCTCTTCCTTCTTGGGGAAAGGCAGCAGACCCAGGGTGCACAGAACCACAAACATATACTGAACTGTCTTCTTCAGCTTGCGACCTGAGGAATTCAACCATTTAACCAGACACATTTCTGCCTCCCTTCCTGATGCATGGTCTATGAGATGCAAGGGAGTTAAGGGGTGGGCTGGAAGGGATATTCAGGGGTAAGGTGTGAACTGTTGCGGTATGCGAGCAAGTGATTCATCAAAATTTGCTTGGTGATCTCTAATAAGGTCCTTATGCACCACAACAAGAAAGTGGGAGGGGAATGAACAGAACTGCAAAAACCTGCAAGGAAAAGAGAAAGGAGACTAAAGCAGCTTCGGGTTGGTTGGTCGAATGCTGAAGATGCTAGATAGGATGAAAACATAAACCATAAACTGTCATAAACCAGCTCACTAATGAGGTGTATTGTAAGTTATTTTCAGTTCAATTAATTTCAATTCATTAAATTGAATACTGTGACCCTCCTTAGAGCCCAGCCACAAAGGCCACAGCACCAGGCAACACCAGCCCCTGGCACCCAGGTGGTGGAGGCAGCAAGAAAGACCAAAGCACGGCCTTCCACTTTGGGGAGTAAGGACGCATCCCACGGGATGATGGGAAGCCACTCCCTAAAAAAGGTGATTTATTCAGTAGTGCTGGTGGTGCCCTGTACAAAGTGTGGCATGGATTATTTTCAGGTTCCGCTTTCTCCCCATCCTGGTAAAAGAAGAAATATGTTTCCAGAATGAAGGCAGAAAGGGTGAGGGGGGAGAAAACAATTCTCGACTGTGAAGCACAACATATGCTAGGGTGAAGCTGAACAGTTTTCCGTGCATATTCTAGCCAAGCTATTAGTAACACCTGATATACCCATGGTTCCCCATCAGTTACCTGCCAGCAATGAGCAACTGACTCAGTATTATCAATTATGCTCTTTTCCCCTCTCCTTCCCTCCCACCAATTAAGCATCTGTTAATCATGAAAAATAATCCTCTTCTTGGGAAATATGGGACAATGAATGAGTTTTGTAATGAAATGGAATATTATTGTAAATAATCATTAAGGTGTCCCGAAATAAGGTGGAGCTGTATCGTTACCCCAGGGATTTTAAGCACTGCTATTTAGCAAAGGAAAGGTAAGCTGGTCAGGTCTGCCAGATGATGCACACAGGTGACATGTGTCGGGAACACCAGCAGCAAGACAGACTTGGTCAGATCAGGACTTCTCTGGTTCTACAACTGTCAAGGCCCATTCCAGCTGCCTTGAAAGCAGCTACCTTTTCATTCATCTGCACCCTCCCCAAGCAGGACCAGCTGTCCTTCCTGCACAGTCTCAACGGATATTAGCATGCCTTCAGAAGTCTCCCAGCAGAGGTTCCACCAACGCCCCAGATAATAACTTTCCCAATTCACTTCAGCAAGTTTCTTCTAATATAAGCCTTATTTGCTGGAATTCAAGCTCACTGCCACTTCCTCCAGTCATACCTAGTGCAGAGAACAGCATCCACTTTTAACACATTTAAAGACTCATGTCTTCCTCAGTCTACCTCATAGGCAAAATAACAGTCTTTCCAACCTTCCCTCCTGGTTCTAGAGTTTTCATCATTCTTGTGTCTTTTACCTAGTATTAACATACATGAAGAGAGGAAAAGATATTTAAATGTTCTTATACAGGGTCATACGGTAGCAGTAAGAGTAGATCGCACAACTAGGAATTTTCTTCAAGAGGACCTTTTTTGTTGGCTCCCCTCCACTCCCTTTGATTTAATTCACTCAACGAGCAGCCCTTACACCTGTCATGAAAGCTGCAGCAGAAGTACCCGTGCTGAGATCTGAGGTTACCGAGGCACAAGTGAAATGTATCTGTGATAGACTTGTATGTGGATGCTGAAGTGACAAACACCTTACGTGAGGCAATGTGATACAGAGCAGGGGCATACAAAGACTGAGCCCAAGTCGTAGTATAGGAAACTCAACTAACATCCTGCTTGCCTCGTTTTAAAGTATTATTTATATAAATACTTGGATCAACTGCTCACTCCCTGAATCAAGAAAATCCTCAGTTTACAGAAAGCACTTTTAATGACTGCATTGTCTATTGGTGTGCTGCCCACATGGGAACAGCACTTGCAGCCCTGTCCCTGCCCTAAACTTCTGCAGGTCCTGGGGCTGTGGGAATCATAGATGTGATGAAATTTAGCAGCTTCTTTCCCAGGTCAAAACCCCAGTGCTCACGAGAGGGAAGGTGGCAACCTAGTAGGATGTTGCATCTCAAAGGAACAGGGATAATGAGGGTTCCAGTATTGGTGACTAATGGGCAGTTGACTGGTTGGTTGGCAGCTGGAAGCAGAAAACCTACCTACAACTGTAACTGTACAACAGCTCCTCTAAGAGAGCCATCTACTCTGGCAGCCTTGGCTGAGGAACTCTCCAGTATTTAGCTGAGCTTCCCACAGCAAGCAGAGGCATCAGATCAAAGGACAAGCACATACCCATCAAACTTTCAACCTGATTTAATAGCTTCTTACCAAATAATTACATGTTTTTCCATAAACAGGGAACCATGTATCGAAGCAGGCTACAAAGTTTACCTCTGAGTTCAGAAGACTTGGCCCTGGACTTTGCAGCCAAGACTTGTTGGACACTTTTTAGCAAGCATGGGTCACATCTTCCCGATGCCCAAGGGCCTTTCACGGCACAAATCAGGAAAAGCACAGGTCTGCAACACAGGCCAGTCACATCTGGCTTTTCCCTACCCTACACCAACCTTCACCATTCCTGTAAACCTACAGGGACTATATGCAGTTTCTTTCAGTTTACTTCACTGACTGGATTCTCATTCACCTGCTTTTTGCTTTTGTTTGCTTGAGGATTGGTATGTGAAAGTGCTGATTAATCATCTGTACCAGTTTATCATCCTGAAAGCTCAGTATCTGTGGATCTGAAGGCACTGCTGAGGGAAATAACAGCTAATGCACAATATATTTTTGGGACTAAGATCTTAAAAAATGTTGTCATCCCTATAGCGGCAATGATATATATAAAGATGAAACCCACTGAGTTACCTCTGAACATTCTATTCACAGACACCAAGATAAAAGTTGATCAAGACTGTAGTACAGTTACTGCCAACTTTAGCCCAGGGAAGGGGGAAAAGGGAGGAGAAAGTAATTTCACACCCAGAAAGTCAATAAAACAAATCAAGAGAATCTTACTTTAATAGCAATTTATTATTGTTAAAAGTAACAAGTAGGTTTAAATCTTTTTTGTCTTAAAAATCTATTGTAACACAGAGGTCACTGCTACAGTTCTATGAAACCTATGGCAAAATTGTATCCCCAAATCACACCATTCTGCCTCATCCTCACAGACATTAGTGTTGTGGGACACAAACAACACAGATTGTTCTGCACAGCACTTGTTATAAGGACGATCATTAGGCATGAAGATGCTACAAGTTATTCTGTAAGAGCTATTAAGTATAACTTTAGCTTTCCCTTTGTTAATATTGCTGGAACAATCATTCACAGAGTTTTTGGTAAAGCCATAAGAATCTTTCAAGAATAGTATTTCCCCCTGTACCTCTTCTTTGCTGCTGAAATTTTCCTTTTTCCTTCCCCCTCAGTGTCACAGCTGCCCCATGCCAGAAGACTAAACTGCAGTGATGTTTGCACTCACTCTCCACACAGCATCATGTGTTTCCTTCACATTCAGAAGTCAGTGCTCAGCTGTAGCACTTACCTTTGACACTGCTACCAGAACAACTTGGCAGCGCACAGTTCAGAAATACTATGTGCTCATGTATTAATCTCCAGCTTCTTGGGAGCTCCACAACTTAAGTTAAGCTCAAGCTAAGTACCCAAGATAGCTAATTTACGGTTTGTTGAGATTTGTGTAAAGGAGCAGCAGCCAGACGCTGCAGGACAGATGCATCTTTACGTTACAGCTGTTCACAAAAAGGCCTGAGCAAGTTATAATACTGTTCATCACTGGCTTGCAGGACCAAAAAAAAAAAGTCTCCACAAGCAAGCACGCACATTGATGAAAAGGAAGGATGGTTCTAATTCTCACAAGCATTTCATGTGTTGAATTTAAGCATACAATGTTACTCAATTTTCAAGAGTAAGCAGAAGCCTCTCATGTAATGTAGCAAAGAAAGAGACAGAAGTAAACTTTATACAGCTACTCAGATGTGGTTTGTACATCATTTCAGGTACACACGGTTTGTTCTTCAGGAGCAGACCCCTCAAATGGGTATTTCTGCATTAACTTCACAGTAGCATGTAGAATTGGGGAGCTAAACGAAAACATCTGTAAGCAGCTTGAAGTACCTCTCTATCCACTCTGGATTTAGAGAGTCATGGGAAAAAAAAGTATAAACAAAATCATAGAATAAACATATGAAGGAGGTACTAGAGCAACAAATTCTATGAACACACTCCAGTTCTCCAACACCAGTTCACACTCTTCTCTAAGCAGACCCACAAGATAAACTCCAGGAGGAATGGGGTGTTAAATTTACTCAGCTGGATATCTTGGGGAAAAAAACCCAAAACAATGCTTACAGCAAACCTGCGAAATCCTGTCTTACCTAAATATCCTAAACTACTATCTTGCTTTGTAAACGTACCTAACAATTTATGAATATCCCACGCTTACTCAATAATACCTTAATGACTTTTAACTGAGGTAGCCACTAAACCATCACCATACATTAGCTATGTCAACACAAAGGGAAAAGCTCAACTAAGATGCTCAAGAACAGCTAGTTTGCCAAAACCAATAGCAGTTTCTTACAAAAATGCCAGTTTCTGTCTTGCTTTCCTCCTCTCACCCTTGTTTCACTTCCTGTTTCTCCTTTTGCCCATCTCTAACAAACAGCAACAAGGAAAATTTAGCTTTCCAGTTCATTTGTAAAACGTCTTTGGATCTTCAAAAGCAAATTTTCAAATGAAGAGTCAATGAATGTACTTTTATGTGTCACTTAAAGCACTGACACTCAAGGACAATCTCCAGCCCCAACGACTGACATGTCAGGTGCTAGCTCTATTGTCTTCCTGCACATGCCTAAGTGCTAAAAGCCATGGAAAGACTCTTGCATGGGCAAAAGACAGTTGTGAAAAGGTCCCTTTTATTTTGTCTCATCCCACACATGCAGACACGCAAAGAATCATCTGTCTAATCACTGTCCTTCAAGTACTCAGGAAGTTAAAATAAAATGGCAATTATCATTCCTGTAGCTAAGAAGTATATAGATCTACCACATCCTTGATGTTTCTAGTGGCATTCACTTCTTAAAATGAAGATATTTCCAACTTACATCTGTAGCTATGATAGCCTAAATTAACATTCACACACACACAAAAATATCAACTTCAAGGATAATTAATACCCTGGTATTTTTTAAAACATTTCCAGGATTCTTTTGTGGTCCCTTATCACAGAACTTTTTCAAGATATTTCAGAATTCCCTCTACCTACATGCAAATCAACCAAAAAACCCATCACTAACAAATCCCAACTGAAAATTAAACACCCCAATATCTAAGTTGTTTAATATTTGTATTGCAGATGTACATTCCGGTAAAGTTCTGTAGTGTAAACGTTCAGTTCTTTCCTTCAACCACTACCCAAGATTTGAGGGTTCTCTCCATTGGCTAAATGCTTTAATGCAACTAAAGGAATGCAAACCTCTCAGTTCAGATACATTGCATTGACCCAAGCAGTGTAAAACCTCTGCTTTCAAGACACATACATACCTACCAACTGAACAAGCCTGAAAAGAAAAACCATGCCCCTATTAGAGCACTAACCAGTCTGGCATGCATAATACTGTTTTCCCTATCTAGATCAGACACTGTGTGCATATTCCCAAATATAAAAATAAAATTGTACAAATTGCATGCAACTGTACATAGTGCAGTTCAAGCAATACTGAGGTGTTCTCCTTGTTTTTGTGAATCCTGTGGACAACAGCAGACTGCAGGGTGATAACTGTAACGTGGTCCTTGGGTTTCTTCTTCCACACAGACACACAAAACCACTTTTATTTTCAAAAACTATAGCCCACAACCTGGAGATATTAAACAATTTAGTATGGTAACTGTGCTGTGAAGAATTTCTGAATTTCCTTATATGTGTCTAGATTACCCAAATGGACTTCTTGTTAGAAGTCCTTTACTATGACTCCTTTTTCACAAAACACACACCAAAAGAGGTGCCTTCTGCTTTGATTACTTATAGTTGTTCATCAGGTGGAAGTAGATGAAGGTAGTTTATTACATCTTTAAACTAACCTCATCTTTATGAAACATACATAATAGACAAAGATTCCAGTTAAGCATCACCACATACTAACCCTTCATATTTGTGTAAGATGACCAGTCATGAAAGTGTAACTACTGAAACTGTACACAGGCGCCTTGCTAGATCATACTTATGCTACAGATCTCTTTCTAAAACCTTCCACAACTGCCTCTGCATTTGGGTCATTTTTGTTCATCTATTCAGCCGCTGTGTTACCACTTCTCGGTACATGATAGAGATATAGATCAGCAGAAGAAAAATAACAAAGAAATCATCCAAGAACCCCAGAATTCCAAAGAGGGCTTCAGGAAGAAAATCCAGAGGTGAAGCCAGGTAGAGCAAGGCTCCAAGCAAGCAGAGGAATATTCTGATGCGAAACATCCAGAAGAGGCCACCAACAGAAAACATCTCTCTGAAAGCATGCCGCAATAAAGTGGGCAGATCCATAATTCTTTCCATAATCTATGAAGAAAGAAAGCTAAAGTTAGCATTTTGCTTTAACAACAGATTCACACTAAATGGGTCTTTTTCCAGGCTGAAGTTTCTATTACTACATTACAGCTTTGGAATCTGTTAAGTTTGTAAGAATTAAACTAAACCAAGATAAGACAAAACTTCCTGGATTTAGTTTTGCTGGGTAAGCAGGTTTAGAATATATAAATTTTCAAGAAACAGTCAAACTATGTTATTCTATACCATAAAACATACATGTAACTCACTACAAAATACATTGACATCTATTAAGAAGGAAAAGCAGTGACTACTAGAGTAAAACAATTGACTGAAAAAGTGAGAAACAGCAAACAGGTTAACTGGAGTGAAAAACAACCAGGGATTCACATAAGCTTCCAAAGGATGGATCAAGCTTCAAAGTAAGCTAAAGAACCTTTAAGTGAATCCATCCCTGACTCCTTTCCATTTTTCTACAATGATTCTGTCATCTCAGTGAAGCAGAAAATACTCAGTTTTGTGTTGTGAGGCATAGGGAGGGGTGAGCTTTAACATTTTTTTTTTATACTGGTTCCTTTTTCTCCACAGTCCCATGACATTAAATGAGTTATTGCCAATGCTGAAAAGTTCCCTAGAAAGGAATTTTGCATGTGGTTAAGGCAATACACCATGTATAAACCAAAGACAATTTATCCAGTCTGATTAGGGCTTTAATGCAGACTTCTGGTGTGACCTCTGTCTGATTATCAGAGACGACACAGAGAGGTCTGATGGAGCCTGAAAGGTAGTTTCAGTCTATTTTGGATCAAAAGAATAACTGTTTCATAGTTTAGAACACACAAAAAGAGAACTCCAGTCTCACACCTCTTTTGTCTCTTTGGACTGTAACTGTTTCTTGCTAACATTTTGTTACTTTATCCAAATCGAATGAACAGATGAAGAGAAGCAGGGAAGTTACTAGTATGCAAGTGTGCACATTTCACCTTGCAAATCAGAACTTGCACATACAAGACAGGCTCACAAGGCTGACTTTCTAAAGTTCATAGCACTTCAGCCATCTCTTAGCTATTTATAAAAAAAAATTATCCTGTTTTCTTCACTCAGAGAGTAGAATAGACTGTCACAAAATGTAGGAGGAAAATAAAAAAATCAACACCACATATAGCTTGAAATCTAAGGCAGGCACAGAGTAGAACTTCACATTCTTCTAATCAATGTAAAAAGATCAACCAAGTCAATATCCTTCCTTGCAGGTCATGCATTTCATTAAGTATTTTTACTGACTAACTATTAATCCTTTCAAATTAACAAGTCACAATTAAAAAAGAACTTCACATGTGAACAGGGAACTCAAGGCTTATTACCAGTTCTCACTCACAACAAAAACGCAGGTTTCCATACATTTTCACAAATTACAAATAAATATTTTCAAGGTCATGGGTTTGCCCTAACTATATAAACACGAATTTCTCAAGGAAAATGTGCGTAGTCCCTAAGCATCACAAAGAGAAAATCCATACATATCCCGGGGGGGTGAAAAGACAAGGCAGGAAGGGCAGATCACAAAAAATGCTGTTAATCTCCCCCAAAATCACTGACTTCCACCCAAATTTACCCAAAACTTACAGATCTGGGCTGTCCTGAGAATCGCCGATTGTAATCATTAACATCTTGAAGTACTTGGGTTGCACCCTGCTGATCTTCACCAAAGAGTGGTAAGAACAGTGTTACCTAAGCACAGCAGGGAGATTTTGTTACATGTGCAACTGTCTTTTAAATGGAGGCATTGTGAATTATAAATGAAAATGGTAATCTCCAGTTAACTAGAGAACAAACTCTGTTTTAGTTGAATATTTGGTCGGAAAATAAAACAAAAACTACTAACAGGGATACTGCTGCTAAGTTTTAACAAATTCATTGATTACAATTCTTTACAGTATATTAATTTTGAAAAAAATGTTATTAAAAATAAGAAAAAGAACCCTCCTTCTCAGACAGGCTTACAGGAAATTTTTCTGAACACCAAAATGGTTTCGGAAGTGGGATGAATGATCTGGAGAATAAAGCTAATTTACCAAATTAATCTAGTTTTGTTTCTTAAACTGAATATAAAATAAAGCAATCGATAAGGCAATTTTTTTCCCAACTTCAGAATGGCCTTGCATTTCAGCAAACAGGCAGCAAATTCACACTTTTGCATATGGATATTCATACCAAGACCAAGGACAATAATACTGAATAATGAGTTAAGAGGAAAAGATATAATCTTCAGCTCTTTTGTAAGCACAGAGAATTCTGCTATGTTCTTGTATTAACTTTCATGCAAACAGAAAAACATGTAAGGTCATATTCACATATATCTTACGTTATCTTTCTGTATGTGAGTTTCTGAAAACTTAAGACTTGAATTGGGAAGTGAATCTGATATAAAATTCAGGTTATCATAGGAAACAGAAAATGCATAGCACTTTAAATTATTACAATCTCCAAAAGCTCCCTCTGTACTGGCCACTAAACGTGTATCTGTGCAGTAGTCACATTTAGGAAATGACAGCAGGATTAGATCTACATTCAACTCCCAGCCCTGCCACAAACCTTCTGTATGACTCATGTTGTTCACGTGTACATACTTCCAAACCCCGTTTATAAATCAGACCTTATTCTTACTTCATAGGTGAGAATGAATGCATAACCATGCAAGCAGTGCCACCCAATTTACCTGTTACTCAGATAAAGAAGAATATCTATTTAAGGACAGACACTGCAACAATTGCTTCTTTTCCCCTTTTCCATCTTCCTCACATTTATGTTTTGTGTCACCCTCCTCACTGGCCGCACTCCAAACCTATACTAATTCTTCCTCAGTCATATCTATTTTTCTTTCCTTCCTCTGTGTTGTCACAGTCATTTCTCCTGCTGACACACACAATCAAAGCAGGATATAATGTATGGGGAAGGGTGTGCAGCACATTATATAATTCATCAGCAGTTACTAGCTCTGTAGTTTGTGCACTGTTAAAATAAAGATGTACTTTTGTTAAAACACACACTGTAAGACTCAGAGATCCTAAGTGTTAATGAGTTACAGGGACATATTTCAAACTGACAATGTAAGTTGCTCTGCGTAGGAAGTTAATGCTTGCTCTACAAAGCTCAAATTAATAATACATACAAACTAAAAATAGGGACAAAATAAGAAATTGACATGGGTAGGTTTTTTTGGCAGGGAGAGAAGGAAGGGAGAGGGTACTTCTCAGAAGCCAGCAGTATACTGCCTACTGGCAGCCCTCCACAATAGGCAGGTCTCTCAGATGCAAGTTCTGGTAAAGCTATTATTTAACATCCCAAACAGAAAGAGGCATAGTTGAGATCTTAAGATTTTCTGTTTTCATATACTCCTTTACAGAAAAAGGACTTGAGTTACCAGTGCTGTTCACTTAAATTTGAGTTGTAGAAACAATCTGTACTTCTTGAGCCGTTTGGCAAAGCAAAAAGTTTAAAAACCACCCTTAATGTTCACTATCTACATTTCACATACCCATATTCTTTCAGTTTCTCAGACTTACTCTGTCAGTTTCACTATTGCAGTTCACATGTAAATGCTTTTTTGTTAAGTTATATTAGATATATTGGTAAGATATATTAGATATATTTGGTAAGATATATTAGATAGCCAAACTATCAGGTCCATGATTACTTAAAATATTACCGTTTGTCGGCAGATTGGACAACGGATGGCACCAAGCCATGAGCCATACCTCCAGTAGGCAATAATACAGGAACCTGATGAAGGTAAGTTACAGACATTTAAGCTTCTGAGTTGAAACACCCATTGCATGAAATAGCACGTTACACACCAAAGAAAACAGCAGAAGTGTATAAACAGTTAGGTTAAACTATTTTTTTCTGGTGTAATTTTGTACATGGCATTAACTGAAGATTCCAAGAACCAATGTGTTCAAATTCAATGCTATTAATGAGAAAAATCCTGAATAGGTTCAACTGCATCATTAATTTTAAGGTATTACTTCTGAAAAGACAGAAACCTTCTTAATCATTAACTGAAAAAGCAAATAATCAGACATTTTACCAGTTTAAAATCCAGATGTCACAAAGATGTCAAGAGATGTAAAACCTATCCTAAAAACCTGGTTTTATTATCACAGTTTCAACAGATGAAGAAATATATAAAAGTCTGAGTACTTTTCCAAATTTGTAGATTCTTTCATTTAGACAACTAGGCACAGATGCACTATATACTCCATAGAACTAGGTGAATGCAGTTAACGAATCCTGCTGGGAACCTGAAGGCGAGGAAGCGAAACGGTACATAGAGCATTTGTATTTAAGTTTGAATATCTGAGCCTAAAAAAAAAAAAAAAAAAAAGGCAAAAGCTTTAAGCATTGTGAACTTAGTCTTAATTCTTCAGGACTTTCCAGAGAAAAACAAATCTCTGAGATAAAGACAATGCAAGCAGAATTTTTTACTCTTTCTAAACCAGTTATTTTAAAATTATACATTTCCAAATGTTTTTCAGCCTCTTCACTATTTTTCTTTCAGATGCATCTGGAAATAAGTTATACTCTGTCCTTGACATTTTCAAATTAAACCTCAGTTCCAATCCTGATAGCATAGGAAAAAACTGCAGCACAATCTCAAAGTGACTGTTTATTCACAAAAGTATTTTCTCAACAATTTATTTCTAATGCAGACTAGAAGATAAGCAGTTAAAAATCGAACAAAGTTTTGCATTAGGGTGACTGTACTAGTGCCAGAAGTTTGTATTTCTGTTCTATCTTTGCAGCTTGGGATTTTTGTTGCTTACCACAGAAGAGGTGTCCACAGTTTGTTTCTATAGGAAATGTAGCCTGTTGCAAACAGACTGGACAGGACATATCTGTATAGAAGCGATGTCTGTCACCAGCAGAAGCATCCTGTTGGAGCAGAGGAAAAATGCAAAGTGTTAGATACTATTTTTACATGTCTATCGAGTTTTAAAACAAACAATAAAACCAGTGTTCATTTAGTAGAAGTCAAACATTCAAATGCAAAAACTATGTGAAATGAAAGCAAAATATATTTAAATTCAAAAATCAAACATACTTAAATGCAAAACTGGGTGCACTAATCAAGTTCTTGTGACAAACACATTATTTTATCTTCAGTTGTTACATAAGTATGTGCTTCAATCAAATTAAAGACCACAAAGAAAGAACCTCCTTGGTCCTTCATGTTAAGTTACGTTATGCATGCTGAAGCATGAGTAATTCAGATTAAGAATGGTACTTTGTTATCCCAAGCAGTTTTGTCCATACCCGGGTAACTGGCATTGCTCACCAGCTGCAGTATTTCAAGTTCCCAAGTGCAAGCATAGACATCAGTTTGTGTATGTCACTGCCATAAAATTGTTTTTTCTCATGTTGCCATATTTATTTTCCACACGAATATGCACTGTAGTTAAAAATCTGTCATTATTTTAGGAAGTATTATGATGAAAGACTCTTCTCAATACTCTCCAAAAGTATGGCTTTTCAGTCTAGGGTTGAGAGTCAGCAATTTCCAGTAATATGGCCTAGACTCTCCCATCCCCTCCTCTACATGTAAGAGCTGGATGCAGTCATAGAACCATAGAATGGTTTGGGTTGGAAGGACCTTTAAAGATCATGTAGTCCAACTCCCCTATCATACACAGGGACATCTGTCACTAGATCTTCAAAGGCCCATCCAACCTGACCTTGAACGCTTCCAGGGATGGGGCATCCACAACTTTTTTGGGCAACGTGGCCTAGTGTCTCACCACCCTCATGTAAAAAACTTCTTCCTTATGCCACACCTAAACCTACGTCTCTCAGTTTAAAACCACTGCCCCATGCCCTGCCATTAAAGGCTTGGATAAAGTTTCCCTCTGTCAACTCTGTTGCCTGGGCTCTTCTTGTTGTGCCATTGTTCCACTACACATAGTTTATCAGTCTAAACATCTAACCTCTGTCCCGTGGCAGCAAGCTGTACTCCAGATTTCCTTTCCTTTACCACTAAGTTCCCAGGAACACTGCAGGAAGCACACAACAATCAAACACACTCCACCTTGTGGCAAAAAATTGTTTTAAAAAAGAACCACCCAAATATTTAATTTTAATTACTTATCAATTTTAAAATGCCTACATTATCTCATTACTTGATAAAGTTCAAGGATGCCTCTGTACAGTAAGTAAGCTTCCATAGCTTTCAAGACCAGCTTCTTCCAGAATCTCACAGAAGTCTACTCTACCACAAACCAGGCAGCTGAACAATGCCAACACTTAGCACAGCACCTGCTCAGTTTGAAGCTGCTGACGAAGAGCTCGCACTAGCTCTTGATTTTCTGGGTGTATGTTCTGATGTTCATTTCTGTGAAAGGAAATATAAGCAGTAAGAAAAACTGAACGCTGTGACCCAACACTGAGAATTATGAAAAAATACTTGTACAAAGGGCAAAAAAAATCATTCTTTCCTGCTATAAAGCATTTTAAAGGAAGTACACAAATAATTAAGGAAACAGGACATTTATTTTAGATCCTAAATTACTCTGGACATTTAAAGTTGTACAGCAGCAAGATTTTTCAGAGACTCCGTAATCAAATCATGTTAAAACTAGATTTTAATCTGAAAAAAAATTAAGCCATTAACCTGCAAAAAAATCAAGTTGCTTGAAAGCTTTTATATTCCTCATGCAGAAATATTTTTGGTCTCCACTGCTAGTTTTTGTACTGTTGGTCTACTCACAGATATCTTTCTTATTTTTTCACTCACTGCTTAAGTTATAGAGTTGAAACTCCCTAATTATTTCACTTTTATCTGATACATGAAACAGTAAGGCAAAACATTTACATAAGACTGGGTAGACAAACTCTTAGATTTAGAACATTGAATTTATGTAACTATCAGCAGACTGGATATAAAAATAAATCACTCTTTTTAAATAACTCTTTAAAAAGAAAGATTCTACAGGCAAGAAAACTACAGGTTAGAGATGCCAAGGGGAATCACAGGGAACAGATTCACTGAAGAAAGGAGGCTGGATATTACAAGTTTGAAATTCAAAAGCACAACGAGAACAGAACTGGAATTAAAATCGTGCTGACAACATTAAGAGGTGCTGAGTTACAATCAACATGAGCCCACAGCATCGTATTCAGAACTGAATTTTTATGCTTTATTTATTCATATGGATTTCTCTGGCGATATATACTGCTCAGCACTGTTGACGTCTCAGCTGGATTCTGTTCTCCATTTTGGGCTAAATGCATAAAAACATGTAGAAAAGTTGGAGGAAGTTCAGAAGAGTAAGAAGGATGGCCTACATTTTTTAAACGTTAAGAGAAAGAGTGAAGAAATGTCAGTTCATACAGCAGACTGCTCATGGAGAGAAAAGGGGACAGGATAAGGCTTTCATTCCATAAATATGAGCAATTATTTCCCACGGTTATCTAGGGTTGGTGCAAAAAACATTTCTAACTACTAAACGTACAAAATCAGAAAAGGTTACCTCAGGGTATTGCAATCTATCTTTGACTAAAGTTAAATCAAAAAACAGGTTGCACTGCTTCCAGGGATGATCTAGACAAACTGATCTTCTGTCAGAGCTGAGGGCTGGACTGGCTGAATTTTTAGGCCATTTGCTTGTTGCAGTTCTATTTACATGATTTCCTCAATGGCTCTAGGAACTGCAGTATTTTCCTTCATTTGATGTGGTCAATCATAATACTGCATTACAGATATCTTTTAACATTCTGCCTCCTTCATTCTTTCTTCAGAGGAACAGACAAACCCCATATTTTTCATACTAATAATTACACGGTTATCTGTAAAAAGTAAATTTATTTAACACTGGTGTGGGTGACATGAAAATTTAATGATGGGAAGCTTACAGCTGGGTCTCAAGAGTCAAGATTTTGTGGATGTTGTCTGTCATATGTGTTATACATACAAAAGTATTTTTCTGTTTAGATGCTACAAATTAGCATATTTTGCACCTTCACTTCGCCAGACTTTGATATATATTGAAATTCAATTGGAATCACACACATGTGGAAGGTGTGAATTACAAGCCCATTTATTCCGATTCCTTCATAAAGAACTTACTGCAAATTTGCTGCTTAAGTGTTCATTTATATGACTTCAGTATCACATACTACATTGAATATATGAGGGTATCTGTGGAGCTGTAGAGGTACGCTGTGCACATCTGTCATTTACGCATAAGATGCTGAGGTAGCAAAACACTGCGCAATGTCCAGGAGGGGACAGACAGAGCTTAAGACATATCCAATTCATAACTTCCTTCATGCAATTATTGTGACAAAATAAATGAAAACTACTATGGTGCTATGTTAATTACAGGCATTATCAAACACAAGCCAGAAAGAAATAGTTAGGTGCAAAGACTTCTAATTTCCCCATTTCTGAGTGTTAGCACTCCATAACTTGAGGAAAAAGGTCCCATGATGTGGGAAGATTGTACTATGTATCACAATGGGCTCCACCAGAATATCAGTATCAGAAGGAGGAAGGCTGCCTACTCATTCAGTGTGCAGTCTCACACATGGAAAGGGAGGGGTGGTACTGGTGTGGGCTGGTGTATCACCCTGTGCAATGGTGGCCATTGTTCACTTCCAAGGATTAAAATCTCACTTCTACTGAAAATACTGACTTGATCTAATAATCAAACAACATGATGGAATAGAAAAATGAGAGGAAGAGATCTAAATTTGCAGATTCTTAAGCATGGATTAGGTAAGTCATATTAGACAAGTAAGGAATCTCTGATACAAAACAGTGGAGGGTCAGGCTCTCTTTAATTTGTTGCATGAACTATGCTTTTACAGTTTCGTTTATAATGTGATAACCTACTCACAAGTTTAAAAGATGATGGAAAAAATCTGGCTGCATTTTATAAAAACTTATAACTCAAAGACATACAGGTTTTGCAAAAGTATCTTCCAGTGACTGAACAAAACATCTGCAATGTAGTACATACATTAATTACTGCTAATAGGTTTCTCCACCAAAAGCAGAGAGGCCTTCAGCTCATGCCCTGTTCTGATGTCTCACGGAGTTCTCCCTTCTGGAAACAAGTACAGCAACCATATTCCTTAACAGTTCTTTCCATGTTTCACTTCTGCCCCCTAAAAATCTACTGCAACGCTGCTTACTTTCCCTTTTTATTCAGTTCCTGCAACTTTATTCATTCCCCTGAACTTTCTTTCAGGTATTCTTAGCCTGGACCTGTTCCTACTCAACTTAAGTATTTCAGATATTGCATACAGAAGTGTGGCTGGCAAAGAGACTGGGTTAATAGACACAGTACAAGGAACACACAGACCACTGTATGGCCCTAAGTTAACTACAGAAGAAAATACTCCTTTTCGCCTCCAATTCCCCTTCAGTGCCAAATAAATAAAAATTATTATACTTCTTGTACTGTACAGGTTTTCTACTGTACTGTGCAGATTTTGATGGAAACAATACAAAGCAGGTAGCAGAAAAATACTGCTGAATACAGACAATTTCAGAAGGTACCAGAAGGCACAGTGGAGAGCTAAGAGGATGGTGATAGAACTTCCAGTACTCAGTCATACAGTGCAAAAGCAAACAAGCTTCAAGACTTCCGAAGTATGAAAGCTTTGTGTCCAAGTGAGTTTGCCCCTCCAGAAAATAAACCATCAGGACATGTAAGAGGATCCACAAACTTTTTACTTAGCTCATTACACTGTAGAGGTAGCTAGTAACTGGCCCTTTTCTCCCTCTCCAAGTAATCCTTCACCACTGATGTATCACCCCCCCTGAACTCCAATCCTGAGTGAATTCCCACTGCTCTTGCCCACTGCTGACACTTGTTCCATTCACTTTTCTTCCATGTTCCTAACTTACTTTCTGTTATGAAGTTAAAAAAAAAAACGTTTAAACAAAACGCTTAAAATTCAAGTCACAAATGCTAAAAATGTCAATGTAAAGGGTATAGAAAGCTTAAGAGAGCAGGGGGGAAAAAAGGCACTCTTGCAGCCATTTCAGTAACTGGAAGAGCCTTAGAAAGAAAAACAAGGTGAAGTGCGTACATTTCTCAGACTCCTTTACTGTCTCCTTGGTCCTGAACAGCAGCACTGCCTGGCAGACCAACCAAACTTTCCCACTTCTGATTTCTTTTGTAGCTTGCTCTCAAATGTCTCCTACCTCACTAATATTTTTCATATGGACAGATCCTACTTGGTAAATTCCATAATGCCAGTGCATCATTAAAACTGAGTTCTCTTAGTTCTTAAAACTCTTCTGTGTTCAGAAGTCTACAGACATCCATTAAAAAAACCCCAGCATATCTGAAGCTCAGACATTTTCCCAAATCACACAGGCTAAGGTATTTGTTAGGTTGTAAGGAAAACCTCTGAAATGAAAAACAAGCTTTGATTACTTGACCATGAAAGCTACTGAATTATGAACTTAAGCATTTGCTTTACAGAAAGCATATTAAAATCCACTGTTTTCCAGCATACTAAATTATATACAAATCAGTCAATCTATTCAGGTTTGAGTTTTTTGGGGGCTTTATTTTTTTGGAAGGAGACTGCAACTAGACTATACATTAGAGGATTACATCCAATCTTGATTGTAGTGTCATTATTGGCAAGCCTGTACTTTGTAAGCAGATATGACACACCAGCCACTTAGACTGTGAATTCAGCCATGTTCAGTCTTAAGGAATGATGAACATTATTCAGTTTGATCATATGAAGACAAGGTAGAGTTAAACATCACTTTTGAGAAATTAATTATTTCATTCTAACTGTGAATTAAATTATGAAACTCTGCCAAATAATTAAACAGAGTAAGTGATCAAGCAACCTTTTTTTAACATCACAAAATCACAGTTGTTTTATATACCAATGCAAAAATTTGTTGAGAAAGTTAGAATTTTACATATGCAGGTATGTTGATTAATTCCTGTCAACATATTCTCTCACCTTAAAAGCGTATATACCAGAGCAGCAATGAAAGTGAAACTGAGCACAACTGCCACCAGTACCTGGTCACTTATTCCTTCTATAACTGAATCATTATCTAGCTTCAAACTCTGAACTTCTGCTTGGTGACTGGCCATCACAGCTCTAAAATGTAAAAAGAAATATATAAACATACACACACTTTTTGAACAAGTTACCAATATGTATACAGATGTATTCATACACACAAATTCCTGAAGCAACAGATTAGTCATTACTGGGGGAAAAAAAACAGTAAAAGAAAAGGGAACAAAGGTGTTTTTACCAAACGTTGAGCTTGCTGCAGAGGACTGCAAAACATTTGTCTTGCGCAGTGGCAAACAAGTCTTAAATGACTGTGTTGTGATCTGAAGAGTTTTTTTTAAATATCAGGTAGATACTTTACGTGGGAATCTTTACCAGACAACTTGCCTAGGAATAGGTCACTGTTGAATTTGACATATTATAAGGACAGTTCATTTAAAAAAGGTGTAATGGCTCTGCATTACCAAGAATTTTAGCTATTACATGACTCATCATTCCTGCTAGGCTAACATAACATAAGAACCTAATTTTCACCACTTATGTGAAGAAACAAACAAGGACATTTGGGGTTTAGCTGTTTTTTAAGGGTTAAATGCCCATTTGGATACATAGGAATCACCCAATGCACTTCATATTTTATCCGTATTTTCTAAGCTTTACCATCTTTCAGCTGGAAGGATGGGAAAAACTTGAAAGAAAGAGTATTATCAGGCTTCCCTAGTTAGATAATTTATTTTATATTAATTTCATATATGCAACAAGCAGAATGACTTGCCAACGCTAACATTTATTACCCTACAGCTGGAGACAAGCAAAATAAAATAGTTTCCAACACACTGCTAAATCACTCCTGTTTTAAACAGGAAGTGAAATGAACCACAGATGTGGATATCATAAAACCAGGAGAGTGACATTAACTTGCAAATGACTGAAAAGTCATACTGAAGCTGTGTCCATACACAAAGTATTTTTCATACAGAGCTGAGAAAATTTCAGCATCAGTTTATGAGGTCAGGTAAGACTGGTACCATTCACTTTACTTCCTAGTCCAGTGTGCGTGCCTTAAGCTTGCAAACTTTCATCAGTGCTTCTCTACTCCACAGCTCATGTGTCATTTTTTAATTTGAGCCTTGCTGTCTAGCAAACATCACTAGACACTGTCTGGCCCTGAATTAATTGCAAAACTGAAATGGAACAAGTCATTAGGATTTTAGTGCATACCTTTAATGACTACCCTGGCAAAATTTCAACACGTCAGTCTACCGCTAATAATTTGGAAAGATTAACTTCCCCCAAAGGTGGAACACCAGTGACTCATCAAGAGTAATTTTTAAAGTAGGTCAATATTGACCAAGTTTTCATATATACTAAAGAATAAAAGACTAGATCTTTGTGGAAAGGTCTTACATAGGAACAAGAGCCTATACAAGGAGTTACAGCATTTCTCTGTGTAGCTAGTTACACAATTACATTGCTATAAAGGCATGAAGCTAAGGTGTTGTGGAAGTTTTCTGAGCAGCAGTTCCTTATCACTGAGGATCTGGACTGGTAGGTGTGCTGTGATGCCTCCCCAGCTCAACATTCCCAACCTGTATGATTTATTTCTTTGCATATCCAATCCTGGAAGAAGCTTCTCTTTCCTTCAATCAACATTCTAGGAAACTAATGTTCCATACTGTGCCTCAAGCAGCGTGCTTGTATCTTCAATTCCTAAGACTTATCTCCTTAAGTACTATCACCAGTCGACTAATTTTTACTATGTCACATTTATTTCTGGGTTGACCACTCAGTACAAAACTAGAAGGAAATGCCAAGGAACTACCGTGTGATGATTCCTCCATTGTCCTGCATCAGCTCTGTTAGAACAGACCAACATGCTAATAACAACTACATCACATTAAGTGTTCTGCACTTCTTTTCAGAAATACACGCTGTGGCAGAGACATGTAGATGATTTAACTGCACTTTTGGAAGGCAAGTGTTGCTCACACTGTCACCTGAAAGGCTTCCTGCGTCACTGCTTGCTTGGTGTGCTCTGAAGCCAACACAGGAATTGTCAGTATCACACAAAGTTAACTCGGTTTCCCCGAACAGCCTTCAAGATATTCGCTCTAGAGCTCCCTCTCCCTCCCTGCATGATCCTTGCAACAGCACTCTTAACCCTTACCTGCCTACCGTTAATAGCACTCAGTGCATCTGTCTGCCTTCATTTCTACTCGCGCACTCTTTTTGAAATCCCAAACTATGGTGCCAATGTTAGCAGCAAAATATGTATAAGAAATACACAGATCCTCACCTTCTCTTCCTTCCCGCACATAATGCCAGTTACTCGTATCTACTTCACCGTTTTGATTACCACATACGACTTTCTCGATAACCATTTTCACACAAACTTAAGTGTCCAAATGAAACTCCTGCACAGTCTCTCTGGCTACATAAAACACCACTCCCTCAAAAGCTTCGTATTCATCTACATATCAATACTGACAAGATGTACAGAGAGGGGAGTGGAATCTCTGTCTCAAGTCTTTCTCCCAGCTTCTTCTATTACTAATTTCTAAGAAAATGGGTTACCAATGCTTAAGGCTCATGTTAATGATTTAACTTACTTGCTGCTTCTGGACAGCCAACAAGTGCTAAGCATATTCCCCTCATTACCTCTAGCATTTTTTTTGAATCAGACCATTGCACAGGAGGGCTGACATGATTTGTCTACACTACAAACCACAAACACAAGAGCTTCACTTCGAAAGACCAATACATACTTTCTCAGAACAGTCATTCAAACCTCAGAGACAGTAACAACCTCCTTCTAGTCTTATCCCTGGGCTAGCACGTAAAAAAAAGCAACAGCTACAAGGAGAACACTGCTAAAATACACTATTTGAAAACCGTCTGACTGGAGGAAGGAATTTTCTGATCTCAAATCTGTTTTGAACACTTTCAAACAAAATACCTAGAACTGCAAGCTTGCAGTTCATGTTTCTTCAGGTGCAACCACAACAGCTAATGAACATATCTGCAGTGGTCTGAATGTGTAATAGATTGGCTAACAGTCCTAGAATAGTTGCTAGGAATCTTGCCTCCCAGTGCATGTGTTTTGCAGTGATGCTCTTTCAGTTGGTACAATTAATAAGCAGGATATAGGAGACTTAATTCTAAATGATGTAACGATGACCCTTCAGTCTTCAGAGACGTCCACTGATAAGGACTAAGCGTATGCCACAGAAGACTTTCAGAACCAGAACTTTCAGAAACCTAATCTTTCCTAAAATAATAACCACTAATAATTTTATGTCATTTAATGGGAACTTTATGTGGTTTGTATTAAATTCAATCTTTTTATGCTGATCCATTACATTTGTCTCATTATGCAAAAATAACAGTATTTCATCAACCTTTTCATCATATTACCCTTTTCAGATCAGCATTCCACACCACAGGCTTTTCAGACATTATCGTTAAAGCGGGTCTTTCTTCTCTGTAGATTTATGCTACTTCTGTTTCTTTTTAAAATTACAAAGAAGGTTTGAATTTTTTTTTAATGCTGTGGCTCTATTTTTTCACACAAGAAATTAATTCCTGCCTATACTAACTCTCTGAAATTAACACCAAAAAAGTATCAAATTAATAGAATGACTTCAGGAAAAAATAGGCAGTAATTGAAAACAGATTAAATTTTGCGAATTCATGTTTGGTTACACCTAGGATTTTTTCTCCTTTTAGCCATTTAACAAGGATAGCTTCCTTAATTGAAATGATAACCCCACCCTGTGTTCCAAATAAGGGGATGAAAGCCAAACCACACTTAATGACACTCACATCAGAATTGGAATTTATACAATCAACTTCTAAATGTGAAATGTATTAGTTTAAAATCTGACAAAATCTGACAAAAGTTTAAAAATCTGACAAAAATGTTAGGCCTTTTTCCTACATCAAAAGCAACGACAAAAGAGCCCAGAACTTAATTTCCAGTTTCATTTAATCTCATCTTTAAACTACTGGCTCTGGCTTGAAGTAAAGCAACACAACTGCTCAGTAAGGGGAAAAAAAGATGAATGACTCTACTGTTCCTCTTGGGGTAGCTAAGTTACAGGTGGACTTTGCAGCACAGTACTTAAACTGGGATCAGGTTTATCTGCATTAGGATTCTTGATAGCTACAGAATGTGAAAAACATCAGACTAAATTGTCCAAAAAATGCTTGGAAATAGAAAGGAAGGGAATTTAGCATTTGTAAAAATCACACCGTTTTGTTTGTAAAACCCATCACAGACTAACCATGTGAACACAAGATCACCTCATTTATTATCAGTTTTTCTGAGAGTGATCACTGACAGAAAGCAATGCTAAGTTACTTACATTTCAAGTAAGAACCCACAGGCCTTAGAAGTTACATTTCTCCCTCTGTGGCTACATATAAACAATGCATGCAAGTTTACGGGGGGGGGTGGGGGGGGTGGGGTGGTGGGGAAAGAACCATAATGAGGATACTGCAATTACAATGTCTTTTATTCTTGGAAACTCATACAGATCACATGTGAGGGCATGAGGAAATACACTAGCATGGATGTACTCTTTCTTCATTTTTCAGATTTGAAAAGTATTAGGAAAACTTTCAACATTCAACATACTGCACAGCTAGAACAATGCCCCATGTCATGATTCATAAAGAATGAAAAACCACCCTGTGTTTGCCATGATACGCTGAACAATTGTCAGTTATCCAAAGTCAGAACATCCCCATAGATTTCTTAAGGATTTGAACTTTTCCAGGTTTATCAGGGAAGTACCATACACTAATATACTCTCAAAACCAGAGATTTTAGGACCCACTACCAAAGGAATATACAAGCATAATGAAAAAGTAGTAAGAGGCTCTCTTCAGGGCTGAGAAGTAAACAATGAGATAACACACAAGTGATACTGCCGAGATCCAAAATTAATAACCAAGAGCAACATTTCATTGACTTTGAGAGCATGGTAGAATTTGGTCATCAACTAAAAAAACATGTTGGGTAACAATGCGTCATTGCAGGGATGAGCCAAGAGTGAACCAGACAACAAAACAATTGGGTTTGTTTTTTTGGGTTTTTCTACTTAATCTTTTCAGTATTTTCTTCTTGATGCAGTACTGACAACCACCCTCCGTGCTTGAAAGAAAACTGTAAAATTAAGACAGTAGTGGTGGGCCAGGGTGCAAGTCAGAGCCTGTAATTACTTTTGCCAGTTGTCTTTTATCAGCAGAAGCATTACCTCCCTCCTTAAAAATACTACTTAACTGACAGGGATCGTGTGTTTCCCAGGATAAGCTAATTCCTCTCCAATTAGTAAAATATTATGAGTCATATTTTTTTAAGAGCAAAAAGGCTTTAACGCCTTAAATTTTTTTTCCATGATAAAAGGAACCAACAAACAAACAAAGGTTTAATTTTTATCAACAGGTCTGTAATAAAATTGACCTGCTTTAGGTAACAGAAATCAACTTTTAAGAATAAAATAAAGTAAATTTATTCTGTAACCCACCCCTTGCATGCATATAAGCTTACATTGAAATATCTAAGGCATACATATATTCAGTGTTTTTCATTTAAGCGAAGAATAGAAATAAATCCCCCAAATAGACAAAATTCTTAAATGTGGGGCAATAATTGAGACCTCAGTCATCAGAAGTTATTCAATTACTTCCTGCTTCAGAGTAGCAACAGCTCGTGTAGCTACTGTCAGTGGTTGAGAAAAGGACTTTATGAATGGATCTGATCCAGCAAACTGGATCCTTGTTGGAGGAAAATGCCAGATCAGTGCTACTGTAGGCTGTACACCTCAGCTTTGTCCCCTGTATAGCCCAAACCAGGACTGCAAGCGCAGTCAGCTGATAGATGCTAGACAATAAGAGTTTAATATTAGTAAGACTATGCCTGACAGTTCAAACGAGCTTTTTAGAACAGGAGACCCTGACCTTTAGAAGGCTGAAACGATGGAGATTGTCTATTGTGATTACTCAGAACTGGGACGTACGGAACCTGAAGCAATCATCCTTGAAAGAAGAAGCAAAATAGCGAGGTGATCAAGATACGGAACAACTTGTGAAGCCAACTGTCAAGATAGGAACTGATACTAGATTTATTGTGGAATCAAGAGATTATGTAATATTTAGGTAGATACTAAAAATATGTGACTGAAAATCTTGTAAGCTTGTCACTCTCTGCAGAGGTGACCCAATGCTGCTGGACCGATTAAAACATGCAAACCTAGAGTAACCCATAAGAGTTCGAGTTTCTTCTTTTACATCCTACAGTTATTTTTTACTCTCCTTCATGAAAAGCTCAAAGGTGTGCCTATTTTGCATTCAGAAGGGGTTAAAACCAGCAGGCCTTAAGCATGCATAACAAACAGCAAATGGATAAACAGCACTAAAGACTCTAGCTGAAGTTAACTAGCCTGAATCAGCTGAATCCTAACCGGTACACTTTATCCATGTACTTCAGTGTACTAAAGCTGGCCTTTGAAATAGCAGTGCAGACATACCTAACATTATAAAATATATATAAGGGAAGTGGTGGATGGTGCACTCAGAAAAAGTGGTTTTGAGGAAACAGGATTTGTTAGCTTCTCATTTTTTTGAGCATAGTCTAATTTGAATAAAGCACACACAATAACCTCTAGTATTAAGTATCTCCATACATTTAAAAAATCAGGAGGAGACCACCCAAAGGGCATATTTACTAAGGGAAATAAAAAAAGAGTAAAATATAGCAACATACGAATTGACAAGATAAATTCTGTGACTTTTGAACACCTTACTAGGATTTCAAGCAGTCTGTTAACACAACATTATGATGAGTTAGCAGCAACCTTGGAGTCACAAATCAGTTTGCCTGATACAGCAAAATTAGAGCCAAACTCAGCTATATCATATTCAGCTATCTCTTCACCATAAACCACCTTTGCTTTCAGGAGTACACTGACTACATTTATAGGCATGCATGCTCTTTGCAAGAGAAAGGAAAAAGCCTAGAGAGTCTTGCCAAAATAGGGGAGAGGGCCATTTCAGTAGGCAAATAATCATTTTGCTGAATATACCTTAAGAACTGACCAGCTGAGGCACTTGCCTGGTAAAACAGGTCTCTGCAAAGTCTGTCAGCACTTGCTGAGGCACATTTTTTCCTAAACAGAAAAAGGAAAAAAAAAAAAAAAAAGAAAAAAAAGAAAAAAAGAAAGTAGATGTTCTACTTTTGCTGGTGGGATCATGCTTTGCAAGTTAAAAATACTACAGATGCAAACTCCAGATGTAATTCTGTAAGGGAAAATAATCCCAAGTTACTACACATTCTACTGTGAAACAAAGTCTCCAATCATTTTCCCCATGAGCCTGAAACTATGTTGATGGCTTGAAGCAAAAAGACAAAATCAATAGTCTGTATAGCATTAATATTTGAACTATCTGTCTGGGTGACATGCGACCTGTGTAAAACAATCTCCGACAAAATGTTCCACTGCTCTGTAAACCTAAAACATACTGAAAAGTATACAGCCCTAAAAAAAAAAAAACAGGGTAGAACTGAATTCATATGGAGTTAGGAAGATGAGAAAGAGCCTGCCAACACTTTCAGTTTGGATATCTGACTTTTCTGATCAGACAGGAAGAAAAAGGAAATAGTCAATTATAATGTTTACTGGAATATGGTAATATGTCAGCTAAGAATGAAAAGGCTTTATCTCTCTTTTAAGAAAAGTACCCAATAATTCTTTACTGCAGAAAACAATGCTTTGGTATATAAATTCATACCTAAAACAGCAAGACAAAAAGTATTATTGTATTTGCTTGCATCAACAAAATACAAAACATAAGCTACACACCATGACAACAGGCAAAGCAGCATGGGAAATGGGTACATAAAGGAAGATGTGGCAGAAAGCCTTAAACACTGAAATACACCTGTGAAAGCATCGTTTGTCAGAATAAGCACATAGCTTAAAGTACACATTAAAACTTGGAATGAAAAGTTACAGTTGCACAGCTTACATAGCTTTCTAAGACTTTTTAACCCATTGTAAAAGCTACCTTTAAATGAAGGCAGTTTGAATTCTTATCTTAAAAATGAAAACAGCAGGTTATACAACGAGATCAGTAAGAAGGTACTTTAAATGGAAGAAATTTAGAGTTTTCCTAGCTTTTACAACTTAATTCAAAACAGGCTGACATAAAGGAAAACTCAGATTTTGCCCATGCTACCAACTTATTTAATGGAAGAACTGTGAGAAATCAGGAAGAAAGCGGCAGTTACCACAACCCTTCCTTTCTTAGTTGTTTATCTAATCCTCAGCTGTTACCAGTACACTGTATTGGCTAATCCATATTGCTGCACATCATGACAGTTGCTAACAGGGAACTGTACAGTTTACCACAAAACCTAACAATTTCATTGTAAACTTCGGATGGCCCAAAACTCAACTGACTACTGAGGTGTTCCTTGAGCTCTTCAGGCAATCCCTCTGCACCAAGATGGAGAGCTACTCTGCCTGGGGCAGCAAGGACACAGAGCCCCTCTGGCCACTAAACACACTCCTCTTAGAGATGAGAAATTAATCGAATTAAGTGCAGCTAACGCTAAATAAGTAACTTTTCTCTTATGTTAATTGTTTTTTACTATAACAGAGAGAAAGTTTACGTCACTTGCTACTCCAAAAAGAGAAGAGCCTTGCATAGGCTGCTCCTTCCGCAAGCCAAGCCGTATTACTAGTAAAAGCATCCTCACCAGCCAACGCTACCGAGGCCAGGGGACAGCCGGGGCTCGGAGTGCCGCTGGACGCAACTCCCGGCCCTGCCCGAGACCCTCCGAGGCAGCCCCTACCCGCCACCGGCCTGCCGCCGCCGCGGGCACACACAGGCGGGGAAAAACGGCCAAGCCCGTGGAGGGCCGTGCCCCCACCCCCAGCACGCCTCGGGGGCACCAGCGGCCTACAGGGGCCCCCACGGCCTGCGCCCCACGTCGTCTCATCACGCCTCACGACAGCACCGATCCCCAGGCACCGCCGCCTCCGGCAGCGCGCTTAAACACCGCCGGGCCGGGCCGGGCCGGGCCGCACCAGAAGGGAGCGAGCGACGCGGCTGACGCCCACGGCGCTGCTCACGCCCCCCGAGGACCGCGCCCCCCCCTCCCCGCCCCCCGCCGGTTGAAGCGGAGCGGGGGTGGGGGAGCCCCCGCCGGGTCGGGCCGTGCCGGACGGAGCCCCCGACCCCGCCCCTTCCCCTCAGCGGCGCGGGGCGGGGCGCGGCCCCGCGCGGGGGTACCTCAACTCCCGGCGCGCGCACGACGGTCGCCACCGGCCGCGGCCCCGCCCCCGCCAGCGTCGCGACGCTGCGTCGCGCTTATCCCGCCCCCGCGCGGCGAACGGACGGCGCAGGCGCGCCCGGGTGGGTCTTGCCAGGTCGCTCTGACGTGTCGACGCCAGGGCACGGCCCGGAGCGGGGCGGGCGCCGGCGGTACTGGCCTGGCCGCGGCCGTTGGCCCCTTTGGCTGCGCCCACCATGTTCAACGTGTCGAGCCTGGAGCGGGCTGAGCTCGGGGAGAGCCTCCTCACCTGGGTAAGTGCTGCGGCCGCCAGCCCCCCGCCCGCAGCTGGGCCGCTCGGCAGGCACACGGCTCCGTGCGCCGCCCCGCCGCCGCGGCCCTGCTCCGGCGGGAGAGGGGGGGCTCGCTCCGCCTCCCGAGCCCCTGCCCGGGCCGCACCCTGGCGCTCGGGCCGGTTCCCGTCCGGCCGGGATCGGCGGAGCCCTGGCGGACCCGCCCCGCCTCGCCTCGCCCGGCCGCGGCGGGGCCGGCGGCCTAGGGGCTGCGCGGGGTGGGGAGCCCTGCGCCGCCGTGGCTCTGCCTCTGCGTGGGGGGAACAAAGGGAGTGGCGCTCCGCGGCCCGGGCGCACGGCGGGGGGTGGCACACCTGGGCGCGCTTACCCCGGCCGCGCCCCCCGCCCGGTCCCGGCGCTGCCCGTGGTTTTGAGCCTTCCGCCGGCCCGCGCTGCGTGGCAGCGCCCCGTGTGCCGGTGCCGCGTTTTTCAAACCGGCCGGCTGCGCCTCGCAGCTCCCTGACCAGAAACTTTATTTTCGTCTGTTTCTTTCTCTGCATTTTTAAGTAGTACTTGAGCCTCGAGAGGCAAAATTCACCTTTGCAGTCGGAGATAATCCATTATCAGTCTAAGAATTACCTCTTCTTGTTTTGACATTCGGAGCTTGGTCCATAAACTTTTCGGGTTTTGCCGCCAGCATGCAGTGGGCATTGAAACTGGGTTTGCAGCTACTCCATAATTTCAGCAGTGACTGTAGCATAGCTATGCAACTTGTATTTCTGAGGCAGCTTATTTATTGGCTAGCTGTTTTGGACCACTGGATATGGTTTAGGGGCTGGTTTTTTCTTTTCTTTTGTATTTTTTCTCTCACTCCATCACCAAAATTGGCAAGGAAATACCCAGTACATAAAACCCAGGAGGACAACTGATTGTTAAAGAAAATGAGATTTTTCTCTTACGTGTTTAGTCAGTGCAAGGCCGGAGCTTGTCTTGTTGCGCCTGTTGCACAGGAGCTAAACCTGTGATGGTGATGAGTAAGTTACTGGGAAATGACAGGTTAGGTTTCTCTGTGAGGGTCAAAAGGGGGATGAGCAAGGGGAATTCAGTGACTGTCAAGCGGTGAGCAGGTGGCCTGCAAAGTACAGAAGGTGGAGGTTTGGGGGAAGAGGGTACCTCAGTGCTTCATAGAGGTCTGGATTAAGTAACCAAGTGTCTCTTTCCTTCACATTCTTGCCGATTTTTGCATCTTTGTTGGCCACTTGTCCTGTTTTTGGCTTCCTGTACTTTCTTTGTCAGATGTTGGGAAAGAAAGTCCTCTTACCAATAGAATTGATGAGGAAGTTGATGTGTGTGAATCCTGGCAAAGAAAGGCTGAGTGAAAGGATTGCTGCTAGGAGAAAGAGAAAGGTTTACTGGGGAGCAATGGGGGAAACATCTGTTGTTACATGCTGTCTAGTGTCTTTGTTTTAGCTGTTTTAGATATGCTCGTCTTGTGCTCTCTGGCAGTAAAGCAGCTGTACCAATTGGAGAAGCAAAAGCTTGAAATCTTACCTGGCAAGTGTCCACAGTCCCAGTGTGCTTCTAACTCCCCAGATTTCCAAGTAACCAACAGACTAACTCTTTCCTTTGTGTGTGAGACTACTGTATGTGCAACACGGGGAAATGCTGCAGGATAAAAGAGATTGAATTTTCTCTTGGTGGCCTGTTAAGAGTTATTTGAACTGTTGATCCTACCCATCATCCAGTCGCAGGCTGGATAAAATTGTTAATGACTTGAGAATATTTTGTTGAAGTATAGCATCTGTGCAGAAGCCTGTGTCAAGTCTGAAAAGACTTCAAAACTAAAAATATTCCATTATTCTGTTACTTAAGTATTCTGTTCAAGTTTGAATTTGAGGTGTTAATATTTCAACAAAATTGTTTTTAAAACTTCCGAAGTTTAAGATGTTTGCTAGGGAAATCACAAAATGCAAAGTAAGAAAGCAGTGGCTACTTCCCTGTTCCCCAGAAGAATTCTTTGTACAGCCAAATATAGTACAAACCAGTGGTTTGTATGTGTTGGAAAGGATTGTTTTATTAACTTCTGCATGTGTTCAGTTGTGGTGGAAGTTGTATTAGTCTCAACAGTAAGTAAGTGTCACAGGTTCTTGTTTGTGGAGATGAAGAGGACAAGTGTGTGTATGTGAAGTCTATTCAGTTTTAGTGAAAATTTCACTTATTTTCTGCATTAAACAAAATAGTAGAGAGAACTAGTGATTTGTTTGTTTTGTTTGTTTTTCCTTGCCACATTTGAGGTTGGTAGTTGAGGCCATTGATCTGAGCAGCAAACTGTATTATTACCCTTGAAAATAACCTGTACTTTCTTAGAAAAGTTAAACCATTGAAAAAAATTACCTTGGCACAAAAAGCTGTCCTGGAAAAGTAGATGCAAAAATTGAAAGCATAGAGAGAGAAATCACAGTAACAGAAAAAGTCTTGGGGCATTGACCATCTGTAGGAATTATTACTGTCATATGGTCATGTTTGAGTAGTAGCTGGTATTTATAATCTTTGGTCCTGAAACTGCCTATACAGTGGAGTCTTGTCCTGCCCGTAGTAATAATCCACGCAGATCCCTTTTACATTTCTAACCTTTGCACCCCTTCAGATATTGAGCTAATCAAGAAACTGGCAGCATCTTTTTTGGTTGACAGAAATCCTTCTTAAACAGCATTAGCATTTGTCAGTGAGTTTCTTAGATAAATGTGTGGAGTTATGGGTCATTTTTATTATTTTGGTATTTTTGTTTGAAAGTGACTTTGAAACAGGTTCAGTAAAAAATATGAGGAAAGGTGTATCAGTTTATTTCAGGATGCGTGCAACTTGCAAAAGAGGCAATGAATTTTTTTTAGTCCTCAGTGAAACTGGCTGTATAAACAAGGTTTCTTTTTTTGTCTGGCTTTCTCTCAAGCCCCATAATGATTCTTGGGAAACCGTTCATTTAGATGGGAGAATAGAGCTGTTTTAATTGCAGCTTATGCATACCTGGGATGACCAGTTTTCCCATTATGCTAGAGGAGCTGCCTGTTCTTAAGAACTGGTTTAACCTCCCAGATGGCTTGCTTCACATTCATGAAGAAGTACTTGAACTGGTTTATTTGTGTTTTGAGTAGATAAGGCTTTCCACAAGTCTGAGAACCTGTTCAACCTAAACTTTGTTGTTGTGTTGGCTGAGATAGATGTAGGTTGAGATGAAACTGCTCCTCCCTCTGCCAATGATTTTAATGGATAACAATATCCCTCAAGCCGTTTTACCTTGCTGCATTTCCTATTCTGGCATCTTTAAGTAGGAGTAAACCGCTTACTTGTGAATATATTTTGTTTTATTCTTTAATATATTGTGAGCACTCCGATGTTTGGTGTTGTGGTCTAGCTGGAGTTCTTTCCCTCTTTGACAGCATTGTCAAATAGGTTCCTGAATAACTTTTGTTCAGGATTTTAAACATCTGGGAGAGGTTTTGCTTCCTACCACTTCAGCTGGTGACCATGATGTTATTTTGAACCAGGCAGGGTAGTGGCAATTTGGACGAAACTGAGTGAAGGACTGGAGCCCAGCTACTGAGATATCAAAGTTGGTATTTATACTTCAGCAGTGTTTGTAGCCTACTGTAAATGCGGAACTATTGCTCTACCAAAAATCTCTCAGAAGAGGCTTCTGAGACCATTGTAGGCACTGTGGTATAGTTACCTAAGCTGCACTGCAGCCAAAGCAGTTTAGAAAAATATGGCTGTGAGATAAACCTGTGATGATACTGAAATTGATCAGCATATCAAATACAGATTCACATCTTTTCAGTTTAAAACTTACGATTGGTCCACATATGAATACACTTTTAAATCTTTCTTTTTTTTTAATTTGTGTGTAGTGTCAGGAGTGCTTTTAACTCTGATACATCACGGAGTTGTTTCTTAAAACATGGAGAGCTGTCAAATGTGCATGTGACAGTTACGCTTGAGTATGTCTAGATCTAAATTCAGTGTGATGGCTACAGGCTTTTGCAATGTAATCTTGAGAAATTTTTAACATACAACTAAGACATGATACTGAGAAGATTGCTTAACACTGGTATATGAACAGCAGGATGCCTCAAAGAGGTCACTGCTTCCTGGTTTAAGTAGCAGATTGCTGTGGAGATGTCATGAACTTTCTTTCCTTCGTTATGATAAATACCTCTTATTTTGCCATGTGCTGCATCTTGGCTGCTTGCTTTCTCTTTCAACCCTCGAGGCCAAATAGTTTCCGTGGTAGACATATTAAAACCTTTATGATAAGTGAGAATTTTGTAAACACTGTACAAGGCCAGTGTTGGAGCACCCTCCATTTTAAAAGCACTCCGGCTGTTTACATGCTATCAATCCTTTAACCTGTCTCCTTTTTGGCTGAAAAAAGTCTTCTCAGTACAGTGTATCTTTGTCTTCTGTGTGGTGGCCTATCCTGGACTGGAAGGATTTACCTCTGTTAGTTTGAAATATGGAGCCCATGTGAGCAAGTGCTGAAGTGGATTTTGATTCCTCAACCAGGGCTGCTTGTAAATGGTCTGTGGGCACCCTTTTCGGAGAGAATCAAATCTGCTGGAATTTACTAGGAAGGTTGTGTTGCCTCCTGCTGTCCAATTGCCTCCTCTTTAGACTATGCTGTTCTTGGTTCTTCTGTGTCTGTGGTTTTAAGTACTCTTCAGGTTTCTTGTAGATGCCAAGATTGTATGAGACTTGCTAATCCTGTTTAAACTCTTTCTTCTTTCAGTGCTTAATCATTGACGACAAAGTTGTAGGGTTTCATTTTCTTTTGATGATATCATCACATCAGTATCTCTTACCTCTTGAAGAAAACGCCACGTTTCAGGACTGGTTGATTATGCTGGATATGGCAGCAGGTCAAGAAGATAGTTGTTTGAATATGTTGCTGCTCAGACAGAAGGGAAAAAAACCACTGAGCTTGCCAGCAGTTGTGGACCATGGGCTGAGATATATGGCAGACCACAGCCCCTGTATCAGCTGTGACAGACCAGTGCATTGAGCATCATTTTTTGTTTTTGATAACCTTTCACTAAGATGGTAAAGAATTTGTTGCTCCATCCTTTTAGGGGTAGTTTTCTAGGGTAGTGAATAGTTATGCTCGGAATATCACTATGTTTGAAGGAGCTGGGCTGTCTAGTGTCATTATTAGGTTATAGGGATTTTTTTGACCTGTTGCTGAGAGGTCAAACAGAGGCAGAAGAACTTCTCTTATTAAACATTGTATTGCAGAGCAAGGGTATAGGGCTGATAAAGGTTATTGTCTTTAATTATCATATTAATGTATTAGTTTGTATGTATTCCTTCCCTCCCTCCCCCTTTCCTTTAAGTCAACAACAGGAAGGAAGGCTGAACACAGGATTTGGAGGTGCAGGCATTATTCTTTTGTGTGTTTTGACACAGTGTTAAGACTTTCATTCTTTGGGGCCTTATTCCAAATTGTGCATTTTTCCAATTTACTCCTTTCTGAAGAGCTGCTCTGTAGCAGTGGTAACTGTATAACAATTACTAGTTCTCTGAAGAAAAGTTTAGATGTGATTCAGCATGTGTTCAATTTCAGCTTCCAGTTCTGCCCCCTCATTTTTTGGGGTGGGATAGTGAGATGTTGCTTGGAGAAGAAACAGATTTTGCTGCTAGGAACTGTGAACCTTAAGCAGCATAAAGGAAGCAACTTTTCTGTTAGCTTGTTAATCTCAGGGTGGGAGGTGAGGAGAGAAACCTGTTTCTCTGTTCTTTTGAAATGCTTAAGCAGTTCTTTCAAAGAGATGGAGTGAAATCACGAATTTTGCACAATTACCTTTGTCTTATTGTGAGATCGTTTTGAGGCACTTGAACTGGAAGGCAGTGTTCTGACATTTTATTCTTCCTGGACCATCAGAAGTCTTTGCTGCAATGTGTTCGACTTGTTGTGTAGAGCAATTGCATACTTCCAAGTTGTGCAGCAGGGAAGGGAGAAAAGGGGCCCAAGACTCAATTGCAATTCTGCTATCTGCTTTCTTGGCTGAGCTGAGGAGCCTTGAGTACTGTGATAATTTAGAAAGACTTAAGTTGCTTAATCAATTTAATTCACAAGTCCTAGTCACTAATTAAAAAAAAACCAAACAAAACAAGGTTGTTGGCTACAGAGCAACTAACACTAGCACAAAGTTAGGCGGGAATGTGTGGCTGGAGGTGAGGGGAAGAGGGTAGTAGTGTCCTTCTTACATCTTTTGCTGCCAACAGTGTGGCACGATGTCCCACACAGGAAAGGGATTAACTGGTTTCCCAACCTACCAGTAGTGGTTTTCTGCCCTGCAGAGTATGCATGAGCTGTTTTCCTGGCTGCTTTACATTGCCATACATGACAGTCATTTTTGTGAGTTACTTAGTACTTCTCATTCGGGGCAATGAAGAAGGGACAGCATAGAAAGGAGGAGGAAGGTTTTTGCGGAGGGAAGAGCTCTCAAAGGTTAAAGGCAGGGGGAGTCCAGCCATTGCAGTGGACGAAAGCTTCTGAATGAATACAAAGCTGGAGTTGTGTTTCAGTGGACAAGCTGAGGCCACAGAGGGATGGCAGCTTCTCAGAGGGGGCACACAGGAAATGTTTTTGGAGTGGTGCATATAGTGGAGCAAGTATTGCACAAAAAGATGCATTGTAAATCTGATGATAATGTAGTTCATCCCTAGAATTCATAGGGCTCTTTCATGCCATTTAGCTTCAAGCTTCTTTGCAGGAGTACACTACACCAGAAGTACAGTGCTGTGACCTCTGTGGAAGTCCTGTTGACTGGAGCTAAATCTCAAGGTAGCTAAGTTCTACATACTTAAGATAAACAACAAGTGGTATTCATGCCCCATGTGATGTGTGTTTTGGAGGCATTAAATCTAGGAAATGAGCATCTGTATTTTATTCATTGCAGATTTGAAAAGTATTAAATGTGTTATAGCCTTTTCTCTATTACTGGATTAATTAAGGTAAACCTTTGAGTAAACTTGTTTGCCATGGCAGCAAGGCATCCATAGTTTTACTTAAGGATAGGAACAAGTAGAAATAAGTTGTGTTTAATTGTGACAGATTATTGTTGTTTTATTAACTTTGCTGCCCGTTTGGTGGAAAGGGGAAGAAACCAGCAGGACTGGATTACTCTGGCATGGTTTAGCTGATTTTATTTTATGGACAATGCCAAAAGATGGCAGCCTGCTCAGTGGTGGCTCCTGCCTTTTTTTAAGGAATCATGGAATTCGGTTGGTCTCTGGGAAGAATCTTGTTCTGTATACCTATGCAGTCTCCATGAAGTTCAAGAAAATATTTACTGTAATGTAAGTCCTGGAAATGGGGACCTGAACTGTAAGATGTGCTAAATTTAGTGGTATGCTATACATGTGTGTTACCAGTTCTAGAATCTGCTAAGTCTGAAATTTCTTAGCCTGATGAAGACTTACTGCCAACTCTTTCTGAATCCTATCTTTCAGCTGCTAAGTTTTTCTTAGTTTTGTGATCCTGTGAAAGATTGAGCTTCCACACTGATCAGAAAGTTTGTGTGGATGATATTTCAGTAGAACTTAGTGCTCTTGGATTAGCTTCTGTGCCTTGGGTGAAGAGCTCTTTATTCTGCCTGTCAATAGAAACAGTACTTTTCATCTAAATTACAGCTGCAAGAAGGTGGAGTTGTGGGCTTTAAATAGTTATTCTTCTTTATCTTGCAAGGGAAAAGCTGTCTTCGATGTTCACCTTTTTTTGTTTTGTTTAAGTAATATTAGAAATATGTATAAATTTGGACTGCTAGTATGCAAAGCTTTCTAGCAAACCACTAGCGGATAAGTTAATGGATTTTGCTTTGTCTTATGCCATCAGATTGAAGCTATGCCTTGCTGCCTGTCCTTTGTCTTGCTATGGATCAGTTTGGGCACATTTGCCTGGTGCTATTCAGGTTTTTAGTAGCCTGTCAGTCTTCATTCAGGATAAAAAGAACTTCACTCTTTTGTTCATTGAGTACTGTTTTGCTATTCATCTGCATACCTACTTTTAGAGAACAGTTCCATTAATCCTCCTTTGGTGAAACTTCATGCCTCCCAGTTCTATGGGTTGCATTATAATCTAGGCTTCAATGAGTCAAAGAGTGTTGAAGACAGAAGATAACCTACATGTTTAATGTGACATCACTTTAATTATGTTTTTTTGTCAACGCTGAGTAGTAGAGGTGGAAATTTTTGCACTCTGATCTGCAGAGGAAGCCAGCGGTTCACCTCCTGTAAACCCTGCCATTCGTATTTTCTTCCATGAGAAGATGATTCTAGTCTGAAAAGACACTTTTTTGGGTTTCTCAAGTTCATTGGTGCCTGATGGAGTGTGAATGTATGGATCCTATAAATGTGGGTGTATTGAGGTAATGTTTGGCAGTTTTGCACTTATAAATAACCTGTGTTTTGATAAAAGAAGGGACAGCATCAATGGTAAGTATTATCTTTTAATAAAACATGATTAAGTAGATAAAAACTTAGACAGAACTGTGGGTTTATGGTGCTGTATTAGACCTTCCTATTGTGTATCATATTTTCATTTTATCTTCATCACAAATGCTGTGTAGTATTTTTTTTCATCAGCTGGCTCATCTAGCTTTCAACTGAAGAAAGGAATATGTTCATTTTCTCCCCAGGAGTTGGTACATTAGCTTTGATTAAGCTTTAGTCAAGGTATCTCTCCTACCTTCTGCACACTGTTTCGGCAAAGGAAATATTTAATATTTGGAAAACTTAATCTATGAATGAAGAATTTTGACTGAGATCTTTCATGGGTCTGTCCTGTTCAGGTATGAGGTTAAACACAGTATATATAAAATGAGAAGGAAATTAATATTCAACTTCTCCCTGAAAAACTCCCCACTCTGGCCAGTAAAGACCTTGCCATTTCATTGTTTTGCTAATTAAGTGCCTAACATTGTGACTGGATTGCAAAGTAATTCAAGTAACTCTTGTGTTTTTAATAAGAGAGGTCTGACAGCCTAAAATTTGGTGAAAACATCTAGAAATACAAATCCTGGAATAAAACTTGCTTGTTGGGGAACCTGGATCCCCTTTGTTCCATGCAGTCTACTACTGTCTTGGAAAGCATGAAAAAATAGCTTAGGGCATGACTATTCAAGCAGAAGATAGCAGTGCTACCAGCTGGGAGGAGAAAAATGGGTGAAGAAACTGGAAAGTTGTCCAGAAGCACAGGATCTGGTTGTAGGATAGGAATCCAATTCTCATTATGCCCGGTCTGCCTCAATACAAAAATTTGGCATCTGAGGAAGAGCAACTTTCTGTATCACATAATTAGCTTATCATCCTGAAAAAAACTGATGTTCTGGTTTCCTCTGGGCACTGAAGCTGGGTGAAGTTGTAGTGTGGGATTCTTGTGGATGTTTTAGGTAATACTGAGTGAATGTATGAGGCCATAAGTATCCAACCCTCCTTAATCATCTCTGTCAGTTTGCTCTTTCAAGTGTTCTTGCTAATGACTGGAGTAGCGATTCGCATCCAAGCCAGTGAGCCTGGTTCTTTTCTTGTTCTTACTCCTCTCCTTTTAGCCACTTCTTCCTCTCTTAGCTGTGTGATCTTCTTTCTTCTGTGGTGATACAGTATTGTTCTAAGCTCTACATGGCAGCTAGTTGTAAGCTTGCATAGTCTGTTAGAAAAATGTAGGGAAATACTGGGTAAGTAATTCAAAACGATCATTTGTAGGTTGCAGAGTACTTTGGGACATAAATAATTGGAAACTAATTGAAAAAGGGTATTAACCTTTTGTTGTGTTTAAGATAACCAGTGACACAAGAACCTCTAATAAAGATTTCAGCTATTATTACAAAAGAAAACAAAAGGTATGTTATGAAACTGCACCAGCAATAAAACCCAAACTACGTATATAATCACTGTGCAAAGAGCAGGTCTTTCACTAACTCTTAGTGTTGAGAAGGGAAAGGTGCTGGAGAGCTTTTTTTGTCTTTGGGGGGGAAGGAGATTGGGTGAGGTTGGTTTTGTGTAGTTTTTTAATTTTTTAAATTTTTTTTTCTTCCAGCTTTGTGGGGTTCACCATCACAACTCTTACCCTGGTCTTCAGCTACTGTCCTTGAGAACTGAGTGTTTGTCCAGTTCTCTGACCTTCATATCATGAGTATTTTTCATGAAATATGTTTCTGCCTCCTATCTCTAGTAGGTAACGAGCCCTCACTAGTCCTATATGTAATCTGGAACTGTAACTCAGATTTTTCTAAGGTTCTGACTTCCTGCTGCTATTATTTAGTCCCCAGTGACAGCCTTCTTTGCACTGAAACAGTCACCTGCTACTCCTTTTTTTTAAGGTTATATAAAAATTGACAGCTCATGTTCATGACCATGTGGATCAGAGGTCTGAATTAATATTTAATAAAATGAAAGAACCCTTTTCTCTCATTACATGGTAGCTGATGGAAGGTGTAAGGCCTACTAAAGGTAGCAATTGAGCGACTGAGCCAAGTGGTTCATGTTTTTTCCCCTAACACACACACACACACACCCAGCTCTTGTCTGAAAGAATGATAGAATAGTTTGGGTTGGAAGGAACGTTTTAAAGGTCATCTAGTCCAAACCCCCTGCAATGAGCAGTGACATTTTCAACTAGATGAGGTTGCTCAGAGCCTCATTCAACCTGCTTGAGTATTTCCAAGGATGGGCCATCTTCCACCTCTCTGGGCAGCCTGTTCCAGTGTTTCACCACCTTCATCATAAAAAATTTATTCCTTATACCTAGTCTGAATCTACCCTCTTTTAGTTTAAAACCGTTACCCCTTGTCCTGTTGCTACAGGACCTACTAAAAGTCTGTCCCCATCTTCCTCATAAGCCCCCTTTAAGTACTGAAAGGCTGCAATAAGTTCTCCCTGGAGCCTTCTCTTCTCCAAGTGGAACAACCACAACTCTCTCAGCCTTTCCTCACATAAGAGGTATTCCATCCTTTTGGCAATTTTTGTGGCCTTTCTCTTGACCCACACAAACAGGTCTATGTCTTTCCTGTACTGGGAGCCACAGAGCTGGACACAGTGCTCCAGGTGGGGTCGCACCCAAGTGGAGCAGAGGGGCAGAATCACCTCCTTTGACCTGCTGGCATGCTTCTTTAGATGCAGTCCAGGATACGTTTGGCTTTCTGGGCTGTGAATGCATGTTACTGACTTATGTCCAGCTTTTCATCCACAAATACTCCCAAGTCCTCCTTCACAAGTGCTGCTCTTAATCCCTTCATCCCCCAGCCTGTATTGATATGATATGAGAAGTTTCCATGCCCCAGGTGTGGGACCTTGCACTTGTCTTTGTTGAGACTCAAGAGGTTCACATGGGCCCACTTCTCAAGCTTGTCCAGGTCCCTCTGGATGGCATCTCGCCACTCAGGCATGATGTCAAGGCTCCATATAGTGGCACAAAAAGTGGAAAAAATCCTACCAGGGAATGAGAATTAATTTACAGCTTTGGGGAACTAACGACGGGGTCTGTATTGCAAACACTCAAGAAGTAGGAGCAGTTCCAGCAGGGTGAGACAGAAGTCTTCCAGGGGAAATGCATCACAGTGCACAGGAAGGACAGTGTTTTAACAGCTGTTCTTGAATAGCTGTTCAGAGGCACACACAAAAAGTATTTTCTTTGTCTCTGTAGCTGGACTTTGCTTCTGTGTTGCTACATTCTTACCATTCTTCTCCCTTCAGGAGAATGAACACTGGTTTTTGAGGTTGTTTTGCATTTTGTAGAACTATCTGAGAATAGTATAGGAGTTTGACATAAATTTGTAAAGCTGTTTTATGTAGGTTGTTTTGGAAGAAAATTCATTACTTATCTGAAGGATTTGGAAAGGATATAGTTCCTTTGTTTTAGGAGCTGAATATGTGTTTTGTAGCATAAATTTGACACCTTAATTGAGGTATTATGCTGTATATTCCTTTCCTATGCAAGCAAAGACATTTATTATAAAATTCAAATGTATGTGAAGAAACAAGTCATATAATTAATTTTAGTCTGTCTCTTTCTGTTCTTTGTCATCTAACTGTGAAAGGCATTATTGTCCTCAGTGGTTATGTGCCTACGTGACTGTGGAGAACAAAAGAGTTCAGACTGGTTACCTGAGCCTTAATGATAGTGTTAACCTTTTCTTGTACATGTACATAAAGTATTGGGGAATTATGAAATTAAAATGAGTTATAAAACAGCAGAGTGTGCATTTTGTTTCTCTGTTGCAGAAATAGGCATAGCAACCTTTCTTCTGTCACTGTAGTGGTATCTAGGTACACTTTTATTTAGTCAAGGAAGTCTTTCATATACCAAGATGTAAAATTAATTTAAAAAATCTGAGTAGTTTGCACTCTCTTTGAAGACCTCCTTGATGTTGGTATTACTTATTTGAAGAGAGCATTTCACTTTGAGTATTTTTGAAAAATCATAGTTCTTAAGTGATTTTTTAAAATTTGTCTATTGTACAGCAAAGTGATTTAAATTTTCATTATGTAAAGGTAGAATATGCAAAAGTAGAAACAAGTTCTCATTGGCTATGCTGAGAATTTTATCTTCATAGCATCTTGGAACTTCTTCAGGCATAAGCATCCATGATGATGTAGCTCTTTTTTGCTAGAAAGTATTTCCTGTTTAGTGTGTTGCTGAGTTTGTGGATTCAGATTCAGAATTCTCTCTGTATTCCTTCAACAGTATTGCAATTCAGAGACTGTAAGTAAATTCAATTTTCTTGCAAAATAGCAATTTGGTGTTATATCCTGTTATGTAGTGTTTCATGTGTGTTTTTTTTTCCCAACCCACCCACCCTGATTTTTACCCAGTGTCTTGACAATCTGTGATGGCTTCTTGATTCTCTGGAAAAAAAGCAAGGAGCTGTGTTTTCTGGGTAGCTCAACACAAGCTATAGGAAAATCTACTGTAGCAGAAGTCACTTCTGCCTGTTTTGTATGCCACACAGTAATTTGTTCTTGTACTCTTGGAACATGGACATCATTCATGAATCATCGGTCACTGTTGAACTTGATCAGCAAACGTGCTTCGTGCTTCAAGAGCTTGGTTTTTTGGCTATTTGTGGGCACTGTTGCCTTCCCCCTCCCCCAGTTGAGTGCTAGGGTTTTTTTCTTCCAGAGGAAGAAAGGAGCATTCACCTAGGTGCTTGTTCTGAAGTGATGCTGCTAGACTGCTTACATGACTTTCCAAAGATATTATTATGTCATGGTTTAACCCTTGAGGGTGGTGATAGCAGACAGCACTAGACAGATAACATCTAAATGATGTCATCAAAACTATTTTCACAAAACTCAACCACATCCTTTAAAAATAGTGTTCATTTCAAGTAAATGATCAAATAACTTAGACCAGTTGGAAAAAATGCTGAAGTAGAAAGGCTCTTTTCCACACCAAGGGAGGAAGAAGAAGAGCTTTGCCTTGTGTATTTGTACATTTGCTGATATGGCAGGAGGAGGGTTTCAGATAGCTTGTATACTATATGCATGAAAATGGAGTTGATGAATAGAAGCCATATAGAAACTAAGTGTGTTTTTGTTAAGAGATTATTCTTGCTCCTGTGTAACCTAGACTATTACACAGCATCCTCAGAAAATTAACTTTAGGTTGGTCTCAGTGTGTTCAGTGGGCAGTCTGGAGGGGAATTAGTCCAAACTAACTCATCTTTAGTCATAAGTAATTCTGTCATCAAACAGCTCAGTCCTATGGTCCTTGTCATTCCCCTTCAGAATAGCAGCATTTTTGGAATCTTAGCTTCCATCTGAAGATCAGAGACTTGTCATTATGTGGACCTTACTGTCTGTCACAGTTAATAAAATGCCTTGAAACCTTTGAAACAGTAGTAGTGCATAAACTTGTTGGGGTTTAGCAGCATTGTGGTCCCCTCTTCCATCTGATAGTATGGAATAGTTATGTTTGGAGTATGTATGTCCCTCTACATTTGATATTCTGGTTGTGGGGAGCCTATGAGAGCTTTGTGTGATCAGGGTAACTTCTAAAAGCTGAGTTTCTTGTGTGTATTCATTGAAAGAGTGTACTTGAGTATATGCTCCAGAAGTACTTGAATGGGAGAACAAAAGGCCCAGTGACTTTCCAAATTAGAAAAATAGCTTTTTGGAGAACATATTGCTGTTATTTGTCGCAAAGTTTACAAGTTTGCAAAACCAAAGATACTAAGCCCTGGCAGTAGTTTATTTCCTTGATTGCTACTAAATCTAAAGCTTCTTAATTCCTAACATGTACACTAAAAATGTGAGGTTTACACTGTTCTATTTGGTAGCATTTTTTTTACTTTTGAAAATCCCTTGACACTAAAGTAAAAGAGGATAACCTCTTCCTTTCTCCCACAGATACAGACGTTTAATGTTGAGGCACCATGCCAGACAGTGGAGGATTTAACGAATGGAGTTGTAATGGCACAGGTTCTTCAAAAAATGTAAGAAATTATTTAATGAATTAAATACAGTTTTATTTTTACTTTTTTGTGTATTTAAATGTATTTCAGTTCAAACTTGGCTGGTATTCCATAAGGATATGGCTTGTCCTATGCTTATACAGTACTTTGATCTGGAATATGACTGTTTTTTCTCGATAGTTTTCAGAAAACTATCGTAAATGAAAAAAAAAAGTTTGGTTTTAGGGGGGTGTTTATTTAAGTGTGAGTTCACTACAAAGTTAGATTAAAAGTAGGCTTACAAATTCAAACTTCTAAGAAGCTGGAACCAGTGCAAGGTAAGGTATTGGCCCTGATTGTTTGAAACTACAGTTGGTATATCAGTATGTCATTATCATATTATAATTCATGAAATAAAACTTCTGCAATAAACTGAATGGACTATCAGTTTAGCTGTTTGCAAAGATACTATGTTCTTGAAAGTAAGTGAAGGAATAATAGCTGTTAATCTAGATAATGCTTTTGTTCTTTTGAACTTGTAAGAACAAACAATATAAAATGCATTAGTTCGACATCTCTGTGTAATCTAGGATGTTTTGGGGGACTACAGTTATGCATCTGAAATGTAGCTACATGCAGATATACCTATTTTCACAGAAATACAACTTTTTATTGTTCTTTAGGCAGCATTTGCCAGTCAGCAGTCCAAACTAAACATGCCATCTCCTACAGACCTATAATAAAAAAAACAACCACCAACCTGCTTCATTCTTTTTAATGTGTGAAGGGTACTGTCTTGAGTGTAAATGCAGGGTAAAATGTTTCTCATGTAATCTGTTGAAAATGAAGACTGGACAGGTGCAGAACAGGTATGAACAGCTCTGTGTTAAAGTTCTGGTTTGCATCAAAGAACTGTAGAACAGTTGAGGTTAAACACTCCAGAGGTGCCTTTCAATCCAGCTCGCCTGTTCAGAGCAGAGTCTGCTAGAGAAAGTTGTCCCAGGATTGTGTCCAGTCAGACTTCAATTGTATGGAAGGATATAGACTCCATAGCCCCTCTGGGCTATATGTTCCAGTATTCAATTGCCCTCACAGTTTTAAAAAAAACGAACAAACAAAACAAAAGAAAAAAACCCTCACCACCCCTACCCTGCAACAAACAAAAACCTCAACCAATCCAAAAAAAAAAAGCTGGGGGCATGTTTTTCTTTATGTTCAGGTGGGAGTACTTGTCTTTCAGTTTGTGCCCACTGCCTCTTGTCTGTTCACTGGACACCACTGAGAAGATTTATGAGTGTATAAAGATGAAGGAGCTGTGAGGTATTTATACATGGGATTGATAAGATCCTACTGAGCCTTCTCTTCCTGAGGCTAAACAGACACATCTTGCTCAGTCTCACATTGTATGACTTGCTCCGGTCTGTTAGTTATCTTAATTGCCCTTTACTTAGCTTCCTTGTATGTCCAAGTCTCTCTCATATTGGGGAGTCTAGGACACAGCACTCCAGATGTGGTCTCACCAGACCTGAATAGTAACTCCCTTTGCCTGTTGGCAAAGCTGTTCCCAATGCAGCCCAGGATGTGGCTGGCCTTCCTTGCTACAAGTACGCATTGATGGAATGTGTTCAGCTTGGTTTCTACCAAGTTTGTTCTCTGCAAAGCTGCTTTCCAGCCGTTTGGCCCCCAGCATACACTGGTATGTGGGGTTTGCACTTACCTTTGCTGAAATGCTTAAGGTTCCTGTCAGTCCGTTTCTCTAGCCTGTCAAGGTCTCTCCAAATGTCAGCAGAACTACAGGTGTATCAAATACTCCTTACAGTTTTGCATTATCTGAAAACATGCACTCTGTTCCATCATCTAGGTCATTATTAAAGACATTTAATAGTATTAACCCCTTGGGTACACTGCTAGTACACTGGCCTCTGGCTAGACTTCATGCTGCTGCTCATAACCCTCTAAGCATGGCAGTTCAGGCATTTTTCAACCCACCTCACTATCTACTTGCCCAGGCCATGCTTCATCAGTTTGTCCATGATGATGTTAATCCTGATCAGATGGCTTGTAGTGGGCATCTGTAACAATGTCACCTGTGTTGGTCTGCCTGGTCATCCTGGCCCATTTCTCAGCTGTCTGATCATCCATCCCAAGACAGAGCTCATGCATTCCTGCTGCTCCCTCACATAAAGGGCATCTCCCTGTCACTGCATTCCCAGCTTGTCCTTCCTAAAAAGCCTGTATTTGTTCACGGCAGCACCCTTGTAAGTAATGTTGAGCCATCCTATGAAGTCTTTGTGATCCCAGTGAGACTGTGGCCTTCCTCCTGTTTGTTTTCAATGCTACATGCATTAGTGCACAGGTGCTTCATGTGTGCATACAATCCTGCTGATTCCCAAGGATGAGAGCTTTCCCTGTAGTGTTTTTTTGTAGGCCTTCCCTTATTTATGTGCATGTGCTTGGAGTGACACTATTTCAGCCCTGATTTGTTGACTGAGGTAGCTCTTGTTCACATCATCTCATGCCCTCAGTCTGCTACTTTGTTACTTGATATTTGGTTGTATTTTTGTATTTTTCACTCCTTTATTGTTCCTTGTTTAAAAAAAGCTTTTTACCAGGCTGACCAGCCTGTTGGTGAAGATGCTTCTGCCCACTGTAGTCACATGGACCCCATCTCTTCTGAGCTTGATTCTCAAAGAGGGTTCTGGTGCTCACAGAAACCAAAATCCTGCTGCCAACACCAGTTCACAGCCAGCTGTTGACCAGTAGGATCTGTCTGCTCCTCACACCTTTCCTGCTAACTAGCACAATTGGGGAGAACACCAATTGGGTCTTGACCATAGCTTCCAGAGCCGTGTAATCATACTTGGTACTTTCCAGGTCTCCCTAGCTGTACAGCTGCTGCCCAGGTAGAAGACTAGAAGGAGTAACAGTCTAAGGACTGGACAAGCTTTGGCAGTCTTTCAACAGTGCCATGAATCCAAACACTACGAAACAGCAACCCTTCTTAGATGATAGTCAGTCAGCTCTATCCCTTGCTAGTGCTTGCTACTTCCCTCTTCTACTGTGTAGCTCAGATCTACTGAACGCAGACAATTTGACTGCCCTCCTGGCCCCTTAACTGCTAATGAGGATGCTGAATCGGTTCTGTAGTTGCAAATCCTCAGGTGGAGCAGGAGCCTTCCTCCTAGTGAAAAAAGGGAGAAAGAAGAAATCTGGATGTAGTCAAATATTTAAAGGGAACACTTTTTAGCATGTGGAAAGTTAAGATCTGGAATGTAAAATCCTAAAGGCTTGAGGTAGAGAAGTCTGTTTTTCTAGAGAAGATGTAAATGCTATGAAGTTTCTTTCTGCACTTAATTTCTCCTTCTGAGAGGAAGAGGAGGGATCACTTACAAGAATTACCTAATCTTTACATATTTTTGCGTCAGACAAAACTAATTTCAAGTAATGTCAGCAGTCCTCTTGCTTCAGAATAATTGAAACAGTCTTTTTACTCTTCTAATGTATTTTGCTGGTACACAAAAGATGACATAATACGCCATCGCAGTAATAAGTTTTCCAACCCATCATTTAAATAAGCTTACTTATAAGTGTTCTGAAGTCTGAACATGAAATTTGCAAGTCTGAAGGTAAATACATCGATCATGTACCACTAGTGGTTTTTTTTAGGTTTGGAAAGATGTCCTTTTTTACCTCCTGGAGTGTAAAAAGATGGTGACCGTATAAATGGTGTCTTTAGTAAACATAGTAAGTCAGGATTTCAGCATAATCATCGTGAATCTCTTTTCAGAGTATTTAGAAAAAATGTAATAGCGATGTATCTAATATGGGTATTTTTCTGTCTTGAACTTCTGCTGTAGGGTATGAGTTCCATTTAACTTAATGATGGCCCAGCAGTTGATAACTGTATATGTTCTTGATTGTCTAGTTCAAAGGCAAGTAAAAATGTGGATTTGAAACATAATATACCTTGATACAAACCAAGACAAAACTTCAGTGTCAAAGGCCCCTCAACCTTACTGTCTGTTTGGCCTGGTACTGCAATGACCTGAAACAACTGCCTTTCTCCCTGGCACAGTATTAAGAAAACTATTCAGAGTTACTGTTTTCAGCTGATGAACCAAAGTTTTAAAGAGAGATGTACAATAAAAATACTGCATTTCTGTAGTTTGATTTTAAAGTAATTCCTGTAGCAATTGCCATGCTGAATATGGGAATTTTTTAGTTTACCCAGTTTGTATGTAAAGATCAGCTAAGCAATTTAAAGTTCTTTCTCTATGTCCTAGGTAATAATTTGAACCTGAAAAAATTAGTATTTGGTGGTCTTATTTTATGATAGTTGTGGTTCAGATTTACCATTTTGCATACTTGTGCAATGAATACATTGATACTCATGCAGAGATTTAGCGGTACTATTGCTAAATTTTGACTGCGTTCCTGCTGAGATAAACTTTGAAGTGCAGCAGCAAGCTGATCTTGGATTGTAAAACAGTAATGGTAACATATGAATGAGGGAAAATATTACTGCACTTTCTTTTTTTGTTAGTGACAGAAGAGGGCTGCAATTGATTTTTGAAATGGATACCAAGGGTTGCAGAATTGCCAAATATTGTCTTGTTTCCCTGGACATGAGAACGCAGGCCAAATACAGGGATCAGCATTTGTATAGTTGACTAGAAAACTGATAAGGAGCATACTGACAAAGCCATTTTAAGTATTCTTTCTTGAAAACAAATCTGAGTTTGACACTAGCAGTGAAATCTTTCTTTTGCTCCTTCAAACAGATACCAGAAGAGGAATACTTTGTTAGGAATCAGGACATACTTAACAATATAAAGCAAGTCTAGAGTAGGGTTTTCCAGTCTACTCCTGTTTTTATATTAGCAGCATTGGCTCCCTGTTTGTCCTAAGAAAAATAACCACATAGAAGAAAATTTTTGCAGGTATAGAAATGTGTAAGAGCAAGATGGCTGGGTGCCTGAGGTTATTTGGAAAAGTCATGCAGTGGTGTTAAATTGTGAAGAGCAAGTACACCTGAAGGCACCACGTGACTGCAAACACTTAATTTGCAGTGGAACCTTGAACAGTGTGGCTTTGACACGAAAATCTCTCAAGTTAATCTTCAAAGGACAAATTTATTGTCTCCACTGGAGATACAGAACTTAAATGCTGTTATCCCCTTTCTCAATGGAATAAGGAAGCTACTATTTCTGTAATGCATGTTCCTTGAAATTTGCATGTCTTTCAATATAGCTGCCTCCTGTTTAGGGTTCTTCATCTGTGTGTTCTTTGAGGCTAATGGTACTAATAGGTTAATTACATGAAGGTGGGAGTGGAGAATTCTGGCAACTTTAGGGTGCATCAGGACTCTTACTATAGTAAATTAATCAGTGATTAAAAAATAACTGAAAGAGCAGATTAATATATCCAGTGAGAATCCTTTTTAAAAAAGTTTGCTATGAATGAGGAAAATTCAGCCAGTAAGGAACTCTTGAGGTAGAGAGAGAGCACTGATGAAAACCGGAAGATGTTGGGATGATCCAGTGACTTGGATATATTTCCATAGGAGAGTAAGGATAGCATTTCTTCTTGAAAACTTTAGAAGTCTGAACTCTCTGTTTTTTCTGTTTTTTTAACCTCCACCTTCACAGAGAGAGTCTATTGGTACTTGTGAGGTTAGGAGATAGTGGAAAGAAGATGAAATCAAGAGAGTTTCAAGGAGATCCCTAGTTCAGGGGATTAGTTGCTTTAGATATATGGACAATTTGCACAACACAGAACTGTAGGATTTGTTGTTGCTGAAAGAAAAAAAAGGATTGCTTGCTCATCAACTTATTCACAGCTGTGCCTTGTCTCAAGCATTCAGAAGGGGTCAGCAGCTTCCTCCATTGCTGTCCGTTTTTCGTACATTGTTCTCAATATTTTTTGCACTCAAGGTAGAAGCCCATTTGTAAGTAACGGCCCTTCATCAGAAGTAACAACTCATGTAGAATTTTCTGTAAGAAAACTGCTAGAAGAAGCAGTGAGAAGAGGGTACAAGAGGGTATTACTGACACCTTCAGAAGCTTTTTACTGATGTAGTGTGTGATGTAAAATGGCAGAAACATTTGCTATGTAACCAAACATGAACATTTTGCTTAAAAATTCAGTTGTTAATGAACAGCTGTTGGTGAATCCCTGAAGGACACTTTCTTTTTATCATAAAACCTCTATCTTCAAATTCAGGTTAAAGTACCACTGAATGGAATTATCCAGTGCTGACTATATTATCTTGGAGGAAGAAATCCAGCCTATGCTTTAGCTCACCTTTTTTTATTATTCTTTAAGATTCACTGTTCATTTGTGTTCAGATGTGGAGATTACTGGTTCCTGTGACTAGAATTGGTATGAAATACAGTGAGATAAGATCCTGTGCACAATCAGTTTTGATTGTTTTGCAGAGTGCTGTATTCCAGGAGTAAAGACTGGAAGCAAAAGATAATACTTGAACTGAGTAAACTGTCTGCCTAAAATCATGTAGCTTATGCTGTTTCAAGCAGATAAAAGTGCTATAGGTTGCTTATGAGTTGCATACTTTTTTTTTATTTTTATTTTTTGTAGATTCATTGTTACTCATGTTTTCAGTGTCCATTGGTATCCCTATAACAGCATAATTCCCTGTTTCATACTACAGTTCCAAATTTTCCTTTCATCCCACTCTGGAGAATGTTTAGTACCAGGTATCCCTTTTGTTTTAATTCTTTCTTAGCCTGTCATACTGGCCTTGGTAAATGTAAGAGATGATATATATTTTCATTTGTCATCTGTGCATTGTGCCTGACTTAATTATTCATTTGTTATATTATACATTGCAGCATGCTGTGTATGTTTTGACACATGCAGAACACAAAAGCCATGCTTTTGTACATTACTGGGGGAAGGAATTTTTTGTAAACAGACATTTCTTAAAGCAGCTTACTGTACCACTGTCAAAATGAGTAATAATCATGAGTTAACCAACCCACAGAGCATGTAGTATTTCTTCAGAAGAATATTTCTGTGTCTTGGCATCTATGATGTGGAGAGATGATTGCTTAAGTAAAGGAAAATTTGCATACAAAATAAGATGGAGATGGTATAAATGAGCACTGCTGAAAACAACATCACATGAAGTGATAAATTAACAGCATAAGTATCTTGTGCTCTGAAGAAATGACCCAGATTTCTGCAGTACTGTTCAGATACTAGGCAGCAACCAACTAATATACAACTACCTTTATAAACCTGGAAAGTTACCTAGTGCAAGAGATTGTGCAAGTTTGGATCCAGCTTCAGGAACTGACCGAATTCAAAATGCTCGGTTCTAACAAGTCATCTCATGGTAATGATGATGCTCCAGTCAGTTTTCTGCTGCCCTTGTTTAGTGCAGTACCTTTTCAAAATGAGCTGGTAGGTTTTGTAATCACAGCTGCTCAGTTTTCAACCACGTACTTTCATATTTGCTTTGCTTTTTCAAACACATTTAAGAAATGATAGCATCTTTCTTAATGGCATGGACTAAGGGAGTTAAAGAACTCTGAATATAACTGAATTGTGATTCCCAAAAATTCAGCAAAGAGACTTGTTTGCAGAAAGGGCTGTGAATGACTGACTTAAATGTATGGAAGCCCCTTTTAAAAAGTATTTGTAGAAATTCTGATGGATTTTTTTTTTTTTTTTTCAGATTTGCTTTCTGTTAGTTTGATAGAGAAAGCATTGCTGTTGGTATTAATGCTGAACTTTAATCGGACTTTTGAGGACAGAAATTAAATTGTAACAGCACACTAGAAATTACTCTGAGGTCACTTATGGTTGAGGAAAGGATGATCATTGTAGATTTGCCTGGTGTTGATACCAAACCTGTTGCTTTTCTGATTGTTGTATTCCTGTCGAAGTGTTCTTGCAATATGCTACTAATTATTGTGTAATCTGTGTGGAGGTGCTGTAAAGAGAATTGTTGGTAGTATTCTCACCACTGTTAGGTGTTGGTAATTTAGAGTGGATTGCTTATCAGCTGCTGAACCCTTGGATCATTTGAGGTTTGTATACTTAAAAGAAGCCAACAAATGTCATCCGTGCGAGTGGATGACCACAATGAGTTTGGACTTAATTCTCAGGGACCTTTCTTATATATCTGAAGACACATGTAAAGGTGTAGGTAGCCCAAGACTTACATCAAGACAGTGAAGGCCAGTTGCTGGTCCATATGTTACTTTTATTGCAGGAGGTAGTTGAGAAAAGCCGCTTACTTGCTATTGAAGTACAGGCTTCCAGCGTGGAATGAGTTGGAGCTGACCCTGAAATCTTGTTATTCTTCCTGAGCTGATGCCCTTATTGTTGAAAAATAGATATGCAATATTAGCCATCCAATCAGTCCAAATATAATTCTGCTTGTAAGTGGTCGTTTATGCTTACCCATGTTGCTTCTTAGAGTCATTGTTTACAATGAAAATGGCAAATCAAGAATTGGTATATTCATGGCACTGCAGCCTTGAAGCAGCTGAAGATGTTAGTGACCAAGTGCAGTCCTAAAGAAATCCCTAAGAAAGTCCCTCTAGTCTTTTTGCTGGTGAGGCACAGGTAATTAGGCCTACCTACTTTGTCACTCAGCTGCATAAACACTTTGTAGTTGTGAGTCTGTTGTAAGCAAAATTCACTTTGTCCTTGGCAATTCCCAGAAGACCTATCTGAAAGGTGCTAGGGTGCTTTTTGAACTCCACACCTCAAACAGAATCAAATGTAACTTACATGGGGCTTGAACTCTCCTCCCCCCCCCGCCCCCTGTACAGATAATTTTATTGTGATTGTGTAGAATTTAGGCAAATTAAGACTTTTTGCAAGAAGAGCCATTTGTTGCATGTGAAAGCTGAATGTGAGCCTTCATTTCTAGTAGATCTTGTATGTATTCAGCTCAATTTCATCCTTAGTTTTACCTGGTTTCTGAGCGCAGAGAAGCCATGTGAAACCTATTTGGAAACATCTGTTTCAAAACCAGATTAAATTCTGGATAAGACATTGCTTTTTCTGTTTCATAGTTTAAGATTCTGTCATCTGTGCTAGAACTGCACTGTTTTTGAATGGGAGTAATTTGGAGTCATCAACTTAACTAGTAATTAAAGCTGTTCTTCCAGCTATATGTTTGCGGATGCCATGTCAGAGGAAAGGAAATACACCGTAATCTTCACCAGACTCTGTAACAGTATGTGTAAAAATAGCAATTTGAATGTGTCAGTAGAGAAACAGTGTTGTTTGTGATCTCTCTCCATTGCTGTGTGTTGTATCGTGGGCTACTTGGCAGACTTTGATGCAATGTGAAGAAGACATTGGGGTGAAGACGGAGTACAGGAGATATTGTGCCTCAGGTCCAAAGTGAGGTTACAAACTCTGTGCCCTAATATAAGTACTGATGTAATTGCTGCATCCTGCTCTTAAAAAGAGAGCTCAGTCTGGAGGCTTCTTCTTCGTGGCAGATACGGCAGTAAATCTAACTACTCGGCAAATGCAGCAGTGTAAGTGCAGAAATTAGAATACTTCACATGAAACTCCAACCTGGCCTACCACACTGACTCTTAAGAGCCTTACACTTACAAAAAAGTTGGTTTTTTTCCCCCAACTATATTAACTTCATATGTTGGATGAAATATGAGCCTTTGTTTATGTTATGTTGACCTATTCCTTTAAAACCAGTTATTTGTAGTACAGTCCATCTCCTTACTTTTCATCATAACATTTTCAAAATTATCTACGATATAAGGAAAACATGGTTTAAGTGAACGGTAGACAATGTGAGCCTTTTAGATGACATTGGAACCTGGGGGCCAGAGAGTCTTGGGAGTTGTCTTGAAACAGCAGCTTATGGAAGGTGCTTGTAAGGAAAAGGAGGGAAGAGAAGAAGTATACTTTAAAACCAGTAGGTGTTCCATACTTTGTCTTGATTGCCTTGTCAAAAGTGCAGAAGATAAAAAAAGCTTTCAAAGAAGGGTGTTCACATTAAGGTTTGTCTAGGGTTACCATGAGAAGAGATTTGCAAAACCTGATAGTGTTTGGTAGCTGAAATAACAAATAACTGTTAACTTCAGTGATTGTGTTTGACTCTTCTCACCATATAAAGGCAACAGTTGTATTACTCCACTTCAAGTTTCCCATTTTAGAAGTTGAATAGTTTTAAGTAGTGTATAGCAGTAGGGATCCATAATACATGTAAAAGTATTGTTTTAACACTTCCAAGTAATGCAAGCAAATATTGCTCTAGCACCAGCTAATAAATTGGAGGAAGAAGAACTTAAAGAGAAAAACTGGCAAAATGCGTTCCAAGTACAGCAGCTTCCTCAAAAGTATTAGCTACTCACGGCACACAAATGAAGCTGTGTCAACAGAGTGCAAGGCCTTAGAAAAGTAAGTAGTAGCAGGTTTCTGAACTACTTTATACAGGCCATGTGTCATATACAGAGGTCATCACTTAAATAACCTCAGCCTGAGGTAGAGGTTTAATTACTAAGGTATCTTCACAGCTTCTGTAACCTGTTTTTAATAAACACTCTACATTTTTTGTGTTTCAGAGATCCAGCTTACTTTGATGAAAATTGGCTGAACAGGATCAAAACAGAAGTAGGAGATAATTGGAGGCTAAAGGTATTTGACTGACTGCTTGTCTGTAAATCTGTATTTCAGTTCTTAGTACAATATTGTGTCTAAATATTAGCATATTTCTAGATTAAGACCTTGCTTTTTAGTACCACATTTTGAATTTTATACCCTTATAGTTACGCTTCCTTGGTTTTTGTTGTTAGTCCTGCACAGTTTAGTGAAGAAGACACTTCGAGTTTGTAAATGGGTTTCAATTTAAAAGGAAAACATAAAAATAAAATTTATGCATAGATTACCTCTTTGTTTTTTAAATGTTGAATGAAAGATTTTTTTTTAAATGCAAAGTGTGAGAGTAGCATTAAAAAAACCACACTGAGAAGCAACTGAATAAAAACAGCAGACTAATAAGCGATTATTGAAATAAAAATGGTGAAGTGTTGTTTTCTTTTACTTCGTCAGCTCTGTGCGATTACTGACCTTTAGGAGAGGAAGTAATGTTTTTTTGTTGTTGTTTGTCCTCAGTATGTGTTTTAACCACAGTCTATTTGCTGGGTCATTTGTATCGCTTGGTATTCTAATACTTTCTCTATGAACCTTAAGGGAATAGAATTTACAGTGCTGTGGCTGAGGAGCATTTTGCCTTATAAATCCCAAGAGAACAGAGTTTCACATGCAAATGTTAATGTAGTTTCTGACTAGCTTTCTTCAGGGTGTGATATATGCACCTTTCTAAATTGCCATTTCCAGCCTGACTGCTTGGGGAAACAAAATAGTGATGGTTTGCATGTTAGTTCATGTTACCCATAAAACCATTTTGTTGGCCACCAAAAACCCTTCTGAGTATCTGGGGAAGGGCTAGAACTGTGAAATGCTCTAGTACTTACAGGCTCATCAACATCACTTGCTGAATACATAGGACACACATGTTAAATGCTGCTTGAGGCGAGGATGGAGTATGCTGCTGCTGTGTATGTTTTTAGTTGGCCAGTAGACCTGTTAGGGTGGTCTCTGCTGCCTTCCTGACTGTGTGGAAGTCTGATCTTTAGAATGTTTTGTCTACCAGGGCTGTCAGCAAAAATGTGGTGTATATTGATGAGGATATATTGACTGGCTGGTGAATAAAAGAGTGAACCCTAAAAAAGCTTTTAGTTCTGCTGGTTGTAGAGCAGTGAATTTAAATGAACTTTTCAAAGAAGTGTGTGGAATTGCAAGTGAACAGCTGGATGCAAGGTTTTGTTTCTCTAAAAAAATTCCATGTTTTTTTCCTGAGGAATATTGAGATCTTGGCTGTTAAATTTGGAGAACAACAAACTGAAAACTGTTTGTTATAATGGCATTTCAGCTGATTGAATGTGGACCAGCAGCTTCTGTAACTCTCATATGGAGCTTGAGGAATAATTTTTTCATGTCTCCCACCAGTTTGGCAGATACTAAGGCTTAGCAGGTGTGAATTAAAAAAAATAAAATAATTGAGCAATCTAGTAACTTCCTTATGTGACTGAGATTGGAAAAACATCAGATCAAATTTCAATTTCATGCTGGTGTCATTCCTTCTTGTTTTTCATATATCCATGCAAATAGAAACTGAAGACTGATTATTTGTTGTTGTGGTTGAGCTGTATACGCCAGCTTTTTGTGTAAATTTTTTTATTCCAATTTCCTTTTCATGAAGGATACTGAAAGGCACAAATGTGATATTTTAACTTATTTTGTAACCAGGAAAGCAATCCTATACTTTGCCAACTGTTGTTCTGCTTTGTATGTGAGTAAATACTGTTAGTAATCTAGTTGTTTAAGTGTCTGTCAGTCAAGCCGTCATTTGTAGTCTGGCTTGTAGGAATGCTTTCAATCTGTGCACATCTATTTGTTTGTCACTAGATTTAAAATGCAGGCAACATACTTACACATGACTGATAACAGATTTCATGTTTTGAGAAACCTCATGAGAAATGGTAGTTGGGGGTTGTCTCACTGCCTCACAAATCAAGACAAGAATCTGAATTATCTATGCATGTTGCTCTTTGCCTCTAGTATCATATGGTGTAATAGTCGCCACTTGTACAAGCTCTCAGTATTATGTACCACATAAAGGGAGCCAGTCTGTAGGGGAGTAAGTTAAAAAAAATCCACCAAAATGTCACGTGCAGGTAGTTCTACTTTGGAGAACAGTGGTTAGAATGGCCTGATAGAGGTTAGTGTAGGCTTGATACAGCTCTCCTAACAAATGCTGGAAAGAGTTACCCAGAAAATCACGCAGTGGTTAACTCTGAATTTGATGCTGTCCTGTATGGAGAATAAGCAAGAATACATGGCTCAGCTTCATTATGTTTTGGGTTTAGCCATTCACTTTCCAATAACTGCAAGAATGCAATCTTATTAAAAATATTTTTTGCTGTTTTGTACCAGTTTATAACAAATGTATGCATTCACAGGGATGTTCTATGCTTTCTTTCAGGGCAGGTTGTCTGACTTGAGAGACTGAACAATGCACAGGGTAGAAAAAGGGAAATGGTGTAGCTCAGGGGACTTGCAAAGTAAGAAGCATTCAGCAAGCATTCTGTGTATTACAATTGAACAGGTTTTGTCAACTGTTTTTAGTAGAAAAACATGTTACTACTTTGGGGTTAAAATCTCTAGGGCATAGCATACATCACTGTACATAGCAGTTTGTTTTCTCTTGGGCAACAAAAAACCCTGATTCCCACTGCTGCCTGAGCTGCACTTTTATGTTGTGGTAAAAAAAAAAGGGGGTGGGTGGGTAGGGAGCAAAGACATATCTCTTCTGAGAAGTACAGCTGAATACTTTAGTTACAGTTTAAACTGTAGTTTAAGCAGTAGTATTTAGTTCTGAAGAAAGCGTTTGGAAATGAAACGGCCTTTACTGAAAATGGGAAACAGTGTAGAAAATAATTGTTGCCAAAATTTTGGAGGAATGAAATTCCCTAATAAAGACACAAATGTAGTTCAATGTCACAGGAACACCAGTAACAGGACAGAAATTTGAACAGTTAATGGTACATGTGTCAGTTTTGGCAATTACAGAAGTTGTTGACTGAGGAATTGTCTGAAACTGACACTCTCTTCCTCACTCCCCACCCCCCCCAGCCCCCTTTCTTTCAGTGTGGTTATACCTAGCTTGAGAGAGGAAGGAAATACATTTTTCAGCTTGATTTCTGACTTTTTGTTTTTCTGGACTTTTCGCTTCGGCATTCAGACTACAGCATCAGTTGAAAGTACAATTTTATCGATGTTTATAGTAGCAAGCTGTGTTTGTTCCATTACTGAATAGCACATTCAAACAATAGGAGCTACTAGACTTTCTGCAACTAGTACAGTTTGAATGCCCTGCATTTGGGCAATATTGCAAAACAATAATCAATGAACTTAGAACACAGACTACTTAATGCTGTAATCTAAATAAACCTGATTTTTGAAGTGATTTTGACTCCCTGCACTAGTACTAGTTATGTTTGCTCTGAATGCTCCTACAGCACAAACTGGGTTGGTCTGGTGGAGTAATGGAAGCTAGTTTTCAGTGTACACTATTATATTTATGCTACTTTCTTGTTCCTTTACAAGGGGAGGGAGCACTTATTCACGAGCAGCCTTTTAGAGGGCAGGGTTTTTTTCTGATAAGGGTGGAAGCCTGTCATGTGGATGTTTTTGTGCAAGCAAGAAGCAGAGTTTATAGGTATATTGTAAGCCAACATTCCTGTCACAGGTAATTAGCAACTGATGTATTTAATTCTGTTTCAGTATACCCTTAATTCCCAAGTCAACAGTGTGTCCAAATATGTTTAATTTGTGAATGCTCTCTGTGTTCAGAGTCACATTTATTTTTTCATTCTTGTGGTCTAGCTCAAGGTAGTGTCTGTATGTGTTCTTTTGGGGATTTCTTTTTGCAGAAGACAGGCTGGAGGGGGATAACCCCCAAAGCTAGTGGACACTCTTTCTCTAGGCTTCATTACCTCCATAATCAGTGAAGAGACGGGCTCCTGCAGAATGTGATTTAGAGCAGAAAACTGATGTATGTCTTGGGAACACTGCACGCACACTCCCTCTCTCCTCCTTCCCTCCCTGCCCCTTTCAAGCGCAGCCAGGAAGAGTACCTTAATGAGGTACCTGAAGCTGGTTGATTAAGAATTCTCACCATTTGCAAGTGTGCCCTAGCAATGCTTCCAGAGGTTATAAGGTTCTTAATTATAACCCGTGTGAAGGGAAATAGGTCTGTGTGTAGTTACCCAGGAAAGATACTGATTAATAGCATTTCAGAACATTAGTTTTCCCATTCAGACACTTAAGGACCTGAAATGCACAATGATAAGTCAATTTACACTGGGTCTTCAGCGCAAACAAGATTTCAGTCATGTATGTAATGATAAATGCAAAGCTGGGAACTGGCTGTCATAATGTTAGAGAGAAAACAGGAGGTTAAATAACCCAAGTTCTCTTTTTGTCAGCAATCACAAGCTGAAGGGCATTTCTACTGTCCACTTGCCTCAGGCTTTCCTTTTGTTGCTTAAGTATATATATTCATAAAGAGAGAAATCTAGATGACTACTCTTACAGACCCTCAGTTTGGAACCAGTAAATTGTAATTAAATAAAAATAAAGATTTCATATGACAGATGGGGGGGGGGGGAATGAGACCACCACCCCAAACAGTTAAGTTGTATGGTGTTGACAGATTGTGTGTTGCCTTCACTAACCCAGGACATACCATCTCTGCTTTCATTCCAGTCAGTTTATCAGGTTAATGCTGTGTAATAAGGATCAGACTCATACTGAAGAGTGTGTGCTAACTATGTAGTACTATACTACAGCAATGATGACTGTAAACTGAGAAGGTAATGATCATTTAACATAAGTAACATCCGCACAGCTCTGCTGTGGATACTGGTGAAAGTTAGGTGTTCAAAAAATAAGTGCTATCATGCAGATTGTCTTTGTAGATGCATTAGTTCAAAGTGAATGTCCTCTTCTTTGGTAATATGAGATTGGGGAAACAAAACAAGACAGATGGAAAAGAGGTTGAAATTGAATAGAGATTTATCTAGAAATAATTAATAATCCGTCTGTTGTGAGTTGCAATGGCTTTTGAAATGGAATAAAGCATAGTTGTCGCTTTTCCCCGCCCCCCCCAGTAAGTTTAATGTCTTTTCCAAGAGAGGTATGGGTGCAGGGAATGGATGTGAAAAGAATTGGGAGGATACTGTACATGCTTTGTGTGGAAAAAGAGGAAGTCAGGTTGTTGATGCAAGCAAATAATTGTCCCATGTGATCATCGGCTGATCTCCAGATGATGATACAATGCTTTACAGTCATGATCAATATTGGAAATCTTCTCTGTTGTGTTCTATCATTGCATAATTTAACGGTCTTTGTTAACTAGCTATAGTTAGGTTTTCCCCATGTGCTTAAGAAACAGAAAAAAGAATTCTGAAAGCCATCACCTGCTTCGATTTAGAATTCTGATGTAATTGGTTGTCTTTAACACTTTCTTGTGCTGTTGTTCATTTCATTCATCTGTATTTGAAGTCCTTTTAAGAACTCGCTATGACCTAACAAATGTTACTGTAGCTACTGAGTTGAATCTCAAAATAGAACACATTTGTGGTAGTTTCCCCAGAACTATTCTTTGCCAGTGGCCCATCTGTAGACCCATTTAATGTATTCACTGCAGCCAAGTTAAAAAAAAAAAAGAACTCGAGAGCCCTCTAAGTAATCGTGAAGATCATTGTTAAATTTAAGCCAGTCTACAAAGACTCTGCTTTAGCTTTATAATTGTCTGATTGTGTGTGAGATACAAAGATGGTACAGTTAACTCTTGAGAGCAAGTTAACCAAGTACTGCTGATTGACAGTGGAATAAAATAGGACCTCAGAGACAAGATTTGTTTTCAGTTCATGTGCTGTTTTCTTCTTCCAAGGGTGCTGCCCTATATGTTAGTTTGATGCCAGATTTTGGTCAATATTGAGTTTGTTCCAGCATCACAGCATTAAGCTCTATGGAAGTTCTGTGGAGGAAGATGACTCAGTTTAAGGAATTTTTAAATTTAAACAGTGCTTCCAAGGAAAGGGGAAAAGAAGTATTTTGTAGATGGGTAATTTCCATTTTGTTTCTCATTTTTTGGAATTATGTTCAAGTTCAAGGTTCCTCACAATGCACGAAACATCGGTAAACTGGACTTAAATTTGCAACACGACCTTTATGTTTCTGGGGCTCTTTCTGCAGCAGACTCAGGTAAATTACAATCTGGAACATTTTAATGAATCAAGTTTGAAAATTATATTCCAATCAGTGCAGTATTCTTTGTGGTGATTTGAGATGAAAATAAAATTCTTTACATTTCTTTAAATTCTTAAATCTGTAGCAGACCTAGGTTATGATTGTGCATAGCCTTTGAGTGGTGGTGGTGATTGTTTCTGGGCAGACAGCTAGAAGATAGTTGTAGTTCTTACAGAAACATGATGTGTTATTTATAATATTACAGAAATAGTATGTGTTTGGGAGTAGAAGGTGTAAACCTGAAAGTAAACTAATTATTATGCTGTTATGGGAGGGGCAGTAAATATTGTTACATACTTGCTCTCATGTAGCATCTGCAGTTCTCATTCTAGGTTGTCAGAATATTTGATTCGTCACTTTTCAAGTCGAAGTAAATTTTTGTTTCTTTTATGACTTAAAGTTCAGTGATTTTGAAGACAATCAGGATGTTCTTACATCTTGATAAGGGGTCAGCTTTTACTACTTGTTTCCAAAAGGGAGTGGATTAATAGGAGTAAGGTAATCAGATCATTATCACTTTGGATTTAATGGCTAAATCTTTTAGCATGTATTTAGGCTGTTCCTTTCTTGAATTTCTCTTAGAAAAGAGACTGGATTTTGCTTTCATTACCTCATTTTGTCTGTTGATTGTGAAGTGTTGAGTTTGTGCCTGAACGTCAGTATCATGTTTCTAACTGTTTTCTGTAGTGTTTCCTCAGATCTTTTGGAAGATAAGTGACTTCTGTCAGAGGACATAATCTTCTAGCTGGATAGTTTTGGAATATAATCAAGAATACAAAAGTTATTGTGGGCTTTAAAGACTGGATTTAAGAGTTTTCACTCTGCCTTCCTTATAGTTCTATAGTTAGCCACTGTCGTCAGCAACAGCACTCTGTGAATACCGATTTAATCAGGTTCAGTCTTTGTACAACCTATTCATAGAAGTCATAGAATTGTTTAGGCTGGAAAAGACGCTTTCAGTCCAACCATAAACTTTCACACTACCAAGTCCACCACTAAATCGTGTCCCTAAGCACCATGTCTGCACACGTTTTTTAAATACCTCCAGGGATGGTGACTCAGCCATTTCCCTGGGCAGCCTCTTCCAATGCTTGACAACCCTGTCAGTGAGGAAGTTTTTCCTAATGTCCAATCTAAACCTCCCCTGCCACAACTTGACGCTGTTTCCTCTTGTCTTATTGCTTGTTACTTGGGACAAGAGACTGACACCCACCTGCCTACAGCCTCCTTTCAGGTAGTTGTAAACAGCGATAAGGTCTCCTTCTCCCCAGCTAAACAACCCCAGTTCCCTCAGCTGCTCCTGTCACAGGAGACAGTGTACTGCTACTATTACCTAGATTTCTTGGTAAAATACTTGGGAGATTATTTAGTAGGAATCTGTAGCTATTACCTTCAGCAAAGTTTTCTTCCCCCCCCCCCCAATATCACCTATGAGATCCATGGGGCATTTTTATAATTTTAACTGCACTCTTTGTCTTGATGTACAGATATTTTTTTTAATGTAAATGGATTTTTGCTGGAAAGGGAGCGGTGTTCAGTACCAGAGGAGTGTGGCACAGATTCTATACAATAGGAGACACCTAACTAGTGCCATTGGATATGCAAGTGAGCAGAAGCTATCTTTGTATAGCAGTGTGGGCATCAGTGAGAAATGTGAATTTTGCCTTGATAATGTAAGATAGACATTCAGTTATAAAGAAGCTGGGTGAAGGGGACACATGAACATGAAAATTAAAGAACTAATAGGAATAATTAATGAGAGAGTTAATAAATTAAGCTTACATAGTTGGGGAATAAAGGATATTGAGCAGTAGCTGGTTTTTGTTTGGAAGAAGAGGTTTATCTCTGCAGAAGGATCACTAGGATATTTTAAGAGAAGAAAGGAAAAAAAGACTGTTTCAACTTCTGGATGCAAAAATAATCCTAAAATAAATAAGTACTCCAAAAAATATTCATGCTTTAAAGTCTGATCTAAAGCCTATCCAAGACAATGTGATGTCTTTTATAAATTTAGGTGGGTTCTGTCAATTAATAAAGACTTGTGATCAAGTCTGGAGGCCTGATCATAAGAGTCTATTGCATAACTTTCATGATTCTAAATGAAATTGCTCAAAGTCTCATTGTGCAAATAGATGTAATTGTATGATTCTTCTGTGATTGCCTACTTCATGATCATTTCTCTGTAATTTATTCCCTGCATTTATTGTATTTCCTTCTTGTCAAATAGGTAAGCAACCTGAAGAAAATTTTAAAAGGAATATTGGATTACAACCATGAGGTAAGAACTGTTTTAAGTAATCTAGATCTGCTTTCCTTTTTTGTTAATATTTTGGTTAACCTATTCAATATAAGTTATATTTTACCAATTAAATCCTGACTTTCTTGGAAAGTGATTGACATACAGAGTGTTTCATGGCCTGTTCTCAGGTGTTAGCCTTCTCTAAAACTTACCTGCTGTATTGAATACTCAGAGTTGCCAGAGGAGTCTGATGTGCAGTCTGCTGGTCTGATGTGCAGTTGTACAAACAGTAGATGTTTTTGCTGACTGTGTTCTGCAGATGGACTTTTAACAGTTTTTGACCTGTATCTGAATTTCTTTTCACACACACACACCCCACCCCTGTGCTCCAGCTAAAGATTGTCTCTTCCCTGGCTTTTTCCCTTGAGGAGAGAGAGTAAAGAGCCTCTCCCCATGATAAAATTTGCAATGAAATGTTTTAGTCCTGAGGTACTGGGGTCTCTCCTTGGCATTTGCTCTTATGCTATTGAGCAAACTCAGAAATTAATCACTCCAGAGGAAATACAATATATCCGTTTTTTCAGTGGTGAATTTTCAGTTGAAATATGCTTTCAGTTTCAGTGATGTTTTGAGGCAAATTGATCTTTACAGGCTGCAGCACAAAATCCATAGTATGTATGTTCTGGACATGGCTTGTCTCAAAATATTAGCTTCTCATAAATACTTCAGAGGAAGATATTTGTTAATGAACTTAAGTCTTTAAAAATGAACAGATTTTCAGAAAAAAGTTTGACTCAAGCTCATATTCAGTGGATGGTCAGGTATCTGTGTTGAAATGAATTTTGAAAATTGATAGAGCAAGCTGGTCATAACTGACAAATATAGAAAGGAACAACTTGTTGTTTATAACAAGTTAATACTATTGTGAAAAAGTGATCCCAGTGTGATGATTAAGTTTCTGATGTGAAAACTTCACTACTAAGCAAGCTTAGAGTTGTTTCAAGCTGATTAGGTTTTGTATAATGCATATTTATGTTTAACTGTATTTGGTTTGATTTCTTTTTTTTTTTTTTGGCTGAGGCAATGCTTGTCATGATAATTCTACTATGAATCCTGGTTATGTTTTCTTCAACCTGATTCCCTGTCCTAGCTATCACCTTCTACAGAAATATAGATTTGAATTTATATGGACTTTACCTGATGTAGCTAAAAGCCTTTGAAAAGCATATAAGCTAATTTTGTTCATCTTCAAAAACTCAAAATTATGAATTGCATTCAGGAGGACAGTCTTCCAATAGCTGTCGTATGTTGCTGTCTCTTATCACTTATAGTATGGAAGGACAAGAAGCCAAAGTCTGCGTGCTGTGTTATGCCCCACTGATCTTGCTGTAGAACTCTGCTGCTCTGTAATTGAAACTTTTGTTTTTACAATTGAGATCTTTTATGTTTATTTTTTAAAAAGGGGAAAAAATGCTCTTTTTCATCTCAGGATATTTATTGCAGAGTCTAGCCTTTATTTTCATATCTCTTTCACTTCAGTTTTTTTGTTGGATTAAAATCGTATCTCATGTTTATTTCAATCTTCTGTTTACACATTCATATCCTTGGTTTCATGATAACGCCTGTTGATATGGCTCTTAGCTTCAGCTTTCTTCAATAGCATTGATGAAGCCATTTGTATTGTTAACTTAAACCTGGCATTGCCTTTGAAAGAAATTAAGGAAGTACAGATCAATATATAAACATATATATAAATATATAATTCAAATAATACTGTGTTATACAGTATTATTGCAGTCTTTATACAATGGTAAAATTTTCCATTGTGCTTGATGCATTCACGGATTTCTTATTTTCTCACTAGAATGACCTAAAGGAAGTCTTTTCCAATAAGAATGTATCTGGGTCCTTCAAATTGTACAAAAATTTTTAGTGATGTTGGTGCTTATTCTTTGAGATACCTGTTTAGAAAAAAATAATGCCACAATGCAAAAAAACACTGTATAAAACAAGAAAGAACTTAACCACAACAATTCCAGAAAGCTGAACTCTGGAAAACTTTGAATGGCTTGATTTCAGTGTATTCTTCATATACATCTGTTAAATGTTTTTTATAAATACCTTTACCTCATTTTCTTCTTTTCTTGAGTATTAACACAACAAAGGGCATCCAGCAAGCAAATGATTGGTTCCCTCCATAGTAATTGTTTCTTTATTGCACTCTGCTTAAGAAGTGACAGTTTCTTTTTATCTGCAATTAATGTGTCAGAGATGTTTTTAATTCCATATTTCATATTCATATTTTCAGCCCCCTGAAAGCTCTTTATGAACAATTTAAAAGTATTGTTTCATTTCTTCTACTGACAATCATTAATGTAAATCCTTCTTAAGTATAAATCAGATTACATTAATTGTAAGTCACATGAGGTTTTTGTTTTGTTTTGTTTCCTTCTGTATGTGGGCTGTGTAATTATGTATTGTGCTACTACCTCAAGTTCTCCTCCGTGGAACTAGCTTTGTTAGCTCTGAGACTTGCTAAATATCCTTGAATTTTCTAGAAATGTGAGGCCAAGTGATGGAGTTTTTTACTGTCTTAAACTTGCCATCCATCAGTCCTAGATACATATGTTGCATAAGTGAAATATTTCAATTTCTGGCTTTCTAGTGGTGAAGAAATGAGATTTATGTATAATACTTTATGCTATATATTTCATATAAGGTGGGTTTTAAGCATTAGATTTTTTTAATAGGATGCTTTTTGAAAAAAAAAAAAGTGTTATTATCCATGTGCTATTGATCATTGTGGAAGCCTGCCTTTGTTAACTTTTATCTGAAAAAAAAAATAATCTTCCAGGTTTGAAACTGTTAGTTTCTTACTAGTTAAGACAGTCAGGTTTCTCTTCTCCCAAATATTAGTTGTGTCAAGCAGTATGGTTTAATATTTGGATGTTAGGTGTTAGGCAATTCAGTTTGTTTTAAAGTTGGATTGAAAACTATGTTAAAGTATAAGTGAATTGCTTTTGTTGATTTGGAATAATCTTTGTATTTCAAAATGTGTGTGTGTGAATATGTGTAGTGATACAGACATGTATGTATTGGGTCTTCATACAGATTCTGGGGCAACAGATTAATGACTTCACCCTTCCTGATGTCAACCTGATTGGAGAGCATGCTGATGCTGCAGAGCTTGGGAGGATGCTTCAACTTATTTTGGGATGTGCAGTGAATTGTGAACAGAAGCAAGGTATAAAATTTTGAAAGCATGTTTTCTCCCAGGCAGTGAATAAAAATCTAGCTTGTTGTGTAATTACTTAGGGGGAAAATTATATTTCTCATGTTGCTGTCAGAGGTAAATGTGGGGTTTTTGTCAGTGGTGACATTGTTTTGTATTACAGATAATAACTTGTTTTGCTATAAGCTTCACTAGTTTTGGAGTCCCACATTGTGGAAATGGTTTTGCTTCTAATATACATGTTTTCAGTTTTTCTTTGCTGAGCTGAAAAGGCACTCTACACAAGAAAATTCTTGGGCCCATCCTTTAACCATTTATGAAGTAGCTTGGGATAATTAAGAAAGAAAAAATGTGGCTGTTGCACTATTCTGTGTAACTCTTGGTTTTAGGGGTGCATTCCAGTCGTCATGTTACTACGCAGTCAAGAGCTATCAGTGTGGCTTAGGGCTGCACTGAAGATGTCTAATGTGATTTGGGATACTGTAGTTTCTGAGACTTTTGCATGGGATTGACAAATAGGAAACAGTGATGCTGGCAACCATGCCCTTCTGGGCAGCAGCTGAAGACCAAGTGTGATACCTTAAGGGCATTGAAAATGTCACTTGAGGCATCTGTTAGGCGGTTGAATCCCTCTTCAGCAGTCACCGAAAGAGACTTTGGCCTCTCTTGACTCCCATGGCACCAGCTGTCTTATCTGACCCGCACAGGTAGATAAGGACCCATTAATTTTTCCTGCACATGCCACAGGGGATGTGATGAACAACAGAGACACTTGAAGTGTCCCAGATCTCATGCTCTAAACTTGCCTTGGGTGCAGGGTGTTATTGCTCAATTACCTTAAATTGTTCTTAATTCAAGCCAGGTTAAAGTAGCAAGGCAACTACAAACATTTATTCTTAACACTTAAAAACAGGAAGCAGAAGAAAAGGTTTATAAAATACACATGTGTTTAAGTTGCATCAAATACTGTCTCTTCCTGATTTAACTTAATTCTGGTTTCCTTTCTGAAAAAAATTGCAGCCAGGGTTTCAGACCCTTTGTCTTCCTCTTGCATTATGCATATTAGTTTTTTATAGCTAGTTTCCCCTTTCCACTTTTCTCAGGTGTCTAAATCACTTTAAAGTAAATTCAGAAGGAGAATTTATTCTTTTAATCAGGAGACAGTCTGGCTATCGTATTAATTAAAATAGAGGTAGTTTTCTTGCATGAGTACCTAAATAGATTTTTATTAGACCTCCTGTACTCCTTGTTTTATGTAAAATTATCTTCCTTTTAGTGACTGTTTGGCATCCTCAAGTGGGAAGTGTATCTTATTCCTGCATTTCTCTTACTCTTTCAGTCTGGACTTCAAAAAATTTGTCAGAAATACCAGAACAGTCTAGTTTTATGTACTTAGATTGAAACGTAGCATGATCTAATAAATGACTCTGAGGTGACTGATTCCCAGCATTTTCCTCATGGGAAAATCGTTAGAATACAGGTCACATGTAAAGATGATCATGTCTGACTGGAAACCATATGCTACTGGGCAAGTCAAACTCCTTGATTAGTCCAAATGTCAGAATCTGTCCTTATAACCCTGTATCATCTTACAAGGTACCTGCTGCGTAATTCACATCTACACATAGGTGAGGAATGAAAAAGTGGAGGGGACTTACTTGTGATGCCGCAAAGAAGTAAGAACAAATATGAAAATGCCTTGAAATGAGGATATTGTAGGAAGGCAGGATGTTTTTGTTAACTTATGAAAGAGGACAACCTATGCAAGGTTCATATACTTCTATAGCCTGAATAGTTTGGGAACAAAGTGAGAAAAGGAAGTTAAGTAGCTATTTCAGAAGTGAGAGATGCCAGAAGGAAAAAGAATGGATGACAACAGTGTACTTTTTTCATAGTTGTAAACTTCCAGTGAGCCTGGATTTCTGTCTGAACAGACTTCTAATACTAATAAAGTCTTGTTGAGTTTATTGACTTGGAACTTGAGTGGTGATTATACATTTCAGTGTTGTCTGTGGCACCTAGTCACTTTGTAGGAAGGATGCAACTTCTGATCTCATGTTCTGTGTGACTTGAGTTTTAACAGTAACATTTCAGAATGCTCTTATTTTCAGAGTACATCCAGACCATAATGATGATGGAAGAATCGGTTCAACATGTTGTCATGACAGCCATTCAGGAGGTATGCTGGGATGCCCACAGTGTGTAAAAGTTCAGCCTGTCAGTGTTGTACAAAAGTCTGCTTTTTTTTACTTTGGAAAAACAAAATAAGTGGCATAGATTTTGCCATTTTACATGGAGAAATATTGTATTTTTCCTTAGAAAAGCTTGCTTTTTGTCAAGGAACTCTGGTTGAATGTCCCACTTTTCTTTAAATCTAGAAGTTTGAAACTTCTAGATATTTTTGGTACTGGGTTCCCTTTCCTTTACCTTTCCCACCCTATGGCTCCTGAATTACACTAGACTGTTTTTGTATGAGTAATCAAATACTGTAGGATTTCTTCAAAATTTGTATCCTGAAATTGCAAAACTCCCATCAACTGTTAATTAATCTTGGTTTTGTTTTTGTTTGTTTTTTTACTGGACAAGTGAAAAGAGAAGTGGATAGTATAGTATTCTTTTGTCAGCTGTACTGTTATGAACAGGCTAATGAAGGTAGTTGTGCTAATACGTTACTATGAGTTAGCAGGTATACTGCAGTGTGTTTTGTAGAAGTGTTCTCCGGTAGTAAATTAAAACTATAGTGAAATACAAACCACAGTGTTAGGGACCACTACAACCATGAAGCTGCTGTGTGACTTCTTACAGAGTCTAGAGTGCCTGTCAGTTTTCATAGATGGAGGTTTACTGCAGGGCAGGCCACTGAGGAAAGCAGGAAATCGCTGGTAGTCCTGTTTGTTCTGAACCTGAACAACAGAAACTAAATTCCACATTGATCTCTAGGGCAATTTCATTTTTCTGTAATGTCTGAACAGAGAAAGATGTCAGTGAGTCTAGAGGGACTTTGTCCCCTATCATTTTGTCCCGTGCTGTATCCATGCAGTCATACATCCTGTTGTCTGTGTGAGGACTGCTATCTATAACATTGCAGAGGGGACTTTTGAAATTAGCATTGAAAGAATCCTTATGCTAAATCATCTTCCAGTCAGTGCTGTTAAGTACCAGTTTGCCTGAGTTTTGGGATCTATTACTTTTGCATTCTTTTTAACTGTAATACAGTGTTTTGGAGGATTTTTCTAATGTCTGCTTTTATTAAACCCAACTTGCAGCATTGCTTTATTCTGCACTGTCTTAAAATAGTAAACATTTTCTTATCCTTCCTTCTTCTGTTGAAAATCTCCTGTTTGATTTATTTAAAGATCTCCTTCGAAGATTTGCTAAAATGGGCAGATCTGAAGCAGCCCACAGTTTTTGGCATTTGATGAGTAGGAATTTAATTTGTTTAGTGTTTAAGTCCTTTCTCAGAGGTGGGGAGTAGAAGTGGGGAGAAATCACAGGTTAAGGTTCTGTTCTTCTGAAATAGATTTTTGAAACTCATTGAATCAAAAACCTTACTGTTCAGGTACTCGTGCAGCTCTGAGTGAATTTAATGCTGCCTTCCAAGCTTCTTAGAAATCCAAAGTGTTGAGGAGGATCTCAGGTACTTAAAGAGGTCAGAAAGTGTCAAAAAAGAAAAATAAAAACTCTGGGACACTTTGAGAGCGGAACCTCCCTCCATTATTTTTCAATGGTTTGGGGAGTCTGGAGAGGTCCCAGTCAACTGGAAGCTGGCAAAGGTTGTCCTGATTTTCAGGAAGGGGAAGAAGGAAGACCCTGGTCATTACAAGCTGGTCTCATTTCAGTGCCTGGCAAATTTATGGAGGTTATTCTGAAAGTTACTAAAAAACACTTGAGAGACAATGCAGTCATTGATCATAGCCAGCACAGGTTCACAAGGGAAAAGTTCCGCTTAACTAACTTAATTTTGACTTTATGACAAGGTTACTCATCTAGGTGACCAAGGGAAGCCAATAGATGTGTGTTTATTTTATCAAAGCTTTTAATACTGTCTCTCACAGTATCCTTCTCGACAAAATGTTCAGCGTACATTTAGATAAGTTCATAATATTTTGGGTAAGCAATTTACTGATGGATTAGTCTCAAAAGGGTTATGGTAAATGAGGTTATATTAGGCTGGTGACCAGTCTCGGGGGTCAATTTTAAGGCAAGTGTTCTTCAATATTTTTATAAATCATCAGTATGCAGAAATTGAATGTACATTAAGTAAATTTGCTAATGAGCTTAAACTAGGGAGGAGCTGTGGACTCCCTTGAGGTTAGAGTGACCTTACAGAGAGATCTGGGTAGGCTGAAGAGTTGGGCATTCACCAACCATATGAAATCTAAGAAGTGCTGGATTCCCCACCTGTAATGGGGTAATCCTGGTTATACATAGAAACTGGGGGACGAGAGGCTGGAGAGCAGCCCTGTGGAAGAGATGTGGGGCTTTGGGTCCATGGAAAGTTGCATGTCAGTCAGCAGTGTGTCCTGGAAGCCAAACAGGCCAGCTGTGTCTTGGAGTGTGTTTAGCACAGCTGGTTGAGGGAGGTGATTGTCCCACTTTACACCACGCAGGTGCAGCCCCACCTTGAGCAGTGTGTGTTTTCAGTGCCTCAGTATAAGAAGGACATCAAACTAATTAAGAGTGTCTGGAGGAGAGCAACCAAGATGGTGGAAGGTTCTGAGGGCAAGACTTGGGAGGAAGTGGCTGAGGTCAACTTAGTTTGTTCATCTTGGAGAAGAAAAGGCTGAGGGGTGACATGGTTATGGTCTACAGCTTCCTCAAGGAGGGCAGTGGAAGGCGAGCTGTTGATCTCTCTGGTGACCAGCAATAGTACAGGAGGAAATGGAACAGAGCTGCATCAGGAGAAGTTCAGACTGGACAGCAGGACAAGGTTCTTCACTGGGAGGGTGGTGGGTCACTGGAACAGAGTCCTTAGGGAAGTGTTCAAGGCACTGAGCATTTTGGAGTTTTGAGTGTCTGGCCAAGGCTTTTAGTTGTATGGCTTAGTTTTAGGCAGTCCTGGAAGGAGCAGGGAAGTTGGACTCTATGATGATTATGCATCCCATCCAACCTGAGATACTCTATGATGGGAGTTTAAATCCAGAGAGCGTTTTCAGAGCTGCACCTGCAGTCTGTGCCTTTGGAGGGCTGAAGCTTCACTGAATTTAGGGAGGTTTTTCTGTCCCTTGGACTCAGAGCAGCTCTCAGAATCCAAGTGACTTGGACTAAGCAATATATAGGAGACACCAAAATAAAATGCCTAGGAAAGTAGTTATATATGCATATTTTAGAAGTTAGTATGTCACCAAAGTCAAACATTTCAAAGCATTTGACATGCAGGTACTCTTTCTTCAGAATTAGGTATATAAAAAGGTTCTGTAAGCTTTACTGATATATTATGTAATTTGTTCTTCTGTTTCAGCAAAGCACATATTTTTTGATATTTCTTTGGTTTTCATAAATCTTACTCATCAATATATTTCATGAGGCACTGTAGAACAAGCATGTGCCCTGTTTTCTGTTTTTTGCATGAAGAAGCTGATTTTTAAATGGAAGAAGGAGCACTTTGTTTTGTATTTTATTTGGTCATTTCAGTTTTTTAATAAATTCTGACTCCTCAGCATTTCCTTTCTTCACTTACTGAAGTGTTAAAATAGCAATAGTAAAATACGCTTGTGCTCTATAAAGGTTTTATAAATTGAACAATGGTCTTCTGTTACTTTTTCAACGCAGTCAAATTGATCTGGTGTGTTGCCAGCACCTAGATTCTTAGGTTCTAATACAAAGACGTGCTTTTCTAAATGCAGGCTATGCACAAGGTAAAATACTGCAAAAAATATCACATACTTATAAATCAAGTATTGTATATTCTATAATATATGCTCTTATATTCTGGTTATATTATTATAATTTATTATTACTTGCAATTAATGTATTACTATATATAATATGACATACATATTTTATTTCATAATTTACAGATTTTTTTAAAGGCCAAAAAATTACTTTAGCCATTTTGTGTTTCTCTTTCCTTTTCTTGACATCCTTTGGAAAATCTGCTGTCATTTTCCCAAGTCTTCTTTGAGCAGACAAGTTCGTTGTTGATGAAAGTGGTAGCTGGAGAAATTGTTTGCCTTTGCTCTTTAGAACATCTCTAACCTTTATCACGTAGCAGGTATCTGTACAGGTCAAGTTGAGAGTCAAAATACAGGCTCTTAACAGCAATGTACTAGAGGTAGTGTTGAAAACTTGCCTGGGGTGTATAGCAAAAGGTACTTTCTGTCTGGATTTATACCAACTGTGTTACTTCCACAAAGCAGAAACTGTTTGGGTTTGTGGGTTTCCCATCCCCCATCCCGTATGTTGTCCTGACTGTTTAAAGGTTCATCTTGTCTGAAGTAAAAGTGGTTTTTGAACACCTAGGAAATAATAGAAAAAGACTTCTGTGGGTCTGTCAGTCGTACTGGAGGAAGAAGCTGCATCAAAGGATACACACTATGTGATACATAGCCTTGACTCTTAAAAAGCAAACAAACAAAAAGATGTTTTAAAAAAGTAAAACAACCTCCTGAATACAGAAGCTGGATTTTGACTGTTTCATGGACACTTAAATAACCTTGTACAATATTAACGACCACAGAAGAAACATTTATATAAAGCAAATGTTTTGAACATTTACCATCATCTGGAATGGTGCAGCTGCATTTGCAAAATCATGCAGATCATGTGTAGGGGGAAAAAAAGCATTCATAATTCAGGTTATTCATGCGTGCAGATTTTGTGATTTACCCCTTCCCTAATCTTTATGTATCCATGACAACACAACTTGTTCACATTTTGCAAGCAAAGCAGTTAAAAAGTGAAGGTTTTAATGATATAAAATTAGCAGATCTACAAGTATTTTTTAAGACATTGTACCAAAGCTTTGAGCATGTAAATGTATAGATGTAAAGGATTACAAGGAATGACAACTGGTTCTCATAAAACTACACAAAAAAATATAAAACTTGTCATGTTGTGCAGATTATTGTTCCATTTAAAATCCAGACTTAAGTCTTCAGCACAGAACAAACTTTTAATTTTAAATGACACTTTAGTTATTTGAACAAACACTTGTGCTGCTTCAAGTCTTCATTCTAAATATGCAAAGTAAACCAGAAAATGAGCAAGGAAGTAAATGATAGTTGTTTGCTTTTTCACTGTGGAAAGCTCTTAAGCAGACTTTTCCTTCTACTGTAGAGGCCTAATGCAATGGCTTGATTTTGCAGGCACTTTTTTGATTTCCCTTTTCATAATGAATTCACTTGTAAAATCTCTGCACATCATCCTTTAAAAGTACATGTGAAAATAGATTATAATACTAAAGCTAAATTATGCATTTGGAGCTGAAAGCCAGTTGCAGTGCTGTGAAATTGTGAAGGCAGATCTTTATGCCTACCTGTAGTTTTGCTTCTGAAGAAAAGAAAACTTGCAAGGGAAGGAGAATGAGAAGGCCAGTTCCTTCTGATTTTTATTCTCTTGAATCAGCCAGCTGAAATACAAATGAAGGAGTTTGCCACTCTAATCTCAAAAGTACTGGCATTGGCCCATACCTCTCCAGACCATGTGTTTTAGTATCACACTTGCAAGTTGTGTGTGAAGCACTGAAACTACAGCAGTATATCAGGAATGTGTCTGAATGTGAGCTTGTAAATAAAGGAGATTTATAGCAGAACACAGCAAGGAAAATTGCTTTAAAAATCAGTAACAGCCTACTAGTATCATCAGATTAGTAATAAACAATGCAGGAAAAGCTAATATGCATGCCGTTGAGCAAGTAACTGATGAAATGAGCATTTTTGAGCTCTAAACTTCAGTAGTACCAGAAGTGATAGTATCTGGTGGTCAAAAACCAAAGTGAAGAATAGGGGAAAATGGGCAAGCCTGTTATACTTTTTTTTAGGTGGATGGAAGGTGTAGTGTGTGTTTTGAGTTGACATGCATGTCTGTATGGAATCCTAAACCACAGCATTCGGTAAAATGTTTCTTGAATTTTTCAGGAAATCTTATTAAAGGGAGAGAAGCTTGGATAGGTAGGTGGAGTTATACCTTATTAGCTGTGCTGTTTGTGGTAAGGTGTTATTAAGCTAGAAGAAGCTGGGTAGAGGCAATCCAGAACCAGAGCACAGTCAGGGCATTTGCTTACATATACCATTGTTCCTCTCCAGTGTGAGGGGAAAAGATGAAGGCATCCTTCATCCTGATAACTCTGCCTTTTCACCCCACTTCTTGTTTATTGTTAACCGATGGCCAGAAGTTGTATTCCTGTATTACTAGTGAGCAATCAGGTAATCTTGTTCCTGTTCCTTGTCTAGTCACGCTACCGGATGCAGCACCATCCCTTAAATTTCTTCTTTAGCATCCCTGCCATACTGCAGGCCATAACATTGCCAGATGCATTCTGTTGCATTGAATCAGTCATCTGCATATGTGGCTGTGGCTGTTGCCTTCAGTGCTTCATGCCAAGTAAATGAGGGAAAAGGCTGTGGATGCTGTCTCCCTGGACATTGGTAAAGCCTTTGACACCATCTCTCACAGCATTCTCCTGGAGAAACTGGCTGCTCATGGCTTAGATGGGTGTGCTCTAACCTGGGTTGAAAGCTGGCGGGATGGCTGAGCCTGAAGAGTGGTGGTGAATGGAGTTACATCCACTTGGCAACTGGTCACAAGTGGTGCTCCCCAGGGCTCAGTATTGGGGCCAGTCCTGTTCAATGTCTTTATTGACAGTCTGGATGAGGGGATTGAGTGCACCCTGTGTAAGTTTGCAGAGAGCACCAAGCTGGGCAGGAGTGTTGATCTGCTTTGGGGGTAGGAAGGCTCTGCAGAGGGATCTGGACAGGCTGGATTGATGGGCCGAGGCCAGTTGTATGAGGTTCAACAAGGAGAAGTGCCGGGTCCTGCACTTGGCTCACAACAGCCCCAAGGAAGGCTGCAGGCCTGGGAAGAGTGGCTGGAAAGCTGCCTGGTGGGAAAGGACCTGGGAGTGTTGGTCAACAGCTGGTTGAACGTGAGCCAGCTGTGTGCCCAGGTGGCCAAGGCAGCCAACAGCATCCTGGCTTGTATCTGAAAGAGCGTGGCCAGCAGGACAAGGGCAGCGATGATCCGCCTGGACTGGGCACTGGTGAGGCCACACCTCGAACACTGTGCTCAGTTTTGGGCCCCTCACTGCAGGAGGGACACTGAGGGGCTGGAGTGTGTCCAGAGAAGGGCAACGAAGCTGGTGAAGGGTCTGGAGTACGAGTGTTATGGGGAGCGGCTGAGGGAACTGGGGTTGTTTAGTCTGGAGAGGAGGCGACTCAGGGACTTTATTGCTCTCTGCAACTGCCTGAGAGGAGGCTGTAGGCAGGTGGGAGTAGGTCTCTTCTCCCAGATAACAAGCAACAGGACGAGAGGAAACAGCCTCAAGTTACACCAGGGGAGGTTTCTATTGGATATTAGGAAAAATTTCTTCACTGAAAGGGTGTTGAAGCATTGGAGCAGGCTGACCAGGGAGGTGGTGGAATCACCTTGAGGTCTTTAAAAAAACACGTAGATGTGGTGCTTAGGGACATGTTTTAGTGATGAACTTGGCAGTCCTGGGTTAACGGTTGGACTTGATGATCTCAAAGGTCTTTTCCAACCTAAATGATTGTATGATTCTATGCACACTTCCCATGACATTCCTGGTACAGGCCTTGGAGTTAAAATTCACTAGTTCTGTGTAACATTCACACTAAACCCACATCCTAGATCTGCACTGCCTAATCCTTCTCCAGCTCATGTCATCTTCTCTGATTTCTGCTAAGGGTTCTCAAGGATAGGATGTTTTGGAGAGATGGCAAAACCTGCTGAAGAATAAAGGGATTATATCACGGGCCTCGGCCTGCTTCCCTTAGGGTGATCCACAGAACGCAGCAACACCACAGTGGCCCCTAGTGGGTTGTACAGCTGCTGGCCTGCGGCGGGCCTGGGGCAGGACACCACGCTTGTCACATGCCGCCTGGGACCTGCCGGCTGTGAAGTACTGGCTTAAATGGGGCAATTTAGTGTCTGAAATGTGTTGGTGAACAGTGGTGTGGGGTATAGGATAGGGAGAGGATTTGGTTAATATGGATGTCTCTGTTAGTGCCTGCAAAAGCTTTTGTACGGTAGCTAGTGAAATGGTGTAATTGAAAAGTGTATACGTATCACAGAGCAGAGGGGGACAGGAAATTCTTGTTTTAGATGCCAAATGACAATCAGCTTAGAAAACATGGCCCTAAATTAAATACAAGTTTGTAATGCCACCATATATGGTAAAGAAAAAGACATGTGACTTCATTTTTCAGGGGACAGCACTGAGGCTAGGGGCTTTCTAATTACTGTTACAGAGATTCTGGGCTTCATGGAATGCTTCATTTCGGAGTAGTTTGTCATTGTAAAGATGTAGAGAAAATAAAGGAAGTCAGTTAGCGATAGACATTGTCAAGGTCTGAGGAGGACTGTAGGTACAAATAGATGAATTTAAGCACGTGGCATACAGCTAAATCCCCTTAAGGATATGCGGAAAGGGAGAGAAATGTGTCAGACGGAAATTTTCTTTCATACACCATATTATAAACAGAAAGGATGGAGAAGAAATTCAAGCTCCATGCTGTGTATCCACAAAACTCTGCCAATGAAAAGTAATGCAAAAGCACTGATTTTTGGAAGGAATAAAAGCAGCCGTGTCTCTGGAGAGAGTAATCGGGCTAGACAGCACACCTTAGGAAAGAAATCTTGCCCTGAATTTGGTTAGGGTAGGGCCTTTTTTGTTTCTTACTTCCATGGATTGTGTCATTGCACAGCTCAAGTTTTTTGTTTGGTCAGGATGGCAGAAACCAACAGTGTGGTTCTGTAATGCTGCCTTTTGAGTTAGTTACAACCAATTTCTTCTTTGGAGGACTGTTTCTTCATGTGTACTACAACTTTCAATAGTAACTTGACCTTAATATGTTTGGTGGAGGTGGGTGGGTGGAGGTCTTTGGGCTACAGATCTCATTACATTTGATTTAGTTTTTAACTACCTGTGTAGCTGCTCAGTGGCTTACTAAAAGAAAACTTTCGTTTTCGTACCAACTTTTTATCTTTTAGTAAGCACAGCAGTCAATTTGGAGGCTTGCTATTTTTTTGTTTTGTTGCTTAATTCATGCATAAAAGTAAGGTTTTCTAGACTAAAACAACTACTAGCCATTCCTACAATAAAACAGGCGTTAGTATGAAAGGAATTGTAATACTCATTTCAGGAATACTCTCTGTAGCCTTTCTTTTTAAATTTGCAAGTTACAGACGACTCCAGAGCAGGAATTTTGATCATCTTTGTTTTGCACAGTTAGCTGAGATACATGTCCCAACTGCAGTTAAATAAATAAGTTGATGTGAACTTCCAGGTGATCAAAAAATGCAAACCACTGGCAGAGAACGGTTAAAGGCAGATCTTGCATGGTGTGTTGATAGCTACAATCATTCCAATGCCACTTCAGTAAAATGTATAGCAGAGTGTACTATAGGTTACTTCATAGATAAAGAATGTGCATTGTCAGAAGAAGAAGAGATTACATAAGATTTATTTTAGTGTTTTAAATATTATAAATTCTGAAGTTTTCTTTCTGTAGTTGTTTCTGAAAAAGTCATATATAAAAATGAAGTTAAACTTCTAAATGAGGTCAGATTGAAGCTCCCAGAAGTTAAAATCAGCCTGATGTTCATTGAAGCTTAGCTTTTAATATAAAAGTAAATCCTTGCTTTTTCTAATCCAGTGTAATCTAATTGCAGTTGATGAGTAAAGAGTCTCCAGTCTCTGTTGGAAATGATGCTTACGTTGACCTTGATCGGCAGGTATCTAAGACTAGATGTTTCTTTTCCTTCAATCATAGCACATCAGTGGCCAGTCATTTTGCGTTACTAAAAAGACTTCTTTCTTTAATCATGAAAAGGTTTTGTGGGAAATTCAATTAAGGCGTGTAAAACTAAATTTCAGTATTTCAAATCCTTTTGCTTTATAAATGTAGTTTACCCATTTTGTGCATTTAAAGGAGAGGAAAAACTATGTTTGGAAAACAAGTTTAGCTGTATGACACAGTATAGCAAAACTGCAGACCAGTGCAATCTTTGGGTATTGAGAAAGAAGAATAAAAAGTGTATGGTATTTGAATATCACTTTTTTTGCCAGTTCCTACTTGCAAAGTCAGTTTAAAAAAACACATAGATGTGGCTGAAAATCCTTAAAGCAGTCCTGGGAACTGTTACAATACATAAGAGAAATTTTCAAAGAGAATGCTTCCCTGTCTGATATATTTAAAGAATATGCAAACCCGATTTTTTTCTTACTAGCTTAACCTCATGCTAATGCTGTCCTACTTCCTCGGTTTTTTCCTAATTGAGAGGCATAGCACAGTGGTGTTCCCTGTGTTCTTCCATCCTGCTTTCTCTGCAGAAGTATGTAAGTTCTGACAGATGGAATTATTTTTGTATACCATTAGGCCCTTGAGAAGTAAAACTGAAAAAATCAGATACAGTGATGCTGTTTGAGAAAGTCCACCTAAAATTCATCATATATAATAATACATACCTATATCTCTGTATACATAATATGCACACACCTGTTTTGTCAGGCAAATTTTCTTGTAGCTGTTTTTTATGTTATCTTAACTGCAGTCATGCAAACCTGCAAGATACATATCTTTGAACATAAAGGCTTTGTGGGAAGTATCTGAACATTTCCCACTGCTTACAAGATTCAGTGCCCTTTTTCAGAAGGGTGGGCTTCTCCCTTCACCATGTTAGTGGTATTCCTTTTGTGCAGTAAGAGTAGTTCCCAGTCACTACAGAGATTTTACCCTAATTGTCCATTCCCTGTATTCCACCTTCCAGTCCCTTCTGTATTTGAAAAGTAGATTGAAAACTGAATTTATGCATTCTTCATCCCTAAAGAAAAGTGGTATTGACAATTTTTTCAGTGTACAAAGCTGATGATTTCTTCAGACCCAAATTCTTCAGAATTTCAGTCAATTCATAGAACAGATGTGATAATTCTAATGCATTTTTGTAAGTCCAGATATTGCTTTTAGGTATGTTTACTTTTTGCTGTCACACAAGCTGAACAGTAATCTTATCTGCTTCTTTCTTTCTTTCTAAGAGCAGAATTGCCTTAGTTTTCAAAAAAATTGATGTATTACCTAAATGTAAAAACAATTTTACGGTCATGTAGTTCAGGATATTTTTAGACACTTCACAGAGTGATGGAGCTATAAATGTTTGTTGTTTATGGTAGCTGAAGAAAACTACAGAAGAATTAAATGAAGCTCTAGCAACAAAAGAAGAAATTGCCCAGAGATGTCATGAATTAGATATGCAGGTAGGTTTGCTATATTGTCTGTATTAATTTTGAAGTGGAAAAGAGAGATGTTACTTTTTGTTTTCAGCCACCTAAAAATTATAGTGTGATAACGTGATTTTTGAAAGGGAGATGAAAATCGCACAGTAATTGTTTTGCTCTACTTGTGCTAACGGAGTGAATTTTGTTGTTTTCTTATCTTGATGCAGTGTTGCCAGTATTAAGATTATTTGTACTAACAAAAGTTCTTTTCATGCAGGTAAGAAGGGGTTGAGCTGTGTGGTTAAACTCTTTTCATTAGACAAATCTTGGAGGTTATGCTACTGTAACAGTTTCCGTTAAGGGTTAAAGCCCGATCTGAAGTTACTGTAGTGTGTCAGCGGTGTATGGATTTAGACTAAGCCTTACTGTAAATCAAGCATGCCTTATCTGGAAGGCATAAGGAGTGTAAAGTGGGAGCCCCAGAAGGCATTGCCATTGCAACCCTGCTTAGGAGTATAATTCAGGCTTTTGCCAAGCAGTTCACTAACTGTTAGAATGAATAAAGGTGATTTGTGTGTCGTGGTTTTGGTGTATGTGATGACTCAAGCTCTTATTGAAGCATTTCCTTCTGAGATGTTCACATTCCATCTCTTCCCATCCTGCTCCTGCATGTTAATTCTATACTATTTAATAGTATGTGAACCTGTGCTTCATCTGTTGTTTGAGTTGCAACACTTTGGGTTCTTTTCACTACTGTGTGTTTTCACAGCGTTGGGGAAACAGTAGTCTTGGGACTGCGTTCCTGTTTCAGAGGCACTGGATTAAAAAGAAAAACAACATCTGGGAAGGGCACAGCCGTCCCTTCAGTGTGATTGATAGGCATTGTTTCTTTTGGAAATAAGTTTTAAAAGCTTCACTATGGAGGCCCAGTTCTATTTGGTTGTTGGGAAAGTATGCAGACTTCATTACAATGAAATCATCTTCTGTGATAACTAAGACTTCTTTAGATGCTTGTGCGAAATGCATTTAAGAATAGTTACATTCTCTGTGTGGTAAATCTGCCCCTAATGTTGCAGTGGGTTAGTTACTTCACATAGCAATTGAATAACTATTCATGTTACAGTATATTCTTGTGAAATGTGATTATTGAAGCCTGTGTTTCCATTTGCAGGTTGTGCTGATACTTTATTATGCACGAGAAAAAAAATACTCTCTAGTTGGATAGCTCAGTTACTGCAGTGTAATGCTTTTACTACCACAGGTTGCAGCCCTCCAGGAGGAGAAGAGCAGCTTGCTCGCCGAGAACCAGATTTTGATGGAACGTTTAAACCAATCTGATGCTATTGAAGATCCCAACAGCCCTGCAGGTCGTCGGCACTTGCATCTGCAGACACAACTAGAACAACTCCAAGAGGAAACATTCAGGTAGAAAAGCAATGCTTGATTAAATTGTTTGTAGCTTGCAACAAGCTTGACTTACTTCCAGTTCTGCTGGCAATTAAGAATTAGTATAATGGGTGGTAAAACCACGGTAGTAAAGTTTTTACAGTGATGTACATGTTATGATTTACCTCTTTACATGCTCCAGCATAAAAAATTTACATTATTTCATAATGCTGAAATGTTGTATACATGTCACTCTCTACTCTCTGGAGTTATTTTGAATTGTTTGCGTGCAATCACTTCACCCATGTTTTTCAAAATCAGTGAGAATGAAAAGTAGCGTATTTTCCTTTATGTGAATTATTCTGACTGTATTCTTAAGGTGTAGGAATTCCTAGCTGAAAGTTTGCTATGGGCAGTACTACAGGTGGTATTATTATACAGCAAAGTGTGTCCTCAGAGTTTGAAAACAAATTATTTCATATCTGAAAGATGGAGATTATCAGCAGGTGAGCTCCGCTCTTCATTTGCATTTCATTGATGTGGAAATCCAGTTCCTCTTTAAATATCCTTCGTGGTCCTTTTGACTGTTGCTTTCAAGCTGTGTAAGCCTATTCTGCTGAAGAAAGCTGATTCACTTCACCATCATCTTTTCATTCTTGTTGCTGTACTTTCCATAGCCTTTGTGAATGAAACTGTGGTATTTCTTTACACTGCCATTTTTTTCTTATCTTTCTGTCCTCTTCTGGTTGCCCTTTTCTAATTTTTATGTCAGCTGCCATATAACTCTCCTTTTTTTGCCTGTTTTGCCATTTTCCCACTTCCTCTTGCTAAGCCTTTTTCCTGCATGTTTAAACACAGTCTTCATTTAGTTTCTTGAAGAATGTTCAGCATTTCTCTTTCGCAGCAGCTAGTGCGTGATTTTCTTCTATGCATCTGCCATGTAAAGGAATAACATAGTGCTGTCTTCCTAATGTCCCCTTTTATCTCTGCTTCTTCATCTCCATGCTCTGGAATGTGTCCTACCTAAGTCTATTATCAATTGCTGTTTGGACAAGTTTTGTTCCCATATGCAATATCTTCACTGCCTGTTACTCTAGTTTCAGGTTCTGAAGGTCTTTTCACATGTGAGACTCATCTCCCAACCTCCTTTATCTCTTTCCCCTGCCTTCATAGCATGTGGTTTCTAAAGGCAATTTGTGTGTGTTCCTTGTCCAGCTCTACCTGAATAATCAGGATGTATGTACAGCTTAACTGATGCCCAGTGTGGTGTAAGTTTTTCTCCCAGCCTTGCATCTTTATGTCCTTTGACAGTTCCAGACTATCATGATCCAAATCTTTTGTTGTGTACAATTTAGTTGACACACTGACTGTCTTTTGTCTCCATTCTTGTAGACTGTTTGTGGACTTCTTGAATTAATGGATTTAATACCTTGCCTTGCCTGTGTGCTCCCCCCGCCCCAGCCCATACCTCTTTCTTCAGACCAAAATCACAATAGGACTTCAGGGTCCAGGTTGCGTCCTCTTCCATTCGTTCAAAATGCTTTGATAAAGCTTCTCGTAATTGTTCCTTTTGTTCACTGGCAGGTTAATGCAGCTTTGATTGTGTATTCTGTATGTGAGTAGTTCACTCCAGAAACTTTGGTCTGAGTTCTTTACACACTAGCTAGATAACTAAATGTATGACTTGGTTCTTCAGAGGGTACTAGGCATGCACAGGTTCTTTATAAGTAAATAAATAAATAAAGTCACCTTGGTGAGAGCTCTACAGCATTTGGAACATCTTACAATCAAGTCAGTATTGTCGAAGGTGTATAGGAGTTGAACAGCTGAACAAAATCTTAGGATAAAGATGTGTGTTCAAACTCTGTATGCCTCAAGATTAAAAAGGGTAGAAATTTCTGCTTGAACTTTCATCGTGAAAATTATGATGACACAAAACCACCAGGATTTGTCTTTCTGAGAACGTACATCACCTTTGGATCTTCCAAGTAGAAAGACTGATACCAAATCAGGGAGCATCAAAAAAGTCAATCTGCTTCTACATTTTTGGAGAAGCACATTGGGCTGCTGTTTCCTTCACTGCACCAGAAGGCTGTTTCATGCCTTTTTAGAGAGGATGATGATGATCTGGAAAGGTAACTGTGGCTAAAGCTGAGAATTATGTTGTTTTACTTAATTTCTATAGATTAGAAGCTGCCAAAGATGACTATCGAATACGCTGTGAAGAACTAGAAAAGGAAATTGCTGAATTGAGACAACAAACAGAAGAGCTTACTACATTAGCAGAGGAGGCTCAGTCTTTGAAGGATGAGATAGATGTACTCAGGTAAACTCCGTTCCATTAACCCATTTTTAACTAACTTTTAATCCATATAATTTGTGTACTTAGTCTTCATTAAGTTTTGCTTAACCAATTTTAATATTAAATATAAACACTTTGTCAATGCCAAGGTTCTTTTGGATCCTCCAGTTAAATATACAGACCACCACACAATTCTGCTGAAGTAAATTAGTCATTATATACCTAATCAATAACTAGTAGTAAAATGTTCAGTCCTACATCATTTTATAGTCACAATAAATCACTCACTGGTCTCTTTGAGTATTCTCTACTCATCTTCATCATGACGTGGGCATCTCTTCTCATCAAGGGAACTACACTCTTTCCTTTCCTGGGTTTCCATTATTTGGACCGTGGGTCGCACTTTTTGGTTCATCATACAATGCTAATGTGAACAACATCTGTTACAGATCTCTTTGCCACTGGATTTTAGCACCCAAAGTTGTGATGATTTGATGATGCTAGGCATTTATTAAGTGGGACGGTCCCTTTTACTATGGTACATAATCCCTCTTTCATAGTGCCTTTTCTAATTCACCAGCAGCTTTCTACCAAAGCTGTCTTTACCTCCTCTGTGATTAGTATAAGGAATGAGCCCATCAGGCTGCACAATTCCACAAACTATCTGTGTGGGCAGCATGGGTTCAAAAAGTAATTCCTTGCTTCACAGAGAGGCTCTGCATTTCATTGGGGATTAAGATTTGGCTTGACTCAGTGTCCCATAAATGAACCATCAATTTAATGGAGGATTCTCCAGACTTCATAGGAAATTGAGTCTGTAAATCAGTTGGTAAAATGAAACTGGGGGCAGTAATAGTAACAAGGGTGTGGGTGGTTGGGGGTGAGGGCTATTGCTGTCCTGGCAGTGGACCAGGTGGACTGAAAAAACTGTAATGTTATAAACGAAGCCTGGTGTTTTGTGTTGTTTTTTGTTGGAGGTTTTTTTGTGTGTGTTTGTGGTTTTCTTAGAAGGAATCAGGCTCCAGAGCTGTTACGGTACTTCTGTGTCACCAAGTACGTGCTGCCTAGGAGATAGATCTTTATGATTTTATTCCTGGGTATCATTAAAACAAATTGAAGGGCAGAAAATTTTATTCTTTACCCTTGTGAAATGCAGGACTGAGGATAGATTTAGAAATGAAAGGAAATGTGTTGGAGTGAAGGTGCTGAAACTTATTTTAAGATTGGAAGCAGATAAGAAGGCTGTGTTAGGAAGAGTGATAGTGTCTAAGACTACCTCCATCAGCAGCTCTTTGAGTTGTGGGAGGGAAGTGGACAATTTAGAAGTGAAAACATTAGTAATAGGAGGATATGATTGCTTTCTTGTTCTCCCATGATGTCTCAATGTCTTCTGCATTAAGGCAAAATACTGAGGAAGCTTCAGGACATACAGTTTTGTTAGTTTTCAGAGTACAAATTTGATACAAATCTGTCCCTCCAGGCATTCTTCTGATAAAGTGGCCAAGTTAGAAAGCCAGGTAGAGTCATACAAAAAGAAATTGGAAGACCTGGGTGATTTGCGACGGCAAGTGAAACTCTTAGAAGAGAAGAATACAATGTATATGCAAAATACTGTGAGCCTGGAAGAAGAACTAAGGAAGGCCAATGCAGCACGCAGCCAGCTGGAAACATACAAGAGACAGGTGAGAACAAACATCATCAATGGAACAGTTCTCTGTATTGATCCACATTTTCTCTTCATAACATGGCTACATAACACCTCAAGTAAAAAAGGTATGAACAAAGAGTTCCTTGTGTTTAGGAGACTTCCATGTTTTGTAGGTAATACCTTTGTTCTCTTTTCCTGCAATTCTTATCATTGTTTCAAGTTCACAGTAGTTTGCCAATAAGCAAAAAACAAAGAAGTATTTCTTTCTTCTAAAAAATCAACATGTTAAGTTTATTTCCTCAAATTATTCCTAATTTGTATTTAGTAGTGGGGCTTGAATTAAAGCCTCTTCTTTCAGAAAAAGCATCCACTTTTCACTTAGAAATTTCCAGCAGTGACAAATGCACCACAGCTGAGGTAAGTTATTCTTGTAGTTAAGTATCCTCTTCCTTTTTTGTAAGGTTCTAGTTTGTCTGGTAAGTCTGGATTATTTGTCCAGTTATGAAGAGGGAAGGATGCACACCATGCCTATTGTGTATATGTACCCAGCTGAAGTAAGAGGCATCCGTTTATCCTCCTGCTTATAAAAGTTCTGTATGATCCTGTTTCTGTAATGGTGGAAGATGTGCTTAATTGTCTCTCTGCTTCTGTACTATACTGACATGACATCATTCTGGAATGCTTGTAACGGGGTGAGACAGTGTGGTTTGTTAAAGTGGTAGTCCCTGCCCTGTATTTTTGCCTGCTCGTAAGCTGAAGTGGTCATGGCCCAAGGGTCCCTATATGTCAGCTTACAGCAAAACGAAAATACAGAAACAACCACTAACAACATTGCAAGCCTGAGAGCCATGGGTGTCCCTGAGACCTCATAGCTCTTTCCTTGCACCTGACCATCTTTGTTATTAAGGACTACCTTCAGTCTCTGTGGGATAATTGTAAATATGGTCTAAGTGATTCCACCAGAAAAAAAAAACTTGTACAAGAAAAGTTCTGCAATAAGACAATCAAAAGGAAAAGTAAATGTAGAAAGCAATGGCCTTGCACATGAGTAGTATCATGTTTACTGGCAACAAATATTTCACTCCATTGAACAGCTAAGTATGTGTTACAGTTGTGTAACCTTGACATCTGCATCTGGTTATTCTTATTTCACCAGCGGTAAGGATTTTGGAAGGGTCAGTCCCATCATTTGTGCTGCAAAAGTACTCCTCCTTTTCTTCATTGTTCCCTGTGTTTTATGGGTAGGATTTCCTGTCTGAGGAGCTGTCAATCTATACAAAACTGTTCTGCTGGCCGAGACTGGAATAAATGTCAGGTGTCTCATGACAGATGTGTTTTCTTCACCTAACCACAGGGCCTCAAAATGAATATGCAGTGTCAATGTATGTAAGGCTGGGCTTCTTTTGAGACATGCCTGTGAATTATGAGCTGTCACAAAATTAATTTCTGGGAATCCTAAATTGTGCTGTAAGAATTAAGCCAGGTATTAGGATTCTGATGCTGTGTCACTGCTGAGCACTAGTGTGCTCCTGTAGTAGAATGTGTCTTATCTAGTGTGTGAAGGATCCAACCCCACTCATGATGATGCTGTCAGAGGAGTTATTTCTTTCTTTCACTTAGAAGCTCTGTGCTGTGCAGATGAAAGTGCTTGATTCAAACTCCTATAATGATATGCAAGGAAATCACACCTTCACCCAACCCAGCAATTTTTGTGAGATGAGGTTAGTGGTGATGCATTGTGGTGGGACATATGGTAGCAATTATTTAAGAATTTTTGTTCACTTTTCTGTAAGGAAGCACAAGCATTCTCTAAGAAACTTTTTATTGCAGCATGAAGAATTGAAATATGAAGACTTCAGGATTTTTTTTTATTTTAATTCAGCCCCTTTGTTCATGTGCATTCTGCAATATTTTTTAACAGTATGTCATGCTTTTCTTTGCTGCAAGATTCCTGCTTTATTCATTCCACATGTCAGATAATGCTGAGTACTCTGCATCACCATGTTAGCTGTACCTTTCTATACACTCCTAAGTCCTGATTCAAGACAATTTATTTCCTGCTGTGTTTTCTATATATCGTTACCATAGCATGAGTGATTGCAAACATTAATGCGTTTGTTTCCATATGAAGTGAAAAAAATATACTTGTTTTGCAAGTGGGGGCACAATTGCAGGTGAAGGCCTGCATTTTTTAATGCCTGCAGTTATTCTGATAGCCCCGGTGATGGATGTCACATCTGAGAAACTAAATATTTTCATACTTAATGTTTTGGTATGATTTTAATCTGATAATCTCAGAAATGGCAGGTCTGTGGGTTTTTTGCAGGCTTTAATTTAAGAACAAAACCAGTAAAGTCCTTCTCTGAGACCATGCAGATTTTTAGACTTGGTAGTTATTTGAAAATAAAAGGTAATTAGAACCACTAGGCAGTGTTAACGTAGGTATGGCTACTGCTTTGCTTCACAATTTAAATTACTTTCTCTGTAATCTAAAAGCCATGAAAAAGCCTTCTTATGAATTACTTCATTAGAAGCTGTATGTCTTTAGCTGAGTCTTCATTTAGCTTTTGTGTTTGCAGATCAGTCTTTATTCAGCTTACTTGCTTCCGTGCTCTCTGTGTTATGAGCTTTACTAATGTTCTGGGAATAAGCCTTTGCTAGTAAAGGCTGAGAGTTTTGAAAAGGCAAGACCTCACTCATTTGCCTCCCTGTTCACTGATCATTTCTGCTCAGCTTTCAGATTTCTGTTCATTTAATTTTAAAAATTCTTTACTGATCTGTAGTTGAAAGTATACATATGACTTTGTTATCAATGTTTCCTTCTTAAGTAAAGAGAACTGTTTATGAGCCTGTGGCTGAATCTTTATATTAGTGTATTAAAAATTATTAGGAAAATCTCAAGTTAGGAAATGTTACCTAGCTTCATAAGCTGATGATTGAATTCTGAGTGAGGCTTGTGAAACAGATTAACAAAAGGTGTAGATAATTTGCTTTCTTCATTTTTTTTCTTTATCCTAGGCTTCTCTGAATGCAGGGGGATTTTTCTACTTTTCCTAAGTTCTTTGATCCATAGAACTATATAGCTTTTTTTCTGTAAACCATGCTTGGTTTCACAATTTTTGCTTCTTTTGCTTGTGCTGAGACCTAATATTTGAATGCTGTTGGTTTTGCTGAAACACAGAACAACTGACGAAAGCAGTTTTTAGTATGTCCTGTAGGTAACTATTTCACTTGTTTACAACATGACTGGTGGTGCATGGTAATTGGCTACTTTGTCTTGTGTATTTTGTTTTAATACTAATATTTGCAGACAAATTATTGATTCTTGTTCTCACAGGCAGTTGAACTACAAAACAGGTTATCTGAAGAATCCAAGAAAGCTGATAAATTAGATTATGAATGCAAACGACTGAAAGAAAAAGTAGACAGCCTCCAAAAAGAAAAAGATGTAAGTGCCAAGGTGTTATTTATTGGTAGTAGTGCTAGCAACTTTGTGTCCTTTATAATACAGAGATATGTTAATCATAGTTAGCTATTTACAGCAAGCTTTTTAAATTAGGAGGTCTTTTTTTTCACTTAATTTTCTGATGTTTTTGTACAAGATTCTTTTTAAACCTGAAAACTGAAACATACATAACCCATTTTTAAGAGGAAAAGCTTTAATATTTGGGATCTGAGGTTGTTTCCTAACCATTTACCATGAGAAGGTTAATAAACACCTAAGGTAATTGTAATGTATTCTGAAAAACTATTTAAAGTAGGGTTTCTGCAGTATCATCCTAGAACTAAGCTCCTGTTGCATTTTTTTTCTAAAGCATTCTTTGAGGTACCAGCAACATGCTTCTCTTTGTGGAGTCATGACTACTGCAGCTAGAGGCTTAGGGGTCGTGTTGAGGGACAAGTCCTTTGTGTCAACCTCACCTTTTATGACAGGTCCTTGTGATCTATCTTGTATTGCCAACATGGAATACATCAGTCTATTCCCTTCCTCTCTGTCATTTGCTGCTAGTGATTCTGCAATTAATTGCTTTGTCCTCTCTTGCCAAGACTGATCCTTCAGACTTCTCTTGCACACTATTGTTTCCCGTCAGTTTATTTCAGCTTGTTTCTTAGGAATGTATATGCAGGTGCCTCAAAGTACCTCAGACCAAGGCCGGCACTTTGAGTTAGCAATTTCTTAAGCTTGTTTCAAGTATTAGTCCATCTATCCATCAGAATCTTCTTTTCCCTCAATAGTCATATTTCCTGTTCAATTCTTTCCAAAATTTCCAGCCCCTGAACTGGCTTTGAACTGAAAGTTTTCAGTTATTTTCTGTTCGTAGGTCTCTGATTTCCATATTCTATTAAATTTTCAAACTATTCTGAACACTTGCCCTTTATCATGTCCATATGCCCCTCAGTTCAGATTGGAATGTCCATAGTAACTGTATTCATATTGTGCTTTGACTTTTTTTTTCTGCTCTTTATTTAAAGTTTCGTTTTCCAGTTTTGTTATGTTTAACAATGTTAAGATTGTGTCTGTGGCTTACCCATTGCTTGGTGGACCATTTCATCTTGCACAAAGGATCTGAATTGCAGGCCATTGCCATATACTTTTCTGTATTACCTCCTGGTAAATGGCATTTTAGGGGTGATGTTGTTTTTTAATGCATTCTTTTGAATATATGCACCTGTGAGAAGTAAATTACAGCTGAAGTCTCTCAACATTTGAATTAGTAGGTAACACCAGTAGAAAATAACTCTTTCAGTTGCTTATTGTCACATACCTGTCAGTAAGGTTGTCCATAGAGGTATCTTGTCAGTTATACTTTGGAAACAATTACTGAAATTGGTTTTGTCCTTGTCTTTATGTTCTGGCAAAGTGTGGTAGTGTGTTTGATATCTTCAGCTATGTAGCTTGGCATATTACCTCTGTGGTGTTTTGTACTTACACAAGTACTAAGATAATTTGATGAGTTGACTTCATCTGCAATGTTCAAATGAAGCCCTAGAGCATATTCTAGCATTTGATTAATCAACTTGGTATTTCTGACTGATGCTAGCAGACTGCAGAATCCTTGTTTTAAGTAGCTGAGTTTGAGGAGTACTCTGTATGTCTCTTCTGTAGTATTTATGGTAAAAAGTTTTTTCACCTGTGGGGTTTGTGAAATGGTTTTCAGTGCTAATAGATTGTATGCTTTATTCAGATTGTTCTGACAGTTGCATGAGTTCTTGTTGCAGGATTCAGAAATACAGTAGAAGCCTCTGTCACACCTCATCAAAATGTTCTTAGCCAAAGTGATTCCAGGTCCGAGATCCATTTGGTCTGACATATAAAATCTACCTGCATTAAACTGTTAATAAGATTAAATGCAAGGGAGCTGTTGGCTGACAACTCCATACTTGCGCAGAGCCAAGGTCTGTCCTGGACCTTTTAGTAAGACTGGACATGCCTGATTTTAGAGCAAGCTACAGCTTGGATCTTTACATAGTTGCCATTGTCTCCTTTCATTTTTGAATCTTGGCAACCTTCTGGACAAAAACTTGATGCTACCTGTGGATTCTCATTTTTTGCTAAAAGGAGACTTGTGCCAAATTGGGGGAATAGTTGACTGATGCTGCAGAGGAGCCCATCTATCAAGATCCCAAAGTGGTCCAGTCATGTTCTTCAGTTCTCTTTGGACTGATCTTCAAGCACCTGGGTTTTTTTTCATAGCTAAGATGCTGGTAAATGGCAAGGCCAGCTGACACGCAGGAGAAAGGGGATATGGAAATGCTGCTCACACTTGTACTGTGGAAAGACAAACAAAACAAAGTTAATGCATTTTATTTATTATGCTGACTGTGTACTCAGCTGCTTGGCTTCTTAGGGAGGGAAAAATCTATGGACTTATAATTAACTTAATTTTTCCCAGTCCTGATGAGAGGGAAAAGGAAGATGACTGGCCACAGTGGGTGATGTTTACCACCTGGTCCCAGAACTCGGTGTCACTAATATCCTAATTTTGTAAGCTTATACCCTGGTATTTTTACCCCCAATAAGTGTAATACAGAGCAGCAACCCTTCTCAAAAAAAACCAACACTGTTGTTCATGTAAAATATATAGTATTTGTTTAATCTGTTGCAAAATAGACTGAGATGCCTTGATTTGAAAGTCATCTCTAGAGTTGCATTAAATTCTTTGTAAACAGTTGAAGGCTGTGTCTTCTGGTGACTTATGTACTATTAGAGATGGATTTTTAGTGCCAAGACTGATATTCGTTCTCTTTCCAATTATTCAGAGATTAAGAACAGAAAGGGATTCTTTGAAAGAAACTATTGAAGAGCTTAGATGTGTACAAGCTCAGGAGGGTCAGCTCACCACTACAGGTAAAGGACAAATAAGGAGATCTAATGCATCCTTTTCTAAAGTTATGGGACTTCTCTGGAGAGCATTGAATGTGCTTTTATTTAACACAGAACAAATTTAAGCTCTTCTGAGATGAACAGTGAAAAGCTGCTTCAGCTATTCATAGCTTTTTAAGCATTTGAAAACTCAAATGTTATTTCAGTCCATCAGAAATGCTAGTCTCCTCCCCAGTTTGACATTTTTATACTGTATATCTGATTTTGTGTAGTTATATAATCTTCTTCAGAGAAAGAAAGTTTTTCTCGTGTATGATTCATGTGTTGCAATTTATTTCTACATGTAATGCTGCACACTTTGTAGTTTTTAGATAAGCTAATGAGCAGAAAATACACTGCAAAATTACTTTATCAGAACGGATGAAGACAGAAATAATTATTCTCCAAATGGAATTGTGCTTGTCTGTTTCTCTTGCTGTAGCCTGACTTTGTGTCATTTTCCATTGCCTAGCATTACTCTAAAACTGTAATCTTCTAGAACAATGTTTACTTCTGGTCTTTTAAAGAAAGTTACTGGTCTACTTGCTGAATTTTTTACTTTTCCTAACGTAGGATTGATGCCTCTGGGAAGACAAGAGACTTCAGACAGTTTAGCAGCAGAAATTGTTACTCCTGAAATAAAGTAAGCTGATGCGTGCTTTGTTCTACTAACCTACACAATGTGCCAAGAGATGATTAGTTCATTTTCAGTGTTATAAAGCTTCTGTACCTTACTACAAGAGCAATTCTTTGTTGTTTCTGAACAAAGCTAAAGAACAGAATAATGTTTTGAGGCAGTTTGTGAAGTATGGAGTTACTGCATAAACGTTCCAAATGATTGTGTGAGAGAGGACAGGACCCTAAATGCCATAAATACCCAAGCATTGCCTGTGGTTTTAGTGACTCATCATCTTTGGCTTCTGAAGATTAATTCTGGAGTTTATGCAAGCATACATCTATGCAGACTGTTTGCAGCTGCTAAACTTGGCCTCCATACCTGCTTGACAGAGGTGGACAGTAGCAGTGGCTGCTGTAGGACTGAAACTTTCTGTTATGGAGATCTGGGCCACTGCTTCTGCTGATGGAGGGGGAAGGGAGGCGGCCTATGCATAGGAGTAGCTACTGCTGCTCTCTTGTTCCCTCTGTGGTGACAGAGCATGGGTCTATGCCCAAGCAGCTTTCTCCATATCATGGAGAAGATCTGTGGACCAAATAAGGGAGTTTTGTGAGGCAGATTCTGTCTGTGGCTTGTGAGTTGCAGCTCAGCATATCAACAAGTTCAGGGAGGAGTTATCAGGCCTCATTGAAAGAGCTTTAAAATAGATTTGAAGAGGGAAAGGAATTAAACCAGACTCAGCAGAGATAAGCCTGGGGGCAGCACACTGTGTGCGTGCTTGCAAGGCCCTTCAGTCTGCTCCACAGTAAGCACAGTTGGATGTCCCTGTACTAATTTGCTCAGCACCTTAGCCATTTCAGTGGAGGCAGGGGATGGAGATGCATGTGGCAGCTAAGATGCTTAAGTTCTTGATGCATTAAAAACCACAGAATCACCTGAGAACGGTCACATCAGAATTAGGGTTTCTTACCAAAAAAAGGTGACAGGATCAGTAGCCCAACTGAAGTGCGTCTACACCAATGCACACAGCATGGCAACAAACAGCAGGAGCTACAAGCCATTGTGCAGTTGGAAAACTGGTATAGTTGCTATCATAGAAACATGGTGGGATGACTCACACAACTGGAGTGCTGCAGTGGATGTCTATAAACTCCTTGGAAGGGATAGGCAGGGAAGGAGAGGTGGTGGGGTAGCCTGGTATATTAGGGAGTATTTTGACTGTCCAGAACTTGATGATGATTAAATAGTTGAGTGTTTATGGGTGGGAATCACAGGGAAGGCCAACAAGGCTGATACCATGGTAGGCATTTGTTACAGACCACCCAAATAGGATGAAGAGGCAGACAAAATATTCTATAAGCAGCTGGGAGAAATCTCATGGCCACTAGCCCTTGTTCCCATGGGGGAATTAAACTTTACAGATGTCTGTGGGAAATACAGTAGAGAGGAAACAGTCTAGGGGCTTCCTGAAGTGTGTGGAAGATGAATTCCTGACATGGTGAGGGAACCAACTAGGGAAGGTGCCCCACTGGACCCATAGTTTGTGAACAGAGAAGGACTTGTGGGTGCTGTGATGGTTGGAGGCCATGTTGGGCACAGTGATCATGAAATGATAGTTTTTTCAGTTCACGGAGAAGTAAGGACGCAGTTAGCAATACTGCTACCTTGGACTTTGGAGGGCGGACTTTGGCCTGTTTAGTGGCCTGGTTGACAGAGTCCCTTGGGAGACAGTCCTGAAAGGCAGAGGAGTCCAGGAAGGCTGGGCATTCTTCAGGAAGGAAGTCTTAAAGGTGCAGGAGCAGGCTGTCCCTTGTGTGAAAAGACAAGCTGGCAGGGAAGAAACCTGGCCTGCCTAAACAGACAGCTTTGGCTGAAACTCAGAGGGAAAACATTTGGAACAAAGAGCAGGCAACTCAGGAGGACTACAGAGATGTCATGAGGTTATGTAGGGAGAAAATTGGAAGGGCCAAAGCCCAACCAGAACTTAATCTGGCTACTGCTGTAAAAGATAGTAAAAATGTGTTTGTAGATACGTTAGCAACAAAAGGAGGGCTAAGGAGAATCTGCATCCTCTATTAGGTGCGTGTGACAAAGGATGAGGAAAAGACTAAGCTATGTAATGCCTTCTTTGCCTCGGTTTTAATAGTGAGACCAATTGTTCTTGGAGTATCTAGCCCACTGAGCTGGAAGACGGGGATGGAGAGCAGAATGAAGCCCCCATAAACCAAGGGAAAATGGTCAGCGACCTGCTACACCACTTAAGCAAACACAAGTCTATGGGGCTGGATGGGATCCACCCGAGGGTACGGAGGGAGCTGGCAGAAGTGCTCCCCACAACACTTTCCATCATTTACCAGCAGTCGCGGCTAACTGGGGAGGCCCCAGTGGACTGGAGGTTGGCAAATGTGACACCCATCTACAAGACGGGCAGGAAGGAGCATCTGGGGAGCTACAGGGCTGTCAGCCTGACCTTGGTGTTAGAGAAGGTTATCGAGCAGATCATCCTGCCATCAATCAGCATGTGCAGGGCAACCGGGTGATCAGGCCCAGCCAGCAGGCAAGTCCTGCTTGACTAACCTGATCTCCTTCTATGACAAGATGGCCTGCTTAGTGGATGGAGAAAGGCTGTGGATTTTTTTTAGCTGGACTTTAGTAGAGCCTTTGACACTGTTTCCCACAGCATTCTCCTGAAGAAACTGGCTGCTCATGACTTGAATGTGTGTACTGTTTGCTGGGTAAAAAAAACAGAGAAGTGCCAGGTCCTGCACTTTTGTCACAGCAACCCCAAGGAAGGCTATAGGCTTGGGGAAGGGTGGCTGGAAAGCTGCCTGGTGGAAAAGGATGTGGGTGTGTTAGTCAACAGCTGGCTGGATATGAGCTGGCAGTGTGGCCAGGTGGCCAAGGCAGCCAACAGCATCCTGGCTTGTATCCAAAAGAGCGTGGCCAGCAGGGCCTGGACTGGGCACTGGTGAGGCTGCACCTCAACTACTGTGTTCAGTTTTGGGTCCCTCACTACAAGAGGGACGTGGAGGTGCTGGAGCGTGTCCAGAGAAGGGCAACGAAGGTGGTGAAGGGTCTGGAGCACAAGTCTTCTGAGGAGCAGCTGAGGTACAGAAGAGAAGGAGACTCGGGGGGAGACCTTATCGTGCTGTATAATTACCTGAAAGGAGGTTGTAAGGAGTTGGGTATCAGCCTCTTTTCCCAAGCAGCAAGTGATAGAACAAGAGAAAACAGTCTCAAGCTGCACCAGGGGAGGTTTCAATTGGATATCAGGAAAAATTTATTCACCGAAAGTATGGTCAAGCTTTGGAACAGGCTGCCCAGGGAAGTGGTTGTGTCATCATCCCTGGAACTAATGAAAAGGCATGTAGGTGTGGCACTTTTGGGGACCTGGTTTAGTGTTGGACTTGCCAGTGTTATGTTTACAGTTGGACTCAATGATTTTAAAGGTCTTTTCCAATCTAAATTATTCTGTTAAAACAGACCAATGCGGTAGACGCGACTTGCTCAGGTTCATGCAGTAGTTTGGTGACAGCTGAGATTACAACCTCCCATAACACTTGTCACAAAGCTTTGCGTTCTCTGCGTTCTACCTATAAATCTGTTCTGTACTCTGAGCTATAAAAAGGGCATTCAGGCAACTTCCTTGTGTTGTGCCTTCTACAATTACAACTCTTCTAATCAGGTTTGTGTTTGAGGGTTTGAAGACATGATTGTTGCTTCAGTTGTCTCCCTTAAATAGGTAAAGATTATTTTTGTTACATTTATGCCTTCTGTGGTAAGTTGCATTCTTCTTTGTAGACTGGTGTACTTTTTTCTAAAAAACTGGTTTTTTATGTATTCAGGGAGAAACTCATTCGCCTTCAGCATGAGAACAAGATGTTAAAATTGAACCAAGAAGGTTCAGACAATGAAAAGATCGCCTTGTTACAGAGCCTTCTTGATGATGCAAATTTACGGAAGAACGAACTGGAGACAGAAAACAGGTAAGAAGTTTTGTCGTCTGTTTCTTTGTCTTTTCTAACAATGACATACACTTTTGACTGTACTGTGTGCAATACTGGCTGCCCCAGTAGAAGAAGGACATGGACTTACTGGAGTCAGTCCAGTGACAGGCCACAAGGATGTGATTACAGAACTGCAGCATCTTTCGTATAAGGAGTCTGAGGGATAGAGACTACTATGTGGCCTGGAAAAGCGAAGGCTCAGGGTGGGTTTTATTAATGTTTATAAATGTCTGATGGGAGGGTCTGAAGGAGATGGAGTAAGACTCTTCTCCGTGATGTGCAGTAGCAGGACAAGAGACAGTGAGAGCATTTAAAATACATTAAATTTCATCTAAACATAAGAACATGCTGCTGCTTTTTTTTTTTACTGGGAGGGTTGCTAAACACTGGTATAGGTTGTTCAGAGAGGTTGTCTCTATCCTTGGAGATATTTAAAACCCAACAGGACATATTCCTGGGCAACCTGCTCTGACTGACCCTGCAAGATTAAGCCAGTCAGCATGTCCGTGGGGACCAGCATGCATCTGAGCATGCTAAGGTAACTGACTGATACTGTGAGACTGCTCTACATCTAAACTTTGAATCTGCTCTCTATCTAATCTTCTCTGATCCTCCCCTTTGACTGGGGAAGGTTCCTGAACTCTGGGAAAAGGTAAATACTGCACTCGCCTTCAAGAAGGGCAAGAGAGTCTGCAGAACTACAGACACTGGTCAGCCACAGCTTGTTTTCTGGGGATTTCACAAAGCAAGTCCGTCTGGAATCTCTTTCCAGCCCTATGAAGGACAAGAAAGTAATCAGGAAAGGCCAACATGAATTTAGACAGGGGAAATTATACCTAATTTAGCTGTCTTGACAATGAGATGACTGTTTATGTGAAGAAGGGTGAAACAGTGGACAGTACTTAGCTTTAGCAAAGCCTTTGGCACAGTCTCTCCTAGTGTCCTTATGTTCAGAATGGTTAGATATAGGCTGAATAAGCAGATAGTAATGCGAGTTGAAAATTGATTGAACAGCTGGGCCTAAAGCATTATCATCAGTGTTACAAAATCCAACTGGTGACCAGTTCCTCAGGCATCAATACCAGGACCAATGCTGTACATCACCTTTATTAACAACTTGACTGATGGGAGGGGCTATGCTCTTAGCAAGTTTGAGAATGGTACGACATTGGGAGGAGTGATTGCTATGCTGAAAGGGAGAGCTGCTATTCAGAGGAGCTCAGCCATCCAGAGGAATGAGCTGTTGGGAACCCTGTCCTGGCTGGGACCCATAGTCTGGGGAGCAGCTCTGCTGCAAAAGCCCTGGGGTCCCAGTGGACAACAAAGGAGGATGTGTCAGCAGCAGACCTTGCAGCTGACAATGATCTGGGCTGTCCTCACTACGGTGCAGGCAGTCAGTCTGGGAAAAGGATCCTTCACCGTACATCTGGACACAGAATACAATTTTGGATTCCCTAGTACAAGAAAGACATGGATGTGCAAGAGTGCAGCAGAGTACTGCTAAGGTGAGGGACGCTGGAACATGTGATATGTGGGGTAAGACTGAGAACTGGGTTTGTCCAGGCCACAGATGGCATAGGAGAGATAATACTGTGATCTGCATCTATCTGATGGGAAGGTGTCAAGAAGACAAGAGCCGGACCCTTCTCAGAGATTGACAGTGGAAGGACAAGAGGCAACAGACACAGTATGGAGTATGGGTCTGAGCTTTAGAAGAGAGGCCCAAAGAGACTGTTACACCTCCATCCTTAAAGGTGTCCAAATCTGGATTGGACGTGGTTCCCAGCAATCTGCTGTAAGTGCACCTCCTTTAAGGAGGAGTTTGGATTTAGACAACCTATGGAGATCTCTTCCACTCTACAGGTTTATAGGATTCTGTGACACTGTAACAGCAGTAAGCTAGTAGCTCTCACACAGTAAAAATGACTGTTAGAAACCCTTTTTCTCATGTATATAGAAATCATTTCTATATACATCTATATATATGCATTTAGGTTCTCTTGGAAGAATATCAGAATGTCCTGGATGATGACAGACTATAATCTCTGGAGCTACTGTGTGCTCTGACTACTGTTGTAAATTTTCTGTGAACTAACTTTGTATTTATTGCATCTCTTGTGTTGATGACCTGAAAACAATGGACACTAAAATCTTGGGCTTACTTTTGCAGTTGTTTGGGTTTTTTTCTGGGGGGGGGGAAAAAGAAAAAAAAAAAAATATCTCTTTCCTAGATTGGTAAATCAGAGACTTCTAGAAGTGCAGTCCCAGGTTGAAGAACTACAAAAATCTTTGCAGGATCAAGGTTCAAAAGCTGAAGATGTAAGTAGAAATGTACATCAAACTTCCATTCAAGTAGTTACCATTTTTGAAACTTTAACCTTTTTGTAAAAAAAACATGTAAAAGAAATATGTGAATGGAGATTTGTGATAGTTTTCCATATTTACCCCTATGGTCTCATCACTAAGTTGTGCATCTCTAAATAGGATGTAATTTGTGTAGAAAATGCAATCATCCTGTGTAGAAAATAAAATCATCCTATGTAGAGAAGGTGTCAAATATATTTAATTTGATTAATTGTGTCTGTTCCAACAGTAAACTTAGTGTTAAAATTACTTAATTAGAATATACAGTTTTGCAGGGAACTAGGGAAATCTTAAATCTCCATGTCTTAATAAAGTACCTGAAGTTATTTTTGGTTTAGTTTAGTTTTCTCAATGAAAGTTAAGGCTTTCCTGACAGTGGAAGCTCTATAATTGTGGATGTAGATGTATGTCATAATGCAATAAGCCTGGCAGGCCAAAATGGAAAAAAAAGTCAAATAATTAGTCCCTCAACATAATTCAGCATTTTTCTGTTTCTGTATGTGGACTTAAGTTTATTTTTTATATAAGAATACACATTGTGGCAGTTAGGCAGTTAGGTGTGGAAAACAACTTCCAGTCTTCCACTCAAAAGGTGTGTTTGCCATCTCCTGTATTTGACAGCGGAAGCTCTAGAACTTCCTTGAAAGCAGCAATTTGCTGTACTGTACATGCACAGTGTTATGCTCACAATTTCAATGTATTGTGTTGCTAATCAGCAACAAGTTGTAATGTGTTGCTTTCTGGTTTTGTGGTTTTGTTTTAACTAATTTATATAAAACAGTGAAAGTTCTTAGTAGCTGCTTATCTTCATTTGAATGTGTTTCGTTTAGCTTATCCTTTTGTTTTTCAGAACAGACTGTATGAAAGTAAAACACCTAGTTGAGTTCAAATAGGATCATTTTCCCTAAATAACTTAGAATGCATTTTAAAATACACCCATACTATTATATGTTGCTGAGATAAACTTTGTGGTCTTGATTATTGGCCAAAATCAGATTTTTCAGGGTGAACAAGAATATGAAAAAATTTTCTCAGATAATAGGTATTGTAAATGAACCAGATCTTAACTGAATTTAGCTTTATTTACTGAAATGTTAATTGTGTCTCTTTTTGAGGTTCTGGTTTGGACATTAATTTAGGACATGTTCATGATGCAGTTGCTTCATTCAAATTCATGATGCAGTTGCTGCATTCCTGGCATCTGTGTAGGTCTGACCATGCCAGTAGTGATTTATAGGCACTAATCCTATGGCCTGTTTTGCTGAGTGTGGTATGTAGGATTTCATTTACTCTTAATGAAGCAAAAGAGAGTGTAGACTCCATGAAATACTGAGGCTGCAAGAACCTCTGAAGGTGTGGACACCTCATCCAATCTCCCACACAAAGCAGAGCAAACCTCAAAGTTAAACCTGGCTGCTCAAGTAGATGGAAGTTACGCTGGGACCACCTGATTTATCCTTGAGATAACATTACAGAAGGAGTGATTCTTTGGAAGCATGAGAAAAAGGATAAGGAGGGACATGGCATACAGTTCATTGATGCATCATTTTCAGCATGTTTCCTCTGTTTTTCACTACTTTCTTTTCTGCAACAATTCATTAAAATTGGTGTTTTTATATACTTACACCGTAAATATGCTCAACCCAGAAGGCTGAAGATCCCATTTCTATTCAGTCCAGAAATGTATGATGAAGGCTTGGGGTTGGTTGGTTGGCTTGTTTTAGTTTTGTTTGTTTTCAAAGCTGAAGTAATTTTTAGTTTTGCCCAAAAAGTAGTAAAAGTACTATGCTAATCTAGGCAAGTATCATTGCAATGATACGTACTGCTTACGGAGGTCCACACAGGCAATCAGTTTGGATTTTGTATGGAAGTGCATTGGAAGGCTCATGTTAGGAAGATACCAATGCCTTGAGGCCTGTAATGGGCACTGATACATCCTGTTGGGATGTATGATTAGTCCATGCTGGCTGTTGCCTTGCTAGCCAGGGAAGGGCCTCCTTACCCCAGTCTTCCAGACTACTGAATCAGCTCAGACATGCCTGGTGTGGTCAGAATAGCATATTTGATTTTTCTGACTGTCCTCCAGAATGCAGTGGTCATGTGCAGGGCTGCTCAACAGGTACCCTGAACAGCTTCAGCTACGTCATTTGCATGCCTTATTATCAGTCTTTTGTCATCCTTGTTCTCCCTTTCTCTTCTTGAATCCCTTCCTATATAATCAACCTGCCTTTAGTTACTTCTACCCCACTGGACCTAGTCTTGCTAGATCCATACCATATCCAGTGTTTTTCATACTGTTACATACACAATCTTGGTATATTACATGCTGTTACTGATACAGTTATAAGGCCCTTCAGAAGTGGCACCTCCCTACAAGTTCCCCAAAACACTTTTACCGGTTCGGTTACCCATGAAGTTCAGCCACTTCGCTCATCTGGTGAGACACTGGAACAGGTTGCCCATAGAGGTGGTAGATGCCCCATCTCTGGAGACATTCAAGGTCAGGTTGGACAGGGCTCTGAGCAACCTGTCTAGTTGGAAGATGCTCCTGCTTGTTGCAGGGAGTTGGACTAGATAACTAGATAACTAGATAACTAGATAAAGATCCTGTCCAACTCAAACTATTTATGATTCTGTAGTTTCTTTTAACATCTGTGAAATCTGACCATCCCTCATGGTGCTGTTTATAACTTTTGTTGTCATCTCACAGTGTTACCAGTCTCATCAAGCAATTTTCTCAAGTTGTGCTATAGTTTCCCTCACCTGGCTAAGTTAGCTTAACCTCAAGCCAGAGCCTAGCCACCTGTGCTTTTGACCTTAACATGAAGAACAAAACCAGACTTGGTCTTCAAAAAGAAGACAGACCTGTTCCTTTGACTTGTTTAAGCATGAAAGAAATTTCCAGGAAAAAGACTTTATATCTGTTTGTGGGTTTGGTTTTTTTTGGGGTGTGTGTGGTTTTTTTGTTTGTTTTTTTTGGGGTTTGTTTTTTTTTATGTGAAAGAAAGATGGCAATTAAATACTAGGAAGAATACCTGTTTTCTAAAAGCACACCATAATAAGTAATTTTTTCTGGTGTTTTTTAAGTGAAACTTTTAGGTAGTGGGAGGAAAAAGCAAAATAGCAAGTGTACAATTGCCAATTTTTACAGTTTTGTTAGAGAAATGTTCTTGTATTATGAACAGATAAAACATTTGGATGAAGTTAAATGTAAAACTAAATCAAAATTAGATAAAGCTTTTTTTTAATTGTGATTTTTTTTAAGAGACTGGTTTTGCTATGAAAGAACAACAATTGCAGTAATTGCTTCTTAGGAGCAGAGGATTTGGAAATGTAGCTTCGAAGCTGACGGAGACCTAAAAAAAAAATAATTCATTTTGGTCCTTTTTAAGAGTAATTAATCTGCCTTCTACAAGCATATACAGGATCTTTGGGTGGCTATAATCACAAATTGTACTTTTTTTTTTTTCCTAATCTTGTGTCTTGCATAAATTACACAGAGTAAACTCAGTCCTGCTTCTTTTAATGTGTGTGCTTCTTATCATTGTTAGTTTCCTGCTTGTGAGAACCTAGGATCTGTCTAGATGGGAGAGGGGTTACTCCCACAACAATACTGGTATTATGCAAATAATATATATGAGAATATACCAGTAAAATCAATGCTGACAGCTAGTTGTGTCTGTTCCAAGCTAAACCCAAGTGCAATGCAAGGGTCACAAAAGAAAAGCTGAGTTCAGTTTTTATTTTCTTCCCTTAGGAAAATGGGCACTGCTGCCAACTTCTCCCCTTTTTTGTCCAAATCAATCACAGTCCCCATAATGATCAGACATAAGTGATGGTGGCAGTTCAAATGCCTTGTGACCAAGAAAGATGCATACAGACATTTATTGTTACAGAAAACAGAGTGTTGCTGCATTTGTTCAGAGGACTGGAAAAGAAAAAAACCAAAATGGTCAAAACTTGTAGATCCTTAGCTGCTATGAGTTTCTGACTCTGAAGTCAGTAGAGTCACGGTAGCTTGTTTTTATGTGATCTGCTCCTTTCTTATAGTGCAATAAGTAAATCCAACTTTGAAATCATGAAAAAGCATGACCCAGGATTGTGATAAAAAACAATATTTTGGAAGTATTTACATTGTAACAAAGCTAAAAGCTTTTTTGGGTGCACACAGTAATTGTCTCTGTTGGCCAGGTGTCTAAACCTTTGTTGAAAGACCATTAGAGAAAAAACAATGAAATAATTTTGTTAATGATTTTATCATATATTTTGGTGATGGTCTAGTCGTCAGCCATATGCTGGACCTCCAATGTGATTGGTACTGGGTAAATACAAACGAAAAGGCAGTTTCTCATCTAAATGTTCTACATTTGTCCTGTGTGCAGTGTGGCAATAACACAATTCAGCATTACTCCACAAAAACACATCCATCTCTTAATTTTTGTTGTAGCCCAGTAGACTACGTATTTTCTCCTGTTTTTTAATTGTATGGGTTTTGCTTTAAAATTACTTTCCAAAAATAGCAGTTGCTCTTCTTTGAAATTTTAAGCAGAATAATTTACAGATGTGCTTCTTTACTATTTTCTTATTTCTGTTTTTAGTATTATCTTTTAGAAAATATTACAGGATGAAAATGCTGATAAGAACAAAGGAGAAAAAGGCACATGTGTGAAAAAATGCGTAGCTTTTAACTTTTTCTGTTCATGACTTTCTAAATAATTTCTTCTTTTGGCTGCTGTTTTGCTTTATACTAATGTTATCTTTGTTTCTTGGCATGGGCTTCTGCGCAAGGCTATTGTGAGTATGGCTTTCTATTTACTTAACAATACTTTCAGTTTATAGACATTTATTTGGTTACTTTTTTGAAAGACGTACTCACTGAGTATTAAGTGAGTTTAAAATTAAAATAAAATTTACTTTGAAACTTTTATTCAAAGAGCTTATCTAAATGTGATTTAACCAGAAAGTGGAACACTGTAAGTTGTATGATAATTTTTGTGTGTCTGTAATCAATAAAGATGAGAAAAAGAGTAGAATTTCTGCTACACTCCAGTCAGAAACACTTTACTCCCTCTAGTTTCTGTGGGGACAGGAGTTTACTTCAATTAGTTTGCTACATGTCTTCGTGCAAATTGCATTACAATATTGGTAGGAGAGCTCTTCTAGAAAATTTTGCTGCACTTTCCGATTTCAGGTTAATTTATTGAGTCCAGTCACAGAAGTACAGAAGACATTAAAACAACTGCCATTGAATTTTGTCATTTAAAGATCTTGTTTTTATTGTCCTAGTTCCTGGGAAAATAATTTTTAAAAGTGCTCTAATTTCAGGGAAGTCACACAGCTGTGGAGAGAAGGTTTGCTATCACAAAGGATGGCTTTACAGTTGTGATCTAAAACTGAGTGAAGTAAAAAGTTGGATTTTGGTTAGAATGTCAAAATTACGTGGTTTAAAATAATTTTGAAATTGTTAAACCTCCGCAATATAATAAAATAAAACATTTAACTTTCTATTTTAGTCAATTCTTCTGAAAAAGAAACTTGAAGAACATCTGTAAGTATTTTGTTTGCCTATTTTCTGTGCCGTTTGAAATTATATGTTTTCCATATGTTAAGAAAGACAGTCATTAATCATGCTTCTGGAAAATATGCAACTAGAGAAATCAGATAACACAGAAGTGCTTGGGAATCTGCTGTTCAGATACTGTTCTCATCTCATAGAAGACCTTTGTGAAAGCAGTAAAAAATGACAAAGGAACCATCATTTTGTGCTGGTTGGAAAACTTTGCTTAACATTGTGTAAATCTTTACTGAAGTAGCGGAAGTAATTCTGTTCTGAGGAAAGCATGCTAATATAAACAAAATTAATGTGTTTATTTTTAGTATACATTATGGCATAAAAGGTAATATTTTAGGAAGTGTTATCATTTTGCTCTGCTATTTCTGCACCACTTTTACTTCCCTACAATGCAAAGAGCTGTTAGCTTTTTGGCTGGCTTGCAAAAAATAAAGTTGTCTCTTTGGGTTTAACCATTCTTTCTCAATGTAATCTCAATTACAATTGTTCATTTTAGGCATGCATTGTACAGTTAACTGTAAGTTCTAAATTAGGTTTGTAATTGCTGAGAATGAAGCTGTTGTTACAGTTCTCCATACACTGTAATGTTTTTCAGCTTATTTAAGAAATATTTCCACAGTGAGATTGTCATCTGGCCTCATGCCCCACAGCAGAAATCAGTTGTACTCTCAGAAACATAACTTAGGATTTTTTGTGCTGCTTAATGTTTATTCAAGCACAGTAATAATACTGGGAAAACAATATGTGATTTTATGGTTTGTAACAGTGAGAAGCTCCATGAAGCTAACAATGAGCTACAGAAGAAACGAGCTATTATTGAAGATTTGGAACCAAGATGCAATAACAGTTGTGAGTTACCTGTGCAGTCCCATTTTTTATTTTTTTTTAAATTATTTCATGTGCAAGGTCTTTAATGACAATACCTAAAGGAGGTGCAAGATAGACAAAATGTACATTTTAAATGGCGGTCATATGTATGTTGTTAATTGCGCTGGAAGCTATGATGACCAAAGAGGTGCTTCTAACACTTGAAATGCAGGGAATCACATCTTAGAGATCACCATAGAAAGAAAATTACAGTGGCTGTAGAAATACCAAGTCGTTGTCATACCTGTCATTGAACCTCAGCTGTTCAGAACTGTCATGCCTCCTAAATCCCTGATTTAGGAGATTCTTGCTGCCATCACCAGGTTATTTTTACTCCTAATATGTATTCCTTCAGTGTGTTTTCAGAACTGTATTGTAATTTGAGAAGATTCTGAGACACTGGTCAGGGGGAATATAGAATATATGCCATATTGCTGAGATGGTATCCAGAACCCAGCATCCACTTGGTTTTTAGCATGTTAATGCTGCTTGTTTCCTGAGAAGTATTGAAGGAGGTAGATTGTTTTTTTTTCAAGCCTACTTACTATAGAACAAGACAAAAGATTGCAACCAATGGCAGCTTTTCTGGTTTGTGCTAAAGTGATATTATTCATAAAGAGATCAAGGAAGATAGAAATATAAGTTCAGTATTCATTACATACTTTCTGTATCCAAAAAGAACTTTCATTTTTGTTCAGCTAGAACTGCAGAATATGTTACAAATTCCATGTCTTAGGAAACGTTAGAGCAGTTGGAAATGAGGACCAGGAATTTCATGAGTACCTAATAAATACATAATCCTATCATACTTGATAAGCTTCAGTGTGAGTGTAATAGCAGTTTCCTGACTTGATAGCTTCTAAACATTAGGGCATACTGAGGCTTCTGTTGTTGGTTTACTGAAATTACAAGTTGCTTTTAAAAAATCTAGGTCTGAACTTAAGTCTTGGTAAAATAAAAGTAGTTGTACATTCTTCCTTTCTTTCCATGGCTAGGAAGTGTGTGTGAATTATTTTTTAGATTCTTTTAGCTATCCTGGATATGACCAGAATGCTTGGGCATTGCACAAGAACCATGGCACATTTTGAAAAATGGATTCTTGTCATCTTGGAGACCATCTGCTATTGGTTTTCTTATCAGTCAATGAAAATCTTACTTGGCCCTGTTACCAGCCTAGTGTTTTCTGGGTGCTTAGAGAGAAAACAGTAGGGAAAAACATGAAAGAACATTTCAAAATGAGGCTGCAAAACAGATGGACTGAGGGTTGCCTGGGAACCAGATGTCAGCGTTATATGCTATTTGATTCAGGAGGATGTAATTGATCCCCTCCCCCCCTCCCTGAGATCTGAGAAGACATATAGAAGATACATAAGACATAAGCAATAGTGGCTTGCCATATTCTTACATCAACACAGAAAAAGGCTGTGCAATGAAATTGTCCTACTGGCCTGCATTGCTGCTTAAAATGTGTGTGTGCGAATTAAATGTAGTATATTCATGTCACAAGTCTGATAAATTGTGTTCAGTGTTAGAGTTTCGCAGATTTAAGCAAGGGTTGTGCCTGTTAAGAATTAGTCCTCTTAGATAAAATGGGAAAACTCATGTTTAGCTACAATACCAAGATATTATGGAATCTGTAATTTATTAGTAAGGTCATTAATGGAATTGATTCAGGATTCCATTTCTCTTTTATTTTTCATAATTTTAAACAAAGCAAAATTTGTATACTAACTAGCTATCTCATGAGAATATATAGGATTACACATTTTTATGTGTTTTTGAACGCTTCAGTAATTAAAATTATGATATCTGCTACATCAGGTTCCTTATGTTAGCTTTTCTTAACTGAAATAAATTCTCTCTGTCTTAAATGTCTGTTAAAAAACATGAAAATAAACATAATAATGTTACTTTCCAATGTGTGCATCTTCTGACAAAAAGCACTCAAAATTGAAGAACTGCAAGAAGCTTTACGGAAAAAGGAGGAAGAAATGAAGCAAATGGAAGAGCGATACAAAAAGTATTTGGAAAAGGCCAAAAGTGTGAGTATGGTGTTCCATATTAATGATTCCTCTCTGACAGACTGCACCACATGTCTACTCTGCTGGGATGAAAATAAAGGAGGTATCTGTATACATAGTAGTAAGTAAGAGGCCAAATGAGGTCTTTGTATCTTAACCATTACGGTACCTCATAGAGATTAATTCTGCAAATTTTACCCTGTTTTTGTGTTCATGACTGTCCCTTTTTGCTGCCTATCCATAAGCCCTTCTGATGCCTCTGTACACATATGTACCCAGTGCTACAGATTTTTGAGAGTCACCCAGACAAACCTTGTTAAGCACACTTTCATGTCAGCTGATGACAGGGAGAGGTTGTTAAACCCTTTCTAATGCTGAGATAACTTATTTCTTTGTGGAAATTCTTCTGGACTTCTGTCTCTGAGTGACAAAAATGTGTAGTACATCAGCTAAAATGGTGTCCATACTGATGGTGGTGGACTGATGGTATAGAAATAACCAAAATAGCTGTGCTGTAATTTAGAATTGGAGAACAACCCCATCTGCGAGCAAAGTACTCTTTAATTGGTGTTTGGGACTTGTGGGAACTTCTGGCACAGTTGTCATGAAGAGTCTCTTTGTATACACAGATAGAGCTTAGTAAAACCAAGTGCACAGTTGGACTGACAGGCTCTGGTTTTACCAGTTTGGCAGGGAGGGAAAAGGAAGTTTGGGATTCTTCACAGGTGACTGGATCTGTTTGTGTTTCTGGATGTTGTAGGCTTCTTGTGTTGCTCAGTCAGTAATGTTTGTCTTACCTCGAGCAGATAATTTGATACACTTTTTTTATAAATACAGCTTCTAGCTACTTCAGATTTCATCAGGTCAAAATTGCTCACATAATTGCTTATTCTTTTTGATGGACTCCAATTTACAGGCAGGGGTCTGTCTTCAGGAAATCTGAACAAATATGTTTGCCAATCTAAACACAATGCAGAGCCACTTCAAATTTTATTTACTTTCTTTGTTCATCTTTTGCCCCTGATTTCTATTCATGTTCTGTTTTAGCTAACTGTTTTAGAAACTGTTTTAATGTAGATTCTTTTATTGATGCTTTTTCCAGGTACAGTGATCTTTTTAGCTGAACCACCTTTGAGAGCAGTTACGTTTCTTTGATTATGTTCAGCATTCTCTTTGCCTTTACTGTTTCATATATGCCTCTGTTGAGAAGGTGGCTCATATTTAAGTATAATATTGAGGGTATGGGTATACTACTGGCTTTACAATGGCAGTATCGTTGTCTTAATCATAGTCCCATTTCTTCTCTTACTCTATTTTGATATTTTACGTGAGTTTCTTAAAAGCATACCAGTGGTTTTGTTCATCTGATCACGGTAGTATCAAGATCTTTGCTATGGCTGGGTGTCATTAAATTGGAATTGCAAGTAGATTCCTAATTTGTCAAAACCTTATGCTTCCTTCTTTTGTAACTGTGTAGTTTCCTCAGTGACATGTGAGATGTTTCAAAAGTTTTCAGGAAATGTAAACAAATATGGTTTGGGGTTTTTTTTCATCTTATGTTGCTGACTGTCTCAAAGTATTCCAGTGAAAGACTGTGTCACAATTTCCCTTTTCAGTAAGATTTGTTTGTTTGTATGTACTGTGTTATATATTCCATATGTATTTCATACAACTGTAGCATTAATTATTTTAGTTAGGTTAGCTTTTTGTGATCTTATCAACTTCCAGTTTTTTTTGGGGGGTGTTGGTGGTTTTTGGGGGTTGAATTTTTTTGTGTGTGTGAAGACAAGTACAATCATTATAGCTTTCCATTATAGAAACTGTATCCAGCTCTAATGTGTATTTTCATAACATATAGTGCACTTTCATGAATCTTCCTTCATAAGTACCATTCAGTAAAAATTACTTACTAAAATTTAAAACAGTTTTTTATTTTGGTGTCTGGACACAATTCTGAAATGAGTAGAAAGACGAAACATGTTAAGTCTCCTTCTGTATATCCAGAGGTTTTTAAAAAGTTCTAAGCTATTTTCTATTAAAGGCTTAGGAATCAAAGCATTTTGCTGGATTTGTTACTGATTTAGCTCTGTATTTGCTAGCACTCATGCTACCTCTAATATGCCATGTTACAAACACAACCAGGCGTCCCTTCATCTTACTAGTAATATAATGGTTGTGCATGTGCCACAGAATGCCTCTTGGCTTAACAGAACCATCTAGAAACGATACCCCATGTAGGTGAACCATGGCATCATTCATGAAGGACCTTCCAAAGGTCCATTAAGGCTGGTTTTCCAAAGCAGTCCTTCCTCTAGCAGGAGGAATTGACAGGTGGGTAAACCTCAGCTATGAAGAGGGAAGATGTTTCTACCACTGTGGCCCCAAGATAGTGCATCGAGGAGTAGGAACTGTGTATGTGCATCGGGACACTGTGCCACTTTCCCCTATCGGTAGATTTGTTTCACAGCCCTGTAAAAGAGGGGCCCAGTTCAGAAGCTCTTAACATATCATGGCTCATGTTCAGAGGCAGAGCTGGCAGCCAAAGTTGTTTTACAGGAGTCAGCTTCTTAAAACTGCACATCCCTCTGTTTCACATTTTGGAGTGTCATTTTTTACTTTTCATACTTTGGAATTCCTTCATGTCTTTCCCTTCAATTAGATTGCTTTTGCAGGATTTAATTAAAAACAAACTTATTTTCTCTTACAGGTCATCCGCACCTTGGATCCTAAGCAGAACCAGGGTGCAGCTCCTGAGATTCAGGCTCTGAAAAATCAGTTGCAGGAGCGAGACAGAATGTTTCATTCATTGGAGGTAGTAATCCTCATGTTTCCTAGTAGATGCATATTTCCTCATCTGTTTTTTAGGTATAGACTAATACTGTTGTTATACTTTGGTTTTAAAAGTATGCTTTTTTCGTATTTGTTTTGTAGAAAGAATATGAAAAAACAAAAAGTCAAAGAGAAATGGAGGAGAAATTTATTGTTAGTGCCTGGTACAATATGGTAAGAATTTCCCACACATTTCATTACAAAAACCCACCAAACAAAACAGGAAAGAAACTATTAATATTCTGGGTTGTTGATAACAGTATTCATTCATTTACACTTTTTGTGGGTTTTTTTTGTCTAAAAAACATTTTCCAACACATAGACACAGAAACAAATGGTTTTAAATAATTTTACGTTACCACTATGTAAGAATAAGTTCCTATGATAACCTTGGGGTAAAGGAAAAAGAACATGTTTGTTATTTTTAAATTCTAAAATGAGAAACGGCACTTTCTGGAGGGGAGGGTGTCTCAGATTGCTGTTTTGTAATTCCAGCCCTTCAGTTATACTAATTTACAGTGCTCAGATTACTTTCTTCTTTGATTCTGCACTTTCCAGTCTTCCAGTTGTTTCTAATGAAGGGGCACAAGAAAAGCAGTACAGCTTGCTTGCTGCAGGAAGTGCTCTTGAGACAAAAACCCTTTAATGTGAGAACAAATTTAGCCCCATGTAAAGGGTAAGCACAGGGGCAAGACCCTCACTTAAATTTTTCAAACCATAAGGAAGTGATCTGTGACAGCTGTACAGCTTTTGCTGGGCCTCTATGCCAAAAGATTTTTCACTTTTGTCAAATGCGTTCAAGACTTCCCTTTGACAGTGTGGCTGCATTTAAACTGTTCTTCAGATAGAAAGAATTGCTGACCTGTGTAACAGTCATGTTTCATTCTGCTTCATCGTGGAGTTCAGATTCCTCTTATCTGTCTTCCCTTGGAAAAGTTTCCTTCTTGCTGTTCTTGTTCTTGTTATGTCCATGAATAGTAAGCCAAAAATGGTACTTAAGCAGGGTGTCTGAATCCTTTAAATGTTGAAGGCGTTTTCAAATGACTAGTGTCCTTGACCGATTTCGTAAGTTAGTCCCACAGACAAGCAGAAGACAAGCCTGAGCTAAGAGCTGTGATTCAACAGCCTGTCATGAACACTAAAATGAGCATTGGTAGCTTTGTGTCTTTCTCTAATTAGCTTCTGCGTTTGTACATAACTCATCACAGCTTCCCTCATTTCCTCCTTGCATTTCCTCCTGCTGAAAACATACTTTCTCTCAAAATGTTCTCCTGCCATATGAGCTGGTATTTTCACAGAGGATGACAATACTTTAATTATTTTCAGAAGAAAAGTATGCTTCTAGCTCAACATGCTGAAGGGGAGCAGGGTGGAGAGGGGAAGCACTTCTCATTGGAAAGACTGGTCCAGTCAGTTAACACGTGTTTATTTGGAGAATCTGTGTTCAGATCTGGGACGCTGGGGGTCCTGCTTTTCACCAGTTACTCCAAACCCAGACAATGATGGGGGGGAGAGAGGAAAAAACCCCACCAAAAACAACACACAAAGAATTAAGAATATCTTAGCTTAATCCTTGAAAATATGGTGCTTCATGTTTGAAATGCAAAGTAGCTTAGTGTTGGTGAAGAGGGAGATAATAAAGACAATGTAAATGAGTAAAGTTGTTCAGTGTTATGTGTTGGTATTCACTGAGAAGTTTCTCTTTGTCCATAGGGAATGACTCTGCATAAAAAAGCAGCAGAAGATAGACTGGCTAGTACAGGCTCAGGACAGTCCTTCCTGGCTAGACAGAGGCAAGCCACGAGCACAAGGAGATCTTACCCTGGTCATGTCCAGCCAGCAACAGCAAGGTAGAGAAGCCTTGCCCTTAGAAAGAAAACTGCCCTGTGATCCAGGCCACTTCTGTTGCAAGTGACAACATTCAAGGAAAATCAGCCAGCATCCTTTCTCTTTCTCCACTACTATTATTTTACAGTTCAGGAAAGGGTTTTATTATGGTTCTCATTGTTCTGTATTGCCCTTTGCATATATTTTTTGGAGTCAATCTCTCTCTCTTTCTCTGTGCATTTTTTGAATGTGCCAAAGTTTTGAAAACATCTGGAGGAGTGCTGTATAATCTTATTTGTATGAAGCCTGGTCTCTTATGAAAAGCTTCATATGGGCTGTGTAACAATGTAAATTTCCTGTCACGGTTGATAAATTTGTGCCTATAAGGGTTGTTACGCTTTATAAGACTGTCGTTGTTCAAAGGGAATTAGGCTTTTTATTTCATGTGCTAACCTGTTGCTTCAGAAAAATGCTGAAAACTCATTACAGAAACACAAAATTAGTATATAATACCATTGTGAAATGTATTTGCTACTAAAAATATTAACGGCAATTTTTTTTTTTTAAACTCCTACATGCAAAGTTTGCTTTTATTCTTGGCATGTAATAGGGAAGTAGGATGGGGTTTTTTTCAGGTTTTTCTTTATCTAGTGGTGTTACCTCTTTTGCTGGCAGAGCTGACAATTTTCAAATGGTTTGTTCTGCTCTTCTTGATCAAGTGTATGCTTAAATACATATTATAAAGACATTGAGAAATATTTAGTAGAATGCTCTAATACGTTACTGCATCATCCTTTTAAAGAGGTCATTTGTTTTACAATTTTATAATTATGGATGAACAGTACATAATGGATCAAGGCCCTGATTAATATTGTTGATGTTATTGTATACTAGTTGTCATCCCCTACTAAAAGACTTGCTTTTAATATGTTGATTCAGGGTACAGTTGTATCAGTTGCCTTACTAACGGTACCAGTGCCTTCAGGTGAGTTTGTTGCAGGCTTTGCTGGAAATTGATTGTCATTCACTGTACTGCCTTTTTAGTGTGTAGCTGGTTATTTCTACATCAGTCATTTTAGCACCTTCACATTGATCAGTGGGGTTAGTGGTGGCCCCTATGGTTAATTTAGGTTCTGTTCCTACAGAGTTCTGCCTTTTTCCTGACTAATTCTGTGCTCTCCGTATCATTTTTGTCAAAGAATGGATGGACACAGAGGACCTGAGTATTGACCTGAGTTGAAAGTTTCATGTACATACATCTTGCAGTGATTCAGTTTTAAACATCTTTTCATTTAGAGACTGTTGGGACCCTAACATACATGCCGTCTGGTTTATAAATTTACTTTTACCTTATTTTAATGGCCTCCCAAGTGAAGACATTCTTTCATGAATATTATTAGAGAAAAGACATACTAGCATTTATTAATCATCTGAAGGTCTGTGTTAATTCACAACTTGGGTATAATGAGCAAAGGGTAATTCAAACAAGCACACCTAGATTAAAGGGTAAAGAACAGGTGAATGACACTTTGAGGTACTGTTTTATCCTCAAGTACATCATATATTTTAATCTAGGCCAAGAAATGCATTCAGTATGAGTCTGAAAAATTTTATCAGTTCTGTACCCCCTCCTACACCCCCCCCAGTAATATGAAAACAGATGTTGAAGTTTATTAATTGCATATAGGTTTGTCTACTATGCCTCACATTTAGAAAAAAACCCTATTTTCTAAAAATTCTCTTTGCTTCTTCAAGGTATGATGAGTCTGGGTTATGCTTGCAAGATTAGATAAGCTAGTGAAAATACCTTCTTGTGTGCAGAAAGGTAACAATGTAAGGGAAGTGTAGGACGATTTCTGTAGCTCAGGGAGGTGATACTCATTTTGCTGTCTGAGATACAGAATACTAAAGGGACAAGAAGTCATATGTGTTATCTGGCAAGATGACCACAGTCCGTGAAGGATGTCTTTTAGTGATCTTATTGTGCAATCCATTCTAGTAATTTGAAGAACTCTTTACCATATGCCATGTGTGAACAGGAGTGAATAAGATTGCTCCTCTGAGAGAATTTGATGTTCCTGTTTGAGATTACAGCATTTTATATCGCCCAGAGAAAGAACCTAAGAATACCTAAAGCTCCATTTTTATTTTAATCTGGCTGGCTCTGTCTGTTACCTGCCAAAGCCTATTTGTGAAAGCAAAGAATACCAGGACGTTAATGTGAAGTGTTATCTCTTAATTTTGTCTAATAATATAATTTCCTGTTGCTGTTGATTAAGTGGAGGTCTAAAATAACCTGAACAAAACCTACACACTAGAATAAAACCTCTAGCTTTTATTATTTTAACATTAGTTTTGCCATTTTTCCTCCAAAGTTTTGATGATGGGCAAGTGCCCCTAATGGTTAGGAGATGAACAGACGCTCATTGGAAGACTCATTTTTAGTTTTTGCTTTCCTATCTCTCATGGCTTCTTTTTACTGCTTGGTGGTTGTTGGCTTTTATGTTCTGCGTTGTAGTTCTGGTTGGTCTGTCCTTTCCCCTAAGATAAGGCACTGAAGCATTTTCTATAGTTCCCTTCAAGAATATGTACTTGCATTAGAGAGCAAAACAGCAAAACAAGGCTAATATTAATCTGTGCTTTATTGCACATAGTAATTTTTAGGTAAGATTGAACAAGCATTTTGTCTTTTGAGAATTCACAAACTTGTAGAAATTCTGGTATTTCCCAGAATTTGTGTTGAAGAATCTAAAAATACACTCTTTTTGCTATCCAGTTCCAGTAAGTCATTTGTTCTGTCTTGCAATGGTAATCATCAGGAATTTTAGTTCCTTGTTCTTCAACATTTTACTTCTATTATTTGCTGCATATATAAATTCTTAATCTTTGGGTGTGGATGAGTGCAGGTGGTAAACATCATAAACCTTCTCTCTCACAGGAACAGCTTCTTATTGAAAACGTTAAGCTTCATTATTTTCTTTGCTTGTTATGTAGCTCTGGAAGTAGTGTGGTATTAAGAAGAAGAAGGGGTTCGTAGTGTGACTTCAAGGAATAAGCACATGTATAGACAAGCTACCAGTGAGTGAGGTCTATTTGTCTTATCTTCAGTATTAAAAAAATATAGGCAAAAAATCCCTGTAAAACAGAATTATCTCAGTAGTTTAGATTCTTCTAATAAGCTTTTAGGAACACTTTTTCTGGGGCAACAAAGACCATTTTTACATCAAAGTGGTAGTGGTAATTACTATACCAATGCTATATCCTTTCCTGATGCACTACAGAAAAAAACCCTACAGACTACAGAGCTTAAAGATAAAAGTTTCTTTACTGATAGAACAGCTGAAGAGTTCATGAGAGTATGTTCCTGACCACTGTGCTGGGGATCCACCCAGAATAATCTTTCTGACAGATTTAATTAATGCCAATAAAAGATAACAGTTAAATAGATTAATATTTTCAGCATTCAGAGCAGAGGCTTAGTCTCTGGTCTTAAAGGATGTGTCTGCAGTTCAGTTCATATACTTCGGTGGGGACTTAAGTTGTTAGCATATCTGATCAGACATTACAGAATAAAATATCCAAGTTCTCCGTTTTCATGATAGCAACACATAACCACTTGGATCATAACATGTATTTTTCAAGTGCTGTGAAAATTGGAACAATCTAATTTAAAGGTTGTGTGTTCCACCACAGTGCAAAGGAAAATGAATTACTAGAGCACACAGCTTTATATATTGTAAAGTGAAGTAAATATTTAATAGCTACAAGATGCTTTTCATTATATCTTTGGAAATAACCAAATGGTAATCTTGTCCTGTTCTTATGTCACTTGATGTAACGGCAATGCTTCTGCAAGTTTTCTGTGGCTTTTTATTCATGTAAGGACCACCAGTGATTTTATATTAATTGTGTATGAAAGAATTAACAGTGACTGTTCCTTTTACTGCTTTATGATGCTCTTAAATAGTAAGTGATACATGCAAGCTGTCAAGAAAATTTAAAAGTATTTTGCGCTTTTAAAGTCTTTGGTATTTTAACATGTGTAAGTAGCTTTTGCTTTTCCTCAGTTTTTCCTCAGTCTAGTATATGAGACTATCCACTTAGCAGCTTCCTGGCTGATTCTAAGTGGATTTAATTGTCTTGATGTCTTGACATTTTATGTAGATTTGGTAACAAAAATATTTTCATTTCACCGCTTGATTTTCTTCTAGTTAGTGATTTGGAGAAAGACTGTCCTGAATATGTCCAATTTTTCTTTTTCTTATGAAGCAAAACAGTACCTGAATTTTACTCATTTTGTAGAGGTTTTTATTCTTGTCCAACATTTGTACTGTTTGCAAGGATTGATGAGGGATGTATTTTTGCACTCAGTCAGCTGTGGCATACTGACTTCTTACGGATTTTTGCACATGTTTTAAATAGAATGGGGATTCTGTGTTCTTCAGTAATATTGTATGGATGAACTTTGGTACCTCCAAACGAAGTTTAGCAAATTTTGCAGGCATTTTCCTCACTGGTATTGTGCAAATAAACAGCTAAAAGAGGTTACTCTGTCAGGAAATACTTTCAAGTGGTGTTTTTTCCTCTAAGCCAAGTAGTCATACTTCAGCAGTGTCACCTACAGAATAGTTCAGTAGCTGGATTATGTCTGGAATGTGATCTCAGGAAATCAAGTACTTATAAAGAAACCTTTTCAGAAGCCCTTCCTTGAAACAACGACCAGCTGATGCTAGCAGTATGATACATTTAGCATTCTGTGAAAATGAAGAGGTGAATCATTATATATAACAATTTAAATGTAAAGATCAGGTAAACAAGACATTGAGTGAAAGAGGTTTTGAACTTTACAAACTTGCAACACAGCCCAGGCACGTGTCCCCTCATAAATCTGAGCAGTCTAGCTCCCTTCTGTATGGGGAAGAACACTGCGTTTGGACTTTGTGCCTTTCAACAGGAGGAAGTGTAATCTTGCATTATCTCATAGGTGAGTGCAGGAGCAAATAACGAATCACACTTGCACTCAGAACATCTCTACAAGCCAAACCATATTATTGGCTTGTGGCAGATACCAGATTCTAGGTAGGATTCTAGCCATACCTCCAGTTTGTCACTTTCAAGGAACGAAGAACTTGTCCTGGCATGACTGATTACCTTGCCTTGCTCCCTCTGGAAGTCCAAAAAAGGAGCAGAAGCCTGGCAGTGACTCTGCAGGCTGAAAGTAAAAATAAGGGATGACTTCTTCAGCTTGGAGGTGGAGGAGACTGATGCAAGCAACTATTTAAGTACAAAACTCTGAAGAGCAGTATGTCTTTCACCATTTTGCTTTTTGGTGTTAATTTGAAAACAATGAAACAGAACCTGAGCTTTTGGAGCTGGGCACGGTGGGTTGGTAATTAATTTTGAATTGCAGTTGATTAAGTATTAAAGGCTTTACCTATGTGAATAAGGCAGAAGCTATCGTTATCAGCCACAGCAACTTCAGACTTCATCCATGTGGTACAGTGAGGCCCCAGAGATTTTGGCTCTGCTGCCAGCTTCATTGTACCATTCGGAGATGTTGAGGACGTAATAACTCTGTCCTCTGTTTTTTATTGACTTGACTTCGGTGGATTTGTTGAAATACTGGGACACAAAGTTAATTTTTTTACAAGTATCAGCTCATTGAATTAGGTAATAAATGACTGTTGACTGAGGAGTTCTAGGAAACACGGCAAACCGTAAAGTCCTGTGGGGCACCAAGGCAGCACTGGGCAGTACAGCCGAGGCAGCTTCCCAGGCAAATTGATCTGGTTTCAGGTTGTAGCCCGTGGGTCAGCAGGAGCTCATGACAATTGAAGTCCTTGCCTATTAGTTGTGGAGGGGCGGTTTTGCTGTGAACTTTGCTATGGCCCTGGATTCTAACCTTCACCTTTAGGCCTTGCCAAGGTAATGCAGGGCTGTCCTGAAGCAGATGTCTGCATTAGCTGGTTCTGGTGGCAAGTGAGGAATTTCCTCTGCTGCTGTTTGCTGTGTGCATAAAGTCATTTGGAAGACTGCGTATTGTGCAGTCTCTGTTGCACTACATGTCAATTCCAGACTGAAAGCAGGTTCCGTTTGTCAGATAAAAATTTCTTGCTGCTGTCTTGTTGCTTTGGATCTCACAGACTGATCCATACAACATGAAAAATATTGCTAATAGAGGGAAATCCAGGACAGCTGGGAAGCCTTCCTTGGCTGTTGGTGCCTTTATTCATTGCTTCACATTAGAAAGGTCCTTTACTATCAGATGAATAAGTTAAAGGAGTATCACGTTTCAGAAAGAGGAACAGTTATTCTAATCATTACAAAAGTAGTCATTTGTCAGCACTTCGAAGAGCTGTTAACTACTGTAAGATAGCACAAATCTGAAATACTGCAAAAGCAATTATTTCCACAGGTATAGGATAGCTTATTCTGCAAATGAAACTTGAATGCCTAATGATTATCCCTAATGTTAAGAGAAGAGAAAATCAACATAAAAGCCAATTGTTAGCATGCTTATGAAAATGAGCAGAATTTTAAGAAAAAATCCCAACTGTTGTAATATTTATGGAGTTATACAATAGTTACAGTGAAACCATCTCAGACTTTTAAATTGGATTTGAATATAACATTCATTATGCAATTTAAAATTCTGTGAAACGGAGAACATAGTTCTCAGTCATCAAAGTATGCAGGAGAGTAAACCTATTCCATGGAGGTACTGGAGGTTTTGAGAGAGATTTTGAAGCTTTTATATAGCAGTGTCCCTCAGAACTTTGCATAGTTATAAGCATGACATTATAAGGGCACTGTTCTTAGAATTTATAGTCCACCTTGTATTCTCTGGTTGTAAGAGTTATGAAAATGCAAAGTGGATTCTTGGTTGAAAGGCTTCTTTAAAAAAATCTCAAGGAAATACCATGGAGAAAGACAGAATAGGTGCAGAAAGAACAAACTTTAGCAGTTAAAGCTAGGTAATGAAGCTAGGGAATCTGCCGAAAGAGAAATCTGGAAGCAATTGTTTCAAAGCAGAAGCTTGGCAGAAGTATTTTGGGAAGAGTGTCTGGTGTTGGACTTGGAAAGTGAGTAGACCGCATTGGTCTGATAGTGTTGGTGGTGGCGTTAGAAAGTACTGCTTATGGACAGCAGGGTCTTGGCTGCAGAAAGCCTGATTCACTTTAGGATCAAACCTGGATTGAACAGGAAAAAAGTAGTTGCTCAGAGAGGACATGGGGTTTTTTGTGGGCAGGGTCTTTTAGGGGTGAGCAGCGCCCTGAATTCGAAGTTCCTGCGTTGGTAGGTACCTCCCAGCTGGCTAGGTGAATGAAAAAGGCTGCCGTCCCTTCTGTGGCTTCGATGTGCTGGGGTTGTCCCAGTCGTGTCTGTGTGTTGAAGAAACAAGACGTCAGTGAGAAGTTAAGGAAGACTTTTAAGGGACAGATAACCACTTGTAATGAAGTAGAGCTAATGGGATTAGGCCCTGAATGTTGAAGGGAAATGCGTCAGGAAGAAACAATCCCTCAGGCTGACAATGAACCTTCACTTGTAGTGGGAATATTTTGGATTGGCAAAGGAAAGAAGTAGGAGAAAGTCACTCCTCTATAGACACATCATCTGCTGCATTAACTGTCTCTTTCTGAAGATGCTGCAGAAGCAATGACAGATTATGCTGAGTGAATTTACCCTCATGTCTTGCAGCTCTGTTGTCTTCTGAAGTGTTGCCTCAACAGGTAGCTTTAAAATATATTATTTTTGAGGAGTTCTCCAAGAGAAAGGAATTGACAAATTTTTTTCTGTGATGATTAGAAATTTCTAGTCAGGAAACAACACTGTCAGATGAATTTGTTGCATCCTTGAAAGAGGATACACTGTCCTGAGTTTACAAGACCTCTCAAAAGTACTGTTGACTCAAAGCAAAACCTCAATGTCATCTCCATTTATGTGCAACAGGACACTTGAAGTGCTACTAAGTAACGTCTGAACTAAGTTACAGCCGGGTGAGACTAACAGAGTAGACTACATTGATTTATGCACTATAGCATAGATACATGCTTATACAGCTTGAATGTTTTTTTTTAATAGGCTAACTACAGTGATCATCACATTATTAACTCTGATTTCTATAAGTTTATGCACCCCAGCAGCGCCAGGCAAGCTTAACAGATTATGATTGCTCAAATACACTCTCAAGGTCTTTGAATGTGTTGAAAGTGTTAATTTTTAAACATTTTATTTCATTTGCTTTATGTCTATTTGGTTTTCAACTATGGCTTGTATTCTGTGATGAGAAGGAAAAGAGGGATGTGCAAGCTGCAGGACTTACAGCAGAAAGGCAGATATTTTTTTGCAGTAAGTCCTCGAGTTCAGCTATAAATACTCTTTCTTATCTATTTAACCTGGATTTGCCCTCATTTTTGACCAGTGCAATACTAGGAAGGAGGAAGTGGGGAGAGAAACAGTTTGCATGCTTTGATTTCGGTCTGGTGAAGCCATTTTGCTCTTTGCAGTATCAATCACAGTGAGTGCAATGTGAAAATGAGAACAAGCAGTTAGTGCTGTGCCATGCTGTGCGGGGATATTTGTGTTACTTGTGGAAGCTGAAATCCCTGTAGCTGGTTTGTAAAGCATTCCGTTCCAATTAGAGTGGCCAAGGAAGAAGAGAGCGCATCAGCAAGGATGGAGAAATATGCCAGCCTCTCCAGTTCTCTTCCAAACTTAGATTCACTTCCACAGCATTGTGATGTTCTCTTTGGGACTGCTCAGTGGCTTCTACTCAGCTTATTTCAACAAGAATACATATAATGTTCTTGCAATTCGAAACTGTATTCTCATGCAATGAATAGAACTTACCAGTGTAGTGTGGCAGTGATGCTGTTGTAGCCTCACACACAGGATGAGCTTTGACGAAACAAACACTTAAAGTCTTTGAATTGTGCTCAGAGCTCAAAGGCTCAGAGTCATTATGACCCTGATTGTCCTCTAATATATAACCACACGCCGTACTGGACAGGCACCTTTCACTTTATATTGCTTTGATTTTTTTAACTGTTGTACTCACAGACAGCAGGAATGCCTGAAATGTTTTCACTGCTGTGTACTTCTTCCGTAGCTGTGTTAATTGATAATGGTGCCTTGAAGGGCTTTTCTCAGAATTGTTTTAAATTTTTCTGAATTATGTCTAAATTTAGGTATTGTTTAAGGCTGTTTTGCTGCTCTTTACAATTACTGGCATGTAACCTTCCTGTTAATTTGAAGAGTGGCTCTGGCAAGGGGTTTTCCCCATGAATTTGCACGACTCCTAAGTAGAAACAGCCTTACTAAACTGCTCTGAAAAATACCTGTTCTGTGCTCTGGGTTTTTTTAAAGGTAATATGTTATCTGCTTTTTAACTTTCTTCTTTATTCTTTTATTTGCAGTGATGTGGTTGCATGACCTGCAGCATTATTGTAACAGGGACTGTTCAGTGCATGACTTGCTTTTCTGTCCAGACTACATAATCAAAACTTAACCAGTTCTACACTTAAGACTCATGGCCATCTGATTTCAAAGGGAGATCTACTTGCAGAGAAGCTTACCATCCTGGGGAGTGGCTTTCCCATTTCCCACTTCCATTTACTCTTTCTCTTCACAAAAAGTCTCCTATGAGGCTAGGAGAGAGGAAATCCAGTATTCAGAACTCAACAGGAGGTGTTCTGCAAACTGACAGAGCATTGTCAGCTCTCCATTTTATTTCCACCTGTCCACTTTATTTAATTCTGATTAACAGTATTAACACACAGACTTCCTGCAACTTTTTCCTATACTGAACTATAAAAATCTAGTCTTAATGAGTTCCTAGAAACATCTTTTGGTTGCTGTTAAAATTTCAAAGCACCTGTACCCTTAAAGGATCCACTTTGAATCTTTAAATAATTAAAGCAAAGCGAAGGAGGTGTCTTACCAGGAGAAATGACTAAGGAATTGCTGCTTGGCTTCCCATCTTCCTTAGAAAACCAGGCAAGGTTCATCTGATAATCTCCGAGCCAGGCAAACTACCGGGTGGTATTTTGTTCGGACACTGCCTGCTTCCTTACTATGTATATACACAGTAGTTTGTGGCTGTTGTATTTTCCTCTACATTTTAGCTGTGTTGTCAGTTCCTTTCAGAAACTTTTTTTCCAAGTCTGTGTACAATTGTTAAAACAATCTGAGGAAAGAACGTGAATGGAGATAAGTATGAAAGCCGTCTACACTTTCAGTATTATGCAGACTGTCCTTGCCAGTTTATACTTCGGGTCATTTATCTTTCACCTGTACTATTTTTTTTTCTTTTCTTTTCTTCTCCTTATAGCAGTCTTAGCTATTTAATTCCCAATTGCACTAGCTTGGCTGTTTCTTTGTATTATGAAGTCTAGCTATAAGAATTGCCATATGTAGACAGTGTAACTCAAAATGCTTTGTACTGCCTATATTAATTTAAAAAGCTACTTATTTAATATTCTTAAATATCTGCACATTTGTACTACTGTATCTTTGTTTTGTATTGGACATCCAGTACTGGCAAGATTCAGAATACGATGGGGTGCTGTAGTGTTCGAAGTTAAGAAGTTTATTGTATAGGAGTTAGTATGTAATGAATGGGAAAGGGGGCTTCGAAGCCATAGGAGTTGCTGGAAAATCTGAAGAGAGTCTGAATGATGAGTACTGTTAAGTGGTTTGGCTGAAGTCTGGTTGCAGAGAAACCCCATTCTTGCTCACTTGGATCTTAATCCTGCAAAAATGTAAACGCATATGTACTCTGCTTACTCCAAGAATGGTTTTGCTTATTCAGGCCACAGCGTAACTACCAGCCCTGTTTTCCATGTGAGCACTCCCATGCTGGAGGAATATTGTGTGCACTAGTCTCTGCAGTCACTTCTGGTCACAGAAACCAGTGCACGCCTCGTCCCTGGCCTGTCAAGTGGGGCTCTGGGCAGAGCTGCACCACTGCACATGTTCAGTCCCTGGGGATCATGGTGCCTTGCTGTGTCTGGTAGCCACCGGCCGGGTATTCCTGCAGCAGAGACAGCAGCACTTTCATCAGACTGAGACCAACAGAGGGCTAAAGGATTTGTGTCTTTCCAGGTCCTAGCCATCGATCCCTTCTTACATGTTCAGGGCAAGCATTCTTAGAAAAATTCCTTTTTGTTGAGTGTTAAAGGCATGATTTGTTTCTCATTTGCAAGTGCTGCTCTGGCTGGGACAGCATCCTGCCCCAAGACAGTTGGGTGCAGGAGCCCCGAGGTCAGGGGTTCTGTGCAGGGCAGGAGGGGATGTCTGTGTTTACCTGCCTGCAAGGTGTCCCACGGTGGAGCTGAGCAAGTGATCTGTGCAAATTAGAGACTAAGTATCAGTTGTTGTTGAGCCTGAAGATGTTTGTGTGTCAGTGTGTTTAGCTTGGCCAAATCTGAGTTCGCTAATGCAATAGAGAGATGTTAGGTGGAGCCAGTAAGTTCCAGCGAGCGGGCTGGCTACTGTAGTTAGATTAGCCTAGCATCTCTGTCATGAAGCTCACAGCTCAGAGGTGATCTCCAGCATGTCTCTGATGTACTAACTTCATTTGTGCTGCATAGAAAACTTTTTATTTTTTTAATAGCAGCTTGTTTGACAGTCCTGAATTAAGTGTTGATCAATTATCAAAGTAACTATTTGTAAAGTTGCCAGTGAAACATTTTCTGTAAAAGAATGGATACCTAGAGTGTCAAAACATTAATTTCCCATTTCAGTTCATCTACAAATTGTGTAACTACCAGATTGTCATGGTAGCAGTGTTAATATACATATCTGTATATAGACAAAAAAAAAATACTCAGTAACGATAATTGGAATCAAAAGTTTTAATATTTTTTCCCAGTTAAATACACTAATGCTTCCAAGGTGACAGAAGAGTGTACAGTTGTTAAACAAGTTGTAAATAAATGCTTATATAAAATGTAGGTGCTTGTTTTCCTTTATTTGGTACCTGGTTATAAAATGAGGCCAGCGCACAGTTCAGGTCACAGTTACTGATGTGAGTCTGGAGTGCTGTTCTGCGGTGTGAGATGACGGTAGCTGGTGGGAGCTGCTGCAGCCAGGCAGTGACCAACGGGGACCTCAGTGGAGTGGGAATGACATGGATAATGCAAACCTTGCCCTTGAACACACTTTGAATCAGTCACTACAGGACTGCCGGGGAAAAAAATGGAGGACTTTTTACAAAGCATGGCTACACCTGGGCTGTCTGATTCCTACATACACGAATGGCATCTTGGACACACGTTTTCTGGGGCTGTGTGGGGGAGGGTGGGTGGCAGGTACGTAGCAGCAGGGAGGACACCAGAAACCACAAACCTCCTCACTTCTGCTGGGAGGCATCGCATGTGGGTGCCCCATCACAGCAAGAGCTGCCCGACATGGTTTGCGTCTTAAAGGGCCAAGGCTGAACAGACAAAGACGTTTTCTCTGGCTGATGGAAGTTTATTTGCAGAGGTAGCTAAAGGTGGGGGGAAAACCGCTGCTAATAGGGACAGAAACATCTGTCCTTCCTTCGTGTGCTGATAAGCGGCTTTGCCATCTGGGGTGGGAGGATAAGGTGCTGTCAGACATGGGTAAACGTTGCTAGTTGTGAACGAGAAGGTAGCAGCATGCAAGAAATAGTGAGCCTTTTGGCGTCATGCATGGTGCTGGGGCTGCGAAGGATGCAGGAAGATCCTGCCACAGCCTTTCAGGGGCTGCTTTGTAGAAGGAAAAGAGCAAAACCGGGAGCATCCCCTGCCTGCATCCCTGGTGCCAGCTCAGCCCCAGCAGCATGGCTGTGGTGGTAGCGGGAGAGCCCACGGGGCTGGGGGCACAGCTGGGGTGAGGTATTTGCTGGCTGGGGAGGGCAGGAGAACCCCAGAAGTCTCCCAAGCCACAGGCAGTGTAAGGTGGACATGGGGAGTTCCCAGAGCTTCACCTCCAGGTGGTAGTGCTCACTCCAGTCCTCTGCCTCCCTCAGTCGCTCCTCTTCACCTTGGTCATTACTGCAGCATCTCCTGCCCCCAACCGCCATCCCCTCTCTTGTCCTATCATTTTTCCCCCATTGCCAGCTGCTTTTTCCTTTTGCTGTACTTTTTTCCGTCCCAGTCCACCCCCTACCATACCCCAGCCCTGCTCTGAGACCTGCATCACAATCCCTTGTTCCTGCCTCTGCTCTCCCTTCCCCATCCCTCCAGCTCCTCCACATCAAGTCCTGCAAGGGAACTGTGGCCACCTTACCCCTTCACAGATGCTGGCCCAACAGAGAAGCGGCAGCACTGCAGGATGCCTCCCACTGGTGCCTCTCCGACACACCCCACAGCTGCAGGGGCTGCTTTTACCACCGTATTGCAAATGTGTTTATCCTTGTGCTGCATTAGATGTTCTTGTGGGAGGCAGCAGCCGCTGCTGTGTTAAAAGGACACGTGGCGGAAGCACAAGTGAGAAGCCGCACGGTTCCTTTTCACAGTTCCCCCTTTCAGATCTTTTTGCCCACGAGTAACTCTGAGCGCTATGCTGCGCACATGAATACCTGCAAATCAATCTCTGCGTGCATTGGCCTGTCTCGACCCTTTGTGCAGCAAAGCAGAGCCCAGAACGTGTGCACCCCACCGTGCTCCGCAGGCAGGAGCCAGCAGACCAGCGGGGCTGCAGTCCTTGCGGCCGAGGGCAGAGCCACACTGTGCTTCAGCACAGGACACGACAGCACAGCAGTGCGGAGCTTCCACCAGTGCTTCCACCAGTGCTAGGCACGCATACGTAGTTCCCTTTCCTGAGGAGCTAGGAGAATAAAATGGCCTCAGAGCAGCAGGGAGCCCCATTTATTTGGCAAAGCAGGTGGATCCAGAAGTGAATGTCCCGTATGCCAGGGAAGAGCAAAGGAACATGAAGTGATGTAACTGGAAAACTCTTCACACACCAGATGTATCCACTGCTTCCCCGTTTCGGGTGCTCCCAGAGCCCCAGGAGGCAGTGGAGCATCTCTGCCACCTGGGCCTTCTGGCTGGTAACAAGACAGTTGCCTTTACTCCTTCCCCGCAGACAAGCATCTCAAAACTGCAATGTGCACATGTGTAGAGGTTTGGTTTCTGGGCCAAGTTACTCACAAGCTACCTGGGAGCACAACTCTACGCCAAGAAGGAAAGTCTTACAAACCCTTCCGAAGGGGGGCAGGGAGGAAATCCTAAAACACAACTAACCCCCACCCCCAACACATCCCAGGGAATCAATGAAGGCAGTCATGGCAAGTGCAAATAAAACTTGAGGTGGATGGAAGTTAAAATGCATTTTCACTGTTCATCACACCACCTTGTACAAGTCTTTGGCATTGACCCAAAAACGAAAAAAACAAACCGAAGCACCAACCAGATCCCTGACTAAAGCAGATCACAAACTACAAACAGAATTAGTGCAACTCCATGGACAGGCCGGTGGGGCTTGTTCCCCAGCACTCTCAAATGAGTCTGCACACCCCTTCGACTGCTACAAAATACTGGCAAGGACGATAAGCCCTTCTGCCAACGCCCTCCCCCAAAAAGGCTCTTTGGCAGTCCTCAGCAGCTGAAGACTGACAGCAGGATGAAAGCTGACAGCGCAGTACCGAGATGACACAGCCTCTGGTGCACTGTCGGTGACGCGGGGGATGCCGTGCCAGAGCAGCACACAGGCACAACACCCAGCTGAAGCTGATCACCTGCACCTCACAGGCAGCCTGGGACCTGTCCCAGCCCAGCCATGAACCTGCACATCAAGGGTGTGTATATTCAGCATCCAAACCTGGGTGAGGGCTCCCACCAGCTGCACCAAGTGCATGGACCTCTGATATAGGTGTCACTGCACTCCAAGAATTGCACAAGCGCCAAGGACTAAGGCTCCCTTTACTGTAACAGTCGTGTTTGTGTTGTGATGAGGTTTTGGGGTTGCTTGTGTTTGTTTGTTTGGGGGGGGGTTGTGTCCCCTCACAGGGAAAAGGCAATCCCCTTACAGGATTCTCCTGCAAAGTTCCTGAACTCTACTTCCATTGTAGACCACAGCACCTTGAAAATAAACACAAATGTTTTGAAAATACCCCCAGAAATACTATCCCAGCAAAGCTTACTCTGTGAAGGAAAGGATGGCAGACTACCCAGTAGCCATTTCCTGTTATTCCTAAACCTACAAAAAAAACCCCAAACAACTGAAGATCTGTTAAGAATTAATGTGATGCCCAAGAATACCTTTAAATCTAAGTCAGCGTATCTTCAGTCTCTAAATTAAACAGGGCAATACTGGTTTGCATCCTCTTCAGAGCAAGTGTGGAAGTCACACGATGCAGGCGTCCTCCGGAGAACAGCCATACACCTATTCTAATCAAGACCACACTGAGAAGAGCCTGTTTTATAATGCATCTTGTTCTATGGAAACTTTGTTTCACCTACCTGTGAAGACTTTAGGATTAGATACTTCATCACATGCCTAGGCATCTGGTTTTAAAACATGTTTATGTAAATCACCCAGATTTCTACATGACCTGATTTTGTATACAGTTGGAATTAAAGACAGCTGCTGAAATTTCTAGAAAGAAGCTGTCTGGAGAATACATCAAAAACAAAGAAAAGCAACTGAGCAACAGTCTTGAAAATGCTTTATTGAACCGTGTGTCTTACTGTAATGTGCAGATGTGTTTGAAAAGACTACAGCTTGAAAAAGTTTTGAAAATCCTCAACAACCAATAAAAAAAATTCCCTACTGGGGGTAACTCTCAGAATAACAGGCCTCATGTAAAGTTTCCCTTGAAACATTTTCAGTTGCAGAGACTAAAAGAAAGCAAAGCTAGTGCTGCTCTACACAGAAACAATCAAGATTTGAGGATATTTAAAAAAAAAAAAAAAAAAAGGAATGGAACTCAAACTTCAGTCTATGGGATTGCTTCTTTTGTGGCTCTTATTTTGGATTAGCATACACGTCACAGTTCTGCTGAGAACACCAGAACACCATCTGGTGTTCAAGTCTGTAAATTTACTCTAAAACGCTAGCAATGCTGCAGAGATGGAAGGATACAGAGAAAGAGAGAGGGGGTGAGGTGAGAAAGACCTGGAAAACCACCATTATGATATAAGCCTAGTTTAAGTTTTCATCAGAAGCTGTGTGCACTTTTGGGGTTTTTTTTTTCCTAACTTTACATTCAAACAAACCCACCAAAAAAAAAAAAAAAAAAAAGAGGAAAGAAAACCAAAATCAAACATACCCCTTCTGTCCTTCTCTTGGGGCTATTATAAACTTCCATGCACAAGGACACCATACTCTCTTTTCTTCCAAACCAGTAGGGTTAACAGTATAGGCATGTAGGTGGCACGATTCAACTAAAAGGCTTTTCCAACTTTTTTATACCAGCAAAAATAACCAAAAGAAACAATAAATAAAAGGTGCTAAAGTTAGCAATAAGAATTCAACTGTAATATACTGACAATGCGGGAATCCAAATCCTCAAGCTCTCCTGATACTGATAGGTCTCTACAAACTATGAAGCAAATACATAAATAACTCAGAATACGATTGAGACTGTGAAAAGCTTTTTGAACTAAGACAATATGATCCAGGTTAACTTTTTTTTTTTTTTAAACACAGTGAATATATAAATTGTCTACACCTGAACAAAACATATTTAACAGTTAAAAATTTTAACAACCACAAAAAGGAAAAACTTTAAACGAAAGTGAACATAATTTGATTTTAGGGCACACAAAAGCCCCTTGCAAGTAGCTTCCAGCAGTGGCCTTACTGTCACGTCTCCTACAGATGCATAAAATAAAGTTTAACTCCACACTGAGGTGATGGCTAACGGGGCAACATAATGGTCACATACAGCAAAATGCCACACCCTGGTCATAACAATATATCACACTGCAGTTTCCATCCTGTGCAGGAACAGCACATAGAGATGTCATTCTGTCATATATTATTCAAAAGCTACTTCGTGGTCAAAAACTGCTAGTCAGCACTAACCTTTTTGTCACGTAACCTTTGAATAATGGGAAAGCTTTGGGTTTTATAGTTTTACTCCTTGTAATTAAATTTTTAAATGACAAGGTCACTAAAACTCATGCACGCTGCAAAAAACGTCATGCAGTAGTTAAGGTAAACCATCCAAGCAGTTTTTATTCATTAATATTCATAAATACACACAGCAGCTTCATTAGAGATTTTTCATTTTTTTCCTCTTCAGTTTGAATGTGGAGTATTAGGAGAGCCTTTTGCATGTCAAGGTACAGGACACAGAGCTTTTTGCTCTGCACTGCAACCTACATTTACCTGCTAGAAGTAAAAATTAGTTAAGTGGAAATGATTATCATATATATCTTTTCTCTCTTTCTTTTGAATGTACACAATGTAACAAGAGTGACAGACCTGAAATTACAATCACCAAAACAAACCCAAGATAGTTGTCCACTTTCATTGGCAAATACAGCACAGAGGACATTGTCTGCAAAGTGGGATGTCATCAAAGAGGAGGTGGAGGAGGCTCGTTTCCTTTATTACTCTCTTTTAAATTTAGGTTTTCTAAAGCAACATCTAGAGGCATAATATCTACACAGCCCATAGCACCAAAATCTGCAATCTCCCCCCGCTCATCCTCATCTGAGGAAGAACTTTCTTCCCGCATCAAAGTGGACAGTAGAAGCTCCTGAACAAACAGGCTGCAGTCTGCCCGTTCACTTTCCATTGACTGACGCTCTGCTTCTGACATCTTCGGATCATTCAACCTGTACAGCAAAGGAAGAGAAGACAGGCAGTTGGTGAAAGCCTTTTTCACCTGCGGCACTACTGACAGGCACAGAAAGGCACTCGAAAACCACCCCAGGACAGTCCTGCTTGCCATTTGTACAGCTCTGGCAGTACAACAGGCGTGCAATTAACAAACCACCCTTTCCCTGTTGCTACGGCAGCATTGAAAGTGGAGCCCAAAGCTACAGGAAAATAAAATAAAAAAATTTTGCAACATTTCCTGCTATTCAGGAGTCTTTTAGGGAAGGCTGCTGTGATTTCCTAGACTCTCATTCATTGTAAGCCCATTTGCTTCCACAACAACTTCTAAGTTCACAATACATTATTGCATACGTAAGGCCTAGGGATTCCCAAAGCACAATACAATGTTCATCCCACCACTTCTCCTAGGTCATAGCGCATACCCCTATCAGCAAGGAAATCGCTCACTCCAACTCTGAAAGTCACCATCTGTGACATCTGCAGGTACTCTGATTAAAGTTTCTCAAGTAACAATGAGTTTCTGACTGAAAGATACCACATGGTATTATTTTGCACTTAGATGCAGATCCAATTGACTCAAATCCGGGTTTCTTGACACAGGAGCTGTTAAAATGCCCACACTCTTTCACCACATCAGACAGACAAGAGTATGTATGGGTGGGTGTGGCAGGGCAGATGTGGAAAATATTTTTATTTCAATTCAACAGCCAACCTTCTAAAAGAACTGGAATGACACAGTGGGTGACTTCTCTTTAAAATAACCCCGGGATCTAAGTATAATTTCTAAACTAGACGAGTATTCTGTTAATTAACAGCTTCCTTTATTTGCTTTCTTATCCAACCTCTAAAATAATTAATATATGAACCCTTATTCAACCTTCAGCTTTTACTAAAGATTAATCTCCTATTAAACAATACTATCTTCTGACTCTCCCCTCTCCACTACAGCTCAACTATGTGCTAGTATCACTGGAAATGCACTTGTTTTGTTGGAAATACTAGGGGAGACGAGCACAATTTAGTTAAGAAATACTCCTTTTGTTCCTCTTGAATCTAAGATCTTGAAGTTTTAAGGGAAAATCTCACAACTTCAAACAGAAGTGCAGTATGTTGTCTACAAACTTGATGAAGGATCTGACAGAAGTCACAAGTAACTTATTCAGCCAAAACTCAAAACCACCTTCCTTTTCAAGGTTTGCAGAAATGCATACGCAAGTCTAATACTTTAAACAACTCCTAGCGGCATCAAAAAACAGTACAGCATATTTGTAAGATTGCCTCCCTTTTTTGCAGACACCACCGCAAGACACTTCCACAGCCAGCTCTTGGGAGTCAGCTTTCCAAAAGCAGAACAATTCCTTTTGGGCCAGCTATAAACTGTACTCTTGGGTACTGAATAACTGGTTTTACTTTCTTTAGTTAGAAATGTGGATTGAAGCAAGATTTATGTATTGCACATTCTGTGACCACTGCTGATATCTACTGTGAATATATTCTGTATGATTAATTAGCTTGTTAACTCTGGGATATTACTTGATCAGTTACTGCTTTACTAGGGCATGTGCTTAACTCCAAACATTTCAGCTTGATCAAGCTCAGTTTCATTGAGCTCTATGTTCCTATCAGAACTAAGGCAAACAGAAATGGTAAAAAGTAAACACAAGCAAATACACCGAACAAGTTACCTTGTAAGAAGAAACTGGGAATTCTGGATAGTCTGCTGACTGTTTTCTGTGTTAGATGTGTTGGGTGATGTTGTAGATTGTGTCATACTGGTGTTGACATTGATCGTGTTGGTGCGTCTAGTTGCATTGCGTGCAGTTTCCAGCTGTTGTCTTGCTGCCTGTGCATGTTGTCTTTCCAACTGCAGTTGCATCTGCAGCTGCTGTAACTGAGAAGCAGAAGGGCCAGAGGAGTTGAGCTGTCCTCCTGCAGAACGCCTCACGCCTGATAGCTGAGATAAAAGCTCTGCCAGAGAAGAGAGAGTTTCTACAATGAAAGATCTCAAATGCATTACGCAATAAAATCAATACACCCTGAATTCCAGTGCATCAGTTGCTTTTTTCAAGCAAAACAATCGAAGAAGAAACAATGCCGAAGAGCCCATGAAGCTCTTGAAAAAAGTCCTAGCATTCAACGTCTCAAAGGATAAGGACAATTAAAGACTAATTTATGCAGAGTTATTCCAAGTAAGAAGTCAAAGTTTAATGCCTGCAAAGTAACAGAAGACCAAATGTACAGGAAAAGCCTGGCAAATGACGTCCTCTGCAGCAATTCTCTGAAACTTCAAGTCAAAACAGCAACTGACTAAGAAACAACTGCATTTTGGCTTTGGATGGTGATTTCATTTTCCTCTCAACAAATGTTCCCTCAAAACACAGGCTTTAACTTCCCAAAATCCCAGAGAGAAGCTGTGCTGCAGCAAAAAGAGAAACATCATACTATTGCTTCAAACATTTGATAACAAACATTTAATTAAGAAAACATATTAAAGTATTGCCTCACATCAAAACCGAAGTGGTCAATAATTTTTGCTGTATTAATTCTTATTTCTGCCAGAAGTACAGGAAGGCTTAGCAATTAAAAAATCTTTGTCCCTAAGTTTTCCAAAGCAGGTGGATGGAATGCTTGCAGCAAGTTTCATCCACAAAGAATTTTTTGAAATAAGTATTAGCAGCAACTTACTGCTCAGTGCATTACTGCTGAATCTCTTGTACACCCTGCATAGATGGTAGTTATAGCACCTGCTCGCTGTAGTTGATGCAAGGGCAGAGGAAGTAGGGGATGATACTGCTCTTGCCCCTCATCTCTAAATTACAAAGTCATGACAATTTTCCTTCCATTGCATTAACAACATACAATCCTTCTAAATAAGGCTTTCTTTAAGGGAAGACGGCAAAACGCAGCTGTCTTCCATGTCAGGAACTCAGGATGGTCAAGCCATTTTTACCACCACTGATAGCAATGTTAAATAACATAATTCAATTGTACTTAATAGACTACAGGGAGAAAAAAAAAAAGTAAAAAAGCAACATGTTACCAATGTCATTTACTTTAGACAGAAAAATTCTAGTGGTCTTTCCTATCTATTACTCCAGTAAAAGGGAAGACATATCAAACTTACAGACAAGATTTAAATGTATTTAATCTCACTGCAAGTTAAAGCATAACTTAAAGCTTTGATTACAGCAAAGCAGTGTTTTGGAAGCAGATGTGAGCTCCAGACAGAGTCCTGGTGTAAGAAGCATACCCAGCTCAATGTGCAACTGAACTATAAATGCAAAACCACAGCTTCTAAATAAAAAATTAAAATTCAGAAGAACACCATTTAATCCCACACTTAATGCTGCTAAGTGGGAAGGCCTTGTGGGGCTGAAAGCAAATGTAAGCTGGAGACTTTACAAACACCCTCCCTCCTTGAACAAACTCTAGTCCTTTTTAGATCCTCCTGTGACCCCACTTAACTTACTTTCTTCTCTTGATGGAATACTTATTCCCAGCAAATGGAATGAGTTAGATCAGGTCCTGGGCCAGCAGAGCACCAGAGCCAGCAGAAGGTGGGCAAGGGGACCATGATTAAGAAAGGCAGTAGAACCACAGCTCTCCTTTCAGGGGCAATGCCTCACTGAACTGGCTGGCTGGTTACCTCCCTCTGAAGAAGTCACAACATGATAGCAGGAAGCTCCAGTTTAAGCATTATGCCTTCTTGGCACCTAAAGCAAAGGTGGATTATGGCAGAAATTCTGAGGTTTCCCTGACACAGTGGCACATTCGAAGGCTACTGCATAAAAACATTTAGATTTCCCCTTAGGTAAAGTTTTATTTGTTTTCAGAACTGTCTTCATTCTCTGTTTTTGGTCTCCTGTAAAAAGAAGGTTTTTTCACATCAAAGCTAAATGTATGCCAAACAAGTTATTCCTGGGAATCCTAAAGACACATCTTCATTATTTTCTGGTGTTGAAAATGAGACACGCTTCTCCTCCCCACAGTGTTTCTAAACTTGACCAAAATACACTGCACATATTGCAACAGTACATTTATATAAGAATTTACAAGTACACAAATAAAATATATCCATGACATTACCAAGTCAGGCTTTCAAACAGCAGCCTGAATGCAAAAGAACATATTTTATATGTCCATTAGTACTCAAACTGAGCTAATTTCATGTTCATTGAGACAGATACTCCTCCATAAACACTTTAATCCACAGGCAAATTAACATGGTATATACTAAAGTAGGTGATGGAAGTTGGACACACTCACGTGCAAAAATACACAATACCCATGCATAGATCAGATTTGGGTATAAGTTTTACACCATCTAGAATTACAAGCAAAAGCTACAGGCAGCAGTTTCAGCTTCAGCATCTCTATGCACAGGCCCTGTGCGAATCCAGCCAAGCACACTGTTCACCTGCAAGCAGCCATCACAGATGCACATACTTGCACAGTATCTATACACGCACCTTAATAACAACAGAAAGCAGGGCAACTATTATCTTCAATTTTACTTCCTCCACGTAAGAAGGACACTAGGGTAAAATTTGTGTTTATAGCTCTTACCAGCTATAGGATCCATGGCTTCTCTATTGCTTGGAGAATACGAACTCTGAGAAGATGAAAGCCCACCAGGGGAACTGGTAGTAAAGTGCATGTTTGATCTACGTGCACGGGGGCCTCCCAAACCCCGACCTGGGTGGAACATCCTACGTACGTGCCGAACACCGCTGGATTCATCGTAACAAGAAGTTAAGAAAACAGAACTGATTGGCATTGAGTATTAAATGACAAGGACATTTGATGGGTAAAACACTCAGATGCACATTGTTCTTCATTCATAAAACAGAGATTAAATGTGATAAAGCAAAGCTAAGGTACACTGTAACTATGGTGCAAATCAGATTTACTGATCTGAACTGAAGATACCAAGTGCTATGTGCACCAAGCTACCTGTATTTCTTCAGATGTTTATAACATCTAAGATCAGGATTAATGTCTTAAGTTTTTTTTAGATCAAAGTTTCTACTTGGTAATCTGAAAACTCCGACAAAAGCATGTTCAGCCAAGCTTACTACAGATATGAGTTTACTCTCCCTCCCCAATTCTTATGGTAAGTACTGAAAATAATAAAAAAGTTTATTTCCACTCCTATCAAAAGTACATAATTACTGTATTCCTTCTGACTTTTTTACTTCATGCTTTTATCCAAGAAATTTTGTCACTTGTCCTTAAGAAATTGTACTGTTTCCAGAGTATTCAGTACTTAGTCACACTCCTTTGTTTCACCTTTCCTCTTTTAGCCAAAGAAATGCCACTAATTCCAATTATAACAATGCCTTTCATTTCCCCATTTTCCCCAACTTCTCCGTATCAGATGCTTCTATTTCAAGTCATGCCTTTTATGTATTCTAATTTAAACTAAGAGACAAACAACAAATTATTTAAAGATTACTTTTGTCAGAAAGTTGTTAACATTCATTCCTCCAAGACAGTCCAGATAAGGCTTCCTTTTGTTTTAAAAATCACTAGTATAATTCACTAGTGCAAAACGGAACAGCATAGGCTTGAATATTTTCTTTTACTGTTACTAGTCTTTTTACCTTAGATCCTCCTATCTCCTACTTTCTTTATTTTTATAATTGTATGCTTACCACTCATACGGTATCCATTGCTGTGCAAGAGTGAAGTTCAATGTACTTTTCATAAAACACAGTTACAATGTACTTCAGGATGTCATGGAGGTAAAGAACTTAAGACTGAAAGAAATGAATGGACTCCTCATGGCAAGAAAAACTTCTGACTATTACAAAAAGATGTTACACAACATTTGCCTCTTTCAAACCTATTAGTTATGCTACACTGTAAAACACTTAAAATCTAGGGTGTAAGAGGAAAACCTCCCCTGCACAGAACACACTTCACCTAACACTGCGTGCAGCTGTACCTCTGAGCGTGCTAAAACTGGATGCTGCTGGAGACAGGATAGGAAAGGCCAGTATATCTGGGGATTTTTCAAGCACCGTACTGTGGGGTAACTTTCCTAACCACAGTTTTTAATGTGTTTTGAGATAAACATCCTTCCTCAAAGACTAGCTAAGTATGCACCCAAGTCTTACCATCTACTTTGGAGTAAGAAAAACCTTTGTGAACCTTACCTTGGGACAAATAGATAAAATGAATAGCCACGCAGGAACTATTCATACAACTGATGTGAAAAGCTCTATTTAATGAATTTTCAAATATTTTTCTGCTAAAGCAAGAAACTGGGCTTTAAAGAGTTGTCCCCTGACTGCAGGAATAAAGGACACACCTTGCAATGGGTGCAGAAGTTTTATAATGAGAAACACATGTAGCCTTCTGGGACCACTTAAGAAAAAAAAAAAAAAACAACAACCAAACAAAAACAACAAAACAAAACCCCAAACCAAAATAAACCACACTTGTATAATCAGTACTTGGAAGATGAGGCCACTCCTTGAAACTCTAGAAGACTCAACAATAAAACCTCACAATAAACTGCAACAGTAATCTTCACTCCAGAAAAAGTGCAAGCGGGGAGCCTTCTCTCCATCTCCTTTTTGTCCATGCAGGTTGTTAGCATGGAGAGTTGTTTTGTACAGCTTTATCTCCATATGAACGTGTTTAGAACAGCCGTATAGCAGTATCAGAGAGCAAATTTCTAACAGCTCCCTGACTTGTGACAGTTATTCTTTTCCATGCTGCCAGACCCTGGATGAAAAGGGGCACCTCCTCTTCCTTTTTTCCTGTTTTAGACCTAACTGTTGCTAGACATAATGTAGAGTACAATGTGTCACTTCAGAATACGCTTCTCACCAGTTCTGGAGACTTGAGAACGCTGATCACTGAAGCAATAGTGTACAAGCAGAAAATTCTACATGCATTGTCTTTATACTAAATCATGGACAACGTACTATCAAAATATATCCAAGGAAGATCCATTTTGGGATGAGTGATGTTGAAACCTTCCTCTGTATTTGAAAAGATTGATTCTTCTAGCTCAAATTAAATACCCAAATGCAAAGTAATTTCGTGGCATCTCTGATATTGGAAGGGAAGAAAAATCTGCAGAAGCATGAACTCTAATCAAACGTTTTGTTCATTTCAGTAGGAAACTAATTTCAGTGTGTAAGTGCTAAAATGTAAACCTCCTGGCCTACAGAGCAGTTAAGCCAATGCTGGAGGACCACAGTTTGATCTTTGGTACATTGCTATGTAGTTATTAGTGATGTAAACTTTCATAGAAAAAGCATATGAGGCAGGTGCTATGAAAACCCTCACAACTGGTAGAAAGAGCAGAACTAAACTGATACAAGAAAAATTGCTCAGCTACTCACTTCACCAGTCATCAAGCAACATCTCAGAGCAGTCCAAAGACCAGGAAAGATCCAATGGTCTGGAAGATGCTCTCCCCTCACCAATCTCATCCCACCTCCACCTGAAAGGGAGGATGGCACGACTGCACTGGGGGACACCTGACCATGGATGCCTCAGACCAAGCTCACATGGCCAGAGCTACCACATTCAGCACCTTGTTCCACTCCACAGGGAAAGGCAAAGTAGAGATAACAGCTTTTATCTAACTTTGTAGTGTTGTTTGCTTTATTAGTTACTACTTCACAGAGCCAACACCCAAACTCCTTTGTCCTGATCAAATTATTGTGTAGTAATTAACACACGTATTTAGCCTGTCCTGACCTTAAACTATGGTAATGCTAACAAACTTAAACGCAATCACACATCAACTGAAATGGAGCCATCTCCTTAAATTCTGCCTGCCTTCTGTTAGCATAAAAAACTCCAGTTGCTAGGGCTTGGATTATTTTTTTTCCCTTTTAAAAAAATCTTTAAACAAAAAAAGCCACTATCAAAGTAATAATGTAGTCCTTTTGTCTGTTTAAATGAGACACAAAAGAATATTCAGAGAGATCGGTTACTGTAGGGAGGCTACATAGCCTGCATGTCATTAAATAAAAGCCCAAACCAAAATATGTTTCATCAGTTAATCTTTGGGAAGGATAAAAAAAAATGTAAAAAAAGAAAAATATTCCTAGAACAAGGATAAAAAAAACCCAATAGTTCCAGCTCTTTGGCCATCAAGCTGATTGTTATACAGATTTATCTACAGAAATCTGCATAACCTGCTGCCAAGGTAACTGAAAGACAACACCCCACTTCCCAGGAAATCTGCAAGTTTTCTGAGTTATATTACAAAATATCAGTAACATCAACAAACCTGTATTATTAAAACAAGGTGTTTAAAGTAGTTAAGCAAGTTTAAAATAACTTGTCAAAACCAGCTAAGCTCAAGTAATCCTCAGACCATCACGTTCATGTCACAAGTACTTACAGCACACTACTGAATCTGGATACACAAAGCAGCATTAAGACTAATGATCACGCAGAATAAACCACACTGCAAGCAGAAAAACCTCTCAGTGTCAAAATTCTTAAATGTGTTTGCTGTTAGAGAAAAAAGCACTTGGTAGTCAGGTATACCTACTGTCTATTCACAATCTGGCATTTATCTTTTTTAAACCATCTAATGATATTTTTTTTTTTTTTTGACATACAGACCTTTAGCAAGTTAAGTTCCAGGAAAATCAGAGGTATGACCCTTTGACTACAAAAATCAAAACAAGCAGTCACGGCTACTAAATGAAACAGTCTAGCCCCTTTGCCTCAGTGTGGAAAGGATATTAAATCTCTAGGAGCTCTGTGTTCCAGTGTAAGATGAGCTGCAAAGTCATCTGTGACATGATTCGGATCCCCTCCAGGTAACGCAGCACATATTGGACAAATCTGAAATGACAAAGCAAGAAAAAAACCCAACTTTATATATTTTACACAAAAAGAACTCATAGCATTGAGTCAATCATTAGACATTGATTCTTACGCTTTAAAAATCACATTCTAGGTATTCACAAATACCTAGATAGCAACATATTCAAAAAACCCAGAAAAGGTATTCAAGTGCAGACATTAATTTAGACATCTACTACTTTATGATTTTCAGAACACTGTGGAAACCAGAGCTAGAATTTTCAAATTCAGTTTGCAATGTCTTTGTATGCCAACTCTGCCACAGACAGTAGAAGTAGAGTCTGATTATACAGCATTACTATTAGCCTGCTTGAACCTAATCCCAGCAGAGGAATCAGAATGAAATCACACGGTAAGTATTTGCTGAACTATCAAACTTCAACCACCCACTGAATGATGTACCACTTATCTATAGGATGATGTACTTATGTTTATCTAAAAGTTGGGAAACGTCCAAGGACCCTTACTGGTAACATGACAGATGTACTAATTGCTAAGTCCCTGGGTTTGTCATCTTTGAAAAGGCTATCTGGGCCTAAGTTCCTGTTTATACAACGTGGCAAAGACAAGGACTTAAATCATGGTCACTAGTTTAGCGAGATATGTAAATGAGTTCCTGGAATTGTAATGAATATGTAAACAATTTCCTGGAAAGTTAATGAATAGGTATGAGTAGCTTGTATAAAGAGGGGGCTGAAAGGTTCCCTCGGTGGAGCGATCCCCCCTGCACCCAGCGCTGCCGAATAAAGATAACCTCCGCTCGCTCGAATATTGGTGACTGATTCTTCAAATCACCATCCAGGCAGTTAGGTGTAACTACAGGTTTGGCAGAGAAGGGCTGATCTCTATATCCCTACACAACAGTATTTTGGGAGAAGACCCTGTCATCTGCCTTTGGGTTTTTGTTTTTTTGTTTAAACCAAAACACATGTTAACTAGGTAGACAACCAGTGCCATTACCATTACCAAAATTATGACTTGTTTCTTGAATGACTCCATGAACAGCTTGAGAAGCACCTTCCATTTTTCTTCACAGTAGCTTTGCAGACTGATTTTAGAATTTTACAGATGGCAGACAAAAAAAAACCCAAAACAATCCATTCCACAAAATTCTCCCCCCAAATGCTACGTGCTCAAATTAACAGCACTTTTACAGTTAAATGCAGCTGTTGTCTATGAATCTATCTCTCTGTTCCTCACAGTCAAATAGTCTTGACTTTATGGAGCAACTTGGGCTGCAACATAAAGCTCAGGTTCCCAGTGTTCCTCATGCATATACTCAAAGTTGTTGACAGTAGATCTCAAGAGACCACGGGTGTTAAGAACATATATGTAATAAGGACCCACATCTGTCTTACTCTTTTGGAGCAGAGGACAATGTCTTGAAATAAGTTTACTGTAAAACCTCAGCTGCTTTTGACAGCAGCTACTGTATCTTTAGTGCCACTTCAATTTTAGCAGTCAGGTCTAAGCAGAAAAGCAGGTATTTTAAAAGTTTTTTGCTACAGCCTCCTTCCCCTTTACCTTCAATGTTCAGCATTTTTCTTCACAGAGTTCCTCCTCCTCTTCCCAGATTTTTCACCACTACAGAAGCCATAAGAGCAGACATGCCAGAGAGCAAAGGCAACTTCTATAATAATACCCAACTATGCCAGTATATCATACAGCTACCCAGTAGGGACACAGGAATGGATGTATGTTTGACGGATAGTTCTGAAGTCCATAAACTTATAAATAAGCTGCTTAATCTTCAGGAATGTGTTTCATACCAACAGGAGACAACACCTTCAAAGCAACCTTTTTTCATTAAGCTACTCTGAGGAAGTGGAACCGCAACGTAAGAACAACACGCTTCTGGAAGTGGCCACAGAAAAGTTCTTTTACTAACAGGACAAAGGTGCTATGAACTGTGCATATTTGCCTGAAAAAGAGATACAGTTCTCAGAACAAACATCAGCTAAGAAAAAAGTTATAAGGAACAATGAGAAGGAGAAGGGAATTAAGTATCCTAACCCAAATTTTAAACATGAGCTGAACTTCCAAGAATTCTCTTAAACATGAACTAAATTTCCAAGAACTCTCTGGGAAAAGTTACTGAAGCACTGTTGCACATGAACAAAAATTTGATTACACATAACCTCTAGCAAAATCACAACAAAGACTGCAGCATCACTGGTTAAGTGTGACACTGCTAAAAATCACTGTTCATAGAACACACATGAGTAAATGATGCAGATGAAAGGAAAACACTGTCAGAAGTTTCTCTTGAAGCTACCATCATTTGTGTTAAAAAACCACGTTACCCTGAATAATGTCTGAGACACAATTGCGATGTCTTAAGTCAATCATTCACACAGAATACCCAACCAGATTCTGGAAGTGTGACTATATTACCACAGTAATATAACCAGACTTTTTCTTGCGGTAACGAAATAGACAATCTGAGACACTCTTCTCAATTTTACCAGCAACATATCAAGAACCTAGCCCTTACAGCCTAGTTACTGCCTTGCTAGACGTGAGAAAGTGGCTGCAGGGCAATGTAATACTACTGAATTTGCGTCTCTGCTCTGAAATGACATTCAAAGATGACATTTGATGAAGTTTCCTAAAATGTTTGTATTTACAATGCTAGCAGATTTCTAGTTGAATGCTGCATTTTACTTGGAACCGTTGACTGACTTGAAATCCAATGCCAACAATAACAATCATCATGCTGACAGCCTGATTATTCTGTGCTTGCCTTGTAAATCTTACCATTACCCTTGGACATTTACTTGTGAAGAAATACTGGTAATTACTGTGGCTTTAGTATTCACCAAAACTGTACGATTTATTCTTTTTAGTGTGTAACCTTAGAGACTTAATCAATCACAAAACTTGAGACTACTCCCACAGACATCAGTATAACTCTCTATTAAATTGCCCAGAACTAAAACCAATCACCTCTGAAGAAATATCATCAAACTCTCCTCATGGAGTTCCTCTCCAGTACCTCAACAGGCTGGTGCCTCTCCAAAGTACCCGTACACTACTGCACATTCAGGATGTGAAAGTCAAAGGCAGCTTTGGCTGCAGTGGCCTTAAGAAGGTGGAGTTCAGCATCCTGAAGGCAGGGAGGAAGATGAAAAACAAGCTCATAACCTTGTCCTTCAGATGAGCAGACTCTGACTGCTTCAAATTCCTCCTTGCAGGAGGCCTGTGGGATAAGGCTCTGGAGGGTGGAGGGGCTCCAAGAAAGCTTGTTAATATTCAAGGATCTTCCCCTCCAAGCTTAAAAGTGTCCCATCCCAATGAATATGAAGTCAGTCAAAAATATCAGGAGGCCTACATGAATGAAAAACAATCTCCTGGCCAAGCTCAAACACAAAATGGTAGCATACAGAGGTAACCCTGGAGGAATACAGAAACATTATCTGAGCACCCTAGGACAAAGTAAGGAAAGCTAAAGCCCAAATGGAATTGAATCTGGTGAGCCATGTCAAAGGCCACAAGAAGGGCTTCTAGAAGCACACAGACAACAAAAAGACAACTAGGGAAAATGTGGACTCATTGCTGAAAAGACAGAGGACCTGGTTACACAGAAGAGACTGAAGGAGTAAATGCCTCTTTTGCCTCAGTCTTTACTAGCAAGACCAGCCTTCAGGAATTTCTTCAGAGACTGGGGGAAAGTCTGGAGCAAGGAAGAGATTGCCCTGGTGGAAGAGGATTAGGTTAGGGAATACTTAACTGAACTGGCCATATTCAAGTCCATGGGCTGTGATGGGATGCGCCCACAAGTGCTGAGGGACTTGGCAGATGCCATTGCAAGGCTGCTCTCAACAATTTTTAATCCATCGTGGTGACTGGGAGAAGTGCCTGAGGACTGCAGTAAAGCAAATGTTACTCCCATCTCAAAGAACGGTAAGAAGGAAGACCTGGAGAACTACAGGGTGGTCAGCTCACCTCAATCCCAGGGAAGGTGATGGGGCAGCTAATCCTGGACACCATTTCCAGGCACATCCAGAGAGAAGAAAATCAGCAAGAGCTGTCAGCATGGCTTCACAGAGAGGAAGTCATGCATGCATGACCAGCTATGATTGCTCTGGTATACAACTGGAGAGCAGTGTATATTGTCTACCTGGACTTCAGTAAGGCCTCTGACACTGTCTCCCATAGGATCCTCATAAACAAGCTATCGATGCACAGGCTGGATAAGCAGCAAGGTGGAGTGAAAACAGGCTTAATAGATGGCTCAGAGGGTGGTGATCAGTGGGAATTTTGCTGATGACAAAACTGGGAAGGGTGGCTGATATGCCAGAGCATCATACTGCCATTCAGAGGCTCCTCAACAAGCTGGAGAAATGGACCAGCAGGAACCTCATGAAGTTCAACTGGGGCAAGTGTAAAGTTCTGCACCTGGGCAGGAACTACATCAGGCACCAGCACACACCAGAGGCCACCCAGCTGGAAAGCAGCTCTGCAGAAAAAGGCCTGGGGGTCCTAGCGAACCATGAGCTAGCAATGTGCCCCTGTGGCAAAGAAAGCTAATGGTGTTCTGGGCTGCTCTAGTAAGAGTGTTGCCAGCAGGTCAAGGGTGATGGTCCTTTGCCTCTATCCAGCACTCGTGAGGCCACACCTGGAGTATTATCCCCACTTCTGGGCTCTGCACACAGGACAAGCATATACTGGAGAGAGTTCAGCAAAGGGTTACAAAGGTGATTACAGGACTGGAGCATTTCTCCTATAAAGAACAGCCAAGAGAGCTGAGACTGTTCAGCCTAGAGAAGGGCAGACTAGGGGGAAATTATGAATATAAGTACCTGAAGGAAGGGTGAAAGAAGGACAGAGCCAGGCTTTTATTCAGTGGTGCCCAGTAACAGGACCAGAGGCAGTGGGCACAAATTGAAACACAGGAGACTCCTCATGAACATTAGGGAACATTTTTTTCACTGTGAGGGTGATGAGCACTGAGACACAGGTTGTCCAGAGAGGCTGTGGAATCTCTACCCCCTCAGAGACATTACAAAGGTGCCTGAATATGGTCCTGGGCAACCAGCTGTAGGCAGCCTTGCTTGAGCAGAGAGTTGGACAAGATGACCTCCAGAGGTCCCTTCCAACCTCAGTCTGTGATTCCTGTCCACAAGTACCTAACACTGCTGTACATACCAGTGCCAAATACCTGAGAAAAATCAGCAGAAACTAAACTTATCTGAACCACTGTGAACAAAAAAAAAAGGCAAAATTCAACAGACCAAAAATACTTTGACTTATTCTTTGAAAAACAGGGAGGGAGCTGTAAAAATAAAAAAAGTGATTCCATCCCTGTAAACTTCCCTTGAAGACCTACAAATAAATACATAAAACAAAACAACTTTGGAAGGACAAAGATGCTACAAAGACTGCAATCTCAGTATCTAAACAGAAATAATTGCTTCAAAACCTAGGAACACATTTAGAATCTAATATTTGCCTCTTCAGTAATGTTGTAGCCTTTCACTACATACAGTGAGACTGCAGTACCCAAACAGTTCTACGTGCAGGCACACTAATCACAAAAGCTAGATTCAAAACTTACCAGAATCATACAATCGTATTCAAGGATTAAAAGTATTGTCCTTTATCACTGCTTGGAACAAAGATGTAACAGAATTGCAGGCTGACTCATAAAAAGGAAAGCCTTTTTTTTTTTTTTCTTCAACACATACAACTCTTTCAGGAATCGGTGGAGTAGCAGGTGTCTAGAATCACAAATTTAGGCTTTATGTACTGAGTTCCAGAAGTCACAGCTGCAAACAAGGATGTGTCAAATCAAAAAACCTGGAACCTTAACATTCTGTGTCAGGAACATATCACTGACATCAAGTGGTGCAAATCAGAACTGCAATACTAAGCCACCAAAGGAAGTCAACCAAAGAGAACTTTCAATGGTTGGAAGTTGCACAGTTAAAGAAAAACACAAGGAGATGATAAAAATTGCACTGTGTCACTAAATTATAATCCCACAGTGCAACTGATTGTGACATACACTGTTTCGCTTTGCATTTTTTTAAGAAGGATCAGAGCACCTTGGAGTCTCAAAAAGGTGGATGTAGAGGAATGAAGCTGGGTTAATTATCATTGATAATACACAACTGTGGGTTGGCTTCAGAGGCGGCAGGTTGGCCAATGCAGATAAGGCACAGCTGTGGCTGCTTAAGTGGTTGAGTGTCAATGAAGAGAGAGCAGGCAAGGAAGAAGTAGAGAGAGAACACATCCTGCCTCTACAGGGTGTGAGGAGAAGGCAGCAGAGGGACTGGCATTAAGAGTATGCTGGTATAAGGTGGTGAAAGACCTTGTTGCAGCTTGATAGTCTGGAGAGTGCTGCAACAGGTGGACAAACCACCCCCGTCACTCGTTCACACAAGATCCTTAATAGGCCTGGAAAGGAAAGGTTCATTTTCTTCCACAGAATCCCTTGGAAGTTAAGAAAACTAGAAGATCAGAACAGAGAACCTATTTATAAGTCATTTCTTCACAACGTATTAGTGATGAGTAATCCACTTCAAGCATTCACATTTTTCTAGGAATCTCCTGGTACAACAGTTAACGAGAAAAAGAACACCTGGATGCTGTTCTGCTAACCTAGTTTCTCCTACCCCCAAAGACAATCAGGATAGCAGGAGCTAACACCTCAGATAAGCGTCAAGAGAAATACTTTAAAGAAGTGCATTTTTAACCCTGTGAAGTGTCCTACTGCTTAGGGATGGGAGAAACCCCTCTGCTTTAACAGTAATAGTTTCAAAGAATGACAACTTCCACTGCATAAGTACACCAGGTCCATTACAAAAGCTCTCCGAAAACCACACCAATCTGCCTGCATGTCTTCCTTTCTTAGAGTTACAAAAGATTGTCACAGCTATAAGCTTCTAGGACAATTACATACTGGTAGTGAAAAGGGAGACATAGCTACACAGAATAACCACGAAAACATTCTAAGTTTTGCCTTACAGGATAATAAACTCCTAAACATGACAGCCTTGACATCAGGACAACCAAACAGCAAGCAAGCTCATTTATATTATAATACCCATGAAACACAGAAGAATTTTCAAGTCACCATCAAATGTAGGTACATCTCACAAAGCATTTAAATGAACTCATGCTTCAATAAAGTAAAAGAACAGGAGGATACCGATTTTCTAGAAGAAAGGTTCTTTTTAACCTATTTTTACCACAGCTGAAAGCCAATTCTGAAGTTTCTTACCACTTCTGTTGATGTCTCTGCATGCTCAGAAGTAACATGGTCTTGAAGAGATGTTTCCGTGTAACCCATTTTCCCACAATAAGGACAAGTGAAAGACTGTGGCTGCTCTACAGAGAAAGCTTCTCCACCATAGTACAAATCTGGAACAAAAAGTGTTTAAGTAGAGGTTACTTCAAAGCAGTATCATTGTTTATTTTGTTCAGGTAAACCTCTTTTTAAGTATACTTCAGTGTAATCACTGCCAAATTAATCATCTGGTATTTAATTGAAATGGCTATTTCAATCTTGTATGTAGGCCATATGCTGATATCCAAGAAAAGTTCAATTACTGATGACAAAACCCAGACAGACTACATTTCATTTCCATTAGCAAACGTAACACAGCTTTCTATTATTCAGTAGAAGCGAAGACTCCTATGGTGATGATGCTGGTACTGCCAAACCTTCACTTTTCTGCCACCTTATCCCATGTACAGGGTCATCTGCAGTATTTTTCAATCATAAGATGACTGTTCAAAAGCTGAACTCTCAACAGTACCTCAAAAATACAGATTTAAATTTAGAAATCCTTAGTGATACCACATGTCAATCTTCATGACATAGCTGAATCAATCCTTAGCAATAAGTGGTTTTAGAAACGTCTCAAATATATAATGTAGAAGATTGATAGTGAAAAGGTATCTAATTAACTGTTACATACTGGTTGCAACTGTTAGGTGTGTTGGATGTAAGCACTTTTGCATTGCTGATGAAAAGCAGGCACTTTTAAGTTGCCAGCACAGAAGTTCCCCAAACTTAACACAAAAATTTATCACACCATGCAAGAAAAGCATGCTTTTCTCTCTCCTCCTCTGCAGGTACTATGTATTCTACATGAAACGTGAATGAACTTCACATCAAGATAAAAAGTGTGACTTTCTTCAGCAAGTAATTTAAAATCTTTTCACTGGCATTTTTTCTAGGACTCACTGATAGGGAACTGAAAAGTATTTTCATAGAATTATGACTATTCTGCTATAAATTAAAATCTGGACTAGTCTGAACAGACACTAGACCTCATATTCTGCACCGCAGGGCAATATCTATCTATCTAATGTGTTAGGAATATGTCCTTCTGACAGTTTTAGTCACAGCTTCCTAAGGTTCAGGACATCCGCTACTGACCTGTCTTCAGGACATGACTAGGAAGAACAGAACATTTTTGTTTCTGCAGCTTTATAAAAGATGAAACTTTAGCTAAAAATGTACATATCTATAATCCACTATATTAACAGAGAGTATTTTACATGTAACTAGATATTGAGGGTTAAGACTCCCCAAGAGTATACCGGAAATGAACTTCTTATGAACACGCTAGTACACAGAGTTAAAGACACAGAAGAACCTGACTGAATGCACGGCAGAATAAAGTTTACGTTCAGTAAGTCCCCGTTCCCCTTTATTTAGAAACTGCTTCCAGAGAATTGAAATGCCGGAGGATGAAAGATACCCCTTTAAAAACCATGCTAAGGAATGCCCAAGTAGACAGACAGCCTTACCAAAGAAGAAACACTACCTGACACACTGAACATTTTAACTGGTTCATCAACTTAACTATCACACTAAACTTGATGAGTACCATCCTGAATCTAGGTTCATTTATTCACATACATATGAGGAAAACATTATGTCCAACTATACAAAGTAAAAAGTTCCCAGCCTGCCAGTTAAGTCTTAGTTCTCCAAATTAGCATTTGAGGCTCCATTAAATGTTTTATACAATAAGGCACAGAAGTAATTTTCCATTAGAGATGGAATTGTGTACCAGATATCACTAAAACTGAAAACTATACAGACTGAAAGTCAGCATGAAAGTAGGTTGGAAGACATGCCCAGATTAGATCATGATCTCCCAACCTGAAAGTCATTTATATAGTACTGACACAAACAGATACCTGGAATCATTATTAGAGGGAAATCCCAAAGGTCTTTGCACAACATGCATTAGGACTCACTTCTGAATGCATCTGAGTCACCCAACACATGAACAATAGGCATTTCCTTGACAGGTTGTCAGGCATTCAGCTGGCATCCTAACAAGACGTGTGGTACATCTTACTGCAAAACATACGTCCGTACCTGATCCTCTGCAAATCCACAGGAAGAACCAGTGAAGCTATTAAAAGGAAGGTCTACCTTCCCACATTTGTGGGAGAGGCCACTGGACAACACTTAAATATGCCACATTCAGCTGAAGACAACAACACTACCAGACTAGAAAAAAACCTTCTTAGAAACTCTTAAATCTGCTTGTTTGTTTTATAAGCTAAGTATCAACCAGCTTTAGAGTATTCAGAATGCTCAGACCCAGGAAAACCAGCAAATTCCACCACATCAAAGCTTTTAAAACTATCTGTAGTTATCCATTTCTCACAGTAAGCTTATGTTTATTCCATATGAGTAGACTGATATTACAATTATTCTGGCAGGTGTCCAGAACACCTGGGTCTGAGGTAGGATTACACCATTAGCACTCAGAATTCTGACAGTCCCTACGTACAGGTGTTAAGCAACATCATCCTACAGGATGAACCAATTAGATTTACTCACATGCACAACTATCTTCTGAGTTGAATAGCTTCTCTAAAATCACAGCACACATTTTGCAGGTGTTGACCAGTCTTGTTTCCAAGTCTTCCCCTTCTCCTCTTATTTACATGACATGCAATAAAGACTTATATAAAAGTTAACCTACTCCAAGTTTGAGGTTATGGAGACTGTTTCAGATATAACACAGAGAGATTGACATAATTCACATAACTTCAAGATTTTGCAGCTCCTAACCATTGCCACTTCAGTACGTATTTCACTAAGTAGTACTCCTCTGGAAGTTTCTCCAAGAATCAGACTCCTATTCTGATGAAGCCAAAAACCTGAGTGGGGGTAAAAAAATTACAGTGATGTAGCATACTCAAATACAAAGAATTTGCGTATGTCATGGTTTCAAATGAGGAAAGCATGAACAAGGTTTACATGGAACAAAGTTCAAAGCAGTTGAACAGTCCCTGAATGGAACAGCCATGCAGACTTGGGAACAGATACTATTTCAGAAAAATACATCTGCAAGGCAAAGGATTCAAAACGATTGTTGTCTAGAACAGATAAATGCAAAATGTTCCAACGAAGATGGATGAAAGAATTCTCCTTGAAAAAAATACTCCTCTAGAAAAATTCTAATTAAAGCAGCTCAATACACAAGTTGTTACAGTACATGGCAAGAAGGAAAGCTTTAAAAGCGTTCTTACTTCTAACAGTGTCATTGCACAGAGGAAATTAAAACTTCAGTTCTCATTTTTTCAGTGTCCTAACAATAGAACAGAGTTGGAACTTAACTAAAGATTCTAGGAACAAAATAAGATGGAAACACTATATTGTTCTCTGAAACTGAACTTGAACTTCTGCAAAAAAATTATGCAAACCTGTACCAACAGCAAAAATGCCAGTCACAAATACATCAAAAGCTAATGACAGTTTGTTTAGTTGATCCTCTGATTTCCTTCAAGCTTTCATATGATGCTCATGATGATGATTAAATGCCTATTTACTGATTGGAAAGCTGAAATTCTCCATCACTGCAAATATACATATACATACGCAAAAACACCAAGTCAAATTTTCCTTTGAGGACTCTTTCTAGCTGAATAGACTAATTTCTGGCAATTTTCAAAGTCCTGGCATTTTATATACTGATGTGCATAAAACAAGGTGATCACTCAAAGGGGCAAGCGAATGAAAAAAGGGGTAAGTCATCTTATTCTTTACAGGATTTCCATATAAAAGTAACTTCTGCATCTACTATCTAAAAAGAAAAAAAACACTCCTCAGTTATCTGATCATCTAAAACCCTTTACCTACAAACTTCACTACTTCATGAATGTAAGTATTTTCAAGTAAGGCAGAAGTACCAACTTCCAACTTCACAGCTGAGCAAACAGCACAAGGCCACAACTGATCTGCAGAGAGTGGTAAACAGATTAGCACACAGGTAAAAATATCTTTTCAGTCCAGCTGTCAAAATTCCAGCAGTACACACTGTTCTATCACAGAGGGGAAAGATTTGATGAGTACTGTCAAATCCTGTCTCTCACCCCTGCTTTTGAATAACATGAAACAACCCATTTATTAATTTAAAAAATTAAACATCTGAGTTCTTTCCAGCCTCCTGATTATCCTGCTGCATGTTCTCTCATGCATACTTCCTTCTCCTTCTTTCTCATAATACACAGCAAACATACTTGCACATGCAAAATAACAGTCTTCCTCTGGAAAAAAAAAGTAACTAAAAAATGCACCTGCCAGAAGTGAAATAAGTCACTGGCAAATCCAAGTATTTTTCCTTTGGAAGTTTCTACCTCCATTCTTCCTCCTCAACTTCAATCTTTCTCCACCTCTTATAATCAAAACCTGTCCCTCTTTTAACCTGAAACACAGGTCAACAGGTAAGTTTAAAAGAAAACTGTAACATAAATTAAAAAGAAAGAAAAAAGCTGGTAATTAAGTGACATCATGAACCCTTCTGTCTAATTTTAGCACTGAAGTTACAGAATGGATATTTCTCCACCTGAGAAATTCTTTTGCAAGAACATAAAAAATCCTAAAGATTATGAATAGTCATGTTACTGACTTACATTTGCTAAGGAAGACCCTAAGAATTAGAGGTAGTATGGGAAAAAATTAAGAGGCCATGCCTCCATGGCTGCAGAAGCAAGGCAACCTACAAACGTATTACTGTTTTCATTTACAGTTGTATTACTGTTACGATGCAACTGGCCCGTGACCAAAGAATTATCCTTTCTGATCACAAAGAAATCTTTCAGATAATGTATTTCAGTTCTTTCCAAATACCTTTCCACACAAAAGCAGGAGTCCATAACTCTTAACTCCTCTGGACCTGTAAAGCCCTCTTTTCAAAGTAGCTAAGAAGACAAAGTTGCTTAGTAAAAAAGAAAAATGGAGTAAATCTCATCCCTCTTGCTTATGAATTAGGGGAAGAACACCAAAAAGTAGAAGGATCAGGATACCATCTAAAGTGGACTCAGCAACAGTTTCTGAAGTTAGATTTCAAGCTCAAGTGTTTAGACACGACAGCTTTTCTTAAAAAAAACAACACAACCTGCCCCAGCTCCCCAAATTTAATGTGAAATCTCAACAAAATATATGAGCAGGTTTGCTTTCTTATCCACCTATAGGGACACACTGCTTGTATTTAATGTTTAAATTTAACTCACACATTCCTGAACTTGGCAGGAGGTTAGCAATGGGACAGAAGTACAGTAGGATTCCTTAGATAAAAATCAAACTTTCAAAGAGATTATTCAGGACTTTTATTTTCTAACAGCTTGTCCTTGATTTCTGTTAAGACATATTTCTTTACAAGGGTACACAGCAGTCAGGAATTTTAGTTTCACTTTTCTTCTTAAAAGTGCTGTAATTTTAATTTTTTATATATATATAGAGAGAGAAATTTAAAAATGTTGGTATTATACAAGTTCTATTATTTTGATTTTTCCCCCCGATGTTTGAAGAAGCTAAGTGGTGGCAACACACAACATTTTACAAATTATATATATTCCTGTATTAGTGATCAAGCAGCTGTATTATTCAAAATGGTATTACCCTTAAAACTGGTATTATTTCTGTTTTGCTGCAGATTATCTGAATGAAAAAATTCTAAAACATGCTATATACTTTACTATAGATAAATGACATTCACCTATGCCCTATTTATAAACATCTGCATAAAGGAATGGGCCAACAAGAGTTTATGAAATTCAGCCCAGCCCTGCCCCAAGCAGGCAGGCATGCAGCAGCTCTGAGGAGACGCTGCTGGGTGCGGGAAGAGGGGACAGCGAGCTCGGCTGGCGCCAGCCATGTGCCTACAGCAGTGAGTAAGGGTGATCCCCTCAGCTCAGCACCCAGCAGCCTCCTCCAGGCACTGCATCTCCTTTGGCACCTCCTAGTACAGGGGAAACATCAAGCTGAGGTGAGCTCAGCAGGCGGCCATTAAGATGGCAAGGGCCGGAGCACCCGACCTGTGAGGAGGCTGCAGGGCCAGCGCTGGTTCAGCCTGGAGGGGACAGCTTTGAGTCACCTCGTGGCTGCCCCCACGCCTACAGAGGGCGAGGACTATCAAGGAGACATAGCCAGGCTCTTCCCAGTACTGCAGTACTGGAGGACAAGGGAATATAAGGAGAAACATTTTCCCTGACACAGACGGGCAGTAGAGCAGGATAACCAAGCACTCCCTATGCAACTCCCGTTCCTGCAGGTTTTCCAGACCCAAGTGGGCAAAGCCCTAATTAGCCTGGTCTGACCTGACAGCTGGGAGCAGAAGGTTGAACCAGAGACCTCCAGATATCCCTTCCAACCAGAATTACCTTACAGCTGACCCTATGAAACAAAGACACACAGTGATATAGCTGTAATGCTCATCTAGACTCTAATATTCTGTAATCACCAGCATTGTTCTGCTTTACAGACGGGAAAGACCTGCTCCCCACAGGTGAGATCTCTACTTGCCTCACCTGGAACCCTCCCCTTTCACTACAAAGGCATGCAAGAGCCATGCCTGCTAGAGTAAAATGCCAGCTTGGTTGAACCTGGAAACAGCTGCTCATTCCTTCCAGTCAGAGCATCACTATCACAGTCTTTCAGCAAGTTTCCAATACAGCTATGCCTAGAATAAAGAAACAGCTTGCCCTCCATTTTTCTTCATAGAGTTTCATTAGCTGCCAGTCTCGCCATTCAACCTCAGAGACACATGGTGCTGGGCCAACTGCTTGGGTGTCAGACAGGCTGCCGGGGTGGACAGTGATTATTACGGCTGGTATTCGGTTGTTTGCCCAGCAGCAGCTGGGTGTTTCCTTTTCCCGGCAGGCATCAGGGCCCTGAGCTGACAAATCAGCCTTAGCTGCCTTGACCAGCCTCAAGCCAGACCTCCACACGCCCTTTGCCCATGGGCTAGATCTAAGGCCTGACCCTCTGGCCATGCAGATGCTGCAGCTGCACCCAGCCCTCCTCCTGCCATAGATGTATCTCCTGCCTGCACCCCAGCGCTGACCTGTCACACTGACTTTGCCCAGGACTGTCAATGGGACCTGCTCCTGTTACTAGCCCTGCCCTGCACACAGTCAGTGAGGATGCTGCCCCTGCCTGTGCTCTGGTCACCCCCAGCTCCTGGTTTGTTATGCCTTGTGAAGCAGCCCTGGTCTTGCTGCTCCTCACAAATAAAGAACCACATGCTGAAGCCATGAATGAGCACAGATGCTAATGAAGATGAGAGAGGATTTGCATCCTCTTTGCCAGTACTGAGCAGTCTCACAGCAGCGCCTGCTGCTGCTGCTCAAAGGCTGGGTCAACTAGCTGGGGAGTAGCTCTGCTGACAAGGACTGGGAGATCCCAGTGGACAGCAAACCAAACGTGACTCAGCATTGTGTCCCTGTATCACTGAAGGCAAACAATGACACGGGCTAGATCAGCAAGAAAAAGGCCATCAAAACAAGAGATGCAATTATCCTACCTTACGTGGCACTTAGGCAACATCCTACATCATTAGGAAGTGACTGAAGGCTTCATTACTTCTATGCCACTTAGTTTTACATTGTGAATCTTCCCCTGTATTATTTTCTTTTAACCCATTAATATCTGCCTCCTGGGTTGTTTTTCATATTCAGCAGTACCGCTATACTGACAACTATGAAATAGGTCATTCTAGATTAGTTCTAACGTTCATTATTGATTTTCTAATTAAACGTAACATTCCTTAGTTCCTAGGTTTTTGGATGTTCCTAAGTCACATGATCTTAGCTATACAAGGCCCTCTGAAAAGCAACTGTAGCTTGTCTAAGCATCTGTACAATATTGTACAGGAACACCCCTTTATGTTTTAACATTCTACAGAAAACTATAAAATAAAAACATCTGAATGACATCACAGGCCTTCCTGAGCCCTAAGGAATATGTTTATTCATAAGTATTCCCCCATTCATTCTCCAGTGTATAAGCTTACAAAGTCACTAACACTCGGATGCCACCAACTTTTGCCATGGTTCACAATCCAGTGATGATTTGCTCTTTCCCATTCCTGTTCTACAGTGTTAATCAAACTAGAAGTCTTGCTGCAGAGCTGACCTGCAGTACTGGTTTTTTCCCCCCAGCTCTGGTTCTGTGGAAGCAATGCTCAGATATCAAGCCGTAAGAAATTTCTAGAGCCTGTTCTCTTATTCTTGTTATTTAAAGAAGTCACAGTACTGTAAACACCAACCAATGCAGAAGCAGCCTATTAACAATCTCAATACTTCACTGTAAACCTTCTTCCACCTTAACCTCTGTATTCTTCAAGTAGACTGAAAGAGCAAAAAAATAACCCCTCTCTGCCCCCACAACATACATAAATGTTACCCACGTGTAACATCCAAGAACAACTGTTGTCAAGGGGCTAACAAGTTCGAACTGTGCCTCTCAGTGACCAGAACCCTGAATTAATATACTGTACACACAGAATTTTACCTCATTAGTGAGACCAAAAAAAGAGAAACCCGAGAAGAAACATATGTAAGCTACAACTGTGGCATGCATTTTTGATAATGCACTAAATAATGTCCTTCCAAACCCTGGATTCCGAGGGCCTGGATTTCTGAAGTCATGACCAGGCAGTCTCAGGGCAAGTGGAGGCCTGAGAATTAAAAGAAAATGAAAGACATCTTCATTCAAAGGCTGTTTTGAGAAACCAACTGCATGTTTCTATATATAGCTGTTGTCTTACCTTTACTGCTATAAACTAGGTTTTACTTCAGTTTTAATCAAAGAGGTAAAGTAGTAATTTACCATTCATAAGACTTCAACTTTTGAAAAATCATCATGTTTAAAGAATTCACAACAAAGAACAACACAGCTGGAATCACTAAAAAATTTTTATTGAAATGATAGCCTTGCAGGCTGAACATAAAAACAAAATACATGTCCAGCATCAGCAACATCTTAGAGCAGTGGTTTGTCACAGAAGCATCTCATGAGTTACAACCTGTTATAAATATGATGCAATAGAAACAACAAGCAGGATAGGAGACAAAACCAATTTTTGTTTTTATTTTAAATATTGGCATGGATTTACAGTCAGAAATAATTCTTCAATGAATAGACCTTCAAAGGAATTCCAAGAAGACTACATGCTAGTCCTTGCCTCTAATCTTTTATACTCGGTACAGCCCATCACTACCCCTACCTACAGTCCCGTATAAGCCACCAGTGAATTAACATTCCTACAAAATCTCACCAGGATTTTTCTGCTTGGACAGTGTGGCACTTGCATAAAGCACACTAGGGGAAGAAGGTTGCCACATCTTCTGAACTGGAAATTAATTAGGAGTAGTCATTCTTATTAAGTATATTTATTAGTCTGATAACAGCTGGCTATCAGCCCAAAATATTAAAATAATTTAAAAAATATATGTACCACTTAAGAAAAATATAACTCAGTTCGTGTATGCTAAAATGGAAGAAAACATAGCTGTTTTTTTCAGAAGATGAGAACTTGCTATTATTTTCAGTGTGCTAACAGAGGAAGTGATTAGTAAGTAGAAACATGAAACCCCATACTATGTTTGTAGATGCAACGTAGCAGCAAATTACCAGAATTTGAAATTATCACTTACCAAAATCTACTCTTGTTAGTATGCACTGCATTGGATGGTCAGTTGTATGCCTTGTCGTTGTTGCACCACTTTCATAACAAGTTGCACAGAGATCGTAATCGTAGCAAATTAAACACTTGTATCTGCGACCTCGAAAATTTCCTTTTAAACATGCATCACAGCTGACACCTGTAAACAAATAAAATTGCTTTAAAACAGCAAGAAATTAACTTTTTTTTATAAGAGGCAGATTTGTTGCTGTCACTGCTCAACAACTAAAAGGAGCCAGCCATCTCTGACATGTACAGCTGACTCAATTTTTAAATGTATTTATGTCTAAAGATACTGCTCTTCCAAATTCAGTATTTTGAAATCTTGAAGTAAAGTAAGGGTAGACTCAAGCACTTGAAATAATAATACGTTAAGTTACAAAATTTCTTCAGGCATATCTTCCTACAGGCACCTTTACATACTTTGACCATTCAGTTAGGAATCTTGGGCTAAACACTCTTAAACTAAACGGTATAATGGTTGATGGAGACACACAATCCCCACCCCTGCACCCCCCAATAAGCAAACCAACTGCTGACAAAAATGCACTAGCTTTTCTGCCTTTACTTTTGCACTTCCTAATACTTTAATTCTGGAGAATATCGTAACCACCCCTGACATATGTGGGGTAGAAATTAGCAGCTTTTCTCATTTTAAATAAGAGGAAAAAGTTAACGTGTTTCTTGAAGTTAGGCTACATCCGTTCTCTCCACCCTATTTCTTTCTCAAGCTCAATCTTTATACTGTAAAGGAGCCACACTGCATGTGTCAGAGAAAGGCGTTACAGGTTCCAAAGGTTTTCATTTTTCTCTGTGTAGTTTCAGTTTGCTCTTGGTTACTTGGTTAAGTGCAGGCGAAATGTCATCACCTTGTAATCTGTCAAGTTAACACAAACTTCAATTGCAGCAGCAAATTCAGGGCCTCCATAAAAAGAAACCAGTGAATACAATTAAGGCAAGGTTTGCATCAATATCCCCTTTCAGCATCAGCTAAGGCATGTTCTTCATAGCATAGTACAAGAACAGACAACTTTAGAGAAATAAAACTGCCAGAACAAAATAATCACATTATTCACCTCCCTATATTTTAAGCCTAACTGCTAGAGGATTGCTGTTAATTACAGATTTTTTTTTACATTTTTTGTTGTGCTACTCCACTCTGGAGCATTTGAACAGAAACTTCACCACACCTAATGCAGGAATGCAACAGTAAGTAATTTCTTTAAAACCCCTGCTACTTGTTCAATGGCATCATTATTTAGATGAACAGTAGACAAAATTACTTTTTTCCCCCTTTAGCTTCTCTAGCTACAGGGATAGCTTAAGGCACTATCTAACAGTTTCTAATGTCTAAGCACCATGCTTGTATGAATACTGAACCTATTTCTTTAGTTGCCTCACTCAGTATCTACTTTGAAAGACTCCCTGCATGGAGTAGCACTTTAAAAGAAAGTATTTCAAGCATCTTTGTTAACAGCCTCAAAGAACTGCATTTTGAGGATGGCCCTGTTACCATCTTCAAAATTTTGTTTTGTTGTTGGGTTTTCTTAAAATCTTTCTCACTTGACATGCTTTTTTCTGAAGGACCTATAACAATCTTTGATGACTAGGACAGTGAGAGCAACCTAACTTCTGAGAGCACCTGTTTGTTAACTCTGTAGAATGAATTTAATTGCTTCATATCATTTGTTTGCTTTTCCCATATAGAGATCAATAAAATTTTACCTATGCAGCATCCATATCTCCTCAACATGCTACACATAAAACACGTATCAGTTACTGGCAGCAGTGCAAGTCTTTGTTGCTTACTTAACTTTCTAGAAAACAAGTTGATCAGCAAGTTAGACACTGAAGTAAGGAGACTAGTTTAACCTACAGTCTGTCAGACACTAACAGCTTTCCTGATGAAGTATTAAGCCATGGTTCTCCAGTAAATTGTATTCTCCCCACTTTTTTTTTCCTTTAAAGGGCTCAGAACAGTTGATTTAATGCAGATGTAAGCCTCTTTGCAACAAACTCTTCCTGTCACATGCCCTCTCAAACATCTAGATCGTTTCTACTTGAAGACAGCCATGTTCTTAAGAAGTTTTAATTTACATGCAACAGCAACCCCCACACACTCTGTGATACTAACTTTGGAGAAATTCAGCCACAAACATAAATCACAACATAATGTTTGTATTTAAAACTTAATAACATTTCCAGTGGAAATGTACAAAGTCTTCAAACAGATTAATTTTACTTCCTACGACCAATTACCAGACAGCCTACAATCTAATTAGAACAGAAAAATTAACATTAGCATAACACATCACTATGGCTGGTGAAGTCAGACCAAGAGAGTAACAAAGTTAGGGACAGCAGGCTCTCTGCATCTCCCGAAGTTGACATTTTGCCACAACAACCATATCCTCCCCCCTTGGGAAACGGGCTAACGGCAGGGGATGTACCATGTTACTTTTATATCCTTTTGTATAGCAGTGAATGAAAGCCACAAAAGGGAATATGGTAATTAAAAGTCTCCGTTTGGGAGTTAAACCCATGTTTAAATCCCCAGACCTCCCTCTGTATCCAGTAGGGCCCCTTTTCCAGAAGTTGCATCACTTATTCTTTCCTTTTTACAACAGTTTCACTGAAGTCAAGGCTGTTAACAGTTCTTCCTGTTCTTCAAGCCTATCACTTGGCTGCCAAAACCTCATCCATCTATTCCAACCTAGATCTGGAAACCAAAATGTCCAGGCAAATAATCTCCTCCCAACCTCTTCTTTCTACTACTGTAAACACTTACTTCTTTATCAAAGGTTTGATTTGGTTTTTTCTACTTTAATCTTTACATCAACTGAAATTCCAGAAGCTCCTTTCCCCTGCACAAACCCCAAACACTCAAAGATAACACAAGACAGTCAGCACAGCATCTCTTCTACCAGGTGCCTATCCAACATTTCCCTGCATTTACCTTACACCTGCAAATACAGCAGATACACTACAGATTCAAGAATGTCAGATTAACCTGAACATAATCATAATAAACACAGGTTTTGAGAAAAAAACATGGTCTGGAGGGGTTCACTTTGAAGCAAACACCAAACCAAAAGAAGAGCCTGAAGAAGGTGTGACAAGGATTTAGATACTCAGCAGACATTTCTGACTTGCACAAAATGCTACTGACTTTTAAAAGAATCCTTGAATGGAATCCCACTAACCCTGAATGAATTGCTATTTGATGAGAACTTCAAATTCACCTTTTGCAAAGCAACGGTTTAGAATGATCAGAGTAAAAATTATCCATTTTAGTTACAGGTTAAATTTTCATCATCATAGATGATAGAGGCGAATTCCTCAAATTTTCTTCTACTTTGTTATTGCTATACAAGTACCCAATATACTGCATAACATATATCATGTCTAATTAAAATCTTGCTGCTCAGTGGCAGTTCGGGGGTTTTTTTAATACAACACCGTTCCACTAGAGGGAAGCATTGTGCTAAAAGCCTAAGGAGTTTTGGTTCACATTACCTTTGATTACCAAGTTTCAAGCTCTGAAAGTTTATTCTGCAGTATTCCCTCACGGTATCAACAGTTTCAGCCTCTCCAGCTTCACATTTTGAGTGAAATGAAGTAGGAGATAGCTAACAGTCCCGTTAATAAAATACAGTTTACCCCTTCAATAAAAAATTCTTACTACATTTAATGTGAAGTCACCCTACATCTTCACCTAATCCAAGCCAAAGACTTCAGGGAAGGTATCACACAACCATTTTTATGTAGCATGCTGAATAGTGATTTAAAAAAAAATAAAACAAAACATAATAAATAAAAAACCCCCACAACACAAAAAAACTCCAAACAAACTCAGAACTCCTCCTCTCCCCAACACTTTTCATACTTTGATCCTGATAGCCAGATATAACTTGCTCTTATGACATGGAATTGGTTTTGCTAGGCATTAACTGAAATGAAAGCAACTTCTCCTAAGTTTAACAGAGAGACCAAAGGAAGCACATAATCTGATTTCATAATGGAGAGAATAATGCTGGACAGACACATGGTTCAAAGATTACATACATCAGGATTAATTTGTTTTTACAATTACAAGCAAAGAAATGTCCTGAATGTCCCAAGCCATTACTGTCTCAGATAGACAGCCACCTGTAACAGAGCACAGGCGGTTTTGCCCATAGTATCTGAGGAGGCCAAGTGGGGAATCAGACTAACAATATTAAAAGCACAATAATCTGGCCCAGATAAAAGTGACCTGAGAAACTGTGGAGAACTCAACAAGTTGGTTTTTTTCTTATGAAGAACATATGGTCAAAGATAAGCTATATAGACACACTGAAATATGTTCCTGCCTCAAACAATGTGAGCAGCTAAATCTTATCAATGCTTTGTATCATGTGATTTTTAGAAATTTCAGAGAAAACGCCACCCAGTAATCACCAGAAAACACATACAAAGCCTGCACCTGAAGTATTCAAACAGTGAAGACAACAACATTCAGCTCCTGAGGGCAGTATTTAATCCTTGTGCCGTCCCTGAGAATCAATGAATTCCTGAACAATACACTGGAAAAAACTAGGTGCACAGGCTTCACCATTTAACATACTTGCCAGCAGTTAAGTGTCCAAAACCCAACTTTATGGCCTGTAGTTCAGGTACTGCTTTTAATTCATCAGTAAGAACAACTGAACTGATTTAATGTCCCAACATAAATACAAAATTAGCCTGTCAAAGACTCCTCCACAATGAAAATGCCAGTTACATAAGCATTTCTCCCCACCTTACCTAAAGCACTAAAGGGGTTCACCCTTCTCAAAGAACACATTCTTTTATATATTATATATAGATATATACACACACACACACACATTACATATACATGTACCACTGAATTTCAAGGGGACTGGACAAACTTCAAGGTTTCTACCTTTTAAAATCACCTTCTAAAAGCCCCAACTTAAGCATGCAATGGAAGTTAAAAAGTAGTGCTGCCTCTTTCGTGGTACAAAAGTTTGCAACCTATGTAGTGCATTTAGATGTTCTGAGGATCACAAGTAACACTACTTTTAACATGCACCTGATACATTTCACTGCAAGACGTTCTTTCAGTGGAGTTCACTTGTTTCGGCTTTGGGAATTTCTTTTTGGTTTTGTTTGGATGGGTTTCTTTATCATCTTTTTATGTTCTGTTTTTAATACATTTGCTGAACATCAGCTCCCTCATCTGTAGTCTGCATGCCACATGGCAACCCCAGGCCTTAAAGCAAGACATTCTATTTAAGTGGTTCAGTTGTTTCTAAGACTTAAGATAGGAAAATATATGCCACTTGATAACATTTAAAAAAAGAAATGCCAAACATTTCTTACTTCAGTAGCCTCATTCTTAATGCAGGCTACCTAATTTGAGAGGTTAACTTCCAGGAACAGAAATTTCATGTTTCTATGAAAATTTCACCAGAAATTCAGCCAAACCATAGAACTTTAACTTTTTTTTCTCCTCACATTTACTAAAGCAGATTGTGAGAACATACATCAAGTATACTCCATATATACCGTATCTCAAGAGCATACTTCATCACCATTGCAGCTCCAAGTGCTGAACAGAAAATTCACACCCCTGAACTAACTAAAACGCTCCATCCCCCCATACATCCTGTGTACAACAGGGCTGAATATACAGTATCTTCCTATAGCAGAGTGGAAGGAGAAACAACCAGACTAGCATGTCTGCAGGAAGAACCAGTAGGATTAAAGCTGCAGGAAGAGATTACGTTGACCTAGAACTGGAAAGAAAGGGAGGAGGAGGAAAGGAAGGTAATCAGGCAGGCCTATTAGACCAGAACGGCAAAAAAGACTTTTTTTCTGAACAGCACTCCTCCTTCTCCTTTGTCTCCAGAGTCTGGAGTACAAACAGATCCCCAAATCTAGCCATCTCCCTGTCATCAACAAGTTTCATAAAGCCCACTTGCACAGTGTCTGGTACTTGTCTAGAGTGTCTAAAAAGAAAGAATCAAGCAGTATGGCTTGCCCAGCAATTTCCAGCCTTAGTCCTAACACATGACCATCAGTCAGCCTGCTACCAAAAGGAATTTTTCCATTTTTGCTTTCGCATCGCCAAGTTGTGGAAGTTATAACAGTTTCAGTTATCTAGGGCATCAGGAACACGTGATTAGTGAGCATGGCAAAACAAGCCCAGCATTAAGCAGGAATCATGCAGGAGAGATGGCACCCCACAGCAACAGTCACCTGCCTTTCCCATGAAACTGTCCTTTTCTCTCCCGATTTCCCCAATTCATTCATTTGCTACGCCTTTCAATTCTGACACCACAATAAGAACCTCACACAGCTCACTGTCTCACATCTGTTTCAGAGGTGCAGCAGAATGCATGTCTATTCCATTCTCAGAACAGTCTGTTCTGTGCACCAAGGCAGCCAGGGAAGAGTGTTCCACGCACAAACTAGTACATGGCAGGGTAATTAAACTTACCATCTTAAGGTCTATGTGTAAGGGATGAAACAAAGTTGTGCTAGTTACCTTCATTTTGCTGCTTCCTAACCTGAATCTGTAACCTTTGTAAGTCAGTCCATCCATTTCTATTTGATTACACAAATGATTGTAATGGTGTAGTACTAAAATCAGGCAAAGAACAAGACAGCCATTACAACCACTTACATTTCCCTAACACATCATTGAAAATTCACTCAATACTGAAAACATCACTCAACATTTCTTCTCCAGATCTAACTTTCAAAGGAAAGCCACAGCATCTAACTGTAACACGCAGGGCTGCTTTTACTCCTTCGAAAAACATACAGAAATGCTGATTAAGTATTGGTAGTTCTTCATCATTTTAATCGAAAGATTCCTCAGTAGTCTTACTTTAGGATTCACTACTCTCACAGGCAGGTTCTACATATCTCTCATGTACCAACCACACCACCCAGTAGATGACATCCCATGACACCAGTGACATTTATATAGCAGGTCCAAGAACAACTTTGCCACCATCAGTGCAAATATAAACACTAAGTGAATATTTTAGTTTTTTGAAATGGATCCCAGAAACACTGGTGGTTCTACTACCACCTTAGCTCAAAGAAAGAACTTGTTTTCTTACAATGACAGATGGATGATATAACAGCCATCTAGTAAACCCTGTGCAATTTTCCTTTATTTATCACCTTTTCCAAAAAAGTTCCAACACAACAAACAGCCATCAATATGTATTTATTGATTTCTGCCCAAAAATCATTGTGATTTTCCCAAGCACCAAATCACTGAAATAGGAGATAATATACAAATAATTCTGTATGATGAGGTTTAAATATTGCTCATTTATTCTGACCTGAAATAGGCCAAAATAGGTTCTGTACAAGGACACACATATAACCTTGATCAGTTCTTGTCCATATTAAACGTATATTCTCTCTACATAATAAAAAGAGCAATCACTTTCTTTATAGAAGTTTTACATACAAATCTGCAGATTCTTTCAACTCTCTAAATATACTGCTGGGACACCTCAGACACAAACCAGAAACTGCTCTAAAGGCTGCTGGAAACTCTGGACTCACTATCTAGACATCATTTTACTGAGAATCACTATACAGCCTATGATGGAAAAAAACTACTTTCCTGACAAGCTGGGTGGAATAGCTTCCCATTATCCATGATCAGAGCAAACTTGTCTACACTGAAAAGACAGAGGAAAAAATGCACATCCCTGTGCCAAAACACAGAAAGCAAGCATGAATGAAAAAAGGATTTTAACAAGTTCATAGGAGTCCTTGGAAACTCATTCAGGTAAGATGAGAAAGCAGCTGCAGGAGACCAATTCTGAAAACACATTTTTTAACTAGCCTACGCTGTTTCTATCTAAGAAATTTTGTATAGTAAAATGTAAATGTGGGATCCACCTTTACTAGAGGATAGCTTTTATGTTTGAAACCTGCTAGAAGAATATTTGCTATGCCTTCTATTTTATTACTTTTGCAAGTTACCGTAAACATAAGACGGAAACAAACCACTTTCTCCAGATATATTAGCCAAAAAAAAGTGTATTAAATAGTCTTGTTTTATAGGCCTCATATCCTGATCAGACTCTTCACTAACTATTCCTTAAATTCAGACAGTGAAAACTAGGTTAGTTTTAAGCCCTGGCCTCCTATAGCAAAAATGTTTTCCGAGTATCACTGACTTCCGTATCATCAAGAAAAGCTGTCAAGTATCTTCTCTGACTAGATTATTACATTTAACATATCTAAACATTTAGAAAGCAGCAGAATTCTTAACCTGTCGTGAAAACTGATTCACAGTGAAAGGTTTTGCCAGACATGTTGAAGACTTAAAGCAGAACGATGAACAGTGTACATTGCAAGGATTTTTCATCAAGCAGATGTGGATTTCTAACTTAGTATTTGATACTCTGTCCATCCATCTCTTATCATTCAATTAATATAATTTAATTTGGCCATCAAATCCATCACAACGTGAAAGCCTGCTAAAGTACTGTTAATACATTAAAATTAAATAAATTGCAACGCATTTATCAGAGCACAGAAAGTTTGTGGTGTGGCAGCAAAGAGAACTGGCACCAGACATGACCTTATTTAAGAACTCTGTTAATCTGGGAAATGGCAAACAGCATGTGAATTCTATTAACAGAGAAATACTTATACTGAGGAAGCTGTAAACAGTGCCCAGGCAAGAAAGCAACAGTAACAGCACTGGTCTAAATCCTGTATCTAGTAAAATCAGTCTCAAAGTTTCTCATTTAGTAGGACAGGAACAGGTTCCTCAGTTTCTTCCAGGGCTAGAGACAACAGAAATACGCAGCTCAGACAAACAGCTGAAAGAGAACTGGGCTGGGGGGGAAGAACATCACACACAAGTGAGTTTTATAGGTGTAAGAAACATGAAGAAACACTTGAGAAAATCCTACGAAGAAATTAAACTGAAGAACTGCTATTTCTCTGTTGAGCCCTGCAAGAATAATGAGATTACCTTATAAAAAAATAAATATTTGCATATTTTGGTTTAGAGCATTATTCAAGACTGACAAAAAAAGTAAAAAAAGACCAAGGAGAACAAGACACATGTTGAATCAGGCATGGGAAAGAACGGAGCTGTATGGCTCAACTGAGCAGAAAACTCAATAGTCTTGAGTCCTTTTTCTACAACCCACTGTTTCAGGCAGGTAAGAGAAAAACATCAATACTCAACACACCTAGTAGAGGCAAAATTCATCAGTTTGCCTTGTAGATTATTACCTTTGCAAAAAGATTAGCAGAAATTAAATACACTATTTAGGTGCACCCTATACATAGCTCTGGTGTCTGGAATACACTCAGCTTTACTTCCTTTTGTGCTATCAGTCACTCCTGACCTTCTTAAACATTCCTCATGTATGCAAGTGTGGCAACCTTTTCTCTCCTGCAGTGCAGAGAAGAGGTAAGAATTGCACAGGCCAGGCAGCAGTGCAGAAAGCAGGCAGCATGGCTGGGCAACCAAAGAGCTAGAAGTGAAAGGCAAAGTTTTCATGCAGTAAGCACTCCTGCTCTCCCTGTAACACCTTGTGATTACAGCATGTCTCACGACAGCCAAGACTTACAAAAAAGACTTGCGCAAGGTGGTCTGGAAATACACTGACTTTTCATGTCAGAAAAATACATCCAGAAAGCAGCTGGGAGAGGGAAGGAAAAAAGAACAAGTGGTTCTCCTCTCCACTAAAGCAAGCAGCAATACCTATTTCACAGCAGGCAGCCATACCTAGATTCCTATCATCCAATCAAGTTTACAGAGAGGAGCACAAGAACACTTTCAAGCCTACAGTCTACCTTTAAAGTCCAATTAAAATGGCACCACAATGTCATAAAAGGAATTTATCTTTCCTTAACACCACAAGAGGTCTAGGAACTTGTAAAAAGAACTGAGTTTCTCTGAACACAAGACAGTATGATAATGTAAATTTAATTTTAAAAATGGCAATAGGAAGTTAAAAACCTACTGTATATTCATTTAAGTAGTAGCAATGTTCTACCCTGGGCCTTCTCAGCCATTTTTCTTACTATGAACATAAACAGACTGCCTTGGCAACCACTTTTACTCCCACTCCGCTACAGAGAATAACTTCTTAGGCTGGTAACATGACTGCAAAAACTACAATTGCTTATGATGTGAAAGCTACAACAGAAGAATACGGTAGGAAATACAGTAACCTAAAGCAAAAAAATGTTTCATGCCTGCTTTGGTCAGGCTTGGAGTTTGTTCCATTCCTCTCTTCCCCTCCTTTCTGATTCAGCATGGCTTATACTTCTTTATTAATTGCTGATAGGTTCCCTGGATTGGCAACCCAGCCATTTGCCAGCCACACCAAATGCCTACCTTTGTCTTATTAAAAAAAAATTCATTTAGCTTTATTATTTGTAGTTTCTTTTTTCTTCTCCTTTTATACCACATATGCATAAAACCCCAAAGATTATCAGAATATTACCTTCTGAACACTTCCCTGACAGTCCCATTCATCCTTTACACATACTTCCAACTTACTTTGCAGAATAATTTACTAACCACGCTATTTGAAAATAATGAGTTCAGATCATTTTCCTAAATAGCTTTCCATCTATCACTAAACACTAAAAGTCATTACTGATTTACAGATTACAGTTCATGAGTCTCCAGGATTTAAGTCTTTTTACTGTAATTAGCTCAATCTCTTAAAGAAAATATTTTTATTTAAGAAAAACTGCTTTAAAAGGATATTTCTGTTCAAACCTGTCCTCAAAGTAAACCTGATTCTCAGGAAAAACACTACACAAATGGATTTTTATTCCAACACACCAAAAAGGAAAGAATCACTTGGGACAAGTATAAAAAATAATTAATTGCAGGTCTGTCAAACCAGATAAAAAGGGATCAATTTACTGTAGAAAATATAAAATGTAAGTTCATCAGCTTCACTATTATTTTGCCATAAAATCCCAACTGTATTCAGAAATTTAAGTGCAGGAAGAGAAAGTTCATTTTTATTCCTAGAACCGAAAGCAACCACCTACAATTTCCAAGTGAAAAACAATATCTATTTTTAACCCTATAGAAACTGAAGATACGTTAAGGTCAGCATTTAGAGCACCTATTTTCAGCTGGAGGGGGAAACAACTACTCTGAAGAAAATAATCACTGTGGTTTCAATGTAACTGTTCTGTTGCAGGTAGAAACACTAGAAGGCAAAATAAAGGATCAAAACTGGCGATATTTTGTTCCATCCTGCCAAAACTCAGATCTCTCAAATCCTCATGTTAAATTTTAATGAAGCAAGTTGCCAAGTACTCTGATGTACACCACAAGCGTCAGACAAATACCACAATTTCCATCACCTTGCTCCAGGCAAAAGCCTTCTGCAGCCCCTCATCCTTACTATGAATAGGACACAGTCATTCAGCCTTGCCCTAGAACAAAACATTCAGAATTAAACAATGTCACAAGCATTTGGGAAACTACACTAGCAGAAAAGATCAACAGCCAGATGAAACAGTCTGAACTTGAAGAGTTGCAGCGGAATACTCAGTACAGGAACCTAATTTAACAACCAGATGACAACTAAAAAAAAATAAAATATCTAATTTCCCACAAAGTTCTAAAAATTTGGAAATTGAGCTTTAACAATGAAGACATTTTTCTAAATTAAAGTATCACAGCAATTTATAGAAATGTTTTTATTTGCTGAACTACAGGACTAAAACAGATGCTTAATAATACAGCATTTTATCAAACACATAACATATCCCACTTCATAATTTAAGAAACAAGGAAAGGGAGTGTCAAAACCCATTAAGCCTACTCTTACTATAGGCTCAGATGCCATGCTGCAGTTACAAAATGTGCAAATCAGTATTTTAAGGATAGGAAAAAAAACAACTGTACAAACAAATCTGATAAATCTTCATTGAAAGAAGTTTTTAAACAATCTGCCTGGGGGGGGGGGGGGGGGGGGGGGAGAAAAAAAGAAAGCTATAATATAAAGATACTACTGAAAAAAACTAGATAATGAAGGTGGTGAAGGTGGATACACCAGATATATTTTCACTGGTTTACCTTAATTTCCGCATCTTGGAAGCACAGTCATAGGGCATTCAAAACACTGAAAATGACAAGTTTTTCTTTAAGTTTTCAGTAGTTTTCACCCACTAAACTACTGAGCTATTTCAAGTTCTCAGATGTTCATGAGCAAAACCACTCATTGTCATACTTGCATCTTCCATAGCTATACCTTCTTTAAACACATAAACATTTTTTAACGCTGCCTCACTGCACACTGTGTTGGATTCTAAAGTTTTATTTAGGAATGCATGTAAAAAATGCAACCAGTTTTACCCCCCAAATAGCACAGCCTTCTACTCTGCAGATACCCAGCCTCAGTTATGGGTGAGCATGAAACTATCCATTTACCTTGGCAGTCTCCAAGGTGGTGTCACTGGGGAGCAGGGATGAAGAGAAACCTTCAACCTGTTCGGCAGAACAGAATGTCCACATTTCTAGTACAGCTTTAAGCCAAATGCTATTTTAACAGGTTTTCTGAGCTCTCTATTGACTGTTAAAACACACCAGCTCCTATGGGAAACAGCATTAACCGCTGTCCCTCCTGTTGCCTTCACAGGCGCGCGGTGACCTGGTTCAGGAACGGCACGGCGGCCAACCCCTGGCCGCACAGTCCATCAGCTCACAGACACCAATGTGGTGGATGGCGAATGGCGTTTATTGCTGAGCGGGGCGACACTATATAGCCTAGGTTTACAGTGTCACTTCCGTCTGCTTACATCATAAGCTAAAAGCTGTTGGCTACCTGGAGGGGGGCCCTATGTTTCTGTACAGCGCGACATCTTCCAGCCGCCAGGCCCTACCTAGCAACATTTCCCCTCTCCCTATGCTTAACTAAACAGGCTAAAATAGTAAAAATATTTCTAAAAAAAGAGTACAATTGCACACTGAGCAATTGGCACTTGGGAAGCGACTGGGGGTAATGGAGCGTAGCTTGGGATACCTGGGGAGAGCCAGGGAGAATCGGGGGAAATACTGATCAAGTACATTTTTAAAGCAGTTGTTGGTGTTCTACAAACATGATGTTGACCTTTTCTAGCTGGCTCTTGACAAAGGACACGAGCCTGTTTAATATACAGGGTCCGAAGATCAGTGTCAGCAGGATTATTGCAATCGGCCCTACCAAGGTGGGTATCAGGGTGGTTAGCCACGGTGATTGGTTAAACCATGATTCAAACCACCCTTGTTGGGCTTCCCTGTCTCTTTTTCTTCAAGCGCCACGTTGGGTGCCAATTGCTGTTGCGCTTTTTACTTCCTGTTTTTTAATAAAAAACAGTCCCCCCTTATCTGTGCCGGGTTGCCAGTATCTAATGCCCCAAGTTTTGCCGATGGTCCATCCCAGGTCATTTTCATTGGTTACGTTTAAGAAAATATATTGGCAGTCACGTTTCCCGCAGCATACTGTCCCTCCCAACCCGTTTGGTCTCCTAGGGGTGCAGCCTGTTGGACCCCAACTGGTCTTAAGAAACGGGTCTGGTTTCGCTACCTTCCAGCCAGATGCGATGGTTTCACGGCCCCAGCGAGAACAGTAATACTGATAAGGGACGTTACAGTAAGATTTGCCGGGGTTAGAGCTGGGACACATACAATACATTACAGTGTTCAAACAGGGGGTTGAGAGGATTAGGTCACAGAGATATACTTGGAAACTAGGGGGTCCCGGGGTAACAATCTTCCGTAGTATCTTCTGGTCCTCCCATCTCGCCAGTACCCATTCCCACGGCTGATGTTCATACAAGCCGCTAGACGGCTTTATGAACCCCAAAACTGAAATCACACAAAAACATCGCAGCCCCGCCCTGCAGGGGCTGTTTCGCCGTTGTCTGGACTCCGCCGGTGCAGAGCTCTCAGATGCGGACAGGCCGCTTGCTGACTCGTTGTCTTCTCTTGTCACCAGGGTATACGGATTACGGGGGTGTCCAATGATCCGGTCCTGCAGACAAAAACTCACAGTTTTCATTAGTTTTATTCTGAAGGTCTGGCTTGATAGACTTAAGTGGACACCATTTGATTCTGTTATCTTTTCTGACTGCGGCATACCCTCGCCCTGTCAGAACTAATTTCCACCCTTGTTCCCATTCTCCTAGCTCATTTCTGATCATGACCGACGGGCCTTCTTCTAGCGCTCAAGTGGCCCAGTGCTTCTGGGCAGGGCTATTCACCTCATCTCCCCTGGGGAACTGGTTTAAAGCTAATAGGGCTGCCGCTAATAAGCGTGCCTGGTCCCCTGAGGGAATGACATTGGTAAAACCTTCTGTTTTTGCTAATACCTCTAATTTAGATGTCAGAGTTTGATTTGCCCGTTTGACTATGGCTTGTCCTGTACTATTATATGGGATGCCGTGTATTAGAGTAATACCCCATTTCAGGGCGAATGCCTGGACTGATTTAGACACAAAATTCGGACCATTGTCCGTTTTGATCTGATTAGGGATGCCATGCCACACCATGGCTGTTAGCCAATGTTGGATGGTTGCTTTAGCGTCGGTCTTAAGGTGTTGTGTCGCTACGATCACCCCGCTATATGTGTCTACAGTTACTGCTAGCCATGCTCGAGGTTTTAACAATTGGCAGAGCGTAAAATCTGTCTGCCACACCTCGGAGGCTTTAAGACCTCTGGGGTTGACTCCACTAGACCACAATGGTGCTTTTTGACAGTGGGGACATGTAGCTACTATATGGTTCGCGTCAGTGGCCGAGATCCCACATCTCTTTGCTAACGCTTTAGCTCCAATGTGGAGGGACTCATGTAATTGGCGGGCATCTTTCAGTGTCCACAACCCTTTTGCAGCGGCATCTGCTTTGTCGTTGCCGATTTGGAAGAACCCTTTGATTGGGTTATGGCTGTTGACATGGATAACCGATATAGTGCCCTTTCAGGAAAAAAGTGCTTCTTCCAGCATCAGAGCTATTGTGGATGTTGACACGCCGGGCCCTGACATGGCTAAGCAAAGCTTGGCCACAAACATTGAATCAGTTACTATGTTGAGATGTTCTGTCGGGAACAGTCTGCATGCCAGCACTACAGCTGTTGCTTCCAGCTGTTGGACGGAGATCGCACGATCGGTCATTTTGACACGGTGCCATTCTCCTCCCGATTGCCATACTGCTGCCGCGGTTGAGGTCGCTGAGGATGCACCTGTGAAGACCATTGGTCCCTGTTGGGGCCGGTCCATGATTTTCCGTGGGAGGTCGACGTCGACAATAGCTAGCATTTGAGTCCAGGGGGGCTTTGTGGCATACGGGACTTCTCCCCCAAATCCAACGAGGGCTATAGCCAGATATTCTGACATTGCCACTGATTGTGTTGGGAACTGTTTGCGAAAGGGCAGGTATATTCTGGCTGGTTCAATGCCCAGATGTCTTAGGGCGAGTTTTCTGCCTTTCATGATGAGGTTACCGAGGCACTCGACTCCTGGAGAGAAAGCACGTGACGTTTTCCCCAGGACTATCCATTGTATTGGCTGAGTTTTTTCAGGAAGGCCTTGGGCCAGCGCTCCTACTCCCGCCCCTTCCGTGAAATGCACATACAGATCAAGTGGTATAGTCGGGTTCCACCTGGCGAGCGTGTTTGATGACACCTGTTGTTCGATAAAGTTCGATAAAGACTCTTCTGCATGTGCTAGAGCTGGCAGCTACCTTACTTCACTGCTACACCTCTCACAGCAATGAAACTCAGAAGCAATTTAGCACTTCTCACCTTCCTAAAGCTTACAATTCTACACTCATTTTTGAGGAACAAAGAGGTATGACACTGCACCTGAAATAATGTCCACATAAAATATATTTTACAGATAAGTTTTGAAGCTTTTTATTTGCAGACATCTTTCAGTGCAAGTAACATACCCATATACAGCAACTGGGAGCCTATGGTACAGCCAAGAGTGAGTCCATTTTTCTTGTGTACAATTAGAAGACTCCTTACCATTGTTGCAGGAGGAAAACAAAAGGATTCACAACCCTGTTACTTACAACTTCTTTAGTCTTCTTTAACCTTGTGATCTGCTTTGCCTTGAATACAGCTAATCAGATCATTCAAAGTACTTCCTCGGCAGTTTCTCACTTCTGAGACATTTCTCAGAGTTCCAGCAGCTTCTCAAGAGTTCCTGGATTAACTGGAAAAAGCTACAGTATGGACCTTTACAATAGTTACACGCTGCCAAGACTTCCAAATGCTTAGCAGTATGAAAGAACATGAAGGCAGTGTCACCTTACAGATTAGGGACATTTAATGCCATGTCATAACGTACAAGAAAAGTGTCTGCTTTCTTCAAAAGCATTAATTTGTGAATAAGGACATTAAAAGAAAGGAAAAATATGTTTGGAAGAAGCTCAACACAAAACTTAAATACTGTTTGTAGTGCTTGCATTATCAGCTGCTGACATGAAATATTTGCTCTGAAAAAAATCCATCACAGTATTCCTCAAAACTAGGGTCTGGATCCTGCACCTCAATCAATTATCACCCCAAAGCACTTTATTCTTGGCTAGATAACTGTATTCTGGCATGTAATTCTCAACAATCTACTCCTTCAGCTTTCTGATCACTCTCCTTGAATTCCTAACGCTTCCAGGAACAAAAATTAACTGACCTTTGAGGTACAATGAGAATGACACCTACAAGTAACTGGCTTAAATATTTCAGAGCTGGATAGCATCATAACAAAAGTAAAAAACAGAGCCAAAACCTATTAAAATCATCCATTTATATTATTTTTCTAACATGGTATCATCAGCTAACCTTGAGAAATTCCATCCTGCTGGTAACTCTGCTTCTAAATAAAATTCAGACAGCAGATTGGAACAACACAACGTTATCAATTAGCAACCTCTACCACTACAAATTTGAGTAGTAACAGTCAATTATTCTAAGGAACCTTTACTTACAAAGTCAAGGTTACATTCTAAGGAATCTTCACTTACAAAGCCATTCTTCTATAGCAAAATCTCAAGCTTTTTTCTCAGCTCTTCACAAAAGTCTTCCAGCATAAGGAATACTTGGCATGCTGTCAGATTCTGCCTGACAATTCACAGGCCTTAGGCCAAAACAACCTGGGAGAAGATCCTTGCAGATCACAGAATCCATTCTTTCTGCATTCAGGAGGGCAGAAAGGTTTATTCATCTTTGCTATTTTCCAATACTGAAGATAACCAAGAGCTTCAAAATGCACTCAACCTCTTCTTGAGACAAGACACCGCACAGTTTCTACTCAGTCTTCTTAAATTTGTAAGGTATCCAATTAATGTAACTAAGAAGTATAAACAATGAAAATGGTCATGGTTTACAACAGAAGTAACCAATTTCATGTGTACAGTCAAGAGATCAAACTATACTTACTGACATTTTCATCTTCCCAGAACAGTACAAACTGTAGCAGGGGACAGGTATGGAATTAAGATCACCTGAGGGATCTTACTCACATCTAGACCGAAAAAAGTTTCATCATGACTTATAAAGCTCTGTATTCTGTATGGCTTTCTTTTGCAAAGCTTAGGTGTCTTTCTTCAAGGGCACCCTGAATTCTCTTTGCCAATCTTACCTCATTTTCCACAACTAGGTTTAGGGAGGGAGTCTACTCTGACCATGGGAAAAATAATACAATCATTCAGGCACTGAAGTTAGTGGTCTTACCTTTGGAAAGTACAGAGACAGTCAAAAGAAACTTTGGAAGCAACGGTGGTAGAACTATGTCTGTCCAGTTGTGACCTATGTTCCACCACCATTACTCTTAGTGAAGCTGTCGCACAGACCTGATTTCACCAGTGAATCACAAGACGCTTCTCACTACAGAAACTTCCCACTTGCAAAGACAACCCACACCTCAAGTTGTATACCGATGCACACATAATACCATGTTTAGTGTACAGGTTTGTGTTAGGCACATCTCATTGTTACTGCCTATATTAAAAGCATATGCAAATATCTGCAATAATTAAAACATATACTTGTTGAACTGAAAGTGAGGTGATGGTATCGTTAGCACAGATAAACCTTTGTGCCCAAGCCACAGATTTCTTCAGGGTAAATTTTATGTTACATATTACAGAAGAAATTCCACCAACAAAGGTTTCTAGTCAGATTCCCAGCAGTTTCAAATTCATTCCGCTGATTTCTAAGCACATACAGCTGACACACAAGTAAAGCAAAAAAATACCAGGAAAACTGAACATTGCTTCTTACTAGAATGATTTATTTGGAAGACAGAAGTTACTGACAATCATGCAAGAAGTCCTTACATGACTATATCCTAACACATTTCTGACCTTGAAATTCTTGGTATGATCTATTGCTGCTGGAGCTAGGATACTTGAGATAGGTATCCAGAGAATATCACCTGTTTAACAGCTCTCCAGCCAGCCACATCCAGGATGGCCCCATTCAGCCTCCAAGTAATGCTAATGTTCTAGGCACGTGCCCAGGTGTTTACTTACAGAAGCTGCCATGAAGTTTCTGCCATACTATCAAGTATCTGCAGACCAACTCTGTTGCTTTGTAGAGGTGCAGAATTTGTTTATAAATAGGTTTAAAATAACAAGGCTAATATGAATATTCTCAAACCGCTTTATCCCATCTGTCACATAAATTTATGCTAATTTCTATACTGTTTGTACACAAAGACTTCACTCCAACCTTTCAATTTTTTAGGGTACGGTAAGTAATCAATAGCAATCACCTTCAGCCAAGAATACTGTCTGCTTTAGTATCAATAAGCTAAGAGAAACCAGACCTTAAATACCATTTACACTAGGAATCAACTGTTACTGAAGAGTTTTGTAAACAGTGACTCTTCTCAACAAATAAAGAATTCATCAGTCATAACGCAGACCAGCAAGATTTTCACTAGTAAAGCCACCTCATCTCATCTAAGAAACAAAATTCACAAACCCATCTCCATATAAAGTCAGAGAAACCACTGCCTAAAAACATTTTCAGCGATAGCCATTTTCTGAAATGAGTTAGTTGTGCTACCAAGAAACACTGGAGCTTTACTTTTTAAGGAGGCATAGAGAGGCAGCATTAAACTTCCATGGCACTGGAACTCAACATGGGTCTACAGCTTCCCCAGGTGTTTCTGAAAATTCCACCCTAGAGCACTCTAAGGAGAAAAGCAGGAGAGAGCCAGCACAGCAAAGGGAAAGAATAGCAATGACAAGGAACTAAGAGTGTGAAAGATAAGAGATTAAAGACAAAAAGAAGGAAAGCAAAGAAGATAATTTATCCTACCAGAGACAGCACCTCTTGTCAGTCAAGACAAGAAACATTGCCTCCCAAAAAGAATGTGGCACCAGGAAGTGGCAGAAGTGATGGGGGAAGACCAAATCTGACCTGAGGTAAGAAAAAAAAAAAAAAAAGGAGTTACTATTTTTTTAAAAAAAACTTTGTTGCTTCATCTTACTTTTGCAGTATGTCTTTTAAAAACCTGGGATTATATTTTTGTTCAAATTAATACCTTTCTTCAGCTGGATTCTGTCAAGTGATCCAAATCAAATGTGGAGTGGGATCAATAGCATTTTGATGAAAATGTGAAATTCTATAAAAATACTGAAATTAAAAGCAAATTTAAAATACTTTAGGGAAGCTGTATGAAGTGATAGCTGCAAACAGCATATGCCACTGAAATGTCCCAATGAGTCAAAAATTTGGAAGAATGGACTTGCATCTACAAGACTCACTGCAACAGAGTACAAGACTACTAATTCCTATCCATTGAAGACTTCCCCAGGCGCCTTCTGGCAAGACATAAAATCTCCATCTGATATCCCACGGGCAAATGGGAGAAACATCATGGTCTTCTGTGTCTGGGTTCCCTGCTTAATTGTAATAAAAAAGTTTTACTCAGGACCCCAACTGAAAATGGGGCAACTTTCAGAGAAAGTCTCCTAGAAGCTCCAAATAAAGGAATCATGATAGAAAGAACCAACACACTCATGAAATTCACTGCAAGGTGAAAAAAGGGCAATAAAAAGAAGAATTATTGCACAAAGACAAATCACAGACTAAGCCTAAAAAAATTATTTCAAGATTTTAACATATAAAAAGATTAAAATTCCATCAAACATATCCATCCCACACACACACACTCATTCAAAATACATTTTCAGAACAAACTGGGGGGTGGGGAAGGGGGTAAATTTTTCCAAATATGTCAGAGGTTCCAGTAACTTCTATCTATACTTAAAATTGAATTTCCAACTAGAACCAATGACTTCACATGCCAAAAATCAAGCCATCACCTACACACACCCTTGAAATACAATTTTAAAGACCTAGAGATGAAAAGCAGTTATGTGAGTGATAAAAATCATATCAAAACTGAAGGTATTTCTATGACAATGCTCCACAATTTTCACTTGGTACAGACCTCACATATCAACTTCACAGATGTCAATAAGCCAAAAAGATTTTTTAATAGCTCTAAACTGAAACCTTGGGTTTATACATATATTCTAAAACAGTGAAACTAAGAAGCTTGTTCTCTGTGCTCCACACTGAATTCAATATGGTCTTACTTCACGGCCATAACTACAAAACTGATTGTTAAAATGCCATGCAGACATAAAAATGTGGATACCCGTAAGGACTATATGTACAAAAAACCCCACAGGAGTTAAGTTCAAACCAGATGTTCAGGTGATGCTTCAGGAGAGGCGTAGGAACCAAATGGGACATAATATTTGAGATACTCAACAGCCATTTCAAATCTGAAATAATGAACAGGCCTGGAGAATAAAGTTTAAGACAAAATCCAAATCTTTAAATTTTAATCTGGGTACTAGGTAACCTCAAGAACCTTCAGTGAAAAAAAAAAAATCTCTACAGCATCACTACATACTGTATGAAAAAGCACTTGTTTTAATCACCCTCTTGAATTCACAAAATACATCTTGTATTCAGAAAGGGAGATTACAAACTCTTATGCAGATGATACCTTTCTTTCAGATTCCCTCTCTGTATCAGTGTGAGGTAAACACCTTTTTGATTTCCATCCATGCTGCTATTCTCCCTCACATGTGTCCCAAGTCACAAACAGCACTCTCTTTCAGTTCTCTGAACTCCATGTGCCCAGATTGCTCACAGTACCTTATAACACTGGTTCCGTATAGGTGAGCAACATTGCTGCCTACAGTTAAGCTTGTATACCTCTTATCCATTAGGACTCCATTTTCAGAACCTACAGCTACCAAATCCACTCATCTGTTCTAAAACCTGTAGAGGGAAGAATACATTGTGTGTGGAGGATTTAGCTCACGTGACTCCAAGAATAAAAAAAGCCAACATAACCAAACCAAACTCACAAGAAAACTCACAACCCTGCTCATATCAAAATACGTGTCTTAGTACCTACCAATCCATTACAAGAATCCATAGCAAATGCAATCTAACAATTGTATTTCTTCCTAGAAAAATACCACCTCACTCAGTGCACCTGGGCATATGGCATCCACTAAACAAAGACAAAACCCTATTTGTTTTATCATTACTCATCACTCTGAGCCTTCACGTATCACACTTCAAAAAATTTGCATTGAGTATTGATTTTCTCACTGCCTTTTCCCTGCAAGCATTTCTCCACACCATTTCAGTGCAGCAGAAATATCAATGTACTTTAACTGCAGTTCTAAGCGGTATCTTCCTTCTCTTGAAATAGAGGAATATCAAGGCATGTAAAGATCAAACCTGAAAGTTCACTGAACCCAGCTGCCCAATGTGAGATGCCAGAGGATGGATTTTTCAGAATCTTTTGATTTTCTGGAGGTGTGTTTTCAAAGCTTACCACTCAGTTACTACAGTTGCAGTCGTGAATGCTCAGATCCCCACAATCCCAAATCCAGACTTCATATGGACCAAACAGCTAACATCTACCTGTGAATTCTTGCCAAAGTGATTTGCCTAACAGTTCGCATGAACTCTGCAGCAGAGGACAGTAGGGTCGATTCAGCTTTCCACAATAAAACTCCATTGTCAACACCTTGATAATCCTTTCCGTCTGTAATGCCTCCACCTGCTTATTTGCTGTACGCTCCCAAACAGAGCTGTGGTCTAACATATAAAACCTCCTGCACTATCTGAAGGGGGCAGGGGTGTGAGTAGATAACATGCAGCTGTGTAATTACACAACGCAGATGCTCGAAGAAGTTTGAATTAGTGCTGTCTGTGCAACCAAATTCTGGCACATACCAATTCCTGAGTGCTGTTCTTCAAATCTGCTGCTGTGTCCAGCAGCTTCTTGAATGTAGTAACATTTTTTGTCTTAGTCACCATTCTGTTTTTGTATTTAACAGTAACTGAAGTAACAACAATAAAGAGGCAACTATGAACAGTGACACCCACAATTCTTCCTCAAATGTTATAAGTAATGTAAACATGCAATGGCATTTGAACAGCTTTCTTCTTTTTATTTAATGTGTACAAATGTTATTTGCCCAATACTACTCAAGCAACTTGCACGGCTCTCAAATTCCCCTGCATCCCTCCTTCTTGTCACCACTAGTTCAAACAAACATTTGGAAGTAAGAGTTACTTCACTATTGTCTTCTCTCTTCACCCTCACCCAATAAAGTTAAAAGTATCACAGTTCAGTTTCAGTATTTCTGCTTAGGATACTGGCTATCAACTTTTCACCATTGATCATTTAAATCTAAACTTTTTCTGCTGTTTCCCAAATAAAATTGGATCCATGGCATTCCTTCTTATCATAAACCTGAGAGAAAAAATGGTCCCTCTTTGTAAGTAATTTTGGAGAACCTTGTTGACTGACTCTGCAGGGACAACAGCATATTGGTTAACACAAGAGTATGATTCCTAAACCATCAGAGCCAGAAACCTTTTTTAAAACGAAAACCTAGTCTTGGCAGTTAAAATATCACTGATTTATCCAGCCCTTTTTATCATTAAATGATAATTCAGTTTCTCAATGAAAACAGTCTGATAATAAAGCAAATTACTGTGTTCCAATATTTCTAACCACATTTGCAGCAGTTTACATTTAACACTGACATTTTTTTGTGTCCTAAACTTAAGATTTCCCTAGTTAATTATCACACTAACTTGTTTTCAGATACTGCACTACACCTGTAATTATATGTGTTAACATGCTATCATAGAGTAAAACTAACAACAGTATGAAATACTTGACACAGACTGCTAGAAAATGCTTTGTCAGAGTCAAATGTTAGTGCAAATTCAAAGAACTTCACTGTTTTATGTTGCATGTACAACTTAATCTTGATTTATTTTCTACAAAACAGATTTAATTAGCAGCAACATATGAAATAATTTGTCATTATTCTGTATTGCAGAATAGCAAAATTTCGTGTTTGGAGAAGACATAAGCAAAATATTAAAATGCATCACAAGGCAGCAAATTATAACTGGTCTCACAGATGCATGCTTCATTATTAAATTCAATACTTCACCAACACAGTATCTTGAGTAGTTTGTATGAAAAGTATGTAGTCTTGTTACCTGAACTAGGAACTTTACACACAAAAACAGATTAATTCTGCATTTAGTGGCAATTCTATAACTGACACTACTTGAAATATTAAAAGTTAGGTATCACCTGCTGAGTGTTACTTGTCTTGACAGAAGTCTGTAGTACCTTTCTACAGCTCACGTATGACAGAGCTACTGCATAATTACAAGGGGCATAAACTGCTCTTGCTTTTAATTTTTTCAAAAAGCTTATTATGGATAAAATTTTACTTATGCTTTGTATTGTGATCATACAGAAAGCATCATTAACTTAGACTCCTTATCTGTTCCTTGTACAGCTAGAAGACTGCAGCTAACATTACTCTTGTATTAGCTGTTTTCAAGTGGTTGGTACACATTCAAGCGTAACACTAGGACTTCCTGGATTTCAAAGACCAAGTTCTGCGTATTTCTTTAAGATGTACTTGTCCAGCCTTCTAAATCAAGTGCTTATTTGTAATAAAGATCCCTATGCAAGACATTTATATATATACACACACAAAAAAAAAGAAGCACTGAGACTCCAGCTCCCTCAAATACTAGGAGCTTGAAGCCAGCAGCAAACATCTGGAAACTCCACATGGTCCTGACAGTCACCGCTCTCCCTTCCAAGCTTTGTTACTACAATCTATTCACAACTTTACCTCATGTGGGACTAGGATTAACTGCTGAGCTTTGCTGATTCATAACAAATGCTGACAAATGGGCATCATCAAAAGCAACCACCACTTGAATTGCTGCTGACTCTTTGAAGCTTAAAGAATACATCCCTTAGTGAAAGTAAGAAACGAAGTATGGAACTAGGGCTGGGAGTGGGGCACACAGCATGTGAGACCAAGAACCAAGTTGTGCCGGTGGTGTGGCACTGGATGCCTCCTGGACCTGCAGAGTATAAAAAACCTGAAGCCAGGCCCTTATATGACCAATAACGCTGCAGCAACCTAGTTTTGCAAAAGCTGCAAAAAATGATCTAATGGTATTTTCCTGGAAATTGTGATTCTCTCTTTCTGCTGTCCTGAGTAGTGTCTACTGCCATACAAGAGAATCATTGCCAGATGCATGTCCACAGAAAAAAAAAAGTCTGTAATATGCAAAATACCTTTCTACAGTACAAAAATATTACCTACCTGCTCCTTGTAGGCTGTCAAATATTACACCACCACATAATCAACAGAAGGGCTAACCCACAGAAACACAGTACGTTGCTCCTATAAAGGGAACAATGTGAAATCCAAGACCAGGAGATGCCCTCACCTTGCATTCTAGAAAAGCAAAGGCAGACAACAGCTAGTCTCTTAATACCGTATCACGGAACAAAACTGGTTTTGAAAAATTGTAAGTAACTAGCAATAGCAAGAGGTGGATAAATGCTAATAGCTACTCTTGACATTATTATCAGCAAAAACTCTTAAACATTGAATGAACATTTCAAGAAAGAGCAACAAGAATTCAAGTTCTAGTTATGCCCATTTTCCTGTATTTGGGAGAAACATGAGCCTACAGCTCGTGTGAAATGACAGCACTGTGAAAAGTCAGACTGTGATCAGACTTCTTCTGAAGGATAGTAAAAGCTCTTTAAAAAAACCCCACACAAACACAACAAACAAAAAGACCCCAAAACCACGCCAAAACAGCCAATTGTATTTTAAGGACTACTATACCAAAGAAAACAGCTGAGAAACCCCAATGGAAGTTAAGCTTTAATTAGGTCACGAAGCGTCTGACAGAGATTTAAGTCCCAAGACTTTGGAATTCCAACTTCTCCAGCATTTACCCTTCTAGAGACATCTTTTCCCATCACAAAACTGGTACAGCATCCACATTGTGAGCAGCAATCAATAAATCTTAAAGCTACAAACAAGGATGGACCATTTTAAAGGAAACACACAGAAAACATACCACTCCAACATGATTAAAGCTTGGTTCTTCCCTATACTATATTCTTCCATGACAGACCCTCTCAAACTAGTTCAACTAGGATCAGAAACTGTTCAGTTGTGAATGACACCATACAGATCTGAAACAAGATTTACCCGTTTTGAATATGTCTTTTCTCAGGATTTCCAGATTTCTAACAAAATTGAGTCTCCAAACTTCCATGAAGTTGGAAAAACATGCCTCCCTTATTAATATGAGTTATTCTAACCCTATGACTAAAGTTGATTTAAAAAAAAATCTGAAGTGTGAAGTAAAAGGAGTACCACTCAGAAATTAAGAAATGGACTACATTTTTAATAAAAATACATTACAAGGTACAGTGACAGATATAATTTTTAATCTCAGTGTTCTCATGGTTTCAATCACACATGAGCATGTGCACACACACACCTGAGAAGTCTACATCCACTATATGAAATTACCAAAACTCACACTCACTCATCAGGAAAGACAGACAACTCTTTCCATTTTCTCTAACTAGGCATGTATAGAAAGAACACACACTGATGAATCTGGTACAGAAAGAGAATATTAAGCCTGGTTTTGTTATCAGCCACTCCTTCTAAAAATATCAACAAATATCCAAGCCAGGAAAAACACTAAAGAACACCACACAATATCACTTCCAAATTTTAACCTGTTCAAGCTAGAAAAGCTTTTATTCTACTACTGTACTTCAGAGTATAATGAATACGTGCATCACAGCAAAAGACTTACAGAACGTATAACACCACAATGTCACTAACAACCACCATGTGATCATTACTTCTTTCATTCGCTATTGTTAAAATCTGAATCTTTAATCATAAAGAAATCCAGCATCTCCACCCTCTTGTGAAAATATGTATTTTATAAGGGGGGGCGGGATGAGGAAGTATTTGGCACCCCTACTAAATTTTAACTTTAAAATCTAGTGAATTCAAGAAAGATGGTTCTTTGAATACAGAAGTGCACATACTTGCACAAACAAGAAGTCTGCAAAATACTGTGACGCCACACAAAAATCCACCATATATACCACTGTCCAGCACCAAGCTACCAACTAGCTTGAATTCATCATTATTAGCCACAGATACCGACTTCTCCTAAAATGTTTCTGTCAAAACATTTCTAGATAAAACAAAGAAATGAGAAATTAGGTAAGATAGAGAAAATGGAGACAGGTGCTGAATTAAGCTCCCAACATGGCAGAAAGTTACCCTTGCAAGTGACAAAGCCTGGTTTTATAGAGTGTTTTAATACTTGTCCAAGCACCTTACGCACTGGTAAGGAAGGGCAGAAAAAACAAGCGACTTTCCCTCCTGCTTTCACACTCCCATCGTCTTCCTGTATAAATTCCTTTCTTTGCTTCCAGCTTTCTTTCCATCCTGCTCCTTCCGTCTAATTCTGAACTACCCATCGAACTCACGCACAGCGGTAAACACAGCGGGACCAGGCCAAACACGCAAACCGCGTTTCTCAGATGACCTCTCCTAATGCCTCCGCACATGCCACTGTACCAGCACTGGTTCCTCTGCCACAAGACACAACAGACACGAACAGGCAGCTTCCGGGGCCCCCCGCACACAAGCTGCCCCTCGGCAGGGCCACGCAGGCTGCCCGCACGCCTCTCCCCGGCCCCGGCGCCCGGGCCCGGCTCGCCTCCCCGCCCGCCCGGCGCGCCCCCCGGCCCCGAGCGGGCCCCGCTCCCCCGGGGTGCCAGTCCGAGCTCCCGGCGCGCCCCCCGGCCGCACCGCCCCCCCGGGGCGTCGTGCCCGGCCTGACCCGCCGCGGCGGCCGACACGTCGGCAGGCCGCCCCGCGCCCTCGCCCCCCCCCCGCCCCGGCCGGGCCCGCTGGGGGCTGGTGGCGCCCAGCACGGCCACCCGGCCCCACCTCCCTCCGCCCGTCCTTCAGGCGGAGGAGCGGGAGGAGAGGGGCGGAACGGCCGCCTGCCACCTCCCTGCCCGCGCCCGCCGCCGGCAGGCCCCGGCCCCGCGCTCGGAGGAGCGGCGGGGGAGGCGGCCGGACCCGCCGCAGGCCGCGCGGGGAGACGGGACGGAACGGCCGCGGCCGCCTCCCCTCCCATGACACTGCAGAGCGGGGCCCGGCCGCCGCCCTCCGCCGCCGAGGCCTCCTTCCGCCGCCGGCTCCGCGGGCTCCCCTCTCGGCGGCGGCGGCGCCATGATGATCCGCCCGAGCGGGCGCAGCGCCAGGCCCTAACGCCGGCCCGGGCCCCGGGACGCGCCCTCACCGCCGCGGCCTGGCGCCCCGCGCCGCTCACCTTCATGTCGGGACATCCTAGTTCTGAGGCGGCTGCCCAGACCCGTCCGGGAGCTCCCGCGGGCTGCTCGGGCGCCGCTGCGGCCTGGCCCCCGCCGCGCGTACGGAGCCCCGGTGCCACAGCAGAGGCGCCTGGGGCAGGGCCGGGAAGAGGGTAAAAATGCAAGAGGCGGCGAGGAGCCGTCCTCCTCCCTGGCTCGCCCTGCGGGGGGGCGGATCCGGCGGCAGCGGCTTCCCGGGCGCCGTGACACGGTGACTCTGGGCCCCGCCGGCTGGTAGCGCCGCCTCCCGCTCCGCTCCGCCCGCTGCCGCAGCGGCGGCGGGGCCGCTCGCCGTGCTGGAGCGCTCCCAGCCCCTTCCCCTTCCACCTGCGGCCCCAGCCGCGCTTCGGGAGGAAGAGGAAACACCCGCCGAGGCGGCGGCCCTCCCGCGCGGGCTGGCGGCCGAGGGCAGCGGGCCCCGCCGCCGGGGCTCGCCGAGAGGGGCTGGCAGCGGCCCAACGTGGCGGGGCGGGCGCCGAGGGGGAGGAAGCGGCGAAGGTAACGGGGCCTGCCGGCGGCGGGGCTTCCGCTGGACTGGTCCGGCCTGCGGGACGCGCGGTAACCAGCTGCTAGTTTAAAAGGCGGGGGGAGAGCGGCGGAGGGCAGTGCGCGTGTCCCGAGCCGATTTTTCCATCCCGGGGAGCGCAGCTCGCCCCGCCGGCCCTGGGGAATGGCAGGCGGTGGGCTCCCGGGCGGGCACAGCGCTGATTTCCTTATTTTTGCCCTTTCCTCTTAGTCAGGCCTGCGGAGTACTCCTGCCAAAAGCGTCTTGCAGTCAAGCTCCGGCTCGGTGAGGAGGAGGAGGGAGGTCCCACGTGTCGTGTGTCATCACAGTCCAGACAAAGTGTTTCCGTGTCGCCACAGCATGAGAACTTTTCGTCCCGTCATGGTTGCTTCCTGCCCTGTCTTGAAAGCAGGCTGGTCTTGAGATGAGTGACAAACCCCAGGCATGGCCGCGTGCCTTCCCTGGGACAGATGTACAGGGTGCATACACCAAGCGCCTGGCTTCTGCGCTGCCTTTCTTACCAGGACTTCCCGGCCTTCCCCCAGTTTTCACCCTGAGTAGCACCACCCACTGCACCTCCTTTGTCCGTGCTACTCCCACCTGCCTTCATTTTGTTCTGAATTTTCATCTCCTCCTCTGCTCTTGGCATTCCTCCGTCTTTTATCTCTGCCAGTTCAACATGTCCCATCTTCTCTATCTTACACCACAGCTCCCATGAGTCTGCCCCAGCCCTGCAAATGGTAGGAGTGAACAGTAAGCGCTGAAAGGAGGAAGTGCCAGCCTCATTCCTTGACCACCCCTCTCCCATGCCAATTGTATTATACAGCCTCTGCTTCTCCCCTTTACATACACGTGCACACTTCCATCCACTGCACTGTGGCCACCTGCTTCACTTCCATCTTCCCCTTGGCCACATGCAGTTCATAAACAGAGTGCCTACTGAAAGGGTAACCCAGATACAGTTTGTCTAAAAGTCCAGCGGGCTGAGGACATTTTCACTAGAAGCAAGCAGTACCTGTGTGTTGAATAAGCTGTAGGAGAAATTCAAGGTTGTTTTGAGTGATGGAAGCCAATGGCTTCACTGCTTCTGGAAGCAGGGGAAGTCAGTGAACGTGCAAGGAGCCTGCAAGAGGCACACCACAGGTGACAAGAAACCAGAGAAATCTGCAACTGTCATAAAACTCACTACCAAACTAGTGGCATCTTCCAAGATAGTTCTAGAGGTGAAGCTGTGCCTGTCTTGTCAGCATTTCACAGCAACAGCGTGCACTGGGACAGTGGGTCATGTATGTCCTACTCTTACGTCCAAGCCCAAAGACTGGTGGTAAGTGGCTGTACATCCAGCTGGAAGCCAGTCACAAGTCATGTTCTCCAGGGCTCGGTATTGGGGCCAGTTCTGTTTAATATCTTTATCAATGATCTGGATGAGGGGATCGAGCGCACCCTGTGTAAGCTTGCAGAGAACACCAAGCTGGGCAGGCAGGCTCTGCAGGGAGATCTGGACAGGCTGGATCAATGAGCCAAGGCCAGTTGTATGAGAAGTGCCGGGTCCTGCACTTGGCTCACAACAGCCCCAAGGAAGGCTGCAGGCCTGGGAAGAGTGGCTGGAAAGCTGCCTGGTGGGAAAGGACCTGGGAGTGTTGGTCAACAGCTGGTTGAACGTGAGCCAGCTGTGTGCCCAGGTGGCCAAGGCAGCCAACAGCATCCTGGCTTGTATCTGAAAGAGCGTGGCCAGCAGGGCAAGGGCAGCGATCATCCCCCTGTACTTGGCACTGGTGAGGCCACACCTCGAACACTGTGCTCAGTTTTGGGCCCCTCACTGCAGGAGGGACACTGAGGGGCTGGAGCGTGTCCAGAGAAGGGCAACGAAGCTGGTGAAGGGTCTGGAGTAGGAGTGTTACGGGGAGCGGCTGAGGGAACTGGGGTTGTTTAGTCTGGAGAGGAGGCGACTCAGGGACTTTATTGCTCTCTGCAACTGCCTGAGAGGAGGCTGTAGGCAGGTGGGAGTAGGTCTCTTCTCCCAGATAACAAGCAACAGGACGAGAGGAAACAGCCTCAAGTTACACCAGGGGAGGTTTCTAGTGGATATTAGGAAAAATTTCTTCACTGAAAGGGTGATGAAGCATTGGAACAGGCTGCCCAGTGAGGTGGTGGAATCCCTGGAGGTATTTAAAAAACACGTAGATGCTTAGGGACGTGTTTTAGTGATGGACTTGGCAGTCCTGGGTTAACGGTTGGCCTTGACCTCAAAGGTCTTTTCCAACCTAAATGACTCTATGATTACTTATTTTGGCAATGGCATTTTTAAATGCAAGTGGAAATTGTCTCACCCAGATGCAAAATACAGACCATCAGGTGCTCTTGGCTATTGCTACCACCTTCCATTCCCTAAAGAGCAAGCTACCTTGCAAGCTGGTAACTCAGCTTAGCAAGGTTTAGCAATACCTTGGCTCTGTGTGCAGCTGCGTTTCCCTGTGTACATAACTCTGCCTCACTCTGAGTACTACGATGCTGTGTTGGCCTGTGCTCAGTTTTACCCTGTTTCTGGTGGAGGTGGCCTCCCACAGGAGCTTGGCCCCATGCATCTGGTAAAATACAGACTGCAACCCAGGCGTTTCACTGCGACCTGGAAGATTCAGTCTTTGGTCATGGAAGACCTTGGGCCAATCATTGTGTCCCTCCATCCTTCTGTTGCAAAATGGTTTAATAACCTTTCCTGCCTCTATTAAGGGACATCTCTGTGAATAACACTTGGTTGCCCGTGGTCCTGCACATGATGGTGAGCCCATCAAACTTTTGAGGGTTTTTTCAAACTTTTTTGAAACATCCCTGGTGCCCATGGCAGCCAAGCAGAATTCTGTGGCCTCTTCTCTGTCTTTGTAGGCTCGAATCCAAAATTACAACGGTAATCCTGTTATATCTACTGTTCTCTTGCCTTAAGGCCAGTTCCTATACCCAATGAGGCAGCATAGATAAAAGCCTCAGTGCTTTTGGAATCCCATTAGAATATGCCTGCAAGTGCAATAATACGTAAAACACACCTGCATTATATTCTTCAGTGGGAATTTTGCTGATTATCTTCTCTGCAAATATAGCAAATACCACAAATGTAAGATGCCCAGGTTCCCAGAGATGAGCATGTGGCAACTCCAGCTGAGTGTGGGAAGAGTTGCATAACATATTTTGAAGGCCCTTTACAAGGTCATGGCCACCAGTAGAAAGCATTATTACCTTCTTAGCATTAACCTGATAATTAATAACCTATACTGTCCTTGTGTTGCACAATATTGTTTCTCAAACCCACATGCTATTATTCCACAGGCAGAATGAAAAAGATTTTAATGAGGTTTATAAAGTTCTAGTGTGGATGGATCCTTCTGTCCCTAAGGGAAGAGCCTACCATGACTGGGTTTCTCGTCCTTTTTCTCCTGTGCAACAGAATAATCCATAGGTGAGACTTTCTATGAGAAAAAAAAAATTCAACATCATTATTTTCCTGATGGGTAAACATGAGCTGAGAAATGAAAATTTGCCCACTCAAGGTCATTCAAGATCAGAACCAGGCAAATGATTAGAGACCCAGATCTCATAGCTAATTAGGCTATTATGTAAGCCACAGTAAGAAACAAAAATTCATGAATTTTCCCAACATGAAATCATAATATGATAAAGTTTGTGCCTTGAAGTAATAAAGTCCCCTGAAATAGGGAAGAGATGCTTGTGTGGCATCATGTGGTTCCTCTCCTTGCCACTGTAAAAGAATTCAGTGTCTGGAGCGGAGCAGGACAAGTTTGGATACTAAACTGAACAGCAATATCCTACAGCAGCACTCCTGAGCAATAGAACTGTTATGTTAGGAGCCACTTAGTCCATTAATCTCCTTGAAATCTTTCACCCTTTTGTGGGCTACTGAAGCCCCTGGAAACAGGCTTCTTACTTGTCCCAGTGCTACCCCTGCCGGGCTTCATCCATTTGAGGAAGTGATTTCTGCTGCACTTTGCTTGGTACCAAGGATGGGCACTACATGACACACTAGCTCCTTGTTGGTTTTATGGTTCAGCTTCAAACATGGGAGATACGCTGTCACTGCAGTTGTGTAAAACTTACATAAATCAGTTGCTTGGATCAGTCTGGTCATCATATGATGAATAGGGAATTGTGATTGCATACATGCTCAAATAATACGTTTGTACACTGGTACACATCAGGGCCTCCACACTTTTTTTCCTAATTGCTCCTTTTCTGGCTCTTCTTGCTCAGTAGTCATTCAACGTGATCCAGGGCTGCTTACTGGCTGTGTTCAACATGATCTGTAAAGAAAGCTTTTAAAATCAGAGAAACACAGTGTTCCTGCTTTCTAATTTATAAGGAAAGACCTGAAAGAACTGTATATATTTATCTTTTTTCTGTTTTATTTTGGTGTCTGTGCCAAGGACAAGTGTTCTGCCGTCATAAAAGACCAGAAAACACAAAGGCTCTCAGACTCCTGTGCTAGACGGGAAATGGTATTTCCACATAAATACTTCTGGTGAACTGAATCCTTCCACATTACCAGGCCTACTGATGGTGTCTCACAATCCAGCTTAAAGTGTCCGAAGCACTGAGGTACAGCACAAGCAAACTTGAATCACCAGAAACATCAGATGGCGTTGCTTAGTGGATCTCATTTAGGGCTTTTACAATGGAGGACAAGCATCCCACTGAAGATGGTGAGGCTTGAATTTTTAGCAGAGACATCCCTCTTGTGGGAACTGTTTGGCCTTGGAGCTAAACTGAGCGAAGTACAACTAAATATGCTATAAAATACTCATCATCAGTTTAAACTTTTATTAGAATTCCTCCTTTTGAATGCTGGACACCACTAGGATGTGCAATGCAAATGCTACACTACTGTCCTCATACTTTACTCGCAACCAGCAGTTGCAGAAACTGTTCCATTTTTCAGATGTGCAGTCCAGTTTTAGACCTCATGTCTACCATCTTCCCTGAACAGTGGTATCCCCATATTCACCTGCACATACCTGAAACTATTACCTTCTCCCCAGGCCATCTGTAACAGATTTTGCACATTCCCAAAATCTTTTTGAAAGCCAGATAGGTACCATGAAGAGGTTAAGCTGATCGGTACTTGTACACAGGCAGACATATGCATGCAGGCACTGCACAGAATTCTAATATATCATTGCTCTGTTCCTTCTATCAGCAAATGTATCTGGACTTCAGCAAAACCAGGAACTGTCTTGTTAATCTCTTCACCTTTCCAGACCACTCCACTTTGGAGACAGAGGGGAGTCAGAGCATTCAGACGTTATCTCAGATCTACCCTTTACTACTGAGAACTTTCAACCTTCTCAGCAGTCAGGTTTTGTTGCTGGTTAAGATACCAGATGTTGATATAAAGCTAAAAGTTCCCCAGCTAACTTTCTCTCCTACTTTTCTGGCCAAACCTTTACGAAGAATTTGAGCTAAAGCAAACACTGAAAATCCATCAAATCATTCTGTCCTCTTACAAAAATATTCCAAACTGACCACATACCCTTGTAGTGGCGTGGTTCCATTAGGCACACTGTTCTTACAGGACCTAAAGTCAGAGTGTACTAGGAAATAGAGCTTTCAAAAATTCTCCGAATTCCAGCTCTGCTTTCTGTCAGAAGAGGACAAAGAAAAAATAATTTATTCTTTCTTGAAATTATTATTACAGTTCCTTTGGAGGTTGCTGCTGAACCAACTGATACTCTTCTGCTTAATAACCACAAGTGTTGCTGGTTTTACTCCATTCTGCGTGAATGCATCAGAAACACAGTGTCCCAAGCACTGTTCCAGCAAGGAGGAGATATCAGGGATGTATGCAGTTTGCTTACAAAGCCCTGTTTCTGTGAACAGGAGAAAACACATAAACCCAGTATCTGCTCATCACTGTAAACACTCTTGCCTCTGCTGTGCAGCTATATCTTATGCTACAAGACTCGTTCAGGCTGTGAGCTAGGGTTTTTTATTACCATTGGGTTTCTTCTGCCCTTTTCTTCTGTGCTATCCCCACCCTCTTTCAAAACAATATCTGCACTTAGGCAGGTTCCCTATGAATTCAAATCACTGGATGACCCTATCTGACCTTTTTGAGTGCTGCTTTGTGCTTATTCTTACAGTGGATGCTGCCATCTGATACAGGAGACAAGCTGCTCTTTACAAGGCATAGTGGTTAATCTTTGGATCTATACATCTCTATTTCAGTAAAATCTAAGCAAAATGCTGCCTTATGCCTAGATCTCTCAACTCATCTGCTGGGAGGACATGATGGGTGGGATGCTATGATGAGGTGTTACAATGGAGTCATATACCCCAGCCTCCATAACTGGCCCAAGAATTGGTGCGGGGCAGGGTGAAGAGTACAGGAAGAGTGTTGCAGGGGTCATTTTTCACAAGGACGCTTGTGAGCAAAGGGGCCCTCTAGAAGTCACTGCAAAATCTGAACGCCAGCATTACCCAGGCTAAGTGCAGCCTGGGAAAGCATGGGAAAGCACTGGGCTTGGACTGCACTGCTTGTATCTGCTATGCGGGTGTGGACCTCAGGAACAGAAAACTCCTATAGTGACAAAGAGACTGCTACCATTTGTTGGAGTCAGGGAGCATGTCTGTGTACACCAGGCATTTTCAAACATATGAGGACATGTGTTTTATGCTGTAAAAAGCCTGTACTATGAAGTGACAGCTGAAAGCTGGCAGCATGGGATATAAAGCCTAGGGAATGAGGGTCATGTCTTGCCCATGGCAGCTGAGTAGCAGTCCTGCACTAAGATGGGTTATATCTCATCTTTTCCTTCCTCTTCTCTGCCTATAAGTTTTAGCCCACATAGCTCAGAGAAGCGCAGAGCCACCAATGTATTAGCAATTAAAAAAAGAGATGAGAAAGTCAGTACAGGGTAACCTTGAGGGAAAGCACTACCCTTACTGCAAATGCACAGAACTGCTGGGTGTGCTGGGTGGCTCTGTCTGGTTCAGCAGCAGGCACCCCTCCTGAAAGCATTTGTTGTAACATTTTTAGCTGTTGTTAGTAATGCATGAGTAGTGATTTTGGATGACCCCAGACCAGGCATCCCTCATCTTCCCCTTTCTTCTGCAATGACACATGAGAAAATTTCAGCTCTGAAAGGGACCTAGCAGCTACCCCTGGGATGATCTGCTAAAGGTAAGCAGAACTCATTCAGCTTTGGGGGTTTTGTCTTCTAACAAAAAATTAGATCTCACCTAAAACAAATCTCTCTCATACATCTTCCTTCTGAATGTCAGAAGCCAATCAGTTTTCTGTTCTCAATTTGCAAGATTTTTATTTTTCAGTTAAAGAATGATCAACATCGACATTTGAAAATTTGTTTTTAAAAACAGATGTTTCTAGTTTTCATTTGCCCATTTAAAATACTGAACACTATCTCATTTTATTGTAGCCATAAGCTGAGCTCAGGGTCTTTGCAGGCTTAGACCTCTAAAACAATTTAGCAAGATGATGTGCGCTACCACTCAACTGGTAGCAGAGTGCTGGCATGGTGCTGCAAAGGGTTATATGCTTGGGAGCTGCACACACCAGCTATGCACCCAGGCTGTGGGTACCTGCAAATGGTCATTGTGGCTCATTTTTCAGCAGAGGAACTGTCAGTGCAAGAAGCATCCAGCAGAGCCATCAAGCACCTTATGCTATGATGTACAGGGAGAGTGTGTTCTCACTCTCTCACTTCTGACTCTCTAGAGTCAGAAAGCTCTCACTTTCCTAGAAGATTAGGAAAACCAGGAACAAAACGCACATTCATGGTGTAGCTGAAAGCTAGAGCAAGAATGGATGTGCAAAAGCAACTTGGCTCTGAAAGGGGAAGGTTGTCTATCCGCCACCCTGTCCCCCGGTGACAAGTTTTGGCAGAAGGGTAAGGACAGGGGATGTATATCAACAATATAGACACAGCTCCCTGTTCCTTTTCCTCCTTCCAGAGCTTCTTGGTAGCAGCACCAGCATTTGTTTAGCTGTTCTTGGGTCTGTAGAAAAGATGATTTGGACAACAGACAGGACACATCAGGAAACCACTGATTATTATTATTATTGTAATTAACCAAACATACCTATACAAAGCAACCCAAACCCAAAAGAATGAGAAGCCCAAGCACAGCAAGACATCTTCTGCAGTGGCAAGATCACTGCTCATGAGCAGTACTTATACAGCATCATTAGACCTGTCATCCAACCATTTCAGATAGGGGCAGAGGTGCCAGAGCTAGTGTTATACCCATAGGAGAGGATAATGGTATCACATCCTGGCAGCTCTGTGCATACACACATAGGAAGCAGCTGCACCTGAGTAGCCATGGCTGCTCAAGCTGCCTTGGCTAAAGTCACACATGGCATCTCTTCACTTAAAATCCCCAGACTATGGTGACAACCTGCAAGACCCAGTTTCAACAAACCAGTGGATAAGGAAGAGTTCCATCTTTCTCCTTCTTCACTGAAGTCCTCAGTCCTGCTTCCTGATGAGCAATGCAACCTCTTTTGGACCTGCAACAGCACGCTGGATTTCCCCAGTTAGGCCTTAGTCCTCCCCTAACCTCCAAGAAGCAGGAGTCCTTCAACCCATCTTTACAGAAATAGTCTGCAATGGCTGGCACTTCATTACAGAGGGACCAGAGAAACTTACCGTAACACGCCTGGCTTTAGGGGACCGAAACTGCCCAACTTGTGAAGGTGCATGAGTGTAGTACTCTGATTGGAGACGTGTCTCCAAAGGGTGTAAACTGGCCTCAAAACCCATGCTTCCAAGGAGAGGGGTGTAGTCACACAGTTATTTTAGAACACCAGGACTCAACAGGGTCAGAGGAGACATCATTTTAGTTAGTGAACAATTGCTTTCCCGTTAACACCAACAGTTGTTAATGAATATGACAATTTAACCCCTCCCGGGATACTTGTGTTTGAACCCTCTGTGGTGCTATGTATTGACTTACCAAGCAGCGGCTCTTCCATGCTTAATTAGCAGGTGTGAAATTAGTGATGTTGCATGGAGAAAGAGTTGTCCTAATGACAACTCTGCTTGCCCAGGTAGCCAGTGTCAGGGAACTTGGGGTGAATTTCGCACATCTAGTGATCCACATCCGCTTCCCCTGCTGCACAGCAGCAGGAAAATGACAGAGATTTTAATTCCCCAAGGCTGAAATTTTAGGTAGACTTACATCCCATGGCTTCTTGAGGAACAGCGATGGGTGACACATGTAATGGAGCACAGAGCCCTAGCCCCAAGGACATCTAGACATCCTGAGGTGGGTTTCCTAGCTGAATTTGGTGAGGCTTCTATTATTAGCTCTTCATGCAAAGTACTTACAGAAACCTAACTAAGTGCATACACCCTTGATTTCGGTAGCTTTGTCGTGACCCTTCACATGCCCACACTTGTGAGCCTCTTTACATACTACATTTTTTTTTTTTAAATACATATTTGTTTTTCCTTTTAAGCAAATTCAGGGCCTGCCCTGGCTGCAGAGTCAAGGTATTATTTTCAGAGTTGGGCACAGGGAGGCCCGGAACTTGTACATGTCCTTCTCTCAGCAGTGTCAACAGCATCGCTTCTCATCCAGGAACAGGGTCCTAATTTTCATTATCTTGTGTCCGAAGGGTGTATGTTCTTAAACCAAATGGTGCATTAAGATAAAAGGATGCTAAGAGCAGAGAAAGGAAGAACAGACAAAATAACTGGCAGTTTTATACTGTGAGTTGAGCACTTAAGCATTAGGTAACATATCGTGGAGAAAAACACATTATTGTCTACTTCAGAGATTTCTGGTCTCTGCATCAGACTTCATGCACTTTTCACCTGTGTTGAGTAGGCACCCATACCGAGTGTACTCATGTAAACATACACAGAGTACTTTAAAATGGCAGTGTTATTCATGTCCAGAATTATACAGAACAGTCAGACTGCCGAGGATTCTGGAAAGGACCTGTTATGGGACAAAAATAATGTAGTTTTTACATTCAAGTGTAATTTTTTTATCCTTTGCTGTTAGAATATATTGTACCAAAAGCTTGACATTACAGCCTTAAAGGGAGAGAAAGTGTTTTCACTTGGAGATATTTAATAGAGATGGTTATTTAAAGGAAAAACTAAATACTGAAAGATATTTGACTTCTATGAACCAGAAGTAAAATGCTGTACTGCCGAATTAACAGGCTTGCCAGAACTCAGCCAAACATCATCTTACCCAAGTTTTCCAAATCAATCTGCCTTAAGCAGAAGATACACTAGGGAAACATGCTGCCAACCCAAAAGACACAGGGGTAATCACTGACTAAGGCCAGACTTGGAATAGAAAGTGCAAAGCACACACCTTATCCCACAATGTCAGGAACGTGCATAAGGCACTGGTGTTCAGAAAAGGGCATGAGCTAGACTCAGGAGCTTTGTTCATATTATTGCATCCACCATGCCATATCTGGGGTAACATCTGAGACGTGTCTCAAGGTGTTCATAAAGAAATTCTCTCCCTATTCACGTGCACAGGGCAAGAAAACCACAGCTGCAGTGTCTCCCCTGCCTTTTTTGAACTTGCATATAGGCAAGTCCACTAGCACTTGCAAAGCCTTTGTTTGACCCCACGAGGGACGACTCCACACCATCACTTAATGTTGTTCCCTTACCCCTTTGCTGGCTTTAAGGCATTTTGTGCTCTTGTAGGGGCCCGTATCTCCTTAAGCTCCTTGTCACCACTGGACTGCATGCATTGCCTGCTAGCACTTGAACAGAAGTGTTTTGTGTGGTGTGAGTGATTAAAAACCTTGCTGCTTCCCTGCTGCAGGATCCTGCTCCCACAGAGGGTCCAGCTAAGCAGCATGCTCCTAATCTGCCTCAGCACAGACAGACAGCAACAGACAGAAGCATTCTGTGCTCGCCAAGGTGGTTTTGTACTGCGTAGATTAGGAAGGACTCGCATGCTGTTTGTCAGCCGAGTTGTGGAGACAGTAAGATAGAAGTCAGTACCAGCTTAGGCAGACACAGACACAGCTATACCAAGGCAAGTACATCAGCCTCTGACGAAAGCAGTCATAGGAAATTATTTCCCATGCTCCGCACTCCACTGAATGTTTCAATTACACTGATTTACAAGGGACAGTTGTGCCAGCACATTTTCCCCTTTAGGCACAGCTCTTCAGTAATAAAATTGTACACGAGTCACATTGCTAACACACAATCAGTAACAACAGTAAGTTTCCTTGTAGAGATGAGCCCTTATGACAAATTGTCCGGTGTTTCCACTGATAATAGGTAGGTAGTGTTTACAGCTTAAAGTCATCTAACACTTCCTGTAAGATTCTTCTCTCTGTAGCTCACACATTTTGTCAGGCTCCCACCTCCATGAGAAAGATTCTGTCTCAGACACATTTTAAAATGAAAATCTTGGTAGCCGCAGTTGCAAACTAGCTGGGCAGCCTGTCTTCCCAGCTCTGACAGCACCGTATTGCTGAGTGTGGCTGACTATCACAGAACTGAGGTGCCTTTTGAAAAGAACTGTAGAGCTTAGAGCTTCTTTGCAATCCAGATGACAGCAAGCATAAACATTTGAAAGAAAACCTGAAAATTTCTGTTAAAACATAATGACCTCTTCCCGCTCCCCCCCCCCCCCCCCCCCCCCCCCGCCCCCAAACTCTAGTCTCCAGCATGTTTTCTTAGGATTTGCATGATTTGTTTGGTCAGACATCTGTTTTACAGAAGATATTTTTCTGCTAGAGTACATATCTGGTTATTTCTTCACTGGTAAACTCAGAAGTGCCAACACCTTTGCAAGTATCACTGTGCTTGTATAACCAGTATAAAGCGCTATTAACCTTGTCAGTAGATGACTCTCTACATCTAGACATTTTCAAGAATGAGAAGGCTGTAGGTTGGCCACATCGTGAGAAAACAGTCTGAGTCTTGTCAGAAGATCCCACCGTTCTTGACACAGAACCACAACAGGGGTAAATCTTGGTATTTCCTCAGACCACAAGTGACCAGGATCACATCCCAAAATACACTGTCCCAGTGGACACTGTTCATCATCTCACCTTGGGATGAGTTATTTTCACTGAAATTCATGCCAGTGTCTATAAAGAATACTCAGCCTTATTCCACGTACCGTCTCAATTTTGTTTACGAAAGATACAGGAACTTAATAACACTATATGCAGAGGTGCAACTCTCTTCCCTCTTCATTGATGACATTTATTTTAAGGATTGCATTTGTCTGTTTTCTCTCTCTGAGCTTTCTTGACTGGCTGCGGCAAATATATTACTTTGTCCTGAAGACCTTGAACATCCTGTCTGCTCAGTACTCCGTATTTAGTGTAGTTTCAAACAGGAACAATTTGTGGGGGTAGAAATGTATACTTTTTGTTCTATGCTGGAGCGTCAAATGTGGTTTAAAAAAAAAGCAGGTAACAAATTTCCAAGAGTCTGAACTTCATGTCCATTTTAAATGGTCGTGGTCACGTGTTTTCTCTACTGCTGGAGAAGTGGCAAAACCATGAAAAAATTACACAGCTTTCATTTATTAATTCCATTCCCCATGAGTTGTTTTAGATTTAAAGAATGCATTGCATTAATGTATTTCAAGTGTCTAAAACAATCTCCACTACAGTTTAATTACAGCAGCAGATTTTAATGTTTAGTATCAGACAGACTGTTCATATTATGACATAAATACTAGTATTTATTCCCTTTATGATTATCTCCAAGAAAATACTTCCTATCACACAAGCACTCTATGCTAAGAACACAGTTTACAATAGCCATCGACTGAAATCAGGGCAGATGCAGCAGTTTTCTTGTACAGGCACACGCACCCTTTGCAGTTCTGTACTGAAGATGTCTTCTCTCTTTCACAAAGGGGAGCAAAAATACTTTTTGGCTGAATATATGCATGGAAAAAGATACAAAAACCCTACAGGCGCCACAGGGTTAAGACATTCAATGCAAAAAGGTCCCCAATAAACCCATTCCTTCCCTTCCAGTTCAATGAAGATACGTAACATTACCAGTTAGTTATAATCTGTTCTGTCCTATGACTTCAGTTTGGTCTGGTTACAAAGGGTGAAGAAAAAAAAATAATTCAGATTTTCAGCTGTCTGAACAGAACTCCAAGAAAAAAATAAGCGGATCTTCTAGGGTCCTCAAAGCATTTTTCCTAACTGTGCAGATAGGAATTCAAGGCTCCTAAATTCATCAAGTGCATGGAAAGTTTCTGGGATGAGAATATTCCAGTGCAAGACACCTCAATGCAACAGAATCTATCGTCCCTAAAAAGGGGTATTTTATGTCAATTAGCATCTGAGAAGAACAGACTATGCACGTTAAAGACCCAAAGAAACACACTAAAAAATTTCAAATGCTTTAAGTTGGTTTTATTACAAAATTACACTTGGTGATAGTTGCATACAATAGTATGTGCTGTCAGCGTTGTGTAGCTGCTCCCACATAAAGCAACAACTGCAGCACCTGCTTGCACTAACCAGAAGTAGGTTACTTTAGTAGCTAAGTTACCTGCAGTCATTACTGCTGCATCTGATGTGACCGTGTTAGGAGCCACAAGTGGGTAAACCGAGGCATGAGAAATTGGTTTTGTGCCTTATAAACTGCAGGTATAGCTTTATGTATTTATTTCAGGAAATTAACCCTTTACTGGTGCATTTCTGTAATTAAGCCTTAATGCATGTCTTGACTGCACCTGGCTACCAGCAGCAGCAGCAGTGACCCGAGACTATTACCACTGCACTCTTTCATTGCAATACCGCTTTACTAGGGGAATACTACACCGGATTTTAAACTAGTTGACGGCCCTACTTAGTGCTGCTTTCATTTACGTGCAGTATGTGTTGTGCTGTTTGTCCTCCTTGAGACCTGGGCTAAAGCCATCCCAGTGTAGTACTGCGCAGCGTTGGTTTATATGCGATGGACTCGTGGGCCGTAACACCGTGCCCTGCGCACTCGGCGGTGGTGTCGCCCCTGTGGGTCGGGCGGCCCCTGGCGGCAAATGCCAGCAACCGCACCTCTGGCTTCCCTTTTCCTGGGAGCCGGCCTATGGGCGGGATCCCAGCCTCCTCCTTCCCCCCGGGGCCAATTACTGAAAAATTTAGGGGTTTGGGAAATTCTGAGTACCTTTGGTCCGTTGGATGCACCACAGCGCGGGTCGTGGCCCTGCTTGCTAGGAACACTGAATGGGGTTTGCACCTCCTGGACCTGGTGGAGATTTAAGCAACTAATTCTAACTACTAACCTCGTGGCTACTCCAGCTCCCACGTGGCTGCTCTAGCTCCCGCGGCAGTGTCAGTATCCGTGGCGCCTATACTGAAGGAGAAGTACGGATTCTATATATGAAGAAGAAATGGAAACGGAAAGCAGCTCATTTTGTAAAGGGGGAGGATGAAGCAGGGCCATGACAGGATCAGGATGAACGCAGCGAACAGAACAACAGTTAACCTCCCGATTTCTGTTTCTGAATGAACAGTGGGATATGCAGAAAGATTAGGCCTGTCAATCAGGTGAACACCTTATCGCCTGGTTACTTCGATGCTAGAATAACAGGGCTAATACTATAGAATTGGAGGGTAGGGAAGCCAAGCAGCTGGGATCACTTTCTAAAGAAGGAGACGTTGACAGGGCATGCAAAAGGAATGCAAGCCCTCAGCCTCTGGAAGTGACTCCTGTCAAATGTTGAGGTACCCCTACAAGGAGGGTACCACACGTCACTCAGGCAAGTGGACTGCAACAGAGAACCGGACACTCAAGGGAACTACCTGTGAAAGACATGACTTCTTATAACCAGGATGATACATGGTCACCCATGGATCCTGGCAAAGTCCTTATGCACGCAGCCCATGTGACAGAAACTGGTACAGAGCAGACCATCATCATGTGCCAACTCACTGGCAACAAGGAGTTGAAAAGACGATGCACCAATGGTGGATGAAGTTATGAAGATAGCAGCTCTACCTCCATCACCTCAGCTGTGGAGAGACCGGTCCAGCAACTTGGTGAGGATATCCTGTTCCCCACCTGTATGGACCTGCATCTCAGCCATCAACCACAGATGCCCTTCTGTTTGGGAGGGAGAACACAGGAGATACCACAGGGTACCCTGTGGTTTTACCTGTGGGACCATGGAGAGAACATGAGGAGGTGGGATGGAAAAGCCACCTCAGTCCTGGAGGCACAGGTGCATTAATTACAAGGAAAAATAATCATAAATAAAGAGTCTTCCAAGAAGGTTGCTGCTCCAGTCTCCAGAGGGCAGTTTTCCAGACAGACTGAAAGAGCTGGCTTTACTCACAATCCTGTGAAAAGGAATTCTAATCCATTCTGCCAAGACATAAGTGACCAGAACTACTCCACGCTACATCTGCTTCGCACCACTTGCCACCCTGGTGGAGAATCCTACAAGCAGGATTACAGCGACGCTGCCTCCAGCCAGGCGGAGGACACGGATAGCTGCCTTTACCAGACCACGTGGATCTGCCGGCCAGGCACATCAGACCCACAGGAACATAAAGCTTTAGCAGATACAGGTGCACAGTGCACTTTAACGCCATCAAGCTATGAAGGGGCAGAGCCAACCGGTATTTCTGGAGTGACAGGGGGATCTCAACAGCTAACTGTATTGGAGGCTGAACTGGGAAGGAGTGACAAAAACGTCCCGTCGGGACTGGCCCAGAAGCTCCGTGTCTCCTTGGCATAGACTCTCAAATTAAGGTCAAGTTTATCTGAAACATTATCAGAAATAGTTCTTCTGGGTCCTACTGAAGGTATTGGAAAAGGTAAGAAAGTTGGTCAAAATTGTTCTTGGAAGCTAAACTTCCCCTGACAGTAGAAGAATGCTTAATCTAGAAAAAAAAACACACCATCACAAATCCCAGTGGGTGAAAACTGAAATAAAGCACTGAAATAGACAGTATTTTTCTCAGCTGTGAGGATAACCTTACCGTGATCTCCCAAAAGTGGGGTCCTTCAGTCCTTAACTCAAGAGTAGATGCCTTTTTCAAGCTCATTTGGAAGCTATGAGCCTGATGCAAAATGATATCTTATGGTCTGAATCATGCAGGAGGTCATTAGGAGAGGGTATTTCAAGGATCCGAAAGGGTATCAGTGGGCTTGTGGTATAGCTGCTCTGGAAACAGAGGAAATCGAGCAGCTTTCTACCTTGCCTGGTCTTTCAGAAGAACCTTCTGTGGTGGGGATTACTGAAAGCTGAGGAACAGCAGGCGCTGATCGCCTCTACCACGGTGCACCGGGGGCAATACCGCACCAACCGAGACTCACCGATTCCCACCCAGGAGCTGGTTCGCCAACTAGAGAACTAAGGAGCGACCTCAGCAGAACCCATTCACCCTTTAATAGCCCCCCGTATGGCCACTGTGACAATCCAATGGAGAATGGAGACGAACAATGGACTATCGTGGCCTGAATGAAGTTAGTGCCGCCGCCGAGTGCTGCCGTGCCAGACATGCTAGAACTTCAACATGAACTGGAATCAAAGGCAGCCAAGTTGTACGCCGCCACTGATACTGCAAATGCACTTTTCTCAATCCCTTTGGCTGCAGAGTGCAGGCCACAGTTTGCCTTCACTTGAAAGGTGTCCAATGCATCTGGAATCGACTGCCCCAGGGGTGGAAACTGGAAACACATCCCTACCATCTGCCATGGACTGATCCAGGCTGCACTGGAACAGGGTGAAGGTCCAAAACACCTGCAAGACATTGATGACATCATCGTATGGGGCAATACAGCAGAAGAACTTTTCGAGAAAGGGGAGAAAATCATCCAAATCCATCTGAAAGCCGGTTTTGCCGTAAACCAAAGTAAAGTCAAGGGACCTGCACAGGAGATCCAGTTTTTAGAGACGAAATGGCAAGATGTATGTTGTGAGATCCCAACAGATGTGATCAACAAAACAGCAGTGATGTCTCCACCAACTAGTAAGAAAGAAACTCACGCTTTCTTAGGCGTTTTGGGCTTTTGGAGAATGAACATACCAAGTTACAGTACGATTGTAAACCCTCTTTATCGTGTGATGTGAAAGGAAAACTATTTTAAATGGGGCCCTGAGCAACAAGCCTCTGGATAAATTAAACGAGAGATAGTTCAAGCAAGGCCTTGTGCCAGTTTGGACTGCGCAAGACGTAAAGAATGTGCTCTACACCACAGCCGGGGAGAATGGCCCTGCCGGGAGCACCTAGCAGAAAGCACCAGGGGACACTCAAGGCCAGTCCTTGGGCTTTTGGCGTCGGTGATAGAGAGGATCTGATGCCCACCAGACTCCAACTGAAAAAGAGATACTGGCAGCTTATGAAGGGGTTCAAGTTGCTTTGGAAATGATCAATAGCGAAGCACAGCTCCTTCTGGCGCCCCGGTTACCAGTGCTGGGATGGAGGTTTCAAGGGAGGGCCTCCCCTACACATCATGCAACTGATGCTAGGTGGAGTAAGTGGGTCACGCTGATTACACAACGAGCTCAGACAGGAAACCTCAGTCATCCAGGAATCTTGGAAATTCTTACGGACTGGCCAAAAGGCAAAGACTTCAGGATGTCACCAGAAGAAAAGGTGACACGTGCTGAAGAAGCCCCACCGTACCATGAACTGCCTGACCGTAAGAAGTATGCCTTATTTACCGATGGGTCCTGTGGTATTGGTAGGAAAGCAACAGAGGTGGAAGGCGGCTGTATGGAGACCCCTGTGACATGATGCAGAATCTGCTGAAGGGGAATCAAGTCAGTTTGCAGAGGTGAAAGCTACCCAGCTGGCTTTAGAGGTTGCTGAATGAGGAAGGTGCTGATGCTTTAACTCTGTCCTGATTCATGGATGGTGGCAAATGCCCTGTGGGGGCGGCTGCAGCAATGGAAGCGAAGTAATTGGCAACAAAGAGGTGAACCCATCTGGGCTGCCACACTGCAGCAAGATATTGCTGCTCGGGGAGGGGGGTAGAACCTGGTTGTAAAAGTACGTCACGTAAATGCTCACGTACCCAAGAGCTAGGCCACTGAAGAACACCGAAACAACCAGCAGGTAGATCAAGAAGCGGAGACTGAAGTGGCTCAGGTGGATATGGATTGGCAACATAAGGGTGAGTTAGTTATAGCTCGGTGGACCCATGACACCTCAGGCCATCAAAGAAGAGGTGCAAAATATAGGTGGGCCCAGGATCGAGGGGTGGACTTAACCATGGACACTACTGCAGAGGTAATCCACGAATGTGACACATGCGCTGCAATTAAGCAAGCCAAGCAGTTAAAAGCCTCTGTACGGAGGATGATGGCTGAAATAATAGTACGGGGAGGCCTGGCAGACTGACTATACTGCACTCCCACAGACTCACCCAGACAAACGCCATGTGTTTACAATGGTGGAAGCAACCACCGGATGGCTGGAAACATACCCTGCGCCCCACGCCACAGGTTGAAAAGGCGCTATCCTGGGCCTTGAAAGGCAGGTCTTGTGATGACATGGCACCCCAGAAAGAGTTGAATCAGACAACAGAACTCAGTTCTGAAACAGTCTCGTAAACACCTGGGCCAAAGAGCGTGTGTATCATATTCCCTACCACGCACCAGCCTCTGGGAAAACTGAGTGATGTAACGGACTGTTAAAAGACTAGACTGAAAGCAAAGGGTGGTGGAACTTTCAAACATTGGCATACACACTCAGCAAAGGCCACCTGGTTAGTCAACACCACAGGATCTATCAGACAAGCTGGACCCGCCCAACCAAAGCTTTTACATACTGTAGAAAGGGACACAGTTCCAGTAGTCCACCTTAACATTATGTCTGGGGCATTCCTGCCTCTGGCAAAGGCAAACACACTTGTGGGACCGCTTTTGCTAATGGACCTGGGAGCACTTACTAGGTAATACGGAAGGATGGGGAAGTTTGATGTGTGCCTCAAGGGGATTTGATTTTGGGTGAAAACAGCCAATTAATTAAATTGGGTGATGTTAATTGTTACACAGTATTGTATACTGTCATTTCTATATGCCTATTAGTGCACCGAGTGCCTTGTGGTGCCATCTCTACCACTTTTGGATTTGAACCCGAGTCCTTTTCAACTGCCACACCAATGAAGAATGGCTTTGGTGAAACCGGACCAGGGCAGCTCTAATAGAATTAGAACTGCCTCCAAGACACAACAATCCAACAACTCGTACCATCTTTCCCACCCGGACAGACTGTTACAACAGATGAAGCCCAATGTCACGGACTAAATGAACGCAGCGGACTTCAGAAGGATGGTCCATAGACTAAGGGAATGATATCCGTGTATTTATATTAAAAGACAGGAGATGTGGTTATGTATTGGAAAACGCTGCATGACATAAATGGTATGGAATAAGGGGTGGATACTGTCCTGGTTTTGGCTGGGATAAGGTTAATTTTCTTCTTAGTAAGTAGTGAAGTGTTGTGTTTTGGCTACGATGCGAGAACAATGTCATAGAACACTGATGGTTTTTAATTGTTGCTGGGTAACGTTTATGTTAATTCCAGGACTTTGCAGTTTCTCAGGCCTTGCCAGCCAGAGGGCTGGAGGGACACAAGAAACTGGGAGGGGGCACAGCTAGGACAGCTGACCTGAGCTAGCCAAAGAGGTATTCCATACCATGGGATGTCATGCTCAGTATACAAACTGGGGACTGGGGGTTGGCCGGCACCTGCTGATCATTCCTCGGGGGCTGGCCAGGCATCAGTCAGCAGGTGGTGAGCAGTTTTCTTCCAAGTTCAGTTACTGCTGTTTGTCTGTTCAGTGCCTGAGCTGTGCTTGTCCTTAAGGGACCTTCCAATATATCTCCAGTATTCCTTCCGGATGGTGTCTTTTTCTTTAGCTAGAATTTCACACAACTACGAAAGACAATTGAGACATTGGAGTGTTACACCAAAAGCTGATGGAATTCTTAATTATCTTTATAAAAACACAGGCAATATAGGATTAAGCTAGTATTAAAACACCTTCCTTAGCAACATTTGTTTTATTCACCAGTTGCAACTGTCCAGTGACCTCAAACCGGTATCAGTTCCAATTGATAGTCAACCAGTCTGACACTGCACAAATCTCCCCAGTCCTACTTCAGTTGCAACTGCTTCCCCATGACTCCTTTCTGTGCCCACCACTTGTCATCTATCCCAGGCTATTCAGCCTGCAGTACACTACAGCATACTTGTGACTTCCTGACAAACCTGACTGTCTTTCAGTGGTCCAGTAGCTGTAAACCGCTTCATTCAAAACAGCGGGGGAACATCCTGCTCTTAAATCTCCAGTACTGCCAATGGACTGACAGGAGGCATTTTGTTCATTGTTTTTCCCTCAGCATACTGTCCCAAAAGGATTCTCCATGCAAGTCAGTAACCTTCTCTCACGACATGTTAAAGCTGGTGCCGTACGATATTTCTACACATTCTGATTTGTTTTATTTCGACTTGGGTAAGCAGCGAGGCACAGAAGTCAACCCCACTCACAGGACATGCTGTGTAAAATGTATATGCTATGAACACTGTACAAGTCTTCTAGTCAATTCCCTTTGATAATGCAGATGGCATTGCCCTGGTCAGCGAACGAGAGTTGAGAAACAGGAGATTCCATGCCTAAATAGATGAAGAAATCAAACTCAGAGAAACAGTGTAAAGGGACACCAAGCTGTGAGGTACAACTGCACTTACTTATACTCTGGTTGTAGAACACAACAAAGGAAAAGTGTTGACAAAGGAAAACATTGGAATACAGACTCCATGTGAGAGCTGCAGCTCTAATTGCACTGTGTTCCAGTCTGTTCCACAGCGAATGAAAAGTAAAAGTAAAAAAGTAAAAAAGTAATGTAAAAACTACACTGCAAACCACACGGATCTCCCCAAATGTGCAGGTCAGGGAATACACAACATTGCTACAAGTCATTTATTCTCTGTAGGAAATGGTGCCTGACATTCCTCACAATGTCCCCAGGGCCTACTAGCCTTTAAGCTAATTCTGCCAGCTTTCTTGGAAAGACCTAAGAAGTGCAAAGGGACTTTAGATACAGATACTTGGAGCAAGATTCACTAGCCTGCAGGTAAGTGATTTTGGACTACAAAGTTAGCATCAGAACCTCCTTGATTGTTCAAGTATCTCCTTTCTTCCGCAGGCAGTATTAGGAACCTTCCTTCACTACCAGGTGAAGAAAACTTACAGTCATTTTGTAACTGGCAAATTATTATTTACAGAAAAATTCATGAGACTCTTGGGATTATCTGGCTTTCAAGTTCAACTCTCCATAGAGCTCCTGAGATTGACAAATAACCTGCTCTAGTTATGAAAATCAATCTCATTTTGTCAGGATATAAACCAAGAGAGCAACAGACAGCATTCCTGAGAAGCAAACCCAACCTCTCAAAACGTACCTCCAATGCCTTGTTTAGTGTTTCTTCCTTGTTATCACACTGGTTCTCAAGCATATCTTCATATATGTCCACAAGAAAGGCAATCAGATAGGGTGAACTGTGGCTAGGCTGTAAACTCAACAGCTGCTCTAACAGATTTGGATACTCAGAAAGACCACGATCCTGTAGAATCCTAGAACAGAGGTTAATAGGCTTGAAACGTAATGCTGGGAAATATGGTGTGAAGAATTCAACTTTGGTTATGACTCCTTTATTTAGAGATCAGTTTTGAAACAGGGGTGCAAACTCAAGTAAGGCAGAAAGTAAGCAGCATGCAGCAATAATACAGCTTAATGTGGCAGTAGGCTAAATACAGGCACGCTCAACTGAGCAGAAATTAAGACTGAAAGCATGCTCACTGCTTCCTACTCTATGCTCTTGAACCCAGTAACATCACAGGCCAAGTTTTTAAAAGCATGCGAAGCACTTGCAATCTCCCACAAGAACTACAGGGCCAGAAACTTAGCGGACAGTTACAGAGAAATTAGGTTGATGTATGAAGCCTTTGAGCAAGCTTTTGCCTCCCTGCTTAAGCCCACAGCACTAGAATGAACAGCAACAAGCTCTTTCTAGTTAAGAGCTAGGCGTAAGACACTTTCTACAGATACTCTCTTTGCCCCACAGAGAAGAATACCTCACCCTTTTAAATAGTTCCAAGCGCTCTCATTGTGTGGCACTGCTGTGATCATCTCAAGAGTGTATCTGTGAGAAAAAGACAATAGGTCAGGAACGCAACCACTAACAATGCAGTTAGAAATTACTGGTATGTGCTCAGACACTCCCAAACACATCCTCTACTCTGATTCAGAGACTTTTTGCAGATCATCTCAACTGGATCACAGATCAAAAATGCCTTGCAATACAATCACTGCCAGTCCCAGACCAACAGACACTGACAGAACTGTTTTAGATTCTGAAGTCTTCCATTTGCTGCATTTTATACAATAATGAAACAGTTCTTGAAATTATGAGCAATTGCACTAAGAAAAAACACGATACACTGTCCGTCCTGGTATGCTAAAGGAATAACTTGTGCCTTAATGCTCAGAAATGGCAAGGGGCTGAAAAGGGCTAGAGTAATTGAAGCCCAGGTTGAGCTATGTTTATATGAGTGCAAGATCATCTCAACTATGTACCTATTCAAAATGTTCTGTACCTACTTGCAGAACCTTTTTCACGAGGCTGTATTTGAGCAAACTGCAGAAAGGCAAAGCTTGAGCTTTCAGCTCACACAGCCTTCTGCAGCAGTTCTTTTAAAGTAACAATTAGGCAACTCCTCTGAAAGCAAAGCAACAAGAGACATTTGCCGTACGTTTGCAAAGCCACATTTCATCTTCACAAAACAGACTTTACCTTCTGCCCTTCACCAGCGTAATCATTCACCTGATTTTCAGAGACAACAAATACTGACAAAAAGTTCTATAAGCAATACAATACTGAAGAAGAAAAACCCCACAAACCCACAACTCTAAACCTTTTTTAACTTTCTGCAGTCACTATGGCTAAGACCGAGTTTACCAAGCAACAAGCAGCCCAGCTACAGTTCTATAATGACATCCCTGAAGTCTTAACCTTAGACAGTCTGATTCTTTAGATGGTATCTAATTAACTTGAACACAGCACCATGTATAAACAGATCAAGGGAGGATGTTTAGATCCGACCTCTGGAGAGAAAAAGCTGTAAATATCCGAGCCTAAGGCATAGAAATAGCTCAGATTTATTAATCTGCAGAGAAGTTATAGACTGGAAGAGAAGTACAACTTAGAGCAGTTTGCAAAGACAACCACAGAAGGCGATGAGGGTTGGGATCCTCTATGAACAATGTACCAATGGACCTATTCAGAGACCCAGTATTTCTTCTGAAGAGTAACTCCAAATAATTGCAGGAACTTCTCCTCATTGCTCCTTCGCTTTAGACAAACAGCTTCTCCTAACCGTCAATCCTGACCAGCGGTCTGAGACAAGAAAACCATAGCAGGAAGATTCCTTTACCACCATCAGCTGTAAAATAAATGTCTAGAGGCCCAGTTTGTCTTCAGTTACAAACATGCAGCTTTGAAACCGTTTCCAAAGCTCGCTGTCCTCCAAACCGGCCAACTCACAGAGACATTTGTTGTTGCACTGACCACAAACCCCTGAAAGCTCCTTTCTTTTTCCAGCTGTATCAAACTCCTCACAAAAGGCAATTCCTCTTCCTACAACCCACGCCCGTGTTATCTTTAAATCATTGCGGCTACTGTACTACTGAAACAGCAGTTTATTACAACACAGAGTGCCTCTCCTTCCAAGCTTTCTAGGGGTAGGACGTAAGACACCACTGAACAGCACAGCTCACGACGTTTCCAGTGCCACACATCTGCAGGTTGTTCCACTACAGCTAGCTGACTACAAAAAGCCCAAAGTTTTGTTTGCACAATAAACTGGGTCGGAACACAGATTCATGAGAACGCCTTGCCCAGGGTAAGCAGAGCTTGCTTCTGTACTGCTCAACAAGTCAGCAGTACTGAAGCAAGCTATATATGCACTAACACTTGATCTGCCATCCACGAGAGTGAGCCCAGAAACCGCAATAAAAGCAGGAAAGACAAGCCCACAGGGACTGTCAAAATATTCCTTTGCTTCCATATAATGGAGAATGCTTAATGCGAGCATGAAAAGCATTACTAACTGGACTTCTGTGTCTAGGACTACTGGATCATCATAGCCGACGGTGCTGAAAATTACGAAGTGTCGTTGGTTCCAAACCGAGTTGTTTCTCACATCTTCCCTCAAAAGCTGGTCTACATATTCTAGTTCATCGTCCCATAATTTGAACTCCTGTGGCAAGGGAAGGAAGAGACAATGTCACAATCCAAAGGTTTATATATTCTCCTTGCTCCTGAGGTCTCTGAACATTAGATACAGAGACTTTTTAAAAGAAATAAATTAAGGATGGGTGAACGAGGAACATGATACAAGGGTATTAGCGCTTCATTAAATTCACACACGGAACAGCAAGCAAACAAGAAAAGACCTTTCTGAACTTGCTTCTTAAAAGGCAAGTTTATAGCTAACCTCTACCACACATTAAAATACAACTGGTTTTCCCCCCTCAGCCTTAAGAAACAAAGTGCCAGATGGAATTCCGATTGCATTTAAGAAACCAAACTCTACAACCTGAGCAGGTTATTCAGTGAATCTCAGTGATTCTGAATACAATGTTGGATACGATACCCGAATAACCCACTGTCTGTGTTGCCATGCATGGTAATTTTTGGCATCTTGCTTAAGAATGTCAGCTACGAACTGAAGCTCTTCGGATGGATCCTGCAGCCACTCCACCAACACCCGTCTGTGATGCCTAAGGACAAGAGGAGAAAACTATTTTTAGAACAGTCTATAAAAATTTTTACGATGTGTGGTCTGTATTCAAACAGTATGTAACAACTGTACTACTCAGGAACAAAACACGAGTTAAACACTTCAAATCAAACGTACCAAAATACTTCAATTGTGTCTGAGATATATTTGACGCATACTTATCCTATAACAAATTCTAACTACGCATACACACTGGCCAATCACCTCCTTTTAGACAAGTTATGTTTACTTGAAGTAACATTCCCACTTTTAACACTCCTGGCCAAAGCCTTCAGCAGAATAAAATTTTCTAGTCCTATGTTATTTCTCTAGCAATAACAACCCTGCTGCTTTTCCTATTCCCCCCAAAAAACAACAACAGGTAAGCAAACCCCAAGAGCCAACAAAAGAAAAAATAGTTATTTCTATTTGTCTTTTTGTTTGCCTTTTCATCAGTCATTTTTTTGGTCTGTCAGGCTTATTTTGACAGCTTAAAAATTGAAATGAAAACAAGACCTTTTTTGCACGTCATAATCACTTTTAGAACAAACTGCTAAAGAGGCCTTTGGCAGTGACACTGACGCAACTCCATGTAACTCCTCCACTACCGCCACTGCAGTAGATGCAGGCAGCAACTTTCAATAACTTTTAGCATCCATGATCACAAATTACTCTAGCCAATTTACAAAGCAAAAGTTACCTGCAAAAGTGTTAAGAACTGAGAGTAAAACATGATTTTACCACACTTGGTAGTTCTTTGGCTGATCTTCAATGATAGCTGTAATATACTTCAGTTCCTCATGAAGATCCTTTCCCAAAGACCGCAGGAGGACTCTCCGGAAATGCCTGTGTAAAAGTCAAGCATTCAGACACTGCAACAGGGCTCTCCTAAAATTCACAGAGAGGAACACAGAATAAACTTGGTTCACAGTTTTTCTAACAAATAATGAGTTAAAAAGACTGCAAAAAACTAAACCACATATCCAGGTCTGCTGAAGGCCATTCCATTATCAAACAGGGGAGAACTGGAATACAGCTGGTTAAACCAGCATGTTATCTAAGTTCACAGCGATCCTGTTTCAAATGAACCTCTGCCAAGCCACAGGAGTCTTATCATCATGGAAACCATGAATTATGCGCTAAAGAAACGTAAACTTTCTGACCTCATGCAAGTTAGTCAAATAAAGACATACAAAGAGGTAGCTGTTGGCATAAACATGTTACAGGGCCCTGCTCTGAACATCCAAAATTCACTGTTTATTCATTACCTACATGAACACTAACCTAAAATGCACCATTTAGTAAGTATACAGTTATTTCGCAGGAAACGGCAGCTATCGTGCTTTTATGCCTCTTCTTGGAGTCAACAGAGGCCATCTTCAGCATTTTGCCAAGGCTGTGTCATCAGGTAAGCAACCTAATGTTAAACATCAAAGTTCCTTTTGTGGCTAATCGTGATCTTGATTGATAATATCCTCTAAGCCAAATGAAAGAAAACCACTAAATCAAAATAAGACATGGAAAATACTGAACAAAGACTTTCTTCAGAAGCTCACTGGAAGTCTACACTAGTCCTCTGCATGAACTCAACTAGTCATACGCTGATCAGACTAACAAAATTATAAAACACGTAAGAGGTCAGCAATCAAAGGACAACAGAAATAATCCCAAGATTATCAGTTACCATGCTGTGTAGTTTGCAGCATTTAACTCAATGGCATCTGCTGTTAACTTGAAAGCTCTTTCGCTTCTCTCATCCCGCTGCAGAACCGCCCGGAAGTAATCATAGACGTCTTGAACTAAATAGATAACAGCATCTTATTGAAGGCTATAAGACAACTGCCTGATTAGCGTGTAAGGTTAATAATCCTTTGATACTACTTCCTATTTTGTGGACTTCATAAATGTTAAAATGACAGCTACAGATTGGTCTAACAGCACTATTGATGGAAAGTTCTAAACGATACCAGCATACCCAAAGCCTACAAAAATATCTTAAAAATACACCATCCAAACCATACGCAAAACCATCAGAAAAACGCCTTGCTGCTTACTCACATTACTTCCCCAGATGCACGACCTTCATATGTCTGTCTGTCTTCCACTTGTGGGCTAGAAATGCCTTATTATGTGAACCAGCCAATCTGCTGTATTGCCTCTCAAGCCATATGAGTTTAAAATAAAACTTTGGCTATTCACATCTCAGATGAAGATTCAACTTCAGAGACGCTTGGTGAAAACAGCACACACAACCACCGTAACAGGATAAATATTGATTTTTCCAGTGTACTCCTCTAGAAAACATATTACCCAAAACATGAAGTTTCGCTTTCACACCACCAAGGGCCGATATCAATTCAACCGCCTTTGGTTTTCAGTGCAGAATGTATTTAAAACTTACATTTTTTACTGTAGATGATCTGAACAACAGGATTTGGCCCGTCGTTCTGAGGGATAGGTTCAATATCTGCCCATTCCTTCCTGACCCTGTAAATACATGGTTTTGTCTTTTCAGCGCTTCCAAGAAGCAAAAAAGGCAAAGCTACATGCAGAGATCTACGTCCAGTAACACACCCCTGTTCCCACCGGTCCCCGTTATTATCACTGTATTATTGCCTGTTGCACAGACCAGCATGAACTCGAGGAAAGGAGGCCCCGACACAGGCGACCACATGAAAATTCAGTCACAAGGTCGCCTGGCGGAGGACGGCCCCAGCTGCCCCGCGGTGACTCGGGTACGAGCGGATCACGGCGCTCGCAGCGCCGAGCGGCTGCTGAGGCTTCCCGCTCCAGCCGCCGGCACCGCCGCCTGAACAGTGCATGCTGTACCACTCATCTAAAGGATGACGCAACTATGTTTAGTTAAAGTCGGGAGATGTCCAAGGGCCCTTACTGCCACACGACGGATGCACAGACTGCTAAGTCTTAGATTCCTGTTGTACATGCAACGCGGCGAAGATGGAGGCTTCGAACATGGCCGCTAAGGAACACAGTCTGCGTAGAGACAACTCCTCCAGGACACTGCGCAGGCACGAGATATGCTCATGTTGTTAACGTGAAGATATACTAGGCCCTTGAATGGAATGTGCCAATTGTCCAGGTGTGAGAGATGTTAAGGTGTTCCCGGAAAGTTAATGAATAGACACGAGTGACTTGTATAAAGAGGGGCTGAAAGGTTCCCTCGGTGTGCATGCCTTTGGTGGAGCGATCCCCCCTGCACCCAGCGCTGCCGAATAAAGATAACCTCCGCTCGCTCGAATATTGGGGACCGATTCTTCAAATCACCACCCAGCCCTGCCCTGCCCTGCCCCGCCCGCCGCCGCCGCAGCCCTGCCCGCCGCCCCGCCCCGGCCCTGCCCTGCCCTGCCCTGCCCGCCGCCGTCCCGCTCAGCCTCTCCTCCCTCTCCTCCGCCCGCGGGGCCGGCCCTGCACGGACAGTAGCCGGCCCTCTCCTCCCGCCGCCCCAGCAGCGGGGGCGGCTGCCACGGCCGTGGCGAGAGGGAGGCTCCGCGCCGCCGCAGCCCCATCCCGGCCGGCCGAGGGCTGCGCTGTCGCGGCCGTACCTGTAGGGCACGTAGCCGGCGTCCTCCCTCGCATCCGCTTCCTCCAGCAGCTGCCCGAAGCCGCCCTCCGGATCCCCGCCGTTCTTCTCCGGCTGCAGCTCCGCCGCCGCCGGCCTTGCCGCCGGGCCCGCTGCCGCCATCGCCCCGCCGCCGCTTCCGGGGCCTGGTGAAACCAGAGAGGCGGGCGCCGCGGCGGAGGGCAGAGCGGCCGCGTGGCTCTCCATCGCCCCCGCCTGGGATGGAGGGCAGGGGGCTGCGCGGCCGGGACCGCGGCGCGCCGGGCGGGCGGGACGGCTGCCCCCCGACCAGTAACCGGTACCGGCAGCGCCCGGGGGCCGCGCCGAGAGTATTAATTCGCGGCTCTGCTCATTAATCGTCGGGAACGTACCGGAGGAGGCGGCGGGAGGCGAGCCGGCGCCCGGCTCTGGCGTGCTCCAGTTTGCTCCTCCCCTTCCACCGTCCCCTGACGGAAACGTGAGGGACCGGCGGGGCCAGCGCTGGTGGCGCCCCAGCCCGGAGTAACGCTGACCGGTTGTTCGGGTGGCGGCTGGCTGTGCTACGGCGCCGCGTGCCTGGCAGTCGCTGCTCTAAGCTAGAACCTGCGACACCAGCAGCGGAGGCGTTCCCCCTGCCCGCAGCAGCGTATTTCCTGTGAGACCCCACCCCACCGCAGCACCGGGGCCTGCCGGCGCCAGGCCCAGACTAGGCCCTGGGGCCAGCGGCGCCGGGCGGGCGGGCGCGGTGGGAGCTCTGGGTGACGCTGCTGCAGTTGCTGAGGTGGGGACTTAGAGCCGCGAACAGCACGTCCCCGGCACTGCTGCTGCGCAGGTGCTGCGGGCATGGTGATCGGTGTTTCCTCCCCGCCCCGTGGAAACGCACACACACCGGCACCGCTTTAGAGTTGAACCGGGGGATCTGGTCTCCGTAACAGGTGGCAGTAAGAGGAGGCTTTGAAACAGCCAGTTGTAACTGGCGCGTGAGATGGGGTAAGGCAGGAGATGTCCTAAAGTGCTGTTGGTCAGCAGGGCAAAGTAGCCGAACTGAAGCTACTCGTTAGGAAAAGCGGCTGACCCAGCGTTGCAGGTTCATAATCCAGGGCCTGCTGAGACGCTTTAGAGAGGGGAGGGTTAACGACAGCCAGAGCACACGTGTAGTAAGGGCCATGTGCACACCTGCATCGGTGCTGTATGTTCAGGGAGGTGGGAAACTGTTCCGTGTGTGGTGGGAAGGGTTAAAGTCTTTAATTTTGGGGTGCTTAAATTGAAAGGGCGGTAGGCGTGTCCACGCGTTGCAGTGACTTTGTGGAAAGAAGAATGGTGCCAGAGCAGCAGTGAGGGAGTGCGGAGGCATGGCTGCAAGTTGAAACGCAAGGTGCGGGGCGAGGGAGAATTGGGCCTGCGGGTGGTTATTCTGTCACTTGAGCGGTGTTGTTTCCTTTGGGAAGTTGCTTGACCTCTGCGCTTTCCTTGCCTCTCTGCCTTTTTTCCTGCCTTTTCTGTTTTAATGGTGCAGTTGGAGACTTCATTTGTTTCTGCCAGGATGTTCATCCAGTAACTGGAGTGCCTAGTTTGGTTGGTGCCCCTGGGTATTACAGTAATATAGACTACAGAAACATCATAGTGGAGGGGAAAACCCAGAACAACCTAGTGGAAGGCTGCTTTGGGCTGTAAGACTATGAATAGAACAGAAACGAAATGGAGAAAGACGTACCTAGAGGCAGAGAGGATATCCAGCAGTACCTAGGTGAAAGAAAAAAGTTAGAAAATGCAGAACATTCTAAAAAAAAAGAGAAAGAACCAAGATGGGCCTAAAAAGAAACAAGGTGTATTAAAAATGTGCACATACGAATGACAGAAACCTCAAAAGAGTAAATACTGTTTTGTAAGAGGCAGAGCAGATGAGAAAGTCACTGTTCCTGACCTGCAGAGTCAAAGGTTGCATTGCGAGTTCATTAGATACCAAAAGCTCTCCAGGGGCAAAGGGCACTTGAGGCACAGGTCTTGAAGAAATCTGGGTTTATCAGCTCTGCTGTTTGAGCAACAATTTGGATTTTTTGGTCAAGTTTTGCCCAGAACTAACATGTAATGAATGACCTGCCATCGCCGTTGCTTATCATCTTGACCAGCTATTTAACATGCGTTACAGGCAAGCCAGCCCCTGCGGTATCAGCTTATTTCCTCAGAGCGGCATAGCAGGACAAGAAACAAAAGTGGGCTTCTGCGATGCCCACCACTGGATGGAGCTGCTGACGGCATGGGTAGTCCAGCAGATAGGATAGCTATCCCTCTGCCCTCGGGACTAGGTTCTGCATTCTGTCTGAACCTGTGTGTTGTTGGGGTCTGTGGACTCCTTCTAAAGGCTTGAGGAATGGTAACTGAGAAAAAGCAAGCTATTTCAGGAAGCTGAAGCATGTTACAAACAAGTCGTGTCATTAATGAGAGCAACTTGGGAGTCTGCCAACTCGGGAAGCTTGAAACCCATGAGTATAACTGAGTTTTAAAATGACGGACCAGACCGAAAAACCCATTGGGATCACAGCATATCCTTCCATAAACTGTACCAGGCTTCTTTCTGATCTGCCTCCAACCACTCCATTTAATTTACTGAACTACACTCTTGTTGTGGCATGCCAGCGTCAGTCCGCTCAGCCTCAAGGCACACTGAAAGCCTTAGTCAGGCCTGCAAAGGCAGGATTCTTGCCTTAGCCTGGATCTGCTTTACAACATACGGCTGGTTCGTAATCAGTGGAAAGTGTTCATGTTACAGGTCTAGTATCTGTGACGACACTTCACGGAGAATGTTAACACCCCACTCGAAGCTTCTGCTTAAAACTGTGTCTCCAGCAGCTAGGACCTTTGAGAAGAAGCAACAAATTGGATGAGACCCGTGATGAAGCACAAAGAGCGGAGGATAAATAAATCCGTCATGTCCCAGCACTGCAGTGTCAGTTACTAGTTTGTGTCTTGGGAGGAGCCTGGTAGCTCAGAGAGAAATCAGAGCTCTGTGGTGCAGTATGTGCAGCAGTAGGTGGGCACTGCTCCAAATGGGCTGCAGGCAAGCGTAGCTATGGAGGAAAGGGCACAGAGCCAGCATGGCAGGGGTCATTTAAACTGCCGCAGAGGACTGGATTCGGGTTGTCTAGTGGGTACCCTGCTGAGCCTCTCAGGAAGGCTGCAGGCATGACCTGCTGTAGAGTAAGGAGATGAGTTGTGTGCATAACGTCTTCGTGATTTCTATCACTCATGCGTTTCAACTGAGGCACATCGGGTGTTCCCTCTGCCTCCTCTGGGATTCTTCCTCCCTCCGCTCCCCCGGATGAGCACCCCCTTGCACCCCCCTGCCCACCACATCTGGGTCAGAAGCAGCAGATATGGTGCTTTCCAATGATTGTGTATAAATACAAGTACATGTGAAGAACCGTGGAGGTATCAAATATCTCTGTGTTGATACAGTTGTCTCTGAATGACATACACGCGTTATAAATACAAACATTTGGTTCTTGCGTCTGTACTGGGTGGAAGAATATTGGCTCTGCTGTCAGCCAGCAGCACCACCCTTGCAGAGTTAAGTGCCCTTCACCACAAATAGCAAATGTCAAAACCTGCATAAAGAGGGCCCAACCTCTGGAAGCGCCGGGCTGGCTGACAGGACTGTTTCCTGATGGCTGCGCACTGCCGTGCGGAGATGCCTCGGCAAGGCAGGGAGCGAGGCATGGTCTCTGGTCTCGGATGGGATGCCCGCCGCAGCTCCACGCCCGAGGGATGAAGGATGCGCTTCCTCCCGGCAGCCGGAGCCGGCTCTCCGGGCGCTAGGGGGTCTTCCTGGCTGCCATGACTCATTTCTTTTTTTGACAGCCCCCTGGCTCGGTGCAGTCGAAGCCCTTGTCAGGGTAGCACCAGCTAAGATAACGGCACTGATGCAAAAAACATAAAACCGCAGAAAGAGCAGTTACGCTGACAGCGACAGGCCCCGGAGAATGCCGGGTTTATTTCGCGTGCGTGTGTGACAGAGGGGTCATGCAGCGCGAGACGTGCAGCAGGAGCAGTCGGGCGGGGTGGAGGCGACGGCGCTCCCAGGCCGATTAGCCCTCTGCGTTCCGTGTTCAGGGCCCTGAGGACCCCCAAAAGAGCCGCTCCCCCCGCCCCCGGCTGGCAGCGCGGTGGGCGGAGGGAGCCGCAGGTCCGCGCCGCCCCGCCGCGGGGCCCCGCTTCGCGCTCGCCCAGCCCCCGCCCCGCCGCCCGCCCCGCACCGGGTGGGTGCACAAACCGAAAGTAAAAAAACAAGCCAAGAACTACCCCAAAGCCCCTCAAACCCAGCCGGGGCGGGACGGCGGCGAGGCGGGAGGAGTTCGGCGGGGTGAGTACAGCGGGGCGGCCGGCCGGGGCCGGCGGGGCGGGAGGGGCGGCGTGGGGGGCAGGCGCAGCTCCGGCTGGGATGCTGAGCCCGCAGGGATGCAGCGAGCGGAGCTGGCAGGAGAGGCGGCAGGGAGAGCTGGTGGGAAGTTCGGAAGGACTTGAGGGGAGCTGCTGCTTCCGCAGGACGGACGGGAGCGGTGATTTATGCTTCTTCCCTCCAGCCCACAAGGCGTCCGCTCGGCCTGGCCGAGGTGGGAGAGCGCTGTGAACTCGCCTTTGCCAGCAGAGTTGGGACAGGACGGAGCCTTGTGCGGCCCATCCCAAGCACGGAGCGCATCGGCCCGCTGGTTAAAAGTACCGAGTGCTGGGCACTGCAAATGCAAGAATGAAGCCGTGACACTGCGCAATCCCCTGGGGCAGCTGGTACAGCATACCCATGGTGTGGGCAGTTCCCCTTCTGGAGGAATACCTGAAAATGGAATGATCACTACAACTTTTTTCCACGGGGTGGGCAGTAGGGGAGCGTTCAGTGGGTCATCGGAGTCTTACTTTTTGCCGTGTGCAGGGTAGGACGTGTGGTATTAGAGATACTGTTCTGCTCCAGGGTGTGCCTTGAGTAGATCTTGCCAACACAGCTGTGCACAGAATTCAGCCCCTTCCCCTCCTGGTGCCCCATTTTAAGCTACAATGCAGGAGGCACAGAAGATACGCGGGGTTTATAAAAGATCCCACCTGACGTGAAAAGCGCTCAGCTGGCAGCTGTGCACTTTCATGCCCACACAAAACCTTCAAAAACTCTGTCCTGTGCAGAGCAGAACTCTCACAGCATAGTTTAGCGTGAGGTTTTACTAAAAGGCTTTTCTGACGGTTGATGGGAAGATATGAACTCACATTGTGGTGGAGACAGAAACAGGATCTTTTTTGTTTTCCCTCTGGCTGCCAGCACCTCAGAGGTAGTACCTTGGCAGGCAGTAGTTTTGGGACCTGTCCCGTTTTGTCAGGTTTTTGGAAATTTGTGAGTGGGATTAGGATGGGGGGAAAGCTGGCAGGTGCACACACATGGGGACAATACAATGATATACGACTTACTTTCATAGAAACCCAGCCTGAACTACATGAGGCATGTCTCTGAAAGAGATGAGTTATAAAATAACAGTTTATTAAGCATTTTTTGTGTGTGTCTTTCTGCTTTCTGAGCTTTCAGAATGCCCACATTTTCAACCTTTACTCCTCTACATTGAGAAATAAAGTCTTATCTTTCTCCCAACTTCTTTTTATTTTTTTTTTTTTTTTAATGACAAAGCTGGAATTTGCACCTACTCCTGTTGCCAGGAGTTAGGATTTTCACACAGCAACATCCAGCATGCAGCAAAACACTGTGAAAGCTAAAAAAAAACCATCAGGGATGGGGAAGTGTTATTTGAGGAGAGGCAGACCAAAGCTGATACACATTACAGGGGAAGGGGAACTTGGTAGATTTAAATGTTTTAAGGTGTGGAGAGAGTTTGTGTTTGTGCTGTATTTTTGTGCTATATTATGTTACTTTCTCTATGCATTGGGCTAGATACACTGGTGAACAGAAGTCCCAGAAGACTGCAATATATTAAGTCCCAAGAGCAGATAGTTGTGTGCCTCCCCCATGAGCATTTTCAGGGCTGCCCAGAGAAGGAAAGTCCTTTACTGGTCACCCATTTGTAAGTCTGCTGAAAAGCAGCACAGTTTTCCATTTGAAACTCAGGAAAACATCTTCCCCTTCCCACACAGGACGGAGCCAGGCCAATCAGCGTCTGTCTATGCTGACTACAAGGATGAGAGGATGTGTGACCCTGCTTAGAGAGGATGCCCCAGCCCAGGATGACCAGAAAGAGAGTAGATGCCTGGGGCTGTGCGTGAGCCTGCTGTTCTGTGCAGGCTGCTCTCTGGATACCTGGCTCAAAATGTGGCTCTGGCACCTACAGAAAGCTACAGGTAGACATCAAACTAAATACAGAGCCTAAATAACACAGAGCTTGAGTAAATACAGAGGAGTGTTCTGTATTGATGCTGTGCCCTTTTTCAGCAGCGGTCACCATGAAGAGGAGTAAGAATAGAGTGGGGAAGTCCTGCAGCAAAGGCTGAAGACTTTAACCAAGCTGGCCTTCCTGATGCCTAGAGCTGACCGCTCTGGCAGGCCTAGCAGTGCAGCATGATTAAGATGAAGAAAAAACTGTGGGCGTCTTGCTTCTGCTTTGCAGCTGCCTTTTTCCTTATGGTGACACTCCAGGTACAGGGGCAAGGGTGTGGGGTATGCATGAGATCACTTTCAAAGAATGACGTAATTCTGGCAGGTGAGAGAGAGCATTGGAGGCAACAGACATTTTCTGTAGAAGTAAGTGCTGTAAGAGGAGTTAAAGAAACTCTATCAGCAGCATTGGCCTGGTGGTAATAGCTGTCTCCTGAAGTGACATTATACAGTGAACACCTTTCTTGCGTGGCTCCTCAGCTCCTGGAGGAGTTTCTCAGGAGTAGTGTATAATACCATGTCATGTTGTGTTGCCTCCATCCAGCATTGCCTCCTCTGTTCATGTGTTTGAATTCATCAGGCAGGGAGGCAAGGTTGGACCCATTTCGTTCTAAAGTGGCAGATGGACCAGGGAAATCTGAACACATCAGCAGCTGTGATGGAAATCTGTCCATCAGTGCTGGCTCAAAGGCCATTCTTAGGAAATCCGGTAACTGGTCATTAAAAAAATGCATGAGAGAAAAATCAATGTGGAGGCATATTAATTTGTGGCTGATTACCCTAGATTTTTGTTAGAACAACTTTTAGACAAATCAAATCAGCCTTGGTTGGCAGTCATGAGCCTTTAGGAGACTTCAGCTGTGAGAGGGCCAGGATCTGCCCCAGAGTTGTCTTTCTGCTTGGCCTGTGCTCTGAACTGAGGCTCTGGTTCAGACTGGTACCTCAGATAACTACCATGGAGCCAGCAGGAGGAGATCCTGTGAAGCTCTCCCATGCAAGCTTCCTGCTCCAAATTGGTGCGGTTTCTTGGGGGCGGTCACTGACACTGGATGGTCACTTTCAGTTCTGTTCCCTCGAACAAGGCAAACAAAGGTGATATGGCTGCCCTTGCACAGGAGCATTGCTAGCAAGTCTTTTAGGACCTTTATTGGGAGAGTTCATGAGTTTGCTGCGCCTCCACAGCTTAGCAGGTTTGGAGTTGATTAGAGGTTCCCTGTGCCTAGCTGGGGTTCTTATCTCGGAGTATTCACTGAATAGTGACACTTGATGGTGCTGGGACTGCTTTAGCACATGAGCTGTCAGTATAGTTGGGGTGTACCAACCCCCAGGAATTCAACGAGAGCTACTAGAAATTCTGTGCAAATATAGAGGCTCCTTAAATTCTGCCAGGGTAAGAAAGAGCATGTTCCTGGAGAAACCTGACTATGAGGTAGTTGTAGACTTATTTCAGTTACATTGCTGCAGTTATATCGTATTAGACATATGAATCTTTTCCCCAGCTAGTATCTTGTCCACTTGCCAACGCAGGAGTGTTTTCTGCACCTTTCTGTACAGCTGCACTTTGCAAAGCCTCCTGTGTGTGCTGTCCCAGTGTCCCATGCTGCACACAGCCTATTTAGTCCAGCTACAATCAATGTATTTTGCTACACAGTGAGAGAGAATGACACAGAAATCAGCAAAATGAATGCGTACAGTAAAGTTATCAGGAAAGATAAATATTTTCAAACAACTTGATATAAACAACGCTTTCCCACTTTCCAACATCATCCTTCAGAGCCACCTGACAAGGGAAAGTGCTGTGGTCAAAGCTGTCTGGTGAGTTTGAGTTCCCCTGTCATTCTTGCAGCTGTTCCTGGCATTATACACTGCCTGTGAAGATGCACACAAAAACCCCATGTGCAGCATAGCAGAAAGGTCTTTGCTCCACTAAAGCGAAGAGCAGGATCTATGTATCCTGTGGCAGTACCTGCTGGCACCATCTCTTGTCACTTCACTCAACAGACTGCTCTGTCCCAGGACACTTACGGCAGGTACTAGCTGTAGATGAGTGGTGGCTTCACGGGCACCAGAAATACCCTAGCTTTTCTGGGAACTTCTGTCTCATGGCTGATGGAGAGCAGTGTTAGGGGCGAGTTTTAAGGTTCCTCATAGAGTTTCAGATCTGTAAATGATGGTTCATACTGGTAGGTCTTTTACTTCTCTGCATACAGATGGGATTTTTCTCCTCTAGCTAGCCATGAAGTTGTAGTTACATTGTCTGTAAGACCTGTCTGCACCTAATTTATTCGGTCGGTGGTTTAAAAATTAGTAGGAGTGAGGACAGACGGCCACACTGAAAACTTTGTGGAGTTTTTTTTACAGCTGATTTCTAGAAAAAACCTGGCTACAGACAGGCTATCCTCAGTTTTGTGCTTTTTCCAGGAAGAAAGTAGAAGTTGTATTGTTAATCATATGTGATGTGGCCATATCTCAGTATAGAAATGTGTTTCTCACCATCTCCTTACAAATTCACATTAAAATTTTTGCTGTTCTGACATAAGATCACCTGGATGTGGCTGCAGTCAGTGAAATGCATCCACTTTGATTGACAGAAACTTCATATGCAGACTTAGTGCTTGATGGTTAAACTGATTTGTCAAGCAGATGTCCCGGCTAATGACAGTGATGCGCTGTGATATGTATGTTTATTTCCCTGAAGGTTATCACTGAACTGGGCAGTTCAGAGAATAAGGTGGCAGTAATCTCCAGTTTACACAGTGGCCCATTAAAACCTGTGGAGAGACACAGTTTTCAGTTTAAGAAGCAGGAACTTCACAGCAGCTTCAAGACACAGTCTGATGTAAATCACTATCCTGTCCTGCTCTGGTGGTCTCCCCTGACTGGTGAGACAGGGAGATTGGGTCAGTGCGGAGAGGATGTTTGCTTCTTTACCATCAACAAGACCTACCAGCACAATCAGATGACAAGAGCATTTCTGTTCTATGGTAAGAATCTGTTTCTTTTTAAAGGAGTAACTTTCTCTCCTGCCCAGTTACTTTCCTTTAGAAGTTAAGTATTCTAGGTGGCAATCACTGAGAGCAGGAAACTTGTGCAAAAAATTGTGCTAAACTTAACCTGGTGCTGAATACAATCAGTAGAGATCCAGAGATGCACACTCTGTACAAGTACTCTGAAAAGTGACTGTTCATGGTATGACTGTTGCCTTGTCTCATGCTGCTTTCCAATCACAAGTGCTCCCAGTTTATGGGAAAAAAAGATAATTTCCCACAGTTGCCAAGTTATGAAAAGACAGCCTGAGATCAAGCCAGCTTTTTACAGTCTTCTGGCTTGTCACCCGTAGCAGAGGTTCTGCAAGGCCTTTGTTGCACTGTGCAAGTCTTTTGTCTTAAAATAATGCCCTCACTGGTAACTGTGCAGCTCCCTTTCCTCATGCGCTGAGAGATTGCTAGCAGACTGTAAATGGAAAGTAGTGAAAGAAACCTATTGATTCTGCACAGAGAGCAGCAGCTAGTGCAACCTTTTGAGCTGCTCTGGCTTTGCCGCCTTAGAAACTTCCCGTTACATGTACTGTAAAGTGAGTCTACAAAACAAAAGATGCATCTTTTAAAAGTAGGCCTTATTTTGTTAATTTTATTCTTTCCCTCCACACGGTTGCTTTTCAGAGAAAAAAATGTGTGGAATATTAGGTGGAAAAATAAAGCCAAATGCTTTTCTGTGACTGGTGGGTTCAGCTGCTTTGTCTGAAAACAAAGTAAAAGAATCCTGAATCTCATTCACTCAGTCTGGATACATGTGAACGGGAAATATAGGAGAGAAGGGCCTTCAGCTTGGTTGTTAACAGTGAACCAAAAACTTGTAGCGGCTAATCTTTTCAGAGCTCCAAGTAGGTCAGCTTTCTCAGTTGATAATATAGTGGTCAAGCATGAAAGAGAAGGAATAACAGCAAATGAATGAGAAGCTGACCCAATTAAAGACAAGGAAAGCTGGGTTTGCATCACATGAAAGCTGTAAAGTGTGGTGGTTTTGGTCTCTGATAGTAATTGTATTTGTTTCAGGATTAGAAGGACTATTATTGCTCATTTTTAGCAGGTTTGTGGACATGGTATACTTACTTGTTTTTAAAGCAATATTTATATTAGGCAGAAGACTCTTCCTTGTAGTTTTTTTTTCTTTTTCTGGTGATGCTGGCTATGAACTGTGTAAAGACAAGTGTCAAAATATGCAAAAATGTTACTTATTTTTAAACCACAATAAGTGATCTCACAATGCTAAAACCTGCAAAGACAAAGGTGGTAGATGATGTGGAAGGTGAGGAAAAATGCTGCATCAGCACAGAAAAAGCTTCATACAGACATGCACTGGCCTTGATGAACTGAGTTGCGGGCCTGTAAAAAGGCAGATTTTGGTGTTCCAGTATTTCCCCTAAACAGTGCTGAGTGAAAATTTGAACATCTGCATTTCCTTGCTAAGGTTGGATCAGGGCACAGTTTTACCTTCCAGAGAAACTGCATTAATTTTCCCTGAAACTTTGGTCAGTGAGCTAGTCAAGAGAAGAACGATCCAAAGCTTAGGAAAGATATTATGCTAAAATATGGGATACAGATGTTTTCTAGCAGAACTGCTTTGCTAGGAACGTATTCTTTTCTGTGGCTTGTCCTGACTTACTGTCCTGGCTGGCCTGGGAAGCCCTTAGCTGTAGGTGATTACTTTGTCAAGTGCCACCATCTCCTGTCTGGAAGTGAGATGTGGCATCCACTTTGCTAGATTTTGTCTCTGCTTTTGGGAGGGGTTCTCAGCTCCACCTTTCCAGTGTCACATACTTCACAGAGTTTTGTGTGTAGCATGAGCTATCAATGCAACCGAGTCAGCATGAGTTGGATCTGATGCTATGTTGTCAGAGCCTCAGGGATGTTGTTCCTAAGGGAGGAGGATGTCCAACTTTTCTGTGCTGCGGTGTTGAGTCCTTGGAGTATGAATCCTGAATGAAAGATGTCTCCTAAGCTGCAGAACTTCTCCTGACAGCATCTGTCTTTCCCTTCTGCACTTTGCCACATATCTAAGATTTCCTAATTAATAGTTTGGAAGTTGAAATTGCTCATAATTTTAGTCTTGTTGTGCTTTATCCCCTCATAAACCTCTTTTGTTTCCTTCATCTTATGGTGTGGGGAACATGCTGATGTTACCTCCCCTTTATTCCTTAAAAGCTTTTTGTCTTCTTGCTGGACGGAGATTGATTAAGTGCGATATTAGAATCAGTCATTCTGATGTGCTGTGATCTATAGTGCATTTTTCTTTGTTTCTCTTTGCCTAATTCTGTCCTTGTTTAATAAGTTTTACATGTTAGATTTTTGTCTCTCTTATCCCTTTCCTTGTCTCATTCTTTCCTGCACTGTCCTTCCCTCTTCCCTGCAATACTACCTTGAAGAGAGAGCACCCTTGTGAGTGGCAGAGCTATGCTATGGTTTCAATTAAAAGTGTTTCATTATTGTCTGTACGCACTGCTGCTTCTCTTCTGGGCATCACTTAGAACAAAGTGTTTTCAAAACCAGATGGACCTTATAAGCTTCCCTGTGAGAATTTGATTGACTTTCAGTTTTCCTCACCTTCTTGTATCCCTATAACAAACACATCAAAAACAGAGGCAGAAAATAGCATTTTTCAGTGGGTGGCACAGCCCTTCATCCTTTTAGTGTTGAGGGCTTGGGACCACCCTTCAGTGGAAAATGGAAGGTCACATACCTAGCAGCCTTAAAAAAACCCACCTGGTACTCTTGAAGGGTCTTGCTCTATAGGAGGTTTTTATGTTACTGAGAGCTAACATCTGTATTCACTGCAGCAGTTATAAGGTCACCCTTGGAGTCACCTTGGCAAGCTTGTGCAGCCACAAAGACTGGACATTTTCCCCCCCTTTCTTTATATATTAGTTTTATATCAAAATTCTGTGTTAGACTTCTGCTAGCGCCTCTTCTTTCCTGTCAGTAGTTTGAGGTCAGGGGTAGAGCAGAAAGTGAAAACTTATGAGTGTGACTGGGACGGTAGAATATGTTGTCCAAAATGAAGGGATCTGTGATGTTTTCTAAACCAGCTGATCACTGTTTCAGTTTATGAACCTCCCTTGCTTGACAATACCAGTTAAAAGTTTTGTATATTCAGTGCTTGTACTTAAGTAAAAAACAGATACAATTATAAGACAGTGAGGAAGCATCTTGACAGAGATTCACCAGCTTTTCATTTAATCTGCAATAAGGCTAGTCTTGTGAGCGTAGCTCAGCAGTAATAAAAGGTGAGCAAGGGTCAGGTTCATGAGCTCATATTTTGAATTCAGTTTTGCACAGACCAGCCTTTGAGAAAAGGCTTCTAGATTTGTACTAAAGCTTCCACCACAGCTTTCCTAAGTGGTTCTGGAGGCTCCCTTTCCTTGCAGAGAGGCACAAGCAGCTGTAGTGGTCTGTTTTTAGAGTTCAGACATGATCATTTTTCTACTATTGGCATTCGTTCTTCTGACAGAAGCTACTTCTTTGTGTATCTGGTAGGCAGCTGTGATACTTTACCTCTTAATTCTCTCTTTGATAAACTAAATAGATGGGCTTCCAAAGTCTCTATAGTCCAATGTCTTCCCAAGACTTGAAGTCATTCTTGTAATTTTTCTCCTTAACCCTATCCAATATTTTAGCATCCTTTTTGTTGTTTTGCTACTAGAGTGAAATTGAACCCTGCAGTAGCCATTTCCCTCACGTCACAGATAGAGACAATACCATCTGTTCCCCTATTTACAGAACCAGGGGATTATTAAGCATCTTATTAGTCTCATTGCAGTACATTAAAATTTAGAATTCCTGGTGAGCCTTTGGAATGAGAGGCCTTTAAACTAATGCAACCTGAAAGTAAACCATTTCTCATATTAACTCCTGATTCCCATTCTCTAGATTCTTGTGCTGCCAAAATTCAGTTTTATCTGTTGTAACACTCCTCTGTCTTTGCATGATTTGCTCTCTTTGCAATAATGCCTTATAATGTCATAAATGCAATGGTTGTAGGGTTGGTACTAAATTAAAACTAGACTTCTGTGTTATTGTAGTTAGTGTTGCATGATAGATAGGGGTAGGCTAAACACAATCTGCTTTTGTCTAGGTACTGACTTGAGTATAGACAGTCTACCCCTCCCTCGTAAAGACTACCATGATTGGGCCCTTTTCCATGAAGAGTCACCAAAAAACAACTACAAACTGTTCCATGAACCGACCATCACCTTGTTCAACCACACTGCAACCTTTAGCCGCCATTCTCACCTACCGCTGACCACTCAGTACCTTGAGGGTGTAGAGGTTCTGAAGTCATTGAGGTACATGATCCCAGTGCAGATGAAGAACAGCCTGCGGAAGAGGCTTGCGCCACTTGTATATGTGCAGTCTGACTGCAACCCTCCTTCTGATCGGGACAGCTATGTGCGTGAGCTAATGTGCCACATTGAAGTAGACTCTTACGGGGAGTGTCTGCATAACAGAGACCTTCCGCAGCATCTCAGAAGTCCAACTGCCATGGATGATGGGAATTTCTCTAAAATACTGGCACAGTACAAGTTCATTCTCGCTTTTGAAAATGCTATCTGTGAAGATTACATCACTGAAAAACTCTGGCGGCCGCTGAAGTTGGGAGTGGTACCAGTATACTTTGGGTCTCCCAGCATTGTAGACTGGCTTCCTAGTAACAGGAGCGCAATCCTGGTATCCAGTTTTTCACACCCTCGGGATCTGGCCCACTATATCAAAACACTGGATACAAACGATCAAGAATATGAGTCCTACCTACAATGGAAGCTGAAAGGGGACATTTCCAACCCAAGACTGCTTACAGCAATGAAGGAACGCAAGTGGGGAGTGCAAGATGTCACCCAGGACAATTACATAGATGCCTTTGAGTGCATGGTGTGTAACAGAGTGTGGGAAAATATCAGAAGGGAAGAAAAGGTACGTGTGTCTTTGTCCTTGTGTCTCAGAGAGGCTTTAAAATGGCACTAGGCCCAGATTTGTCCCAGGAGGTTTGGTTACCAGATTTCTGGGCAGCCTACAACCACTGGTATTGGTGCCACTGGGTTGTGCATTCCCTGTCAAAAGGTGTTGCCAGAAGATACAGCTGCTCAGCCAGAGCATGTTCCTCATGCTGCTGCAGTGCTTGAGCTCATACACATTGACTGTTGGGCTGGTAGTCATTTCAGCAGAACGCTTGATTTATTCAGGGAGAAGGTTTTTATCAGGCTACAGAAAGTAGCCTAACTTGCTGACATGCTTTAGATGACCTGGAACAGTTGGCAACAGGTTGCCCAGAGGGGTTGTGGGATCTCTGTCCTTGGAGATGTCTTAAGACTCAACTCAGTGCTGCCCTAGGCAATTAGATATGATTAGACCTGTTTGGAAGAGGCAACTGGACTAGATGATCCCTGGAGGTCCCTTCTGACCTAAATACTCTGTGACTGTCTGTGTCTACATATGTGTTTGGGTACATTCAAACCTGTAGTGACAACATGCCAGTGCCTGTGGCCACACTTGGTGAACATTGAAACATTGATGTTTGCACCTTTTTTGCACAACATTGAGGTTGTGCATTTGTGAGCAGAACTGGACCTGTTCCTCCCAGTCTAATTCTCTTGAAATTATGCTGATAGAGACTAGCTAAAAATGGCTGTCTTATCAGGAAGCCCAGCACTGAGATCCCAGCAGTCTTGCAAGGGTGCCAGACATGACACCAGAAGGCCATTTCAAAGGCACCATGAGCTGTTCAGTCTCCTGAGGCTACTAACGGTGGAGGAAAGCTGATGTCACTCCAGGCTTCAAAAAGGGCAAGAAGGAGGACCCAGGAAACTACAGGGCAGTCAGCCTCACCTCCACCTGTTGAAAGGTGACGGAACAGCTCATCCTGGATGTCATCTCTAAGCATGTAAAGGAAAAGAAGGTTATCAGTAGTCAACACGGATTCACTAAGGGGAAATCATGCCTGACCAGCCTTCTGTGGTGGAATGACCAGCTGGGTAGATGAGGGGAATGCAGTGGATGTTGTCTACCTTGACCTCAGCAAGGCTTTTGACACTGTCTCCCACAACATCCTCATAGGTGAGCTCAGGCAGTGTGGGTTGGGTGGTGGACAGTGAGGTGGATTGGGAACTGGCTGAATGGCAGAGCTCAGAGGGTTGGGATCCACGGTGCAGAGTCCAGCTGGGGGCCTGTAGCTTGGGGTGTTCCCCAGGGGTCAGTGCTGGGTCCGGTTTGGCTCACCTTACTCATCAGTGACCTGGATGAAGGGACCGAGTGTACCCTCAGCAAGTTTGCTGGTGACACAAACTGGGAGCAGTGGCTGACACACCAGAAAGCTGCGCTGCCATTCAGTGAGACCTGGACAGGCCAGAGAGCTGCGTGGAGAGGGGCCTCATGAAGTTCAACAAAGGCAAGTGTAAGGCCCTGCCCCTGGGGAGGGACAGCCCCAGGCACCAGCACAGGCTGGGGGTGACCTGCTGGAAGGCAGCTCTGCGGGGAAGGACCTGGGAGTGCTGGTGGACAGCAAGTTGCCCGTGAGCCAGCGATGTGCCCTGGTGGCCAAGGCCAATGGGACCCTAGGGTACATTATAAGCAGTGTGGCCAACAGATGGAGGGAGGTGATCATCCCCCTCTGCTCTGCCCTGGTGAGGCCACATCGGGAGTGCTGTGTCCAGTGCTGGGCTCCCCAGTTGGAGAGAGACAGGGAACTGCTGGAGAGGGTCCAGCAGAGGGCTAAGAAGATGATGAGGGGATGGAGCATCTTCCTTGTGAGGAAAGGCTGAGAGAGCTGGGCCTGTGTAGCCTGGAGAAGGGAAGACTGACGGGGGATCTTATCAATGTCTACAGATATCTTAAGGGTGAATGTCAAGAGGACGGGGCCAGGCTCTTTTCGGTGGTGCCCAGTGACAGGACAAGGGGCAGCAGGTACAAACTGAAACACAAGAAGTTCCTTCTGAATATGAGGAAAAACTTCAGTACTTTGAGGGTGACAGGGCACTGGAACAGGCTGCCCAGAGAGGTTGTGGAGCCTGCTTGTTGTGGAGATACTAAAAAACAACCTGGACACGGTTCTGTGCAACCTGCCGTAGGTGAACCTGCTTTACAGGGGTTTGGACTAGATGGTCTCCAGAGGTCCCTTCCAACCCTGACAATTCTGTGATTCTGTGATTTGGCTGGTATAAACAGAGCATTACTTGGAATTAAACTGAAGCTAAAAGCTCTCACTACATACATTTCTGAACCGGTGGATACTCATTTTAATTGCTGCGTTCCTATAAGGTTTCCAGGTTTACATACCAAGAGTCAATAGCCATTTTTTAAACTCTCCATGAGCTCAGTTATCAGCATGAATAAAAAAAACACCTTTCCAGTAATGAAACTGGTCAGTGGCTCTAGTATCCTACAGCTGTCCTATATCCATTAGGCCATCTTTCAGCTGGTCAGAGTCTGAGCAGTACACCATATGGTCAGCCAGTAGCAGGGAGATGAAGAAAGCATTTGAAGTTGCTAAGGTGAGCTGAAGTGCTGGGGAAAGCAAACTGCTAAGCGTTACATTTAACTAGGCTTTTCTGTTTGAGTCTGGTGCAAATCTGGACAGATGTCCTCTCTTTGAGTTAGGAATACAACCATGGAAAGGTGTAGAATAGGTTAGATACAGATACCCCTTCCACATGCTTTTGTGGCTCTCTAGTCAAGAAGATTATGAAGACGAGTTTGGTCTCCTGGTCTGATGCATCCCTTGTTTTTTCTCCTAAAAAAAATATCTCATTAAGTGTGTGCGTATTTAAGATGAAAACAGAATAATATGATGGAAATAGAACTCCTTGCATTAGCATTTCATTTTGGGTGGGCTGGTGCTGCTCATTCGCAGCCAAACCTGATCTGAGATTCAGGCTTTTGTCAGCATAACTGGCCTCATCCCAGACACTGGAGAGAGCTTCCCTTCTGACACCCACAGGGACATGGCTAGAGCCTGTAGTGGGAAGGAAAATGCCATTGACATGCTTTGATAGTTTACTAATGGCATAGCAGCTTTCTTCTCTGTCTGCCAGCATCCCTGAATAACCCCTTTTATTTTCTCTCCTTTGCCAGGGATGGCTGCCCCAGAGATGGAATGCTCAGATTAACCATCTGAGCTGCCCCAAACCAGAGGCTTTCAGGTTCTCATCTTCAGACCCTGGTTGGACTTCTCTCCAAGAGATGTGGATACCAAGCTTTGAGCAATCTAAGAAAGAAGCCTGGGCGCTGAGGCATCTGGTGGAAAGGAACAGGAATTTTACAGCTCAAGAATTTTGGATGCTTGTATTCAAAGAATGAACACAATCACCTGCACAACAGCGTGAGCTCCTCAGAGGAGTCTGTAGAATTTTCTTTTGTAGGTCACCTTATCATATGTGGGATTGGTAGCCATAGGAAGTAGACCTGTAAGATTGAACTTAGTCTGTTCAGTGCTCAAGGGGTACTAAGGAAGGCTAAACAATAGAATCACCCTATCAGGTGATATGTGTGTATATATATATATATGTTCAGTAATATGTACATTTATATTAATTGTCATTAGCTCAGATGTTTGAGCATTAACGCACAAGTCAAGGTTCTCAAAGCCCTGTTTTAAGCGCACAGCTAATTCCCATGAAACAGATGGGTCTCCCTCCATCTTTAAGTATGCAGCTATGTCGATGGCCTCAGGACCCTTTTTTCCCCAGTGCTCGACCCTCCTTTGCTGCATTGATAGTCATGAGCTGGAGAGCAGCTGACACCATTGCACTGGTACAGCTTCTGTACTGCTTTGGAGGTAGAGGAAAACCTTGGGACTGTGTCCCTGGCTAGCTGTTTATTATCAATTTTCCTGGCATCAGCAGATTTAGCAGGGACTTGGCAGGCTTTGTGTCCTGACACGAGTGCCAATGTAAAGTGCATTAGTGCTTGGCACAAGAAAGCACCATCTGTTAGTGTCCAGGGACAGATTGAATGAAAAACGTGCTGGCTCAGACTTACCCACCATCTTTTGCTAAAAATAAGCATAGCACATGAATATCTCCACTCCCCAGAAGTGGGACTGGCCTTAATCTGATTTACCTTCTTGCCTTTCTGATGGTGGACTAGTGTTATGGATGGACCATGTGTGAACAGGGAATTACATGCTTGAAAGGGCAGGGATAAAATGGAGGGTCCACTGATGCTGAAGAGTCTTCAATAGGCACAAGGAGAGGCAGGCAAGCACACTTCCTATTTCAACACAGAAAACCCTAATTTACTTTGACTGACAAAGAAAAAACTTGGTGATCCTGGTCATCACTTGCCAAAGGGCACAACCTTTGCCTGGCTTGCAGATTGTTGCAGTTCTCATCCCAAAATCTTGCATCCTCAGTCTATGGAGGAGTCAACTTCCACAGGGTCCACCAAATGGCATTATTTGGGTGGAACCATTAGGATGAGAGACTGTCATTCATACACATGCCCATGTATGTGCAGATACACAGGCAGATATAACTACTAATATGGAGTTCTTCACATGGCTGGAAAGGCAGATTTTCACCTGTCTGATAATTTCCATGCAATTGTTCCTTGTAGTAGGCTATTTTAAGACTGCTGTCAACCATCTAGCTGTTTTATGAATTAGTAGCCATGGGGAAGGATGTGAATAGCATTTACACGATGAAATTCATCTGCAAAATTTACTTACCTTGGAAAAGTTTTCTCACCAGTAATTTTCTCACCAAATAGATGGTGAATTTTTTATTACTTTTAAGTTTAGCAAGAGAAAGAGCAGTTTTGTGGCCATAAACCATGTAGTATTGGTCATTGCCTCTATGAGCACATACTTAGTTTTGATTAAGCAAAACAGTCCCACTGAAATATCTCACCACTAGTGTTTCGCCAGTGTGGCACACAGCATCTCTTGGACATGTCTTAAGCTATTTCCCCAGTGGTCTACAGTGCAAATTATAACTAAGCTCCACAAATGAAGCCCTTCCAGAAAGTGGCATTAACACTAGACTTATAGGCTTTACCAAAACGGAATTGAGAGCTGGACATAAACCCAACATTTGCAAAGGGAACTGCTGAATCCCCACCTGTTGCCCCAGGATGGCACTTAATAACTGTAGCATGGAAGACTGCCTCTTTTTCTTGGTGATATTCTGCTGCCTCCTTTGGCAAAAATCTCAAGCCGTGTTGTTTGAAGACCTCAGGAGCTGCACAACTGAAGATTTTTTTTTAATTTTGATTCCAGGGTGGAATCTGTCAGATCCTGAGCTTCCTGAACAATCTGGTAGAGTGATATCCAAAGGGATGAGGCATATTTATCTCAGTTTATGGCATGTTATTATCCTTCATTTTACTTTGGTGGAGCAGGAGGGAAAGGAAGATTGAAGTAACTGGTTTACAACCCACATTCTGAAATTTCAAGTGGTCAGCAGCAGGCGTTTAAGAAGTAACATCTTCATCCACTGCTATACACAGTAGAAAGATGAGTCCCCAAAGCAGCTGGCTGAAGTGCTCTAGTTGTCACTCAGCCTTACAAGATCTTCTCACAATGCATCCTTTCTGGAACATTAAGCTCCTGGCTCCCACAGGCTAGAGTCCAGAGCAACCTGAATTTGGCCTCTTGGTATTTAATCACCCTCTAGAGCCTTTTCTCCTGTTTTGGGTGGAGGAAGTCTTAGTGAACAATACTCTGGGAGACTTATGGCAAGATTTTGTGCAGTCTAATGAAGTGTAACTGACCATCGTGAACTTTCAAGTTGATCTCTCTTCTCCCCCTACTGCTCCGGAAAGGAATAAGCAGAAGCAGTTGACGAGCCTCTCTTTTTGTTGTTGTTGTTAGTTGATGTACTAGCCTTCCTGCCGTGTACAGGTTTGTAATTCTAGCCAAGAGAGGAATCCAGTTTGTTTGGCAGGCTTATGTATATCCTGGATGGCACAGCCCTTTCTTTTTCGTTTTCTTTTTGCCTTAGAAAGACAATAGCAAAACATTTGAGAAAATTTCTGTATTTCCAGCAACAAGAGCTGATTCTGGATGAGTAAATGCATGCTTCCTAACCTCTTGCATAGTGGTAACAAGCTGTTCTGATTTCCTCTGTTGTGGGTTATAACGTAGACAGTTCATACAGGGCTTGCATTTATTCCTCTGAACCCATATCTATCAGCTCTGCTGGAATTCATACGTATTAGTGGCCTCTGAGCCTGCAATGGCATTTGCATCTGAAATACAAAACCTTAGGACCAGTCTGCCCCTTCAGAAGATGCCTGTGTTCAGCTTGGAGGTGTCTCTGGGAGTTTGCAGCAGTGATGATGGGGCTGGAAGAGCCTGGGGAAATAGGCTCTGGAGGCCAGCCATGGACATGGTCCTCCTTCTTCCTCTCCCTGATTTTTCCTCAAGGAAAATGAGGACTGGGGCATGGACAAAGGAGAACAGGAGTTACTTTTATCCTTCTTACTACAATCCCCTGGCCTCTCTATTTTCACCACCTTCCACCAGCTCCCCCTGACATACCTGTGTCCTTGTGCCTCCCATCCTCCATGGCATCTGGTTGTGTAGGGAAACAAAACACAAGGGGGTTGTTTTTTCAATGCAAATGTCTGCTCACACGTCTCCACTTCATTTTTGCTGTGTCAGAGGCCTGATCCTCCTCCTGTCCTCCTTGGGTTCTGGCTGCCTGTCCCTGAGGCCATCTCTTAACCAATGCAGTGATACCTGGGATCAGGCTGCAGGGAAGCCACTAAGGTGAGTGTGAGAAGGAGCTGGCAGAAGCCTCACCTGGGGCCTCCCCTGTCACACCAGGGCTACTTTTGAGGTCTTGATCCTTGTCTGTGCTGTGCTGTGCCATGTTCTGACTGGCCACGGTGCTCTGACCAATGTTCTGGACTTCTGTCTCAATCCTGACCTTCTTCGTCCCTGTGACCCTGCTGGGCAATTGCTGAACTGTGGCTGGCCCTGCTGTCTGTCACCACGCCTGCCCTGCCTGCATGCCTAGCCTGTGGTGCAACATCCTCTCCACCCCTGTGGGGATGCTGCACAATCGGCTCCACTCCCAGTGGACTTTTTGTGCCAGTCAGGGGCCCTTCCAGAAGGTATTGCTGATGGGAAAAGTCCCCTGGCAATATCTGGCCCTGCCATCATGAGGCTTCCTCCAACTGTCTAAGAGTTGCTTCATCTCTTGGTGAGCTGGTCCACAGCAGATGCCCCCACCCCACCCCTGGTGTTGGCCCATTCCTTGACTGTACCCTCAAACCCTCGACAGCCACATCCCCTGTGTCATGGCAGAGTGCTATGCAGTTGGGCTGTCCTGCACCTGCCATGCCCTGCCTCCTCCTTGCCTTCCTGCATCACTCCAGCGATGGCAGCTCTCCTGGTACATCACTTTGTTCCCCAGTGTGCACAGACTTCAGGTTCAAAATTTCATTCCTCCTCTGGCCACTTGATCCATTTATCCCAGACTGTTTCATTTTTGCATATTTGTTTGCTTCAAAACACACTTGTCTTGTTTCGTCTTCTTTAGGAGGGCCTGGTGGGGTGGGGGTGTTAACACAGGTGGGAGCAGATCATATGAGGTTGCTGTGCTCGGCATACATTAGTGTCACAATGCAGTATTTACCCCAGAAAATGAACAGCAAGCCAATGACTGGGGAAGTGGTTAAAGAAAAGAAATATAAGGAGGACTTTGACTGTGTTCATTTCAATGCAAGACAAGCCTCGATCCTGTGCTGTGGGTGCACAACTGTGCGTTGTGGGCTTCAGAGGTCAGATCCTAGCTTTCCTACCGCTTTCAGCATTTTACAGAGAAACAAAGCCAAACGCTTGCTTGTGGCAGGCGTTAAGGAAAGCTGAAGATCTCAACGCTGGTAACAAACATTTGCAAAGCACGTGATGTTCTGCTTTGTCAGCAGCACGGCCTTAGGCTGACATGAAATACAGTGAGGGTGGCTGTGTGCTTCTGTAGAAAAGCTGTGTATGCATGAGATGAGTGGTGGGGAGGTTTCATATGGCCAGCAGAGTAGAACCACGCACTGCACAGCTCTGTAGAGACTGCTCAGGCAGTTAACAGAGGTTAAAGCCAGGCACTTTTTGTGTAATTAACAGAAAAGGAAAGCTTGTCTGAATTGCTTTTCACGGGAGCACTTTCTCCAGCAGCAGCAAGGATGGAAGGCCAGGTAGTGTGGGGTGGTGTGCTGCTGTGTCTTGCTTGTCTGATATTCCCCCCTAAGTCTTTTTAAACTATTGTTACAGAACCCTCATGTGCAGACCTTGTTTTTAGTGTGTCTCTTAAATTCAGGGTTAATGAATTAATTATTAAAAACCTACAGCCATTTGCTGATCTCTTAACTCCCTGGCTTTGGAAAAAGATAGGTCATAGAGACAGCTATTTTGCATCTAATCAATCAAATGTCTTGAAAGCATTCTTGTTTAATATATGTACATATATTCTGCAGGGAAAAAAGTCCCTGAAGATTGCTAAGGTTGCAAAATAAAGCAGAGTGCAGAACAGTTGTGTAACTGGTCTTTTTAAAAACTGGGGGTTTGTGCTGAAATATTACGAGAAGTTGGGGCACCACCAAGCCAATGAAACCCAGTCCATTTTGTATTCTCAGTCCCATCCCAAAACCACAGACACACACACACACACACACAAATTACTTACCTTCTCCTCCTGCTTCCTTTCACTTGCTGTCCATCCTGAACCTGGAGTGAGGTGAGAACCTGGAAAAGGACCATTGAAAGAGATGTAGCCAGAGGCAGTATCCTTCTGCCCAGGCACAGGGGAAACACCTGGCATCTCTAACCTGTGGGGCATTTGACTTGCCACTCTGTTAGTCTTCTCTACACAAAACCCCCCATTAAACGGCAGGAGGCTGTATGTTGCTTTTTGATGGCTTCAGACAGAGCAACCTTCCTGGGCTCTGAGTCCCACCTTTCTTGGGCTCTGGGTCACCTGTGTATGCAAGCCTGTGGTCCCACGCTCCCCAGGCTAGGAGGAGTAAGTGGGGCAGCAGGCTCAGAAGACTAAAACACGCTAGGTGCAGCAGGTCTGGGGAAGATTAAGCAAAGCCACTGCTGTTTGGTGGGCTTTGCTGCAGGCTTCAGGGCTGCTTGGCAGCTTTGTCAATCTCCCTTTCAGTGCTGTGTGCTGCCTGGCTCCTTCTGGCCAAACAGCAAGTGTCTTTTGGATGGGGGTGTGTGTGTCTCCTTGGACCTCTGGTGGACACTGGCTGCTGCAATCCTCAGGGCAGGGCAGGGTCCCAGGAGGCAGTTAGAGGTGCAGCAGCTACAGCCTGGAGATGGAAGTGACAGTGCATCAGCAACAATCCAGCAAGCCTTCCAGGGTCATGAGACTTGGAAGATAATTGTATTCTTTTCCCCTTTGCTGGCAATCTTTCTGAATGTTTTGGTGTGCATGTTTTGCAGTTCCAGGTGTTTCTTTAGCATGGGTAGGCCTCAAGAATACCTTTCTTCTTTGTGGATGAGGAAATGCTTTTGTACTGCACTCCTGTCCCAGCTGTTGGCCTGTTGAGAAAGGCACTGTACAAACCGTACAGCAAGACCTGTGACAAACCCAAGAGACTTTGCAGTCAAGGTATGGCTCCCCAGGAGGAATCATAGACTCACTATAGATCTGTTATTTCCAGGATCATGTGTGCCTTTTGTAACTATGCCACAAAACTCTCACTTTGCATAAATTAAACTTTCCGTGGAGTGTAAATTATTAATGCACTAAAATGTGCTGCTAACAGTTGTGTGCATTTAAAGCTATTACTCACTGTTCCTGACTGATGCATTTGGTTGTTTGCCATTTTCCCGGAGTCAGCAAAAACACATCCTTTCTCCCCCATGCTGTGTATTTTGTGGAAAGACCACAGAAACCCAAAAAGATCCATTCCAAGGATGGGAGCAGTACACACAAACTCCCCTGTAATAATGGAAGTAGATTCAAACTCTCATCAGAAAAGGCCCCTTCATTGCCTAGAAAAGCTTCATCGTAGAATTAAAGGAAACCCATTCTTCTTCTGTCTGAGAGGTCAGAATTAGGCTGTCTGACCTAATGACTAGAGTCAAAGCCCACAGCCAAAGCCTGACCAGGAATCCAGGCAGCAGGCAGCAGCCGCAGGGACATCTTGACTCTTACTGCAAGTTGTGGGTCACTCAGAGGGTGGTGTGACAGAGGGACAGCACTTCTGGCTTGCTGAAAAGCCTTGCTCCGCTTCAAATGAGTGGCCCCCACAGAGAAACTGGTCCCAGACCTTTGGGCTCTCGAGGCATGGGGACAGGTGTGCAAGACAGCTTTGTGGGGATCGTTGTCACTGAGGGAGGGTCCCTCTCTGTGCTCAGTAGTGCTTCTTACTCACTGGGCTCCACTCTTTAAAAATAGGAAGCAAAGGCTTGAAATACCACCTGTGACAGTCAGGGCAGGTCCAAAGGAAAGGGAAGTTCTGCCCCCTTTCATTGATAGACCTCCTTCCCTGCTCCTCAGACTCCTGCAGGAGGTCAGCCTGTCTGACAGGGTGCTTCTTCTGGTGGGATGAGATGGTCACTGAAGAAAGTGGGAAAGAAGATGAAGGGAGGATTGAAAGAGGTGAGGTTGGAGAGGTATAGCCTGTATGGCAGAGGAGCTAGCCCCATGCACTAAAGGACACTGGTTGTCACCACAGAGCTGTTTTTAAGACGCCCCATGGCATGCAGCATTAAGACTTGCTCTTGTTTTGGCAGGGTCAGCTTGCCCAAGAAGGGGAGAAGTCCCCCAGGAGAGGCAGAGCAACTTTGTGTGCTGGCTCCTACTAGGCAAAGATGCTCCCCAGGGACAGCCTCATTGCTGTGACTGTCAGCGGTGGCTTGGAAGTAAATTGGTATTGCTTTTTGCGGTTTGTTTGGTACAGGCAGAGAAGTTAGTGACCAAGAGGTGTGAAGGCTGAGCTAAACTTGCTGATAACACACCTGAAAACTTCTGGAAGACAGCTTTGAGCTGTTCTTCAGGTAGGCCAAGTTGGGTTGGACATGCTGACATGAACCTGTCTGCGGTGGGGTTGCTGCTCAGGTGCCTATGGCATCAGAAGGAGGTAATCCTGCTTAGGAGTCAGCTGTGGCCATGTCTGCAACCCCTGTGACATGGTCTGTCTGGAGTGCCAACTCCTGTTATGAGGGATATTGCACTACCATAGAGGTTGAAAACTGAGGTTACCACAGAGCTGGAAACATGCAAGTGAAGGCAAGGAGCTGTTGTGACTAGAGTGTGTGTAGTTCAGTTGCAGTCAGGGTTACCCCTGTCACACACTTTGCCATACGGCTTGTGGCTGGCATGTGGAAAAACAGACCTCTTGCATCCTACACAAGGAGGTCAGTGGTAGTTATTGAGGTAGGAAATGCTGTTAAATACATCACCTAAACCTAGGTTTAGAGAATCAAGGAAACAAATAGATGCAGATGCTCCTGAAGAAGAACTCACCTTTTTGGAGTGTGCCCAGCTCAGAGATGATGGACAGTGATGTCCACACACTTTGCTATTATTACTGGATATTTAAGAATCCTTTTTTAATGAAATGATCAGTCTTTTCCCACTGCCACAGGAAAGGCTGTTGAAACTCACCAGGTGTGGTGCAAACTGCTGCCACACCAGCCCTGCACTGAGTAGGAGGCTACATACATGCACGTTGTCGCCACCTCTGTATGTAGCGATGTTACTTTGTTCACACAAATACCAAAACTCACTTGTGCAGCTGTGACCCAGGTTGTGCCATCTGTGGTAGATCTGCTAATCAAACCTAATTAAAGCTACATCCACCAGCACACGGAAATTTGTCCAGTAACCTGGTAACAGAAAATAAAGCGTGAAGGAATCATGAGTCACTGGATCCTAAACCCCTGTGCATACTGCTAGGGCATTTAATCCTACTCAGAAGTTGCTGTATATCATCAGAATAGTATAAATGTAAATTCAGGGTAAGGGCTCTTTAATGCTTGAAACACTGGCCCATAGTGTGGGAGCTGGTGGGAGTACCAGGACACAGAAGACTGTAAATAATTGTTATGCTGGGTGGCATGGTGGGAGGATGGTGGTGGCTGCAGAGCCAACCACTTTTGTTGGGCAGGGTTACTGGGGGTATAATCTGTGCCCTATGCTACAGCTGTTCCAGCATCCTGTCTCCCACTTATCCAAAATGCATGCCTGCTACCTGACACCAGGGCTCTGCTCTAGAGTGAAAAATTCCTAGCTGGTCAGGAAAACAGCTCTGCAGCTGCTGGCAAGGACACAGGGGAGATATCCGGAGTTTTTCCTATAGGAGCAGCAACAGTGATTTAGGCACTATGGAAACCTGCAGGGCTATAGAAATTTTTACTCTTACGGAGAAGTAGATACGGCTGTGAAGTCAGGCTAGAGAGATGACTCCTTGCCTCTTCACTCTTGAAGGCAGTATTTTGCCTTTGAAGTCCACTCTAGAATCAGTGGAGAGCATCCAGAGGCTGTACTGCACCTGTTTTATACCTTGTCATGAGCTGCTGTGTAAAGGTACTCATACCTGTACTCACGGAAAGGCCACCAGAAAGGCATTTCTCATTTGAGTGGAGGGGCTCAGCTTCCTGAGGACATTTCCTCTGTCTGTGGCCAGATCCTAAGGAGCCAGAGAATATTATCTTTGGTAGCTTCTTTCCAGGCTCTTTGTAGACTCAAGCAGATGTCCTGCTGGAGTAGCCCTTGCTAGGGACATCTTCTTTGGAAAGGAGGCTGAGCAATTCCACACCTGCAATGGAAACTTCTGAATACTTTGCTACTTTGGAAGTCCACTTCTGAGACCTTGAGTTTCTCTGTAAGGGGACCAAACAGTACATTTCTTGCATGTGATTGTTGTTATTTTGGTGGTTTTTTTTGTTGTTTTGTTTGTTTAACTCATTGGTTGGTTGGGTTTTTTTGCTTGGCCCAGATATGCAGGTTTGCAGGGTCAAAGGTGTTACACTATTTCCTCAGAGGGAGCTGTTGGCAGTGTGAGGTCAAATCTCAGTCCTCTGACAATGCCTTCTTTCCCTCTGTCACCTGTGGCTCTGCACAGAAGTGACTCAGACTGTCGCAGTGCAACATGGGATTTTGCAGCATTTCCCCATGGAACGTAAACATTGCGTCTTTGAGGGTTGAGCAGAGGGATCAGGAGCAAGTACCAGGCTGCTAGTGGAGAGGAAAGTAGAGGCAGAACTGTGTCTTCCCAAAAAAGGCACTGAATGCTGAGCCCAGGGCCATGAGCAATGCTCCCTCTTTTCTCAGGCACCACTTGCTGCTGGGGGACTGGAAGACCTGACCCACTTAGCTCCCACCTCAAACCGTTTGAGTCAGGGATGCCTCAAATAGTTGCAGCCCACTCGAGCTCTTTCTTGCTGTAGGTGGGAACACTGCTTGGTGAAAACTTCGATTTGCTCTCTGGCACCCCAGCTCCTGAGTGCTAGAGAGATTCAGGCACCATGCTACAACCAGTGGATGTGATGGAGCAGGATGGAGCAGGGCCACACACCCGCAGCTGGCTCCCCTCCCTGCTGCCAGGCAGGGACAGATGTGTCCCCCGGTATGTGACAGACCTGCTGTGCTCAGAGGAGGCCCTGAGGTCTGCCCCAATGTGGGCTGGATGGCAGCTGTAGTTCATGAGCCATGGTGGGTGGGTGGATGTAGCCTAATTTTGGGAGATACGAGGTCTGTCCTTTGGTCTGCCACAGGTAGTGAGGGTGCCTGTGGGTACCCAAAATACTGTTCTGTGCATCAGCATCCCAGTGCCCCATGCAGCAGCGAGACTGGCTGTGAAGTTGTCCCAGATACTTGTTAACAGATGGGGCAACATAACCTTGAGAGATGACGGGACTGACTCAGCCCTGCGGATGCATTTCATGGTCAATACATCCTGTGTCGATTAGCCTGGATTCACATCCATGATGCCTCAGCCAACCGCATCCTCAGAACTCATATCAATATTTAACATCCCCCCACCCCTCCCCGAGGAGCAAAACCCACTGTTCCGGCAAAAGCCCCGCGGTGCCCCCGGCGCTGCCCGTGCGGGGGCGGGGGGGCGGCAGCGCCCGCGCCGGGCTGCCGTGTCCCGCGGGGCCACCAGGTGCCACTGCAAGGCAGGGCACCGCCGCCGCTCCGCCCCCGGGGAGCTTTTCCCTCGAGGTGTCGGTCGCTCTGGGATCTCGCACCCCTGTGGAAAAGGGTGGACGTCCCACACGCCGCGGTTCGAGCTCTGCATCTCGTTCGGCTGCGAAGAGAGAGGGGCTGGCCCTTGCTGAGGGGGCTATCTCGGCTGAGTGCTTGGGCAGGAAAACGAAAATAGCGTGATCCTTCATATGAGAAAGCTTATGGCGTGGCCACTTGTATTTCCTGCCCTGTCAGCCCAGGGAGTCCTTCATGCTTCCTTGCATGAAGCACAAGCATTCTCCAGTATGCTTTGAAGGAGGTACTCAAAGCTCTGTTTAATTTTCTGTGACATGTAGTCATGGGAATGATATGCCCAAATACTTACGAGGATGAGAAGTCAATCAAGTGTTCAGACTTCTGGACTGAAGGAACTGAACTTCACCGGTACCCCACTGGCAAGCAGCCCAGGCAAATGCGGGCATGAGTGAACGGCTTTTAGTGTACTTCATTTGTGGATGGCTTTCTCTCTCTTCAAGGTCTTTGTACAGCGAAGGAGAAAATGGCCATTGTATTAGATTCAAGGAATCTTGAATTGTTAGCGCCTGAACAATTTTATAGTTTACTTACAAACTCACAACAAACTGTGTGTTATTTAATATTATTATTACGGAAGAAGAATGTTACCATTCCCCAACACTGCTCCTGGAGCTGATCAGTCGAGACAGGTATGAGCATGAGCCCTCGTGCTGTGAGGCATGAGCCTTTTGTTGCGGGGGTTGCTTCTAGTGCATCCCTGCAACACAACCAGACAGAACACCAATCTTCAGAGTGGGTCGAGAAGACAGTTTTCCCTTCAGGACAGATTTGTGGTGCAAAGCTGGTGTTCTTTCTGCTCTGCTCTGTACAACCGAGCGTGATCTGCTTTTAGGATCACCTGAAGCTACTGTTTCTCTTGTCCCAGGGCTCTGGCTTGTGCATCAGCCTGCATGTCCTTTAGGCTGTGTCTGGAAGCTTTTTGGAGCATGTAGAGGGTATGTGCATAGGCAGCCTGCTGTCCTGTCTGTGATACACATCTGCTCTGCACTGCTTGACGCAACAGGGGACTGAATTCAACAGCGCTGTTGGTACCCAAGATCCTATGAATGTGGCCCTTCTCTTACCATCCTAAAAAGCATTATGCTCCAAGAAATAGCAACTAATGGTAATATTCACTTTCAGTCCACTGCAGGTTCTTTGGATTGACTACATAGTAAACTAACTGCGAAATGACAGTGTCAGTAACAGCAGGAAAACACAAAAAGGGGGAGAAGGGATATGTCGAATTTGTACAATGTTATTAACGCACCCCATTGTGAGAGGCTGTATTTGCAAACATCTAGGCTTACTCCCCAGAAGCGTTTATCTGCAGCTTATTGATCAGTTTAATAATACTACATCAGTAGTACTATACTACTAAATGAATAGTATATTAACACTACAGTTTATTTAAACAAATTAAGAAAATGGGTAAATGTTGCTTTGCAAACATTTAATGTTATGTAACTTTTCTTCCCTTTTTATAACAGGAGTCCACAGCTCATTATTAATGTTATGATATTTGTATTGGTATCCCACCCAGGTTCAAACTGAAATGTGATTGATCCTTGTTCTACATTTCTGAAGTTTGATTTGCAGTAAAGTACTTCCTATGGCAGCAGATAGGACTTGCAGTTAAAGCAGTAAGATCTGGCCCATCTTTCCTGATCTACACAGGGAAGAACACTCCCATTTCTGGTGGTGCCTTTCTTTAATGACAAACCCCCCAGTTTTGCCTTCATATAATCAATTCAGTCATCAGCTGATGGAGTCGTTTGCCTGTCATTGTCATCTGCACAGTTCTCCCCAGCAATCACTCTTCTTCCTCCCCACTGTATCAACACTCCACGTGCAACAAAGATGCCTGCTCTGTACCAGGGTTTCCTAATTTGGGTTTTCTTATTTGTTACTTAAAAGCATTAACAACACAGTGTACTGGACCCTCAGCTAAAAAAGGAACATGCCAGAAGCTGCATGACAAAAAGCCACTAAGAAATGGACAATTAGAGGTTACTAAAGGAAAAGGTGTTTTAGAAAAAACTTAGAGAATTACCTCCTTGTGTGGTTGCTGACAGACATGTATAAAATCATTCAAAAGATACCAAAGATGACTAAAGCACACTTAACAGTGTTTACAAGCACCTTGTTAGAAGTGCATTGTATTAGAATAAACCAGAGTCAGGGGTGAAGAAGAGCTTTCTGCAATGGCCCCTCATGGACTGGGCTGATATTGCACTAAGGTAAAAATTCCTATAGGTTTGGCAGCCCACCTACAGACATTAACAGCTAGTGGGCATTGGAATGTCTCTGCAGCTGTCCCCCCTTTCATGGGAAGTCAGGTTTTGTTGCTGCTGTGCAGCTGGACCTGGGTCTCCAGGTGGGCTGGTGTGTTGTGCTGTGCTGTAAGCTGGCTCTCTGTGCCCAGGCACTGTGGTGCCCAGAATCAGGCACAAAGTGTTGAGACAAGCTTGACTTCTGAGGTCGCTGCTGAAGAAAGTAAATCTGCTTGCCCCCTGACACACGAGGAATTGGCAGAGCATCTGCTCAAACAAAGATATGGGCATGCAGAGCAATGATGAGATGAGTCAGGAAGGACCCATCCTCTGCTGCCACACCGGGGACCTGCTGGTGGCACTGGGAGGAAGGAGGCTGTAGGGGAACTTTTTGCCACAAGTCTCATGGTTGGCTTGGGCAGGTATATCGGGGCTTGTTTGCGCTGAGCACCACAAAACAGCAACCAGAAAAGCGAGGTCTGGTGGGAGGGAGACTGCACATGGACACAGATCCTAAAAAACTGAGGCGAAGTATGGCCTTCATCTGCGTTTTCTTAATATACATCTTTAGCATGTGCTCTGGGTAATCTTGGTTTTCATTACCATGATTTTAAGTACAGATGACATTCCTTATGACATAGAAGCTGGGTATATGTCATAAAACCAGAATCAATAGAAGAAAATTGAATTAGATGAGAAAAAGGGGGATGGGGAAGCAGGATTAAACCGTTTTTTTTAAACTCCCTCCAGAAGACCTGTGTTGACTAATAGCTGAGCCTTTCTGACTGAGAATTTAGATGTGTCAGTTTAATAAGGAGAGTCCTGACAGGAGGGGAAATTAATTTATCACAATGATTTAAAACATCATGTTTAATCATGATTTAAGTAAAAAAACCAGGAAGCTTCAATTTAAATTATTGCTTACATTTTACTATGTGGTGGCTTTCAGGTTTTTTTCTTCTCCAAGAAAGTCTGATTCTCATTTGCTGATAAAATGCAACATATCTTTTGGCTGAGCTGGGGATACAGTCAGGACCCACAGCTATTCTTCACTCGGTCAGAAGGTTTAACATGTTCCTTCAGATTAATAATTTTTACTTTCTTTATGATGCTGGAGGCTGATGAAGACCCATTTGCTTTTCTACTTAATGGTTCTAGTGATCTCGGTTAAACAGCTTCTGGAAGAGAACTGGGATTCAGTTAGCTGCAAAACAGCATTTCAGCTAGGGTTTTGTATGTGTGGATAGAGGTATCACATTTCTACTTTTTTCCTTTGTAATTATATAGAAGTACTTTGCATACTGCAAAAGAGAAGGTTTATCAAAACATATACAACATTTTAAACTAAGTGATTTATTAAACAAAAGTAATACGATCCTTAGCCAGTGATTTGAATTTAGCTCGTGGTCATAATTACCTTCAAGATTTTAACAGTAATAAATCTCATTTTACATCTTGTTTATATTCATAGATTAGAAAAGGAAAATTAAACTTCTCTGCCCTTCCTTTTACCTTCCAGTTCTCAGCTCTGAACAGCCAAGTAAGTGCTCCAGAATGAGGAAAATATTCTTTCTGCTCTTTTGGAAGTGACTGTTCTCCCAATCTGACTTCACTTTTTCAAAAATACCCTCTTCCCCAGGGCTCAAGTAAGGATTTCCACAGGTTGAGTGTTTCCTTTTCCCTTCAAAAGGCAGCTCTAGATTTTTAAACTTGGCTCACCTGATTTGATTTTAAGCCATTTTGAATTATAAAGAAAAATTACTTATGTTTTCATGTACATAAATGAAAAAAGGTAAGCAGTTGATTTATTTTCTACTTGCTGGTAAAAAAGAAGGAAAGATGGTGTTCGCTCTAACTGTGCTCTCCCAGAAAGGCAGGTATGTTTTTCCTTTGAGCCACTGAGGGACCTGAGCAATACACACAGCTGATGCCTGCAGACAGCTCTGCTGCCCTCAAAGGCAGCAAGCAAAGCATCCTGAGATGGTGACAGTGGCATGTGGCATTGAGCCATCTTCAGGCCTGATCGCCCTGGAGATGCTTTGGGTGAAGCAAGCCCAATAAATGGCAAAGCTGAAGATATGCTCCAAGTCATCAAAATCCCGTGGCCATGTTCACTGCACTTGTGAGAGTTGGTGCAGTGAGAGTGATTCTTGGGGAAGGCATAGTAGCAGTGTGGCAAGGACAGCAGCAACATTGCTGTAAAGCCTGGGCATTTGATGTGCTGGCCACAAGTAATATGCTTTCGTGACAGAGATCACACCTTCCTGGCCCAAACCTTACTGAAATGTGAGGTGATAAAGACTGTCTACCATGGCCTGTTTCTGGGCTGATAGGTGGGGAGTTCATGATCTGTCTCAGTACTGCCACAAGATGTGAGCCAGTGTTCCAGCCCCTGGAGTCACAGGATGATGGGAGAACACCAGGTTTTCTTTCATTTGTATTTTTTTTTAAGCACAAGTTTTGAGAACATCAGGTTGGAGAGAAAACCTGACCTCCCCTGTGGTACAGTCTTTCCTTCTCCCAGGCAGAGGGAGAACACACGTACTGCAATTTGAAAAATGTAATGAGTTTTTTTCAGCAGCTGAGGATGTGAAAAATATTTTTTCCATTTCCTTTAACAGAAACATGTAGCTTTACTTCAGCTGAGCTTCCTGTGTAGAGCATATGGAGGCTTTTCACTAGGACTTCACTGCAGCAGCAATGTCTGGTTTTAGATGTTAGTGGTCACAATAAAAGAATGTGAGACTGAAACACAAAAAAGTGTTGAACTGTTTGGTGCTTAATGACCTAACTTTTCCCCTTTAAGGGCATGGATTAACAAACATGAGTTTATCAAAGGCAGAAAAAAGGAAGATAGCACAGAGAAAATGAGGTACTGTAGAGACCAGTCACTCCTTTACCAGTGTGTATGGATATATATTTTTAGCACAGCCAATAAACCACCAGATTGCTTCTTTCTCAACAGTAACAGCTTAGGACTGGCTTACTGTCTTCCCAGGCAAGTAAATGCTGCTGCTTGCTCTAGCTGACTTGCACTTCTTCAGCTGTTCCTGCTAGGTGCTCCAGCTCTCCTCTTCCTCTCTGATGGTTTCTGGCTTGTAGCTCTGTAGCTCCACAGTTGGATCAGCTTGTGCCTCCTGCAAGACCACAGGCAGCCCTCCTGTGTGCAAGAGACTGCAGCTGCTTAGCAGAAAAAATTGGTTTCAGTTCAGCAAGAGTATCAAATAAGCTTTCCATCAATAAACCAAAAAAAAATAAAACACACCAGAAATAAAAAAAAACCCAAACCCACAGCTTTAGATTATTTTAAACATGAAAGTTTGTACTCCTTTCCTGTGCCAGTACCTTAGCAAGGTAGGAGCGTAAGGCTGGTAAGTTAATTCTGCTGCTGCAGTTGCCTTGCTGTCCTGGAGGCAGTATTTTTCCTTGTTTCTTCAGGATTGGCCCATCTTCTGTCCCTGCAAGCTCTCCTGTATCCCCATGTCACTACCCTGCTGTTGGAATTCATTCTCTGTAACCCCTGGGGTTCCTTAGTTGCACTGTGCAGCATGCACAGCTCAGACAGCTTCCTGGAGATGCAGTTTCCTCCTATAGCTTATTATGGGAGTCTGAGGAAGAATCACAGAAATAAATGCAAGTGACAGGCTTGGCATTTAGGTGTGTTTTTCGAAAAATTACCTCCTCCCAATTCCCGTACTTTTCAAGAGCCTTGAGGGTCCTGCCAGCACCCTGTGTTCCTTAAAAGAGGGACATGGAGCTAAGCCCTGCTCCACTGTCTGAGCCCATTCAGAGCACAGCTGTCCTCCTAAGGTTTGCCAGAAAGCCTGTTAAAGTGATCCGTGATGTTAAGAGCTACAGAGCTGAAGAGGCCAGAAGCCGTTCTTCTGGGAGATTTCACACAGCATAAAAAAGCTCAAGGTGCCCATCCAGCTCCTATCAGAAACATCTCAGACAGCATGGCTCAGGGGTATGCTTGAAGAAATTAAGGAAATCTGCTAGGAGATGCAAAACACTGAATGCAAAGAGTATCTGTGAGGCCAGACTTCCATCGGCAGGGTTGGATCAAGAACTATCAGGAGGTCCCTGGGTACCTGGGCCATCACTAACACCCATTCATCATGAGGGAGACCCCTCTGCAGCACTGCAGTGGGTCTTGCCTTTGAACCGTTGTTTCTCTAAGGCACTCTCACCTTGGGAGGTAAACTTTACTGTCTCAATGCCGAAACTGGAGACTGGAGCTGTGATCTTGATGGTAGCACTGTCTGAAATTCCCTGTCTCGTGTGAGGCCGAGGAGCCAGAGGAGGAATTTAGAGCCTTGAATTGTGGATAAAGTAGGTGAGGGTGTGGAGAGGTAGATAGTAAGGATTTGGGAAACCTTTCAGGAGAAGAGGAACCCACGCAGAAAGGACTGGCTATCCCTCTTCCTAACAGGGCTTGCCTGCTGGTACAGGAAAGGAAAAAGGTCATAGAGGAGTTGTCAGCTCTGAGCTGGCAAAAGCACCTTGTTCAGACTGGTATGGCCTATGGGGTGTATTTGACTAACATTTGGTGTGTCTAAAAAAGGATCAGTAAAGAAATAGAGAGCACAGCCACACAGAAAATTCGGTTACTTGCAATTCTGGCTGCTTGACACGTGCCAGGAGACAGAGTGAGGGCAAAATGTACAAGTGCCAGTCTGCACTAATGCCAGGAGTCTGAAAGCCTGAAAAAAAAAAAAAAAAAAAAAAAAGTCTGGCTCCACGGTTAATAAGATGTTAACAAATTCCTATGACCAGGTGGCATTAACTAGAAGGCTGAGTGGGAACGTAGGTGTGAGCCTCCATATCTGCTGCAAGAGGTGCAGAACCTGTCATTGCAAACAGCAAGGGTGTGAGATGGCAGCAACTACCAATCTATGGGTGACTTATACTCCTGAGAAGATGATAAAAATCTACAGTCAAGACTAAGGTCACAGAGCACATGGATAAACAGTATACTGAGTAAAAACCAGTATGGTTTTAGAGTTGTATACTGCCCCATTTGCCCGATTGGGTTCAATGGAAGATCCTTCAGAGATCAGTGCTGGTACAAGTTTTGGTGGGTATCAGCATATCCATCAAAGACCCGGTAAAAGGTGTGAATGGGAAAATCTTGATGCACCTACATTGTGAGCAAAGACTGCAGGTCTTGTCCCTCTTGAATCCAAGAAAGACATGCTAGATGCAGGGAATGGAAAGAAAAGAGCAAATGAAAAAAAAAATCCAGTAGAGATGGGAAAGTGGCTTTCAAGGACAGTAAAGAAGCTAAGAGTTTTTTATCTGGGACTGGGCTGAAGAGTATGAGACAGGCACATGCAAAATCAGTAAAGTGGAGGACAAGCTTAAAGTGGATGTGTAGCTCATCAAGTCCTGCAGTACTGGAGCCAAGGGGACTGGTTTAAAACAGAGAAGAAAGAGACTGTTTCTACAGAGGGAAAAGGAATTTTTGGAACTTACTGACATGGGAGGTTGTGACAGCAGACTGTCTCACAAAGGAACTGGAGAAACTCATGTAAGTGGATGGGCTTATGTCTTTCCCTAAGGAACATTTCCTATGGCCACAACTGGAGACAGGGCACTGGTCAAGAGGTCTGCTGGGCATCAATAGAAGAGCATTTATTGTGCTCTTTTATCCATGTCTGTTCCCTCCAGATCTCATGTTTCCTCCAACATGCTTGCTTCTTCTTTAGGAGGCTCCTAAAAGTGACAGACAGTGTGACATGGGATGGAGAAAGTTGAGACATCCCTGTTGGAGAAGATCCTGTCTGGTGGTTAGCTGGATGTGGTCTCTCCTGTCTGGCCCTGTAGCTTTTCCAGCCCCAGCTCAGTGGCAGACACCACGATGTGATGTGTGTGTCTCAGACCATGTGCAAAGCCTGCAGGGTAGGGTGAACAAGCAGGAGCTGGCTGGTTCCGCTCAGCCCATGAGGCCAGGCAGGCCCACTTCACTCTACGACTTTTCTTGACTAAGTTGTTTTGATTATAGGGCTAAGAGCTGAATCAAACCAAGGGTCAAGTTATTATAAAGTAAAAAAGTAAGGGAGAATGAAACAAAATGAAGGAGGAAAAAAAGCACAGGCCTTAAATGTTTGAGATCTCTGCCTTATAAATTCAGCATCAACTTCCTTTGGTCCCCCAAACCAAGTCTGCTCTAATGCTATTTGCAGATATGGATTTGTGTCTTTTTCATTACTGTTATCAAATGATACATTTGTGGTGCAGCTCCAGAGCCCTCTCCATCCTGGTAAGTGGATTATGCATCCTGGTGCCAGCACTACTTGAGTTATACTTTTAATACAAAAAAAAAATATCTCCCAGGATTCTAGATTTTTTTCTTCTCTCTCTTTTTCAAAGATCTAATTAAGATATTTATATCCCAACAGACAGAAGGGACCTGACCCCCTGCTTTGTTAGCAAAATGTGACAAAAAGCACTTAGCTAAGCATTTGCAATCACTGCTGTTGCCAGCTAAACTTCTGGGAAATGGTGTCACTGTTTCTTCCTGCTGCTCAAGGCTGAGCCAGGGTTAACAAGATGAACATCCCCTCAGCAAGCCAGCTGGCTGCCTCATGTCACCACGGCATTTTTTGTCCCCCTACCATCAATCATCAGCTACAAGGAATCACTTCTCAGCCCCGAGGCTGCTGGAGTGGAAATAGAAAGGGTCCTTTGTCCCACTCCCTGGTGCACATCCAACCATACTGAACCAGCATCTCCAACCACAGGTGGCACATTTTATGCCTGTGTTTGGCAGGCCCACCTTGCTGGCAGTTTTGCTGCTCAGAGATGCCCCAGGAAGTGACGCATTGCTCTCAGAGCCCAAGAGCAATGTCATCTGTTTTGTTGGCATGCTTGTCCCCCTGTACTCGGCACTGGCAAGGCTGCACCTCAAATACAGTGTTCATTTTTGGGTCTCTCACTACAAGAAAGTTATTGAGGTGCTGAAACATGTCCAGAGAAGGGCAACGAAGCTGGTGAAGGGTCTGGAGCACAAGCCTTATGAGGATCAGCTGAGGGAACTGGGGTTGTTTAGCCTGGAGAAAAGGAGGCTCTGAGGGACTTTAATCTCTACAACTGCCTGAGAGGAGGCTGTATGCAGGTGGGGGTCGGTCTCTTCTCCCAGGTAGCAAGCAAAAGGACAAGAGGAAGTGGCCTCAAGTTGCACCAGGGAAGGTTTAGATTGGACATTAGGAAAAAAAAAAATCATCAAAAGAGTTGGAACAGGCTGCTCAGGGAAGTGGTTGAGTCACTACCCCTGCAGGTATTTAAAAGACCCGTTTATGTGGCACTTAGGGACATAGTTTAGTGGTGGACTTGGCAGTGCTAGGTTAGACTTGGAACTGATGACATTAAAGGTCTTTTCCAGCCTAAAAGTTTCTATCATTCTGAATTAATTTAGTATCATCTGGAACAAGAGAGCACCTTGGCCATAACCTGAGGGGCAATCAGAGGCACAAGGTGTAATAGGACTCTCTGGGATGACTCTGACAGTATCTCTTCAGCCAGCAGAGGCGATTCTCAACTAGTAGGACTATGGGAGCAGCAGGAAAGTTAATTTACTTGTTATCCATATGAATTTCTGAAAACCTGGTGGCTTTATGCTCTGTTTTCACTTGTTTCTTGTCACCTGCCTATGATTCTGTCCATTTTGCAGGCTGTGCCATTACACAGATGATGGCCACCTCAGATCCTGATCTCTGAGGCATGGCCTCTCCACCGTCACTTACTTCACTCCCCTCTTTTCATATGGACAGCATGTGCATAAGGCTATACTGGCATCACGGGCACTGAAGCCTTAGTTAAAATTTTGTTACTAAACACCAGTGGAGCAAGGATAAAAAGGTTTCCTGAGATCAAATGTGGTATATAAAAATAACACCAGGCTCTGTAATGTGCTCTTCCAATAACAGTGGTATTAACCACAAGGAGTGAAATAAAAGGTGGAAATATGAGCTACAATCAATTGAATTTTTTTTTAACATTAAAAAAAGAAAGACAGTAAAATGCTTGATGTCTGCTGAGTCAGGTCTATTAACACCCAGCAGGTCAGATCCATACTAAAGAGATAGAGGCCCGGCAGTTCTGTGCGTGCTGCACAAAGACCTGCAGAAGTCATTGGGCTGGGAGGAGCTTGTCACAATGGTTATGAAACTTGCCCAATCAATGCAAAACTGTCCTGACTTAAGATGGTTTTGGGTAAGTCCTTGTTGCTGCACTGAAGGAACTAATCCACTTCACTTGCTAAACATTAAAGTTGAAATCTACAAAACAGATCAGACATTTTTCTGTCTTACTCCCATTAATGCCCTTCAACAGGCTTGAAAATCTTGGCCTCCCTGATCATTACAGAGATTCTGAGCAGAAGGCAGAAGAGAGAGAGAGGAAGATGCAGGACCAGATTTTCAGTAGGCAGAAACCTGTGCTGCCTAACTGAAGTCAATGGAGCCACACTGAACTACACCAGTCAAGCTTTGGTCCACAAGGGCTGCAGAGATCTCAAAAGCAATAAATGGCCTGATCAACTGCCAAACTTCACAGCCGCTGCAGAGTCTTGGGGTCAGAAAATGTAGAGCACAAAAATATTTGTGTAGTATTAACAGGCCTGACTTGCTGCTGGGGTGTGTCACCTCAAGTTTTGTATTATTTAACAGGCTAATCAGGTTGCCAGGATGAATGTGGAAACATAAATTAAACGCAATGCATTAAAAATCAATCAGAAATAACAACAGGCACAAACATGAAGCCTAAGAAGACATTGGGATCTAGCCCAGGGGGAGTATCACAAAAGATTGCCTTTGATTTGAAGAGCTGGGAACTCTGTTATTTAAGGGGAAGAATGACGTCATTGTCTAGCTCTTTCAGTGAGAAACGTTTTATGTGAAGAGAAATCATTGCAGCAAAGGCATGGAATCAGCCACCTCCCCCACAACAGCTAGAAAGACACAGTGCCAGCTTGTCTTTGCTTAGACCAGGAATGAAGCACACGTGCAGGAAAGTTCTATCTCCCAGGCTTGTGCACCTCAGGTGTAGGTTGAGCAGTAGGGCTCAGGGTCTGCCAGCCAGCCGACATCCTATGAACAAATGCTCCATGCAGCAAAGGAGCTGAAGGTCACAGCTTAGGTCACCCCTTAGCTCATGTTTCTCTAGGCACAGCGTGAATATTATGTACTCCTGCTACAAGCAGACAATGTCTGAGATGAAGAGCTGATTGGTTTGGGAAGAACCTGGCCACGATTTCAACCTTTTTCAGAGGTTTCTGCTTCTCTTTGGCAGTGCATATAGTAGAACAGATACCTTTTGCTGAAAAGCCTGAATTTTCATGAATTCACATGTCAGATAACAGTCACCTCTACAGTAGCCTGAAGCATTTGTACAGCAGGACATGATAGACTGCCCCTTCAGTTTCTTCTGTGCATCAAGCCACTGACAATTCTTAACAGTGGTCACTGTTTGCTGGGGCTTGTTAACATCACTGTCCCTTTCCCCTTCATTGACTGCAGCTTCTCTCTTGGGTAACTGCCTCATGGCTTTGCTTTAGTTCTTCTTTGTGAAGACCCAAGGAGGGGACTTAGGTCCCTATAGTGACAGAACATGGGTTTAGTCAGTACTGGTGGCCACAGGTTGCTTAATGGATTACATGAAAAAATAAAAAAAAGGGAGTATGTGAACATGAAGGTGCATGGAAATGGAGATTTACAGTGTTGGAGTCTTGAGCCAGGCAGCTAGCTCAGTGTCTTTGTGAGAAGGTTTCTTTCTCCTTTTTGCCTTTCCTCCTTGAGTAACTAAAAATCCACTGATAACAGCTGCAACAGTAGCTGATATGTCAACATTGTTAGTTCTTATTACAGGGTATTCATCAGGTCGCCAATGCAAGCGAGTGCAGCTCCACCAAAGTCATTCAAATGTCTCTGACTTACAACAGCTGAGAATCATTTTTACTAGTTGCAATAAATAACAGTCCCGACAACTTGGCTTGGATCCAAAGTGCAGTGCAAAATTTTATGCAAGTTGTTGGAAGAAAATTACTCTGCAGGCTCCAGGCACTCCTCTGGGACACAAAAATTAATGAGCAGCACTTAAGTTTATCAGAATTTAAAAGAAAAATGTCCTCCAGCAGCCTCCAGTAGTGCCTTTCTGTTGTATTAATCTTCAGAGACTGGTTCAGATTTCAAACATAAGGACAACATTTAGATGGGAAAAAATATAATCAGGGTTTTGCCAGAAAATAACCATCAGCTTTTGGTGCAAGGGCAAGGTACTGGAAAATTTACATTTATGTACATAATTTTTATGTAGAATACAAATATCTATATTGATCTATTAGCTATAGATAAAGATATATGTATGATATCTATTATACATATGCTGTACAATGTATCTGTCCATTGCAAGTATATGGGGTGAATGTTTAAAAATGCACACAAGGCAGCCCTTTACGAAGCACATGTGGTGACACAGGGAAATCCTCTAGCCACAAGAATTCCTTGGGACAGATGATTTCACAAGACTGAAAAGCTGCCATTTATACAGAGCAAAAGATGGGCCATTATAACAGCCACTGCACAGTGGTAGAAGGGAGAGGAGAATGGGGGGAACTTGCTCACCTTCAGGTGCCCTGCACTCAAGCTGTTTCCTATACATAAGGAAAAGTAGGTAATTAAGATTAGTACTAACGAAATCCAGCACACTTGAGTAGAGTGCTGAAACTGGTTGGTAAGAGATGCCATGAAGTCTTCAGGGAAGGCACAGTGCTCCCAGTGAGTCATGAATACCCTTATGTTACACCCTGCAGCCAGGTGAGCCCTTTCCTTCAGAAGGAAAGGCATGGTTCAGGAAAGGATGATACAGCATAGTAAGAAGGAGGGAGACTGGGCATGGCACGCCTTTTTCTATCCACTTTCTTACTGGTTAGGACACTCCCTTCTACTTCTTACATCACTCACTATCTAAGTTTACTGTGTGAAGCTGAGCAGCCAGCAGAGGTAAGGTTGTGAGATAGCTCTGAAATGTGGTGGGAAAATATGCTCCTTGGGCAAGGCGGATTGCAGATTCATGTGTCTCCAGGCAAACAGGGGATTTGAACACAATTCCTCAGCTTCTTGTGTGATGTGCTAACAAATAAGGAGCCTCTTACTGTATGGGCTTGCACACATCCAGAGTCAATATGATCTGCTGCAAGATGAGACAGCCTGGGGCATGCCCTGAGGCATGTAGACATGTGTGACTGTAGCCTCTCAAGCCCAAAGGTTGCAAGGATTTGGCTCAGAAATCTGAGCACATCCAGGACTTTAGCTGCTACTGTTATGTGGTCTTGATTACTGGGGGCCAGAAGCTGGAGAAGTGAGAGAGGAGGAAGGACATTGCTGAAAATACACCCTGAATTTTCAGGGTTAGCACCAGCAGCTCGACTCCTCATCAGAGGCAGTTGTGGGAGCAGATGTTAGTAGGATAAGCCTGATACAGGGCTAGGTATTCAAAATGTGTTTGTGGCTTTCCATGAAGCCTTGGGTCTGCTCTTGGGAAAGTCACCCTGACTGAGAAGAAGCAATTTTGCCGCAGTAGCAAAATGCTGGAAGAAAGGCAAACCAGGTGTGGTGGTTTAACCCCGGCCGGCAACCAGAAACTACTGGTGGCGACCAAACACCACACAGCCACTTGCTCACTCCCCCCCGCCCTGACCCCTCCAGGGGGCGGGGGGAGAAGAATTAGAAAAGAATGTAAAATTCCAGGGTTGAAATAAGAACAATTTCATAATTTAAACAGAATAAAGAGATAAGAACAACAGCAATAATAATAACAGTAATATTAATAACAATAACAACAACAATAATAACAATAACAATAATAATAATAATAGCAATTAGGATGGGAAGGTGGGGAAAAAGGGTAAAATCCAAAGGAAGGGAAAAGGAAACCAAGCAATGCACAGTACAACTGCTCACCACCCGCTGACCCATGCCCAGCCAGTCCTCGAGCAGCGATCCCCCCCAGTAACCCTCCAAGTTTATATACCGAACATAATGTCTCATGGTATGGAATACTCTTTGACTGGTTCAGGTCAGCTGTCCTGGCTGTGTCCCTTCCCAGTCTCCTGTGCCCCTCCAGCCCTCTGGCTGGCAGGGCCCAAGAAACCGAGGAGTCCTTGATTTAGTATAAATATTACCCAGCAACAACTAAAACCATCAGTGTTCTATCAACATTTATCTCACATCAGAGCCAAAACACAACACTTTACTAGCTACTAAGAAGAAAATTACCTCCATCCCAGCTGAAATCAGGACAGTATCCACCCCTTATTCCACACCATTTGTGTCATGCTACATTTTCCAATACATCATCATCATCGCTCCTCCTGTTCTTTATATAAATACACAGATATCATTCCCTTAGTCTATGGACCATCCCTCTAAAATCCATTGAGTTAATTTAGTCCATAATGTTAGGCTCCATCTGTTGTGACAGCCTTTCTGGGCAAGGAGGACAGTATGTGGTGTTGAATTTTTCCATGTTGAAGCCATTTCTAATCCTATTACAGCTGTGCTGATCTGGTTTCACCAGTCGATCTTTGTTGGTATGGCAGTTGAAGAAAAAAATAAGGTTCAGATCTTCAGATCTAAAGATGGCAGAAATGTATGCCACAAGATTATCCAGTGTCTTCATGGCGTGGGTTCAAATTCTACCATCATCACCAAAGACAATATACAGCATTATATAACAATTAACATCGCTTAATTTATTGACTGTATTCACCCAAAATCAAATCCCCTTGTGGCACACATCAAACTTCCCCGTCTTCTCGCATTACCCACCAAGTGCTTCCAGGTCCTTGAGCAAAAACAATCCCATGAATGGATTTGCCTTTGCCTAAGGTAGGAATGACCCAGACTGTTTTCCCAGCTTTTAAGGTGCACTACAGGAACTTTATCCCCCTCTACAGTACGCAAAAGCTTTGAGTGGGCAGGACCAGCTAAAGTAGCAGACCCTCTGGTATTGACTAACCAGATAGCCTTTGCTAGATGATTATCCCAGTGTTTGAAAGTTCCACCACTCTTTGCTTTCAGTGTAGTTTTTAACAGTCCATTACATTGTTCAATTTTCCCAGAGGCTGGTGCATGATAGAGAATGTGATATACCCACTCAATACCATGTTCTTTGGCCCAAGTGTCTATAAGACTGTTTTGGAAATGAGTTCTGTTGTCTGATTCAATTCTTTTTGGGGTTCCATGACATCACAAGACCTGTCTTTCAAGGCCCAGGATAGTGTTTCAGGTTGTGGCACGGGGCACAGGGTATGTTTCCAGCCATCTGGTGGTTGCTACCACCACTGTAAGCACATGTCGCTTGCCTTGGCAGGCCTGTGGGGGTGTGATATAGTCAATTTGCCAAGCCTGACCATATTTATATTTCAGCCATTGTCCCCCATACCACAGAGGCTTTAACCATTTGGCTTGCTTAATTGCAGCACGTATTTCACATTCATGAATTACCTGTGCAACAGTGTCCATGGTTAAGTCCACCCCTTGATCTTGGGTCCATTTATATGTTGCATCTTGTCCTGGATGACCTGAAGTGTTGTGAGCCCACCGAGCTATAAATATTTATATTGCCAATCCAAACCTACTCGAGCCACTTCAATCTTGGCTGCCTGATCTACCTGGTGGTTGTTTAAATGTTCTTCAGTGGCCTGACTCTTAGGTACATGAGCATCTACATGACGTACCTTTACAACCAATTTCTCCAACTGAGCAGCAATACCTTGCCATGACGCAGCAGCCCAGATGGGTTTACCTCTACGTTGCCAATTGCTTTGCTTCCATTGCTGTAACCCCCCCCACAGGGCATTGCCACCATCCATGAATCAGTACAGAGGTAAAGTATTGGCCACTTTTCTTGTTCAGCAACATCTAAAGCCAGCTGGGTAGCTTTCACTTTTGCAAACTGACTCGATTCACCGTCTCAGCATCAGTCTCTGCATCTTGTTGTAGGGGACTCCATACAGCTTCCTTCCACCTCCGATGCTTTCCTATAATGTGACAGGACCCATCAGTAAACAAGGCATATTATATTGCTTCTCATGTTCTGGCAGTTCATTATACAAAGGGGCTTCTTCAGCACGTGTCACCTCTTCCTGTGATGACATCCCAAAATCTTCATATTCTGGCCAATCCATAATAATTTCCAAGATTCCTGGATGAGGCCCTCCCTTGAAACCTCCATCCCAGCACTGGTAACCGGGGCGCCAGAAGGAGCTGTGCTTCGCTATTGATCATTTCCAAAGCAACTTGAACCCCTTCATAAGCTGCCAGTATCTCTTTTTCAGTTGGAGTCTGGTGGGCATCAGATCCTCTCTATCACCGACGCCAAAAGCCCAAGGACTGGCCTTGAGTGTCCCCTGGTGCTTTCTGCTAGGTGCTCCCGGCAGGGCCATTCTCCCCGGCTGTGGTGTAGAGCACATTCTTTATGTCTTGCGCAGTCCAAACTGGCACAAGGCCTTGCTTGAACTATCTCTCGTTTAATTTATCCAGAGGCTTGTTGCTCAGGGCCCCATTTAAAATAGTTTTCCTTTCACATCACACGATAAAGAGGGTTTACAATCGTACTGTAACTTGGTATGTTCATTCTCCAAAAGCCCAAAACGCCTAAGAAAGCGTGAGTTTCTTTCTTACTAGTTGGTGGAGACATCACTGCTGTTTTGTTGATCACATCTGTTGGGATCTCACAACATACATCTTGCCATTTCGTCTCTAAAAACTGGATCTCCTGTGCAGGTCCCTTGACTTTACTTTGGTTTACGGCAAAACCGGCTTTCAGATGGATTTGGATGATTTTCTCCCCTTTCTCGAAAAGTTCTTCTGCTGTATTGCCCCATACGATGATGTCATCAATGTCTTGCAGGTGTTTTGGACCTTCACCCTGTTCCAGTGCAGCCTGGATCAGTCCATGGCAGATGGTAGGGATGTGTTTCCAGTTTCCACCCCTGGGGCAGTCGATTCCAGATGCATTGGACACCTTTCAAGTGAAGGCAAACTGTGGCCTGCACTCTGCAGCCAAAGGGATTGAGAAAAGTGCATTTGCAGTATCAGTGGCGGCGTACAACTTGGCTGCCTTTGATTCCAGTTCATGTTGAAGTTCTAGCATGTCTGGCACGGCAGCACTCGGCGGCGGCACTAACTTCATTCAGGCCACGATAGTCCATTGTTCGTCTCCATTCTCCATTGGATTGTCACAGTGGCCATACGGGGGGCTATTAAAGGGTGAATGGGTTCTGCTGAGGTCGCTCCTTAGTTCTCTAGTTGGCGAACCAGCTCCTGGGTGGGAATCGGTGAGTCTCGGTTGGTGCGGTATTGCCCCCGGTGCACCGTGGTAGAGGCGATCAGCGCCTGCTGTTCCTCAGCTTTCAGTAATCCCCACCACAGAAGGTTCTTCTGAAAGACCAGGCAAGGTAGAAAGCTGCTCGATTTCCTCTGTTTCCAGAGCAGCTATACCACAAGCCCACTGATACCCTTTCGGATCCTTGAAATACCCTCTCCTAATGACCTCCTGCATGATTCAGACCATAAGATATCATTTTGCATCAGGCTCATAGCTTCCAAATGAGCTTGAAAAAGGCATCTACTCTTGAGTTAAGGACTGAAGGACCCCACTTTTGGGAGATCACGGTAAGGTTATCCTCACAGCTGAGAAAAATACTGTCTATTTCAGTGCTTTATTTCAGTTTTCACCCACTGGGATTTGTGATGGTGTGTTTTTTTTTCTAGATTAAGCATTCTTCTACTGTCAGGGGAAGTTTAGCTTCCAAGAACAATTTTGACCAACTTTCTTACCTTTTCCAATACCTTCAGTAGGACCCAGAAGAACTATTTCTGATAATGTTTCAGATAAACTTGACCTTAATTTGAGAGTCTATGCCAAGGAGACACGGAGCTTCTGGGCCAGTCCCGACGGGACGTTTTTGTCACTCCTTCCCAGTTCAGCCTCCAATACAGTTAGCTGTTGAGATCCCCCTGTCACTCCAGAAATACCGGTTGGCTCTGCCCCTTCATAGCTTGATGGCGTTAAAGTGCACTGTGCACCTGTATCTGCTAAAGCTTTATGTTCCTGTGGGTCTGATGTGCCTGGCCGGCAGATCCACGTGGTCTGGTAAAGGCAGCTATCCGTGTCCTCCGCCTGGCTGGAGGCAGCGTCGCTGTAATCCTGCTTGTAGGATTCTCCACCAGGGTGGCAAGTGGTGCGAAGCGGATGTAGCGTGGAGTAGTTCTGGTCACTTATGTCTTGGCAGAATGGATTAGAATTCCTTTTCACAGGATTGTGAGTAAAGCCAGCTCTTTCAGTCTGTCTGGAAAACTGCCCTCTGGAGACTGGAGCAGCAACCTTCTTGGAAGACTCTTTATTTATGATTATTTTTCCTTGTAATTAATGCACCTGTGCCTCCAGGACTGAGGTGGCTTTTCCATCCCACCTCCTCATGTTATCTCCATGGTCCCACAGGTAAAACCACAGGGTATGTCGTGGTGTGTATCTTCTATATTCTCTCCTCCAAACAGAAACACATCTACAGTTGATAGCTGAGATGCGAATCTGTTTTGGTGGAGAGTTGGACCTATCCTTGCTAAGCTGTTGGACCAATTTCTCTACAGCCGAGATGAGGTAGGTACAGATACTATCTTCATATTCTCGGAGGCGATGAACCGCTTCATCCTCTGTTGGTGATGCAGTGTCTGACCAACCTATTACTGCCAATGAGTTGGCATATGCTGATCGTGCAGTCTGTATCAATTTCTGCCACATCGGTCATTTGCATGGGACTTGGTCAGGATCTATGGGTGACTGTGGATCATTCAGGTTATAATAGATCATCATCTCTTTCACAGCTAATTCTCTCAAGTACTGAATACCCTTCTCTATTGCAGTCCACTTGGTTGGACAACATGTAATATCCTCCTTGCAGGGATACCTTTCCTTCATGCTTAACAGAAGTTTCTTCCAGAGACTGATTATTTGCGCTCCTTTTCCAATTGCCCTATCAATGTCCCTTTCTCTAGCAACCCTTTCTCTAGCATGTGATCCCAACTGCCTGGCTTCCCTACCCTCCAACTCTGTACTATTAGCCCCAGTATCCCAGCATTGAAGCAACCAGGTGATAATGTGTTCACCTGTTTATGGGCATAATCATTCCACATATATGGCAGTTTACTCAAAGATTGGGATTGGGAGGTTACCTCTTGTTCACTTTCTTCATCTTGTTCACATGATGGGCCTGCTCCTTCATCCTCCTTTACCAAACTTGCTTTCCATTTCCTTTTCCATTTCCATTTCCATTTCCATTTCCATTTCCGTTTCCATTTCCATTTCCATTTCCATTTCCTTTTATCTACAGGGGCCGCTAACACTGACACCAGTTGGACTTGTGCATCACTCTTTTCAAGGTCAAAGTCGCTGGAATGCCTGCCACAGGGGCTAGAGTATCTGCAGCACCGGCTGCGGGGGCTGAAGCAGCGGCTGGAGCAGGGGCTGTAGGAGCTGGAGAAGGGGCTGGAGCAGGAGCTGGAACAGGGGCCACAGCGGCTGGAGCAGGGGCTGTAGGAGCTGGAGCAGCCGCTGAGGGTGGAGCGGCTGCAGCAGCTGCTGCAGGGGCTGGAGCAGTAGCTACAGTTTGTTGCTTAAAATTCCACCACATCCAGGACACGAAGACCGAATTCAGTATTCCTATCACTAGGCTCAGAAGTGTCACTATGGAGCTGCCGTTAATTAGCCCTGAGGGGAAGGGGGAGGTGTAGACACAGGCTGACTCTCTGGAAAAACAAAGCCAAAGGTGCCCTTGCTGGCATTCCCCCACAGGGGCCACCAGACAGACAGAGGTGACAACCCAATGCACAGACCAGATTAGCTGCATAACCAAGAAGCCAATCATATTATAAGTTAATACTACATAGTATATCACTAAAATAACTTTACCCCAGGTCCCAATATAAACAAACAACACAAAAGGGAGCACATACTGTAAATAAGCAAGACAATTCAACATTGAGATCATGGGCAGCAAATTCAAAATCAGATAAGCCAGCATTGTAGCAATTTCGTACAATGAATACTGCAAACAATTCAATCTAACACAGTCTGATTAGACCTGTCATTATCTCAAGCCTTCGATATTGGGCGCCAAAAAATAGACTGTCGTGTTTTAACCCCAGCCAGCAACCAAACACCACACAGCCACTTGCTCACTCCCCCCCAACCCAGAGGGGTGGGATGGAGAATCAGAATGGAATGTAATACTTGAAGGTTGAGATAAGAACAATTTAATAATTTAAATAGAAAAAAGAGATAAGATCAACAGTAATAACAATAAAAATCATAATCATAATCATAATCTTAAAAACAATTAGGATGGGAAGGTGGGGAAAAAGGGTAAAATCCAAAGGAAGGGAAAAGGAAACCAAGCAATGCACAGTACAACTGCTCACCACCCGCTGACCCATGCACAGCCAGTCCCCGAGCAGCGATCCCCCCCAGTAACCCTCCAAGTTTATATACCGAACATAATGTCTCATGGTATGGAATACTCTGGCTGGTTCAGGTCAGCTGTCCTGGCTGTGTCCCTTCCCAGTCTCTTATGCCCCTACCAGTGTGTTATCAACATTGTTCTCACATCAGAGCCAAAACAGAGCACTGTACTAGCTGCTAAGAAGAAAATTAACTCCATCCCAGCTGAAACCAGGACACCAGCAAAACTAGGCTTAATACAACTTGAATCTCAATAGGCTTGACACAGTGAGTACTGGGCTCCTACACTCTGTGGGGAATAATTCCTCCTTTGGGATTGTTGTTCTTTGGAGTTATTTATCTAAAACAATTACTGTTCTTGGGCTGATGTCCCTACCCGTAAACCTGGCAGAAACTTGCTTCAGCTAAAATTTCTGAGCTGTCAGTTCAAGCAAAACACACCTTTGCACTCTTCTGTTTATTGCCTCCTTACCCCTCCTCAGACATTCCCAGTGCTGCAACTGGAAGTGCCTTTTATGGTGGGAGGAAAACCCTTGCATAAGAACCACGAATTGTAAAAGGGTAAGCAAGTAACAGCCAAGATCCTAGAGAAGCAGCAGAGGTGAGAAAGGAGTGAGGGAACAATAGTCTTGAAAATGCAGGTCAGTCCAGCAGGACGACTACATAGGACAAGTGATCTCTGTAATGAATGAATGACTTCTCCCAAGGTGCTGCCTCAGACATTACCAGCTCACAACACACCACGCAGTATCACAAGGAGACACAGGTAAAGCTTTCCAAAGACACGAGCAGTTCACAGCTAACCTTAGCTGTGATATTTCACCTCTGTCAAGGGCCTGTAGAACTACACATTGCCTCTTCTTAAGTACCTAAGAGCAACCCCATGTTTTAGTCCTTTAATCTCCCTAAAATCCATGGCTGGCAGGCTGATTCATATCCATACTCCTGCTGGTGGTGTCCTCCGTTGATTTCCATGCATCCAGTTCAGTTGCCTCCCCATGGCCCTGCAAATCTATGAGCCAGGCACAGCTGCTCTGTACATGCTGATCGGGTTGAAAAGCCATGTAAGGCCAAGTTGCTGGAGAAAGGTGATGGTGCACAGCTGCAAGCATGCAAGAGAGGTTTAATGCCTATACAAATAGAAGGGACCACTGGCTCCATCTCTGAGTGTTGTCCCTGGTATTAGGCACAGACTGGGAGGAAGGCTGGAGCCCTGGGTAGCATGTAGCAAGGGTGGGAGCTATGGGTCTCGTGTCAAATCCTCATGACCTTTGCAAACCAGTGGGACTTTGGTCTTGTTGGGCCATGGCAGAGGACTTGTTACCACAGAACAGTGAAGGAGAAAGTTCTAGATGAAACTGAAGATGTACATTTCCCTTGCAGTAACTGAACAGCTGAGAGCCCTGTGTCGGCATTTGTTTTCAGAGTTGAAAGGGTCATAATTCTGCTAAGTTTACTTGACTTAGGACAAGAATTGAGTTAAACTAATTAATGGCCAGTTAAACTAAACTGAGGTCATAGGGCTTTAGTGCAATTTTACAGATCTCTTTTCAAAATTATTTTGAATTAATTTCCTCAAATGTTCCTGTGACGACCAAGAACAAATGTTTGCCTGCAAAGGGACATTATTTTGGTTAATGTGATGGGATTAACATAACGCAAAATTGTGATTTGTGGTTCACTCCCTGTGCACGAGCCATTCTCATGCTGGCCTAAGTATACTAATTTAATCTAATTTGCTCTGGAGCAAGCATTGTCATGGAGTGAACCATCAGGAGTAGCTGTTCCAGATCAAATCCTGGTGTAGAAAAGTGCTGAGTGCTGCAGAAAAATCCGTTCCAAACTGCCAGTCCAAATTTAATTTCTTAATGTGCTGAATGGCAGTTCTTTGTTACCTTTACAACTCAATAGCACAGAAAACTAATATCTGATTCTTCTGACCACTTTAACACCATTACTTCTTCTCCTTTTTTATTATTTTTTTTTTAAAGTGCTCAGACTTGAAACAGATAGGAAAAAAGAGTAAGGCAGTGATTTAAATTCCAAAGCAGCATTAGCAATGCATTTCAGGCTAATTGTGATATATGTAATTGAAAATCTATAAATATATCAGGCTGATGCTGGCTAAATCCTAGCCAGGTTTACTTCTATTACTAGTAATTTTTGGAGTGGTCTTGCTCTTCCTCTCCACTCCCACCACCCATCCCTTGTGACAGAAAATTGCACATTCCTTTTAATGCAATTACAGCTGCAAATACCACTATGTATAATTTTAGTAGCACTAATTCTTTAAATGAAATCCAGAGTAGTAAACTAAACAAACTGAAAGAGAAACTGCACAGCCAGACATGACCACAGCAGTGAAGAAAAAGAGTTGGACCCATTCTGCTTGCTTAGGAGCAGAGAGATATTTTTAGACTGATTTCCTCAGAAAATGAAGGTTATGCATTAGCAGTGTGTTTCCTCCAGCAGTCCCAACATGTTTCGAATCTGCTGGCCAGTTCCAACCCAGTTTGATAGAGGAGACATCTCAGCGATAACTGTGTTCCCCTGTCCTAGGAGAGAGACGGAGAAGTTTCTGCTCACTCTCCTGCTGAAGAGAGGGCTTGTGCTATGTGTAACTGAACCCACACAGGAGACATACCAGAAAATGTGCTTTGTTACTTCCATTGCTCAAGGAATGGCTTGATTTTCCAGGAGCAGACAACCAGGCATCCCCAGATTTGTCCAGGCTGCGGGAGAATGAATAAGTATTGTCTGTCAGTGGTAGTTTCCAGTCAGTCTCTGCTTCTCTTCTACCTGGGAGAACATCAGCTCTTTTCCTGGCACATCTCACTGCTTCTTCTACCCTGGCAAAAAAAGGGCTTGGCCAGGGGATGAGGAACCAAGGCACCAGGCAGCTGCATAAAACCTGCATTTTACTGTCCCCACCAGAGAAAGTTATTCCCTGCCCTCACAGCCTCAAAGTGCAGCATTGTGGTGGCTACATGTTGGGGTGGGACAGTGGGGTGGGAGCTCTGCGGCAGCATCCCCAAGAAGCAAAGGGATGCTGTGGAGAGCTGGCAGTGGTGTGGAAGACACATCAACATTTAGCAACCAATATGCCATGGCAAGGGGGTCTGCAGCCTGCCCACGTCCAGCTAGGTCACTCACTTAGCTGCAGACACCAAACTGCCCTTCTGGCTCCCCATGTATCCCCAGAGTGAGCTGCTGAGCACACTGCATGCTCTGCAAGCTCAGCGCAAAGCACCAGTTGCCTCCAGAAGCTGAAGGGTATAAGCAACAGCAATTTGCATAGAAGTGCTGTTTGATTTCTGGAGCTTTTCTGCCCCTTTTTGGCTTTTGTGCAGCTGATGAATTATTTAGTAAGCAACTGACTGTCTTAAGAAAACTGCTTTGACTGCATGTGTCCACTAAGATGCTCGAGTGACATTCAAGAACAAAAGCAATTTAGAGAGGGAGAAATACCAGAATAGGCTCTTAGTAAGTCTAGGAATATTCGCAGTGCAGGCCTTGCATTGAAATCAGAACATCGCACAATGAATAAATTGTGGCTGACATTTGATCAGTGACTCATTGCCCAAGTATTTGGAGAGGAAATATTGATCCCAGTGTGCTGAAAAACCCCAAAGCTTTGCTAAAGAAAAATTGCCTATTTTACTGTAGCCTTTGCGGGAAAAAAAAAGAAGAAAAAGAAAACACTTAGGATCTTTTTGTTATGGCTACTGGGACCTTCCTGACATTCCTTCTAGACTCTCATTCCAAGCTTGCCAATATTTTCCTTTTTCTTGTTTTCTCATTCTTTTTCCTATAGAAAGCAAAAGTGTCAGACTGCAGGGATATTCCCTTCTTTTGGCTGATAGTGGCACTGTTGCTTGAAATTTACTTGTGTGTAAACAGATTTGGAGCAAATGACTGAGGCTGCCCTTGAAGTTAATATCATTAAGTACATAAGAACAATAATGAGTGTGAAACCATAGAGATTATAATAAAACAGCTTATAAAAAAAAAAAAAAGGTGTTACATTATTGTCTTTCTGAGAAACTGAAGCCTGTTAGAAAGGCAAGGTATATTTGAAATTAAAAGGCAGCTTTGGACCCTACCAGATGCCCTTACTTACATTAGCCTTATGCAGATAGGTTCTGTTCTGAATGCACTGTAGTGCTGATAAATCAAGTGCGGGACTGATACTGTGAGTGATGAGCCATGCTCCTACTGATAGGTAAGGTCAGGTTTCTTTCTCTGCCTCCCCCATTGAGAGTCGAAAGCCATCAGGTCCTTAGGGGGATGGGAATGTAATGATACCTACTTCAGATTTTTGGGGAATCTGTTTTTTCTCCTCTGAGCACCCTCTCACTATTGTTCTGGAAGAGAAAGTCCATATCCGTGCTGTCTGCACTACAAGGGAACTCGCATGAGGTTCCCCTATTTTCTGCCTCCCTTTGGAAAGCTGAGGCAGGAGAAGGGATTTGGGCTGAACGTCGCTGGTGTGGATGTCCAAGTACCTACCACACATGGTGTATTCCTTAAAGCCATGGACTGGCTGACCCGGTATTCAGTCTCCACTTGCACATGGTCCTGGTCTGTAGGCTTCTTCCACTGTCCAAACTCCTCATCTTCTGTGTAGGGGTGAGCAAGAGGTCCCAGGTGGGTTTTATACAGCAACCCTTTATTTTTTGTCTGTATCAGACATATCTCTTCGTGTTCAACTCACGCTGCAGAGAAGGCTTCTAAACAGATAACCCTTTCTGCCTGGCCTCTGATGCTATTCTAATGTATTTCCGTGATTACTTGAATCAGGAAGGTCATCAGAAAACCTTGTAGCTTTGGGAAGCGATGAAGCAATGAAGTTTAACAATATGTAGACAAAGCTAGTACTGAGCTCATGGAGGTGAGGGTAAGGCAAATGAGGTGCTTTTTCTTCCTTCAGCCAGGGACTTTGCACCCCACAGGAAACCTCTGTCACTCCTTGACTTTGACACGACTGCTGTCTGTACTATGCCACCTTAGCTCCCTTGAGGGATGCTGCACTAATGTGGAGCCTTACAGGTTGGATCTTTGGCATGCACCATCCAGAACACCATCACCCTGCTCTTAGCCAAGTAGCATTACAAAAATCTCTATGTTCTGTGCAGTCTTAGAGCTGAAACAGCATGGTGATTTCATTGTTTCACAAATTACCATCAGAAGTCACCAGGCGAGTCACTCAAAACATTCCCTAAATCAACAAGGGCTCTTCTGGGGAATACGGTTCTGCACAGATCACATGTGGTTTTTCTGACCAAGTTCTCTTCTACTTGCCATTTTAGTACTTAGAATTATTTTAAAACTACCTCTCAGCTAGCAGAGCCTTTTCGTCATTTGGCAAGGAATGGAAATCTTGGCATTTCAGAAGGAGAGTTGAGGAATGTGAATACTTTGGAATTACACAACAGTGCTGTCTGCCAAAGAGTGGCACGGCACATAACCAGATGAGAAGTGCCGTGTGCTTTATTGGATAGATTAATATAAGAAATCAAATCTCTCCTCTTCTAAAAGAGAGAAGGAAGGCTTAATTTAAAAAGTGAGATGTCAGTGCCCACGTCTTGCCCAGAACCAGCTTTGAGGCGAATGAAATGCATGTTGAGATCAAAGGTCTGTGATGAGGCAGCAGGCTGCTCCTGCTCAGAGCACTGCCTTGCATTTCCTTTGCTGTGCACTGCAGCAAGTCAGGCTGCCAGGATGAGGCAGGGAACAGCCAGCATTGCTGGGTCTGAGTCCCCAGCAGTCACACAGCTTCACATACAGCAGCAGCTATTCACTGCTGTGGTGGATGGCTTGCACTATGCCCTCCAAATCCAAATGGGTGCTGGTGACTGAAGAATTCAGAGGAAGGTGGTGGGGAGGTTTCAGTGCTTGGCACCAGCTCTGCTTATATGGCTAGCAGATTTTCAGTCTTCTTGGTTCAAGCATTGCCTGCTTTATACCTAGTACTTCAGCTAGACTGCTGGCACAGTACAACAACAGGGGGTGGTAGAGCAATAACTGAGAATATGAGATCCAGCCTTGCTCTTTCTCCCCTCTCCAAGCTGGGCAGTGGAGGAGAGGTGGGATAACAGCCATTTTGCCAACAATTTTGCCAGCTGCATGGAGCTTTCTGTAGGATAGACTGTGCCAAGGCACGGGCAGAGCACAAAGATGTCTCAGTGTGCAGGAGGCATGGGCTGCGCGGGTGCAGGATCTCAAGTCCTCAACTCCAGGACGTGTAGGAAGACCATGCATGATATCTTGCCGTGTAGGGAGGTCTGGCTCTTTGCCTAGCAATCGTCTCTTCTTTCAGGGAGATGGTCACACACCAGGGCAGAAATGCTGAGGCTTGAACTCGTATAGCCCCACGGAAAGGAAGTGCTTTTGCATGTGGGCAGTGAATTTTCACAGCTGACATCATTAGGATAAAGGCTTTGTGTGACAGTGCATTACCCAGCCCCCTTCCAGCAGGACAAAAGCTGGCATTTTAATGCACAACCATTTTTCCTTGGCTTCTCTTCAATGCTTTTCAGACTGGGGAACATAATTTAAGAGGTTTAGAGTATTGCTGGGATGTTAAAAAAATAATAATCCATGTTTCTGAAGGTGAGAAACAGGGAGGCAACAAGGAGTCACTCTAAAGTAAAGTCCAGCCCAAAACATCCAGTATGAGAACAAAGAAAAAGGATGACCTGCCCAAAGAGTCCTCTCTGCAGTCCTTAACTTTACGAAGAAACCATTCAGTTGCCCAGGACACTGCTAGCATAATTTAATAGAAAACATACTCTTCCCATTCTCCTGCACACTTTCTTGGTAATTTTTTCTTTCTCCTTTTGTTATAACTCAGTCAAAGGTTGTGATGTCCACAAAAACATACTCCATTCTAACTGACCAGTCTTCAGACCAATCTCTGAATTAGCCACAGTTTTGGCAAGAATTTAGTACATACACTATTTTTCTCCCAAGAAGCCAGAATTATGTTTTTCCTCCTATTTTATTTTGCCAAACCTGACTTTGATTTGCTTGGCTGACATTCCCACTGGAGAGAGCCAGAGTGACCTTTCTGGCCTAAAGGATGGATAAACACAAGTAGCTTAATGTGAAGCAGTGTGCCATTTGATGGTGGTGGTATTCACTTGAGGGTAAAGATGCTGTGCTTTCCTCCTCCCTTTGCCACTTACCTGCTGTAGGAGCTCAGGGAGTCACTTTGCCTCTTTGTGCTGTTGTGCCTTGCCCAATTAAGCCATTTGTCTCTCTAGGAAAGCTCCAGATCTGTCTGTTTGCAGGGCGTGTACCACACTGGGATCCCAGTTCTAGCAGGGACCCTCTGATATTACTGCAGTACAATGCACAAACAGGTGCTGCAGGATGAGCCTCACCAAGGCAGGGAGATCTCTCTTCCAATTAACAACCAAAATATAAATCAGACAGTCTGAGTGCTGTCTCCAAACAGCCTGCACAGCTGAGAGAAGCACCTCCAATACAGTCCACTCATCTTAGCCACCTGTCTTTTGGATAAGCTGTGGGCTGGAGGTACCCTACCAAGTAGAAAGTAATCAGATATCTTGGCTGGACGAGACAAAAGTCCACAGGTAAGACACAGTGACTCCTGCCACATGAAACAACCTAGTTCTGGGTGCAGAGAAGGAGAGGGACCTAGTAGACTTGTAGAGATGAAACTGACATAATGTAGCTCTAACTAGAAAGAAACATTAGTTCAGTAAATTAAATTCTTGTTGCCACTGTTATTTCCTGCTGATAGTACATATTTCTGGAGTAACAGAACTTCCTGTTCTGGAAGAGGGAGCAGCCGAGGAAGAAGCAGAGGGAGGAAGAAGCAGAGAGAGGGGGGGGGGGGGGGGAGCACGTGCCCTGGATGAGGAGAGACTAGGAGAAGGCAGCAGAGGGGCTGGCATGAAGAGTGTGTTGGTATGAGATGGTAAAAGACCTTGTTGCAGCCGGCTACTTTGGAGAGGGCTGCAACAATAGTGGGCATCAGAATGTATTCCTCTGCATCTAGGCTGCTTTCCTGGGAAAGCTAATGGGATAAATGACCTTGCTAGACAAAGGTTAATTGCTACCTGCAGAGTACTAAGATATTATATTGGTGAAATTGTAGATGAGCAAGTCTAGAGTGACCACAGTACACCAGAGCTGAACATTTTACAAACTTATTCTGTTCTGGCTTTCTTGTTTGCTTTCCATTTAAGGAGGAGACATTTCAGACATGTGAAAGATACAAGAGAATTCTCCACTGCTTCACCAGTTCATGACACAAAGTTTCCCTACACAAAAAGTTTATTACAATGGAGAAACTTTTCAATAATATCTTGATGTACCTGTGTCACTGAAAACAAGCCATACCAGCCCACTAACCTCATGGGTTCACCATGAGTTAATGGTTCCTTACATAGTTCAGTGGTGGTATCTTCTTGGTCTTCTGCATTACCGCTGAATAATGGGCATTGTAGAGAAGTTTTTGTGAATGAAACTGGCTCCTGAAACTCTATTTTAGTTTCTACTGTGTGTGTTTCGTGTTCACCAGGCCTCATCCTGGTTTGCCACTGTGAGTGTTTTAAAACCAGTAATGGCAATTGCAACTGATCATTCTGCATTTGCTGTTTGCTCCGACTGTGGAGGGTGGTGAAAGACAGCATGCTGCAAATGCAGGAGTTACGTCCTATCTCACTGAGGGAGCACTATGAGACACATGGCTCTGCCAGTTTAGGTTAGTTGATAAACTTTGGTACAGAAATGATTTGATAGCATTCCAAAAGACGCGTTTCTGAGAAACTTTTCCAGTTTCTCAGAATCAAAAATAACATGCTTTTTTTTTTTTTTCAAAGACTGCCAACACAGTGCTGTTCAGTAAGCACATAGCTATCACAGGGCTGTGAAATGTCCTTCTGATTCTGGCTCATGCAAGATGCAGTTGATGGTAGAAAAGCCCAAATGTGGAGAATACCTAGAGAAGAGGTGCAGCTGGTGCATTACAGTCCCAGACCTTGCTCTGAGTCACAGCAGTACAGAGGACTGCTTTGAGATGTGCTTAGAGAGCATAAAGAGGATCAGGGCTGTTGCAAGCACCTGCCTGTGAGTGTTTTCTATCCTCAATGCCATTCAGCCAACCTTCAGTGCCTTCCCCAAAATGTGGCTCAGCTTTAGAAAGACATATAAAAATCCTTCTAGAACAGATGCTGAAATTTCTGCAGTTTCCCTGCCTTGCTGTCCATCAGTGGGTGTATTCTTTCACTTCAGGGGAGTGCTGGCCAACACTGTGCCAGAGTTTTCCTACCCCATCCTCCTTCGGGATGTTGCTGTACAGCTCCCACATATAAGCGGGGTCTGCAGGCTCGTTGCCTTGGACTGCAGTGGGAGTTGGCTAGGGGATGAATTGGGCCAAGCTGTATGAGAAGCAGATGGGCACAGACTGGGAGAAAACTCTGCCAAGCAGCATCCAAGCACAGGCATATCAAGGCAACAGTACATCATTCTTGCATCAGCAAAAGAACCAGCACCTGCAAGACTTTATTCATCTGGACTTCCCTGTGGTCCAGTTCTGTGCACCGCAAGAGAAGTACAGTAATATTCCTGCCCAGTAAATTTCTCTCTGTGCTAGGCGTATCACAGAGCCAACACAGAAATTATTCACTTTGCTGCAGATGAGAAAAGCACCCATGTGAATTACTAGCTATCCAATGTGCACTTTGTTGCTTTCATTTCAGATTCTCCACAGCTTTCCAGTTTTTCCCAATGTGGTTGTCAGATGCATACAGAGCAGAATTTAACTGTTGCTGTGTTCTCCCCACCATTAAGTTAGAAAGAAAAACTGTTTCCATCCTATTGGATGCATGGCCTTGGCTTCAAAATGTGCAAATGTAGTTCAGATGAATTAGAGCCTCCTACAACTCTAGCTAAGAATTCACTTGGTCCTTCCAAGGTGGTCTGCTTAAGCCAAACTTTGCACAAGCTCACATCCAAGCAGTTTGATTTGTCTAGCAGTTTGAAATACGTTAATTAGCCTGAAGAAATTAAAATCATGTCTACATCCTAGACTAGATGTGGCCTTAGCCTTGTGTTGGTCAGAAAGGGCTTGATCCCAGCTGCCGGACATGGACAGAACAATAATAGTTTCTGGTTTTATGGTAGCTGTGGAGAATACGTAGCCCCTTTGTTGTGGACACGCTGCCACGCAGCAGGCCTGGCCCATGAGCAGTTAAACTGCAGCAATACTGACAACATGACACTAAAAGACAGAGCAAATAATAATCTAAAAATTTATTAAGGGAAGTCTTGCAATATGTTCAGAAAAATGCCCACTTATGCCACATGCATTGGCCATTTTTCTGCGCACACATTCGTATTCTGACTCCTCAAACTGATCCAAAATAGGACTAAGGATGATTTGATCATTACATACTTGCAGGATCCTGATCCTGCATGTAACCAGAACAAAATAAGTAAAAGATAATAGAGAATTAGGATGGCTAAGTCCAGGGTTGTTCCTAATGTCCTGTTATCACTTTCATGTTGCTGATTTACATGACTATGTATAAGGAAGTTGTGCAAGTTCTCCTGCCAGTAGTGCGGTGATGTTCAAAACCCTGGTCCCACTGGTGAAAGACTTGATCCCAGTATAAACTAATGTTCCAAAAGCATGATTTAAACTAAAAGAAGAAAGTCTAAACTAGAAAATCCAATAATATACTGTTTGGAATCCTCTGGAAGTTTGTCTCCTTGCATATCTCAAATCTTACTACTTTTCACAATTCTGTCTCTTCTCCCTGCCTGTTGGAGATCAGCATGTGTTAACTTATTCCTGCTAAAATCTGAATCTTGGCTTTGAAGGCTGCTGATTGCAAGACAGAGGAAAAAGTTTTTCCCATTTCTTCTTGGAATCACAGATTTCTAATTTGAAGTATGAACATCACAGACCCAAAAACAGGAGGTAGTGCTAAGAAAACCCTGGAGTTTTTTTATGCCCCAGTTCCTGTCTCTCACTCAAAAAACTCCTCTCCCCTGACTTTATGCCTTGAATCTTACTGCAAAGGGAGAAATAAAAGGCTGCTCCCCTCAGGTCTAGTTGTAATAGACATATAGTTTTGTTCAAAGGGGCTAAAGAGAACTGAAGAAAGGAAGAGCCTTGTGACTTTATGTGACTGCTGTATGCAAGGCAAGAGGAACCTGGCTGGGGTGCAGGAAGAGAAATTTATGGCACCCTCCAAAATGGTAAAAGCTTTGTTTAACTAGGGACAGATTAGCCTGAATATGGTTTTCTTGAGCAGAGTTTGCATGTACTTGAGCAATGGGCAGGCCATGGCATGTGAAAACCAGCTATAGAGATGGCAGTAGTGCACCTCACCTGTCTTGAGTGTGTTGGCACTTACTTCCTTGTCTGCTCCAAATCTGTCCAGCCTAGACATGTCCTTAATTACCTTAATTATTTTGTCACTTCAAGCTTGAGTCAGAGACATTAAAGATTAAGTGGTTTGTACCCAACAAGCTCTGTCAAAGAAATCCTTGGTTGTTACATTACAGATCCAGTCCTGCAACACAGTCCTCTCAATATAATGTCAACAAGTGTTAGATACCTCATCTAACTCCACCTTGGATTTATGTATCTGACCATGCACTGGCATGGCAATATGACTTGAAAAGGCTATATGCACATATATGTGCATATCATGTACACTTGCACAATGACTGAAGTCCCAGACAAACTCCAGGCAGGAAATCACTCTGAGTACAGGCTTTTGCACACTGGTCTTCCTTTTTCCATCTTTTCCGGTGTACTCCAGCTGTTAGAAAGTGCTTCCTTTGGCACATCTGACAATCTCCAACTTTTAGCAGTAGTTATGCTCAGTGATCACCAATGGGAGTGCATTGGAGAATGATGAGATGCATTACAAAGTAGAAGTGAAAGACCAGCTTCTCAGAATGTCTCTTTTCTAGCTAAATGTTGCCTCTGAAAAGGGTAAGAGCTCAGGTATTTTGAAAAAATCTTCACCTCATTAGAAGTTCCTATGGGGACCAGATCTCTGTCCTAACTTCCTCACTCAGCTTCCCCAAGCAAGTCCTGCCCTTTTACTGAGTCCCAAAATAAAGTGCAAGACAATACAATTTATTAATGTGAGAGAGAGATGTCCTGGTTTACATGAGTCAATGTGCAGCAGACTTTCCCAGAGGCAGAAGTACAAAACCATTATTGACCAGCTTTGAAAACCTGACAGTACAGCTGATGATCCCAGTCCTGCTGCTTTGCTTGTGCAGATCATACTGGGGGGGAAAAAAAAGAAGAGCTTGGCTGACAGATGAGGTGAAGCACCACACCATAGAGCTTACCTAGGCACACCATTGCACAGTACACTTTCAGGAGGTAGAGCTGTCACTCTAACCTCCATCATCTGGTTATGATTGCAATACCAGCCCACCTTTTGTAGAGGAGTAACTTGTCTTTAGGGCAGTCTAAGGTGTTTAAAAAAGGGTAATTATTTTCTGATTTTGAGAGGTGAGGAAACTGAGACAAAGCAAACCAAATTGCTCAAGGTCAACTGGAAGTTTAGTGTCAGAGCCTAAAACAGACATTGGGCTGACTGGTGGGTCAGCACCAGCTTAGTCAGGTATTCATAAAGCTGTATTATTTCCTAATCTAAATGTGTCCACACTAGAGGGTGCTGAACTACTTTTCTAAAGTAATTTCCTGTCTTTCATGTATTTAAGCAAGTGCTGAACTCAAGTAAGACTTCTTTAAGCTTGACAGTGAGAATCTAAAGTGCAGGAGCTGTTCTTGGGTAACTGCATGTGGACATGCACTTTTGTTTTAGAGAATTAAGATTACATGGAGGAAAATATTCTTTAGATAAATGTATTTGCAAGTGTATTTTCCCAGGAAACAATATATGCATACATAAATTTATATGTAGAGAAGTTTATTGTTTTGTTTTTTGTTTTTTTTTTTATAATGCTAATACAAGAAGATCCTAAGAAAACCACAAAATTTTAACAAAGATGGTTGCACAGAGTTTTAAAATGTGTTTTTAAAACACATTTTTAATCAAAATGTTGACAGTCGAAATTTTATGGTTGACTATATAGATAAGACAGGCTTTTTTATCAAACTCAAATTTACCAGAAACAGACTGACTGACTTTTAAATAGCTTTCAAAAGTATGCATACAGATTTTTCAAAAACTCCCACATTTTCCACTAAACTTAAGAAATTAACTGTAAGAATTTGTGTAGTTCAAGGACTGTGAGCACATAGAATTGTTCAGGTTGTAGAAGACCTTTAAGATCAGACTAGCTATGACATCAAGAGGAATGACATTTCTAATCAGTCAAAGGATTGGAATTCTGCTCCTTCTTACAAGGCAATAAATGCAGAGAAACATTGCTGAGGTCAGTGGTGTTAATTTGAGATTATAGCACCAGCTTCATGATACCAAAGGTGTGAGCTTCTGTCCTTAACAAGAAACATGTATACACATGCATGTTCAGATGTGCATGTGCACACATACAGACAGCGTGAGCATCAGCACGTCTCAGCTACATTCTTTGGAATGATGTTTTTGGCCTGAGAGTGGAAAATCAATTTTGCTGTTGGGAATGTAAGAGCCCAGAATAGCTATTATAGAAGGAGTTAAAGGATAGTTTTCTCAGTGGGCAACTCAACAGATCCTAAATCAAACACCAGTGAGAGAATCTATACCATGTGGAATTGAAATGGACATAAATTATGTTACTTTTTTTCCTAAGCTCTCTTCTGTACTACAATTACCTTATGTTAACTTTAGACAGATCAGTGCATCTATTATATTCTTAGATATCAGACGGCAGGTACTTGTGTGAATTAAGACATTACCTGTATGCAGATCTGAGAAATGCAGTTTTGAGCAGCTTTCATCAAACTGTGTCTTCTCTCTGATCTTAGGTTCGTAACTTGCACAGGCATATTCTCTAAAAATCTGTTCAGAATCTGGTTTGCATAATATCTTTCATGAAGATTGTGGGAATACTGGGTTACTCTGATGATAAATTTATGACTGAGATGAAAAGGAAGGTTGTCGATAATTCAATTAGGCTGCGACTAGTCTTTTTTTAATATACTTGCATGTAGCCACTCTTACATGCATTGACCAACTTCCCTCTGGGTACTCAGCCCCCTGAGCTGGAAGACAGGGACAAGGAGCAGAATGAAGTCCCCACAGTCCAGAAGGAAACAGTCAGTGACCTGCTGCTCCACTTAGACATGGACAAGTCTATGGGGCCAGATGGGATCTGCCTGAGGGTACTGAGGGAGCTGGTGGAGGAGCTCACCAAGCTGCTCTCCATCATTTATCAACAGTCCTGGCTAACCGGGGAGGTCCCAGCTGACTGGAGGTTACCTGTCTACAAGAAGGGCGGGAAGGAGGATCTGGGGAACTACAGGCCTGTCAGCCTGACCTCAGTGCTGGGCAAGGTTATGGAGCAGGTCATCTTGAGTGCCAACATGTGGCATGTGCAGGACAACTGGGGGATCAGGCCCAGCCAGCAGAGGTTTATGACAGGCAGGTCCTGCTTGACGAACCTGATCTCCTTCTATGACAAGGTGACCTACCTAGTGTATGAGGGAAAGGCTGTGGATTTTGTCTACCTGGACCTTAGTAAAGCATTTCACGCTGTCTCCCACAGCATTCTGCTGGAGAAACTGGCTGCCCATGGCTTTCATGGGTCTGCTTTTTGCTGGGTTAAAAGCTGGCTGGCTGGCCCGGCCCGAAGAGTAGTGGTGAATGGAGTTACGCCCAGCTGGTGACAGGTCACAAGTGGTGCTCCCCAGGGCTCAGTATTGGGGCCAGCCCTGTTCAATGTCTTTATCAACGATCTGGATGAGGGGATCGAGTGCACCCTCAGCAAGTTTGCAGAGAACACCAAGCTGGGCAGGAGTGTTGATCTGCTTGATGGTAGGAGGGCTCTGCAGAGGGATGTAGGTGGGATGGATCCATAGGCTGAGGCCAGTTGTATGAGGTTCAACAAGGAGAAGTGCCGGGTCCTGCACTTGGCTCACAACAGCCCCAAGGAAGGCTGCAGGCTTGGGAAGAGTGGCTGGAAAGCTGCCTGGTGGGAAAGGACCTGGGAGTGTTGGTCAAAAGCTGGCTGGATGTAAGCCAGTCATGTGCCTAGGTGGCCAAGAAGGCCGAGAGCATCCTGGCTTGTGTCCAAAACAGTGTGGCCAGCAGGACTAGGACTAGGATCATCACCCCTGCACTTGACACTGGTGAGGTCACACCTCGACTACTGTGTTCAGTTTTGGGCCCCTCACTACAAGAGGGATGTAGAGGTGCTGGAGTGTGTCCAGAGAAGGGCAATGAGGCTGGTGAAGGGTCTGGAGCACAAGTGTTATGAAGAGCAGCTGAGGGAACTGGGGTTGTTCAGTCTGGAGAGAAGGAGACTTAGGGGGTGTCTCTGCAACTGCCTGAAAGGGGGTCATAGGTGGGGTCGGTCTCTTCTCCCAGATAACAAGTGACAGGACAAGAGGAAATGACCACAAGTTAATCTTGGGGAGGTTTAGACTGGATATCAGGAAAAATTTCTTCACTGAAAGGGTGTTGAAGCATTGGAACAGGGTTCCCATGGAGGTGGTGAAATTACTGTCCCTGGAGGTGTTTAGAAAACACATAGATGCGGTGCTTAGGGCCATGTTTTAGTGATGGACTTGACAGTACTAGGTTAATGGTTGGACTGGAATGATCTCAAAGGTCTTTTCCAACCTAAATGATTTTATGATTGTATAATTATATGTCCTTTTAGAATGACTGCATGGCAGTAGAACTTGATATGTATGAACCTGAAAAAGCAATATGGTTGGAAAAGTATGGTATGCATTGACTAATGCTGAAAGAAATATCTCCCAGCTTCCCTCAGAAAGCCAACTGCTAGAATCGGAGGGAAGAGACTTGCAAATTAAAAAGCTTTCTCCATGGCAGCCAGCCAGCACTGCACTTGACTGCATTCATTTTGGAGTTTTCCACTGACTGTCACCAGTTTCGGTGTTGAATTCCCACCTCTCTATAACTTCAAACCTGTGTGGCACTTTTGTTTTCCTTGTTTCCTGACTGGGAGGAGTCCCACTCCACCGGCTCCATGGCGCACTTTGCTACAGCAAAAGCTCTGCCCTCATGCATCTGCTACTTGCGGTGTTTTATAGCTGCCATAAAAACAACCAGTTTCATGTTTGGATGGGAGTAGTATGTGAACAGTAAAGTCAGAGGTGATAGCTTTATCAGAATACCTGGTAAGTTCTTCTGAAATTCAGAGCAGACTGTTTGGACCGGAGAGGTAATTCCAGGTGTATGAACAAGGTGTCTTCTGCTTTTATCCTTCAGCTTTTCATGTCCGATGTGTGACTCCAGGTGGCTCTCAATGGACCATGACAACCCCCTACCTTGCTGAATTCCTGTTCAGCAGCAGCCATTTCAGAAAACATATTCTGAATGCTTTCTCCACTGGTGCACTCTGCACACCCCATGGCTCAGAGTGCAAGGCTGATGAGGACTGCAGCAGAGCAGAGGTATGTAGCCTGGGGAAGGTGGGGAAGGTGCTCTCCCTGCAAGGAGGAGCTGGGCAAGGCAGATCACAGCAACCTGTTCCTGAGCCCTGCTCTTTGGGTACCATTGAGTTTGGGAGGCAGAGCTTGCCTGGTCAGGGCTCTGAGGTACCCTTGCATTTCAGCATCTTTGCATGATGGAAATACTTCACCCTACAGAGTACAGGTAAAGCCAGCCAGGGACAAAACACGGTGTATTGTTCCATTCCAGTAGCATAGAATGCATGGGATACCCATTTATCACTATGCCTTCTGCACCTTCCGCTCTAGCTCATGGGATTTACATTTCACTGATGTCAGAGGATATTGCACAGCCACTGTTTAAAATTCAGGTACACAAACTGTCACTCATGATTCACATTCTAAGGTTCATTGTTGACCAAAGATAATACTGGCATTTCATTGCATTTGCTGACAACCAGGAAACTCTGCACATTGTGAGCTTTGTGGAAGTAAGATGCTTAGGTCCTGGGAGGATTGCTTCCCATCAGGGGAGTTAGAGAGGCAATGCTCTTGCTGCTGCTTTCGTCTCTACTGGCCCTTGCAAAGTGATTCCTGAGGGCTAGGCTACCCTGACATCCAGCCTGCTAGCAGTACAATCAACTGGTATCTGGTGCTGAAGCCATGAGAAAATGTCTGTATATTTCAACACTTCTAAAGTGAGGTGCATAAGTCAGAGCCACAGAGCCACAACCTTCCTGCCTCTTCTACCCTATTAAAAAAGTATCTTTGGACATGGAAAAGCCAGGCAGAGAGTACAAAGCCCCAAGGAAACACTTTCTGTTTCATTCTAAGAAACCTTTAATCATCATTAAACAGCTGCAATTTCTTTGAAGGTCTCCAATAACATTTATCTGAACGTCAGCAGGAAATTTTCCTGAAGCCGAGGAAACTTTCATGTTCCTCCCTGACTCTTCAACGTATCTGATTTTTCTGCTACTCTTGAGTTTGCTCTTTGTTTTTCTATTGGACACAGAGAGAGGAGGGCTTTTGCTCTTTTTTGACTCTAAATAACTTCTGTCTTCAGACAATGTGCTTTAACTGGTACCCAGCACTTCCCACATTTATTTATGGCAAGAGCACAAGATGTGCTTTTGCCATATTCCTTACCACATTATTTGTAGGGAGTAAAGAATGCACATCTTAACTAGGAGACAGGAGTCATCTCACATCTTTTACAACAGAGGAGTAGGCTCTCCTGTGGTCTGGTGGGAGCATGATGCAGGGCAAGATCTCACCCCTGCTTTCTCAGGCTCACTTTCAAGCTAGATCTAAACCAGCGTATTTAAGCAGGCATAAAATGCACATTTCCTCTCCCACATTGTTTGAATTACGATTCAGTGTGGTGCCTCTGTTCTCTAAAGCTTGTCTGCAGAGCACAGCCACCCAACAGAGCAGCTAGTTGATGATACTAGACCTTTAACCCGAAGAACAACAATGTCTGGTGATGTTTGTATTTCAAAACCTGGTGGATCACGTGGGTGGGCTGTTTTATTTGCACGTGTCACTATTTGTATTTTCTTGTGTTAAAAACCTAGGAAACTGCATAGAAATATATATATAAATTGCACCACATGTTGCCAAGAGAACATTAGAGCTAAAAGTCGAGTATTTGGGAGTTAGGTAATGCCAAAAACACTTTAACTCCCTCATGTGTGCACATTATGAGACAGTGTCCAGTTACAGGATCACATTACTCCAGTTTCCACAGGACGGACAATACTAGGTACTGTAAACTGGAGGAAAGCTTGATTCTGTGTCCCTCCCACTACTGTGACAGAAATCAGGGGCTAAAATGGAAAACAGAAAACAGTGAGGAAAAGGGTGAGGTTTGGAAACAGGTGTAAGCAAGGAAAACCAACTGGTGAAAATGCAACACCTTTGAAGTCTGCAGCAGTGTTTGGCATAAACGTCCCAATAGCAGCTTACATCTGCTTTCATACTTTTCCTGTGTGCTCCAGTCTGCCCTGGGGACTTTTTGCTGAAAATGGTAATTATGACAAGTAATAAGATTCACCAGCATGGGATAAATAGAGGGAAGTGGGGAGAGCTGTAGAGACAAAACATGTTTTGCTTTCTGCTTCACACTGGTGTTCCAGAGGTGTGGGAAAGGGAGGGGACTTCATAACACTAAATTGCAGACTTATGTGGCAGGTCAGCAGTTCTGCTATGTTTCTTCTCCACACTGGCGTGGAGTATCAAACTCCATGCATTCAGGCATATTGCAAGTTTTTTATTGTTTATTCCAGGGAGCACAGTAAACCTACTGTCCCTCGGTGTGTGCAGTGGTCTGCTGCATAGTAACGTTTTGTTGTTATAGTGAAGAAAATATCCAAAAAAGAGAAGAAAAAAATGAAAGAAATGAAAGGGGAAAAAAGGACTCTAAACATAGCCTGAAATATTCTCTCTGCCAAAACTTCATTCATAACAGTAAGAAAGTGTTTATTAGTAGTGAATTAACTTCAAAAAATCCACTGAGGACTGAGGTAAAATGGTTGTCATCTAGAAAAATGGGAGAGGGACAGAAGAGATGAAAAATGTCCTTAAGGTCAGCTTTAGGACATCTGTTGTTCATAACTGTGTCTATATATAAATACAAAATTACTTGGAAGAAGGTGTTGAAAACCTAGGCAATACGCAGCTCTGGTTTCCGTTTGTTCACTCTGGAGTAATTCCACAGACTTTAGTGGAGAAGGTCCAGATTCACCCTGGTTGAAAAATGGAGAGCAGAATCTGACTGGAGAGCTCCAAGTTTACACATGATGCAGAAACCGGAGGATGAGCAAATAAGAAGAAACAATGTAACCAGATTCCAAGGGATTTGAATTATATTGAGATTTGGAGCCAGCAGACGGCAAATGCAGTTCATTGTCAGAATGATAAAATAATGAGACCGAATTCAAGGAGACAATCTAGAGAATAACTGCTACACACAGCAAATGTCTCATCGTATCTAGAAAAGAGTTTATGGAAAAATGATTGAAGTCCTCAGCCTGTTACACAGCTACAATAAATAAAAAGAGCTGTGAAGTACTGTAGTTAAGTGCTGTAGTAGAGGAAGAGAATATTAAAGAAGATGCACAACAGTCATACAATCTAAGGCACTCGCTAGGCAATTGTCTCTGGTTCTAATTATCGGTGTACAGGAAAGCTATCTGCTATTTTTCCTTGCCTCTGAGAAGGCTTAGCACTGAACTGGGCAATGCAAATTAGTAGAAAGGACACCCTGGTGTGGTCTTGCCTCCATCCTTTCTTCCAGTATAACTGCTGGATCCCAGTTGATCAGACGGAGATGGACACCTCAGTGACACACAAGCATTGCTCACCCCCAGAAGAAAGACTGCAAATCCTGAGGTTGCCCCAGAGAAGAGTGCTTTAGGCTGGTAGGCATGTCAGCATCTCAGGAAATCTATGTATTCTGGGTGAGACCTGAATGTTTGTCCCAGCCTTGTGATGAATTTGGAATAATGAGCGTGAACACAAAACGTTCAGGAAGAGACAGGCTATCTCTATCCACACATTCATGCTCTGCGCTGGCACCATTCTCAGTCCCTTATTGAATGGGGCCAAGAGAAACGTTGTCTGAAAACCTATAGGTGTTATGAAGAAGAATATTTTTGAGGATTCAGGGTACTTATAAAGGGCAGATATCACACCTTCATATTAGTGAAAAATACATTGACATTAATTAGCTTACTTTACAGAATTCTATAAAAATTAGGGATGAAAGTAACTTGTTATTAGATAGCTGGTTGTCTGTATCTCAGGGGAGTGATAAGACATTTTTTATACTATAAATTTCTAATCTTAGTGCAGTCTTAGCTCAACAGTTTTCCTTTCTTAATTTCATGATTCTACTCTTGAAATTTACTAGACCTGTCAGGATCAATTTGGAACGAGAACACTGATGTGTTGAAATAATACCTATCGATTTTGACTAAATGAGCAGAGAAGTAAGGCTGAAGGTTTGATTTTAATTTCAGCTTTGTTCTTCTAAAATCAACCTCCCTGGTAAGACAACTCCTGCATGTTTCAGCGTACTCAACTTTTCTAATTTGTTTGTGATTTGTTCTGTTTCCTTTGATGTTTCCTGTATGAGGGCAGTTCTGGGTTATACAGGACACTGCTGGTTCTAGCATCTCCAGACGTTTCCTAGCCAGAAGCTACCTCATTCTCACTCTGGCAAGCAGGTGAGCAGGGCTGAACACCAGCACATTCCTCTGGCATCACTTCACATCTCTCTGTCAAGGGCAGGGGGTGGCTTTGATCCCAGCAAAGGAGTAGGTGGGGAAGAGTGCATGAGATAGCAGTGCACACAGTGACACTTGCTGTGGATCAGCTGGTGTGTGCCAGCCACATATCTAAGCCCTAGTGTTTTATAGAGAAGTCCCTCTGCTTTCACATCAGTGACACCCTCTCCAGTAAAAAATTTCCTGCCAACCCTTTGCAAAAATCACAGCAGACATCCAGCATTCAGAAACTGCAAAAGGATCTGAAAGTTAATTCTGAAGAACCCAACCCCCCAACACCGGAAGCTTTTAACCCTAAAAAAGCAGCACGGAGGTGGAGGAGAAGACCAGAGACATTCAATGAACTTACTGAAGGATGTCCACGTTGTAACTACTTTTGTGTGAAAATGCATGGATCCTATCTTGTGGATCAGTTCACAACAGTCTGGGATCTCTGCCAAATGGGGGAGGTTTCTACCAGAAAAGTCCATGATCAAGCAGTTTAACAGTCAGCATTTCATAGATTTAAAGGTCAGCAGGGAGCATTAGCTCATTTAGGCCAACATACAGTAAAGCACACAGGCTGTAGGACTTCATCCAATTACCTCTGCATCAAACTGTTACATGCCTGTAGCATATCTTACTCGGAAGAAGTGGGTTCCCCTGGTCAGCCACTCTCATCACTGAAAGCATGTGCTTTCCTAGCCATTTGGGTGCGTCAATGCTGGAAATGCAGCAGTTCACAACGGGTCACACCATATCCAAGACTGCAGCATAAAAAAGGGATGTGCAAATCACACAGCTCCAGGATCCACAGAGTAGTGAGGGCTGAGGGAACAGGGAACAGTGTCAAGCGGGAGACGACTGTGTTTTTCATGGATGACACCAGGATGAAGCTCACCTGGGCACACAACTGTGTCTCCAGGAAGACAACAACATCTGAGGAATAAATTACAAGTCATAGTTTCACCTTTGTAGTGGTATTTACAGATCTTTGACAAGCCTCATGTCTTTGTGTTAGATAAAAAATGCCGATCAGACAGCAGACAGGTTTCTAAATGAAGGACGAACTAGTCTTTCAATTACCTCTTATCTAGCAAGGTTTCTTCCAATATTTCCGTGTTTAAGAAAAGGTATGGTTGTACTTTCCAATGTAAAGGGCTATTGTCAATCTGAAAACTCAACTAAGAAATAGGTATATGTTTAAAAAGTCTTTTGAAACACAGATGGGCAGAATTTGTGACAACTTTTGTCCTTTCTCGGTTTGCAAGGTAGTCAAGAGCAAAAGTTTATTTCACAAGAAAATTACTCTTTAATGGTAAATTGTTATCACTGGTTCTTTCCAAGCGGGGTAGTGCTTTAATTTGGTGTATATATTGTTGGATTTTTTGTTAAAAAAGAAGAATTAATAGGAGAATTTATGAAAACTTTTACATATACAAAAAAGTCTGTTTCACTTCTATCGAAATACCAGTCTTTGTACATAGAAGTGGTGATTCCTCTGACAATGTTAACAATAAAAAATTCTGCATAAGACAAGAAATTAGTAGAAATCTGGAATGTGCTGGACATCCCATCTGGGTTGCAGGAGCAAGACCGACTGTATTACACAAGCGTTCATACCCAGCTCTAGAAAAAAACGCAGTCCAGAGATCACGCTAAGGAAGAATCATGTGAAGTACTTACACAGATTACTGATTTCAGTGCATGTACCCATCCCTGCCTACAAACTCCCTCTGAACATACCTGAGCATAGCTACTTATCTCTAGCTGTACATATGTAAAACCTGCCTAAGCCCTATTTTGTCTTCAACACACTTCTTTGCTGTCAAGGACTTTCTGTTGCAGAAATTTGGCCCCTCCTGCTCTGCCAGAGTTTTCTGAAGTGTTCTGTGGCTAAGAAATCACTGGCTGCTGCATGCTAATGCTCCTCAGGAAAGGTCCGGGCTGTGTACCAGCATTAGAGGCAAGATCAGAAAAATTGTGGAAAAAGAAGTGAAATGGACGAGTACACAGTAAAGAGTTTAGAGGGATGCTGTCACCCAGGGACAAGCTTCAGGCTGCATAAAGGAGTGGAGAAATGAGTGGTGGAAGAAAGGTGTGACAAAAAATGTTAAGCGTGCTGGACATGCAGATGTGCCCAGACTGAAAACCCCAACCCCTGTCTGCCCCATGCACCTAGAGAACAACAGCCCTGAAGCAGCAGCCCCAGCACCCAGCACTCATTTGGGCTGTGCCGTCAGAATGGCCATGAGGATGGAAGATGAGGCAGATGTAGCCTGGTCTTCCACCTCGGGCTGAGGCCAGTGCTGCAAGGAAAATCCTGCAAATGCTGTCTCATGGACAACAAAAGGGGCTTATACTTGCTGAAACACCTGAGTTGCCCAGTGATTACAGCTTGGTACCTCCCGCTGGCAACATGTGCTGGAGCAGTCCTTTCCCAAATCATTCATGTTTTCCTTCAATTGTTCTCCAGAGGCTGGAGGTCTTCTGTGGCTCTTTGCTTACAGGAGCAGTGGGTTGGATGAGCTCACACCATTCATGCCTGCTAAGCTTCAGCACTAAATCTAGCTCCTGCAGTCATTCAACATGTGCATCCTCCCTACACTTCCCTCTTGGAAGGCAAGTCTGGCCTCACTATGCTCTGCTCTCTCAAGCCAGCCTCCTTGTTTACATCAGAGTAGCAAATCTACTGAGGAGGCCAATTAATTGAATTGCATCTGTGGCCAGTTTGATGCATTGAGCTAAATTCTTAATAAAGAATAATAGGAGATGATGCAGGCCACAGAGATTATTTGGTTTCCAGGAAACAGCCTGTGACTGGGAAACCAATATGTTCAGTGCTGGGTGCCAAACTGCCAACACAAGCCTCCTTTTTCGTCCTGCAGGCAGCTAGCAATCGGCCTCTGGTGAGCTTGGCCAGCCTGAAAAGCGACGGGAGGAGCTGCTGTGAGCTCCCCTACCTTGTCAGATTTCCAGTAATATGTCAGAGCAGTTGACCCCTGGATGACTCAGCCACATCTCAGAAGGGAAATGCCTGGCAAGAAGATCATGCTGGAGGAAAGGTTTTAACAGCTGGGAGAAGCAGCACTGTCATTGCGGCAGAAGAGGAAAGCAAGAAGGGGAAGAGCAAGTAAGACAGCATGATCTGACCTACCTGGAGACCAGCATGTGAAACTCAGGAGGCAATGGATGCCCCCATTGATGGTGAACTGAGGATTTTGCAAGCCAAGCCCATCACAAGAGCCAGAGGGATCAAGCTCAGGATAAGCTACTCTGTAATATGAGAACTGTTGTATCCTTACTGACATGTTTTCTTATGGTCAGACTGTGATTTCAGAAATCATTGGCCACGTTCACCCATAAGCTCCGTCTGCTTTGCTGCTGCTCCAGGGGCTGAAATAAGACATCAAAGTGTCTTGTCTGATGAGCACGTGTGTGTACTACTTTATGCAGCCAGAGCAGCAACAAAGGAGATAAAACATGCCAGGGACTCCAACCCCTTAATGTCTTCTGCAGGGTGGGACATGTGTTCTATCAGAGATAAACAGCTAGCACCATAAGGAGAATTACTGATATTACAGACAGGCTGTTCATGGACCACTGTAGCTATGGAGCCTATGTTCCCATGGCTTCATGTCCCATTGCTAAAACATAACCACCATAACCCCTGCTGAAGTCTTCTGCACCACTCATTTGACACACTATCCCCCACACTTTCCTCTCTTACACAGATATCCCCTACCGTCAGCTGTCTTTGTGGCCCTTTTATGTACTTGAACACTTGGCTTGCAAAACCAACTTGAGAGCTGAGCAGAGACCAGAACAATGACTATCCCAGTTGTGAGCAGTGGGACATGCTCAGCAAACACATGAGCTTTGCATTACATGTGCATACCTCTTTCCAAATATCTCAGTCCTCTGGGCCATCCCTGGTGCCCTTGGGGTGCAGCTTGGCTTGCTGAAGTTCTCACAGAGCAAAGATCCCAGCCAAAGATGTCACTAGGTCCAGACACCCTGAGAAAGGAACCAAAAGTCCCAGACTCTCTGAAAGGACAAGTACCATGTTAATGGCAGCGGTAGTCTTTTCAAAGAATAAGCCATGGTAGTTTAAACATCTGGGATATCTATTGCTTACACATGCTTTCTCTTTTATGTCTCTCTCAAACTCCCCAGGTGGGAGGAATTTCACTTAGGGATACTGATACCAGGATCCTGCAAAGACAACAAGCATAACAAAAACTCTTTCTGAATGTTTGGATTTCATTAACCCATGAAAATATCCTATGATCTACCTGGATCTGGTTGGAGGCTTTCTAATGTCTCTGAGTATAAAACCAGGAACCTTAACCAAGGTGGAGGTGTGCTCCCAGGCCAAGGGTATTCCACCCTCACAGATGGCTCTGAGTAAGCATCCAAGACCTGTCCATTTCTCTGAGCAGCTGCATGATTTGGTAGCCACTAGGTAGTCCATATCTGACTTTTGGGGTGCAGCTTTGTTCTGATTGGGACTTGAACCAAAGGGAAAAAAAATAAGAATACATAAAAGAAAAAGCCATTTCCTTAATCCTGGCCATTTACTTCTTCAGGAATTAATGATAAAGAGTTCCAAAAAGACTTATACCTGCATTTAATCTTACAATCGGGAATAAATGCACTAGGCTAATAGGACTATTGACAAGATTCTGCTTACAAATGTACGTAACTTTGAAGGATCAGTATCATGAACTGTGTAATCACTAGAGATGCAATACACATATGCTGTAAATCTGTGCATCCATCTTCCCCATCCCAGATATACAAACCTAAGTGCCATGGTTTGCTCAGGAAAGGAAGTCTTGCATTTCCTTGTGCAGAAGTAAGTTCAGGCAATATAAAAGGCTGTCTTAATCCTCTTGATCTTCTCTAAGATTTCCCCTATGGCTGACTCCGTTCTTCTGACAAGTTTGCAGTTCAGTCTCAAATGTTATTTCTGTCACTTTTCTGGGATGAAACATTTCCTTTACCTTTCCTTTCAGTCACACCTATACAGAGCGGGTAGACCATAAAAGATGTTTCTCTCTTCACAGTGTTTGAAGGCTTTACATCCTATTTGATATTGCTATTTTCTCCCACAGTTGAAAGGGAGAAACCATTGTCACTTTGCAAGCATTTTAGACTCCTCTGCCACACCAGAAAAGTACGCTGCTCAGCACAAGCAGCAATAAACTGGTACCCAAGATCCTCGTGTTCCCTGGAGGTTCATCCACATGTATCATGTTTGTTGCCCATTCAAGAATGCAGTGGATATTGTTCTCACTTGCTCAGTTTCTTTGACTCTCAGCAGATTTCCACCAGTGGAGCACTCAGCCCTGTGCATGCCTATTCTGCTCTGTAATGAAGTTTTCCCCTTGTATTTTAATATTTTTTCATAACATCACAAGCTTAGTTATATTTCCTTGTATTTCTTCCCAACAACAGATTGAGTAACAGAAAGCTGCATTAATACTGCAGTGCTTCATAATGCTCTGACTTTGCTCTTTGCAGAGCAGAATTGCCTGTGTTATCATTCTAACGTAATATAATGCAGGGACATTAGAAATGTTCCAGAGATACAAACTGATGGCCAGTCTGGTGGCCAGCAGTGGCTGGCAACCAAATGTTTTGGAGGAAGCAATAAAATGTGCACAATATTCCTTTCATTGCAAGACTTTTCAGTACAGGGAACTCCTATCCCAAACCCAGCTGCAGATCAGTTTATTCCCCAAACAACAAGACTAAATACCCCACAGAAATGTTATCCTAAGCAGTGTAATTACAAATGCAGATTTTCTCCGTTTAAGGCATCTAATCCCTTTCTGGAAGTCTTACTGACAAGTCTGCTTCTCTGCATGGCAGCCCAAATTTAATTAGGCTTTGTGCAAGGGGAATTCCCCATCAGCGTATGGCTGTCTGCCTTTTTAATTCTGTCACCTGCCCTTGTCTCCCAGGGTACACAGATAACTACCTGAAGGTGCATAGCTTGCTTTTCCCCTTGCAAGAGGAGCATCAGGGATTTCATCTTGGGACTGCATACTCAGCACCCATTCCCTGTAGGATTTGCATCCTGGCACACTCTACAGCACCACCTTCAAACTCTCTGCTGTGGCTTTTAATAGTTCCAGCAGAAAATGGACTGTTCAGGGATTGCATGCCTTCTCCTCTCCCCAAGGCCAACTCTTCCTGGGCATCTGTTTGCCATTGAGGTCTTTCCCTGAATTCCCACCTGAGAAAAGCAGACCTGGAATGGGCCCTTAGCAGGAGCTGGGGAGACACCTGTCACACATCAAGTCTTAAGCAGAGGTTTCCTGCTGGAAGGAAGGGAGTTTGTCCAGTGGGACATGTGGGAAGCATGTCTAAATTGGGCTGCTGGTGTGGGAAGGTTTGGGTGGCAGGCTGTGTTGAAAAGCAAGCTGCCCAGAATCTGGAGCTTTTTAAAGACAGCCAGCTTGAAAGCTTAAAGTGTTTTTTGATGAGCCTGTCTTTTGAAATTTCTCTGCAAAGTTGTACCCTGCACCCTCTCCCCCCTTTAACATTAATGTTGAAAAATAATAAAAATAATTTTATTAAAATGCAATTCTTCACTTCAGCATCACCATTTTGCCCATCATTATGTCATGAGAGTGTGCCAGATTTATCATACCAAAAGCTCCAGCTTGGCAGAGATAAAACACTTTGATGATTTTCATCAGAACTGGCATGTTTCTGTGGAATGTTTCAATCTAATCAAAAGGGCATTTTCTGTCAGACAGCTGTTCAGTCAGAACATTTCTGACCAGCTCTAATCAGATGTTTAGCTAGTAGTTTCCAACTGCACCCAAGAGACTTAGGCACTCAAGGCCCATTGCAAGGCTGAGGAGTTTCTTGCTCCTGAGACACTTGGTGCTGGTTTGTGTTCTGACACTTCTTCCATTTAACACCCAGTAAGACCAAGAGGTGACAACAGAGAAGCAGAAAGTAATCCGGGAACTGAGGGAAAGGGTCCAAAATATTGTCAAGAACCAAAGCTGAGGTGGAACTCCATCTGATGCAGAGCCTTTGGGTCCACAAGGACACAAAAGAGGAAAACGAGACTCAGGAGAGAGTAGAGCATCAAAGAGGGATCGTGAGTATTGGTAGTTACATTGCCTGGGAAAGTCCCAGCACTCTGAGCAATTTTACTGGCCAGGAAACTTTCCCAAAAGGTGTTGCCATGGGAAAACCACATGCAGCTACCACGACTTTGCCAAAGGCCTGGATCAATCTCCTAAGCTCAGTGCAATGGGCCCAGAAGCCACCAAGCTGAATGAGCAAGGCAGCAACCACTGGCACCCAAGACCATAGAGCTGGGGCACTTTATAGCATTTCTTCTCATCTTGCTCTATTCTGGTACTCTGCTGTTTTATTTTTTTCCTTTTCCCCATATTGAAGATTTTGCCTTACAGAACCGAGCTAAATGCATTCAAAAACACATACGTAATTACATATAAGACCTTTGACAGCTTTAACCAACATATAGAATTTAAATATGTACTGCTATTCTCCTGTGGATTAGTAACACTTAAATCTGCTTTAAATCAATATTTTGCATCAGTGACTAAAGAAAATTAGCAGTGGGCTGGGACTGAAATTGAAACCTGCAGATACCCTCACTACATCTGCACAGCTCTGTCCCTGTAGGAGACTGTGCCATCTGGTATGCTGTGATCAGGACACTTGTCAGGCAACAAAATTGAGTCGAGGAGCTTTGGGGGCTAGGAGCTCTTCAGTTCAGACTTTTACTGAGATTAGGAACAGAACTTACACTTTAACAATGAACTGTAAGTGAACTATAAGTACTAACCCTCTCATGCATGCCTTTTCCCACATCAGAGCTGCTCAGAGGGCTAGAAATGCCTTTGCACCCTGTTTCTGAGTCCATCTGTCCAAAATGAAGTTTTCCCACTGAGGGTATCTTATCTGTGGTGGCTGCTAAAGTCAACTGAGAGCAGCACCTGAAATAAATTTCCCCTATGTGACCCTTCTGCATAGAGCCCAGGCCACTGAAGCATCTTAATTCTCAGCTGGGGAGATGCTGTGCGTATCCCTGGCATGCCTACACCCCCATTTGATCTGCTGCAAGCCATGTGTGGCTGGTAAGTTAGCATATTTTACTCTGGAGGAAAATACATAGCTTTCTATGAGAAACCCCCCCGCCACTTATTTCCCAGCAATTACTCTACCTGCTAAACATTTCCATCCTCTTCTGTCTTTACAGCTCCTGAATTTACAAGATGTTTTTTAAAATGTTCTCTCTCTAGTATGTTACCTTCCTATTGTTCTGTTATTTGCAAACCACTCTTTAGAAGACTTTAAGATTTACCTGTGACTGAGCGTTTTCTCACTCAAAAGTTGAGTTCAGCAAATTTTAAACTTCCAGCTGTGTTTGTTTCTCATGGTCCCTTGTCAGTGCATCAGTAACCACAGGATGAAACCCACTGCTTTTAGAATGAGCGATCTCCCATCCTTCTCTCTCTAAATAAACCAAGGTGCTCAAAGCCTGTTACTTCAAGGCAGCATTTTCAGACCTGGCATCACATATATCTGTTTTCTGAGCCATCCACTTCCCCATTTCATGCCACCTCCCTTTGCGTTCTCCAGCACCCTCTCCATACCAGGGGCACCAAGCTGGACACAGAAGGCTAGGGATAGAGTCTCCACAGCTAGAGCCAGCAGTCTGTAACTTGTGGTCCCTGCTCTTTGTTCAGAGCCCCTGCATGGGAGGGCTGTGTTAACCCTCTCAGCTGCAGCCTCTCACTCAAAATGCACATTAAGTTACCCTGCCACAGGCACTGTTTTCCAGAACTGAACTGTCTCCCCCCTCATCACAGACTGCTTCTTACTAATTTTTGCTCTTAGCCAAATACAAAGGCATACACACTGGGCAGTACACAGCTTAGCAATCTGGATTTCCCTGAGGAAACCTTCCTCAATCATTCATTATTCTATGCATTCCTGTTTCATCTTCAAATTTTATCAGCAACGATTTTTATGTTTCCTTCCAGATTATTGATTAAAATATTGAACAACCCTTGGCCTGAAATCCATCCTCAGGGATACAACTAAAATCATCTGCATTCACAGGCTGGTCCACTTGCACAATTACCTTTTGAGATCTACTTTTTGGTCCATTTTTAATCCATTTAACAGGCCTTATTGATTCCTAGACCATGCTTATTTTAAGGAAAGGGTACTTTAGAACACAATGGAAAGCTTATTCATTTGAGAAAGTGCATTCATTCCGGTCCCGGAAGCCTAGGGAATTGATGTTGACTTAGGTCCTCAAAACATAGCACTTATTTCTGTTTTTCCACTATTTCCTTCCACAGTCGGCTGCTGTCCAAGCAATAAGAAGGTTAAAAAATATTACCGTTATTTCAGAGATGCTGTGCTTTATGCACTTCTTGACCGCCCTTTTTTTCACAAAAGGACTTGCCCGTTTAGTGGTAGTGGTTGTTAATTACCACTAGGGGCCAGCGTTTTATACTGGTGTTCAGAATTACTGCCTGAAAGTTTCAGGACTATTTCCAAACATCACTTTCTTTTAAAAAGGTGCAAGGAAGAAGACGTGTTACTCCCCAGTGCAATGCTTTTGAGATCATCGAGGCTTCCTTAACTGGCAGAATCATTATGAATGCCAAGTATGAAAGAAAAAAAACCCAGCTTTGGCATTATGGAAATGGCAGGCTGGTGGACCCCTTACAAACAAATTATTTGTCTTTAGCTGCACCCAACTCTGTGTCTGCTGTTCGGGCAGACAGAATTTGCTTTGTTGTGCTGTGGAAAAGTCCTTTTCAGATATACGATACTGACCCTTCCAAGTGTGCTGAGGACCCTGGGAAGACTTTCAGTCAAGAATTCAACGAAACAGTTCTGAAAAAACATTATCTGAAGAAGCACTGTTTTTAAGAATCTAGGCACACAGAGTTGATATGTGCAGGTTTTTGTAGTGTGCGTAAACAAGAGAAAGCAAACTCCCGCAGAGTACAACTGATTTCTGGAGTGGAAGGGCTTCAACTAACCCAGCATGGAAGCAAGCTGCAGCTAAAAAAGTTAAAGAGGAAACCAGAAAATAAAAAAGAAGGAAAAGCAATGAAGTACAGAAAAACACATTGTTTGGAATGATGCAACTGTAAGGGTGCAGTGAGAGAAACTGCACCCTCCAAAAAAAGGCAGAGCAGAAGCTCTTGGAAAAGAAAAGCAAAAAAGCAGTTTGAAGCGATAAAATTTCTCATTTAAGCAAAACAGAGACAATAGGAAATCAAATCATAATATATACATACACACACATATATAAATATATATACATACTTCTTGGCAAATACTGAACCTCTTAGAAATAGTGTGTGGGGACTGATGACATGGTTTTAAATAAAACTACTAATAAACTGGCTACAGGAGAAACTTGGTGCAAAAGTGGTAATTAACAGAGCACTGAAATGTCACAGCAGGTGACTACTTGGCCCTAAGCAATGTGCAAGGCCTCATTCAAAAGAGAAAGGCAGGCATGAATAAACAGCAGAGTAGAAGATGCTACCAGGAGGAGGAAAACAAGTTACAGCTGACACCAGATAAGGACAATAAAAATCCTTCTGGTTAGCCAGAGTTAAGAACAGGCAGGTCAAGAACGTTGATGAGCAACTTGTCAAGGTCATATCTGTCTTCCCCACTCACCAGGAGAAGGATGCCCTTCACAGACTGTCTAAAAGGTGTGGGTGGTCACAGAGGTCAAGGTGAAAAGATAAGGTCATAGCAGAAAAGTAAATACATTAGTCATATCTATGTTCACTTGAAAGGAGCTCTCTAAGGTTCAGAGTTCACTTTCTCTTGGGATGTGCTGGAAGTTCTGTGTCTGAATAAACCTATAGAACAACTTAGTAAAACAAAGAGTGAAAAAGTCACCGTGAATGATGACATTCATCCAAAACTTCAAAAGGAGCTCAATTATCAAATTTCCATGCCAGTTTCTGTGGTGAGAGCTACCACTTAGAACAGCCGCAGTGCAGGAACAGTGGGTGGCCAATAACACATCAATTTTGAAGAGCTGTGGGGAGGGATGTTGTGGGCAGTGCAGGTTAGTAATTCTGATACCCATGCTGAGCACTACAAGATAGAATTTATGGATACAACAAACACATTTAAGAAGAGCCCTCAGCTTTTGCAGAAGGCAGTCATGTTTCACCAATCTGTGAGGGTCGTTCTGAGGAACCACTGAACATGTTTTTGAGGAAGATCCGGTTGTTAGGTACTATGTGGGTTTCTAAAACAGCTTTTGACAAGATGATTCCCTACATGTTTTTGGAGAAATTAAGCTCAAATGAGCTAAAAGAGAAAGGTATTGCGTAGATAAAGAACAAGTTAAATCAGAGGAACTAAAAAGTGACTAAAAAGTCAGATTTTACAACAAAGACAGGTTGCTAATGAAGTAGATCTATACAGAAAATGCATGTTGAACAGCTTGTTTGCAAATGATTGGTAGAAAGGGTAGTTGACTAATGAGACAACCAACTTTGGCAAGCACACAAAGTTGAGGTAGTAAAAGAACAGGGTTGCAGAAAACCCTCAAGATGCAAAGTAAAAAAAAATAGTTGTAGATGAAACTCTGTGCTATTTAATAGAAAGCAGTCCCCATGTGGAAACAGCAGTGTCAACACTGCGTACAAAGCAGTGAATTGTGAATTCTGTAGTTTTACTAAAAACCAGATTTTTGTATTACTGTGGGTTGCTTGCAAAAACATTAGTTCAGTGAACAGTAAAAATACAAAAAGCAACTAATGCTAAAAATGAAGACAACAGAAAGACTATATTACTATATTAATCCATACATGCCTAGGATATCCATGTCTTGAATACCAGCTCCAATTCATTTGTTACAGAAGAATTTTGTGGAGCCAGAGAAGCACCACAGGGATGACTGCTGTGTGGAGAGGCTGCAGCATGAAAAGTGATTAAATGTAGGCAGGACATTGCTTCCTGAGAAAAGGTGGCTGTCGAGATACACACTAGAGCTTATGCTAACAATGAAGTGGGATGTCCAAACCCCAGGGAACCTGGGTTTGTAGTGTTGCAGCACTGGGAACGGATCCCATGAGGGGGAAATGCATTTGGGATTTCTGAACTGCCAGAACTCACTTTGAATTTGAACTTTGTATAGTCTTGTTGCTGCAGAAATTTATTTGACTCTATATGGAGAACAGGGATGAGGATGAAGAAAGATGAGTGAAATATGATTCTAGGTGTCATGTCTCTGGCTACTGAGGATAGACTGTTCCCTGAAGGCAATGTGCATTGTTGTAGGGACACATTTCTCAGGAGAGACAATTCTGAGACTGACACATTCTTCAGCACAGTTTTCTTATAAATTTTTCCTTACTTCTAAGCAAGCATCAGGTCTGACATATAAAGGCCTTGAATAGGGTGTGCTGAACTGCCAGATCTCACATTCTTTATCATCTGTGCAGCAGCATCTGGAAATGGACCCTCACTATGCCAGATGCTGTACAAACATGGAAATGAAAGGCAGCATCCCAGCAGCATCCCATTGCTGTACAGCAGCTTTTCCTTCTTGTGGTTATTAAGCAGGCCAACAGGAGGCCAAGGTGCTAAGCATGAGGCTGACATTAAGGAAGGGAACAGTGGACAGTGAAGGAAGCCATTTACTGTATGAAAATCACATGCCCTCAGTGTTTTAATTTTTTGGAAATGGTTAACAATAAAAGGTGCTAATATCCCAGAGAAATATTTTTTTTTTACTCTTTTAAAAATTTTATTTTATATTTTCCCCTGTTAGATTCTATTATTTTTGAGTGAGTAGTCCAGGAAAACTGAATGATCTTTTCTCTTTACAACAAGGGTAGTCCTCATCTACATCACCTGTCTTCCACGTCATCCATCTTTGTTCCATGATGCTATGTCTAGGGTACAAGTGCCCTGGATTGCTAGACATCCTAGCTGAAGGCCACTCTGTTAAGTGGTGCCTGTAATTAATGACTTCACTGTATTACCTCTGGATCTTCCATCTTAGTACTTCTCAGTTTCACTTTTCTTTAACCACATCTCTTTACCTCTGGACTCCTTTGCCATCACAGAAGCACCACACTGATTATATGAGTCAATTTAGCTTTTGAAAGCAGAAGCAGCATTGTTGTACATTGTGTGTGAAAAATACATAAAATGAAATAAGAAGGCCCTTCTTCTTCATGGTCTTAGCAAAAAGTAGAAGTGCAAAGGTCAGTACAGAAATAAGTTGTAGGAGAATAGGGAATTTTTAACGATTTTGAAATTAGAGAATAAAACCCCTGAACATGAAACCCACCAACTTAGTCAAAACAGATTTGTGCTAGCATGTGTTGGGGCTAGTGATGTTTGTGGGGCTGGTTTTGTTACTGGACATGAAAAAGGCTGTTAGAAGTGCCTTCCTGAGCTTCATATAAAACTGCAAGGCTGTCATTTCTCGGCTGGAGCCAGTTTGAATTCACAATTGATGATAATTTTCAGTAGATGGCCAGGCCATCATCACTTAAACAGCACCTTGATCTGCCTTTAAATAGCCAAGTCTTGTTCTTTGTTCCTTCTGCAAAACAGAGAGAGACAGTCCTCAAACTGTGAAATGGAAGGTTTAAACTTTAAGACCATCTCAGCAAACTGGAGATGCTGTTCAGCGGGGACCAGGCTGAGATACTGTATGAGGAAGCAGTACTCAGCTGCATAAAGAGAAGGTGGGCATATCCTTCCTCAAGACCAGCTCTACAGGGTCTGTAGCTCAGTGTAGGTTGTGTTGCAAAGACTGTTGAGCTAATGAACACTAACTCACTTCAAAAAGGACTCTCCAAGACTGGAGGTGTTAAAAAGCTGTTTAGATTAGGACATGGCAGGGTACACAGGGATACAGCTGCCCTTGCTCTGTATCTCTGATATCTCTGGTGACCTTGCTGGGTGGGCCTTCCGCACGACCATGGTCTCTGAGGGTCCAGACTTACTGATAATGCAAATTCTTAGAGCATGATCATAGATGTTGAGGCTCAGGATAAAAATGGCCAAAAAAATCCTCATTTGGAGCCTTGGGCTTGTGTCTTCAGAGTGTTTACATACAGAAAGTGGGATAGTGACTAAGGACTAAGCTGGAATTAAAGCTGTTTCCCAAATGCCTTCTCTCCATCCATAAACAGACTGCAATAAAGAAGGTATCAGAGGAAACCCGGAGAGATAAGAGCTATTTTCCCTGGACTCTACTTGTTTTCATCAGACTGTGTAAAGCTAGCCATGCAGCGTGGGTGTTTTTCTCTTTAGCTTTGGTCCTTTTCTGGGCTGTGACCCCTGCAAATATTGCACCTCACCTTCCCTCCCCTGGAAGCCAAAATCATAACTCTGTTCTTAACTACAACTCCCAACATATTCAGCCTCCCCACAGCCTTATTTTTATGGCCAGCACCCTATCCAGCCTGTGCTCTCCCTTGCTATAGGGTGTGGAAAAGTCTAGGAGACAGAGGTCTCCAAAGAAGAAGAGGTAAAGCAAAAGTATGAGGCCAAATATGTGATGCTCTGAAGAGGAGAAAAGGAAAGCATGGGACATTGGCAGTTTTCTTGCTGTGCCTTTCTCAGCCATTGGACCTGTGGGATTGGCCAGGTCCCTTGAAGACAAGATTCAAAGTCAGAGTTCAAATTGTTGTGAAACCCCTGTTCTCATAAATGACTTTCATGTATTTTATTTAATAAGCACTACTAAATTCAGGAAGTCTGAATTGCTATCTTTCCAGACAGACTGATGGGATGGAAAAGTCATATGGAAAAGGTACTGAATGACTGAGAAAAACATAGCAAAACAAATCCATGGAGGAAGAAAAGGAAGACTGACATGTCTAACCAGTAACACTACAGTGACCTGGCCATGTTGTCCCTATCACCAGAATTAAGAAGTTTGATTCCTCCACAGGTAACCTGGAAGTGCAGGTATGGAACAAAAATCCATGGGTTGAAGCTTTTGTAGTTTCTCTATGCAAAACCTCTAATTTAATTGAAAGCTATGAACACACACTGTAAGTTAGTATAATGAGAGGCAGTTCACATACCAGTCTCAGAATGGAGTCTGGGAAGCAAAAATAAGATGAGAAATCCATGGTGTTTGAATTAAGTGGAGTAAATTATCATCTAGCAACAAATACACCAGATAAATATGAATGTTATCACCTCCTGTGATGGCCTAGATTTTATATACACTTCTAGCTGCAGGAGTGAGAGGCACGTTAGAAGGTCACATCATTAAAAGTGCTGGCCATCAGGTCTACAAGTTAACAACTTGAGTATAACAAATGTAATTGAGAGGTCCAACCAGGAGACAAAGGAAAAATCCAATATCCAGTCATGGTGATGGTTGCTTTGGAAGGCACCCAGTGTACAGACCAAAGTTGTCTGTTCTGACTGTTGAATACAGTAAGTGCTGCAGTGGCCCTTTTTCCAGTCTGATCTGAAATAGACTGTGTCACTGCCGAACACACCTTAGCAAAGATGTAGGGAAGTCTTTGACTCTCCATATCAACTAGGAGAGACTTTAAGGCTACCTAAATTTCCCCTCACCCTTTCATTCAATAGATCCCTAAGATGTTGTCACAACCCATCTACCAGCAGAGAGCTAGCCCAGATATGCTTTGTCCCCTTTTGGCCTGAAACACTGCCTGCAGAGGTGTTATGCACGGGCTAGGGTCATGCGATCTCTCATGAAACTTAAGGCAGGCAACCTGATAAAACAGCCAGCAGGCACTTTTGAATCAAACCTGGGTAGTGGATTGGCATTCTAGGACTTCAGAATCCTCAGCAAGCCCTCTGACACACTTGGAAGCAAACCTGAAAACAAACTTATGCTACCTGTCCACATGGCACGAAGCCCGGCTAACAGTTTCAGGCTGATGCATGTCACTAGGCTGATAAAGAAATCATATCAAGACCGTATGATTTTATGTAAGATCAAACCTGTGGGCCTGTGGATGTTCTCTCATCTCTGTGGCATCTGCTTGACTGCTGCAGCAAGGCAAATTTTTGCTATGGTACCTGTGTAAGATTTCATATAACTAAAGACAGGAAGCAGAACATGGCTAATCCCATGGAAATCCAGAGGCACTCTTGCCCAGGCTAGCGCTTCCAACAGAAGGCTTTGTTACTTTCACATGAAGACCCGATACACATAGGACCTCTCTTGTGTGCCAGTGGACCATATCCCTCTGATACTGCCAGGAAACTTTTCCTAACTCAGGCTGCCAGGAGCTGCTGCCATTAAGAGGAATCCTTTAGCAGACAGGGCACTGGAGATTTTGATTTTAAATAGCATTTGCCACCAGCTCTTGCCATTCAGGGCCAAGAATAAAACTTCATTTTTTTGCACATGGCCCAAAACAGTGGATCTTACCTCTGCAGAAAGAACAGTGCCATTGACCAAGATATAAGCACCCAAATGCAGGTAGCCACCTGAGTGACAGTCCAAGTGACTCTTCAAAGGTCAGGCTGTGCTAAGCCATGAAGGCACTTCAGATACAAAACCAGAAAGAAAACTTTGGGCAGGGCCTGTTCCTGGGTTCACATCATCGTGCACTGTCCTGAACAGCATGTTAACTCCAAGCTCATTAGCTTGGGGCCACTGAGGGAAGGGGCTCTTCTCCAGCTCAGCTGATGCTGTTTACAAGCCATTGCACCTGCAAGTTGAGGGAGCCAGGGGGGTTACTCCTGCTGTGGCAGTAGCAAAGACCAGCATCAAGGAAGGTTTTAACAATCCTTAAATTGCTGTAGCTGACTCACCGTAATTCACCTGCCAGAGCCCTGAAAGTATGTTTAAAAGCTCCTTCAGAGACGATGGTTTATCTTGGGTTGACTTTCATCAATACATTTAGATGTGCAAACCACAGCATTTAGTTAAATCACTGAAAGTGCTTTTACAGAAGAGCTTGCACAAAGACCCCATTTTACTTAAATCAGCCCAATGGCTGCATGTAGAAAAGGTCAAAGAACCAAGAAAGGTGTCAGAACTTATACACAAAACAAAGTATTTCATTTTGTTAGACACACAAGTAATTACAATTGCCAGGTACTGTGATTCAAGGAAGAATCTAATTGCATCCATGCAAGGACAGCTGGATTCCATGAAAGCTGGAACTAGCAATTGAAATAACCTCCTAATATTTTTAATTTGGGATCCAAGAATCAGTGAAAGACCTTTTAAAATGAGTTTCCAAGCATTCTGATGGAAGTTGCAGCATAGTGTGTTCCATCTTTTTTTTTTTTTCCTAACAACACACAGTTCTGCTGTTGCAGATCACAGGCTGGCTTGGGGAAACTCCTGAGATATGGTGGACCTTCAGATCACCACTGGCTGTGAACAAAGTCCATCAGAGAGTGATGAGAAGGCATCTCAGCTTGATAGTCAAAGCAGCAGTGTCATACACAACTGGATTAAGTGGGGTCTAATTTCAGCTTTAATGGAAAGTAAGACTCACATTTCACATAATTTGATTCTTACAGAGATCTGGATGACTTAACTGTTCTTCCATTACACTCTGCTAATGGTCAGAGTGAAAAAAGGCTGTGATCCTTGAAGATTTGTGTCTTTAGCATGTTATGCCTCAAGCCCTCAAGAGGAAAATGAAGCACAGGCTATGACATTGGTAGGATCTTATAATTCCTTTCTAGGCTGAAATATGTTTTTTGGCTCTTCTCCCAAATGCCTATTTCAAGGTGACACCTTTTCTGCCTGCCAAGAGAGCTGCAGGTGTCTCCTTGGTCTTGGGACCACAAAAGCAATGGCAACAGTTGGATTTCTGCATTTGCTCACTCAGAGCAGTAATGAGTTAGAGGAAAAGGCATTTTTTCCACTTGCTTTTCTCATTTTGGAGCAGTGACTAAAGAGACATGGGCATTTCACTCCTCTCAGAAAGTTTATCAGACTAGCAGGAGAACTAACAAAGAGAGTGTTCTCCTAAATGCAGCTCCATCGCAAAGATTTTATAGGATTTCACTCTAAGCAGCACTGCTATCGTTCCCCACTTTGTTCCATCCACTGTTTTGCCCCTCCAATTGGTCCTTAACAGCTGTTTGGATAAGAGACATAAGTTAATGAGGTAGTCCACAGGCCAAAGAAAACTCAAGTTGTAGTCCCTTTTACAGTGGATCTCCTGCCCAAATTTCACCTTCCACAAAACTTGTGGAAATTTAATCTTCTCAGATATTTGTGAATACTTTCAATGACTACTATAGGACAGAATGACTGATGGCAAGCAGATAGCATATTTATTTATCCTGATTCCTGATGAAAATCAGACCAGGTTTTTTCATTGGGAAGGAAGTCTTTTTCTTGAAAGATCCATTTCCTGATATTTAGGGATTTTGACAAGTGAAAATATTTAAGAAAAAGAAGGAAACAAGCAAAAGTAAATTTTGGTGCCCTCAAAGGACTAACATCCATATTCTAACAAATGCCGTAAGTATAGATAGTGAAGGCAGAAATTTCTGACTAAGGATTTCTATTTTTATTCTCACCCACACTACTTTATGGGTGGAACAAATCAATTTTCTGACCCACTCTACAAATAACCTTTCCTGCCTGCTGTCATCTTCCTTTGCCCTCCAAACTGCAGAACTAGCTAGAACTCTGCAGAGTTCCCAGCAACAAGAATGCATTACTTCTCAGTACTTGATTATTGCAACGGTGAGCTGAATAGAAAGAGCTCTGCTCCAGGTGACACTTGTCTTTGTCAGCTTGGTGCAAGGTCATTGGAAAGAGGATAGTCACCTGGCTCTGAATGAGAACAGACTCCTGGATGTTGTTGGAGGCCAGTCAAGATGTCCTTCTTCATGGGTGATGGCTCCCTTAGCACATCTTCACTTGTTCAGGAAAGCTGGTACTGAATGGGCAGACTGGTATTACTAGAAAACTATTGACAATTACAGACAATGAAGTTTCTTTTCAGAGGAAATGGTTTTCTACCATCACCTGAGCTCCTTAGATGCCTCCAAGGCATTAACAACCTGCAAGCCCCAAAACTTCTTTTACTTTGCAGACGGATCTGTACCACACACACTTGCAATACCCATGCTCTTAGTGCATGGCAGGGAAGTCTGCCTGCCCAAGGCGCTGACTTACTGCTCTCGTCTTTTCTCCCTGAGAAAGTCCTAGGCCTGTACCTATCCAGGTATACAGCTATTAATAATATCTCACCTGGGAACTGAAATTTACTCCTGAAAAGAGCATATACACTGCCATTTCTGATAGAAAATGTCAAACCACTCAGTATTTCTTTTGTAATATCCTCTAGGGTGGAAGTGTTTTTTTTTAACAGAGATGGCAAATGCATTTCACACCTTAATTTCAGGACTGTCATTCAGAGAGATAAACAATAGACAGGAACTGAGAAGAAAGCTCCCCTTTCATGTCCCCAGTGGGCACATATTCTGCACAGCATGCTGCTCCGCCTGCTAAAGGAGTGTGGGCAGCTAGTTTATGCTGCCAGCTTGACCTGGTACTGTGGAACATCTCAGGTCTTTGCTTTGGTGTAAGGAAATCAATCACCTCATGGTGAATGCAGGCAAACTTTGTAAGTCAGACCGGAGGGCCATGAAAGGAGGATGGGGCATGAGGAAAGCAATAGCAGGGCTTGTACCCTCTAACAGAGAGGCAGCTGGACAGTATATGTCTCCCATTACATGATCTCCACCTGCTGCTTTAATAAGTTTTTCTGGACCTTGACAAGTCAGAGGAGTACCAATCTTCATTAACTTTGGTGTCTGGCTGGTACACCCGAGCAGTAACTGGTGGAGATAATTGCCCACCACAGAAATTCTTCATGTGCCAAGGTTTTAAAACATTACAACTCCTTGCAGTTTCCTTCTGTCCCCATTGCACCCTGCCAAATCAACAAAGGACAGGTCGGTGGCCCCTGGCGTAGAATGCAAAGAAGGCACAATAGTGAAAACTTACAGCAGCACCTGTACAAGGTAGCAGTACTCTGGAAAGATGGAAAACTTTTCTAGTTTTCCCTGAGTTTCTACCAGCAAGTTCAGTCTCCAGTTGGGAAGAGCGCTGTGGTGTACTACAGAAAGGTTCCCCATGACTGCCCTGGCAGAGCATCAGACACAGTGGGCCATCAGGACCAACATTTCTGTGGATGCTGGTTTTGTTCCAAAGACATTTGAAGTATGTGTAACACTTATTGCCACTTTCCTGGCCAGGGCCAGATCTCTGTCACACTTGGCTGTCCAGAGGGCTCTTAGGGCACCAGATATGAGGCATGGTTTCCTCTGGCTGCTGAAATGGCAACACAACTCCTCTGCAGCTCCTGGTGCCAGTTGTCTAAAGCATGTCTGGCAACAAGTGAGCTCATACGACTTGAAAATCAGGATGAAATACCTCATCAATTTGAAATCCATTCTTCTGGGATGCTTGTCTGGATTATTTTTTTTAAAAAAACTGTGTTTTTTTAAATCATTGACCTCAGACAAACCAGTGGATAAATTATATTTTTTCCTATGTCAACTGTTTGTTATCAGAGGAAATGTCCTCAGAGTCAGGACTTGCTGTTTTTTGTGTTTTATCTGTGCAGCAAATTCCATTAAGTGAAATTTAATGCCAAAGCTCTAAGATCTGCATTCCTGGGGAATGACTGTTTGGGGGGCATTGTCTTTGAATCGAGAGCAAACACAAGCTGATAAAACACTTGTTGGATTATTTAGTCATGCCATCTTTTGCTGGATAGCTAACACACACATAGAAATCACTAGAGGCAAAAATATTTCCTAAGTGGAACATTGATGATTCCTGAAAGATACAGCAATGGTCTAAGGCAAGTAAGCAACCCTACTGATGATTAAACTGTTCCTGACATACATAACAGCCTGAACAAGATCTTCCTCTGCCCCCTCAGGGTGACAAATCTTGTTTGTATCTGGCGATGTTGTGCAGCAAAGCACACAGGGAAATAAAACATCACCCTATTTCATCTTCTCAAAAACAGAACTGCGGCTGATTCTTCATCACTTTGCATTTCATTTAGCAACAGCTAGAGGAAGCCTAAGTTTCCTTCTTACCCTCACCTGTAGAAAGACCGGCAGAGCAAGCTGGGGCAGAACAGCTCCTTGCTCTTCTCAGGGGCCAAGGGTCTGACAGCATTGTCAAGCCTTGTAAGATGCTGCCATTTTGTTAGGGACACACTGCACTGCTTGTCCCCCTCAGTCACCATAGCTTGCTGTATCTATGTAGGTGAGGAAATTCACCTACGGCAGGCACATTAGTCAACAGGGACAAAGGACTTGTCTCTTTCTCCCCTCTTCTCCCTCCTGTATCCTGTTATTTTCAGGACATAAGAGAATACATAGACAAATACCAACACAACTGCTAACCTAGTAGCAAGACTCTGTCAAGACCCTCCTGTAGCACTGCTGCTCGTATCAGACATGAAGGTTTTGTTGAAGCCCCTTTAACTTAAGGTTGATGTGCTTATGAAAATCAGTATCTAACCTGTTAGGCTGCAGAATATGGCTTATGCACATGACTTGCATACGGATCAGAAGCTCAGGGATGAACAATGCCCAAATAGCAAGAACTGTTGGATTTGTTCAGGTCCATGTCTTTGGCCGCTATGGATTTTGGAGAAAACTGGCCAGTGAACACAAGGTGCAGTGTTGTTTAATAATTGTTGAAACACAAAAGCAGCACAACTGTCATGATGATCTCAGACCTAACAGTGTTCACGTTACTTGGTTGATACCCGCATGGTCTAGACCCAATTCTGTGACCATGAGCAGGCTGTTAGTTAAATCAAGCTAGCCACTAATCAGTTAACTAAAACTTGGGCAAAGATGCAGCAGAAAGACTTCTTCCAGAATGGGCATAAACCACTTCATGCTCCTTAATTTGAGATCAGGGCAAGCCCAGACTTCTTCAGCAGCCTGCCTTACTTAGGTACATGAGGTCATGGTCAGCCAGAGCAAACTGCCCTTTGGTTTCTTCTGCAAAAGAACGGTACTTTCACAGACTACCTTCCCAGAGCTGCCATGCTAAACCTGATTTATGTAAGGGGAGGCAGAAACCACAGGTTGCAACAACATTTTAGTCTGCAATATCCATTAATTTACTACTCTTCCCTGAAGGTCCAAATTTTCACTGAACAATGGCTCAAGTGTTATCATCTGGCTGAGGACATCTCTGCACGGTGGAGTGACTGCTCAGCTTTGCAGAAACAGCTGAGGAATATGCCTCTGACTCTCCCCTGTCTTCAGACTAGGTGCAGAGACTTTTAAAAGCAGTGCACTGGGAGATTTTAGTGCCTGAGGAAAGAGGATGAGCCTACACCTGTCTAAGCCTGACATAAGCGAGCTGCAGAGGGCTAGAGCAGAGCAGGATGAGGTAACCTCTCTCAGGATCCCCAGCATAAACACTTCTCCAGCCCCTAAACAGACTGCTTCTGCTGCTGCACGTGAGAGCACAGCCCTGCACAGAGAAGACACAGCCACATGGTAGCAATTGCCTGACTGGGATGAGGGAAAAAGCAGCTCAGATCCCTGCACTGATGTGTCCATAGTAGATATGGGGCAGGAGCTTTAGTCTTCCCTTCTCAAAGTGAAAAACAGCATTTCATGTACTAGCTTACTGCCTACCCCAGCACAGAGCTCCTGCACTCTTCCCTGCTGGAGCTGCTTATTGCAAGGTGCAGTAGGTGCCTTAACTCTTGTAATGCCAAAGACTTTTACAAATAGGCTTGCTGCAAGTAGAAACTTGCAACTCTGCAGCCTGTCTTCTACTCACAGATTAGTACTTTTTCACCCAAGATGCTGTGGTTGTGTTTTCCAGACCATCTGCTGGAGTGTTCTCCCTTTGTTGTTTTGCTGCTGTTCTCATGGTCTTGTACCTGTGACTCTGCCAGTGTTGCTGTGACCAGCTCCCACGGGAAGCGACTGCCACCGATGTGAGACCTCTGCCTACTTCCCCCCTTTTTCCCTGCTTTTGGTTGCTTTGGTTTGTATCTGGGAATCTGTTACATGTATGCACAAAGCTTAACAACCTGTCGGTGTGCAGCCCTTCCACCTGAGCAAAGCATGCATTAGCGTGTACCATAGCATGCCTTAAGCAGGGAGAATCAGGACGCAGTCTGGTGCCTAATGAAAACCTTTATGATTGGCATTGGGAGGTATTACAGGGGGATCATCTGCTGCCCTGGAGATGAAATCAGGAAGAAGACACTTGTCTCCATTACCTCCATTGTTTCTCCCCCTACTTGCTGCCAGAGAGTTTTTCCCTTTCCCTTTTCTCTTTCTTTCATCTGATTTTTTTTTTCCCCCAAAAGTAACTTTCACCATTACAGTCAACGCTTGCCATCAGCTACAGACCCTGCTAATAACAGTTGTGCATCTGTCTCAATATATTTCCTGCAGCATGTTTCATGCTGTATAAATGACAAAGCCAGAGAAATCATAGTTCTTGGGTGAGGCCTTACCCAGGAGTCCCTGGACTCGTTGACAAGGATGGGTATGCGTTCAGTTTCAGCTCATGGATTACTCTGTGCTGCCTGCAAGGGAGCGGGCATAGTCTGGGAGACTGCTGGGGACCCCACTGAGGGCTTCTGGGGCTCCCACTTTGTGAACAGTCCCTTCTGAAAACCTCAGTGCCTAGGTCAGTTAGATCTGGGTCCCTGAATGTCCTTAGGAAGTTGCATGTGTGCAGCAATCCTAGCTGAGCGTGCTAGATCTCTGGTCTGGCTGAAGAACTACCAGGTAAGCAGGCTGATGGCCAGAAGTGCTAGGCAGCATCCTCATGCCCATGATGTAGCAGTAGGTGGTGTGGGTTGCTACTCTAGATGTAGTAACACACATCAGTTATGATTGCTTTTCAACCATGGGCAGCTAAATTTGCTAGAAAACCATTGATCAACCTGACAAAGTTAATTAACTACAATGGGTACACTGTAAATGCTGCTGTTCCCTCTGCTGTGTAGGGCATCAGTTGCCCCCCACCCCCCACCCCGTAAGGAAGTTTTGCCTTCAGCAGGACATGTTTGATTGGGAATGTGAGTGTCCAGCTGGAAAGAGTGAGAGCTGCTGGGCAACAGCTACTTTGCCTGATTGAAAGAATACAACTGTTGCTGAGCTCTGTTGCCAGTATTACTATGATTATGAATTCAGTTCAGTTGTTCGTATTTTGTCATAGGCATTTTTCATGGATTAGGCATTCAGCTTCCACACTGCATTAAAACCATGATCTGGCTCCAGGTCTCTCTGCTGACCCATTGTCTTGCTGATCCTAACAGGGTTAAGGTACTCAAAGGGACACAATTTCGGAAAACTGGTAGGAACTATCTGATGCTTCATAGGTGTCAGACAAACATAGCAAACAGATGATGTCAGCTCCATGGTAATGAGACAAAAAGGACTTACATCTGCTAAGAAATACTCACGGCCAGCTTCTGACACCCTCCGTCTTTTCTATCTTACCTGTGCATGTGAGAGAAGACACTTGCAGTATTTGCATGAGGTGGTAATCCTCAGGGGGAGTGGAATGATCTGCGTCCAACTGCTTCTAAAGTGCTAATGCTACGGAAATCCCAGGAGCCAGCATTTTCTAAAGGATTAGTACAGTAATTAACAGGCTCTCTAAACATCTCTGAGTTTCCAGAAGTACAACTTGAATGACCTCACCTCAGAGGCCGAGGTTTCCTTACTAGACTTTGTACTTCATGCCATTCAGTTAGGAAGTATAATGGCTTCAAAAATAGTTTTCCCCATCAGAGCATTACAGTATAGGATATGTCCTTGCATGTTCCAGTGTGTATCTACGCTTTGTTACTGAGGCCAGGCTGGTTTTCCAAGGATCCAGAAAAGCACTGAGTTAGCTTCAGGAGTCCAGTTTTGCAGGCAGTGCCACTGGGACATGCAGCTGGACTTCAGGAAGTCTCAGGGTTCAATGAAACTTGTGCAGCTGTGGCTTTTCCTGACTGCACAAGTCTTGCCTGTTTCCTCCGCAGCACAGCTCTCCCCAGCATCATGGCAGGTCTGTGACTCATTAAGGGATGGCCTTTTATCCCTCTCACTGCAAATTGCCCAAGCAGCAGTGTAGTAATGAGACCACCTCAGGGTTACTGCCGGGTGACTGTGGCTCTCATTTATGGGGTGGTGGATGCCAGCTGAATCACAGCTCAGGACTCCTGAAACCTGCTGCTGAGCATAATGTCCAGGCATGGCACACTCTCCGTTTCACCCTTCCTGGCTGTTTTTCTGCCCCCTTCCAAACTGGCTGGGCTGCAGCAAGCAGTGTGCACAGTGTCACTCAGAGCTGGGGCACAGGCAGGGCTGAGCCCAGCCCAGCCTGGCTTTCTGGTTGTTGACAGAGGGTGCATGGGCAGGACATCTGCCCCAAGTTGCTGGGTGGTTTCCACGCTTCCCTGTCCTGTCCAGTTCCAGATGCCCTCTCTGCTCCTATCCATCCGCAGGTGACAGTGCCCAGGAGGAGTGTGAGCGGACTGTGGCGAAAGCAGCCTTTTACTCCTCCTCACCTCAGCTCCACAGCCTTCTCCTCCCTGCCTTTTTCTCTCTTTGTTCTTCCACTTTCCCCCAGCTCACCTTTCCAGGATGCTCTGCCCCTGCTTTTCTGACTGCAGTGTCTCTGGGGCAGGCTGGAGGAGCCCACAGGGAGAGGCAAGGAACCTGCCAACCCTTCCAGGCGCTGCCCTTCTGTCCCACTGTTGGGGGCTGCCAGGAGGACAGCTGGTACCCTCAGCTGTACAAAGCAGCCCAAGATACTTAGCAGAGAGTCTGTCATCTTGTGCCTGAGGGTGAATGTGAGGAGAGTGAAGGGGAGGGAATACCTCTCCCACTGTGCACTGCTTAGGAAGAAACACGGTTTGTTATGATGCCAGAGCATTAACCATGTTATTGCTTAATTTGCCTTGTGGGCCTCTTGCATGGCTTACATCATAGCATTTCAGCTCAGACCCATATGTTATCAGCTGCTAAAAGGACTAATCTGAAAAATATCTGACACTGTATGTAACTCTCCTAGCTGCTGAAATATTTTGCACAGATTCACTGTGCTTCTGTTAACACTCTCTTAGAAGCCCATAAAAATGCATAAAAAAGACACAAGCAGATAGATGCTTTTGTACCACTGAAACCAAAGATCACACCCAGTTTTGGGACAGCTCTCATCTTGAAAGAAGAAATTATAGATAGGTTTTCCGAAGAATAAGAACAGGCAAAAATTTCCTTTGCAACTCTAGTTCAGATTTGTCTCCTTCACCTATCTGATCACATACTCCGTCTGATAGTCTGGGCTGCACAAAATGTGCAGTGTTTGATTGATGCCTTGCATGCAAGCACAAGTCCTTCAGTGTGCAAGGCATTCACAGCTGATCCCAAAGGCAGGGTAAAACTGGCTGGAGTTTGTGACCCAGTCAGACTCCACTTCCACTGAGCCTGACATTGTGGTGGACAAGGCACCTGCATCTTTCTTGTTTCTTTGCCCTTGTGGTTTGTCAACATCACGAGAGACTTTTTGGTCTTTATTTATGGGTTTGTGTCCTCTATCTGGCCAGTACACCTGCATTTTCACTTCTTTACTGTACACTCTTCATCCCAGAGCCCCATTTGGCTGGTGTCACCAGGCTTGCAGGCTGTATTTGTCTCCCAGGCACCAGCTCAGGCCGTAAGTGTGATTGATCCAAAGGGTGAAGCTGAATTTAGCCCCCCTGAGGTTAAGAGAAACCCCTCTACTGGCAGTTCTACATAAAATATGGCAGCCTGGGAGACAGATCATGTAGCATTGTCATCTATAAACCTGTCCTGGAAAGGAAGAGCAGTGTAGCTGGCCATAGTCAGTCTGAACAGACTGGGTCTGTTCAAGACTGGAAGGGAATATTCCCATCCATGTGAAGTGCCTCATCCTGAAGTCCCTCAGAGAGAGAGCGAGTATGGGTAGATGCAAAACAGCACAGTGCATGCAGCTGGATAAAGCAGATCCATCCCTCCTTATACCAGGAACAGGAGGGACATCTAACAAGTAATTGCATATTTGAAGAAGAAAATTTAATTCAGCCCTTCCGGCTAGCTCATAGAGGAGATGACTTGGCCAAAGCTGAGTCAGTGTCCTTAAACCAGTTTTTCTTGCCTGCTATAGAACAGCCTGAGAAAGCTGACGTGACTAAATGGGCTCGCAGTTACTTTCACAGTCTCTCTCCCTCCTTTCAGCATGCCCATTTTTTATGAGACCTTGCAGCAAGCAGAACCTTCGATAATGGTCTAAGGCTAACTGGGTCAAGTCTTTTGTGCAGCCCATGTCTGGGTATGTGTGCTGCCTGAATTTATGCAGTTGGCACCATACCACTTGAAGAATACAGAGAAGAAAACATTTATTACAGCTTGTAACTAGATAAGACTCTGGAGATGTCACAGATTTTTTTCAAAATCCTTTTAATTTCAAAAATATTCACCTGACACTGTTCAAAGACTGGGTGACCTCCAGACACTGTTTAAAGGCCTCCATGCATAGGAGAGAATTAAGGGGCTATAGGGAATTAGTTGCCCTAAAGGACAACAGCGACTACACCCCGGGTTCCCTTTTATTTTGTCCATAACTTCTGGAAACCCTTTCCTATTGCATTCAATTAGCCTTCAGTGCTCTTAATCTGAAATTGACTTTGCCTGTCCCCTACTTGGGCTTTTTCTAATGCATGAATAGTACCGGATAAGATAGATCATCATTAAAGCGAGACCAGGAATCTGATCAAATTTCTGGCTCACTTTTGCTGCCTACAGCAACACAGTCTACACATCCAGAAAATGATTTTCTGAGAGGCTGCACTTCAAAGCACAAGTTGACTCAAAAATAAGATTAACCTTCTTGACTTTTACCTTGCTTAGGCTATTTCTCACTTCCACAAGTGTCTTTTATTTCTCTTCCAATTGCACAGAAACCAGAAAGTAACTCAGCACCATCAACTAAAAAAAAAGCCAGGTGATGCATTTCCACATGATTAAACCCTTTATGTTTTCTTTTTCTAAGTGCAGTTTCAAATGACAAAATTTTAGAATTACAGGTATGTCTTTAATAGACTTTTTAATCAAAAAGTTATAACAGTTAGGGAACAAGGGACTTTTGGCTCCATTTGGTGCAGAATAAAGCAGGGAGTCAATAGAACGCCAGTGCTATAGGGTAGCCTCCTCATCTTGTGACCTCCCATGGGTCAGATTGTTAACAAAGATACAGTTTTTAGTAATTATAGCTGTGACAACTATTATTGGACATAAATGTTGCTGGGCACCTTCTTGTGAGAAGGGACTGCTTCAGTCTACCTTGGCAGACACAGGAAATGTAGGCTGTTAACTGGGAAAACAACAAAACAGACAAGAGGCAAGATGGGCCACTGAAGAACCTGCCTATCTTGGTCCATCTTCACCTTTCACAGTGCCTGTCCCTGAAATACACAAGTCCTGTTCAGGTGGAGCACTCCTTTCCTTGTGGCTAGTATTAAGAGGTCTTCTCCAGCAGTATACACCGATTTGTTTTCCCCCTATGAATAGCTGTAGTGAGATGACGGTCTGTGAGCGCCTAGCTGAGCCTCTGGGCTGAGGCATGGTAGGTCCTACAGACCTACAGACAGGGGCAACAGAAGAAGCAACAAAACTGGCAATGCCAAAATGCAACCTAGTAATTAGTGGCAAGCCTTGCAAGGAGTCCACAGCATACCTCAGACAAACCCAGCTTACTAACCCCCGTGGTCCTGTGGGGCGGTGAGAAAACATTACCCGATCTGCCACTAACCTCTGCAGAAACAAAATTCTCAGTTCTCTGCAAGTGAAAAGCTGCGTCAGCTGGATGAAGCGTGGCAAGACCGAAACATTCTCATTATGGGAAGGTGCCCTGGCTGCAGTCACCCAGGATTTATGCTGTGATCTTTGAGAAGAAGAATGAGATGGGTGAAAGACCAACAAACAAAACTTTGTTCCCATTTGGGTGTAAAAAACAGAGTTTTGTTTTCTAGCCATTTGTGGTTTTGCTGTGTGAGGCCAGGGTAGAATTAGGTACATGGTAACCAGGACAAACACCAGACTGAGGATTAGGCTCAGCACTTATGTACTGTTTTGGAAGTCAGGTGTGTTTCTGCTCAGAAGTGTGGAAAAGTCAGAGCAGCAAGGATAGAAAAATGTTCTAATGAGCATAATTCAAACATCACACAGGCCTGCTAATTGGCACAGTGTCTGGGATTTGTTAGCAGATGACAATATTAATGCTCCAGCCAATTAGTTAAATCACCCTTCCTCCATCCTCAGAGTAAATAAGGAAAAGCTTCGGTTTCTGGAAGCATACTTCTGGTAATTGCAGAAATCCAGTGTCATTTTCTTTCTGCCGGGGAGGGTCTCAGCTTGCCAGAAAGCAAGCAGACCTCTCCTCACTGTGTGGCAGATTCCTTTGCTGACTGAATGGCACCGCTTGCTTCATGTTTATTTTCCTCCAGTCCTGCTCACACAGGGGTAACTTCTGTGGGCTGTTTCTAGCCACTGAGCACAGTTGTTTGCAATGGAGAAGCAAGTGCTGTCTCTTCTTCAGTGACAGCCTGCAACCTTATGGAACTGGATGATTCAGTGGTTCCATTAGTTTCCTTCTTCCTTTTAGTACGTGCTCTTGATGACGAGGCAGGTGTCCCTGTTAACTTAGGAGACACAAGAAAGATGACTGCTGTGCACAGCTTCTCTAGGATAAGCTTTCTATGAACTATTCAAAGTGCTTGTCCTGTCCCTGGCCATTGCACTCTGGCTGCAGCATGTAGGTGTCAGGGTAGTGGGGACCACACATGGCATCAAAGCAGAGCTGCAACTCCCAGCTATTCAGCCCAAAGCTTGTGTTACTGTCCCTAACAGGGGTGGGGCATGCCTAAGCATTATAGCTATAATAAATTCTTGCTCCCTTTCATTTAGCAACAAATTTATGCCTCTCCTTTCCAGTTACACACACTTAACTGTTCCTGTCTCCTCTCCCCAAAGGTCCTAAATACTCACTGCTGGTCAACTTCTTGCCCTATTCCACATGGAGATGGCCAAGGAGACATGTTAGGCAGTCCATAGGAAATAGGAGCAGCAGAGACATGCTCTTTGCTTCTCATCTTTGAAGCTGATTGTGATGTTTCATATGCACCCTAAAAGTAATTTGCTGAGCACCAGCAATCATGGTAGAAGACCAAACCATTCTACTGAGCACTCCAAACAGCTTTGTTGTGTTTCAGCTGCCAGAAGGGGCCTGGAGATATTTTTCTCTCTTTTTCTATTAATGGCATCAGTCTCAGATGCCTTTTTGGCCCGGGGTCCTTCTGAGAACTGGGGCATTGCATGGGATTGGTATTTCATACTCTAAACATATGCTACTTGCAGCTGAAAATTCTTGCAAATTAGCTGAAAGCCCGAAAGTATGTTAGTAGTAAAAAACTTCAGCTGTAACAGTGTTATGTACAATACAGCCCTATGACATTATTACTGTCATTTACATTAATAGCATTAGCAATCCTAGTTTTAATCCCAGTCATTGCATTACTGATTACTATTAACAAGGCAGTTATTCATGCCATTGCCAAACCTTTGCAGCTTTGTGAATGAAGGCAGAAACCTTTGTTATCTTTTGAGAAGCTGCAGAGTACTCATCTGCACAACCAAACTATGATGGTACTGAGGCTAATCAGCACATGCAAATAAGGGCTACAATTGTTGTAGAAGGTTTTCTCTTCCAGGGCAAGTCATTAGTCTTCAAAGACCAATAAAAGCAGAAAAGTTTCTCCTGGGAAGGGTAGGGGTGAACGCCCTGTGCATTTAACCCAGTTATCTTCTTTTCTGTGTTAAAAGGTAGCAACCTTTCCTGTGGGGAGGCACAAAAGCATAAATAATTCATTAATACGATTCTTTCCCCAACTACTTCAGAGCTTTTGCACTTCCCCAAGCCTCTCCTACCTCAGGCATTTCTCCTGTTTAATGCAATAGTGGAAAAGGCTGTTCCAGAGAGGTGGGATTCAGCATACATGACACGGGTAATTTTGTACTTGCACTGCATGAATCAGATACCCTGGAGACACAGATAGTGGGCAATTTACTAGTCTGAGTATACGAGTGGGAGCTAGGACCACCATGTTTATCCATTCAGCAATTCCTGGAAATGTCAGCTGCTGAACACCTTCCCACTGGTAGATCAATGGTAACTACCACAGCAGAGAGCTTGATCTGCACTTCAAAATCTTTACAGAAGCCTAGCTAAGTAGTCGTGTGGGCAGTGGATGCGCAGTTCTCTGCTGTCACTGCTACTTTGCTATCAGCAGTAAAGGGGATATCCTCTTTTCTTAGAGGGATTCCAGCTTGCAAAGTCTTGGAGACTCTCACAGACAGATCAGACCTTTTAGAGTTATGAGTCCTCTAGGAGTGTTTACCTTTGGATGAATGCAGTTATGTGCTTTAGGCAAAATAAACACCTTGCATGAGCAGTGGATGCATCCAGCAAATTCTTGCCGCATGAGTTCAATGTTTATCTACAGGTGGATGGGACAGCTAGTTACAGAACTACAGTCACTGGACAGTCATGTTACTGCTTGGATGTACAAGGATGGCTGTGACCTTGTTGTCTCATCCTCAGCCACCAAGCAATAGTGCCATGTAAACCAGCTGCCTTCTCCTCCTGAAGAGTCTGTGGTGAATCTTCTGCTAGCAACAAGCTGAGGCTTCATGTTGGTAGTAAATGAGAGCCTCCGCTGTTGAAGCGCTGTCTGTGCCCCCAGGCTTTGGAGGTTTCTAACCCAGCCTGAAGGCTGAAAGTTCCTGTTGCACTTCATCATTTCAGCTTCCACCCACCGCCCCTCCAAGAAATCAGGGAAAACATTTGCTTTTTGGTGAAAAAGATTGTTAAGATTCTAAGTCATCAGATGCCTCTGTTCTGAAGTAATTCTCACTACCATAGCTGTCATAGCAGAGTATCGACACAATGTCTGGTTTCAGGCCAACATACAGAAAGCCAAGCTGTGCAAGCTGTGCTTTTGTTTCCTCCTCCTCTGAAAAGCATTGCTGCAATCCTGGGTCTCCTCACTGGCTTCAGGAAGAAAGCCCTGGATAGGTGTCTTCAAGCCAAAGGGCTTCCCTGCCAGCTGGGGAGCACTTAACACCGCTGAAAGCAAGTTGCAGCCAAGAACGGCTGACCTTTGAAGCCTCCACACATGCCTAGGGCATGATGCACTGCAACACACTCAGATGGCCGCCCTATTAGAGCAGTGCTCTGAATACTTTTGGAGCTCCCAGGTCAGCCAGGTCACTGGATGACACTCCCTAACTGCAAGGGGTTTTGAGCTTCTGCTCAGGTCAGCATCACCATATTCCACAGGCAGTATGGCACATTACCCACCACCTCAGTTTGCAATGAGTAATAACTTGATATGGGCTTAGTGGCAAAGCTGTTTATCTTTTACTCCTGAGACAGAACCTCATAGTATCCCCTTTGTTCTGCTTCCTCTTAGAAGCATTTTCTATTTCCTTAAACCTGAAAAATGTGATGCATGCATGTAGGAAGGGGTAGGAAACAAAGAACCAGCCCTTATAGATCTTCAACGAAAAATATTTCCAAAGAACTTCCTGGAACTATGTGCTGACATTGATGATATGATCCTGGTGAAATACAAAAGAAGGAGCAGCAAGTGTGCTGTTCTCCTGCAGCTGAGAACCTATTACAGTCACCTAGGGACCAAGCTGAGAGCTGTTGTTCTGTTGCTGAGCCAGTAGAGCACTTGTCAGTCAAGTGAAGTTGTAAGGCAGCAAGTGAAGTTTACTAAGAATACCATGATTGCCAAATCTGAAGTCCTAGGATGGCTAATTATGGGAGGCACAGAAATATTCAGATAGATTCTGAACTACATGGGGCATTCAAATAGTGGAAATAGCTGAGGGTAGAATTACCATGAAGACAATCCTGTTACCTGGACTACAGGTTACCTGTGCTTCTGATCTGTTACTTGGACTTCAGTAACCACAATTTCCTTTTTGGATTTGGTAAAGCTGGCCGTAACAGGCCATGTAAGTCCTATTTGGAGGAAGCTGGCACTTAGAAATGAAAGTAATAGGGACTAAAGTGTAAGAGTTCATTTCTGTTATTTCATTGATATGGCCAGAATGCATGATTTAGTACCATGACAACTGAACTGCTTATTATAAAACAGACACAAGGTAGCTGTGGCCTGCCAGTTCTTATTTGGAGTTTTATTACATTGAGCTTTATTTCATAATTATTATCCATCAGATAAGTATTGCATGTTTTAGTTGAATATGGTAGGATGGTGCTTGTAGATGCTAAGATGCCAGAATTAGAGGGTTTTTTTTCTAATTATTATTATGGTTCATGTATTACTAGGATGGTATTACTTTGTTTTCTAGAGCTTTTACTAGGGGATGATTGTAGAACTGTATGCTAATTTCCAGGTTCCTATGTTTCTACTATAGCCATTAATTCCTATAGGTCTGGATTACTGCTTTCACAGCCCTAGTAATTCCTATTGATTTTTCCAGAAATGGCACTGAGTGTCCTCATATACATTCAGAAGATTACTGTCTGTTACTGTGGAAGATCTGACTCACCGCACCGTCAGCTTTGGGACCTTTACGGTGCAAAGGTAGAGCACAACATGGGATCTTCCTGGGAGCCAGAACTCAGGATAAGAGTTGCTCTTTGGACATTTTCTCTTTGCCACATATAGAGGGCCCAAACTCATTACTTGGGCATCCTCAGTGACTCTCTTTCTGTTTGGGATCAATCCTTTGTGTCTAGAGTTATTTCAAGGAAATGAGATACACACTGCCATCCTTGACCCTAGTCTGAGTCCCCTCAGTCCTCCACCTTGCAGTGCCTTCTCAGCTGTGGCCCTGTGAAGGCTCCTCTGCAAGCTGTGGTCCAGCCTGTCCAACTAGGGAAGAAAAGGCATTCTCCTTCCATGTGTTCACAGCCATACAGGTCAAATACCACCCTCATTTCTATCTCTCTGCTGTGCAAAAGGTGTTTCCTCTTGGATGCAGGCAATTTTACCGCTGCTGAATGGCCTTGCTGAGGCATTTTCCCTTTTCTGTCACTGAGCTTGCTCTGAACATCAGGAAATCATTACAACAAACTGGGAGACTGTATGTGCGCGTACATGTAGTGAACGCATCACCCAGTTGTTTGCAGTAATGTATAGGGTAAATTAGAATACCTCCCACACAATGTTTGACTTCTGAAGCTTGGTTCCAAATTGGCCATCACCAGGGTAATGGTTTAATCAGTTGTTAGCAATCACTGTACTCCCTACCAACTGATGAGCATGGAACCTTGTGAATACTCCCTTGCCACCTCCTCTGTTGCTGTCATCAGAAGACCTGGCCTTACTTTGGATGGCTTTTTTGCTTGGTTGCCAGGGTTCCTCCCTCCAAAGTTCCCAGAGCATTGCATGCAGTGCAGGGAAATCTCTTGATATCCCCAATGGGAAGCAACAAAATGGAAACCTCAGTGGCTGCCATTTATGTTGTAAGTACAGCTTCCAGCTAAGGTTGGTGCTAGGTTATGTCCTGGACCTAAAGCCTTAAAGAGTGAGAATTAATTCTGTTCATACTGATGGCTTCATCTCAGGCTCAGACAATCCATGCAATGATTACAAAGTGTGGAGCTCTAAATACCCCTTGGTGGAGAGAGCCATACTGTCCTCAACTCCACTGACGTGGCAGCTTTCCTAGATGTGCATCAGCCTGATCATGTTCCACCTCTTCCTTGCTGGGAGATATGGAACTTCCCTTAAGTACTTGTCTTTCTGGGTGGAAATGAGAGCACTGGGAACATACCAGTGATTTGTGACATATGGCCTGCCACACTTAGTTTGGAGAGGATGAGGAAAATGAGGAACAATTTTATAATCAGTAGCACTTTTCTAATAAGGACTACTTTGTAATGACCCCAGAAAAAGGTCATAGCATCAGGTAGAAGGAGCATACTGGGATCAAAAATCCCCAGGGATTTGTGTCTTTTTTATGAATGGTGAAATGAGACTTAGCCCTGAAGGGTCCCCAGTGTGGTTGTTAAGGGTCTGTTGTCACTGAAGAAGAGTTCTCAGGCTTATAACCTGAGCACAATCCATGTTGCTTTGCTTGGGCTACACAGGTTAATCATCAGTGACTAGCTGCAATATCTCAAAGCATTTGATATGGTTTTCTTCCCATCAGCTGCAGGTGAGGCAGAAAGAAATAACTTGGAGAATGCGACATCGAAATCATGTGCTCTTAACTGGGTAGAGTTGTCATGCTAAGAGCATACCCAGCTGTGGGCTGCAGAAATGAGAAGGGTTTGCTTGATTTTCCTGTAGTGTTTCCTGAGGCCATCTGCTTCCAGACCTCGTGGAGAAGTGCAGAGGCAGGAGCTTGGCATAGAGACATGATAAGATAAAGACAGCACAGAGGGACAAACAACATTTTTGTAAGGACAGTAATTTGGGGCACACAAGGATGTGTTCCCTAAAGCACTCTAGTCTGTGGCAAATGTAATGTGAGGCCCTTAGACCTGTTGACTCCAAGTGGTTATTATGGCACTTAATTGCTTCAAAAATCCTCTGCCTTCCTCTCCCACGCAAGACAGGCCAGTGGGGGTGCCTGAGGAGGAGACTGGCTTCTCAGAGCAACCCATTCCTTTTTCAACAGCCTGCACTGAAAGGTAAAAGGAGCATCTTCCTTTCCTTGATAGTGCTGTGCAATGAAATGTTGGCTTGGGCTTGCTTTGAGGTGAAAAGGCCCTACCTAACCAAGATATTCAGGTGATGCAAGCTGCCCGAGCACCCACACTTCTGGCTACAGGAGCCCTTTACATGTGATGGCAAGACAGGGAAGTTGTCAGAGGGGAACTGAACCTGTCCTGAGGTCTGACTAGCCACCAGGTCTCCACTTTCTCTGTTGAGAATGGGGGAGGGTGACAGAAAACCCATGCGTGTCTGTCCCTCCTTTCCCTCTTCCCTTCCTCCCTCCCTTTCTCCATCCCTCCGTTCCTCAGTCCCTCCATTTCTCCATCCCTTCTCAGTTTGGTGTCTCATTCAGCACCTATAGGTAGGTGGAAGGAATCTGAGTTACGTTTCCACCAGGCCTGGGAACAAATGCATGTGAAACACATCCAAGATATCATTGCTGCATTCCTGCCTCCTTTGCTCACTCCTTAGCTGTCCTCCTCTTATTTAGTGTTTGTCATTGGCAAATGACTTTACGTACTGGTATATCATGTAAGGACAGCCAGACCAGCTATCTGCCCTTCATGATCTCCAAGAGCAGCAGATAGGTAGAAAAACTTAAGAGCAGGGCAAGTATACATGATATTTCCACCTTATACAACCTCCACATATTTTCAGTTCAGATATTTCCCACATCTTATGTGGTTTCTGGGGATTTAGGAATTCTCATTGCATTACTGTCTAAGATCTGGACCACCCTTGAACCCGTGCAAACTTTTATGATCCCAATGTCTTGCAGCAAGTAGTTCTCCAAGTTCCCTGCACCTCACATGAAGAGCCACTTCTTTCTGAATATGGTGCCCAGTAGTTTTGTTTGATAACTCAGTTCATTGTATTGGAAGAGGTATTGAACTGCCAGTCCTTTCCTACCCTCTACAAGGTATTTATGTTTCTATAGACCTTTGTGATATCTCCCCTCAGCTGTGCTTTCTTCCATACTAATGAGACCCAACCTACTCAGTGCCCCCTGGAGCTCATTGGCTCCAGATATTTATTCACTCACGTTGCCCTCCAAACCCTTCCTTGTTACACTATTTCTGTTTTGAGACAAGAAGACCGGGGCCACTCATTGTGTTTAAGATCTGCAGGAATCATGCAATTATTCAGTGGCATGGTGATGTCATCTAATAATTCCTAGTATCTGATTTGCTTTATTGACTGTTTCTGAGAAGTGACATCACAGCCCCAACACTGTGTCATTTTTAACCCCCCACCTCCCTGCCTTGAGTACTAACGGTCAGGGTAAACCTAATAAATCTTATTTAAGAAACTAAAAATGTACCTAGGAACAACGGTGTCTGCCAGAGATATCCGTAGGGATGAGTCAGAAAACTCAGTGAACAGTGGCCCACAAAGACAAAACAAGACCTTTACAACAATGTTTGGATCCAGAAAGATGGTAGCTAGTGACCTGACACAGTCTGCTGAGCAGCTGGGCCAGTACAACATATAAAGAATTTAATCCAGCACCTCTTTTACTAAAAATGAATAACAAAACCTTAATAAATCAACAATTACTTATTGCTGTATTTGGGATAATAAATTCTTTAGTTTATCAGTAGCTTGTGGCTTCCATAGCATGTTCTTTGAACAGTTTGCCTTTCAGTTACATCCCCTTTCTCTCCTGAACAATAAATTAGCATTCATTTTTCTTTTAAAGGAAAAGAGGGGAAAAAGAGGATATATTACAATTTTTTTCAAAGCAAAAAGAAAAAAGCAACATATTTTTGACATATATCTTAAAATAATATGAGGATAACTTTCTCCGCATGTTAGATGCATATGCATAAATAATAAAGGGTGTTATGTTATTTACAGTGTTACACAATAAACTAAGAGAGACTCATTTAACACATAATCCATAAAGACAGTAAATAATGAAAACATCCAAGTATGTACAAGTTGTATTTACAATAGAATAGAGAATTATAAATGATGATAATTGGCCATGTTCTTTGTCTGCCCTTCTCTGCAGCATTTCATAGGTGCTTTTTTTGTTTCTTACTAGAAGTAAGATCCAGCTGATGGTAAGTAGCCACACTGCAGGGCCAAGAAGTGTTCAACAGGCTGAGAAATGTGTCCTTTGAGGGGACACAAATTTGCTATCTTGGTTACTCAGGAAACTGCAATGTGTGTGAGGGAAGCAGGGAGATGCAGCTTTGTTTTGGAGGACTGGAGAGAGAAGGAGCTTTCCTGTTTCCCTGATAAAGGCAGTGATTGATCTCTTAAACTTGGGGGTGCTGGGGTGGCTCAAGTTAGGAATAGCTGGGCCAAGAGGAGGGAGTAGGTTTTTCTCTGTTCCATGAGAACCTCTGAAGAGCTATAATGATTTATACCAGCTGAACAGGCAGGCTGTACCAGGTTGTGCACAACATATTCCAGCTATACACCCCTGAAGGAAGCCTTTTATCCTGGAATAATTCCTGCATATGAACACATACACAAGGAAAACTCATGGCTCAAGTTAAATGACATGGAAAGAAACCAGGACAATCTGAACAACTCTGCCACCACTGGAATATTTCCCCCCCCTCTTCAAAGTATGTTTCTCCTTGCCACAATTTTCAGTCAAAAGTTGGCAAGGGTTACACAGTGATGGCTCAAAGGTGTTGGGACTGCCTAGCTCAGAGGTCTGGGTAATGAAGCGAATATCCCCAACAGGGGAGCTGGCCTTTCCCGTAGGCACTTGCTGACTTTGCTCCATGCTCCTGCAGTCTCCAGCCTCGTAGCCAGCAGGAGCTGGCTGCAGCTTGCCAGCAGAACCTGTGGCCATACAGACTTGCTAACTTTGGGGGGGTGGACTTGACTGATGTGGAGCACCCTCACAGTGTGCCAAAAGCAAGTCCAGAGATGAGGGGCTGCATCCTGCTCCCACTTCTGTGAGTGCTAAGCCAGAGCAACTCCCATAACTTGCTGTTGCATGAATTGTGCTGTAAGGCTGGGCTCTCCCCAGAGACCTAAGGGCTTAGGCAGCCATATCCCCAATTGTATTTTCTTGTTCTTAGGTCCATGTGAAGTCCCCAGCCTAATTTCATGCTTACCCTATAACACACTACTATATGTACCAGGGGTAGGAGGAGCAGGGACTGCACACCACTTTGAGTTTGAGGCACTGCAACAGAAGAGGTGTGACATTTTCCCCTAGATCTACACCGAACAAATCTCACATGTATAGCTCCCAAGCATGCAATTGCTCCTTCGTTTTATACTGGCCCTCTATAATAACAGTGTTAGTAGTCAAATAATTTACTCCACTTCAAGGCAAGTTCCCTTTCCTTCCTAATTAATCTGTCTGGGCTATCACAGACATTTCTATTAGAGCTGGCCTTGTGGGTGATCTGTACTGGAGGGGATTACAGAAGACCTGTGTTATAATCTCTATTCTGCCACTAAGATGTGTCATTTTGGGGCAAACCTCTTGTTCCTCTGCCATCCTTTGTCTGTCCTGTAAGATCTTTACAGTATCAGAGACCTTACTGAAAGGACACATTTTCAAGTGCCTCTGGAAACTCAAAGGTGCAAATCCTTTGGAAACCGGTGGTCTGCATCAGGAAAGCCCACCTGGCCCTCTATACTACTGAGTTGCAGAGTTACTGGGGAGGTGAATGTTCTGCTGCATGGAATTGCAGATAAATAGGCATGACTAAAGGGATGAAAATGAGGCTGTGGTATCTAGAATTTGCAGGGAGCTTTTGTTTTGGTCTGCAAAGGCAAAGTGTGTTCAAGTACATGCCAGCTAGGGAAAAAATGGCAAAGGGGACTTAAGTCCAGGCAGTACATATTTGACAAACTTTGCCATCTCCCATAAACTTCTCAAATAAGTAGTGCCACCACATAGTCCAAAGCAGTGCTAGTTTCCTAGCCTTTTGCTTCTACAACCAACATCCTAGCATACAACTCTGTCATCATCTTCTTCCTACACTGAAGTTCTTTTGTTCTTTTTCTGCTGAAACTGGTGGTCGGGTAGACTCACCCATGTTCTTACTAATGTGATGTGGTTGATTTATACAGTGAGCAACTCACTGATTTTCATCACCCTGATAAACAGCTTCATTTACTAAACTTTGCTTTCAGATCTCAAATCAATAGGACACCTTGTTCAGCAAAACTCTTTAAGCGCATGCTTAACTTTACGCATGCGTTGGAGGCATCAATGGGAGTCTAGCACATGCTGAAGATAACTTTTGCTGGGATTAGTATAAGCATATGCTTGAACAATTTACTGAGTTGGGACTTTAGTTCCTTGGGTTTACATCTCACAAAATTTCCTTGACTTATTTCTCTTCATTTAACTGGGACCAGGATGTGGCCCAAAGGATGAGTGTAGTTTGGCTGAAATTCTTTTTCTCTTGACATGGCTCTTATTTAGAGTCCAGTAATACCTGTAAAACATATGTTCTCATTTTCAGAATCCCCAGAGTCTAGGAAAAACATTTGTTTTCCACATCAGTCCTGAGTCTATGCTGTGCCAACTGAACACACAACAAAAATCAAAAGAAGAGGCAGAGTGACCCTGACTAAACTGATAGGAATTCAGTGCAAAAGAGGCCATTTGCTTCTGTCTGAACGGATGCAATTGCTCCAGCACTGACAGCATCCTTTTTCATTACTAGTCAAATTCTTCAAGACCATCACTGGCTTTATAAACACTGATATCAAATAGCCACGCACACTACAGCTGTAACCCACATGGTATGCTTGCCCTCATAAATGAGCTTTGCATCAGCCTTGCCTCTCTCACCCCAAATAATGGAGTCAATAAAGGCGGGCAGAAGTTAACTCCATACTTCCTCTATGTCCTTCCTACTTGCCTGTATTCTAACCGTTCAGCAAATCACTTCTTCCCTGAAAGTCTTTTCTGTGTCCAAAAGTAACCCATACTCCCACAACAACTCTAACATGGTATTGCTAGAAACTTGTCAGGGTTCTTTCTGAGGAGAAGAAAAGGGAGAGAACTGAGGGGAAAGAGAAGGATAAATCATCTATTAGAAATCAACATAAAAAAATAGGGGTCAAAACTGATTGCACTTTTATTAGTGGCATTTGTTTTCCAGCTAGATCTCTTCCTTGCTAGTTACAGATATCTGCTATTATATTTGCCCCATTAACTTAAACTAATATAATTTTTTCTCTTTTTTTCTTTTTTTTTTCTTTTTTTTTTTTTTTCTTTTTTTCCCCCCTTTTTTAAATAGAGTATTGGATTCAAAGCCTCAGCTAAACTAAACCCATTTTCTAAGGGATAACTAGAACAACTAATATCTGGAAAATAATGAAATGGCAGCTCCTAGTGATTACAAGCTGACCTCTGATTACTAATATATTTGGTTTAAAATCACAGTATTATTTTCTTTCTATAAGTAACATTATTTAATGCAGGTTGGCTTTTTTTTTTTTTTTTTGTTTTGTTTGTTATCCTGCTGTAATTAATAGTAGCATGCTGTTGGATCTACTATTATCCCAGTGCTCAAAGAAGCAAACCTTTTTGGCTGGCAGAGAGCAGACAAAACTCATTTCATATACAGAAAGCAAATAAAACTTCTTATAGAAGAAAAAAATTTTTGTTGTTTTTTCAGCTATTTTTTTCTCTTTTCTGTGTGTGCATGGGTGTGGGTGTGTGGGTGTGTAGGGTGTAAGTGCCATTAACAGGGCTTTTTGATCTGGGGATTCTACAACAAGCAACCAGAGGGACTTCTGCAATTCTTGCAAATCATACATCCAGTCATTATAATGCAGTGCACAAAAAAGCCAGGACAACTGAGGGCTAGAAGGTTTTGCAAAATACTATGGGACAGCCATCGTTGTAACTGTACAAAACTTGCTCTCAACGTAACAGAACATAAAGGCACCATTGATATCTTTCCCCATTTTTGAAATACTGTAAAAAATTGCTACATATGGCACATAACACATTTGTACATACGTATATTTAATTTATAAAAGTTTTTTTTTCCTCTCCTGTTTTCTATCAGCGGAATTGCTAAAATAAAATAAATTGTTTAATTTAAAGGTGGAATACTTCATTATATAAAATAAAGTTTTACATGTGAATCTATGTGGTTTATGTTTTATACAGCAATAGGGTCTTGGTTAGCTATCACACTGGACAACCTTGCTTGCAACTCTTCTGGTGCAGAGAAGCGATTCGCTGGGCTAGTCCTGCTTTCAGCCAGTCGGTAGGCAGCGGCTGGCTCCAGACTGGTTGCCACGGGGTTCGGTATGCTCAGGAACGGTGTATCCTCGCCTATTCTTTCATCTTCGGTTTCGGTTTCAGAGCTGCTGCTCTCAGAGCTTGTGTCAGAGTCCGCATCCACTCTGCTGGAAATGTGGCCATTGGGCTTTGTTCTTTTCACCCTCCGGCTGTTGGTGAGTTTCTTTGGAGGCTCCTGTGCTGGTTCATACTCCTGCGTGGTCTCGTACTCCTCATCCTCCACTATCCGCAGAGGACTTGGTGGCAGGCTGTTGCTCTCATGGGCGGCATTGTGGTGGAAGGAGTTGAACTGCTGAAGGTGGTGATCATACTTCTCACGTAGCCGTGGTGGGGTCACCAGGAGCAGCGGTCGCTCCTCTTCTATGAAGGGACTCACTGCCACCGAAGGGACAGAGACGGTCAAGCTGGAAGCCGGTGGTGACATTTTGGAGGGATGGGACTTGGGAGAAGTCGGAGTATGGAAATCAACAGGTGACATGCGAGCTGGTGTGGTCATAGCTGAGACATACCTGAAGAAAAGAGATGGTGAAAGGTTGCAAGCACATGGGTGGTAGTGACATGTGAACACAGCTGCTCACATGGGATGGGAGGGAAAAGGCAGGGATCTCTTAAGATCCCCAGCACCCTCACACAGGGCTACCAGGGAAACTTTCCTGTTGATATTAATCTTATAAAACTTCTGACCTTTGGGACTCTGGGCAAAAACATTTGAGAGCAGGAGGCACATGGCAAACCCCACAGGTCTGTTCACCTCAGAAAAAACATGGAGATGCTGTAAATTATTTGCACAAATAACATAACTTCCTGGAATGAATACAGGAATGGGATCCAGAGATTGGGGCGCTGCCAGAAACAAAATGCATTTGCAAGTATTTTCTCAAAAGGAGAATGGTTGCTGCCCTTCTGGCAAGAGTTTACCAGAACCTGGGGTGCATGCAAACAGACAGGAGGAGAGAAAGGAAGGGAACTAAGGGACAGTCCTCCTGGGACTTAACCCTCTTCTGGCAACCAAACTGTCTCAGGCTAAAGGGAAAAGCAATGTTTGGACAAAGTCTAGAGCCAGATTCTGCTAATTTTAATTCCTGGGGGTAGTTAGAGGAGGATTTGCAGCACTGCCCCACAGCAACTCTGTGCTGCTCCGCTCCTGGGGTGCTAGTTACCTGGCTGGCAGGTTTATCTGCAAAGAAACGTGCAGCATTATCTGTCCTCATATGGCAGCGAATGCTGACAGAGAGGACTGTCTGGCTTAGTGTTCACGACTGCTCTGCAAAATTTGCCTCTATTCCTTTATAAGTTTCTGTGGGAAGGGTAGTGGTCAAAGGTGATTTTTGAAAACAAAGCTCAGATGCCAGTACAGACCTTGTCCCAAAGGAAGAGGACAAAAAATGTGAGACTCTTAGCTGGTTTGAATCAGTGGAGCTCCATGAGATGCTATAAATCATGTGGATTTTTGCCAGGTGAGGATCTGACTGAAACTTCTTGAACAAAGCACAGTGCCCAACGTGACATTTTGCATAATTTCACTTTCTTTTGTTCTTATCCTAGGTTCACCTGCCTGAATTTCATCTGTGTCCAAATTTAAAACCTTTCTAAGTGCTGTCTCTTATATAGGCCCTTTCAGACAAGTTATATGGCTATGACTGATGAAGTTACTAGTTTTTCGTTAGTGATTTATTTTTTTGAGTCTGAAATAACCAAAATAAATCTGAATCCAAGTTTCTTATCCAGTCTATTACTCAGTTGCACATATTGCACTTGATTAAAACAGAGTTATTGGACAAAAAATAAACCAGGACAGAACCTGAACTGATGTGTAGTAGTGATGGGTTTCAGCAGAGGCATATTGATTTACACCAACTGAAGAATAGGAGAAAGAAAAGCAAAACTGGAGTTGTGCATGTGAATTAATCAAGTTGGCTGCCAGTGAGAGCAGAGGGCAATTAATAGGTTTTTGCATTGGATGAATTAAGTAATTCTTTATTTTTCATTCCATGAGCTAGCTTTTCATCCCTTTCACATTTTTAAATAGGCATTGTCTGAAAAACTGAAGCCTTTCTACTTCCTCAGCTGGTACTATGTTGGACGTACATCTTGACACACTGGATTTTAACTAAACTGATTCAGTTAATACACTAAATTAGTTAAAGGTGTTCAGTGTACTGTGCACGCTTACATCAGTGTCAAGTTACTCATACTGGGGTGTTGTGGATTTACACATTTCTGGTATATTTTTCCACACTGTAATGGGGTAGTGCTAATAAGCTGGTGTCTACGAGCTGAGGCACAGGTACTGAAAACATGCAGCTCTAGCCCCTACCAAAAGGAAGGTTAAAAGGTGATAGATTTAACCAGCTTCATAGGCAACAAGAGGTAAACCACGCTGGTTAAGTGCAGGAGATCAGAATGTATCCATAGCCATCCAACAAGCATTAACTAGTTACACACTACCAACTTACTCATATAGTTCAGCCTTTTACGCGGAGATGGTGTTTTTTGATCTTCTCTCCTGTAAGATGGCTGAGATGTTTCTAAAATATAGGTGCTTGGGTCTTCTGCTTGTGTAAACGTGTCAGGGCATGGGATCCAACAATGGGATGGGGTAATGCAAAAGAACCCCTTGTAATGTCTATTCTATTTAATTTCAAAATTGTGAAGTAACTGAGGGACTGGAGGGTAGAGGGAACACAGCACTGATCTACCAATTCACAGCACAGTGGCATTTGATGGCTTCTATACATTCCTTTATGTTTCAGAGTAATTTTTAGTTGCAAATAACTCTCATTTTCCCCCTTATATATAAACACATACACCAATCCATCTCAGAAATAATCTGCCATGTATTTCCTGCTTGCTAAAAATAGATGCGGTCAAATTTAATGCCCAGAGAACTGTCTTCTGCATTTCAAATTCACAGTTGTTTCAGGCACAGGCTAGGCCATCAATGCCTGATGATTATCACAGAAATGTTGCTGCTTTTCACCTATAGCCTAATCTTCAAGAAACACAGTAATTGATGAAATGCCTTCTTTCTTCTCACTGAAAAGGTATATATGCTCCTTTTCCACCCTCTAAAATCTATACACCTCATATCAGAATGATGCTCCAGATGCGCAGGCAATGGAGGAAGACAGCACAAATGACCTTTGCTCCTCATATGAAGATGCCCAAATATATTAAGCTGTAATATTCACCATTAGTGGGCATGTGGCTGTGTTTCCCATACATCTCCCAGGCAGAAGACAAGGTGGTATTTACTGCTCTAGGTCCTGATCCAGCAACATACTTAAGCACGTGCTAAGCTCTACCCATGTGTGTAATCTCACTGATTTTGATGGAGCTACTTTCATGATTAAAAGTTAATCTTATTGAAGTGCTCTGCTGGATTGGGGCCATGACTGTTTATGTCACGTGAGCCACATATCTTGAAATTAAATTCTATGATAAATAACAGATAACTTTATTATAGGGAGAGAGCCAGTCCGCTATCTTTAGTGGTCCTACAGGCCTTATTCAGAGAGCTGTCAGCTGTGGTGCCTTATTCCACTGCAAAGCCATTATTTGTGTAGCAGAGGGAGGACCACAGGAATGGCTTTTGCTGAACTTGCACATTCATTTTTCTGAAAACTACAATTTGTCTCCTACACAATTCAGTCTCCTTGGGGATTGTCTAACTGCATTTTCAACATCATGGACATCCCACGAGATCAAATCCCTTGTGATTTCACAGTGCTCAGGGAACTGGTCCAGTAACCCTTTGTTTTCCTTTTCTTCTGCCTCTGATTGTTTGGAGCAAAGCTCTCTTTACGTGTCTTATTTCTTCTCAGTCTTGCTTTTGCTAGTCTGGGGCCATCCAGTGCTTTTGAGATAAAATCCTAGCCTAAAGCTTAGAAGAGTTTTTCAGTAAAAGTTTTCCTGTAACTAATGTACTTCAAGGCAGGCCTTAGGTACTGATGAACCAGCCCTTTCAGAGAAAAAATTACTTTGCTGGAAAACTCCTGGCCATCTTTACTTTTTAAAGTACTTCTGATTTAATAATGACCTGGGTTCTTCTGGCTTGCACTTTGTGCCCCTTGCTTTTATTTAATAAAGTGACAAGGGGAATTTTTGAAGGAGCTGGACTCTCCCTGAAAGTGGGTGGTGGCAAAATTCCTATACTGCTTGGAGTCCTCATTGCCCTCCTCCTGTGGATGAATACATTACTTTCTCCCTACCTTTTGTGTCTCACAAATTCCCTCAGTTTTCTCACTTGCTTCTTCAAAGAAACTGATAATTAGTCAAAGATCCGTTTTTGCTTTACAATGGAAATTTCAGACAAATTACTTCAGTAGAGCTTTTCCAAATGTGAACTGCTGGCTATCAGAAATAAACCTAGCAGAGGCAAGAAAGGAAGAAATGCTTTTGGTAGACTTTAAACTACTTCCAAGTTCTCCACCTTTATGAATGTGGAGATGAATGCTTTATGTGAACAGCTGCACTGTTGTGTTTCATCCTGTGCTCCCAAGCTTTGAAATCATCTGGTAACACCAGATCTTGCCAGCTGAAAGCAATGGGTGGTGTGTCCTACCTTTCACTGTGAGGAGAGTCTCGGTAGGAGTCGGGGGTCTCTCTTGCATGCCGGAGGAAGCTGTTGACTTCCCGTGGCCCGCTGATGCCATTCAGGCGGCCCCGTGGTCCTGCTGGGCTGGTGTGCCTGCTGTTCTCCATAGAGGAGCTGACGAGCACTGAGTGGCTTTCGGAGACAATGCTTTCGGTGTGGCCATTACTCCAGCTGTACAGCAGCAACCAGGAAAGGAGAAGAAGGGAGGAGAGCATGAGAAGGTGTTTTGGTGGTAAATGCAGATAAGCGGAAGTTTAGCCAGGGGAAAGGAAGGTTTCTGTTGCCACTCAGGATGTGCAGCATAACCTTTGGGATGGTAAAAGGGGCTGCAGAGTTTTGTGAATTGTATGAATCCACATGCACCAAGATGATTTTGCATGTGTGGATGAGAGGGAAGAAGGGCTTTCCAGTCACCAGGACTGCCACTGATTTAGGAATTTGTATATACTAAGATTCACTGTAACAGTATTGGAATGCCATTCAGTCAATAAAGTTCTTTGTATATTCCCAGAAAGATATCTAGTTAGGTGACATGACATCAACTATTGTTAGTCTTAAAATGAAAACACTACGAAAGGAGCACAGACTTTTCTGGGTTTGTTTTTTTACACATCTTTACAGATTTGCAACAGTAACAGATCAGATATTACAGGTGTTGTTTCCCTTCCCTCTCCAGTACCTGTGGCTGGGTGTCTGGGTGACTGTCACAGAGTGATGTGTTGTTGAGGTGTAGTGGCTTGTCGAAAATGAGGTCTCTGTTTCTCGCTCGATGACATGCTCGCTAGAGATTATGTTTTTTGAAACGTACTGCTGAAAAAAACCCAGACAAATCTCAAGTTTACAAACTGTAGTTCACAGCACATTGGCAGACGTAATTTCCAATCTCCCCCCTCCAAGTTGCAGCTTTTTACACATGCTGAAGCACAAACTTTGCCACTTAAATGCAAGCAGAAACTACACTAATACACTTGAGCACATTCGTGTGCATCTCTGCATACGTACCCCATCTAAACTCAAAACAGGAGGAAATTAATGAGGAAATTAGCGAAGGTGTGCATCCCAATCAGGCTATAAACAACATACTTATTTAAGAAAGGAATGAGAAGTCCAAATGGATGGAGACCTGGAAAGGCAATCATCGCTTTACTACCAGATACATCAAAAATATTATTCTCTGATGGAGAAGACAGCAGTAGTTAGCAGTAGCAATTGTTCATTGCAGGACAAGAACCTGGGCAGGATATGACTGTTTCCAGTGCCCAGGATACAGCACCTGGGCAGACCTATTCATCAGGGGGTGATCTGCAGAATGGGTCAAAACCTCCTGAGATGTGTGTGCAGTGCCCAGCCTCTCAGCTTTTGTCTGGAGGTTCCCTCAGTGCTGTCACTGGTAGGACCCTCCATTCTCCTTGCTGGGGAATCCTGTTTTCCCCTTTCTTAATGATCTGACCATGGATTTAGGACTTTTGTGGGGCAATATTGGAAGCTGAGCTCTTCTAAAAAGTTGTCTTGGCCTTAACCAAGGTTAGTGAGAGTGCTGCCATTGACTTAGCAGAGCCAGGGCTCACCCCTGCAATGAGCTGTCATGACTATCTACAGTGATGGTGGAGCAGGAGAGCAGGCATGGCTCGAGGCAGCAGGAAGCTGATATTCCCGGCAGGCAGCTGGCTCCCCTGGGAAAGGGAGGAGAGAAGGAAGTGGCTATAGGCAGCACGAGCCCTGGCCTCTAAGGCCAAGGGGCTTGGCCAAGGGGTTAGTTGAAAAGTAACTCTACTCTGAGAAAAAGCTGGTGGATGCTGGTTGAGTATCAGCCCCCACCCCATCTCCCCATACACTGCTACTGTCCTGGTGAGATCTTCATTCAGACTTCTACCCCTGAGTACATAGTGTCACATTCCTGATCTGAGGGGGCTGTCCCTACTCACAAACCATCAGGCCAAGAGGAAGTAGGAAGAGCAAGACATGTGTGTCTGAGAAAACTGACGCCTACAGAACTTAGCCATGCTGTAGAGCCATTAGTATTTTTTTCTGAGGTGTTCTTCTTGCTCTTGGTGTCCCAGATCCACAGGCACAGCTGCAGCACTGCAGCACACCCCAGTAAAATGGCCATCTGCAGAAATGTATCTCATTTTAACGCATGTTTTTTGCAAAGTCCCTAATTGCTTCTGGGTGAAGAAAGCCAAGAGAATTCAGCCACCAGCCTGCGGCACGTGGAAGTTTAAAAGCTGTGAGGTAAGCTTTGCTCTGGCACTGGCAGCCTAGGCTGAAATGCGGGCAATAAAACCTACGTTCACCAGCTGGACGTTATCTGGCGGCGGGTTGGGGTGGTGCGGCCCATTGGCCATGTTCATCACATTGTTCCTTTCCGAGCGCAGGCTCTGCCGAAGGCGGTCGTGCAACTTTTTCCTCTGCTTCCTGTGTACGAAACACGGAAACAATTTTAATAGACAAAGGGAAAGCAGCTGCACCTTTCAGCATGTTGATGATGACTACAGTAATATAACATCACTTTTTCTGCCAGCACTTTCCTCACTGCTGCAAGATCTCAGAGTAACTCTGAAGACCACAGGGCTAATTGCAGCTGGATCTGCGGGGACCTGCAGAAGGGGAAGGATGGGTGGGAACCCTTCCAGGAGTCAGCAGGCCACAGAGGGATGGGAAAAAGTGTGAGGAAGTGGGAAGTAATTTCTAAGCCATGCTCCCTCTCAGGAGAAGTTCTTTTTTGTACTCAGAAGGGAGGGAGGAGAGATTTTAATCCAGCCATCTTGACACTCGTCGCAGCCATGGCCAGATTCCTGGTAGCCCACTGGGTTACACTTCTCCTTTTACCACAGGGAGCCAAGGTGACCATGCCTCAGGGCTTGCTTGCAGCTATTGGAAAACGCCGTGTGTGCCACGATCTTTGTGATGTGGCAGCTACACAATTTTTTGTGGGGTTTGTTCTCTACCTCAGCAGTGCACCCCAAATACATAAATGTATTAGAAAAGTGAAGTGTGCAGAGGAAGCCCCAGAAGTCCAAAGTAAATGAGTGTGTGAGGTATGCCTGAGCCTGCAGCCACCCTGGCAGCTCTTGCAGGTTTTGTTGCAGTAATATCTGATTAATTCTGGAACCTAATGATTACCAGGTAGATGCCAGAGCTGCTAATGCATTCAGTAGAACCATTCATCAACCACAGATACTAATGGCATAGTCTTTGGCTGACTTGAATGCTTCTGCTGTGCACTGTCCTCAGCTGCTCCTTCTCCAGTTGCTAATCCTTCCAGCTCTCCTCAAAAGAAATTTTCAGGAGATCATTACAAGCTGTCAGTAGTGAAACTTGCAGCATAGGAAAACCTGGTGCTGTGAAGGCCATGCAGAACACACTAAACAGAACACCGAAATAAATAACCAGAGAAAGAGCTATTCAAGTTCAGATTTATTTATCAATGTTCCCCAGTTTTGTCTGATTATCCTGGAGAACTTCCACCATCCTGCCACAGAATCCAGGGAAATGAAGAGAGGATGCAGGCTCCAGCACACTGCAGAGTGTGTATGACCTTGGCTGTGGCAAGAACTAAAATACACACAATTCCCTAAGCTGTATGCAGAAGTGCAGATAGTTTTGGCAGGGCAATACAGTGTAAGATATAAGCATTTTCAATCCCATTTTGAACTCAAGGGGACTGTTCCAAGTTTTCTAAAGAGGAGGGGGAGGGAAAACAATAAATATATTGAAGCTTGATAGCCAGGGAAGCTTAAAGACAAAGAAAACATGACTTGACACACTGCATTTTTTTGTGTTTTCTCTGTGCGTATGTGCCTGGATAGTGGAAGATGCTTAATTTATGACACTCCACAGGAATGGTATAAGCAGACAGGGCTGCCCTGGAAATGTTCCTGTCTCAGCAGGACACAGTCCCTGGTCCATGCGGGCTTTGTGCTTGGAAGATAACCAGGCATCATCTTAGGACATGCAGTTGGTTAAGGTGGATGGGGAATGCAGTGCCAGGAGATGCCTGAGCAGCTACCCAAATACCTGCCCTGGGCTGAGAAGCAACACAGACAAGGGTTTAACTGGATTTCACAGCACTCCTTCATGAGATCTTGGAGACCTTGGAATGTGAGTACAGCCCAGGTCCCCTGACATGGTAGAAAAAGTAGGTTCTAGAGGGAGTTCGAGTTCATCATCTACGGGTCTGAGATCCCAGCACATATGGGCTGGGAATCTGACCCGAGGAAACCGCATTACTTCCCACCTTCAGTGAACAATGTATTTGCATTTTGCATGCTTCCATATGTGCCATTTGTCCTCTAGTATAAAAAAAAGAAATTGCTCCAGGAAACTAAGAAGGAAGAATAATGGAAAAGCTATTGTGTACTTCACTTATTCTGAGAAGGCTTTCCCTTAATGTATGTGACTTGCAAATAAAGCACCTCTGAATTGAAACTCCATGTCAGAAGATACTGCCTTAACATTTGACCAGCAGTACCTCTTGCAAGGAAATCAACAAAATCCAAGCCATTACACTTTATTTAGTGTGTTCTCCTAACACCGTTCCAGGATTTCCCTTCGTTTCTGTTTCTTTCCCTGTTAGGAGGAACGAGCATGTGGGGAACTTCTCACAGATAGCAGTCTGGCATCACTGCTGCGCTTGGAGGGCCATGAACTGGCAGCTCACTTTCACTCTCATCAGCTGTGTTTGAAAACATTTCACTTTTGGCTGGCAGCAATCAGTGATGTCTGGGACAAACCATGACAAAGCATCCAGACCTCTAATGAATTCTGTGGGCTCTTTATGTAGAAAATGTTACTTCAGGACACTGAGTAAAGGTATGATGAAATTCATGGGGATGTCTTGGCTGATATTGATGAACTTTGGACCAGGAAAAATATTGTTTAGCTGCCCTGGAATGCCAGTTGTCATTTCTAAAAGCAGTAATTGGTCTGATTCTTTATTACTCATTCAGTCGTTCCTCACCGCCCACTGGCACAAACTTGTGGGTGTGAGCAGAATGTTTGTGTGGCTGGACTCTCATCAAGGGGGGCAAATGATTCCCCACTCCCTTTTTAACACATCCATTATTGTTGGGGCTAACAAGAAAACCAACAACCCAACTGTCAATCAGGCACTGCAACAGTAAATCAGCTTTATGCAGATGTGGAATATTTATGGTAAGGGTTTTCTGTGTTTTGGTGGGGAGATTTATAAAGCCAGTCAGAAGTTTTGGCAGCACAAATCCTGCTGACGTTCACTGTAATTTATGGTCCAGGGTGCCTCATGTGTGTTTCAGAGTCACCCCCAGTAATTTACAGAGATTCACAGAATGCATTTAAGTGCCTACTTTTGCATTGGGAGCACTTTCATGTTCGGTTCTTTGGCCTTTGGTATTTAGTAACTTTTAGCACCATTAATCTTGCCTCAAGTAAAAACAAACCAGTCTGATATGTAAAATTTACTGCTGGAGAGCAACATGACTCTAGTGTTGGGGTTTGTTCCTTTCCAGCTAGGGAAACCAGCTGGAATGGGTGATAAACAAAGAGTTGCAAGTCAGTGAAATTTGCTCGAGTCACTTTTGAGGGGTAAGAAACCTTTCAGATACCTGTCTTATTTTTTGCACTGCTGATGGACATGGAGACCTGCACCCATCTGGCTTGGACCAGAGCACCCTGGCCACAGGTCTGTCTCTTCAGTTCAGCTCTGGAGAAACCCAAATACAACCTTACGCTCAGAGGAGTAGAAGCTACAGTCAACTGGGAAGGCCCTGACCAACAACCACAGATATAAAAAAGAAAAGTTTACTTGGTTTTGCAGTAGGCCACCACACACATGATGCCAACTACTAGAAGAGCAATGCAAATGCCAGTTATGGTCAGCACCCGTTTCTGGTACAGTTCCTCAGCTTCTAGAAAGGGACAAAAACAGAGAAGGTCACGACATGGAGGACGGCTAGGCAAGGAGCACACAGTCAACAGCTGGCATGCTGCAAATCACTGCACAGGTTCACACTGCCACACTAAAACACAGCCACCACACTTCAGGCAGACTCATTATTGACTGCAAGGAGAACAGGACTAAATCATAAGCTCTTAAGACAGTACTAGGGATGAATGATCATCCATACAATTACAGTCAAAAGTAATCTTTCTTTTTGTTTAAGTCAACAAGTATAATATCTAAGAAACAACTTCACAACTGACAAACACTCAGATTTGCTGGAAATAAAAATGCAATGCACTAAGGTCATAACATGAATTTGCAAATGCTTTGGAAGTTTTACTCTGCAAAGACAGCTGGAATGAAGGCCAGTTTTACGGGCCTTAAGAGAAATTATTTTCTTATTATCTTCTTTGGATTGTTTTCATATCCAATGTGTCTCTACTCCCATGTCAATTTATATCTCAGTTGTCTTTACAGGAGAGATTTCAAAATATCTTTCTACATTTGAGACATGAGCTTGGCTTGTAATTAAATTACCAATGGAAATAAAGACAGGTTTTGAGCTGTGGTCATAAAATTCAGACTTTCTCCAGTGCTCCTCCAAAAACACAGCAACACCAAAACCCAGTAGTGCCTTGTATCAGAGAAATGCTTGATTTCTATTTGGCTTTTTTTTGTGTCCAGCTCTATCTGGAGCGGCAGCTTGCTCTGTGATGACAACTTGTTACCAATCTCATTCATCAGAGATATTTCACTATTATAAAGACATCAGCAGCGCTGGTAATGTTTGGGTTAGAGCTACTCATGCATTCCAGCCCCACTCATGCTTGGCAGGGAACACTGATGCATGTTGTACCAGGGAAATGTTGTGTAAGGAGTGATAAAACAGAGCTGCATTCTGTGTTGATGCTTTATGGGTGAAGATTTCCATTGCTGCTTTTAGGACAAAAATGGGTGTCTAGCTTTTCTCAAATCTTATTTTTGATAAGCAGTCCATCCAGAAAACTTGCTCTGGAGGATCCAGGCTGGAGGGTAGCCTTAAGTCAGACTACACTGCTGACCACAGTTTGAATACCAGCAAGTGATTAAAAATCAGTGAATAAAAGCTGCATTTTTATTATCTTTGGGATAAATTTTGGCATTATTCCCCCTCGAAGGGGCTTAAGTGAACATAAAAGATCTGTGGGGCAATTCACCAGGAGGTCCAGAGATGCACAATGGTCCCTCACACGTGCCATGAGTCTCTGTCCAAGCTCAAGGACTTAAATGATGTGTCATAAATGCCACACCAGTTCAGGAGAAAATGCTCCCTACTGAAGAGGGAGCAGTCATTCCTCCAGTGTGTTTCCCAGGCTTATCTAGTTTAGTCTTAAAGGTGCTGTGGGAAAAGGCAAATACTCCATGCAACAAACCACAAAGCAAAAAGAAACCTGAATTTCTCTGATATAATGCATCTTACCATGGAACAGCTTTGTCTTACAAGCCAAACGCACTGTAAACCAAAACACTAGCAAACACGTCATGAGCACTGTCAGACAAAATTAATAGCACTGATTATTAACAAGGGAGGGGGGAAGAAGTGAGTTTGGTAAAACTAAGATGCTGCAAAAATGTATTAAAGAAAAAGATACAACTCCAAGAACAGAAAGTCAAAAAAGGGAAGGAAGAAAGGGCTGAAACTCCAACCAAACCAAACCAGGACAAAGAGAAAAAAAGGTAGGTGAGATATAGGGAAAGACAAGGTTAAAGGGTTGAGAAGTCAACTGCAGGCCTGGCACAGCATGCTTGATACTGGAAAAAACAGAGTGAAGAAATGCTTGGGGACAAAAAAAACCAAAAAAGGCTGAAGCAGAGTGTGAAGGGATTTCTCATACAGCATAACTCCTTGCCTAGGCTAGTTAGTGGCACTTTGCCCCCTTCCCAATTTTGCCCCTTCTGAAAGCGCTTATTAGTTAGCCATGGAAATGATGTATTACAAGGATGTCACAGGAAACAGGAGAACTGTGCTAAGCAATTTAGGGGCAAATTTGAATTTTTTTTTTTTTTGTCATGCTGTCAGCTGTTAGCTTGTAAAAGCAAAATGAAAGGACATATCAACCATTTTTCTTGAAGGGGAAGGGAGAGGTGGAAGAAGATGAATTCACGTGGAAATTCTGCTTTGTTTCTATTCAGAGAAAAAATTCACTGACTCCATGAGGCTTACTCCAGGCTGAGGCTGCTGCAGATGAGCTGGCTGGCTGGTTGGTGGTGGCCTTGCTGAGGCTACCAGTGAGTTAAGGCTCATTGCTCGTGTATGTTGGATGCTCCTGGGCTCTCCCCCACCACAGGGGCGGTAGGTGCAGTGGGGGAGCAGAGCTGTGAATGCAGTCCTGAGCAATGCTCCTTGCACTGGCACATCTACTGGGACTGATGGTCTTGAGGGGCATGGAGAGGAAAACCCCTGGGTCTGCTTTTGTTGCCGTAATTCCCTCCCATGCCCTTTGAAATGAGGCGGTTAGGATGATCCAGCTTGACATGGTGTGCATGAACTGCTGCACCACCATGCCTTCCCTCAAGCTACGAGGGTGAACAGCTGCCTGGGAAGGCACACGCATGTGGACCTGTCCTGCTCAGCAAACCAGAAAGCTTCCACGTAAACCTGGTGGTGCTCCTGGCTGAGCCAGGGATGCCTGGGTGACCTGCGGGTCCTCTGTGGGTGGCAGGGGATGCTGGCAGCCCAGCTGGGCTGCAGTCCTGGCCACAGCTCTGCAGGCAGCCTGGTGCCTCAAGGATGAGCCTTGGCATTTCTGTTTATGGTTAGAAGAGTTTTGTGAAGCAGGGACCAGGTTTTGCCCCAAAACTGCCCTCTCTCTCTGGCCAACGTGAACATTTACAGAGCCAGCCAATGGTGCAAAGCCAAACAACATGTGCTGTGTTTGCAGTGCTCATCAAACTAGCTTGAAAAAAAATTAATAGCAGCCTTGGGGAAAAGTCTGTAGAGAAATGTATGTGCAGTGAGAATTTGGAAAAGGTTTTGGCCTGTTAAGTATTGAAAATCATTTTAATACACTTCCCCCCCCCCCCCCCCCGAGTACTCGGCAAATCAAATCAACATGAGACTTAAGTCAAGACATTAAATCCCTCTATGTGTATCTTTTCAAATATGCACATTATGCAATTAATTTCACATCACCCTAATTTATACATAATTGATGATATATATGTGGTCTTAAATTTGCTCTGTTTTAAGGTTTTTCTTCTTACAGATCTCTGGGGATTTTAAAAAGAATTTCATTCCAAGGGGTGGTTCCACTGATGTGATCTTATATATAAAGCAAAATTTACAAGAATTTTTTAAAAATTATTTCAGTTTAATTCCTCATATGTTAATGTAGCCATATATCTTCTACTACAATCTAGTGCTTGTGAATGCAAATTAATATTACCTTGTGATAATAATAATAATAACAACAATATGTTGGGTTGTGAGAGGTTTTTTAAATTTGGACTTGCAATGGGTTTTCCACAGTCCGCAGCTTAAGCTAATGACATTTTGTGGGGGCATTTTAAAAAAGAACATGAACTAAAACTGTGCAAAAAACATCCCTGGCTGTTTCTTCTCATTTGCTGACAATTTTAGGAGATTCCAAACTAAAACTGTCCTGAATTCCAAGTTAGCATATTCAAGAGATAAATTATCTGTACCCCTGATTACTAAATGTTTGTCAGGTAAGTACAGTTTATTCACGAAGAGGACTTACAAGATTTATTTCTGTTGTATTTAAGCTGAAGAGTAAAAACAGTACCCACTGCCAATGTTCTCAGTTGGGTGCAATATTAATTGGGTATTAGAAATATTGAATATATTTTCTGACTTGAGGATCTGGAGTCTAGCTGTAAAACTCTGCTGGAGTTCCTAAATAACTTTCAGTTCACTTCTGATTTACAGTCCTAGAAACGAACGTATATATATGCATATCATTTATACATATGTATATGCATCTGATTTACATAACTAGCTGTGGGTTTAGACATAAAACTTTACTTTGAAACCAGAGCTCAAGACTAAATTTGCAGAATTTTAACTAGCTATAACAGATCATCTTTTTTTATAGACTAGTTAGTCATTCTGCTTAATGCTTACAGTGTTTCCAAAATCCTGCAACGCTAGAAGAACTTAGCAAAAGCAAATGTCAAAACTAGTCAAAGTTACACAGCAGAAAAATGAGTGTACACTATGTTACGATTACTTCAGTAATTCCTAGAATTCCTTGGGTCTGGAATACCCTATCACTACTACTATTCCAGTGAGCTGATCTCTGTTAATATTTTGACAGACATTGTTGTTATAGCTGTATGATCCCTTCTAAAGCATAAAGAAATTGGTTAGGAATTGAGAAGGGGAGGTGGAGAAAAAAAAATAAAAAGAGGTTTATCTCTCAGGCTCTAAAATCTGCAGACTAAAAGGAATGATTGGTCCATACCCATAAATTCAATCCCAAGATGCTCTGCCAATGCAGAAAGTTGGCAAAAAAAGAAAGAAAAAGGAAAAAGTTTCAGAAAAGAGCAATAAACTGTACTCCAAAATAAATCACATATAAGAATTACAGCTATCCTGTGTCTGCACATGAAACAGGACAAAGGGGCATGTAGTTATGTGGGCAGTGCTCAAGTGCACCTCTGTAAACTACATGACCAGACCTTCTGCAAGGGTTACACACCAAAATACATATGGTCTATCTATACAGCCACAGTGCAGGGAATGCAGCAGGAACCATTAACCCTTAAAGATCTTACTGAGATGAAGGGAGCTATAGCCTGAGGATGCCATGTGAAATGACTGATTGATTTCAGATGGGCCCATGAGAGCACAGGGATGCTTTAAAAGGGGCTGCATCCCCCTGCAAATGGGTCATGTGCTGCCCTCCCTTCTGGCCCTACTCATGTGCCTGGTATGCAGCTCCTTGCTCTTGTGGGTTGTGACCTGGAGGTGGCTGGGACTGTTTGCCTAGCAGTGGGAGCCCTTCTCAGCTTTGCAGACTGACTGCATCAGGGCTTTCATTTCCAGAAAATGAGGAGCCATGCCCTTTTCCCCTGCCTTTGGGCTGCACTGCCTTGGTAGAACCATCTGCTGGCTGGATGAATGACCCTGGGGTACAGGAGCTGATGCCGTGTGGATCACATGCCTAAATTAGCATCCCCAGGTCCCAGCAGTTGGTGGTGAGGAAGAACATAGGTTTGCCCCTGATAGGTACCCTAGGAGACCTTTCCCATGGGGCCACCACCATAACTGTAGTGGATTTCACTTTCTTTGTCTTTGTGTGCAGTCAAATTTAAATCCAACCCTGATTTTCTGACCAAATGGATTTTTTGTGTAGTTTGTACACATGGGGAATGCCAATTCTTTCCTGCCAATCAGTAACATTTTAAGGGTTAAGTAGGTTGAAATCCATCCAGATCTCTTCCTAAAGAGCCAGTATTGCATGCCTACATGAACACTGCTAACAATATACATTAGTTGCATAGAAAGCTTGATTAAGTCTTCAATAAAATGAATGACATGCCCATGCATATATATTGCTGTATTTATGCTTGCTTATAGGTAAGATTCCTAGCTTGGATGTAATTTAATTTTAGGGGAAGTCACTCATATCATGCAGTTTCTATTTCAAATGATTCAACGGGAACTTGGTACTTAAAATGGGAATATGTTCTGGCTGAAAGCCCTAACAAGAAAACGTGCTGAAGAAACATGCATTGCTTATTCAAACATAGATGTCATGTGGCCCTTATTTATCTTTGTTGTTCCGAGCTACATTCCCTAGGCTGGACTAAAAGAAAGGAGAATATCCCAACACTTCTCATTTCATAAACAGGTCATCATTTCTGATCTTTTCCTATTGAACCCAATATTGTTACATACTTTTTATGCGCAATGTGGTTTCTATTGAATGTTTGCCCAGGTGCAAAATAAGGTCTAGTACCCTCATCAGATGTGGCCACTTGAGAAATATATAGGAACTGAGAAATCCTGAGCTAGTAGAATTGCTTAAAAATGGACATTTGAGGACCTGTAGAAACACTGAAAAAGTGAGGCCATTAGAGTAACAGCAGTTTTGGTCATCCCTATAGAATACTGTAGCTTTAGTCAATTCTTGCCCGCTTTAATTTCTCAGCCAGGCTCATCTTGACAGTATGAGGCAGGGGCTGTCACAGAAACAGAAATTTCCCTCCACCCCGCTTGATACTGCCCCTCTTACTTACCAAGGATGGCAGAGCTGAAATGGGACACAGTCTAAACTGGTGTCCCATGCTGAAACTTTTGCCTTCAGGAAGGCAGGGACCACATTTAATTCATGCCCAAGACGGCTTACAGCATGGCTCATAAGTTATCCTGTACTCACAATAGGTATGTAACTGTTAACTAGTGATGACAATTGTCCTTTTGGGTGGGGTCCTTGGCCTGTCTGGGGCATTTGGGAGGACAAAGACTTTACCTGTGATTATATTCTAGAGAAGTTTCCTCAACCTTCTATTAATCCAAGGCTCCTCCACTGTTTCTTATCCCAAGGATCATTCTGCACAGTGTTGCTATAAGAGTTTTCATGCATAGCTACATAAAAATTAGCCAAAAATGTAATGTTAATTCATTACTTTTATTTTCCTCCACTTGCCTTGCTTCCTTGCCTTAAAGGGAGTGAATATTTGAACATTCAAATACAGCAAATGTATCAGCATGGAACAGATGTATTTTTGCAACACGCTTGTGGACTACCTTATGGTGTCTTACAGACCAACAATGGACCACAAGCCTCAAAGTCAAAAATGCGGCAGCAAAAAGCCAGGGTATTGAGTAAAACACCTGGTATCAGCTGTGACTGCTGTGCTCAAGGAAAGGACATTACACAGTCTGCCAGCCGGACTCCAGAGACAAGCAAAACTACCGCAGTTTGTTCTTTAGTTTCCCTTGGTCTTCAGTGGTGGTAAGCACCAGTTACAGGGGAAGAACTCATAGCTGCAGGGCTGGAAGTAACTGTGGCAGTGGGGACTCTAATAGCCACCACCTCTCAGCCACAACAGGTTGTCCTATGGTTTGGTGTGTTTGCAAACCTGGAAGTCAAGGCACAGTCAGCCTAAACGTATGCTTTCCAGTAGTCTCCCTCACATCCATTCCCAGCTATGCTCACATTTCCACTGACAGAAAGAAAAGACATTTCTATGGAAGAACTTCTCTTAAAATGGAGAACCACCTAATTTAATGTGTCCCTTTTCAACTTAGTGCTACTGCACCAGGATAACTGCATCCTCCAGGGTTAATCAAACCACTACCAAGATAAGCCAGTTAGCCTTGCGCTGTTGGGACAGCGGATTTCCAGAATGCTCAGCAGCATTGGCCTTATTTTGATCTTGCAAAAGCCATTCAGCAAAGTTTGTAACTTCAGGTCTCTTACAAATACCAACTCTAAGGCAGATTTCTGAAGCTAACTTTTTCTCAATGGCCAAATACAGAGCTTTAAGCAGTAGGCACACTTGGAGTGGAACCCCATTGACCCTTTCTTTCCAAATGAAGAAAGATCCTTCTGAAAGCAAGTAAAATTAGACAGCAGTGTATAGTTCACATGCACACTTTTGTTTCCTACTGGCACTTAACGCTATTTAACATTCCAATTTGCTCTGTACTTTGCAAAAGGTGCATCTACAGAGCTAAGCTGATCACCCAGAGCACATGGTGTAAAATATGAGCTTGACTTTAGGTCCCAAATGCTGCGGTTTCCTGAAGATAACTTTCATTCTAAGTCCCTTTTACAATTGTATGTTCTGGTCTGTGCTGGGTGTAATAACAAAAAGTCATATAAATACTTCTTCACTATTTTATTTCTTTTTGTTGTTAAATATAAGTGTACCCTCACTGGACCCTTTCTAAAAGTGTCATTTTAAGATTTGTAGACATTATACTACAGATGCAGGGTAGGCAGAAGTGCCAGAGTCTCATGGCTGTTGTCTGTGGCCCTCAGAGGTAGGTAGTGGTGTGCTCTCCTGCCTGTGCATTTGAAGGAGAGGAGGGCTAGATCAGCTTAAGCACTACAGCTAAGCATGACTTTGCAGCAAGGCAAGGGCACCTATGCTTTTTCCATGGAGGCAACTTCAGAAAATCTCAGCCTGGTGTCTACTGCCCAAAGATTCCTTTAAAAATCCCAACCAGAGTTAGGGAACTGAAAAACTAATGAAGGAAAACCCACCTAAACCTCTGGGGTTTTTTTTGTTGTTTTTTTTTTTTTCCTGAGTAAGAAGTTGAATTTTTGATCAACATACAATTCTTCGATAGTTTTCAGGGTAGATTCAGTAGCAAACAATGGATCTTATATTTTTACACCACCTCCTTTTAAATGATTCTTCTAAGATCAGAAAACTTTAACTGCACTTTTCACCACAATACCCAGAAAAGGCCATTTAATTCTAACAATTGGTAAACTTAAACACTGTAACATCATAAAAATTTTCAAATCCATAGTTATCAGATGCATTTTGAAAATAACTCACACTAATAAAGCTTTTAAAAACAGGGCATAAAATACACACTTGAATGCTGGAAGGTCTGGTCTCCAGTCAGCACCCTTGGGATTTACATGGTTAGCTTCCATGATGGGCAGTATGAATTATGTATGGACATTTTTCATCCATGAGTATAAGAGAAAACCTGTGCATCTCTTCAGGCTCCAAAGCATCCAGCATATGCTAATGGATTTTTGTCCTATATACTAACAGAAATTAAATTAAGCTAGCCTTTGGTCTCTGAAATTTTTCTGTGCTGGCAAGTAATCCATCAAAAAAATAGTTCCTATAGTACTGCTCTTAGATCATAGTACATTCTGATGCCAGGAACAATTAATTATGAATAGCACACATGCATTAAAATGTAAGATCTAAGCAATTTTCTTATATGTTACCTTTGACTTTGCTATAGCCAATGAGAGAAAATTAATATTCAGTGTAATTTCTGTTTCCTCCCTGACAAGTAATAATAATTAACCTACGGCTCTATGGGAAAGCTTATGAGATATGTGACTCCACTGCTGATTCAACCAGCAGTCTGACACAGACAGTTGTGTGTGTGTGCGTGTGTCTGTCTGTCTGTCTCATACATTTCTTTGGCCAATTAATCTGGCTCTGAAATACTTGATCTCTTGCACCTGTTACCCACAAATAAATACGTCAGACCCCATTGTTTATGTTGCCTCTCCCCCTTTTTCTTTCTGTGCTCTTTCCCCTGAAACTTGGACAACGAGAAGGAAGAACACTTTGATCCTCTTTGGCACGTACTGATCGGAAACAATGTAAGCATGTCAATTACCTTTAACTTGTAGGTCCAAATACAAATCTCATATGCAAGTAGAGGATTAGCTACCTGTTCCTTTGTTGGGGGAGAACTGTCCTGTACAGAGACTCATAAGGTTTTTGCAGCAAATAAAACGTGAAACTTTCAAAATGTTATTTTTGCACTTTTACTGCTTGATGTCAGTGGGGAGTCCATATCACAACATTCAGTGTTAATTTCACAGCATCCTTAAGTCTTGCATTTCCCCATAACCTCGATGCCAAACAATCCAGGAGAGTATTGCACCTCCTTTTGTTATAATTTTCATGCAACAGGCAGAGACAATCAATATTAGGCCTTAGGCAACAAATCTAGTTACAGATTAAAAAAAAAAATAATTGGAGGAAAGATGCAGTGACAAGAAAGCAGCACCAACTGAGCATGCTTCTACTGCAGCACAGACAGAAAGGTAGTGGACGTACTGTAGAAGCTGGCCATTACGTAGTTTTGGCAGCGATCACCAGTAAATTCATTTGGGCACCTGAGAGGAAAAACAAACAAAAAAAATGGTAGAGAAAAAAACAGAGAAAAGAGAAGAGATGAATATATGCTAAGAAAGAAGCTCCTTCAGTGTGAACTGATACGACTTGGTGAGTTCACTTTCAGAAACTGAATCTCGGTTTAGCATGTCAAAATGGCTCAAGATGTTGAGAGCAACTCATTTGCTCAGTGGAAATGAAAAGAAATTCCCCCTGGAAAAACCAGCCAAAACCAAACCAATCCAGATCAAAGTGTGTTTCGAGATGTGAGACAGAAATTCACCATTCCAAATTCCCAAATTGCTTTTAGGATGCACTTTCCACAAGGCAGCCAGGACACAAGTTCTGTACATCACTCATCTCTGTGAGTTTGCTCTTATAGGGTTGCACTTTACAGCAGCCTCCCAAACAAGAAAGCTGCCAGTGTGTGCCATACAAATGCATCTGCAAATGGATGGAAAGACCAAAAATCACACAAATGAGAAACATTTTGGAGGTCAATAATGCCATGGTGTACAGATTTTACTTTAGAGAATCAGGTCATAAATTGGTGTGTAAAGAGGCCGGTTCCAGCTGAACTGTGAAAACACCAAGTACTATTGATTTTGTTGCTGTAGTTGGGGAAGAAAGCAAAGTTCAGATTATTTTAACATACTTTCTTGGTTTTGGATTTTCATGGGCAGAGTTTCAGTACATCTTGCTCCAGTGAATCCAGGTTGGCACCTAAAGGGCAAAAACGTGATAAGCAATAGTACACCAAAACCACTGCACTAACAGACTGACATCTGCTGGCCTATGGAGATGGGAGTGCATTAGGTGACCTCCTGGTTAGGTTTTAGTGAAAAATGATCAAAAAAGGGACACGAAAGTGTAACCTTTCCAGAAGACAATACTTGGCAAAATTTATAGCAAAAATCCACCAGAGTAAAAAAAACTAGGAAGTTTTTTGCTTGTCTGTTTTGAAAAAAGAAAGAAAAAAGAATCAGGACTAGCAAAAATGTGTATCAGCTCATTGCTTATTCCACCTCATGAAAAGACCAGGCTGAGTTTTTTAAGTTTGCAATGCAGTGTATAATAACAATTCACACTGTTGCTTTCACCAGTCACATAAAATGTATGAAAATGCCGTGTTTTCCCTATTTCTGTAATGGCATGCTGTGTCTTCCAGTAATTTCCTTTGAAGGGGAATAGTTAAAATAGCAATCACAGAAAAGTGCAAAAAAATCCAAAAGGTGAGAAGACAAACTCAAACCCAAAGGCAGAAAGTATATTCAACATGGCTGACAAATGGAAAATTAGTCAGTCCAATCGACAAGTAAGAGAGAGGGTAGAGGTGTGCTCAAAATTTGAAGTTTCATAGCTGCCTGCCCTTTCAGTTCATAAGCTCTTCTGCAGAAAACTTCAGTGCAGCTTTCTCCTTGATTGTAGTGAAGGAATTTCTCTTCTGTGCTTTGCTTGTCTTTTCTGCTGCCGGCTGTCGGTTCTTCCTTCACTTTTATTCTTCATTTTGAGGCAGAGCTCAGGCTCTCAAAATATCACTACAGCAATGCAGGCTCCTGTGCTTCAGATGCAAGTGTGAGTGACTGTGCACCACACTAAAATTTGATTTCAATCTTCTTTCCTCCTCCTTCGTCTATCCACTCTTACTCAGCATGTAACATGAAATTACCTGATATCTGTGTCCTTGAATACATGTCTCCTGCATTGTCTTTCTGATGCTTTCCATAAGTTTGCCATGGTGCAAGAATCTCACCGTCTTTTTCTCCTGCTGCTGATCTGGTGCTAGCCTCCTTTTCAAACTTCTTTGTCATTTACTTACAAGGGCCCAAAGAGCCTTCTTATTTGCAAACGCACATTGTTCAGAACAGCCCTCCACCTTCTCTGTCCCTCTGAGTTTCATGTGCATTGAAAGTTGTACTGATTTTTTAAATTCCACTCTTCCACAGTTACTTCTAGCCTTAAGGATCAGGGATGCTGCCCTTGTACAAGTGGGGCTTCCAGAAAATCACTTCAGCAGAGGACCAATGTCACTACTATCTTATTCAGATAAACCACACAGGAATGATTTTTATGTAATAAAGGTGTCATTTGAGGATCTGCAGATGATTCTATGAAGCTGATTTGCTGTAATGATGTATTTGTTTATCATAAATTTATGTCCTTCAGAGCCAGGGTCACATCTTTTCGTAAGTACCCAGTCTGGAGAGGTCCCAGTCTCCAGAGGTATACTCACTTGAGAAAAATGCAACAAAGATAACTGTGTCATGAAGAGGTGATATTGCTGGGCATTACAGAAGACGTTATGTGGCTTTGATAGAAGGCAAAATGCCCTTGATAGAAGGTATTTTGTTCCATGTTACTGAATGAAAGTAAAAATATTTTACCCCTGTGATTTCAGTTTTATTTTGTGCTATGGTGATCTTGTTTAATATCTGTCCCTAGAAAGCTGGTGTTCAAACCTGCATTGGCTTTCGTTTCACAGGGACCTCTAAATCTTGTTTGTCAGTTATGAACCCTACACAATCCCGATGAAGATGCTGCTGATTAAAAACCTCAGGCTTTTCTCCTGCCACTTGGCCAGTGGTGGTTGCTTGTTTTCAAATGTTGGTGCAGCTGTGGAGCTGGCAAAACTAACTTGAGCACTGTAGACACTGCTGATTGCTTCCAGGCTGAGCAGGGTCAGCCCTGTTGAGATGGCGCTGAAAACAACTCAAGTATCTTTATACTTGCTCTGAAACCATTGTCAGCAAATGGACTGTAGCACCTGCCACTGAGATCAGGTCCGGGGTGGGCCAGCCGAGATGAGAGGAGAGAGGAGCCTGCCTGCTGATGGTTATGTGTGAGTGCTAAAGGCATTTTGTCGCCCAGATATGCAGCGCAGCACTGTTTCCACTGCTATTTGGCAGGTTGTTTACTGTAGGCTGCACTTCTACAAACAGCTTGCAAAAGTGTTGTTTTCAAAACACCTTGTCCTACTCAAAGTTTCCAGATGTAGTACGAGAAATATCTTGTTGTGTCTATTTTCTAGGACGTTACCCATGTGCCAATTTCTTCTATGATGCTAGGAAAAGTTGGAGTAAAACAACTCAGGGCAACAGGTAGATATTTGTGCTTCAAGAGCCTTATAATTTCCTTTCTGCCTAAAAAAAGGGCTAGTTGGATATTTATTTATTGTATTAATTAGGGTGAGACCACAATACTAAACCACATATACTAAAATAATTGTTTTTTTCCTCTTCACACAATAGTTGCAAAGAACAGTATTCACTTGCATTCAGAAATCATTTTTCAGACCATCAAACGTATCACCAAACAGTTTTGCAGTGGGAGAGGAATGGCTGAATGGATCAGGACCTCACAATTCCATTTCATCCCCTGCCTATAAGCAAATCCATTGTGGGATAATGTATTTTTTCATGGGAAGTACGGTACACTTCCGTATTTACCAATCTATTTCATAGTCTAAATCAGAAATAGTATTTCTGTCCTGCCTGTTGAGTGAGTGTCTTTGGAAGTTCTGCTAGCATCATGCAAACAAATTTTCTCTTTTTGCTGTCTTAAAGAACCTTCTGTCAATTTCTATTCCACCAAGGCCCTTACATGAAGACAGATATAGAAAATGGCTATATTATTAAAAAGCATGCAATTCACTCTTCTGCTAAGAAGCCGCATCCTTCTGTTAGAGAGAAGCATTTTTTTCATCCAGTTAAATTCAGATGTAAATTCATTTCTTCACTGACAACAAAAGCACTAGAAAAGATGATCTTTATGAGTAAGAAATCGATTAGACCATGAAGGCCTTCATGATACGACACTTCAAAAGAACACTCTAAAAGCATAACGGGTATTATATTCACATATATTTTTCTTCAAGTAAGAAACAAACGCTAGGATTTCTGGTCTTAATTTTGTATTTATTGAAGAAGCTCTCTGATTTTTTGTCTTCATTGAACTTGGGTATCCATTTCCAACTGAGCAGAACTGACTTACGAACCTCAGCCTCATAGGAAGCAAGTAACATCCAGGCTTACAAAGTCTATGCTGTTTTCAAAATGTGACGTGTTCCTATGAAATTTCTGAAAACTTTATACAGATAGTTTATTTGAGCAGTCTCAAAGATTCCTTTTTAATTTTTCACATTTTCATTTGTTCAGTCTGGGGTCATAATTAAAAAAACATGTAAGGAACATACATGCTACCACAGATGCAGGTGTACAATACATTAATAAATCTTCACACACTTGAGTATTTCACATGGTTAGCATTTGAATGCAGGGAATTTTCTTGAAGTTCACATTAGTATCCCTGAGAGCAAGATCTGATCCCGTCTGCATCATTATGCTACATATTTTACAAAACACTCTTTTGTTTTAGTACATAGCTAGATTTTAACAGAAGATGGATTTAGGAGCTCAGGTTTTTTAAATAAAATAGGGAGTTTACAAACCCAGAGATATCACTTGAAAAATTCCATGGTTGTTGTGAATCTGAGTAATTTTTTTTGGTTAGGGATAAAACCAATTTAGAATGATATGGCTTATGCTTTAGAAATTTTGTTTTTCCCTCAACAGATGGACCATATGGAAAAATGTGAACTTGCTACTGAGGCAGAAATATGAAGACTAAGTACCATATTTCAAGCGTTGTGTTTCCGTAGGCATGTTCTGGGGGAAGATTTATTTTCTCAGAACAATGAAGGCAATGTGTACTGGTTGTATACTTATTTTAATTAACACTGGAACACTAGAATTAAAAGTAGACATCTGTACTTTTAATGAAATAAGGAAACAACCATATTTTGTCGTTTCAGTTTTCCAGCACATCCACTTTCAAGTACTCACACTTCTATTTCTTACGTGGCTGTATTATGTCCTGTTTTGCACAAAACGTAAAGCTTCAGTTCTGGCAAATATTAGAGGGCATAGCCCCTACATAACAGTGGTGGCCCTGACTATCCTGAGGATAAGAATCCTTTTCCACTGCCTTACTGTAAATGAGATTCATCCCCTCTGATTTTACAGCTCTGATGGTTTTTCCAAATAGGTATTGGGCCACCCAGAGAGAGGCACATCTGCCAGATTTGGAAATTGCCTTTTCTTTCAACCCCAGGCCCAGAATTAAAGGCTATTTCTCATCTGCAAGAGGGGGAAAAAATCACCATTTCATGCAAGTTTCGCTGAGCTGTTTAATTAAAAAATTAGCCAATCAATAACATGAAAGAATAAACACAGTCAGATCTCTGAATTTTAAAAAAAAATTGTCCCCTTGCCACTGAAAATGGGATACCTCTGAAACTGTCATGACGGTGTTAATTATTAGCAAGTCTGCTAGATGCTCAGCTCTGCTGCCCTGGAGTTTTCTGCGTAGTGTTTGGACAGGAAGCTGAAACAGGCAGGTAGGCTCTTGTACACACCCTGGAGAGTCATAGCAAACTGCTCATCTTTTAGTGCTGGCTCATAATGATCACGTAAATTTAACACAAATCTTTCTTTCTCTCTCTCTCTCTAAAATAAAATTGGACCCATTAGAGCAAGTAACTTTTCCATATTCACTTTAACTAAGAATTATTCTAAAATTAATGGAAAATTATTAATTAATTTCAACAACAGAGTGATCTGTGAAAAAGCAAAACAATACAAAGATAATGAAGTACAGGTAACATCCTTCTACAAAAACAAAACCTCACATATAAAGCAGAACGTTCTGGGGTTTGATGTTTGTGTGGTTTTTTGGGTTGTTGGGGTTTCTTGTTTTGTTTTTGGTTTTTGGTTTTGTTTTTAATTTAAAACACATACAAGCAGTCAATGCCTTCCTGACCTAATGAAAGCATCATAGACCTTCACCTAACTCACCCACCAGAGTAATCGTTACAATTAGTGTCATTTGATTTTTAGTACCAGAAGACCAAAAATCTATGCAGTTACAGCATACGACAGTCTTTACTGACCACTGTCTTTTGTCTGTCTGAAAAACAGCAATATCCTTACAGAAGTGCACCCTTTCCTCTCTGTCCTGCCGGGCCCCAAGGATGTTTTCCAAGGTTTACATGCTGAGTTTCCTCTCAAGCCAGAAAGCAGCAGTAACTGACTATGAACTGTTGAGCTCCAAAGGTAAATGCTACCTGATGCACTACCAGGCAGGTGAACTCTAGTGCTGTAGCTCTTCACCCAAGTTCATATCAGAATCATATCGTAGAATGGCTTGGGTTGGAAGGGGCCTCAAAGATAGAATCATAGAATCATTTAGGTTGGGAAAGTCCTTTGAGTTCGTCAGATCCAACTGTTAACCGTAAGTTATCTAGTTCCAACCTCTTCGGCCATGGGCAGGGACACCTTCCACTAGACCAGGCTGCTCAAAGCCCCATCTAATTTGACCTTGAACACCTCCAGGGATGGGGCATCCCCTGCTTCTCTGGGCAACCTGTTCCAGTGCCTCGCCACCCCCACAGTAAAGGGTTTCTTCCTTATATCTAACCTAAATCTGCCCTCTTTCTGTTTGAAGTCATTACCACTTGTCTTGTCACTATGTGACCTTGTAAAAAGCCACCCTCCAGCTTTTCTGTAGGCTCTCTTTAGGTACTGGAAGGCCACAATAAGGTGTCCCCGGAACCTTCTCTTCTCCAGGCTGAACAATCCCAACTCTTTCAGCCTGTCTTCAGAGGAGAGGTGCTCCAGCTGTCTGATTGTCTTTGTTGCTCTCCTCTGAACAGGTCTGTGTCCTTCTTATGCTGGCAGCCCCAGAATTCTCACAACAGCTGAGTAGAGGGGAAGAATCACTTCCCTCAGCCTGCTGGTCATGCTTCTTTTGATGCAGCCCAGGATACAGCTGGCTTTCTGGGCTGCAAGCGCACATTGTTGGGTCAGGTTGAGTTTCTCATCCACCAACACTCCCAAGTCTTTCTCCTCAAGGCTACTCTCAATCCATTCTCTGCCCAACCTGTACTTGTGATTGTCCCAACCCAGGTGCAGGAACTTGCACTTGGCCTTGATGAACGTCATGGGGTTTGCATGGGCCCACCTCCCAAGCCTGTCAGGGTCCCTCTGGATGGCATCCCTTCCTCCAGCATGTTGCCTGCACCACACAACCTGGTAGTGTTAGCAAACTTGCCGTGGGTGCCCTTAATCCCACTGTCCATGTCACCAACTAAGATGTTAAACAGCACTGGCCCCAATACTGACTCCTGAGGAACACCACTCATCACTGGTCTCCAGTTGTACATGGAGCCATCGACCGCAAGTCTTTGAGTGTGGTCATCCAGCCAATTCCTTATCCACTGAGCAGTCCACCCATCAAATCCATGTCTCTCCAGTTTAGAGGCAAGGATGTCATGTGGGACAATGTATAACACTTTGCACAAGTCCAGGTAGATGACATCAGTTGCTCTTCCCTTATCCACCAGTGCTGTAACCCCACTGTAGAAGGCCACCAGACTTGTCAGGCATGATTTGCCCTTAGTGAAGCCATGTTGGCTGTCACCAATCACCTCCTTGTTTCCCACGTGCCGTAGCATAGTTCCCAGGAGGATCTGCTCCATGATCTTGCCAGGCACAGAAGTGAGACTGACTGGCCTGTAGTTCCCCAGGTCTTCCTTATTTCCCTGTTTAAAAATGGGGATGATGCTTCCCTTTTCCAGTCACTGGGAACTTCACAAATCTGCCATGACTTTTCAAATGTGATGGATAGTGGCTTAGCCACTTGATCTGCCAGTTCCCTCAGGGCTCATGGATGCATCTCATCAGGTCCCCCATGGCCTTGTGCACCTTCAGGTTCCTTAGATGATCTCAGACCTGATTTTCTCTTACAGTGAGCAGTTCTTCATTCTCCCAGTCCTTGTCTTTGCCTTCTGTGACTTGGGCAGTGTGGCTGGAACACTTGCTGGTGAAGACCGAGGCAAGAAAGTCATCGAGTACCTTAACCTTCTCCATGTTCTGGGCAACCAGCTCTCCCATTTCCTTCTGGAGAGGGCTCACTTTTTTCCTAGTCTTCCTTTTATCACCAACATGCATATAGAAGCTTTTTGTATTGCCCTTGACATCCCTGGCCAGATTTAATTCTATCAGGGCTTAGCTTTCCTAATCTGGTCCCTGGCTGCTTGGACAACTTCACTGTATTCATCCTGTGCTACCTGTCTTTGCTTCTACCCTTTGTAGATTTTCTTTCAGAGTCTGAGTTTGTCCAGGAGCTCCTTGTTCATCCATGCAGGCCTGCTGGCATTTTTGCCCAACTTCATCTTTGTTGGGCTGCATAGCTCCTAAGTTTGGAGGAGGTGATCCTTGAATATTAAGCAGCTTTCTTGGGCCCCTCTTCCCTCCAGGGCTTTATCCCATGGTACTCCACTAAGCAGACTCCTGAAGGAGCCAAAGTCTGCTCTCCTGAAGTCCAGGCTAGTGATCTGGCTGTGTGCCCTGCTTGCTGCCGTAAGGATCTTGAACTCCAGCATTTCATGGTCACTGCAGCCAAGGCTGCCCTTGAGTTTCACATTCCCCACCAGCCCTTCCTTGTTGGTGAGAATAAGGTCCAGCATTGCACCTCTCCTCACTGGCTCTTCTATCACTTGGAGAAGGAAGCTATCATCAACACATTCCAGGAACCTCCTGGATTGCTTGTGCCCTGCTGTGTTGTCCCTCCAACAGATATTGGGGCGGTTGAAGTACCCCATGAGGATGAGGGCTTGTGAATGTGAGGCTGCTCCTATCTGTCTATAAAGAGCCTCATCTGCCTGGTCTTCCTGGTCAGGCAGCCTGTAGCAGACTTCCGGTATAATGTCACCTGTCCCTGCCCTGCCTTTAACCCTGACCCATAAGCCCCAAGCTGGCTTCTCATCCATCCCTAGGAAGAGCTCCGTGCACTTCAGCTTGTCACTGACATAGAAGGTGACACCCCTTCCTCTTCTTCCCTGCCTGTACTTCCTATAGGGTCTCCTTGTATTCCAACACTTCCAGTCATAGAAGCCATCCCACCACATCTCCATGATGCCAAGAAGACCATAGCCTGCAAGTGTGCACATATCTCTATCTCCTTGTTTAGTCCCCATGCTACATGCGTTTGCATAGAGGCATTTACACTGGGCCCCTGGTGAAGCCATGTTCTCCAACATAATGGACTATCGCAACAGCCTGATAGAGCACAGGCCAGAACTTGAGACAGGTGCACAAGCATACCCTTAAGACTAAACTCATAGGACCTGCTGAATCAAGATCCTCATACAAAATAGTAATTTCCACCAATTACCATTATATTAATAGTTTTTTGTGCAATTCAACATAACAGCAAAACCCCAGTTGTGAACCCAGTCTCACTAGAAAGTGTTCAATTACTACAGCAGACAATAAAAATAACCAATCTGCCCTGTATATAGGGCACTTATCCAATGCAGTTATCCACACACCTTTTTTTGCTATTTGCCATGTATTTAGTTTATGGTATCTCTTTCATTATTTCTAGCATTAAGAACAAGTTGTATTACTTCTTGTCATGTAAGTGTCAATGGGGCTTTCTGTGCCAGTATCATGTGGGAAGATTTCCCACCTAGCCTCTGTTATGCTTTATATAAAACCACAAAGATCATTCTTAGTAGCTTGTTTTCACATCCACATACTTAAAAATGAAGAAATATCTAATGCTTAAGTACAGGGGAAGAAATTGTTCAGGTGCTCCTTAAAAGAAAAAGCATTTCTGGAACCTGGAGGCTCCACCAAAGTAAAGACATAGGATTTCTTACCTGCACAGGTATCTTGGGGGGTTTGGAAGGTCTTTAACCATGTAACACTCTCCCCCATTTACGCAGAAGGCTTTCTGCTTTATGTCACATTTTGTGAGATGACTTGTCCCAGTTGTAGATGTGGAAGTGGCTGGAAAAGACAAAGAGTGAAAATATGGATCAGAATGGCTTGGTTTTTTTCCTAACTGGTAAGCGTACTTGTATCTGGGGGAAGAAGTAAGGCCAGGAAAGATCTGGCAAGTCCTCTGAGCTCTCTGTGTTGCTACCACAGGCACTAATTACCTGATCATGTATTTTGTTGATCAACACAGGAAGTGGAGTTTAAATACATACTTCAGAGATATGCTACCCCACACACGGTCTGGGAGAAAGAGAGGATTTCAGTAGCCCTGTCCATCAAATGACCTTAAATTTCTGCAGCACTCATGTATATTTAATTAAAAATGTGTAATTTGTGCTGTTACTTACATCACATTAATTGCATTCAAGTGCTTTTTGGGGTGTGAGAGTCATTACAGACTGCTAATGTGGTGCCAAATAAACTGAGGCCCTGGATGAGGTTTCTTCCTGGCACTGCCTTGAAGTAAGTGAAGCTTTACCTGAGGCTGATTCAGTCTCTTGGGACTGAACCCCTTGGTTCAGCCACTGCCTTCTTCCCAGGGGAGAGGGTGACTGGCTGAATGTTGACTGCCTCTCCCCCAGCCCATAAATGAGAGCCGTGGCTGCTCTTGTTCAACTCCGTAGGGAGGGAGAGGACGGGGGTCTGGCGGCATTGTGCCTTCCTCTGTGTGTGTGATTGCCATACCTGTGTCTGCAGGAATCTGTGATCTGGAGGCCAACATAGCACCTCCTTCAGATGGGCTCATTTGCGTGAAGTATTAACAGTTATGGGCCACCAAGGCTGCTAGACACCATTAGTGCCTATAGCAGCTATAGTGTTATAGCCTATAATAGCCTGTAGTGCTATCAAATGGCAGTAGCACTGTGCCTGCACTGTTTCTTGGCTTACTCCCTGCTGCATTCAGGGAATACCTGCAGAAGGCAGGACTAGCTAGCAATCTTGCAGGAGGCTGCCAGTTTAGGATGAGAAATCCCAGCCTTAGGATTTGCCTGTGCAGTGTCCGTCAAGAAAATGATGGTGTTCTGACTGAAGGGAGCAGTACTGTGAGAGAGAGAATGCTCAAAAATGTCCCCACTGCAGTCATTGCTGGTAACTACTAGTGTAAGGTGACTGCCTGAAGTTGCTTTAAACTAGCTAGCAGTAACAGGGATGATGGGGAGGCCGTATTATGTTCTCAGCTCCTCACACTGCTCTGTGCCTCCAAAACCACCTCTGTAAGCTGGGTTAAACTTCAGTCAGGCATGTACCTGCTAGGCTTCAGCTGCAGACCCAAACTACAACTTCTGGTTGCCCTCCAGTCTGGACAAGTTTTGCTCTAAATTCTGTCAAAACACAGTAGACATGCTTGAAGCCCGGACACCAGTCAGTACTCAGCTCAGGAACCTTGCCACTGATGGGCTATGTGACCTCTGGCCAGTCATTCTCATTATTAAACTTGGGTTTATCTGCCTAAAACTGAATTGTTTAGTTGTAAGGTGCTCTCCACTGCTTACAGAAAGGAGCTGAAGTTATTCCCACAATGAGTGGGATAAACAGCCTCTCTGATGATGGTGTCTGTCTCCCTACACTGACTGAAGCTTAAACTCTTGAGAATATGCCCCTAATTTTTAAATGGCTAAAACTAACTAAATTGACTACCTGTCATCTCTGAAAAGTGGGGAAGTTTCCTGCATGTTTTTGTTTAGCCATCTCCAGACATATAGAAGTAAGAAATTTTGTTACAGTGCTGAACAAATCCCAATATTTTTGTTTCTGAAAGACAGCTTCTACCCTGAGGTGGAACAATGCTTTTATCTACCGACGGATCCCACTGGAGTTGACTAGAGAGCTGCAAGCACCTATACAAAAGTTGCCTGATATTCAAAGCCTTTTCTGACACAAAGGCACCTGAGGGGCATGTTTGTAGTAGGCTATTTTAACATTTGCTGCACACATTGAATCCAAAGAAAACATGCTTTTAGCAGATTGTCTATCAACAAATACCACATATATTTTGAGTTCTTGTTTCTGAGAATAAGGATGAAGTAGTCCCTGTCATATTTGATTTTCATGTGTTTCCCATCATCTTCCAAGTAAAACTGCATTTTTAGCACTTGGCACTTGGGAGAATGGGCCACTTTGGCTGGCACCATTTTCAGAGTGACTTTAGCTACCTTGTTTTGATGAGACATGAGATTGTGACTGCTACATTTAAGTCCTTCCTTTTACTCATCAAAATCCCATCTGCCTGTGCAGCTAACATCTTTCATACCCCTTCCTTCCTTTGCCATTGATCACCAGCATGCCAGTTTCTTTCTCTTTCTTCCATGATGCCTTGCTTGCATGGGGTGCCTTCCCTATGGTTTGGCATAATCTTTTCTGTGACATCTTCCAAAACTCACTCTCCCTCCTGCTTCCCACTGTTGCACCCTTTGTGCCACATCTCCCTAGATCCTGATCTTGATGGGGGCCTCTAAGTGCTAATGAAATGCAAACATGGAGTACTAATTCCTTGTAATAACACATTCCTTTCTCCTGGCCCCTCAAAGCATGATTTATAACCTCTCAGACCAGGATAAATTTATGCCTTGTCTAGAGGCAGGAAAAGGGGTCATGTTTTAAGAGTAGTCTGACACTTTCAGCTAGCACCAGTTCAAACAGGACTTTGCACCCAATGTTGACAAAAGGCTGGCCAACAGACTGCCCTCAGCTCAGCAATGAAGGGTTGTCTATGCTTGATATCAATGAGCTGACCACCATCCTTGACATGAACCTTAGGATGGGAGATCTGCTTCATGGAAGAGCTTTTCTTTCTTCATAGGCTTGAAAGGAGCCTGGACCTTTAGCCCAAGGGAGATGCCTGATATGACAGGCTATGGCATACCAAGACCTGAGATGTGAGAAGCGCAGGTGAGTGAATCCCATCTATATAGCAATGTATATTTTGAAGCATTTGTGAGTCTTAACAGGTAAACTGACTGTTAAGCCTCTCTCTGCTGACAGCCAATTCACCGTTGTGTCCTTTTACCTACTGAAAGACTTCAAACTTCAAGCGAGACAAGCACTCTGAGGATGTCCTTGAGCTCAGGAAGCTAATGCATTCATTTGAAAAGGAAAAAAAAGCAGTATTGTTGCAGCATTTCTGGCAAAAAAACCCCATTTTGCTACCCTGCTGGCTAATGGAATGTTTAAAATTGAATTTTACAGGTAGATACAGTAGCAAGTGGGCTTACAGCAATCTATAATTGTTTCCATCCTCTTGCTCACTGCTGCTTTCAGCAGCAGCTCAAGCAAAAGCAGATCACTGTGAAGATTCAAAGTAACTGTTACTTCCCAGCTGATGTAAGTGAGCTTTAGCAGCAATTGCTGTGAACTGATTGCTAGAGATGGGAATAATCTGCAGCTCTCAGAGAAATCTCATGATACAAGGGCTTTACACATATGTTTGCGGGGAGTGCCTCTGCCCATGTTTTTGGCATTGCATGTTCAAAACTGTTGTATAAATCTTGCATGTGAATTTTCTCTGTATTACTGATCTACTGGCACTGTGGTCCCAACCTGCCTGAGTTTTGTAACTCCATGGGGTGAGAGGGGGAAAAAAGTCTCCAGTGAGTTAATTCTGATGTTAATTTTTCTTTGCAAAGGATGCCTAGTTTTTATGGCATATGGCCAGCATTCAGTGTATGCACTATAAGCCTATTTTGCAAATTAAATACAAGAAACACTAACTGTGGTTTTGGGTTTCATTTAAAGCCACATAACGGAAGAAATGTGGTGTTTGGGAGCAGGTGTTCATCAGAGCAAATTTAATACAATCCATAACGAGGCCCAAAACACTTTCCATACATCTCTAGCAGACAGGGGCTTGGAGGGTGTATAGTGGGAACAACCAGCAGCGTAGACCATGTATCTACGCATTTTTCTTTATTCACCTAGTCAAAATTTGTACCTTCTTTCTCTTCTGTAATGCTTTCTTCAGCTATGCAAGCACAAGATAGAAAAGCTGGTTTGTTTCAGAGCCCTATACAAAACCCCTAGCTTACTGAAAGGACTAAATTACATGCTGTAATGAAATTTGAAAATATCATGCATGAGATAACAACTGAAAACACTGCATATTATACCTCCTCCCTGCTCCCCACCCAACTTCCCTGAATGCAGAAACACCACAGTAAAAAAGCAACTGCAGGTAGCCCGAACGAAGTTCCTACTAATGCAGTTATTCACAGGGCACTGAAAGACAATGAGATCTGTTCCTATCTATGGGAACTGACTAAAAGCTATTACCAAGAATAAAAATAGAAACATTGCATCTTTCAAAAACTACTCTCTATAACATGAATTACTGCTGTAAAACTACCTTAGGATCATTTCATGTCAAGCAGACACAACTTCATGTAATTCTGAGCTTACCTGGGGAATCTCTGACCCTTTTCTGCCATGAAGGAGGAAAATGCATTCTCTTTACTCTCTCTTGCTTCCCAAAATACCCCTCTAAAGTTCAGTGGCTACAGCAGCAGGACTCCCAGGCCCTACACAGGTGAGGCAGTCTGCTGAGAGGAGCCCTAAGGGATTGCTGAGACTGAAAGGGAAGGGCTTTGCAAGCTAAACAGAATAGTATCCATGCCTCTTTGAATTGAGTTTCTGCAAAGCTGGTGTGAAGTCATAGGACAGGCTCAAAGTCATGCAAGGTGATTAGTGAGATGCCTGTGGCTCAATGGAGATAAAGTGGCAGCTGTAGCACAAAGGAAGGCTTGCCATCCTCACTGGAAGGCCACTTATGGTATGCAAATATGCCACCTTAGTGGACTGCAGGTGGAAACCTTTTGTGAAGAAAAAGAGTAAATTACTGAGGAGGAACAGAACAAATACTTCTGCTTATCACTGTTTTCTGAGACTGAGGCTTAAGGCAGTTTATGCCAATGGAAGAAGAAGGTACCTGCATAGATTAAGAGAGGGACATAGGCAGAGAAGGAGGGGGAAAGAGCACACACAAACAAGGTTTGGAGTAACAAAGTGTGTGTGTGCTCTCATAAGAAAGTCAGCTTTACTAATTCATATTCCCTCATTTGAAGCTCATTCATTTCTTTAAAAGCACAATCCAATTCCATCTCAAATTGCTGATGAGCAGTTTAAAGATGTCCAGCCCTGATCTGCAGGTTAGGTTTATTTCCCATGTAAACTTGGCTGCAGTACTTATTCCCTCTATGTCTCAACTAAACCATCTACATTTTCTTTCCACTGGGTACTGAGCCTCTTCAGCTCACTCCAACCAGTGCTGGATGAGCCTGACTTGCAAAGTACGTGTGAATGCAAAAAAACTTCAGCATTTCTGTACTGCACTGAATGAGGAAACCCGCTGGTTCCAGAATGACTGTGGGCAGCAAGAGGTCTATGGATACTTTCAAGAAGAACACAAGCCAAAACCTGAGAGTAATCAAAAACTAGCCCCTTTCTGAACCGACAAGAATTTCTGTTTTACCACATGTGTAAAGGATGTGTTTCATGTTCCTTCATACTTAATGGTTCCAGAGCTGAAACTGCATCCATATAGCTCTGAACATACCAAAGGTTTAAAAAGCTACCAACACCAGCAAGTAAAACTCAGTGGAAAAAAAAGAAAAGGATGCCAGATCTCTACAGGAGGCATTTACAGTCTGTTTCATGGGGCTGCTCAGAATTTTTCGCATTGCTTTGGTGATGTAATACTCTAAGCTAGTTGTTCAATCTAGTTATATAATTTCTTCAGTCTCTGCCTTCACAAATAACATGTAGTGTAACAGATTCCTGGGACCTTCACAGGAGATCATTTAAGGAGCCTGCTGTTTTGCCAGCAGCTGGAATTGCTTACAAGTTAGTGAATTACTTTCTGGCCCTAAGACAGTGCTTTCTCACTTTGGCACTATCTCTACAAAAATCAGGGCCAGCAAAAAGGAAACAGGAAATCGCTGGGTCTGCAAGATAGAAACTTCAGGAAAGATTGAGAGCACATAAACTCTTGCTGAACCAAGGCAGCGTGTCCCTCTTCCTCCTATGACATGGACTCGGTGGCAGTTCCCCCTCACAAATCCAACCTTAGCAAAGGAAAGGAAAGAGAAAAAAAAAAAATAGAAAAAGAAAAACAGAGGACAGACGCTTCAGATTGCTGCACCGCCCGATCGCTTCCTCCCCGATAGCCGACAGACTGACCCAGTTGGCAGACGCGCGACTGAGAGACCTGCACAGCATCTGGCTCACCACGGAGGGTCAAGAGGTGACACATGTTAAAGACGGTGTGACCGGGAACAGTTTTTGTTTGCTTCATTTAATTTTGAGATGAGGGGAAATAGGGACAGAGGCACAACAGCTCACAGTTTGTTAGTGAGGATATGCAATTACTCTTTGCAAACACTAGTTTTCAGAAAAAGGTGGGCAACATGGGTTGTAGAAGAGTGCAAGGGTGTATGGAGAGACGTGGTTGAAACCGCACTTTGAGGCAAGTCATACTTTCCCATTGCCAAGAAAGATGTCAGCTTTCACTTTAGAGTGATGTGATAAGCATCTGCAAAAGGTCTGCAAGAGCATTTAGAAAACATTCTGCACCTGGTGGGGGGACATGTGAATGGCAAAACACAAGGCAGTGACAGGCCAGAGGGTCCCAAGAGGAAAAATGTGTGTGTGGTGTGCAGAGGGGTACAGAGGAAATATGCATAGAGGGAATCAGTGCGGGAAAAGCAGGTCTAAGCCCAGGAATGCTAAACTGCCAGCCAGATAGGGAAGTGTCTTTAGTATTGAGGGATTCTCAAACAACCTCAATAATGCCAGGAATGGGTGGGAGTGTCTGAAAACTTGCAGGCCTTAGATAAAAGCAGACAGTAGATAAGGGGCTGAATGCAACTGCCACGGTATAGTGAGCTTTATCCAGTGTGGAGTCCTTTGCTGTGCTGGTGAACTTCTCAGCATGAAGAAAACCCTGGGTGGCCAAATAAACTGTAGGAAAGGATTCCAAGCTCACCTTGCTTCAGAGGCTGCACCCTGCCCTTTCTTTCCCATGCTCGCTGTACAGCAAAGTAAGGTAAAGAACTCACTGGGCTGGAATTTCGTAACAGGGGCAGAGCTCATGCAAAGCAAACTGTAATACGTTTGGTAAGATGTGCACCATCATGGGGGACCTTACTCCTGTGTATCTTATAGCACTTCCACAGAGCTCTGAAAAGTCTCTTCAGGCTGCTGGGGAAGGACCATCAGTGCAGATGCAGAGCAGGCCTTTGAAACTGTAAAGGAGACTTAAAGGAGGAGGTGAAGCTTCACAAAGCAAGAGCTGCTCAGTGTCCAGTTCCCCCTCCAGTGCACAGCTAGGGGAGCCAATGCATAAAGAAGAGAAATCAGCTGTTGGACAGGTGAGAAGCCATCTTTTTCTGCATGCCAGGGAGTAGATACCAACCCCAGGAGAACAATCGCACCAAACTGCTGGGCAAGTCAGGTTTTCACGCTGGTGTCAGGACCCTGCCTGATCAATGAGAAAAGTGCTATTGCATCATCTGCAGTTGCATTATAGCCTGGAGAGGTGACTGACAGGACCTAGATGGAAACTTCCCTCCTGGCAGGAGGGCTTGACTTGAGCTAGTAAAGCAGAGAACTTGAGCTCTTTTCTTGTCTCAAATACCCTGATTCTGCAAGGCAGTGTGGGGAGCATCCTAATGCAAACAGCATAATTTCTGCATAAACAGCTGTATTTAATGGTTTTAACTCAAAAAGGGTTTTGATTTAAAAAATGGGGAAAAAAGACCTTGACAGAACTGAAAGAAGAAACACACAAAGACTATGAAGATTATGAAGACAGATTGCTATCCTTCATGGAACTGCCCAGAGAGACACCTTTATACTATCCTAGGGTCCTGCAGGCTCCCCTAATCCAACTGCAGGTTTGGCATGGCAGTAAGCTCCCTGAGGCAGCAAGTAAAGGTGGATTTATTCCCTTCTCTGCTCCTCATCTGATGCTTTCTGTGAGGGTCAATCATGTGGCTCACCAGTGCTGTAACCTATATTCAATTACTAAAATAAAATAAAAAAAAAATCTAACTGTGATTAGCTGCAGTTAGTCTCAGCTCAGGTGACAGGGCCATCTTACTGCTCCTGAAAGCTACTGTGGCAGAGGACTGGATTATAGGTTCCACCTGGTACCATCAAGTTTGCCTTGACAGGTACGTAGTGATACTGACATAACTATTTCCTTATCACATTGAGTATTGAAATACTTCCATCCCATTATAACCTAGTCAGTCAAAATCTCTTCTTGTTCCTCTTTCCTTTGACAGTTTAGGTTTTTTTTATTAATTCCAAGTATCCATTTATACTTCTGCAGATAAGTGCAAAAATCTCTTCACTCCTTTAGTGCTATCTGCTCACAGAGATGCAGGGATAATAAAGACTGTTCAGCAGCTTATGAAAGGAAGCATGCAAGCTTTCCATTACAAATGATGTTTCATCTAAAGTCAACATCATAATCATTGTCTGGAACCCTTTCAGCCACAACTTACTTAAAAGTGAGCATATAAGCCCACACAAATTCAAGTCAGCACTCAAGCATCTGCTTAATTTATAGTCACATTCAATTCCATGTTTTTCCTTGGTGCCTTTAGAGAAGTTTTTCTGAAGTAGAATGCTTTCCAGCACAATACCTTAAGTGTATGCCTTGTTGAAACAATGCCCTATTGAAAGCAAAGCTTGTGTACTGAAATACTGCATGTTAAATAAGTTTGCAAGAAGCAGCCATGTCTGTAACCTTTCTTTGAATAATTCTAAATGTCCTGTCCAGGATTCCTAGGCATGCATTAATCTGTCTCCTCTTGCATACTCTGCAGTGAAAAACATTTACTATTTTACTAATTCCATAATGAAACAAGCTTTCATTGATTTTGAAGCACACCTTCAAAGTCATTAGGGCATGTCCCCTCCCTTTGCCCCCATCCCTAAAGCAAAGAGACTACCTGTTGCTTTCCCAGTAGCCTACTGCTTCATGGGGATGGCCATGAAGAGAAGCCACTGGAAACCTGAGGCGTGAAAGGGATGCACTGGCCCTGAGGCAGTTGCAGCTCAATATCTTTAACCAGCCTGAGGTCCCTGGGTGGTGAGGAAGAGCAGAGTAGCAGAGAGTGACTCTTTCCAACAGTAGCTCTTGCAACACCCTTTGAGACACAGACTAGTAGAGAAATATACCTCCATTTCTGAGTCAAAGATACAGTGAAGGCAACTCCTCTCAGAAATCACAAAGGGTTGCTCACAGGTTGCTGAGTATCTCCTTGGTATCTATGACAAGAAAGCATTACAAGGAAGGACCCCCAGTAAGACTGGTAGGTATGGGAGGTAAGTAAAAAACAAGAATGCTTATCAAAGACAGTTTCCTTCCTAAGGCACCAAAGCTCAAATTTATTTGTCAGTTTACTTCGATATTTGTATTCCAGCAGAGATTCCCAAGGCATCAGGTTTTTAATTTTTTTAAAGGTGCTTTACAATTCAAAAGAAGTTTTGAGATAAAACTGGTAGGATTGAAGAAAGACACATTCTCTTGCTATTAAAACTGATTCCTGACATTTGAAATGGACCATTCCCCTTGGAAAAAGGTATGAGAAACTGTTAGACAGAGCTGCTGTGTCTCTTATACAGGCTCTACTAGAGGATCCAGCCTCCTGCCCTGTTCTGGAGTTGCTCACTGAGAAAAATCTTCTCCGAGTGGGTGCACAGGGAAATTTCCACTCTGCTATCCACCAACACAGACATGGGACCTATCTTTTCTGAAACACAGAGTTACCACTTCCCTGTTTGGAATGTCTCTTTCCATCACAGAAGAGAGTGATGGAGAGAGATATTATTACGTGCTTTGCTTGTAGCAAGATCCTTTGGACTCTGTAAGCAGGCTCCTTTCACAGCAAACTGTCAAAGCACTTGAAATTCCTATGAAAGAGTTTTCTGCAGTAAAGGAGCCTTTTCTCATTTCCCTCCCTAATTTCCTGCCTGGAGGTATGAAACTGCCACTGTTTATAGTGCTGTTTGAAAATACGTGTATATGAAAAGGTACCCAGGGAAAACATGTCGCATGTCAGTAAAAAGGCAGACAAGAATGGCCTAGAAAACATGACTACTGGGGCAAAATGGAAAGATTTCAGGTTACCTAGTCTGAAAGAAATTTTTCTTAAACTGTGGGCTGTAATCCTGCTGCGACTGACTCCAACAGGCTTCAAAGGATGGCGTCAGGATGTCAGGAGCAGCTGAATTAGCTGTCACCAGCCCAATGTCCTGAGTGATACCTGCCTGTGATTATTGCCGCCCCTGGCCAGGACCTCTGAGAACTGCTGCAGATGGCAGTTGCGAGAGCAGAGGGGCAGGTGCTTATACCCAGAACCAGTTCTGTGAGCCTGCTCTCCCTCCTCTGCCCTCACTCCGGCAACTTCTGCCACCACCTGCATTAAAATGTGCACAGTACTTCACCTTGGGCTCACTGGCAAAGCTCTGTGCCAAAACTTCATGTTACTGCAAAAGGAATGTGATGCTGTCTTTAATTAATATCTGCTATCAACTCAGTTTTGTAAAAATGAACAGTAGTATATTTGTTGCAACAGGAAAGATTACCTTCCGTCTATCAATGGTACTGTTTGTTCTGGCACTTTATTTTATTTTCCTGCTCATTTTATTTTATTCAGCTTTTATTTCTTCAGTGATGTTATATTTTAATGTGCTGATACAGGAACTGTCATTTAATCAGTACCTGTTCTCAAGAAACATCAGAGAAGACTATGCAATAAACATGTCACTGTGCCAGAGAGTTTTTATACGTTTGTGAAAAGGTTGGAGGTTTTTTTCGCTTTAAAGGAAGAATATTAAAATAAGCATAAGGTTATTTTTCTAGCCTCGAAAAAAAGTCTGGTAAGAAAAAATACAACCAAGTAGAAAAATAAAATGTGTTCATGTTGAGACTAAATGGCACATTTCCTCCAGCAGTTAATTTCTACAGTCTGGTTATAAACCTGTCAAAAATCAGATTTATGATGTAACGCTAACAGATTCCAAGCAATTGCTGTGTTAATGGAGTCACTGCCATACTTATGTATTTGTGCAGACACAGACCTGCAAAAGGCATGGATCCATAGGATTGAGAAAAGGGTTCAACAGTCTATGCAGAGTCTCTCTTTGCAAGAGGCAGTCTCAGGGTGAAGGAGGATATGCAGTCCAGATGACATTGTACTTTCTGCTGAAAGCCAAGACATTTGTCCAGCTAAGGGAGGAGGTGTGGCAGCAGTGTATGAACAGTCACATGAGGGAAAACTTGTGCCCCGCTGCCCCCCCCGCCCCCCCCCCCCCAAAAAAAAAAAAAAAAGAAAAAAGCCCTGTTTAAACAAGGCAGCTGCCTTTCTAGTGTAAACCATTTTTGCTAAGGCAGTGCTACCCTTGGTTCTTGCTCTTCAGCTTAGAAGTGGTCTTTGGCTTCTATTTATTATTTCTGTCACTATGAACAGAGCTGGGGTGCTGTTGTGTACCAATATAAAGGAGCACACCAGGCAGAAATGCAAAGAGTTCCCAGGACATGTAAAAGGCAAGAAACAGTGGTACGCAGAGATGGGGACACAAGAAAACATCAAAAAACTCTTCATGGTGACAGCCAAGACTTTTTGTAGGTTTTCCACAAAGAAGAATATTCCAAGAAAATGAAGATGTGTGGCTTACAAAGAGCTGCTCCAAGCAGAAAGCAACATTTCAAGTGGCTGCTTGAACAACTGTTTTATGGAAAGCAACACCTGGTTGGTGCCTGGAGGTGGGAACCTGCACCTATAGGGTGGGCAGGAGAAAAGAGGGGATAAGCTGTAAGGGCATTGCTGTGCAATGAGATGAGAAACGACTGGAGGGATGCAGAGTGAAATCACTGGTGTCAGTGGAAAAGCCTAATGGGGTGGAAGTCCTAAGTGTGTGGGTAAGAGCAGAAAGCTGTGCTCTAGTGGTGTCATGCACAAGCAGCCCTCCAGACACAGAGTGTCAAGCTGGGCATCCACTCAGCCCACATCTTTTTAACATCTTTATTTCAAAGCATTACGTGGGGTGAAAAGACCACCTTTCTCCTGCAGGCTGGGCTTAATCTTTTGGGCACACTGCAGAAAACTGCTAGTGCAGGTGGTACCCTACCAATGACCTTCCAAGCACTCCACGTGCTCCAAATACTTTTGAGTCCCTTTGTATCCAAATGGAAGGACACTTTCATCAGTAAACCTTTTAAAGGGTTTGTTTTTCCATCTTCTTTCAGTCTACAAACTGAATTGTTATGGTTTCTCAACTGCTGCATCCCTTTTGCGGTGCCATGGGTTGTACCTTCAAGCAAAAATCTGTTCTAATGAGAGCCTTGAGTGTCAAATGTGTCATTGCCTCCTGCAGATGACTGAGGAAACTGCCAGCCACCACCCCACAGGAGAGACCCTGGGGATTGCCCTGGTTGAATTGCTCATCTGATAACATTATTCCCTGAGTTTCAGCCAGTAATTTAACAGAGTGCAAAAGACAACCCAAAGACTGGAAGAGAATTGTGCACCTGAGCCAAGCAAAGCTAGGTGGTTTTTCCACCAAAAGTAGAATGCTTCACATGCCACAATTATTGCACAGATGTATCAATCTTTTCCATGCCTTTTCTAGGGTTAGGAGCAGAAAGAAATTCCTGAAGGTCTCTGGGACAGGACAGTGATTGGGCACAAATGGGTGAAATAGCAAGCTATGAAGTGCTCAGGGCCCAAGTTCTAGGCAAATACTTGGCAGTGGCAGCAGTGGGGCTCTGCTGAAGTTATAGAAGACGTAGGCCTAGCGTTTATTTATTTTAAAGTATTGTCTTGTAGTATGAGCTAAAACAAGATCGATAGCCTGAGGCATTTAAAACCCCTGAGTCAGGCCTTCAAAATCTTCTTCAGATAAGTTTGGAAGAACAGCAGGGTATAAAACCCCCCATTCACTCAGTGTTTTGCTGTTTTGTTGCTTTTCAGCTTTTGAACCTATCTTGCATTTAAACCCCAAAAGTTAGGCTTTCCCTTTTACCTTTAAAGGGATAGCTAAAACTGTGCTTGAAGAAAGAAACCAAATGTTGCAGGGATTCTGCCTACTTTGTGCGCTGGTAGCTCTGTGCGGTGGTTTAACCCGGGCTGGTAGTTCAGTACCATGAAGGTGCTCATTCCTCCTCACCCACAGGGATGGGGAGGAGAGTTGGAAAGTAATGTAAAACTCAAGGGTTGACACAAGAGCAATTTAATAATTGAAATAGAATAAAAATGAAAGAACAATAGTAACAATGTTGACAAGAACCGTTATAATGAAAAGGGGAAGAAAAAGTGTAAAATGCAGAGGAAAAGGAAGAAGGGAACACGTGGCACACAATGCAACTGCTCAGCACCCGCCGACCGATGCCCAGCCTGTCCCTGAGCAACGATCCGCCTGCTCCGGCCCGCCCCCCAGGCACATATACCAGGCATCGTATGGAATACCTCTTCGGCTAATTTGGGTCAGCTGTCCTAGCTGTGTCCCCTCCCAGTTCTTGCGTCCCTCCATCCTTTTCACTAACAAGGCCTGAGGAACTAAAAGTCTCACATCATAGCCGAAACACAGCACCGAACTAGCTCCTAAGAAGATAATTAACTCCAGCTCATCCGAAAGCAGGACACACTGCCACAGCATTTTACTGTAGCCTGAGAAACAACGCAATCTACTGCAAAATGGAATAATCCTTTCAAAGGATCCTTGGCTGCTGTACCTGGAGTGAACTGCAAGGAGCAAATTACCAGCCTGGGAGGTGATGAGGGTTTTAGTAATGACAGTTCTGTTGACTCTTAGGAATACTGAGACAAGGTTGACCCTTTTCGCAGGACAAAAGAAGTCACTGGCTGATTTTCTCCAGGGCTGAGGAGTGTGTGTGGGAAAGGACTTGCATGCCAGCTTGGTGCATGTGGCAGCCCCATGGCTGTGCCCAGGCAGTGTTGCATTGCTGTGCTGCCAGAGCCGATGCCATTGGCATGAGGCTGCACCCAAAAGCTGTGGGGGCTTCCTGGGGGGCAGGGCTGCCTCTGCACCTTCTACTGTCAGTCCTCCCCTGCAGCCTTCCTCCCCAGTTTGCACGCCTAGCTGGCACAAAGAACCTGGTGAATATAAAGTAAGAACAGCAATTCTAGCCTAAACCTATCCTGAATTTCACAAGATGCATTTCCTCACTGGAAAATACATCAAGGTCATTGAAGACAAGACAAAGTTTCAGTATCTCAGGGCAAAACAGACTGATTTTTTCTTTCTTCAGGGTATTCTCTTACAGCTGAGCAAAGCTGACTTCCCATCTTTTTCAACTTTCCTGTTGAATCAGAGACCTATGTCAGCTGTCTGCCTTATTTAACCTTGGTCAGCAGGACACAAAACCTAAATGACAGATAGTGCTGTGGCAGACACTGTTGTCTTCCTTCATTTACCCAGCATGGTTTGCTTCATTCCACCAAAGCCACATATTTTGTTACCAGCAGCAGCAATATCACGGCAGCAATCAAAGTCTTGTGTTGGTAGTGTGCTAGAGGTGAGCTAAGTTACAGTTTTGTGCAATCTTTTACTCTCTCAGTACTGTAGAGATGACCCCTGGGTGCCATTAATTTCCATGGCCTTTATGAAACTTACTGAGTGGGATGGAATTGCATTTTACTGTGCAAGGAGTCTGCTTTGAGACAAAAGGGCAAACAGGCCAGGAGGATTTATCTGTCAGAGCCACTTATGACTTGACTGAAATGAGAAGCTGGTCCCACTGACAGAGAATGGGTCATTCTCCTCTCACATTTTTGCATGATTTATCTGCTTTTATTTACATGCATCAATGAAGAGCGGTCCTTTCAGCACAGTTTTCTTAAACACTTCTAAAGCTAAGAGCAGCTATTCAAATTAAATAGTTTGAGACACTGCCTGCATGAAAATGAGTGAATTTGAGCATCTATATTTTCCTTTTTAGCTAGGGATGAAAACAAAGATCAGCTTAAAATTCACGTGGGGAAAGATAAAAGTCTGAATCAGTGGATGATAGCTCTGATTAAAGAGTTGACTAATGGAAAAATGACTTCATGGATAATAAAATCAGACTAAGTATCATATGAAATACATTTGCTTAACTTCTAGCAGTACGTCTTTTTTCTTGTTTTGGTCTGTTAGTTTTGTGTGGTCTTTCAGAAATTTGTTGTGGAATAGGATCTTCCCTTCGTTACTCATGCTGATCAGAAGAAATTTGGGTATCAAAGAGACACCCATTAACAGATGACATGAGAAAAAATAAAATGAATTTTTTTTCGTACATTTTGCAAAGCTAGAAACAAGTTCAAAAAGCCTAATGAACATATTAAACAATATTGTGCTTCCAAAAGCATGAGAAACATTTTTCACTTCCTAAGTTTTATTTCCTAACTAGTAATCAAAACTAAAGAAAAACTTCAAAAAGTCAGTAGATAGCGGTTAAGAAGAATGTTTAATATTTTTAGAAGGATTTGAAAGTAAACAAATTGGAAAAAGAGGTGGATCAACATTTAGCATGTATTTCTCTACTTCATTGGGAAAGAATGGGAAGCCTGATAGTCATAGTTTTCCCTACAAGGAAACAGTCACTATATTAATTTAATTTATCATTTTGCTCTAAATTCTGATGAAATACACTACATGAAAATAGGTACAAAAGGAAAAAAAATTAAGCATTGAACTGAATAATTATCACAATCTTTTAGGTGTGTTGTCAACACATACAGCTTTTGTCTGGTGCATATCCCATATATGTTTGTCAGACTGGTACAGTAATATGCTATTTGTGTCATGGACACCAGTTAGGGGAGCAGAAAATTACCTATGTCTGAAAAGTAGCGATGCTGATTTTTCAATAAATTCTACCAAGAATCCTTTATTTTTCACTCATTTAGTGCTCAGTAGTTGGGATAGCCACAAAATGGTTCCTCTAAAATAAACGCATATATAAGCATTTTGCTATAGCATACTGCTGGTTTTGGTTTTCTTTTCAGACAGGCTGGGCTAAGGAGTCCAGAAATGGAAGTACCCAAAAGATCTGCAGCCTCTTTCTAAAATCTGAGTTTAAATGCAACACTATGACCTCCTAATGGAATTACCCTGGGTCTGTCTTCTTGTAACTGAGATCAGTATTTGGCCCAAAGTCAACAGCAGACACATTTTAAAAAATGAGTGAGAACAGGATGCCATTCATTACCTCCCATCTTTCACACATGTTCTGTGTGATCTGGTGGAGTGTGTCCCATTGGAAAAACAAATGGAAGAGGTTATCGTTTTGAGATAAAACGGAAAAAGCAAGTTTCAGGGGTTTCATCTTTGACCTTATTATAGCCTGAAATTTGCCAACTAGACTAGTCTTCCAGAGGCTGAAAAAGAATTATGGATGCCTAAAATGATACTTCTCCTGACTGTGCAAAGCTGAAGTCCAAGCCTGGCTCTCACTATTGTAGCAGTGGACCTGCAGAACAGGTTTACTCCTTTCCATTTTCAGAACCTTTCACCCTCCCCCTGATGGCTGATTTTAGGCTGTGCCAGACCAGCAGTCCAGTCTGTCCGTCTGAGTCACACCACATGATTTCCCTCTCCCCACAGCCTTCCTGCTTCACCAGTTGAGGCCATTTCAGTTTCTTCTTCTAACCCTACTTAGGTGGCCTTACAGTGCTGTCCCTTAAAGATGCAAGGACTTCAGAAGCACCAGACCTTGACAAATGCTGCCCTACTCTTCTGTGGCCATGTGGGTGACATGCTAGACTGGCAAAGCTGCAACTTCCCTGTGACCAGCTTGAACAGGGCTGTCCTCTTTCCTTACCTCCAGGTATCTGGCTGTCTGGAGGGCAGGAGAATTGTGTAATCAGGTCAAGTAAGAGAGGCTGGGGGGGTTCTTGCGTGGGAGCAGGTTCAACAGAGTAACCAGACCCATCAGTAATTGCATCCCCCTGCATGTTCTGGTGTGCCTGGCTCCTCTCCTAGACTGACTGCTCTCTGGAGACAGGTCTGGTTATATCTTGATACAGAACATGCCCTTGGTGTTGAATAAAGGGTCACAGAGAAAAGTCTCAGCTCAGCTACTTGGTCTGACAAAAAAGGCCTTTTAAAGCATTTTTGAAGTGGTCCATTTTGCTAGGACTTCAGCAGCCTATTTATTATATATAGAGCTTATTGCTTTGGTTTGAAATTGGAGATTCAGCTTTTCTGGGACATTATTCTCCCCAGCCTTTACCTAGGCCTTTCTGGATTTTTAGTAGAGTGACAGACACATTATGACAGGAAATTACCAAGCAACACAGGGCAAGAAAAGTGAGCCAATTATCTGAGCTAATTCCAGCTAATGAGGTAAGGAAGCTGAAGAAAGAACCCCCCTTTCTTATCTGTTAAATAATGAAGTTAATTAACCTTTGGGCTTCAGTTTTATGCAAAATCTAGCTCAGACAACATGCATGGATACCGTTCCCAAGGTGTACAAGACACGTCCATTGGGGCATGGTGAATGTGGGTCTCAGTCTCCCAGGCCTCGAAAATTTCAAGTGCCTTGAAAAGCCCTGCCTGGAGTCACGCTTTGGTGAGGAGCTCTGCAGGAGCTTGAGTCACCTGGTCCTGCTGTATTCAGTGCCAAGCTATGGTCAGCATAGCTGCAGGAGCATCCTCTGACTGCACAGTAATGCCAGCCCAGCTCACCGAGGGTGGGAACTTCCTAGATGTGACAATCCTTCCCGTCCTTCCTGTAAAACCCACCCAGCCCAGTGTCACATTTCGTGCTCTGTTCTAGCAGTGCTTCAGCTACCTGTGGACCTGATTTAACTACCTGATCGAATGATGTGTTGGTTCAGCCTGTGCTTTCACACATTGCAGCCTATGCATTGCAGACTAGTAATACTACTTCAGTCTGCCCCTTATGATACATATAATTTTTTGAGGGGATCATATCTTTTCTTTTGCAAAATTCTTTCAAACATACAGTAAAAGTAATATTTAGAGCAAACAAGAGTAGATGTAGATCATGATTTTCAGCAATGATCATTTTACAGTGACCTCAGAGAAGGTGGGATTTCAAAGACTCAAGTCAAAAGAATCAATTGAAATTTTGGAGTTGGTGGTGTGCTTTCTGGCATTGGTCTGTTGCAGTAGAAAAAGAGTCCAAAGTAAGTTAAATACTTCAAGAGATTATTTGCTCATAGAATTGTAAAAAAGATACTTATTCATGTAATAAAGAAGGAATAAATAGAAGATATATCTCTGGCCATTTACAGCATGTCCATAATTCTGTTGTTGTTTTTTTTAAGAAGCATGTTTGGCCATTAATCTTACAACCAATATGTAAAACAGACTGCAGTTGTCTACGTGATTCGGTTCTGAAGGGTCATCAAACCCTGGAAAGGAAAAGACATATATGGGAAAGACGAAAGTGCATATGCATCCCAGGACTTACAGATATTTCGATCCTTTGCCCTTGACTGTTATTTTTGCCCCTTGGAGCACTTAAACTACAATGCTTGATCTCCTGCCCACTAAATATAATGCCTGCAAAACTTTTGTTTAAATAAGTGCACTTCCAGGTGCACATTTATCCATGTGAAATCACACATCACATGCAATTCCCAATTCCCTGCTCATGAGTCTGGATCAATCCCATCATACCTTAGAATCAGTACGCTACCACACAAAAAAATAATAATAAAAAAAATAGTTTGGCAAGTTTTCATATTTAATGTGAATCTTCCAGAATTCAGCATTGCCCTTGACTCTAGCTGTACTTAATATTTCTTCGGTTAAACCATGATCTCATACAGTCCATTTTTCATAGGTGCTGAGTATGAGCAGCTTTCACTGAAACCAAAGGGATTTGCAGGTGCTTACTATTTCTGTTTAATTAATCTGTTACGTTTTTTTTCAGACATTCATGCACAACAGAAATCTCTTGTGGTAGTAGGAGTAGGTGGCAGTTTTCAGTGAATAGACCAGTGATTTATTAGATGGATGGCACATTGCCAAGGGCTTGCATGCCCTTGAAGTCAAGCACTGGTTTTGGATGTCTGATCTAAGCAACGAATTTGGACTACTGAGCATTTGGGTACCCAACCAGCTGAGGCTGCCCTGATCAGCCCCTTATGAAAATCAGGCTTCATTAAAAGTTGCAGTGAGAAGCATCTTAACAGCTCTTCTACTTTCTTTCTCTTATTCTTCTGATTTCCATGCAGCTGCAGCTCACTGCAGTGGCACTAAAAGTGCACGGAGGTAAAGAGACGAGGGACAATTTATAACTACAGCGTATCTAGAGTGTTTGAAACATTGGAAAAAGGAGCCTTTCCTAAGGTTCCTGTGAGGATGCAGAAGCTTATGCTGTGATTGCTATCAGGGTTTATTCTTCCAGCATGTTAACAGGCCCACAGAAAGCCCTTCTTGTAACTGCATGCACCTATTTCAGATTAAATCAAAACTGGGCTTGATCTCCTTCACTGCAGAGAATGCTGAGCTGCGTGCTATCTTTGAATGTACTGGAGTCTGAAGGGAAGGAGGAAATTTTCATGCCATATGCAACAGATGTGATACTGCTAAAACCAGATGAAAAAGTGTCTGGGAAGAGACAACCTCATTCCTCTTGGGAAGCAGTAGAAGCAGATGAAACTGTATCTTTCTTCTGCCTGCCTTCTTATTTTTATATGCCTCTGTGGAGGTGCCCTCAAAGTACTGAACAAATGTGGATGAGGCTGTGGTGGAAGGGAAATCCAAATAGAGCAAAGCCCTGTTCCATCACACACACAGAGAATATCCATTGCTGGTCCCAGGTTATGACACAGCTCTGGAGCCTTCCTTCTCCTCCTTCTCCTCTTACTGACCTGTTTCTGCAGCCTTGCCAGATGTCACAACTTGACTGAAGGAGACCTCAGAAGTCTCATGTGGGCCATAGCCTCCATGGCCACGGGCACCTTTGCCTGAATTACTAAGGCCCTCATCAGAAGCAAAAGGGAAAGGACAGCTAGTTCCTGCATGCATCATGGTAGATCTCTGCGCAAGGATGCTGCCACAGAAACACCTATAGCACCCGATACTGCTTCTTGGAAGATGGGTAAAGAGGCAGAGCAGTAACAGATGGTTCAGGCAGACAGGACCATATACAGGGAAGGACTAGTGGCACTTTGGTGTGCTCTTCATTCTGCCCCCACATCAGATTCCAGGTATGTCTTCACAAGCCACAAGGAGTGCTAAAACTTTCTTCGTTAGTGTGCTGGGACTTAAGGTTCAATAAACACATGCTTTTCTGCTCTTTCACCCCCAAACCAAGAAAAAAACCTTTTTAGGTCACCTACAAAGGGCTTCTAAGAGAACAACGCATCTTATTTCATTGGCTTCCAAATAGGATGTCCAAAACATCTGAAAGAGAGCAAGCTGGTTAACATCAGCTGGGCAGGACCCCAGTGCCCAGCATTCCAGGCTTCTCTGAACACCCCATTCCTACCACACAGAAATAGGGGCAAAAACGATCACAATCCAAAACCTTTTGACTCAAATGTCTTTTGTTCCTGACATCACAACAAATCTGATTCAGTTGCAGGTAACCATCAGCTCATGGACAGCTGGACATTACTCTCATGTTGCCAAGAATGAGGAATACCTCAGCATGGGCAGCATCACATCAACTAACAGGGAACCCCATCACAGCCAGAGAATGCAGGGGGCTAACAGTTGGTCTCTGGTACCAATCCCAAAACACTGAAGTGAAGTAGTGCTTGTGGGACGTCTTATTCACGGATAGTTTTATTTTTCCAAGCCTCTAAACAGCAAAAACCTGGGGTAATGGTCAGGGTGGAAGAAGAAAGAAGAGGTATTTCTTGAATTTGGGTGTGAACTCTGCTGCTGATAGTGTGTCATGCACTGGCATCAGGGTGGTTTGAATGTCCTAGTTCATCTGGCTGCCAGAGGCAGAAAGTCTCCTTCAGCATATGGAAGTGTCTGTGCAATCACTGCCCTTTTCTCCAAGAGTACAGATATATTATTAAAGGAAAAAATCCCCGAAAGGGCCTATGAATTTCAAGGCTATGGGGAAGGCAGACCAAAATCACAAAGGTACATCAGGATTGTTCTGGGGCTGTGTCTTGTCCCAACAAGAACTAAAATGTTACTGATTTCATTGTGAGATTTACTCTATTTTTTATCAGTACCGGGAAAATTAAAAAATGCAATTGATTTTGCTTTGCGGCTATGGTTTGCAAGTGAAAAGATGTGTCAGCTCCTGTATCACACATTGCCTATGCTTCTGTCTCACTGTATTTCACTGTCCTTAGCCTTTTTGCTTCAGAAGACTAGACCTGATTAGTTAGAAGACTTTCTGTGTCATGTTTAGTTTGTCCTTGATGCTCTCTCTGCTTTACTTTCTGAGACCATACATTCTCTTTGTTAACAAAGCATACAGGAAGCTTTCTCCTCTGATCTGGCAGATCATTTAAAAATCACAAGCAAGAAGAGTATGACATTACAAGAAATCTTTTGTTACAGCACTCAAAATGGGCTGTTTGATACGGGCTACAGATAATCTCAGTTCAGTACAATAGAAAGAGATTATTGTAAAAAACCTACTACTAATCTGTTCAAGCCTGGATGCCTGAAGTTAGACTGAAGTATGCCTCATTTTTCTGTCATCAACCCTTATTAGTATGCAGAGAAATAGTGAGCATTTTTAATTCAAATCCACCTGTAGAGAGTCAGGTTTCAAGCTTTAATATGTTGTGTGTTTCTTTTCTTTTCTTTTTCATTTTTTTTAACTTTTTCATTATTTTTTTTTTTTGAATGAAAAATTAGCCACATTCCCAGCCTGGATCCACACAGAACCTGTTGATGGGAGCAAACCCATTTGTTTGTATCAGTATAGGGCCAGGAGATAATCTTCTAGAGAGAATTGTATTTCCTGCGGAGAAGAACTGCATGGTGAGGAGAGCAGAGTGACTGAAAGCAAACTCCAGTCTGCTCCCTGGAAGCCAAGGGACATTTATCAGCAGTGATACAGCTCCCACTACCTGGAGTGAGCTATCAGCCTATCCCATGCACTAGCCAGTGTTGCACTGCTTGCCTCTAGCTGCGTTGTTCCTGCTCCCTTCAGTTATGCAGTCACAAGGCTGGGGGCTGGAAATGGAGAAAGGCAAATCTGTGAGGCTCGAGCACCACTTGGCAGCAAAAGATGGACCCGGGAGAAAAACCTGTATCAAGGACTGATGCTACATCTGCTGTTGTTACTCGCCTCTGCAGCATCCCTCTAGTTCAGTGGCTTACCCTATCAGTTTCAGAAGACCTTCTGCTCTGTGGGGAGCTGACAAACCCGGTACCAACTGGAGCTAGGAGGTCCTTCTGCCTGTGTGTTATGGGACCAAAGATAAAAGAGGGGTATGCTGTTGTGGTGCATTTCTGTCTGTCTGGAAGCAGCTGGCTGGCTGCCATTGGAAAGCTGCCATTTTTGCTCATGATGCTGTTGAGTGGCCTGAAGGACCCCAGCAAGCTGAGCTTCTGATAACCAGATAGATTAGCCAGAGACTTCATCTGCTCGTTAGCTAAAGCATTTCCTTCTGCTGACCACCCCCATCTGCATTGTTTCCTGGACAGAGCCTTTTCACCCGCCCATTGCCTTGGCCCATATTCTTGTTTTGGCGCAGGATTTGAAGTTGGCCAGATACTGCCACTTGTACCATTACCACACAAATATTTCCAAAATGAAAAATCAGGGTCTCTGATGGTTTCCACTGAGCAGTTCCAGTCCTTTCCTGACCATCCCATGCACAGAAATCTAATCCAATGAAACAGTATTCTAGTTTCAGCCTAAGATTTCCTGTGGCAACAAGGTCCACAGTTTAGCTACACATAATGTAAAGCAAGATTGCTTTGATCAGCTTTTTAATCCATCAAGCAGTGGGACTGAGTGCATCCTTGCTTTTTGCACCAATGGACAAAGAGAGAAGAGCCTACTGTCTGCTCTTTTAAGGCCATTTTTAAAATCAACCAGCCTCTTCATTATGTCCCCCAAACCTTTCAGCCCCAGTCTCCTCACATAGGAAAAACCCCGAGAGTTTTTCCAGGCTCTCTGCTATTCTTTTAACTCTTTGCTTGATCCCTTTCTACTCTGCTTATTCCATCTGTGAAATGAAGCAGCAGGCAGCACTCCAGACAAAAGTACATTACTATTTTGTATGAAGGCATTGTGACGTTTTTCCTATAGTTCCAAATTCGTATGTTTCCTAGGATCTACTTGGGTCCTCAGGCACAGTGGTGTATGCAAAAGAGCTCTTCATTTGAATTTTTAAACTAAAAAAAATACTGAACTACAGCTATGCTGAGGCAGCAGTGGAATAAGCTGTTTCTTTTCAGAAATATCTGTAACACAAGTGAAGATCCACTCCTAAGATGCTTACAACCCAAAATTACCAGACAGATAAAAGAAGTGATGTGCTCAAGGATAAACTGAGGGTCTGTAGCAGAGACAGGGAAAATGCTTGTTTGTTCCCAGCAAAGGCCAGGACTGTGGGTGAGCATCTTGGTTCTGGCTTTGCCTCTGGGAAATGGGCAGCTGTACTAATTACACCTACGTTCTGTGTCAGCTCAAACAATCTAATAAAGTGGGAAGGGAACCACCACAAAAGGCTCTTAGGAACAGGTCTGTTTCCTACAGTCTTTTCCTGGATCCAGGGGCCTACCTTTCCCACTGTCCCCTAAGAGGCTCTCTTCTTCCTTTTCTCCCCCTGTATCATGTATTGTTTGCCAGTTCTGTTTAATACAAATTCTGAGACGTAACTGTTCCACAAGCTCTGCTCTAGCAGATCTGCACAGATATGGTCACCCAAGAGACAATAAAACTTTGACTGACCTACTTGTAGCCAAAGTTTAACTTTCGACAAGGAAATAAGCAATGCCTTTGGTCCAAAGGTTTCAAGGAGGGAAACAGGAAAAAAACAAAGATAAAAGTCAGCCAGTTATCCCTGAAAGACACAATACACTCCACAGTATATTTTTCAGGGTAGAGGGGAAGGAGGAAATGGGGAGCTCTTAATTCCCATTCCTCATTCCACTGGTCTCAAGGGTCCTTAGAGCCTTACAGCTGGTCTGGGTTATAAATAGGTATGTCTCTTGGTTTTTTATTTCTTGTCTCTTTGACATTTTCTTATTGGCACATCTGGTCCAAGAACAGCCACTAGGCAGGAAACTATTGCAGATGCTTTAGTGAACATCCTTACTGAAGTGACAATTTTCCAGTAACCAGACTTGTGTTGTTGAGCCCATTTGGTGTTAAATGAAGAAAAGACCCTCAATTTCTGCTCTTCAACATTTCCAACATTGATTTTCTAATCTATTTCTAGCCTTATGTCTCATTTCAGAATAGAAAATTTTCCAGTATTGATACCATCCTCTCTCTAGGTTTAACAAGAGATTGCTTTGCATTTTGGAAGCAGAGAAGTTGAAAAAAAAAACAAAAGAAAATTAGCTCATTTTTGACATTCAGAGGAAACCAAACCTTATAGCAATAAAGAATAATTTAATAAAATGGTGGCAGACTTTCCCAAAGACTTAAAAGCAGCCTGCTTCCACTACTGGAATCTGATTTCAGATGCAGTTCATCTCCCACGGTGTTTTTCTATGAGGACTGTTACCTGTCAGAGGTGATGCTGAACGCTGCCCACAGTGAAATTTTCAGAACTGATTAGTGCCTCTCCTGCTGGCTCCTTTGAGCAAGCTCTCTTATGACAGGTTTAACTGGGAGCCAAGGCTGCATTATGGGCACGGAGCACATCCCAGAAACTGACCCTTGATGAGTGGAGGGAAGGTTTAAGGTTGTCTGAGTCTCCTGCCACATTGCTGCTTGTAATGCTGGGGAGAAGACTGTCCCACAGGAAAGAAACATGCCAGTTTGGGTTAGACAGGAGCAGCGTCTGTAGGAAAGAGGGGAAGGTGGGCAGGCAGGATGGATGGTCAGACAGAAGGCAGTTATACTGCTCTCTGAGGGCTTTTTTCTGCCCCAGAAGTGCAGAATTCAACCCAAGTCTTGGGTGACTGGGAGTTGTTCTGTTAAGCAGACATGCTTTTTTTTGTACATGCCTATTCATTAGAAAAAGATGCATCTGAACGATTAGTTGAACTCTACCTTTTTTGGGGAGCCAGCCTCCTCTTTACTTATCTCCATATTTTCTCCCAATTCCCTTTTCCCCTCTCTCTGTCCTCCCTATCCCAGTCCTATCCTCCCTGTACATCTGAAAGATAGGAACCTTTCCCTTCCTCTCCACTGGGAGCAAATGCTGACAAGTGCATTGGTACAAACATGCTGTTCCTTCACAGCAGTTGTAGCTCTGTGAGGTTTTTCTGGAAGGTCCTGGGAGAAACCTAGTCTTGGCAAAACTCCTGCTGTGTTAGTAGAACTGACACACCTCCTGTCCTGCACAGAAGGTTCCATTAAGATTACTTTAAAACTTAAAAAGTAGCATTAAAAATAGAAAAGGTTTTTGACTGGCCCCAGTGTAACAGTGGAAGAGAATGATGTGGCCTCCCAGAGCCATACTGATGTTCAGACTTAAAGATATGCGTGTGGTTAGGTCTCACTGAACTCAATAGATTGTGACAATGTATGAGGTTAGGTATTAGGTTTCCTACTTTTGACTGGGGATAGGCTTGACTTCTGGTTTTTTGCTCACAGAATCTGAAATGAGAAAATTTGTTCTGCTTTCCCAAAACTTTTGCTTTTTTCTATTTTAATTCTGAATCTGCCCTGTAAAGAGAATTGGTTTTGCCACCCAGTGTCCACTCTTTGACAGTGGCCAGCACCAGATGCTTCAGAGGAAAGGCAAGATACTCTGTAATGCTCAGTTACAGAATAAGCAGGCCCCAGGGAAAATTTCTTCCTAACCCCTGTCAGCTAGATCTTGGCTTCTGTCCTGATGCCCAAGGATTTATATTCCTTCCAAAATTTCTTGGAGTTTTTTAAGTATTAACCATTATGACTCTGGCTAATGTTACTCTTCATATTATGCCTAATCCTGTTTTGAACAGGCTTGGGTTCTTTGGCTTCCATGATATCCTTTGGCAGTGAGTTCCATAAGCTAATTGTGTATTGTGTGAAAAAGCCTTTCCTTCTATTAGTTTTCACTTTTTTTGTATTAATAATAATGATTGTGTTATTTTATCCTTCCCTCCCCTTTTCCTGTTTTCCTCACAAATAGATATCCAGCCCAGGGCTGGAGCAGAAGGGACAGACATGCACTATTGATGTTAAGTTTGCCAATGATTCAAAGACAGGTTATGGGTTTGAAGGCATCACCTAGCCATCCCCAAGCAGTCTGCACTGTGATGTGCCAGCCCTGCAAAGGCAGAACCTCTGTAAATAGTTTTAGAGCCCCATAGATGTGTCTAGAACAAAAATCTGAGGTTTTATTTTTTAAACTTTATTGTAACAAGTTCTGATTTTAGATATTTTGGTTCAGCCGTTTTACTTATTTATCTCTTATATTCACTGCTTTGTTACTGACCAGTGTGGTCTTAGGCCAGAACTGGAAAATGCAAGGGCAAAATTTGCTATTATTTGCCAGCCAGCATTCCTCCTTATTCACTAGAGATACTTCTCCGGAAAGGAGACAGATGGTATTGCCAGTGACATACTTCCTTGGAGAGTTTCCAGTGAGGAAAACTTCCTTAAATTAAAAGCTGAGCTTTCTGGGAAACCAAGTAGAAAATTCTGCATGACTAACCTAGGACTTGCTCTTGCAAGGTTCTTCACATCTTTTAGTGTATGGTAAATGAAAATGGCTTTCCAACATTGCCTGTCACCATGAAGGTTCTCTGCTGGAGGAGCAAAATTTCTGGGTTACCACTGGCAGCCACTCACATAGTCCCAGGCTGAGTGGGCTCAGCTGGACTCCATCAATCTATAAGGATCATGACCCAGAGACATGAGCATTTACTCCAAGAATGCATCTTTCATGGCTAATTCTGCATCAATACAAGATTGCTCCTCATGCTCTTTGTAGCATTTACTCCATCTTTTGACTTGAAAAGACGTATTGCATTCCACTTAAAATCTACTGTGGTCACGATTCTGACAATTAGATGTGTGTCACAGCCTGTACTTCACAGGGGTTATCTTCTCTATCTTCCAGAAAAAAAACAGATTTCAGTTCTGCAGCTACATTAATCACTAAGCAAGCAAGCTGTTTAATCAAAATCTGGGTCTTACAACAGATTAAATTTAATGAATCAATTTCAGTGCCATTGTGGGCATACCAAGTCACTCCATCATTGTCACATACTAATGTGGAAGAAGTGAAACCCCTTCATTTTCAGTTGCTCTTTCCTTAAAGGCACAGTAGAAGTGGCATGGCAATTTCATTCATGGATAGGCATTGATCAGGGGATTTGAGGAAGCCTTCGGGACAGAAAGTGGGGGTGATTACTGAGTGAGGCTAGAGATTATGGATGCGATCTCAGGAGGTGTGGGAGATCACCCAAGCCAAGGTACAGGCAAGGTGCAGGGCTGAGCTCAAGATTACCATAGTATCTCAAAGAACAAGATGCTCAGCAAATGACTTCAACTCAAGGAAAGACTGCATGTAAACAGCAAACCCATGATAACTGCGAGTTTACCATGCTGCACTTTTTCTTTCCAGTTGCTCTGCATACTTGGGCATCACGTTGTGTCAAAGAACCATTTCCTCACAGCCCTTTGTCTTAGTTGGACTCACAATAAAGTCATTGGTTGAGATGTCAGGAGTCATGGTGCCGTGACAATGGGCTGTGAGAGCATAAACAGGTGTATGACCTCACTGCAAAACTGGGTGAAAGAGTGGCAGGTATTTATCCAGTAGTGAGTGTTACTAAGCAGGAAAGATGAAAAACAACACAAACACAAGTAAAAGGAGAGGCAGTGAAGAAGACAGGTCTTGCACAGGTCCTTGCTCATGGTTAAGGACAGCCACAAATTGTAATAACGGAAGAATGCCCTCTGCACAACTCTTCTTTCTTGAATGGTGTGTGTTAGAAATACAGATCTCTTTACAAAGCCTGTAGAACTGTCTGCATTTTGGGATCTGGTACAGCCATGTTTTCTTGCAACCTTATTTTTACTTTAGTACTGGTATTCAAGAGGACATTGGTCCTCAGTAATGGCCCCTTGCTTGACATATAACAATCTAGCTTTATGTGTTCAAAAATACCACCTCTCTCTGGCCGTGGTGTTGCAAACATTTCTTTGCAAGAACAGAACCTACACATATGATGGCCTCTGCATATACAGAGCTGCTTACAGAAGCAGAGGCTTTTGTCACCTGTGCCATGGGAGGCATCTCCCCACCCTTTGAGCTGTGTGCTGTCTCAGTGGTCTGTGCGTATGCACCTAAGAGCTCAAAGGCCAGAGGACAAGTTCACACAGCAGTCCAAGTCCCCAGATATTCCAGTGGGACTCATGTTGCTTAAACAGGGATTAAGAATCTAACTGTATTTGTAATAGTCCCCTAAGAGATGAGACAGTAGTCAAGGATCTCCTAATTTCCACTAACATTCAAATAGTGCACTGACAGATAATGACTACAAATGCTTCTGTACAAAGAGACATAAATCCTAGTGAGTGCAGCTTGTGCTGCTTACTCCAAATCCCAAGCAATGGTAGGCACAGCATGCATATCTATTCCCTGCTTTTTGTAGGCTGAGTGCTTCAGGAAAGTTAAGAACACAAGGATCCACTGCCTCAGTTTTCCTAATCTCTCCCATATTCCATCAACTCCTTGAATGCTGCATAAAATAATATAGAGAGAAGAAAGTCCTTTCCTGATGGGCTGCCTCTTTCCTTATGATTGTTGCTTTGCTACTTACATTCTAAACAGACTGTCTTGCACACAAGGAAACATTTTGGGTCTTGGACATATTGTCTTCTGTGACTCATTGAGCAAGGGCAGAGCACAGAAGGAACTGCATTTGGCAAACTGTAAAATTGTGCAAGCCCTTTACTTCTCTGAGTTGTCCCCTGGGTCTTTCCAGTGCACACAATGCAGCTCTGCCTCCCTTTCCTCTCTTCTTGGATGTTTGAAGGGAAGAAGAAAATGATGCAGAGCTAACTTGTCATCAAAGGTGGAGACTGTTTTCTGCACAGGTGTCGATGGACCTTACCTATCCCAGGATGCCTGACATGTCATTAATGATATATAGGTGATTTAATAGGTGGGACAGGGTAGGAAATTTCCTCTCATTTCCAACCCTATTCAACTACTATCCAGGGACTTATTTTTAGTCTCAGAGATTGACTACAATGGCTCTCATGACTTGGTCAAGGGCTGCAAAGAACATTCTGTAGAACCCATACAACAAGACATTTGCAATACCTGGAGGAAGTGATGCATACCCATGTGGCCCCAAAGTGTGGCACCTAGCTACAGCTAGGGACCTCCCTACTTATGCGATGCTACCTCCTTCTCTGTGTTACTAGCTGTTAAACTGCAAAAGGACAGCTCCAAACTTCTTAAACATTCTGCCTCTCTCCTATTTTTCCATTCACACAAGTGCCTCTGGGATGGGGTATAGGCATGGAGCAGATGGGAAGTGGCAATAAGAGAGGGCACCATGCAGTCTCCAAGTAACAGCAACATGCATGATGGCAGCAAAATCTGCAGAGGACATTGAAGGTTACATGATTGCAACCAGAAACAGGTGAACAATCTCATATCTGCTGGCTGCAGCTCCCTGATGAGTCGCACTGACAGGTGTGCCAGCTTAACAGCAGTGGGGGATACTTCACCCCACTACCTTCCTTTGGAATGGCTCTTTTGAACATTGCTTTAGTCTTATCTGAGTAACCCTCAGCTACTGACTCTCAAAGGACAATGAAGGTCTGGAGCTATGTATGGCAAAATACAGGACTAACATTTCCTGAACCCCTGGTATTCACAGCCCATCTTCACTCACTTCAGCACTGAACACTCAGGGTTTTAGCTGTCACATATATATAGTAACAGGATGGGTTTCTGTCTACTGCTGCAGCAAAGATCCAAGACATTCCAAAACTTCCATGGGAAAAATGCACCAAACAACACTTCTCTTGGGATTCATTTTATTGGCATCCATAAGACATACTTTTGGAAAAGCTTGGAGGAATTTGTAATTTCCTGAGTGCCTGCACAGTGTCATGGGCACCCTGGGGACACAACTGGTTGCAGAGTAATCTTGTCTATATCGTACTTAGTATGTGATGATGAACCACTGCAGCAATCTGGACAGAAAAGCTGTTGCCAGCTGATTTGGGCAGGAAGAAGTAGTTGATGCAGCAGTGCCGTAGGTGCAGCCAACTGCACTTGGAGCAGCCAAGCTGCTTAAACTAAAAATGAATCGCGGCCTCACTTGAGCTAGGAAGAGTAAGCAATTGTCTTAGCAAATGTCCCTAGCAGTTATTAAAGTATGCCCATACAAAATGCCTCAGCTACCCTGCCAGGTCCTCATGCTGCCCAACATTTTTTGCTTACTGAGCAGAAAGAAAGAGGATGTCTGGCCTTTTAGATCATTAGATGAGATGCTGCTGTGTAATTAAAAGAGGTGGTGCTTTGATAGGGATTGATGCCTGCTTGTGCTTAAATGCTTACAGAGGTAAAATTAACTAACAAATTAAGAAGTCTGAAGCTGGAAACAGACACATTTTGCTAGTGACACAGCACAGGATGCCAAAGAAAGAAGGAATGTTAAGGCGATTATAGAACTGTAAATCAACCTCTATTAATATGTAGCAAGATTGCTGCAATTTTTAATTCTCCTGACTTAGAGAAGATCTATTTTCATGTAACTACAAAACCCAAGCCAGAAATTTGAAGGATTTTATTTGGTTTATTTATTCCTCTAGGGCTACTGTGCTTCACTTTTTACACAGACCAGTACATTGGCTTGCAATTAAGACAACAGAAAAAATAAATAATCTTGGTTTCTTGCTGGAAGTTGTTTCTGTATATTATCTTCCCCCTCTATCCCATCCAGTAGCCACCAGAGACATGCAGAAATGCTAATACTGAGTTTTAATGTTTGACAATCTTCCTCTTCCCCCCCATTCAGTTATCCTTGATTTTCTGAAGCTATTAGTCCCTAGAAAAATACTACACATACATCACAGATGGACCAATTTCATTTGACCGCAGTAGGAGAGAAGATTAATTCCAGGCTTAACAGGGAAAGCTAATCACAGCCTTAGCTACAGAGAGACCACCAGCTCTTCTTTGTTTTGAAATAGCAAAGCCTACTTTTTACAGTGACAGCGTCTGCAGCTTTTAAATCATGATGGTGGCAAAAAGAACTGATTGCATGAGTGTGGTGATAAAGACACTGCTGGCATTTTCTGATGTGCTGCTTCTTTAAGTGCTTGGACACTTGTTCTCTACCAGGTCAGGGTAATAGTACATTGAAGGGCTTTGCTGTCACTATGCATAACACTGAAAGGGAACCTGACAGATGTGTGACTGTGAAGAGGAAAAAAACCAGAAAATGAGGGCTTTGGGGGAGAAGAGCCCTACCATTCTTTTTCTTTCTTTCATTCTTTTTTTATTATTATTATTATTTTTTAATAAGAAGGCAAAAGTAAAAGCATTACAATAAATTATTGCACTGTGACTTGTTGAGGTGTCTCTGATCGGACAGAATACAAAGGAAATCACCATCTCTACTCTGTGAGTTCTAAACTGTACTTAGAGATAACAGTTATTCACTATAGAAGAAAATTCACTTAAGGTAAAAGTATGAAGCAGGAATCCAAGACCATCACATACAATCTTCTTCCTGAAATGCTGCAGAATTACCAAAACCTAACAACCATCTTAAAGCATCTTTCTGAGCTCTCACTTTCTTATGTACAGGAAGTGCAAAACCCCAGAAATATCAAGAATAATGATAAATTTAGCTAATCTGCACAGGATATCCAAAGGGCAAGCTAGGACCAAGGTCCAGAGTCACAGGAGATGTTGGGACACCTCAGCACCTAGTTGGACAGCGATGCTGCTCTCACCTGTTGACTGCTAATGGGACACTTCATTCTCCACTCCTGCTTGTGGAAAATTCATTCTCAACTGATAAGCATACACAAAGTTCCAGGCTAGAACATCTTTTGAAATCCATGATTCCCAGATCTCAACAGCTTTCTGCTCCAAGACCAGCTGTATGTTCCCAAAGTGACTCCTTCTGCCAGGGCCTGCCACCCCTGTCATGAACCTGCTGCTGACTCCTGCTTGCACTGTGTCTCCAGCTGTTGGCAGCTCAGGCAGCATCTGTAACTTCCTAGTGCACAACACCCTGACACTCCCTCCTCTGCTGCTTTCAGGGTAATGGTGATGCACCGTGGCACCTCAGTCAGTTCCTGACCACACAGGGCTGCTGCTCTGAGGACACTGAGGGGTTTGCAGAGCTGCTCTGCTAAGGAGCCTGTACATTTGCAGGTTTAGAGGCACTGTTTGACCAAAGAAGTTGTGTTTCCCAGGGAAGCAATGGAAGAGTTACCATCCCTTGGCTCCACAGAGATTGTGCAAAGCAGAAAAGCCCTTTCTCACCAATGGATCTATGCAGGGAGCTCCCAGATCCAGTGCTGAGGCTCCAGGCTGCTGGGGATCAGCATGGCAGGAGGATGCAGGATACACAGGCAACCTGTGATGGACACCACAAGCTGGGCAAGCCCTGAACAAAGCCCTAGGAACTCCATCTGAGCAGCTGCAGAAACTAGTAAATGGTGCATTCTCCTTTTCATGCAACCTTATATGCCACACTGTTTTTGTCATTTTGAAGGTAGCTTACGCAACAGTCATGATGCAACTAATGATTCAAACACATCCCAGCTCAGATTAAATGCAAAGTCATTGCTGTTAATCACAACCCAACAAGGGTTGTCCTTGTATGGCAGGTAAGAAGAGTAACAAAGAAAATTAGCCAACCAATGATAAAACCCACACATGTATGCCCATGCACACACACACAGATGCATGCACACAGGCTCACTCTGGGATGCAAAAGGCTAAACAACAGAATCTCATTCGATGTCATAAATATTGTATGCTCATTAAAATACTGGCCAGACTGCTTTATGATTACTATCCCAGGATTTTAAATGATGGCTGAGTTTGAGATGAGGCTTTCAGAACAAAAATTGCCGATGAATAGAGGAGGGAAGTGGAGATGAAGAGAGTGAAAGGGATTTAGACATATAGGAGAGACTTTTCTCCAAGAGCAGCCAGAATTAGTTTGACAAGTAGCCACTGTTTCTAAGCCAATGTTCGTTCTTGCTGTCTGTTGGGGCATTATCTTAGATGACCAAGAAATTGTGGAAATGAATGGGAGAAGCATAGCAGCATAAGCTATTTAACATTATTCACAGCCTCTCACAGCAAATCAAAGGCGAAAATATAAATGTGGCCTGTGCTACATCCTCTCAATGCAATTGGAAGGATCACTGATCATGCCAGCTTTTATCCTTGACTGGGGTCTTTTTTGCTATTGTTAATTTTTAATTGGCTCTCCATTTGCAGTTGAAGACTGCAGCGAGTGAATCAGCTAGTCTATATCTTTCAGCTAAACGTAAAACAGATCATTCATAAAAATAAAAGAAAAAAAGTAAGATGAACAACAATGAAAGAATCATGCTTCAGGGCAATGTGGTCTTCAGTCACAATCCCAGATAGTTATTCTTTCAGAGATAAATAACACTCTGCAAACTCCTCTTAACATAGCATACAATGCTGACTCACTCCAGCAGGCAGATCATCTTTATTTTCCCTTAATGGTGAATCAGGCGGTTGTGCCAAAAGTGAAGTAAGAGCTTCTCCTCTCTTCTCAGGAATCCTGCAACTAACAGATACACACTTTCTCTTTGAAATGTTCCCTTCTTTTCTCTCCCCCTACCTCTTTTTGGGAGAACAAGGTCACCATGGTGAGCACAATACCTATCTTTTCCCAGCAGGAACTGACTAAATCAAATCAATCTGCTCTTGACATGGCTGTCCTCCCATTAATTTCCCGTTGTCTGCCCTTTATGGCATTTGTGATCCACAGAGGCAGAGATATTTCAGACACATTGTCACAACAGCAACAGGTTAGCAACCCACACAGACGCAAACTGGGTGCCACTGGAAAAAGCTGTCTGTGTGAAGAGGCTGAATGAAGCTGATGAGCCATTAGGGAGCTGGCAGGAGTCCAGTGGGCCAGTGAATGGCTGCCCAGGGCAAACCTTCAGGACCGCTGCCAGAGACCAAGCCTGTAACGCAGACTGGGCATGCAGTTTTGTACCATATGTCGATCCTACCCAATTCAGGCAAGTTTCAAAACTGATAGGCAGAAAAGTAGAAAACAGAAGCAGAGCTTTAGTTAAGGCTCATGCTGAGGTCTGGGAAGTGGCAGCCTGTACATGGCTATACAAAACGCAGGACACTGCATACTGCTGTTAGCCACCAACATACTCTGTCTCCCTCAAACACTAGCAAGGCTGTTTTACCGTTCTGATAAATGCACTGACAATGTAAATGAAACATTATGCTGAATATGTGTGCTTTATAGTGGTGCCCCTGCAGCCACATGACTCCATATGTAAAGAGCCACTTGTGTATGACTGCATGAGCATATCCATTAGGTACCCACAAGCTATTTTTTAGCTTGGGCAAATCTGCTCTGCAAAAACTTTCCTAATCTTGCTTTCAGAACAGAAAATTCTTTTTCACTAAAACTTTCCAAATAGTATTCTACCTACAGCATGAGGCAGGGAAAATTTCTATTTGAGTAGTCTATCAGAATTGCAAGCGACTGACAAAATGGGCTTGTCATGGAAAACGTCATACAACTTTAGCTACAAGGCATTGGTTACTACAATTTCAATACTACATGTTTAAAAGAAAGTAATTTATTTGTTATGCAAGATTTCTAGGCAGTTGTTGTCTGCTTCTGGATGACCTCCTTTATGCTTAACACAGTGTAAGAGAGTGGCAATGATGTCATTCATTGCTGCAGAGAAAATAAATGTTCTGAGCTTAGATCTTGGCAGTGAAAAACAGTTTTGCACTTAATCTCTAAACAAGTGTCCAAATGAAATTTGTTTTATTTGAATGCTAGTCAGGGTACGACAGGAGGTTGGTAAACTTTCCTTGGGCACCTGGTCTCCAGACAAATAAAAAGTCAAGGCAGAGCAGACAGACTGAAAGCACCAGGGTGCTGTCAAACCTGCAACCGACTTAGCAGCCAAACCTCTGTCTGGCACCCTCACCTCATCCCCAGCACCTGTGTCTTTCCCAGGGCATCTATTAAAAGAGGCGAACATCTCTGCAGTGGTTGCTCCTCAATTCTTGCATAATGTTAATTCAGAAGTTTCTTAAAGGAACCCAAACTGCTGCACACCCAGGTCCGCCTGATCAGTCCCCTCCTCAGAGACTCAACATCATTGGTGGGGCCCCAAAACACTCACTCCTTTGGAAAATTTTGGCCAGAAACCCTAGTTTGTAACAGGCAAAGCCAGTGCCATTGCTGAAGGTCACAGCTGTAGTATGAGTCTTATCAAAACAACAGGACAAGCTGGGATAGTCTGTGTGACTGGCCATGAGATGCCCAAGATCTGAAACTACAATATGGCTTCATGGGCGTGTGGCTGTGGCTGTGTTACTTCGCATCTGAGATAGCGACAGCACTGATTTTACGTAAAAGATCCTTATGTAAGAGATGCCCCTGGAGGCAGTCTGCAAACCACAACACGCAGAAGTAATTTTCATGCCTGTAGCACAGGTAAAAGCAAATACAAAGCAGCAGGAAACCCTGATCTCTTGTTTAGGGTTGGGTTTTTTCCTGGTGACACAGCTAACAAAGATTCATAATGTAATTAATCTTAAATTTCGAGAATGACAGCTTTGAAAGAAGAGCGCATCTCACTGAGATCACAATTCAGCTTTTCGTGTTTTAAAGTCATTATGATATGTGATAAGAGCTCATCTGCCCACCCATGAGGGAGTGCACAGAGACAACAGCAGACAGAGGGGGACCCAAATCCTGTCCTGCCTGGCCCCTCCCAGGCTCATCACAGGACCCACCAGCCACACACTGAGGGATGAAACCCACTGTGATTTGAGTAGAAAGACTTTCTGGAGCAGCTTATAAACAGAGGGATGTTGCTGCCTATGGACGTATGGGACTCCTTATGGGATGCAAAGGAAGCATATTTTGGTATCCTACAAAACTCATGATGAGGTGTTTAGGGAAAGAACCAAAGGAAGGGATAGAGGTGGTTTGCAGGAGGGAACAAGGATGGGAAAACAGGGGGATAAGGGGACAAAAGGGGACGGGTCATGTGTTAACAGGCTGCTGATCAGTCTGCTTGTGTGGCCACGCTTGCCTTGGCTGTGGTCGGTGTGGTCTGCCCAGCCTTCTCCTGGGTGAGGAGTGTACACATGTGTACAAGTCATGTATGTACGTACATGTGCCTGTGTGCATGCCTGCTGGGAATGTATGCCCAGCATCACTGCTGCCTGGACCTGGAGCATGTTGCTGCTGCAGCCTCACCTCAATGGGGCTACCAGGTTTGTCCACTTTCTAGCAAATACAATATATTTTCTTCAGGAGTATGAAATGTGGTTGGCATAGGGGAGAGCAGAACTAATTAAGTAAAAAAAATACGGTTCTTTGTATCACAGATAACAAAAAAATATGATATTCATTCTATTTCAAATGCCACAAAGCCATGGATATTGTAGCTACTCCTCACTTTAGGTACAGATAAATGCAATGTACATGCCCTTGAGCTGAGGTGATTAAGGCAAAAGATGAACATGCTCATTCTTTTTTCTTCCTATAAAAAGTTTTCCATTCAAAACCTGACACAGTACCTGCTTGAAAAAGGGAGAATTTTAAACAATTTGGGAATTTCAGAAGATCTAATGACACAGAGAAATATTTTTAAAGCAAGGAAACAAAGTGGTTTGGTGGAAAACACAACATCACCACTTTAGAAATAGTATGTTTAATTTTTCTGGTCTGTTGTAAGGCTGGCTGTACAGATGTTTTTAGTAATACAGGCCTCTCAGTGTATACAAGATCCTATATTGTCCCCTGCCCCACCCCCCCAATCCCCACCCCCTTTTGGCTGCAAAGTGTTTTCTTGGAAGACATCAGGGACACAAAGCACATGTGTGTTTCAGACTGGGGTATTATAACCTGGGGATGCTGACTGCACCTTGAAGGCAATAAACTTTAAGTGAAATAAGAAGTATCAAGAGTTTTCCTTTGGAGATGCTTAGCTGATAAATGGGCAGCCTGTAATGATTATGCGATCTCAGGTTAGGTTGCAATGAAGAAAAGAACTTTTGGAGAAGGAGGGTATACCAGTCATTTTTAGGGGAACAAAATTCAAAGAAACATAGCATCAAACAAGTCACTTAAGCTCAGCACCTAGTACAGAATATAGTAGTATATCTATCTATCTATCTATCTATCTATTTTATATATATATTTATATATTTATTATTTATATTTTAAATATATTTTTTATATATATATATATATAGTAGTACCATATAGAATATGGTAGTGCCCCAGATGCATATAACAAGTCACCTCTGACATTTCCTCATGGGCTGCCCTCTAACCTGTCTTCAGTTCCTAGTGTTCCTCTAGAGCAGGGGCCCTCACACTTTTTAACCAGGGGGCTGGCGCGGATGCAGTGGCAGGCAGCCATCTGCGGCTGCTTGGTTTCCCCCCCAACCCCCCCACCCCGTGCCGGGGGTTGGAGGGTGGTGTCTGTAAATAGGGGGGGCCGGATTGAGGACCCTGGGGGGCCTTATCCGGCCCGCGGGCTGTAGTTTGAGGACCCCTGCTCTAGAGCCCTGAGAAGTGGCTGTTTGGGTTGGTGGAAGACGAGGGTGACTTGGCTACAGGTTGCCCAGCACACAGCTGGACTTGGGCCCATAGCCTCCATAGCACAAAGGCTACTCACTACTGCTGCAGGCTAGCCTCAGGAAAAACAGGACAAGGAGGGACTGATAAGGGTGGCAAATCCACAGAAAGGAAAACCCACTGCAGCACTGGAGCTGCAGCATCCTTTGCCTTCCTGCTCCTCTCTGCCACACTTGCCAGAGACCTGCTCCAGAGCACAGCTGCTCTGACACATAGGGATTGTGTTCTATTGTCCTGGCCAGCAGGACAAGGGCAGCGATCATCCCCCTGTACTTGACACTGGTGAGGCCACACCTCGAGCACTGTGTTCAGTTTTGGGCCCCTCACTGCAGAAGGGATGTAGAGGTGCTGGAGCGTGTCCAGAGAAGGGCAACGAAGCTGGTGAAGGGTCTGGAGCACAGGTCTTATGGGGAGCGGCTGAGGGAACCGAGGTTGTTTATTCTGGAGAAAAGGAGACTCAGGGGGGACCTTATTGCTCTCTGCAACTGCCTGAGAGGAGGCTGTAGGCAGGTGGGAGTAGGTCTCTTCTCCCAGATAACAAGTGACAGAACAAGAGGAAACAGTCTCGAGTTATGCCAGGGGAAGTTTAGACTGGATATTATCCCTGAAAGGATGGCCGAGCACTGGAACAGGCTGCCCAGGAAGGTGATGAAGTCACCAGCCCGGGAAGTGTTCAAAAACCACATAGTGCGGTGCCTAGGGACATGGTTTATGGGTGGACTTGGCAGTTCTGTGTTAACGACTGGACCTGATATCTTAAAGGTCTTTTCCAACCTAAATAATTCTATGATTCTACGATACTTCCATGCTGAAGTTCACACACTCTTCCTCCCTCTCATTGGAGCTCGTCCTTTTTGTGTCAGGATGTGGCTGAAAGTCCAGCAGTCATCATATCAGCTACAGAGAGCCCTTGCAGTTGGATTTTTTTCTTCTTTCCAGTTTCTCGGTGTCTTCCAAATTCACTTTGCTTTCTCATCCCACCTCCTAAATTGGAGCTGAAGCTCTGTGGTACTTCATGGGTACATTCATCTGTGTATCCACAGCCGCGTGCTGACCTAGCTCATGACTGCAGCTTTGGCAGAACACTCACCATACACATGGTGACAAACAAGGAAAGCAGCTTTTAATTGTCCACGTTGCGCTGCACATGGATGCCTCAGCACAACCGCTGCGGGGCTGCTAAGACTGTCCTTCATTCCCAGGTGGGACATGGCCCTGGGGCTATCCCACACCTGAAGAAGGGGAGGTGCTGCCCAGCTGGCTGCTCTTCCCTGGCAGACAAACCCAGGGAAGGGTTACTGTTCTTCTCCTTTCCTCCCATTTTTAATGACTCTTGTCATTTGACCTCTGCTAAATATGGACCAGGTGTAGACATGGTCCCCCCTTCAATAGGCGTTGTGGTATTTCAGATTCTTTTCCCTCCCTGGCTGCCTGTAAACAATCAGTGGCTGCTGGAAAGAATCTCCTCCACCTCTGGTTTTTGTCTCATAAGAGTTTCTGCTCTGATGTTGTCGCCATGAACACATGCTTCCATCACACTCAGCAGCATGTATTACCCTCTCTGTGCCTTCTCATGGAGATGGGCACTTCAGCTGTTTCACCAGGGTGTTCAGCAAAGGACGAAATGTTGAACCTACTTTTTTCTACATCAGTCTAATTTCAGTGAAATTTGCCTTTGCCTGAACATGAGGTATCCAGCTTCTTACAAAAAGCATTAATAACTAAACTGTGTCTCTGGTTACTCACCTTTCCTGTCTCTGTACATTCTTTCTCTGTTCTTTATGGTTTGCCCTGTTATTGAGATTATCTGTCTCATGAAAACAGAATACATTGTTCCACAGGGGCTTTCAGATTGGGTCACTAATGACAAAACAGCAGACATACTCTCTGGTCTGGTTTTTTCCATTGTATTGTGGCCATTGCTTAGATCTGCATGGAGAAGATGCTGGGCAAAGTTTCTCCCTCATCTGAAGATACATGCTTGCCTTTCAGGGCTATTTGTTACTCTGTGCTTTCGACGGCTCTGGAATAGTACTCAGTTGACTATTTGCAGCCATATCTTCCATTCAGAGGAAAGCTTTGATGCTTTTCTTAGCATCTTAAAACAGGAGGAATTTTTTTCTTTTAACCTGTTGATGGACATAAAACCTCTTTTGATGATCCATTTTAAGCATGCCCTACTAAATACAATGGCTGCTTGCAATGTTTTTGATGATGACAGGAGTTTTCCATGTCAGACCACTGAAGATTTATTTGTATTTCTCGCAGTAACATAGGTAAGCAGGTAGCAGAACCTTCTTCATAAGTCATACACATTAGTACACCTTAACTTTAAATGAGCTAAAGTCTGCACTGGGAGGCAGTATCTTTTGGTAGGCTGATGGATTGAGTTGGAAAAAGATAGTTGAGCTTTTGAGCCTGCAGATGTCTCTTCAGGCCTCTACAGTTCTAGCAAACTCATCTAATCCCACAATGTCCTAAAACTTCATAAGCACCACTTTCCACTGGTGTTCTAAGTGTTTAATTTCACAGAGGTCAATGTGGCTCCCTGCATCCGTGGTGGATTTGGCTTGATGCAAGTATGTACTGAACATATTAGTCAACTTCTCTTAGTGAGATTGACTGAGTTTCAACCCCAACCCCATGGCTGCTGGGTTAGTAGTTACAGGTATTCTGCTTGAACACAATACCATCTAAGTGTCTCAGCTTACTAAACCTGTGGAGTTTGTTCTTGCCCCCAACACTCTCTGGACCACTTGCCACCTGTCCTAATCTATCTGGACTGCAACTGAACCAAGAATATTTTTGAAGGCCTTACTGTTGTGTTGAGTTATTTATCATCACTCATAAGCTGAGCGATTCTGCTGCTAACGCTCAGCAAGCTGGGTACACTCATCAGAGGTTTGTGAATTACTGGCCTGTCTCATATGTACCTTCTTTCCCTCCAGCCCACAGACAACTCCATCACCCTCTTTATTCAGAAAAACTTATTCAGAGTCAGGAGCATCTTACTGCCTGCAACATAAATGCTAAATAACAGCTTCCAAGATGTGTGTAGGTATGAAAGATCGCAGTTCAGTAACATTAACAGCTCTGCTTCATTCTTCAAGCTTTTTGCATGCAGTCTTTCTCCTTTCCCTCCACTACTGCCAAGGGTCACAGCAGTTGGTAGAAACAGGACACCCTGGGAAACCATGCCCTGTTTTCACTTTCTGGCCACTTTCTGTGTGCTGGAATGGGAGGAACTATGACCAGGCTGTCTTCAGGCACTGCCTCGGGTGGCTTTTGTGCATGTCTCACAGCACAGAAATCCACTCTGGGCCAGTCAGAAGGCTAAAAAGCCTCATCCATGCAAACGATTTTCCCAGCATGTCCAGCATAACAAGCTTAAAACCTAGCTGAGGTTCCTGGGGCTGGATCCCATCCAGGCTCAGCAATGCCATTGTCCATCACTGGCATTTCTCACTGGCTGATCTGGGCAGTGGGGATCTGCTGGGTCACCCAGCTTCTCTGGTATGATTCCTCACATCCCTGTGCAGTGTCTGCTACACTGTCCCTCCATGTTTTACAACAGTTGGGTTGGAAATACAGACAGGCACAATGCTTAGGAAAATACCTAATTGCCCTTAGTCAGCATGTTTCAGCTGTGAAGTAACTCAAGCCATATTCTCCAGTTCTCACAGCCTGACCTCATTTCCTGATGCTTTCCCTAAACACTTCCATGCAGAAACATCTCTGAGCCCCTCTGGGATCCCTAGAGAGGGCTCCATGTATCTGCTTGCTGGGGCCCAAGCAGTAAGGAAGTGCTCATAAAGGAGGTGTCAGAGAAAGTCCTTGAACAACAAAGTGAGAAAATAAGAATAAAACTAACCACAGCATGCAGATCTTCCCTCCAGCCTGGGCTGCCTCCTACCCATCCAGCAGTGACAGCACTACCCTCCTAATGTATTTTTTTCTGTGCAGCTGTTCTAAAAGCCCCAAGTGAAAGGTCTGCCTAGGAAAGGCAGTTTTGCCTGGCCTCTTTGTCAAAAACTGTTGCCCATACCAAGCACAATCTATTTGTGACATTTGTAACTCTGAGGAAGATGCTCATGACCGATGTCTGCTGACAACAAGAGAATTGAGATGAGGGTTTTCATTTCCCTTAACTAACATTGACGTTGGCGAAGAGGAAATCATGCATACACCTCAAAAGCAAACTCCTTACCCTTGTCTGTGTGGAGCTAATCCGAAGGACTGGAGACAGAACAGGTCAGAGCTCTCAGAGAGGCATTGCACTGGGCTTGAGGAAGTACAGCCAGGGACACTACAGGGAATAGGCAGCGCTGGCCGTGCTGAGTCGAACAAGGCCTGGGAACAGCCTGGCTTTTGGCTTCAATTACTGAGCAGCAGAACTGCACTTCAGAGAGCACTTATCACTGCAATAAATCTTGCTTCTCACAGAGCACATGTGGAAGCTGAGACATCTGACAGCGAGGTGGGCTCCTGTAGGCAGGGGTTTGGCAGTGCAGGCAGGCAGCAGTTTGTACAGAGCTACACAGTAACGTGACAGAAGGAATGCTCTGTGACTAAAGCTGCTTTTTACATCTATTTTCTCAGGGGCTAGGGTGGGCAGTGAGAAGAGGGGGATTTGGATGAAGAAATCTCTTTTTAAGAAAAGAACAGAAAACAAAATTTAAAGCAAATCCACAGCATCACAGCTTCTGTACAACCCCTACCATGGCTTTTGCACCAGGCTGCTGGCAGGGTGAGTCTTTCCTTTAGGTTGAGGAGCAGGTCCTGCCATGCCCCCATTTTTACCGCTGCATTTGCTGCAGAAAGCGTGAGATGTCAGTGCCTTCTCACATTGTATCTGCACCCGGCTGCTGCACCCAGCAGTGAGTCAGCACCAGATGCTTGCAGGCTTGGGAGCCTCAGCTTCATCAACTGTAAATCCCTGCAGCTCCACTGGCTACAAGAGCTCCTCAGAGCAACACCAGCTGGAAACCTGCCCCTGTAATCTCTGGGGATGAGCTGCCTGAGCAGCTCCTCCTCAAGCTGGCCCCACACAAGGGTCTCATTCTTCCTGGTTCCTAAGCCTATTTCCACTCCCCCTGAAGCATAAAGGGGTTTGGTGGAAGTGGGAGCCAGGACCCTTTATTTAGACAGAGCATGCGAGTTTTGCTTCATCCCTAGTCTAAACAAAACTCTAAATGAGTGTAAATGAGAGTAAATGAGAGTCAGAAGTTTGCGTGCCTGTGTGTAGGGGAGGTGGTAGGGCTGCAGCCTGCTTCTGTCCTCCTGGGAAGAAAACAGGCATTTGTAAAACCTGCACACACCTAGTTTGGAGACAGACTGAATATCCATTATGTATACACTAGCAGCAGCCTATTTTTAGCCACTAGGCAATGATAGGGTATCTGGCAGCGCAATGTTCAAACTTCATCCTGTGCCTGTCATTTTCCTTCCCCCTCTCTCCTTGTCTTCACCACCCCTCTCCTAAACTTTCCTCTTCTTATGGAAACTGGGAGACGTTTCATGAAGCTGGTAATGAGATTCCATCTCCACACATAGGCAATGAGTCATCCAAGGAGTTTTCCCCTCCTTTCTCTGTGTCTTTTCACAGCAAGAAAGCCACTGACTATTCTATGATCACATAACAGCAACACCAACGTCTTAGCATCTTGCTGGTGCTGCTAAAAGTGATACCCAATTTTCTTTGTTTCTCTTATTTTCTTTTTCTTTTTTTTTTTTTTCAAATCTTTTTTTCTTTTCAAACCAGAAGAGAGGCTTGTGAGCACTGCTGGCCTATATATTGAAATTAGCAGGGTCTGAAGCATAACCTGAAGAGAGCATCCTTCTGTGCCATGCCATGTGAAACTTGGCAATATGAAAATCTGAAACATTGACACTGTTTTATTATCATAATGAGTTTGCAAGTGCATATGCCTCATGGTATCCTAAGTCAGAATGAGATGATGGAACAAGAGGGGTTAACAAGAGTGACATAGCCCTCACACGCATTACTAGAGCCAGGGATGACAGAAGCGGCACACAATCTGCTAAGTGAAGGGGCTCTGCTAAAGACCTTAGCAGCATCCAGTACTCAAAGGGCTGACATGCAAGCACAGGCACAATAAATTTTTATTCTGCTTTGTTTTATGGCCTGTCATATCCAAAGACACACCTCAAATGGTCTGAGGCACCAGAAAGCAATGAACAGATCAGTAAACCAATTAAAAAATGGATAGTGTTGCACTTCCAAACAAAATCAGGGAAGCTCAAGCATTTCAAACAACTGCAGAAAATAGGACTATATATGGCTACTACCCAGAAACATTCAGCTATACAGAGCTATTATATTAACAGCCTTATCCATAGCCTCTAAAACAGAACTATTTTTTCATTCCAAACTCTCTATTATCTAAGAGAATTCCCTTATTTCCACTCACTTAAGAATTCCCTTATTTCCCCTCATACCAGGATGGAGTCAGCAGGACTACTTCTAACATGAGTCCATTGGAATGAAGGTATTTTGCCACTGATCCATATGGAGTTACTCCAAATTGGCACTGTACCCTCAAAAGTGTAGCTTAGCTGTGACTGCAGAATACTGGCAGTAAAGAACAGCCAGGGGCAGTACTTCCTCACCTACTCCAGCTCTGTTCTCAAAATATCTAAGACTACACCCTCCTTGTGACTTAGAAATAGGCAGCCCCCAGCAGGCAAAAGTTGTTCTTGCTATACTGATGAAGAACTGAAAATATGCAGCAGTTGGACATCTCCCCAGTCATTTATCTCTGAATGTTAATGAATATGTGATCACTAAATCATGCTCTTCTTAAGCTAATTTACAACCTCTCTTTGTCTCTGTACTAACACTCTGAAAACCTGTGCACAGGGTAGCAGTTTTCCAAGGCTAATTCACTTGTTGCTTCACCTAAAGAACTGCCAATTATTGTCCTATTCTTGGTGTGCAAGAAATACGCAAGAGCTGCAGTGATGGAGCAGTCTTTCAGGGAGCACATGCAGCAGTCCACTCAGTGAGTGATCAGAGGTACCTAATGACTGAAAGGGATCCAAAATGAGGGTGATAAAACAGTCTCTGTAGCCCACGGGCAGAGGAAAGTTACACCAAAATACTCAAAGTATTCAAAGGAGATTGCTGCACTCCACCACCTTCTCTACTTCTGCTGCATGGTGAGCCAGCAGAAATTGATGTGCTGAGAGATATCTCACAAATTACAGCCTGGAGATGCTACTGACTAAAAGCAAGATGGCTGTGGTGCTGGGTGTTCTGCCTGCCTATTTGTTGTGCAGAAATTGACATTTTCTCTCATCTTATTTTGCAGATCTCACAATAGGAGTTGTGTGCACCCAGAGGGCACCACCTGCCACCTTCCCTGCCCCCACTTCACACAGCTGTCATTGGAAATGTCCACGTGGCATTTTTCACATCTGGGGTAGGTATTTCTGCACAGATCAGTTTTCATTCAAAATCCCAACACCATAAAACCAAAGCTAACCCCAAAAGCAGTGCTGTAGAAGCAGCAGGTTTGTACACCAGGAAGAGGATGGGGTGTTACAAGGGCTATTTCTCTCATGACTAAGCTGGTTTTGCCTTGCTGGGTCTTTTAGTATCCATGCAATATTTCTTCCTTCACATTGTGCAGTAAATCACTATTTTTCAAAGCACAGTGCCTGCCACAGACTCTGCCAAAGGGAGGGCAGTGCAAGAAAATCTGGGTTTGTCTGTGTGGCGTTACAGCTTGTTTGCTTATTTAATGAGAGCTTTGCTGGTTGACTTTCCTCCTTGATTTCTAGGAAAGAAACCCGTGCCAGCTGTGGTGAAGAATACTAACTCCTCCCTCAAACTGGTGATTTACAGCAAAGGCTCTAAGGCTCTGTGTGACAGACCTGTTGGACAGCAGCAATCTGGAAAAGACCCTGGCAGAGGGGCATAAAGCCTTGCAACACACTGCTCAGGCTTCACTCTGGCACCCCTAAGCTGACAGAGGCAGGGCTGGGATGTCATTGCACCTCTGGCTTGGTGCTTAGCCCTGTCACTGCTACTTTTCTTTAGGGATGTGAAGCCACTCACTGTGGCACCTCCTATGCTCCTGCTCCACTGCCCACAAACAGCCCCTGCACCCTCACAGGGGCAGGCACATATGTGTGGAAGGAAAAAGGGATGGAGACATACAGTGAGGAACAAACCACTGTACAAGGGTTTGTACAGTGGTACCCAGACCAATTTCAAGGCAGATGTGCCCAACACAGAGCTGGGTGATGCTTTTAGCAATGGTGATAGTCACTACCAGCACTGGTTCCCGGGGTAGCAGCTTGAAAAACTGAGAGGAGCAAAATACCAGCTCATCACTGTGCTGAAGCAATGAAACAGGACCTGATTCTGTCAGAATGACTGCAGCTCAGTTAGTTCACTCACACCATTGTCCTGGCCTCGTAATGGAAAGAAATGCACTGCAGAACAGTCCAAGAGCAGTTCCTGCCAGACTGTGTGCTAGAGGCAGATCAGGCTGCTTATTTCTAAACTGATCTCCTTTGCTGTATGGTTTCAGTCCAGGACATTTCCCAAGTAGTCACATCACCTCCTGAGACCACACACACACATCCTTGCTTGTGGGTCCTGTTTCCATCCATTGCCAGGAAACATTTCACAGAGTTGTCTGCATAAAACCACAAGCCTTGAGATGAGGAGCAAAAGAAAATTAAAAATATATCTCTTTATTGCTTTGCTTGAATGAGATGACCAGGAAAGAAACTTAAAAACTAAAGAAACAAAACTCAAACCATGGCGACCAAGGAAACTGTGATCCCGCCCGTTCCAGCGTAGGGTCAGGCAGATGTGCTGGGGAGGCATGAGCAGGAGAAGAGGGTGCCAAATCTCTGCTGTTGCCACAGCTACAAAGCAAGCTGCTCCCTCCTTTCTGCCACACTTCCCTTTTTCAGAATAAGAACTGCTAAGGACTACTGTACTTGTTATGCCTTCCTCTCAAATTCTGCTACTGCTTCATGTATTACTTTCCCTGTATCTGCAGCTATCTTTATTTCTCCCTGTAAATCTCTGGAGCACCTTTGTTTCTTGCATTCACCTCTGGGTGCCTTCCACCCCAGCTTGGGAAGTCAGTCCCTGCATTTCCCATGCATCTGCCGCTCAGCTTTGTTCATGCCTTGCTCACTTCCTTTGACCATGTGTAGAACTTGCTCCACCTGAGCTTTGGTGTTGGCTTGAAGACTCTTGAGTGGGGAAGGAGGATCAGCCTCAGCATCAGGAAGAGCAAGACACCAAGTCACAGGGAAAGTGAGATGCAACTGTGCATACCCAGCTGGCTGTCAATGTCATCTGCTCAGCTGGAATCCCAGAGGGTGTGGATTAGCATAAGTGAGAGCTGAGGTGGAGTATTCTTTGCAGGGAAAAGTGTTTCAGGAAGCACTGCCTGTTGCAGCCAGAGAAATATCTGCCTTTCTACAAAGCTTTCAGCAGGAACACAGCTTGGTGTAGCAGCCTTTGGAACAGGGGAAGGCTCATACGCTTAGCCAGGGTGTAAAAGACCTGAGAGCAAGCCCCTTGTTCCCTGAAGCGGGAATGAATCTGCACCCTGTGTACTGCAAGGCATTGTGCTGACTGTTGAACTGTTGGTGCTTAGGGCAGGGAATGACTGGAAAGGACTGGGTTTCCTTCTGGTGCCCAACTGAAACACCTCAGCCAGAGTCCTAAGCAACCCAACAGCACATCCACATCTTCTTACAGTTTATATTCACAGGGCCTGCCCGTACCTTCAGAGAATCGAAGTGTGAAGACTGCATCCCCTGGAGAGTGAGTCTGTGGAACTTGCAGGATCACAGCAAGCCCATTTCTAACTCAGGACCAGGTAACCTGGCCACTAACAACTTCCTTCCTCGGTCCTCCTCCAAGTTTCATCCCCCACTGCCTGAATCTAGTAGCCACACTCTTGAACCCAGGGCAGGCCAGCCTGCCAAGGAATGTTGCACAGAGGACAAGAGCAATCCTGCTTTATTTTTCTCACACGTAAAAACGTAACAGCTGTTCCCCCACAATTGCAGGGGAGTCTTTGAAGACGCAGCACAGGACATGTCAGAGGACAAACTAAAGGTGACCGTGTAGAGCTGCTCTGCAAAAGCACTTTAATTGCTTTTGACACTGCCGACTAACTTCATTAAGCCCCAGGCAGATGACTCACAGTAACAGGCTGTACTGGTGAAGGAAACACAACGGGACACAGGGAGGAAGGCAGCATTTCCACAATAATTAGAAAATTTCTCTGTTGTGAGTGGAATGGCCTCATGTCTTGCCTTCAGCTGGACTTCAATAGTAGGTGATCAAAGATGTCCTCAAGGACCAAAAGATGCTTAGCAACACCCAGTGTATCTGCCTTGTGTTGAAAAGAATAAATTAATTGTTTTCCTTGAAGGGCCTAAACATCTCCAAAGCTAGACACTCTCTTACTTTTTTCCAGCAAATAGAAGTCTGTTTCACCAGCCTAAATACTCCACCATTCACATTTACCCAATTAGATCTCCTTAATCTGGCAGAGCAACATCAGTATTTGAAGGGGAAATAAATGTCCTTACTGCATGACTGAGTCTGGAAGGGAATACCTGAAACATTGACAACCTATCTGGCAGCAAAAAAGGTCACAGCACACTTTCCACCACCATTTTGCCAGGCTCAGGTCCAAGCTGCCTTGCTGTGGACACTGCTACCCACAGTAACTAATGCGGGTATGCATCCTATTCCTGGTAAGTTGGTATGACCCCCCACTTGCATGTCCAGAAATGCACCTCAGACAGACTTTTTCTTTGCAGCAGTAGTCACCATGTCCCTCCCATAAGAGCTTTGGCCTTGCTAAAACCATGCTGGCAAGAAGACTTTGATGCAGTCCTGTGTATAGGCTTGGCTATGAATTTGGAAATTTCCAGCTCCTTGGTATCTGCAGTTATTACTACTACCTGCAAAATGACAAAGCTGTGATGAAGATCCTCCCAGTGAGACCACAGTGGGAGAGCTGCTTCACCAACCACATGCACATGGGTAATGTGAGCTGATACCAGGAAAGGTCTCCTCCAGCTCCTCCACTCCACTGCAGCCAGTGTGGGTCCAGCACCGTACAGACTAACTGCAAGAGTCACTCCCCTCAGTATATAGAGGAGAGAAGACATGCTGACTTCCAAAAAGAGGCAGCTAATTACAGGAGCTGCAAGGTTTTGTGTTACTTTCCTTTTTTTTTTTAAAAAAAAAAGAGTAATATCTAGTGCTCAGGTGAGACAGCTCATTTCTAGGCATACTCATGCTGCAAAGCATTCAGACTCATCAGTTAATCTTCTAGGACTCTATTACACTTTCATATGAGCATACAACAAACAAATACTGTGAAGACAAGAGCAAAAAATCAATGAAGGCAGCTGAATTAGGAAAGCTTTTCCCCTGACATAATAAATTGTTGTAATGATATTTCAACACTGAACATAATGAGAATGTCTTATTTTATTTCTTGTCCCCACACTTGTCCTGAAAACTATCTGGCTCTAAAAAGTTATCAAATACTTGCTTGAATGACAGAATTGTAATGACAGAACGTTGTCCTGAGAACAGTTATTATGCAATGTCTTTGCAGATAACTTTGCCAACAAACTGAATAAGCTTTCTAATTTAGTGCCCATCATTAATTGCCAATGCTTATAAAAAAATCTTGAGCATCATCATCATAGCACTTTATGCTTTCCTAAATCTTTAAGCACTTCATTAAAATAACTGTAGTAACTAGTGAATGCGAAGCAGTCTATAGTGGCTGTTGCTGTGCAGATCTAGTGGTAACTGCAGAAGGGAGCAGATTTTTCAGAACCTGATTTTTCTGTTGGAGTTTTTTACTTTTTGCTGCAGAGATTATGTAGGAGCAGCTGCAGCTCTCCACACTTGAGGTGTCTTTGCAAATTTATTTGGTTTCTGAACCACTAAAATATGGTTTTCCTCCTTTCTTTGGGGTGGAGAGGTGGAGCAGGGACAGACCTCCAGCTATGTGTTTCTGTGTCCAGACTGCTCCTGGTGAAGCCTAGGTCCTCCTGGACAATCCCTGTGTGTCTAACCATGATAAATAACAACTCCCAAGATAAACTTGGGAAGGAAGGCAGATGACAAATTTTGCTGAGTCAGTCTAAGCTATCTATTCTCTCCCATCCAGGGCCTGATCCCATTATAATGTTTAAATCTTGAGGTTGGTGCAAATGAGGATTACAATATCAAATACGACAAACAATTTCCAGGTAACCAAACAGACATCTTTGCACCTTTTCAAAAGCTTTTTACACTTCTCTTTCTGGTGACATTGAGTTAGTTCTCACTGCTAGTTTATTCTCATAATCAATACATTTATGGAATGAGGGCACTGTGGTAGCAGCTTTCTAAAAACTACACAAAAACCCCCATTGCTGTTCTGCAGCATCCCATGAAGAGCAATGTTCACCAAGACTCCCTCATTTTAATTGCAAATCTTAAATGTGGCAAGTTTAAATGGGTGTGAGATTGCACATTTAAATGTGAGCTGGGTTAAAGCTGCCATAAAACTGGTACTATTATCTTCCTGACACATTCACTGGATTTGTGTTGGTGTGGTGGGGGAGGGTGAAAGACTTCTTTTTATGGGGCTCCCAGACTCCACCACCACATTTATGATTGCATGGCTCCCAGTCAGGCAATGCCAGTGGTCTCTTCTCCCTCTGGGTCAGAGACACCTTGCTGACTGTCCCTGCCAGAGGATGCACACCCTGTTTTCTGGCAATGTTCTACTGGCTAACTCCGTAACCACGGCTGAAGAAGCAGTACAGATGGAGGAAGCGTTATACAATCACGGTTTTGTGCTGGGCCGGAAGGGGACCCAAGCTTTCCCCCTGGCTCTTCCACATGCTTCCAGTGCAGCGTAAGCAAGTGAGGACGTCTCAGACATGGCCACTAATCTTGTTTGACTCATTTTTCTGACAGCTGGGGCCTGATCTTTCCAACACATTGTGCCTTCTGACATGCTGCGGCAGGGACTGAATGGGGAAGAGAGAAGTTTTGATGCTTGAGCCGTGAGTGCACGAGAACGAGGCTTTAGAAGATGGTAGCACATTTATAAAGGGTCCAGCCTCTGTGGCAAGTGACAGGAGCACCTGCAGAGTTACAGAAGAGGACGCACGTAGGAGCTGAGTCATTGGGATGGTCACCTATCCCACTCTTGCAGGTACCAGTGGAGATTCCCATATGAGATCCTCTGCCTCAGCTGTCAGATAACTTGGCCACAGAACCCATTTTTCAAACCACATATAAACAAGTGAGTGACACAAACTGGTTTATGTGACTCACGCTGACTGAAAAAGCACTCTGTAAACAGTTTTTATGGTTAAAAACGATTATAATCTGTCAATTACAGCACGCTACGCAACAAGGCACAAGTGTTCCACATTTCTGTCATTTGTCACACATTGCTATGGCCTGTGTCACACACTGGCAAAACTGTAAAGATTGAGAAGTTTGGTTATGGTCCTGAGAGTATGAATGCATAGCAGGCAGTCCTTCACGAAAAGGGATTTTCATGAGAGAAAGATGCTGCTCAGTGGGAACAAATAAGCAGAGTAAATCAACTACATATACACAGGTGGGGATGAATTACTCTAGGAAAGGACATCAGAGTGGTTATGGATCACAAACGGTGGAAACAACAAAGCCACAGAAAAGGCACATCAGTAAGCCTCCCCTGCCAGACTCAGGACCACTCTTTGAAGGAGGATGTGGACAAACCAGGGAGAGTCCAGAGGACAGCAACGATCACTATGAACACAAGCATGAACTTAAGAACACATGAACGTAAAAGAGTGAATAACTTCAAGATCAGAAATGCTTAGAGGGCAACAGAAATTAACTTCAGAACATTGGCTTTAGCAGTGTAACAATGCAGTGCTACTACTGTGACAGATCATTGCATGCCAAACTCTGATTTTGCCAGGATATGCAGTTTCCTTACCGATGTCAGACACATGCCATTTGGATTTACCCTTTCACAGTTCAAATTCAGTGCAGCTCAAGGCATGGGAGAGGCTAGCCCTCCAGCAGGACATCCCTTCCCATTTTCAGGGAAGGTTGTTCAGGCAGACAACCTGCTCCACACTTCTCCTGGTAGAAGAATATTAATTAAATGAGCCTTGGGTCAATTGCCCTGTTTCGCCTTTAAACTCTTACATTAAGAGTGCTAACACTAGGCAATAGACCAAAAGGAACTTAGTTTTTAGAGTGGGCTTATAATGAAAGTATGGCTCAGTTTTTGGCAAAAATTACCCGTCTGCTTGGGACAGCTGATAAAACCATTTGGTTGGCTCAGATCTACTTTACAGCCTCAGCAGACGGAGAGTTGTTATATTTCATGAATATGACCTTCTGTGCAACACAGGACATGCAGCTCTTGAGATGGTAGAGGAATTAGTGAGGAAAGAAAAAGATCCTGATGCTGTGTTTGGCAAAATGTTCTGTGCTTGGATCATGAGATGTGTGTGTGTGTACATGTGCATATGAGCATGTGAAATTTTGTGTGGGGATGAGAGGAAAGCAATATTCACAATTCATCAGCTCAGTGTCATTTGGAGGATGCCGGATGTTTATTGCTGGGGATAGAATAGTCATTTCCTGTGGGAAAAGACTATTAGTGGAGTAATTCCAGAAAATTTCAAAAAATTACCGTATGTGTTTCTGAAACATTCTAGAGTTTTTTAGACATTTGTAACATTATCCTGATCTTCCATCAATAAGATGTATGGGCCTGTTTACATTTCATTCAGCCAAACTGGAGACTTCATAGAACAAGGACAGTTAACTAAAGAAAAAGTCATCCAGAAATCTGTCCTGAAGAGCTTGCCATAAAATAGAATGAATTAAAATATGTCTTATTGTAACTAAAAATAAAAAACAAAAGAAATCCCGTTACAATCCAGATTCCTGAAGTTGCCAAGATTTGAAGCCTGTGTTCTCAATAACAGTTTATACAGTCTGTGTTGCCAATCCTAAGTATTCAAAAATCATGAAATTGGCATGAAAATTAAAATATCTCTTAAAATGACACATTAGTTTGTAGCCTCTGGATTTTTGAGCCTTAGCTGCTCAGTTGTGCAAATTTTACCTTATTTTTGCCATCATCAAAATTAGAAATTAGTGAAAAAATAAAATTGCAGAGGAAAGAAGTACCGATTACCAAGTAGTATCAGGGCTTTCTTTGTCAAGAAAGCTTTGAGTACTAAGAGCCTCATGGTAATAGCCTAAGTGTTGGCCCCTGCAGCATCTGGTGTCTGTATCTGGATGGATTTTACAAGCCACTCACCATTCCTTACCTTTAAGTGTTGCATTGGTGGACTGTATCACTTGGCTACACATGACTTCTAAAAGATAATTGTTCTGACTGTTTCTAAGACACTTTTCATTACAAAGCAGGTATCTCAAAACCCCAGCTATCTTTATTAACATTTGCAGATCTTTAGTCAACAGTCATTAGTAATTTTGGTGGCAGCTGACCAAATCAGGTCCATAGTCCAACTGCCAGCTCACACCATCTACACTGGTTGAATTCACAAAAGCGGGAGCTTTTATTGCCAGCCTAGGTAAATAATGGCAGAACAGATGCTGTGGGGAAAACGTGCCACTGAAGCAAGAGCCATGGCCCTTATTACCTCCCTTTTACAGGCAGAAAAGCAGCAGAAAGCAATGATGGATTTAATTTTTGACTTGCTTACTGTTCTCCCTGAACAGGAAGAGGTTTAATGGGAAGCAGTGGACCAAAGCTGCACCTGCAGAATTTGTTCTTCAGGGGGAGTGCAACATTTCTTTAAAACAAGGGCAGTTTTTCAGAGGGATTTAAGTACCTAAGTAAGGTGGTTGACACCTAAGGGGATTTGCTAAGAGGGTCTAACCTCCACCCTGGAGTCAAATACATCCATTCTTCCTTCTCTGCCTCTGTCTCATATAACTTTTAAGGGGGAAAAAGAGAGGAGAGAGAGCACATTTGTCATGTGTTGGCCACAATTCCTTCTGCATAGGGTCATTTCTACAACTTCATCTGCGACCAGTGGGTACCAGCAATTTGCCACAGAAGAAGCATCCGTCAGCAACAGGTGAGCATACACCTTCCATGGCTTTTAATGTCAGTCTTGTTGATGTTCCATCAGTACTTTCACTGCTCTGTGTGTGTGAATGTGAGGATTTCACTGAGGGGGGTGTGGGTGTGGGTGTATGGGTGGGTGGGTGAGTGTGTGTGTGTGTGTGTGCGCGCGCAGGAGGTAGGCGTGAATTTGTCCCAGGGGAGGGGATTTCACACCTGAGTATAGAGAGGTTAATTTGCTATACTCCTCTGCAGATGTTGCAGGTCTGAAGTAAGTGCAAGATGTGAACTTGCATAATCAAAGAAAGAGCCATAATCCTGACTGTTTCCAAGTGGGTAGTATGAAGCAGACAGAAGCCTGTGCCATGAGGGATTTTGCTCCGGTCACTCATGCAAAATCTGCCCTGATATGTTCCTTATCTGGGGCAGGGGGGACGGGTTTTGGGCTTGGAGATGTGTGTGGTGGTGGGGAGGGAGTCAGGAGGAAGGAGGGACACAGTGTCTTGGCGCAGAGCAGTTCTCACATTACACAGCATTAACTAAGGGCTGCCACACAAAACGGGCCAGCAGCTGCGTCTTTGTTTTTGTAAGGGTTTTGTGTACAATTAGAGCCCAAACCAGCAGGCACTGCAGACTGAGCCAGGCTGTTGTGGTGGTGGGACAGCCTTCTGCTCTCCCTTCACACGTGCCCCTAAGGGGTACTCACAAACTCAGCTCTTAGCTGGGCTGCGTGAGGGATGCCCAGCCTGCCTGGGAAGTGGTGTGCTGCTGGGCAGGAATCAAGCTCAGTACACTCTGCTTCTGCTGAGGATCATGCCTGCAGCTTTCTGCCCCACACCTCCAAATTCCTGTACTGGCCTTTGGTCCAAAGCAAGCCAAGCCTTTTTAGAGTTGCTGTGTGACAACTAGTACTCCTTATGCTTTCCCTTAAGAGTTTGTACTGAATTTCTTAATTTCCAGCACTACAAGAATATGTGCAGCTATGTGTTTTACACATTACTTGCTGTTTAGTGGTCTTCTTCTGGCCATAAAGGGGCACGCAGTGCATGGATGGCATGAAAGCCTGCCTGTATGATCACTTTTGGAACAAATTTGATCAGCCAACAGAGTTGATTTCAGATCACGGTACTTGGCAGCATGTGAATAAGGTATGTTTGTCCCAGTACTATGTCCTCCCAGAGCTGGTTGTCTGTCAAATCACAGCCTCCCAGCTTGCTATTCAAAAGCAGGGAGCTGTTCAGGTGTGTATGAGAGGTGACCAGCTTTGGCTGTGTAAGCAGTAGCTTTGGTATATCACTGCCACTGCAGCAGCAGGAGCTGGGAAAAGGTCATGTCAGCAGAGAAGACCTGACCCAGGAGCCTTATATTCAGACCTTTGTCCTGCTTTTGACTCAACATGAGTCAAACTGGTCACCAAACCATTGGTCACACTGCTTTCCCCTTCAGCCCTTCATCTGCCTTGGCTCTGCGCAGTATGACACTTTAAAGGAAGGGCTCTGCCTCTTAACTCAGTTAGTTGGCATAGCAGACCTTAAGACATACCTTATAATGTTAGTAACAATAAACACGCATTAGCAAGCTGTTAACAGAACCTGAAATGTTATGTTGACCTACAGCAGAAGCCCAAAGGAGCCACGTCTATGTGCATCATTTCCAGTTCTGGTCCTGCTGAGGTCTGTCTTTTTGTAGTCTTCAAAAAGAGTACTGCTAGGGTGAGATTGAAGGAAAAGCTGCCTCACTCTGGAGAGTGCAAAGTCAAAGTCCCCCAGGGCTGAATCTCACCTTCAGCCCAGTCCTTCAGCAGTTTGGGAGAGCCTGCATTCACCAATCACAAGACTGAGGAAGAGATTATCCTACACCAGGATGTAGGTGCAATTTAACCCTCTTGTTTCCTGGTGATTCCTGCTGGTCATGAGCTACAGCAGAGGCTGCTACATCTGTTCTAGCTCATCCAGCAGGGAGTGATGGGATCTAAGCATTACCTCTCCCCAGTTGGCCAGGCAGGGTGCTGTGACTTACATACATTGGCAAAGCCTGGGAAACATGCTGTAATTAGTTGGCCACCTCCACAATGCTATAAGGGTGAACATCAAGAGATGTTGCCGTGCCAGCCCTCAGAAAACAGACCCTGTGGCCCGTGTCACATAGGGCATCATGTCACTCAAAACAGCACTGTAGTGCTTGTGAAGTGAGCTAATTAGTTCTGTCCCCCATTCAGGTCAAGTTCTGCCCCTATGGGAGCACATACATCATTCGTGGTACCTAAATAGCTCGGTCAGTATATGGTTGGAATAGTCCTGCCCCAGGCAACTACTGCAAAATGCAATACCCTTTTGTCACGATCCAGGCCCTGATGGGATTTCAGCACTGTTTCCTGCTGCTGCATACTCCTGAGCTTGCAAGAGCTCCATTCATTAGTGCCAGAGACCCTGCACTGCAGGAATGACAAAGCAGGAGTTATGTGGACAAATGCATTTTATGAGAAGCAATTACAGAGCTGAGAAGATCTGTGTGAGAGGAACTGAGTAAAACATTACTAGGAAAAGTCTGCTATATCTGTCATCCCTAAAATTGGCAACACACTGGGAAGAGGAGGGGGAGGCTGTGCGAGAAACCTCTTTACTAGGGAGTTCTCTATGTATCTCTGGAGATTTAGGAAACCTTGTAGCTTGTTCTCTGTTAATGTCTTATACTCCTGAACAGCCTTTTTGTTAGAATAAATGATGGCCTCCCCTGCCATGGCAAGAATATATTGTTATGTATCTCTCCAAAAGGACCTGACTGAATTGTACCACGGAAGATGAAATAACATGGCACTTCTTTTGAAGCAAAAGTAAAACTAGTTACACTCTGTGTCTACGGTCTTTCATTTAGCGGAAGAAAGAGAGATGAATAATAGATGGTCCCCAGGAAATATTGTTCCACCAGCTCTTAGTTGTAATCAGGCAATGCTAATACATTAAGAGCATTCAAGATTATTCTATTTAATCTCCATAATGATATAGTAACTTTAGCCTAGTGAGAAACAACGGCAGCTTCCCCCTTTCCACCATAAAGACCTTGAATCTAAGTGAAAAGAGGTCTTAGCGGTGTCCCAAGGCAATAGATAAAGAGCCTTTAGCTTCCCTGTCATTCTCTAGAAGTGTCAGATAACCAGGACATGATATAAGGCATTGCAATTACAAAACAATATACCACTGAAATGTTTCAGGATGCAAGGGACCTCTTAAAAAAAAAAAAAAAAGTGCCTTGGAAATGCAAAGTAGATGAGGGTAGCTGAGAGACAGGCAGTTTATCATGAATATCAGTGACAGCACTAGGACAATAAACCTTGTTTACTACAGATGTTTTTCGTTTTGGGTTGACAAATCTCTCAGGAAGGGTGAAAGCACAGGGCCATACCATGTAAGACCACCACCCACAACATCCTGAATCCAATTTTCCGGATATTAAGATTTAATACCTGTAAAAGTCCACACCAGCCGCAGAGATCATCCCAACAAAGTAAATGAAAACAGGTGCTTAGATGTTCCGGTGTGTTTGGTAAAAGTTTAGCAATCAGGCCTAAAACTACAGCTTCATGAAACAGGCACTAACTTGTGCATGCACTCTACTATAGAAGCAGCTATGAAAAAATAAGTATGTTTCCTCCTTCCTGATTTTGACTCACAATCAACCCTCTGACATACCCACCAATTCATCTGAAATGTTAAAAATAGCCTACAGTGTGTTTCCTTTCTGCCCAATCTAATTGCAAAAGAGATGTGTCACGTGGCAGAGCATCACTCTGGCTGCTGATAGTTTAGGAGCCAAGTGGTTTTTTGTTGTTTGTTGTCTAAGAGGTGTGCAGCATTTTGCATCATGCCTTGCAGAGCACAGTGCTCCACAAAATATGCAACCTCGCCCAGCAACAGAAGATATTGAGAAGTCTTGGAGCTGCCATTTCCCTGCCTTACAGTTGACTACTCCCCTTGCATTTATCTAAGAGTACTTGGGGCGCAGGATGGATATGGTTTGTGGCCTGAGAATGTGAAAAGGCCAGGAAAAACCTATAAAAAGTGTACAGAAGTAGCACATTCTGACACAGAGAATTTAACTGCATTGGCATGGTCAGACTCCAAAGAAGAATTAGGACCTCTTCACAGGATCCAGTCCTGAACAACAGCCAACCAAGTGTACAGCCTTGTAGTGGTACACTAGCATCAGTCTTCACCTAAGGGGCAGCATGTCATTTGCTGTTCAAGCATCTCCTGATTACCATGTGAATCAGAGACACCCTTCCCTGCACACCCCAACCCACCACCCCTGCAATATCTGCTCTGGCAGCTGGGTTAACAGCAAAGGGGTACCATGAATGAGATGCTGTGCAGCACGTAGGGGCTGGATGACATGGGAGCATGATGCAAGGCTTTGTGCAGCATTTCTTAGGGACAGGTCACAGACCAGTGACATTCTCTCCCTCTTGGCTCACCCCTCCAAACCATATGTTTCACTCCAGCTCCCTGTAAATCCTCATTCTGGCTGTGAGTAGCCCCATGCCAGCCACGGCGTTTCTAGGTGGGAGGCTACACTGATCATACAGGAACACTCAGAAACTGAACTCTAAGGCCGAGGTCTTGAAGATAAGATGGATGGAAAAGACACTTGTCTGCTGTTCATTTCCACTTTCATCTCCCAAGAGTCAAGAACCACATTCTCACCTGGGTGGTGCACTGGCTTTATATGGCTGGTAAGGCCACTTTCACTGCCCAGTGGACCACCGGAGAACAGCATCACAGACCAAGGCCAAAGCAGCACTTGATTTCTCAGCTCTAGAGTCATGCCAAAACCCTTTAACGTCTCCAGCCTCATTGGTGCTGGGCCAGTGGAGCAGAGGCCTGCTGCCTTTTGGATGTTGTCTGCTGTCCTGAAAAAAATGCAGGATCCATCCCTATTGTAGTGCACAAGAACCATGCCCTTGTGGTAGGCATTATGTGCTCTGCTCTGCTTCCAGTAATTTCCCTGCAGTTTCAAACCAGACAGTTTCCAGAAGATGTTTCATTTTAAAGTGGGATTTAAAGTGTTGCCATGTTGTCCTGCCCTCACTGTGAAGCAGCATAATAGTTTGGGCTGTGGCTAAAAACATGTTTGAGTCTTCTGTAAATGGTATCACAGCAGAGCTGAACTCAGATGTGAAGAGGATACAGCTCCCTGGGGTGTTTCAGCAACTGGTCACATGGTGAGTTTGGTATAGGAGGTATCACCTGCAAACCTTCCTATAACCTCCCTCCTCAGAAATAGGTCTGGCATTGCCCCAATCCCATGCATTTGTGCTCTATACCAAGCTGTCTTCCTGTAACAAACCCTGTATTAACATTGGCATTTTCCACTCTGAAGCAACAGCATTAACCTATTCAGGAGCTGACTTCATGCAGGACACTGGGAATAAAGCACATCTAATGTAATCAATCTTGCATTTCTAGCTGTGGCAATGCTTATGTTACTTTTTGCTAACAGCAGCAGCTATACGGAACAGGTACGTATAGTATCCCTGCTGCAGAGAAAAGCAAACTGGCAGGACAAGAAAGGATTGTTCCTGGCATCATTTCTCCACCTACACAGCAGAAGGCAGAGCTGTTTCAAGCCAAGCAATTATCCTCTATTTATTACAGTAATGACAATAGTGAAGGGCAAAGCTAAAAAATCTTTCTGGACAGGGCTGACTGGCAAGGGGTGTGTGTGTGTGTTTCTGCCAGACAGATTGCACTCAGACCTGTGAGTCCCCCATGGGTGTTCAGAGAGTGCTTACATCCCTTCTCCTCCTACCTCTAAGGTCTGCCTTTCTGCCCGGTGAGCTGGAACCATCCCTGCACTGCGTATTCATCAGATGCCTGCACCCTCCCTGCGCAGTGCTGTGGGGACTGCCTGCCCTCCTGGCCACAGGGCTGGTACCCTGCCACTGGCACAGCGATGCTGCAGCAGACCCTTCACAGATCCTCTTCCTCCCCACCGCTGCAGTCCTCTGTCCAGCAAAGCCTGGGCTCCTTCCTGCCCCAGCCCAAGCAGGACAGCCACACAGTGACTGCTGCCCGGGAAGACAAGGAGGGTGACATTGCTTTGTGTAAGTCAAGCCTGCTAAATTTAATGGGGCTCCGTGGGCGGCTGAGGAACTGAGGTCTGGATGTATGCTATACACCAGACAGTGAAAAAAGAGCTATGGGAGCAGGCAGTGTTTAAAACGACCAGCTAATTTTGTGTATTTATGCACAAAAATTGAAACTGGCAAAAATTTGGAAAGAAACAATCAATCTCTGCTAAAAACAAACAAAAAAATGAAAACAAAACCAGAAACCAGAAACAAATGCAAACAAACAGGTCCCGCAGCTGGTTGAGGTTCAGCCAAAGGGTGAACAAGTCTTTGATATTCAAAGCTCTCAACTTTACGAAATGTGATCCCCAGACTTTGGCTAAATTGTCAATTGTCAAATGTCAATGAAGTGCAATGTTGCTTTTTTTTTTTTTTTTTCCCTCTGAAGGAAGCCATTAGTTAACAGTCTATTACATTCAATGAAACTATAACAGAAAAACAGCCTAACTTGAAATGTCAGGATCTGATTTTTTTTTTACATTTATTTTATTTCATCCATTTTTGGCGGTAAATGCCAGAAAGGAATGTCTCATAACAGTGAACACGTATTGTCTTCCTGTGTATTTGAAACAATATTTCTTATCACAAATAAAAAAACCCCAACCCTATGGAATGGAAAGATTCCAGAATGATTTTTGTTTTGTTGTATCTTTCTGCAACCATACTTACTATGCTTTATTTGTGAGTTTTCTCCCCCTTCTTTCTGGATTTTCATTAGTACTTGCTACCCTTTAAAGAGAGGACAGTTGCCTCTCAGGCTGTGGGACTTCATTCTTGGTGCTGCCACAGGTTTACTCTGTGATTATGGGTAAATCACAGAGGCCTCTGCAAGAGGAGCTGTTGGCACTCGGAGGCTGTGAATTCATCCAAGCAAGGCAAAACATTTGTAAACTGTCAGCTACAACGTTATTATTGACTCACGCGCTGTGAAACGGGGCCGGTGAGTATATTTTGTTAGTTCTCTCCCAGGCTTGTAATGGATATGAGCGCAGGCTGCTGTCAAAATGTGTGTTGGGGGCTGTCAGTGGAAGATCACTATGTTAAGGTTCTCTTTGTCTCATGCCATACAAACTGGGGTCCTAGTTGGTCTTGCAGAGTGCTTTGCCAATGCCAGAAGCAATATTGCAAGCCTCACAGCACCAGCCCTATGGCAATGTGGACTAACAGCACTAACAAAATTGCCATTACATCTCCAGCAACACCCTTCTCTACTTGCAGGTCTGGATGTTCCCACCCCCTGACGCTTTCAAAGGAGAAGGTGGAGTGCCAACCACAGCACAGCTCAGGAATATCTGCCCCCCATCCTGAAACCTGAACAACCTCCCCAGGATCTCAGTACTGTTCAGCACAGAGCCTGAGGGGCTGGCATGCACCACAGTGACATTTCAATCACAGTTGCCATTTCCCCTTCAGACTGAAGCCCATTAGCTGCTAAACTGGCTGCTTCCTGGTGCTCAGCTGAAGGAAGCACTTTGTTGGAAGTATAATCAATCTTACCACAAAACTCTGGCTGGTACTCTCTCAGGTGATTAAACAGTCACATAGGGGAAAAATGACACAATTCAAGGGTTGCTCTTAACTGAGCTAGGACATGAAAAATGTAAAGTGTCACTACATTACTTAGATCTCCTTACATCACCACCCCCCAAAAGAAGCCATGAAACATAGCCCCTCCATGATGGACTTATGCATAATTCAAAACATGAACCGTGTTCAGGAGCAGATCTCTAGGTCCGAGTCTGCTGAGAATGCCAAGCAGCATGAGCTTGAAGGCTTCTCAAGCAATGAAAAGGGCAGATCACTAACAGTGTGAGAAAATGAAGCACAAGAAAGGTTGAGGCTGAGATCACACATGGGAAGCCACAAGTACTGACAACTTTAAAAGCTCTGTCAGTAAATTAACATCTCCAGAAGCTCTCATAGTTGTACTGATATCTCTAGATTTGTGATCCTGCTACATAGCCTTCTGATGCTTTATGAATATTCACCGTGTAGGTTCCCACAAGAATGGAACATAATGCTCTTTAAATTAGCAGAATTTAAAGCAGAATTAGTGTTAGATTTCAAATGGTCATTCCAAAATTTTGAACGATCATTCCAAGGTTTCTTCTGTTTTCACATGTAAGCACAGGGAGGTTGAACTGCAACTGGAAAGGTAAGAGAGCATTTTCAATCCTGAACTACCACAAGGTTAAACAAAGGCCAGTGCAGCCGAATTGCCCATTAGTTTTCAGTGAAAACTAGAATCAGCATGTAGGTAAAGATTCATCTGGGGTAATTATTGTCACCATGGAGAAATCTGTATTCACCCAAAGTCATTACAGGGTGGGATTTGAATTTGCATGATGAGATTAGAATACAAATCAGTCACCTGGGGTAGCAAGTTACTGTGGTGCAGTTGGTGACATTACTGGTTGGGACACACTTTCTTCCCATGCAGTTGGTGGAGGTCAGTTAACCCCCAAAGTAAAAATTCCAGCAGTCAAACAGGCTTAGTCTTAAAAAACGGTGGTTAATTTCTAGCTTGAATAATCTCTTTTCAGCCCACTCTCACATGATGCAGTGTTTCCTTGCCAGATCTAAACACCCCAAGTTTTCTCTAATATGACCTGTCATATTAGACAAAAGTCATGGTCAAGTTATTTGTCTCATCTTTCTCTACTGTCTGACATTTCAGTCTTCCTCTGCAGGGGTAGTATTTACATGACCTGGACAACGTTTGTAAGCTGTGTTTTTTCAAAACTTTGTCAGTGTTTCTGCTAAGTCATCATTTTGGAATAATTATTAGGAATATTTTGTCATTATGCCATCACCATTTGTAAAACAGTAACATATGAGGATTAATATATGAATGAAATGCAAGTTTACATCAGACAGTGGTGATATTATACCCATTTGTTAAAATCAATGTGTGTTAGCATCCTGAAAGTATTAGTAACAGCCCTGAGAAGACATTACAGATAACCTGCAAAAGCAAAAGCAGAACATAACCACGTATTACTCTGCAGCTTGGGGAACCTGCTAGATACCTCTTAGAGGCAGGTCAAAATTCTTCTTTGAATGCTGGCATATTGACATGCTATGCCCACTGGACCTCAGTCCTGCTGAGGAAGTGTCTGTATATTTTATCATTTTCTTTGTCTTCAGCCCCCTCCCCTGCCAGTTTCTGCCTGGCTAAGTGGCTTCAGGGAACTGATACTTCCTCTGATTCACAGCTAGTAAGTCTGCTTCCTGGGCTTGTAGCAGTTATCTGAATATACTTACAAAACATGTCCTTTTAATCCTTCCTCCAAATCTGGAGCAGGAAAAACTACGCACACTAAACAATTGATTAGCAACTATTAGGAAAACTACAGCGTTGCTTGAAAAGCTACTTACATCTGCGAGACGTCCATTGATCTCTACAGCATGGTAAATTCAAATGCTTGGAGCTAGCAAGCAACAGGGAGGTTGCTAGCCATGTTCTTGAATATTCACATGTTCAAAAATTAGTGTATTTGTTTGCTTTACTGGCCAGATACCATTTTTCAAAGTAAAGGAGAATTTTAGAGGTATCCTTCTGTTAACTGACTTTGAAGAAAAGACTCCCTGCGCTAATGCATTTATTGGCTTTTTGACCCTGAAACATGGCCTTTCTTTGCTCACAAACAGCATACACAGCTGTATGTCCCAAAAATCACATAGCTGAAGAAGTTTGCAAAAATTATTGCTGATAACCTTCAAAATCCGTTCACATTATCAATAAATCAAAGTCTCGAAAAAGTATGGTGGGCTGACTAACCTCCTTGAGGCAATGGCTGGAGTGCACCAAGGGCTTTTGAACACAGTGACAGGGGGAAATTTGGTAACAGAGAGACAAATTGCAGCACAGGCAGAGCAGAGTGGCTCCAACCCTCAGTGAGGCTGGGGAAAGTAGGGTGCAAAGGCCACTACCTTGGATCTCAGCATCAGTGAGAAGCCTGGACTTATCATGGCTGGATGGCAAGAGGATCTGCCCTGCAGAGGTTTTGTTAGAAATGCAGCATGGCCAAAGAATGAATGATTAGATTGCATTCACAGTGCAGCCCCTCAGCAAGGGGAAGAGCTGCTTCAGGATCTCCTGCGAGTTCCAGGCAGACTGCAGGTACCTGTGGCATTGGGGAACGGATTTTTCCTGCTTTCTTCCAGTCAAGAAACAGTCAGACCTCCCCTGCTCTCCTGTGCTTGGCAGATATAACCACTTTTTCCCAGTTTCCTGGCACTTTCCTGGCTACCTAATGATGTTCCTCTCTTGCAAGTATGAACTCAAGCCTCTTCAAGCCCCTGTATCAAGACAGCAGGAAGCCTTTTGTCACCCCCCTTAGTTTGTACTCTTTAATTCCTAAAACCCTAACAACACACTCAGTAGTTTGTTCCCTGAGCAGCTCAGACTACATACAGAAATGGACATTCTTCCTTTCCTCTGCAGTTTTCTCTCTCAGCCTGATAAACTTCATTTCCCTTGCTAAAGCAGTATTACCTTCACACTGCTAACTGTTCTGCTGAGCACACCCACAGCCCAAGAAAGCTGTTCTGAAAATATAAAAATGTTTTGAAAATCCCGGCTATCTTGAAATTACTAGCTATTGTGACTTTCTTGATATGTTCATGCTCCTTAATTCCCATGTCCTGTGATGATAAAAGGTGCTGGGCATCATGCAGCCTCATGAAGCTGAGTCCATGGAGCAGACCCACTGCAGAACAGAAATGCAAAAGAATCTATCACATAAGCGAAGAGTCTTTCAGCTGGGTAGACAGGAGTGATGCACAAAACCCCAAATCCTTCCCTCCCACAAAACCACGCTCTGGGGGTGTTTCTGTTTTTGGAAGGAAGAATCAAATGCTGGAGGATCTGAGATAATAAACTGAATGAGGGCAAACTGATGCAATGGTCCTTGGGAGATTTGGGAAAAGTGTCAGCAGGGCACAGAGGGAGAAATCTTTGAAAGCATGAGCAGAAGTCAAGTGAATAGCGGAGCCTGCACAGTTAAAACCATTGAGCTGACCTCCTGTGGACCCAAGAAGCCTTGCAGAGGGCATCCTTCAGAGCAGGACAGAACCAGGTGGGGAATAAGAGATCTGGAGCTAAACTCCTCCTAAAATACACACAGCACTGCCAAGACTGGGTGATATTTGTCTTTTCTTCTTTTGACTGGCTGTTAGGATTATTGTTCCAACCCAGTAAGAAGCAGCACGTGACCTTGGGGGTCGGGAAGCAGGACAGTGAGGGCTCTTGCATGTGTGAGACAGGGGTCTGCTGTTCCGTCTGAACATTATTACTGATTTACCTCTTAAAATATAAAACAGGCACTGGTGGTACTTCATGCATCTTGAGTGCTTCTGAACAGCGACCAAGCTACTGAACAGATTTTGTTGTCCTTTGCTGGGATTTTGGACTAGCCCATGTGTAAGTATCATATCAAAATTATAGCCCTATTTATCTGAAAACTAAGAAAGCGTGAAGGGGGATGAAATAATTCAAGGACTGAAAACAATTCCCTCCATGGGGAGAATTATGGAGCTCAGCTTGCCTGTTCTGTCAAAAAGGCTTATCCAAAGGTGAGCTGATTACAGTGTATATGCACCTTTGTGAGGGGAAAATACATGGCATGGGAGATATTTTTAATCTAGGAGAGAGTGGTGTAAATGAATGAATGGCCAGAATACAAACACATATTTTTACAAAGTCAAATAGGCGGTTCTGTTTAAAGAAGAAGCTAGAATAAGGGAAAAGGCAGATTTTGTCTTGTTCTCAGTCTTCACACCACAACTGATGGGGCTCTGGAAGAAACCTTAGTCAGGAAGATATTCTGTATCAAGTAGGTCATAGACCAGAGCATCCCAGTGCTCTGCTGGGTCTTACAGGGCTACAAAACCTCAGAACTTTTATGCCAGTGAAAATTCAGGCCATTTGATTCAAGTTAAAAACCTAATTTAATTTTCCAAATACATTTTATCACGGAAAAGAGTAAGATTCCCTTCCTGAGATGCGGTTCCAGCATCTTTACACTGGCTTCCAGTTACCATCTTAGAAAATTCAAGTAATCTTTTATCAGCTTGGAGTGGTTTGGGTTTTTTTTTCTTTTTTTTTTTTTTTTTTGTATAAAAGAAAGGCTTTGAACAAGCTTGATACTCTTTTTTATCTCCTTTGATCTGTCTAATCACATGAATTAATTGACTGTTAAAAATTGTAAAATTCAAATATCTTTCAGGAATTCCACAGAAATACTGAACTATGTCACGAATCATGCTTAAGATCATAGCTTCATATACTCCCCCCATGCCATGTGACTACCAACCCAGTATTGATTTCCTTTCATCTCAAAAACTGAAACGATATTCATTGCCAGAATAAAAAGCTGTCTGAGTTATGAGAATGCACTGCCAGCAGGTTCCAGGATGAAGCATAGATATAAAAAAGAAGAAGTGGGGGAGGGGGTAGTGAAAGCGTATGTGAAAAAGCTGAATATACTCTGCAAGAAGATGTATATTAAAATAAGGCTTTCATAATAAAACAATACAGGAGCAAAGATAACAGATGGATGCCACAATACTGATCTTGTCCAGAGCTGGATGGACCTTGCCTCTGGTTTAGCTTAGAGTAGCCCTGAGTTGTGGTCAGTCTTGTCCCACTGGATTTGTTCCTGCCCATTTTTCCCCAGCTAAAACCTTTTCTTTTGTCTCAGTGACTAAGGCTCTACTGGGGATAGGGAAGGCGGATGGGAGACAGGATGAGACAGGACAGGGTGTATATAAGCACACATTACATTGCTCGAAAATGGTGCATAGGTTTTCTCCCTTTCTGCTTTCAAGAGCTCTGCAATTGCCAAACAATGGTCATGCTCAGGGACTTGAGTCCAGTGTGTACCTCCTGCTGAGGCTGGTACTTCATACAATATTTTGACGTGAAATATCAAGATGTGATTCACAGTGTCACTCTCCAGGAAACTGGGCTCCCTGCAGTACAAATAGTAAAGGTAGCCAGTGTGTCTACTATAAAGCAAGTGACAGAAAGACAGCACCTGCTCCTCTTCACAGTCTGCCTGGGGAACAAGAAGGCAGAAGCCCTTAGCAGGAGACACTCTAAAATTACCTACCTGTCTCCTAAGTTACACACTGTGACTCAGTCCCTCCTTGATTTCATGTGGCCTGAACACGACCTGAAGCACAAAGACACCTGCTTTGCTTGACTTGGTACCTTGTGACAAAAAAGACATCTCTGGGCCCAAACAGATCTGTACTCCTCAAAGAAGCCTCTCTTCCCTCCTTCAGAGAAAGCCTTTTCTCCAAATGCTGCTCCATCTTAGGTTAAGCAAGCTTTTTCTTTTCAGAAGTCTTTTATCATCTTCCATGGCATCTTCTAGGGCTGTCTGACCTTTCCTGACAGAAATCCAGAGCAGTCTCTGCCCAGGTACTGTCTGCAGTAGATTGGCATCCCATGTGCTCTCCCTGCACCAGCTGTCTCATTGCGTTGCTATTGATTCCTGGGTGGATTTCTGCAGCAAATCTATTGCATTTCCATTAGCAAGACTTGAAATGATGAAAATGGTCATTTATATCATTGCGGCTCTGCATCACAATTAACCTGCTACTTAGCCTCCAGCAAGCCGAACTCTGCTTTCTCATCTGATGCTAAGAAAGTTCCCCAAGGTTTCTGTGCACCCAAAACTTAGGTACTGCAAATCTGAGGTGGGCTGCTGTGCATGTTTATTTGTAGTGCATGAATAGGAAATAAAACATTTCACTTAAGAATACAACAGATACTGAAGGAGGATAATTTCGGTGCCCTGCAGTGGAAACCCAAACCCTGGGTTTTGTTATGACGTCAATTATTAATCAGTTTTGCTTAGAATTTTATGATGCAGTACGGTCCCAGATGTCATTTTTAATAAAGAAAAAATGGCCATATACTCCATATATCTTTTGTATTTTCTATATGCACATACACATAAGTATATAAACGAGGAGGGATACCATGCAAAGGTTCTGTGTAGCATGAATATATGACTTATTCTCAGTGAAGTTTACAAAGTAAAATCAAGCTTTTAAAAATATACACAAGTGCAGACTACTCTTTTGCACTGAGAAATTCAGACCGTTAAGAGAAAATACTTTGGGAAATGCTGCCTTTCATGTTCTGCTCATGATGCATGGTGCATGGAAGAAAAACCACACCCATGAGGTAGTTTTGAAAGCCAAGAATATGGGGTGCCTGTCCAAGAGAAAGAAATGCAGGACTAATTAGTTCAGTCCTCTGCGTGTGAAGTAAAAGAACTATTTCTATGCAAGCAAAACATGTTTAAAAGGTAGGGATACAAAAAGAAACAAAACAATAAATTTCTCTGAACAAACTCTGTGGTCCTTGAGGGCATTTTATAGACAGTGTGGCTAACTGGATGGGGGAAAGGAAGTCTCAGTTATCAGTTTAGAAGGCTTAATGGACCTGAACTTCTTAAAAATCACCACATCTTAGGCATCCCACTCCTTCAGTCCCAATCCCACTTTCCTCTGAGTGTCCCTGTCACAAGTACGTACATCTGTAAGCTGTCATGACCTTTTGGGACAGCAGAGAAAGAAGTGTTCCAGGGAAATACAGACTGGCTGGCTCAGTACAGTGGCACTTGCTTTATTGCTGCTTGTTAATGGAGGCCCGGTTGTGTCTCCAGGGCCTACTGAGATCAGCATCTCTTTATTACACTCTTGAGTTAGGCTCAGAACCTGTCTGGTATCTTAACCATGATTAATTATAACTTCCCTGTGACAAGACATTGTTAATTCACAGGACACATCAAGGAAAAGCCATGGCTTTTAAAACAAGTCTTCATATTGTGTAGCAGACTACACAACTTAGAAACTGAATTGCAAGGTTAGTGTCCCTATAGACTCGTTGGAGAAAGAGAGTTACTCCTGCTAGAGCCACACTGGGAATTGCCTGGGGGAGGTCTCTTCCTTTATGCTGAAGAGGAAACTTAAGGCCACCTAGCTTCCTAATGTAGGCACTTAAGTCAGGTGTCTGAAGTTAGTCAACATCAATAAATGTATCAGAAATGGAGCAACATCTGCTTTAAGGTGCTCTCCTCCTACATCTTCAAGCTTCGGGGAAAAAGCAATCTCCCTGGTAGTGCTGCCCTGCATAATAACAGTGAGTATAGAAAAGGCTGGTGTATAGCCTGTGTTGTATCTTTTGCCCTCCCCTCCTGTGAGTACAGTCCCCTGTGGCTCTCCGAGACATCCCTGACCTTGATGCTTTCAGAGGCTGACAAGCATGGACTCAACCCTACAGTGTTTTGCTGGGGATTTGAACTGCAGAGCATAGGTCAGAATTAGACTGTTTCAATAAAAAGAGCAAACGCTGTCTGAAGCTGCAAACCCTCTCTGTCCATAAATTGGAGCTTTCAGCTGGGCTGCAGCACCTATAACTGGAGGGAAAGACTTCCTCCAGCCTGCCGCAGAGGTGTAACGCAGACCTTCAGAGATGACTGTGTGTAGGAGAAAGGACATCAAATGCAGGGCTCAGAAAGAACAAGAGGAAGTGAAAGATGCAGAGGGAAATAGCAAGGAATATTTATGGCATGATACCAAAAGAAGGGACAGGCTAGTTTTCTTTCCATTTCCCCCCATCCCTACCTCTAAAAAGACACAATAAATACAACCATTTTGCCTGGATAACTTTGGAAAGGAGCTGAGACCTTTTCCTAGGTAAACACTCACTAGCATTCCTCAGAGGCACTCTTAACACTTTTTCCACTGAGGGTGAGAAAGCAGCAGCCTTTGCTGGTGCTGACCCAGCACACCTGAAGTGGCAGCAGAAATCAGAAACACAAGAGAGCAGTCCCAGTCAGGGGTGGCTGACAACACTGCACAGACCTTTCTCTGCTTTGCCACATTTTCCAGGTGATGGCCAGCACCAGTGAGGCAGAAGGGAGCCCTGCCTGCCCCCAAGGGGCATGCACAGGTCTGGTGCTGCACCCACCCACTCAACTGCATGTTATGGCCATCACAGCTTGGTGGGCACAAAGGCAGGGAGATGCAGACATGCTTGCTAGTCATCCGTTGGCCACCAGTATGGCACAAGGTGTGCAGGTGGTTTGTCAGCGCACGGCACCTAAGGTGGCCAGGGAAGCCAAAAGTGAAAAGGACAGAGAGGCAGTGTGGATGTGCTGCCAGGGAAGTGCATCCTCTGGACCCTGCTCTCTGCTGGGACTTTTGCTCTGCTCACAGGGAAACCCACTCCAGCAGAGTCCTTGTGCTGTGGTCTGTCTCCTGCTTTTTGCTTGCCTTGTGGCACTTCACCAAATCAGAAGAGCCGTGATCCCAAAGCCAAGGGCTCAGGCACCTCTGCTTGAGGGCAGAGCCAAAATGCAGGAGTGCTGCAATCCTTTGGCAGAGCTGTAACTCCAGAAAGGCAACCCCGCATGGATCTTTTGTGGGAAATCTGCTTAAACAGAAAGAGAAGGGAAGTGGGAAGACCTGTAAAGACGGGAGTGCTTGCTTTTCAGAGGTACAGATGCAGTTATTACAGAAACACAGTTCTGTAAAGGTGATGGTGTAGGAAGAAGTAAAATTTGGCTCTAAACTGTGCTGACGCTTCTATAATCTGCATGTCCTCTCAGAGAGAGGGAGATTGTAGGTTACTCTGTACTATTATATGCCACTTGTAATGAAATCTTCTCTGTTGTAATTATGCTAAGATTGACACTCTCTCTAAATATGGGAATGCTTTAGAACAGTTAGTTTTCCCTTCTGTTTCAGCAAATGAGAAATGATATTACTGTACAAAACATAAACCAAACTGAAAAGAAGAGATTATTTCTTTACTGATAAAGAGGAAAGTATAGTAATAAGAGCGAGACAAGTCTTGAATCTAATGCACCAGACACAATTACTAGGATTGTCTCTCTCCTGCTTTCTCTCCCAGGCTCCAGGAGAAAGAAGAATCAATTAGCTCTCTGCAGACTATGACCTTGAAGGATACAGCTTTAAGGGGAATATGCTGAGTAAGACAGACAAGAGAGGAGAAGAAGAGAAAAGGATTTGGAAACTCATTGAAGGGTTTGGTTCAGAAACAATGCATCAACCACAGAATATGAGATAGGTCAATTCATTTTTATTTCTGCACTGGAAAAAAAAAATATCAGCACAGAAGGGGCTTTCTGGGAACAAGTTACCTCACTCTGCCTGAAATTAAAAAAAGGACACTGAGAGGCAAAAGAAGGGACAATCCAGTTTGCAGATTCTACTTTCCAAGCTATGTGAGAATTTTATAACTGTCAAAGGCATTCATAAAAAAAAAAAAAAATCGCTGATGCAATCTGTCATCCTCTCCAACAAATCTTGCTCTACATAAAACAATGATGTGTTTGAAATGCAGCTGTTCCAAAAACCCCAAGACAGTGCTTTTAGAGCTGTCCAAAAAGTTATTTTCATGCCTGCTTGAATTTTTAGGCAGATTTTTTTGCTACTTTTTGTACTTTTCCAGCTATATTTTCTGATTTTTCTTTGCAGGGAACTCCAGCTCCTTACCATAGTCAGAATTATGTGTCACAGTCAGAATACTGTCTACACAACTTTCTCCCTCAGAGCAACCCAAACCTGACCTACTGCCAGTTCTTCCTCTCCTTTCAGTCTGTATCTGGAAGTCTATGATGACTTAAAGCACATTTATCTTAAGAAAATTAAGGCAACAGTAAAAAAACCCAACAACTAAACACAATCGCCTAATTTCTGGACAACCATTTATTTCCCAGATGTGAGCAGATCTGAATGCACATAATGGCTTTTTGTCAGTGACTGGTCCAAAGATTCTTTTTTCCCCCTCTTTCATTTACTTCATAGATGAAGTTAGCATGTCATTGATAAAGGTTTGCCTCACATGTGGAAATTCAAGAGAATGAGTGGTGTTGTCGTGGAATAACTATCTTTTGGTTACTTCTCCATCTCACATGAGAGAGGCCATTTTGACTGGATGGTGGTCCCTGGTCACTTTATAAAGTAAAAAGTGCTGTTATATCTTTAATAACACAATATATTTGCACTATAAAAAATATTTTCTGCATCAGCAATAATAAAAAAAATCACTTAATATGGTTCTATATAACTTCAAAGGTGGTTAAGTGACCCAATAATTCAAGTAATGTCTTACCTACCACAGACAAAGCCCCCTGTCATTTAACTGTGCAGCAGTATCTCTCTATTAGTCGCTTTCCATCAGACAAATTACTTCTAATCCAAAGACTGGTTGTCACCCATTATCTAAGCCAAAGGCAGCAAGGTTTTCATAGGAATGCTTATGATTTTCTTTCAGTGATTCTGGAATTGCTGTTCAGGACTGAGTCTCAGCTGAAAGGATTGCCACTGAAATCACTGCAGTTATGCTTATTTTCACGGCAAGGTGGCCAGCCCAAAATGTAAACCTAATCCAATTCCCACATATCTATACTGAGTCCAGTCCTGGTGGAGCTAAACTTAGTAGCAAACTTCTGGTCATTTCAGGGCTCCAGGGTGACATCCAGTATGTGCCACCTACAAGGTGACCATCCTGTGGCATTACAGTGAAGGCATGAGGGAGAATAAATGAGATGGGGTCCTGCAAAGCAATTTGCAAGGAACACTGTTCCTCATTCTGGTCACTGCAGATTTCCAAAAGAAACCTCAGCCCTGTGCTCTTGACACAACAGCATGCTCCCTTCTCTTGTACTAGAGTTACACAGCTCAGGAATTGCTGGCTTGATCTGTGCCAGATTTGATGGGTTAAAATGATGAATGTCAAAGAAATTACACTTCAGCAATGCAGTATTTTGATGCTTTATGATCACTACTGAGAAAATAATACAGGTACCTTGGGTATTTTTTGCTTTAAGGATGAGCAAAGACTAACTTGGGAACTGATCCCTCCTGCACTTGCAAAAATGCTTTCCTGAAATGCCCCACAAAAGTCTATGCGGCAATGTCTGAGAAACAGGTTCAGCAAGAATCAGCTCCTAGAGCAGGGAAAAGATGCAGAGAAATGTGTGCTATGCTCTTAAGAGAAAGGGAAAGATCATAAGCTAGCTGATAAATTAATAATTCCCAGTCTCTAACTGCTTCAAATACACTGTCGCTTTCTCCCCACTGTTCTCCCTGAGTGTTTCAGGAGGATGATAGGGTTGTTTGCCAGCAACAGACTTCAGTGAGGAGGTTGCAGAAGTGCTCTGCAGGCAAGGCAAAGAAAATGAACACGGAAGATCCAGCACAGGACACAAATCAAATTTATAAGAAAAATATGCTGACAGACCATGTGGAATAGCTATCAGATAAACCCTTGAAGTAAATAACATAGTTCCCTACAAGTGGATGCAGAGAAAAGGTTGGTGCTGGCACTTTACAAAGGTCCCAAATGAAAAGCCCTCTTGCTTGCTGTGCATACCTTAGTTCTAAGTTCAGAGGCCCCTAGGTGCTCTCCTCAGAAGGTAACCCATGCTATAGCCATCTTAGCACATTTAAACTTTGCATGCCAATCACATCTTCCTTGAGGACAGCTGCAGAACAGTTAAGTGGCTTTTTTCTTTTTTTTTTCTTTTTTTTTTTTTTTTTTTTTTTTGTGGAAGGGTTAAACAAAGAAACACATAGCTTCTACTTACAAAGTTTTGGAGCAGTTTGGAGATTGGTTTCTGTTGCTTGCGCCTGAGACGCTGTGGTAGGCTCCAGGGCAGGTGGTGACAGCGAAGGTGCGGCAGAGGACAAGAACCCAACATCTAGGATGCGGTTATACAGAGAAGGCTGGAGGAACGGTTTGGAGGGCAGGAGCGAGCTGTCACTTTGCACTGTCACTTCAGCCTTGCTCTTGGGGCTAGGTACAGGGAAGGCTGAGGCATACACCTCCGAAGGCACCCAGGCAGACAGAGCTGTAGGATCCACAGCGCTCTTTTGGTCTTGTCCTATCCTCCCAGGGTCAAGGTGGGTGGGAGAGTCATACTCAAAAATCTTGTCCACAAAGACCCACTTGAGGCCAGCAATGCAGAGGCAAAGGCTGAGCAGGCAAGCCAGGATAGGGGCGATGCAGATCTTTTCAGAGTTGAGGCAGCCCTTCAGTCGCTCTGCCTCCAGGCACACACAGCAGGTTGCGGCAAGGCCTGCTATCCCCTTGACCCTCCTGTCCTCTCTTTGGGTGCCCGGCATGTTCTCCTCAGCCGGGAGCCCGTCAAGGGATGTATCAGGGCTCAGCTGAGCTGAGGGGCTGGGGAAAGTGTCAGCAGCTACTTCAGACATGTTTAAGCATCAGCTCTCAAACAGCTCACCTCCAAAAGGCCTTAACTCTATCACAGTCCATTACTGTGAGACACAGACAAAAAGAGATGGTAGTAATAGTCACAGTGCTCTGCAAAAATCACAGAGTGGGAGTCAACAAAAGGTCCAAGCTCAGCAACATCATCCAAACGGGGAGAGGAGTAACACACAGGAAAAATTAGACCCCCCCCTGCCCCCCCTGCCCCAGAGCCCTCTGTCACTCTCTCTGCCTCTCTGAAGCAAGAGTAGCCTTGCAATTACTCAGCTTCTGTTTGCCAGCCACTTATATTCCTTAAACGCCTCTCAAGCAATTCCAGCTCTTCTGTGGGAGGGAAGAAACATCCCCCCAAAAGCAAGCACAACAAAACAAAACAGGGGAAGGAGGGTGATGAGAGAAAGAAAACCACAAACACCAAACAAATTGACCAGATTAAGTGAACCAGTAGCCCAGAGCGAAAGGCAAGACTCTCACCTTGAGCATCTGAGGCTGGTATCTGCTTAGACGAGGAAAACAATTGTCATGCGGTAGAAGGAGCAAAAGCAAAATCTGTAACAACAGCGGCAGCGGTAGAAGTGACAGTAGCAGCAGCATCCTGTCGTGTTACAGCGGCGGCTGAAAGAGGCTGAATCATTACAGAGCAGCAGGTGCTCGCTGTCTGAGCATCACTGCAAACAATATCATTACACAGAGGTTTGAAAGGAACAGCGATGCCAAGACGGTGGTAACTCCCTTTCTCTCCCCTCCCTCTTTGTCCTTCTTGAGCGCTCATTCACTTTCCTCCTTCCCCCCCACCCCCCAGCCCACCCCCCCACCCCCCGCCCCGCTCCCCCAGCCCCCTCGCAGCCTGTTTCCCTGTTGTACAGACTCGATCCTTCCTCCCCTACCCCACCCCCCGCCCTCTGCAGGGCTGGTCTGAGGGAAATCAGTACACCCAGCAACGCAGGACTGTCAGTGACTTCCTATTTTATCCAATTAGGAGGAATAAAGGCCATCAAATCAAAGGGAGGGAGCAGGCAGGAGTTGCGCGTCCGCCCGCTCCCTCTCTCCAGCCCGAGCGCGGCCGGAGGCGGCGGCCATCGATGGCACGGTCCTGCGGCGGGGACCGGGTGTCGGTGGGAGCTCTTTGGGCTGGCCTGGGCTCGCTCAGTCTGATACCCGATCTCTCCCGTGGGAAGACTGCTTTCCAGCAGCAGTTTCTCCCTGCCTGACACCTAGAGACAGATTTTCTTTCCAAGCCCCTGAGTAAGTTTTGTTTGCTAGGAATAGTGCTAACATGCATCTTGGGTCTAGCAAAGGAAGAAAAAACCCCAAAACCCAACAAAACCCAAACCAAAAAACATTCCCACCTCTGACAGATTTGCATTCAAGTCATTGCAAAGAGGTTTGCATATTTTTTTTTTTTATTTTCTGCTTTCTAACCTCCTTTCCAAAACCCTCCAAAACAAAAAAAAGTAGGGCTTCACACTAAAGCCAGCTCCTGAACATACTTTTTAAGAGCTTGTATGCTGCTAGCATATATCCTTAATCCCCTTCAGACTTTAAATAAAATAATATATATATAATATCAAAGAATTTTATTATTAACAAGACTTCCACTTTGTTCTTAAATTTGCCTGTCATTCCTCACCTCCACCAATACCTAGCATTAACTCCCATTTCCTCCAGTGCACTGTAATTCAGGGATAAATCAACAATCCAGTTAACATAATGAAAGTAGGATTAGAACCAGCTCTATTGCCAGTCTCTTTTGCCTCCCACAGAAAAGTAGGCCTAAGTAACAAAACAGACATATATATAAAAGGAGAGGGTCTTTTAGCACAATTTCCAGTTCCTTGGACTTTGTGACAAGATTTGCATTCAAAATTTGGCAGCATGAATGTCCCTTTCTCCTTAGTATAAACGGCTGCAGGATGCATAAGGAAACAAAGAATCAAGTGCTGCAAGATGCTTTGAAATAATTTTTGCTGGTACTGCCATTAGGTGTCTGAAAGGTAATTTACTTTGTAGTTATGTACTTTCAGTAGAGACAAAAAAGACGTCTGTTTCTGCCCATCTCCTCCCCCTTCCCCCAGCTCCCCCACCCTGCCCCGACTTCCACAGAAACTTTGGTAACATTCACATAAAAAAGGTTTATCAAAATCTCAGTGAATTCCATAATGTTTTCACAGACTCTCATGTCAAGGGCTAACTGATGTTTGTCTGATCACAAAGCTTCCTGTGAGGCTGTAGTAGTAGCCAACTGAAGTAATCACAATACTACTACATTCAAGTGTGTGGAGAATTAACCTTAAAGCACAACCAGCAATCACACTCCCTGGAAGAATGTAAAAAGATAAATCATCATACAATCTAGTCTACATTACCACTGAAGTGTCTGGTCCTCAGGTTAATGATGTGATCAGTAACCTCAGACAGAACGAACAGCTTGCATTGCATATTTACATACATGGCTCCTCTTATTACAAAGCAGTTGTGCTCCTGAGCTGGTAATATTCTGCATGAGTGCAGCCTCTTTCAGGTATCTCAAACCCTACTTCAAACAGCAGTGGCAACACAGCCAGATTGCCATGACAGCTGTGGTGGTCTGTAGGTAAAAATAAGCAAGGATTCTAGGGAAAGGATGTATAATTTATTGGATTAACTGATAAATCTGGGAAACCCAGACATAGTTTAGCACACACAAGTTGCTCCTCAGGTGTGAAGCTGAATCACCGCTCTTCAAAGCAGAGTGCAAGTTGAGAACCAGCTGGGAATATTTTCATTGTACAGATGAGATACTGCAGCATCTGAGTGCTTGGCACAAATTTTTAAAGGTGTCTTGCCTTGCCTTCTTTATCCATGTCTAATTTTTCACCCTTTCTATTTCCAGTAAGACAATTTTCCCTGCTGAAGCTGCTCTGAGTTTGTGTTTAATCCACCGACCTGTCCACATCTTCTCTGCAATGGCTTTCCAGGCAAACTACCTGTGTTCAATATTGCCCTGTAATCTTCACTAATCTCCAGCCTATCCATAGTAACTGTTCTTTAAATTATGTTTCTGCTTTGCTCCCATCTTTCTGGTGCTGAGGTGAACAGAAATGCATGTGGAGACCTTGCACCTTCCTTATAAGGGTTGCCATGAAGTTAGAGCAATTATGCGCAATGCTACATAGCTGGACCGAGGAATGAGTTATTGCCCATTCAGACCATCTCTGCATGCGCAGTGCCCCGTGAAACCTCAGAGCCTCTTGTCCCAGGAGCCTGGTGGGGACGCTTGCAGGGGCTTCCCTGCATGTGGAGGCATCATCCCCCGTCTGACCCTGCTGCCGGAGGGGCGGTGAGCTTGCAGGGACTGGGGAAGCACTCTGCCAAAGGGGTCTTGCTTGCTTCCCCCTCCACGAGCCCTCCTGGCTAAAAGGAGCTAGGATAGCTTCTGCTGCCTCCCTTGTTTTTCACGCTCTCCTCTACTGGCAAGGGCCCAGCCTGCCTGCACCATCTCCTCCCGACTGGCAGCCACCTCCAGCCCCTCCCGCCGCCTCCGCGGCCGCAGCATCTCTGTGGGACCTGGCTCCCTTCCAGGCTGCAGTACCCTCCTCTGCTGCGTGTCCCTTCCCCCGCGGCACCTCCAGACCTGGCGCCCAGTCTGCCTGCTTCAGCACTACTCACATCTCCTCCTCCTCACGTCCCCCTCCCCACGGAAGCCTGCACAGCCGCTCCACGCTCCCACCCCAGCTGGAGCTGCAGGGTGCTGGGGCTTGCGGCGAGAGGAGCAGGGCGGCACCCTGCCCTCGGAGGTGCCTGGCGGCTGCCCTCACTGCCCGGCCAGCAAGGGAGGAAGGCAGTGCTGGCGGCCAGGCTGCTTCCCTGCCCCCGCCGCACACGCGGCCCACGCCAGGGCCGGGATGCTGCCTGCCCGTGATGCTGCAGCCCCACACCGCAAAGGGCTGGCTCCTCTCGGGACCTTTCAGGCAAAATTGCAAGCCCATGCTCTTCACTGTGCCCGGGTTGGTAAGGGAGCCTTCCATGCCAGCTCTTGTGGCTGCGGTAAAGGCTCATGGTCTCTTGCTTTGGGTCTGAAGACATGATTGTAAACTGAAGGTACAATTCACTGGTTTTGTGGGTCCTTTCTGCTACCCTCCTCCAAAGCAATGCAGAAATACCTTCCTGCAGCTGTGCTTTTGAACCACTTGCCTTTCTGTAGTGACATGCTAGCACTGGCATGCTGTGCTTAAACATGGGTTCTGGCCCAGGCTGGAGGAGATGAGTGCCTTGGAAAAGAGCCAGCAACTGGTTAATAGAAAGGGAGACCTTGGAAGAAAACAAGAGGAAACATGACCTTGGAGGTAACACAGTTTTACTAGGGTAGCCCATTGGTAGGCAATATAGAAGGATAAGGAAGGAAATTACTTGCCTGTTTGTAATTAGGTTAAGTCTTTGTGCCAAGATTTGTTTCTGATTATTATGTGGTTTGGGTCTCTTTGGCTTAGAGGAAAAAAGTAGTTTGATTCTACAGTAATGAAGCTAATCTGTGACTGAGATTTGGACTTTTGCCATAAGTGACAGGTTGAAACTCAGAGGCTCACAAAACTGTAATTTTATTTTGTGGAGTGTTTTTGCAAAAAATCAAGTGTTATTTTGCTAAGTTCCACTCCCAAAAGACTCAAGGAGAGACACAAATTCAAAGTCAGCATGAACCTCCAGCCTGTGATGAGGATGAATAAGCTTTATCTGTTCCACCATTTTTACAGATGCTAAAATGAAGTTTATTTTATATTACCAAACTGCAAAGGACTGCTCTCTCTGGTCAGCCATGAAGATGTAAATGAAGCTTAAATAGATGTGTGATCTCTACTGACAACATCCTGCAAATTAGAGCAGCAACTACCATTTAACTCAGCTGACCCTTCAGTCATGCCATAACCAGACCCAAATCTGCTGAAGGTTTTGGAAATCAGGCTTGGTGAGTCATTCTCATGGAAGCCATTGGATTTCAAACATCCATCTGCTTTAAATACAGTCCCAGTAGTCCGCAAAAAGGTTCTCTAAGAATTGCCTACTTTCTTGTAGCTACTGGGACATTAGGAAAGCAAAGTATGTCTTCACAAGTGGTTATTCATGGCTGTCCTGGATCACAGCTTAAGAAGAATGCTCAGAGGACCAGACATCAGTGCAGGCCAAGTGATCTCCCCCTAGACCACTGCTTTTCTTGAAGAATATAGAAATTCTTCAGAAAGAAGCACGCAGCAATATGGGACATCAGCTGCTCCATGATGTGTTTGATTGCACTCCCTTTTTTTCCATGCACTGAGAAATTAAAAGCATTGAAACCAAGAACCTTAAAAGAAAAAAAAAGTGCATGTTCATTAACAAGAGATTGATGAGGAAGGTAAAAGGATCTCTTTTTATTGATTGCAGGCACTTTCTTCAAATTAAATAAGCGCACTATTTAAAGACGGGGGCTGAGGGCGATCCAAAGCAAGTGAGCAATCCCAATAAGCGACATCACTGCCAGCAGTCATGGTGTGGGAAAAGTGGGCTATCACACATAGTGCAAACGATTCATTTATTCCTCCTTTTACTGCTTCACCAACCTCCCCTCCTTAATCCATCTTCCTTGGATTGATGCCAGCACTCTGTCCCCTTGAGTCCTTCCAAAAGCCTTCACTAAAACCATCATCTCTCAGCTCAAATGGCACAAGGAGAAAAATTCATTTTGCTTCTATGCTGGTTCTGTCACTGCAACTGCAAATGTTAAAATGGGACAGGATGTCACATGCACACACACATATCCCTTTTTTTACCTGATGGAAAGCAAACAGGATATGTGTGTTAGTGCTGTTTGTATGTCTCTGACCATTCCCACCACTTTTTCCCCATTTATATTTTTTAAACCCTCTGGTCACTTGCAGCCATGTGTGACTGAGGAGAAGGAACATCAAGACAGTAAGAAAGTGCAGGAAAATATGGCCGGTAAAAATACGAACCCTTAAGCACATATTCGGCCTTGGGCACAAGGATAAATACATCAATGTCAGCAGAATTATTGGTGTGATTAATTCCTTTGGTGTAAGAGGGCTGCTGTGGGAAGACTCCCTGCCCTCAGTCAATACAAGAGAAGGGACATGAGGAGGCTGTATCCAAACCATTCCTGTACCCTCAAGCCAAGAAAATTATACTGGAATTATTGCACTGCCCATGCAGGTGTGTCAGAAGCCAGATCCTCACACTAGTACATTTCTTGCAAAATGTCTGGAGTGCAGAATACAAACTTGAGTGCTTGTGAAAATATTTGGGAGAGCTGAAGTTGCCTCTGTGGCAGCGTTTTCTGTATTGACATCACAAATGCACATTTACTTACACCAGGAACATGCTTTCTGTAAGTCCAATAGTTGTGGCTTGCAGAAACAGTGATTTAAAAAAATAACACAACTACAATAGCCGTTTCAAGTGATGTTTATACTTTAAATAGCTACAGTCAGTAATTGAAACTGAAAACTGCCATAAAAGAGGCTGTTGTTTCAGGGGAACCAAAAGGTTTTCTGAGTCTTTTCATCTTCAAGTGAAATGTGAGGCACTGAGTTTCTTTCATCCTAATCAAAAGCAGAGCTAGTGGCACTACACGAGACACAGAAATCTAACATCAAACCATGATTGTCAGGGGTTTTCATCAATGGCACTGACTCATTCCCTCAGCCTCTGCTCAGTCACAAAACTGGGATGAGCCCTGCCACTGTTCAGGCTAATGACAATTAGCTCTGATGTGGTAAAGCAGCATTTAAGAGGTGCAAAGACATGTAATGTGCCCAGCTAGGCAATCCTGCCTGAGGGCAGAAGCAACAGAAGAAAGACCATGTGCAGTTTTCTGGGTTTTGGTTTTTTGTTTTCTTGTAGGTTTTTTTTCAGATCTGGCACCACCTTCACCCCATCACTGGAGTCTGCAGGAGACCTGCTGGGTAATTGCGATTATTTGTTTTCACAGTGAAGCAGTGAGCTGGGGCAGAATTGTAGTCAGAGGGCCCAGGCTTGCTCATTAACTCCCGCCCACTTTAGTGCTCAAATGCATCTGTGCATCTGCATCTGAGCAGCTTTATTTAGATGGAAGAAATTCCTCACGGCTGTTGATGAGACAGTGGCAACACTGCTACTTTGCACATGGCTATGCAGGATTTTGTGCTGGCCAGCCTTCATATCCACAGTACTGCTGCTGCTGGAGGAGTCACTGGACACTGATAACTTGAGTAAAGGCCCCGAAAGCCCTGAATCAAGGAATTATCCCTCCTGCTTTGACCCCTGGTTAACAAAGTACTTAAATGTGCATGGAGTTAAAGAAGTGGTGAAATGTCTTCCTGATTAGAGATGGGCTACATCATATATCTAAGTGCCTTTTTGAATCAGAGCCTAATTCAGGAACTGAAAAGGTATTTTGGAGTCTAGTGCTGTGGTTTCATGATAAGCAGTTTGGCTGCAATATCATCCTTTTCCCTGTCCTCCCCTTCTTTTTGCTCCCGCTGTTCTGTCACCTGCGCTAATTCAGTAATGTTGTTCATGTGGCCAGGCTCTCAACTGGATCAGAGAACTGATTTCTGACTTGAAAAGAATTTATTTTAAGATTCTTTTTTAATGGGTAAGCCTATCAGCTAATTCCTAGTCTGGGCCCATAAACGTATTTAAGCTGGAAAAATGGGGACAGGGCCATGTTCCAGAGGAAAAAAATCCTTGACCTTGTCCTCCCACCAAAGACTTTGTGCAGTGAAACCATGACCCAAGGCCCTTCCTGAAGATGATCCCAACAACATACCTGTTATTCAGAAAAATCTTGACACTACTTACTATACTTTTCATTTTTTGTGAAGACAGAATTATTTTTGTACCTGCACGTATTCCCAGCTGCTGTTGTTTAAAACTTAATGCATCAAACTTTACTTCACTTTGAAGTGTTGAATGCAAAATCTCAACTACACATGGACTTTTTCATAGAGTAACTCCCTAGCATATGTATATTCAATAGGTTTTTTTATTAGAAAAAAAAGGAAGAAGTCAAAGACATAGAGACAGCCTACCGCATGGAAGAATTTCTGTATCATTAAATAAATGGGTATTAATGGTAGGACATTGACATATTACTGGCTTAGATTTGTAAAGTACATCTTACAGTAGTTACACATTCAGAATCTGCAAGCTTCAGAATTTTGCTCACAGAAAATGATTTCAGCACAAGAGCTGGTTTGCTTAGCAGCTTTCTGCAAATACCTCTAAATAATGAATTTAATCTACCTTATCCTAAATCAAGATATTAATTCAATTACATTGGTTTGTTCAGCTCTAGTCATGTCTACGTGCAGCCTGATTATGCTCAGGTTAGTAGAATTGATATGTTTCCTGTTTAAAGCAGATAAGCAACACAGTATTATAAGTGCAAAAATTCCAACAATAACAAAAGCGACAGCTCTTATCATGCCTCAGAATCCTAGCATCATCAAGGACATTTAATATTTAATATTCTTTCTTAGTGCATTCAGAAAGCCATAGAAGGCATGAATCACTCCTTTGGCATAGCTTGAAAACTTTGTCAATTTCCAGAAAATAATTAAGAATTCAAATTAGTATGACAAAGGAGATTTTATGTCTAGTCATGAGTTTTCAGTAGTCTAATCAAATACAGGTTTTATTACATACCTATGTTTTGAATGCAAACCCAAGCCTGTGTTTTAAGATGTCTTGCATATCTTCCTCACCCCTGCGCCCAGGCTCTCTTTGTGCTATGTAATGTCTGGCACAAAAGCAAAACTTGCACCTTTTAGAAACCAAAATGTGAATTGAAATAAGGTAGGTAACTCTTCTCATATGTAGAAAATCAGAGTTCCTGCATCAGTTTGGTCTTATGAAAAGCAAGAGTGGAAAACAGCAGAGAGGAAACTCTGAAACCTTAAAGAAATCTGCACTCTCATTTCATTGATTCCATTCAAAGCTACAGGCCAGACCCTGTGCCGCTCTAGACACCAAGCAGACCCTTACATGAGGGTAAAATGGGTTGTTTATAACTTGTTTGTGTTTAACACACAGGTATGCACAGTGCAGGGCAATGTGGCTCGTTGCTGCTGGATTGTGCAAAAGCAATAGTGTCACATTGGAAACACCCCCTTTTACAAGACACTGGGCAACTAGAAATGGAGTACAGTAGGCAGTGGCAGAGCGAAAAACAGGTCCTTAAAGCTTGCAGTAGGTCAGAAGAAGGTGGTAAATGGAGCCTTTGCTACAATACCCAGATATGTCTGATCCCCACTACTGGCAACAGCAGTATGTGATAGTGTTTATGCACTCATACATACATATGTATCTGAATGAATTTACAGCGATCATAATTTCATTTGATGGATGCATTATTCTTGCAGCATTTCCTGCATTCAAACTGTAGGTCATGTCCATCAGAAGTGCCTTATGGCTGCCTGCGTTTCACCCCAGAATCTATGGAGTGGTAATGGGACTACAAAAAGAGGGTGAAGGGGCAGACTGTCTTTTTCCTTCTTGTTGAGTGTACCTAAAGTTTAAATGCATTTACTGTGTAAGAGTGTTTGAAAGGGTGGGCCAGATATGCAGGGCTGAGGTCGCCCTGTATCTTGTGTTTCCAGCCATGCTTATCCAAATTACCACCCAGAGAAAAAGCCAAAATAGAGCTGTCCTCATGTACGTGAATGCGGGTATGTTATGCCTGTGGTGGGAAGGATGGAGGTGGTGGTGGGGAAGGGAAATGAGCATCTACAGTCTTCAGGAAGGAGAAAGAGGCACTTAGTGACCTTGGCTTGTACACATATGGATGAGATGAACTATGTCCCGAAATCCCTTTCTGACCAGGGCCATGGTTTAAAGCCAGACCCTATAAAACTCTTACCATTCCTTCAGACACTGACTGCTGCAAAGAGGGGGCTAAATTTTTTGCCATTGTGGGCAAGATTTCAGCCTGCTCAGCCACAGCAATACACCTGCTTCCACCTGAGAGATGCCTTGCTCTTGCTCAAAAATTCCCTGCATGCTGCTTAACCGCTGCTTAACTCCAATTAAATTAAAAGCTGCCAAAGGGCAGCAAATCCTCTCTGTGTTTCTAATTTCACCCTAAACCCTGTGTCCTTCCTTCAGGGTTTTCAATAAAGGAACTGTATTTTAACAACTTTGCACATGTTAGAGGAGAAAACAAGGATGTGACCAAAATAGATCTGATTCTAAATGCACATGCTCCACAGGACAAAGCATAGGCTCCATATCGCAGCAGTAACTATTACGATTAGACATGGGCTAATAAGAAGTGCTAGTATTATCCCAACAGTGACCATTAGGATTATACATGGGCTAATTAAAAACCTATGCAGCTGGGGTCTAGTCAGCATTAATAATTAGTTGTAGCTGTTTTCATCACCTTCCACCTTCCACCTCTGTCTCCTTTCTTCCTCTTGAAAAAAAAAATATCTCTGTGCATATATGTAATAATTACAGGAAACACAGTGCATTATTAATGTGATTGCAGCAGACAGAAAGTTCAGGTTTACTGCTTACCAGTGTAAAGGTAAGTTGTAGCTACTGGCAAAGTCAGCTCACTGTTGCCTTAGCTAATGAGAGAGTTTCCAAGAGTGCCAACTAAAGTGGTTAAATAATACCAGCTGTTTGGTAAAGCACAGAAGCTCTGAGGAATTTTGGGTCTGAATCTAACACTGAGACAGGGAACTGTGGACAACCTGCAGGAATTATTCCAGAAATAATTAACTTGTGACAATAAGGTTGTGCATTTTCTTTGATCCACGAATGTGATTATGTTCAAATGCAATTACACAACTCAGAAGTCTCCAGAGGCTGGGCAGAAAGGAAACAGGTACAGATAGCAGCATGAGACAAAGCACTCCAAATAAAGATCTTTACCAAGCCCTTTTCCCACCAAAACAACATAACGTTCACAGTGAGCTGGAAAAAAATCCCCACATGTCCTGTGATTTCAAGGAATATCAGACAAGCCAGGCCAGAAGTGCCCACTTCCTGGCACACCAAACAATGATCTACCATTACAGACAGGTATCTGTCAAGCTGGTATCTGCACAGACATGCTGAAGAAATGTCTTTCAGATTTCATTTTCCATTTATCCTGTCAACATATTATACTGCATAGAGATACAGATACATAGCCAGAATCCTGAAATGAAGGCTTAGAACGGCAGCAAAATATGGTGTGACTTGAACAAGTAATAAAGTTACGGATTAGACACAGGGATTAAAGTCACAGAAATTAATTCAGACCTGCTCCCCCAGCAGGATGCTGTTGTGCAGTCTCAACCCAAGTCACATTTTCTTTTTTCCATCCTCAAGGGGATCTTTCTTTTTGTACATAGTTTGTAAGTACTTGATACAGTGTCTGAAATGTAAAAATTGTAAAAAACAGCAAGGAGCTGTCCTAAAGCTGAAGAATCAGAAGCTTCTCCCTCACACCATTGATGTGTCTTATGGATTTCAAGGATCTGCCAAAGAAACGCAAGTACACTTTCTTCCTAACAGGCCAGAGGGCAGGACCTTGGTCTGCAGCCAGAACCAAAAGGCTAGCATAAAATTCAGTGCTCTTTGTTAAAGCTTTGTGGTCCCAGATCACTTGTGCGTTACTGAGTAAGAGCTGCAAAAGGTTATGGCCCCTCACTTCACCCTGCTCACTGTGAGCCATCCGCAGTATCTTCTTGCTGACAAGGAGCTGCTGTTTCTTCTTCCCACCAGCTGGGCATGATGGGGATTAAGGTAAAAACCACTGAGGTCCTGCCTTTGAAGATGACTTTCTCTGGTTTGAGTGGCAACAGTTAACTATAACCTTTTCCACTACTCATGGTCATTGACTATTTCCCTACTGCAGATAGGCTTTTTAATACCGCTGTGGGGAACTGCACTCAGATGACACAGAGAAATCCTTTGGTAATTATTTGGGCTAATCCTATTAGGAAAGAAAGGCTTTCAATTGCTAAAGCAACAACAACAAAAAAAAACCTTTCAGAGAAGGAATCCACCACTTCAAATTAAATCAACGCCCCCTTCCAGCCCCAGATGACCTGATTATTATTGCACATAAGAAAAGCTGTGTTAACTGAAATAAAAAAACTCTAACATTTTAAGATTTATTTAAAAAATTTAAAAAACTTATTTGAAATGCCACAAATGCAAAAGACACTACTCTGCTTTCTTGCACATATTTTATTTGCACTTCGCTAGCCCACAGTTCTACTTGTATATTTTTGAAGTAAGAGACAGATTTTTATAGAATGTGTATAGTTTTATAAATATTTTGCCTATGTTCCAAATTTAAGCTACAAGAGAGGATATAATTTATGTTCCCCAAATTTGCTGTTATTTTAATGCTGTGTTAACATGACAGTGATAGCGTTACCTCTTTCATGTGCTTATCAAAAACTCAGAGTGTTTAAAATGACAGTAACTTGATTTATTGAGCAACAAGGGGAATTATTTCTCTATGGCCACCAGGCAAACAAGTAATCTTAGTAAGGCATGTGCAGCCACTGCATTTCCTTTATGAGAGAAAAAAGGGGGGAAAAGCCTGTTAAAAAGAGATGTGCCCAGGCACCTAAAATGGACATAGCTTGGTATATAGGCACACCCAACCATGTCGCCTTAGGCATGTCTGTTCCCCTCTCACATCTGCATCTGCTCAGGACTCAAGGTTCTCTTCCATTCCTTACCCTAGAGGGTGCTGCGTGAACCAGAACTGCTCTTCAGATCCTTTTACCACGGTTGACTTCACCCAAGATGTTAATAGCAGTTTTGGGGTTCATTTTAAATTGACCTGACATGGCTACACCTTTTCTTCCCCTTGGGAGTTTTCCTTCTCTCCCAAGAGCACATTTTCAACACTGGCACTGCAGGCTGTTTTAGGGAGAACTTCCAGGTTCCTCTTGCTGAAGTAGGTCTCCAGCTTTGCAGAAGTTGATGAAACATTTTCTACTCTAGACAGAAGAATGTCACTGAAGCTTTTTTCTGACTTTTTGGACAGAGGGAAGACATGGTGAACACTAGTGCTTCACAGGCAAATAGTTGGTGCATTTATTCAATGGTGGTTTAATGCTTCCCCTCTCCTTTGTGGTTTTTTTTTTGTTTGTTTGTTTGTTTTTTTTTTTTGTGTGTGTGTGGTTGTTTGTTGGAGGTTTTTTTGGCCTCCTTATACATCTGAGGAAGTTTTGAGGGTCTAGGAGATGGGCAGAACTGGAAATAACTTCCCCTGCTCCATCTTAGATAATCTCTAGCACTCTGGTTGTCTGCCTGTCTCCCCACTCAGCAAATGAGTATGGAACAACCTTTGGTAGTTGTTTGAACTAAGCCTTATAGGAAATATTTTTAGGTTTGAGGCATCTGAAGTCTTTCTGGGCATTCACTGGGGTGCCTGCACATGCAGTTCAGGGTTCATAGGTTGTTCTCTCAGGAACGAAGTGTTGGTCTGGGATTCCCAGCCTTCAACCCACTTTCATACTAGTCCTAAGGGATGTGCTCTGGGCTGCTTAGGAAATATTTCCTTTGATCAGCATCTTGCTAATGCCCAGTTGCTGGACTGTTTGTCTTTCTTGAGCATTCAAGAATGTGATTGTCATACCTGTGATACATTTCTGCATTTACAGATGAACAACCTCCCTCAAGTAAATGATTTAGAAAAATGTAAGCAGGATTTGACGTCTATTAGAGACTCTGGGAAACAGAAAGGCAGTATCTGATGCCTGACCAGGAGCACTACATTGTGTTCAGCCTGAGCAGAAGTGGGAAAACACAGGAGAGAGATGCAGATGCTTTGTGAGACCTCCCTCCTTCACTTACTTAGCAAATACAAGTAACTTCAAGACCTCCTTACAGCCTCTCACATGATGAAAACACAACAAAATATTTTCATAAGTGGTGAGAGAATGTGAGAATGTCTATTAAAAACTACAATCACCTGAGAAATACATTGCTGCTGTCAGTAATTCATGCACGAGCTATAAAACTCAAGCAACTAACTTCAAGCCTGTCTTCTTTTGTACAGCTGTCTTTGTAGCTGAGATCAAACACACCGTTTAATGAATCGATCCTTTTTCCCTTCCCCACATGCTTTCCTATTTAAACATCTCCATTTTCTCATAGTAACATTATGCATCGTGTCTGAAATTGACATGATCATGGAAATTCCCAAAGGAACCTGGAGCACGGCTCATGTTGCTCTCACTGCACAGGAAATGCAACCATTCTTACTCATCCTTCCTCTATAATGAAGAGTCAGATTCATTGCCTTGCTGTGCTGAGGAGGAAATTGCTGCATAATCTCCTTTCACAGCTAGACAATCCCCTCTTTCCAAAGCAGGCTAAGCATGCAAGTTCTCCAGACATATTTGATGAATTTCTAATCACAGTGGGTGAAACGACAGGGCAAAGGCGAGTGTCATTGACAGAGGCCTTGTGCTGGCTCCCTGCTGAAGACATTGTTTTCCTTGTATGTACACCCACGTATTAATTGTGGGTGATACATAGTAATTATATCTGCTCTGGGACAAGTAAAGCGTAATCAGGTTAAACTATGGCCAGTGGTAAGGTCAGTCAGAAGTCTTGAAGCAGCTAACACATGCATCCTTCCCAGCACTTCACATGGGCTGCAAAGTGAGACCCCCAAGGTCTCCTTGTTCATGATCTTGTATGACCGGTGTAGTGAAGGGAGTTCCAGTCAGGATGTTCCCCTCCATCTTTTGAGCTAAGTGAGGGACCTCTGAGGGCTTTAAGGAGCAGGCTAAGTTATGCCTCCCCAGCCTGTCAGGGGATTTTACAGCCCTCTGTGGTTAGATTTTCCTGCATGGAGAACAGACACTTTTCTTTTTACCATGTGGGAACAGAACAGAAAAAAAAAATATTCTTATCTGCCATTGAGAAACACTTATCTCCTTAGGCCCCCTTCAGGTCAAGTTCTTAAGGAAATTTTGAGAAAAGATTTGATAGTTGCATGGAAAATAGGAACATTCATTCCCTTGCTGCACTAACAAAACCAGATGTTTCTTACACAAGGCGCAAGGGCTAGTAAACCTCATGCTTTAGCATATAGATCAATCATTGATCACAAGAGGGCAAGAACAACATTTTCTAGGTAACAGAACAAGTGCATAGTTGTCCACGAAGGCTATTTTTGCACCTTCCTCTCCCTTTTTGGCCTTGCCCACAGTTAGAGACAGTGATCAGTAAAGCACTGACATATTCTGGTGCTGTGTGTTCCCGCATCAGTCATGTGCAACACTATTCAAGGTGTCTGAAATGGCATGTGACTCCAGCCACAACGTTTGATTATGTGGCTAGCTGCTGTAATTGTTTCTACTCAATGTAGATAAGGGATGAGAGGCAGCAGACCAAGAGAAGATTACATTCCACTTAGTGGCTTAGGGTTTAATCATCTGTTTTCCTTGATTGCTGTGGGTCTGTAAGGTGGTAGAAGCCCCCTTCTGAAGTCATGGGGTGCTGATGGCCTTAGGGTGAGGAACCTGATCCAAAGCATAACAGGGTGGTGGTTGGTATAGGAGAGCAGGAGGGAGCTGGAGTCAGCAACCAAACAAGATTACAGAAAAGACAAGACTCCCTGTAGATCTAATGAGAGGAAAAACAGGAGTCAGAAAGGTTCAGTTACCTCTCATGGTCATGGCTTAGGAGGAAACTTATTTAGCAGAGGCATCATCTTTCTGTCCCTGAGGCACCAGTTGCTGCCTGCTGCCTGAGACAGGACACCAGGCTTGGTGGGCATGGTGGCTGGCCAGCCTGCCTGCTGCTGCATGTGTCTGGCTGCTCTGCTTCCCCACCATCTGTGAGCACGGGCTGGTGGCAGAAATTCTGCCCTGCAGTAAACACAGTTTTCCAGAAGGTCAGCTTCCGTTTCTTGCCTGGCCAGGTAGAGGAGGTACAGCAGTACTAAATGATTCTGTGATTCTCTGACTGCTTCACACATGGTCAGTTTGACTGGCTGACAGCTGGGTCTCTCATTCAAGAGCTGGTGATACTTCAATTTTGACAGGTGGTGTTGTGCACAGAGACTGTGCTGAAATTAATTGGAATGACTATTTTCTGCAGAGCTACTGAAAGCCAAGACACAATCATGACTAGGACTGAGGAAGAAACATCCCTCAGAGATCAGATAAGTGTGTACAGCTCCTTAAAGACTCACTGGACCCTTATTAGTCAGTGTTTCTTATAAATGCTGTAATGTACTTTGTCACACTGACAATTTCCTGCGATAACAAAAGGGGAGATGCCAAGAGTACGGCAGTGTTTAAGAAATGAGTGGTGAGATCGGGTTGGGACAAAGGCTCAGCAGAAATGCCAGCTCATACAGCCGTGCTCTCCTCTTCTTTCTGCTTAGACTAGCCTTTCCTGAGCTCCACCACCCCTTTAATACTAGGATACAGCAGATGAACTCGAGAGCAGCAAGTCTAAACAAGGAATAACTAATTCTCTTCTTGCCTCCCATTCTAAAGAGTTAGCTGATATCCCTTTCTTCTTAAACAGCTTTAAAAAAAATTCTTCTTTCCTTAAGGAAGTTTCAAAATTTTCAGTAATCTTGTTCCAGTTCATCAACTACAACTAATGTGTTTCTACTAGAGATACCAGCTCCATGTCTTGTTCTGCAAATCTGTCAGTTTGCTTGGCTTACTCTTTTTGATTATTTTTGCTCCATCCAGAGAAAATTCTCCACCCAGTATTTGTCTGCTTTTGCGTTGTTATGAATGGCAAACTCATATTTTACAAGATATTTACAGATAATAAAAACCATTCCTCAGGATGAAGCATCATCCACGGGAACAGATTCTTACTGAATTAAAAGGAAAGACTCCCTCCCCTGTACCCAGCCTTCTTTACTGGCCATCTGCTAATAGTGCCCATGTGTGTATAAAATTCATTTGCACATTTAAATTGAAAAGCTCCATTTGCTCTGCCTGCCTATAACTGTACTCTCTTGCTGGGGTGAATATTAGATCTCTGATGCATGTGTATTATCCAGTGAACATGTAAATGCAAATGCAATCCACATCCAATTATCTGGAATTTTACTGCATATATTCTACACATAACTCAAGCAGTAAGTACAACAATACATTAGCTCTCCAGGTGTCCATTTAGCTGGGAGAATTAGTAAGATGTTGGCATTTAGCTCCTGTCCTCTACAGTGTAATTCACTCACAGCACAGCTGCCAGCTTGAGAGGTCACTTATACACTTGGTGCAGGATACAGACGTTGTGGGGAAGACAGCAAGAATTCTCTGCATCTGACAGAAACGTGCAACTGGACAGGTAAGGTAAGCAGTCCCAGAGCCATGCCTCAGTTCCTTTCCCCTGCCTCCAGGAAGGCACTTCACTGATGCACAGACCAAATGGGCTGGCTGAACACGCGTGGAGAGGATTTCAGGCTTGTGTTACCTCCCATGAACCTTGGGATTGATCCGTTGCTCTTAGGGATCACAGCTACACTGGCTTGGCTACTAATCTATGAAAAAAGTTATGGAATCCATATTCACAGTATTCCTTCTCTGGACCTATCTAACTTTCTTCTCCTTCCAAACTGACAAATATATAAAGGAGTTGCAAGCATCTACTCTGCAGATGCAGATTGCCTAGTAACAAGGGACAGCTTCTGATTCAGAGCTCTTTACACCAGAGAATTGAAACACCGGTTCTGCATCACCACAGACGGACATGCATTTGAATGAGCTGCGTTGCTGCTCAAGGCAATTCTTCATCCTCCCTGCACAATTAGTGTTTAAGAGTCTTTTGGCCTCTTGCAGACGCTGAGGTAACTGTTATCCTACTGTCTGTCAAGTATTAGATGCCATTGTGGCAGCTAATGGGTTTTGTGTAGATCATTAAAATATTCAAGAACTATGCATAGCCTGCAGCTTGTTTTAAGCCAAAGATTTCCCCAGTGGGAAATGGAAGGAAAGAACCATTCTAGGGAAATAATGAAAGTCTTACCAACACTGTAAAAAGTATAGTGCAAGATTAGACTCCAATCCTATTTCACTGTGTCCTGTGGAGTCAGAGGAATCACTCCATGTTTGCACTGCTTTAAATAACATAAAATATTAAGGAATTCAAAAAAATCTGTGCTAGTTTTAGACTTTCTTAGTATGGAAAAAAGCAGGGGTGTGTGTGGCATTTAATCAGACGAAAGCACAAGACACTTTAACCTACTGTTCTCTCAGAACAATAACTAAACTGTTGAACTAATGCCTCAGCATTTGACATCAGTGCTTAAAAGCAAACAACAGAATTTTAGCTACAACTGAAAGGATGTTCTCAGTTACTATATATATAAAACCACAGACATTTCAAACAAATAAAACTTTTAATTTGAGAAGGCTAGAAAAAAAACTTTCTGCCGGTGACAATTTGTGCCACAATTGGCAGCATTAGATCTAATGGGTAGCTTTCAACAATGCAGGTAGCTGTGGCTTTCACAGCTAGGTATCTGCCTGCAAAATAGACATTATTGAAAAAATGCTCCCATATTTCTTCCCTGGACTATGGTTTATCTTTTCCTTTTAAAAACAACCAAGGCACTAATACTACTCAGCAAACCTGCTGACATTTTGGAAAGCTCATCTAAATACCTGTCAAATGCTTAATTGTGTTATTAAGAATCATGTTTCAGATCATTGTGAATATTACCAGAAAAATATCAGTAATAAAGTTCAGACTTTACACAGCTCAGGAAAATAATGACTGTATTAACTTCTGAAGGTCTATTACCACCCCATGTATAAATGCTGAACTTTAAGACAAGCTCAGGGCACATGTTGTTTGTAAAAGCTTCAGGCTGCAGAGCTGTGTCCAGTCAAATCCTTCCTGACTCAACATCAATTCCGAATATTTATAGCTCTGGAGCAAGGAGCTTTTCTGTGCTGAATAAACAAAACAGAAACAAATGAACAAACAAAACCCCCAAATACTCAGGGATGGAAAAACGTTTGTCTCTCCTGTTGGCCTAATGTTTGTCTCTCCTGTTGGCCTGGAACTGTAGTGTAGTATGTGTTGTCCCACCTCTCTGCTCAAGAGCAGTGGCCATGGTTGCTAAATTTGGGAGGGCTGTGGTGTAAGGGCAGCTGCTCTATGGCCCGCAAGTACACCATGGTTGGGAGAGCTGGCGTGGAATAGGCAGCCTGACCACTCAGATGTGCCTACACCGCTCAGTAGCATGGTCGTGCTCTCAGTCCAAGGACAAGGCTACATCTATGTCTCCCATTTGTGACTGATGTGGCTCTGCAATTCATCCAAAATAATTTACATGTGTGCTTTTTCCAGTTCCCAGTGTATCCCAGTTGTGGGAAGGCCACCCATGCAGTGTCTTTATGGCCATGAATATGGCTTTATAATTAACCCCCTCTGTTATGATATAAAGGCACCTAGGAGTGCTTGGGGATTGCAGCGTCTGTTGGGATGATGTGGGAGGATTGCTGGTAGGGTGGTATACACACTGCCTCCTGGGGAAGGTCTTGAAGCACTTAATCCTTCATATGCTTAGGTGTCTTGAAAAGCAGTAGCTGACATGAGCCAGAAGGACAAAAGAAAACATGTTAATGATGAAATGGGTAAACACTGCTCTAGCATTTCAGTTTACTCCTCAGACTCCCTAGGTTTAGCCTTTATGATCATCCATCATAAACTAGAAATGCCCCATGGTATTTTAGCTTGCAGCAGACTGATACAGTTTGGAAACTTCCTCCCTTGTAACAAGCAGATTCCTGTCGAAGGGAAAATTTGAAATTATTTTGTCAAAATACCTCAGACAGCTGGATACCGTGATTAATATAAACTACTAATAAGGCCTATGAGCTCTGTATATCCATAAAGAAGTTTAAATGACTAGCATGAAGAGTGGGCAGCCAAAAGAAAATCATGTGAAGAAATGCAAAAGCCTTTATATATGTATATATTCACTGAAAGAAAATACTGACATCCATCAGACACGATTCATAAAGGACAATTGCTCCAGGGCATAGCTTTCTTTTCAAAACCCAGAGTGGGTGTTTTGTGATCCTTGCCATGCATTTCCATGCTAATGTGGATGCAACTCAAAATTACTGACTAGCTGGCTACTGCTAAATATTCAGGAAGATACATACCTAGAAGAAAAATCACACTGTAAAAGGCTGATTTTTAATTGCTGCAGTGACTACGGTGATTTCTTCTCCTCTCTGTACAGGAGGAGAAGGTTAAGAACAACAGAAACCATTAGGAACCTGGGGGAACATTTTGATGATGAGACAACAGATACAAGTTTCCCACTTTGCATCCAGTCAGTAGACATTACAAAAAGGCAGTTTAGAAGAGATGTGGCCATGAAGGATAGGATAGTAATTTCTTCCCAAGGGTTTAGTGTGGCTCTCAAAGCAATATTAAAATACTACTAGAATGGGAACATGAAAGAAGTTTTAATTTACCTGGTAGGAATTGCTATAGTCTAAACAGAGCCTCACCCATACCATGCCATTGTGTTTGTGGAGAAGCTAATGAGGGAACACTTGTGGTGGCTTTTCAAAGCCATGCATCTATGAAAAGATCACATTCATGTATACAGCGCTCTGCCTATGCTTTTTGAAATATAACTTTGTCATGCAGTTTGCATTTTTTAAGAGGTAAAACATAATTTATCAAGGGGATGCTCTTAGGCAAATGGAAACTTGTTTGAACCATATATTTTACAAGTTATTCTGAAGATAACTGCACTTTTCTGTTCATCTTTCATCCACTTCTGTGTTATCTTCTGCTCTCGTCTTCTAGAAACAGATACAATTGAGTGTTGAGGCACTTCCACTTACTAAAATGGTAGGGATTCCCTGCTCAGGAATCAAGAGCCTAGGAGACAGGGCAGATAACTCAGAGGGGTGTCTTCTCTTCCCTTACTGCTCTCTAAGAAACTTTGTTCCTTCTCCCTAGACAATAACATCTGCCTTTTGTGGTTGACCGGAACTGCCTGAATTGGAAATTCAGTGTAAAAACAAAGCATTGGACCCAGTCTCTTGACTTCTTTGTATTCCATTCATTTTATGTTTCTGCTTTGTCACAGGCTTCCACTGCCAGACCACAAACTTGAAACAACTTTCAAGGACCAGGGCCCTGCTATGCCACAGCGCGTCTTTGTTTACAGCTGATGCAGCCTAAGACCTTCCCTGGGAGAATGTGGAACATGAAGCCCAGAACACATCATCTACGAAAGCCAACTGTGTGTGCCTCTCTGTCAAAGGGAGCCCAAAAAACCTGCAGTCATGCCGGGGTAATTAACATTTGGAAAATTAAATTCCCTTTGGGACTTTCTTCTTTCTTGGACCTTTACCACTAAAGCTGAAACAACAGAAATTCCCCCTCCAAAAACAAAAAAAGTGGGCTGCAAACATGTCTTTTTTCAGGACAGAAGGGCCTCCTAGGGACAAAGGACCTTCATTGCTAGTCTCGCCTGGGGTTAACACAACAGTGTGCCTCAAGGCAAAGTGTCTTTGGAGGTAGGTAGGTGTTGTTGGGACAATAGGTGGAAGATAAGGAGATGAACAGAACGTCTGGGCTACAGGGGTAAATTGGAAATTTCTTATTGTATTAAAATACAAATATAATTCTGTATCCATGCACACATTCATCATTTTTGCCTGTTGTGAGTATCCTGTTTTCACCCTCACTTTTTACAAAGCACTGACATTCTTGGTTTCAGTGTGGTCAATGACGTATCTTGATTCACCACAGTGCCTGAAATAGATGTATACTCCCGTCAAGGTCATGTATTCCATGTTGTTCACAGATCTCTGCCCAGCTAACATCACTGACTGTTGTATACCTTTATTCAGTAAGAACTATCTTGATGCCTTAAAAATGACATGGAAGAGAGACTATTTTGAGAAGGTTAATCCAAATACCACAAAGTATGTTCATTATCGCTACCCAGAAAGGGTATAGCCAGCAGGGAAGAGGAGTCCTTGAGCACTTGTTTTGTCACAGGGACAACACCAGGGACTTCTTCCCATGGAAGACATGGTGACCCAAAAGCCACGGTCAGACCACCAACACACTCCTGTGCTACAAGCTCATGTCTTCCAGTATAGCATAGGCTAGGCTGGCAGATCAGAAAGATGCTGATTTTGGTCTCAGGTGGACACATAGTACATGTCACTTCAGTATAGTGGGGAGAAGAAGTCAGAAAGGCATAAAGTAATGCTCTTTTAGGAAAGGTTTTGCCATGATTAAGACCCTCTGGAAAACCCTCAAAGAAACCTGGCATTACCAGTAGTCCCTTGAACCCAAATTCCCGTATGACTTACAGGGTCTCAGAAAAAAGAGGTCCTGACATACTGAGGGATCCTGAAGAAAGCTAGGGATGGAGCCCACAGTCTCCTGTTTCTGACACCCAGCTAAGGCAGTAATTAACAACGTGGCTTTTGGCCAGCTACCTGTTGTGAGGGTGCCTCCCACTCCACTAGTGAGGACATGTTCAGTTTTAAAAAAAAATTAACTGCTGACCCATTTTGCTGAATGATGGGAAGGGTTTCTGTTAGGACCTTGCAGAGAAGGAGATGATTCACAGCATGTTAAAGGCAATGGGAGGTGGGCCTGCAAAATTCTTTGAGAAATACTACAAACAACAGAAATGTCTGAAGTAGCTTTTGTGACCTGTATGCGAGCAGAGTAGACTGCCGCATGTTTGGCAGTGCTTTCCACGTAATCCGTGACCTTAGGCAAGCACAGTCTGCAATAAACAGATCCAAACTATTGCCTTCACACTTACACATCTACACTTTCTAGACCTATGTATGTACATATATTTATACATACAAAGCTCTTGCCTTATCATATACTGATATATACTAACATATATAGGTGCTGAGGCAAGTACTAGCCTTATAGATTTACCTTATAGATTACATGCACAAATATACAGATAGCTAAATCCAATGTCCTTAAAACCCTTCCACTCTGGCAGCTGTATTTAAGCTATACGAACTATTGCACTTATTCCTTTGTGACTGTTAAGTCAGCTTCTTCCAAGTATAATACTGCTTATACCCATCACTGCCTTTTAACTCTCTGACCTCCTTGAAGGAAAAAAGCCCAAGAAACCCCAACACAGAAGAGAATTGACTATACTAGTGTTGTTACGTCAGAAGTTTGACATGTACAAACTTCCTAGTGAAGGAGCTGCCTAACCCAGCTCAGGTCCTTAATGCCAAGCCAAGCTCTCCTTCAGAGCAAGGCTAGAGGACAAAGAGTGCAATTACAGAAAACTCTGAAAGATTAAGTGGTGTGGAAGCAGACATTAAATGTCACACCAGCCTTAGATCAGGAATCATGCAAAAAGTTTAAAGCTGTATCTCTGGGAAATGTTATCTATTCACATGAGTTTGCCCTATCTGTTAAATTTAAACACAGGAAACAGGATTTGTCATACCAGATCAAATCATAAGGGTACTGAGATTACCACTGCATTTCCCACTGTTGTGTCCACTGTGGAGAAAGAAACTAGAAAATACCTCACATGGTGCTAGGTTTTAACACAGGATCAACATGTGCCTTCAGCTCAGCTCTTTTAACAAGGATTTCACTAACCAGGAGGCTTAAACTCATTTTACATTAAACAAGTACTAGTTATCCGACCCTGCCCTTGCTCACTCAGTGTCCCTAGAGCAAAGCAAAGCATTTTCTCAAGACATGATTATTCAGAAAAATAGAATCACTGAATTAATAAAGGAAAAGGCATGAGGTAGTACAGTGTTTTCTTCCTACCCACTGTCCCACCAGGGCATCAAGTATATGCCTTTATGCTGCTGGAGAAGCAGCCTTTCAGTTCATGAAACAGATGAGTTCAATGCTGAGAGCTGAAGATGTCAGACCAAGTTAGTATATACTAACAGCAGGAGCTGGGAGTCCTGCCATGCTAGGAGTTGAATTCACCATCTGAATTCCTTCAGCTTTCTCAATTGGTTACAGTATTCTTCTCTTTCCTGCCCCAAGTGACTCTGCCCTGTTACTAGACTTTCCTAAAACAATTCTGATCTTTCATCCCAAGATAGCTGCATTTCAGAAGTTACTGACTTGCTACTAGTGTATTTAGGTTTTATCACAGAACAGCAGAGGCTTTCTGGGGTAAAAGAAGTTAAGGTTAGGCAGTGTGCCCTGTGCTGCCTTTATTATCATTACACTGTGCTGCAGCAATATATCCATTGTACTATCATCTTTGTCTCAGTCATAGAGGGAATATTAGAAATTAGCGTCTATCAAGCTCAGTATAATATGAAGCCAAACAAAACAGAGTAAACTGAATTAATGCAGAAACTCCATATGTACTATATTCCACTATGCTGCAAGATACCTGGTCACCAAGTCACATTGTATCTTAAAAGAACTGCAATTCCCATGGACCTCAGAAGGAAAAAACACTGAGTAGAGTTTCACTCTTCCGCCTTTTTTGATTTCACAAGTTTTGGCCACACATCAAAGACAAGCACACTCCTGTAGGTACCTGTGCATGAGTACTATTAAAAGATAAAATAATCTAACCAAAACTCCAAACATCAGATAGCAGGACAACTCGAGTGGTTGCTACTAATCAATATAACCCTTCAAACATTTGCTTGAAATAGCAGAAAATCAGAGGGTCTTTAGAAATTTGGATAATTAACCCCACGACAAAAGAAACAGCCACATAAACCCTGTATTATTGGAGTCCAAGCCTTCTGTCTTCCAGAAGTGCTGATTCAGATTTTAATGATTCTTAGCCAAAGTTCATGTATTTTGAAAGAGGAGTCCCATCAGATACTACATAAATACAGATGAGGAGGACTGGGTTAACTTTAGGAGATGAAGGAAAGCAAAAACTAGCAGAAACATAACTTGCCTGTTAAGATTTTAGGACAGAGATTATTTACTGGTCAGGCTGCTTGCCTTGCATATGCAGAAAGCTGCTGTTAAAAATACTCTATAAACCAATGGCCCTAACACCATGTCATAGAAGGTTTTACTGCTCAGCATGGAATATTTTTATCGAAGTAGCTCATCGTTGTACTTGAGAAAATGTCACAGGCGAAAAGTCTTTGCATGCCTCCTTTTCTGTGTGCTGTATCTGCTCTCCATTTAATATGCATGTTGGAATCTGTTATTACACCATGAGAAGATGAAGTATTAGGAAGGTGCTTTGCTGTGCTAGGCTTGGAGCTTGGAAGTTAATAATTGCAGAGAAAAGAGGTGAGCAGTCGAAACTGACACATTTCTTCTCCAGCTAGTCTTTCTTTTTTTAAGTTTCTGTGCAGGTTTTAGTGGCCAGCATGAAAGTTTGTGGGAAAATGAGATTTGAGTCACCTATTGGACAGATTACCAACACTGGATCTTTCACTCCAGCCAAAAACTAAACAAACTTGTTCTGTACTCTTCTGAAAAAGGAACCACAAGCAAGGTGGCATAAGCCTCCTATCTGCTCTTCATCCACACTCCTGCCTCCAGCTGGACATCATATCAATGTGCTAAATAGTGGGACAGGAAGATACATGCTGCGGAAAATATGCTCCAAGCACATCCAATGCCATCGTTGCTGGCTCACCATATTGCACAAGCAGACAAATCTGAACTGAGCATTCTAGTGTAAGACAATCAGGTCTGAAACATGCAGACTACACAGTATGGCCTGGCCGTTTGCTGGAGGAAGTGCCTCCACAGACATTTTAGGGAGCAACCCTTAGTGGGCAGCACAAACAAGGGTATGGAGGTAACGCTGCAAGGTGCAACTAAGCAAATGTTTCTGTCTCTGATGAAGAGTTTGAAATGTATTCCCACAGGCTTTCGCTCTGTCCACCCTCTTCATTTCCCACTGCTACAAATGCTCTGCTTTTGATTCAGTTTAGATCTCAGAGCATGGGTTTCCAAACTCTTGCTGTCCATGGAAACAGTAAGCTAAGGTGCTGCATCATTCTTGGTGTGTACACCAGTACTGTGCTGTAGATGGTTCCCATGCAACAGGAGCTGTGGTCACTGTAAACAGCCTGTATACCGCCACTTCCCTTTCCCCCCCTTGCACCATGCAAATGTTCCTGCAAAATATCTCCACCAGGAGACTGTGTGCAGTGCTGACGATTCTAACCAAGGAAACCTGACAGCCTTTGAACATCTTTCCAGGTATGTTGTAAGTTTTCTGACCACTTTTCTAAAGAAAAGGAAGACTGCCATATGTATACCATTTTTGCCTAGTAGGGTGAGAAGCCAAGATTCTTTTAACAAGCCCCGGAAGAGTAAAAAGACTACTACATATTCATTCTCTAGTCTTGAATACATAGTTGACTGAACCCATAAACCCAAGGCACTAGGGTGAAGTCTCAGATTTACTTTTTCACTGTGGCTTCTAAGCAGAAGGAAGTCACAGGGTCATAAGGCACTGGTTTCAGAGCACTGCAGTCCTGTAAACAAGGGGAAGAAAAATGTTTTCCATCCCAAATTTTTCTGATGTGTTGAAGAATGGCTTCTGCAGTTCTTGGTAGTGATACCACTTAGGGATCCAATTGCTGATGGTT